>NC_137896.1:10000-2410000 GCF_963455335.1 Martes martes | reverse complement strand
AAGTGACCAAGGGCAAGGATGGAAGGGAAGGGAAATTGGGAAGGGTCGGAAGGACAAAGGGCCATGACCCTTGTGGAACTTCTAAGTTGTCTTATGATGGTTCCCGTAGAAAATACAAAATATTTAATAATTTAAAACCCCTTTTTCTCATTCACACAATCTTTATTTTAGGCTTTACTAGAGTGAACTGATTTTTTAATGAAATTAAAATTAAAATAGGATTCATTGTTTTTGTACCACACCCAGTGCTCCATGCAATCCGTGCCCTCCCCAATACCATCCACCTGGCTCTCCCAACCTCCCACCCCCCACCCCTTCAAAACCCTCAGGTTGTTTTTCAGAGTCCATAGTCTCTCATGGTTCACCTCCCCTTCCAATTTCCCTCAACTCCCTTCTCCTCTCCATCTACCCTTGTCCTCTATATTATTTGTTATGCTCCACCAATAAGTGAAACCATATGATACTTGACTCTCTCTGCCTGACTTATTTCACTCAGCATAATCTCTTCCAGTCCCGTCCATGTTGATACAAAAGTTGGGTATTCGTCCTTTCTGATGGAGGCATCATACTCCATAGTGTATATGGACCGCATCTTCCTTATCCATTCGTCCGTTGAAGGGCATCTTGGTTCTTTCCACAGTTGGGCGATCTTGGCCATTGCTGCTATGAACATTGGGGTACAGATGGCCCTTCTTTTCACTACATCTGTATCTTTGGGGTAAATACCCAGCAGTGCAATTACAGGGTCATAGGGAAGCTCTATTTTTAATTTCTTGAGGAATCTCCACACTGTTTTCCAAAGTGGCTAAACCAACTTGCATTCCCACCGACAGTGTAAGAGGGTTCCCCTTTCTCCACATCCTCTCCAACATACGTTGTTTCCTGTCTTGATAATTTTGGCCATTCTAACTGGTATAAGGTGTTATCTCAATGTGGTTTTAATTTGAATCTCCCTGATGGCTAGTGATGATGAACATTTTTTCATGTGTCTTTTAGCCATTTGTATGTTTTCATTGGAGAAGTGTCTGTTCATATTGTCTGCCCATTTTTTGATATGATTACCTGTTTTGTGTGCGTTGAGTTTGAGAAGATCTTTATAGATCCTGGATATCAACCTTTTGTCTGTGCTGTCATTTGCAAATATCTTCTCCCATTCCGTGGGTTGCCTCCTTGTTTTGTTGACTGTTTCCTTCGCTGTGCAGAATCTTTTGATCTTGATGAAGTCCCAAAAGTTCATTTTCACTTTTATTTCCTTCGCCTTTGGAGACATATCTTGAAAGAAGTTGCTGTGGCTGATGTCGAAGAGGTTACTGCCTATGTTCTCCTCTAGGATTCTGATGGATTCCTATCTCACGTTGAGGTCTTTTATCCATTTCGAGTTTATCTTTGTGTACGGTGTAAGAGAATGGTTGAGTTTCATTCTTCTACATATAGCTGTCCAAAAAAAAAAAAAAATTAAAGATGAAAGTAAGAGAGTAAAAAAAATAAAAATAAAAATAGAGATACCCTAGGACCTTGCAATTGCATTACCGGTATTTAGCTCAAAGATACAGATGTAGTGAAAAGAAAGGTCATGTGTACACCAGTGTTCATAGCAGCAATGGCCCCAATTGCCAAACTGGAAAGAGCCAAGATGTCCTCCAACAGACAAATGGATAAAGAAGATGTGGTATATATATACAATGGAGTATGATGCCTCCATCAGAAAGTATGAAGACCCAACTTTTGTATCAGCATGGATGGGACTGGAAGAGATTATGATGAGTTAAATAAATCAAGCAAAGTCAAGTATCATATGGTCTCACTTACTTGTGGCGCATAAGGAATAACATGGAGGACATTAGGAGAAGGAAAGGAAAAGTGAATTGGGGGAAATCGGAGGAGGAGATGAAGCATGAGAGACTGTGGACTCTGAGAAACAAACTGAAGGTCTTGGAGGGCAGGGAGGTGGGGGATGGGTGAGCCTGGTGGTGGGTATGAAGGAGGGCATGTATTGCATGGAGCACCGGGTGTGGTACATAAACAATGAATCTTGGAACACTGAAAAAATTATTTGTGTACGCTGATTGCATTTTTATTTCTTTAGGTTGTTTTTTTTTTCTGATTGCATTTTAAATGATACTAATAAATTGTTAAAATTGTAAAAAAAAAATTCCTTAAGCATATGGATGAATCTATATTGCTTAGATAAGAGGCCCTTAATAAGTATTTTTGTCATGAATGAATAAAAGTTCTATCTTAAAAAAAAATTAAAACAGGATGTTTTTGCAAGCAACTGCCTGCCTAGTTCTATGATCTGTCTGGGGCATTACAAACAAGGCTTCTAGGTCGAGACGGTTGGAAATACAGGCATACACAGAAAAACGTCCTCTATCGTTAGACTTGCTGGACCTGTACCTCACCCTTTAACCTTAACTTGATGCCATTTAATTCTCACGACAGGGCTCCAAGTTCCCATCACTGCCCCTATTTACAGACAGAAACAGAAGAATGAGTCAGAGGAAAGATCACTGACGAGTCCCACAGCTCCCCTGCAGGAGAGCGGGCGGCCGGGTCACCGACCTTCTTTGGCACAGCTCTTCTGGATTGTACCTGCGCCCGTGGAATCAGCCCAGCCCGTCGGACATAAAGGGGAGGACGTACAGCAGCAAAAACAGGTGCTTCCCCCGCAGAGAGGAGGACCCCTGGATTTAACCGAAGACGGGGGGAATGAGAATTTCCCCTGCTCTTGCGGCAGGCCAAACTTGCAGGAGCCAGGGGCCTAAGCTGACACGACCGTCCCATGTGGCGTGATTCTCTGAGACCAGACAAGATGCCACCCGAGTCTCAGCCAGGATCCCGGGTGTGCGGCAAACCTACAACAGAACCAGCCAGCCAGGCCCACGGGAGCAGGGCTCAAATGCAGAGCTTACAGGCCGTCGTCTCACGGCTCCCATGGTGGATGTTGGGCCATGTGGCTGGTGGGGGACAGACACCAAGGGGAAGTTGACCATCTGCTGACGAGGAGAGGGTCCATTCCCACCTGGCCTCTCCCGCTGGGCGCGCGTGCACCGGCCCCGACGCCCCCCGCCTGTGGCCGTTCCTGGACGTGGCTTTCTGACGGCACCTGCTCTCGAGTGGGGAACTCTGGGAGGAAGCCTGTGCGTGACATTTCACATCCTTGGCTGATGGAGAAGTCGGATCCCCGTGTGCTGACCCTGAAGGCTGTCCCTCACGTTGTTTTACAAAAGGAAAACAGCTCCTCCCATGACAACACCTTTTCTCGGAGGCTGGGGTTTTATTTATTGGCGAACACTCCGCAGTCTATTTCTTTTTCTCTCCTTTTCCATTTTTTTTAAAAGAATTTAACCTTGCGCTCTTAGTCTCCCTGCAAAATCCCGTATCAGAGAATCGCTGCTGTATTTCGTTCTTTTATCTACACTGAAGTGCTTCTGATCTGTTACCTCGGAGGCTTGTTTATCCGTGACCGCGGGCTGCTCGAGAGGAGACCGTCGAAGGCGGCGGACCTGGAACCGCCTGTGCCCCCCCCCTCACCCCCAAGTGATTTGCATTTTCTTTATCTTTCATGCTGCAGCTAAATGTTCTTTCATAAGAATGTTGGTTTTGCATTTTATCCCCAGAGCAATTACTCATCTTCTGGGTTTCTGGTGCCTTCTGTCCTCCAACTTCGGAACGCCCAGGATGTAATTTCCTTCCTAGCGCTGAGCAGGGCCAGCCCTACCTGCAGGTGATGAAGAAGATGAGACCGTGGTCTTAGCGTCCCAGGACCTCAGCACATGGCAGCTCCCGGGTCCCATCCCCAGTTGGGGTGCGTGGCTCCAGCAGGACTGAGGTGGGGCCCGAAGGAGCACTGCTAGCCGCTGCGGGCGTCCGGTGGAGCTGAAGCAGGTGGTTAGCGCGTCAGTGAGTCCCCTTGAGCGGCTCTGGCTCACCCCTCTGACCGGCACGTCCGTTCCGTTTAGGTCACTAAGTTCTTTCTTCACCTGCCGTCGCTGAACCATCACCAGGAAATGACCCCTGAGTACCTGTGCGGAATCAAGCCCCGGAGAGTCGTGTGGGCCCCACACAGACGACCCTCACACACACCGACACGAACTCTGGGAGGCGTCCATGCGTGGGGTCGGACAGTGACCTCCGTGGCCGGGAGGTTTGTATCGTGAGGCCTCCACTTCCCAGCTGCAAAATACTTCAAGGGATGAGTTCACCTGCCTGGGCCTCAGTCTCTGCGTCCGTGAAGTGGGCGAGAGGACAGCACCTGCCTTGCGGGGCTGCTGGGGTGGGACGGGCCGGAGGGGGGAATCCCGGATGTTTGACCCGCACGGCTGTCGGCCTCGGCCAGGAGCTGTTTCCACAGCTTCGCAGCACAGAGGGGACTGGAAAAGGGGGAAGATCGGACCCCTAGAGTCCAGCGACCCCCGGAACGCTTTACACTCTGCAGCGGTGTCCACGCGCGGAACGAAGCTGCTCGCCGGGCAGAGAGCAGACTCTGGAGAAGGTTCTGAAATTCTGGGCGCCTCTGCGGGCCCCAGGCTGGAAACCCCAGCTGGCTGAGGAGGCTTTCCGCCCAGCGGCACAGGCAGGCTTGTGAGGAGGGACGCACGCTGAGCCTCCTCGCGCCCCACCCCCCGCACGCTGCGCAGCCTCAGCCGGGACTGCCGGCTAAGGTGTGGAGTGGGCAGAACGCCTCTTTTGCACTTTTCCCCATTTCCACCTCTCAGCTCTCCTGGATGACTCAAATCCAAGGAGCGTCGCCCTTTAGAATGAAGACACCAAGATCTCCACCATCAGAGGAGCCAATACTCTGGCTGTGAGTGAGGAGGTGACCACCCCTTCCCCCTCCCGCCCAGCGGCAGGTTCACCAGACACATGGGCAGAAAGCCGGGAGGGGCTGGCAGCTCTCATGTCCACGAGGCCCCGGGGTGGGGGGGCCGCCTGCAGAAGGGACAGTGACGACGTGGGTGCGTATGCAGCGCAGGGACGGGCCCTGCCTGGACCCAGTGTGACCGGGTGAGCCCCACTGACACAGGAAGGAGGGCGGGACCTGGGACATCCCGGGCTAACCCGGCACCTCCGGGGGATGTTAGTCTCCAAGAGCCGCCAAACCACAGTACCACAAAGGGGGTGGCTTAAAGGAAGAGAAAAAGATTCAGTCTAGGGAGCAGAAGTCGGAGGTCAGGGCGCCACAGAGCCGTCTCCCTCCAGGGGCTCCGGGGAGGGTCCTTCCTGCTTCTTCCAGCTTCTGGTGGTGGTAGATGTTCCTTGGCTTGGGGTTCACCACCTCCCGCCACTGCCTCTTCCTCCATGTGGCTTCCCCCTCCCCCCGTGCCCCCGTGCGTCGCTCCTCTTCTGTCTCTCAGATGGCCTATCCGCCGAAGGGCCGATATCCACGATCTCTGAAGGACTCAACACCCAAAGAACAAATAATCCCCGCAAGAAATGGGCCAAGAACATGAACAGACATTCCTGTAAGAAGACATCCAGATGCCAACAGACACATGAAAAAGTGCTCCCCATCACTCGGCATCAGGGAAGTACACATCAAAACCACAGTGAGATCCCACCTCACACCAGTCGGAATGGCTAAAATCACAAGTCAGGAAATGACAGATGCTGGCGAGGATGCGGAGAGAGGGGAACCTCCTACACTGCGGGTGGGAATGCAAGCTGGTGCGGCCGCTCTGGAAAACAGCATGGAGGTTCCTCAGAAAGTTCC
This sequence comes from Martes martes, assembly GCF_963455335.1. Classification (NCBI taxonomy): domain Eukaryota; kingdom Metazoa; phylum Chordata; class Mammalia; order Carnivora; family Mustelidae; genus Martes; species Martes martes. The sequence goes on along the minus strand of NC_137896.1, from coordinate 2,404,287 downwards.
CCCTATGACCCAGCAATCACACTCCTGGGTATTTACCACAAAGATACAAATGTAGTGATCCGAAGGGGCCCATGCACCCCAGTGTTCATAGCAGCAATGTCCACAGTAGCCCAAGTACGGAAAGAACCTAGATGTCCATCAGCAGATGAATGGATAAGGAAGATACAATATACACATAGAATGGAATACTATGCAGCATCAAAAGAAATGAAATCTTGCCATTTACAACGACATGGATGGAACTAGAGGGCTTATGCTAAGCAAAATATGTCCATCAGAGAAAGACAGTTATCATATGATCTCTCTCACGTGTGGAAGAGAGGATAAAATGAAACAAGACAAAACCAGAGAAAGAGACAAACCATAAGAGACCCTTAACCTCAGGAAACAAGCTGAGGGTTGCTGGAGGGGAGGGGGGTGGAGGGACGGGGCGGCTGGGGGACGGACCCTGGGGAGGGAATGTGTTGCAGTGAACACTGTGTGTAGTGCACTGGTGAATCACAGACCTGCACCCCTGAAACAAATAATACATTGTATGTTAATAATAAAAATAACGATAATAAAATAAAAAATAAAAAGTAAAACTTTAATCAATTATATATTTTAAAAAAGGACACTAGTTCTTAGATTTAGAATCTACCTGGTTAATCCAGATGATCTCCTCTTGAGATTTTTAATGTAATCTCAACTGCCAATATCTTTGGGGGGAGGGGCCCCGTCAACCCAGACAGAGGGCTGCCTCGCCTCTCGGACCCTCAACTTCTATGTTTTAAAAGCGGAAGCAATAATGGTGCTCTCCTCACGGAGTCTACCAGAATCTCTAGGAGATCTTGCTTGCAAAGCTCTAGAACCTCGTTCTCCAAAGTGAGGTTGGAGGACAAGGAGGTTCCGCATCACCTGGGAGCTTGTCGGGAAGATGGCCCTTGACCCGGCCCTTGACCCAGCCCCAGACGTGCCCGGTCAGAGCCTCCATCCTGACAAGACACCACGCGGCTCCTGTGCACCCCGACGTGCAGGGACTCAAAGCAGCGGCTTCTGTCCCGTGAACGTTCCGGAAAGGATTCTAGGCGTCCTGGAGATTCTCCACGTAACAAAAGCAAATGAACGTCGCCACCATCCCAAAACGAAGCTACCAGCACAGATTCTTCTGTCATTTGTTTTCGTGGGAACAAATTCAACTATTTTTTAAAATTCTCTTAAAGAACTTCTGAGTTACCACGTTTATAAGGACTCAAAAGATGTATTTATTTGCTTTTACTTGTTATCAAATTCTTTCATTTTTTTATAGTTTTTTTTTTTTTTTTTTTTTTTTTTTAAATATTTTATTTATTTATTTGACAGACAGAGACCACAAGCAGGCAGAGAGGCAGGCAGAGAGAGAGGAGGAAGCAGGCACCCCGCTGAGCGGAGAGCCCGATGCGGGGCTCGATCCCAGGACCCTGAGATCATGACCTGAGCCGAAAGCAGAGGCTTTAACCCACTGAGCCACCCAGGCGCCCCTATAGTTTTTTTTTTTAAGATTTTATTTATTTGACAGAGATGACAAGTAGGCAGAGAGGCAGGCAGAGCAGAGAGCCCGATGCGGGGCTCGATCCCAGGACCCTGAGATCATGACCTGAGCCGAAGGCAGAGGCTTTAACCCGCTGAGCCACCCAGGCGCCCCTATCAAATTCTTTCTGAATTGAAAGTATCTCGTTCGGTGATGGATGCATTGTCTGGCGCGAGCTTCCCTTCCCCGGAGGAAATCTTTTCTGTGAGGAAAATCCCACTCTCCCTGCCACGTGTGTTCTGGGCTTGGGGGACCTTCCGGCAGTGAAGCGCACCCTGACCCCGAGAGAGACGCGCCGGAGGCTTCTCCACGGGGCCTGGAGCGAAATGGGCCCAAACGTCTTTAGACTCAGAGCCGGCCACCTGGTCAGCCTGATTCAGTAAGAAAGTTGTCAGAGAGCCGGCTTATTGTCTCACCCTCCAATTCCTTCCGCCATCAACTGTGTTATGCTCAGACGTGAAGTTATTTAAGTGTTTTGGTTACTGCCGGGATGCCTTGTACCGTCAATAATAAAAGCCTGAGATTTTTCACTACCTACATCATTTGTCTCTTGATAAAAATTTCCAGCCTTTATCTCCTTCTCAAAGGAACACGATTTAAATATGAATAATGAAAAATACTTCCAGACACATAAACCCAATAATGCTTTCTGAGGTGCAAAGTTGGATACAACACAAAAGAACCGAATGTTAGCAAATTGTGCTTTCTGACTTGGCAAGTGATAAAATCCTCAATGGGCCTGGCGTGCAGCCGCGAGAGGGACGGTACAGGGGAAGGGAAGCGTGTTTCTCGGCTACGGGTGAGGGTAAATACCTTTTAATGGCATGTTTAATATTATACACATGCTTACTCTTTTGATGGAGATGAATTTTCAGGGAGAACCAAAAAGCCAAAGTGTAAATTTATTCCTCTGCTATAAAAAAAAAAAATTTAACTTGCATAGAGGTTATTTATGGGGACATAAGGAAATTCTAGTCTAACTTAGGCATTTGGGTCTCCGCTGACACTCTCTGTCTCTCTCTCTCTCTCCCACACTCCCTCTCTCTCCCTGCACCCCCCAATGATAAACATGCATGTGCTTTTCAGGCATGGGATTTAATTCTACGTAAAACTGAATCACGGAATGATTTACAATGTCTTTTGTTGGTTTGTTTTGCTGGTGTTACACAGCATCTGCGATAGAGCCCTGTGGGTCACGGGCAGCCTCTGTGGGTCACAGACAGCTCATGGGGCGTCTCTCAAACGCCACGCTGGGATTCTGCTACCCTTTCCCGCGTTCACGCCGAAGACAAAGCAAGCCTAGCTCGGATCCAGCTAAATCCATGCATCAAGATACGTTTGCCATCTCCGCTCTCTGAATTCAAGCAAAGAGGAGGAAACGCACACTCGAACTGTGAAGGTGATTGTGGACGGAAGTGGCTGAGCAGAAACGGTAAAAGAGCTTCGTGTTAACAAACCTGAGCTCCTCCGCGCACCGTCTCCCAAGGCTTCCTGTATCCCGCCTTATACTTCATCCCGTTGTTTATGCGACAGTTACGAGAGAGAGGATTTGTTTAGTGCTAAGTGTTTCACACCTTGGGTAAGGCAGTTCATGCTCAAATTCTATTTTGGGCTTTATTTGTGAATTTGCAGCTTTCAGAGGGTTTGGGGGTATGAGAGACAGCTGTGGGCCTCTTTTTAACAAGGCGAGTCTCTCGTTGACAGGGAAGGCTCGTTGAGCCCGAGCTGGACTGTTTTCCTTCCGCACGAAGAGCGGCACAGCTAACCACGCCACCGACGTGGGATTCCGGCTCCCAGCAACACACAGACATTCACGTCTGGTACAAAATGTTTGCTCAGAAGATGGATGAAGTGTGGGATTTAATGATTGAGTCAAAACAGCTTGAACAAGTTAGGAAGGGTCCAAGCGTCCTCGTGCTGCGGAGGAAAGCGCGGGTTTCTGTTCTGCAAGACGACAGCTGTCATGACGGGGTCCGCCTCCTGCTGAACGTGAACTTGCAAACTCAGATGTGTGCGAGTCGAGCCAAATTAAAGCTCAGGTGCTTCCAGGCCTCTCTCCAACCCCCGGGTCCTGCAAAGGACGCAGGGATTTTAGGAAGAGCAAAGAAATTGGAGAGACCTCCTCCTTGGTCTTCGGTCTCGGCCAGCCACGGCGGACGTGCTCTCCATCTAAGCAGGGGGGGGAATGAGATCCTGGGCGCCATCGCCTCTGTGCCTTATGGATGCACAGGTGCACTGGCCCAGGATGGGAGCCACCAAGCCAGGGCCCTCCCATATCGCCCAAGGCTCAGCTGCCTCTACTGTCCCCGAGCTATGGCCCAGGACCCCCAGGCCAGCGGCCCTTCCTCCCTCCCTCTGTCTCTCTCTCCCACCTCCTCGCCTCCTCTTTCTGACTTCCTTTCCCTCCTTCCTCCCCTCAAATGATCTTCCTGTCACCTCTCAGGGCCAACACCACAGAACCTGAGAAGCCGCTCAGGCTTTCATGCAGAATCAGAAACAAAAACATCCTCAGACTAGTTCTGCCTGCTGCCCTGCAGGCGTCCCTGGAGGAGATACATGGCCCTGACCCTGTCCTTGCCCTTGTCCGTGCGATATCTATGTGACGTCAGGGTCCTACTAGCCAAGGACCCAGGCACACCTACTGGGAGCATCTTCCGAGGGACACAGTGATCCTGAGGATCCTGAGGGTGGTAGGAAGAGCCTGCTATGCGGCTGGGTTTCGAGGGGGCGTAGGGAAGGGGCCTCCCTCAGGATAGGTGCGGTCGGGAAGGGGGATGGTCTCTGGCTGGGGACAGCAGCAGCCGTTCTGTCTGGGGTGGGAAGGTCAGGGTGAGGATGAAGCCCCGCCCACTGGTGTGGGGGAGCTGCTGGGCTGGTTGCGGGTTCGCCGCAGGGGTGGAGACCGGCCCCGGCTTGTGCGTGCTCACGTTAGCCGGGAGCGCACCCGGCCTCGCTGGAAGGACCACGCCAGTTCGTCCTGACACCGAGATCAGCTCAGTGCCAGGCCCCCGGCAGCTGCTGGTTTCCTTTTTCAGATGCAAGAAGGGAAAATTGCAAAAACAGAAATGCATGTTAACATCTCGGTGAGACGTGCTGCCGGCCTGCTCCACTAACCACTTTGTATGTCGAAGACAAGGGACTGTCCCCGAAAGCCCCATTCTTGCTTCCATGCAGCGGAATGTTCAAGAGCAAGAAAACAAAGTAGCCCTTGGCTGTAAAGGTGAAGGCTCGGAGAGCCTAAGCACGGGGAGTCCCGGGTCTGCCTGTGCCCCGCGGCCTCCGACAGCCCCTCAGTCCCACAGGGTGAGCGGGGGCCCAGGCAGAACCCCGGCTTCCACACGACCATCCTCACCTTCGGGCTGGGACATCAGGGACCCGGGGCCATGTCGTCCTGCAGCAGTGACCGTGGGGAGGAAGGCCAGCCAAGAGCCAGGGACCCGTGCCGGCCACCTCTGCCTGACTCTCTCTTTCTGGACTTTTGTGTTGAAAATGCCGATAAGGGCTGGGAAAGACAGACAGAGACAGAAAACAGAGATCTATGGGCCCATATAGGAGGAGGGGGAGGGAAAGGAAGAAGGAGGGTCGGGGGAGGAAAGGCAGGGAGAAAGGGACAGAGAGAACTGTTTCAGCTCAACTAGCGGTGAGTCCAGGGAGGAAGTTTCCTCCGACTCTGATCGGTGAGCTGCCCCTGGAAGCCAGGGGAGGTCTAGAATCAGAATCAGCGAAGTGCCTGCAGCGCCTCCGGGCAGGCCAGGACCGACCGCAGAGACAGGTGTAGGCAGGCGAGCACGGGGGCCTACAGAAGCCTCGGACGGACCCAGGCCACCGCTTCTAACTCTGGAGAAAACAAGGTCAAATGTGCTCGGGGCTGTTCCAAACCACGATACGCCTGTGCGTGTCTTTCTAATTAGATCCGTGTCCTGTCGTATTTCCACCACGGCGACGGCGAGTGGTAACCGTTGCAATCCGTGTGATGATACAGAGTTACTATGGTAACAATTTAGTCCGCCCAGGTTGGCACCTGCATTCTCATCCCTGCTCACACTGGGCACCGTGGGCACCGCCGGCATTCAGGGGTTGTTCAAGGGCTGGAAGGATCAGGATGACACCTTGTAGCAAAGACTTCAGGTTTCGGGACAATATACCTACCTATGGTGCTACACTGTTTCTTTATCTACAGAACAGTTAAAACGCAAATGTGCCCGAGACCCATCCTTGTAGGTGACCATGCACGAGTTTTGAGAAACCGCTTTCGATTTTGATTTTCCGTCTCACACCCACAGAACTTTATTTTGATGCCTGTTTGCATCTTTATTCCCAGCTGGAAATGTTCTTGTTTCGGGCTTAATTCCGTCCGTGCTCACGAGCGTCCCCACAGTGAGTGATCGTGAGACTCGCCTGTGCCCAGAGCTGAGTGGTCTAGCTCCCTGGCACACCCCAGACCCACCCCGTCAGAGTCTGCAGAGCGGGGGCCCCGGAGTTCAGGTCCTGACCGCTCCCTCCACCCGCTGGAGGGACGCAAGCTCTGAGATGCAGTGAAAGGTGGGTCCACTCATCACCCAGCAGAATTTTAAACCCACGGGAATATGAACCGGGTAGATTCTTGGTGCAATTCTAAAGTAGAAGGCCATAGACATGCCACTTAAAATCACAACCTTAAATGATAATTGGGCGAGTACTCCAGGCCAGACTTTGTTTGCACAAACGGCCCCGGGATGTTGCCAAATGCTTTTCTTGCATTTTTCTTCAAAACCATTAATTTGTTTTGAATGGCGAACCATTGCACACCTGAGATAAATCCCACTTGGTCACGGCACATAATTCTTTTTATCTGTTGTGGGATTCAATCTGCTGACACTTTGTTGAGAATTGTTGTTGCGTCCATGATCATGACAGATGCTGGCTGATGGTTTTCCTTTCTTGCAATGTCTTTATCTGGTTTTGGTATTGGGATCATGCTGGCCACGTGGAAGGAGTTAGGAGATGTTCCCTCTGCGTCTACAAGAGATTGTGGAGAATTGGTACCATTCCTTCCTAAAGTATTTGGTGGTGTTCACTAATGAACCCATCGTGGCCCGGGACTTACTTTCTTGGAAAGTTAATTATTGATGCAATTTCTTTATGAATATAAGATCCATGTTATCTCTCCATCCTTGTGTAGGTCCTGGTAGTCGTGTCACGAACAAGTGGCCAGTTTCATCTGATGTATCAAATTTGTGGATGCAGACTTGTTCCTATCACCCTCTGACTGACGGTGGTCTCCGTGGTGGCGGCCCCTCCCCTCTTCTTGACGTGTGTCACTTGTGACCATACGTGGTAGCCCGGGCTAGAGATTCATCTGTTTTAGTCACCGTTCCGAAGAAAGGTTGCGTTGTGCGGATTTTCTCTATCGGTTTTCCATTTTAAATCTTACTAATCTCGGCCCCAGGGCTCACTGTCTGCCTCCTCCCGTCTGCTCTCAGCTGAACTTGTTCTTCTTGTCTCATTTCTGAAGACGGAAGCCTCACTGCCTACTTTCCAACCCCCTCCTCGTCCTGCACCTGCCGGCGCTTGCCCCACACGGCCTGGAGGGAAGCAGGTCCACCTCCCCGGGCACCGTGGGCCCACCACCCTCCCCAGCGGTGACAGGACAAGCCCGCTCCTGTGTGTCGCTCTCCAGTGGGGTCCTGGGCTCTTCGGGACGACATGACGCACGGGTGAGCCGGCGCCCCCCCAGCAGCCGCTTGGAGTCGCCTGTCGAAAACACGCGGGTTGAACTGCAAGGTTGTTTGTTTAAACCTGGTCGGGCAAAAGGCCAAATCAGAGCTGATTAATTCCTCAACGAGAAGAGACGGCATCGAGCCCGGGTGTTTACATGCATATATTCAGGTCAATAAAGCACACCGGAGTCTGAGAAGAAAAAAATGTCTACACGGAAGCGAATATAGGAGGGGATGGCATCTGCTTCTGCTCGGCTCCGTCCAGCCCACCCCGCTCGGGCAGAAGGAGCTGGCCCCCCCGACTCGGCATTCCGACGTCCTTCAAAGTCCATCACGGGGCTGGGTGGGGACACAACCTTCATGCATCTTGAAAGGAATCCTGTCTGTCCTCACGCTCGCCCGGCCAGGCTCTCTGGAGAGAGCAAGGAGCCCAGACCTACAATTTGGCGGCCAGCCCAATCGGCTGGCATCTGAGGAGGGGCGACACCCTCCTGAGGGGCACAGCCTGCCCCTGGCTCAGCACATCCCCTGTCCTGGAGGTCAGGATGCAGGGATGCCAAGCAGGAGGAGGGGGGAGGGGTCCTATTGCTGGCAAAAGGGCGGGTCCCCTGAGCGCTCATTCACGCCGATCGAGTGCAAACTGAGCCCATGCATGGGAGTCGGAGCCTCACTCTGACGCCGAGACGACCCATCCCAGCTGCACGACACACGAGTTCCATCAGCCACGGCGGCACCTGCGCAGAGTATGATCGCAGGACTGAAAACGGCTCACCTTGAGCACGGCTGTGAGCCGATCAGGACCCCCAAATCCATGCACGGAAATCCTCGCCCCCGGCCTCACCGGAATCTGCCGGGTGCGGAGACGGGATGCTTGAAGAGGTGACAGAGTTCGATGAGGTCCCGAGTGTGGGCCCCAGTGCAACATGACCAGTGTCCTTGCCAGAAGAGACCAGTTCACAGACACACACAGAAGGATGATCGCAGAGGAGGGAGGGCAGACAGCGGTCTTCGTGCCGACGAGAAACAACCCAGCCGACGCCTTGATCAAGGACCTCGAGCCTCCAGGCCGTGAGAGACGTGTCTGTTGCGGAAGCTGCCCCGTCGTGCCCCGTGTCACGGCACCCCGTGGTGACCAGCTACCATGCCTGGTGCAGGATAGCCACAGGGCTGGCTGAGGATGCAGCCTTTACTGGAAGGATCCCCACCTGTCCTCACGGTCACCTAGCCACAGCTGTAGTGTCCTTCCATAGGTACTGAAAGTCCTCGTGGACAAAGTCACATGGTTGTTCTCAGGTCAGGGCTGGGGCTCTGCTGTGATGAATGCATTCATTTCCCTCATTCAGGACATATTTCCTGAGCACCTAGTAAGTGCCAAGTGTGCTCCAGGCCCCGGACACCTGCTGCCGATTGCAAACTAGCAGACAGCACCCCGAATGGACAAACCCAGTGGCCCGCCCTTCCCTCATTCAGGACATGTTGGTTGTATGAATTCACTTGTCTCATGTGGATCGGGTTCCTCCAACGGGCCAGACTCGAAGGAGGAAATGCTGCGTCATCGGGACAGACCCCGGATCGCCACCCTCCTGGAGCTCAGTGCAGACGGAGGACGGAGGGCGTCACGACAGGCGTCACGAGGGCTGTGCTGGGGGAGCCAGCAGGAGGGGCCCCCCCACCATGCTGGGTATCAGGAAACGGCACCCAGAGAAAACAAGCGCCCCCCGGGACCCCAGGGATGGGGGTCACGGGCAGGTTTGAACTTGGAGATAAGAAGCTGGTTGTGCACCAGAGGCCCTGCGGGTGTTTGCTGGGGAGACGGCACGCCTGACACCCCCCCATCGCCGCGCGATGCCCGGGACACGGCATTCCATGTCCTCTTGGTGCTCCCGAAGCAGGGTCGCCTGAGACCGATGGAGACACAGAGTCTTTCCCCCGGCTGCCGATCCCAGAGGTTGTACCAAAAGCAGACCGCCCACTCTGTGCCCGTCACCAACGCCGAGGTCTGGGGGGCCCAGCGGGGCTCTCCTTGCTTCCATGCGAAGTGTGCAAGATCCAACCAAAAACCTTCCACTGAAAGGCCTGTGAAGCCGTGGGCGGCGAGGCGGGGGCCGGGAGCGCGGCGAGGAGCCCAGAGCCATCCAAGCCCGCAGCGCCTGCAGGAAGAGAAACCAGCCAGAGGGTGCGGGAGGAGCCCCCCGCCCGCGTGCAGGCTCCAGTGGCCCCAGCCTCACGGCTGCTGCTGTGCGCCCTGAAGACCGCTTCTCTGCTCGTTCAAATCCCACCGCATGACTGGAAAGGCCCTCGCTGGCCTGAGGGGCTCCGCGGCTCAGCCCTGGATTCGTGGGCGTCTCGGGGACGTGGAAGGCGGCCCTAGCTGCGGGGCGGCGCTCGTGGCAGGTGGACGGCGCGAGCACACACAGCCCCTGCGCCCTCTGGCTGCTGCCTGGGCCGACGTGCAGGCAGCACGCCCATTATATACATGCCCATTATATAACCGGAGGCAAACCCGCCGTCCAAGCCCCACGGCCCCTCCAGCAGCCCAGCCTCCCTGGACCGTCCCACCCCCCGCACCCAGAAGTTAGCACCGGCCAAGGGTTTTGTGCCGTCACCTCCTGCCCCGAGCCTCATCTGTGGATGGCCATGTCCCGCCACCCCGTGCTGCCCCTGCCCTGGTCCCCTGCAGCCCCTTCCCCTGCCACACGGCCCCGGCCCCCTGTGGTCCAGGCACACCGAGCTCCCTGTGGCCTCCCAGGGCAGTGCGGACGTAAGACCCACAGCCCACTGCAGCCGGCTTCCTTCACTCACCACTCCCGGCATTTACGGGAAGGTAGCCCTTCGTGCCGGGCTATCCTGGGCGCTACATGGTGTTTAGCAGCCTCGATGAGATCCCAGCACCATCCCCTCCACTGTGACAACTATAAATGTCTCCAGACATTTCCAGATGTTCCCTGGGGACCCAGGTGCCACCATGCAACCCGTGACACTTTGCAACAATTGATGGGTGGGATGCCTTTTCTAGAGCACGTGCTATGAGGTGTTGGGGACAGAGTCCTGCAGACACACCAGGGGGGCATCTGCACGTGCTTCTGGGAAAGGCTCCACAGGTGAGTGCACTGACGGCCCAGAGCCACCGGGCTTCAGGGGGAGGGGACGGGAGGGCGGAGGGAGGGAGCCACGGCACCAAAGCTGGGCTCTGTTGGGGGCAGGGGTGGGGCCAGCCTGGGAAGAGCAGAAACGGGTCTGAGTCTAAGCCTGAAAAATCCCCACCAGCCAAGAGTAAAAAAAGAATTTGTGGCTGACTATCGGTCTTGAAGCATCTTCAGATCTTTATTCAAGTCTCCAGTGTGATGCAGCTGCCAGGAAATGACTTAATGGGTGTAGGGCTGCATTAACAGAAGCCTAAGCTTGGAAAAGCTGGAGGTGATGGGTCAGTGGGAGGGAGTGCTTGCTAAATTTCCCAAGAACGCGCCACAGATGTCCACACAAATCGGTCCTCGTGGTGCCACAAACTGGCCAGTGTCCTATGTGGCACGACCAGGGTAGCAAGGGGGCTTAGGTCATGTTATAAGGAGTCGTAGGAGAAAGGGGATGTACTCTGCAAGAAAGTCTCTGGGAAAAAAGTAGGACCAGTCTTTAGGACGCTGAAGGGGGCTCGTGCAGGATGCTTCAAGGAAGCAACATTCAGGCCGATGTAGGGAAAAGGAACATTAGCACGAATTTGGCCCAGGGTGACGTTGGCAGGCGGGGCACTCCTGTCACTGGAGGCGTCCACCCAGAGCTGGGGGGCGGGGCTGCCAGGCATGACCAGAAGAGGGGCATTGGTCCCTAGACTGACTGTCACAGCAAAACAGGCTTCTCGGTGAATGACCTCCCTCGGGAAACGCTGCCTCCTGTGCCCTCCCTGGAAGGTTCTCGCGGCACACGTCCGCTCGAGAAAGGCTCTGGGAAGTCCTGCAATCAACACGCCTACCTTCCTCAGGTTACACTCCCGAACACATCTGAGCAAAACACTTTTTCTTAAAAGATTTTATTTATTTATTTTTTTTATTTGAGAGTGAGGGAGAGAGAGAACATGAGCGGCGGGTGGGGGCGGAGCAGAGGGACAAGCAGAGGGAAAGGGACGAGCAGACTCCAGACTCCACGCTGGGCGTGGACCCTGACCTGGGGCCTGATCCTACAACCCAGAAATCTTGACCTGAGCCAAAATCAAGAGTCAGACGTCTAACAGACTGAGCCACCCAGGCGTCCTGATCAAAACACCTTCTTTGAAAACATGGAAACTCTCCTTCTGTCTGAAAGCGCTGGTGGCCGCAGTGCTCTTCTGAGCATGGTGTTGGCGGTGACCAAGCATGACGCTGGGGCTGGGGGGTGACCAGCAGGATGCCATCGTCCCGTCCAGCGCCGCCCCCCATGCCCAGGGCCTGTTGCCGCAACGGGGGACATCTCGGCCCTCCTCCCGATATGTGGGTCTGGAAATTCCATCTCTCTGCTCAACCATGAACCACACAAGGCTGGCGAGCTCAGCAAACCCTCCAGCCCCAAGCTGAGCGTAAAATTAAGAAAAAATATTTGTTTAAGAAAGAATGGAGAGCGTAGGGGGCAGGAGGGGCCGCACTGTCCCGGTCCTTGAGAAGCTGCGTGACATCGTTCTAGTGACGCTTCTCATCACAGAGATCGGTGGGGATTCCGTCCGAGGTTTCCAGAGCCCCTTTCCCACCCGGCAGAATATCCCGCAGGAGAGTCCTCAGCCACGGACGCGGCTGGCTCTCTGTGAATGTTTTTCAACAGAGCCCTGGTGGGCACATTCAGTCCCAGGAGAGCTTGGCAATTTGAAGAGGCAATTGCTTCTTGGGCTCACCCTGCAAAATTGGAACTAATAGAGCCGCGGTCTCCATCGAGAGAACTCTGGAGAACCGGATACAGTCCAAGAGCAACTTATTCCAGACAACATCAATATTTGTCCCATTAAACATTGCAGTGTAAAAATCATTACGTTGTGGACAATGCTCTTCAGGTCCCGGGCTAGTCTGGGTATGAGACCCGTTATTCTCTCCGGGAACTGCTTGGCAAAGGAGCTTTGCAAAGAAGGAGCCCAGACCCCTAGGCCGGGATCGTCTTCTGGAGTCCAGCTCAGAGGCCCCGAAATGACAGCGCGTGTGCCCGACACTGCTTCATCCTTTCCTCCCCCAGGACGCTGTCTTCCTGACACCCTCGCCAATGCAAATTACCCACTTAAGTTCTCACACAAAGTCCAATTGCCAATTTGTCTTTTTATTTCTTACACTTCAAGTAATTTGCCTTCAAATAATTGACGACGAGTTGATCATTTTACTACCACGGCGAGCGACCCGGCCGTCTGGGGAGCCACTCATTCCACGACAGGTGGCAAAGAACGTGTTTCTGGCCCAGAGCGTTCTCAGGGGACCAGTCAACCACCGGCACAGCGGTGACCCCGAGCCCCGAGCCTGGTCCGCAGGGAGGTCAACCCCAACCATGTCTTCCCTGGCCTGAGGGCGGTCGGCTGCCTCCTTCAGGGAGTCCTCCGTTAGCTTGAATAGGGTCACTGGTCCACTGGCCCGGATGGGTTTGGGCTTTGTTATCCCTCGTGGTTGATGTGAATGAGCTCCAGAGGGAGGCGGTGGCCCACCCAGTTTTACGGGTCCCCTTGGCACCCGGCAGTCCCGCGGATCCTGCGTCTGACGATGGGCAGGTCCAGCTCCCAGCAAGCCCCTCCCCAGACCTCAGGAGCCTTAACTTGGTCCCTCACAAGGGGTCCGAGCGTCGCTTCCCCACACCTCAGCAGTGGGAGAAACGCAGGGCCTCAGAAAGCAGGAATCCTGGGCTCGGCCAGAGACGGTCCTGCTCTGCTCAGCGGGAAAAGAAGACCCTGTTCCAGAACACGGGGACCCGGACGGGGTGTGCCGCGCACGTGTCTGTCTCCCGCTCTGTCATAATGTATTTCTCCAGGAAACTCGGGGGGCACGACCTGCCCTTGGAGGCTCCAGAGTCCCTGGGCTGGGGGGACATGGGCATGGGCAGAAGGGGGTCCTGGGCTGCAAAGTGGGTATGATCTTCTGGCCAAGGGGCTGCTGGTCTTCCGCGCAGGCCAGAGAGGACGCGGTACGGAAGGCACGCGTGCAACTTGATTGGCAGTTAGAGATGGTGGTCTCCAGCTGGCCGTCTCCCTGCCGTCTCTCAGAAACAGGAGACTGGAAGCAGGTGACGCGAAGGGGTGGCCTGCCGGGAGACACGAGGCCAGGAGCGGGCGCCGACCCCACGTGGACACGGGGACACCGAAAAGGCACGATGACTTATTTATTGTTATAAAAGGCAAGATCGAAGTTTTACCATAAAATGTATGTCTGCATAAAAGAACCTGACAGGACAAATCAATAAACAGGGGAATTGCTAGTCTGGAAGGGCTTTTTTGATGGTTTTCGTTTGTTTATCAAAATAATGCTCCAAAAGAGAGTGACGACCCCTGGAAGGCAGGCCAGGAAGTGGGCACGGCTCCCTCAAATTAAAAAATAAAAAATAGCCCCCCGCCCGCCCGGCCGGGCTGCAGGGAAAAAGCAGGAGCAGGAGGGGCTGCCCCTGGTTCCGCGTGGTGCCGGCCGCCGTGGATGGTTGGGGGTAGGGTGCGCCTGCGTGGGGCGTGTCAGCCTGTCCCTCTGCTGAAGCTCGGGACCCTGCACCCTCCCCAGGTTCCAAAAACCAGAAAGACACACGCTTTCCTAAGCACCGGGCCTGGGTCCTTCCTCAGCTCAGTTTCTGGGGGGCTTCACCTCATTCACATTTCACCAGATCTTTACAGAAATCCCTTGGGGTGATAGCACGACACCCATTGGACATAAGAACTCTGAGACCACATGTCCCCCAGGAAAACTTCCTGCCCCCCTCGCTGTGAGTGCCAGAGAGGACACCATCTGTTCACACAGGACAGCGTGGAACCGGGCAGTTTTGAGGAAGAAACCAGGGCTGAGCCCTGGGGCCGCTCCGAGCGTGGACGGCAGAACCAGGCCATCTTGCTCAGGGCTCACCTCCCCTCAGCCCCACTCCCCGGTCCGCAGGAAGGCCGGCGGGGTGCTCGCTGGGATGAAGGAGGCAGGTGCAGGACCTCAGGGTCAGACTGTGCAGGTCCCTGGCCCCTGCTGAGCAGTCCCGGGCGCCCTTCCAGCTCTCACGGTCCCCGAGCACCACCCCCCAGGCCCCTGCAGCCCAGCGAGGCCACTGTGCTGTCCGCCCTGGTGAAGTAGCCTGGCCCCACCCCTTAGCCGTCACCCACACCAGGACCCTTTCTTCCACTTGGGGGGCTGTCCACGAATACATCTATCGCCCCTGCTCCTGGTCGACCAGCCCACTCCGGTCACTGTTGAGAGAAGGAAGCCGGCAGATCAGTAACAGGTGTATGAACGGCCTTGTTGGACGCGTGAATGAAAGGCAGCACGACGGCACGCGTGCCTGTGGCAGACCTTGTGCTGGGGACGTGGCTGGAGGGAAAACAAAACTGTAAGTGTTGTGTGCATGACGCAGGGGAGTGTCGTGGGCTGATGGAGAGCACAGGGTCGACGCAGCAGAGCGCTGGCCTGGGGGCCCGCAAGCCAGCCGGTTTGGAGAGGCAGCAGGGGAGGCTGGGGGCGGGAGGCCGGCATTGCGGGGGTGGGGCAGGAGCTTCAAGTCCCCTCTGCAGAGCTGAGCCCCTGGGGTTCCCACCTCTTTGGCCGGGGCTGGGGAGGGGGCCCCCGGCCGGCCCCTGACTCCAGCTCGCGGCCAGCGGGGACCCCGGCGCTGCCCTGTGGGTTCGGGAACGGCGCGAGCAACCGGGCGGGCAGGAGCGAGCACCGGCAGGTACTCTGACAGCTGGGCTGCGTCTTCAGCTGGAAGAGGCCTCAGCGGTCTTTCGTTAATGATCGTTTAATTCTGTTTGGTATCGTGTGTGTACACATTCCCAGACAGAGTAAATTGCATGTGGGTGTTTACATTGAAGGAGGGTTTCTGTGTTCTAATTGATAGAACTTTAATTTCCATGTGGTCTCAACAGTAAACACGCAAATGGCTCTTTTCAGTGCGACCAAGCTTTCGTTATTTTTAGGGGAAAAAATGTTTTACTTTGGCCCCCAGATTGAGATGGAATTGAAAGCAAATGCAGATGGGACAAGCATTGGAGACAGAGGCGGCCCCTCCCTCCACTCCTGCCTGACTCCCAGGACCCCTGACCCCGGCTGCACCTGACTCGGGGCAGCCTGGACTGGCCCTCGGTCACATCGATCACGGCGAGCACGGGTCCCTTCTCCTGAGACGATGAGCTTGGTCCCCTGCTGTGGGATCCAGGACAGCGGCCTGGGGGCAGAAGAGGGGCCAGAGGTCTCTCCCAACACCTCCAGGTTCACCGGGGAGGGAGGCATAGGGCCGAGTGAGACCACAGCAACGTGGGTGTGGCCTGAGCTCAGGGTCCCTGATGGCCTCACTTGACCCAGTTGGTAAAGTAGAGGGAGCGGGGCCCCCAGCACTGCAGTTGGTTGTTGCAGGAGTGAAAAAGGGTGATGCCTTCGAACCAGCCAGACTGGAGCTTCTCGGGGGTGGGGGATGGGTTTTACTTCCAGGGGACTCACTCCCAGCTGACAGGTAGCATCACCCAGAGACTTCTCTGGCTGCCATAGCTCGCCAGAGGCCAGGAATGCTGCTACGCATCCTGCCCCAGGCACAGACGGGACAGCCCCGCGTCCAGTGCTCCAAGGTGGGAACATGAGCGGGAGAGCACAGTGGGGACTCAGACCTGTGAGCTGTGTGGCCTGTGGCCGACACACGGAGCTCCTGGGCCCCGGGGGCAGCCAGATGGGGCCGGGAGAGTGGAGCTCCCTGCAGACTCAACCTCTCAGTTTACTGAGCCCAGTAAGGGTTCTGATGCGGCGTCCACACCACAATGGGGACAGTTTGGGGAGCACAGCTCCAGAGCACAGGAGGCAATCAAGAATGTGGTTAACTGCTCTCGGGAAGCCACCGAGTATCCCTGTTACAGGGGCACACCTCCGTCCACGTGCTCTGCCGCAAGGACAGCAGAGGGGCTCTGCGCCCACCCAGGGCCTGGTACATGGGAGGACAGTTGCCCCCCGAACTGCACATTGGAATCTGAGGCCTAGCGAGCCCCACAGTTTGTCTGGGAGCAGATAAATGCTCAGCACTGGCTACCAGGAAGGCGAGACTCGGAGCATCCCAAACCCATGAGATCAGCTGCTCCTCGAGGCAGCTCCTCGCACACTCCGCCTCCCCGCCCCCCGCTTCTCAGGCTCTCGGACGCGCTAGTGTGGCTGGGGCTGAGAGCATCCGTCGTTGGCCAGCACAGCTGAGCGGTTGTAGAGCTGGGGCCCAGGCAGCGGGGACGGGCACTGAGCCCACACTAGGACTCCACCCGAGCGGAGCTCGCACCGGGGGCACAGCCAGCCTGCAGGATGGGCCCTGGGCCCCACAGAGCCGGGCGGAGATGCTTTGCCCCCCACGCACTGGCGGGCCTGCCCGATGGACCCCTCACTGGAATGGGAGGAGGGTCTGGCAGGCCGTGCTCTCGGGGGTCCCAGCAAGGGTCACTGCTCAGGGTCCTGGTGGACGGGTTTCTCCGGACACAGCAGCTTCGGCCGCAGGACAATTAGTGACAACACAAGCCTTGACTCTGCAGAAGAAGGAACCCCCAGAGTGTGTTGGACATAAGACCCTGGTGGCAGCTGGAGGGTGAGGTGTGGGGGAGGGTTGCTGGACCAGCTAAGGGCCACATGGGACCTCAAGCTACGTAGCCGTCCTCGCTGCCCACGGCTAGCGCAGGGCCCAGGGAGCCAGACACCGGGTGGGGATCTGAGTCCCCAAACGACAGCTCTGTCATCTGTCCCTCACCTGACTGTCTCTGCTTCCCTCTGGTGCCGGCCCCCTCCTCCACCTGTTAGGAGGGGTCACGGCTCCCCGGCCCGTGAGGAGTGGCCCGCGGGGAGCCGGCCCGGCAGCTCCACCGGGAACGCGCGTGGGAGGCCCTGCGTGGTGCTGCTGGCCCGGCGGGTACTCCTCGGAGGGAGCGGGGGCCACAGCTCTGAGCACGGCTGCCCGGCGCCTGCTCTCAGAAGCAGGGCAGAGCCCGAAGAGGGCTTGAGAGGGCCTGGGAGACATGAACCCCAAAAGATCTGGGGGCTCTGCTGTGGCAGCCCTCGCTCGCCATCTTGGAAAAGACAAAAAAGGGAAGAAGTGGCTTGTGAGCGTGGGACACTCACAAGCGGCTCTTGCCATCTGCCCAGGAGGCACGGCCTTGGGAGGGGGTGACCAGCACGGGACCCGTCGCAGGGGAGCTGGGAGTTAGCGGGGAAGGCAAGGAGATGCAGGTAAACGGGGTTCTCGCCAGCGAGGCAGTCTCGAATGTCATCTTCCTAAAAATCAAGAGATCGGGCTGGGGTCAGACTCCTAGAGCTCGGGCTCCGGGTCTCACCCGGATGATGGAATTAGTGACGTTGACAGAACAGTGTGCGGGTCGGAGCTGACCCCTTCTGTTCCTGGAAGGGCCAGGTCCACTCCCGGCTGCAAGAGGCCAAGGGCACTGTCGGCGGGGAGAAGGAGAGACACGGGCTGGGCCGTGGGTGGGGAGGACTTCTGTCTGGTTCTTTCCCAGAACCCCCACGTAGGGGCGCAGAGGAATCCCAGAGAAGCATCCTCGGGGACAGCAGACCTCCTTCCCGCTCGGATCGGGACAGTCTCGGGCTGGAGGGGGAGGGGAAGCCGGGAACGGGGGACAAGCTGTGGGCCCGTTCTCCCCCACAGCTGCAACGCCATGAGATTAATTTTCTTCTGGCCACAGGAAAACAGTAAAAAGGAACAGACAATATCAATGTTAATAATGTATTGCATCTAACCCAATATATCCGGAAGGCTATCCCTTCAGCATATAATCAATACAGAAATACGAATGAGCTAGTTCACGTGCACGAAGTCTTCAAACTCGAGTAGGCTTTACACCCAGAGCACCTCTGCACCCGGACGAGCCAGACCTCAAGGGTCCTGTGGTCACCTGTGAGCAGGTGTATGGAGCAGCGCAGGTGGCCCCAGTGCCCGAGATCCTGCCTGCCTGTCTGTAGGGTGCACAGGCTGAGTGTGGAGCCAGGGCAGCGGGGGCCCGGGATCTGGGGTCTCCCGGGGAATCGCCGACCTCCTGGAAGTGGGCGGGATCCCACCACCAGACTCTCTCCGCTCCCGTTTCACTCTGAGCCACACGGGAAAGTCCCGATGCCCTTGATCCACAGGCAAAAGTCATATGAGGTGGTTGAAAACTTTCTGTAGCACCGTTAACATTTTTAACATATCCGCAGTGAACTTTAATGGGATTCCATAAAAATTGAACAGACCTCAGAACTAGCTGGAATAGTCAGTGGATGACCTTGGTGTTTTTAATTAAATCCGAAGTGAAACTCAAGAATGGGGGAGTTTTATGTGGCCGGCTGGTCGGGAGCAATCAGGAGCCCGTAAGACAGGACACGGCGAGGAAGCTTCCCCCGCCAGCTGCTTCTGGGGGCGTCTGGACGGGCTCGTTCCCGGCCAGGTGGGGGGCCAAGTGATATTTCAGTGTGGGATGCCCCAATAGCTCAAGAATTTTCCAGAAAAGCTGAAGGTGCTTCTTCTGGGTGACACCCCCTCCGCCTTCAGGCTACCCCTCAGAGAACTTTCCTCGTTTCGAAGGCAAAGCCCACGCACGTCCTTACCACAGTCCGTGATGACACCTGCATTCCCTGTGGCCCGGCGAGCCCAGGTGAGTGAGCCGTGCGTGTGCGGTGGGGGGTGGATGCTTCCCATGAGCAGCTGCTGCAAAGCAGCTGGCAAGCAAATTTGTGAATGGCCCATTTCACGATCGAACGCAGCCTGAGTTACAAAAGGTCACCCACGGCAGACTTACTCCCTCTTATAGTCAGTCTGATCCTCCATTCCCTCCATCCGGGAAACATCCAGAAACCCGCACACACCAGCCCCCGGGGTGTTAGTCAGAGGGACTGTGCCCCGGAGCCCCCGCCCAGCAGGGAGGCTCTCTCGGTTCTTTGAACCCGAGGGCCACGTTTCTCAGCATTCCAGCCACCTGTCACGAATACCGAAGACCGAAATGCCGTGTGTGCTTGCATTACCCTCCTGCTCGAGGACATCGTTAGCCAGGGGCTGCGTCCTCAGCTTTCTCTCTCCCAGAGGGACCCAGTGCACAGCCTTCAGCAAAGGAGAAAGTCAAAACCACTTGTTGAAAGGATGAGTCGGTGCCTTCGAGTGCCCGACCCTGCCGGCACGGCCCCCACCGCCCCGGCGTCTGTTCACTGCGGGTCCCTCCGGCCGTGTGGTCTCCCCGTCTCTCGTTGTCTCCACTCGCTTTGCAAGAACCACAACGGAAAGTCTCAATTAACGGCTGGGCTTGGGCAAGATGTTCCAGTTAAGTAAATGAATGAATGATTAGAGTTAACTGAAAAGTAATCGGCAAACATTTTTCTGGTTGCTATGAAAATCCCCATTGTTGAACGCAGTTCTAAATATAGAAGCCCCCATCTGTCTCAGGAACAGCCACAGAACGAGCAGAGCTGAACCTCTCTGCGTTGGTTCAAGATCATTCTGTGATCTTTATTTCCGCTGACAGGTGGCTCTCCGGGCTGGCCCGCCTCCCCACCCCTTGTCGCCGGTCCCACCTCCCTGCAAACGCCGTCCCCTCGAGACTGTATGGCTGTCAGGCACTTCTCATCCAAGATGAAGTCAACAGTCCCTCCCCCATTTTAATCCGAAGCTCTGAGAATCTGTCGAATTAAGGACCAAAAAGAGTCTATGAAGTTTACTTTGTAAAGACCCCCAAAGAAATTGGCCAGTCGTGTGGACGCAAGCGTGCCCCCTTCTCTTCCTCTACCCATTTTGTTCATGCGTCAAGTGACCACATGGCTTAGAAGAGCGGGGGCCGCTCTCCAGCCCCAGGAGGGCTGAGCCAGTCCTCTTGGCAGTGATCGGTGTAGGTGTTCCTGAAACAATCGGCATGCGACCACACCGATCGGGATTGAGGCGTGAAGGGCAGTCAGCGGAGGGCCTCCTGGAGACGGTTTCCTACCTCTTAAAAGGAGGCACAACACCATTCCCTCTTTCCACCCTGGGGTGATGTCGAAGAATGAGATGTCAGATCTGGGAAATTAAGCTGGCAGGATGGCGGAGAAGAAAGATGCGAGAGTCTTGTCCGGAAGTACACCAGTGATCCCTAAATCCGCCCTCCTGAAATCTCAGGAATGTTCCCTCTTGGTTCAGGTTACCAAGTCCTTCTGTGACTTAGGGCTGAAATCCTCACTGATTTGTAAAACTCTTATCACTTTCCAGTCTCCCGATAAAGGGCAGCGGAAAACAAAGAGAAAAACACAGACTGGTTCATTAGATATTCTAAATGGCCTGGCTCTGGTCAATCACAATTTCATTTTACTTTTTTTTATTTTATAGGTGGATTTTGCAACCCTGGCTTCTAACCCGGAGGAGCCCACACACACTGCTTTGGGCACCTGTCTCGGCCTGTTTTCCTCCTCCCGAGAGCCTCCGTGCCGGAAGGTTCGCTGTAGAATCGCACATCTACCCCCTGGTGAGCACATGTGTCCGCCGGGACCTCTGCTTCCCTCGAGAGGGGTAACCCCTTACTAGGCGTCAGCATCTGAACGATTCCAGGGTCCACTAGACAGCCCGGGGATGGTTACAAGCACACACAGGGAGGCTCGTACTGGGCACGGAAGTCTATACTGGTCACTCTGCTTAAACGCAAAGGGTTGGAAATCTAACAAACCACAAGAAATAGTTCTCTCCCCATTGTCCTCTAGTTTAGTTTTTTTTAATTTACATACAGGAAAATTCACATTTTTAGGCATACAATTCAATGGCTTCTCCATATGTGTGGCTTTGACAGCCGTCCCCCCAGTCTGATCACAAGGCAGTCCCAGCCCTCTCCACACCCATGGGCCTCGATCTATGGCAACCACTGATCAACATTTCGTGCCTATACGGTTTTGCCTTACTAAGTAGGCCGTGTAAGTGGTATTGTATGTAGGGAGCCTGTGTCTGGCTTCCTTCACTCATCGTAACACAGCTGACACTCACCCATGCTGGGACGTGTGCATCAGGGGCTCAGGCCTTCCCACTGCTGAGTGGCGCTGTCTTGTGTGGATGGACACCGTGGGTTCATCCACCCGGTGCTTGCTGAAGGATATCTGGGCTGTTTCTAGGTTTCTGCTGTGGAGTGACCCTGAAGACTACTACTATAAACCTCCATGTGCAGGTTTTACACGACTGTTATTTGTCTACGGCAATTCCAAGAAGAAGGAGTCCTGGACGATCTCGTCATCATCTGAGTCACTTTTGTATGAAACCACCAAAATGCTTTCCAGATGCCCCAGCCTGCGCTCCCGCCAGCAAGAGATGAGCGTTCCTGGTGCTTCACATCCTTGCCAACACTTGCTATCGTCAGTAGTTTTCATTTTGTCCATTCTAACAGATGCTTTTAATGGTGTCCTACGGCGGCTTTGATTTGCTTTCCCCTCCTGGCTCACGATGCCGAGAGTCTTGTCCTAGGCTTTCACCGCTTGTAGGTCTCTGCTGACGCGGCTGTTCAAATGGCCCGCCGAAACTCGACCCTCTTGCCATCCTCAAACACCCTCATGGCCCCGCCTGGATCTGTGGTCCCTGCTGGAGATCTGAAGTCTCTCGGTTCCAGAGTTGAGCCTCAGGTTTGCCGAACACTCGTGGGGGACTTCTGCAAATTTTCCAATCATCTGATCGATCGTTGGGTGCCAGAGATGACACAGGTCGATCTTAATGACACGCTCTGGTTCAGCCGGAAAGACCTCTGGAAATTTCTGCATTGCTGTGTTCGGTGCTGTAAACGGGAAATCGCAGGAGAACCCAAGAGAGGACAAGGTCACGATGATGCCGCACACGGGCAGGTGAACATCCCCAAGTCTGGGGGGAAAGATTTCACAGGCAGCCTCGCCCTCCTGATGATGCACCCACCGCGGGTCATGGCTTTGGGATTGAGGTTGTCATAGCAACGGAAGACCGGCCCTGAGCGTCCATTGTGGAAAGGTTGCCGTGGGAGAAGTTTTGTTGTTTTTTCTCTCTTTCATTTCAACCTTCGCAGGCTTTTGCCAAAACACTTTGGCTCGAGGAAAGCTTATTCCCTGCACGATGGGGAAAAATGCAATTTAAAAAAATAATAAAACTGATTGCATCTGCTTATTCATTTTCAAAAGTGGATGAATTAATCTGTACTGTAGCTATTTTTAATTTAGGAAATGTTGTAAATGGACCTTTTAACTATGAAAGGAAACAGCCCAGAACACTCTCAGTGGAGAGGCTGAGACAGGGGCGTCCTGCTGTCCCTAACAGGCTGCCCAGCGTCGGGGCCTCTTGGCTACTGACAAGGACCATGTGTGTCCTGGAACCCAAGAGAAGGCGAAGGTGGGAGGAAGTTCTCGACAGGCAGAGGAGGCTGGAGGGAGAGGCGGGCGGAAGCACCCTGGGCTGGCCTCGGGGCCCAGGGAGCACGGCGGCAGGAGCGCAGCAGGCCGGGTCCGGGCTCCGTGCTGGGGCTACAGGCTCCCAGGCTGACCGCATGGACCTGGGTGTCCTCCTGAAGTTCCAGGAACGGATGTGAAGGGCCCGTGCCCAAGCTTGGGTAGAAGAGTGGTGGTGACAGGGGCTCAGGGCAGGAGTGCAGGTGGGAACGGGGTCTGGGCCTGAACCAAGGTCAGGAGCACGACTACCAGCCAGCCTGAGTTAGGGCTCTCCGTGGCGCAGGCAGGGGGCAGGTACAAGGCAGGGAGGGGCAGGAAAGGGGCAGGGAGGGGGCAGGGAGGAGGCCTGAGCACATGTACACGTGAAGGCACACGTGTCTGCACACACATGAAGGCACGCACATACACACGCACGTGCACGCACACACTTCGGCACACACGCTCGGCCACACCCCAGCGCCACGCTTCCGTCTGCCCAGGGCGAAGGCCGAGTCTGCCCGCAACCGCAGCCGTGCACAGCCGGGCAGACCCCGCGTGATTCACGGCGCGCACCAGCCTGCTGTCCGCGTGCAGCGCCGGAGGAAACTGAACCGATGAGGGCATTGTCAGAAACCCGGACACACTGTGGGGTGCACTTTCGAGGCAGTCATATGGGAAAGAAGCATTTCTTTAAAATGAAATGCTCACGCATTGGAATTTGTGCTATTTCCCCCAGAAATAATCTCTCTAATTTTTCCAACTGCGGTTTTGGAAATCAATCTCAATTAGGTAACCAGGCAGTTCTCAGCAAGTAAAATATATAAAGGGTACACGTTCCTAATAACCGAAGACAAGAGTGCAAGTTGAAATCTCCCAAGAGGGCAGCCCCCCACATCCTAGTTTTTAGAAAGTGGACGTGTTTGTAAGGGACCCCGTCACGTACCACATGGTTTATCTAGTGCTCGGGGCCGGGACTGGGGCCCTTGGGGACATACAGCCTCAGAGCCACTGTCCGGCATTCCCAAGGACAAGGCCAGGCTGCAAAGACTCTGCCCGAGGCTCCCAGTGACCGTGAGCAGTAAACATCTTCCCTCTTGTTCGGGTACGCAGGATGGATGGGAGCCCACCGTCCCTTCTGCAGGTGGTGGAGAGGCGGTGAGCTCCACAGGCGGGCAGGACGTCTGGACCCTGCTTCCCCCAGAAGCAGGACACCAGGCACAGAAGGTGCTTTGTCAGGCTCTCTGCACCCGCAGCCTGGTCGTGCAATGGTCTCAGAGATCTGACACAAATCGGACATCAGGGAGCCCTCCTGGTTACCCCAAGATCTTGCGTGTCTCAGGCCCATGCAGAGTGGACCTCTCAGAGCACAGCAAGCCTGCGGTTGCTCACACGTGTGCAGGGGAGGACAACCTGCCACTCTGAGTCTGCCACTGGTCACACCTGCCCTGGTCCTACATGTTCGGCATCCAGGCTCCTGGGGCCCTGGCTACAGCCCCCTTCATTGCCGGCACACCTCCCCCCGCCCCAGCCCTGGGAGAGGGCTTCTGTCACACCCTGCAAGGACCTGAGACCTTTCTGAACAGAGAGTCTGCACCCCAACCTCATAATGTGCCTCTCGGTCGACCAACGGCCCCCAAAGAGTGAGGAGCAATGGTGGCAATGGTGACGGCATCAAAGTGACGCAGGACATCACGCCTCATGGCATGAATGTCTCAGAAAATGACAGGAAGCACAGAGGGGTATTCCTAAGGAATGACAGTACTAGTTGGACAAAATCTCTACCCCAGACCCCAAATCCTGCAGCCCAGAAAGGAGTGACGTATTTCACGGATCCAGTGAGACCCCCAAGATCGTGGGTCGCAGACGCCCCCTGGGACCGTGAAGGTCCAGCTCCTTAGGCTGCCCACGCACGCAGCCCAGTACCAGGCTCCACGGGGCCCAAACCCCACGGGCCTCGTCTGAAACATCAGGGTCGACCGACTCTCGCTCATCACACGTGAACATCCAGATCTCTGGGCCGGCACAGCCTCCAAGTCCCTCCAGCTGGGCTCTGAGCTTGGTAGACTCGGTGGCATTGGGAACGATCCCGTTGCCGGTGACGAGAAGACTCACACCAGCTGGCTCACATCAACAACGAGAGGGCAGGTGGGGACTGTTGTCTCCAGTCATGGAGCGGTTCTGAGGGACTGCGTGCCAGCTCGGCTGCGGGCAGCTGGTCTCAGCTCGGAGACGCCAGGGGCCCCGCCGTCCCCCCTCCGCATAGGTGGGCTTCCTCCTCGGGCACACCTGGTGGCTCACTCGCCCCAGGTAAATCCACCTATGAAAACAAGCAAAACACAAAAGCAAGTGCAACTCGTTCTGGGCTCTGAACATCTCGGCATCTCTGTGCAGCTGGCTCAGGTGAGGTCACCTAATCACCTAATGGGTCACGGTGTCCGGGTCACCAGCTCATTCTTTGGAGCTGTGGCATCCCCTCTCTGAGGAGCTCTATTCCAGAACAGGAAGATGGTCGAGGGAGGAGAGATCCCAGGGCACCCCCTCGGCCCCACCCCTCATCATGACGGAGATGCTCCGAGCAGACCAGGCAGGTGTGAGCGGAACAGCGGGACCGTGCCTCTCCCGCGTCCCCACGGCGTCCTCACGTGGACAGCGGCCTTCCCGCGTCTCGGGTTAGCTCTGCAGAGCGGCCGCCGTCACAGGAGAGGGCAGGGTCGGGACCACAACCAGGAGCTGCCGTCCAGCCCCCGGGCGTATCCTCCAGGCGGCCCAGCCCTGCTGCCCATCCCAGGGCCGCGGCTCCAGATGCACGGGCGTCCCTCACACCTGCCGTCCCGTCGGCGCCACGATAGTCCTTCCCGGTCCAGTGCGGGATCCGGAGCAGCACAGCCCTTGGCGAAGGGCTCATTTTGCATGCACATAGCAATGTGAGTGTGGCTAACGCATGAATATTAAAAACAGAATTTCTTTGGTCTGTGAGGACTGTGTTTGCAGCAGGAGAGCACTGGGTGCAGCCAGACCAGCTCCCGCAGCTCCGTTACTGTCACCCGAGTGTGGTGTCACAAAGGAGGTGGGTATGTTGACACCCATTGATCTGCCGTCATAGTCCTAGGCATTCAGAGATGAATATCCGCCGTCCCCTTTCCAGGCCGTATCGGGAACACGTCAGCCCATCGACACGAAACCAGCCAGTGTCGATAAGCCAGTGAGTCAAAAACGCTGCTGATGTTATGATGGGTCATTGCTCGCTAACCGAGGCTCTTAGAAAAGGGAACTAGGAGGCCTCCGTGGCCTCCCGCAGCGCCCAGTTTAACAATCTATCTCCGTGTCCCTTGTGTTTCTGCTTTCTCGGGGCCCATTTTTTATCCTCAATTAATTACAGTCGATCAGACGATGAACAGAATGGCTTTCCCAGTGTAGCTGAGTAGATCTCCTCTTGGAGGGGGCTGTTTCCATGTGAAATCACAGCAGGGTAGGCTGCCCACCTCCGCTTCTGCTGCGGGGACCTCGGGTACAGAGGAGGAACCGGGAGCCGCTGTCCGCCTTTCCTCCGGGAATCCGACGCGCGGAGGGAGAGCTCACCTGCGGCGCTGTTGGACTCTGGCTTCTGGACAGGACGTCCCGAGCCTGCTCGGCCTTAGGACAGAAAGGCCCTTGGAGCGGGCTGCCTGTGTGCAGGACGGGGTTTTCCAGGCCCTGGAGGAGGGACCAGATTTTCCCACATCATTGTTGTCCAGCTGTGTATCCTGGGTCATGTCTCCAGGGGCCCCACCGTATGTCCTACCAAAATGGGGAAATCCACTGACACCTCACTAGGATTTATCCCTTCAGTAAACAGTTATTGGGCACCTGCCGTATGCACAGAGCTGTGGGAGGGCCACAGGGGCTGGGGGTGGGGAAGGACCTGGGGGACGTGTTCCACGGACAGGACTGTGGATACGGAACAGTCTGGAGTGCAGCCCACGGTCCTTGCATCTGGGCAAGGCCGTCCAGCCTTAGTTTGTTCATCTGGAAGATGGGACAGAGCCGTTCTGCGCCTGCCGTGGTTAGTGGACTCCGTGAGATCACCTTGCACGCGAAAAGCCCAGCACGGCAGCTTGTGCATGGGAGGCGTTCCGTCAGTGCCGGCTGCCGAGATTAACTAGAGAGGACGGGGCTTCCGAGTGACCACAGCACAGAGTAGGAACACACTCAAGCCGCCAAGAGAAGTTCTGATAACCCAGCTCTCAAGGCGACTCGCAGCTAGAAATGCAGATTCCCAGGCCCCGCTCCAGGACGGCAAGCTCAGAGCCTGTGTTTTCACAGTCTTGGGGGACGGCGGCGTGACACACACTGCGCGTAGCCCCTCTGTGACCGTGGGTTGCTGGGCAGAAGCAGGACCTGCAGACACGGCAGGGGCCCCGCAGGGAAGGGGGCCTGCGGGTTCAGAGAGATACACCAGGTCTGCGTCTGAGTGTGTCCTGCTGCCGGGCGGGCACCCCGAGGGAAGGCTGTGTGATCGCCCCAGCCTTCCGAAGCTCAGCGGTGCTACCCCGGTCTCCCTTGCCTGCAGGACGTGAGCCCGCTGGGGACAGAGTCAGGGACCAGATCTGTCCCCTGCGGCTCCCGTCACAAATCAGCCCAAGCAGGAGGCTCCAGCCACCAGGTTCATTATTCCACAGTGCTGGGGGTCAGGGTCTGACACGGGCCCCGGGCGGAAGTCAGGTGCGGGCAGGACTGTCTTCCGGAGGCTCTGGCCTGGGGCTGGGGGTCTGCTCCCTTCTCAGTTCAGACGCCGTCTTCCCCATCAGAGCCCCCGCTTCGTGGGTCTCACGGCGCCTTTCTCCGCGGACACGTCTCCCCGACTTCCTCTCAGCTGACCCTCCTGCCTCCCTCCTCCCTTCTGGGGGTGCTCAGGATGCCATCGGGCCCACCCTTCTCCCTCCCAAGGTCGGCAGATCAGCAGCCCTCCCCTCCGCTGCTCACAGCTCTGGCACTGGGACGTGGGCATCTCTGGGGAGCCGCCCTTCTGACCACCACGAAGAGCCACGGGTCAGCCTATTCGTCTCTGTCTCACCCCCACCCCGGCACCCCACAGCACAGGACGGTGGTTAAGAGCATCAGGAAGACCTGCGGTCAGGTCCTGGTTCCCCTGCTCTCTTTGCTGTGTGACCTGGGGCAAATTCCTCAACCTCTCTGGGATTCCCAGGCTCCTCCGGAAACACGCCCACAGCGCAGACGGGTCTGTGTCAACGGCTCGCACACTGTCCCTGTCCCCGTACTACAGTCCCGTCTTCATGAATGTGGCCGCTGAGGTCACTGTGACATTGGAAGGGCAATGAGAGCCCCCTGCTCTCATGACGTCGCCCCCTCGTCCCCCGCTGACGGTGGTGGGGCGCGGCCCTCTGCTCACGCTGCCCTCGCTTCCCTGGAAAACCAGCATGTCCCCTGCGGTGGCAGTGACGGGCCACACGCTGGGCTCCATGCCGGGCCTTGGCCAAGGTGATCTAGTGAGCAGACCCTGGACCGCAGACCATGGGACCGTCCCCGATGGGGTCACATACGTCCGCCAGAGCCCGGAAGCCCAGGAGGCATTTGGAAGTGTCTGCTGCAGAGAGACCCTAATCTCGGACTCCAGCCCCCGGAGCGTGAGAAATAAATGTCTGTCGGTTATAACCCCCCGCCCCGCCGTCTGCAGGACCTTGCGATAGAAGCCCAGACGGACTGACTCATCTACTTTCCCAATGTCCCTTCGCAACTGTGCTGTCCGCAGCAGCTCGGCTCCGGGATGCGAGCCTGCTTCCAAGGGAGCCCCGTGAAGAGAACACAGTGACATTCTGTGGCTCGAAGGGCCATCTAGCCATTCTGGATGTGACGCCGTGGCCAAGGGATGCTGGGCCAGAGCAGGCACCCTATAAAGAGGGCTCTGTACCTGCAACTTATAGGACACGATTTCCTCCTGAAGACTCTGGGACCACAGGTGAGCCACGGGTGAGCCACTACCAGGAGCAGGCGGGCACTGAGCAATCACATCCTTTCTTTCGCTTCGGCTCTCGTGGGACACCTGTGGCAGTGACCAGGCTGCTGAGTTGACAAAGTGGTTGACCAGCAAGATACCAGCTTGGGTTTCTCCAAGGGAGGCCCCTCACGACCCTGCCACTGGCCACGGGGGTCCGGTGCCTCACACTGTACGGGCCTGAGCTCCCAAGACCTGCCTGGAAAGGCCGGGACCCCCTCCCAGCGACGCCTTCTAACCTTGCAAACTCTGTCAAGGTGCGGAGCCTCTTGGGGCCTCCATTCCAGCACCAGTAACACCACCCTGAGAATAGCCATCTCTCGGCCCGCGCTGGTCAGAACGAAACGGGATTTTACATGAAGACGCGTCGCCAGGCCCAAGGACACCCAAAGGCCACTTTCAACCTGGCCCCTTCCCTCTCGCAGGGAAACTTGCTGATGAAACTGGGGAGGAGTGTTTTTCCCAGATGACTTTTAAAGGGGCTCTTTCTGCTGTTTTTGTCCGAACAAGTAATGCACGTGTGCGATGAGGAATGAACACTTCCGGCCCCGGTCTGGGTGGCTCCCCAGGCTGTGCTCCCAAGCACCCCACGGCTTCTGGACATAAAGGGACAGAGGCTGCGGCAGACACAGAGCTTAAGTCCCATTCAGTCCTGTCCAGGCTCCTTTGCCTCCTGAGGGGTTCGGAGCCACTGGAGTCACTGTGGGGTCAGACGACAGCAAACAGCAGGTCGCAGCTCTGCAAACTTTCCCTCCTTTCCCTCGGGACCAGCACCGCGCCTGGTCCCACTGAAGTAGAGCTTGGGCACGTGGCTTGTTTAGGCTGAAGGACAAAAGCAGAGGCACCATGACATCCAGGCCTTGGAGGCATCTGGCACTTCCCCGTGGCCTGGTGCCCCGATGACCACAGCTCAAGGACGGCGAGGGGCCAGAAAGCAGAACTCAACGGAGCCGCGGCCTGGAACCTGGTGCCAGTGGCCGCCAACGAGGCGGGCCTCACCCCACCCGGGAGCCCTGCTTCCCGCCTGTTGACTCCAGCGAGAGAGAAGCGCCTCTTTCCGCGAGCCTCGGGCTGGGGGCGGTTGGTGGGCAGCATCGCTGCGGCCCGACTGACGTGCAGGGCTCGCGTGGATCCGCCTCAGAACCGGGTGAACGGAACCCTGCCCGGTCCGGACAGAGTGCGACGGGAGCCGCAGGCCCACACCTGCGCCGGCCTCGCAGCCCCTCCCCGAGCACAGAGAAACTGGAAGCTGAGACGGTCCCGGAGGCGGAACCGGTCCCGGACATGCGACACCGGCGCGAACCCGCATTCCCCGCCGCTTGACCCCTCGCCATGTTTACAAGGCTTTCGTGGACGCCGAATCTTAACTGAGATTAGAGCATCCGCGTCACGTCGTAACCGGACACGGTCAACGCGGGACACGCGCGTCTCCCGCAGGTCGGCTCGCGCGCACGGCGTCTCTGTCCCGGGCCGCCTCCACGGAAAACCTTCTTTCCAAATCCCGTTGGATGAGTGGGTGGGTTCTGTTGAGAGGCGACAGCTAACCCGCTTTCTCCTCGCAACACAATCATTAAGAAAGTCTCTGCTCTTCCCGCCACGTTTTTCCGGGGTAACCCGTTCGTTAAAAGCAGTTTAATGTTTCCCTGCTCTGTTACCCTGCTCTGTTTCAAGGTTTGTACCCTCCCTGCTCTTCTGTCATGTTTCTCATTAAATTTCCCCTTTTTGTGCTTTTGTTACAATGGCTGACTTTTTGCCCCCCCCCCCCAGCCTTAACACAGGCTTTGAACTTAAAAGCCTGAAAACCTCGTTATTTGGAACAAAAGAACTCGCAGAGTCTCACATTTATCGGGTCATGTGTTACTTATGTTTTGCTTTAATTTTGCAGAACGATTGTTTATGAACAAGGTCCTCTGCTTCTGCAGGGATGGGCTGGTCTCCGGGTCCGTTCTTCACAGGAAACGGTCATCCGCTAACAACGCAGTCATCACACGACAACCGGAGACAACGTCACAGATGGGAGGACGACCTCCGGGACCCGGACTGCATCTCCGACCCACTCCTCCAGCCCCGCTGCCCCTGTCGGCCCGCGGCACAGCATCCGAGAGGTGCCGGAGGGCTGCGTGATGGGCTCCGGGTCTGAGGACCAGGAGACGGGAAACATCTCGGTGAAATCCGGCCCTGGTGTTTCTCCGTGCCCTCCTGCACCCGGACACGCACAAAATGGACTGCTTTTGGGTTTTGTTGAGCGCTCTGCGGCTGTGGTGTCCTGCTCCTCTCACCACACACGAGGAGCGGTATTTTAAAACACAGGTGAACATTTCACAGGCGACTGGTAGGCGGGCTTGGTGATCTGTCCAAAGCTGGAAAGAGCTCACGGACCAACTGGCCTGCCCCTGGGGTAAGGGAAACAGCACTGCCCGGCCGGGCTCGGCGGACCATGGTGTGGGATCAAAGTCTGCGTGAGAACCCCAACGCTGGCATCTGACCAGCTCGGTCTCAAATTCTGCTGTTGACCTTGGATAAGTTGTTAACCTGACTAGAGCCTCAGCTTTGGCCAGAAAAGGAAAGATTGTACATTATTGCTTTTTTATTCCAACTGAAACGCTCACCGTATGCAGGAGGCCCGCCAAGGGAGCCCCAGGCAGGAAGTTGGTGTGGGCCAACGTCCATGGACATGAGAGCTCACGAAGTCCTCAGACATCCTTGTGCTCTCAGGGTCCCAATCTGGGCCTTCCAGGCATCCCCAGTAGGGTAGGCAGGGCAATTGCCCATTTCACAGATGCCGAAACTGAGGCTTAAGGAGTTTCCACGAAGCTCCAGGTCACTCAGCTAGAAGCAGCGGGGTAACGGCTCAGACCCAGGACTCCCGACTCTGGCCCTGCGCCCTGCACCCTGGCCAGGACATCAGCTGACCTCGACAGACGGTGCACCTGGGCGGGGGGCAGGGTGTGGCCTATCCTGGAAGGCTCACTGGCTGGAGAAGGAGGGAACCAGGAAAATGATTGCTTTCAGCTCACCCCCCTGGTTACCCTGAAGGTCCCCTCCTGCCCCCAGCGTCCCTCTTTCCCGTCCTAGGATCCCCAGTGGCTGAGGCTGTAACCTCCCGTGCCGCTCACAGCCACTGTGGGGGACTAACTCCCCCTGCACCGAACTCAAGGACAATGACTGGGCCTGCTTCAGAACAGTAATCCCCACAGCCTTAAAACATACAAAATAAAAATAAATTAATCACCCCATCAGCATTTCGTGGCACGTTCGTAATTTTTTATTTAAATGCTTAATATCATAAAACAAGCTTGGCACACAGAGGGAACTGTTGATTTCACCAGAAGAAATGTCTCTCTTTTAAGTGAAAGTAAATACTAATTAGGTTATCCCCAGAGAGGAAATTAAGATGAAGCAAGCAGGTCCCAAGTTGGCCAAACCAGGCAATTATTCCCTCAAAGGCAGCAACGCGTCACAATAAAGCCTAACGATTCCCGAAGTGATGTGTAGGGCTGATTTATGGGCCAAGGCGAACACACCGTTCTCCCCAAAGTGGCCTGCAGGTTAGAGATGCCTGGGAGTGGGGAGGAGCGGGGACAGAGGGAGGGAGAGCCCCCTCCTCGGACCCCCTTCCTCCTAACTTCCACCTCCAAGCATCAGTCTCTGAGCCGCCTTCCCTCCTCCCTGGCTGCCCACGAAGACCCATTGTTCAGACCTTGAAATGAGGGAAGTGAAGCAATTAACATCTCGGCCGTGGGCAGACTCAACCATGCGTGACCATTTTTATTTAACTTCTCCCCCAAATGCGAGACTGAAAGCCATTTATTAGTTCACACAAAGGGCATCTCTGAACAGCAAACATTCAATTATTTCAATGTTTACTGTTGCAAAAACTGCAAAAGGAAATGTACATTCAGCAGACACACTCTGAAAGGTCTTATAAAAATGAGGCTTTTCCGCCATTTCGAAGGCTCGTCCTATCGTTTCGTGTGTTAACCACAGCAACACGCTAGGTGCGATGGTAGATTTCTGTCTCCGTCCTGCAGACTGCCCCCATCCCCCCGTAGGTCCCGGACGTCCGATCCGGGTGATAGTTCCACACTCATTGTTTCAATGTCTTGCCAACACCATCCCCAAATTAGGTACAAAGCGTCTCAGATGACGACGAGGAGAAATGACGAGGGGAACCGGCAGAATAGCGTCCAATTTGGAGTCCTTTTTCCCGAGAATACACGGCAAGGCTGTTGCCTTAACAGCCAGCATGGTGGCCTCTGTGTGTCCCTTCCCATCCTCCGCCCCACAACGTGCTGTTCCTACCAACCCACTCGGGGCTTGGTCACTCGCTTTGGCCAGTGAGGTGTTAGCAGCTGGGACTCAACCAAAACTTGAAAAGTGTCGAGCATTTCCCTTCATTCTTTGACCCTTGCCACCACCTTGAGCAGATATTCAAAGTTACATACCAAGTGGGAGAGACGCCTAGGGAGCATGGAGCCTGGCCGTCAGACCCTCGTCCCCGCCAGCTGCCCCAGGCCCGCCATGGCTGCCTGCAGACAGGAGCCCCCCAGTCAAGGCAGCTGAGCCCACCTCAGACCAGCGTCACAGCCCGACACCCACACACTCATAAGGCACATCACTTCCCTCCAGCCCTCAGGGTTCGGGATGTTTTGTTACGCGGCGTCAAGGTTGCAGGTAGCTGATACAAGCGTCACACATTGACCAATCACCAGGCACCTGCCGTGTGTCAGCCGCGGTGCCTGATTCTTCACCGCTTGGCTCTGGTCTGCCCAGTGACGCCAAGATGCAGGCGCCATTATTCTGATTTTCAGAGATGAGGGGTGTCTGCCTTACACAAGTAGAGCTCGCGAACAGGAAAGGATGGGTTTGAACCCAGAGCAGCCCGTCCCAAAGTCTCTCCCCACAAGCCACCAGCCTCCACACAGTCAGACGCTCCCTCTAAGCATAAACGGGCTGGCCAGTCTCCAGCCACTCAAGCCCACAGGCTCCGAAACATGCCTCAGAAGCTTTGCAACATCACGCCCCGGAAATGTTCCCTGGAAATGCGGTGTGAACCAAATGCACCTGGAGCGTCAAAAAGCAGACGTGCAGGCGGGGCTTTTCGGAGGTGCCCGCCCAGGTTTACCCTCGTGGCCTATCCTCCCTTTATACCGTGTAATGGGGTCTCTCCAAACAACCCAACGCATCAGACAGCGAATCCCCCCGCTTCTCCTTCAGGATTACAGGATCCCGACCGTGGGGGAGTGGCTGTCACCCTCCGGTGCAAGTCTCCAAGCTGAAATCCCTCGCCTGCGATGGATCAGACTCGTCCAATTCCTTTTCCTCTAAGTGTCTTGCCAGGCAGAGGCGGCCCCGGAGCTGAGCAGGAAGGCGGCTACTTCTGCCCTGTTTCCCGACGTGGGGGAAGCCTCGTCAGGGCCAGGGGCTGGGCATTCTTTTCTGACACCCCTTCTGGCATGGTAGTAAATACGGTAAGTGAGTATCTCTTGAAGAATGAAAAAAATCACGTATGTACAGGGAACTTTCCAAGCGGACGCTAATCTGCATTTATCAGGGCTTTCCAGTCCGGCCGCATATTAGAATCACCTGGGGTGTTCGGAAACATACAAATGACCAGGCTCCCTGCTGGGCTGATTGAGCAGAGGCTCGGGGGGTGTCCGGGTGGACTGAACGCGTAGCTAACGCTGGCACCCCACCCCCTCCCACAATTTCTGTTTAGGCAGGGAGCATTAGCCAGCTCTGTCATGACACCTGCAAGGGGACGTCATCTCCCCAGGGAAGTCTTCTATGGTGTCTCCATGAGAGGGTCCAGCAAAATGTCCCGTGAGTGGAAATGAACCCCCTCCACACCTGCCAACCGCCGAAGGAAATCTCGTTCACACAGGTAAGAAGTCTCGGCTGACACGTGAGCTGGCGTCACGTAGACATGGTGTGAGACCAGAACTTCCCAACCCACCTCTCAGCGGGTCACACATCGATGCCCTCCTCTCCAGCCTTGAAGCGCACCTCGAGGTGCTGGCTCATGGACTCCCCAGCAGAGGGCTGCCCACCGTGCCAAGCCAGCCTCAGTGAGCCCGCAGAACCGTGAGCCTCCGAGCAGAGCCCCAGCTGGTGGGACGCGTCACCCCTGACAGCACGTAGACCATGAGCATTGTCCCTTCCAGCCCAGTTAATGAAGCATCGGCGTCACGCCAGCTTTCATCTATCAGATAAACACCAGCAAGCGGGGCAGACAGGCCAAGCCAGACCCTGCTTTGAAGCATGAACGTCATGTAAATCAGGAAACGATAACTGGAGGCTTTCTCTAGTGCAGGACTCGTAAGAGGACATTAGCAGACACGTGGCCGGAGCCTCAGGGCCACTCACATCCAGTCTGAGGGAACGTCTGGCTGTGTCCCCGACCAACCTCCTGTGGAGGCTGGAGACCTCCACAGACACTGGGTGGCCGACCCTACCTGCATCTGGGCAGCTGCTGCGCGTCTCCCTCATCACGTGACCCAGCCAACAAGAAGCTACGTTGAATAACTAAAACAGCAATTTCTAAACAGGGGAAAGGATTGTCTGTTTTATGGAAATACCATCCTTGGTTGGGTGCCAAGGGACCCAGCTTCTAGGTCCACGCTCGCCACAAACTTCATCTAGGACATTTGGCCCTGAAAACCCGTGTCCCGTAGCCGTCTAACCCCGTTCCTCATCTGGGAAAAGAGGGCATCAGGCCGAAACGACCTACATCTCTGAGTATTCACCATGATTGGTGAAATGTGCCAAGTGCTTGGTTATTCACAAAACATGTCATGGATAGAAGCAGTTCTCCTCACGGCACTCTGCTAGCAGGTGGGGACCGCCATGACCCCATTCATCAGATGAGGACACTAGGGGCAGAGAAACAAACCATGTAACGAATGAGTGGAGACTCCAGGCCCAAAGGGGTCATCCGTGACTCCCCCATCCGGCCTCCTTCCAGCGGCAGGTTGCTGGGACGCTGCCATTGACAGTCTGCCCCTTTACAACCTGCTCCCCGTGGACGGTCCCTTTTCGGTGGCACTTGTGGGACGAGCACAGCCTACGAAGGGCTGCCTGCCACCAGGCACGCATACAGGGACTGCCGTTGCTTCATGATATCCAGGATCTTCCTTGTTCCCCTGC
Organism: Martes martes; assembly: GCF_963455335.1. Lineage (NCBI taxonomy): Eukaryota > Metazoa > Chordata > Mammalia > Carnivora > Mustelidae > Martes > Martes martes. The sequence continues at coordinate 2,368,398 of NC_137896.1, read as the reverse complement.
GTGTTTTTCATTCCCTCTTGCCGGCTGCTCACGGTCAATTGGCGTTTACCATCCATTTGCTCCTCCTCCCCGAGCGCCGCCTGTCCCACCGGGACAGACTGAAAGGCTGAAAGGCTGACAGGCTGAAAACTGTGTTTCTCAGAATCAGTAGTGCAGGGAGCTTTCAAGGATCCCTTGCGGGCACAACTGCCTAGAGGAGTGAATTCCACCAGCAATGAAGGAAGCTTGCAAGCAGGTCCTTCCCCATGTGAGCTTGCAGATGAGACCTAGGCCCCGGCCGGAAACCAAGCCAAGCCCACCCGGATGCAGCCCTGACCCACAGGAGCAGAGCGGTGCTTTGTCAAGCAGCAACAGAGAATGACCACCTCACACCCAGAGCTGCACATAAGATGCTGTTCTGCCGATCGGACGCTCTCATAGAGACGTGGAAGACGGAGGGAGGGCCTCTTCCGGCTTCCTCCACTCAGCTTCAGCCGGTGCCCTTGTCAGGTCACTGGTTTGCCATGCGGCGATGCTGGTGGTCAGGACACAGCCCAGCGGCCTCCTGGTTAAGACAAATTCAGCAGATTCCTGAGCCTCGATGCCCAACCAAGAGATCCCTTCCCGTGTGTTGTTGGGATCGACAGTTCCGTGACGGTCTCCTGAATTCCCGCCTCCTTGCTGGTAGAGGACGGGGGAGATGCCTAGCAGCTCATTTCTACAGAACAGGCTCTGCTGTTCGTGCCCACTGGCTGCTCTGCGAATCTCTAGCACCCACTTACCCACTTGCCTGGAGCTCTCACGAGACCTAATTCCCCGTACGAGGTCACCTTCTGCTTCCACCACCCGCGGCGTCTCCGTGTCCCGCACAGAGCCCTGACAGATCCGCCTGGCGTCTGGATTGTTTCCTGCAAACGGAAAGGAGCCCTTTGCCCACCGTGCACTCAAATGCTTTTCCTCCATGCGAATGCTAGACAGTTTGAGTCTTGGCCAGACATGAATTAGACAACATAATCCTGCCTCGAGTACATACAGAGCCTTGGTGTTTACTGAGCTGAGCTAGAGAAATAACTTCCTTCCCACCTCACAACAGCTCCCTGAGGTGGAGGACATCCCCCCCGCCCTGCCCTGCCCCCTGTTAGAGACGAGGAAACCAGCGCTCGGAGGCAGCGTGTGGGGAGCCAGAGTCAGAAGTGGCGGGGCAGGGACTCCATCCAGACTCGGCACCAGTGTTAGTCCTCCCCTCCGAATGACAGCATTTCCGGGGATTTATCGTTCTTGTGGCTTGCTGAATTAGGTCACACATATAGCCTCCAGTTTCCGCAAACACGGACTGCCAGGTGAACGTGTCCATTAGATTATCCTCTCAAGTCCATCCCCACGGCGCTTGCCTGCTTGCCCAGTGGGGAAAACACTGATGTGAGAACCGGCTCATCCATTTGCTCATTTCCAAAACGTGAGCGCCAGTTACCGCCAAGTTCAGGGAGAGTCCAAAGACCCTGACCAGGAAGGAGAACGGGAGCTGAAAGACAGCCACACTCTCTCGCTTTCCTCCTTTCTTTGCACAAAAATGTCGTCCATCAGCTCAGCCTTGGGTCTGTGCTCGCCCAGAAGCACCTGTCCCCATTCATCCAGCTGGATGCTTTTCTCTACTTGGTAACCAAGGCTACCGCACCAACCAGGAACAGCGCCATCCAAGCTGGGGATAGAGGTATGAACAGGATCTTTTGGAGGTCCTAGCGACATGTGACTGGCAACAAGAAGGCTTCCCAAGGTCATGAAAAGTCAAGGTCAAAGGAAGGTAACAAACTGCAACACCAGCTCTGGTCGAGAGTTTATTCATAACCCGAGTGTCGTAGAGACCAGAGTTAGGAGCAGTGGGTGGGGGTGTCCGCGAGACAGATCTGGGGCTCTATCCAAGTCCTCTGCAAAGTCCCTGATCTAAGATTAATACGGACCCTGTTGACCTGGACCACCTGACATTTCCATAGGGAGCAGCTGTGACCTCTCTGGGAAGCAGAATCTTGGCCCTGATGTCGTGGGAACTTCTAAGCCCCTTTCTCGACCCTTAGGGCCCCTTGCAGTGCCATCCCAGGGCCACTGGCAGAGCAGACTTTCTGGAATCATCTTCCTCCCTTCCTCCATTCCACTGTGGAAACATACACTGCGATGTACTAGAGCCGAGCTCCTAGGCCAACGACGTCACCTTCCAGCCGGTCTGTCCTGGGGGACAGGCAGGCCCAGAGGTATCTTTTTCTTGCAACCAGGCAAATGTGAAGAGCGAAGATGGAAAAGAGATTCACTGTTAAAGTAAATGGCCGTAAGCCCCATGGGAGCATACCACGAACATTCCGGAAGCCGGGAGAACGTCATTGGGTCTTCTAAATACCTCCCCATCTCATCTGCCTCCGACTGGGAGGTACAAGGCGAAGGACTTAAAATAAAAACCAGTTGTGCCCCAGAGCCCAAGCCTAGTGCAAGCAAACAAGGCTAATTACCTGCCGAAGCTAGTTGCTCCCATCCGAGCCGGCTGCCGGAACTCTCCGTAGAGGGCTTGGGAAGGAGATGCACCCGAGTTACGGGTCGGAGCCCAGGAAGGCGAGATGCACTCCAGAAGCAGCGCACAGGCAAGAAGTCTTTTTAAGTAACTTCTCTTTGAGCTGCTCCAAACGAGGCAGCCAGAGCGAGAGGGCTGCTTCCTCTGAAGGTACCCAGAACAGCTCAGAATCTCGTTCAAAGTGGAAGAGGAAAACAGGCCCGGATGACATGATGCACACACCCGCTTTGATCTCAATCAAGGCGCTCGGCGAGGAGCGCCTGGTGTCAATGCTCCTGAGAATCTGACCCGGGAAAGACAACCCCCCCTCGCCTCCTCCCTGCAGATGCCACCAAGAACTGGTGTCCAAAGGGGCACGTCTGCACGCCGGCAGCATCCAGGGGTCACGGTCAGTATCCCCAAGGGGCGCCTTGAATGGGGGCGGCTCCTCTTAGAAACGTGAGCCGGCCTCCCTGCCTCCTACTCGCCCGCCCGCCTCTCTGCTTGGTTCTAATCTCCGGGAGACCTCACCCCGCCTGGAGAGAGCTGCATTCAGCAGGGTTTGGAGTCTGAGGCATGTGCTGCTGGATGAAAGGAAATGGGTCCCTGGTGCACGGCAAAGCTGCCCAAGTCAGCGCTGACAACCCTGTTTCTCCACGCTCACCTTCCAGCTTAGCAGCCCATCTGGTCAGAACTCCCTGGGAACAGACGGAGAACCCAAGCCTTCTCCCCTTCCACCAGCACTTCCTGGGCCCAGGCCCCCAACACCCTGGCCGTACCCACCTCAGCCGGGGAAGCAGGAAGACCTTCGCGGGCTCTACTCAGTCGTGCATGCTTTTAGGGGCCATCCTTCCTCTCCATCCAACCATCCAACCATCCAACCATCCAACCATCCAACCATCCAACCATCCGTCCCTCCACTCATCTCTGCATCCCTCCGTCCTTCCTTCCTCCCATGGATCTACCATCCACCTACCTATCCATAAAAATGGTCATTAATATTTTTGCCTATATAGATACCCGCCCTAATCTATGTCATTTAGGTAACAGTCACTAAAATATTTTTATATATGCTGTATTTGATACAGTACTAAGAGCCCAGTCATTAGAATTTGGCATCTGTACACGTACGTATGTACTGTGATGGCGTTAAGACAAAGCCAGGGGCATAAAGAACGACCGGGGCACTTGGGTGTTGGCTGAATGTGCGACTCTTGATTTCAGCTCAGGTCATGACCTCAGGGTCGCGAGAGCTAGTCCTGCGTCAGGCTCCGGCTCAGCGGCGTCTGCTTCCTGTCCTCTCCCTCTGCTCCTCCCCGTGCTTGCACGCTGTCTCCATTTCTCTGTCTCTCTCTCAAATAAATAAAGTAATATATATCACCTCTAAAAACGAAAAAAAGAAGGAATCATGACAGAAATAAAGGAGAGTCGTCCCTGGTCCCCCCAGAATGGATGCCGGTGCTGAACGGACGGTCGGTCCCACCTCCTGGGACCTTCGTGGTGCAGAGATGTTCCAGCCAGAACCACGGCGCTGAGGGGACAAGCCGGGTGAGGAAAGCTTCCCGACGGACTGACTTCGCGGGGGCGGTTAGGGGAGGTTAGTGGCCCCAGGGGTGCGTTCTCTGCTGTGCTTGGATCAGGGTTTTAGGTCCAGCGGGTGCAAAGGCCTCCGGGGAGTCCCAAGGCAGACACGCACCGAACTCTCCTGGTGGGGACCCCAGTGAACCCCCGTGCCGTCATTCTGTCACAGAAACGTCCCACAGCGCTGCCCAGCCCCGTCCGTGCCCTTATTCACACTTAACCCCATGGCCTCCCCTGCCCTGCGCATCACACCTGCCGCTGGCCCGAGGGGCAGGGGACTTCATGTGGTGCTTTTGGGCAGGCAGGCCGCCGCTCGGCTGGGAGGTCTCTGCGCCAGCCGCTCCTGGACCCTCCACTCTCGGGACCACTTGGTTGCTTGGTAACAATTTTCACGGCTGCATTAGAAGGAGAGCTCTGAGCAGAAGATTGCTGAAAACCTGACAGCAATTACAGGGAAGCCAGACCGCTGCTTTCGTTTCAGAAGCCACCGCACACGCCGGCCTCCCATTCAGTTAGTAGTTTGATTATTATTTAAGCGGACTTCGCACTCCGCTCAATGCAGAAGTGCGTCAGGCTGACTGCACACCCCGCCCTTCCGAGCATCCCACAGGAGTGGCAGTCACCGAAGGGAGTGGGTCCCGTCCAGCAGGGTTTTTGGACTTACTCTAGGCTTCAGAGCACATGGGAGCGGAAGCCACCGTCCCACACACAGGTCACGGCCCCTGCCCAGGGACCACTGTAGACCTGTCCCCTCCCAAGTCCTCGCCCAGCCCCTTCCCCTCCTCTTGCAGCTACAACAGTACCACTGACCTGCCGATGGGCCGCGGCCAAGCATGAAAATCCTGGGCTAACCATGACTCGTTTAGGGCAACAATCGTGGGGCTAATTACCACGCCGTGAAGCCCTGTGAAGTCCGGCCCATAAACCATCCTCTGTAAATGCTCCCTCTGTTCACGGCCAGCTGGCTCGGACGCACAGAGGTGGGTCAGATCTTCCGTTCGTTTCAACCCATCCACGAGGATGTCTCAGTGACAGAGCCAAGCTCGCAGAGAGATATGGGCACGGCTGGTTTAACGGCAAGTCCCCGCCCCATTTCCACCCGCATTTGCCTGTTCACGCAGCACACAGTATGGCTACAGAGTGCTGCTGCGTCCATGCCTCTTGCGGCGGGTGTGTGAGTGTGTGCACATGCACGTGTGAGTGCGTCTGCGTGTGTGTGTGAATGTGCATGTGAGTGTGTGTGTGTGAATGGAGTGTATGCACATGTGTGTGCATGTGTGAGTGTCTATTTGTGAGTATGTGCATGTGTGCACATGTATGCATGTGTGTGCACGTGTATGCATATGTGTGAGTGTGTGCGAGCGTGTGCGCATGTGTGCGCGCGTGTGAGTGTCTATTTGGGTGTGCGAGCACGTGTGCGTGTGTGCACATGTGGGTGAGTGTGCAAACATGCAAGTGTGCGCGTGTGTGCATGTGCGTGCATGTGTGCGAGTGTATGCGCAGGTGTGTGTGACTGTGCGTGTGGTGAGTGTGTGCGTGTGCGTGTGCGTGTGCGTGTGTTGTGATCTACACGAAGTGTCTGTCCTGCAGGAATCTGTGTCTTGAGTTCGTCAGTGGACACCTGCGGCGCTACCCACACTGTTTGGCCCACATCAGCCGCAGCCACTAGTCCAAACCACGCTCCCTCCCATGGGGATGAATACTTTGTTTCCCCCATGATTTCTCTCCCCACTGACAAAGCTGCCGTGGACAGACAGACAGCCTTAGCCACTCTCCGGGTGGGCAGGCACAGATACCTCTGGAAGGCAGGCGTCCGGTGTGGACATGCTGGGTGCAGATCCCTGATTCTCCGGTTTTCCTAGGGGACCTCCAGTCGCAAACCCTTCCAAGGACTGAGCGCCCTACCCGCTGCGGGACTTCCTGGCCTCCCCACGTCCTTGCCTTCACCCGGACCCAGACTCGTTTTTTGGTTTTCTGTTTTGTTTTGTTTTTTTGCTTTTTGCAAGTATGATTGGTATGAGACAGTGTTCGTTTCTGCTTACATGGTATTTCCGTGAGTTCTACTGTAGTGGACGGTCCCATTTGTTCACTGACCTCCAAGTCCTGATGGCGCCCCCCTGGGGAGGTCTGCTGCCTCTCCCCGCCCCAAGCCCTCCAAACCTGCACTTGACCCTGGGGCAAGGATGTCCAACACCCGCTTTGGTTTGGTTCCCCCAATGCGGTCCTTGAAGAGGAGGAAGCAGTCGTCCCCGACGTACACGCACATGTTGATCTTCGTGGCCGGTGCCGGGTTAATTCACAAAGACGCGATGACACTGAACCGCGAAGAAACCTGCCACTGCCGGACGCCCGTGACGCTTGGGTTCCCTGTCTCCACGACGTCGAAAGAAAAGTAACGGGCCATCAGAGTTGCTTTCGTTGTTGTTTTTAAGGAATAAAGAAAGAAAAAATGAACAAAAGAAAGGAGAACAGAAGGCAAGAAGTAAATCAGTCTCTCCCACTGGCGCCCGACACTCGGCTTCCCCGGGTCACCTCCCACGGCGCCACGGCCGCCTCCCGGCAAAGCAGCACAGACCGACCATTGATTTGTGAGTCACCGAACACTGAGCAGGGGCCTTTCTTCTTCTGTTTTCACTCCCTCCATCTGCCGCAGAGCCTAACTATGCCTTATATAACTGAAGTTCACCTGTGAGGTGAAGGCTGTCTTCCTCCTCTGGTCCTCCCTCCTAGGTCATCACCTGCCCAACATCTCCAGGCAGCAGTTTGCTGGGGCCCCAGGTGGAGAGGGACACAGAGCACAGGGTCCCAGCCCCAGCCAGCACCCGAATCACCAGGAGAGTTTCTAGAAACACAGGTGCGAGTGGGCCCACCCCGGAGTGTCTGATGTGGGAGGGGTGGTGTGGGGTCTGGAAATATGCATTTTCTAAGAAACTCCCTGGCAATGCTAGACCACGCTTTGAGAACCACAGAGGAGCATCCTCTGCCTCCTGGAGACTGAGAAGCATTTGAACCCAGGTATGGGCAAGAGTGGCGAGGTTCCGTCGAGCCCCCGGTTGGCGCACCCCCCAGGACCCACCTTCCTCTGGCGGCACTAGCTTCACACGCCTCCGGAGCTTCGTGTGTTCGAGACACAGGGAAATAATAATTCCTAAGAGCAGTAATACTCAACAGTGACGGAGGGCTCACTACCCATAAAGAACTAGAACGCACCAGTAACAATCACAGTAATAGTAACGTATAATAGTAATGACCCAAACCTGGGGTCCCACACCACCTTCGGGCCAAAACCAAACCCAGCAAGTTGAGCCTGTCTTCTGATTCGGACTCAAAAGCCCCTGGGCGGCTGCTCCCTGTCTATCAGAAGGGAGGAGGTAAGTGGCCTAGGGCCACCCTGCAGCTGACCCACAGGTGAAATTCTAGTCCTGGGCTCTCTGAAGGCAGAAGCAGAGCACCGAGGGACCACCCTGACTACTGAGGGAGGCTGGGGGCCCTGTCGCATGCTCCAGCCAGCACCACGGCCACCCTACTGCCCCCCCGCCCCGGAGACCGGCAGACGCATGAGATCCCAGGCAGAGAGGCTCGTGCTGCTCCCAGGGAGAGAGCGCTCCAGCCTCACCGTGTCCCAACTCAGCTCCCTCTTGTGCCTAACGCCCCTCAAATTCTCACTTACCCACTGAGTACCCAGAATTTCCAGCCAGTAGAGAAATGGAAGATAAAAAACCAACTGCCCGTGGCAGCGGGCAGCTGTGGGGTGCGGGGCAAAAGGGGGCCCAACCAAACAGACTCCCCCATCCGCACAGGGGAGCCCGGTTGTGGGGTCCTGGCGGGGTCCTTCTGCTTTGGATCCCTCCCGTGTCTCAGTGGCTGAGAGGAAAGGAATCCCGATCCACGGCAACTCTCCAGCAGCAGCGTGAGTGTTCTTCCTCGCGGACTTGTCCGAGCTATCGCCTGTGAACTACTCTGCCCACCAGAACCCACCTGGGGCTCTCGGGCAGGACTCGCAGCCTTCCGGGTCTGCAGGAAAGGCCCTGAAACTCTCCCTTGGGGGATCTCCCCTCCTCCCCCAACCTTCCTTTAAAAGGAACATGTTTCTCCCAGGAAATTGGCAATACTTGTTAAAATATGGTTCCTTGATTTGAGGTCCAGTTATGAGCGGTGCCTTCTAGAACTTGAGGAACGGGGACAGGCACCTGGCGTCGTCCTGGGTCTGTATCAAGGGACACCAAGGGCCCAAAGCTCATGGAGGTGCTCACAGAATGGTCCAAGCACAGGCCGCCCTCAGAAGGGGCTTCTGCTGGCCGGGAGCTGGAGAGGCGGCCGGGGCACTGAGCTGCGACGACGTGGGTGCCGCACTCAGCATCGGCTGCGAGGTGGCAGCCCCCTGGGCTGGCCCACGGGAGCAGAGCGGTTCATCCAAGGCTGGGGCAGACCCGCCTTGCCCCGGGCACTGGGGAGCCATGGCTCCACCCCCGGGCATCTGCTCAGCGAGGCCGCGCGGGTGCGGGACACGGAGTCAGAAGGAAACCCTGGTGAGTCCTGTAAACCGGGAGGAACGCCGAGTGGGGTTGAAGTGTCCGGCATCATTTTCCCTCAAATTATTTTTAACAGCTTCTTCAGGGTCTAATTCCCATGTGATTCACTCGTCTTGAGCGGGTGACCCCTGACTTTTATCAAACATGCAGAGTTGTGCGACCGTCATCCCAGCCCAACTGGAGAGCAGTTCCATCCCCCCCGGGAAGAGCCCTGTGGCAATCGTTCCCCACTCCCGTCCCAGACCCACGCATCTCCTCGGATTCCTGGAATGAGGACATCACACTTCCTACGCACATTGTGTCTGGGCTTTTATGCCCAGCCAGGAACTGCTGCCCTTTCTTAGACAAGGGACAATAATAGTTTGCTTTTCTTCGAATCGACCTACCCGCGTTCAAGAAGGGGCAATGCGGCTGGCTTGGCGGAAGGCCAGGCCCGCCTCCCCTTTTCCTTTCTGGTACCATCACCGTCCCTAGAGAAGTGGGGACCTACGCACCTGGGGGCCTGAAACTCTGAGGACCCTCACGTGCGTGGGCCACGTCCAGGGCCCCGCGAGGAGCCCCAGCAATATGTCCGCACACTCCAACATTTCTGTAGAATTTGCAGCAATGAGGTGTGTCGACTGGTGGTGGTAGACGTTCCCTTCCTTCTGGTTAAATCAGCACCAGCCACTCCAGACAGAGGGCGTCTTTCAGGAATATTTCTGCCCTCCCCCATCCCACTCCTCCAACGTGTGGACACAATACGGCAACCCCAGAAGTGATGCTGGGATGTAAACAGCCGTCCTGGCACCAGACAGCAGAAGCCTGGGGACAGTGGAGGACGACGCAGAGGAGCCGGACGCTGGTCTCTGGAAAGTTCTTCCAAGTCCTACGGCGCATATATGAAATAAACTTGACGAGGCACATCCCCAATTTGAAAATGATCCAAAATTGGTGTATGACATTAATAAGAACATTTTGTACTGTGAAGAGAGGCTTCCTAGCTATTAATAATAGACTATCAAGTCTTGATTGATGGCCATCGATTAAAGACTGAATTACCTTCACACACAATCCAGGCCTCACCTCTAGGATGAGCTCCTTCCCCAACTGTGCTGTCCCTAACGATGCGCAGGGCATGGGGGGCCTCGCGGACTGGATGGCCCCAAGTCAACAGGGGTGGTTACTACGCTCATCATCATTATTAACAACCTGAAATAATGCTCGTTAACTTCCAGGTTCTGGATCATGATGGTCACCCAGCTGACCGTGGAAATTACTTAACTCAGCGTGAGTTGCAGATACCGCCGAGAGCAGGAAGGTGTTCTTAAATGCAGGTTTCTCGATGAAGGAAGTGCTGTCTTTTCCCCTGGTCTTTCTTCCGTGTATACGACTTGCCCCGTTATGTTCCGCCAACCTCGTTCCTCCTCTAGAATCATGCTAGCCCTTCCTGGGTCCCACACGGTCACACAGCCTTCCACGCAGATGTCCCCTCCCAGGACCAGCCCCGACACCTGTCCGTTGCTGCGTTGGCTTCCCCAGGAACAGAAAGGGGGGAGGCACACCCGCATTTGGGGCCCACCCACCTGTCCCGAGGAACGTTGTCCCTAAGCGGAACGTGGCTGGCCAACACTGTCTCTCTGTCGTCGTTGATCTGTCCACCCATCCTTCCACATGGCCCGGTGCTTTTCTGTCGCAAAGAATTAATTATCTGGACTTGCCAGAAATAGCCTTAGACCTCACAGCATTACTCCCACCCATTAGCGAGAAAGTGGCTGCAGCCTTCCTCTCTGGAATTATTTGTGTGAAGAGGTCAAGGATGGCAGGAGAAATGAAAAGCCATTTGCTTTAGCGCCATTAGTACACTTTGTAGATAATTATACAATGTTTCAAGTATTCCTGGGGATTCACTTCAACAGCCCAGTCTTATGAGTGAACTTTGACAACAGAAAATTGTGGGTAATTTCTGTTTGCTCGAACACCGTTTCTATAGTAATAAAAGTAATTATTAATAAAGGAGAAAGTTGTGCTATGGATTTCAGTCAATAAATAGCCTTATTCTTTTCTTTTTTAAAAGGGCTCACTATAGAGATCTAAAGCAGAAAGAAACAAGGGCATCTTATAGTCTGTCTCTCTCTCTCTCTCTCTTTGTCTGTCTGTCTCTTTTTTTAATTTTTTGTCTTATCTTACAGGTGAGATGTTCTCAATTTACTTAAAGTCACAAGGAGTAACTACAAGGTTATGTTTCTAGCAGCAACCCCAAATGCCAAGGAGCTTGTGAATTTCTCTAGCAAAAGAAGGGGAAAGATCACCAGTGCATTTTAAAGACAAGTGTCCACCTTGACCCCCATCCATTTCTAACAGTTTGTAGGACCTGTGAAAGGCTCAGCACATCACAGAACATCGTGAGGGAAGAGACTGTCTGCTATTTCTCTGATAGTCAAACAATCAGGCGCATTTGGGCCCCGAAGCCAGTAGACCCCAGAGGACAACCATCATCTTCCCATTCTCTGGTTGGATGAACGATGATGTGAGTGAGCCCACCTGCCTTCGGTCACTGTGTGTTTACTGAAGCTTTGCAGTGTGCCACGCACGAAGCACGCTCTAGACGGAGGATGCTGTCACTAACGTGGTAGGCGAGACCCTTCGCAGAGCCCCGGTGGAGCCCACCCACCCAGTGAGGATTAGCGTGGGAACCGCAACAGCACGACAGGGACTCTGCTTTCGTTTAGTTTCCCCAGAAGCAGAGCCTGAAGCAAGGATTCAGGTGTTAAGAACTTTCCTTAGGAAGGAAGCCCAAGAAAGCCCAGCAGGGGAGCGGGAACCTGAGACAGGGAAGGGAGGAAGACTATCAAGGTGAGTCATCAAGCCAGCTGCCCTGGGGACCGAGGAACTAACCCCACAGGGGACACTCCGCACCCCCCAAGAGCCCATAGACAGCGTGCACCTTGGAGCCAGACCGCCTGAGGGAATATTTCCGAATGGCCTCCCAAGACGGATTGACTGAGGGCTGCTCCTGGGCAGCACTAACTCTCTGGTTCTGCGGGCCTGCCAGGCGCAGTCAGCGGCTGCGAAGCCTGAGGAGGCTCTGGACAGAGGGATGCAGGGGCTGGCGTAGGGAGATCGGGCTGCCGGCAAGGAGGAGGGCGGACACAGTTCAACAGTCTCCAGTCCAGTCTCCAAAGGAGACTGGGAGTTGGAGCGCCATGGGGACAGAGCAGGGAAGTCTTCCGAGTGAAAGGAAGGGATGTCTGAGCCGATCCTGGAAAGGCAGGTGGGCCCTCTCCAGGGAGGAGGGCTGCGTTTGAATGGGCCCAGGAGGGTGACCGCAGGAGCCCACAGGAGTATGGTCTCACCGGGGCCAAGGTGGAAAGGGAGGGAGGTAGGGAGATGATGCAGAGAGCTGCACCAAGATCCCAGTGCAGGAGCGTCCTGTGACCAATGGGGTTCCAGGGAGGAATTTTAAGATGCTTTGAAAGAACCTTTGACCAACACACCCACGGAAAATGCTCCACATCACTGGGCATCAGGGAAATACAGATCAAAACCACAGTAAGTTACCCCCTCACACGGGTCAGAATGGCTAAAATTAACAAGTCAGGAAATGACAGATGCTGGCGAGGATACGGAGAAAGGGGAACCCTCCTACACTGTTGGTGGGGATGCAAGCTGGTGCAGCCGCTCTGGAAAACAGTGTGGAGGTTCCTCAAAAAACTGAAAATAGAGCTACCCTACGACCCAGCAATCACACTACTGGGTTTTTACCCTAAAGATACAAATGTAGTGATGCGAAGGGGCACGTGCACCCCAATGTTCATAGAGCAATGTCCACAGTAGCCAAACTATGGAAAGAGCCCAGATGTCCATCGACAGATGAATGGATAAAGAAGATGTGGTATGTACAGATAGATAGATACTTATTTATATCTATATACACACAATGGAATTGTATTACACACACACACAATGGAATTGTATTACATGTGTATAAATACAATGCCATTGTATATATTCCATTGGGGTTGTGTGTGTGTATGTACGTATATATGTATATATATACCCCACATGGTATATGTGGGGGGTGTGTATATATATATATATATACACACACACACAATGGAATACTGCTCAACCATCAAAAAATGAAATCTCGCCATTGACAAGGACGCAGATAGAACTAGAGGGTATTATGCTAAGCGAAATAAGTCAATCCGAGGAGGACAACTATCATATGATCTCCACACACATGTGGAATTTAAGAAACAAAACAGACAATCATAGGGGAAGAGAGGGAAAAATAAAACAAGATGAAATCAGAGAGGGAGACAAACCACAAGAGACTCTCAATGATAGGAAACACACTGAGGGTTGCTGGAGGGGAGGCGGGCTGGGGGAGGGGGCCGCCGGGGGATGGGCGTACAGGAGGGCACGTGGTGAAGTAACGAGCACTGGGTGTTCTACGCAACTGATGAATTCCTGAACTCTACATCGGAAACCAATAATAGAGTACACGTTAATTTATTGATTTTAATTTTTTTAAAAAGGAAAAAAAGAAAGACCCTCTGTGTGTGGCGCGAAGGCACCCCGGAGTCCAGGAGGCCGTGTGGGAGCTGTGGCGGCAGCAGCTCCAGCGAGAGCCCAGCGGTGGCCGCGGGGCCACGGGGAGACGGTGGGTTCACAGAGAAGATCCGTCGTCGTGAGCATCACTGTCCGTGTCATCTTCCGAGCCGGAGACGTTGGCTGAGTCTGAAAAGACGGTATCTCAGGCGTTTGGGGAAGCTGAAGGATGAGGCCCGCCAACCAAGGTGAAGCTTTGGCCGTGGCGCTGGGCACCTGGCTTCTGCGGGTCCAGGCTGTTCTGTAAGAGGGAACAGAGCTGACGCCACAGAGGAGACAGAAACACTCCGCTTTCACGCCTTCCTTCGGGAACAACCATCTGACGCTGAGGCTTAGCTGCTAATCCGTCTCCACTGCATGTTCTCTGACTCTCCAAGGCAGCTGCCAGCGTGGTCTCAGCCAAACTCACCTCCCAGACACCAATTTTATTTTTAAAATGACAGTTGGAGAAGGATCCAGCCTAGCGACTTGGTTCCGAACATCATGTTGCTCCTCCCCCTTCTTCTCTCCAGAAGTTCAACCACCAGTCCTTCTGCGAGACAAGCCCGACTAGGTGTCTCCGCTCCGACCCACGGAGCTCTCCGAGAAATAGCCAGCGAGCTCCCCCAGAGCGCTTGGACCGGAAATGAGCGCGGAGCTTACACCGTGCACGAACGCACCCCCCACACTGGCCAGTAGGAAACAGCGGGGCCCCCCAGGCTCGGCCAACCCGGAGACGCCACCAGCCTGTCTAGCACAGAAGTCACCCCGTGGTGTTTGGGTTCTACTGGGAGACACAACAGTCGGGGAGCTACGGGTTGTTAAGTCACTTCTAAAATTTCCAAACCCCTCCTGATCACGCCCATCTAATATCCGTCACTGTGGAGGAATCGGTGAGGTGAGCACGTGAGCAAGTCTTCAGTACTTAGCGCAGCCCGAGGGAAAGATCTACGACAGGGTCCCCTGTTCCAAGTGGGGCTCTCCGGGCGTCACGCAAACCACAGCCGTGAAAGCCGCCAGCTGTCGTCCCAACACACGGGAAGAGGGACGGAGTGTAGGGGGAGGTTCTGTGCAGATTCAGAGAGCGAGAAGAGAAGAGCCCACAGCCGGGTCCCAGAACAGAGCCCTGGGCAGAGCTGGGACCCAGAGCTGGAACCAGCGGACGGCCCTGCGTTTCTGCATCGCATTTGCGGGAAAGACCCGGTGTGTCCCCTGCAGAGAGAATTACCCTGCACGGCTTCTTCCAGGGTCTCCGGACGGCACCTCCGCCCCTTGCCAGCCTCTGCTCGGTGTCCTGCGTGCGCTCTTGTCCTCAGAGCCCAGTACAGAGCCTAGCACAGCCTGGGCCCTGAGCCCCGAGCCCAGGTTCACTGGGTGAGTGACTGAAAAATCCCCTTTCACTTTCGGCATCACTGGTTTTGGTGTTTGGTGGAAGGGGGAGAAGACATTTCAAGAAAAAAATATTGTGAGTCCCTTGTTTTCATTCAAAATGAAAAACAAAATAGAAACTTTATTGAACTCCACGGATGCAACATATGCTTTCAAGTCCGGGCTGTGTCAAAAGGATTTAGTGATTCCTGCCCCACTGGCGAAATTCGGCTGTCTTGTGTCTTTGCGAACTGTAAGTTTTTGTTGGCGCATGACTGCCGTGTTTGTTGACAGCTAGGCCTGCTTCCACACGAGTGTGGGGTAGGAACCACTGTGACCCGGGCCTACGGGCCTCCTAACGGAACAGATTTGCTCTCTGGCCCCTTCTGAGCCAAGCCCACCATCGGCAGACATCAGGAGACAAAGGACACCCAGAGTAGACGGAGCCACAGGATTTTACCTTCCAGATGGCGCGACGTCCGGGCATGGTCGTGGGGAGGAAGGGAGGAAGGGAGGAAGGGAGGAGCCCCAAGGCACGGCTGGAGAGTGTCCTCAGGCTGGAGCAGACGGCCCTCCAGAGGGCTCCCCAGGCTGTGAGGGGACGCCCAGCCCTGCCAGCCAGGCCTTCGTTCTAACCCTGGACCCCCAAGCAGCAGCCCAAACAGCTCACCAACTTCGCCTGAGCCTCAGGTTCCCCATCTGGAAAGTCAAGACATAGTATCTGCCTCCCAGCCTGCAGCCATTGTTGGGGTTAAAGGTAACACTCTGTGAGAAGCAAGCAGGGTATCTGCCCGTAGGAGGCGCCGCGAGTATTAGTGTCACACATCATTACAGCCGTAAAATGTGTCCTGTGTTGGCAAGTGTTCAACGACAAGATTTGGGGGGGGGGCAGGGGTAAGCTGTGATTTGTAGCTCTGGAGCCCTGGCCGTCACGCCGGGATGTCGCACTCAGAGCTGAAGTGAAGCTGAACACCAGACCCCGGGAGTGGGTTCAGCCCCCCCAACACACCCCTGCAGAAGGTCATGTTTCAGCAGGTTCCTGAGACTCCGGGACTCCTACTGGTGTCTCGGCGTTTGTGGGCAATACCATCCACGTTTCCCGGGGTCCCTCCCGTTCGCTCCCTCCGACACCATCCCTGGAGGGCAGTTTACAAGTTCTGTGCCACTTCTCCCCAGGTTAACAGACCGGAGTCTGGGCACCGCAACCCCCGACTCAGGGCTCCCGTCCATCAGAAGCAAGACACATTCTCTTCTCGGGGAGCCCAACACATCGGCTGGCTGCAGATCTCCGTGTAATTCATGTGAAACTTTGGGGTATCAGATACCTTCAGCACGAGTTCAAGGCATGCCCCGTGGTCCTTGTCCTCTCTGCAGGCACGAGGGTGAGGAGGGGCAGCAAGCCGGCCATCTGTGCGCCCCGTCCGGAGGTCACTCCCGGGGGCTGCCGTCCTGGCTGGCTTGAAGACAGTCCTCCTCGCCTCCCATTAGAACCTCCTGCTGCCTGTGGGCCAGACCTGAGCCAAGGAACAGGCTCCTTTGTGGACATGCGCCTTTGACTTCAAAGCCCACAGAGAGAAGGACACTCCTCCCCCTCCTCTCGCCCAGCGTGAGGGAACAGGGGCCCCAGTTCTACACAATTCAGTCAGATGAGGGACTCTGGGGACAGGCTTTGCGGATAACTGCCTTTGTGTCCCCTTCGGGGCCGGTCTGGGCTTATTTTCTGCAGACGTGGCGAGAGAGAACATTAGGAAGTAATTTATTCCCCGAGTATCCACATTAGTCCAGCCGTAGCCTCAGCTTCCTGTCTGGGGCCTCCGGGTCCCCGTCTCGCACTCGGCCTGTCCGCACTCGCGCCCTCCTGGTCACCCCCTGGGCTCCGGGTACCCGTCTCAGGCTGTCGTGCCCACCGGTACTCTCCAGGGACGCCGAGTGTGGCTTCTCCGCACTTGACAATGTGCAACCTCTGTGGATCGGGGACGGACAACGCACAGTGGATTTTAACTTTTTTAAGGACTGATAATGCAGGTAGGGTATGAATTACACTGTTCTTTTTCTCCCCCTCTACAATCTGCATTTGCAGCATTTTTCATCAATTCAAAGAATTCAAATAAAGATCATCCAGCATGCCCGGGATAATTACGTCTATCAAAGAACGCTGGCCGGCGTACAAAGCCCGGGGAGCGCTAAGCTGACCCTTTGTTTTGAAGTGTAAGGAAGGGAAGGGGTCGTTGGGCACCAGCAGGAACTCAGCACCACCGGGTTTCCTGATAATGGCCCATTAATGAAATAGCAGTTTGATTTTCAGTCGCGCTTAATGACACCTTTTGTGCGACCAACAGCCTCCTCCTCTCCCTCATGCCCACCGGGCCGGTGTGTTCAAGTGGGCCATTGTAGGCAGAGGGACAAAGGTGGGGAGGGCTGACGGGGGGGGGGGGGTGGGGTAGGGGCGCCTTGAGGCGAGGTTTGAAGAGAAGCAGCAACATCCGGCGGCAGCCGCTGAAGCAGAGAAGGCGGGTACCCGTGGCCGCGGATGCCTCGGGCCCGCTCCACGGTGTTCCGCGGGTTTGGAAACCGGGGCCGTTTGTGGGCCTCCCTGTCCGCTCTTGCCGTGGGGCTCCGGGGAGGGGGAAGCGAGCCCCAAGCGTAGACCAAGGCCAGCTTCTCAGTCACTGTCACGCGCCGAGCCGATGAGACCTGCGGGGTGGGCGGGTGTCCAGGGACGCGGCGGAGCGGGAGAGGTCCCGTCTGCGGTCCTGGCGTGGACCCGGAATCACAGGGGGTCCCCCTTCCAAGCTGAGCCCAGTGGCGTGTCCCTCTGCAGAACTCATCCCAGGGACAGAGGAAAGAGACCATCCCAGCCAGCGGCTCCGTCCGACAGCAGGTAGGAAGAGCTTCGGAGAAGCCAAGCTGGCTCCTTGGGAGAGGCCAAGCAGCAGAGAGGTGGGAGGAGAGGGACGAGCCTGGGTCCCTGCAGACCCTTCTCCCGGGCTGCGCCCCCCGTGGGACTCCACACTGCCCATTCTTGGGCTCCATCGTGTCTTCCGGAATCTTATCGTGAATTTGCCTTCTTTCCTGAGCCACTGGCAACAACAGATCCCAAGCTGAGGGACGGTCCTTGTGACACCAGCCATCAGTCCGGGGGAAGCATGCCCTCAAGGTTCAGTGCCAGGAAACACAGCTTCTAACCAAGATCCTCCGCCCTGGGCTTCAGGGTCACGTTCCGCCCGACAGTCTGACCTGAACAGCTGGCGTTCCTCCAGCAGGTCTGGCGGGCCTGGGACGCCCTGGCGCCCACGCCGCTGAGCCAGGTGGCCGCACGGGGCTTGTGGCTTAGCTGTGCTGGGGACCTTCTGTTTCGTGATGGATTTTAAGTGATTTTGTTGCTTTCCCGACCCTCTGTCCTGAAATCTCTCTCAGTCCAATCAGTAGGACATACGAAGCCAGAGGAGAAAACCAGCATTTTGAATATTATAGGTATTACTTTGGGTCATTTTCTTTCCTGTCACCTAGAAATGGATGGTGCCATTCCTAACCTGTCCTGCGTGGTTTTCTCTCTCTGAAAACACTCCTGCGGAAGCTAACATTGTACTCATCCTCTTGGGATGAAACCAAAGAAGCCTCGAACCATGCAGAAATCCCTCCTCTCCACCCCACCTCATTTGTGGGCTAAGCCACGGTGCCCACCTACAGCCAGAAGTGAGACCCCACTCGGGGAGGGGGGCAGCATCTGCCGAAACGGGGAGTTCGGGCAGCATCCCCCAGAGCCGGTCCCTGAGCCCAGAGGCACAGCCAATGTCCCTCCATCCCAAACGTCAACGGTTCACCCAGAGGACATGGCCAGAGACTCATGTACGAGGATGTGCTTTACAGCATGGTTAGTTACAGTGGAAAACTCCATACGGCCAAAATGCCCTGTAGTAAGAGACCGGTTGTAAAGAAATCATGCAACAGCTGCCCGACGGAATATGGAAGGATGAACAAATTCGTTCTCAACAAATATTTGAGAACATGGGAAATCCTCATGCTGTATGAATGCAGGGAGAAGAGCCAGACGGAAATCTGTGAATAAAGGATGACCTCACACACGCACAGACACGCATGAGCGACCCTGAGGCTGGTGGGAGGCGTTGAACGAGGCCTGCGGGAAGGCTGGGATCGCCAGAGTCTTTAATTTTCTTCTGAAGAATTCCCTGCATTTTCCAAAACACATAGACACATGTGTATTTCTTGTGGAATTAGAAAAAAGAGTCATATTTTTATAAGTAAATAAAAAGTCGGAAATCCAGCACGAAGGCCGTGCTGTCAGGGGATGCGGACATGCTCTGGGGTTACCAGGAGGAGCTCTGAGCAGACCCTTGCCCAGGCACCAAAATCACATCTTGGAAATCCACCTGCACAGCTAACAACTTTTAAACTCGGATGAGACCTCTGATCAGTGGTCATTCCCCAAACACGCATCTCACATTCCTGCTTCGCATGGCTCCCTGTCCCCCTGCGTGGGGCTCGTCCAGCAGGAGGGTGGGCTCTGGGTGTCCACACTGCAGGTCCCCAGAGGAGGAGCCTAGGGGCCTCAGGGTCCCCACGCCAAGGTAAGGTAAGGTAAGAGCGCCTCCGACACGATGCGGGGGCGGCTCACCGTGGCTGTGACCCATTGCGTGCCCCTGCTAGAGACCCCACCCTGGGGACAAGGTCCTCCCTGATGGACAGAAGGGGGCAGAGGGTCAGAGATACTCCAAGTTTTGGACAGCACACGAAGGCTGCCTCTGCCATTTTTCTTCAGCGCGCAGGCGTCCTCGTTATGGCAAACTGATGCAGTACAAGAAAACCAAGAAGGGAGTGGGTTTGGAGAAAACATTTTTTAAAATGTAATATTGCCACAATTTAAAATGCTTCTCTGACTCTGACTTAAGCGACACATTTATTTCTTTTTTCTTATGATTTCTGGTACTCCTTAATGGAGCCACCGTCTCACACAAAATTGGGTTCTCCTTGGATTAATATCTTTGAAAATTAAGTTGATTTATAACCAATTTTCTCCTCATTTAAACAGCGACCCCCAAGGGTTCCTCTGGGGAACCCACAGGATCTGAGAAATGATGGGTTGCCAGGAAGGCTCAGTGAAGCAGACTTCTTGCAAACATGTGCATATGGCGGTGGGTGCTTAGGGAGCAAAATAATGTATTTCCCTGTTTTACGGCCCGGCCTTAATTTTGGAGTTACACACACACTTTGCTGGGGATGGGGAAACACTAATTGGATAATTATGAAACAACTCTGTCTGACGCCCCATTTTCAAAAGAAACCGTTCCCAGTTCTCCCCGTCCTCAGGGCCATGAGCCGCATTGGACGTGGGTCAGCAGCTTCAGAACGCTGGACAGAGACTCCCCGTCCGCATCAGAGGAGCCTGCGACGGCTCTCCTCCACCCTGAGCTTTGGAAGGACCCGGCGTCCCTTCTCTGCCGTCAAGGTCGACAGGTGGGATGTATTTAGGGCTGCCGGCCAGATGCTACCCACAGATGCAAGACACAGAAGCTGGTGGACTGGGACACCCATCCCTTCTGCTGAGAAAACACCATGCTTCGTTATGTCACCACCATAAGGGATCAAATGCACCGTCTGTGTGTGTGTCACGAAGTGCGGGGACGAAAGGCAGGTGGGTCGGAGTCTGAGCGTCGGCTCTGCGCCGGGTATCTGGCCCATGTGTGCCACCCCGCCGGTCCCCGCCACAGTCCCCAACGCTGTTACCGCACTCCCCCCACTCCCCGCACCGTGTCTGTAGATAAGGGAGTGGAGGCCCAGCAGGGGGCTGCCCAAGGGTCCGCTGAGCAGTGCCACGATTGCTTTTGCCTTTCCGCAGGAGCACCGTTGTGAATGGGGCTCCTGACGTCATCTGTATTTTACTGTTGCTCAGTTCGCCGTCCCCGCGTCCTATGAAGGCGCATGAATTTCGTTGGCTGTGCATGGGGTGTCACGGTCCCTCGCCCAGAGCCGCGCTCCATAAACTCCTGCTTCATGAAGGAATGTGCGCGCACTCACCATCACCTGCTACTAAAGCAGGTCGTTCTGCTCCATGGACTCTGCCCAAACCAAGAAATGATTTTCCAGAAGGACTGTAACCCCGGCTGCCAAGCTTCCGTTGCTCTGTTCCCCACAGTCGGCGGTGCTGACCTTGGGCTTCCTGCCTCTCCGACTCTGCCGGCCACCCCGGGCAGAGTCACGGTGGCCAGAGCCACCGTGGCCAGCCCCGGAGCACTGCTCTGTGAGCCATTGTGTGGGCTGCTCAGTGCCCTGGGAGATCCTGACGTCGGAGAGCAGCTCCGGCGGGTCTCAGTGCCCCGGGAGATCCCGACGTCGGAGAGCAGCTCCGGCGGGTCTCAGTGCCCCGGGAGATGCCGACGTCGGAGAGCAGCTCCGGCGGGTCTCAGTGCCCCGGGAGATGCCGACGTCGGAGAGCAGCTCCGGCGGGTCTGGCTCCGAGCCCGACAGCTCAGACCCACAGCTACTGAAGAACATTTTGGAGGGAGGGACAAACCGTCCCCATGAATCCCTCCAGGGTCCTCTCCCAGCTCCAGGTTGATAACCAAAAGAAAGAGCACTTTGGAAATAACTTTGGTCCGTGCTGATTGCATTGTTCTGGTGGGTGAGATGGGAAGGGCTTCTCCTCCACCCAGAGGACACGGGCCCAGCGATGAGAGCTGAAATCTGTGCATGGAGACCAGGGCCTAGTCCCCGGGGCTCAGGGTGAGTGCCGACCCTGCCGCCAGGCAGTCCCCGAAGAGCTTTCAGTGGAAAGGGCCAGTCCATTCCTGCCAGAGCCCATGCGGCCCCAAGACCATCCCCCAGGTCAGAGCTGCCTTGGAGCCAGGCCCAACCCCTCCGCTTCCCTAGGACGGCCCTGCAACCCAGCTCAGATCCAGACGGCTCGGGCACAAGGACAGACAACCAAGCCACCCACATTTCTTCCACAAAACCCAGCCCCTCCTCAAATCAAAATGCACCTGCCTAACACAATCACAGTATCTTCTTCACACGCCGAGGCCTCCAGCTGGCACCGACCTAGAGGACCTTCGGTCACTGGGGATGCAGGACCCGCCCTGCCAGATGACCATCGAGGACCCTGAGCTCACCAGGAGCATTTCCAGGGACCCACGTCTGAGAGCAGAGCCCTCCCCAGCCTCCCCTGCACCCTCTTTCAGATGCTTCTGAAAGTCCCCCCCTTCCTTTGCCTGGTTCTGAAGGATAAAGTGGCCTGGGCTGCAATGGGCTTATCCAAGCCCCCTTTACTGGGTGCTCACAGAATAGCACCTTCCTGTCCACAGGGGAGAGAAAGCCTGCCGGGCACAAGGCCCTCTGCGCTCAGGGCCTCATCCTTAGCCGGGTGTGCGATCCTAGAACGTGAGCAGGACCACGCAGGGAAGCCGTCTTCTCACGCAGACAGCTCCAGTCAGGTCGCCACACCACCACGTAGCATCCATGCAACCCCGGGGCCCTTCTGAGCCACAGGGTCCACCCTGGAGCCCGATGGAAAGAAGTGGCTTCCCATCTGCGACCCCACAGAGCTGCCGTGGGCATCCAGGACACAGTGAACACCGCAGTGTTTAATGACGTCTGAGGCACTGCGCGCAGGTAGGGAGATCGAGAGAAGCAGGAAAGTGGCTAGAAGACCCTAGACGTGAACTCAGTCTACACCAGAGTTTTGCTCTTCAAGATCACGCCGTTGACTCAGACGGCCCCAAACCAAAACGATAGCTCCACGATGAAGGGCACCTGCTTTCTCATAAAGACGTTTCTTTCACCCTCTTCTTGAATGCCTCCACAGACCTGGAACTCACTACCTAACAGAGCATGTTGTCCCCACTGCAGCAAGTTCTTCTTTGTGTCAAGTTGACAGCTATGATTCTATGGTGACGTGTAGGAGGGAGAGGTGCAGCTGGGGTGGAAACCTTGAGGCAGCAGCCCATGGGGTCAAACTCGTGCCCGCTAGCTGGAATTTGGAAATCACATTTGACCTCCCTCAGTTTCCATCTCCTCCCTATAAAGTGGAGAAGCTTTGATGCTCTAAGTGTCACACAGTTTAGATACTTTATAGTAAGTGAAACGAAGGCAAGGCCTTCACTTACAGGGGTGGGTCTGGTTTCAGGTCTGGTTTGATCCAGGACACAAACAACACCCCAGGGCTCTGCCTCTATTTCCTGCATCCCCCAGCTCCATGCCCACCTGTGCGCCGGCCACATCATCCAGGTGGTGCTCACATCTGGCAGCAAAATGACCACAGCCCACTCACATCTCACCTCTGTGGACGTCGTGTCCCGGCAAGCGCGTTTTCTAACTCTTCTTGTGTCCTTGGGGATGGATTACTTCTCAGGGCCTGTACTTGAAACAAGTGGAGCCAGTTATACCCATGACTGGGTGAGCATCAGAAATGGGCATTACCCAGGAAAAGCCAGAATCTGAGGGAAGAACAGACTATTTTGCTATGTTTGAGCACGAGGCACTAAATGGTCCTCAAAAATGAGCATTAACACACCTTCTCACCATTTCCCTAATCTTTTACAACTAGACCCAGACCGTTGCCAGGGGAACTCAGAACAGCCACGGCCACAATCCACACTGTGCCAGGGAGTGTCTATAAGCCCCTTCTGTGGAGCGCGGCCACCCCCCCGGGGCAGGCTGCAGTCTCACATCCCCGCGCAGGCCCGCCTTGCATCCTGAGAAACAGTCCTGGGGACCCCGAAAGGCCCCGTCCTCTCCAGGTGCCTGGAATGGTTCGAACTGTGCGCAGGGCTACGGAGATCCTGCGATCCACGGCCATGCACGCCGGGGAAACCTGGCGTCGCTCCCAGGCGTGATAATGGGTAGCAGAGCGACAATGTTTATGTTGGTGGGTTCAGCCTGTGCACCCGTACGGTAGCACATCCTGCTGGGCTGGGCTGTGGGAGGAAAACGTGGCGGAGAGGGGTGCGCAGGAGCCCGGCTTCCCAGGTCAGCGGGTGGGGGAGAGGGCACAGGGGGCGTGTTCCTCCGTTCGTTTTATTTCTCTTTGATGGAGATGCGAGCGACATTCCTGACCCGATAGGCCAAGAGTCTGGCTCTCCTTGGGGACTTGGAGAATGCCGTCTCTCCATCGGCAAATATTACGGAGCGATTGCTCCGTGCTCAGCTGGTGTGCGGGGGCAGGGCTGGGAGGGGGTCACTCTAGACCCAGGCTCTGCTCTCACAGAGCATCCACGCTTCTGGAAAGCCCAGCACAAAGGCCGAGCCTGCATGTGGCCCCATGTCCACCCAGGAACTGTAAGGCCGTGGGGACAGAGAAGGACGCTGTCGGACAGGATGGCCACTCGGCACGGCTCTGCCTCCTCGCCGGGAGTGCCCACGTGGCCCCAAGGTGCCACGGAGGGGAGGTGGGAGAGCCGGGCTGGGGAGAACTGACAGTGCTCACGCCATGGGCTCTCCGCTGACCACATCTGTCTCCCGGGGCTGCTGCAAGGAATGACCACAGGCCTTGGAACCGCACAAACACGCTGCCCCGGCTCTGGGGGCCGAAGCACAAAGCCGGGGTGTCGGCAGGGCTGCGTGTTCTCGGAGGCTCCGGGGACAGTCGGTTTCGGTGCCTCTTCCAGCTTCCAAGGGCCGCCACGCACCTTGGCTTACAGGCGCCCCACGTTCAAAGCCGCACAGAGCGCCTTCCCAGCTCCCCGTGACTCCCCCTCCTGCCTGCCCCTCGTGGGCCTCCATGATGGTGTCAGGTCCACCCGGGGTCCTGGAACGTCTCCTCCCTCGAGGGCCCTCCCTCACTACATCCCATCTGCAAAATTCCTTTGGGAGGTGGCGGAGGCCCGGGTCCAGGGACTGGGATGTGGACGCCTTCTGGGCCATGACTCAGCCGACCACGCGCAGGAGAGCATCCTCTCTGGCTAACTGACTTCACATCTGGAAATATCATGATGTATACACATTTCCGCTCCCGCTGTGGTAGGAAGAAACACATTATTCACCGAGTTTGTTGTTCGCCTTGCTAAAAAGTTAAAAAAAAAAAAATGCAATGGCTTAGGATTTTCTTGTTTTCACAACAGGGAGAAGGGATACCTTACAGTGGTTGCACTTAGCTTTTGGGCTTTTCAAAGTTGGTGAATCCTTTTGGGTTTAGAACTTTCCAGAGCCTTCTCTCCAGGAAGGTTTCTGAGACAGATTGCTTCGACAAGGGCCACCTGCATGGGTCGGGGGGAGGACGGATGCGCGTTCACTCTGCGTGTATCATTATTGATCAAGAGTGATCACTAGGAAAGCCCACCGTGTTTACGCCGTCTCCATGGGAACCGCCTGCACAAGGGCAGCTCGGACTCTCGGGAATGAGAAACATTTCCACAAAGCATCATTAACCTGTTCACAACTTGATGTGCTGCTGTGAGGGGAAAAACATCCACTGCTGAGCGGCAGGGAGAGAGAGAAGGCAGGCAGGGGCAGGCGAGGGGGACAACGGTCTCTGGCAGAAACAGAGTCTTAGGGAGTTGGCTGGGAAGGGGAAGCAGTGACGCAGACAGGCTCCCAGTGTGCCCACCAGCGCTTCGTGGGTCACTGCAGCCCAGGTGTCTCAAGAGACGAGTTATAGAAAAGAAAAACCCATAGAGGCCATGTGGGCCACCCGTGGGACTGTCTCCGACCAGCGCCCTTGTCGGAGGGGCCGTCACTGGCCGTAGCAGGCATCTGTCTTCAGTGGATGCAGAGCAGAGCCCGTCTGGAACGTGCCTGGTGAGGCAGAGACCTTGGGAGCCCCCGAGCGCGGAGGTGACAGGTCCGGGCCACGTGGAGGACACTGGGCTGACCCTCCCTAGCCCCGAGGGCAGACGCAGGGTGCAGGACCCACAAAGCTGAGCTTCGTGTCTCGTGCTGGTCAGCCAGGGGACTCAGGCCAAGATACATTTGAGTCAAGAGGCCACAGGGTTCTGACTGAGAAGATGAAACCAGGAAATAACAGCCACGAGACGCAGTGGACCCCGGCTCCGTGGCTCCCAGAGCACCTGTCACACCCAGAGATGACTCGGCTCAGGCTGTTCTGCCGGGACCACAGACACGGATTCTCTCCCGGTCCAAAGGCTGGAAGTCTGAGATCGAGGCCCCCAGCCGGGCAGTTGCCTCCTGATGCCCCAGGGCAGATCACCAGCCTCGCCCGCTGGATTCTGAGGGCCTCATCGCTGTGACTTGTGTCGTGTGTCCTGCTCTCCACTTCACGGGGCTCTCTGCGTGCGCCTGTCTGGGTCCAGATCCCCCCTTTCCACATGGACATGTGTGTTAGGACCCCCTTTTGACTCCAGTTTAACTGGATCAGCTCTGTAAAGACCCCACCTCCGAATAAGGTCACGTTCTTGGTGTTCGGGGCCAGGACTCCAAGGAATGGAATGGAGCAGGGGGAGGGCACAATTCAACGCATAACAATGACAAACAAAATCTTATTGAATCCTCAAAACCGGATGGTATCATTTTCTCCGATATACAAATGTTAACTAAGGCTTCAAAAGATGAAATAACTTGCCCAGGCCACGTGCCTTGCAGACAGTGGAACCCGGACTCAGCCCCCGCCAGCTCAGAGCCCCCATATTCCCAAACACTCACTCGGTTCCCCTTAACATGAGAACACAGGATCACCATCAGCCTGCGTCCCCGGAGAGGAGCCGCGTGCCACGTCCGTGGTGAACTGAGCAGTGAGCACCGCATCTGGGGGCTGTGGGGCAGCTCCACCGAGAGAGGAATGCCAGGTGACTGGAAATGTCACCACCTGCCCGGGGTGTCCCAGAGCCCCGGGGCTCAGCGGCGGCAAGGCTGCACGTCCAGGATTTAGGACTCAGGAAACGGTTGAAAACAGAGACTCCAAATACGAAGTCTTCGGGGAGCACACACGAGATGTCAGCGCGTGTCTGCACGTGCTCCAGGAACGAGAGGGGGGGGTCGCCTGAAAATCACAGTTTTGAGGGGGGTGCAAGAAATGGAGAGGAAACTGATCTAGCGTGAGTCAGAAGAGAGAGGACTCGTCATGAGGATGCTGGGTCTGCTGGGGCCCAGGTCAGAGGTGCGGGCAAACCCAGGAGGGGTAAGGCAGGACCGGGCTTCGTCCCCGACCGCTCTGGGCTTGGGCACATCACGCTTTGTCCCCTGCACGCTTCCTGCTACCCACCCCAACAGCAGTGCACACGGTCACCCTGGGCACAGCTGACACCTTGTTGCACTGGAGAGAAACCAACAAGAATCTCCGGGTCCAAATTCCCAAGACACAATTCCGATGGCCCAGCTCGGGGCAAGGGTCCGTTCCATCATGGCGCACCCCGCTGGGGACAGGTGTGAGGTCGTGAGGTGCAGACCGGGCGGCCAGGTCCAGCCAGGGTGAGAGGAAGGGTGGGTGAAGACGGCCGTGTGCAATGAACAAAAACCCCCACCCCCACCCCCACCCTTCGAACCTTCCTCCCCTTCGGCCACTGCAACGACGTCCAGGCTGGGTTCTCCTTTTTTGTCACGGGCTGGCTTTGGAAGCAAGGGGACCGTGATAAGAAACTGCAGACATCTCCTTTGTTTGAGCACAAAGCACGGTGCGGGGAGAGGAGCTCTGCTCTCCACAAATCAAGCATCGCAAATCCAGCGCGTGCGGCGTCTCCTCGGTCGGCTCTAAATGGGGCCGCCTGCCTCCGTACTGGTTTCTTAGCAACTAAATACCTGACTAATATTCAATTTTTCCAGGGCTCTAAGAGCTGCAGGATATTAATTCCCAACAAGACATCTAAATTGTTACTCTGGAAACTCGCGCACGCAGCCCTTCATAGATTAGGCGATGAAATGCCACATTAGGAAGACCCTCGATCACTTCACGGGCTTCCCCCTAAGCCGGGTGGTGAGTCCCTGTCCCAGGGCTGCTGTGCTGACCACAGGCAGGGGTGCGTCCCCCACATGGCTCCCCGTGGCCACCGCAGGGAGGGGTCGGTCAGGGGTCTTCTGCTCAGGCCCACAATCCGTGCAGAGCCTGGTCGCGGCTCCAGGTGACCTGGAAGAGTCCAGAAGCTTCTTTGAGGCTCCGGGTACTGCTCTGGAACCTGGGAAGACAGTAGAGCGCTCACGCCATGCGGGGACGGGGGTGGCCTCAGGGGCTCAGAGACCGAGGAGGACGGTCACCCAATGCCCCGTAACTGACAACGGGAACGCGGGCATGTGTCCCGGGGGGCCTGGGGTGGAACGTGCAGCTTCACGGGCATTTGTTGGGAAAAATTTTTGTTGTTGTTGTTGTTAAACTAAAGGACTTGCCGTTTTCCGTTTCCACGTGGAAGGAGCTTGGAAGTTGCCACACCCACCTGACGCGTGAAAAGCTGAACAGACTGAGGAAATTAGCAATTCTTGGCTTCACAAGAGAGGGGTGGGGCGCCCGGGGCGGGAGGGGGGCTCAGTCGTTAAGCATCTGCCTTCAGCTCAGGTCATGATCCCAGGGTCCTGGGTTCAAGCGCGCGTCGAGCTCCGTGCTCAGCGGGGAGCCTGCTTCTCCCTCTCCCTCTGCCCCTCCCCCTGCCCGTGCTCTCTCGCTCTCTCATAAATAAATAAAATGTTTAAAACAAAAAAAAGGCAAGAGAGAGGCACACAGGGCAACCTGCTGCTCCCCACACAGGCAGGCGGGCGGACGAGGGATGAGAGGAGAGTCAGGGTCGTGTGGCTCTCGGGCGTACCCGTGCGCAGGGCAGCGTCCTTGAGCAGCGACCTGCAGTCCTGGACGTGGCACCGTCTGCATGGCCGCTCCTCCCCGCTCCGTCTAGGGGTGCCCGCGGCCGTCCCAGTCAGATCCCAGCGCGCTATTTACGGACACTGGCAGATTCTAAAGTTCGCGCGGAGGGGCCGGGAGGAGAGGCCGCGGCGCAGCGGGCAGGGCTGGCGGCGGACGCTCCCCGCGGCTCTCGGGTTTCCTGGGCGTCTCCGGGGCGCGCGCGAGCGCGGAGAGCGGCGGACGGAGACGGAGTCGCGGGCGCACGCGGGGCGCCGTCCCAGGCCTGAGCCACGGCCTGCGCCGACCTCGACGGGCGCCCCACCCGCGGGCCCCGGGCGCCCCGAGAAGCCTCTGACGAAGGACCGTCACCCAAAAGGCGGAACGGACGCGGAGCCCCCCGCAGCGCGCGCACGGACGGCCCAGCGGGAGACCGGGCGGGAGACCGGACGGGCCCCTCCCCGGAGGACGCGCGGACGCCGTCGAGCACCCGCACGCGCGCTCCCCGTCCGGGGGGTCCGGGACGCGCCGGCGCCGACGCCCGCGAGACGCCCGCACGGCCGTCGGAAGCCCAGACCCGCCGCGCCGACGGCCCCGCACGCCGGCCGGGACGCGGGGCAGCGGGCGCTCCGGCGCGTGGCTGGCGGGAAGGCCGCGTGGCCCGGCGCCTCGGAAGGCGGCTCGGAAGGCCGCGCCGGCCCCACCGAGCGTCCCGCCGCCGCACGCCGCAGCGACCGCGCCCCGCGGCGTCTCCCTGGAGGAGCGGGAAGCCCGCGTCCACGCGAACCGTCCCCGGGGCCGTCGGCAGCTGCCCCCGCGACTGCCGAAACTTGGAAGCGACCAAGGCGTCCTTCAGCAGGCGACGGACAGACACACCGGGGCCCATCCCGACGGCGGGACCGGGTTCAGGGCGGACGAGAGATGCGCTCTCAAGCCGCGAGAAGCCGGGAGGGAGCTGAACGCGCGGCAGGGAAGGAAGCCCCCCCGGGACGGCCGCGCGCCCTGTGAGTCCAGCTCTGTGACCTTCTGGAAAAGGCCAAAAGGCACAAGGATGGCCCCGTGGGGGCCGGGTCCCCGAGCATGGGGCCAGGTGAGACTCAGAGTTGCGCACGTTCACGACACACCACTCTGCTCACTCTGCCTTGACTTACCGGATCGCCTCCCCGTGGAGAAACCGCACAGAGCGCGGGGGCCCCGGGCTGCAGGTGAGATCGGGCATCTCCGGCTGGGCGCTCAGGCGAGCCCCCACCTCCCGACATCCAGAGGGTCCGGAGTATAAAGTGGGAGCACGGTGAGCACACCCGTCGGCTGGCTCACGGCAGTGCCACGTGAGTGTGAGCTCACGGCGCCTCAGAATGTCGTCTTATCGTGCCCCCCGCCCTGTCCGGTGCAGCTGTGGTCATTATCCTTACAGGCAGGGGACCTGAGGCCCGGGGGAGGTGTGTGTTTGCCCTGAGGCCCCCAAGCAGAGGCTGTGCCAGCCCTCAGCGGGAAGCCACTCCTGGATTTTTGTCCGATGATCCTTCGGGTTGACAGAGGGAGTCGCACGCCTTTCAGGGCGGCCCAGGCCTGAGCCCAGGGAAGATGCTTCCTTCGGCGTCTCTTCAGCTGGGAATCCTTCGCAATCGTACCACACAGTGATAACTGATAGTCACAAGACACTCAGTTGAAATTAAGTTTAAAGTAGCTTTAGTGTTGAGTGTATTTTATTCTAATTCTTTGAAAATTGGCATCGTGTGCGGTAGGTGAGGCGACAAGAAATCTTGCTGACTAAAGCCTCTCGGTTCTGACCCTCCCAGACGTGGAGCTCCGGGAGGAAGAAGAAGGGGCTCGGATGGGCGGGGTCAGTGCCCGTGTTCTGGCCCCCCAGCCCGCCCTCCACGCCCGGGCCCCTGTGCCCACCTCCAGGCTCCGCCGAGGCAGGTCCAGGCACTCCCCCACTGAGCACGCAGCGCCCTAGTGTAGGGACCGAGAGTGCCTCCCCACAAAATACGTCCAAATCTTAACGGCAGAAACTGTGAATGTGAATTTATTTGAAAATAGGGTCTTTGCAGATGTGATCAAAGTGAGGATGGTAACATGAGATCATCCTGGATTTAGGGCCACCCGAATCACGAATAAGAACAGGAGTCACAGAGAGACACTGAGGTCGGGAGAGGCCGTGGGAAGACGGAGGCAGAGGGTGGGGGGACATGACCCCAAGCCCACGGATGCGTGGAGCCCCCAGAAGCTGGGAGAGGCAGAGAAACCCTCTCCTGGAGCCGCTGGATGGAGGAGAGCATCGTCCCTCCCCCGGCCTGGGCTTTAGACTTCTGTCCAGAACCGAGAGAGCACATGGCGGAGAAGTCACCATTCGCCGAGTTCTGTCGCAACAGGCCGGGGAGGAGGTCCCAGGGCCGATGCCTAGTCATCCTTCGGCCTCAGGACAGATGCCACTGTCCAGGTCCGAAGTAGACGGTGGCCTCTGCTTGTTCCCTGCACAACCCATTCACTCCTCCGTTCTCTGCTCATTCGGTCATTCAGAACCCCTCGGAGCTACATCCGGGTGCCACGTGGGCCAGGCTCTGGGTGCACGTCATGAGCACAGCAGGTCGGACTCAGGCCCCCGAGGGGTGGGGCATCCAGCTCCTTCTGGATGGAGCTCCCGATGTGGACAGACCATAAGCTGCCCCGAGTGCTGGAGGACCAAGGAGGGACGTGCATGAATCTGTTCTACCACACATGAGCATCTCATTAGGTGACCTCCCGCAAGTGTGTGGGTGGACAGCAGGGACCCAGGCTCTTGAAGGCGCACATGAGCATGGCCCACGGCACTGGGCAGAGGCAGCACCCAGCACGATCCCAGGCCACAGGCAGGAACCCACCCTGGCTCCACCCTTCCTTCAGACCCTGACAACGTCAGGGACCCAAGAAATTCAAACACGGCCGTCCGTGATGAGCCCTAAGGTTTTAGAACCACATATGTGAAAATGAAGCCATCTGTTCACCACAACCAAGAACATGGCCCAGAAGAACAGCCTTTCCGTGACCCGCAACGGTCAGCAGAAGCCGGCGGCGGAGGTCCCGAAACGTGCAAAAGGAAAGCGGCCTCAGGCGAGTGTTCGCCGCCGCGCTCCTGCCTCCCAGCCCACAGCCCCGGCACCGCGAGGTCCAGCCGTGTGGGGTCACCATGGCCTCACGGACGGCAGTGCCCGCGGATCCCGGAGCAGCCGACCTCATGGTCTTGGAATCACGTGTGGAAGCCCAGTTTCCAAATGGAAATCACGGCAGGAAGGGACCGTGTCCGCGCTTCTCCGCTCTGCCAGGGTCCCCTTCCGACGGCGTCACGAGACGCTCCCCTCACAAAGTAGTAAAAACCACCCAAGGACACCTGCAAGCGACACCGTCTCCTCTGTCTGCAGTGAAATTACAGGAATGGCTCCGAAAATGCAGACCCCAGAGTACCCCCGAGGACGCCCCCCACCACAGTCCGTACTCAGGACTGCCTGGCCACCACCCCAGACGGAGCCTGGAACGTTCAGTAGCAGCGTCCTTATTCTAACCACCCGGCTACCTGGTAAACTCCTAGAAGCTTCGAGCTGCCCCAGTAAATGTGCAGAGGACCAGTATAAAATCTGCTGTGTGCTCATTTTATCCCCAAAACACTGTTTAACTAAAACATGTGCAGCCGTGAAGACGGCCAGGTGCTGGAGGGAGACTTGCCTTAAACAAAGACACGTCCTCCAGCTCGTGCCCTGTTTGCTGCCTCCGTGTGTTTACACGTGGACGCCACATGGCGCACTCTGCAGGAGACAACGCTGAGTCCAAAGAAAATGCAGAGTTGGTCGGGGAAACCGGCTCGCAGGACTTGGCAAAGCCATCGCCATGGCTCACAGCCGTCCCCACCCCCGGAAAAGGAGGGTCCTTGAGGTTGGCCCGGGGGGAGCATTTGCTGGGCCTCCCACCCCATGAGCAGGATCCCCCGTGCACCTGGGTGTCATGGGGTGCCGCCCCTCCCCCATACACATGTGGTCTTGGTCCCAGTCTCGGGGTGCTGCTGGCGGCACACTGGCTGACAGGAAGTCGCCCCGAGAAGCAAAT
Source organism: Martes martes (assembly GCF_963455335.1). NCBI lineage: Eukaryota > Metazoa > Chordata > Mammalia > Carnivora > Mustelidae > Martes > Martes martes. The sequence continues at coordinate 2,336,018 of NC_137896.1, read as the reverse complement.
GCAGGCTGGGGAGGGAGAGGCTTTGGGGTGGTCTCCCACTGTGTCCACAGACGAGCCTCGCCTTAAGGTCCGATGTACATGCTTGTCTCAAAGGCCCTGCAGGGTCTGCCTTGTCTGGTCTTAGACCCTCCTCGGTTCCTCTTCCTTCCTGGCCCTCCGCGGTTTGGCCCAGCTGGGCTCCGGTCAGCTGCAGATGCAGCCCAAGTTCAGCGTCCCCAGAGATGTCTCTCGGGGCGCCTCGCCGCGGCAGCCGCATCCCCGGGGTCACCTGACTCTCAGAGCCGCGGGCAGCGGACTGGGCTTCGTTTTGTTTCTTCGGCTCTGCTTTGTCCACAGAACCGCTCTGAGCCTCCTTCGCTGGCTGCCATGGACATTGTCCATCTAGACCCCTCGCCCACACCGTGTCGTGAGGTCCACACAGTGAGGACCGTGAAGCCCCCTTCCAGTGGGGACCAGAACAGCGCCCAGCACATGGAGAGCCCCCTTAGCAGGCACCGGATAAGCCCCGGATAAGCCAAGACTGTGCTGACACCTTGGGAACCTGATACAGGAGAAAGGGGGTGCCCTCGGGGACTGTGCCCCTGCCGGGGAGAGCCCTGGCCCTGTCTCCCATGGCCCGGCATCAGCCAAGGTCGATTCATTGCTCCAAGTAGACTGCAGGACCCAGCCCCGCCGCTAAGCACATGCTGACCCAGAGACCAAGGCTTAGGTGGTCAAAGGCTGCTCTCTTCTCTGGTCTATACACCCGCCCGGCAGGCTTCCTGTGATCATCACTACTTTAAAGCGAGGGTGACCTGCTTCCCCCCAGTGACGAACAGCAGGCCTGGAATGCCCCGCGAAGGCCCAACGCACAGCGTGGAAAACTCGTAGCCATCCCGGTAGCGAAGCCAGGAGACCTGGATGGTGTTTCTGGGCCTCCCACTGCAGGAAGGAACGCACCAAGTCGGACCGGCTCTCGCCGTGCGCCGGGCCCTCTGGCACGGGGTCCCCCTTCACGCCTGGGGTGATCCGATGGAATAGGCACGGCCTTCCCGCCGTGCAACAGTTTCCCAGGCTCAACTCCCAGGGTTGCAAGTCAACCCTCTTTCTTCCCTTCTAAGGATCACATCCATGAATAAGAGGAGCCGGAAAGTCCAGTGAGAAGCGCACTGGGGGGGGGGGGGTCCACCCAACGTGTGCATTCACGACCTGAGCCACGCCTGGAACTCAGACACTCGGGGTGCTGTTACCTTCCCCCACCATTAGAAATATCTTCAAAGGCTACCGAAACCAGTAGCAACGGGAACGGCTACACGTTTTCTGGGCAGTTGATAGAAACACCTTTTTAGCACAGAAGTATTCGCCCGACTGACACGTTTGCCACTTGGTTCCACTGAACTGAATTGTGTTGGATCCTCAGCAAAGCTGTTAACTCGGCGCATCGACTGACCGCGAGTCAGTTCTGCCGACCGACATTTTAGGTCCAAAACTCTTCTCCCTGCTGTGCCGCAGACCCCCCCCCCCCGACCATATGTTCTTCTGCGAGGAGCTCGCTTTCTGCTGCCGCCGACACGCCAGGTTCTCTTCCGAACCTCACATCGTCGCCTTGACCCGACCAGTCCAGGGGCTGCCCACGTGCGTGACTGCTGAGCGCTGTTCCCAGCACTCCCGGGCTTACAAAGATGTGGCCAAGGAGCCAGCGCGTCCCTCTTTCCTGATGAGATGTGAAAGGCGCTTGTCTGCCCTCCCCCCTCCCGGTAGGACCCGAGATCCACCACCCGACGCGGGTTCCATCCCGCACCGTGCAAAGGTGGATCCGGGTTTGGCTGCCGACGGCTGTTTTCCCGCCAGCGTTCACCGCCCCCCCGCCCCCCCCCGTGCCCATACAGTTGTGACAGGGCACCGGGCGTCAATCACTGCTTTCGGAATTCTAGCTAACAGATGCGCTCTTGAGAGACTCTAATGCAAACCGTTAGCCCACAGATTTTTGGCTTTTTTTTTTCTTTCTTTTTAAAGATGTGCCAGTTGTCTGTGAAGGTGCCAAGTGGCGTGAACAGTATTGGACGTTGGACTTATAGGCAGGTCTTCCTGGAAGAAAACCAATGTGTCTGACGGCTCAGGGAGGGTGGGGGCGTGGCGCCTGGGACCTCGCCTTGCGCCGGCCACATCAGGTGGCGAACAGATGCCCCAAGAGCCTCAGGAGTCAGTCGCTGCTGTTGGCACTTAAATAAACGGCTGCTTTTAAGAATGCTTTGGAATGAGCATGGCCGTGAGCACTAAATCCTCCTGAACGGGGGTCGGGGGTCACAAGGTCGCCGGCTGTGTAAGGCAGGAGGGAAGGAACCTGAAAATCATGTCAGCCAACCTCTTCCAGGCGTGAGCCCCAGGAATGTGGCCCCGAGACCAGGCTGGAGCGGAAACAGAGCAGTGGGAAGTGTGCGGGACCGAACCCCGCAGATGCACAGGTTTGCCCTGTGACCTTGAGGGCTCGCCCTGCCCTGCTGGGGTTGTTTCCTGTTCCACAATGTGGGGGTGCAGCACGCCCGGGCCTTCTGCAAGACTAAGAGTTAGTGGGTGAGGCTGTCCTCTGAGCGGCGAGGGAGGTGCCCGCTCATCACATCCCCCAGAACCGGAGGGAAGCCGCTCCCACCGTGGGGTAAAGGGAAATCTAGGAAAAGGAACTCCGTCTCTCTGCCAGCTTACCTGGGATAAACTCCCACTGCTCTTTGCCAAATTTCCATGGCGATAAATACGAGGTTGGGAAGGATTCGGTGCAGCACAAAGACCCGAGAGTTTGCCTTCCGTGGGCTTCCTCCATGCAGGGAGAGCGCTCGAGGGGACACCGAGGGCAGAGCTGTGCAGAGCCGGAACCCGAGCCCACATTCTTTCTCTGCAGCTGCTTCTCTCCAGGAGCCACATTTCCCCCTTCCAATACCCGTTCTGTGTCTTGAGGCTGCTGCGGCTGCCCCCACACAGGGACCAAGAGGAAAACATTCACCCAGGAGGACACACAGTCACTGGGACAAGCCCTCCCGGGTCCAAACAAGAAGACCTGAGCAGGAAAACGGGGCTATTGGGGTGGGGAGCCCCGCACGCTCAAAGTGAGAGAGGTCAGCCAGGCTGTCACACGGGGGCCCGGCCCCACCGTGTCGGCTGGGGCCCAGGTCGGAGGTCACTGCTCCCCTCCGTGCTGCTGCAGGACTTGGCAGTAGCGGTCGGCAAGTGATTCCGTGGCAGACACTCCCATCACTCAGGAACAGCGGCGAGATGCTCTGAACACACGCGGCCATCACTGGAAACCTACACTCCCAGACGTCCCGAGAGCTGCCCCTTGCTGCAGCTGGACCAAGCCCACCACCCCTTTCCTTCTGGGTCTGGAGCAGGTGGGGTCTTCGTGGCTGTGGCTCACCATACAGGGACAGAGAGGCCACCGTGCCCACCCACTGCACCTGTTACTGGAGACACGGTGGACCCCTGCCCGACCCCTGGCCGACCCCTGCGCCCGTGTCAGAGGATGGGAGACGTGCGTGGGCACATACGCACCACTGCGTGGAGAGCAGCCCCGAGGTGAGAAGGGACAGGTCGGCTGGTCCTCGGAGACTCGACCTCGACGTGCTAACGTTGGGCAGAACCTGCTTCCCGCTCACCAGCCTTTTATCCCCCCAGAGCGACCAAACAGGCTGCACAAAGGGAAAATAAGCCCGTACCGACTCATCAGCCTCCGCGTAAGTTTTAAACTACGGTGCGAGCACATCGAATTCAAAAGCTCACGGGCCAGAAAAGTAATAATATCTCAGAGCCTAAAATGTTCATATTTGTGAAAGTCAAGGCAAGACCCGGCGTCCAACATCTGCTTTCCTGGAAGGAGGGAGCGAGGGATGGTGGAGGAGGGGCGCCAGGACACGGCCGGGTGTCCGCGATCCTGGAATCCGGGGGACGCATGTGGGGGCACTCATGTCCCCATCCTCTCTATCTGTGTGTATGCTAAGTGTTTGGGGGGGTTTTGGGGGGGATCTACGCAGGTTCCGCAATCTTAGCTTTTTGTGTTTCTAAAAGTTAAGTGTTAAAGGACGATTTTAAGAACCCATGCAATGACTAAGAGGAGAGCAGCAGGGAACCTGGCCACGGTTTCTAGAACCATCCTCCATGATCGCTGAGACAAACCTCCGACTGACCCAGGTCTCAGAGCAGGGCTCCCGGCCGCACCGCTAGGACAGAGGGTGAAGACGGCCTCACACTGCCCTCCCCGGGGATCACGCGGCAACGACATCCTCGCTCTCTGTCCCTCCTGCCTCCCAGCACGGGGACTCTCCGTACCTTGTGACCTGGGAAGCGTGGGGCCCTCCTTCCCCGGTTTCAAGTGGCCTGAACCCACCAGCCTCACCCCATGTGCCTGCACCATGACTGGTCAGGGTGGGGCTCATGACCTCGAGGCCTTGGGATGGGAGGGACTCGATTACTAATTAACCCAGGAAGGTCCCATAGTTCCGACTGGACCAGCCCGTGAGCCGGAAGATCTCCGGGACCGGCCGGGTGGGAGAGGGACCGTGGCCGTCCTGTGGAAGCAATCCTGAGTCAGGAGGGGGCCCGTGGAGGGGACACCAGCCGGCGGACCAGCCCAGGGGAGCCCATTCAGAGGCCTCCGTCAGTCCTGCCAACTCCCACCCCTGACCTGGCCGTTTCTCGCTCCCTGTGTGATCTGGAAGTCGCCTCGCACACGTTTCCAGGACGGGGGCGTCCCTTCGCCGCTTGTGGCGAATTCTCCTCAGGGGGAGCGTCTTCCCCTCAGGCACACCGCTGAGCCGTCACCAGAAGCCCTCCTGTGAGTCCCAGGAACCTGTCCCACGCGTTTCGGCTTTGTCTCGCAAGCGCCTGCTGGGGCCCCAGGTCGGCCACCCCCTCTCGCAGTCATCCCCGTGTCCCCAGGGCGTCCTGCATGGCCGCCAACGCCAGTCACCGCCCGGAGCCCTCAGGGGCTGCGTGACAGGTTCCGGCGTTTCTCGTTGTCGGGACCCGGGCACTGATGCGAAAGCTCTGGCTCCCAGAGCCGTGCTTTTCTAGAACGTAAGGAACCACGCCAGCCCGTTAAGGGAGATGGCCCTCCGCTCCCCCTCGTGCTGGACAGGGTGCACCCGGGCTGCACCCCCGAGCTTGGAGGTGGCGGCCTGGCCTCGGGGCTCTGTGTCGGCCTGCGGGCCCCTCCGCGGGGCTGCCCATCATCGCGGAAACGACCCGAGCGACTTCGGCTGGCTTCATTTCGGTTCCTGGGGCCCGTTCTCTCTCCCCCCGCCTTTCCTCCCTCCCCCTAACTTAACCGGAGCGGGTGCGTGCACACGGTTGGAACACTGCCGGTGTGGACCGAGGGCTCCACCAGCCTGCGCGTCATGACCGGACAAGCCGAGCTGACGGCTCACATGTGGACACCTGAAGCCGCTCGTCCACGAGGGACGCGGTCAGAGCAGTCCCGAATCGTGGCTGTTTGTCCCTGAGACTGCCCTTGCCGAGGGAAGAGAAGCTCGGCGTGGCTTCCCGCATCGCTGGTGCCGCAGGGCTGTCCACGCAGGGGGAGCCGGATCCCACCACGCAGGTGGCTTCCGACTTGTCACTGGGAGGCCGTGCACAGTCCCTTCCTCTCTGAGACCTTCACCTTGCCCGAGAGCCACACGCGGCCCCTGCGCACTTCATTACCCGCCTTAGGAGAAAGCGCCCGCGGCCGCTTTTGTGAGTGGTCGCACATTCACACCCCATAATAGGGCCCTGCGCCGCCCGTAGGGGGCTGACACTCACGGCGAACCCTGTGATGAACACGGCCGCGCCGGGCCGTCAAAGGTGTAATTCAGCGCTGCCTGGGATGAAAAGGGGCTTCAAAGGCGCGTTTGCTCGCTGACTTCTTTGAATCCGCTTATAAAAAGAATCAGAACTTGATTCCAAGCTTGTTCTCGGGGATGACAAATTAATGAACTGTCCTCGTGTGTCTAAAGACTGCTCAGAACTCAGGTTACCAGGCGGGCTGGTTTTTATTAGTCTCCGAATTCTGGGCCTTTGCAATTCCTGTCTTTTATTGTGGTGCCGGAGGGGGTTTTATGAGGCTGATGAGTGTTTGCTGCGGAAAGCGTAAGTCGAATCAGAGACTGGGTGGCTGGTTCCTCCCCGTCCCAGTCCTCTTCTTCCGCAGTCAAAGGAACCCGGGAGGCAGAATTCAAGGGAAAACCAAGCGGTGCATAATTCTTCAATGCGACAGTTAAATGCCCGTAATAAGTACGGCAGCTATTAGACCAGCGCTTTTCACAAAAGGATCCGACGCTTGTCTGCCTTTGAAAGGGTCTGCCTCTCGAAACCTGACTTACGGGGTATTCAGTCCGCAGGAATATGTCCCGGGTACGTTCGCCACGAGATAGCTGTCAACTCCTCCGAACAAAGCACGCCGTTTACAATATATTTACGCGGGAGCCCACGTGGAGAGGGCTTGAATGTGCTCATTGTGCTCCCTTCAAAGCAGAGTGATGAGGAATCAGAAGACGTTTTATAAAACGGGAAGAAGGCGATCTCGCCTTCACGGGACACCTTTCAGCTCAAAGAAGCCCGGCAGAGACACTTAGAAGAGTCAGTGCCCGCGACGGCCGCTGGAGTGAGGCTGGGGAGGGAGGAAACCCACGCCCGGCTGAGGGCCCGCCCCCCGCCCCACGGCCCGCCCGGCGACGGAGAGGAGAGGAGGCGGCTGGGATGAAGGCAGTCTGGTCCAGGACCCCAGCACCCGGCTGCCCTGGTTCACGACGACCCCCAGCCACGGGCTCCCTCGGACGCCCGTCCTGCTGCTGGTGCTTCGGTGCCCGGGCGCTGATTTGCTTATCCTTACTCATGTTTCAAGCAACCACACAAAATAAGGACGGTATTCACCTGTCCTTTCCCTTTCTGGTGCCTGGGAGACAGAATGCTGTTCCGTCCTGACCCGCGTGTTGGTGGGTGTGACGCGGCCACTCACAGCTCTTGTCTATTTCCCTGAACAGTCACCAACGCATGTCTTTAAGGCAGGGCTGTCCAACCGCGCGTGTGAAAATACCAGGCCCCCAGTCAAACGGGAATCTCACACAAACAGTAAATAAATTCTTAGCTTCGTGTGTCCTTTGAAATATTTGGGACATAGTCCTGCTAAAGAGTTTTTTGTTCTCTTGCAAAAATTCAAATTTCACTGGCCTTTCTGTATTTTATTTGACAACCCCAACGTAAGAGAGTATCTAGGAGGGATTGTGCACATACCAGATGCTGTCCCGGGCCCCACGGACACCACAAAGTGCCCTCCTGACGCCCTCAGTCTGTTGGCGGACACTGTCAGCGCTGTGGGTTCTGACTCACCGCCCTTCACGTGCGCCTGTGTCTTCCTGGAGACGTTACCGGAGACTCTCCTGTACCTTCTCCTCGGTTACTTCTTGTTGTATATGCCTTTTAATTTGTGGTGGTTTTTTTTCCCACTTATTTCCTCTTTTTTATTTCAAACTTAAGCAGGCACCACACCTCCTACACAGTGACTCTCCTGTCCGTGCGTCTGGTGACACCGGCAAGGACGTCTGCTGGACCCGCACTCAGCTCTCCCTACGGTTCTCAGTTCTTGGCGGCACGAGGTGTCAGACAGACGGACATCTCTCAGACTCGGTAAGAGCACTGGCTCTGAAACCCATTCTCGTCCCCCCGCTGCATCCGGTTTCCGGCACAGCAACTGAGAAGGGAAAGCTTGGGCTCCTTCGCGGAGCTCCTACGAGGACAGGACCGAGTGACAGAAGCATCACCGAGGCTGGGAGAGGTCACAGAACTGAAAGAAACGTGAAAGTGAAACTCTGTCCGTTGCCGGCCAGGCTTGGCGGTGAGGGCCCCGGAGTCTGGAGCTGGACTTCATAGCTGCCGTGAGAGGCCCTGGACATGATCGCAGTGAAAGCAGCCCACCACGGCCGCGGCCACTTCCCCAGGGACAGTGCCCAGACCGGTGGGAGTTAAGGGAATGAAGACGTGCGTGAACCCGAGGAAGCTTTACCAGGGGTCTGTGGGGTCACCCTGTGCTTCACTGGTGGGTTCACCTGGTCAGGTGGTGCTTAGTAAAGAAGCGTGGGTGGACAGGCGGAGGTTTGAAGCTCCTTTCCGAAACGCCCGTGGGGCAGAACAAGGTGATCCGCCAAGGGTGCGTTTCTCGGACTCCCCTTAGAAAACACACACCACAACCATCCAAAGCTTGTCTTCCTGCTCTGCGTCACCCACTGACACCGCTCCCACGGGAAATCTGACCACAGTGGAACTCTTGCTTTTAGCTGCAGGACGTGTGTACAAAGGAGAAAGCTGGGTCTGAGGTCACCGTTCATGACAGCGCAGCGCGCACCCAGACTGCTGATCTCGACAAGACGTGTGGACAGGAAGCGGTCCGCACCCTGACGGTGTATCTGGTGACACACAGGCCCCTGGAAACCAGGCCTGGTCATTTCACTGTGTGTCGGTCACTGTAGTGAAAATAAGTCTTGTTGCAAAAGCACATCGTGCAGCGTCAACCAGCGGCACTGGGAAGACTGGATGCTTGCGTGCGGAAGACGGGAGCCAAACCCTACCTCACAACGTAGTCAACAACTCACCCCAGATGGATCAAAGACATAAATACAAGAGTTAAGGGGTGCCTGGGTGGTGCCTTTGGTTCAGGTCATGATCCTGGAGTCCCGGCATCCAGGCCTACATCGGGCTCCTGGCTCTGCTTCCCCCCTGCCCCTCCCCCTGCTTGTGCTCTCTCTCCCAGTCTCTCTCTCTCTCTCTCAAATATATGAATAAAATACGTAAAAATAAATAAACAAACAAATAAATAAATAAATTATTCTAAACAAAGGAGAGCTACGATCCAATGGATACTCAAAGTGAAAAGCTGCTAGGTGTTGACCACCACCAATAATTAAACAGATTTAAATGAAAAGGGGACCCTTTATGTTTCCTTGCCTTTCTGCTTGTCAAATACCCAATAACTGATCATATCTGTTCAGGAAGAAGCAAGAGAAATGGGCAGTTTCTGACACTGATCTAAAGATGTACCTGGGTAGAGAGTTCTAGAAGGAATCTGTCGATGTGGACGTCAATACTCAAAAATAGTTAAAATTTCTGAAGTTCTTTTGAGAATTTACTCACAAGAAACGATCAGGGAGAGTCACACGAAGATTTGTTTCCTAGGAATCCATCATAGCATTACCTGTAATTGCAGAACACCTTAAATAATTTAAATATTAAAATTGGGTTAAGCAAAGTGCGGCGCTTTGATAGGATAAAATAACATCTAGCCACTTAACGAGCACGGTTTCAGAGAGCGTTTCCTAACAGGACGAGACTTTGACGGGTGACGGCCAGCTACGACAGCACCAGGATGCATTATGTGTGATATCGACGCTGTAAAAAAACAAAAGTACAGACATTACGACGCGGTATCCATTCCCAAAAGCACGGTTGTGATCAGTCCGCATAGCCCAGCCTCTCCGAGGGGCTCGGTTGAACAGTGGGGATCTTTCCCGGAAAGGAAGCAGAAACCTACAGAACACGACAGGGCTGGGAGGGAAGAACTCTGCGTGGGCGGGGAAGGCGGTGTGGACGGCAGGGTGTCGGGCTTCCTGCGTCCCTGGCTCGGCGTGGGTTGTCTTCTCTGGGAGCCACGAGCCTGAGCATTCTGCTCGAGATGCCAGGACAGAATTTACCTTCTCTAGTAAGCAAACATTTTTTTTTTTTTTTTTTTTTTTACTCAAGCGCATCAGTGGGTGAGCAGAAGCAGCACGTGGGGACCTGGGCTCCCACCGTGGCTGCGACCCACGGCGTGCCGGGTGGCCAGCCACCATGCCTTGCTTGCCATGACTCTGCTGTCCTCACGAAAGGTTCAGGGAAACATTTACATGTTGGCACATGAGGAAAACGTCTTTGATAACGTCACCTCCAGAGGACATGAGTGACCGGAGGCAAACACATTTCCCGACGTGGCCTGTTTGACGAGGTCAAGCCGATCTCATAGCCCCAGTGCTCCTTGGGGAAAGCTGCTCTCCCCAGCATGGGAGGCCACCAGTGTCCACACCGGGCTCACATCTCCCACATTAAGGGCCTCTTGTTCTAAGCAAAGTCAAAATGTGTCCCCTCCCCATCAGACCCCTGCGTCCAGCCAGACAGAGGCAGGGGCTCTGCCAGGTCCCCCGGGAGTCCCTGTGGCCAGCATCTCCAGTGGTCAAGGGTCGGCCTCGGGCAGCAGGGCCAGGAATCCAGGATGCCGGAGCTGGTCCTGTCCTGAGGGGTTCAGCCGCACTGGCTTCTCCCATGAGCGTGTCGTCTACGAAGGGAGCACCAGGCAGGTACCCGGGGCTGTGTCCTTCCAGCGGGACCGGGTGCAGGCCCGGCGGGCCCTCTGTTGTGCCAGGTGAAATCACCGTGAAGGGCTGATCCTGGGGAATCATATAAAAAACGGTGCTAAGATCCACCTCCCAGTCCTGGGGGTCCAGGATAAAAGAAAGACCTGCGTCCTGGTTCTTCCTCGTTGAGAGGCTGTGTATGTGCATGTGTGAGTATGTGTTAGTCTACGTTTTTAATCATCTTCCCTTGCCAGAATAAAGGGTTCCCATGATGAACTAGTCTTCCCAAGTGCCTTTTCTCAGAAGGTGTCTGGAAATCCCAGGCCTTGGCCTTTTCTCCTGGGGAGAGAACACAGGGTTGCCAGGAGCCCACAGACCCTGTCAGCTGGATCCCAGTGCTCCGCTCCATGGACGGTGCCCTGGGTGCCTTGAAGACCCTACTCCTTGCTGCATTCTTAACTCTCAGCCCATTTTTAGAGGGGAGCAACCTCCCTCAGACCCCCAGACTGGAAAAGGCTCCTAGGGCTCGTACGCCGTCCCCATCCCACAGGGAGCCTCTCAGGCACAGTCCCAAGCACGTGCCAGAACTGGGCTTGGCTAGGCCGTGGTGGCAACGTTGAGTACACAGGGGACAAGGGTCCTGGGCACTCACCGAGGCCAGGTTGTCTGGCCGCACCCCAAGAGCCCGGAGACGCAGAGGATGGTGAAGGAGGCCGTCAGGTCACCTACACCTTTGAACGAATGACTGTGTGAGCGGATGAGGGAGGGGCTGGTGCGTGCAGATCCGTAGGAGCTGCTGCAGCTGTCCAGACGGACAACGGCGCTGGGGCGTGGCGGTGAACACATCATACCGAGCGAAGACGTCTGCACCCATTGGGGCTCAGGGACGCGGCCGGTGGAGGACACCTGGAGATGCCCATCTACACCTTGCGTGGCTGGCAGAATGCAGGGCTGGGTCCTGGGTCCACATGTGTCCCAGGCTAAAGCTCTTGGACTCTATTCCAAAGGTGGTGGGGACCCATTACCAGATTACAGAAGACAGTTGACATGATGCGACTTAACACTTAGAAACTTCACCCTCTAGGCTGCGGGGGGCGGCGGGTGAGCTGGCAGGTTTCTCAAGGCTTCTATAAAAATGAATGTGTCAAATCAGTTTCTTCATCTTTAAAATGATGTTAAAAATAACTCATTTGGGTCTTGGGGAGCATATAAAATAACTATCGTAATATCTATCATTCACAGCTTGTGTAGGCATCATGCCAAAGGCTTCATCCACAAAATCTCATTTAATTTAATCTTCAAAACAACCTGCAAGATAGATGTGATTGCCTGCCTTTCACGGATGAGAATATTAAGTATCAGAGTTGGAACATTTGCCTGCGACCATCCCACTGTTAGGACAGAGCGGGGTTCCGAACCCTCTTAAACTCCTCACGTCCTGAAACACACGTGGACAGCAACTCGGGAGCACAAGCAGGACCCCTCGGTTGGGACTCAGAAATCCGGGAGCTCTCCCAGCCCGGGAGAGCCGCGTTTAGCACCAAGCTTGTACACATCCAAAGGTGAGACACAGGTGACTCTCACGGCATCATCGCCGACGACATCCCCAGTACCATGAGGTTCTTCGAACCCCCCAGGTGCCGCTGAAAGGCTTTAGTCCTCAGCGGCCAGTGGTCCTGCTGGTGGCGGCCGCACCCTGCGCCTCCTCCAAGGGCAAGAGCACCTGTGGCGGGAGAAGCGAGCCTCCGCAGACAGCGTCCCTCCCGACAGCCTCCTTGTTCCTGCCATTAGGCTACCACCTGTATTTCCAGAAAAGCCAAAGCAATTTATTGGGGAGATGAATCCAGACCCTTGAACGCACCACAAGGAAAGCAGAAACGAGATGGCCAGTGGAGGTCCCTACGTCTGGGGTTCTGACAGGTCCCGTGGGCCGGGGCATGGAGCCCCCAACCTTTGCAGCCACCCCCACCCCTGCAGCCTTCCACCTGCCCCGCTCTTGCAGGGTGGGGTAACAGGCGCCCCTGGCCTGTCCAGCAACAATGAGACCCCAGCTTCCCCCTATAAGCTCTCAATGGGGCACCTGCAGGTACCGCCCTGTCCCACCCCTGGGCTGGCCTGCGTCACAGTGAGGTCGCTTTCCCGCTGCTGTGCTGGACACCGAGGTGACAGTCAGTCCCCCCTCCCCCCTCAGCTCTTAGGCCACCAAACACTGTAAACAAGATGCTGTAAATTCAAAACAACCTCTGGGGGAGGGTCACCGCATTTGTTATACATTTTCCCTTTTATGACACAGCCCAATTTCAGGAAAACATAAAAAAGAAAAATGTGGATCTTTGAGTCAAGCCTAAGGAATTTGCCTGAAAGAGCATTTCTTCAACATTTTTCATTAACGCCTTGGAGAGATCCTTAAATAATCCGAAAGACTTTGTTGAGTTTCAACTTAATTTGGCTGCAGAAAACTTTTTGGGGTGGGAGCTGCTCGGGGAGATGTGCAGGCTGGGCTCCCGAAGGTGGTGGGGTGAGCGTGGCATGGGCAGACAGACAGGCTCAAGGACAGACCTGGCCCCGACTGGTGGCTTCCTGAATTCATCAGTCACTGGCTGAGTGGCCTCAGTTTCCCCGCCACTAACACGGAGACCCTGGAAGCGGGTGAGCACCAGGAACGGGTGGGAGCACGGCTTGAGAGACGTCAGAGCCTTCTCTGTGCGGAGCGTTCCGGAAACGGGCAGCGTCATTGAGGGGGCACACCCCACCCCCCCAGCCACGCATCGAGGAAGGGGACTTACCTTCAAGAACCTGAGTCACCGCTGACAGTCTTTGTGGTGGGTGGAACCCTAGAAAGTTGGGGAGAGACCCCCTAACATCAGGTTTAAGAGTGACACCTGAAAGACGAGACCGCCTCCCGTAACGCACGCTGCCAGCCGACGGCGGCTGGAGGGGACCCTGCTGCTCCCCAAAGCTCTGGGTGGGAAGCAGGACCCCGCCCTCCACTCTCCATCCCCAAACGGCTGAAACGTTCCACTGGGGCTGCACACAGGGCGGAGTGTAGGACCTCTCTTGGGAGAGGCCTTCCGGCGTCGTAGTGTCTTCCTCTCAGACTGTCTCCCACCCACCCCCCCACCCTCCCAGCTCAGAGACGGTTCGTCTAGTCCGCGCAAGTGGGGAAAACTTGTTTTAACAACGGGTCATGCGTTTCTCTGTGCCTCTTGGTCAAGCCAGAGCACCTGTTCTTGGATTCAAGATGGCTTTTCCGCCAGCCTCTGAGCTCTGTGGCTTTCCGAGATCGGCTCTGAAACACAGCCGTTCAAGAGTTTTGACCTCTTTCCTGTTCCCGACATTTCTGCAGTATGATGCTCCCCTGAGGCCACTGCCTGGGAGCGGGGATAGCCAGGGGCGGGAAGCACTGGGCAGCCTGTCCAGGGAAAAGCACTCTTGTCAGCCTTCCCCGCGGCACGTTGTGCCCGCAGACACCGATTCCCCGGGCAGAGGAGGTTCCACTGGGCCGGTCACACGGAGAAGCATCATCTCCACAGGCGAGAGACGTGGCTTCCAAACAATGGTCCAAAGACAAAAACCAATGTGTCCGCACAGCCGTCACCTTGGGAAAATTCTTTAAATGTGATATCCAGGACTCTGTCCCAGAGAGGCTGATGGGGGGCAGGAGGAAGTGGGACTTCCAACGGATGTCGGACTCGAGATTCTGAGGTTCAACAGGGTCTAGAAGCTGTCAGAAAAGGCTCAATTTTCAAAAAAAAAAATAATAACCTTCTTAGCTTTGAGAGAAAATCACAGTTTCCGCAGTTTTGCACATAACTTACTGACACAGCCAGTATAGGAAAAAGCATCTAATGAGACTGTGGGTAGGTAAACTTTCAACTTTTGGTAATTTATTAAGTTGAAAGTTCTAGACCGTGTTGCCAAAGATGAATGTTATCTTCACTTCTGCATTGTTGGTTTCGCATGAAAATGAGGCTAGGTTGGTCCTGTTCTTGTACTTGCTGTTGTGGTTGATAGCATTTTCAAATTTGCAAGAGAAGTAATACAAAGTGCAAAAGTAACACAAAAGTAGGCAGTGTGGAAAGTAGAGGAGAACCAACAGAAGAAAATTAAGTCGCTGGAACTCTCAGCCAACATGAACCACGTTCACGTCCCGGCGTTTACATTCGACTTAGGTGCACACACACACCCCGCCCCACACACACACACTCATGGAGCATTTGTGTCCCCACACCCACAAAGGGGGCCATTCCAAGCTCCATAACCAGCCGGATCATCAAGATGCTTGGTTGCCAAGAGCAAAGACCTGGGGCGCCTGGGTGGCTCAGTTGGTTGGGGGGTGTCTGATCCTTGATTCTGGCTCAAGTCGTGATCTCAGGATCCTGGAATCGAGTCGGAGCCGGGCTCCATGCTGGGTGTGCGGTCTGCTGAGATTCTCCTCTCTCCCTGTTCCTGCCCCTTCCCCTGCTCTCTCACCCTTAAAAAAACAAAAAGAGAAGAAAAAAGCAAAGAGCTTCCTCCAGTCTTCAGTTCACTTGAGCAGGAAAGGCGTTGTAGTGGACAGAACCCTAACTCCCTGAAGATGTCCCTTCCAATGCCCATAACTTACGATTTTATCACTTTACATGGTTGACGGATGGGATTACCTTGGGGATTTTCAGGTGGGAGATAATCCTGGGTAGTCACAAAGTCCCTGCAGGAATGAGGCAGGAAGATGTGAGAGTCCGAGAAGGGAAGTTGAAGACAGAGTCAGAGGTTGGGAACAATGAAAGCGGGTGGCCCTACAAGGTGGAAAGGCCAGGAGACAGACTCCTTGTAGGACCTCCAGAAGGAACCAGCCCTGCCAATACCTTGAACTTGACTTGAACACATAAAACCGGTTTGGGACTTCTAACCTCCAGAACTATAAGATGACACGTTTATGTCATGTTAAGGCACTGAGTTGGGACAATCTGTTACAGAAGGAAAGGAAACTAATGCAGATATCTTGCTGAAGGGGCTCCAAGGTCAGCTGGAACGTTGGAGAACCAGGCTTTGCACGAAGAAGGAAAGCACGGCATATCCGGACCACTGCCCATGACCGCGTCGCCAAAACTGCCATCCCAGGACCCTTACTCTGGGGGCCTCTGGCCCCCCAACACCTGACAACAGTCCTTTGACTCTGGACTTCCAACCTCTCAGCAGCCGGCCCAGCTAACCTCTGACTGACCCTGTGCCATCGTGGTCCCTGCCGAAGTCCACACCCTGGGCAGAAGCATCTTACGGGCTTTCCCGCAGCCCCGGGCTCAACTTCAGCCAAACCGGCAGAAGGAGTCTTTTGCCTCTCTGCATGGGTGGGACCCCTGCCGTCCACCTGCTCGGGTTTCCAAAAGGAGGAAGGTCCTCCCCATTCTTACAAGTCAAAATAGCAGTTCACTTCCCAGCTTCCCCGTATCATGAAGTATTTTCCTAAGATATAACTTTTCGTAAGATCCTCAGTGCAGATGAAACATTGACATTGTTTCCACTTTCTCTGTTGTTATTTTAGTCAACGCTACAATGAACATCTGTCTTGTTAAATCTTAGGGCACATCTGTGATTGCTTTTTTCAGATAAAACTCTCCCAATTAGATATCTGGACCCACAGTGTTGCAAAAACCCAAAGGCTTTTTTCTTCCGTGTTGCAAAGTCCGCATGGTTGACCTGCAGACAGCACCCAGCGTTCTTGCAGCCAAGACACATCCCTAGGAAAAGTGTGCACTTACCGTTTTACCCTCAGCAGCAAAAGTTAAAAGAAAACCCTTGATTTATTAAACGTAGTGTTTCTCCTGGCTACGCGGTGGCATCTGTGGCTCTGTGTTCTGTCTTTATTTTAGAGACACAGAGTACAGAAAATTGAAATAGCGATTTCACACTCCAGCGTTGGTATCAAGAAAGGTTATTATCCCAACGATAAATACTCAATGTTCAAGCATTTGTTATGTGTCGCAAATGTATCTGCCTGTTCTCTAATGGGTCTTAGAGTGGGTGTTGGAAGCACGTGGTCAAGGCAGAAGATGTCACATTTTTTGTTTGTCTTCCGTGGTGGGACAGTACAGTCTGGATCCTGTCCGTGGTGTGCGGACAAATATAGGAACAGACTAAAGTTTCATGCGTGCACAATCCCAATTAAAATGTTTCACATCAAAAATGCTACCTGGGGGGCACCTGGGTGGCTCATTGGGTTAAAGCCTCTGCCTTTGGCTCAGGTCACGATCCCAGGGTCCTGGGATCAAGCCCTGCATCGGGCTCTCTGCTCAGCGGGGATCCTGCTTCCTCCTCTCTCTCTGCCTGCCTCTCTGCCTACTTGTGACCTCTGTCTGTCAAATAAATAAATAAAATCTTAAAAAAAAAAAATGCTACCTGGGATGGACAGAAGTTCTGTGCCCACCTCACGGATGTTGGAAGCAGTCAAGCGTTCATGCAGGGTCTTTGCCGCAGACCAGATCTTTCCCTCCGTCTGTCTGTCCGGACGGTCTGCTACTCACAGACAGCGTCTCCTTCCTTTCCGCTTGACTTTTCAACTCTTATGCAGGCGAGTTTCCCAGTTAATAAGAGGGTAAGGAGCGATACCGCTAGCACACAGGGACCTCAAAGGGGGAGGTTTTGTAATCGATTAAAAAACTCGACCTGAATTAGTATTAGATTTTTCCTTATGTTTAATTAAGTCTAATTAAACAACGCCGACATCTTCTTGGCACCTGTGGTGCGATTATGTTAAATATTTAATGCTTGTGAAGGATTAGGCTGCTCTTCTAATCTATAGCTAACAATCTGTTCCCTCTCTGGAGTATTTTTTATTTAGTTCTGCTTTTGTATAATGAGCTATATTTCAAAGGAAACTGTGGAACCCTCCGACTCGGCCAAGCCATGGTGGTGCGGGGTCGATGGGAGAGCGAGGCGCCGCGCCAGACCACATCCGTGGTAGCCCCAGGCTTGGCTGGACCACAGCGGCGCTGCCGGAGAAGACAGGAGAAGGCGAGAGGCGCCGGGAACCTTCTGCAGTCTCTCCGCCCCCACGTCACCCAGGATTAGGGAACTGAGGACTCAGGACGTATGGACGCCAAGTTCACGGTGAAACCCCCCCGGACACTCTGCGTGGGTCACACCTGCGTGCTCCCCTCCCCCACTTCCCAAAGGGCTGTGAAAAACAGATTTGCGTGTTTTTACCCCCGCTTGTCCCCCTCTCCCAGAACACACACATCCATCCTCCTACGAAAAACAGCCACTCTGCAGAGCTGAGCACTTATTTCAGAGAAAAGGCCACGGTTATTTTTGGAAGCAAAAGCGTAAATGCTGAGTAAGGGTGTTTGTAGAATGTCATGCTTCTCCTCCAAAGGGAACCCGGTCCCTCATTATTCATCTTGGCCTGAAACGCTTCTCATAGGAGAAATTCAGTGCTCTTTGCATGTGTGATAATTGGTACAGGGACTCTTGAAACTTGAAGCTCCATTTCATTTCCCTAATGATTCCTGATATTTTTAACATATTTAGGAACAAAAGGCAGATTTGTGTGATTAGTTTTCAATTGGCTCAGTCTGTGTGAGCAATTTCTCAGGGCGCCAGAAGCCTCTTCCTCCTCAGCAAAGCGCGGCCGCAAGCAGCTACTTCTTCCTTCCCGGTTGGAAGGAGGATCCGGGAACTCCATTCGTCAAAGCAGGGGGACCTAAAAACAATTAAATTAGCAGAGCCGATACAAGCCCTGGTCGTGAACAACTTACATCCAGCATTTCAGGGCAGAGATGAAAATCGACTCCACGCCTCACAGCTCAGGCTTCAAGGCTTCTGAAAGAGACTCAGAGCACGACTCGCGGGAAGGACGGCTGTCCCTCCGGACGTGCGGTCCCCACCCCAGCGTCCCTCCTAAGGCAGGAGGGGAGGGCAGGCAGCAGAAAGCCAGACGCGAGCTCGGCAAGCAAGCCTTGTCCGGGGCCCGGGAGAGGCTGGCCGGCCCCGCGCCGCGGCTGAGGGGCGCAAGCGTCTGGGATCTGCAGGTCAGTCCGTAGATTCGGGCCCACCGAAGGGGCGCTCCGTTCTGGAGCAGGCGGCCCCGGCTGGACTTCACGTGCACCTGCGTGGAGAACCTCCACTCTCACGAAAACGCACCCCAGATGAAAACACGGCGGCGCCCTGGGCGGCCGTGACAAGGAGCAGGACACGGCCCGTGCCACCTGTTGGGAAGGCCAAATCCCGTGTATTCAGGAGTGCCGCTGGATTTTCCAAAGTAACGTTACTCTTATGTAAAATTAATCGGGTGTTCATTATAAAACCCACACGGCATCTTATTAACGCTTCTTGTCACTGGAAGGGGGAGGTGGAGGTTCCTTACGCTGGGGCTGTGTTGCCCTCTAGTGAGAGAGGTCAGCATTATGCATGCAAAGTTATTGTGATTGCTGCATAATTAATGTTTCCTGGGGTGGGAGGACGAAGGAGCCCCAGCCGGTCAGGGAGCGCCAAGTGTGTGTGTATATACACTCGTGTGCGTGTGCGTGTGCGCCTGTGCGTGTTTCCCCACCCCCCCCAACAACCCCCACTCCCAGCTTGACTCAGTGAAGCATATGGAAGCCATCTCTCCTTCCCTGCCACTTCTATTTCTTGGCATGGACGTTTAGTTTTATATGGCTATCAACAGGCAAAGATCCAAGCACAAAGAATAGATCAACAGAGCTGATCTGAGGCACAGAGCTTTAATGCATAAGTATATATTTAATGTGTCTGCTGAAAGAATGTCTAATTACCCTGTCATTGAACAAAGCACATGTTCAACTGTGATAAATTATGCCATCCTTTACTTCTGCACAACACACTGAGCTGTGGGGACGCTGCAGCAAAACCACGCAGCCACCTACCCACCGGAGAAGCCGGAGCCCAGACCGTCACAGCAGCGGAGGCCGGAGCCGTGGGTGGGGCGGGGGGTGGCGTCCCTGGAGCTTGACCTTAGATCGGGCTCCGGCGTGGGGCCCGAAGCAAGCCCTCTCTGAGCGGCGTCTCTTTGACCCTCTGCTCTCCTTTGTTGGCCTCCTCTTGCCACCAAACCACGGTGTCTCTCTCCTGCCATTCTGAATTCCATTTTGCCAGAGGCTGGATTCCAACCTCCAAGGAGAAACCAAGTGTATGTACGTTTAGAAAAAGGCACCGGGTAGCTTCACGCCTGGCACCTCAGGCCCTTTCCACACGCAGCTAGAGCTAAACGAGTCCCGAGTCCCTAAGAATTCTGGCCCCAAAGGGGAATCCACATAAGATGACAATGTACCCCTTTGGGCCGCACCAGGTAGATTACTTTGGGGGGAGGGGTAAAGCGGGGAGTAGCTGTGGGTTGTAAGAGAAGAGAAGAGCCGCCCACTGAGGTAGCTAGCCCATCACGTGCAGGGATGAGGCCAGGAGTAACGTCTGAGGGGTGCTCTAGAGACCCATGGTTCGGGGCCACCCTGGGGTGGAGGCCGGGTGCTGCGGGCTGGTGTTCACCCTATGTGGATTCATTTCACTAAGTGGGTCACCGAGCACGCCACCTTCATCCCCATACCAGCTCCCACCCGCTCTCCCTCCGCAAGTCCTAGCAGGGACGCTCTCCCCCTGCGCCGGTCATCACCGGTCCCCGGGTGCTCCGAGAGCCCGAGCGGGAGTTCGGCCTGAGAGTCCCAGGAGTCAGCATTTGTGCTCTGCGACGGCAAGCAGAAAGCATGCTCCGCTCTGTGATTTGTGCTGCCCTCGGTCCCGTGGACGCAGCAGCGCTGGGTTTCTACTGATGTCAGCGAGAGACGTAACAAACCAGGGAGAGAAGAGGATAAATTCAGCCTGTGCCGGCATCTGTTCTTCCCGAGAGAATGCCCGGAGGAGCAGTCTGTTTCCTCGATGGCGATTGTATTTATTTCTTTCATTACCTTTTGCAACGGCGTTCTTTTATTTACCGGCACGGAAGAGGAGGTTTTACCGCGACGTCTTCATCGTGTGTAAGACAGAGAGGCGGGGACATCGGTCCCTGTATTTGCTTTCCCCGACTGTGATCTATAGACCAAAGGGCACATGAAAAATAGAGATAAAAAATCTATTTCGGATACAGTATTGGCTCTAAAATGTCAAGGTTTTCTTTATTGTTTTAGGAGATTTGTGTCCTTATTTATCTGTCTTGGTTTGTTTTCAAAGGCTGCCGTCTCCATGCTGTCGGACTGGACACCGTTTTCGCGGTTTCGCTCCTAAGGCGGCCGAGAAGGAAAAGCCAAGGGGCCCAGGCTGGCAGGAGATGACAGGTCGGGGTCACGGGCTTGGGGTACAGCCGACCGCGGGCCACGTGCGCACAGGGGAAGCTCGCCTGAGTCACTAGCACGGACCTGATGGGCGCTCGGGGTCTGAGAACACTGAGAAAGGGGCAGCCACGCCAACGATCCTTGTGAAGGAACGTCGAGGGTCTGGGCCGGTGGGCCGGGATGGAGTGACCCAAGCTGTGTTTCCAGCTGTGACACGGCGGACGACGCCAACCCCCCAGGCTTGGGGCCAGAGTGGGTGCCCACGGCAGCCGCTTTGTCACCGTAGGCGAGGTGACCCTGTCTCAGATTCCACGGGAGAAAATGTGGCTCGTGGTAACCGCAAGTACGTCTCAGAAGAGGGACCCACGACCCATGGATTTAACACGTGTTCACAGCTGCTCCGCACGCGCCGGGTGTCCGCTGCCGTGGCCCGCTGCTCCGCTCGGCCTCGGTTCCGGCCCCCGACGTCGGAGCTGGGGCCTCAGACCGCGGGGGCCGAGCCTCGAGACCACTTTCCCGGCTCTTGCCGCCCGCCGCTTCTGGGAGCACCGAAGAGCAGGGCTCGGGTGCGCCCTCCCCGGCAGCGCCCCGTCAGGAGTCCTCGGCCCCCCGCATCTGTGACCCCAGCTGAAACAGGACACAGCGGTCCTGGCAGCTTCCGTCCGCTGTCCTCGTCCTTGTGCGGAGCGCCCTGGCTCCAGCAGGCTCTTCTCGCCAAGTTCATGACGAGTTGCTGACAGAGTAGCCGCTGCGGTTACAGGAACGTCCTGGAGCCCCCTCCTCATGTCAGACAAAGCCCATGGCACCCGCAGCGGGGGGACCCGCGTGCGTCTGACCGTAGTGGCGTCACGCGAGTCACCACACCCGTGAGCCTCCTGGGCTGTGACCGAGCTTTGGTGAGGGGCCCCGCGCGGGCCGTCTTAGCAAGCGTTCTCCAGCCTGACCGTTCGGCCAAGAAGTCGTAGCGTCCCGTTGGCCACCGAGTCCGCAGGCACCGCCCTCCCCTCCCCTCCGGCAGGGACAAGGAATGAGGTGTCCGGCATCCTCCCGGGAAGGATGTCACCCAGATTCGAGCCCCTAGCACCCAGTCTCTGGGTAGAGCAACCGGGCGGGATTTCAGCGCCAAGTGATCACCGTAAACCACCCTCGGCATTTTTCTCTCGTTGAGTAATATTCATGGCATCACATTTACATTTTCTGTGTAATAAATCAAAAGCAAGATACCACTGTTTCTAATTTATCTTGTAGACTGCTCTAGTGATATCATGCCGCTGCGAATATTGCTAATATTTCTTTAAAAATCATAAGATAAACGGGTTCTGAATGCTGAATGTGTCAGTTACCTCCGTGCCCTAAACCTTTATTTCAAGAGGGGTGCGTTCCTTACGTCTCGGTTTCTAAAGAAAGTGGTATACAAATAATGTCAAGCAAGCATTAAGTGTCAACATTAAAATATTGACTTTGCTCAAACCCTGTCTTTCAAAGAGAAAACATTAACAATTGAGATCATAAGTAGACCTAGCATCCAAGCATATGAATTATGAATCAAAAGACAAAAATGTGGGTTTTTTTTCCCTTCTGCATAGACATAGAACAGGATATTATAAGCCTAAGGGAAAAGAAATGTTTGTGCTCTTGAAGCATTTTACCTGTTTATTCAGCAAAATGAATGTCCCTCCGTTCGTTCTTCCTCTGAGTCTGTGGCACACACAGCAGAGCCGGCCGGCGAATACGGACCGATCGGGGGAGCGATAACTGAAGGAAATTGTCATTAATTTGGACTCTGTTACTTTAGGGTTTGTGATGCAGGAAGGCTTTGCTTAAAAAATACCTTTAGAATCTTTATGAGAAAAATTCGATTTAGTGGACAAGCCTTAGTACAAATACAATTACTAGGGACGGGCCTATCCCCTGCCGAGGAGCACGTTAAGACTTGTGAGCAGGTTTGGGACATGCGTTTCCTTATTAATTCCTATTAGACGCTAATTATAAAGCATATTGACCTGTGTTTAATTTCTATGATGAAGTGATGGCTTCTTAGAATCAGAAACTAGTTCCAAAGCATGTAACATAACCCTGGGCCCGTTCTTTCACTGAGTTTCTGAGATGGTGAACGCGGCTTCACACTGCGCCCACCTGAGCTCGAACTGAGGTCAACTCGGAAGTAACACAGCTGTCTTAAGGCAGGTGTTCCCTGATTCAGAACTTCGGGGGGTGGGAGGCCGGTCGTCCCCCTGACCGAGCTCCTCGCCGGAGCCCTCCCGCAAGCGGGCCGTGTCGCGGGACTCCCTCGGGATTCAGGAGGCCCTGCTCCGCGTTTTCTTCTGCCTCCTGACGATGCCCGTGAGCCCCATGCCCAGAAGGCAGGGCCACGTGGAGGAGCAGCCTGGGAGCACCTGAAGCCGGGAGTGAGGAGAGCCTGGGTCGCTGAGGAACCCCTGAGGGCGTGAGAAAGAGGAGATGCCTTTCCCGTGGGGGACCGGAGGCAGCCCGAGCAGCAGGAAGGACGGACACCGGCAAATTCCTCAGTCATCGAGGGGAGGGGGTCTGGGTCCTGCCCTCCCAGGGGTCATGGCGACCGTGGTGCTCCTGGGAGGGTGAGACCCAGAGAGTGGGGATCTAGTGTCAGCAAAGGTGCACAGACCTGAGCCTGGGGTGGAAGTTCAGGGAGCTTCGCTACCAGGGACCATGGTCTCTGGATGAGGGTGCCTCTCCAGTGACCGATGAAGGTAACGTTGGGAGGTGGCTCCCAGGTTGGACCCTGCAAAACCCCCCCAACACACACCTTATCAGTGACTTGGCATGTAGGTAGAGCGTCTGTAATGACACCACAGAATTTCCCACTGCAGGGCCTTGTGTTCCTCACGGTTCTCCAGAGAAACAGAACCAATAGGAGAGAGAGAGAGAGAGAGAGAGAGAGAGAGAGAGAGAGGAAATTGGCTCACATGATAAGGGAGGGAGAAAGGTCATCCCAAGCTCTATAGTTGGCAAGCTGGGACCCAGAAGAGCCGATGATGCTTCAGTTCAAGTCTGGAAGCAGGAAAACCAGGGTCCCAGCTCCAAAGTCACGCAGGAGGCATGCCTTCAACTCAGTGTTTCTTTTCATTGTGGCCTTCAACTGCTTGGACGAGGCCCACCCCCACTGAGAAGTTAATCTGCTTTTCTCATTCTGCCAATTTAAATGGTCATCTCACACAGAAACATCCCCAAAGACACACCCACAATCATGTTTTTGCCAAGTGTCTGGGAGTTCTATGGTCCATCAAGTGGACACATAAAATTAACCAGCACAGAGCTCACAAATACTTCTCCTGTGTCTCAGTAAAGGGTATGCTGTATTTCACCTGCTTTCATTTGTGGAGGAGGAAGAGGCTTTCCCAGAAACGAGTAGGTGTGCAGGGACATACCCAGCTTCCTCGCACATCACCAAAGGGGACATCTGTGCCACACCTTCCTCCTGCATACACCTGTCCCCTCCCCTCCAGTCTGTCCTTCCCATAGTCCACTCCCTGGGATCTGCTTCGCTGTAGGAGAAGATCACAGTAACAAAAACAGTTTTGCACATCACTAAGCCTGGGAGGCTGTGGGAGGGTTTAGCCCGCAGCCAGATAACATTCTGACGATAAATCACTTGCTCTTTGTAAGAATCATAACCATAACCCAGGGCTGCTTGTGGAATGAGTCGGAGCTGGCTGCCAGAGTTCTAGATCACTGTCTATTGACGACCACGATCGGCAGGACGCTGAGCCGGCCTGATGGATGGCCAGAGGCTTCTCTTTCATTTTCAGACCCTCTCTGCGGGTCTCAAGAGCAGATCTAGGAAGGAGGGGCCCAGGGAGCCATGTGCAATCTTGTCCACCCACCCACTGATTAAATCGTTTGCTTATTCCGTGATTATCTGTTAATAGGCGTGGTCCTAGATATGCCTGGCATTGGGCAAGTTGAACAAAATGTCTTTGTCCCTGGGAGCTAATGATGGCGGACCGTGTGCCCCTCGATCCAGCCGGAGCTCCTCCAAGTCCAGAGTCGGAGTCTGGTCCCCTGTTCCTGCAACACTGGGGTCCCCCTCCCCAATACATAGACACCGAGGGCCCGGTGTGTGCTCATAGGACCCGCGTGGGGTAGGAGCAACGGGCTCTGCACGAGGCCCTCTGACTGGAACATCTTTCAGAGCCAGGGCCGTGGTCCACAGTCGGGAGTCCGGGCAATCAGAGGAAACGGTGCCGCCAGTGTCTCTGGGGACTGTGCCCCCCCATCCCCGCTCCGACCTGGGGCAAGGATCCAATTCCAGCATCCGTGACAGATGCCGAACCCCACGGGGCCTTCGGACTCCCACAGCATGGACTGTCCAGGATCCACACATGCTACCAGAGTATTTAGTCCTATCAGACCCTGACCGGCGGCCAGCTCTGCCCTGATCTGCCCAATGCCCTGTGGCAGAGTGGCCGCGGGTTCTCGTCTTCCCACCTCCCGCCACTTCCGTCTGGAGGCTTCCCCGTCCCTGCGGGAGACCGGCCTCAGGTCAGGCCCCTCGAACTCTTTCAGGAACGGGGGATCCCCAGGAGGACCTCGGGGTGTTCCTCCCCAGCATGTGCACGGGGTCCATTTCGGGAGACGGAGGCTCCACTGCAGAGCCCGAGAGTGACCTGAGGGCCACTTACGGCCACGTCCTCCCCAGGAAGTCCTGAGCTCAGGGACCACCAGACCTGCTCTGAGCAGAAAGCACCTGCTGTCACACCCTCAGTGGCCATGTGCCTGGGGACGCTGTTCTGTGAAAAGCCAGCTCAGTTCATGGGCAAAACCTACAGGGTCAAGTTTGGGGGCAGGACGCCATCCAAGGGAATCAGGCCACTCCTCCGTACCACTTCTGTCCATGCCACCGTTCAGAGAAGTCCGGGGCCAGGGGCCACGGCCAGGCTGAGGGGCTGGCGATACACAGGGTCCCCGTTGAGGGAAAGCACAGGTCACAGCGCAGAGTGTGGACAGATCGAGCCTTTAACTGGACACAAGGAAGCCGCTTCACTCTCCTTCAGTGGACACGAATTCCTGGCCTCCGCACGGGACGCTCTTGGTCTGAGCACGGAACCTCGGCCTCTGCGAGGAGCGGGGAAATGAAGCCGTCTCCATCACAAACATTGTCTCCTCCGTAATTAAAAAGAAGAAGTGGCCCGGCTGCCCATCAGGCCGAGCTGCCGGAGGAGGTCTGAGCACCACGCCGAGACGAGGCCGCGAATAGCCAATAAATCACCCCAGGGACGATGATTACCGTGATTAACGAAAAGGGATCCTAATGAAAGTGTGCACTTCGGCCAGACCCATGTCCAGAGTGTCTTAAAATACCCAGCGTCTCATGACAGAGACGTCTGCGTCCTGCCGTCCAGCAGGTGGTGGGGGGTGGTGCAGGGGGCTGGTGAGGCCACCACCCCTGGGGGTGGCAGACGAAACTGGCTTTGGGGTCTCAAGTTCCCGGACAGCGTGTGCCTCTGGGATCCACGTGTAGGTCCATCCAGGAGGGAAGGTGCGGAGCTGAAACACCCAGGCCGGGCGGCCGCTCCCCGCAGGCGTCGGCGTTGCCGTGTGGCTCCCTCTCCGGATGGCAGCCCCTGGTCCTCCTGGGGAAACTGCGTCCCCCGTTCTCCCTGTGTTTGGCTTAAAACAACAGGACATTTATTCTCTCACAGCCTAAGTGCTAGAAATCTGAATCAAACGTTGGCCGGCCACGTTCCGTCCAGAAGTTCTGGAAGGTTCCGCCCCTCCCCGGTCTTCCCGTGCAGCTCGGAGGGCTTCGGAGATGCCATGTCTGCCCTCAAGGTCACGCGGCCTCCTCCTCTGTCCATCTGACCTCCCTGCTTCCCTCCCATGCCAACGTGCCGTTGGACTCAGCCCCCACCCCTGCCCCGGGTCCTTCACCTGATGAAACCCTTGTCCCAATAAGGTCACAGCCACAGGGTCCGGGGATGTGGGTGTGGGCAGGGACATCAGGAGGCACCAAAATTTTGACCCACCAGAATGACTTTGCCGAAAGCCCCCTCTATCTTTCTTGTCTCCATTTTTTGCTCTGGCTTTGCTTTAGAAGAGCTGAGGGCAGCGATGAAAGCGCTTGTCCTCCTCCAGGTCGCAAAGAACTTTCATACACGCGCACGTCTGTGCGCATCGTATGTCATGCGCTACGTGTGTTCCGCACGCGCATCTGCGGGGACTCTGCACCCCTGTGTACACGCAGGAATAGTATCACATGTCAGCGTGGATGATAGGTTAAAGATTCACTCCACTGGCACATGTGGACGACCTAAAACTGACCGTTTTGATGGTTTCTGAAGCCCACGATTCCGCGGCGTAGTGCGAGGTCACCACCGCCCACTTCCAAGACGTCCTCGCCCTTCAGCTCGCTGCTCCTCTTCGGTGTTGAGGTCATGGCGGAAGGGACCCTCCCTGCAGCTCCCGCCTCACCCCGGACCCTCTGTCCACCTGTCCCCTGTCACAGACGGAACGCTCGGCGCCCAAACACAGGCTCAGGGCTCTGTGTGTGGTGAGCCAGTCGGCTCCCGGTCTCAGGGCGGCGCTCGGCACCTGCAAGGACTTGGTACCATCTCTGTATCACGACGAGGCTCGTGGACACGTCCGTCCTGTGTTAGTTTAGCTCTTTGGGGGCGAGCAGCGGAGACCCCACCCAAGCCCAGGAGGGCAGGGGGTCTTCATCGGGACATTGCATGGAAAGACATACCGGGAGTCCTGAGGAAACGGAGGTGCCGAGGCTGAGGGGCCGACGCTCTCGGGAGCCGTCAGGAGGTCAGCCTTGACTCTGGATGGGAGCCGTCGGGAGGTCAGCCTTGACTCTGGACGGCTCACCCCCATGGGTGGCCCCGGAAACCGCTCAGCTGCCGGCCCCTGGCTCTCCCCACGGCACCTGCACTGGCAGCTCCGTGTTTCTGCTCATGAGCGGACGCCTCCCTGGCTCTGGTTCTGTGTAAGCCGGACCACACAGGGCTCACGTCTGACTCAGCCAAGGATCGGAGGCTCCGGAGTCACAGGGACTCACGCTGGATCAGTCAGCAAGGCCGGGAGAGGCAGGGTCACAGGGCATCAACGTCCCTGCTGTCCCCCCAGCTCGGGGTCGGCAGGCCAGGCATTGTGTGGGCTCTTCTAAGTAGAGAGCTGGGACAGCTGCTCCCTGGTGGGCCGGCCTCCTTGTAAGCAGCATGGGCGGGAGCAGAGGTATCCTGGGTTTCCAGGAGAGGAGAGGCCCCCCCAGAAGTCCCAGGGGGAGCATGTTCTCTCCAAGGCATACCAGGCAGATGCAGCCCCCCAACAATCCCGGTGCCCCCAGGGGCGCTGATGGAGGAGCCAGGCTTCTGCGAGCTGAGCCCAGCCCTGCAGACCGTCCCAGGAGTCAGCAGAGCCCATCTGGCAGCTGTGGCCCCCAAGGACAAGACAGTGTCTCGGACAAATGTGTTGACTGTGCAGAATGAAGAGAAGCCGTGGGGAGGTGTCAGGGAGTGACAACATCTGGGCCCGGGGGTGCGTGGGCCGGAAACAGCCAGCGAGGCCAGCCGCGCAGCCCCGTGCTCCCCGGCAGCTGGGCTGAGGACCTTGGGGTGCCGTCTGCAATCCCACAGGCCCCGCCTGCAGGAGCTTCTCCAGACTCACAGACCGGCCCAGGAGGCAGGCGGTCACTCCAAGAAGGGGGGCACTCGCATGCCCGCGCTCTCTGGGATGGCCTGAGGCGGCCTCCAGATTTACGACACCTTTGGAAAGGTCAGCTGGTCCCCACAGTCCAAACTGTCCACTGACTCGACCTGCAGTGACCCGCATCCTGCCCTCCGGAAGGGTTGGGACCCGTGATGTCCTGTTAAAGCTTCTGGACCCTTTGCACGTGCCTGTGCCTTGTGAACTGCGCGGGGCACCATCGCTCACCAGAACCCCAGGGAGAAGCCCCTGTTGCAGGACCGGTCACCGGGGAGCACAGGGTCAGGCCGTCGGCAGCCACATGGGGTGCAGCCAGGGGAGTGCGAGGCACCCTCAGAAAAAATGAAGGTGATGGCGCACGTTCATGTTTACTTCACAGACTGCGCGGTGCAGAGGGCCGGGATGTACGTGCTGGAAACATAAGAGGTGGCCATGGCCGCTGCCGGAGACACAGGGGAGCCAGATGCTGGGTGAGCCTTATTGTCCCGGGCGCCTGTCTACACAGCAGGCCCAGCTACACCCACCACATTTACAACCGCACCAGTGGCATCACCTCCCTGGGTTCACCAAAGAGAAAGTGGCCCCATTAAGCGCTGAAAGGCGCCTCCCCTGCCATATAACGGTTCTGCGTGTCCGTTCCCATTTCTAGGAGATACAGGCGAGCAGGTGCACGAGGCGGTGCTCGATGGCGTCTTCCCAGCAGGAGATATGGAATTAGCCATAGTGTTAAAATTAAAGTCAAATTCTATGCCTATATCTATCCCCCAAAAAATCGAAAACAGGAACCCAGACACTTGCACACAAATGTTCGTGCAGCATCCTTCCCATCAGCCCAACCCTGGAAACAACTGAAGGTCCATTGGCCGGTGAGCGGAGAGTCGTGCGGTCTAGCCACACGCTGCGCTGTGACGCGGCCAGTGACAGCCGTGGGATCCTGCCACCTGCTTCCTTATGGGCGAGCCTCGAGGACGTGCTGAGGGACAGAAACCACACTCAGAGGGGCGAACCCCATAGGACTGCCCTCACAGGAAGTACCTACACGAGGAAATTCAGAGGCGAAGAATAGGAGAGGCTGCCAGGGGCTGGGGGTGGGGTGCCGAGTGGGGGGTTGTCATTTATGGGCACGGAGCTTACAACTGTGATGAGCAAGTTCTGGAAGTAGTGTGCTGGTCACCCCACACTGTGAGTGTGCTTCACACGCTGTGCCCTCACCGTGGGGAAAATGGCAAGTTTGCGTGATAGGTTTTACCACAATAAGTGAGATGAGCTCAAAACAGCCCGGAACAGTTGCCAGGAGGGAATGTGTTCTAGAATGTCTAGAAGGTCTAGCATGTCTAGACCGGGAGTCTGCACACGCCTTCTGTAAAGGACCAAATATAATAAACACGTTAGATGTTATGGGCCATTTGGTTTTGGCCCCATATTCTTCTTTGCATTTGTTTTTTTACAACCATTTAAAACGGAAACACCATTCTCAGCTCTCAGGCTACCCAAGAGCAGGCCGTGGGCCGAGTCTGGCCTTTGGGCTGCTGGTGGCCAAACACCTGGTCTACACTACAAAAGACTGCATCGGTTACAAAGAAGTCAGTACTTTCATGTAAATACTTTTATTAATACTGAGAGACTTCAAAATACATTACAGAAAAAACAACCGGCGAGTGCGATATGATTGCATTTACGGGAAAAAAAACCACGTGTTCCTGAACGCCCAGCTCTGCTTGTGAGACACGGAAGTCCGGAGCGATGAAAGCCACGGACAGGACTGAACTCCGAACGGAGTGTGGGTGAAGGTCAAGGGAACTTTGTGCGACCTTTAGTTTGAAAATGTTTTGGTAAGTCTATAGTTGCTTCTGAAATTCAAAACAATTTTCAAAATAACACCAAAGATGGGACTGAGGTGTTTCCCACACCCCCAAAATCACATTGTAATCATCCTCTTTGCTTGAGAAACTCCGTAAGTCTCTGAATATGCCATAGGTGCCAACACTCTCCCAGACAAATCTTTCCTCCGT
Organism: Martes martes; assembly: GCF_963455335.1. NCBI lineage: Eukaryota > Metazoa > Chordata > Mammalia > Carnivora > Mustelidae > Martes > Martes martes. The sequence continues at coordinate 2,305,739 of NC_137896.1, read as the reverse complement.
TAAGGGAACCGTGGCGCCTGGAGCCGAAGGCAGTGATGGCATCGATGGTTCTAAGACCTGAAGAAACTCCTGCAGGGCCCAGCCTCCACTTCCTTCTCGTGGAAATAAAATGAAGCTGTGTGGGGACAAGACGGGGCATTGCCTGTGTGCCGGGATGCCCGTGGGGGCTGCCAAGACCCAGTGCTGTAGGATGTCCCTCCCCCGGGGCAGAGAGAGCCACTGATTAGTGGCTTGCCTTCACCTCCTGACCTGGGCCAGGGTATTAGGCAGACAGACTCACAGCCAGCTGGACACAGGGTCAGAAGGACAGATGGGGGTCGCACCGCGTTTCCCAGCACAAGGGCAATCCTCCTACGAGCCCTTCTCGGGTCGGAGCTCCTCTGAGTGAGCAGTCTCCAGCTTCCCTGACGACGAAGGACAAGCTAAGTCAGCCATTCATCCTGGGAGGGAGGGATGGACGGTCCCTTTCTGGTCTGACCCTGGCCCGGTCCCCTCACCTTCAGGGAGGACATCTCTGTCTGGACTCCTGGCCTCCAGGTCTCTAACTCATCCCAACCCCAGCACACACCTGTGCCGTGGAAATTCTCCACAGAGATCTGTGATGCACATGGGACAGGACGGTGAGCCTGGAGAGCCGGTGACTCGAGGGCCCAGATCCCAGGTCTGAGCCACATCCGCGTAGGGGTTCTGGGCCCGTCACCAGCAGACTTAGGGGGTTATCCCCAGCCATCAGGGACATGGCCTTTCATAGCGTCCAGCATCTTCTTACCCGACGCTCCACTCCTCAAGACGCCCAGCAGCCTGAGACGAGTGCCACCGTCCCCATTCAACAGAGTTGGAAACGAAGGCTGGGCATTTGTGCTCCTGGACCGAAGCCAGGGAGAGACAGAGCAGAGCCCGTGGTCAGCTTTTCCTTCCGCCGAGCTCCCTCTTACTGACGGTAGAGAGGCCACTGCAGCTGACCCCACCTCCAGAGTTACCCACAAACATGGTTTTCACGACGAGCCTGTGCCGCTCCGTGTCTTCACTCGTAACCCCAACAGCGCTGCGTCCCTCAAACTGTTGTTTTGAAGATTTAATGAGATAATACTTGGTGAGTATTTCTGAAAGACCCAGGGCCGTTGTTATTATTACAATTATTATCACAGAGTCTAAATTCCTGTCACCTTTTTGCGAACTAAAGGGCATCCAGGAGTCATGCCCAGCCTGACTTCTGAGTTGGTTTCTATGCCCGCAGGTCACCACGTGTGTGGGAATGTCATTGCCCGAGGGAGTCTGGCAAAACACTCCACTTCCTTCCAGAAGGGCCTGCGGCAGTCCCCGGAGGAGCTCGGTCAGGGACCTCACGACGGGACTGGATATAACAGTTACTGTCAAGTCACGTGCCTTCCCTCATGGGGTGTGTCGTAGAGTTTGCCTGTGCTCCAGAACGACCAAGCACTTCCTTTTTCCTGGTGTTATAGGCTGTTTGCGTTTATTACAAAGTAACCCACGTCAGCTGTAACAAATGCAGGTCATACAGAGTACGTAAAGTAAAACCCCACCTGCAGGAGTCCTACTGCAGACATAATAGCAGAAAATTGATGCATGTGTGTGATGCACCTGGACATATTGCGGTGCGTGCACACACGCATGCACACGTGAGAGCACACAGAATCATGCATGCACACACATATGCACAAACATACACACGTGCATAGAGGAGAGCACACAGAATCACAGATACACACATGCACAGAGAGACATACACATGTGCACACATGAAAGTGCACAGAATCATACATGCACACATGCACAGATACATGTACACATGAGTGTACACAGAATCATGCAGCACACACATATGCACAGGGAGACATACACACATTCACACATGAGTACACAGTCACACTTGCACACACATATGCACAGACATATACACACCTGCACGTATGAATGCACACAGAATCATACATGTAAACATGCACACAGTCACGCCTGCACACACACATATGTGCAGATAGACCTGTATGCACATGTGTGCATGACTGCACAGTCATATGTGCGCACATATGCACATTTTTACATATGCACACATACGCACAGAGGCACAAACATGTGTGCACATGTATACACACAGAGGAACAACATATACACAAACACGCACACACACACACATCTACACCCAGAGAGAGGCACACACCTTCACACACACATAGGAAATTGGGTTTTTATGTTTGTTTTTTTTTAACAAAATTTAGGTTCTACAATCAAATCATCCTACAATTTGTGTTCCACACGTAATATGCCCCGGGCCCTTCCCATGTCAGGGCGACGGAATGACCACATTCTTCTCAGCGCTCTTGGTCCGTGGGTGGAGATGGCGCCTCCCAGTGATTTCCTGGTGCCGGCGGCGCCGCAGGGAACCGTCTCTTATTTACAACATTGTGCACTGGCGCCGCCGTTTCTGCAGAATGGACCTGGTCCCTGAACGCACGGAAAGACTGGAAGGATAAGAACGAACCTCGAAAGCCTGTCCATGGGGGAGACACAGTGCGCTCGTCACTCTACACTAAGTTCTCCCAAAGGCATGGGCGCGGGACGCCGGGCCCACCGCTCCTCCCAGGGCCTGCGTGTCCCTGGGATGTTCCCACAGGCTCTCGCCAGTCATCGGCCTCGGGATAACCGTTGGTCAAGCCACACGTGGCCATCATCTCCCCCACACTTTGGGAGGAGGTGACATAATATTGTGACAACGTTCTGTAACACTCACGAAATCTTAATAACCAGTACGCGGCGAAGGTCATGAATTCCCAGCTGAGCCCGAGTCCCGCACGCGGCCGCCTCCCTGGCCAAGACATATTACTTCTCCTCAGGTGCAGCTGCACTTTGAAGGAAGACACTAAACCACGTTACTTCCCATCTCGCCGCACTTGTGAAACAGGGTGACGTGTCTTGTCTTTGAAATATCCACCTAGAAACAGAGAGAGGGGGCGATCGGATCTGGATTTCCCAAAAGCAAGACGAGTCCCCCCTCCTCTCTTTAAGGAATAAAATATTCCAATTAAGCCTCGGCGACTAAACAGCGCCGCCCAAGGAACTGTGCGTGAGCGCACCCTTGATGACGACGCAACGTGCTCTGACCTGCAGCGGGGAGCCTCGCTCGAACTCTCACAGACCGGGTTGCGCTTTCTTCCTCCAACCCGTGAGGCACCAGATCCGTGCATGGGAAGCTTGATCCATTCTGCAAAGTGAGCGTCAGCCACAGCCTGAGGTGTTTAAAAATCACTCATTCCATTTAATTAGATCTTCAGTAGCTCTGAAAACTAATATCACACCGATTGTGACACTAATGAGCTCTGTGATCTTGGGACCGATGGAGACAAGGGTCTTTGCAGGCACTTTGGGATCCGGACATTCCTGTGGTTTCGGAATACAGCTCTGTCTCGGCCCCATATCTGCGACTTAATTCGGGAACAAATAGCCCATTTCGACAAGACCGCACAGTGTCCGCGTGCACGGTTGTTCGGCCTGCTTCCATGGGAGAAGAAAAAGGAGAAAATACATAACCAGCCATGGTTTAACAGAACTGACATGCCATTTTTTTCAACTTTTTTCAAAACCCCATTTTTGCAGTATCGACCTCATTAAAAAGCCTCTGAGCAGGATGAGGGTCTGGGTCCTGTGCATATTAATAAAATCATCAATTTTCCCTGAGCCAACTTTCCAGTGGCACTGAGACACCTAACAACACTGCAAAAACATTGCTCACGTCAATTTCTAGTGTACCACTGTTAATATCCAATTTCAAGAGCACATCTTTTATTTGTAAAAGCAAATTGCTAGAAAAAGCAATTGCCACTGGCATCCCATGTTTCTAGCTCCAGCACGTATCTTCATGGAAAATTTATAGGAAATAGTTTCTAAATTTCTCCATATCCTATATAGCACGGGTGTTTACCATCCATTTATATACCTATGTGGCTTGGTTATTTTTTTAAATGGCAACCCATATGAATTTAAAATGAGGCTACTTTAGGTGCATAAATTAGATAACTTGCACTGAAAGATTGCAAATAAAAGGCAGGAAGAGGAGAAGCTACGGACCTCCTGAAAAGCCCAACCTTAGATCATCTCTAGCATTTCGAACCAGGTCCCACTCAACTACCGACGGAAGCCGTAAGGTTGCAACCTCACTGGCTTGCGGAGTTAATACTCATGACTCTGGGAATTACAGCAAGGCAATTAAGGGCATTTTTGAGAGAGCTCAGGGAAACCAATTGTTCTCTGGCATTATTGATTGAGTGATAAGTCAAGTAATGTTAGCGTCAAGTAGAGAGTGCAGACCACACCAGTAAATAAAAGAGTGATCCATTTTAAATGCAATTGTTGCAAAGGGCACTAAGCAATCGCTCTATTAAATAAATTGCTTGGTGCTGAATGCATTTGAAGTTTCTGGTATGTCTCTATGTATGGGTAAAGCAGAGCAAAACAGGAAAAAAAAATGAGTAGAATAATAATGTGAGCTATAAGCTGAGATAACCTGTTCAATCAGGCTCCTGACAGCAGTGTGGAGGTGACAACAGACCACAAGGCAAAGCCGTAAACTGGGTAACTAGGTGTATTAATAAAAACACAGGGAAGATGTGGGAATGTAAAAGCCATGATAATTAACCCATGAAAGACACAGCTAAGGCAGTGCATAGACCCAACCCGGCCTCAGAGCAGAGGGCGCCCTTTGCCAGCGTGGGCTGCCCTTTCTTTTCACTTGGCTTTTGCATTGCCTTTTGTTTTGCCTTTGGATGACCTGCCAACATTTAAGACGGGAAATCTCACATAAAAAGTCTGACTCCTGGCGTTTCTTGAAAGATCAACACCTGACAGCCCTGTGGCCACTTCTGCACGTGATGGGAATTTGCCCCAGCTGCAGGAAGGGAAGAAGGGGGTGTGCCCCTCCCCCGTCGGCAAGCCAGTAAGCCTTACTGATGCAACGTCCTGCCTGGCCCTGGCCACGTGTGATCTTGTCACACACAAGTATGAGCCGCACGCCATTTTTTCCTTCCCTAACAGGCCAAGCAGAATGTCCAGTACCATTTGGCTCAGGAATCGGAGAACACAGACTTCTCTGGCCTTCGTGAGTTTATATGCAGCTGTGGCCTTCTCCATAGATCACTGTAGAGATCATATAAAGATTATAAGAGTTCATGTGTTCCATGCTATACAGGAAGAAAATCAATTTCTCATTCCTCCTAAAAGCTCACAATGCGACTGGAATTTTACCTGAACCAAGTAAACAGAATTGTCATCTAACATGAATGGAGGGAGAAAGGTGTTAGAAAAAGACTTTATCGTTCTATTTTCAACCCTCCTATTATCATCGAGGTTCGACTGATTTTTTTTCCAGGGCTGGGGTTTTTATGGGGCGACGTTAGGATGAACCCTGCAGAAACTGTGCTCCGGGCTTTATAATAGAAACATTTTAAAATTTAAATCACCGGTAGAAGATTGAAGCCTTACAGCTGGGAAGATACGGCGGTTTTTTGTTTTGGTTTGGTTTTGTGTTTTTTTTGCCATTTATTTTCCTTGAGAAGTATAGCCCGACTCAGCGTCTCTGCTTCTCAGCCTGATTGTCTCATCATAGGGCAAGTGAAACCACTGAGAAGCAAATGAGTGCCCTTGGGCTTGCCAAGGTCACAATAACAAGCTTTCTGTCCCCTTGGATATAGACCGGCAGAATACAGCAGGTGCTCCCGGGAGGGAGGCACAAGCTCCTTATATCTGGAGCGGAGGACAGCCTTGCCAGGGGCGCCTGGGGCCTCTCTCTGCTGCAGGGAGACTCCCTCCGAGGACTCGTCCACATCTGGGAGGAAACAGGTTTCAGAAACCCCCTGCGTGGCCGTGATCGTGCTAGGTTGATGTGCCCTGGATATGACACACCCAAGTCGTCCTAAACATTCAGGTATGTGGGCGACACACAAAACGTTCTTCCGACAGTGCCCAGCACAGAGCAGAGGAAGGATGGACGCAGGCTCTCGGTGCGGAGAGGCTGGGGTATCAGTTACCGATTAAGGGCTGAGGAGCCCACATCTTGGTGTCCCCTTTTGTTGCTAGGAAAGTTATTTGATTGCTAATCCTCATTTATAAAATTAGAATCATAACTAATAACACTTCCTCCATGAGAACTCCACAAGGTGACGTGAACAATGGAGCACAAGGCAAGCAAATGTATCCTTAATTATGACTATATATGACCTACGCTTTTCCTAGGACCCACGTCTCAGGAGCTGATTGGACGTGGCCAGATGAATTGGATGGCTGCTGGAACTTGTACCAGTGCCCACAGCATCACCTGCCTGGGTGCCCACAAGAGGACCTCAAAGCCCAGTCCTTACCCCCGGGAGTACCCACCACGACCTCAGGAGACCAACGGCTTATCGCACATTCTTAGTTTGTGCGCACTTTGCAGCTGGTGGGTAGTGTTCCGTGATTCATGCAGTATCGTGAATGTTCGTTTTCTTCTGATCATTCCTACTCTTGAGGAAGGAAATGTGAATTTAACTAAGTTAATAAGGACAGTGAAGTAACAAGCCTGCTGTCTGGGTACAGACCGAGGGCAGAATACAGAGGATGCTCCCGGCAGGGAGGCGTGACTCAGTCAGTCCCCGAGGACACAAGGAAGGCTTGCGTGTTCTTGGAATTTCCCATCAAGATCCACAGGTGCCGCAGCCGGGAGTCATCGTGCCTAGCTGACAACATTGTCGTGAACTTGCATGCCATCTCGGGCTGGCCGGCGACGGAGTGCAAGCACGGCCGGCGCTGTTGGGGTTTCCTTGGCGATGAACTAGAGGTCGTTAGCAAGAATATCAGGTGCACCAAATAATCAGAATGTGAGGGGGAACTCCGGAGACCCTGAGCCGAGGAGGGGCATGCATGGGGGCTCATGGCTAACTCTGGAGAGGGGAATGAGCTGTGACTTTCTGTTTGGGATTCAAGGCACACACCATCCAGAGGGAAGCTGAGATCCGTCTCTTATTAAATGACATCCACATCCTCTGAGCGCCCCAGTTGTATATTCTAAATACATCAAACACGGTGAGAAGCAAGGCTTCATTTTATAGAGCAGCAAGCCTGCGGGGCTCACCACGCACATATCCAAGCAAACAGCCGGCCGCCCGAGCTCAGCACGCTCGGCAGAGTGCATTCTGCCCTCGCAACTCTCTGTCTCATCAGCCGCGTTGAGGACGCCACTGGTTGTCTGGTGCGATGAGGTTTTGATCCGATTTTCCAGCTGATGACTTCATTCTTCCGGAGCGAACGCAGACGGCTTTGAGCTTTTCTGGAAGTCGCTTCAAGTAGAAAGTGAGAACCTATATGTCCGAGCGACTGAAGTTCAGGTCATGAGTTAGTATGTTTGAGAAACAACCTTTCATTCCAAGTCCCGGATTGTTCTCCTGATCGGCAGAGAGTTGGCGTCCGGCTTCTGGTGATCGGCGTCCCGCTAAGCCGAACACTCCGAGGCCGCCGCCCCCCCCCCCCCCACCAAGCTCTTTCGTGACTTTTCCTTATTTTTACGAAGACGCGCCATCTGCCTGCAGACAGTCCGAAGGGACAGCTCACGTCTTACAGGGTGTTTATCATCCATCCGCTGCCTCTGTGAGCGCAGGAACCCTTGGAAAGCTACCAAGTCCACCTTCCTCGTTCCGCGCGTATGAAAAATTCATTGAAGTGGCTATTTGTCAAGAGACTAAGAGTTTCCTCCGATTTGTCTCAATTCATGCTTGAATTCCAGCACCCATCGCGGACACCTACAGTCTCCGCCACTTCAAGCCCCGCGTCCTTCTTCCCTTTCTTCTTAAAACTGCGCGGTCCACCATTTATTTTCTAAGACTAGAGAAGGTGTCCCTGCGTCTGGGTCTCGGTCTGTGCAAGGATCGTGTGACTTAGGGCAGGGGCCATCATTTTTGCCAAGGGAACCGGACCGTAGCCCTTCCGGCTATCGCCTCGGAAGGATAGAGGGCAGCTGCTACTCTAGTGCTGCTAATGTCTTCGGAAAAATGCATCCGGACACGCAGTGGTCACGACACTAGTGCAGGCTCTCCTCTGGCGGTCTCCCAGGGCAGTTCTGACGCGCCCATCACTCCACGGCCGGGGGCAGAGAGTCCCTCAGGCTTTAGGAACCTAAAATCCGTGGTTTTTTTCTCTCCTTCTCTCTCTCTCTCTCTCTCTTTTAGCATTTTTTTTTTAAATCACTATTCGTTTTCATTTTGCTTCTCCACTGGCTAGAAAATTCTGTCCTCGAGTCCAAAATCATTGCCTTAAATCCTCCCTCGATCGTAGAAGTGGCGGAGAATCCCACCGCAACCAGACAGGCGCTGAATTCTCTTCTTCCCGGAGAGCGTGCAGTGTCCTTGTCACTGAACTCTCATACCCCATCACCATAAAAACAGTCAAATAAAAAGGAACTGGCATATCCATTTCCATCTGTTTTACCCTCCCATTATACCTTCTTATTTAAAGGAACGTGATCAAGCCACGTGACTCGTCCCTGACAGCGAGACACAGCTCCCGTCAAGCCCCTCGCAGACACCTTGAGGAGCGACTGAAGAGCGACCATTACTCCTCTGAAGGCGTCGCGTCCAATCCGCAGACCCGCCCCGTTCTGAGTCAAGGAGTGCTGAAGGGGTTAAGCAGGACCCACCCCGCGAGTGACACCCTGTCAGCCTGGGGAGTGAGTCCGGCCAGGGGAGGGGCCCCTTCCCTCCCAGGTCAGCCCACCCCTGTCTGTCAGACAAATACAATAGGAATTACTTAATTTAACACCGTTTCAGTGCTAATTGAATTCCATTTTCTAAATCCTGAATAAATACATTACAACCGCCGCTTCGGTCAAACGGAGAGAAAGAGCCATCTTTTAATGACTCCCCTGTGGGTTTAATGCCTATTCTATCCTGAGAATAATGACTCCGACAGGCCTGGAATACATTGAAGGGATAATGGTTATTTAAACATGTCAAGTCTTTACAGAGCAGATAAGTATTTTAATTTGCATTTATGAAAATCAAAAAGTAAGCACGGGAAACAGGCGCCAGTTTGCTACTTCCTGAAGCCATGGAAAACAGGGACCTACAGAATCAGAAAGTGAGAGCAGAGGAGAAGCTTCACACCATCAGCCCCGCTTCCGTTTTTCCTGAGAGGACCTGCCGCCAGCCAGCATCCCCCGTACAGCGTTCTGCTGAGTGGTCTCTGAAACATCGTGTTAACGCTCCAATCTCCAGTCATTCCACATAAATATAATAAAAACCATTTTATTATATTAAAAAAATGAAAAATTAATACAAAATAAGGAGAGTGATATGTAAAAAATAAATAAATAAAACGTCTTGTCCGGTCACACACCTGCCTGGCTTTACACCTTCGGCTCTACCAGCAAGACCAGCAGCCATGGTCCTCCTGGGCCTGTGGGGCTCTGCACACCCACATCCTTGGCACTCTTCGATTTCTGGCCCCACCTACTCATTGCCTCCTCACACCACAGGACCTTTGCACATGCTGTACTCTGTAAACCTCACATTCACACACACCATAATTTGTAATTATCAAATTATTTATGTCATCACTGGATTAATGTGTGTCTCCAGATAAGCAGTGAATTAGTGGCCTTCTCTAATTTGTCCAATATCATAACCCAAACGCATTTTGCTGAGCACACAATACACTCTCCGTAAAGTTTCTGATTGAACAGAAGAGCGAATCCATCAATTGATGTCTTACTTTGCAAATTCTGTGGAGCCTAAAAATAAACAAGCAGTGTAGTCAAGCTATCTCCTGATTAATCCCCTAATCCAAAACTTCCTATATTCTGAGTTATTTCATGGTCATTAATTTCTGTATCCCTTCCTCTGATCTCCTTTTTTTCCATCCCTTAAAATTTTCAAATGGGCTGCCCCATGGCTGTGTACCCAGGAGACGTTGGACCCCACTCCCCCAGTACTTGGACCAATGCCCCTTCCTTGTCTGGGTCTCTGTTTCTTTCCTGGGGCTGCTTTGAAAGCAGGGCAGCTGTTCTCACTCTCAAGTTCTGTGCAGCCCAGGCAGGGCCAGCCTGAGACCGAGCCCAGACGGGTCTCTCTCTGCAGGTGTGTCTCATTCCTCCCCTGCAGGCCCCTGCCTGTGCTCCCCGAGAACTGGCCATAGCTGGCCCCCACCTGCGTGAGCACCAGTGGACACATAGAGGGACGCCCCCCCCCATCTAAATTAGAAGACCAGACTATGCCTTCTGCCAGCGGCTCTCCTGCACCTGGTGGAGACTTCAGGGACAGAGAGAGTCAGTGGCGGGCTGGTCACTGGTAAGCAACCTGCTTTCAGGGGCAAGGGGCGGGAAGGTCCCGAGAGGGACCTGCCGATTTCCCTGGTGTAAACACTCTCCCTGTGACCGATGCAGGTCCCCAGCGTGACTCCAAGAATGATGCTGGAGCGAGGTGAGCTTGAAGAAGACTGGGCCGGCTGCCCGACACTGCGTGTTTACTCAACATTTCTGTCTTCATTTCCCCTTCCATGACAGACGTTCCCGAGTCCCTGTGAGAGGGACAAGAGTCAGCCTCTTCCCCAAGAACTCACGAGTCTACGTTCTTCCCAGAGGTCTCTGCTGGTGCTTGGAAATGCCTACCCAGCTGCCCCCTGAAACGGACTGTAAAAGCCCGCACCCCTACTTCCCATGTTCTATAGAACACGTCCCTGCAGCTTCAAAAACCTCGATTCAAAATATAAGCAAAATTCCAGAATGTCTGCATGAAAACAATCTCCTAAAATAAGAATAATGGTAAAGTGCACAAATGGGGGAAAGGGTTATAAACACATAAGAAACCCCAAATCTCAAGTGTTTGCTGCCGTTCACCTTGGGGCCTCGCAAAGCCTGAGTCCTCTACCTTTAAGCAGAGGGAGCCGGCTCTGCCATTTGCCCTGGGTTTTGCCTTGAAAACCGGAACGAGAGGGCTTGGTTGATGGGGGAAGGGAGAAGATCCTGCGTTTTGTTATGGGGATGTGTGCATGTCAGACAGGAGAGAGAACAGAGAGACAGAGAGAGAACAGAAGGGAAGAGAGAGGGAGAGAGACAGCCTGGTGTGGGTGGGAAAAACATCAGTCTTTGTCTGAGGAGTTATAATCTGAATGTGGGCAGCGGCAGAGCTCAGAGCACAGCTGGTCCTGCAAATCTCCATCGGAGAAGTTTGAGTCAGAGGTCAAGTAGAGCCAGCAGAATCATGCACAACAGCAACACAGCAGCTCCCTTACCCAGACCCTGCACAGCCGAGCATCTCCGTGCCCCATCCCCTCTGACACTCGGCACGCTGGGACCCGCGCGAGCGGTGCTGGAGCAGGTGTGGGGCCCCTGCCCGACCACGTGTGCTGTGGTGCGAAAACTGGACCCTCCTTGACAGTGGTAATTCTTACTTGTCCCTTTATGAATTAAGCTACTCTTTAAATGCACAATATTGCCACCCTCCCCTTCTCTGCACGGATCCCTTGGGATGTGTCCACATGGCAGCTTGCCCCAAACGCTGCTCTTAAGTGGACGGGTCAGAAATAGCAGGGTTGTCAGCCCTTCGGTCTCATTGCAGAGTTGCCGGGGGTGTGGGGGAAGGAGCCCTTGTCACTGACTGCTGATGAGAGAGTGTATCTGTGGAACATCATTATGTTGGTTTTTTTGTTCATTTAGTTTGATTTTTTTTTAATTTCGGGGACACTTGGACAGTATCATTTAAAAATTAAATGTGCATAACCATAGACCCAATTTCATTTCTAAATCTATCTGTAAAAATAATAGCATAAATGAAAAAGATGCACATATGTGGATAATCAGGATGAGTAACAGTGGGAAATTAGGAAGAACGTAAACACTTAACTAGAGTGGTCTGTCAATTTGGGGACATGCTCTGTGAGTATCTCTAGACCTCATTACTCCTAGAAGCTTGGCATGTGTGAAGTTAGTCAGAAACGAGGCCCGGCACATGGCAGTGTTTACTATAATTTCTCTTTCAAGTCTGATCCCCGTTTTCACAATATCAAACCCCATTCATTCATTTGTATGACCAATACTTACCATGTGCCTACTCTAACGTGATGGCACGACCTCAGCCAGCTGTGGTGAGCAGAGCAGACTTGGGTCAGGGATCAGAGAGAGGTGGGACGTGGGGGTGCAGACGCCTTGGAACATACACCAAGGGAACCCCCCAGGGATAGTGGGGGAAGCCCGCAACAGCTTGGAGCCATGGTTCACCCCAACTCCATTCCAGAAAGAACATTCAGCAGAAGTGTGGAGACCAGCGGGAGGCAGTAGTTCACAGGTAGAACAAAAAAATGGTGGTAGTTTGGAAGGATGGGTAGTAACTCAGGAGACAGTGAGGGAGGTAAGTTTTAGAGATGAACTGATGTTGAGGGTGAAGGAGAGAGAAGCCCCAGGAATAGTTCCTAGATTTTGAGTTTCAACATCTGGGCGGGTGATGGAGTCACAGTATGTTTTGTGGGACACGGGACGAGGGAGAGTTGTGTCTTGTGGGAAGGGGTGATGAAGATGTGGCCATTCTGGGATGAGAAGGGAGTTGGTATTTCATGGATGCCCACGGAAGAATCCTTCCTAAAGAAACAAATGGCCTTGAGCTTTTATTGAGCTATGCAAATACTGATTATTTAATAGAAGTAACTGGACAAGATAAAGCAAAATGGTGGCTGCATAGCTTGTCCTGTATCTGAAAGGAGTGACATGTAATTTCACATCAGGATCACCCCTGTTCAAGAAGACCTAAAGAGATTAAGAATGTTGACTTTTGATCCAAGCAGAAGGGGTAACATAAGAATTTGAACCCAGGTCTGCCTGGTTCCAGGAGCTTTTTCCATTCTAAGGGCACCTTGCAAGATTCCTGAGAATTCTTCTCTGGAGATTAAAAGAGAAATTTTGAGCATAATGAAAACGTGAGATAACACCTCGCAGATTTCCAGTGTGAGATACAACTGGCAGGTGTTCACAAGCCTTGGCAGGCACTCAGATAGTTTCTTAGAAGATGCAGCAGCCAGATAGCCAGATAAGATCAAGTTTCTATAATGGAACTTTTGTACACCGAGAGAGAATGAAATACAATTGAAGCAAAGTGGAGTCAAAGACTTCAGATTTTACCTCCGTGATGGAGAGTCCTAGGGAGATTATTGCTTCCACCTTTAGAACAAGAACCAGACAAACTGCAAACCACTGACTTTTCTTGAACCCACCAAAGAACCAAGGCTGCAGAGCAAATGGAAAAAAAAAAAAAAAACCCACACCTGGGGAGAAACAGATGCTTGCAGGGAAAAAGAAGACCCAAGCATTTGCTTCTATGGGGCAGATGTTGCCTGACCACACATGCACTGGTAGGAACTTTCATCTGTAAAGCATTAACTAGTTGATAAAGGCCATGTGAGGGCAAGCAGGAGGGTCAAGTGCACGGGGACTACCACCCAGGTAGGGGTTTGCATCCTCTCCCAACACACCAGGTGTTGTGTGTGGATAACAGATGTGCCAGTGGAATATATGTCCACGACAGCACAAGGGGAGGGGAGGGGAGTTAGGAACGTATTTGTCAGTCCCTCACACTACATATGAGGTGGTATGATATTATCAGAAGGTGAACTTGGATTTTTTTTCAAGTGTGTGTTGTAAATGCTAAGGAAAACCTTTAAAAAATTAAGAGGTATAAATAATTAATAGAAGAAATAAAGTAGACTCATGAAATGGTCATTTATACCTAGAGAAGACAGAACAGAAAGAGGGGAATTTTTAGAAAAATAAATAGAAGACAACTAACAAAATGATGAATTTTAATCCAGTTATGTCAATAATCACCTTAAATGTGAATGGTCTCCATACAACAGTTAAAAGACAGAGATTGTCAGGTTGGATTCAGAAAGAGGAAGATTCAGCCGTACGCAGTCTAGGAGAAGTCAATTTTAAATATCAGACATACATGCATTAAAAGTGAAAGGATCGTGAATGCTATACCATGCAAACACAGGCAAACACAGAAATCTTGAAGAAGTATCTCAATTTTATACAGAGCAGAATTTGGAACAAGGAATATTGTCAGAGGTTAATAGGGATATTGCATAATAATAATGCATCGATTTTCCAAGAAGAGGTAGTGCTCATAAATATGCAAACATCCAACACCACAGCTTCAAAATACTTGGAGCAGAGGAACTGACTGATCTGAAGGAAGACAGAAAAATGTGTAATTATAGCTAGAAACTTCAGCACTTCCCTCTCAGTCACAAGTTGGCAGAAATCAGTTACGATACACACAACCTAAACACCACCGTCAACGGCTTGACCTGATTGACATTTACAGAACACTCCACCCAACTAAGGCGAGATATGTATTTTCTTCTAAGCTATATTTTCACCAGCAGAGACTATGCTCTCGACCATAAAACAAACCTTCACAAATTCCAGAGAACAGAAATCACAGAAAATTTTGTTGGACAAAGAGAATTAAACTGGAAAATCAATGATAAATTATCTGGAAAAATCTCTACTGATTTGAAAATTAAATAATGTACTTCTCAATAAGACGTGGGGGGGGCAAGGAATTCTGTGAGGGAATTAAAGTGATTTTGAGCTGAATGACAATAAAAATACAGCATCTCAAAATGTGTGGGGTGCAGGTAAAGCAGAGGTTAGAGGACAAATTGTAATATAACATGCTAATAAGAATAATAATAACAATAATAATAATAACAATAATGAACAGATTTAGAATCAACAACCCAAGCTTCCACTTTGAGGAACTGGAGCAGGAATGTCAGTTAACCCCAAGACAAGCAGAAGGAAGGGAATAATAAGATTTAGGGTGGAAATCAAAAAAATTGAAAGAAGAAAAACAATAGACAAAACCAGAAACCAAAAACTGGTTCTCACACAAGGTCAATGAAATTCATAAACCTATAGCCAGGAAGACCCAGAAAAGAGAGTGAATCAGAATTCATCAGCATCAGCAATGACGGTGTCCTCACCCCTGGTCCCCCAGATACCGAGGGCAGTGACGGAATTCTACGCACAACGTCCTGCTGACAAGCCCAACAGCTCAGAGGAGAAGCACCAACAGCGGAAGACACGAGCTCCAGAAACGTCCTCAGGAGTGCGTGGCCTGAGTGGCCTCCCAGGTACGAAAGAGATTAAATTAGTTAAAAACCCTCCAGAAGGGAAACCAGGGAACTTCCCTGGCAAATTTTATGAAACATGTAAGAAAGAAATAATAGAAAATCTGCACAATATCTTCTAGAAAATCTGGAAAAGAGAACAGTTTTCAGTTTATGTAAAGAGGCCAGATTTATTGTAATATCAACACCAAACAGTGACATTACGGAAGGAAGGAAAGAAGGAAGGGAGGGAGGACCGCTCTTCCTTATAAACGTAAAGGCAAAAATTCTCAACGAAATACAGCAGTCTGAACCCAGCCGTGTGTGAAGGAGATAATCCGTGATGATTAAACAGGGTTTATCGAAGGAACGCAAGCCTGCTTCAACTAAGTAAAATAAGTCGCCATGTTAATAATATAAATAAGGAAAAACTAAGGACATTTTAATAGATACAGAAAAATTAATCAGACAAAATGTCACGCGAATCATGCTGAGAGGTACTGGCAGAGCAGGAAACAGAAGCGAGCGTCTCCGCCTGGATAAAGAGAAGGGAGTTGAGGGAAATTGGAAGGGGAGGTGAACCATGAGAGACTATGGACTCTGAAAAACAACCTGAGGGTTTTGAAGGGGCGGGGTGGGAGGGTGGGGGAACCAGGTGGTGGGTATTAGGGAGGGCACAGATTGCATGGAGCACTGGGTGTGGTGAAAAAACAATGAATACTGTTACGCTGAAAATAAATAAAAAATTTAATTAAAAAAAAAAAAAAAAAAGAGCGCCTGCAAGAAAGCGAGATGGGCCGCGAACACCGCGCTGAACAGCGAGAGACCTGGTGCCTTCCCCTAACGTTGCGAGCGGGGCAAGGACGCCCCGGCCACCGCTCCTGGCCAGCCCCATGCTGGAAGCCCTGCTGGTGACATCGGGGGTGTACAAAGGTCGGAAGTGGAGACGTGTGCAATTTTAAAAGGAACAAATGAGACTATCTGCAGGCGGCAGGATTGTTTGCTTGGAAAATCCCAACCATCCACAGGAAAGGTTCCAGAACCGTGGGACTGTGGCAGGGTCCCGCCCCCGGACCACGGCTCCCCGCTGCACGTGGTTTCCTGCTTTCCCTCGCAAAGACCAGGCACGAACAGCCAGGGTCCCCGGGCACATGCTCGCACGTGAACTCATGCCTATTCCTGCTCGCACGTGAACTCACACATCCACACTCAGGCACGCACAGACACACACTGCTCACATACTCACATCCTGTTCCCGGCACCCAGCACGGTGCCTAGCACGGTGTGGGGACCCCGGAAACACCTGTGCTTGAATAGGGGAGCATGGAGGACGGAGAGACAAGAGGAGGGAGGAAGGGCGGGAGGAGGGGACCCGGCTGCCGTCCTCTGACCCAGCTCTGCGGCTCTCCTCTCCCAGGTGCTGGGCTGCGGGCTCCCCGGGGCCAGCTGGCTAAGACAGAACACACTCCTGACCCCCCACAAGTCACTGCCTCAGAAACTAGCCAACGTGGCTTCTGCTCATGAGTTAGGAATGTGTTTCCATGGTGACCTTCTGATAATTAACTCCTGGGAAGGGATCCAAGATAGGCCAGCATCCTCCAGCATTCGGCCCCGCCGGGGGGTCCTTCCCGCCCAGAGCCACTCGTTTTGAAATATTAGCTGCGTGTTCAAGTTGCGGGAAGGGACATTTGTTGCCTTGTAACCTGGAGGAGCTCACTCTCCTGTCGACAGGTGCCATCCACCCTCCTCCAGCATGGGGAGGGTGCTCTGGCCCCGCGACCCCCCGAGAGCGTGTCAGCGGACTCAGATCTACTCTGAGAGCCCGGAAGGACCCAGACAGAGAGATGGGGCGGGACAGTTTCTAAACTCCCATCAGGGCTGGCCCGGCTTCGGAAGCAACAGACGACTCCCTCCCAAACCCTGAAGGAGGGAAGGCTCAGGCCCCGCACAGTGCTGCGGACAGACGAGCTGTTTTCCGTATCATACGCTCTTAGATGCGTGTTTCTTGCCAACATTTTGAAATTCATTGTTTAGCTTCTTTATGCTTGAGGCAAAACACTTAACAGGAGACGATGATAACGCGTGTTGGAACAATGGTGATAAATTCTAAATAGATATAATTACCCCGTGGCCTGAAAGGAACCTGAGCACAATTAATATCGAAATTGGCAAGTGCACGATCTGAAAAAACATGTAATTTATCAGGTGCTTGATAGAAGGAGATTTCAGGGACACCCCCTCAGGCAGCCCGGCACGCCACGTCTTCTGGGCGCAAACGGAATCGCACGGCGGACCAGAGCACCTCGGGTCCGGTCCCCACCGGGCCCCCCAGTCCACTGAGTGCAATTCTGCGGGTCCCCCGGGGAATGTGTGTGCTCCAGGAAGCAGGCCTAGACGCAGCACCCGGAGAAAAGGAAATTCAGTTCTGTGGAGGAGCCGCACGGACTGTCTTCATCTGGAGAAAAGCTGAGCGAGTCAACAGACACACGGACAGGCAGGCGGCAGCGCAAAATTTGGAGATGTTGGCCAGGGTGGGCCGACACTCACCAGCTCTGCACACCTCAGGGGAGGGGTGCAGATGGCCGGGGAGCGGGGGGGTAGGGAGATGGCTCTGAATCAGACCCTCCCACTCCGCCCCTCCTTGCTGCCGACTTGCTCTGAATCCCAGCGAGTTTTGCAACTCTCCTGAGCGCTGCCCTCCTCACCCCTGCAACACAGATTCCACCCTTCTTGGGGCTGAAGATGAAATGCTCCCCACGTGGGTAGGCGTCCAGTGAAAACCAGCTCTGAGTGTGTCCGCAGGGACATGTGATGCCTCCTTGCTCGGACCCCACCAAGCTTTCAGGCCCTTCTGGAGTGAAGCAGAAGTGGAATTAACAGTTCGCCCTCAACCAGAATCATCCGGATTCGGGGGAGTCAGCATTCCTCCGCCCCACTAAGAAATGCCCCGGCAGTTCGAGTTACTGGGGTCCCGTTCCCAGCAGGAGCATCTGAAGGAAACTCGAGGGTTCTCACGGGAATGCTGTCAGGGCCGACGCTTGGACGTCAAACCCTCAGGAAAGTTAACTCTCCTGAGCCAGTCGTTTCGTCAGAGGGAGGGAAGGGGGCTCGGCAGCCCGGCAGCTCCGAGTCCTCCCCAGGAGTGGGTCCCCGTGTCTGGGTCCCTGTGCCTCGCTGAGCCCCTAGCTCCCTCCGCGCTTCTCCGGGCCTCTCCCGCTACACCGGCGCGTTCCAGGAGGCCACCACGCCCTCCCCCATTAAAAGCAGCTGCTTTGTTTCTGATTGACTCTCTTCTGAGCAAATCCTCCAGAATCAAGTTGCTTGAAGGGTAATTGTTCCCGACAAACATCTTGTCTCTTTCTCTCCGCAGCTGTGGCTCTTTAAGTGCCAGAAAACCATCTACTGATGGGCGGATTCATGGCCTGACTTTTTCTCTCCTTTCATTGTGGTTCTGTGCTGTTTGTTGTTTGGTCCTCTTAGTTTTGGGGAGGCGGTGGCTTTTTTTTTTTTTCCCGCTCTATTGTATTCCTAACAAATAGCATAAGAAATTTTTGTTTTTTAATTTTTTACTTTTTTTTTAAAGATTTTATGTATTTATTTGACAGGCAGAGATCACAAGCAGGCAGAGAGGCAGGCAGAGAGAGAGGAAGGGAAGCAGGCTTGCTGCCGAGCAGAGAGCCCGACGCGGGGCTCGATCCCAGGACCCTGAGACCATGACCTGAGCTGAAGGCAGAGGCTTAACCCACAGAGCCTCCCGGGCACCTGTATTTTTTTTTTTTTTAAAACTAGGCTCCACTCCCAGCATGGACCCTGATGCGGGCCTTGAACTCATGGCCCTGAGATCATGACCTGAGCCAACGTCAAGGGTCGGACACTTCTGATTGAGCCACCCAGGGGTCCCGGCTTTTAAATTATTTTAAAATGAAACATCTCAACAAAACACCCCAGAAAGTTGACATGAGTCCATTAACTGACGAAAATCTATGTTTCGAAGAGAAGCTCATCAGTCTCAAATATTTGAAAATCACCTGTACAGACATGGATCGTGTGCCAGTGAGTTCCACGGAATCCGGGGAGTTCGTTTCAAACTCATGTTCATATTCAGTCCAGCCCTAAAACCTCTAGGAGGCAGCTACCGTCCTGCTGAAGACGTCTAGGGACAGAATTTCTATCCTCTGACTCGAGTCATGAGGGCTCCCCTCTGGACCCCCTGACTTCTGAACATCCTTGTGGGGGAACAGCACCCCTGAAGGGAAGGGTCCCCCACGTGGAGCCCGACAGAACCACGGGGCCTCCATCTGGCTGAGGCATGAATGGGGCGGGGGGCAGAGGGTAAAGCACTGGTGATTGTCCCGAAGCCCGTAACGGCAGACCACCACGTCTCTGGCGGGGTCGTTCAGAGGACGCCAAGTCGTCAGCCCCTCCACCACAGTCCCGTCTGAGAGGAGCTGTCCCCGTTCGGCCCTGAAGTGCCCCCCACAAAATGCTGGACCTCAAGCTCGCCCTGGGTGATGGGACCAGGGGTTCAGAAAACAGTCCCTGTGTGGGTGGGAGAGAGTCTTAGGGAGACTGAGGGACGGTCGTGTGAGCCAGGATCCAGCCTTGTGCCACTAGGTGCCACTCACTGTTCCCGGTCAGCACATTTTATGTGTCCCTCTCTGAATCGTAAATTCTACAAAGTCCAGCTGTGTCTGTCTTGTTCTGCATTCGTTCCCAAGACACAGCTCCATGCCTGGAACAAAGGGCTTCCAGAAGAAACAACGAGTGAGCTTTGGGTTGAGAAAGGAGTAGACCAGGTCAACGAGGTGACCACAGCCCAGTGGCCTAGGGCCCATGTAAGAATTATCACTACAGTTCTAGGGAACATGTAAGCAAACACAGTAAAGGCAAAAAAAGAAAAAAAACCCCACTCATAAGACTAGCATATAACGTCTTTCAGACATATGATTATTAAAACTAGAGATGTGATTATTAAATTGTGAACTCATGTTTTAAACAATAGGTCCTTTCCCCATGCTGTCACCAAGGAGCCATCCGGATCCATGCGGGGCACCCTGACACATCTAGGTTTTGATCTTGAAAACTAGTCTTCCATAAGAGGAATCAGAGCTCCTCAGAGAGGAATTGATTTGTTGTTCAGGGAAGAGTGAAGTCAAGATGATCTTGGAACATCTTATTGCCAGAAAGTAAGTATCCTTTCTAAAAATGTTTGGGAATAGTATCAAAGGGGGAAAAAAACTAAAATGGCTCCCAATGGACACTGTGACACTGTCCCCATCACCAAGAAAGTGATAATTATAGGTAATAAGAACTAGTCAATTCAACAAAAAAACCTCTGGCCCATGATGACACTCAAAATGGGGAGAGTTGACATGAAGTGTTCAAAGCCCTCTGGGAAAGACCGGCGAGGTGTTGAAGATGTGCTGGCCACAGATCACAACCCTACAGACCTACTGGCTGGTTAGCAGGAGAAAACTGTAATTACAACTGGGAGGATCTAACGAGTCCCATTGAAACCCAATGACAAGACCTGTCGTCACCAACGTCCTGTGAAGTACGCGGCATCACTACCTGCTCCCAGAAATCAGGCCCTGTTCAGACTCCTCAGTTACGAACCAGTATATTCCCTTTATTGTTCAACCCAATTGGAGTTGATTTTCAGTGTGAATCAGACAAGAATCAGCAAGAAACTAAAGAACCAAGGACATAACTGGGGACTCGGAGAAGTCTCATCCTTCCGTCTTCCTGGTCAGTGAGGAAAGTCTGAGAACCTCCACCTCCTAGGACTGTGTCTCGGTCTGCCTAAGAGAGCTGGATGGTCCGTACCTGCAGCAAACATGCAGTTACTTCTCCCATCGGCTTTACCCACAAAGATAGGAAACCAGTTGGTGCCGCCATTTTGGTCCGGGAAGCATCGCCCGGGAAGGGACGCGTTGGCCATCGGGTCGTCCTGTTGTCTTGGCTGTCTTCCAGGCATGTTTTCCATTCTTTGAAATTCCTCAGGGATGTGTCTGGGATCTCAGCTTCTAAATTCTCAGTACATCCTTTTCTACCTCCCCTTGACTGCAGGGAGTCCCCTCACTTCTCAAACTTTAAAATGGGCAGCACAGAGTCATGCATCATTTGATATGGAATGATTTGCAGGACAAGTGGCATTTGTCATCATCTTAGGAACATGGGTGATGAATTCCACTGGACTTCCATCGCAACCGCTGGTGGAAATCACGCCATCCCCTATCTCAACGATGACAAAATTGTATCTGCTAAGTGGGAGTGAGGAGGTTATTTCATTCATCTCCAAACCTGTATCCTGGTGTGCGATGCTGGATTGACTGAGACCCGATGGGCAGGCCGACCCCACAGTTCTCTGCACTGGTCACTTGGTGCGACTCTCCATCTTGTACTAGAGCTCCTCACTCAGCATTCCTCAAAAGCTCAGTTTTAACAAAGATTTCTCTCCACAACCTCCACAGTATTCAAGGGACAGAGACATGCATGTCAAGTATGTTAAGCCATTTGCAGAAGCGTGGAGCTTTCCTAATGCTGAACCAGCAGAGTGAGGCTGTGGACGGCAAAATTACCCGTTGCGTAGAGCTGCTCCGCACGTGTCCGTCACCCACGTGCGGCACAGCGGAGGGGAGGACCGGCTGACGGAGCTGCTCCGTGCATGCGTCCAAAAATACGGCTCAGAATTAGTGTTTACTTTCCGTCGCAGAGAACGACCGCACTGTCTCCTGCTGGGAAATTTACTACGCCTTCATTCCGTTTAACCAGTAACACCTTACAGGCTCTTGAAAATTATATTCGCTTAAAGATCAAGCAGCCATTTTCATCTGTCCTGACGGGGTCGTGTAAGTGGCAACTGGGTCTACAAAGTTCGGGTTCGGTCAATGATTTGCGGGAATAACCACAGCACAACCACCGCCACTGAGGCTCGCACTCAGCTTCGTCAGGTCCCGCGCTGACGCTCCGTCCCCGCCAGGCCTGCACGCGGGAAGCCATTCCAGGGCAGCCTCTGTCCTTCCCTCGGTGTCCAGTCTTCTTTGTCTCCATGACTTTCTTTCCAGACGCACGTCTGCACTGACCCCCCTTCCCCTGCAGAACTTCACGGCAGGCGGATCGATTGTCCTTCCTTCCCAGCTCGCCCACACCCATGTCCTTGTCGTGTGGCCTTTCAGCGCCTCTCCCTAACAAAGGGGCTCCTGGCACGCCACGAGGCTGCACGGGTGGGCAGTTTGTCTGTTCTGGACACTGGGTTGGGGGCCATGTCCTGCCTGGGACAGTCGTTTAAATCTGCCGAGCAAAGCCCACAGGGGACCCACAAACCCGCACAGCCCACGCACAGACACCTGAGAAATAAATGCTTATGTTACACGCAGCTCAGATTTTGTGGTTTAAAGTAGCAACCCCTGAGGATACAACCTCCTAGGGCATTTCTTCATGTAGCACAATGAGTGTGGCAGGTATGAAACTCAGCCGGCTGATACATACAGTTAACATGAAATTTTCTTCATTTACTTAAAATTCAGCCTCATACCCCAGCTCCACCACACTGAGCGGGGCGAAAGTCAGCCTCAGCCTGTCTAACTGGGAGCACCTTCTTTCCCCTGCAGAGGTAGCTACGTTCTATAAGTTGGCAGGGTCAGAGGACAGAGAGAAGACAAGGGTCTCCAGGCTTGGGGATGCTGGGGCGACAGCCTCATCACGGCTTCTGAGGCCAGGTAGAAGCGGACCCCCCTCAAATGGCCGTGCCTCCCGTGGGCTGCCCTTTGTTCCAGTCACAGGCTAGGGCTCTGCAGGATCCCCGGGGACCTCTCCTTGCTCCCAGAACGCCTGCGTTCTTCCTACGCTCTCCCAGGAGAAAGACATCGTTTCTTTCTATCCTGAGACCCAACAAGCTTCTCCGGGCTTGGCTTCCTTTCCTGGTGCTAGGTTCATCCACGGTGGAAGCAGGGTCCGTCCATGGTGCCCTCTAACAACCGTCCCCCACCGACTATTCACCTCCCCACCCAAGGATTCCAGTCTTGTCTGAGGACAGCAGAGTCCGTCCTTGGTTTCCACCCAAATGTACCAACTATTCCCAAGTCTTTTGTGTGCCTAGAGTTTTGAAATTCAAAAGCTAGGAAGAGACTCCATGTTTCTGTACGTTCTGATGTCATTTTTTTTTTTCCTTTTGGTCAAGAACCACGGACAACCTTCACAAGTGCTTGTTGATTTCAAGGCAGTATCACGTTTTGGAAAAGGGCGAAAGCATCAGTTCGTGTCTGTTGGCTGGTTCACAGAGCTCGTGGTTCAGTTCAACAACAAGAAGACACATAAGAAGCAATTAATTGATTAGCACAAAAAGACTTTAATCTGGTTATTTAACTATATTTCATGTGTTCAAAACACTATGTAGAGATGTAGACAATTTGAAAGTGACCGGGGAGCTTTTGAGAACGCCACCCCAAAGAACTAAATCAGAATCTCCAGGAATGGGCCCACATACGAGGAGATTTCCGAAATCTACTCCGGAGAGTTGAGCTGAGAAGCACTGTTCGCACAAAACCCTAGCACGCTCCAAAGACTCCCAGCTTCGCGAAACCTCTCGTTTCATCCCAGGAAGCTGTAGCACATTTTCTGCCACGCATTCATTAGCCAAGATCCCTCCAAAGGAGAAAGGGGGACGCGTGGCCTATGTGAGTCCTCCCACGCAGGGCCCGGACACATGATAAGAAGGGTTCGCAAAATGACAGTCCCCAGCCATAGCCAAATAAAGCAAATAACAAATCCCAGGTTCTGGAGAAACGCGCAGTGACTGTGGTCTGTTTCTGCAATGTGTGACCATGGAGTCATTTCCGTATAACCTGAGAGAGTGTTCCAGGTTTCAAAACATCCACAAGAGCCATCTCTCTTCATTTCTTGCTGGAGAGCGCTCATTCCTTCACCCTGCTGGGCACCTGGTGGGACTTGGAGCCGTTTCCAACAGACACTTAAGAAACACTTGCCGGATGGATGTAAAATGAGTAATGCGTGGCAAGCTCTCTTGTAAACAGACCTAGTTTCAATCACGATCACGTGTGTATACAAAATTACAGGCACTGATGGGGACTTGGAGGGTCTCTCCAGTGCGGAAGTCTGCAAACACCCTGGTGCTCAGATGCTACCCATCCCCGTGAAGTCGGGATGCCTGGAAATGGACTCAAGGCACGGGTATTTTTTTTAGAAATGCTCCAAGTGGTTTGGGCAAGCAGCTGAAGGCAGCACAGGGGCTAGTTTTGGTGCTACAAGTGTGGGGATATTAAACAACAATGGATTTTTTTCATTTATTTATTTGAGGCAGGAGAGGGAAGGCTAGAAGGAGAGCGGAAGGAAGAGACTCTCTAGCAGACTCTGCACTGAGCAGGGAGCCCGACACAGGGTTCGATCTCATGACCCTATGATCAACACCAAGCTGAAATCAAGACTTGGATGCTTAACCAACGGAGCCAGCCACGGAAGTGCCCCTAAATAACAAAGGATTTCACGCAATCCTTCAGCTACTCGGGAGAAAGCCGCATTCGGTATCGGTAAGTCTTTCTGGTGTGCTCCTTCGACATGTGCAACCAGCTCAAGCCTGGGAGAACAGTGATGTCTTCTCCAGGCTTTCCTGGCTCGCTCAGGCTCCTAGTGGCTCTCTGACTCACTAAGTTGGAAGAGGCAAGTCTAAGACTCAAGGCTCGATCTGTCTGGCTCCAAAGACATTATCATACACATGTCTTTACAGAAGTTAAAAAAAAAAATGATCTAATGGTGTAACTCACAGGGAATGCGAGATGCATTGTATGGCCTGGAGAAGTAAGGAAGGTTTCACGGAGGAGACACGTTGGAGGTGAATCTTGATGATGGAACCTTGGGGACAGGGGACATATTTCTTAAGCAGAAAGATCAGAAAGTGAACTGGAAGTGTCAGGAATTGCCAAGGTTGGAATGTAGAGTAGAGGGCGCGTCCCAGCAAGAGGTGGGGTGGGGTGAGTCTGCCTAAGCCCCCACGCGACATGTCAAGGACTGGTGTTTCTCCAGAGACGAAGTGGTGCCAAAGGAAATTTTTATTAAAAGGGGTTGTTTTAGGATTTTCCAGAGAAACAGAATCAATAGGGTGTATATACACATAGAAAGAGATTTATTACAAGAGCAGGTGGGCTGAGACCCAGGAGAGGCAGTGGGGGCAGATGAGGCCACCTGCTGGAGAATTTTTCTCTTACTTGAGAGAGAGTCACTCTTCGTTCTTTGTGGACCTTCCACTGATTGTGTGAGGCCCACCCACCTTATGGGGAGCAATCGCCTTTACTCTACCAATTAAAATGTTAGCCTCTTCCAAAATCATCCTCACGGAAACACCCAGAAAAAATGTTTGAGCAAATATCTGGGCACCTGTGGTTCATTAAGTTGACACATAAAATTAACCTTCACAGTGGTGTTCTGATCAGATCTTCATTTTGACAAGAAGTTTCTGGATGCCATTAGAGAATGGGTTTGGGAAAGATGGTCTATAACCATCTACAAAATGATATTTATAATGTGAGTGTATTGTGTAAAGAAACAACTAGAGCTCCAGATCCCAGCAACAGTTTAAGGGGGAAAAAAATCCACCCTAACCCCCATCCTTTCTCCCAGGTCCCCCTACCAGCGCCCTCTCCCCCAGCTCCTTCCCCTCAGAAGTAACCACTAACTTATGCTCTTGCTTATTTCCATAAATATTCCTATCTCTAAGCAATATTCTCATCATTCTCATGTTTTCAGTTTTCCACATTTCAAACATTACAGAAACCAAAGAGTCGCTCGGTATTTTTCTATGGCGGGTTACTTCACTGAACATTGTAACACACCGAACATTGTATCTAGTTGTATCTATGGATACTATTGTATCTGTCTGATTGCCTGCAGCTGTAAGTCTTCCTTTTCAATGCCTGAGATTCTCCATTGGAGGAGCGCACCGCGCTGACTCTCCGCGCCACTCTTGGCGGATTGGGGTGCTTTTCACTGTTTTCCCCCACATTACACATGACACCTCTGAACACGCTTGTCATACCTCCCACTGCTATGGGTGGAGAGCTTCTCTGGGACAAACCCCTGCGAGGGGTCTTCTGGGGTCAAAGGAGATGTGCATCCCCCAAGTTGCTGAGTAACACCAACTACCTTCCCAGAGCTTGACAGCTAGTTTCTGCTGCCTCCGCCGATTACCGTCATTCCACGTCCTCACGTCCCTGCTCGCTGTCAGAGGCTCTGTGCTCACGGGAGTTTTTCTCTGATGGGTTGTAGCTCACAGCCCCCGACACTTGCCTTGTCCATACTGGCCACTCAGAATTCCTCTCTTGTAACGTCTTTTCAAGTTATGGTGTCCACTTTTTATTAGATTGCCTTTATTTTTTTGAAAACCCTGTTGTGGGAGTTTTTTGTATTTTTAAATTCTTAAGCTTTCAGTTTGATGTGTTGCAAATACCGTCTCCCACGTTGAGGCTGGTCTGAGGGGTTTAGTTATGATTGGATTGCCCAACACCTTCCACGTCCCAGCCCACAGGGGAAACCGCATCACCCAGGCACCCGTGTGTCTCCCTGGGCACACCACATTCAATGGTCATAGACACATAGTCTTTTCCAGGACACTGAACATTTAGACAAAGTGACCACACACTGAGCCATAAACTCAGTTGACACACTTCACCTTGAAATAAGCTGAGGGCATATCATCAATGTATTTCAAAGGACAGGTACTATACAGACCAAATTATCTGTAGTGAAAATGGAAATCAGTGATTTTCAAAAGATAATTAAAAATTTCATGTGCTTACATATTTTTAAAAACATATAATTCACTGATGGGATGAACAGTAAATCATGCTAAAAATTAAAAAGCATTTTCAAACTGAACGGTGACAAGAATCCTACATGTCAAAACTGGTGAGATGCAACACAGCAACATTAGAGAAAATCTGTAGCCTTAAATTGTCATGCTAGAAGAGAAGGCGGGCTGAAAATAAATGAACTATCATGCACTTCATCAAAAGATTACAGATTCAAGCGAAATTCAGCAGCAGGAAGGAAGAAAGAACACATATAAGAGCAGAAATGGATGAAATAAATAAAATAGGAAACTATCATATAGCAGAAAGAATTAGCATGAGAAGAGGTTATATATACGAAAGGTTTGAAAACAAACAAAACTATCAATAATTGTGAATAGAATTTCCAGATAAATTATTTGAAATAATAAGACAGTTTATTAAGAGATCCAGGAAAAAATGTACCTCTACAAAATTAATTTCATATCACTATACCAACAGCAAACAGAAATGAAAATCGAAGGCACATTAATTACAAAGGCGCCCAAATGCTAAAACCCGGGAATAATGTAACAAGGGCTCTGCAACACCTCGGTGAGATAAAATTATTAAATTTTACTGATGCACAAAGAAAACTCAAGTAAATAAGAAGACATAGGATATTAATGGGTCTGAAGAGTCACTGTTTTAAAACACATCAGTTCTCTCCAGACCAATGGATAGATTCAGGCCAATTGTAGCAATTCCAATCAGTACCCCAATATGGCAAAAGTGTGTGTGTAACATGACAAGATCCTTTACCATCGAAGCAGTCCTAAAAAAGAGCAAGAAGATGCCCGGGGAAGAAGTGAGGAGGGAGAGTGTTTCCTACAATAATTAGGGGTTCCAAGAATCACCCAGTAAACGTGTGGAACGGGAGAGACCCAGAGCCAGATGTCCACGGAAACATCCTCTGTGACCACGCTGGCGTGGCGGAGTGGAAGAGAGGAGGGAGACGTAGTTCTCAATTAACGGTGATGAACAGCTGGGTTGTCCTGCGAGAAAGAAGAAATTACACGTGTAACTCCTACCCTGTGCAACGACCCATTCGATGTCGATTAAGGAAATAGACGTGAGGGGCACCAGGGTGGCTCAGCTGGCTGAGTGCCCAGCTCCTGGCGTCCATTCAGGTCGTGATCTCAGGGTCGTGAGATCGAGCCCCGTGTCGGGCTCCGCGCTCCGTGGGGAGTCTGCTTGAGATTCTCTCTCTCTCTCTCCCTCTGCCCCTCCCCCATGCTCGCTCGCTCTAAAATAAATAAATCTTTTTTTTTTTTTTTTTTTAAGAGATAATGTGAGCGGCCCTTCCTTTTGTAGATTGTAGGAAACTCTGGAGCAGACTAGACACCGTCACTGTGGATAAGCCAATTAGCTGCCTAATTGTCATAAGCCGGTGAGCTACCCCTCTTCTCCTTTTGGCGGCTTGAAGCCTATGTCTCATTTTTAGCTTCTTACAGTTTCACCAAGACGTGTCTAGATGCGTGGGTTTGTTTAGGGCAGGCAGGTTATTTATTTGTGTATTTGTTTATTTATTTATATTCTGCCTAAGATTAATTGCACGTCCCGAATCTGCAAACTAGAGTCTTTCATCAGTTCTGGAAAATTCCAGCCTTAGTACATGTGTGTCCCTGTGCGTTGACAACGTTTGAATGAACCCCCGTTTACTTGGAGCTTCATCTATGGGAATTCCCTATGAGCTCTGTTGATGGTGGGATTAGTTCCCTTTGCTTCTGCCGGTTTCCAAGAACATTATGGACAAGGACTGCTTTAAACTCCGTTTCGGGTTTTGCGGACTAGGTCGTTATGCAAATTCAGGCCACAACTCCGAATTCTCGGGTTATCAATTTCAGGATAGATCTTCTGCTCAAATCTGCACCAAGGTCTGAGAGGACAATGTCCGCGCAGCCCTGGAGGCTGGATTTGCTTCCACTTCCCCTAGTACCGGGGAGTCGCCCCTTGGGGGGCCTGCTTTAAGGGGGCGGAACCCCCGGCCGACGTGGCACCCTGGACAGATCACGAGCTTCGCTCAGTCTCCCTGCACCTCCAGGCTCTGAAGACTGAGCTCAGACACTCGGCTGTCAGATGCCCTCAAGGGAGAACCAGCTTCCCTGCTCTTATCACCTCTCTGGCTTCCCAGTAATAATCAATTGCTGGCCTCCAAGTATAATTTACTCTCTTGCCAGCACATCATGCATTTTAAAGGTGTGTGGTTTTTTTTTTTTTAATCCAGCATTTGTGGTGTGTGTCAGTGGGGGTGTTTGTCGTATCTATCCCACCGCTCTGCCAGAAGGCATTCTTTTTAATAGTTGCATAAAGTTCCATATTATAAACGTCCTACTTTTTAATCATTAATGGACGGAGAGTCAGGTTCTGAATTTTTTGTTGTTTCTGACGCAAAAACTCTTTAAGCATGAATTTTATGAGTGTTCTCTCATCTATGCACGATGGGGTCAAAGTATCAGAATGGCTATGTTCGTGTGTGTGTGTGTGTTTATAGATACAGAGACGGGCAGACTCAGAAACCTCCTGGCATTGTCGCATAGTGGGCACACTTGCCCCTTCTTTTTTCCCCGACTTTTTATTTTGAAAAATAAATAGCTGCAAAACCAGTACAGTGTGCATGTACGGGTGGTCCATACATTTTCAGTATACGCTGTTTTATTGAAATGTTTGAATCAAACAGCCATCAGGACGCTGCATTACTAAATGTATCAACATGTGTTTCCTAAAACAGCAACATTCTGTGGCATAGCTACAGTATTGTTCTCATACACCGGAAGAGCAACATTGCTCTAATTTTATTATCTAAAATACCGTCTGCCTTCATCTTTCTCCAGTTGTCCCAATAACACATTCACAATTGTTTTCTTTTTTAATCCAGAAAAAAATCCAGAATCAATTAAGGACCACAGATTGCCTTTCATTGCAAAGTTCCCCTTATCCCTTTTTCATCTGGAATGGTTCCCCTGACTTTATTTTTATTTTTGTCTTTCATGGCACTGATATTTTTGATGAGTCCAGGGCAGTCATCCGGCAGGGAACATCCCTCGAATGTGTGTGTCTGATCATTCCTCCATGGCTGGTCTCGGGATAGTCATCTCTGGTCAGAGCAGCTCCTAGGAAATGTTGTTTTCCTAGTACCCCACACCAGGGGCGCACGGAGACACCTCTTCCCATCATTCACCGTTCGAGTCTGAGATTTGGTTAAGATGTGTCCGTCAGTTTCCCTCCTGGGAAGTTATCATTTGCCCACAGAGATAAACAAGCACTTCGGGATCCTAGACTTGAAGATAAAGCGGACGCTTCACCCACAGCCCTCGGCCCCGTGCTTTCAGCAGCTGGTGATGATTCTCGCCTGAATCAGTCATTATCACAGTGACTATAAAGGGATGATTCCCTATTTCATGCCTCTACATTGAGTTAGTGACATTTCTCTGTAAAGAAGAGCTTTCTCGTGTCCCCTAACTTGGAAAACACCCATTCACTCCTTCATTTACGTGAGCGTGGATTCAGACGTTCTTGTTTTTTCTCTTATTGGATGTGCTGAAGCCTGTTCCTGACACTCCTGTTTTGATGCTGAGGTTTCCCTGGACCTGGCCGGTGGGAGCCCTCGAGCCACGGGGCCTCTTTTGCTCCATCCCCAGCCATGATGCTTAGGGTGGGCACAAGAGGGTGTTCCTGTCTCCTCCTTCTGGCCCAGCCCTCCGGTCCACAGGATCCCACGAGGCTGGCTCTGTTTGGTGGGACGTGTTCTGGAAGCCAACAGCCTGCCCGGACTCTCTGAAACCCTCTGCTCCCTTGAGTTCCGGCCACGTTCCCCCCGGCTCTGCCTCTGCGTCTGAGCTTACCTGGAACACATCTCTCTGATGTTGGTCCTTGCCGTGATGCCAACACGACTCTCTTCCAGTGTCTGCGGGGATGACTTCGCTCGCTCCCCAGGCTCCGGTGATCATTCGTCCTCTGTCAGTTCCGCGCCACCGCCCCCCAGGCCAGCCTGCCTCCCGCGCTCCGGTCGGCCATTCACAATCACAGACCCTGCCGCCACCCCAGTGCCCTGTGGGCATTTCAAACCCACTCACTTCACTCCCACTTAAAGATGGCAGCACCACCCGTCTCCCAGACTCAAGCACGCCGCCTTCTTTCTCAGTCACCCAATTTCTCCAGCCACCAAAGTCGGCCAAACTGACCCCAGAGACGCCTTGCGCGCTGCGCTCTCCCCTCCGCCCCCACTGCTGTGTAAACATCAACTCTCGCTGAGCTGATGGTCCTTCACCCGCAACTCTTCCCACTTGCCTGACTTCCTACTTGCCAGAACGACTCCCCACAGCGGAGCAGGTGGCCTGTGTGACATGCGTTCCTCAGCAAGTCGCCTCCTCCTTCCTAGGAAAAACCCCATCCTTACCAGCACACAGAGCCCCCAGCCACGGGGCTGCGTTCTCTCTCCTGAGTCTAGCAAAGTGTGACGTGGGGCTTTGATGAAAGCCGACCCCGAGCGCCTTCCTTCTCCTCCAGTCTCCAGCTCAGTCCGAGGGCTGCTGCTCCAGCACCGTCTTGGGCCATGACCCCACGCCGGGGTGATGGGCAGAAAGGTGGGAGCCAGAACCCCAGATGACCCTATGGAACTATCTCCTACGGTACCCTGGAGTCCTCCCTCCAAGCTTCTACCTGGGAGACACCAACCTTGATCTCTTCCGAACCGCTGCTTCCGGGTCGGGGGAGGGGATTTCTCTTCTTAGGAGCCAACCCTGGTGCCGGCGGCTGACAAGGACAGCACAGCAGGAAGCCCAGCGCCTCGAGATTATCCTCCAACGGCCCTTGGAGTTAGCTGCGAGGTCTTCATCAAGTTACAGAACTGCCTTGAGGTTCCTTTCCTGCTCCACCGACACACCCTTTCCTATTCTTCTTCGGTGGCCGGTTTTCACCAGGCTTCAATCTCGGTGCTGCTCGCGTTCTGCATCTGGATACGGACATGGATGCAAGCGTGTGCTCATCGGAAAAAGTCAGCTCTGCAGGGTCTCTATGCTTTGATATCTTTTATGTGCATCTAGATGATGGAGATGGGGGTGGAGAAGGACGTGTCGGTGCAGGTGTAGGTGTGGGTGTAGGTTTAAGTATAGAAGTGGAAGTAGTTGTAGATGTAGATGTGGAATAGGTTTATGTGGGTGTGGGTGTCCGTGTAGGTTAGCTGCAAGCAGGTGTGTCGGCAGGTGCGAGTGTACTTGCAGGCGTATGTGCAGGCGTGTGGGCACATGCAGGTGCAGGTGTACATGCGGGTGTAGGTTCAGGTGCACATACAGGTGCACATGCAGATGCCGGTGCAGGTATAGTTGCAGGTGTAGGTGTGGGTCTAGGGGCAGGTGCAGGTGCAGGTGTACGTGCAGGTGCCAGTGTTGGTATGGCTACAGGTGCATGTGTAGGTGTACATGCAAGTGCAGGTGTAGCTGCAGGGAGAGGTACAGTTATAGCTGCAGGTGCAGGTGTAGGTACAGGTAGGTGCAGGTGTATGTGCAGGCAGAGCTGTATGTGCAGGTGGAAGTGATGTGCAGGTGCAGGCGCAGGTGCAGGTGTAGATATAGTTGCATGCAGGTGCCAGTGCTGGTATGGCTGCAGGTACAGGTGTAGGTGCAGGTACAGGTGCACGTGCAGGTGTACATTTAGCTGCAGGTGTAGGTGCAGGTGCAGGTGTAGGTATAGTTGGCAGGTGCAGGTGTACATGCAGGTGCCGGTGCTGGTATGGCTGCAGGTGGAGGTGCAGATGTACATGCAAGTGCAGGTGTAGGTACAGGTGCAGGTGCAGGTGTATGTGCAGGTGCAAGTGCAGGTGTAGGTACAGGTGTCTGTATGGGTGTAGAGGTAGACAGGTATGGAAATAGACATAGATGCAGTCACAGTCCCCAACCATCTCAGGCAGAATCAGCACTTTGTTCACATCCCTGGTGTTTTTCACCTTCCTTACTTACCTGGAACTTATCAGCGTCCCCAGGAGGCCGGTAAGCACCTGCATCCCCAGGTCCAGCCACACGGGGATGCCGGTGCAGCACTCAGTGAGTGTCCGTAAACACAGGAGTGAATTGGAATTCTTCAAGAACATATGTGTGTTTGGGGCCCTTGAGAAATGACTTCCACATGCCTAGTTCCAAATGCATATCCTCATTCTTCCCTTATTTAGTCTAAGACAATTTTCTGAGATGGCACAAAAACACCTCCTGAATTCGGGGATTGGGATTTTGAAAACAAACTCTTTTTTCTCCTTCCTCTTCATCCCCTTCATGACTGAATGCATTTAATTCATGTCCCTTGACCTTTCCATTTGGAAAACGACTCATCCTTTGGGCCTATATTCTGTAGCAGTCCCTCTCTCTGCTCCATTTCAGAGTAACACTTTGTGGATTCCCCGGCCCATGCGGGTCAGCCCTGCAGACAGCTTCTACGTGTAGTGACCACCCCCTGCCTGGACACTAAAAAGGAGAGAAGACAAAGATCAATGTGTGTAAGAGTAAAATGCGTTGGCCTTGTGTAGTGATTAGAGGAAGGTTGTCAGGTTTAGAAAGGAAGAAAGGAAGGAGGGAAGGAAGGAAGGAAAGGAGGGAGGGAGGGAGGGAGGGGAGGAGAGAGGGAGGGAGGAAAGAAGGAGAAAGTAAGAAGAAGCCTAATTATTTTGAATGTCAGATAATCAAATGACTTTTTGGTATATGTATGTCTTATGTAATAAATAAGTTTTTAGTATTATTATGTCACAAATATTATAGGAAACATATTAGAAAATCATTCATTGTTTATCTGAAATCCAAAGTTAATTGAGTGCTTTGTGTTTGTGGGGCAACCCGAGAACACAGTGCATTTTGCCTAAATTCTCCGCAGTGAAAAATGCTATCTTGGACCACAATATCCTGCTTACTACTCATAAGAGTCCACTGAGGGATGCCTGGGTGGCTCAGTGGGTTAAGCCTCTGCCTTCGGCTCAGGTCATGATCCCAGGGTCCTGGGATCGAGCCCCACATCAGGCTCTCTGCTCGGCGGGGAGCCTGCTTCCCCCCCCCCCCGCCTGCCTCTCTGCCTACTTGTGATCTCTGTCTGTCAAATAAATAAATAAATAAATAAAATCTTTAAAAAAAAAAAAAAGTGTCCACTGAGGTAGGCAGAGCAAATGTCATTAGCAGCATTGAAATTAAGATATTTAACAAAAATCACAATATCGGGTGGTGAAACTTGAACCAAATTTTACTTTCTGACTTCTATTTTGCCCATCATGGCTTTACTGGTAGAAAGAATGGCTTTACTGGTAGAATAGGGGGGACTCACCCTGCTTTCCTTAGCTTATCATCAGGGCACCTGTCCCATCTGGAGTCCATGTGCTTGGGTAAGACTTGGGGACCCAGGCAGGGAGAATCTACAGAGCCCATCCCTTTGGCCAT
The DNA here is from genome assembly GCF_963455335.1 of Martes martes. Taxonomy (NCBI): domain Eukaryota; kingdom Metazoa; phylum Chordata; class Mammalia; order Carnivora; family Mustelidae; genus Martes; species Martes martes. The sequence continues at coordinate 2,271,346 of NC_137896.1, read as the reverse complement.
GTTAGCTCCTTGCACATACCTAAGACAGACCCATGAGACACGATCACAGGATTTGGGCTGGAAATTAATTACTACGGAAGAGGGCTCTCTTCTGGGTGGACTCCAACTTGGTAAGCCATCATAAAGGAAAGAGAAAAAGAGAGAGAAAGTGAATCCTGAGAAATAATTTCAGCACCTGGATCGCTGTGCCCCAAGTCCAATGGCCCTGGACGTCACACCTGCGTACGAGTCAATGCATTTTGTTTTTCATTCAACCCAGGTTTAGTTGGATCTCTGCGGCTTTCCAACAAAGGTCTCGAACACCTACCTTCACATTTAAATTTCAGTCTTTTGAAATCTCTCCTGGACAGAAATCTGACAGTTATTTCTTGAGCACTTGCTATATTCTGGCACTATGACAAGCACAGAGACCCCTCGGGGACAAAGTAAGCATGCACCCCTGCTCTCACGAGGCTGACTTTAGTGGTCAGATCCCCAATCTGCCATGGGCATCCCATGTTGCTCAGATGCGCTCCTTCCAAATGTCAGATTCCCAAAGAGCTGACCCTTCAGGTTTCTCAGTTCTCCCCTCAGAGAGCAGGGCACACAGCCACGTGGCCGGTCCGAGAGAACCCTGTCATGTTTCCCCTGCGCTCCTGCTAGCACTCGTGCTACCCTCCAGCACCACCCTTGGATCCTCCCATTCTCCAGCTGCTTACTCAATGAATAAACCATCTTGTTAAAATGCATAAATGCCAGTACTAAGACCCCAGGAGCCAGTGACTCCTACCTATTCCCAAGATTTACATTCTGAGTGTGAAAGTCAATAAAAACTAATTAGATGTTTACCTCATTTCCTTGGTAATGACCCTTACATGGCACTGATTGTTGAACTGAATCCATATGCGGGCTCTACCTCTATTGGGGTCAGAGCTAATTTCTGCATACACCAAGAAACATCACTGTGGTTATTTATACCTGGGGCCGGTATGTTCTGTGCAGATGCTCATCAGCTCATTTCCATAGGAGGAGGAGCTGACGCCAAGATTTTAGCACACCGAGCAGGGAATTAGGTATGCAACAACCATTAACAATAATGAGAGTTATGCACCTAATTCCCCAGCATCGTTTTAAAATTTGTTTTATTAAATAATGCTGTAATGTTATGGTAAGTAATGCAATGTTAAGTAACATTGACTTCAGCCTCATTAAATCATCTCCTTAACTATCATACTGGAAAACGAGGATCATTAAACACATGTGGTTCGTCATCGGCCATGATGTAATTGTTGCAGAAGGTTCTGTGCAAAGGATTAATTAATAAACGAAGAGCCGCATATAGAGTGCCACGAAAGGGGCACAAGGTCAAAAGGGAACGGGTCTGGAAGATTCCTTCGGAGAGAGAACTCATAACCCAAGTAAAGTAGAAAGAGGAGAAACCCATGGCGGCTGTCCTCGGGTCTCTGTCCTCTGAGCCTGCGGGAGGAACGTGAACTCGGGGAGAGGCCTTACCTTGGTGCCCTGTTGGGGAAAGGAGAGGAAAGAAGCGAGGCTCTGAGGTTTACCAGTTGGGCCGCCATAGAACCAGGAAGGACCTTACCGTTTCCGCCTTTCTACGTCAGGACTCTCCACTTAACGAGGAAAGCCGCCACCCTGTAAAGGGAAATACTGAGATCTTCGTGTGTCTTTGCTGCGCTGTTCTCAGGGGTGCTCTGCAGAGGAAGTGACCCACGTCCTGATGCCCGAGCCCGCGAGCAGGGGAGACTGCACGGTACTGGAAGATCGAGATTACAGATGCAACACAGCTGGCAAACCTGCGGACCCTGAGATAAGGAGCTTGCCCTTGCCCTGGGTTTTCTGGGTGACCCTAGTGTCCTCACGACGATCTTGGAAGTGGAAGGAAGAGGCAGAGGGGAGGTCGGAGTCAGAGAAAGAGAGTGAGGAACACAGACCAACACTCTGGGTGCGGAGCGCGTTCCCGGCCCCCCCCCCCCCCCCCGCAGGCCAGCTCTCTCTCCTCCCCCGGGCTTGGTGTTGAGGAAGGTTTTGCTTGGCGTTAGAGCTGAGGAAATGGGTCCTTAGCCAGTTAAATGCAGGCTCAGAGCCATTCTTACTGAGAACCCTGCAGAGCAGGATGTGAACCCAGAGCCACATCCTGCCCACTGTCCCGCAGTGCCTAGAGTCCCCGACGGCAGTAAGCTGGCGTCCCTTACAGGTGACCAGGAGATCAGTCTTCTGTACGGGAAGCATCTCCCTCGACTTGTAGTTTGCTTCTTGCTTTATCCCTCTTAGTGGGTCTTACCAAAGAGACCTTGAATTTATACCAAAAAATCAATCTCTAGGGACAGAAAAACAATCACGAGGTCACTCTCACTTTGCCAGGCTCATGGTTGTGAAGGGTTGCTCATGATGTCAAGCTGAGGGGCACCCTCGGTTCCCAGGCAGTATGCAACCCCCTAATTACCAGGGACCCACAGCGTGCAACTTACTGGGAGTCATCGGCCAGGTCTGGAGTATCGATCTACCCATGCGTGTTCCATAACGAAAGGCAACCGCGATATTTACGTGGGAGAAATCCAGCACTGACAATTACCCATTTTCTTTCACCTGTGCAAGACAAAAGTGCAAAGATTCAAAGAGAAGGTAAAAGAGCATGACTGAGGGGTTAGCTGTCACTGTCCAGTATAGTTTTCTGTGCTGCCTGCAATGTTCTGTACCTGCTCTGTCCAATGCCGCATTCTCCGGTGAGGCCACTGGGCACTGTTAATGTGGCTCATGCAACGGGCCAACCAAATATTTCAGTGTCGTTCGTTTTAATAAGTTTAAAGTAAATACCCACGTCTCGTTGGCGGCCCCTGTCTTGGATGGTGTGGAGTTGAAGGAACATTTGTGAGCGTGCCCGTGATACCCCAGTAGCCATCGGCCTTGGAATGGCCAGCCGTGCGGACAGAACCTCCCAGCCTCGAGGATCTAGAAATACAATCCTTCCATGAAAAGCCACGCTCATTCATCCATCATCCTGCCAGTTTTTAAAAAGACCTTTAGTCTGCATGTCTCGTATCTCTATCTTTGGTTACTGTACCTGCCAATTTGCGTTAGACATCATCCCTCGGCTGAAATGTATGCCCTGGGGTGGCCCATTCTTGGTGCTTTTTTATTACACATGCAGAATTGATAAGGGACTAATTATAGCCATCAATTAAAAATGGAGCTCATAATGGAAAATACCCTTGAACTTTCTGGAGTTAACAAAACCACACCTAGACAGATGTTGTGCTGAGGAAGGACGTCCCCGGGTGTGCCGGCCAGACTCCTCCTGGGAGCACTGGTTCTCACGGCTCACTCTCAGAATCCGGTGTAGAAAGAGCCTCACAGCCTTGCTGTTTGGGCCTGAGAAAGACCATTGGAGACACATTTTCTGACTCCCCTTCAGCACTCACAGACCTCTCCTGACGGCTCAGAACTCCCAGACGGTAATCCAGATTGAATGGCATTGTTAAATGAGGAAAACGCCATTTATAGATTGACTTGCCGGTTTCAGCGTTTTCATCCTCATACTAAGAACTGTCCCCTTGACAAGTGTTGTTTAGGATGCTGGCTGATCGGGCTTCCCCGGAAAACGACACTCAGTCCCCCACCCCAGCTACAGGATCACCGGTGTCAGCCAGGCTCATGTGGTCCAGCTCACAGGACAGGCTCGCCTGTTCTCCCCGAGAGCCCAGAGGCCAGTCCACACGCTCGCCATAAAGTTATATCGGTGATTGCTGGGGGCTGGAGCCCGTGGAGACGTGAGCTCTCTGGCCAGTCACTGCACACGCGGCGTTGGCCGCTCTGACATATTTGTTCGGCTAAGGCCGCCTCTGCTCTTAAAGTCAGTTAAAGGGCACAGGGTAAACACCGTGGGCTGTCCCATGGGCTCCCAGAGACCTCACAAGGCAAGCAGGGGGCTCTGCACAAGGGCGAGAGGCCACTCCCTGTGACTCACGGGCATGAGTAAGTCAACATTCATCACTCTCAAGGGAAAACAAAGAAACAAAGTGAATTCTCCCTTACAGTTACCTACGACACTGGTTCCCAATGTGTGCTCCTGGGCACACCGCTATAACCCCTAGTGTTCTTCGTTCACGAGTCAACAGATGATGATTCCAACTACATTAAAGAAAAAATGGGGGGGGGGCACAATTTCAACCCTGGCTACGTATCAGAATCACCTTGGAAATTTTGTTGAAAATTCCAATGCCCAGATCACACGATTCATTTAAATAATACTTTTTGGGTGTGGGGTTGTGGGAATCTGGCTTTTTTTTAACCTCCCCAGGGGCCTTTAACATGAAGCAAAATTGGACACCACTGCCTGGGGGTCTAGAAAGTTCCCAGTCAGACGTGGCTGGAGGAGGAGCTCAGACAAGGAAGCCATGGGCATAGTTCCCCTCCGCAGGGATGAAGAGACACCATGGTGTCCCCTGCCCTCGAGCCACAGGCATGAAGGTCCGTGTTCCCAGAGAGCGGGTTGACTGTGCTGGGGGGTGGCCGGGCCCCCCAGCAGCCCTGCTCAGGATGGAGAAAGGAGGCAGCTGCCCTCCTCCGCCCCGTCCCTGAAGGGGCAGGCGCTGGTTGCACGTCCCGCCACTGCTCCTCACGAGGGAAGGCTAGCTCTGCAGAAGGAAGCCAGAGGAAGGACCCGGGATGGCCCCAACCGCTGGCTCCTCTGGGGTTTGCTACAGGGTGGAAATAATGGGTTAGAAAGGTGAGAAAGAATGCAACCTTCTCGAATGCAGAAGAAGACAGGCTTCATTTTTCCCAAGGTATTTTTGGTCACCATAAAGCTATCATCCCATCCGCATCTTCTATTTTATTTTTTTTAATTTACTGGTTTAATCATTTTTTAAAAAATACATTCATCACATCAGGCTGTTTTGCAACACTACCTCCATCTAATCCCAGAAGGTATTGGTCACCAGAGGGAAATCCCCGCATCCCGAAAAGTGGTCGCTGCCCGTCCCCAGCCCCCAGCCCCCAGACCCTGGCCACGACCAGTGCTTGCATCTCTGTGGACTGGCCTGTCCTGCCCCTTTCCTAGCAAGGGAAGCCACGGCGCCTGGCCTTTGAGTCTGGCTGTTCTCCCTCAGCAACCTGTTTTCATGGTGCGGGCCCCACGTCGCTGGTGACTGTGCCCCGGCCCTCATACAGATAAACAAGTGTGCCTTGTCCATACGGTGGACTCTCACTCACCCATATTTCTTAAGAGGAGCATCTTGCCGGAGTTATGTGGGTGACACACTCGGACTTTCTAAGCTGGGGCCCGGAACACCGACCAGGCACACTGCCCACGACTCTGCAGAGGCAGGGCCCCTGCTCCCTTGTCCCAGAAGCCCTGAGAGTGTCATGGACAGTGCCCTTGTGGTCAGCCAGCTGGCCTGGGGTCAGGGGGTCCTCGGACCCACAGTATGTGGGAGTGAGCGAGGGCTAGTTTCCCAAGGAGCCCCTGTGTGGTGCCAGGAGAAAAAGCCACAGGTGCGGGTCGGACACAGGCGGAGACGCTCTGGGGTTACAAGTCCCTCCACTCGGGGCTTGGAGTCTGCGGGCTTTTGACTACGGCTGGTGGCCTGATATTTCGGGAACCGCAACAGTAACAAAGCCCTTGCTTACTACCCCCCGGGTGCCAGACGCCCTTCAGAGCGCCTCCTTGGCCTCGATGAAGCCTTACAGGGAAAGAGCGGCCTGCTTCGGCGCCTGTGCACATCAGGAAGATACTTCAGCCCGTCCTGCGCAGGGACTCGGGGCGCAGGGAGCTGGCGAGCTCCGGGAACGTGGCTGGGCCGAACCCAGCTGGGCGGGGAGGGTGCAGGACGCGCCAGGTCAAAGCCTTGACGGGAGAAAAGGCCCAGGAAATGCCTACTTGACAGTATTTGTGTAGATTACGAGCTGCGATGATAAGACTGTGTATGTGTAAGCAAAGTTAATTTCACCTGTTGTTTCTTCATGTGTCTGCTAAGAAAGTTTAGATCTCACGGGGCTTGGCGGGGTGCGGGGTGGGGTGGGGGCTCGGGGGCTCAGTCAGCGAGGTGTCCGCGTTCAGCTCATGTCTCGATCCCGGGGTCCTGGGACTGAGCCCCACACTGGGCTCCCTGCCTTGCCGCGGGTGTGCTTCTCCCTCTCCCTCTGCCCCTCCCTCCCCACTCGTATTCTCTCGCATGTGCTCTCTCTCACATAAATAAATAAATAAAATCTTTTTTTAAAAAAAATCTCACTCGTGGCTTTCATTATATTTCAATGGGACGGTGCTGGTCTAAGAAGTGGATTATGTATACAACGTGAGCACAGCGGCGTGTAGTTGAGAGGTGGGATTGGCTCTCGGCCCCGGGGCCAGCCCGGCTTGACCACTTAAAGCTGAGCATCCTGGGACAGATCGCGTAATTCCTCTGGGCCTCATTTTCCTCCCCTCAAAATGGGATGATAATACTTCCCGGGACTGCAGTGGGACCGGACGGTCCACGTCTGCAGGCGCCAAGCCCGGGACCAGCAGCTGCCGGCCGCTGCTCCTGGGACACTCTCCTCCCTTCCAGGCGCGGAAGAGGTGGGCGTGAAAGGCGGAGAGAAACCCAGGCGGCAGTGTCCCGTCCCAGAGTCCGTTTGAATCTCTCCATCACCCGCAAACCACAAATCTCACTCACTCGATCATTATTTACAGAACGTGTGCCAGAGCCAAGCCCCGTGCTGGATCCCGGGAGAGCCGATCCCAGGAGGGCAGACACATCCCAGAGCATCCACCCAATCTCCCAGGGCTGTGGCCAGGCTCCTTTGTCCCTTAACGTTGTTGAGTGACCTTGTTTAACTTTGGAAGCCACGGCCTCTGATCTGGGTACAGCGAAGGGCAGGGCGGGATGTGGGGCCCTTCGTGCGCCTGCTAATGAGCTTTGGGGAAGACGGGAAATGGGTCCGGCTGGTCTGGGTTCCAGTCTTCTTCACACGCCTGCCGTCTGAGCGCAGACAAAGCGCATCCCCACGTCCAGGCTGGCTGAAGAGGTTAATCAAGTTAATGAACTGGCCGGGTGGCAGGAGGTGAACACGTGTGTCCACTCTGGTTACCGACAAGTCCCTCACCCTAACACACGGTCTAGCGACTGAAGAAGTGTTAAGCAAATATGCGAAACAGTCAGCTGCATCGCTTCCGTTCTTGCAAGGTGTACCTTTTACCCTTTATTTCCTGCAAAATGTTACACTATTAGAGCTAAAACAACTCATTAAGGACAATGTGTCTGTGTGTCTGCTTGTGTCTGTGCACGTGTGCGAGCGTCTGTGCGCAGGGAAGACAGGATTCATTACTAGGTGCATGTGAGAGTATGAAAGAGAGAGCGTCCTTCTCTGCATCTCCTCTGCCCCTCTCTCTCTCTCTCTCTCTCTCTCTCTGCAGGCTCGGCCCTTCTGCTCCCGGAGCCCAGTGTGCTCCCAGCGGGACCGGGCACAGAGCAGCCGCGTGTGGAATTCAGCATCACTGCTGACGGGCTGAAGGTGCTGTGCGTGGACCCGACGTGGAGGTGAAGCCCGCCTGGTGGGCCTCCCCGTTCCACCGAACTGCCGGGGTGCGGGCCCGCCCGACGCCACGCCTCCGTGGGAGAGGCCCGGGGATCTGCGTCTCTAGCGAAGGATTCAGAGCAGGGACCTTCTGCAGGGACTGCCTGCCGTCTGCATTTTACAGTCCAGCTTCCGAGGGTCTTACCGGGTCTCGGCCGGAGTGGGTTCCTTTTCGTGTCGTCGTGGGCTCCTGCCCACCACTCACGGTCTGTGCTGTACACTGCTCAGAACACGCAGCGGTTTCTGTTTAAAAATCTATCTCACACATACTCAGCGCAAATTAAATCAGACTGCGCAGAAATTGCCTTAAAGGGAGTTAATATTGTGACTAGCTTCCTGCTCCAAGTAGCCACGCGGACCGGCTCCACCACACGTGACCTGCCGTCTGGGTCACATCAGTGAGCGAGCCGGAGGCCTCGTGGGGGCCTTTTGGGAGCTGATGACCCTGGGAAGTCCCACTCACCTTCCAGCTCTGGATTTCAATTTGAGGTAGAGGTTGGCGGCTCACCGAAACAAGGCGAAGACAGCAAGAGACTTTGGACGGGAGGATGGATGGGTTTGGGATATTGTCTGTTCAGCAGGGGAAAATGTGTACAGTGTTGGGGAGCATTTGAAATGGAGGCACCTACTCTTGTAGCTAGAATTTGGAAGACACTTAAAAGCCAGCGGGAGGAGGTGAGAGGCACGTTGGGGAACGTGGAAAGGAAGTGAAATTGGTTTTGGGAACAGCAGTGTAAGGCATGTGCTGACAACACAGGACAGCCATGGGAGGGCTCTCGCAGCCGGCAGGATAATGTCCCCGGTGCAACTACTTCCTAGTGCTCCAAACCCCAGAACATGCCAACTTTCGTGGCAAAAAAGGACTCCGCTGCTGTGATTATGCTGATGAACCTTGAGAGCAGGAGAGGGGAGGGGTTCCTGGATTATCCGGGTTAGGTCAATTTAATCATGTGAGTCCTTAAAAGCAGAGAGCCTTTCCCGGCTATGGTCAGAGAGAGGCGCACAAAGACGGGGGGCTTGTCAAAGACAGGGACTGAAGAAGACTTGACCCGCTGTTGCCAGCTTCAAGGACAGGGGAAGGGGCATGAACAGAGCAGCACGGGCCCCTCCAGGCGCTGGAAAAGGCACCACTCCCCCGGAGTCTCCAAAGAGAACAGAGCCCTGGGGAGCCCAGCGAGACTCAGTGCAGACTTGGGACCTCCAGAACTGTGAGGTGATACATTCGTATTGTTTAAGCCACTAAGTCGTGCTAATTTGCTAAAGCAGCCCCAGGGAGCTCGGGCTGCCCGTCCACCTTTCCTCCCCGAGCTCCCGGCTACGCCTGCAAAGTGGGAGTCTCAGCACGTCCCCTCCACACATGGTTGTAAGGGTTAAATACGGTGCCGCACGGAGAGGAGCTTGCCCCTTGCCAGTACTCAAGTGCATAAGCCATGGTTGGAATCAAAAAGGAAGGGGCCACGCGCCACGAAATGCAAAACGTGGCTTTCATGAGGACGGCACAGGATACAGTTCAGGATCATGTAGAGAGGAGGCTTGTTGCAGATTATTTCCAGCCGTTTTGGACAGTCATTCTGCTTGTGAGTGGTTGGGGTGGTTTCCAGGGGCCTCTCTCGCTCCCGCACCTGCCGCTCTGTGAGCCTCGTGAGCCCCCGGCTGCCGCACCCGGGTCGAACCTGGGGAGACGCGCCTCGCTGGGCTGCGCGCGGGTCACTGGCCAGGGCTCGGCCGATGCAGGGGACACTACGTACAAAGAGGAACCAAATGAGAAAACAGTCTTGGGGCTCTGATCCCGCTTAGCCCTCGCGGTCTCTTGAGGATGCTGGAAACGGCGGCATTGTTCCGTGACGCCAGCGGGAAGGATGCCTCATTCCCACACGCCGGAGCGTTCTGAAAGGTGAACAGTTCTATTTTCTTCTTCCTTCCCAGAGAGAAAACCAAGGGCTTCTTTGATTCGTGCCGCGCAATCTCAGTACTTGCCCTTGGCAGCTCGGGCAAGAGAATTCCTGCCTCCCTTCAGACCCGGCAGCCCTGCCTGGGGCGTCTTCCCCTCCTCCGGGGTGCATTTCCTGCCCTCCTGTCTGGCCTGGCCGGAGAAGGACCAGGTCTCACTGCGGGTCCCACTCAAGAGCCTGAACCTCCCAGCCCCCACCCCCACCCCCACCCCAGGCCGGGCACCGCACACCTGCGAGCCCCACGGGCGGCGGGAAGCCGGGCTGCACACAGCGCCACCTAGTGGGGAGGCTGCAACCACGTGGGGGACCGCAAACCCGGGGTTTTACAAAAGCCATCTTTCCGCTGTGTCCCTAGAGCTCTCTGCGGATCCGAGAGCTATGCCGGAATTTGCAGACAATGGCAAACCGTGAGTGAGAGGGAATCAAAGACGGCGTCCGTGTGTACCGACGGATTCAACGGGACCATGTGACGTGGCGAGATGATCCGGCGTTAAACCTGGTATTTGTGGATGGAGGCCGGGGGACAAACGTGAGACCTGTCTAATCATCTATCTCCTACCCACCTACCTACCGTCTCTCATCTGTCTGTCTCCCTCTGCCTGCACTCACACACGCACACATTTCATGGAAATACGGATTATATATTTAAGACCCACACTCCCCTGAACTTAGAAGACACCGGACACAGAACCCCAGCGTGGAGACGGTACTGAGAGCCTCATTACGCGACTTTCTCCACTTAGGACGCTTTTGCCACGTGTGTGCTGACAGCCTCAATGTCTGAGGACACACCGAGGCACTGGAGGGGATGGGAACAGGGAGTGTCCCTTTGCTGTGGGGACAGGGACTCAGCCGCTTCGGAGCCAGCTGTCCACGTAAGTGGTGGCCCGACGGGCCCGGAGGCAGTCAGTCGTGAGTGTGGGGCTGACTGTGGCCGTCGGCCTTCCACCGAGGGGCTGGACCACTGTCTTCACTTCAGCACCGGAGGTGACCACCACCCCCGCTCCTCTCCTCTCTCATCAGTGTCGGGCTCCTGCCCCCTCTGCTTCCTTCCCGGCAGCCCCTGGTCCAGACATGGCAGAGCGACCGCCCCATGCCCACCAGGTGTCCTGCTCGTTTCCCAGCCGCTGGCCGCTGACTCTGGTCTCTTCTAGACCCTACGGGAGATCGTGACGCCAGCTTCTGGCCAATGAGAATGTCCCTGCAGGTCACTTGACAGGAGAGTTGGCCCCCATCTCCTCGCCGGACCAGTGCAGGCCTTGGCCCTGGGCAATCCTTGTCCCCGACGTGCTCTGAGTCTGCTCCCCCCTCCCCTGGTAAGGATCCCCACACAGAGTCCTGTCCTCCCTGCTCCCAGTGTGCCTGTCCCCTGGAAGCCATCAGGCGTGCGTGTCTCGGATCTGCACCATCCCCTGGAAAGGAAGCTCCGTGGGAGCCCACCTGGGGCTCGTCTGCTGTTTCCCTAGATGCTGGGCACCGTGTAGGCACCAGGGAGGTCAGTCAAACTCAGGAAAGAGAGCTCTTGGAAAGTGTGGTCCTCACTGCCAGATGCCTGGAGGGACAGGTGGGAAGGACCACTTCCCTTTGGGCTGAGCACGTCCCATCACCCTGGGCTCTTCGCTGGAGGGGAGGAAGTTACGATCACTTCTGCCCACCACAGGTGACACCCAGATGTGGGCTGTTCACCAACATTTCCCAGACTCCCCACTTTGGCATCTGCAGCCCAGTGAGTCTCTCTAGTGGGGCCATCTTGCGGACTGGGGGATGTTCAGAAGCTTCTCCCCTACCCATCCCCACCCTCATCCCAGGTCTGACACCAGAAATAGCCCCAGACATTGCCAAATGTCCCTTGGGGCAAACTCACCACTGCCTTGCATGTATCCAATTCTCCACTCTTTGCCATCACCTGCAAGGGGCCACCATCATTTCTTTACAGAAAAGCAAGCTGAACTCAGAGAGGTTAACACATTTACTCAAGATCACACAGCCAGTGAGCCAAGGAGCAGAAAACTGAACTCATGCCGCAACCTTCCTGGAAGTCTCCAGAGTGGCACCTACTGCCGTCCACCCCTGTGGAAAACACTGCCGCTGAGGCCCTCGGTGTCTCAGTCACAGGAACCGGGGTGACCCACACCCAGCCGGAGGGTACCAGAGTCAGCGGGAAGTCACCTGGATGCTGAGAGCCGCTGTGGCGCTATGCGCCCAGATCAGCAAGCAAGCCGGGAACACAGGGGTTAAAGCCTGGCCCCTGCGCCCTGAGACTCTCCTTCCCGCCTCGCCTCGTGGAGGGGAGCGGAGCAGCACAGACGGGCTCGTCATTCCTCATTCGTTCCGAGACGGGTGTTAGCAGGTCTGGGACTCGGGTGTGGCAGCCCGGGCGCCTGGAATGCTCTCGGGGCTGACCCCGTACTCGCCCCGCCTGGAGAGTGAAGCTGCTTCGCATTTGCACCCTGGGTGCCTCCTGCGCCCCTGCCCCCTCCCCTGCACCCGTTTCGCCCCTGCCAGCACCTCCTGTGCCCTGACGGGTCCCAGTCCTGTCCTGGCTCTTAGTCTTGCCCTTACGGCCTTTGGTTCATATTTATCCTAGTGGCCCTGCTGGACCCCTCCACATCTCCCACGCCCACCCCAAAAGCTTCTCCAGTGTGTTCAGAGAAGCGTGTGGAGCCCACGGCAACCCTCCCACAGGTAAGGCTCACCCTCCAAGACACTTTGTCAAGGGAGGCCAGCTCTGGTGAGCGGTCAGACTCGGGCCACACCAGGCCCAACCCAGGCCACACTCGGGCCACACTCAGACCATGCCCAGACCACACCCAGATCACACTCGGACCACACCCAGACCACACCCAGCTCGCACCCAGCCCAGCCCAGACCACACTCAGACCACACTCAGGCCACACTCAGGCCACACCCAGACCACACTCAAGCCACACCCAGACCACACCCAGCTCACACTCAGGCCACACTCAGGCCACACCCAGACTGCACTCAAGCCACACTCAGGCCACACTCAGGCCACACCCAGGCCACCCAGACCATATCCAGCTCAGTGTTCTCTGCCATCAGGGAAACAGGTTGCTGAGGTCCAAGCATGGAGGAAGCTGAAGGTTCGGCCCGGTTCTGTCCCGCAAATGCTTGCAAAAGGCACAGCTCTCCCAGTTAAACACGGCCTCCTAAAAGGCCTGACATACACCGGCACCCAAACGCTGCCCGGGGCGTGGCCGAAGCCGGGCTGTGTGACGGTTCGTGGTGGCGAGCTTAGGGCTCCCGGCTGCTTGCCATCGCTTTCAAACCACCACTTTATTCCAATAACAATAAAGCTTCCCGGCTCTGACAGGCAGCGGCAAGCCCTCCCGCGTCCCAGTAGAGCCAGGAAAGGGAAGGGTGTCCGAGCCCGGCCTCGCCCTCTCCTGCGGGTTCTGTCCTTTCTCGTTTGTGTTTGCCCAGAGCGACGGGCGATCCCGAGGCCAGCAGGCTTGTTACTCGCCACCCCCGTCAGTCTCGGTGAGGTTTAACGTTATTGGATGTGAGTTTGGGGTGAATTATTCAGGTTTCATATTTTGATGAATGGGTGAAAAATGCCTGTGGAGAACACGGAACTGTGTGTGTGTGTGTGTGTGTGTGCGTGTGCATGTGTGTGTTTCAGGAATACAAACCTTCCCTTTGCCAATCCCCACGTGTCCATCCTATAAAGACTTCCCTGCGCATCCTCTGGGCCTGGGGGCCGAGCACAGGGTGGGGGGAAGCCCTGCCCACTCCAGCCCCCGGAGCGGGGGGGATGCTTCTGTTGTCTGTGTCCATGACAGTCACAGTAATACGCAGAGCACAGAGCGTAGGGCTGTCACGGACGGGGCAGACCATGGTGCGCCATTCATGCCATCAGGGGCAAGGGCGCGCGGCCTGGCAGACGGTCTGCAGTCACACACAGAACCCCGAGAGGCCCCGAGCCCCCTGAAACGGGCCACGGCTCTGTTGCACCGCGACCACCTCCATGAGTCCCTTGCCGGCCGCACCCGGGCGGGCCGCGTGGTTATTTCCCTGTGGGAGCCAAGGACCCCAGGCTGCCCCATGGTTGCCTCTAATGAACTGGGAGACGTGTGTAACGATGTCACTGCATCTACCTGTAATAAGGGGCGTTTCCTGGTTTCGTGCACGCCTCGGTGGCAAGAAGGCTGGACGTGGAGAACCATCGAGAGCCCTGGAAGGGAGGGACGGGCTTCTGTGTTACCACATCCCCCATCCTCCCTGATTTATTTGCTAGCTGCTCACCTGCGCAAGATTGTGCCTTTTCTTTCTATTTCGATGACCCACGGGAAGGCACCGCAGTTGGTCGGAAAACCCCCCTGGCTTGAAAGCTGGTCTCCGGTCTCCGAGCTCAGCTGGCTTGGGAGACGTGTGATCCCTCCACCTCCCCCACCTCATATTATTAATTTCATTTATAGCAGAACCAATAACTCATACATTCAAGGCAGTTTGTCATGCATACCTGTAAATAGATTGAAAGTTTGCTGAAGCATGCTGGGTAAACACGAATCTGGTGTCTGCCCGTCTCCTGGACCCGCGCCAAGTTCTTTAGGGGCGGGCAGTATTTTTTATAATACATCTGAATTTACGCCACAAAGACAGCCTCGCCACCCCCAGCCCTTGCCATTGTCACCCCTGAAGTTCTATTTAGTTTCAATTTCGCTGCTCAAAGCCGGCTCTGTGGGCGCCGCACCCCCCGAAGGTGACATGTCGCTATGTCACCGCCCTCGTGATTTAGAGGAGCTGCCCGCCAGCCCCCGGGCTCCTTCGGGGTCCCGCTCGGTGACAGGAGCAGGACCCACCTTGCCCCCCACAAGGTGAGTACACAAAGGCAGCGCTGCCCCAGGAGAGGGCAGGGTTGTCTGGAGTCACTGACGGGGCCCCCAGAGCCCGTCGTGTGAATCATTAAAGAGGCAAGCTGCTTGCAGACAGCAAACCTACTTCTCTTTAAGGCTGCATCTAAGGAAAGTGAGGTGGAATGTAAGACCCTTACAGATACATGGACCTTTTGACAGCCTCATTTCCCAAAATGCACGCTCCGGGGCCACAGGCATACGCATGCACAGATGACACACATTCGAGGGAAGACATGTCCTGGGCTCGAGAGGCAGGATCCCAGGCCCAGGTTGGAGAGCTGGGCTCAGCTGCCCTCTTTTTGGGGAGCTCTGTGGCTTCTGCCTTCCCAACACCCACCCCCACCCCTTCTGCCGGTAACAGACCCTCCGTGTGCACCCGGGGATTCCACTCCTCATCAGCAAGGGGCAGGTGGAGTGACCCCACCCTCTGTGTGGTCATGTGACCCAGACACAGCCAATCAGCACTGACTCGTCCCGCACAGTATCCAGTTCGGAGGGCTACAAAGACCAGATTGGTCCGTTCAGGACTCGCTTCAGATGACTGGTCAGGTCAGGTCTTGTGTTGCTGGGGCTATTGACGAGGGTACAAAAGGGCTGCCAGGGGCCATCTTGCTAATAGAAGGAGAAAGCTAATTCAAAATGAAGCTAATATGTGCAGCATGGAACCCAACAAAGGCCAGAGGTCAAAAGAAACCTATTTAGCACCTGGATCCAGCCATGCTTGAAGACAAAGAATGTCTGGGCTTTTGAGTTACCTGAGTCAATAGATTATATTCTTTCTTTTTTTTTTTTTAGCATAAGCCAGTATGAGGCAGAATTTACTCTCTTCTAACTCTTCTAACTCTCTTCTAATTGTATTCTTGATAATACAACTGAGACCCCAGACACGGAGGGCCAGAGTCTCCCCACCCCTTCCTGCAATGGTTTGGCTGTCCTTGCAGCCACAAGAGTCTGCTCTGAGTTCATGGTAGTCTTTGAATTCCTTCAAGTGCTATCCTTTGTGAAAGCAATCTCTCAGGTTGTCAGAGTGCGAAGTGATCCGATTGTATGGAGGAAATGTATCATTTTAAAATGAAAACGGAAAGGCAGGTTTTCTCTAAGGTCTTTTCTTTGAAACTGTATGTCACCTCTTCCAGCATTTTCAGCACCCCCCACCACACGTTACTGCTTTAGAGGCAACTAGATACTCCCCCAGCGTGCAGCCAGCCTTTCTTCCCAGCGGAGTCGACCCCCGTCCTCGGATTCAGAGCTGGGGCAGATGGCTGAGCCCTTTGCCCAGCTGCCTGCCACTGGCTCCCCTCTCCCAATGACCATGAATAATATGTGTGAATACACTTGACTTAGGTTGAACTATTAATTTTACTTTACTTTACATAGCTGGAGTCAATGGCATTTTGCACACAACAGGAAAATCTATGTAAATGAACACACACAATTATGTAGGAAGCTGTGCCGACACGTGCCCCCGGATGTGGCCGGGCTGCCACTGAAGCCTGTAGCATGGGAGGCCCGATCCTGACTTCCTTCTAGACTCCAGGGAAACAGCCAAAGCTCAGACAATGCTTGGGTTTCTGATTACAACAGAAAACACGGTCTGGGTTGGGGACCCTGCGTCTCCCTTTTGTGTGGGAGCTTTCCCTGATTCTGACGATGCTGGAAGGGAGAAAGCCCAATGTCAGCTGCAGGGTGGGAAATGAGGGCTTCGCTACGATTTTATGTCGATGTGGTTAAAACCCTCTGCCTGCCTTCTGCCCAAATGTGTGCTTCCCATGACCTTCAGGGAAGACAGTGCACAGGGTTTTCCCGAGTCTGAGGGTGGGGTTATGCAAGACCCCGGGCCAGTCTCTCCCAACACAGGGGTGCTTCTGAGAGGAGGTCCCGTCTGAAAACCCACTGGGTCCTCTGGCCTCGGGTGGGTTTACTGAAAGCAGAGCCTGAGACAGAGCCTGGCTTGCACACAGTTTGCTTAAGGATATCTCAGCTGATTTCTGCATGTGGATTTTTTATCTTATAACTTTTACTTTGTGCGTGGGGGTGGGGCGGTCTCTAAAGTTTTCTTCATGTAAGATCGTGTCATCTGCAAACAGATAACTTTGCTTTTCTCTTCCACTTTGGATGACTTCATCTCTTTCTTTTGCCAGATTGCTCTGGCTTGGACTGCCAGTGCTATGTTGAGTAGCAAGCATCCTTGCCTTGTTCCGGATCCGAAGGGAAAAGCTCTCAGTTTTCCACCCCTGAGTGTGGTGTGAGCTGTGGGTTTGGCATATGGGGCCTTGGTTGTGTTGAGGGACATTTCTTTCTATTTCTAGTCTGCTGAGAGTTTTCTCTGATGAAGGGACTTGAATTTTGTCAAATGCTTTTTCCAAATTTATTGAGATGATCATATGATTTTTCCCCTCTGTTCTGTTAATGTGGTGGGTCACATTATTTCATGTTTGTAGGCTTAGCCGTCCTTGCATCGGGACAAAACCCACTTGGTGTCCTGTCCCACCTTTTCAATGTGCTGTTGCATTCAGTTTGCTAATCCATATTTGTCAGGGATATTGCCTCATGAAAACAACTTTCTTGTGTCTCTTTCTGGTTTTGATGTCAGGGTAACACTGGCCTCATAAAATGATTTTGGAAGTATTCCAATCTCTTTAATTTTTTGGAGCAATTTGAGAAGGATTGGAGCAGATTTTCTTTTAAAAATTTTTTTTCTTTTAAAGATTTTTTATTCATTTATTTGACAGACAGCGATCACAAGTAGGCAGAGAGGCAGAGAGAGAGAGAGAGGAGGAAGCAGGCTCCCTGCTGAGCAGAGAGCCCGATTCAGGGCTCGATCCCAGGATCCTGGGATCATGACCAGAGCCAAAGGCAGAGGCTTTAACCCACTGAGCCACCCAGGCACCCCTGATTTTCTTTTAAATGTTTGGTAGAATTCACCAGTAAAGCCGACTGGTTCCAGGCTTTTCTGTGTTGGGAGATTTTTGATTGATCAATTTCTTTAGTCGTCATTGATCTGTTCAGATTTTCTCTTTCTTCCTGATTCAGTCTCAGTGGGTTGTATGTTCCTAGGAATCTATCCATTTCTTCTAGGTTGTCCTATTTGTTGGCTTAAAATTATTCATAGTGTCTAATGATCTTTGGTTTCCTGTGGGATCCGTTGTAATGTCTCCTCTTTCTAATCTTGAGTCTTTTTTTCTTAGATTGTTTTTAGTCTGGCTAAAGTTTTGTCCATTTTTTTTTAATTTCAGAAAAACACCTAATTTTTGTTGTTTTTTTTCTATTTTTTAAAACTTCTCTATTTCATTTATTTCCACTCTAATCTTTACTATTTCCTCCCCTCTGCTAATTTTGGGCTTAGTTTGTTCTTCCTTTAGTTCCTGGAGGTGTCACATCAGCTCGTGTATCTGAGCTCTCGCTTCTGTTCTCCAGTAAGAATTTATTACTATAAACTTCTCTCTTGGTACCGCCTTTGCTGCATCCTGTACATTTTATGTTGTGTTTTCACTTTTGTTTTCTCAAGACATTTTCTAAAATCCCTTTTGATTTCTTTTTTGACCTGTTGGTTGTCCAAGAGAGTGTATTTGTGAATTTTCTCTTATTTCTTCTGCTATTTTATTTGTAGTTTCATTCCATTGTGATGAGAAAGGATACTTGCTATGATCTCAGTCATCCTAAATTTGTTAGACTAGTTTTGTGACCTAATATGTGATCTATCTTAAGGAATACTCCACGTGTGCTTGAGAAACATGTATACACACTCCCGTCTTCATCACAGCATCACTCCCAGTAGCCAAGAGGTGGAGGAAAACCTCGGGGTCCATCCGCGAGTGGAGGGATAAAGAAAATGTGGTGTATGCAGACAACAGAACATTATTCAGATTTAAGAAGAAGAAAAAACTGCCACTTACAATGACATGGATGAACCCAGAGGGCATGATGCTGAGTGAATAAGCCAGACACAGAAGGACAAAAACTGGGTAATTCCAGTTATGCGAAGTAGCTAAAACAGTCAGGCTTATAGAAACAGAGAGTAGAAGGGGGTTTCCAGGGACTGGGGAGTGGGGAGCTGTCCTTCAGTATGTGTAAAGTTTGAGTAAGTTCTAGAGATGAACTATACAACTTAAGCCCGTGGGTAACAGTATCATTCTGTGTACCTATGCATTTGTAAAGAGGGTACGGCTCATGGTAATTGTTCTTATCACAGTAATAGAACAAATGACTGAATGCATTTTCACTCAAGAAAAAATAAAGATGCTCTCAGGAGTATGGAGATAGGGAGGGGAGAGGGTGCCGTATTGGCGGCTTACTGACCAGAACTCCTGGAGCTTTGCTCAGAAAGTTGCTTCTCAATGATCTGTTTCTGCCACACATTTGGATCACTTTGCACTCTGACAACCTGACAGATTGAGTTTACCAAGGATAGGAGCTGAGGTTCTTGTCCATCAACACCCACCCACCCCAGGCTGTAGGCTGACCGCAGGGATTGTCTGCATGCCTCTCCTCCTTGCATGCACACACACACACACACACACACACCTTGGGTTCAGCCTGTGGAGGGGTGAGGGCAGAATGAGCAGAATGAGCAACCTCCAGGGCTTGAGGTAGGCAGCTGCCTGGGTGCTCAGTGCATATTAGGGATCTGACCAAGCCGGGGCCCCGGCTTCAGTGCAGAGCCTGCCCTGGGGCCACCAGCTCACCCTGGCCAGGATGTAGGGGTGTCTCTGCCATTCCAGGCTCTGGGGCTGCACTGAGCAAATTGCACATCCCAAATATCATTTTCAAGACAGGCTCGTGGAGCAGGGCCAGTCTGGGAAGAACCTCCCACCTGCTGCCTGGGGGACAAGTCACCTCCACCAAGTCAACTTGGAAGGCTTGTTCTGTCCTCGGCTATGCATGATCCCTCCCTCCACCTTGCTCGGTGGGCTCTCCATTGCAGAGGCCACTCCTCCCATAGAGCGTCACTCATCGGAACCCTAGGGCCGGAGTCATCACGTCTGGCCTCTGACATCAGTGGGACCAGGGAGTTGTAGAATCACAGAAGCACATCCCACATTTACCATCTACTAGGCCTTTTATATGTATCTCCCCCACCTCTCCCTCTGGGGGAATTCTGTCCATGCACAGTGCAGCACAGGCAACAGATGTCCCCCAGTGCCCTTTGTGTGATCACCAAGAGGCTCATGCCCATGCAGCTGCCCCCATCTGATAGGAACCCCCCAGCTGCAGTCCATGCTGCTCAGCCTGACGAAGGGCGTGTCACCCGTGTTCAGTTTCTGGAAGTGCATTGTTTCACTCTTTTTCTTTCGTTTTGTCTTTTCGCTTCCCCTGCCTGCTTCTGGTGTCGGAGAAAACATGAGATGCACAGTTCTTGTCTTGCCCCCTGCAAACTGCAGAGTGAGCAGAATAACGCATTCCGTGTGTGAAGGGAGTGTGTGGAAGGGGCTTGCGCGCTGAGTCGGGCCTCCTGGGGCTGCTACTTCCTTCCAGCTGCGAGAGAGAAGCAAACCTACTAGGATGGTTGGGACTTTCAGCTCCATTTCTGTGTTTAAGGCCAAAATCAACTAGATGTTGGGCCACATCAGCTGACTTGGCTTGCCTGTTCCCCGGGGACACCTAGAGGAACCCAGGCCTCCCCCCACCCCGACAAGAACAAGGGCTGCCTGGGACCACTCCCGAGCATCAGAGCCACCAGGGGCACGAGAATGGGTTTCCTTCCTGCCTTGGAACCATGACTGGCTAAGTGAGCAGGTTTGGAAACAGTTGCACGGTTCTGGCTCCCCACTACCTTTTACCTGGGCAACATTACAGTTACTTATCTATTGCCTTGTAACAAATTGTCCTATAACTTAGGGTCATAAAACCTCAACTTCTAATTATGTCTCACAGTTTTATGGGTCAGGAACTTGGACAGACCTCGGCTGGTTCTTCCCCAACGTCAGGGAAGGTGACTCGGTGGTACCCAGTGGAGGACAGGCTGGTCCGGAGAGTCCTGGAGAGCTTCACTCCCAGGATGGCAATGACAGAGCCAGGCACTGTGCACCTGGCCACTCCAGTGGGGGTCTCCCCGGGGCCAGACTGTGCACATGACAGCTCAGGGGCCCAGGGAATGTGCAGCAAGAGGTCCCCAGGGGGGCTAGTCTCAAAGGATCCAACCTCAGCTCTATCTCATTTGGCCAACCAAGTCCCCAGATTAGTGGGAGGGCAACGAGCTTCACCTCTCAGTGGGGAGAGCAGCAAAGACTCTGCCGCCGTTCGGAGTCTACACCGGGCCAAGCTGCTTTGTGCACGGGTTTCGGTTCTTCCCGAGTGGACGACAACAGCAGTGAGCTCTACTTCCGAAAAGGGGCAAGAGGATAAAGTAGGATGATGCACGGAAGCTCACGGTCTTTGGCCCTGAATAGGTCCACGAGGAAGGTGGCTCTTCCTTCCTCGGTTCCCCCCGGATGAGAGCTTCCCGACCATGCGCACTAGAGCCGGCCGCCAGCGACGCCAGCCCTCGGTCTGCCGGCACACTCTCTCCCTGGCGCTTCTACCACATTCCTCCCGCCGCGCATCTCCAGAGCAGTAAACAGGCTCCTGCAGGGGGAAGGTTGTGGCGCTCACCGGAGATCATTATCTCTTAAGAGCAATGAGTATTTGTTGAGAATGTGCCTTCCCAGCAATAATTTATAAATGAAAGCGAGAACAATCATAATAGTCATTGAAATCCCAAAAAGAAGGCGACGATTTATAAATGCCGACTGCTTCATCCGTGCCAGGTTCCGAATGCTAAGTACCTAAGTGGGAGAGAGGGAGGGCCACTTTGAGGGCCACTTTGAGGGCCGCTTTGTTAATTGCAAAAGGTGCTCGCTAGGCCTCGGAGGAGATGGGAGTGCGGCCAGCAGGCCCCAGGGCCACGGAGCTCACCTCGGGCCGTGGGGGCCGTGGGCATGGAGGCAGCAGCGGTGGGAGGGGAGGCCACCGAGCAACAGCCCTAAGCCCACCCCCAGCTCACAGCCAGGAGCCAGGGGCCGTCTCCCAATCCGCCTGATGGTGCCGGGCTGCAGGGTCCGAGGCTGGGATCCTGGGCCCCAAGGAGCACAGAAGTCAGGAGAGAAGCCACAGACTTATCTGAACTTCATCTAGGGGAAGAGCCCGTAGTCGTCACTGGTTGAAAACCCAGGGATATTGGGAAACCAACATGAGGTCCTTGAACAGGTGACGGGATAAATAAACTGTGGTATGTGCAGATGATGGACCCTTCTCCGGGGCTGAACAGACGTGGGGAACCATCCGTGCGCATCGCTAAGTAAGAGAAGCCAACCAGAGAAGGTCACACGCTGTACGGTCCCCGCCACACGGCCTTCTGGAAAAGGCAGAACCACGGAGACAGTAAAAGACCAGTGTTGCAGGGCCGGGGGAAGCGAGCACCGGCAGCAGAGTGCCAGGGAATTTTAGGGCGGGACAAGCATCCGTACGACAGTATGATCGCGGACACACGGTTGGCCCCATCCCGGACCGACAGCCCCCAGAACCCTGAACGCCGGGTCTCTGGGCGGAGAATGGCACCTGTCCTCTAACCCCAGAGCTGGACGCGTCTGCTTTTTCTCACCTGTAAATAGTGGCTGATGCTGCCTGTCCCACTTCTGGGGCAGGGAGGCGATAAGGACGAGCTGAAGCCCCAGACGCACACGCATGAGAGGTGGCCGCCTTCCCGGAGCCTCCCATCCCCTGGCCTAGTACTGGTGTTCGAGCTCTACTCTCTGCACTGGACGCTGAGAACCGTGGGGACAAGGGTGTGTCCCCTGGAGCACAGCACAGCCCTTGTTCAGAGCAGGAGCCCCGAGTGGATCCATGCGGCACTCAGATGCTCCCCCGGGAGGACCCAGGGCTGTTGACGGACGCGTGCACATCTCCCTGGTCTCTTCTGAATGAGCTGCTCCACTCGGAGCAAACCACGGCCCTCTCCAAGCCTCAGGGAAATGGGGCTGCCGCAGGTGGGTGTGGTGGTACCGAGACCTTCCTCAGGAGACAAGAGCACCGCCCACACATCCCCATGATTCACCCAGCCATCAGCTGCGGGCTGGTCGAAGACACTCAGCCTTCTGCTGGGGACCTTCCCTGGGGACCTGGGGACCCTCCTCTCTGCAGCTTCTGGGGCAGGCAGGCTCTTGCACGCCCTGGGTTATTTTGTGCCCTCCCACACCTCCTCGATGCCCCGAACCTGCCTCCCCTCGTGCACCCAGGACTCCCCTCTTCTGCCTCCGGAGACCCAGGTCGAGGCCATTTGCTTTGCCAGGATTCTCGCTCCTCGGAAGCCATTCTACAAGTCTGAGCTTGACAGCTGGGCTGCCTGGTGAGCACTGCGGAGAGCCACGCGTCCTCCCCACCTTCTTCCGTCAGGGCTCTCCTGCCCACACGCAGCACCCAGCAGCCTTGAGGCCCCTGCCGGCTGTCCCGAGACCCCCGCTCTGACACCACCCGTCCAGACAGGGGAGATGACTGCCGCTCTGACCACCTGCCCCAGTCCCTCCGTCAAACCAGGCCTTTGTCCTGCCCATGGAGGGACAGTAAAAATTAAGTCACAATGGGACATCCAAGATGGCAGCATTTGGAAGTGATGTAACGCCTTGGCCTGCGTGTGCACTCGGAGTCCCCCGGGGCATGCTGAGCGCGCCGGTGCTCGGCGTATTACTGGAACATGAATCTGTGCGGCGGGCTGGGGTCCAGGCACCCACATCCTGAGGATGCTGGCCAGGCGGTCCTGTCGCACAAGTTTGGGAATCCCTGCCTGACCCCGAGGAAGGGACTCGCTAGCGGGGGCGGCAGGCGGCCATGTTTTTAGGCAAGTGACTTCATCCCTCTGCTCTGAGGCGAATTCCCCATCAGAGCTTCAACCGCAGACCCAGGAAGGCAGAAGGAGGCTTCGCTCCTTGAGGACAGGCCGCGTCTCCGGCCCCGCCGTCAGCAGAAGCCCGCGCTTCGGCCTCTACTGCACATGTGCCCCTGCCCCGAGCCGCCCACGCGGGACTGGAAACCCCGGCCGCTCCCCGAGGAGCCCAGCCACCTCCCAGCGCCGCGGGACCCGTGTCCTGGAGAAGGGGATCTGCACGGATCCCCGAAAGTTCGATGACAACACCTGCTAAATGTAACTTGAAAGTGTCCGGCAGCCCCTCAGCAGGTGGAAGGCCTCTCCCTGGGGCCCCCCGGGGGCTGAAGCCCCACGCGGTGTCCCCAGCTGCCGACAGCCGTGACTCCTCGAGCCCGCTTCTCCGGCTTTCTGTTCTCCTGGCCTCTCTTGTGCTTCATCGCTGCCCTTGGTCTGCTTGTACTTCCAAAGTCCCCCCTTCCCTGCTCTCACTCCCTTAAATCTAACACCCATTTCACTGGTTAATTGCTCTCCTCTGCACGGACACGGCTTTCATCGCCTTCCTTGCAGCCCCCTGCCCCCCTTCTGAACGTCCTGTCATCGGCTTGTTCCCCTTGAAGCAGCCTCCTCTGGCCCCCGGTTGTCCTGCTCCTGCCCTGGAGTGTGCCAGCAAAGAGAAGAAGGATGTCCTCTGGCTTGAAGGACGTCCTCCCTCCTCCAAGGCTGAGTTTCGGGAGACCCGCCTTGTTCCCCGCCCCACTTTTCTGTTCATCTGTTTGATGCTGGGCCTGGTGCCCGGAGGGAGAGAGCCATGGGTCGGGCAGAGCTGCCCCTTGCCCCACTGCAAACATGAGCGGAGCCAAGAGGTGGGGTGACAGGTGCGAAGGGTCCTGGCTCAGTGGGAGGTGCGTGAGCAGCCTTGCGGGGGGCTGGCCAGGCCTCTCTTAGGGGAGGCTACACGCTGAGCGGCAGCTGGCCAGGCAAAGACCTGGGGACAGAATGTTGCAAACAGCAAGTACAGAGACTGGGATGCTAGAAGCAGCTCTGAGGACTGAGGCCCATGGGGGTGGGGGTGGGGGTGGAGTCACAGTGGGGACCAGATGGCATAGGTCCTTGTGGACCATGGAGACATCATCGACGGGCCAGGAGGGTCCGACCTGAGGGCTTGAAGCAGGGGCATGATGTGACATTCTCTGACTCACATTTCCAACGGGGCCCCGATGGGCCTGGTTTACAGGGAGAGCGGAGGGGAGGAGGTGGCTGGACGGGTCCAGGTGAGAGATGATGGGCCTCAGTCCCTCGGGGGAGGGAAGTAGATGCCTGTGCACTGTGCTTTGGGAGAAGAACCGTCAGAAAAAGAAAACGAAAGTAAATGGATAAAAACACCATTTCTCTGCTCTCATCCTGATGCTATGGGGATACAGGACACCCACGATACAGATGGACACAGCTCTGTCCCAGGTGAGGGGGTCCCAGGGAGCAGGGGAGCAGGGCAGTGCCGTGCTCCCGGGCACTGGGGTTGGGTGCCGCCACGGGGGCTCGCTAATAGGGTGCGCGGGGGCTCTCTCGCTGACACGACATGTCCTAGGCTGCCCGCATCAGCGAGGCCACCCTGACCTCCTTCCTCCTGTGAGCTGCTTCTAAGAACCAGCCCACGACGCGTCGGACACCACGCACGGTGGTGAGTGAGCACTCTTACCGGCGTCGTCGTGACATGTGTCCCGGCTCCCAACACCGGAGCTCCCCCGCTTTTGTAAAGCAGACAGGAAACAAATGAGAAAACAGCGGCGACGCAGAAACCAACACCCTCTGGGATCCTGAGGTGGCCGTTCTCCTCCTTCTGTTGCCAGGACGCGTCTTCCCTCTGCAGCAGGTCCCGGGCCGTGGGGAGTCGCTCATGGGACTGAGCCATCCTGAGCCTCCCGAGCTGCATCTCCTGCCCCCTCCCCGTTCCAGAGGAGCAGCGGCCCCTGAGAAAGGGAGGGGTGAGTGGCAGAGGAGCCACCTCCCACACAAAAAGGCAGGTGTCCTGGCAGAGCGCAGCGGGAGGGATGCCTTGCCCCCGGGGCTGGGTGCGGGGTGGAGGGCTGGTCTGACCCCTGGGTCTCTGCACCGGAGCCTGGAGGTGGTCCCCTCGGTCCCCAGGCACGCTGCCTAGCATGCAGACCCCTCCGCATCGCCAGGCCCCGCTTCTGTCTGCGGGAAACGCCACCTTCTTCCTACATGAGAATGACACCGGATAATGAGTCAAAGACCTTTCAGGCAGGCCCCGGCGCACAGTAAACACCAGTACGCGGTCAAGGGGACGATGATGTTGATGGAAACAAAAACAGTCACTCAGCGTCGTGGCCCAGGCATCCTCAGAAATGACAGCGGAGAGGGCTTGTGCAGGCCTGTCTTTCTCTCTCCGTCTCGCCCTTTCCTTCAAGACTGTTCTCTGCTCCATGCGGGGAGGCTTTCCTGAGCTGGGGGTCCGGATGATTTCGCTCGCTTCTGCGGGGCCTTGATGACCCTGAACTGCCCACAAAGATTCCGTAACATTCCAGGAACACACCTTTTACTACCACCTCCCGGCTTTCTTTACAAACAGCTTTCATCTACCATTGAAGTGTCTAAACCAGAATGATGAGTGGGGAAAGCAAATTAACATCAGATGAAAAGGCAGGAAAATACAGCCCCGATACAGGCATGTGATTTGCTTCTGGAGATGAGCCCCTTCCCAGGCTCACCTCCGCAAGTGGGGGAAGGAAGTCTATCCACCACGCTCCGCAAACATCTGCAGACCAATTACACTCAACAGTTTACAGGTGTGGAGAGGGACCCGTCACTCACCTGCTACCCTCCCAAAAGAATTTTCCTAATCTCTCTTGGAAACAAAGCACACTTTCCTCTAGGGCTCTTTACGAAGCAGGCGGAGATCGTAGGCCCTCCTCCAGGTGGGACGGAGCCCTTGGAGGCTCGGCAGAGCAGGGCTGGTCGGGGTCCTCTTTCAGGGCCTCTGCCTGTATCAGAGGTCGTCCAATGTCATGCTGATTCCCGGGCTCTGCTCCCAAAGGGCCAGATTCAGCAGATCCAAAGCAGGGCCCAGGAAAGAGCATTTTTATGAGACTCCCAGGACCTGCTGATTACCCGTGGGATAGGCCAGTGGTTCTCCAAAGCTGGTATCTACCCAAGAGCTTGTTAAGAGGCCAGCTCCGGGGCCCCACGCCCTGAAGCCCCACGTCAGAAGGCTTCCGGTGGGGCCCAGGAATCTGAATTTCTGGGGAGCCTCTCTGGGATTCTGAAGCAGATGATCTGAGGACAGAGGAACATGGAGGGCAAGTCTGGTCCCTGGCAGATTCTTCTACTGTAGGTCTGGGGGCGTGGCCCGAGGTTCTGCATTTTGAACACACTCCCAAGGAGTGTTGCTGCTGCTGGTCTGGGGGTGGGGGTCCCACGTCAAGTGGCCTAGCCGCAAACCATCTTTTGTCCTCCACGGCCGTGCATTTTAGACCCTATTTCCGCTTCCTCTCTAAAGGCGTCCTCACTGCCTCGTTCACAGCAAGCGTGATAGACCAATGCTCTCTGCTGGACTTTCCTCGGTTACTGCAGTACTCTGAAAGCATCTTCCCGAAAATGCGGGTTTCCCTGTACAAAGCACTTCCTCCGGCAAGTGAGTTTGGGAAGTGCTCCCTGCTGGGGTCGCAGGGCCTGAGTGAGAGGCTGCCAGCCCGCGTCCCTACCCGCCCTCCCCCCGCTGTGCTAGAGGGACGCTAACTGAGCCCACTTACCGAGTAGGACAACTCTGTGTTCATTCACCCAAAGCTCTCGCGTCTCTGCCCGACTCAAGCCCGCCGCCCTCGGACGGCACACACCCTGCTTAGAAGTCACGGTGTCCTTCCACGGCGTCAAGGGGTCCGAGACAGGGAGCCGTGTCGCCCAGCGTTTGGGCCTCAGGGCCGCCACCCAACGCCACCATTTTCGCCGTCGAGTTGCCGGCCTGTGTGCACTCCCACAGGTGACGGAGCCCAGCAGAGCCCATGCTGACTTCCGGAGCGCACGCCCCAGGCCTCGCTCCCGTTTCGCGGCCGCCTTCTGAAGACAGAAGCAGGTCCTGGCGGTGGACATTTCAGGACCCCCGTGTGAGCTCTCCAGGCCATGATGAAGTACACTGAGTAAGGCGGGGTGGGGGGAAGCAGGAGGGGTCTTCCGGAGATGTGAGCTCATGGCTGAGGAATGCCATTTCCCCCAGCGTGGGTTTCGGGTGGACTTGTCCATGAAACCCCACTGTCTGCAGAAGACCTCTGCAGGCGGACCGGGATGAGGCCGGCACATTCGGCACATCTGGCCCTGTAGAGCTGTGAGCCTCCCTGCTCCCCTACCGAGTTGGGAGTGTTCAGAGCTGCTAGGCGGATGCGGCCGGGACAGATGTGCCGTTCCGTGTGCTAGTCCCACAGGCTCGCTCACGGGATGAGAAATTGCACAAAACCTCGTGGGTTTGCGTGTCGATCTTACCCTGCCCCTCCTGGCTCATCTGATTACAGGAAGTCTACAGCAAGAGAGCTAACCAGCCGCACACCCTGTGCAGGTGGGAGGGTCCTGGGGGAGAGGAAAAGGCCCTTTTGCAGCTCTTCCGCTCTCCTGCCCAAGTTGCCTCTGACCTTGGAGCTCAACACTAGTCCTCAATCCTCTCCCCACTCCTTGGCCGAGCATTTCTTAAACCAGAACTAACGTAATCTGGACACAGCTCCTCCAAACCAAAACAAAGAAATTTGAGTAAACAAAAATCACTTTTCTTCCATCTCCATGCCAGAAGGAAACGTGCAAGAAACATGTACTCACTTTCCAAGCTGTACATAAATCCCTTAAAGAAGTGTCCCCCCCCCCCCCCCCGTTCCGAAACCCACCAGCAGAGCCTAGTGGAGCCGGCCCGGCCAGCCGGCGCTGACATTCCTGACAGCTCTTCTGTCGGAAAATTTCTTCCTTTTCTTTCCCGGGGCCTCTAATTTCTTTCTTGGCTTCTCAGGCCTAACAGTGCGTTTTGATGCAAACAGGAATTAGTCCCGTCCCCAGTCCTTAGGGGCGCACGGCAGCCAGGGCTCCGACTCCGAGCTCTGCACTGCGCTGGGGGGTCTGCACGCCTGCGGATCTCCCGCCTCGCTCCGCTCTGCGCTTTTCTGATGGGCTGGTCTCGGGGCCGAGTCCTGGTCGCCCAGAGCGGGCGCAAAGCCTCCCGTGAGGTGGGCCTGGGCTGCGGGAGTCGGCGCGAAGACACTAAACGTAGAGAACACAAGGGGAGCGCCCTCCCACCGTGAGCCGGGCAGGAAGTTGGCCTAAGCAGCAGGGGTTCCCCATCCAGAGGGCGCGCCCAGGGTCTGGGGGGTGCTCCCGAGACGCCTCCAGTCCTCAGGTCCCCGCCCTCTCCCCCCAGTACTAGGACGGTCGGAGGCCCCCGGCCCACAAGGGCTCCGACGTCCGGCCGCGCGGGGCGGGGGCGCAAGGAGGAGGCGCGGGGCGCAGCGCGCCGGGCGCGGGCGCGGGCGCGGGCGCGGCGCGGGGGGCGCGGCGCCTTTAAGGCCCGCGTCAGGCCGAGCGAGCGCAGGGGCCGGGCTCGGGGCGGGGCCTCGGCGGGGCGGCCGCGCGGCTTCACCTGCAGTTCGGAGCGCGCGGAACAGAGGCGCGGGCGGCTGCGAGGCCGGCGGACGCACCGGCCTGAGGGAGCGCGCCGCCGGCCGACTTGGCCTGGCTCCCGGAGCCGGGCGGCGATCGCGGCGGCGCGGCCGGGCTGGAGGCGCGGGGCCCGATCGAGCGGCTGCGGCGGCGGCGGCCATCGGAGCTGCGCGATCCGGGCGGCGGCGGCGGCCGGGAGCGGGCTCCGGGCGCCGGGCTCCGGGCGGGCGCCGGGGCGCGGCGCGGCGGGAAGATGACCGCGGGCTCCGGCGTGCTCCTCGTGCTGCTCTCGCTCTCCGGCGCGCTCCGGGTAAGTTGCCGCCTGGCGTCCCGGCCGCTCGGAAGCCCCGGGCGCCGCGGGGCCGCCCCCGGAGCCGGCGGGGCGCGCACTCGCCCGGAGGGGCTCTCCCGGGCGCCCCCGCCGCGAGCACCGCTGCATCCGGAGGCTCCCGCGCCCCGCGAAGCCGCCCGCGGTGGGCAGGAACCGGAGCCGCCGGAGCCGCGGCGAGCCGTGGTGCGGAGCGGGCTGGGATGTGGGCGGGTGGAGGGCCCCGAGAGCTCTGCCCGAAGCGGGACCCGCCAAGCATCCCTCGGCCGCCCTGGGTCCGCGGCCGCGGCTCGGAGCTCGGCTCTCCCGCGCCTGGGCAGGCTGCCCGCTGGCGGAGCCGGCGCGCCCTCCACCGCCCGGGAGCGCGAGCCTCCGGAGTTGGCGAGCCCCAGTCCGGGCCAGGACTGCGGGCGGGGGAGCTGGCGACAGCAGGCAGGGAACCAGCGGCGCTGGGGACACCCGGTCTGGCCGCGCTGCCCGGGGCCGGGGTCTCGCGGCGCGGCGCCGCCTCCGCGCTCGTCCTCCGGGTGCCGACGGGAACCTTGGCGGAGGCCGGGCGGAGGATGTGGACCGCGGGGCACCCTCGCCGCCGAGTCCGCGACGTGCGGCCCGAGCCCGTGTCCGGCGGGGCCCTCGCCTCCGGGAGCGGGGCCGGGGAGCCAGGCGCCGGGCGGGCACAGGCTGAGGGAGCCCGGGAGCGCGGTCCGGGCTGCCGTCCCCTTCCCGCCGAGCCCGCGAGCCCGGCCCCCAGACCGGCTGTGCGCGGCGGGTGCAGGCCCCGGGGGCGGCGTGCGGGGCTGCGCCGGGCGGCGCCCCCGGAGAGGCGGCGGGGCCGCGGGAGTGGCAGGAACCCCCTCTCGTGGCCGATCGGCCTCGCTGCTCCTCCGGCGGCGCGGCTGTAACCTCGAGACGAACAAGTGCGGCGCCCCCGGGCCCGCTCCGAGGCTGCGGGGCGCTCCGGCTGCGCTCGCCACCCGCCCGGGCGGGGCGAAACTTTCCCGGGCGAGTTCGCCTCCGGGACTCCGGCCCACCGTGCAGCTCCGTTCCCGAGGAGTGGAGCCGCGGTTTGGAGCTTTCCCGAGGAAGGAACCCACGCCCCTCGCCCTCCCCATGGCGCTTTTGGGGGCGGGCGCCCGGGCCCCGGCCGGCGGCGGAGTGTGGAGTCGAGGCCGTGAGGGCGGCGGCCCCGCAGAGGCAGGACTGCGGGCTGCGCCCCTGGTGCCCGTGCGCGCTGGCGGGGGAAGGGGCCGCGGCGCTCCGTCGTCTCGGCCCAGTGTCCCTGCCGCGCCGCGCGGTCTCTTCGACGGCTCCCCACCCCGCCTGGCCGGCCTGGAGCCGCCACTCCCCGCAGCCCGGCTGGGGCGCCTTGCTGCCTCCGGCGCCTTCCGCTGCGCAGGGTCCCGGCGCGCTCCAGGACAGGCGGACACCCACCCTTTCGGGTCAGTTAGAGGCGCTGTCTCGCCTGGTTGCGCTAGAGATGGGGGCTCCGAGGGCGGGTCGGTGTTCAGCCGAGCGGAGGTGGGAGGCCTGGAGGGTGCAGCCCCGTCTTTGGGAAGCCTCCCTCCTTGCCCAGAGCCGAGCCGCCCCCGGGAGGACCTCCTTTCTTGCTCTGCCGCCTCCTCCAGTCCTGGTGACCCACGGAGAAGACGTGAGCCCGCAGGCCCTCGGCACCAGAGCCCAGCGTGGTCCTCAGGCCGCCGCTGGCCGCCGCTCCCTGCTCTCTGCGGCTGCCCGTGCTCCTCACATGCTGCCCTCTGTGGGGCAGGAGAGGTCCTCCCAGGCGGCCCTCCTGCCTTCAGCCGGCCGGCCCTCCTCCCCACCGGCACCCCGACCCCAGGCCAAGCCTGCAGGGCCCCCTTAGCCAAGCCGGGCTTCTGCCGGCCCCGCGCGGGAAGCAGAGGCTCCTCCCCCCCGACGCAGGGTCAGAGGGGCGGGAAGTGAGGCGCTGCTTCCCGCGGGTCCCCGCCCCATCGCTCAGGTCGGTTCATCCTGCCCACACCTGGGTGTGAGCGCAGGACCAGAAGGCGTTTCCAGAGCCAGAGGCCACATTCGCACAACTTTGGTCACCGCACGTGGTGACAGCTGTCCTGTGGCCTCCGTGGTTCCTGACACTCCCTCCCTGTGCCGCGTTCATCACTGACACCTGACCCGGGGTGCGTGTGTGCGGAGGGGAGCGCACGGTGCCTGGGGTTGTGGCTCTGCCCTTGGCTTCCGGGGTCCACGGGGTCTGGGGGGGCTGCTGACCCACGTGAGGCCCCAGAGCATGGAAGCGGAGGAGCGCTGGGTTTGGGCGGAGACAGTGGCTTCTGCGTTTCTGTCCTAGCGGGAGGCGAGACCCAGCCTGTAGCAACCCCTGGTAAACGTAGGCTTTGGATTAAATTTCTGTCCGCTTCACATTTGTTCCAACCTCTTTTCTTTCCGTTCTCAGGCCCATAATGGGGATCTTACAGCCAGGGAGACCTGCAAAGCTGGATTCTCTGAAGAAGACTACACGGCATTAATCTCGGAGAACATTCTGGAAGGAGAGAGGCTACTCAAAGGTAGGGGGCTTGGGGGGGTGAGAAGAAATTGCGCCTCGTGCTCTGGACGGGGGAGACCTTTCCAGGAACAGGCAAGGTGGGGCTGCCTTTGAGCCGGGCTCTTTGCAAGATGATGGCTCTGAGGTCAGTGAGATGGGGAGTCTGGGGACCTCAAAGGCATTTTGCATCACAGGTGAGTGATTCAGAATGCCTGTCATTTTTGAGTGAGGTGAATCATTTCCTGGGCAACAAACTGGAATTCGGATGTAACGTCACCCAAATAATGTGCAGGGAGAGACTTTCTTGCTAAGTATTTTTATGTATGAAATTCTGGATTCTTAAATTATCCCTGCTTTGAAATGCATGATAAAGCAGACGATGTTGTTGGAGATGCGGTAAATAAGCCCACAGACGTTCTGTTCACAAATGTGGCATTCATTTTCATTACTGCCCCACTGACAACACGAAAACACACATGCAGGAGGGAACTACCAATTAGCTTTCTCGTAATTGTAGGATTAAATCCACATTTGTGATGGGAACGTCAGAGGCAGCTTCAGAAGTCAAGTGACAGTAGATCATTCTGCATGTTGATCTGTTTCCCTTTCGAGACAAACTAATTAAACTTTCCATTTGCATGGGAGGGGAAATAAATCCGTTCTTCCTTCTGAGGATTCCAAATCCTACCACGAACACCGCGGCTGTGCGCCTTCCCAGAAGTAGCAGCTTTTAGCTGATTTCAGAGGGATGGAGGGAGCGAACTTTGGATAAAGCTTGAGAGCTAAATTTCAGCGCTCACGACTAAATAATCCTCACGCGGCTGACTTTCTCCCCAGTTTTGTGTTTTAGGGAATCTGGGATTTTCCCTTAAGAGCTGACAGGGGCTCCTCTGGGTGGGGAGAGGGTGGGAACACACACACAGCGGGAGGCGAATTTCCAGGTCCTCTTCCTTGGAGGTGGAGCTCGAGGCTTCCCTCGTTCGCGCCTGGTTGTACGAATCGGGATTGTTGCCGGTACCAAGTGCAGCTCTTCTTATGTGCTCGGTGTCGTCTGCGTTGACTGCTAAGGGTATGATACCGTGACTCTTTCGTTGAGTCCCCCCAAAAAATAAAAATAAAAATGAAATTCCCAGCCGTTGACCAGAAGCAGAATGGGCGTGTTGCGCGAGGAAGCTTGTATTGGTAAGAGTTTTTAGGCGCTGCTCTGTGAATTTTAGGAGGGTGGGCCACCTTTCAGGGTGTATTAGCCTACTGAGTGACCCAGTGTGTGCGCTCGGGGAAGGCCCGGAAGATGCTCTCACACTCAGTGTGTTGTAGTGTCACACGTGGCAAGGGACACGCGGTACCGCCGTGTCCTTGTCCAGAAGCTGGCATCCTGGGCCTCCCTGGGGATGGAGCCTCTCTTGATAAGATTGTGGGTATCAGTTTTATTCAGGAACGTAAGGAAAAGTGCCTCTTGGTAAAGCCAAGTGCTACCTACCGTGGAAGCGAATGCCAGATTCTCGTACCTTTTATGATGAAATGTGGGATTTCTAACAAGCATATGGTCTCCGTCCTGGCTGGTTTGTGGTTCCAGGCTGAACTGGCTTCCTCTGCGCTCGGGCCGGTGTCGTGGGGAAATCTTGGCCACTGGCTGGACCTTGGCCGGCCCCCTGAGCCCGGACAGGCTTCACCCAGTGTGGAACGGAGAAGGTGAACCTGGACCAGCCTTCAGCCCTTGGGGATGCACGACCCATATGCGGGCACGTACTTATCCCTGAGAGGAGGCCCAGCCCCACCCAGGTGGAGGGGGGAGGTGCAGGTGTCTCCCAGGCATCGGGACCTGCTCTCACCCTCCTGTGGGACAGGCTAGAGCCCCGTTGCTTCTCCTGCACCTGTGTGTATCCCCTTCCCCCCACTGTTCTCAGGGACCAAGATGTTTTATGTCTTAGAAATAATTTTACACATATGGAGGCAAAAGCTGACGCAGACACACACTCAAATCAGGGCAGATAAAAATTTCTCTTTTTATGTACGTTCTCTGCAAACCACAAGACCACAGGGAAGATGTGAGCATCCAAAATAAAATAAAGCCACGATATTTCTGTTATTCTGGTAGGAATCAAGTTAAATAGATAATGACTGCTTATAATTGAGTTATTCCAACAGAGAGAGCTTAACCTTAATTTGACAAGCAAAGCTTCCCAGAGTCACCGTTTTATTGTAAGTGTCCTGAAAGCCATTAACGGCTGCTTGGTGGCTCCTTCTCTTTGCCTGAGTCAGCTTACCAGCAGCCCCGAACATCCAGATTCCAGAAGGAGCGATTTGTTACACAGTAATTAACTTATTTATGATAAATGGATGGAAGAAATGTCGTGGCATTTTGTTTTATGTCTAAATGAAAAGCATTTGCATTCTAAAAATTTCATGCTAATTAGGCTTAAAATAGTTTTCCCCAATAGGGTAGCAAGCACTATGGTATTGTGAACCTTGTCAGCAGCAGAGCCTCTATGTACAGCCGTGTGGGGCATCCGCTGGGCTGATTTGTAGTGTTCCCGGATCCCCTCCGAGCTGGGTTTCCTGTGCCTGCTTTCTCTGGGCAGCTCTCGAGCGTAACCCCGTACCATTAGCGGTAGTGTTGTTTTCAGGATTGTTCACTTACGGCCGTGATCATCAGTGCGTGGTAATATCTACGGGAGGACGGTTAAGCCGTTCTCCTCCGGCCAAAATGGGACGTTCCGTGCGCCGTAGTTCAGTGTGGGGCATTTGCTGAGCTGGTGTCTTTTTCTCGGCTTTGTTAATAATTAACAGCCCGCCCACAGCTGAGGCAGTGACCTGCATTGCTCTCTCGTGGCAAGCAGAGTCCTGGAAAACCCAGACCAGCTTCGTGGCAAAATGGGAGAGTGATAGGCTGTATAGTGGGAGCCCAGGACGCGTGGGTCCTAACCCCCCTGGGTCCTGGACAGGAGGCGGCGTGTGAGTAGCCGTGTCTGCTGGGGGCAGGAGGGTGTGGAGTCTGGATGCTAACCTCACAATACAGAGAAGAGGGGAGCGCTGTTTCTGAGGGCTGCCTCGGGATGCCTTTGTGCTCCCACTCTGCCTTAGCTCAGGGCCATCCTGTGCAACCCAGCCACACTCTGCTTCCTCCTCAGAGAACTTCTGCTCTCTGGGCCAGCATCTCTCTTGCTGAAACAGGACGGTTCACGAGGGCAGCAGCTCCAGCACTCTGCTCTGCTGTTTTAGACCATCTCAGAGTGTGCTCAGCCAACAGGATAAAACCCCATTACCAGAACCTTAAACGAAGGGGGCTTAATTTTTCTCATGTGATGGTGAAGAGAGATGGTCGGGGTCTGGAGCAGCTTGTGAGCGCCATTATCACTACCTGATCTTTATTCTGCCGTCTGTGGCTTGTTAGCTCGGTTTATTACCTCCTAGTTGTAAACTGGCTGCTGTGGCTCCGGCCATTGCATTTGAGTTTGGAGCAGGATAAAGGAGGGAGGAGGGGCACCATTTGCATCCCTTCCCTGCATGAGGAGATCAAGCACTTTCTCGAGATGCTTGCTGTTCTCCTTGGCTAGAACTAGGTCACATGCCGCTCCCAGCTGAAAGGGGTGGGGAGGCTGGGATGCAGAGAATTGCTGGGAAGCGGAGAATTGCGTTGTCGTATTTGGGTTAGAGCTATTATGATCCACCACCTGGTAGATCCATCTCCTTGGAGCAAGTAAGATTCTGTTTTAGGAAGGAAGGAGGGAGGAATGGATACCGAGGAGATAAGCATGGTGTCTGCCCTTTAAGGCTGTGGCTCCCAACACCCTCCCTAAATGCACCCTGGAAGGAATGACTCATTTGCATACTAAGGCCCAGAGAGGGAGGGAGGGGAGAGGGAGGGAGGGATGGGATAGAGAGGGATGGGAGGGGGAGGGATGGCACAGGGAGGGATGGGAGGGGGCGGGATGGGGGAAGAGCCCACATGCAGGTGTTTGGCATCAGCACCTAAGAATTGTGCACAGCGTCATGGGCAGGGCCAGAGGTACCACTATCGTATCTTGACAAGTGTAGAGACACTAGCCTCTTCTCCAGGCACTTGGGCTTGACCCACCCCGTGAGACCGGTCCCTCTTACTGGGGAAGAAGGCGTCACCAGACGAGGGACAAGAGGCTCAGCTAGTCTGCTGCCGAGCCACACGTGGCTTCGGGCCTGACCCATGCGGTGGTGGCTGTGCAGTGACAGTCTCAAACGAAGTCGTGAATGAGCCCGAGAACGCAGACCCTGTAACGCATCTGGGCCCCCTCAGCTCACCAGCCGGGGAGCAGGAGCTGCTGGGACACCCAGCTGGTGGTGCTAATGAGAAACCTCCTGCACGGGCTGCCTGTCCCGCGTCCACTCTCACCGTCTTCCTCAGGCTCCTGTTCTGTACTGACCCATTCGGCGTACGCAGTCCTGTCTATGATGCTCACACGACAGGTGGACTCTGTTACGCTGCGGTGGCAGCACGGCCTTGCTACGGCTAGGACGATCTGGTTAGGTTACTCTGTTCGACGAGGCTTCTGGAAAAGGGTTTTTCTTTCTTCCTTCTTTCCTCGTGGTAGAGAGGAACCTATTCAGCTGGCCATGCCCTCTGCCTTTTTCCCTTACCTCTTCCTCCTGCCTGGAAGACAGACGTGA
This sequence comes from Martes martes, assembly GCF_963455335.1. Lineage (NCBI taxonomy): Eukaryota > Metazoa > Chordata > Mammalia > Carnivora > Mustelidae > Martes > Martes martes. The sequence goes on along the minus strand of NC_137896.1, from coordinate 2,234,988 downwards.
TGTCTGAGACAGAGCAGCCATCTTATGACTGTGAGGATGGTGGAGCAGGAACTAGATCCTAGGTGGCGTGCTTGACCCACATCCAGATAACCTCTGGGCTCGTTGTCCCCCTGAAAGGTGAGAAAACCAAGGCTGAAATACCACAGTTGGGTTTTTTGTCCTTGGTAGCGCAGGCGATCCCGGGTGAGGGAAGCTAGCACTGTTCACGGCAGCAAGTAGCTGTCCTTCCCTCGTGAAGCCTGGAACACATTTCATCCTCTGACTTGAGCCCAGGTTTGGGGAGCCCCTCTACCCATCCTTTGTTCCTTGGGCCTCGGTCTTACTCCTTCTGTAGCAGCCCTGCTCCTTGTGGATGAGAATCCGTGTCCAGCACCCGGATCGCAGAGCGCACGCCATGGTGCTCAGTACGTGTTTGCTGAGCAGATGGAATGAACAGTCAACCACATTAGTGTCCGGGCCAGGATGTGGATGAATCATTAAATGTAGGAAGCCAGGCTGCCTGTCTGCCCCGCCCGCTGGGGAATGTGCAGTCTTTGCTGGCTCTCTTAGCCGTCCTCCTCCAGGAAGCCAGGGGAGCAGGTCTGGGGTCTCTGACTGCAGTGCTGGCTAGCTCGGGGGACCTCAGCTGCACGAGGGGTGGAGGTGAGGGCGGCCACACGGGACTGCGCCCTGACCGGCGGCTCCACTGGCCTCCCGCCAGCACGTCTCTTGCTCTGGAAGCCAGAGGAACACTCCTTTTGGAGCACCGAGACTTGCTCGGCCTCTGTTGGCAGCCGCCTCCGGGGTCCCCGAAAAGGAGCCTGCTATGGAGCGCTCGCTGGAGACGGTGATGCCCTTCTGGCTGCCTTTGGGGCCAGCCTTGCTGTTTTGGGGTCGCTTGGGTTCTCAGCGGCTTTTCCCCCCGATTTTGTCTGGGGGCAGAGATAGGTTGAGAAAGGGAAGTTTATTCCCATAGACAGTGGCCTCAGTCAGAGGCGGGGTCAGCCTGGGAAGGCCTGGCTGCCAGGGTCGCACCCGAGCCAGAGCGCCGGTGCAGAGGGGGTCCCGGTGGCCAGAAGGAGGCAAACCACCGCGGGCTGGCACTCCGCAGCCGCGTGGCCCGTGTGGCCCGGGGGGGTGCTGGTGGCCTCTGGGTCCCTAAGCAGTGTGTCAGGAGCCCCCCAGCCCGCATCTCCTAACTTCGGGCCGGTGTGTGTGTCGTCACTGTCACCGGCCGAAGCCCCGCGCTGCAGAAAGCTCACGCACCAGACAGACTCGGGGAGGACAGGTGTGTGGACGCCCCGGCTTCGAGGTGAAGACTTCTGCGTTTCAGAACCGCATGTCTTGATGGCGTCTCAGGATGCAGGAATGCGAGGTCACGTGTGATTGTCCCACAGGACCCCCGGGTTCTGGCTACACCACACGCCAGCCCTCCGCAGACCCCGCTGTGGGAGCCTCTGGAAAGCTTTGCCGACAAGGTAACACAGGTCCTGCTTTGTGGGTCAGAGGCTGAGTGATCGGTCAGGGCGGCCGGGAGGCCGGCCCGGATACGTGCATTTGCTCTACGTTCCCTGTTTGTCCGGACCCGTGCCTGTAGCTCGTTTGTCCTTCCCATGCACTGTGAGCAAAGATGGTTTCCGAGCTCTGAGATCACGTGCCCACAGGCTACCCCAGATGTTCATGGCATCGTCATAAAATTAGCAATTATCAGGGACTCGGATGTGCTAATTGTTTCTCGTCTTGGACATTTGCAACACGCAGAGGCCCAGTGTGTCAAGAGGTGCTCGATCGCCATCGGTGATGCTGAGGCCTCATCGGAGTTGGGTCCAGCCTCCGTGGACACCTCGGGTTTGCAGAACTGGCCCTGGGATCACAACAGCCAGGATTTTGTGATGCCAATGGGCGTTTTCAATTCTGGGCGTGAAGCACACGGTCCAGAGCATGTGCTCTCAGCTCTCGGGCTTGGCCAGCGCTGGGGAACCCCGAGAGAGTCCCCGGTGAGGAGGCCTACGGTCTGGAAGCTGGGACGTGGGTGACCCGAGCACCAGGGACAGGAAGGAGGCCTCCGATTGTGGACCTCGAGGGGAGCCAACGACTCTCTCTGAAGATGGCTCCCGGAACCCTCTCGCGGCAGGACGAGCGTGAGCGGTGCGTGTGCGACTCGTCTGTCCCAGGTCTGGAGGCCCGGGTGTCCCCAGGGCCCCCCGTGATAGGTCTCCAGGCCTACCCTCTCCCTCCCTGCCCCAGTCCCTCCGTCTCTGCATCTTTGAAGCTTAAGCAGATGCCAGAACTCATCACCGACCGAGAGCAAGGGAACGAGCGAGGATTCGTCCTTCCAAAGGATGTGCTGGTTATTCTATTTGAAGGAGCAAGTTTGACGTCGAGTGAATTCCATCACCACAAAACACCATACTGCATGTGGGTTCCTGTGCGCCAAGGGCGGTAGAGCTCCCCTCCCCGCGTGTTGTGAAGCCTCACGGGACAGGCTCCCGCTTTTCGTTCCCAGAGGGGAATGTGGGAAGTTGCCGCCTGGGCTGCTTTTGTCAGAAGGTTCAGAATTTGGGTGACTTTTTGCCCGGGCTCTCGGCTGCCCTCTCCTGGCGTCTCAGGCCGACTCCCTGACTCCCACGCTTCGACAGAAGAGAACAGAACAGCAAAGCTAGGTGGCTACCTTCGGCCGGTGTGTTCTTTCTCCCGAAGCCCACTCCCCTTCCCGACCTCCATCGGGGCAAGCCGGTGTGTGTCGAGGTCTTCCCGGGCACTGACGCACCTGCTCCCGTGACGCCTCCGAGACACCTGGGTGCTCGCGGCGTTTGCAGGTCCTGCCCTAGCCCTGCTGGGTCTGTGCAGAGCCCCCCCCCCCCCCCCCCCCCCCCCCGTCGCGCCCTGCGGCGGTGCAGCCCCGCCCGCCTTCGCAGGCAGGAGTTCGCTTAGGTGGCGGATCCCGTCGTTCTGCCGTTGGCCGGCGTAGTTAGCGGCTTGGGACACACACACTTAGCTGCTTGCTGCTCTGGACACTGGAAATCCAGCAGGGCCGGTCTCCAGGCCGCCGTGAAGGCGTGGGCCGGGCTCGGGGCAGAGTCCTCGGCCTTGCCTGCTCAGCCTCTCGGGGCGCCGTGCTTTCCTTGGCTCGAGGCCCGCGCTCTGTTCCCACAGTCACCCCGCTACTCCCGCCTGTGCGCCCCCGGGCTTGCATCGCCGCCTCCGACCCGGCCGCCTCCCCCGTCCACTTATGAGGGCCCTCCTGATGGCATCGGGCCCACCGCGGTAGCCCGGCCGTCTTTAATCTCCGGTCCTTGCATCAGTCACCACACAGAGGCCCGGGTGCCGGGCAGGGGACACTCACCGGCATCCCCAGGGCCTGCCTCGAGCCTGTGTCTCCAGCCCTGACGCGCTGAGGCCCGTGCACCTTGTTGTGTCCTTCATTCCGTTCCTGGGGGTCCGCAGCAGCTCCCATGGACACCCCCTTCCCTGTGGGGGAAACGGGGTCCCGGAGCAATTGGGGAAGCCGGGGCGCATCAGGACATGCCAGTGCTCGGACGCCCCGTGCCGCTCATCCAGTCCCGCCTCGGTCCTGGGGGTCCCAAGCCCTCCCCGCCGTGCCCCGTGTCCCTAGTGCCACTTGGAGCTGCGGGGGGAGCGGGCTGCGGAGCCCACAGCAGCTCGCGACTTCGAACGGCCCCTTGTTTGGCTTCACTGTTTCCCCGCCCGCAGCGTGTGGGGATTTAGGAAGGATTAAGGTAAGCCTTCAGCGACAGATAAATATCCACCGGCACAAGAGTCCCTCACCCTGCCTCGCCGGCGGGAGGACGGGAGGACGGTCCTGGTGGTGGGGGACGGGAGCTTCCCTGCCCAGGCCGAGGCCCCCCGGGAGGAGCCACAGGGGCGGAGGGAGGCCTTCCTGGCCTGCCACGGTGCATTTTCCATTTGGAACGCAGTTTCGTTAAGTTCCAGCCCCTGGGTGGGGGGTGCAGACCCGTGTCTGTCCGGGAAGGATCCTTCTTTCTCTCTGAGCGGGATGGAGGAGGGCACCCCCCCCCCCAGGGTCCTCCCTCGGGGCTGTGCACCTGTGTGCTCACCCGACGTGGAGAAAGGTCGGATCTTTGTCTCACGTTGGTTTTGCTGCCAAATGTAACTTTGAACACTGTTGACGCTGATCTGCCTGGAAAGCTGAGGGGGGCCTCGGTGTCCGTGTTTGCTAAGTGCGCGGTCCCAGGCTTCTGCTGCCTGCAGGGCCAAGGGGTGGGGGGAGTCACGGGCATTCTTGGGACAGGGGCCCGGCTGGGCTGCCCTCCTCTCTGTGGGCCGTGGTTTCCTTATCTGAAGAGCAGAGGCCTAGCACGTCCAAGAGTGGTTGGGGAGCTGCCCGCCTAGGGGACACTGGTGACACCCGCAGGCCCCCGCGTCCCCTCCCAGACCTACTGTAGTGGGTCGAATGGTGAGCGCCCCAAGAGTCATCCCCCGGAACTTTGTTTGGAGAAGAGGTCTTGGCAGACATAATTAAGTAAGGTTCCTGAGATGAGATTGTCCTGGATGGTCCGGGGGCCTCCATCCCGGGGCAGGTGTCCTCATAAGAGACAGAAGAGCAGAGACACAGACCCAGGAGAAGCCACAGGAAGGGAGGCGGAGGGAGAGAGACGCCACCACGACCTCAGGGGGGTCAGAGAGGCCGAGAGCTGGAAGAGGCAGGAAGGACCCTGCCCTGGAGCCTCCCGGGGGCGGCACAGCCCTTCGCGCGGCTTGAACCTCAGACTCCAGCTTCTGGAACACCAAGAGATGAAGTTCCTGGTATTTCAACCCTCTGAGCTTGTGGTCATTTGCTACAGGTGCCCCGGGAGGCTCAGACACCCAGGGCCTCGGAAACCTAGGGCTGGGCCCTGGGAGCTGCTGGATTGATCTGTCCCCCGGGGAAGTTGGTGCTGCTTCAAGCCGAGGACCTCAGGTCAGGAGGAATTTTAGCCTCGGAATCCCGGGGTCGGCAGAAGCCACGTCATTCCCAAGGGTGTCTGCTGGGTGGTAGGCGGTGTCTGAGCGTGCAGCTCGGGCGAGCGGCGGGCACAATGCTGGGAGCGTCCACCTCACGGGGACAGTGCACGAGGTCCTTCGTGGCAGAGACCCCCTCTCCTGTCTTCAAAAGTGTGACCCGGAGCAACGCCATCGGGTCCGTGGAACAGTTGCTCTCCTCCCATTAGCACCCCTGGTCAGATGCCGTCTTCACGAGGTCAGAGCTGGGATCAGATCGCGTGGTGACGTCATCAGCGTTTTGTTGGTCTGCCTGTGGGCATGGCCGGCGGAACCCCTGGCTCCAGGGGAGGAGGGCTCGCTCCCCCTGCTGCCCAGACGCTGGGGCAGGCGGGAAGGCGCGGGCGCCCAGGCAGGGAAGCATTTGCAGAACGTGCCTCTTCTCTCCCTAAAACTGCTTTGCCGAGCAAATGCAGAAAGGCCTTACTTATTTCTGGCTCCGCGAGTCGAGTTCCCTGTGTTTCGAGCTTCCGCATTTTGGCTGCCTGGCTGCTCGGCTTCTCCAAAAGCAGAGGTTCGCACGCCTGCTCCGGCCGTCCCTGCCGCCGCCCCTTCCTTACTGCTGCATGGGGACGGCCTTGCGTATCCTTGGGGACCGTCGCTTCCCGGTCCGCAGGTGTGTGGGTGCCGGGAGCTCGGGGCCCCCTCGGGGAGTCAGCGGCTGCTGTGTCCTGCAGCCTGGCTGTCCTGACTCTTGTGGGGTCTGGGGTGGGCCTGGCCCGTCCCTCCCCAGGAAGAACTGCGACAGCTGGACTCACGATGTTTCGGGTCCCCGAGCTCCGCTCCCACTGGGCCCCGGGGCTGTGTCTTCTGTTGCCCACGAGTGCCTCTGGTCGCAGGGGCCGAGGGGGAAGGGCCCTCGCTGGGACTGCCAGGAGCTGCTTCCTTGCTCGGTCCTGGGCCGGTTTGCAGTCTGGGGGGATTTCAAGGAGAAAGATGCCCTTTTTCCCTTTCTTGTTTTTCTTCAGTGAGGCGCTGGCAGAGGGAAGCCTCGGCTGGCTCGTCGGACGGGACACCTACGGGAACGCCGTGCGTAGGACGAGCCTCACGTGTGGCCACCTCTGGCGAGCGCAGGAAGCCCCGTGCTGGTCCCGGCGCCCGGCCCTCGTCCCGGTGTCGCTGGGACTGCCGCTCGGCCTGCAGGTTGAGGCTCCTTTGTGCTGGGGACCGTGCTGGGTGCCTCCCTGAGGCCCGCCAGACCCATCCGCACAACCAGCCTGGGAGGCAGGCTCCCTTCCCCTGCTTGGGGACGCCGACGTGTGACGCTTTGGGGCCCCTTGTTCACGCTTCTGCGCTGGTGCCGAGGAGCCTGGGTTGAGGTGGGCAGCCTGTCGCCTGAGGCCACCCCTGCCATGGACACCGCGGCCTCGGATGTTCCCGGTGGACACGGGGCACCCTGAGGTCCAGATCTGAGTGGCTTCCAGGGGCCCGGACCCCCATCCACTGTGTGGCAGCAGCTACACGTCCCGGGGAACCTTCCAGAGTGCCCACCGTAGGAGGACACGCGGTTCCGATGGCAGGGGCGGGTCTGGAGGGCCAGTGGGGTAATGCAGGTGGGCAGTGCCCGGCCCGGGGAGCATGAACACCGGGTCACACCGCTGCTGCCGCCACCGCTCAACCAAGTAGAGCCCGGCCGGCAGAAGTTCTGCTTCCCGGAGGCTCTGGGGAGCCCACATGTGGGCCCCAGCCAGGAGCAGACCCTCTGAGACAACACCGCATTCCTGATGCGGGGCCCAGACCTCCGTGGCCGTGGGCGCCTCTCTTTTCTGCGCGGCCCCAGTTGTGGGTAGATGAGCTCAGACGCTCGTCTTGAGCGTCGAGCCCCGAGATGCGGGGACCCAGCCTTCGATGCCGTCAGTTTTCTGTTAGATGCAGCTCTGTTCGATAGGTCTCTATGGCTGTTTTGGGGAACTTTTTCCTTCTTGGCCTTTCCTGTTTTATGTGCAGCCAGAGACCTTTTGGCAAAAGGCATGTTTTTTAAAATTGAATAAATAAATTACGGCCTGGCTTCTTGAAAGCTCTGTCAGCTCGTGGAGGGCCGCGCGAGCCTGAGTTGTTCACTGTGGTTACTTGTTAACAGGGCTCTGGTGTGATTGGATTGTCAGGGCGTTTTTGGTGCTGGGGTGGGGAAGCGCCAGGGGGGTGGGAAGCTGACGAGCCAGGTGTCGGCGCACAGGGTCGCCCTCTGTAAAGCCGGGCGCTTGTTTCTTAAACCCCTTGTGCTCTCCTACCTTCCCTCGCACCAGGAAGGGATCATGCCACTTACCTCATCTCGTCTTAGCATCTTAAGATAAAAACAGATGACCAGGAAGGGCTGCAGGTGATAAGATTGTGATCAAAAGTCTGTAAAACGATAGAACCTATGTTTTCTGGGGAACAGGGAGGCTCCACGATGACTGTTTTTTTTTTCGGTTAAAGGAGCCGGACCGCTTAAGGATTGATCTGCAGAGAAGTGTGAGATATACTTTCATGTGGGGGAAAAAAATACATGCTTAAAAGGTTAATGGCTGGTAAACGTCAATTTTCTACAATCTTGGCTAATAAAAATACCTTATAAGACAGAAAATGTCATGCTGCCGAAATTACAGGGGCCTTTGAAATCCATTTGAAGCCTTGGATCCTTTGAAAATGCCTGGGGGGGCGGGTGTGAGCTTCCGGTCTTTTCCTTGTGGTGGAGTGATGGCACCTTTGTGGGAAGGCGGAGCATCTCCGAAGGGGCGGGGTCTTTTGCCCTGGGATTTTTGGTGGAAACACGGAACAGGGGCTCTGCATTCCTGGGCCTAGAGGCTGCAGGTGCTTCTTTGTCCGGGCAGCCTGTCCACCACCGTACAGGTGCCCTGCGCCGGTGGGTCTTCGAGATGGCCCTGCGTCGGGGATTTGCGTTCGAAACGCTGTCAGCGTGGTAGTCCCTAAGATCCTCTGGTTTCTTTTTTATTTTTTTTTTAAACTTTATTTTATTTTTTCAGTGTTCCAAGAAAAACCTCTGGTTCTTTAAACATGATGACGGCGACAGCCTTTTGTGACAGCCCCTAAAATTAGAATGGACTTGTCTCTGCTCTTTGGGTAGGGATTCCAGCACACAGAGATTCTGGAACTTTCTGGAGTCTCCCGGGGAGAACCTGGGGGACTGGAGACTAAGGGTCTCCTCATCTTAGCCTCTACACATCCCCCGTCCTGTTTGCTTTCCTTGGATGCAAGTTTGAGTGTGCAGAGCAGACGCCTGGGCACCTAGAGAAAAGCAGCAGGGAGAAGAGGTGCTCGCCGGGTGTTACTGTCCCGGGGTCCTGCAGGTCCTTTGTCTTCTGCTGGATTTAATCAAGGCTCTCGACATGGGAGCCCCGTCTCCTAAAGCGATGGACAACAGCTCTCGCGTCCAGCCTGGCTGAATCAGTGAGGCAGAGGGGCCTGCGGGCCGCCTTCCCGATTCCTTACCTTCCCTCTGGGCGGGCGCGGGCCCGTGGGCTGGACTCCAGCTTGTCGTGAGGCCGCAGCAGAGAGGCTCCCGTGTCTGCAGTTCGGTTCTGAAAGTTTCTCGGCCTCCCCGACGTGGCACTGGTGCCTCTCACCTGTCCTTGTCGCATGGTGTGTGAGGCCTTGAAAACCTAGGAAAGGAACTTGATTTTCCAGCAGGGTGAGCCTGGAGAGGTTGTACCTCCGCCCTGGGGACGGGAGAGGAGGTGCCACTCCCCGGATGGCTCCGTCCCAACATAAGAGAATCTTACTTTTGCCTTTTCCCAGGGGAAACATTAAAATAGAGGACAGCTGGGGCCTCACCAACACGCCAAGGTTTGGGTCTGGACAGGTTGGGGCTCTTGGGACCGACCCGCTTGGGTTTGCGTGGGCTGACTGGGGGCAGGGGGCGGGGAGAAGGGGGCCGAAGGACAGCGGCCCGAGAGCAGGGGGACTTGGGAACAGGACGCCAGGCTCGTACTCGGTTGCCTCCTTTCTCTTGGATTCTGTCCTGAGTGGCGTTTCCTCCCTTTACAAAAGAGGCAGCGAGAAGAGAGTACTTTCCAAGCCAGGCCTCCGTCCTCTCGGGAGCGCTGGCACGGGGCTTGGGACTGCTGGAGACATGCCCCATTGTTGGCCTCTAAAAGGAGGATTCTGGAAGGATGTCATTCTGTGACGTGCCCACAAAAGTCCCCCGGTGGCTTCCTGGGGTCACCGCTTCAAGGAGGCACTAATTAATCACGTCCAGCAACTGCGGGGGGAGCAGGGGCCGCTCCCAAGACCAGGCGGCAGCAGCCCGCCCTCTGTCCGTCCGCTCTCCGCGCAGGCAGAAAATCGCATTGTTTGCTCCCTCTGGAAGATGGTTATTTCATCAGGAAGCCATCCCCTCCCGGCGGTTATCTAGGAATTGTCTCACTGCATTTCTCCCTTATCAGTTCTGAAATAATATTGTTTCCGTCTTGCTTAAATGCCACACAGGTTCAAACTTTTGTTGTTGGAAATGGCACTCTGGATGATGGCCTTGTTTATTGCCAGAGTCCCCGGTCACTCTCGAGGAGGGCAGATGTGATGGGGAGGGCGCCTGGGACTCCAGCCGCTTGTTTGTGTCTTCCTGCAGAGAGTCCCGAGTTCCAAGAGCCAGGCAGGAGCTGTGGAGGCAAACGCTTATCTATTTATTTCCAAACATATTGTGCCGTTAATCTCCACTCACCGTCTCCCAGGGGAACTGCTCTCCGTGAGACTGGAGCCTCTCTCCAGAAAGTTATTTGATTTTTGATGTAAGGGAGGGATTAATGCCACTGGATTTTGATAAGGCTGGCCGTCTAGTGTGGCACAGACATGCTCGTCCTGCCCATATCGCTGAGTCGGTTCGTTACGCAGGAGCACTGCGGAGCAGCGATATGGGCGTGCAGAGATAATTGTAGTTTTGCTATTTAAAAAATAAGTCTAGTGCTTTACAATGTTAAAATGATAACCTGTTTAGGGAAACTCACAGTGCCTGTCTTTTGGCACAGAAAAACCTCTTCTAGCGGCTTGACTTGGATCCTATTAATCTATTTTTATTTTCCTGAGCATAAATTAAAGCCTCATTCCTACTTGAACTCTTCAGCTAGAACGCGGGGCCAGAAGTGCATGTCTGCAGTGTCGGCCTGAACATGTTTCCAGGACTCTACACCAATCATGAGCTGATGCCTTTGCTTGTAAATGATCTCCAGGGCTGAGATTAGATGTACTTGGTTAGACTCCACTAAGTAGCTTGATCTGTGGGGGATGTTCCTGATCCAGGTGTGAATCTTGGTGTCTCACCTGGGGATTGGGGGAGAGAGGATTAGAGGCCACATTTGTGCAGTGGATCCGTGTCATCCCATATTCCCACCGTCCCTCTCTTCCTCACAGGGCAATGACGGGGCCGGTGTTCACACCAGCTCACTCACACTGCTGTTTCCCTTGTGGCCACGTCCGGTGTTTTTGTGGGATGGGTATCCGTGGAGGCCCCAGGTGGTGGTTAAAGGATGCCGGATAATGGAAACTGGGCCTGTTATTCTAGAAGGCCATGGGGTCAAGGGCTGTTGGACAGAGAAAGGCGTAGGCGTCCCAAGACGCCACACTTTGTTAATATTCCACATTGTTTATTTTGCCGTTGGTGGTGATGGTGATGTCTTGCTTCAGAAATGCATGTGGATCTTTGCATGTGGATACCAGAGCGGCTGCATCACTCTTTGGCCCATTAGTTAGGGGTCCCGGAGGGTCTTAGGCCCTCCAGGCCACGGTCCCAGGGCCCCTTTCCCTTTTTCCCCACACCACGCCCACCCCCTCTGGGGGCCGGCACGGAGCCACCTGCTGGAGCAGCTGGAACTTGCCGTCCCTTCCTTTGCTGCTCTGCTCCTTTGTTTTGGCCGCCCTAGCTGCCCTTTGATCTGCTGGACCCGTCCAGGGCTGCTGCCTCCAACCCCTCTCTCCATGGAGCCCCATTCTGCCGCCTTCTCCCGTCTCTCTGCCTGAGCTGAGTGAGATTAATCACTTTCACCTCCATTGTCTCATAGCTTTATTAAAGTATGTGATGATGTGGAGTTTCTTGGGTTCTCCACGTCTGACAGAATTGTGGTCATGCTGTGAGTGTGAGTGTGTGTGCACGTGTGTGTGTGGCGTTAGAGCTACAGATGTGAGGGAGGAGGTGTGCTAGGGAGCTGGAGAGCGGTGCCAGTTCCCCAGATCACCTACGAAGCCTCCCTCCCAGGAAGGATTCTTTGTGGGAAAAGGAGACGAGCTTTCTCGCACCTCTTGGAGGGGCAGAGGCTGGAACTGATAAGCAAGAAAATGTGAGAGCATGATAATTAGAGAAGGGTGGGCATCAAGTGGAAAAGTCAAAAGTGTTTTTCATTTTGCACCTCTGTATTAGGGCTCATTCGATGCATTTATTAAGCCATTATCAAAGCCAAGTAAGACAAGTGGGTCTTCGTCTAATGAACTTGCCCCTCTGTGGGCTGTGTTAGCTGCAGGTGTCCAGAGCATAATTGGATAACGATGGTGGTTATTACATGGTCTTCAGACCAGACAGCCCCACCCTTTGTCCACACAATGCAGTGCACGAGGCTGAGTTTTCCAGCTCCCGTTCCAACTTAGAACCACAGGGTAGGTGCCGGCCAAGCCTGACAGTCTTCACATCTCAGACCCCGATGCCTTTCTCCGACTCGGGGCCTGTGCTGTGACCCGGCTAAAAATCACACAGGCTGCCGTTTGGTAAACTTTTCCTGCTGGGTTGCTTGGCTGGTCTGGACATTGGCAAAGCAGGCAGTTCCGCATCTGAGGGTCAGGGCACCAAGGAGGCCCACCCGTTGATGTCTGCCTTAGGTTTTTAGTTACCTGACTCTTCTTCCCGCCTGCCGCCACGGCCGTCTGCGGGTATCACTTCTCTGGAGGATGCGGTAGTTCTGCCAAGCGATGTTGGTCTCAGGGAGTGGAGATCTGGAGACACCTGTGTGTCTGCACGTGCAGGAGTCAAGCTGCTTGGCTGACCCCGTTTCAACAATCCAGCCCCTCTCCTGGGCTTGCCGAGCCGGAGGCCTCCCCCGATGAGGCAGTGATGTGGTGTTTCGGCGCTATGCGCGCTCTCATTCTAGATACTGAAACGCACTCCTCGTGCATCAAGGATGTGTTTGTGTACTGTCTGCAGTTAGCTTGGGTGGTGGCCGCTGGGCTGGGGCAGCGTCCCACCCCGGTGCTCAGTCCACGGAAACACGTCTGCCCAGGGCTCATTTACTGTTCCCAGAAGACAAGTTCAGAATGCACAAGAGACAGGCAATGTGGAGGGAGTGGGAGCGCCAGGAAGCACGTTCTCTCTCCTGTAGAAGCACGGAGTCCAGGCTCTTCTGGGCCTCTGATGGTGGCCTGTGGGGTCCCAGAGACCCCCGAGGAAGGACGGCGCCCCGGTCACTGTGCTCATAGTCACTGATCAATGCTGATTTGATGCACTCACTTCCCAAGTGGGGATTGGCTTCGTGTCCCAGCGGCAGGGATCATTCCTTACTGGTGGACGTTTGAGACGGACGGTCAGAGCCTCTGCCGCAGCAGAAACACGGAGACTTGCAAGGGTCGAGCGAGGGCTGAGGCCTGGGGCGGAGATCTCTGTGCTGGCCCCCGCCTCCCTCCCACGGCCGCCCTGCATTCCTTTACTTCTAGGTTGAGAAGCCACATGGCCGTGACTGCCATTCCCAAGAGCTGTCCCTCTAAAGTAGAGGCTGCAGCCAGGAACATTCTTGAAGGTGGGCCGGGGCCGGCATAGGCGGACGCGTCCTGCCAGCTCATGGGGTCCTCACAGCATCTGGCTGCCTGTCGGCTCTCACTGTCGGGAGCAGCCAGAAGAGGCTTCGGAGGCCGAGTGGGTCCTAGGGTCCGCAGCTGCCGCAGGCCCCACGCGCCCTCTCCCGGCTCCGTCAGGCTCTCTGCGAAACCGAGCTCCCGATGCTTTCCTGGTTCCTGCTTCGTATTGTGCTGGGGCCTCTGCTAGGGCCACATCCCGGCCGGGCACCCTGTGCCTCTGCTCAGAGCTGTGCTCCGCCCCCCTCGGCACCCCCTCCCCCCGCCTGTGCTGCAGGGCCCTTGCCCGTCACCCTCCCTGCGCCGCGACATGGGCTCCCAGAGACACACACCCACTTCTCGCTGGGCCCACGGGGACGCCCAGTCAGGGCTGATGGCTGAGCGGGTGATGGGGCCTGTGCTCCCCGGCGGGGTCTGTGTGCGCATCCCAGCTTCCCCGACCGCCGCACGCCCTCTCGGCCCTTCATTCCTTTTCTCTGCTTTTCCCTGGGGAGTTCCCACCTCGCCTCGTCTCGGGTGGCAAGTCTTCTCCAGAGCCCCGGCCCCCACCGGCGGCCAGGACCCCCTCCCCATGCCGTGGAGAGGGTTCCTCTGCTGTGGGGTCAGTGGCTCTTCCTTTCCCTGCCCCCCGCCATCGAGCACCTGCGGGGCCGGGCACCCATGGCTGGAGGGAGACAGCGGGCGAGGTCTGGGAACGGGAGCTTCCCCTCCAAGGCGGTGCCTTCGCCAGGCCTCGTGGGAACTCAGATGTGGCTTGAGCTCCCAATGCCCAGGGAACGTGAACAGAGCCTGATGTGAAGCCTGATGTGAACATCTCTAGCCTGTGATGTTCTGGGAGTCAAGCCCCCAGCAGGTCCCTGGGCCGAGTTGCAGGCCTCCGTGCGTGATAGTGGGTCCAGCTCTGTTTCCAGTAACAGGGTGGCTGTATGGAGGCCAGTGCCGACAGGAGGCTCTGACTCTGGTCTTGAAGACCACGTAACTGGAGAGAAGGGGACATCTTAGGGCCACGGTTGCAAGGCAGAAACCCTCCTCCAGGGGGTAGAGGCCAGGCCTGGGGTCATCAAATAGACATCCACGCTGATCGTGGCCACCCGCCGTGCCCTGGGCCTGTGAGGTGTTCTGGGGACATCCCCCACCGCTAGCCGTGAGCGTTCGCTGCTGCGGCGGGCTGGGCTGGGGTGCCTGTTCCCTGGGGCTGCGCGTGAGAAGGAGGCGAGGGGAGAAGCCTGGTGTGGGGGAAGCAGGGGCAGGAGTGCAGGTAGGTAGCAAGAGCAGGAACCTTATTTTGGTGTGAAATTACCATGAAGGCGGAAAAGTGGGTTTTAACTACACTTGTTCAAACCCAGGCTGTTGGCGCCTGAAGGCCCCCAGAGCATCCGGCCTGCGGGTGGGGCCTGTGGCACAGCTGGGGGACTGTCCTAGCGCCCACGGCGCCCGCAGCGCCAGGGACGGGGGTCCTCCAGTGACGGAGACCCCCGTCTTCTCTCCCAGCGTCAAGGAGGGCGTCCGCACGTCCTGATTCCTGCAAACCTGATTTCTCACGGAGAGAGCGGTGCCAGGTGTGCGGCACAGATTTAATGGCGTTTTTTGCTTTTACCGGGCTTGTGTATGAGCAGACTAGGCATTGACAGAAATCTCCCTGTTGAACGCACGTACTTCCGTACGCTGAGCGGTCCCTGAGAACAGAAGCAGGGTCAGACTTGAGAGGGGACGTGGGGGGACCGCAGGGCGTGGCGTCCGTGTGTGAAGTACGTGCTTGCCGCCCCGCATGGGGCTGGGGCCCCGGATGACCTTCCCAGGGGTCTGACCTTGCACGGGCGAGCAGGCGGCAGCCTCCCAGCGCTGTCCCGTCTCCAAGCTCTTGGTGGTGAACCCCCCCCCCGGCTGATTTCCCATGGGGATGAGATGTTCCCCGTGCAAGTCACAAGTGCTAAAGAGAATAGGAGGGATGATGGTTCCGAGGGTCTACCCCCTGGCTGGGAACCAGGGCACACGCTGCTCTCTCCTCCCGGACACGTGGCTCCGAGCCGTCCACCTGCCCTGACCCAGAGTTTGTGGTGGGCAGGGCTCCCCCTCGCACACCGGGTTCCGGGCAGTGGCGTGTGGTCCCGTGGGCGCGTGTCACCCCCTCCATGACAGCACCATGAATCATGCCAAGGTGTCCACGCAGCCGACCCCAAAGCCGGAGGGGACATGCGCTTGTAACCCATGTCAGGGGACAGACCCCAGATCTGTGCGTTCATCGTGGGGCCCCCGTCGACTCTCCCAGCCCGACCGCCCACGTGATACACACGGGAGAACGCTCGGCCTCTGCAGACCCCGCTGGTTCTGTCCACACTTCCCACCTATTTGAACCTTCCTCTGAAAACCCTAGCTGCTCCGGGGCGGGGGAGGGACATGGAGTGGGCGGCCCGGCGGGAGCCGGACGGAGGATGACGTGAGGCAAGAATGAACCCGACGCGCTTCGGAGAAGACGGTTTCGTTTAGAAAGCGCCTTTCATCTCTCCCTCTTGCATTGATTTAACAGTTTGTATTTTTAAAATGCCAAAATAATTTTTTTGGAAACTTGAAAAGCAGAAAAATACAAAGAAAATTCAGCGTAACTTTATCTCCCTCCCATGAAGAAAGCACTTTCTCATTTGGCGCGTTATATGTGTGCGTGCACGTGTGTGCATGTGCGTGTGTGTGTGTGCACAGGCTTGCATCGGTGGGATGTGTTGTAGGTGCACGTGTGCTGTGTGTGCAAGTGTGCATGTGACCGGCGTGGCGTGTTCCGGTTTCCACATGTGTGCACAGACACGCACGCACGTGCTTTGTGCATGGGAGTGCCTGTGTGGTGTGTTGGTGGGTTTGAATGTTTTAGCGTATGTGCGAAGATGTGGGTGCTGTGTGCGGTGCACACAAGCACGTGTACGCGTGGCGTGGTTGAGTGTGCACACGCGTGGCTTGCCACATGCACATGCGGCCCGCGTGTGGTGGGACGGGATGTTCCCAGGTCTTTGCGGCCAGACTGGACGCCACGGCAAAGATCTTTGCAAACTCCTCTTACGGCACCGCTCTCGTTATTTCTTTGCGACCGGTCATTAGGAAGAGAATTCAGAATTTCTGGTTAGAGCTTGTGTTTGTGACACCGTCCTGGACGCACTTGGTTAAAAGACGAGACTTGGTGCTGATCTGTGTTCCCAGGGAGGATGCCGGGGATGTGTGTGTCCCTGCGCCTTGTGGCCCGGAGGCCCTAGTGGGACCACTCGTTTAAAACTGTCCCAGTGTGACCGATGTGACCAAAGTGATGGGGGTGGCATCATCTGCCCTGGATTTGCTCTGTCAGCGGAGCCTGGCCATTCAGAAAGTCTGTTTTTTCCTCCTCTTTCTTTTTCAAAATGGCACATCCGCGTTTGTTCCCGCTGCGGGTGACTGCGGGGTGATGGGCGTGGCCGACACGATGTAGGGATTCATTTGGGGAAACCCGACCTCTGTCTTTAGCCTGCAAACATGCTGCATTTCTGGGAGCCCCGTTGCCACTGGAATCCCTCAGGGGAGTCTTGTGGTCTCTTATTCGGCTAGTTTCGGTGCATTCTTCGTCTGCCCTGACTGCTTAGTATGTGCCGACGTGGGCGTCGTGTGCACTCGGCTCGGAGGTGCTGGAGGTGCGTGGTTCATGGATCTCTTTCATCCAGACCATTTGTTTGTATTAATAAGTAAGCAAAACCCACCTGGATTGGCTGAAGGCCCTCCACGGGGTCTGTGAAAGGTGACGCTGCTCCCTAGGGCCCGGAGCTGAGGGTTTAACCCGCCGCGGGACCCGGTGGCCCGAGTGTTCCGTAGAGGGCCTGGTGGTCATTCTTGCAGGCTCCGCTGTCCGGATGTCGGCGGACCCACACGGCTGCTCTTGTGGCACAGAACCTGCCGTGGGCAGGTGGTAAGGACAGGTGGCTCTGTGCCAGGGGGACGTCATCCACGTCTCCAGGCCGGGGGCCGGACCCGACATGACACAGAGCCCCCTTCCTGCTTTTCTGCCAGACCCTCCTGTTTTCACTTTCCTTTCTCCTGGACACGTGGAGAGAAGGGCCCCTGGCCAGGAACTCGTGCCCCAAAGGCCTCATTCTTTGGTCTTCCAGCTGCCACCTGAAGCCCGGGGTTCTCAGTCCCATTCGACAGATGAGGAAGCTGAGACCAGCAAGCTGGGAGGACGTGGCCAAGGTCACGAGGAACCCATCGCTGCCCATGGAAAGTGTGGCTCAGAGCGGGGTCCGGTCTTGGGGCCAGAGGCCATGGTGTGTGTCCCCCGAGGCCCGAGCAGGCTGGAGGGCCGTGGAGGACACGAGGACTCGGAGCCGCCCCGAGCCCGGCCAGGCCCCTCCAGCCCCGCCAAGGTGCTTCGTGCCGGGCAGATGATAACGACGCCCCTAACGGCGCTGGAACACCGAGAGAAAGGAAATGGAACATTATTAACCACTGATGGATGGTGTATTCAGTTTCCAATTTAATGATCTGCAACTGCAAATCTAGGGTTAAGAATGAACTTCCTTTTTGCTCTGTTCATCCCAGATAAGGAAATGAAAGGATTACTCCACAGACGTGCGATCCAAATGTCAATGTTCTGCCTCGTTAGAGACACGGGTGCGGCTCCCTGAAAGCCTGCGCCGTGGGGGTGATGTCGGGGGTGATGTCGCGTGGCTCACCTGCTCGGGGTGGGGGCTGCTCGTGGGGGCGCAGGGGCCTTCACGGGGAGGTTGTGCCCCGGCGCTGGACGCCTGCTCCTCTCCAGGGCCCTCGCCCCTTCCCGCCGCTCCTCCTTCCCGCACCCGTGCATCCCTTCCCTCCCGGCCAGCGGGGTGGCATGGGCTGGCAGCAGGGGGCGGGGGGGCACCTCTAGACCTGTGGTGGTGGGTGTTGGCACTGCCCATTCCCGCCATCCTGGCAGGGCACTGAGAGATGAGGGGACAAGCGTTCGGGTTGATGGCACGTTGCCCAAATTGCGTGCGGCTGGGTCGTCTCCTTCCCAACACCCTTGCGCAGAGAGCTGAGGGGGGAAGCCACCTGGGCTCCGCCACAGGCAGCCTGGGGCGGGCACCCTCCTCCAAAGCCAGGCCCCCAGCTGCGCTGCAAGGGTGTGGGGGCTGGGGCACTGTACCCGCCCCCTTCGGGCACCACACTCGTCCCACAACAGGACTTTAGGAGTCCAGGTTTTTTAGCCATTCTGCACAGGACTGGATAGAACCTTCCAGATCAAGTGGCTGAAGCTGGTGTGTTCTTCTCACATGACTCGAGACGGGGGGCGGGGGCTGCTGGTGACAGTTCAGAAGCCAAGAGTGTTTGGTAGTTAATGCTTTTACTCAAGGAGAGAAATTATGAGCAAACACTTCTGCTCGGCAACTTCGTGAAAACAAACATATGACAGCATAAACGCTTCTCAACAGCCCTGCATGTTGGTCTGGTTCACAAGACACTGAGAACCGAAAATAAAACAATGAGGAGGGATGTGTGTGCCAGCTTGCAGGGAAGAGCCCTCGAATCGCTGACGGGTTCGTTTTCGCTGGTTTATGGGCAGATTTCAGAGCTGCATCTGTTCCTTCTCCGGGAACACGCAGCCGTCCTCTGGGCCCGCTTCCTGGGGCGCGGTGGGACGGATATCGGCCCAGGAGTCGCGGTCAGGGGGTCGAGGTGGAAGGACGGCAGCGCTGACACCGGACCGGCCGGCCCACGTCATTTTAAACACGGCTGATGTCACACTCCTTGACCGTGCTTCTTGAAACATCAGGCTTGTCGTAAAACAGTCATTCCAGATGGGATGCGGACGTGGGGTTCCCGGTCCCCGCTCCGTGGCCCTGGCACCGAGTTCCCTCCATGAGTCGGCCTTCTCAGGGGTCGCAGTGGTCTCGGTGTCCAGAAGTCAAAGGCACGTGTGTGTGCATGAGAACATGTGTGCACATGTGTGGAGGTGTGTGCGTGTGGGCGCATGCCCGTGACCTTGCCACACACCCAGTGACAGGCGGTCCTCACTCAGCCCGCAGGAGCTCGTCTTGAAAATGAAGACCATCGCAGGCACTGATGGGGCTGTGAGCCCTGAGCCCTGTCCCTTTCCACTGCAGCATGACGTCCCTGGGACACCCAGGGCACTCGTGCTCCCTTTCTGGACACCCGGCGCATGTCAGAGCTGGGAGTCCGGTGGACACTGCGGGCTTGGTTCCTAGGCTGCTGGAGAAGTTGCTGCCTGCACGTCCTCCCCGTGCTCACCGGTGGCTGCCGGAACCATGTGTCGGGTGCCTGGCGTGCCTCTGGGCTGCAGGTCTGCATCCTCGCGGCCAGCAGCCGGCCCCCCGGCGGGCAAGGCTTATTGGGTGAACCCCGCCATCGCTGCCCACGAGGGAAGCTCGACCGTGAGGCGGGTTCTGGTTTCCGGGGCTGCTTACACGGAAGGTCCGGAAACGGAGACGCCGAGGCCCGGGTGGACGGGTGACCTGGCGCTGAGCTCGGTCTGTCGGGAAGCGCGTGCGGCCCTGCTCCTCCGGCCACGGTGAAGCGTTATTCGGGCACTGCGGGTTTGCGGTGAAATTGAGTTTCACGGGATGAAAGAAAACCGCGGCCAATAGGATTTGGGAGGACAATGATCCGCCTTTAAGAAAGAATCTATTTATCCAAACCCATTTGTTGAAAGAAACCTCGGGCATATTTTCATTCTCATGATTTTGTTTTTCCCGAATAGAATGCATTCCTCCGTGGAGTCCTCTGGCGACATGCTCCCAGAAAAACCCCCTTGCACAGAACGGCCGGAGTGCCCAGCTGATCCATAAAAATGGGATTTTCCGATCTTTGGTTCAGGCCCCCAAAGTTGAACTGTGTAATGTGTTTTAGTGGAAGAAATCATGTTTGTCCCTCTTGACTGACAGCCTAATTTTCTTGCCCTCCAGCGTCTGAGGCTGTGGCCGTGTGCTGCGGGATCGCTGGCTGACCAGCGGGCAGTTAGGCAGGGCTCACCACGGCCTGGGGCTGGAGGAGGTCGGCTGCTGGGGGCTGGCTCGCTAATCACATCCTAGACCCAGAGCGGCGGCGGTGGCGGTGAGTCCCGGCCAGCGGGGCGGGCGCAGAGTGGCTGCTAATTAATGATCCTGCTTGTCCAGCAGGCCTCTGCTGTCCACGGCCGGGCTGACAGGTGGAGATGTGGTTGCCATGGGCCTGGGCGGCAGGGACAGGTGACGCTGGTGGTCGGAAGCACGCCTCTGAGGCAGCGGCGTGGCGGCAGATGAAGGTGCTGGGGCCTCGATCACGCCCGTCGGTACTGACGGTCCCGGGCCGCCCGCGCAGAAGCAAGGCCGCCCAGCAGCGCCGGCAAGAGCAGCTTCGGCGGTGACCCGTGCCGGGGGTTCAAGGGCATTCCTCGTCTTCGGGTGCTAATGAAATCATTGTGTTCTGTGGCAAGAGTCAGACGCGCGGGCTCCTTGCAAGTAAACTGGGCTTAAAAGGAAAATGGCTTATCCAGATCCTATTGGGAGAGGACAAAAACCATTTAAAAAGCCAGGAACTCGTGCTCTCTCTCCCGTGGTCACAATGGGAGGGTGGTTTGTGGAACACGCTCCTTTGGAAAGGGTGGCGGCGTATTTGTTCCTGGGCCAGATGGAGAAGTCCCAGGTGCTCCAGCGCACGGCGTCGGGGGGACGGGGGGTGGGGAGGAGGAGTTCTGGTGGGCGGCTTGGCCAGCCCAGTCCAGTCCTAGCAGCGGCTGGTCCTCGTGGTGGCCTGAGCCTACTGAGCCGGGAGCGTGCCAAGGGTCGCCTTCTCCTTGCCTCCACACAGCTCGGGGGCTGGGGCTGGGGACTCGGCTCCAGGAGGTGACTCTGGCTGAGCGCTCTGTCCCCTCCAGGACAGGCTGGTTCCGAACCGCTTGGCCTGCTTTTCTGCCCGTGCACTCCCACGGCACAGGGGAAAGGAGTGTCCCCAGAGCTAGCGGCGCTGTGGGGCGCCAGGGGCCGAGGAGCCCACGTGCTCCTTGCCTTTGCCTTCAACGGCTAGCGGAGGCTGGCTGGGCGACGCCCTATGAAACAGGCAGTGACGCTGGCCTGTCCTTGGAGCCAGCAGGACCCCATGGTCTCCTTGGCCCACCTTTCTACGAGCTCCATAGGGAATCACCGCCTTTACTCCCGCGAGCTGCGTCCTGCAGCCCTTTTGCGAGTGGGTGAGGTGGTCTGGAGAGGCTGTAGAAGCTGCCCACGATCAGGTGGAAGGATGAGTGGATGAAATGAGTGGACAGCAGGTGGACGGATGGACGGATGGACGGATGGATGGATGGCAGGTGGACGGATGGACGGGTGGACGGGTATATGTGACATATGGTAGGTAGATAAGTGGAAGAGAGAAGGGTGGGGAGGTGGAGGGATGGGGCAATGGGTGGGTAGATGGCTAAGTAGGTGGGTGGGCGGGTGGCTAGAAGGATGGATGGGTAGATGCGGGGATGGATGGATGGATGGGGTAGGGGGATGGGCGGGTAGATGGGAAGGATAGATGAATGTGGGGTAGGGAGATGGTTGTTGATGGATGGATGGACGGACGGACGGATGGGGGTAGGGGAATGGATGGATGATGGATGGGTAGGTGGGTGTATGGAGAGATGGAGAAAGGGTAGCTGAGCAGGTGGAGGGATAGGTAGAGCGAAGGGGGGCGGGACGGATTAACTCGAGTTTCTTCCTGCCGGTTCTTACTCGGCGATTTCTCTGGAGCTGCTGGCTGTGACGGGTGAGGCACGGGGTGAAGGGAGCCGGACCAGAAAGCCCACCTGAGCTTCAGCTGGGGCATCTTTCTGTCTCTTCGCACAGGGTGGCTGTTGGGCTCTAGTGCGGGTCTTTCTCTTTAAAAACCCGGAAAAGCACTGGCCTTGTGTTGCAAAGAACGTCCTGTGTTGTGTACAAAGTAGCGCCGTGGACAGAGGGAGGTCTTGCCCACCGCGAAGCGCCCCGTCCGAGGTGATTTTCGGTGATCGGGTTGGGGCGTCGGGTGGATGCGTGTGATCCCCGCCACGGGCCGGCCCCCTGAGGGCAGGGGTCGGTCTGGCTTGGTCAGCGGCATTGCCGGTGCCAAGGTCAGGGCCTGGTGCAAGGCAGACCCCTGAGCCCCTGAGCGGAAAAACGCAACGTCCGTTCATTCTTGCATGTGATGGAGACGTGGGAGCGCGTCAGACCGTTTCCAGGGCATTTCCGTTGTCTTAGTGCGTTCCTTTCATCTAGTAGGTACGCGCCCTGGGCTGAACTTTCCCGAGTCTGCGGGGAGACTGGAGAACGTGTTGCCGAGCTGTGGTTTGAATGACAATCAGGAGGGGCTTCTCGTGGCTGCAGAGAAGCTTCCCGGTGGCGGAGAGCCCAGCCCCTGCTGGGTTTTGGGGGGTCCATTCCCCTCAGGGATGCCTGCACAGGGGTCCCAGCACGGCTTTGGCTCTTGCCAGGCGACTCTGGTCCTCCCGGGAGCGCCGTGCGCTGGTCCCGGGAGAAGTGGCGGGAGGAGGCGTGGCAGCATCCCAGAGCCCAGCTCCCGGGCAGGGCTGGGCGCCTCAGAGAAGCGTCCCCACTGACGGATCGGAACGGGCAGGGAGATCGATGGAGTGGACTGCGTGTGAGTTACAAGGGTGAGATCGAAGCCCACGGCCTCATCGATCAGTTGCCCTAGACCGTCAGCGCTCCCCCGGGAGAACCACGGAGCCACAGCCCGGCCCGAGGCCTGGCTCTACTGGCTCTCTCGCCCCTTCCCCGCTGCCCTCCCCCTCCCCTCATGCCTGCACTTCTTTCTGGAGCGTTCTCATCCACCGCCCTCACGAATCTGGCACGACGATGCACCCTGTGCTCAGGTGCCGCAGACCGTCCGAGATCCGACCGTCCGAGATCCGGGTCCCGGTGTTGACCGCTTCTCCGTTGAAAAATAACATCCAGTTATGGCAGATACCGGGAGCCTTTGGCAACCCCGCAGCACTCAGATCCTTCAGTAATCGCCACCCCTTTCTCTTGCGAAAAAAAAACCTCCAATTAATTAAAAATACATTTAAGAGTGTGTGCACTAAAGGAAATCGTTAACAAGAGAAGCTCAGAGGAGTCAGAAGGCAGAGCCAGCGAGAGTCTCCTGTGTGCATGGTAACGGGCGAGGGGGTGCGGGTGCCGGTGTGTGTGTGTGTGTGAGTGTGCGCTGAACAGAACAGTGTGCTGGGGTGTGTGTGTGTGAGTGTGCACTGAACAGGTCAGTGTGCCAGTGCATGTGTGTGTGTGTGCGTGTGTGTGAGAGAGAGAGAGAGAGAGTGTGCACTGAACAGGACAGTGTGCCATGTGTGTGTGAGTGTGCGCTGAACAGGACAGTGTGCTGGTGCGTGTGTGTGTGTGTGTGTGTGAGTGTGCACTGAACAGGACAGTGTGCTGGTGTGTGTGTGTGTGTGTGTGACAGAGTGTGCACTGAACAGGAGTGTGCTGGTTGTGTGTGTGTGTGTGAGTATGTACTGAACAGGACAGTGTGCCGATGTGTGTGTGTGTGCACTGAACAGGACAGTGTGCCGGTGTGTGTGTGAGTGTGCACTGAACAGGACAGTGTGCCTGTGTGTGTGAGTGTGCACTGAATAGGACAGTGTGCCGTGTGTGTGTGTGTGTGTGTGTGAGAGAGAGAGAGAGAGAGAGAGAGAAAGAGTGTGTGCTGAACAGGACAGTGTGCTGGTTGTGTGTGTGTGTGTGTGAGTGTGAGCTGAACAGGACAGTGTGCCGGTGTGTGTGTGTGTGTGTGTGTGAGAGTGTGCACTGAACAGGACAGTGTTTCAGCCTGTAGCTGAAACAGGCTCAGGACGAGCAGAGCAGGTTCTGACAAGCGCGGACGCGTAGCCCCGACGGCAAAGATTGCGATGAGAACGTCACGGAGTATAACGGGCCGAACGGAGTCTCCCAGACAGATGTGCTGCCGTCTTCCCCACCTGGGGTGTAGCTTTATTTGGGGAGAAAAGGGTCTTTGCAAATTTATTTAAGTTAACATGAGGTCCCCCTGGATTAGGACGGGCTCTGCATCCATGAGTGGCGTCCCTACGAGAAAGGACGTGACCCCCAGGGGCCTGGCGGGTCACAGTGGACGCCGAGACCGGAGTGAGGCATCTGCAAACCGGGGAGCAGGGGGTTCCCTCGAGGGGGTGGGCAGGACCCCCGCCGCAGGTGTCAGAGGGAACGGGCCCGACACGGCTTCCGGCCTCCGGAGCTGGGGGAGGGTATGTTCTGCTTTAAGCGGCCGTGTCCGCGGTGGTGTTTTGGTCATGTATGCGCTGGAAAGCCAAGCACGAAGGTGCCGGTCCTCATGTGTGCTGCTGACTTCCCATCTCAGTGAGAAGGGACCGTCTGCCCGGGGGGGGTGGTGGTCTGTTCCCCGCTCGCTCTGAGACGGAGCAGCTGCCCCGTCCAGGCAGCGGGCCTCGTGTCCGGAATCTCTGTGGGTTTCCTGGTGGCCCCACAAGAGGCACATCGTTCCCCAGAGACCCCCGGGACACTCACAGCCCCGCATCCTCATCTCCTTGGGTCGGTTCCCTCGTGCCCCGCCTGGCAGGAGGTTCATAACAGCATATTCTGTGAGCGGGGACTAAAGCCCCAAACAGCGGCCTGCGGGAAGTGTCAGCGACCCTTTGACGTCAGCATGAGATTGGCCAGCGTCGTCCCTTTGGGCCTTGACTTGTTGCGACCATCTGGGGCTGGGTGTCTGGCCCACCTGAATATTCGGCAGGACGTTTTAGAAGGATGACCAGATTTGGGACTGGTTCTTACAAAGCGACGATATTAAAATTGGTTTTGCTTAAGGAGGCGTGTGTGTGTTCGGTCACCGAAGCAGCACGGCCTGTGGCAGGTGTGGACAGCCGGGGCCCAGACAGGGACGCCCGTTCCGGCCGCCCGAAGCTGACGTCAGCTGGGGAAGGGGGGCCGCGGTCACGTGAATCGGAGAGACCCACACCGCCCTTGCGAGTGAGATAAGTTACAGAACATACGCACACTTGCTCTGGTAATAAGATCTCAGTGTGGAAAAAAGACAAGAACAAAGTCCAGGGAGAGGGTCTGGTGCCCCGAAGCCAGGTATCGGGGGAGGTTGGAGGGGAGGGGCTCCTGTCAGGGGAAGCGACGGGAAGGGGACGCCTGCGTGAGGAGGAGGAGAGGAGCCACCCATGGGGCTCCTGGAGAGAGTGTCCTGGGCGGAGAGAACAGCCCGCAGGGGCCCTGAGGCCCTAGAGGTTCCGGGCTGTTCCGGGAACAGAAGGAAGCCCTGAGGGCCGGGGACAGGCAGAGCCTCCTACCACGGACCTCTGTGGGTGGGGACGGCTGAACAAAGGGCCTCCTCTGCCCAAACCCAGCTCTCCTCCCATCTGTAGTTGGAGCCCTTGGTGTGCCCCCGAGAGCCGGGGGGTCTGGGGGCTGAGTGGGCTGCAGCTGGGTTCAGGGCCCTGTGGGTTGTCTCTGCAGCGATGCCTACCTGGGTGGGGAGAATGCCTGGTCCGGGGCTCCCTCCCTCCCCCACAACCCATGGATCCCGGCAGCAGGCGAGGCAGCCTGTCTTCCAGTGCCCAGACACCGTCCCCTTCGGGTGGAAAAGCCCTAGTTCCCTGGCAGGCCCTCCAGAAGGCAGGTACCTCAGGGAGACACACTCCGTCTTGGTGTCCTTATGCTCGGACGTTCCCTGGCTGACCGAGGGCAGGGCCCTCCCCGCTGCGCACGTAAGCCACCGAGAAGCTGCAGGCTGCCTCTACCTCTTAGCTCCATTAGCCTTCCAGGAAGGTTTCCACAGTGCGGAGAAAGACCAGCACCTCCGTGGCCTCCTTGTGGCGTGGTCTGTGCCTCGGGCTGCGTTGCCTTGTTTCCCTGAAGGGTCCCAAACCCACCGCCGCCAGCCCGTCCTACAGACGGGGGAGCCCAGAATGGGAAGGCACAGAGCGGAGCCTGCCTGTCTGTGCCAGTGATCCCGCAGATGCCCGTGGGCCCCTGTCTGTCCTGCGGGAACTGGGGAGAAGGCAGTGCCTTTACCCATGTTCAAGGACAGCAGCGTCCACGCACTTGGAATACACTGTCCGCCCCACGCGGGAGAGCAGCAGCGAGGTCTGGAAGCACACGTCTGCGTGATTCAAGTGGGGCTGCTGGTGCTCTGGGCCCTGGTGTGTGCCTGCCGCCGACATGCTGGGGGCAGACCTGGCTGCCCCTCACCTTGGGCGTCCGACCCCCGGAGAGTGCCGCTGCCTCGTCCATTCTTCCCAGGGATTATTCACAGACAATAAACCTCATCTCTAAAAATAGGTCACATAAAAGGCTTGAGTATTTTTCTAATTAGTGTGAGAATTTATTGAATATACATCACACATATAGATCACAATATTATTAAAATTACTATTAAGACTTTACACATCAAAATATTTCAGGCGGCGGGGACACTGGAAGCCTGATGCTCCCTGAGAATCATATCTGCATTAGCAAGATAAAGGACAATTTAGGACGATTACAAAAGCAATGATTTAGCGTACAACATAAAACTCTGCTGAGAACTAACTCGTAATGCCAGCTGCTCCTAAGCTGCTTAATCTTTATCTAGTTCAATTAAAATCAGAATGTTTGGGATTTCATTAACAACCAGGGGTTTGGAAATTACATGCGCTTTTCCGCCAGATCCCGCTGCCGACGCCCAGGACTGGAAGTCTCCCAAAACGTCTTCAGGTAGATTTAGGTATAATTAAAACTTACGTACTTGCAGGATAATGCAGACGTAAAAGAAGATTAGTTTAGGATTTCAGTCCCATCCGATTGACAAAAGTAGACCCCCCAGTTCAGCACAGGGCGCTGCCGCTCTGGATGGCTGCTGGCAGTGCTGCCCCCCCAAAGCCCCCTGGAACCGGGACCCCCACCCACAGGGCAGCCCTGGAAGGCCACTGGCAGGTCTGTCCCCACCTCCTGCTGGGACCCCGGCCACAGGACGGGCTTGCTTTTTGGGAGCGGGACTCGCTCAGGCGACCTGGGAGCGCCCACCCAGGTCCCGCCCAATCACTGAGTGGGATGAGTCTGCTGTCTGCCAGTTCTCGATGCGTCTTCCCGGTTTTGCAAGCGGATCTGTCCAAGATTGGGCCAGCCCCAGCGACGACCCCGCTTCACGCATGACTCTGAAGGAAGCCTCGTGGACGTGTCTTCCCCCCACCCGGGTGCCAGGGTCTGGTGTCGCCGGCTGTATTCTCCCCAGAATGGGAGGATCCTGGGGACGCTCTGACTGAGCGGAGGTGGGGGAGGGGGGAGGCCGTGGGCTCCCGCGTCACGCCTCGTGCACCCCGAGGGAGAGCTTCAGACTCGGGGTCCACGTGCTACATTCGTGTGTCTGTGCTCAAGTCGGACACCTGTGTGTGGGAGGCATGACAGGCGTGACAGTGTCCACATCCTGATCCCCAGAGCCTGGAATGAGGTCACTTCACAGGGCACAGGGACTCCGTCACGGACACAGAGGGAGAAGGGTCTGAGGCAGGAGGTGTCTCCCCCGCCAGGGGGTCCGGGCACCTCCAGAAGCTGGGAGAGATGAGGAACAGCTTCTCCTCGGAGCCCCCAGAGGGACAGGGCAGTGTGTCCTGCCCCGAGAAGCTGTGTAACCGTGAGCAAGCTGCTGTGCCTCTCTGAGTCCCTTGTCCTTGCCTGTGAGACGGGTGTGGGGGAAGAGGGTGGGCAAGGGGGGGCCCTTCCCCGTGAGGCGGGTGGGAGGTGTCCCCCCGCAGGGTCACATCTGTCAGCCTCTGTCCCCCCCTGCCTCACCCTCACCCTGCTGCCTGGAGTCGGGGGCAGGGAAAGAGCCCCAGCTAACTGTCCCATGATTTGGGGTCAGTCCCCTCTTTCCTGGCACCGTGGGCAGCTGCGGGGATGGCCAAGCCAACTCTGCCAGGCGCTGGCTACCTAGTGTCCTTTGCTTTTCCTTGTCAGTGTCCCCTCCGTCCCCTCTGACCCCTTCACTCCAGTGCCGCTCCCTGAGGGGTGCCGAGCATCCGGGGGTACGGAGGTCCCCGAGAGCAGCGCTGTGCATGCAAGAGCACACCCGGGACACGGAGGCCCCAGGAGGGAAATGACCAGTGTCCAGAGGGGCCACCCGGAGGAGAGCTTCAGAGGGAGTCCTGACCTCGCGAGCTCAGATGCACACGCTGCCGTTTCCGGTTTAACGTGGGCAGCCGACGACTCTGCCCGTCGGGAATAGAGGTCGCTCGGATGAGCTGACTCGGTGCGCTTCCTGAATCCTGGGAGAAGGCCAGCTCCCCGCTGCCAGCGCGGCTGCGTCCCGGAGGGGCTTCTGCCGGGGCTCTGCTCTGTGTTTTCGAGCCTGCTGCTCTGCCCCTCGGTGTCGGGGCTGCTCGGAACCCACGTCCTGTGAGAAATGGAAGCCAAGGCCCTCGCTTTCCCGACAGCAGGTGCGGAAACGATCTGACCCCCGCCCCCATACTTGCTCTACGGCTCGTGTCGTTTAACTTCTTTCCCCAGGAACCCTCCGGCCCCGTCTCCTGGAAGTGGGTGTTTTGGGTGGTCTGGAGTACACAGCCCCGTCCCTTCAGAGGGGGTGCTCATGTGATCATTTCCCTAGGTCACAACTGAACGGTTCAATATTTGTCACTTTAATTCATTCTTTTTTTTTTAAAGATTTTATTTATTTATTTGTCAGAGAGAGTGAGCACAGCAGACAGAGAGGCAGGCAGAGGCAGAGGGAGAAGCAGGCTCCCTGCTGAGCAAAGAGCCTGATGTGGGACTCGATCCCAGCACCCTGGGATCATGACCTGAGCCGAAGGCAGCCGCTCAACCCACTGAGCCACCCAGGCGTCCCACTTTAATTCATTCTGAAACTGGTTTTCTGTGATGTTTTATTATGTTAGATTTACACCTTATGCTTCCCTGTCTTCTCCTGAGACCTCAAGCTGCAGGAGGACAGGAGGGGTGTGTGTGTGTGTGCGCGTGCACGCAGGTATGTGTTTGTGTGCACGTGTATGCAGGTGTGTGTGCGTGCATGCACGCAGGTGTGTGTGCAGGTGTGTGTGTGCACGCAGG
Organism: Martes martes; assembly: GCF_963455335.1. NCBI lineage: Eukaryota > Metazoa > Chordata > Mammalia > Carnivora > Mustelidae > Martes > Martes martes. Next base: position 2,206,186 of record NC_137896.1, on the reverse strand, counting down.
TTGTGTGTGTGCAGGTGTGTGTGCGCACGCAAGGGTGTGTGTGCAGGTGTGTGTGCGCACGCAGGTTGTGTGTGTGCAGGTGTATGTGCGCAGGTGTGTGTGTGCAGGTGTATGTGCACGCAGGTGTGTGTGTGCACGCAGGTGTGTGTGTGCAGGTGTGTGTGCACGCAGGTGTGTGTGTGCACGCAGGTGTGTGCGCGTGCAGGTGTGTGTGTGTGCAAGTGTGTGTGCAGGTGTGTGCGGGTGTGTGTGCAGGTGTCTGCGTGCAGGTGTGTGTTGGGGGGGTGTGTCCTTTGAGTGTGTTTCTGTGTCTGTATTTTCCGGCAACCTCTGAGGTTGAGCCGGACAATCCCTGAGCCCATATCCCGTGCTTTATGTCTTCACTCGTCTTTGCATCTGTGATGTTTCCCTTCATCTCGGGGAGAGAGAAACTTTGTATCTGGAGGGAGTGTTGCAGGGTTGAGTGTAACGTGGGCCTTTGGATCCGTTGCCACAACCTTAATTTCTAACATTAAATGTCTGCAGATCCCATCAGAGTCCAGTTAAGATTCTGATTCTGACTCCGAGGGTCTTGGCCGAGGCCTGAGGGTCCACACCGCCCGCTGCTGCTGAGTGGGGATCCCCCTTTAGGGTTCTGGAAGGTGCCACCCGCACGTGTGAACCTCCTGGCATCGTTCCAAGTCCCTGCGCCAATTCCCGCGAGACTAGAACCACCCCTGACTCCTTCCGATTCTCGGGCCTTCAGTTTCTCTCTCCCCCTTGGTCTGGCTGAGGGTGCCGCACCCCCTTCGGAGGGCGGTCTGATCGCTCAGCACCAACCGCGTGGCTGGTGTTACATCAAGATGAGAACGAGCCGTCACGATTTGGCATGGTCACCTCCACTCGTCAAGAAGAGGACAAAGACGGAATGAAGGATGTGTCCGCGTCCCCAGGGCTTGGCACACACTTCGGCAGGGACATGCAGGGAGACCCGTGGGCGCTCCGAGCTCGTGTGTGGCTGCATCTGGCTTCCAGGGTGGGAGCGGGCGCAGACCGATCCCACGGGGCCGTAAGTAGACGGGCCCGCCGTTCCTCCTGAGCCCTGTGGGTCCTCTAACGGCAGCCCTCCTGCCGTTCTCTGGTCGGTTCATGGTTTAAGGACGCAGCCGGCCACCCTGCTACGCTTCCAAGTCCAAGCGGGAGGAGGCTGTGCGTCTGCTCTGTCCCTCGCTGTCACTCGTCAGAAGTTTGAGAGCTTGTGGTCTTTTCATTGCTTGGGTTTCATTCTGCCCGTTGAGTGTAAGAGCCTTTCAGAGGATGCTGGGAAGGGTGATGATCGTGAATCTGGGCTCAACAAGTAGCCTTAGAACATGGTTGGCAAAACATCCCGGGTTCCTTGGAAACTTCCAATTACAGGAGGTGGTTGATAGGTGGTATGGCCATGATGTCACTGAGTTTTTTAAAACTTTTGACTGACGTATCACTATCTGCAAAACAAAAGAGGGGGTGGGCAGATCCCGAGTGTCCAGACAACAAAACCTCGCCACCTGGGCACACCGTGTAACCAGCGCTGACGTACCAAGGGGCAGAGTGGGACCCACCCTCTAGGCCCTTCTCCAGAGTATTCCCTCCTGGAGGGTCTGTGCCACCTGCGTATGGCCTGATTTTGAACTCCAGGGCACTGGAGGCCCGTGGCCTCAACTCTTCTGCATCTGGCTTCTCTGGTCGCTCGGGATCACCGAGACGACAGCTTCTGCTTCCGGGTCCCCTCCTCCTGCGGAGCCCAGCTTCCTGCAGGGGCGCCCCCCACTCTGCCCCGTCTCCACGGGCGGTGCCATGGCAGGTGATGTCACGTGGGGCCCCCGGCCCAGCCTTGCGCCACGCCTCCGCAGTGGCCTTTGGGAACACATTCCCTGCGTCAGCGGAGTGGCCGGGATTCCGGAAGCAGAGTGCACGTCACAGCAGTAACCGTGGGGTGTGTCAGGGTTGAGCTTCAGTGCCCGGGGGAGGACGCAGCTTCTGCCACTTTTGCCTGCTGCCTCATCAGCCTTTTGCTTTTAAGCGTATGTGGCGTATTTTCCCACACGTCTGGACCACGCCAGGGGCGTGTGGTTTCCAAGGGCTGTGCAGAGGCTGTCTTTAATATTAAATACTGTATGCGTACACACACTTAACCAAAGCTGTCACGAAACCGCCCTGAGCTGCAAGGTTCGGGGGTGGGACTGGTTTTGCGGAGACTGAATTAGTAGGATCCACTGTCCTCTGTGGGGAGGGGCAGGCGGAGAGCGGTGGCCTCCTCGAATCCCTCCTTCCTGCCCCATTATGCGGGAAGGCTGCACAATTAATCTTTGTCCACCTGCAAATCCTGGCAAAAGTCAGACACGCCAACAGTGTCTGAGAATTTTCTGCCGCTTTTGTTCATTGGAATAATCGCCTGAGCCGGGGGCTGGTGGCGGTGGGGAGAGCCAGGGCTCACCATTTGGCACAAGCCAGATAAAATGGGCAGCGCATCCTGTTACCGGGGGCCTGGCTTGCACTGCATAGTGGGAACCCGTTCGGGCAGCTCCCCAAGGTCTGGCCTTAAAAGTGCGTTTGATGATGGCTGGTGGAGGAGCGGCTGGTGCTCTGGCTTCTGGAGGTCAGGCGTTGCTGCCAGAAACCCGTCCCTGCGCCCGAAATAGCCCCCGCGTACAGCTGAAGCCTCTCAGAACTGATCAGAGGCTGGGCCACACGAGCAGCCTGGCAGCCCGCAGCTGGCGGGAGAATTGATCCCTGCTGGGTCTGGGTTCCGACAGCTGAGCAGGTGCCCGGACTGCTCCCATCGGACGGCTCTTGGCTGGAGCAGGATTGGCTGCAAACCGGAGGGCCTGATGATAAATTTGGGGTCCCTAGTTATAAAACGATGAGGAGTTTCAAGATGGCAGAGCCTTGAACCGAGCTCAGTGCGCAGTCTTGAGCCCGGCCATGTGAGCGCCGGCCAGGGCCCAGGAGACCCTTGGCTCTCCTTGGATCTTCTGGCTGGGGACGGGGGTGCCAGGGAGCTCAGGCACGGGCATCTGCCAACGCTTCTCCTGAACCTCGAGGAATGGGTGTGGGGCTCCCAGCACTGGCCACACAGGGCAGGGCTGTCCTCTCCCCCTCTCCAGCGGCCCTGGGGGTGGGCCCCGCCTCGCTCTCCTCTGGACCTTTGTTGGAGGGGCTTTAGGGAGGGGTGGGCGGGCTGTCATGAGCAAGGCGGCACTTCGGAGGGAAAGCAAAACAAAGAAGTGTAACAGCCAGAAAAGGAAGGGGAACGATTAGCAGACCCTACAAAACATTCAGAACCGTCTCCCCAAACGGTCATACCTCTCACACTACGAGCTGGAAGGGAACCCATGACCTTACGGACACTGTCCGGCGGCTGCAGGCAGCAGAAAGCTTAATTTGTGGATTGCCCTGTTCCCACAAATACTTGCCCAGTGTGTGCCAAGTGCCAGGCCCTGAGTGCAGCAGGGAACAAGACCGCATCTGAGAAGCGCACAGTGCTCCTCCGGCCACCCACCCGGCACGGGCCAGAGCCTCCCGACCTCACAGCCAGGCCTGGGCGTGTTCCTGTCCATCCTCCTGTGTCCATCGGACTCCCAGCGGAGCGACCCTGCGGTGGTTTCAAGGCCAGACATTCTGGGTCAGACTTATATTTAGGTGAATTGTAAATGGGTCACCAGACCCGTCGAGGTGGCCCATTAAAAAAAACAAACCCCAGAAAACAGGAGGGATGTGTGTTTGTCTGGATTCCGAGTAGGGGTAGGAAGTGTTTGGTGAACAGAAAAGCCCGGAGTGAAATCAGAAAGGAAAAGGCGTTTGGATCAGGAAAAAATAAAGATTAAAAAACCTTTTGATTAAAGAAATGTTTTTCCATTGAAAGGCAAACAGATTGGGAAAAAAAAAAAACTGTGATAAACACAACGGAGAATTTCTCACCTTTAAATACAAGGAGGTGATGTCGGTGGGTGCGAAGAGGAGCCGGAGCAAGAAAGGAAACTGAACAAACCGCAGATATTAACTAACGGGGAAAACATGCAGTTTTATTGGTAACCAGGGCAATGACCTGAAAATGGTGATTTTCCACTTTTGTCGAACCCGTGAAACAAAGTGTCTTCTTCCCCTTGTAAGCGACCTTACCGACCACTGGCCAAGCACCTGGCGAGTTGGCATTTTTACGTGGTCTGGAGACGTGCTACGAGGAGACCCAAAGGAAGTTGACAGAATCCGTCAAGCACCAGAGCAACGATTCTGTGCTTTCACTCAGGAGTTCCAGGTCCAACCCTCCGTGAACGGAGAAACAGGGAACGTGGACGGGGTCGTGCGGGTCGCGCAGTGGGGAGGACGTGCGCCCGGCTTCTCCTGCGCCCCAGCCCGGCCGGGCCTGCCCCTGCTGGTCTCCCCCCACCCCGCCCCGTGCTCCCGTCCCTGCTCCACCCACACTGAGCGCAGGACTAAAGCGGGGCCCGTCCACGATGGACACGACTCACCGGGAGCGGAGAAAAGCCATCTCACAGGCTGGCCCTGCTTGGGGTGACTTTCATGTTCTGACTTACCGAGGCCCAGCTGTGTTGAAAGTCTTTATCTCATCCTTCTTAACCCCGTGTACTGCCGACGCCTGGTTCAGCCCGAGTGTCAGATGAGGGACCGGCTAAGCGATCATCATGCCTGATGCTGGCGGCGACTCTCCTGCTGCCCGCAGGGCCGGGAGCCTGGGGGCCAGGCTGGGGAGTGGGTGTAAGGGGGAGCCCCGGGTGGCTGCCAGGAGCCCTGCCCGGGCAGCCGCATGATCGCCTTCATCCAGGGGCATCCTTCCCTCTGATGTGTTCGCTCGCCCCTGGATTGCCCTCGGCACAGCGTTTGCAGTGTAGACAGACCCTGTTGGGAAGCTCCCAGTCACTTCTCATGGTGCATAAACCTGTGTGATCATGTTTTTAGGACCAGACAGAGGGAGCTGTTAATTTCATGGGCAAATTAAGGGAGAGCTGTTTGCGGCCACGTGAGACAGGCCAGGACGATCTACCGCCAGGCCTGTGGGCTGTCCGGGAAGTGGTTTTGTCTGTTTTCTTTTTTTAAATAGATGAGCCTTTTTCTTCCAGACATAGGAAGTGATGAGTGGCAGCTGACTACCTGTGTGTGGGAGGAGGGCCTTTGCGCTGGGAGCCCCAGAGAACTCTCTTGCAAACATAACAGGCTCTGGTTTTCTTTGGCTGACCAGAAAGACCACAGAGGGAGGGAACCAAGAGGTGTTGATGCCCAGGGCACGGTGGCCGTGTCCCTGGGGGAGCAGTGGATGTACCCCTTGGGCTCCGAGGAATTTGAGCCGCTCCTTAGGAACTGGGGGTTTATTCATTCCTTGCCCATTTGCCAGTCTTTGGTCCCAGAGCTTTGACTTGTGTCTGAGGGTGGCCCCCACTCCCAGCCCACATGCCCCGTGGAGGGTCCCCATAGCTCAGGTGCCCATGCGGCTGATGGGACACTTCCTGGTCCAGCAGCACCTGTCTTTCTGGGACACGGGAATGGCATGGGGGCGGGCCTGTGACCGGACCGGGCCATGAGGGCCTTCAGCTTCTAGATGCCGGGGCCAGAAGCTCCTCCTTTCTGGCCCCTGGAAGTGATGCTCTGGGGAGCACAGAGCTCAGAGCTGGAGAGAAAGCTGGTCCTGGGGGCAGGGGTCACAGCAGGTAGAAGCTGGCCCGGCTCCTGGTTCTCAGAAGCGCCCCGTGTCGGCGGAAGCAGGCCGGAGTCCGGTTTCCGATCTCGTGCTGCAGAAACAGGTGCAGGGCGTGAGCAGTGAAGGAGCCCAGCATCTGCCCGGGGCCAGGCAGGGGGAGCGGCGTGAAGGAGCCCCGGGCTGGACCTGCTATCTAGGACGTCCTGGTCAATCCCCGGGGGAGGCTGAGCATTTCTGCGGAAAGCTGCTCTTCCAGAGGCCGCGGGCGGCGAGGGGTTCTCGCAGGCGGAGGGCGGGCACGCTGCGCCTCTCCCTCCGGGTACCAGCCGGTCTGGGAGGGCGGGGACGGGCCTGTGGCAGGGAAGCCACGAGACGAGAAGTGGAAGCTCAGCTTCCGAGCGGAAGGGCGTTTCCAGGTAAGGTTTTTGACGCATCTGCGTTTCTTCAAAATCCATTCCATCAGGAGAGGTTATAAAAAGAAAAATCTGGTTTTCTGGAACATTGGGGATGGAAAAGACCCTGCTCCTCGCAGATGGGGACCGCGGGTCATGAAGTCTATAATCCGAAGGCTGTGCAGAGTTTGAAAAAGTCCGCTTGTCCCCCTAAATCAGGCTCAGGCAGCAAAACGAATGTGTTTTCCCAGCGGGCCCGGAGGAATGCTTCGGCTGGACGGGAGAACGAGCCGTCCGCCGGCCTTACCAGGTTTCCGCCTCTCACCCGCGCCCGTGCACCGTATGCCGCGTCTTCTGAGCCGGGATGGCGTCGTCTGTTAAAGGAAAAGTGGACGCTTCTCAGTGCAATTAATTGAGTTGGAGGCCACGGTGTTGCTGCCTGCCGGGAGTGGGGTGGGATCCGACAGACGGACGGGCTAGTTGATGCTGAGCGCACGTTGACCCCGAGGAGGGGATGACAGAAGCTGGCACCGCGCGCCCTCGCTCGGCTCCGTGGGGGTGGGGTTCCGTGAGCTGCTGCTGGACGCGGGTCCCAGCAGCCCCCCGGGGTCTGGATGCGGGTCCTCGGGGCCCCCCTCAGGTGAGCACGACATCTCGCCTGCACGTTCCCGGCTGCCTTTGGAGAACAGCTGGATGTCTCTGGAGGCCCCGTTATGTCTAGAACTGGGTGCCCAGGCAGCCGGGTCCCCGGGCCCCTGCGCTATAAATGCTGTCAGACCGTGCCTCACCCGGCGTGTTGGTGAGCGAGGCCAGACCTCCCGCCCGGTGGGAAGGGGGCTGTAGCCGCAGGGCCTTCTGCTGACCCACACGGCCCGAGGCCCCGTTTTGGCTCAAGACTGGGTTTCTCAACCTGCGGGCACTGGACGATTCTGGTTTAGGGTGTGTCTGTAGGATGCCCGGCATCGTCCTCCGTCTCTGCTCACTCCATGCTGGTGGCAGCCCCTTCGCCAGTTGTGACAACCAAACACGCCTCCGGACATGTCCCGGGGTCCCTTGGGGGCAGGAATTTCTCTGGCCAAGAACCACAGCTCTATATACAGGGCTGGTGTTGGTTCAGAAGCTGGCCCCTTCCACAAAAAGCAAGGAAAGTGTGGGTCAGTGGCGGGTAAAGAAGCCGGGGGGCTGCCCTGTGAGGCCCGGCGTGGGCGGCCGCGCGACGAGGAGGGCCTGCCCTGCCTGTGGAACCTCGAGTTTGCAGAGAGGCCTCGACGGGGCTCGGCCGCTGCTCGGCCCACGTGGCCTCAGGGCCGCACGCCCTGTTCAGGCTGAGTCCTTGGAAAGCTGGGGGGGGGGGTGCTGGCCAGAGCTGCCGCCCAGGGGCGGCGGAGCAGTGAGGGGCCTCCGTTTCCTGGGCGGGCCTGGGGTCAGCCGGCGGGCGATGCCTCTAGGGGACCCCCTCACGACAGCCGACCAGGGAGGAATACGTTTGAGTCTCCTCGTGGGTGTCTGTCCAGCCAGGCAGGGGGCAGTCCGCTTGCTTTCTTTGACGGGATGGGTCTGACAGTGGCATAAAAGTGGAATGCCCCGCAGCGTTTGGGGGAAAAAATAGAATGTCTCAGCTGTGCCCACAAGGGGAGGCGTTGGGAGCACTTTGCTGGCGGGTTGGTTCCCAGCGAGCCTGAGGGGACGGGGGCTGCCCCACGAGAGTCCCGCCGTCTGGGCTGCAGTTGGTTTTATCTGGACCTTGCGTGAGGGGCGAGGCTCGTCACACTTGGCTCTCTGTGTCTGCGCAATGTCTTCAAAAACCAGCACCGGACACCCTGAGGGCAGTAAGAATACTGGCCCCTGTTCCATCGTCTGTCTTCGTGTGTGTCCCTCTCCATCGGGGTAAGCTCCGGGACACAGCGCGGAGATGACCGCAGCCCCCACAGGGGAAGCAGGCTCGTCCTTGTTGGGATCCGCCCAGACGTACTGTGGATGATTTAAAAACCTAAGTGTGTGAAAACTACTCGCATTCCCTTCGCCTTTGTCCCTTGGCTTATCTCTTGGAACTCATGTTGCCTGTCTCCCGAGGAAGCCTGTCCCCCCAGTAGCTTTATTCCTGGGGGGCGAATGGGCCGCTGGGTGCGGGTGGGCGGGGTGGGAATGTGCCACGTACGGGACCCGGCAGGGCCAGAGACGTGCCTCCAGCCCGGGAGGATGGGGGTCCGTGATGATTGAGTTGGGGCACCTGCTCGGTGCCTAGCACCCAGCGAGGAGATCGTGAGCTCCGTAAGGCCCAGAAATGAGCCCAGCGTGTTTTCCTTTAGATCATCAGTTACTAGTGTGCGTTTGGGATAGGGACGCAGGCCCCGGATATTCACTGAATCACGTCGCATTAACTGCGTGCAACGTTTCCCGTACTCATGTACTCACGCAGCACACGTCTGCACGTCCTGTGCCTGCCCCTAGACGCGGGTGGGGGCTGGGGGCCGAGCAGAAGCCCCCTTGTCGGCTGCGGTCACTGGCCTCACTGCAGGTCCTGCCGACGGGCACGGACACGTGTTCGGGGCACCAGGACGCACGGACGTTTCTCACGCTTCCCAAGTCGGACAGTCGGGCTGTTGCCGATTTCTTTCCACGCTGCACCAGGAGGTAGGGCCAGATCACGTCGTCAGTATGTGTCACCCCGGCCGACTGACATCCACACTTGCTGTTCACCCATCGGCAGGCGCTGGGTTGTTTCCGGGTCCCGGCTGTCGTGAACAACGCCGCGGTGGACGCGGGAGTGAGGGTGTCTTTTGAGATCCCGATTTCAGATCTTTTGGAGAAGTCCCGGAAGTGGGGTTGCCGGATCCTGTGGTCGGTGGTGGCGGCCGGCGGGGGTCGGGGGGGTCGGGGAGGCGCCCTCGGCGGGAGCGGAGCTGCGACGGTGCAGGACGACTGTGTTCCGGGGCTCTGCCACCAGGCACTGTAGTCGGCGCGGCTGTGCGCTTGGAACTTGGTGGGAGAACAGGTCTCGAGCTGCGCCTTCTTTCCGCAATTAAAAAATACCGTTTTGGGGCGCCTGGGGGGCTCCGTGGGTTGAGCCTCTGCCTTCGGCTCAGGTCATGATCTCAGGGTCCTGGGATCGAGCCCCGCATCGGGCTCTCTGCTCGGCGAGGAGCCTGCTTCCTCCTCTCTCTCTGCCTGCCTCTCTGCCTACTTGTAATCTCTCTCTCTCTGTCAAATAAATAAATAAAATCTTCAAAAAAAAATGATGTTTTTGCAGTGCCTCGGGGTGGGGCGAGGTGAAGACTTGGATGGATTCGGCCCGCGTAGCTGATTCGGCCGCACCCAAGGATTCCCAGGAGGGGCCTTGAGTGGGTTCCCGAGCCTCTCGGGGGCTGGGTGCGTGTGTCCGTCTGGCTCCTTGTTTGGTGCTGGTGTTGGCTCCATGGACACTCAGACAGTCATTCAGCATTTTTGAGCTTCTTCGCGTCGGACCGCGCTCTCACGGGGTCTAACGTGGCGCTTCCTGTCCTGGGAGCTCGCAGCCCGGGGCCGGAGGAGCCCCTGCCCGTGAAGGGAGAACTTGAGCTTGGCGAGGGGACCATGAAGACCTCAGGGCTGGGACGGACAGGAGAAAGGGTCGACCTGGAGGCTCTGGCTGGGGGGGGGACACTTGGTAACACCTCGAGTCAGACTGGGGGTGGGGTCCTGTGCACGTCCTGTGGGTGGAGGCCAGGGATGCTGGCCAACATCCTACAGTACCGGGATGCCCCTCAACACAGAATTATCCAGCGCAACGTGTTCCTCGTGTGGAGGTGCATAAAGCCCGGCTTTAGCTGAGTTCTGAAAGATGAACAGGAGACAAGTACACGGAGAGGGAAGCCAGTTTCCTGTGCAAAGGTCCTGTGGTGGGGGGAACATGGCTGAACAGGAACTGGAAAAATGGCCAGGTGGCTGGAGGGGTGGGCACCATGCTTTGAGAAAGGGACATATGGGCGGGAGACATGTCCCTGCCTGGCATTGGGGAGTGGCCTCTGGTCTGGCCAGCGCGCTTGCCTTGTCTGCCCCCAGCTTCGTACTCACTGGTTCCTCCAAGGTCCCAGATACCAGCGTCCTCCATGAGGCAGTGTGACCCGGCTGGTCAAAAGCTACAACTAGCCTCACTGCATATTCCCAGAGAGAGGGTGGGGGTGGGGCTCCGTGGCCTCAGCGGTGGTTGATGGAGGTCAGAAACCTCTGACGTTTATTTAACTCTGCAAATTAGACCCGTTAGTGTCCTGGGAAATGCATAGAGTCTGCTCGCCGACCTAGGGAACTGCAGCTTCCCTGGGGAGCACAGAGAGGAAGCACAGCTGGTATTGCGAATTCTGAAGGTGATCGCCTTTTCACCAAAAACTCCACAATCATCGTAGCCATTTTGTTTTTTTCTTTTTCCAGGTCTTCTAAAATGTGGGCTTGGAAATGCTGACGGTGCTAAGATTCTCTTAGCAGATTTAGAAATATGAACAGTTGTACGTGTGCATGTGTGTGTGCGTGCGTGCATGTATGTGCATGCATGTGTGCATGTGCAGGCAAGTGTGTATGTGTCGGTGTGCATGTGGTTGCATGTGTGTGTGGCTGTGTGTACACACACATGTGCATACCTGTGTGTGCATCTGCGCAGATATTTGCATACATGCACATATGCGTGCACATGCGCAGGTGTGTGTGTACACGTCTGCATACGTGCGAGTGTATGCACATGTGTACAGGTGCATGTACACACACATTTGCATGCACATGTGTATGTGTGCGCATGTAGGTGCACGTAGGTATGTGTGTGCGTGCATGTTGTGTGTGTATATATATGTAGGCAAGTGTGGTTGTGTGCATGTGTGTTACTGTGTGCACATACACATGTGTGCATACATGTGGTTGTATGTGCACGTTTGCATGTATGTTGTGTGTGCGCGTGTGCGTGTGTGTGTGTGAACGTGGGGCTTTCTACCCAGAGCGAGTTGATCTGGGACATGCTGTGTGTCTTCCTGACTGTTGACTGTGCTGCACGCAGACTGTGCAGAGAACACAGGGCTCCTGGCTCTGTTGCGTCTGGCTATTGCCATGACTGGACGGTACAGCCCCGCACTGGTGTCCCTTGGCAAAGGCTGGTCCACATGAAATGTCACATGGTGATGTGGTGTGCCCCTCAGGATGAGTCCTGGGGTGCATGCCAGGCCCCCTCTTCCATACCTGGGCCCCCCCGTGTGTCCCCGCAGTAGGTAAGGGCCTGGTATGGGCTGAGGCAAGACGCAGCTGTGCACTGAGTAGCTTTGTTCCCAGAGTCCCACACCCCTTCCAGACGGGAGGGCGTGCCAGCCACGCAGTGCGGTGCCTTCCCCCCGCCGCTCCTCAGGGTAGGGTTCCCGGGCAGAGCACTCGCCCGCAGAGCGAGATGGGACAGCGCGAGGAGAAGGCGGCCCAGCTGTGTTTCAAGTGCGGAGAGGAGGCTGGAGGGAGGCTGGGGAGGCGAGACGTGGAGGCTTGTCGCTGCGGAACGTGCTCTTCCTGAGTGCATATCTGGTGAGCTCCGGGCGCGGGGCAGGACACGACACGAGTCACAGTGTCGTCCCCTTGATGCGCTGGCCAGGCTGTCAGGGGGTCAGGTCACCTAGGTGCATCCCTCAGATACAGACACTGGGCCCCAGCGTGTGTGAGGTTGTCCCATGAGGGCGGGAGGTGGGTTCAAGCCCACCTGGGGAGCCCCACGTGCACGCCCACACCGCGCCTCCCCATGTTAATAACGGTTGGTAGAGCAGATGGGTGCCAGGAGTGGGCAGAGTTCCCCGCGATGTTGGGCTGTCTAGGAATGGACTGGAATTGCCCAAGTGACCTGCTGTCCTCCTTGGGAATGATCCCTGGCCTGAGTCTGGGGCGCTGGGGGGACGGCAGTGTCCGTCCCCCTCCTCGGCTTGGCCTCTGCTGGAACTCTCCAGCGTTCCTGTGTTAGCCTGACATGACGGAGGTTTGGAGGCTCCTCGGGCAGGGACGGCCTCGAGTGCCCACGCCCTCTGCGCTTGCGGACTTACGGGGAGAGACCTGTGCAGTGGGTGAGTCCGAGCACCGGAATGACAATGTGTAGAACACAGAATATGGCAACATGCTGAATCCGATGTTTGGGTCCCGTTGACGCTGTCGTGTGTCCCGGGCCTGACAGCCCCTGTGCCCAGTGGCGGTAATTTGCTGAACCAGCCAGTGTGCATGTGGGTCGAGCCACCAGCTCCACCAGGCCATCTGAGCTCATTCTGGATTCCTGAACGGGGACCGTGGGTCACGTGGACTGTGGCTGTCTTGGGTCCTGGTCCCCAGCGGGGCTGTGGGGGAGACGAGTGGCCTGCCCACCACATGAGTAACCGAGCCTCGTGACCTTTGGTACATGCAGACTACGTCTGCCGTAGATCTTTGGGGGCATTTCAATGAGGCTCATTGCAATTAATTCTGCCCTGTTGGGGAAATAGCAAATTCGAGACATTGAGGGAGAGAGAGGAGCTCACGGTGTGCCCCACCTCTAGACAAGGCCTGCTTTCCTGAGGTCATGGGACGACGGTCGCTCTGCTGTCAGCACCTGGATGGAGACCACAGAGGCATTTGCAGCTGGAGTCTGACCCGGCACGTGTTCCACTTACCTCTGCGGGAAAACCTGTTCGTCCTCGCCCACTGCCAGTTCCCCAGGAGAACGTGCGAGGCCCTGGATAGGCTTCAGGATAGCCAGATGTGGCCAGGCCTTCAGGTGCCAGTTCCTGGGGATGGGTTTGGAGGGACCATGGTGCCCTGAGGCTTGGGGGCCCATGATGGAGGCTCTCTCTGTGCCATAGGCCCGGGAGGCCTTCCCGGAGGAGCTGGGACGCCAAATTGGGACTGAGCGCGTGGGGGTCCCCAGGCTGCTCGAACACATCACCGTGCGCTGGGCGGCTTCGACGATAGACGTGGCCTGTCCTGCGACTCTGGAGGCCAGACCTGGGAAGTCAAGGTGTGGGTGGGGCCCCACTCCCTCTGCAAGCCACGGGGGAGGGTCCTTCCTGCCTCTCCCAGCTTCAGGGACAGCCAGAGGCCCTGGCGACCCCTCGGCCTGGTGACGCTCCCTCGGGTCCCCACCACCCTCGGCACGCGACCTGCTCCCCGTGTCTGAGAGGACACTGCCTCCAGATTTCCCTCTTCGCACGGGGACACCGCTCACTGGATTGGGGCCCACCCTAACCTGGTGCAGCGGCCTCTTCATTCGGTCATATCCGCAAGGACCATATTTCCAGAGGACGGACGTCCTGAGCTCCCAGACGGATATGAATCTGGGGGGATGTTGTTAACGCAGCGTCCTACCCCTCCCTGCGTGAGAAAGGGGAGCAGAGGGAGATGGCCGGCACCCAGAGAGGGTGTGCCCGTTCGTTCTCTAAGAGTTCTGGGCCGCGGATCTCTCCAGAAGGACATCACATAGGGAGCTGTGGGATCACCAGGGAGCTTTTCTCTTCAACTTAGAGGAAGCAGCTTGGTGAGTCCTGGCTTCTGACACTGGGCTCACGGGGTGCGGGCAGGGCCAGTCTGCCGGGGCCTCAGGTCAGCCGCAGGAGCTCTGTGCCCCTCCCCCGGGCCTCTGCAGAAGTTCAAGGAGACAGGCAGGCCGGGGCTGTCCGGGCAGAGTCAGCTGGCAGAAAAGAGGACGGTGGGCTTGGGGGTTCGGGGGCCCTCCTGACATCACTCCTCCCTGTCCTGTGTGGGTCATAAATAAGGGGTCGCTGAAAAGAGCAGCCTCGGCTTTCGTGCTCCTTCACACGGAGTCTCTTGCAGCTGTTCGGGGGACCCCGACATTCCCAGGGTTCACATCACATCCTCACGAGGAAAATCCACAGATACACTTCCCGTCACATGTGAAGCTGCTCTTTTGAATCCCGTGAATGTTCCCTTACCTGCCGATCGCAGCGCCTCAGAATTTCTCTTTTCTGACAAAAGGTGAACGAGGAGTAAGACGGTGCAGCATCAGAAGGGGGGGTCGTGTGTGTTTCAGGAGGGACAGGAAGTTCGGGCTGGCAGCGGCCTATGGCGTCAGTGGGGGCTGGGACAGAAGGAGCAGGTGTGGGGGGATAGAGTTTGTGTCTCGCAGTAAGTGCAAAGGCCCGGGAGTGCTGGCTCAGGTTGGGGAGAGGCGCGCACAGGAAGGCGGGTGACGCGCTCTGTCACAGGTGCATGAAGAGTGTATGAAGGCGCACGGGCGCACAGGTGTGTGAAGAGACACGGGTGCTGGTCTTCTCTGCTCCACGCGGCTCTTTCCGTAAAGCAGTCGCAGCCATGAGCTCTGCAGGGCTGCCTCCGTGAGCGTCAACCGTCTTGGTCAGGAAATTACCAGAAAACCTAGACAAGACCTTTGCTGCTGTCACAGCTGCTCATCGAACAGCTTGGACCTTCTTTTCCACCGCGGTGTCCTGGTCCACACAACGCCGCGTCCCCACACGGCCACTGCCCCATGGTGATGGCGCCGTTGCCAGCCCGTCAGAGATCAAGTGGCTGCTTTTCTGAAGATCCAGACAGACCCCGGAGGGACTCCGAGCAGGGAGGACTTGCTGTAACGATGCCATCCCCTTCTGTTTCCAGACACCAACTTGAGGGGACAGATACAGTGAAGGGACGAGGTCACCCCTTTTCGTTCCTGTCGTGGAATCTTCGTGTAGGTGGTAATAAGTGGTCCCTTCCAGACCCCTCCCGTGAGTGACTTGTTTTAGGAAGGGCTTCGCCCAGAGTTGAGCGTGTGGAAGGTTTCCATGAATAAATATCAGGAGCATAAATGAGTGAGTGACATGTTTTGAACGATACTGGCTCACTTGTGTAAAACTGCATGCATAACAGGAAGCTAGATGAGAAAGAAAAAGGATTATTCTTATGAAATGCACAAGTCTCTGTCCAATGTGCCGTGTGGCTTCCGAGCACCGTGGAAACGCAAGCCTGTTTGTTGTCTGGGCCGGTTGGAGGGGGTGGGTGGGCGCCCGAGCGTGTCACAGTATATGGAGCAAATGACCATCTTCCTACGATTCCGTATAAGGAAGTGTAATCAGTATTAAAATTACACTGTCTATAAAACATGTCTCCTCGGCGCAGAAAGCTTCTGGGAATTCTGGAAGGTGCCACGGCCGCCCAGGGCGCAGGCTGCGGGCTCGGCGTTGCCGCGTTCGGGGTGAGCGGACTTCTTCCCGGAGCGTTCTGGGGTGAGATTGGACAGGACAGAGCCTTTTCCGTATTAGGTCACATCAATCAGTCACAAAAAAAAACGAGTGGCTTTTCGCTTCCTTGCAAGAAAAATTTATTTGGATTTCGGTGGCGAGAAGACGTCACCAGACACAAGGCACGTTGCTTCTCACGACTTCTCGTCTCGGTCATCCTGCGGTGGCCTTCCCGCGCGTCGTTTCCAGACGACAGGTTTGTCGGCTGCAGCTTCACCGGCTGGAGGACTCGGGACTCGCCACGACCAGGCGAGAGTGGCCATCCTGCTCCTTCTCTCCCCAAGGGGTCCCGTGGCAGAGGGAGAGGGGGGGTGGCCCTCGGGCCCCGGGGGTGCTGCCTGGCCCCGTCCACTGAAAGTTCTCCTAGTTTATCGGAGAAATCCATGTGCCCAGAAGCCACTTGAGGAAAGACCGTGATCTTCGACCACGTGACAATTAAAGTTCCCGACTGTCGAAAGCGCACCGCTCAAGTTTTACAGAAAAAATGGGCACTTGGGGAAAATGTCTTTACTATATTGGACAGTGTTTTCAATAAGTAAAGAGCTTTTTAGAATCAATAAGAGGAGACCAGGGGCTCCTATTGGTGCAGACGGCGGGGTGGGGGAGTTGAAGAAGCAGTGGCTTCATGCGCCCGCGGTTCACAGGGAAGGATTTTAGCCGCTTGAGCAGACTTCCAGAGGTGCTCACGTGCACCACGACGCCAAAGAAAACTGTGATGCACCCTTTCTCTAACTGGGTTGGCAGGGGGGAAAAGGGGTGCCGGGTGCAGAGGTGTGGGGGTGTCGGCCTTCGTGCAGGCGGCTGGTGGAGGTTTACAGTCAAAATTCCGGAGGTCATTTGACAGCGTCCGCTATGGTGCCGTGGACACAGCCCGTGGTCCAGCAGCGCCCTCCAGAAACTCACCCCGCAGGTGCTCCCGGGCAGCCGTCTTCACCGGTGGGTTCTTGATAACGGGAACTGGAGGCAAGACCAGTGTTCATCCGCCGAGAATGGTCTCAACCCGCACGGAGCAGGAAGCCAGGCGGCCTTCACGGTGGGGGGAGGTGGGATTCTATGAGCCGCTGTGGGATTTTGACTAATTGTTCATGTCACGTGAAAAAGCAATTTCACAAGATGTGTATTTGTTGGGGACTCTCTGTTGGCTGGTGTCTGTGCTTGTATATGTCCGTGGAGCGTTTTCAGAGGCTGTAAGAGACGCTGACACGCCTCTGCAGAGCGGGGGTGGGGAGCGGGGCGAGAAGGGGGTGTTTGCTTCCTACCGTGGACGGTTTACGTGGCTCTGAATTGCTTTTTAATGAAATTGCTAATTTAAACAACAGTTTGCTTAAGGAGGAAATGAGCCTTCTCTAGGCGGTGCCGGCGGTGGCCCGAACTCCCGTTATACTCTGTAAGTCGTGGAAATAGTCACGTGCCTCGTGCGCTCTGATTCATGCCCGCGTGGGTCACGACGTGCTCGGTGGCCTAGAGCTTGAGGAACGGGAGGGCAGGCTCTGTGCTTCCCGGCCCCCCGGGCGTGCGCAGCTGCCGTGTCCCCAGGACTGCGAGCGGAGGTGGCCGTGAGGCAGCCCATCCCTTGCACTCGGGTGCGACGAGGCCGGAGCCCCCCCTCCTCGCACCTCTGCCGTCTCTCCCTCCGTGCTAGTCCCTGTGAAGGCATTGGGGGGGGGGCGCGTTCCCCTCCCGGAGATCATCACTCACATCTGCGGACCCCGGTCAGTCGCTTTGGACTGTTTGTCACCGGAGCAGCCCGAGCCTTGGCTGCAGAGACAGGTCCCTTCCAAAAGAGCGACTCAGCCCGCAGCCCCACCTCGATGCCCCAGGGCATTGTCACTTGTCACACGGGCTGGGGTCCCGCGGCTGTGCCGTGGCCCCACGGCGCTGCCTGGACAAACCCATGTGGGTACGGCACATGCACGCCCCGGCAGGACGCCCCCGTCCCCGTGATCAGGGTCACCACGAGCAATGCCTTGTGAATTTGCTTTTTTCACTTAAGATTAGTTATTGATCGAAGTTCCACGGCCGTTCATAGAGTAACGCCTTGTTCCCTTTAGTGGCTGCCGGTGTCCTGCCCTGTGGGTCTCAGTACTTGGCTGCAGCAGCTCCCGCCAGAGAGGGCGCTGGGAGTGGGAGTTTCCTAGTGGGGATGACCCTGGGCGTCCAGGAGCGTATCCGCAGAATCCGTTCCCAGAATCAGAAAGGCTGGGTCCGAGGCTGTATGCCTTTTCCATCCTGGTGGACGTTGTCAGTGGCCATCAAAAACATCCACTCCCGACCCTCGCTGCAGGAGAGATCTCTGTCGGCTGGGCAGTGGGGAGGGCTTTGTGCCCCCGTCCCCCCATGCTTGGTCCAGGTGCACCCTGCTGTGACCGCTTCTACACCATCTCCAGAGCCCTCCTCCTCCTCTTCCTCTCTTCCCCTCCGCTGGGACAACCTCACGCCTCTCAGCACACCCCTTCTCCCGCCCCTACCCCTGCCTGAGTCCATTGCCCACAGCAGTCCCAGAGGCGATTTAAAAAGCATGAATCACCTGGTGTTCCTGTCCGGCCCGGCCCCACTGCACTCGGCAAACCCAAGCACACCCTCACCGTCTGGCCTGGCTCCAGCACGTTTCCCCAGTCTCTGTGTGCCTGCCACCTGGTCCTGTCTGTTCCTCACACTTGTCCAGCTTGTCCCAGGAGCTGGAATGTTCTCCCCAACTCTGGCCACGGCTGCCTCTTGTCGTCCATGTCTTGGCCCACACCCACCCCCAGGGTGAGGCCCGGTGTCAGCCCTCTTGCTGTTTTCATATCTTCTAGTACTAACCTACGCCTGAAACTGTCTGGCTTCACTATTTCTCTCACCTCCTGGACCGCGAGGCCTGGCTGTCATCCTTGGCACCGAGCGGTGCCTGGCTAGAGGGGCCCTTGGTCGGCATTTGTGGAGGGCAGGCCTAAACTCTTCCAAGAGAGCCGAGGCTGTAGGCCCCACGTGGGACCGCGCTGGTGTCTGTCTGCTTTCCTGCCGTGTATCTGCAGAGCCAGTTCCGGAGCCGGGCACCGGTCGGCCCCGAGAAGCTCTTCCCTGATGGGCAGAGGCCGGTCCTCAGTGGTAACACGGACACACCCGGAAGTTACGCCGTCCGTGCTAAACGGGGACAGGACCTTCCCACCCGCTGCCAGAACTGTTCTGGGTGCTGCTGGAGCACAGGCTTGTCTTAGGGCCTCCCTGGGGAGAGGTCGGGAGCGCAGAGCCAAGTCAGCGAAGTAGCGGAGGAAAACCCCGCATTTCCAGGCACTGAGCGGCCCCGTGGCTGTGGGCTCAGAGCCACTAGGGCCGGCTGTGTCTGTAGAGAACCCAAGGCCTCCCGTGATGCTGGCCCGCCAGGCGGGGGTCCCGATGTGGGGGGAGGGGTGCAGAGCACTGAGACCACCTGCGCGGGGTCAGAGTCCCCATTGCAGCTGTCCCACGGGACCCCCTGATCCAAGAGGTGGGTACCTCTGGGGTCTCCTTCCTCTCTGACTGCAATGGGGGTGGGGGTTCTTGATGTGTCTCTGGGGCCAGCAGCCGTCACGGGTCTCAGTGTCATCTGCTGGGCTGTGCGCCCTCAGACTGACTTCCCTCTGCCGCTGGGGATGGCCCAGGGCTCAGCCTGCACACGGGCTCCGTCTGTGACTAACGCGGGGACTCTGGCGGGCTGCCCCTCCCTCTGTGATGCTCCGGGCTCTTCACTCCAGCATCTCATTCCAAGAGATGGGCTGGGGGTGTCGCTCTCTCTCCCTGCTGTGGCCCCAGCCCTCCTGGGCCCCACCCTGTGGTCTCAGACACCCACTACTCTGGGACAAGCCTGTGACCTCAGTGCTCTTTGCCACACGGATCCGAGGCCCCTTCCCTTCCCCCCTCTGTCTCGCCCAGCATCTCCGGAAACAAAGCCTCAGCCCCTCCTCCGCGCGCCGGGGAGTCTGTATTTTTGGACCAGGCCAGACTTGTGTGTGGAGAGGGCAGCGCTATCCTGCGAGGCCCGCCTGGGTGGAAAGTGCTGGCAGGGATTTCGAGAGCAGGGATCATTTTTAGGAACATTTCAGCATCTCGGATAAAGAGAAGAAACCAGGGCAGGTGCGACCCCACACACAGTCGCACACACACACGTGTGCACACGGAACATTTGGCCAAGTCTAAGCTGTCATCCCTTGGGGGTGGGAGGCGTTGCAGGGGTGCGGCTGTATGGAGTGTCCGTGGGGCTGGCTGGATGAGCCAGCAGGAGCTGACTACCCAGGTGGCGGAAGGAGCAGGCAGGGCCGTGTCCGGCTGGTTAAGGGAGGAGGCCAAGGCGGCGCAGCCTGAGATGTGGCCCGTGTGCGGGTGGAGGTGGCCCGGGGCAGGACAGGAGTGCGGGCCGCGGGCAGCAGAGCTGCCTTCCGTGACCGCAGACGCCCAGCACGTCCGCCGAGGCCCCAGGTCGACGCTTCAAGCGAAGTGTGTGATGATGCCGAGTGGACTGCCCCGTGTCAGAGTGGTCAGAATTAACGTCTGGGCTGAGTGCGCGGCCCGCTCCACCACGGAGGCCTGGGGATGCTGTGACGGGCCAGGGGGCAGCATGAGGTGGCCGGGTGGCAGGGAACATTCAGCTTGGGGAGGATAACAGGCGTGATGTGTGAGCCTGACCTTTCCAGACCAGAAAGGGGACCCAGCCCTCCTGCTGCCCCACCAAAGGGGGCTTGGGTTCACTTGACCCAGCTCAAGGGGCAGGGGTGATGCCCTGCTAGGTGCTTGAGTGGCTTGGTCACTGTTGGAGTTTGGGGGTTACACGGAGGCAGACCTCCCACCCTTCCGTCATAGGTAGAATGTTCTTGTCTCTGCTCTTGTCAAACGTGCCCTGTTCCTCTGTTCCTTCCGTCTGGAAGGTCACCCACCGCCTCCAGCTCTCCAGCCGGCCCCTCCTCATCCCCACACCCTTGCCCCTGCAGCCAGGGCCCCTGTCCTCGGCCCCGAGCAGTTGCAATGGCTACCATTTCCTCTCTGGGGTCCTCCTGCCCTAGATGGTCAGTGCCGGGGCGGACACCTGCCTGCTGTGCTCTGCAGGCGTTCCCAGGGCCTAGAAGCTGTGGGGTTAGTGTTCGGTAGTGAGTGGGTGAGATGGTGGGCAGATCCTCACTGCCCCGGGCTGAGGGTGGACAGACCTTCCCCTTCTGGAGGACACACCTGCCCAGCTGGGGCAGGGGTAGGAGCAGCCCAGCTTGGGGATAGGGCTGCAGCCACAGCTCAGGGTACATACGGGCTCTAGAGGGAGGATAGGGGCAGGGGAAGTGGGCGAGTTCCAGGGACCCCCCCCAGCGGGCCTGAACCCAAGACGTGCTCTGGGCTGTGCTGTCCAGAGGCCCATCTGATCCTTTCCCCGGCCAGCCCAGCCCAGCCCAGCCTCCCTCCTGCTGCTGCCACTTCCTGAAACCATGTCCTGTTCGTTATAAAAGCTCATCTGATCTGACGGGCCCCGTCTGTGTCGCATGTAACCTTAGGTAATTCTTGCCAAGCTGAGGGACAGGCACAGCTGTCATTTCTCCTGGTGACCTTCAGGCTCAGAGAGGTCAAATCCCACCCGGAGTCTCC
This sequence comes from Martes martes, assembly GCF_963455335.1. NCBI lineage: Eukaryota > Metazoa > Chordata > Mammalia > Carnivora > Mustelidae > Martes > Martes martes. The sequence goes on along the minus strand of NC_137896.1, from coordinate 2,185,325 downwards.
CAGTGGCAGGCGGTAGAGTGGCACGTGGGCCTGAGTCTGTGCTCCTCCCCGTACCCAGGTGAAGCACAGCATGGTCTGTAGCGGGCACGGGCATTCGCTCCCCATAACCTCCGCCTCCGCCCTGCAGCTCCAGGGAGGCCCCGGGACTGACGAGCTCGGATTTGCTGAGAAGCGCCACGCCCCCACCCCCACTCCCTTTAGGGCTGGAGTTTTTCTGCCCCCGACCTCAAAACCAGGGCACCAGCCTCCAGCGATGCTCCCGGAGCATGAGCTCGGCGCCATCCTGTACGGGCCGGCCAGCACAAGGAGCACTGCACGGCGGGGGGGAGGAGGCTGGCGGAGCTGCAGGGCTCAGCATGAGGACAGAGGGAACAGCACCCTCTCGCCGCATCTCTATAGGGTACTCACATCAATAATACTAGGTTGGCTGCATTGGGCTAAATAAAATACACGAGTAAAACACACCCCCCTTTAGTTTGACTGTTTTTTAACTTGTTGCTAAAGCATTTAGGATTGCTCACACTCCCGGTGCCGTCTTTGCTGTTTGCACCTGACGGGCCAGGGCTGGACCCCCGGAGGCTCCGCTCAAAGCTAGAACCGTGTGTCCCGTGGCAGGAGACTGGCCTCAGACGGTTGCGCTGTGATCCTCTCTGTCAGAGCCCCGGGGCAGATGAACCTGTGGGAGCCCCCTTTTAGTTCTGTCTCGCTCAGTTTCCCCCTTCTCTCCCTGGGTGCCCCGCCGCCTGTGTGCTCCCCCCACCTCACTGTGCCGCCGAGCCTCAGCCATCATGTCCTGGGTGTTGTGGGCTATTGAGGGCAAGGCCGGGCTGACCACAAGCTCATTCACCCAGCCCCTCACCAGGGCAGGAGCCCGTCTGGGGTGTGCCCTGGCCCCAGGCTATTAGTTTCCTCACCCAAAGGATGGCTGGTGGCTCCCATGCCCGGCTGTGCTGGACAAGCCAGTGACGGACTCCAGGACCCTCGCAGAGCTTCTGGGTCAGAGCTCATCAGGGAAGGATCCAAGTGTGCTTGTGTGTGTACATGTGTGTGTAACTATATGCACCTGTGTGTGCATGCCTATGTGCGTGTATCTGTGTGTATGGCACGCACTGGTGTGTGCATGTGTGCATACATGTATGTGTGTGAATTGTGTGCCTGTGTGTATGTGTGTGTATTACATACACATGCATTTGAGCATGTGTATGTGTGAGCATGTGTATGTGTGTACACATGTGAGTTGTGTGTTTGCACACGTGTGTCTGTATGTTTGCATGTGTATGTACGTACACACATACTCACACACCCCAAGTGTCCCCTAGAATTGCCAACCTGGGCTGGAGAGCCCGTGGCAAGATGGCCTCTGGGTCACACTGGCTCACACGTAGGAACCCAGTTGTCCCGATGCCCTCGCTTGCCTCCCCCCACACCAAACTGCCTCACTTTCCCAAATGCGTCTGAGAGCCACACCCTGGGCCCCTCGTCATTCCAGACTGAAGTGTAGGCCTCTGAGCCAGCGGTTAGTCCCCGTGCACTGCCTGGAGCTGGTCTCCACCCAGCAGCCCGAGCCCCGAAGGCTTCCTAAGGGTGAACCCAGAGGCTCCCCGTGACCCTTGGACGCACTCAAGAGGAGGAAGTCTGTGTCCGCACAGACTGGGACATGGTGCTCGTAGCAGCACAAGAGGAAACCACCCAAATGCCGTCAGCGGGTGACTGGATCCACAAAACGCGGTAAACGCATACAGGCGAGCATTGTTTGCTCATAACAAGGAGTGAATCCTGGCGTTCTGGAGCAAGGGTGAGGCGTGAAGGAGTTCAGCTCGGTGGGGTCCGGCCCTGCAGCAGACCCTGCGGGGCGGCCTCCATTCCTGTGAAGGGTCCAGAACAGGTGAGTCTCTAGAGGCAGGAGGTAGATCCGTGCTCGCCAGCACTGGGCTGTGGGGAGATGGGGAGCCACTGTGATGGCATGGTGGAATGTTCTGGAATTAGTTAGTGGTGATGGTGGCACAGCTCTCTACATGAACTAAAAACCACTGTACTGTGTACTTTCCTTTCAAGGTTGGGGGGTGGGGAGAGGCACAGGGAGAGGGAGAGAGGGTCTTAAGCAGACTCCGTGCTCAGCCAGCAGCCCGACACGGGGCTTGAACTCATGACCCTGAGATCATGCCCTGAGCTGAAACCAAGAGTCAGACGTTGGCTTTCAGAGCGTGAACCTGACGGCAGCTGAGTTATATTTCTGTGAAGCTGCTGGAATAACGCCTGGTATCCAGGACCCCGGCTCCCACGGCCCTGAATGGGACCCGCACGCCCCTTCAAGTGCACAACCCCGCCGGTCTCCCCCCGGCTCCCCTCCCCTCGCCCCTGCGGGAGTCGCCCTGCCCAGTGATTCTGCACGGCCCCCGGTGCCCTTCCCCTGACTCCCCAAGCCGGCGTCCTCTCAGGTCTCTGCTCAGACGCCCCCTTGCTGGGTATCGCGTGTCTGAAGCGGTCACCCTGAGCCCTGCCGCCCTGCCGCTCCCTGCGCCCGTGGTCTCCCTGAGGCTGCAGGGCACTCGTCAGCCCCTGAAACCACCCCCTTGTCGCTAGGTTTGTTTGTTGTCTGCTGTCCTCCCTGCAAAGGGACGCGTTGTGGCAGAGACGCGTCTGTTTGCTGGCTGCTCTCTGCTCGGTGCCTGGCACGCGGGAGGCAGCCGGCCCCGCTGGGTGGAGAGGCACGGAGCGAGACCACGACTCCCTGGGCTTGCCCTGCCTCCTCTTGTCTGAGGACTCGGGAGCTCGAAGCGACCGTGAGGGGGATGCCCCTACCCCCCCCAGCCCCCCCTGCAGGGCACTCGCCTTGTGGTGTGGAAAGGAGACGTGCCTTCCCGGTGCAGAGCGGAAGACCACACCCTGTCCAGGAAACACGCCGGAAGGACGAGGATGGACCCCCAGACCGCCCCCCCCCCGAAGCAGGTGCGGGAGCCCCGGAGCCTCCCATCACCACGGAGTCTCAAAGACCCTCGGTAGATGCAGGAGGCAGCCCGCGTCTTGTTAAGAAGCGCGGCAGCAGCGACAGCGCCGCTCCGGGCCGCTAACGAGATGAGGCGTATCTGGTAATTCCCTCTCCCGCGGGGGGTCTGGCTTAGCACCAGCCCCCGCGTGAGGGCGCGAGCAGAGGCTGTGTGGCTGTGGATGGCTATCAGTGTGTTTCTATCGATTCTCCCCCCGGCGGCCCAACCAGTTTGGGAGGACGGGCAGGGCCGAGTCAGCGCTTCCGTCTGTGGTCCGCCTAACAGCTAGGGTTGCCGTGATCCGGTCCAAGGGAGATGGAAGGGAATTACATTCACTTGTTGGGAAACGTAGGAGTAAGACGCAGACAGCGCTCTGTAAGATCCCGGCGGATCGGTCTCATATTTAGAAATCTTACTTGCGCTTCTCCTGTCCTTCTGTGATGTCCAGAGCACGCAGGGGGTCGCACCTGCGCGTCGTCCGGGCCCAGGAGCCGGAGGCCACCAAGTGTACTCCTGGCAGTATTTGGGAGCGAGGTGTAAGGGCTCTTGCCTCCCGTCTCAGGTGGGTGGGCGTTGCCAGGGTGACTTTGGTAGGAGCTGGTCCCCCACTGCTGTCTGTACCTGCTGGGGACTCCGTCTCTAATCCGATTAGAGTCCTGGAGCTAGATGTGCGTGTCTGTGGACAGTCAGCCCCGACTTAGCCCGTCTCCCGATGAAACCGGCACCCCTCCCCCACCACTGTTGCCTCGGAGCGGCTCGCCTGCCTTTTCCTCCTTACCTGGCCTGCATGTGTCCTGGAGGAAGGTGTGGCTCTATTGATCTCCCCTGCTGGGGGCATCTCCTTTTTGGGGTCCTTCTCCGTCTAGGCCTGTCTAAATCCCATGAGACCCAAAATGACCCCCCCCTTCCTGGCTGTGAGGTCCAGAAGACCAGTCGCCTTTCTTATCTACCCAGCAGGGGTCAACGTGGCACCCGCCTCCCCCACGGGTTAGCCTGAGGACGTACTGTGACAACATGTGTGTAAAGCATGGCCCGGTGCCCAGCACACAGTAGGTGTGCCTCCTCCTCCACCATCAGCACTGATGGTCTTAAATCCAGTTCTCAGGGGCCTGTTGTCTCCTGGCACCTGTTCCCCAGCACAGCACCTGGTCTGTCTTTGATGCCTTCATCCCCTTCCAGGAAGGCCTTTTCATGGGCCCCTTGGTTAGTGCCAATCCCTTCGTCCCCTTCCAGGAAGGACCCCCTCCCTTGGTTAGTGTCAATCCTGTGTGCACAGTAGGGCCTCACTAGCATTTGTGGGAAGGAAGCCAGTGCCTTCCAGGATTCTGTATGTGCAGAGACCAGCTTCTTTTTAACCCACACCAGGGCGGGTTGTCGGTGTAGCATGGCCAGTCCTTCCTGCAGAGGGCAGGTGGGCCCAAGTCACTGACTCTCAGCTGACTCTGCGGTCCTGGACGTGTTTGCTCTATGTTTGCTGTGAGACCTTATAGGTAAGGGTCTCTCTTGCCTTCCTGTCTCTCTTCCATGGCAACAAAACCCCTTAGAGGGGAAGCCACTCACGCATGGAGTGGTGAGGACAGACAGTCTGAGTGGCACTGGGATTTTAGCCTCAGTCAGGATAGGAAATAGCCATGCTCCCTCTCTCTGTGAGGCCTGAGAAAATGGGTGGGAGGGGTGGAACCCTGGCTCAGCTCTTCTTGCCCTGGGTGAGCCACTGTTGTTCTCTGAGCGGCTGGGGCTTCACGGTGAAGCAGAGTGGTGCAGGCAAATACCTCCCAGCGATGCCTGAGAGCCTGATGAGCTGTTTTCTTGAGAATGGCTGGCAGAGTGCTTTGTCGGGTGGTGATCGTGGCGGTGACGGTGATGATGATGACGGTGGTAGTGGTGGTGATGTTGGCATTGGTGATGATGATGCTGGTGTTGAAGATGATGGTGGTGATGGTAATGATGGTTATGGTGATGATGGTGATAATGATGATGATAGGGATGATGGTATGATGGTCATGATGGTTATGGTGATGATGGTGGTGGTGGAGATGGTGGTGGTGGTGATAATGGTGATGGTAATGATGGTGGTGATGGTGGTGATGTTGATGATGGTCTGATGGTGGTGATGATGATGATGGTCTGATGGTGGTGATGATGAAGATGATGGTACTGATGATGATGGTGGTGATGGTGATGATGCTGGTAAGGATGATGGTGATGATGATGGTGATGGTAATGGTTCTGATGGTGATGCTGGTGTTGAAGATGATGATGATGATGGTGATGATGATGTGATGCTGGTGTTGAAGATGATGGTGGTGATGATGATGGTGAGGATGATGGTGATGGTGATGATGATGCTGATGGCAAAGATGGTGATGAAGATGATGGTGATAATGACAGTGATGATGATGGTGATGGTGATGAAGATGGTAATGATGGTAGTGATGCCCCTGGGTCTAATCGTGAATTTTCTCCCATGTTTCAAGAGTATATCATCTGTCCGTCCTCTAAGGGCGTTCCCCTACTCTTTCACACCATGTTGCCTTGTGCTCCTTGTTTGGGAAGTTTGACATCCCATCCTGTGACCTCTGTCATCTTTGATATTTTTATTTCTTTGAGCTGTGATATTTCCCTTACCGTGTAGCTTTTTCCTACTCTCTGAACCCATGCTGCACCGATGACTTGCACTGCCGTGAAGGTAGAAATGGCGCTCCTTCCTTCCTTCCTTCCTCTGGTAATTTTGAAATGTGTGAGTTTCTGCCCCGGAGTTTTTAGTTTTCTCAAACTGCAGGGGGCTAATTAGTTTGGTTATTTCAAAATGGCCTTTACTGTTTTCTTATTAACTGGGCAGATATCCAAGGACTCCAACTCCTCACTGGGGTCTTTTGCAAGGTTTCAGTCACAGGGCTGGGCAGGAGAGCGACGGGGCTGGCAAAGGAGCCAGGGACAAGGAGAGATTTGAAGGCTGGAGTCACCTCTAGCTGTCCGCAAGAAAGCCACTGGGCTAGGTTTGCCTTTTTGGTTTGACCAAGGAGAGAAACAACAGCCATTTTGTAGAGCAGTTGTTCAACCCTTACTTCTCTACGCACTTTGCTTCAAAACTCTTTAAAAGCGTACTTTAAGGAGAGACATTGCGATGCAGTTGAGGAGAAGAAAATCAGAGGTTTAGAACGAGAGAAAAAGCTTCTTCCTGCACCTAGGACCTCAAAGGAGGGTGTTCCGTTTGGGCAGATTGAGCGGTTGTGAAGAAGACTTGAGCGAGAAGGGAAGTGGGGGGATGAGGAAGGTGTGTGTTCCGTCCGCGAAGACGTGTTCTTCAGGAGAACGGGAACCAGATCGGCGAGGCTGCCGCGGGGCGCCGGGGCTGGGCTCTTGCCGCTTCGCCCGCCCCTCCCCCCTTGGACCCAGGTTTCTCCGCCCTCTTCTCTGGAGTCATCCATGCCCCTCGACGCTCTGTTGCTCCCTCACTGACTGTTGCTGATCATTTTTAGTGATAACTTCAAGACTTACTCAGTGCAGGAACTGAAGGGACACTTTTTAATTATACTAACGGTTCTCCGGGAAGTATTTACTTTTTCGTCGTCACAGCATTCTGAGAGCCCAGATTACATCACCGGGAGACTGAGAATCACAGAGGAAGTCTTATCTGTGGTTTTGTGTGCAGGGAAGTCCCAAAGTGAATTTGCTGTTTCTAGGTGAATCCCCTGGAGTCATTCTTGAACACGTCCCTGAGGAAAACTCACAGGGTATTTACTGCCGTATTGTTCAAAAGGGGGGAAAAGTCAAAAGCAAATGAAAGAAAACCAAAATGTCCCATGATAAGAGAATAAATTTGTAAGTCATGGTATATTCCGACAGTGTGATCCTGTGATAAACCGTATATCCATATCCCCATGGACAAACATCTAACATAAGAGTTAGGTGTCTGCAAAGAATGAGTATTTGTGAGTATCATGAAGAGTGGTATTTACTAAACGGTACCATTTAGATGATGTTTTAAAATACTCTCGAATACTGTATTTTGTTTATGTGTCCATGTGGAAAGTAAGCAGGAAAATGAAGAGAGAAGACACACAAACCCATTTCCAAGTAGTGGTTTCTGCTGGGCTGGAGGAACCAGGATGGAGGAGGGTGGCCCAGCAGCTTCCCCTGCGGTGTGTGATGGTTCCTGAAGGTCTGACACACACCTGAATGGTGGTGGTGGTGGTGGTGCTGTGTGTGTGATTATTTCTTGTACTTCTTTGTAGGCTTTGAAGTATTTCTTAGTTAAATGACATGGATTTGATGAAGAGATTTTACATAAATTTTCTTAAACTAGAGGTCTTCTCAGAGGACGTGGAATTTTAGGGTCTGGATAAAAACCAGGTTGTGCTAAACTCTGCAAGAGAGCTTGCGGGATTTCATAAAGGATTCCAGAGCAGGTCAGATCGCATGCTCTGTCTTCTCCTTGCTTTGCCCAAGACCTATGATGTGGGCATCCTGGTGTCTCCTCAAGCCAGACCCCCTCCCTCCCGGGCATAGCTGGGCATCGTACGGCTCGGGGTGATTCATCGTCTGATGGAGCCCTTGAGAAGGGACCCCTCCCCACGCCAGGTCAGAGCGGTGAATTCAGCACCCCATCTACAGCAGCCAGTTTAGGGTGCTGAAAGGGAAAAACCCTCAGAATTAGTCACAACCTTTAAAGAGTTACTTGCTTGCAGATTTTAAATGCCATCTCATTGTTTCCGAGCTCATTTTATGAATATAAAGAGTATTACTGAGTTTAAGAAGATGAGTTAATTAAGAAATCGTAATTCCCAGAAAGCCTCTTTGGCATAATTTAAAATCCCAGGTAAGTGTAATCCATCATTAAAACCTGAAATTGAATGGGCGACTGGAAAATACTGTGCAACAACACAATATAAGTAATCCCAGCAAGAGGGTCCCGAGGTGCGGAAGGAGAGTGAGCACAGCGGGGGCAGACATCGGGAGCACAGCAGGTGGTTAAAGGAGGAGACAAGCTCTGGCCCAGAGATCTTGGACACCAGCGGCTGACATCGAGGAGACCGTTCACAGACGAGTCCCTCACACCAGAGCCTTCCAGCGCCGGGCAACGGCCAATGCCCCTGTTTACCACGTAAGGAAGCTACCATTTTGGGGGAGTAAAGCAAGGTGAGGTGCCGTCTGTTGGGGTATTGCCGAAGGGGTCCGTCCGTGGCACGGCATTTTGAATTTCCCAGATCTGGTCCTGTGACAACTTGTATTAAAATGCACTCATCATAAAATCATCGCCAGACCAAGCATTGAGAGTGCGCCCTAAAACAAAGCACGGTTGTGGCTTTTTGGTTACGTTTGCTGCCCCTTCCTTATAGAGCCGTGCGCACTGAGTCTAAATCATCCTGTCTCGCGCTGGGCCCAGTGAGGTCCGCGCTGGCCAGAGCACCACGATCAAGTGTAGACTGTGAACTCTGAGGTGTTTCCTTGTGTCTTCCGTGGCACAGACGGTTTCCCACAGCGCGGCAGCAGCAAGTGGCCGCAGCCCCGTGAGGTCCCGAGAGGCGTACGAGAAAACCCCAGGTCCGTCTGTCCCTCCTCCCGAGCGGCAGGGGCCCGCGCCGCGCGTTCGTGCCCTTCCTGCCCCGGGTGACGGAGGGGAAGCCCCGGGCACGTGCGCTCCATCCAGAGGCTGGTGTCGCCGGTGCCGCCGGGAGTCTTCCCACGTTTCGCAGGAGGAAACGTCGCTGGCGGTGGTGTTGCCCTTGGCGGTGATTCATGGAGAGGCGGGACGGTGCTCGGCACAGAACGGAGCCCATCGCTGGGCTCCGTGGATGTCAGTTGTTGTTTTTATTGAATTTTCACTTCAGCTGAGTAAACTCAGGGCAGAACGAGATGACTCCAGTGACAAAGAAAACAGTCTTATGGCTTAATAGTGACCCAGTCGGGGAGCTGGGAGATAGCCAAAACGTGGCATTACCGTTGTTTGCTGAACGGCCAGGAGAAGGCTACCCGGGCTTCCGTGTGCACGTATTTATCTAACGTGAACTCAGGTTGAGGAAGGAGCTCGGATCGGGAGTCCTGGCGGCCTCGGCAAGTGGCAGACGAGCACACCGGCGAGTCCGCGACCCGCGCGAAGCTCGCCCCCCGCGATGGTAAGCGCTGGGGTTGGCGAATTGCCGCGTGCTCTTGATAGACGCTGAGTAGTGGGGAGGGACGTGCGGGGTCTCGCGAACCCGTCTGCTGGCCACGTTTTCATGACCGTGTTTGGTGCCGAACGTCTTCAAGGCGAGCGGCGGAAGCTCGTGTGCTGATGGTGCCGAGACCGAGTGTGCAGGGCTCAGGCGGGCCCACCTCCCCCGGGCGGGCTGCGGGATAAGTGTTTCCTAAGGACCAGGGGCGCCTTTTCTGGCCCTGGGCTCTAGGGCACGGCGGGGTGCGTACTGAAGCCTGATTGTCTCATCCAAGGGCCCAGGGCTCGTGAAATTGTTTAAAATGCACAGGCTGCCGTGTGTGAGGCCCGCCAGCCAAGCTGACGTCGTGGCCGGATTATGGATGACGGCAGCTCCGCTCGGGTCTGACGGCCGGTGAGCTCCAGCTTCCCGCGAGAGCGCGGGTCGTAACGATCGGACGTTAGGAATCAGACCGTTTGCTCTGACTTAGATGGAAAGTATGGTCCCCGCGTGAGGAGTGAAGAGAGCACGCCGCGGGCTTCTGGACGGAGCTGTGGCGGTGTGACAGACCCCAGCGGTGCCAGGGACTCCCCGCAAGTTCTACAAAAGCGGCGGTGCAGGCGGAGGGGGCGCCCGGCGGAAGGGGGGGAGCTCGTGCCGGCCTCACAGCAGCGCTCGGCCGGGCGGTGTGCCTTGCTCGCTCTGTGTATTTCCGTGTTCCACGCTCTCCGTGAAGGCCCTCGCTCTAAGGCTTCCCTCCCTCTGGGACCGCAGTGAGGGACCATCCTGTGGATCGTGCCCCCAGTTCACACACTTGCCCTGGAATTGCTTCAGCTTTGGGAATTGCTTAGCTAGTCTTTCGGGTTTTCCATATTTGTTTGTCTTTCTTCTTCTGTCTACATCCCAAAAAGATTCGAGGTAATTTAGAGTAAATCACGGATGTACGTTAAGGTTGTTAAAATGGAAAGAGAGAGGCAACTCGGGGGCATTTCTCGTCTGTTCCTTTCTTGTGAATGTCCTCCAGTATTCTTGGGTTTAGCTTTGCCATTTTTTCCTGGTGACAAGGCAGCCAGGGGCCAAACAGCCGACTCATAAAGAAGGAAGTGGTGCTTTTTCCCTGTGGCGTGTTAATTTATGAAGTTCTATACATTCTGACATTTCTTATATTACGTTTTCATTTTGCCACTTTGGGCTGAATCCTTGTTTCCCGGTGTCCTGTATTTGGCGTTAATATTTTTATTTCTTGGTGATCTCTGTAATGCTAACACAAACTCATAGACACGTACTCAGGGTTAAGGCTTTCCTACATCTAGAATTGGTGATATGAGGTCAGGGTCAAAGTCAGCAGCACTACGGGACGGTGAGCCACTGAGTCTCGGTGGGGGGGGGGGGCACACTGCCTCGAAGCAGGCTGACTTGCCAGTAAAGCCGGGGACCCGCATGAGTCCTGATGCTCCGTCCTGCCGTGTGGCCAGTGAGACTGTCCCAGGAGCCTGGGGTAGAGCCCCTCACGTAGTGACGCTGGGCGCAGAGACGCTCTCTCTGTCGTCTTGAGTCCGGGCTCTGCCTTGGCGAACGTTCAGATTCTCCTAAGACTTAACATTCTCCCGGTGAGAAACCTGAGCAGATGTGCATGTGCGTCTCGTGCCAGCCTTCCGTGTCTCCCTTCTTGCTGACCTGTCAGAGGACGCCTGCCTCCGTCCGCGGGATGGTTCCCCCGGTGAAGTGGACCACGGGCGGCATGCCATTCTCTTCCTTCTTCCCTTCCCCGGAGTAGCTTTGAAGACTCCTGACACCACCTGGCGCTCATTACCCTGCCGAATCCCAAACCCTCGAGTGCTTACGAGCATCATGAGCCCCGTGATTCACTAGTTATGTTTCACGGGGCATAGAATGTTTCACTGAACCATCAGCGTTTCGTTTCTACCCAGCGGAGTGTAGTGGGAGCCGAGAGAAGCCCGCATCGATGCAGAAGCCCTACCCGTGGGAGGACCTGGGCGCCGGGTCTGGAACAGCGTCGGGCGTCCTCACTGGGACGCTGCTGATGATTTATGCGTCTCCTCTGACCGTGAGCCCACTCGGCCAGGTTGACTTTCGTTTTCACCTTTAACTACGATTACAAGAAGAGTTGGAGTCATCCGTACACTTGGGGTCAAGTGGGGAGCAAGAAAGACGGCGGTTGAGGGCGTCCGCCGTTGGTGTCTCCTTGAGGAGGGGGTCCTGACCTTCACAGTGATTTCTGTGTGTCGCAAAGGCGGGCGCCACGGTGGCGGGAAAGACCCGGGACCCACACGGGGAGCTGTCCGAGGTGCCTGTTTCCTCGGGGTCACCCTTAAGCGTGCTTTGCTCTTCCGTCCAGCAAATGTTTACGGAGCCCCTGCTTGGACCCAGTGCTTTCCCACGCATTTCTGCTCATGTCCTCCTCTTCTCGTGGAGTCACATTCTAGGAGGAGAGGCAAAACCCGCAAGTAAATACATGGGCAAGATGATTTCATACAGGGGAGGGCGATCCAGAGAGGAAAGCAGGGTGGTGTGATGGGGACTGTTTGCTGCTTGGACTGTGAGCTCAGGATAGGTCTTGGGGGTTGGGGAGGTTGGGGTCAGGCCCTGAGTCTGAGCATTTCTGGCAGAGAGAGCCGCACAGGCAGAGGGACTGAAACGAGGATGCACCAGAAGTCCTCGACGGACAAGGCAGTCCTAGTGGCTGGGCACGGTGCATCAGAGGAAGGAGGCTGTTTGCAGATAGAGAGGTCCACAAGGAGTCTGCGTTCCATTCTTACTGGGAAGGCTTTGGAAGGTCTTAAGCAGGAGCACGCCATCGACTGGGATTTCTGAGAACCCGTGGGCTGCCCGCAGAGAGTGGGTTATAGGAGCAGGAGTGGAGCAGGGAGCCAGGCTCGCCTGCCGCATCTCGCCCAGGTGGGAGGCCAGGAGAGGAGGTAAGTCCCCTTCTTTCCATAGCTGGGCGGCTGGCCAGTCTGTCCCGCTCATCTCCATCACATAGTCCAGACGGTGTCACTCGCCAGCTTCTCTTGTTCCCCAAGAGATCGAGAGATTGGCCCAGGCAACCAATAAACCCTGTACCACATTGGCTCATACTTTTGTTTCCAGATCAGGAGCCATGTTTTCCTTATGTTTCATCTCCTGGACCCCATTTAGGACCTGACCTCACCGTAGGAACCCAGAGCACCCCTGACTCTGGCTGTTGGAGCCAAGCCAGCCCCAAAACTGCATCCCCTGCACGGCACTGATCCCCTCCCTTGGACACCCCACTCTTGACCCAGAAACACGCTCAGTGGGCACCCCTCCTGGGTGCCGATGTAGTTTGGGGCTGATGGCTTGCCTGTTTCTAGCAGAACACATGTGATCAGGTGAGCAGCCTCTCTTTCACATGGTTCTAAATGTTCTTACTTGGATTTTGCTTAAAGAAAAAAAAAAAACCCACCAAACTATCAACACATTTTCCCCTTTTCATACTTCACCAAAGAGGAAAAAATGTAACAGGATTTGGACTCCCACAGTTTTTCCTGTGGTGACTCAGCATAAATATGACAGATCACAGAAGGGATCCTTAATGGCAGCTGTCAGTGTCATCTGAAATGAATTAGAGCTTCCCCGTCCCCTGTAATATCAAGCTCTGAGAGAGACACGGGAGGTTGCTCCCACCGCTCACAGACCTGGAGGTCCACCGCTCAGCTCCGCCGGGGGTCACGGGTGCTTCCAGGGCAAACTGAACGTGGCTTGGGTGTTGGGGAAACGTCGGCCCACCTCGCTTTGCTCAGCACAGTCATGTGTGTTGTGCAAACACAGGCTGCATTTTCCTGGTTTCGAACAGGCCGTTGGTCTCTTGGGCGGCAGCCGATTTGGCCGAGCCGGAGTTGGGACCTCGACGTCGGGGGTGTGCAAACGAGGGCGTGCACATTGTAGGATGGCCGGGTTACCCTGTAGCTGTCCTGTAATTCGAGATAACCCACCACATGATTAAAGAGACATCTGGAAATCCACGCGTGTGCTTACAGAAAACTCTCCTCCGGGTACCGCTGGTCTGTGTTGTAAAATGACTTCCCTTTGGGCCGTTTTCCTGCCGTCGTGGTAAATATTTCTGCACTTGAAAGCGAATGACTCAGGAGAGAGCAGAAAACCCGTTGTTCTCTCCACAAAGGAGTTATTGCCGATAATTCTCTTTTGCAAAATGTAGGAAGATTGACTTCTGCCCAGACACTCTCCAGCTTTAAAACTGAACTTCCAGGGAGAACATCATTTTTGTTCTCTTTCACTTCCTGTGTTTAAATCATCCAGAATCCATTTGCACTCCGTGGTGTCCTCTGGCTCAGTCTCTCCAAATGGCTTGCAGACTGGCTCCGTGAGCGGCGTGGACGAGTGTGGGAAGAGGCTTCAGCAGGCACAGAGGACCTGTCATTTCGGAGGTGACTCCCCGGGGTTTAAAATAAGCCATTGCGTGACAGAGAGTAACTGCTCTCGTCTCTGGTATGAAAGACAAAACCAGTTGGACTTTTTAATGTAATTGACATAGGATCTTAAAAACTCCTGTTTTTTGCTTCTTCTGTTTGTTTTCAAACTGCATTTTGGGGGAAAGGGCACAGAGACGCCCCACCTGCTTCCGCCTCCCTGGGACAACTTGGCCTCAGTCCTTTCTTGGCTGCCCAGGCCTCCGTGAATGAGGAGGTGGGGAGGAGGGAGGGCCACACCTTATCAGTCTTCCCGTCCGGGGTTTGTTTTGTGCTGTGTGGGCCCAGCATCCAGGATTGTGTGCACGGAAAGTCCCACTCTACAGAGTGCCCCTCCATGCGCCACATGGACCGAATGTCCAGAACTGGCCTGGGTCCTGGAGGGACAAGCTGTTGTCATCACGGATAAGTACCGGGGAGCCTGCTGCTCCCACGGACAGTGCCCCGCCTGCCTCCGGACCAGAGACTGTTTGGTAAGGGGCGGGGTTGGTGCTTCCAGGGGCGAGGGACGGAACCCACATGCATCCCACCTGTTCTCCGGGCAGGGCTGCGGCCGGCTCCCGCTGTGGGTGGGAGGTACCGGTCTACCATGGTAGTTCTCATCCTGAGCGCTGGCTAATGCTTGCTGTGAATTGAATCACAGGGAAGAAACACCCACTTGAGGTGTGAGCCGGTTAATTTACACGGTAGGTGAGGAGGAATCCCTCCAGGCCACATGGAGGTTGAGCGGAGCGGTTTCCTGCGGTGCCGCAGCTCTCCGCTGGCTGTGCCAGGATCCGCGGCGTTGGCTGGGGGCTGGGCTGGGGGCCGGCCCAGGCCAGGGTGCAGACACCTCCACTGGGGGCTCGTGGGTAAGGAACTGTGCTCTCCAGAGCCCCGTTCCTATGCAGCCTCTTGTCCCACAGTGAATAGGGAGCTCTGTTTGGGGAATAACACAATGACCTTCATAACAGCTCCGTGGGGAAAGCATTGCCGGTTGGACTAGGCTGTGAGACCCTCCGGGATAAAGCACGTGCTAAAGAGGGGGACCGCTCCCTCAGGGCACTTGCAGGGGACACAGCACGTGCAGACCTGACGGGCCCTCGCCAGGTCCCGGGGGACATCCCAGTGCTGGGAGCCACCCTGACCATGCCCAGCCCCATTTGGGGACCATGACCTAAGAGAGGAGGGGAGCCAGCCCCGCTGGGAGGAGACCTCTGACCTAAGACAGCCACACACTGTCCTCTCCCTGTCCACGGTCAGCAGAGCCCTGCCCCAGGCCAGACCACTGCCCTTGGCCTCTGCTGAGCTGCTCCCTTCATGTGGCCTCCAGACAGGCTCTGTCTCGAGCCATGAAACCCGTGGTCCTCATAAGACATGTGAAACTGGGGACCTGCCTATTGCTGTCCTTTATTTTCTGGAAATAACTGTGGAAGGAAACACTGTAGAGACTGGGGAGTGAGTCAGGAGGACAGAGAACATGCTCCGGCCGAGGTGGGCCTGGCACAGGCCGTGTTCCCACAGGAGACGGGGCTATGCCTGCTGGGTGGCCGCCGTGGCCACTGTGGTGGTGGCTCTGCTGGTGGAGGGGATCCAGGGGCCGATGCAGGTAAGCGTGTCCGCTCCCTCCGTCCTTGGGGCAGCCTCACGGCGGGACGGTAGGCACGTATGTTTCTGACACAGGAGGGGCCGGGCTACACATGGGCGGGTCTGAGCTCTGGGCGTCCTGTCTGCCCATCGCCGCCATCGCGATGCCCTGTCCAGCCACATGGCGTGGCCTCGGCCTCTGGTCGTCCCCCAGAGCGTGGGGCCGCATATCCATGCTGTGGAACCCCACGCAGATGCTTCAGACTCCGGAGAAGCAGACAGATGCCGAGCGGGGCTGTCGGGAGATTCCGGACATTCTTAGAAATGACATCTCCATTTCATCAAACGTGTGACTAAAATTCCTTTAAAAAGAAACAACCCACAGTTTAAACGAGACCTGAGAAGAGTGTAGATCAGCCCTTTGTGGCCTGAGTCCAGCAACACCTCCCTGGCTGGTATCAGGGCCCAGGACGTGTCCTTTCAGGGTCTCCCGTCCCGGAATGACAATACGCGGCCCCCCACGGGAGTAAGACATACGGCACATTCCATGATCCTCTCTCTCTCTCTCCCACCCTGTAAGTCCCGTCAGAAGTCCAGTCAAGCAAGTCCTGAGAGTCCCATCGACCCCTGCTCCCCTTGGCACCTTTCCATGTGTTTGCGTTGATATGTGAACCGAGGTCGATACTTTAGCACAGGTGGGATTGATTATACATATATTTTTGCAACTCGCTTTTTAAACCACCTATGCCTTGGAGCACACGCATTATCAGAACGTACAGGTTCACTCACTTGAGAAAAACCGCATAGGGTCCCCCAGACTGGGTGTTGCGCTAGTTTGTTTAACGCGTATCGATGACGCGTAGGTTGTTGCCTTTGTCGTCCCTCGCTACAATCGATGGCTTTCCACACCGTGCTGAACTCTTAAATTGCCTTGGAAAACAGACTTCACTCATTTAAATGCCCCCCGAGACAGTGCACTTTCTGGGCAGCCTTTCCAGTACTTGCTTTTTTCAGCCCTTTGAATTTCTAACCATCTGGTAATTAGAGCATATTTTTAAAATCTTTACTTCCCTGATAACTAGTAATTGAAACATGTCATGTTTTATGTGGGCTATTTGTACCTCTGCATAGATGAATGTATTTTGGGGGGTGGTTTGGCTTTTTTTATTGATTCCTAGGAGCTCTTTATATATGCCGGACATTAATTCCTTATTTTCTGCACATGCTACATTCTCTTCCTGGCAGTCTGTAGCCCGAGGCTTTTTTCTGCTCTTCTGAGTTTTTTGGAACAGCTCAGCCAGTAACCTCACACCTTATGAATGTGTGAAATGCTGAGGGCAAGAAATGGGGCCTGTTTTCCACTCAGGCACGTGGGTCCGAAGACCCCGGAAACTTCCACCAACTTCCAAGCACAACGTGTCGGGGAGATGCCCTTGTTCTGACTGTGTCCTGCTGGGCTGCTGGGGCCTCCGGCTGGAAGCAGGCCCCCGGGGGCCCCGGCTACGTTTCCTTGGTTCCCACCACTTCAGGGTTGGGGCACTGCCTTTCCTCGCCCAACACTGACTCTCTTGGCCCCCCTGCTTCTTAACCTGCCCGAGTGCATCTTGCCCACCGTGGTGCAGGTCCGGACTTTGTCCTGGTACTTCACGGTTTCTGCAGCAGGTGATGTCAGACTTGCTTCCTCCAGCCCCGGAGGCAAAGCTTGGTCAGCAGGGAGGGTCTCACGGCTGTGGATGTGGCGTGGGGGGTGTGAAGGCCCCCAGGCCCGGACCACGGGGCCGCTGGGTCTCTCCGAAGCTGCCGTCGATTCCTCCTGCCTTACAACTAGCTCGGGCGGCTCTGGCGGCGAGCCGCGTCGTCGCAGGTTGCGTGAAGCCCGCAGCCCCAGCCTGCGCGTTCCTTTGTCGACCGTGAACTGACCTTCGTGCACGAGAGCCCCACGGACGGGCCTTCGCAGGAAGCCGGGATTTATCCCCGAGCGGCGAGCGTGGCGGTTCGGATCAGCCTCTCCTGCTGCTGCTCGTTTCTCCTTATTTGCTTTCCTCTTCTTTCCTCGCCTTGTTTTCTCTGTGATTTGCCTGCAAAGGGGGGTGATTTGTCCCAGTTCCTTCCTGTGGACAGTGGCCCTGCGCACGGGACCCTGGGACAGGCCACGTTAGGAACCTCTGAGAAAGAAAAGTGTGTTTGAGCTCGGCTGGTGTGACGAACCTTTGAGCGCAACAGAGAAGAGTGATCGTCTCCCCCCTTGGCCCCCCTGGTGTCGAGAGGCTTATTTTCACTCTGGAAGACGTGGTTTCCCAGCTTCACCGTGTGGGGAGTGAACCGTTCTCGGCGAGAGCGGTCACTCGGAAGAGCGTGCGACGCTGGGTTTCTCCGGGGGGGTCGTCATGCCCTCAAGGGGCATTTGGCAACGTCTGTGGATAGTCCGGGTGGTCGTGGCTGGACAGGGTGTCGCTAGCAGCGAGCGTGCAGAGGCCAGGGGGATGGTGAACATCTTCGGGGCCCGGCACAGCCCCCAGCCGAGGCCCCAGTGTCGCAGGACGTGGGCTGCTCTCCAGGCGGTGCTGGCTGCGGGAGAGCATGCTTTGCGAGAGGTCGCCCTGTGGGACTGGGGGCAGGGGGTCACATAGCTGTCCTTCAAGTTCCCAGCCTTCCCTCTTCCTAGCACCGCCCCCCTTCGGAACCTGCCCTCTCAGAGAAGAAACGGGGGCTTTCTGACCCTCCCGGCCCCAGGCCCCACATGTGACCTGTCATCGGCCCTGGCCTGGACCTTCCTTTCCGGCCTGGCCGCAAGTGAGGGCCGCCAGCACCACTGGCCCAGGCTGGCCCGCTGCCACGACCTCATTCCACGCCGGCACTGGGCTTCCTTGGCCTCCCAACCCCCCACCCCGTTTGCCCACCACACTCCCTGCCTCAGTGAAGCCAGCCGCAGGTGCACTGGACGTAAGTGCGGACCGGTGTTGGGGGCTGTGGCAGAGCCCCAGCCCCCTTGCCGGCTGCCCACCCCTGGCTCCCGTACCTAAGAGGTTCCTGTTAATTAGGCATCGTTGGCCACGCTGGGAGCTGCGCGTTAACATTTTATAGGCCATTTTCTCATAAAGAAAAGCAAAGCCGATGTGATTCTTGCTGGCTTTGGGGTTTTGGCTTCACACTCAGCACATCTGATGCAGCCGCTCTGGGAATAAAACTCCTCCCATCACCGGCTGGATCACGGAGTAGCAAAGGAAACGCTACAGTTTAGTTCTTGGAGCAAAGACCCTCAAATCCTTTAATGTCCAGGCAATAAACATCGAACCGTCTTCCCTGGAGGCCTGCAGACCCTGAACGGAGCTCTGAGTCAGGAGATCACCAGCAAAGCAGAGGTTTGGACAGGCTGCAGCAGGGGCGACACTCGGTTCTGCCTTTGCCAACATAAGATGTGTGCGTGTGGATGGAAGCATGCTGTGGTCAGCCATCCCGGGAGCTGCCCTTGCCCTCGGGGCTCAGGAGGGACCTCAGCAGGACCACGGAGGGTGTGGTGGGGTGCACATTGGTCGTCCTCTTACAGAGACTTCTGGATCTAAGATAAACACCAAAAAATGAAGCAGAAGGAAACATGCATCCAGAATGGGGACGACAGGGCCCACCCTGAGCTCATGCACAGGCTTTAGCAACACTGCGCCATTGTTTACACTCCAGCCCTCCGGTCTGGTTCAAGAGCAGAAACATGGATACTGGTGGAGACATGCCCACGGAAAATACTGAGGAATGCCGATAGCTAAGATGAGGGAGAAGCACGTAGATGCGTACATGTGTGTGCGAGCACATGCATGGTCTGCACATGAGTTCTCTATCTATGTATCTATCTGGGCATTACAGGTGTACGTATGCATCTGTCTGTCTTCCACCTCTGTCTATCCATCCAACCATCCAGCCAGCCAGCCAACCACCCATCTACACATCTGTCCATCCAACCATCCAGCCAGCCAGCCACCCATCCTTCTACACATCTGTCCATCCAACCATCCTGCCAGCCAGCCAGCCATCCATCTACGCATCTGTCCATCCATCCAACCATCCAACCATCCGTCTACGTGTCTGTCCATCCAACCATCCAGCCAGCCAGCCAACCATCCATCTATGCATCTGTCCATCCAACCATCCAGCCAGCCAGCCAACCACCCATCTACACATCTGTCCATCCAACCATCCAGCCAGCCAGCCACCCATCCTTCTACACATCTGTCCATCCAACCATCCAGCCAGCCAGCCAACCATCCATCTACACATCTGTCCATCCAACCATCCATCCATCCAGCCAACCATCCATCTATGCATCTGTCCATCCAACGATCCAGCCAGCCAGCCAACCATCCATCTACACATCTGTCCATCCATCCAACCATCCAACCATCCAACCATCCGTCTACGTGTCTGTCCATCCAACCATCCATCCAGCCAGCCAACCATCCATCTACACATCTGTCCATCCAACCATCCATCCATCCAGCCAACCATCCATCTACGCATCTGTCCATCCAACCATCCATCCAGCCAGCCAACCATCCATCTACACATATGTCCATCCAACCAGCCAGCCAGCCAGCCAACCATCCATCTACACACCTGTCCATCCAACCATCCAGCCATGAATGTGTCAGTATACACAGACACATACACACACAGCAGTTATAAGAACTGAAAAGGAAATTTGGGAAATCCCCTCTGTTCTTCACAGCCCATAAGGACGTTGGCATCTATGGAACAAGATGCCAATGGATTGTTCTGGAAATGTTTGGGCTGTCAGGAGAGCATCCTGGTGTTTTAGAAGGAAAGAAGCTTATGATGTGCTTGCTACAAGTTTGTTTCCAAAATGGGTATAAATTTATTTTCCTCAAATTTTTGTACTTGAAGAATTTGTCTTTGTTTGCCTAGACACACTGCTGAGGGGTGTTGATGAAATGGTAAAAAAAAAAAAAAAAAAAAAAAGCAGTGGTACCCATAGAGCATCCACTGTGTGCCCGGTGGTCAGTGAGGACTTCAGCATGCATTCTCACACCGGGGCCATCACTGTCCCCCTGACCTGCTGGGGACCCATCGATGTAGAGGGTCTAGCACTTTGCCCAGGGCTCTGCAGCTGGGAGGTGACACATCTGGGAACAATGCATCCTGTTTTGTTAGGGCACCTGCACCCTCCCACCTGCTGGCACGGCCGTTCCCTGAGCTGAGAGCCACTGTTGCCCAGGAGACCTGGGGAAATGAGGTCCTTGGCACCAACCCCGCCCCAGCTCAGCCAAGAGCCCTGAGAGCCTTTACGCCCAACTGTTTACGAGTTCAGCCAAGCAGAGAAATGCCGTGCCCCCTGCTTGCTTTAATCCCCTCACCATTAATTGTCTGGCTGCATTTTCTTCAAGAGGTAACAAAGAGTAAAATCCATGCAGTTGCTTTTCTGTGTAGCCGGTTGTAAATATTCAGCCAGAATTTGACTGACAGTGCAATCTTATGTTCCCCAAAGCTTGTGCCGTATGTGAATATTTTAATTAGGATTGTAACAAGCTATTGAGAAAGTTTGAGCTAAATTGGTTCAGCTGTTTTTGCATTAGTGAAGCATGAAAAGAAATTTTTTTTTCATCTATTAGAAAATATCCCTTAAAAAAATAAAAAAAACAAAACGAGCCAAACCAACTGAAAATCAGCCAGTTTGGGATACTTCTTTAAAGTCAGCAGATTGGATCTCGGTTGGGATTAACTGCACACATTTGAAAAATGTGAAATTTAGTTCAAAAAGGTTGTTCCCGTTTTGCCTCTTCCCCTCGGCAGCTGCCGGGAAGGGAGGGATGGTTCTGATGAGGCCCACGCGCTTCTCAGACGGGAAGGTGGTCGCTGGCGGGCCCAGGCTCCTGGAGCCTCTCTGCTTGGGATCTGCCGTACAGGTGAGGTGCCCCCTGCCCAGGAGCTGCCGGGGTGCCTCTTAGTATATGACGCTTACCTCCCCCAAAGGGCCGGCTCCGCCGCGGGCACCCCCCGTGGCCGGAGCCATGGCCAAGGCCGCCATCTTGGGCCGCTCTGTTAGAGACGCTCCCGGTGTGAGGGGGTGACCTACCCGCCTGCGTCTTTCCCTCCTTGGACGTGGAGCATCTCTTTCGGCTCTGAGAGCCTGAGGAAGTGGGGAAGACAAGCGGAGGCCGGCTGAGATCTGAGGCTCCAGCCTGCACGCTGCTGCCACACTGAGCTGTTAGGAAACCCCTGGGCTCCTCCAGTCCCTGCGGCCATCCCTCCCCTCTGCGGGGCCTCCTGCGTGAGGAGATGTCTTCCACTCTGCCGGGAATGACTCCGGCGTGTCCCTTCTTACCCATTCGTCCCGGTCCCATGCTCCCATTCCTGCAGCGGCCCGTCCCCTGGGGGGAGCGGACAAACCGGGCAGCTCCTGACCCAGCACGTGCTCATGCGGGCGCAGGAGGTAGGCCCGGCACGGCCAGATCTTCATGTTTTCCGGAAGAAGCCACAGATCTGGAATGAAATGAGCAATCTCCCATTTTCAAACATGGGCAGCTAATTCAGATGTTTTCTCGACACGCTACAGGCCACACAGCACAGCTCTCTGGCCAACTGCAGTCCGGTTGGCCATTTCTGACCTTGGTCTTGTAATCCCCAAGGGCAGGCACTATGGCTTCTTGTTGTTTCTTTTTCCCCCCCTCTGGTCCCTCTACTACAACAGCTGGGTAACTAACCACTTGGTAGTTGTTTCTAAATGATTTTTTTGGAAAAAAATGTATTTGGTGTTGTTAGGTTCAAAATCTAGAATGATTTTAACCCAGTGCTTGGTTTTCCCCAAGTGTGTGAGCTTGAATTGCTTGTGTTCATGTCCATAAATGTAAATTGTCCTCCTTGCCTTTGGCTCGGGTGGAAGGAGCCGTGAGCCACGCGAGGAGGAGTGTTTCCCACGCGGAGGCCTCGGAACCGCGGCTGGCTGGGAGAAACCGCGGCTGGCTGGGAGAACCAGTGCCGCCTGCCGCCGTGCGCGCAGCCCACCGAGCTGGGCTCAGCAGGTTCCTGATGCTGCTCCCCCCCCCCCCGGAGCACCAGTCCTGCACCCGGCCCTCGGGGGCACCTGGCAGTCTGTCCCCGCAGCCCTGTTTCCCGTTTGCTGTGGGCTCCGGGGGGGACAGGCTGAGCCCCGTGACTGCCCGGCCCCAGCGCCTCCCAAAGGGTCTGGCGGAGCAAACATTGCACATACCGGGTGAATGAAGGCAGAGTGGACTGTGGTTTTCTCAACAGCCCCCTTCCCCCCTTCCAACCTTTATGCCACCTAAGCGAGGGTAGTTTTTAATCAGCGGCATTATGCTGTCAGTCGGTACAACGTCAAGTCCAGCCCCTTGTGGACAGATGCCCCTGTGGTTCTCTCAGAGCGGGTCAGGCCCCTCCCTCGTTTCTCCTTGCCGTCCTCTCTTGCACAGACTTTGTCTCGAGGACACGTTTAGTGGGACTTTGGAGGGCCGGGGGCTAGAGGCAACTGTGAGCCTGGCCGGGGGCCGAAGACAGTAATTCTTACCAAAGGAAACAATCCCATTAATGGAGGAGCCGAAGGAGAGGAAGATGCGTAAAACCATATAAAACCGTTCGCCCGGCAGGGAGTCATCCTGCCAATCGCTCTCCATAAATCTGAGCTTGGGGTCGGTAGGAGGGACACGGCTTCCTCCGGGTGCCCCCAGCTCTGGACAGCAGGACACCCCTCGTTAGGAGGCGGGGGCGTTTCTAATCAGGGTGTTCTCCACATTGACATCCTTAAACCTGTCAAGGTCAGGAGGGGAGGCCAGGACAGGGAGGTGGCGAGATGGGGGTGCCCCAGGATCAGCCAGCAAGGAAACATGCCCGTATTTTACTTGCTGGCAGCCTGAGTTCATTAATTCCAAGGGAAGTTTCTGGGTCAGTGACTTCTCATCTTGGCTTTCTTTTTGTAAAGAAACAATGAACTCACACATCACCACCACGGGAAGGGCCCTCTCAAGCCTGGGGAGTTACTCCCTCTGTGTGTGCACGCACCTCCCTGTGGGGTAGCGGGAGGCTCGTTGGGAGGGTCTCTCCTGCACGGGACCCCAGGACTGCGTGTGTGTCTGTGTGTCTGTGCGCGTCTGAGGGTCTGTGTGCCTGCCCCCCCCCTTCCTGGGAACACCCGCATCACATGCACGCAGGCCCAATGCCAGGTTCATGCTAGAAACATTCGCCTCAAGACCCCTAGTCCCCAGCGCACGGATGGCCCAGCTTGTTCTCGCTGCCCCAGGGCCGAGTGCGAAGGGCTCTGCGGCCTGGGCCGGGGCTTTGTTCTGTCCCACAAAGAGGTAAATGAGGCGTGCAGCCTGCGTCCCTGGCAGAGCAGACCCGCGGGGGCCTTTGTGGGGGCGGGGGACTTAGAACCCCCGCGTCCTTTCCCACACGCTTCATCTTCGGGCTTTGGAGAGAAAGGCGGATGAGAAGGAAGATTCCAAAGGCTTCGTTTTGCACTAACTGCTCCCGTCAGAGTCTGTGGCGCGTCTACACGAAAGCTTGGCTCTGATGGAGCCAAATCAGAAGAGGCGGACAGCGGCGTCGCCCCCACGAGATGACACTTTAAAGGCAAAGGCCTAGGAAGGAAGTTCTTTATTGAGTAATTAGCCATAATAAGCTCAGATAAGACAACAGATCAAACAAATCCTCGGAAGGAAAGTGAGCACAGACGATGATTTTCTGGAAGGAATAACAAATAACATCCCACAGCTGAGATCTGGGGCTCTTGGCAAGATCTCGGCTGTAGATGGAAGTCTGTGCCGCACACAGCTCGCTCTTCTCACTGAGCCGATCATGAGCCGAGTCGTCAAAGCCTGAGCCTGGCCGCTTGTGAGGCCGGGCCTGGGCGTGGTGATCGCAGCCAGATGCAGGGCCCTGGTTTGTCAGGAAGAGCGGGGGAGGCTCCCGTGCACCCCGAGTGTGCAGAGGCCGGTGCTGGGCACCCCCAGAGCTGGGCCCTGGGGAACAGAGGAGTACCTCACTCTTGACAGGCTTTCAGAGAAGGTGCCGGGCAGGCGGCAGGAGGAACTCCAGTGGGGCCGGCGTGGGGCCACAGGGAGGGGCTGGAGAGGGCTGTGGCCAGGGTCTCCGGGCTGCTTCTCCCTCCTTCCACTGGCCACTTATTCCCAATAATTGTCATTTATTCCTATTCCTCGTGAGCCAGGCAGGGGGCCGTACCCAGGAGTTCACAGTCGAGGGCACTGAGATGCAAAGCAGGGCATTGGTGAACATGGTGAGGGAGGTCGAGGCAGGAGTCATGGGGGCGGAAAGAGGTCGCCTGGGGAAAGTTTCTAGGAGGAGGGAAGTCAGGGCCAAAGATGTTCCTTAGGGCCCGGTTGTGGACCAGATATGAGTCTGTGGATCAGAGAGTTTCTACACTTAACACGCACGCACACTTGCCTGTTGACAAACAGCCAGAATGATCACCAGCCCACCTTGGGAAGATGGCTCCGGTCAGTCCAGGCCGTGTGCACATGAACAGATGCTCCCAGCCTGCTGCCCCGGAGGAACGTAGGCCGGCGGCTCCCATCCCGGCAGAGGAGGAGTTGGGGGGGGGGAGTCATGGGAGCTCTCAGACCCCGGGGACGGAGGCTCCACTCGAATGGCTCAGGCCGGAGGCTCCGGGAACTCGGGCAGCGTCAGCCGGTGTCTGAGGGTTTGGGACCGTTCAGCGGGCAGCAGCGTTGAGATGAGAAGTTCTGTCGGGAGCCGGAGGCGGGGGTCGCGTGTCCTGCTGATAAACGAGAGGCAGGGGACCACTGAGCACTTGCGTCTCCATCTGAGTGGAGCGTGGGGCTCGCCTGTGCTCTGGAGACCCTTCTAGACCCTCTAGGCTGTTCCTGCCACACGTGTGAATGCCTCCCTTTGCCAAGACGTGTGCTCACGTGACCTTATGAGTGCGTTGGGGCGGGGGAGGAGAGGAAGAAATCATCCCTCAGCTTCCGTGACAATGTAGTCGGAGAGAGAGCGGCGAGCCCGGGGAAACGGGCGGATGAGAGAAGTCGCCGGCTCTTTGGTGACAGCGTGCACATCGTGGTGAGGTGGGCCCTTCCGGGGACAGGTGCGCACGGCCCCAGTGATCACAGCACGTGAGTCAGACACGCCGCTTGGCCCTTGGCCTTCTAATCTGCACAGCGTCTGTCATTCCAAGAAGGAGAACGCTCCCATCACGGTTCGGTTTCGGGTGATGGTGTGTGCAGGAGGCCAGCGCTGGTTCCTCCCACAGACGGACATCTGCTAAGCAGCAGGCGACAGAGCCAGCACAGCACAGGGTACGAGGACACGAGCCGGCGTCCAAGACGGGAAAGCGGTGCAGGTGCGAGGTCAGGGCACGGGGACTTCCCTCCACCCTTCTTCCATGGGCTGAGGTCCGCAGCACCCAGTGCTCTGGGCCAGCAACTTAGGGCATATAGAGGGGACACCGTGACGTGTTTCCGGTGGTGTCTGCCCTCAGGAAGGTCAGCCCGGCTTCTGGCTGCCCCGCCCAGCCCAGGCACCGTGCCAGGCGTGGAGGATTCCTGCACGGCCTGGGAGCAGAGCCCCGCTTGCCCGGAGGCCACAGTCTGCAAGGTGCGGAGAGGAGACCAGGTGTCAGTGCCTCACCAGCAGGGGCGGCTCCGAGCCCGGTAGGCAGATGTTGGCGAAGCAAGTCAGCAGGGCTGCTGGGTGTCCTTCAGCCAACAGGGTCCATGAGGTCCTTCCCAGGAGGAGCCATCCGGGCTGAGTCCTGAGTGGCGAGAAGGAGCCAGGCAGGAAGAAGGGTGGCCTGGTCCGGGGCACAGACCATGGAGGGCCTGATGGGGACGCATCTGGGGTGCCGGGCACGTGCGCCCTGGGAAGGTTTGGGGACGGCACGAGGAAAGCTGCCGGCAGGGAAGGGGACCCTGGCTGGGATGGGGCCGCAGAGGTGGAGGGAAGGGTCCGGCCTTGGTCTGGACAGTGGAACGCAGGTTGGCGGGGTGCCCGGACAATGCTTATCAGGGAGGGTTGGGATCAGGAGGTTGCGTTGGCCACAGACACAATCAGCAGCCGCACAGGAAGAAGCCACAAAGAGCACGCACGCTACCAGCGCGGCGGACCCCGACGGCCTCGCTCCTCGCCTTTCAAACTGTGAGCGGGATGCTCTCTACTTACCTCTCGTAACACGTGTCCTTTCGGGCACACAGTAGATACGTGGCCTGGGTGAGTGGGGAAGTGGCTGGGGGCTCTGGTGGTCTCATAGAGGTACAGGGCTGGGGTCTCTGGTGGTCTCATAGAGGTTACAGGGTCAGGGGATCTGGTGGTCTCATAGGGGGCATGGCTGGGGGCTCTGGTGGTCTCATGGGGGGCACGGCTGGGGGCTCTGGTGGTCTCATAGGGGCAGGGACGGGGGCTCTGGTAGTCTCATAAGGGGTAGGGCTGGGGGCTCTGGTGATCTCAGGGGGTACAGGGCTGGGGGCTCTGGTGATCTCATAGGGGCAGGGATGGGGGCTCTGGTAGTCTCATAAGGGGTAGGGCTGGGGGCTCTGGTGGTCTCAGGGGGTACAGGGCTGGGGGCTCTGGTGGTCTCAGGGGCAGGAATGGGGGCTCTGGTGGTCTCATAAGGGGCAGGGCTGGGGGCTCTGGTGGGGCCCCCAGTTCCTTCAAGCTTCAATACTCTGCCCCTCCCGGGATGAAACACCTGTACCTCAAGTCTTTCCTGGAGTCCCAGGCAGCCACTGCTCGAGTGGGTCTGACCTGCATCCTTGAACTGACCATTTCCACAACCCCCCACCTGCTCACCCATTCATTAGCTCACTTACTCATCCATTCATCAGACAGAGCTCGCCAAGCATCTGGCGTTTGCCAAGTGCTGAACTGGGTGATGGGACTGCACCGGCCAACGCGACAGATGGGCCCCTCCCCCATGGGGCTCCAGTCTTCGGAGAAGTGCCGGAGATCCCCCTCTCGCACACACGCACACACGTATGCAGAAATAAGATTCTGACAAATGCCGTGAGGAGGTCCTGGGTCTTGGGCCCACAGGCGGTAGATCAGGGGTTTCTGGCCCAGCCGGGGTGGCCACAGAGGGCCTCCTGAGGCCCAGAGAGCTGGGGATGAAGGGCGGGCAGAGCCCGAGGGCAGAGGAGCTCCGTGTCGGTATGGACGGTATGGCTGGGGCTCAGAGCACGGCAGGCAGAGCGAGCGGAGGCCCCCACGTGACAGTGTCTGTGGGGAGTAGATCAGGGCAGACCTGCAAACCGTGACTTCTGAGTCACCGTGGCTGGCATTTCCCCGTGTCTTCAGCACGAGCAGCTCCCAGGACCAGATCCCATCGCGAGCAGGGCCTGGGAAGGAAGGGGTTCGGACTGTCCTCCCTCTGCCTGCTTCTGACCAGGACCCTTCTCCCCCGAAGTGAAGTGTCCCAGGAAGCCACGCGGAAGCCCCCGCAGACCCAGCCCATGGCAGCGGGGCGTGGCGGCAGGGTCCCCGGGGCTGTTCCCGCCAGCTCCGCTGATGCTCCCCCACCTCCCTGAGGACCCTTCCCCCCTCCCTTGAGGCCCGTGGTGATGGTGGCACCCCGGAGTTCTAGGTGCTTTGTGGCCTGGCGTCTGGGAGGCTCATGGGGTGGCGTCCACGTCAGGGCAAGCTGCCCCGACGTACAACCCTGTTCCGCAGTAGAAGGGCTTCCCCGGGGGTTTGGGGCCTGCCCTGTCCCGGCTTCCCGGCTCGAGTGGTCATCCCTGCCTCCAGTCTCCGGCTCGCGTGGTCATCCCTGTCCCGGCTTCCCGGCTCTCATGGTCATCCCTGTCCCGGCTTCCCGGCTCGCGTGGTCATCTGTGTGGGGCGCGTGCTATCCATGAACACGGGCACGGACAGAAGTGTTGCTTGTTGAAAATCCCAAGATGGAGACCTGGCCTGTGAGAACTTTGAATGAGGGAAGCGTTTCTGGTTCAATCCCAGGCCACAGGGAGGCTGTTTCCATAAGAGATAATGAGGAGCAGGGGAGGTCCTGTGACCCCCAGAGGTTCTCAAGGTGTGGCCTGAGACCACCGCCCTCAGCACCGCCTGTGGGAAACTCGGCTTCTTGGACGGACCCGCTGAGTCAGGAGCGCGTGGAGTGGGGACGGGAACTGGGTTTCAACAAGCCCCGCGGAGGATTCTGATGCCCACGAAGGGTGAGAAGCCGTGGCGTGACTGACCACGACCTCCTACCGGACCTGCCTCCTCCTTGCCCTCTGCCGGGGTGCTCAGTCGCGCGCCCTGCAGGGCCGCAGCCCGCGCAGGTCAGGGCCAGCCTGGCGGCCTTCCTCCTTGGATTTCTTGTGTTCTCTGTTTTTATTTCGTTTTTTTCTGAGATAGTTTCTAAACGATATGTGAAATACTAATACAAACACATGTCTTATGAAATAGAAAAATGAACTCCCAACGTCAAGCTAGAACCTTCCCCGGCCAGTGGAAGTCCCTGGGGGTCCCGCCCCAGCAGACCTACCTGCCCCTCGGAGGCAGAGAAGTCTTTCGTTTCCTGTAGCACAGGGTCTTGTTTCACTTGTTGATGGAGCTTCAGAGAAATGGAGAATCATGCACTGTTCCCTCCGAACTGGCTTTCTCCCCCCGGTGCCGAGAACCCGCCCAGACGCCGGCGAACCATGTCGACTCCAGAGCCAGACGTTGGGTTCCAGACCCAGCCCTGCCGCCGGGGTCCGGAGCGAGTCCGCTAAACCCTGCGAGCCTGAGCTTCCTCGCCTGTGAGACGTGCTTTCCTGGTGCGTCTCCAAAGCGCGGGCACGGTAACCTGCACTAGCTGTGGTGTGGCTCTGTGCAGAGGTCATGGGACACATTCACGGTCTGCTCGGAGCTGCGGTGTCCGCCGGCTCCCCGGCGCAGGGCGTTCCGATCTATGAACGTGGCACCATTGGTGCACCTGCTCTGGGTGGACCCTGATTTTTTTCCAGTTTTCTCCTTTTAGGAATGGCACCTCTGTGAACGTGCTCATCCCGTGTTCCTGGTGCCGAGGTGTAAAGCGCTTAGAGCTTCCCAAGTTTCTGGAGCCACGTGAAGCTGCTGGTGCGTAGCGTAGGACCGCTCGCTTCACCGTTCGTGGAAAACTTCACACGGGGCTCCTTTGAGGGGACTGGGGACATGGACATTCCCACCAGCGATGTACAAGAATTTCTGTGGCCTCAAATAGTTTTCAGAGGTTGGAGGCAGGTTTACAAAAAGGCTTTTGCCGTGCCGTTGTGATTTTATTTCCATTTCCAACATTCTTAATGAGGCTGAACATCTCTCGTTCGTTAGCTTGCCGTTCTTCTTTTACTTCTGTTGTTAAAGTTTAGTTTAGGTCTTTTACCATTTTCCTGTTATGTGGCTGTTCTCTCACTGAGCTGTAAAAGTTACTTATGGGCTTTTGATGCTAATTCTTTCCTACATTTAAATGTGGCAGATCTTTTCTCCCAGCTGGCCTCTTGTCCAGCTTTCTTCGTACTGTCTTTGGTGAACACAGGTTCCTAACTGAGTGCTGGGAGGTTACCCATGGTTTTCCATATGTATTGACTTTTTATGTGTCTCACCTAAGAAATGCTTCCTTAACCAAAGGTCGCGTAAGTCCTCTGCCACATTTGCTTCTAAAATTCTTCTGCAAGTTCACAGTTAAGCCCTTCAGCCTTTGGGAACTGATTTTGTAAACGATGTGGGATAGAAATATAATTTCACTTCGTTTATTCTACGTAGAAATGAATGGGATCCTTCGGAGGGTTGGGTGAGTATAACACTGTCTACTGATTTCCAACACTAGTTCTTCACGTAGAAATCTTTTCTGTGATCAGAAATGTCATCGCTTATGAAATTGCATGTTCCATACATTCTAGACTGTTGAAATGCAGTGGACATTTGTAAATTTATCTTGTATCTAGCAATCTGTTCAGTTGCTACTTTCTAATAAATCGTAGATTCTTTGAGATTCGTCCATGTAGATTATCATGTCATCTGTGAGTAACGTCGTTTTAAATTATTTCTTTGTAGCTGGGATTCTTCTTTCTTGTTAATCATTGTTAAGTAGAGATGTTAATAGCAGGTAACTGTCTTGGTCCTGATTTAAAAGGCAGTGGCTCTAATGATTTGTCACTAAGTACAATGTTTGCTGTAGATTTAAAAGATATCCTTTATGAGCTTAGAAAGTTCTCTGTCGTTCTACGTTTGCTGACTTTGTATCGCATTTTTCTTCTTCTGCTAAGACAATCTTACAACGTTTCTCTCCAGTTTGTTCACATGGGAAGTTGCATGAGTAAACAGACTTGCAGTCCTGAGTAGATTTTGCTGGGTCACAAGAGACGATCTTTTTATGCCCTGCTGGATTTATTTTACCAGTTTTTATAATTAGTAACTTTTATATCTTCAGAGGTAAGATCACCTGTGATTTTTCCTTCTACTTTTCTGGCTCGATTCTGGTATTAAGTTTACACTCACTTCATAAAACTATGTGGGAGAGTGGTCCTTCCTTTTCTAGTCTCTGGGAGAAAGTCACAAAATTAAAATCTTCTTTTGACCGCTTGGTGGAATATACCTGCACACCTCCCAGGCCATGTGTACGTGTGTGTGTGTGTGCGCGCGCGCGTGCGTGTACATGCATGTGTGCACACGTGTGTACATGTATGCATGAATGTTATTGATGAATCTGTTGTTCTCTTAGGTGATTAGGGAACCAGCAGGGTGTCCTACTTATTATCAAGTTGATTTTGACAATTTATGTACTTTTTTAAAGAACAATCTGTGCTTTTCTTACAATCATCCATATCACAGGGTAAGCTTCGATTTCTTTCCCTGGACATCCCACTTCTTGGGGTGTGATTTCAGCACCTCAGTAAGGCCCTTCCACCCGGTGACGGGCAGCCCCCGGCCCAGTGCAGAAACGGTCGATACTCGTGAGGCATTCACACCACCTAGGATGTGTATGTGGCAAGGCGAGGGCTTCTGACTCAGGAGCTACCTGGGGCTCGGTCTTCTGGGATGAGCAGGCGTTCAGCCGCTGGTCCACTAGGACCTGTAACTCACTTACAAGCTGTGAGCAAGTGTAGGTTTCAATTTTTTTTTTTGGCCATTTTCAAGACTGTTAAACCCTGTAATGATCCAAGAAGATATTCTCATGTACCTTATTTGAGCTAACGTCTCCTTAATTGTTCCTTTCTTCCCAGCAACTCAGGTAAATCCACGATGCTGAGCCCCAGATACCGAGCAATTAGACCCTGGGAACTGCAGTCTGCTCCTAACTGCCCCCTAGTTCTCCTTAGTTCTCTCTCTCTCTTTCTTTTTTTTCAATTTGAGGCTTTCTTTAGTAACAGTAAAACACACACACATCCCTTTGTACCACCGTAACGATGTTGAAGTGTACCGGTTGCGAGCGCTGGGTACACGCCCTGTTGTGCGCCAGACCTTCAGAGCGGTCTCATGCCGCGAACTGAGCTCCGCCATGCGGCACTCCCTGGTGCTCCCTCCCCGCCCCGGCCCCTGGAAACCACCATTTCTACGTTCGGCGTCTATAAATTTGACTACTCCGATGCCTCGTATGAGTGGGATTATGTCATATTTGCCTTTTGTGACTGGCTGACTTCACGTAACCATGTTCTTGAGGTCCGTCCGTGCCGTATGTGCGACAGGATCACCTTCCTTTTCTAAAGCGGAATAGTGTTCCGTTGTGTGTCTCCGCCACGTTTTTTGGCCCAGTCCTCCATGCCTGGAGGCACATTTGGGTCGTCTCTCCCTCTTGGCTCCTGGGAATAACACTGTTATAAGTGAGGGTGTGCAGATATCTCGTCCAAGCCCTGCTTTCAGTTCTCTTGGACATACATGTGGTAGGATTGCTGGGTCACAGAGTAATTTATTTGAACTTTTCAAGGGACCACCATACCATTTTCCCTTATACTGGCACCATTTTACACTCTGACCAACGGTGCACGGGGCTCCCGGTTTCTCCGCATCCTCACGACCCTGCTGTCCTTTCCTGGTGTAGCCATAGTAGCCGTCTTGATGAGTACAAGGTGACAGCTCACCGTGGTTGTGATTTGCATTTCTGTCATGGCCAAGAAAGCCATCTAGTTTTCTAAGGTGGACCTAATGAGCTCCTGAGAGTTGTGCCGCTGGAAATATGAGGGTCACGGTTGAGGTCAGTACTGCTGAGTTCACCTCAACTGTTGCTTAGAGGGGCTATTGGTAAGTACATGTCTGTATGAGGCAAAGTGAGTGGGTTTGGCTCTAATCTCCTTTCAGAGGAATCACAGTGGCCCGCAGAGCAACATATTCTTAGGGAAAATCTCTAGAAGCCAAGATGGTGCAGAAACAAAGAATGG
The DNA here is from genome assembly GCF_963455335.1 of Martes martes. NCBI lineage: Eukaryota > Metazoa > Chordata > Mammalia > Carnivora > Mustelidae > Martes > Martes martes. The sequence goes on along the minus strand of NC_137896.1, from coordinate 2,152,842 downwards.
GTATTGTGGGGAAATAATTCTTCATGGGTCGCTCACATTTCTACCTATCTTTTGTTTTAATGTTCCTTTAATTTTATTTAATTTTTTTATTATGTTAGTCACTCTACACTATATCATCACTTCTTTTTTTTTAAAGATTTTATTTATTTATTTATTTGTCAGAGAGAGAAAGAGAGAGAGCGAGCATGAGCACGCACAAGCAGGCAGAGGGAGAGAGAGAAGCAGGCTCCCTGCTGAGCAAGGAGCCTGATGTGGGACACAATCCCAGAACCTGGGATCATGACCTGAGCCGAAGATAGTGGCTTAACCGACTGAGCCACCCAGGCGCCCCTACATCATCACTTCTTGATGCAGTATTCCATGGTTCATTGTTTGCATACAACACCCAGTGCTCCGTGCAATCCGTGCCCTCCTTAGTACGCACCACCAGACTCACCCACCCTCCCAGCCCGCTCCCCTCCAAAACCCTGTTTGTTTCCCGAGTCCACAGTCTCTCATGGTTCTTCTCCCCCTCTGATCCCCCCTGTAGTTTCCCCTTCTCTTAATATCCTCCTGCTATTCCTTATGCTCCACGAATAAGTGAAACCGTCTGGTAACTGTCTTTCTCTGCTTGACTTATTTCACTCAGCATAATCCCCTCCAGTTCCATCCATGTTGGTGTAAACGGTGGGCATTCATCCTTTCTGATAGACGCATAATACTCCATTGTGTATATGAACCACATCTTCTTTATCCATTCATCTGCTGAAGGGCATCTCAGCTCCTTCTACTGTTTGGCTCTTGTGGACATTGTTGACATGAACACTGGGGTGCATGTGGCCCTTCCTTTCACTACATCCATATCCTTCCTATATATTAACAATGTAATTGTAGAAAGAAAAATTAGGGAATTGATTCCATTCACAATGGCACCAAAAACCATAAGATCCCTGGGAATAAACCTAACCAAAGAGGTAAAGGGTCTGTACTTGAGGAACTAGAGAACACTCATGAAAGAAATTGAAGAAGACACAAAAAGATGGGAAAACATCCCATGCTCATGGGTTGGAAGAATAAACACTGTTAGAATGTCTGTGCTGCCCAGAGCAATGTATACTCTTTCAATGCCGTCCCGATCAAAATACCAATGGCCTTTTTCAAAGTGCTGGAACAAGCAATCCTAAAACTTGTATGGAACCAGAAAAGACCCTGAATTGCCAAGGAAATGTTGAATCGCCAAGGAAATGTTGAAAAAGAAAAAGCTGGGGGCATCAGGTTGCCTGACCTCAAATTACTTTACAAAGTTGTGATCACCAAGGCAGCATGGTACTGGCACAAAAGCAGACACATAGATCAATGGAACAGAATAGAGAGCCCAGCTATGGACCTTCAACTCTGTGGTCAATTAATCTTCGACAAAGCAGGAAAAAATATCCAGTGGAAAAAAGACAGTCTCTTCAATAAATGGTGCTGGGGAAATTGGTCAGCTATATACAGAAGAATGAAACTTGGCAATTCTCTTACACCGTACACAAAGATAAACTCTAAATGGATGAAAGACCTCTATGTGAGACAGGAATCCATCAAAATCCTAGAGAACATAGGGAGTAACCTCTTCAGCATTGGCCACAGCTACTTCTTTTGAGACACATCTCCAAAGACAAGGGAAACAAAAGCAAGAATGAACTTTTGGGACTTCATCAAGATAAAACCTTCTGCACAGCGAAAGGGTCAACAAAACAAAGAGGCAACCCATGGAATGGGAGAAGATATTCGCAGATGACAGTGCAGATAAAGGGCTATTAACCAAGATCTATAAAGAACTCCTCAAACTCAACACCCAAAAACCAAATAATTAAGTCAAGAAATGGGCAGAAAACATGAACAGACACTTCTCCAAAGAAAACATACAAATGGCCAACAGACACATGAAAAAATGTTCATCATCATTAGCCATCAGGGAAATTCACATCAAAACCCCATTGAGATACCACCTCACATCAGTTAGAATGACCAGAATCAACAGGACAGGAAACAACAAGTGTTGGAGAGGCTGTGGAGAAAAGGGAACTCTCCCACACTATTGGTGGGCATGCAAGTTGGTGCAGCCACTTTGGAAAACGATGTGAAGATTCCTCAAAAAGTTAAAAATAGAGCTACGCTACAACCCAGCAGTTGCACTACTGGGTATTTACCCCAAAGGTTCTCCTTGATTTCTAACCAGCCTGAGAGATGTGAGAAAATGTGAGCCAGGTCATGACAGCTCAAAGACTTTCCTCTGAAGCCTGGACTGGAGGGGTCATGGCCTCTGCTGGGCACATTATCACTAAGTCTAAGCTTCACAGTCTTTTAAACTTTTAAATCCATGGACCACTTTCCTGCCCCAGGACCTTTGTACGCAGAGTTTTGGCTGTCCAGGACATTGTCCTCTGTTTGCATACCAGTGCCTTCTCACCCCTCAGCAATGGTAAAATGTCACTTCTTTGGACAGACCTGCACAGACTACCTGCTCATGGTTGGTCCCCTGCCTCACCCAGTAGGGTCTCTACTTCTGTGTTTTTCTTATTTCCATCTGAACACTGTCAGTCAATAAGGTTTTTGTTCCTTTGTCGTCCCCACTGGAGAGTAGCTCTGCAGTAACGTGACTGACTGACTGGCCTTGCTCACCCTGGCATCCCTCGCCGGTTCTGGCATACAGTAGGTACTCCATGAATGCTTTGGAATGACCAAGGAATGTCTCAGCTGCTGAGCATCCTCCGTCAGATCTGCCAGCAGCCCCAGAAGCGTGATGTCCCCCACCAGCCCTGGATATGGCTTGTGAGGCCGTGCCTTCTGATCTGTCGCTCTCCCGCTAGACTCCCTTTCCCGCCCCTCCAGCCGGCAAGGCCCTTTCCTTCCTATGAGTCCAGCTGGGTCCCCTGGTGTCCTGAAAGGGAACAGAGTACTGGGACATAAGTCCTGACGTGGTCACATGTCTGCCGGGGGGAGGGCTTAATATCATTCGTCCCCCTCGGGTGAAGGGATAACAGGATCCGTGAGAACCAGGGCGTCCTCACCTCGGGAGCGTTTGGAGCACTCCAGGGAATGTGGGGATGACAGTCATCACCGCTTTTGTTGCGGGCGGTGCCTCTGTCCTCACGCACACTGGCCCCTCAGCACGGCAGCGTCCTTCAACTTGGGCGCAGTTTCTTCATCTCTGTGTCCTTTGGGCAGGATTCAGTTTTTCTGTGAATTGTCTTGAATAATCCTCATCTCATCTGGGTCCTCCGTGGGGCCCGGCATCTCTCTGCACCTGTGCACATCTGTTAGGAAGCCCCAGAGCCCGGGGAGGTGGTAGGGCCAGCCGGGAAGTGGACAGTCCCTGCCCACAGGTCACTCCCATTGGACAGGAGGCAGATGGTGATGAGTCCCATGATGCAGAGGAGCAGAGGGGACCAAGGGTCACAGAGGACAGCACCCCATTGACCCAGATGACTGGAAAGGCTTCCTGGCTGGGGTCGAGGTGAAGGTAGGCTGGAGATGGGGGGCACGAAGGGGCGGGGCTGGGGATGGCAGCGGCATCTGGACCCCCCCCCGAGGGGGGGTCTCATCTGTCTGTGCAGATGAGTCCGCTGGAGACAGTGGTGTTCAGAGCATCAGGGACCCTGGGGCTCCTCATCTGTGGTGCACGGAGGGTGTGCCTGCACCCACTTTGGGGAGGAGACTGGTCGGGCTCCTGCACGTGGCTTTTCAGAGCCCTCAGGTCAGACCTCAGCCTTCCAGGTCCAGGCAGCATGTCCCTGCCCGCTGGCTGCAAGGCCCTCCGGCTTGTCCTGACATCTGGGGAGATGTCAGCCCCTTCTCGTGCCACCACGAACCCCTGCGGGGGTAGTCCCCCTTCCGTAAAGTCTTTCTTGCCATCTTGAACAAGGGTCAGAATAGCTTATTTAACAGATTCAAGACCCCAAATAAGTAAGCAAGACAGGAATTTTATGGAGGCCAGAGGGATTGGGAGGCTGTTTTCTAGTGACCATGAGGGCGTGAGGGAGGTAAAACCGATGCCAGCAAGCTGCGCTCAGGCAGAACTCAGGTGGGCATGAGCCCGGGGTCAGAGATCCGATGAGAGGGCTTCCCGTCGTCCCCAGCCGCCCTGACCCTGCAGCGTGGAGGGGACGCATTCACTCCCTGTGCGGCGAGATCGTCGGGGGGAGCACGGGCTTCGCTGCGGAAATGCTTGTCTCTGCACTTTGCCGTCTTCCCCGTCTCCCCGTCTGAAGGCTGAACCTCCAAAGAGACGCTACTGAGCTCCTGCATTTAGTTTGCTTCTAGCTGGTCTCTGCAGCAGTGGGAAGGGGGTTCGTCCTAAGACGAGGTGCCTGTCTTGGCTTAGAGAGCCCTGAAAGTAGACCCTGCCGGAATGGGGTACAAGGAGCTTATTTAGGGGCCGATGCCAGGAGACCTGAGGAGAGGCAGCAGCGTAAGGAAGAAAACCCAAAAAAGGGGCATGTTATGGGGTCAAGGCCTTGGGCCACTGCCATTCAGGCCCTTAGGGGCCCCCGTGGGACCACGTAGAAGCCACTGCCAGGAAGGAGGAGGCGGGTGTTCTCCCATCACTGGCTGGGGTTGACCGCACTGCGTACGTGGCCAGGGAGAGCTGTGGACGCAGGAACTGCCCGTCAAAGTCGCCAGCCACCCCCGGGCCCCAGAGCTATGGGCGGGGCCGTGACAGTTCCTGGGAACACCTGCTGCCTCGAGCCCACCGCGTCCTGACGCCTCGGATAGCCGTCCCTGGCTGGATGCTAGCTCCGCGCCAGACCCTCCTGGAGCTGAAGCCGCAGCGTAAGAAGCCGACGGTGGGACACCGTTCAGTAGTAAGGACGCAGAACCACGAGCCAGCATCAGAGTTCAACCAAGTGAGGGAAACCGATCGGAGAAAGTACAGCAGTGTAGATGGTGCCCAGCCGTGAAGGGGACATGGCAGAGGGACACAGGACCCAGCCTGACAGGCCCTCCCGGCTCAATCTGGGGACATCTGAGAATCAGAAATAAATGCCATAGTAGTAGACCGTAGTCTGTGGAATAAAGTAAGCCTGGGGGTGGGGGAGGGGAGCCCCTCACAGCGGCAGGGCGGCCGACGCGCGAGGCATGAGCGATGGGCCAGAGACGCACCATGGGACGAGCCGCGCTGATCAGGGCCCAAATCTGTCGGTAGAAGTTAAGGAGGAGTAGGATAGACGGACAGACAGATAGGCTCAAAGTATCTTCCTAAAGATTCTTAATTATTACCGAGGTGGGGGGGGGCAGTAAAGGTGGGTTGACCCGTGGGGAAGGCGAAGCCGGTAACGGGTGCGGGATGCCGTGAGCCTGCGGACGCACGGCTCTGAGACGACAGGACGTCCTGTTGGATCCCCACACGTCCTAGCTCTGTTCACGGGGACACATCAGACACACCCAAGCCCAGGGACCATCTACGGTCCCTAGGACCCCAGCAATGCCCGAGTCATGAAACACGGGAACGATTAAAGGCACCTCGCGTGGAAATAGCAGACTCCTGAGCCTGACCTGGGACCTTCTTTTGCTAAGAGACATTCCAGGGATAGTTAGCAAAATCCGGGTAAGGCCTGCGGAGTTCATGGTGGCCTCGCGTCGGCGTTACCGTCCTGATCCTGACGTTGAACTGGGGCACAGAGCGGGACGTCCCTGGCTTCAGGTAATACGTATTAGGGTGTTCATTAGCAATCAAGCCAGTGGGGTTAAGGGAACCCACATGGAGGGAAGGCAGGCGTGAGTTGTCATGTTCTTGGAACTGCTCTGTGAGTCTGGGATCATATTAAAATAGGAGCAACAAAAGAGGCGAGCAGGGCAAGGGCAGGAGAGATGACGGTCCAGGGAGCACCGTGTTTCGCTGCAGGGGTCAGAGAAGACCCCTGCAGGAAGAGAAGTCCCTGCCCGTGCCGAGAGGGACAGGAGCAGAAGGGCCGGGGCTCGTCGCAGGGAGCTTTCGTTGTTGTGGGGAACGGTGAGGAGGGGGCAGGAATGAGAACACGGGGGCCTCGTGGGCCACAATAGGGAGTGGATGTCACTCTAGGTGCCGGGGGCCTGTGGGAAGATTCCTAAGTGGTTCCTGCCCCGTGTGACAGCGCGTCATCTCTCTGGCGCTGATTGGAGGACTGATGGGACCGGGGGCGGGGAGCCTCCGTGTGGGCAGAGCTGCTGCCCCTGGAGGAAGTCTGCAGCAGGGGTGCGGAGGGGGGAGGCGGTCAGCTACGGTGCGGAGGGGGGAGGCGGTCAGCTACGGTGCGGAGGGGGAGCGGGGAGGCGGTCAGCTACGGTGCGGAGGGGGGAGGCGGTCAGCTACGGTGCGGAGGGGGGAGGCGGTCAGCTACGGTGCGGAGGGGGGAGGCGGTCAGCTATGGTGCGGAGGGGGGAGGCGGTCAGCTACGGTGCGGAGGGGGGAGGCGGTCAGCTATGGTGCGGAGGGGGGAGGCGGTCAGCTACGGTGTGGAGGGAAGAGGCGGTCAGGTACGGTGCGGAGGGGGAGCAGGGGGAAGCTCAAAGGGGCCCTGTTTCTCCGTCTTGAGCACCCGGGTGTCATGACTTCCCGGTGGGTAGGGGAACCTACCCTGGATGCCTGGACGCCTCTCTGGGCCCTCAGGGAGCTCAGGGCCCTGAGATAAATACAGGTGGTGGCACAGGGGCCGTGGTCCGGGGCCTTTGCTGATGCTGGAGCGTCTGGGTGGCTTCACACCCCCCATTGCTCTCTCCTCCCTCTGACTGCCAGGCCTCTGGCCTCCCGTGGGTCACTGCATCCACCACAGGCAGAATCTCCCCCTCGAAGGATACCCGTCATTTGCTTCGGACTCCTGGAAAGGATTCGGGCGGATGCTGCCAGCCAGGGCTCGGGACTGTCAGTGAGAGACAGACCATCCCAGTGAGCTTTTAAGTACTGATACCGTCCCGGGCTTTTGTAAATAACTCAATGGGAAAGTTTTACTCTTGTTTTTACAGACAATAATGAGAAGGTCGTTTCTTTCCCGTCACTTGGATATTAAGCTCTTTAATGGAAGTGCACAAAATGACTCCATAAAACTCGGTCCAAGCAGGCCGCCGTGCGCGCGGTGCTGTATGAACGTGGAGGGTTCCAGCACCCCAGGGGGGACGACCCTCCTGTCGGCGTGGGCAGCCAGTGGCACCGGAGGATGGGTCCTTTCTCCCTGTCCTGTGTCCACGGGTGCAGGCTGCATGGGCGGTGGTCACCCAGAGGGCTTCTCGGGGCTGGATGGGGACGCACAGCTTGGGGATTGTTTTAATCTGGGGGTCTGCCTACCTTTTAATTGGCCTTGGTGTTAATGAGGGGCTCCGGTCTGTTTGGAGCGAGCAGGGCTGGGCGCTGGCGCGTGTCATCTGACTGCGGCCTGTGCTCTGAGCCCCGTGGAAGCCTCCGGAGCAGCCCTGATTGGTTTGGCCCCGGGCGGCACCATGCTTGGCAGCGACGGGGCGGGAGTTGTGGGAACGCGGGGGAGGAGGCGGGCGCCCCCGCACCAGCAGGCCACCACCGCGGGTTCGAGGTCATGGGAGCCATTTGTCGTCCTGCGGCGTCTTCCAGGCGACCACCTCAGGGCCCTGCGGTCCTGGGGGATGATGGCGAGATGGGGACGCTCCCCGGGGCGGCCCTTGGTACCCAGCAGGCACTCGGTGAAGGCTGCCTCCCTTCCACTTAGGACCTGGCAGACACGGAGGTATGTTCCTCCTGCCGGCTCTGTGCCCAGTGGGAAAGGCGGTCGAGCGGACGGCCGTCCGTGTAGGCAGCCCACCTGCTTGTTCTCCAAACCACACGGTGCTTTCTCTGGTTCCCAGCACCCGTCTCATTCTGCACCCAAGCAACAGTACCCACCGCCACTGCCGCTGCCAGAGGCCAGGCAGGCCTTTGTCATCCTTGGCCACCAGCTTTGTCACTAGACTTGGCCCTGGAGGGCTGCTGAGGGGTCCGCTGAGCCCCCGGGAGAGCCGGGTCCTCCCCAGAGCACCCCAGAGCTGAGCCCAGCTGAAGAGCCGGGACAGCGGGACGCAGGGCCGCCTGCCGTGCTGGGCCCGCCCCGCGGCGAGGCTTGAATCTGCGATCCGCTCCTTCAGTGCAGAAAGGACCAGCCCGGCTCACACCCCTCGGCCCCTCGCCCCAGCCGCACGTGCTGTCATGTGGGGACCTCGTACCAGTCCAGGCTCGTGAAGGGGACTCACAAGTGGTGTTGGGTCGTGCGAGGTGGGCAGCTCACGTAGGCAAACTCTGCCTGTTTCAGGTTCCAGACGTCCCGTTGAAGTGCGCTCACGGTTGCAGGAGGGGATGTGCTCTCGAGTCGATCCCAACACGTGCTCCACGTCGGTGACCCTGTCTCTCCCTCTGTGGCCCTTCTTGCTGGGTGACACTTTGGCCCCAGAGTAAGCACCTGACCGTGGGGGATGCCGGCCGGCCACGGAGGGCCAAACGCCCCATCCTTCCCTGGCCTGGCCCTCGTGTGCCCTGGCCGCACGTGGTGCCACGGCCTGAGCCCCACGCGGACACAGCGTCAGCTGCGAAAGCACCCGGTTCCCCGGCCCTTCCGGCCCCACGTCACGTCCAGAGAAAACTACCAAGGCCCACATCTCCACACACACACCTCAGCCGCGGTGCACATTCGGCACATCCCTGCAGGGCTGCGGGGTGCTGCGCTGTGACCTGTAGATCACGACGTCTCTTTTGTGGACGCACCATCATGGCTCCACTAGGACCAACATCCTTGTCCACAAAAGGAGCCTCCCCCAAACACGGCTGGCCCGCTGGCACCATGGGGGCACCCACAGGTTCCTTCACACATGGGGTGGCAGTGGGGGGCTGCAGAGAGGACTCCTGGGAACCCCGCTGGGCCACCCCACCCCACCCACAAGCCAGCAGCTGTCCGTTTTGTCCCAGGTGAGGAGGAACAGCTGCGTGTGCCAGGCTCATGCTCACCCGGGTAGAAGGACGGCCCACTCGGACATCCTAGAACATGTTCACCCACGCCACGTTTTATGCACACCTACGGGGAGGCCAAAGTGTGCGGCCGTGATGCTGGGAATGCGGCTCGCCGTTGAACCTGTAGGCACAGGTGCGGTCCTAAGCGAGCCCGCAGGCCAGATCAGACCTACACTGAGATGTCCGTGCCTCATCATGCTTCTCATAAATACTGTGGTTTCTGCCTTGTTTCCTAACAAACAGAAGGTTTTGTCTGCCCGGGGCCCCTTCCTGTCAGCACGTTCACTGTGCCCCCGCCATCCCCACCGTCGCCCCTGTACCCGTGTCTCCTGTCTGACCCAGGAGCCCAAGGTGAAGTCGTGTGCCTTCCTGCACGTGACCACCAACACCAGCCCCGCGGACACCCCTGGACGCCAGCTCCCAGCCCACAGCTGCACGGGCCCGTGCGCAGGAGGCAGGAGTGGCCGTCCCACAGTGAGAGTGAAATGGGCTGTGCCTGCTAACTGCTAATGCACCCGAGACTCCTTTCACCATCCTGGAAACAGCGACGACATTCTCTGTTCATTGCCGATAGCCTGGTGGAGGTTCTCCTGCTACGTGTCTGGTAACGAGCGCCATCCTGGGCCCCCGAGGACCGCTGTGGCTTGACGGCAGGAAAGCAGCGATCTGCCCGACCAGACTGGGGAAGTGTCTGCTGTAGCCGACCTCCCCAAGAACCGGGAGCAGGAGCTGGGACCGTGAGTGCTCAGACCAGACTTACACCGGAACTGCCGCGTGACCCTGGGCCAGCTGTGCGGGGTCCCCGGGGCAGTTTTGTCAGTTGTGAAATCACAGCCATGATTCTTCACTTCTGGACACTGTTGGATTAGTTGTTGAATATGCTGCAAAGTGACCCAAAAACATCGAGGGTCACATAAATGCTAAGTGACTTGAAGAATCAGAAAGTTGTGCGTGGCCATGTGGACTCTGGGCTTGCTCACATTCAATGTCTGGGACACGCTGCCCTGCTCAGAAATGTGGGGAGAGCACGGAAGCTGCTGCACAGGGAGCAGGAGGGTTCCCCGGGCGTGGGCGCAGGCGTGTGTGGGCTGGGGTGCACGTGCGGCCTGGGGAGAGTTTACAGCGGCAGAGAGCAGGGAGCTCCTTGACGGTGGTGAGTCAACAAGCTTTGACAGATCAGCCACTCTGAGTTTTTAAACATTTGTTAAAGAGCCATCAGGGATCAGGCACGGAGCTTGTGGGGCGGTGTGACGGCAGTTAAACATGGTGGCTCCTGAGGGGCTCGCTGTCTCGGGGGAGGAAATATAGGTACATGAGCACATGCCTGTGACACAGAGATGTACAGTCCCTCATGCACAGAATCCAGGAAGGCTGCACTGGGGAGGCGATGGCCAGGGTAGGGAGGGGGTGAGACAGGAGGTTGACTGGGGCATCCCTTCATGTATGCATGGTCTGTATGCATGGCACGCCTAGTGAGTTCCCAGGGAGTCCTGGGAAGGGTGTGGGGGGCAGCCTGGGGTGTGGTTAAGAGAGTTGACTCGACTCAGCCTGCCTGGGCTTAACTCCTGGCTCCTCTATGTACTTCCCCTATGGCCTTAGGCAAATTACTTAAGTTGTCTGGGCTTAGTTTTCTCAGCTGTAAAGTGGGGTAACAAAGGTACCTATTTCAGGGGGGCTTTATAAGGTTGGTGCTTAGACGAGTGTAAGGTACCTACTAAGTGCCCAATAGTTAGGTGGTGATAGTGGTAGTAGTGATGGCAGTGGTGATGGTGGTAGTATTGGTGGTGACCATCCTTGGTTGTGAGATGGTGGTGGTCATAGCATTGGTAGCTGTGGTGATGGAGATGGATATGGTGGTAGTGGTGATGGTGGTGGTCATGGTGATGATGATGGTGGTGGTGGTTGTGATGATGATGATGGAGGTGATGGTGGTGAGGGTGACAATGGTGATGGTGGTGATGGTGGTAATAGAGATGATGGTGATGATGGTGATGATGGTGGTTGGGATGATGATGGTAATGGTAGTGATGATGATGATGGTGATGTAGATGTTGGTGATGATGGTGGTCATGGTGAAGGTAGCAGTGGAGATGATGGTGATGATGCTGGTTGAGATGGTGAGTAGTGATGGAGATGATGGTGATGATGGTGGTTGAGATGATGATGGTGATGATGGTAGTGGTTATGGTGATGATGATGATGGTGGTGGTTGTGATGATCATGGAGGTGTGGTGGTAAGGATGATAGTGATTGTGATGGTGATGGTGGTAATGGAGGTGATGGTGGTTGAGATGATGATGGTGATGATGATGGTGATGGAGATGATAGTGTTGATGATGGGGGTCATGGTGATGATGATAGGGTGGTTGTGATGATGATGGAGGTGATGGTGGTAAGGGTGATGGTGGTGATTATGATGATGGTTGTTGAGATGGTGATGGTGTTGATGATGATGGTGATGGTGGCAATGGAGTTGAGGTGATGATGGTTGTTGAGATGGTGATGGTGGTGTTGATGGTGACGGTGGCAATGGAGATGATGGTGATGGTGGCTGAGATGATGATGGTGATGATGGTGGTCATCATGGTGATGGAGATGGTGATGCTGGTGATTATGGTGATAAAGTTGGTACAGATGGTAGCAGTGATGATGATAGCGATGGTTGTACTTGACGTGATGATGCTGGCTAAGGTGATGATGGTAGTGGTGATGGTAGAAAATGCAGTAGCAAAGATAGTGGTACTGGCAGCATCAGTAGTGACTCTGCAGCACTGACAGTACAGAGGATGGTGATGTCTGTCATTCGTGTCCCTTGGTGTTGGCAAGATGAGCATGGGCTGTGTGACGTGAGAAAGTGGCCACACAGTGGATCACCCTGGAATGCAGTGGTGTGGGACTTGATTGCTACTGGAAGAGAGCCCAGGAGAGGGAGCCAGGGGTAGCTGGGATCCCGTGGGAGGAAGAGCCAGGCTTGGCCCAGCTTCCCCAGGTTGGAGAAGTGGCAACAGCACAGCCGTGGAGGCAGGAGAAGCCTGGGGGTGAGCCCAGAGAGTGACAGCCCGGGGGTGGAGCGGATGCTTGCCCATGGAACATTATGGTCCTGGAAGATCCTACCCAGAGCAGAGTTTAGATCAGCCCGGGGGAAAGGCCAGCCTCAGAACCTGCCGCTTCCTCCTCATTTTCTCCGTGGCACGTGGCTGGCAGGACCACCTCGCCCTGGTCCCTCCCAGGGCTGCTGCCGTTCTCACTGTGGGTCTCAGCACAGACTCTCAGGAATGCCCTGGAAAGGGGCGCTCATATTCCATTTCACAGATGAAGTACATGAGCTCGGGGATGTGGCAGGACCCCTCGGTCACCCAGGGGAAGGCCCCAAAGCCAGGATCCCATGCAGCTGCCCCACTCACACCACCTCTCCCCTCTGGCGGTTCGCTGGGCGAACGCCCCGTCCACGGTCTGCCTGTGGGTCCGACACGAGGGGCATACCTCCTGGGGCCAAAGTCCACCCTGCATGCCTTTGGGGACACCTGTTTCGTCGCAGACAGTAAGCACAAGCAAGGCAGGCTTGGAGCCGTGGGACAATCAAAATGTGAATGCGCTCCCACTACCGATCCGTGATGGGAGGCTGTCTCTCAGGTCTGCGTTGCCAAGGTAACAAGGGATTTGGAAGGGACGGCCCAGTGACACATTTCACAAGCCATACTCCGCAATTACTGAAGACTGTGGCTCAGTCGAGAATGGTGGAGGTTGGGAGTGTCAGGAGGCTCCAGGGATCGTCGCCGTCTTTGGTGGTGTAATGGGTGAGGGGCTCTGGCCCCGTGGAAGATGCCGCTCTGGGGGCTCCTGGCCTCTGACAAATCCAGAGGCTCCTCGGCCTTGTCTGAGCAGCGGCTGATGGAGAGTCGTTGTGGGATCGCGTGGCTGCGGGTGTCCGCCAGGCTTCACCTCTTGGTCTCCCCCTTCTGTCTTCTCTCCCACTTCTGTCCCTGGTCCAACGGCAAAACCCTCCACCACCAAGACCACCCCGCGTGGTCTGAATGAGGAATGTTGCTGAGGACTAGAGAGTTTGGGGACCCTCTGCTCGTACTTGGCCCAGGGACCCCTCCCCGCTCTGTGCCAGCCCGCCCACCCTACAAGCAAGGTGCTCGGTTATCTGCACCGAGACCTCGTTCCTTCGTTCTCCAGCACATGTGGAGACTGACTTCATCCTCGTCCGAGGGCCCCAAGGCCCCGTGAGGGTTTCAGAAGACCTGGCGTCATGCTGAATCTGAGAGCAGTTGACCATTTCTGTCTGGAACAAAGAGAAGCTGGTCTTCTGCCGCTCAGCTCAATGAGAAGTCAAACCACCTGCACACCTGGTTTCTGCTCCCCCCAGTCGCGGGGGCTCAGAAGGAACCTCCGCGTCTTTAGTGTCGTCTGAGGGCCGTGGACTGGATGCCCAGGAAGCACGTGGGCGTCAGGCTCAGGTCAGGTCCCTTTCAGAGCCGGGAGCGGCCCAGGCTGCTACCTTGTCGGAACCGCATGCAAAGCAGCCCTTCGGCGCTGTGAGAACGTGCTCTCCTGCTGCCCCGGGTCTGCCTCTGCAGGGCCTCTGGGCCTGGCAGGGTCAGCTTCCGTGACTGGGTGAGCAGCAGGTGGGCGTGGCCCTCGAGATGCGTGGACAAGCGCTCCCAACACCCTTCACTGACCCCCACGTAGAAGGAATAACGTGGCCGCCTGGTCTTTTAGATTTCTTAACACTGTGTTGCTTTTGCTTGATCCAAATAAACATACTCAGGAAAAGAGGTTCCAAAGGTTTCCCTGACATAGTCTTGGTTCTTTTAAAAGTCTGGAAGTACAACGTATTGGGATCTTGTGGCTACTCTCCCACACGGGTCTGAAATCAAGGCCATGGGCGGGGCCGTGCTTCCTCTGGAGGCTCTAGCCCGGGAGCCTTCCCGCCTCCTGCAGCTCCTGGCCGCTGTGGGTGCTCCTTGGCAGGTGGCCGTGTCCCTCGGGTCCCTGCCCACCGCACCCCCCGGCTTCACATCACCTTCTCTTCTTCCCGTGTTCTCTCCTTCTCTTCTGAGGACGCTGGCCCTTGGATGGAGGGCCCCAGCGGATAGTCCAGGATGATCTCTGTATCTCAAGATTCCTCATCACGTCTGCAGATTACTCGTCCTCTAAAAAGGCACACACAGGCTCTAGGGATTTGGCTTGGTCTTACCCTTTTGGGGGCGACTTATCTTTTTGGGGGGCCGCCATTCAACCTTTGTCTAGTTCTGTGTGGCTTCGCATAATTTATAAACTTCTGGGTCTGACACATAGTTTTCCAGGGAGGCTGCAGAGACCGTATAGAAAGGTCCCCTCCCCGTCTCCTCCTGGTGTCCCTCCAGTACGTGTCCCACCTGCAAACTGACACAGATACAATCCGCAGATTTTAGATGTAATTTTCTTTTGAGGGTCTAATTTCCCATCGGGGAGATGTGAGTGTATACCGTAGGCCCCCTTCATAGCTGTGTGACTCCAGGCAAAGCTTTTCACCAACCCGAGCCCAGGGTTCCGCCTCCCAGCACGGAGAGGGGCGCCGGAGAGCCGTAGACGTGGCGGTCGTGGAAATGGGTTGTTCGTGCCCACCACATGCTCTGGAGGTTCCGCCCGCGGGGTGAGCTCTGCTCCTTTTAATAGATTAAACTGGCGCTTGGACGCAGGACTCACTTCCAGGTCTACGCCCTGGAGGGGTCTGGAGACCAGACTCGGGACACGCACGGGGTTTGGAGTGCGTGTCTCGGCAGGGTCTCCGTGAGGCCCGGGCAGAGCTCCGCGCGCACAGGCGCCAAGGGGTGAGCCCGCAGCCTGGAGCGGCCTTCGCGGGCGCTCGGCCGTACCAGCCAACCCTGTGCTTCTTGCTGTAAATGCCAAGCGGACGGGAGGGCCAGAGCCCTGGTGTTTATAGTTACAGAAGTTAATCCACGTTTGAACCTGAGTAGGGAAATCTTGGACGCGTCTTTAAGGAAATGCGGAGCTTCGTCTTCCTGACTGAGAAGGCAGCAGTGGGGGGTAGGGGGGGACTTGAATCCCGAACCCGCGGCTCCCACTTCCCAGGATGGCTCTCCCTTTTTGTGACCTAGAATGGACGGGAGGGATGTCCCTACTCACACCCACACACTATTGGTGGGGCTCTTCGAATGTGTCGTTGAAACGCACTGATTTGATTAAGAGCCCTTCGGGGGACAATAAGAAAATCCTGGTAACATCCCCTCCTGTTCCTGGTGTTTAAGCAACTCTGCTGGCCGTCTCTGTGCCCGCGCTCTCTGTGGACGCTCCCCGCGCGAGCCCAAGAGGCGAGGTGTCCGCCTCAGGCGCATGGGACAGACAGAGGGGTCGCTCACGGTGGGGAGCGTCGCTGGAGCCGGGACAGATCAGCAAAGGTCAGACGGCGATCGGCCTTTGTCTCCAGGGCAGCGTTATGAGGTGAGGATCGCGTAGATCATTTTGTTGCGGACTCTTTTTTTTTAACGACGCAGACTAATTTGATACTGTCCTGGGAAGCCGTCCCTTTGAATATTCAGCAGAAGCAACGCTGCGCCGGGGGGTGATAATTCACGCTCGGGGACAGCTCTCACCTGCTCCCCGTCATCACACGTTCACGGGGAGACGCGCGATGCTTCGTCTCATTAAGCTATTTATTCGCCGTAATGAATGGTTTTAACGTACCGCATGAAGGTTGCGCCATGCTGAACTGTTGAGAAAATCCATCTTCCTGGACACATGTGAACGCTTGCCGCTGAATTAACGCCCTTTCTGCCGCCTCGGTGAACGGACGCCGCGTGCGGAGGGACCACACCTGTCTTCCTTCCCTTCCCGGCCCCGTCACTTCTCAATAGACCTGCGATCACCCCACCATCCCGGCGTCCGTGCGCAGGTGCACCCGCTTGCCCTCCCCCTCCCCCGCTTGCCCAGCCCCTCCCCCGCTTCTCCACCAGCAACTGCGCTGCTGTCGGCCCAGCCTCCCAGGCTGCCTTCCTCCCGCCCGTGCCCCTCCCCGGATCCTTCAAGATGCTGTTGGCAAGTTGCAAAGACAGGGAGATAATATCTTTCCTGAGGATGGAAGGCAGTTCTAATAAAAAGCTGTCATTCACAAACCCAGACCCGCGGATGTCACACAATATGCATTTTAAAGACCATATGAACTGTTAAGTGGCTCAATATGGGCAGCCCGCATGGTTAGTACAGCTCGGAGACTTTTAGCGGTGAGGAGAGGGGACGTGGGGCCGATTACAGCCTTGGCAGAGAGGAAGTTTGGGGTTCTGCGGAGAAGTATGGCACCTGGGCTCCCTTACATCCCAGCCGCCTCCCTGCACCTCCCCGAGGAGCGGAGCCTGTAGGCGTACGTGCATCGGCAGCGACAACAGCGGCCGGTCATCCTTAACGACGGAGCAAACACTTGAAAACCGCAACAGCTCCGGGTGACAGAGTCACCATCTGAAGGCGGCAGATGGGGATTCAGAACGGCACTTTGCCAGGGGAAGGTTAGGTGGGGCTTGGCATGCGGCATCCTCAATCTGGAGAGGAAGAGGAGGACGGGGTGAGGTCTGGGGTGCCGGCACCCTCCCCGAACTCTCCGTCCACGAGGCTGGCAGCCTTGGGCCCCCAAAGATCACTGGGACACTTGTGATTGACGTTTGGTTCTAGTGTCTGCTTGTTTCACAGATGAGATCACCAGGGCCCAATCAGGAATGCGGGCTTTGAAATTTAAGGAAGAAAAATACGTACTTTGGGAGAAAGTAAATGCAGAAAATTGTAGACAATTATTCTGGGCCTCTTTTAGACTGTGCGGAAATAATTAGCCCATCGCACTCAACCCAGCAGTTTACGATAAACGAAAACATCCACTTAGCGAGAATTTTTAGTTTTTGAAGAGAAGAAAGAACGTGAGGAAAAAGTGTGCCGCCCGCTCCCCCCACATTTGTTTTGTTTCCTGAGAAGAAAAACGGCCGGAGATCACTCCTGCGGAGGGCACCAGCGGACATCCCGCACCCCGACGCACTCGCCGCCGCACGCAAGGGTGGCGTCCATGGGGATGGTGGAGGTGGCGAGCCCCTCTGCCCTCTGCCTCGTTCTCGGTGCGCAGTGCCTGGTTCTCCACTCAGTTGTCGGGGTGGCCTGTCCCAGACCCTCGTTGCTATGGGGCCCCGTCTGTGTCCCAGTGAACGCTCAGGGCTGCGTGGGGCTTGTAAGCTGCTGTTTGCCCCTGAGAAAGCGAGTTTGCCTTCCTTATCCATCTCAGCCTCTGTCCTACCGAATTCCAACGCCCAGCGCGTAGTAGGTGTTTCACCAGCGTTCATGGAACAAATATCTGACGTGATTTGAGGAGCGTGTGCGAGTCACGTCGGCAGAGTGTCTCGGGGTATGTAGGTCAGGACTTCTCACTGGGCCCAGGGCACCTGGAGTGGTGTCTGGAGACATTGCCGTCCCCGCTGCTTGGGGGTGGGGTTGCTGTGGGCATCCATGGGGCCCGGGGGTGCTGTTGAACACCGTGCAGGACAGGCTGGCCCCATGGCAGGCGGTGGCCTGCCCCAAGATATGGGGCGCGCCGAGGGTGAGAAACCCCGGTCAGGATCATGAGATCTTAGCTCCTTTTTCTTCCTTTTCATTGTTTCAATTCCCCATGTTCTCTGACATAATTTTGTAATTAAAAATTACTTATTAAGGAAGGATTCTTAATTAGGACACACTGGGAACAAAGAAGCAGGGGTTCTTGAGAATGGCCTGGTCATAGTTCTGTGTTCCCACCTGCCTAATCTGGGTCCCTGGGGAAGTTTCTGATGCCAGTCTGAACGCGCACGCCCTCAGGCCTCAGGATCCTCGGAAGCTCAGAGAATGTTCTAGAAAACACCCTTGAGATATGCCCACTCTGATCTGCCAGGTGAGTGAGGCTGAGAAAGCAGAAATTTACCCAAAAGGACAGACTCAGCTTCATTTAGGGCCGAGGGGCTGAGCCGCTCTATTGCGCTGTGAGGCCTGGAAGACATCGGCTGGACTGGGCGGGCCTGGGGTTCGAGCAGACCACGCTGGACGTGACCCTGGCAGTGGACGAGGTCTGGGACAGCCGGTTCTCACCAGAGCCCCGTCACGCACTGCACTGCTGCGCTGTTATTGGCTAAGGGACATGGTCTGGGCGGCAGGTGCGTCCCCGTCCCTCCGAACGCTGTTCCTGCAGCCTTTTGGGGGAACCCCCACTCAGTGCGCGGGGCTCTGGGATTGCCTGAGCAGAGGCTCTTGGACTGCAAACAGGTGTGCTTCATACCCAGCCGTGTTACTTCCTGGGATGCTCCCCGGTTCGGGCGTATTTGCGATTGGGTAGTAAGACTCTCTCCCTTAGGTGCTATAAGCAGAATGATCCTTAGCTCAAAAGAAACAGTGGTAATACTAATGGGAAGCCGTATTTCTGCCTGGGCACACTGTCCTCTGCGGACACGGACTGTCCCTAATTACCGGCCGCACTCGCAGTTCGCCCTGGCTGGGCGGCTTTCCTAAGGCAAGCCCTTGGGCGCACGGTTCCCCAGCCAGGGCAGCAGCGGCCTTAGGGAGATGTCTTTCTGCCGGACACCTTCCCCCTCGCTAGCCGAGCAGAAAGGCAATGATGAGCGGGTGGAGGGGGACGGCTCTTGGAGACCAGTGCAGAGGCAGCCACGGTGGAGAGGAATCGGGGAGCGCCGGCGGGGTCACCGCTCCCGGACCTGGGAGGTGCAGAAGCTGCTGGCAGAGCTCCTCACGGGCACTACAGCCCAGATGTGAGGTCGGGGCCGGGCACGGCTCTGAGTTGCGTGGTGGGCTTCCGAAAACTGTCCGTGTACCCTGGGCGGTGAGACGGGCGGTGGGCGGGGGGCTGCCGTCTAAAAACCGCCCTGTGTTCCCAAGGGCCCCTTCCCCTCGTCTGGCGTGGAGCCTGACGCCCACCGGCTGGGCCCAGGGTGCTCCTGTGCGCGGTCCGAGCGGGTGCGTCCGCGGTGTGGGCTGTGCCCCCGGGTCCACCCCACGTGCAGGCAGGTGCTCTCTAGCCATGCCGTGGCCCAGGGGGCCGCTGACACGGGGCACTCCTCTCCAACAGACGTTCCTTTCCAGGGAACAGAGTTCCTTGGATATGAAAATTAACCTTTTTTGATAACAAAAATGATGCAGTCCGTTGAAGCGGGCCTGGATTTATCTACGGCGGCGCCTGTCACGGCCTGGAGGATTTATTGAGCAGTTTCCAAAGTTCATTAACCACCAGAGATTAGAGGCTGCCCTGCGCAGTGCCCCATCCAGGGCAACTACGGCCCTATTACTTGGTAAAATGTTTGCTCTGGTGTTAATTCAGCTCCCCTGACTTCCCATCTTCGGACTCAAAAGACATTTTCCCGTGCTGTTAAATCTGACATTTTCAAAGGACCCGAGACTGTTGTTCACGGCACTCACCAGAAACCCACTACGGCACGTTTATTTCACGGGGGACGAACACTGGCCCCCCACGGCTCTCTAGAAATGTCAAACGCATTAGCCCCACCTTCTCCCCACGCTATTTTCCTGTGTCACCGGACTCAGTAGTGACCCACTGACCCACACAGAGGCCCCCCAGGGCAGGAGGAAAGCGCAGGTGGGCCCCGTGCTCCCCGGGAGCCCTGTTGGAAGGGGGAACCGGCCAGCAGGCCCTCGCCGCCCGCCCCACGACTGACAGGGCCGGAAGCACGGGGACGGCGCCCGCTCGCCACCCAGCGGGCCCGGTCTGTGATTAGTGGTGTTTGTTTCACTTCTGATGTCCTCCTGAGTCCCCTCCCGCTGAGTCTCGGTACGAATGTCCTCTTTATTACCTTATTTGACTGAGGGCCTTTTCTGCCGGGTTCTGCAGGGAGGTCTTGGTGACACCGACCATACCGTTTCGTGGGTCCCCCTGTGGACTGGGGGGCGGAACCCTGCCCCTTCCCTGTGAAGAGGTCTAAGGAGGGCCCCGTGTGCTCGGAAGGAAAAGCAGGACAAGCCTCTGGTCTCCCACCCGTGCGGGGGCCGTGGGTGGTCCTCCTTACGGAGTGTTTGATGCCCAGATAACCAGCCACCAGCCGTCTGATGGGAGGGCCCCCGGGCACTGGCGCAGTTAAGTCTGGAAACGTTCACTGGCAGTAGGTAGGATCTTCCTGAAACAAGGTGGTCTCACGGAAGGAATTCTGAATTACCGCCCAGTCTCTCTGGAGCACACCCGTCACTTAGCAGATGCACCGTGTCCGGTGCTGCCACCCGTGAGCAGCCGAGCCCACCTGGATCGCAGAGGGGCTCCCCGACCCCAGACTCCCTCCGTTGTGTCAGGGGGAGAAGAGTGTGTAGCTTGTCGGTTTTTTCTGGGGATTAAATAAGATAATGCACGGCTGAGCTGAGCCTCGCGCTAGCGGTAAGTACTCAATAATTAATAATAAGGACCAACACCGCCAACGGCAAATGCCGATACTTATTAAATCCTTGCATGTCCCAGGCACGGATCCAAGCAACACTTCTCTGACATCTCCACACAGATGTTCAGAGTATGGTGGTTACTCGTGCCCTATACACGATAGGAGAATGTTGGGCTCAGAGAGGTTCAGTTGCCCAAGGTCACAGAGCTAAGAGGCAGCCAAGCTCGGATTCCAAACTAGCCTGTCTACACCTGGGGAGGGTGCGGCTGACCACCAGCACCATCCCCAAGACCGGTGTGGGCTCCACCTTCATGGAGCTCGGTGGGTCTGTCATGCACCCGGCAGAGACCTGGCCACCATAGGGCACGAGCGTGTCCCCACAGTAATGACGATTCACTGTGTTGGTATAACCTGCTGACTTTGGGCCTGTGGGCACGGCACATGCATGGTAAGGAACACCGACGCGTGATACTGCGCCGTCCTGCTGGATAGACGAGAATGGGGGGGGGGCCCTCACCGGGAGGAACTCCAAGGTCACGTGGGCTTGCGTCTCCGATGCCTCTGGTGCTTCCTGGGGGATGTTCCCTCCTCTGGGACCCCCACCCACCTGTGCCTTTGACCTCAGTCCCCTTCAGAGGTGGCCTTCCTCCCGACGGCCTCCTCTGTGATAAGACTCAGCTCTAGCGTTGACTCGCTGCCCGAGGCTCTTCTGCCCTGTCTGCTCTCTTAGGAGAGGGAGGGACGCTGCCCAGTTCTGGGACCGGCTTCACGTCTGTAAGGGGAGACTTTGCCCCAAGTCCTAGACAGTCGTGGCTTTCTCAACGTCTTCTGTGCCTGCGCCTTGAGAGAGACACGGAGATACGGAGGACAGGACGGCCCTCTCCTCTGCACACCACCATAAGAAGGAGCCGGGTGCCCGCAGCAGCCCCTGCCGGAGGGAGGTAGTGGGGAGAGGTGAGGATTTCATCCAAGTGAAGGGTGTGCCCCCCCATCTCAGGGTCATGCCCTGCCCCCCCCACAGCAGGTTGCTCAGCCACACCTACCATGCCTGCCAGCTTCTCAAAAGGAGTCATACCCAGAATTTTATGTGAAATCTTTCCATTTTTATTTTTTTTTAATTTTTTATTTATTTTCAGCGTAACAGTATTCATTGTTTTTTCACCACACCCAGTGCTCCATGCAATCTGTGCCCTCCCCAATACCCACCACCTGGTTCCCCCACCCTCCCACCCCCGCCCCTTCAAAACCCTCAGGTTGTTTTTCAGAGTCCGTAGTCTCTCATGGTTCACCTCCCCTTCCAATTTCCCTCAACTCCCTTCTCCTCTCCATCTCCCCTTGTCCTCTATATTATTTGTTATGCTCCACAAATAAGTGAAACCATATGATACTTGACTCTCTCTGCTTGACTTATTTCACTCAGCATAATCTCTTCCAGTCCTGTCCATGTTGCTACAAAAGTTGGGTATTCGTCCTTTCTGATGGAGGCATAATACTCCATAGTGTATATGGACCACATCTTCCTTATCCATTCATCCATTGAAGGGCATCTTGGTACTTTCCACAGTTTGGCGACCATGGCCATTGCTGCTATAAACATTGGGGTACAGATGGCCCTTCTTTTCACTGCATCTGTATCTTTGGGGTAAATACCCAGGAGTGCAATTGCAGGGTCATAGGGAAGCTCTATTTTTAATTTCCTGAGGAATCTCCACACTGTTCTCCAAAGTGGCTGCACCAGTTTGCATTCCCACCAACAGTGTAAGAGGGTTCCCCTTTCTCCACATCCTCTCCAACACACGTTGTTTCCTGTCTTGCTAATTTTGGCCATTCTAACTGGTGTAAGGTGGTATCTCAATGTGGTTTTGATTTGAATCTCCCTGATGGCTAATGATGATGAACATTTTTTCATGTGTCTGGTAGCCATTTGTATGTCTTCATTGGAGAAGTGTCTGTTCGTATCTTCTGCCCATTTTTTAATATGATCGTCTGTTTTGTGTGTGTTGAGTTTGAGGAGTTCGTTATAGATCCTGGATATCAACCTTCTGTCTGTACTGTCATTTGCAAATATCTTCTCCCATTCCGTGGGTTGCCTCTTTGTTTTGTTGACTGTTTCTTTTGCTGTGCAGAAACTTTTGATCTTGATGAAGTCCCAAAAGTTCATCTTTGCCTTTGTTTCCTTTGCCTTTGGAGACATATCTTGAAAGAAGTTGCTGTGGCTGATATCAAAGAGGTTACTGCCTATGTTCTCCTCGAGGATTCTGATGGATTCCTGTCTCACATTGAGGTCTTTTATCCATTTCGAGTTTAACCACCCCCAAACTACTAGAACTCATACAGCAATTCAGTAATGTAGCAGGATACAAAGTCAATGTCCAGAAATCATTGGCTTTCTTATACACTAACAATGAAAATACAGAAAGGCAAATTAGAGAATCGATTCCATTTACTATAGCACCAAGAACCATAAGATACCTCGGAATAAACCTAACCAAAGAGGTTAAAGATCTGTACTCGAGGAACTACAGAACACTCCTAAAAGAAATTGAAGAAGACACAAAAAGATGGAAGACCATTCCATGCTCTTGGATCGGAAGAATAAACATCGTTAAAATGTCTATACTGCCCAGAGCAATCTATACTTTTAATGCCATTCCGATCAAAATTCCACCAGTATTTTTCAAAGAGCTGGAGCAAATAATACTAAAATTTGTATGGAATCAGAAGAGACCCCGAATTGCTAAGGAAATGTTGAAAAACAAAAATAAAACTGGCGGCATCACGTTACCTGATTTCAAGCTTTACTACAAAGCTGTGATCACCGAGACAGCATGGTACTGGCATAAAAACAGACACAAGGACCAGTGGAACAGAGTAGAGAGCCCAGATATGGACCCTCAACTCTATGGTCAAATAATCTTCGACAAAACAGGAAAAAATATCCAGTGGAAAAAAGACAGTCTCTTCAATAAATGGTGCTGGGAAAACTGGACAGCTATATGTAGAAGAATGAAAATCTTTCCATTTTTAAATGTCGGAAGCTTCGTATTAGAATACAAAGAAAGCCCCCCGGCTGCCTTGGAGGCCTAATCAGAGCCTCGTGTGGTTTGGACATCCCCGCAACGCCGGGCTGTGAGCGCCCACACCCCCACCTCGGGCCTTCCTGCGTCCACCGTGTTCTAGAACCTCTCGGGGCCTGAGCCACCTGCCCGGTTGCCGGGCCATGGACCCCAAGTCCAGAGGGCAGGCTGTCCGGAGAGCGAGGAACTGTAGCCTCCAGATGTGATGCTGGCCTCTCGTCTGGGGCAGCTAAGGCTTTGGGGAGCCCTGGGCGTCCTGCTTCCACTCCTCAGGCCTCGCCCCTTCCGAGGCCAGAAATCTCCAGGCTTTGCAATAGTTTCTGGGGAACCAGCACTCGATCCGTGGTCCTGAGCCCCGGAGATAAAGAGTTGACCACTTAATCCCCAAAGATGGACATTTGTTACCCTATAAATTATATAAGGGAGCTGCCGTATTACTGTTACTTAGTAAAAACACACAATGGGTGTGTTAACGGACGAGAGAAAATAAACTTTTACTTAATTGATTAGCAGCACAAGAACACCTGTGCCCACATACACGGCATTATTCATACATCGATGGTGTTATTAATAACGGTACTAATTCTAAACACTGAATTTGTGACAATCTTGCTAACTCTGCTAACACCGTGTGATGATCTCAAGGCACAGTAATCACTTAGAATGAGCCTCACCACTAATGAGAGCGCAGACAGAGCCATGTTTCACACAGTCTTACTAATTTCAAATGTTTGGGTTCATTTCATCAGCTGAACTTACGTCCCCTGTGGTCTCTCACCTCATAATGTGTCTGACAGGTTGGATTAGGACTGGAACTAGGGCCCCCATATCTGGCCCTCTGCTTGTTTTTGTAAATAAAGTTTTATTGGTACACAGCCTCACCTAATCATCGGGTATTCTTGGTGGCTGCTTTCACATACAGGCAGAGCTGAGGAGTTGAGACGGAAACCACAGGGCCCTCAAAGCCCAAGATACTTACTAGCTGGGCCTTCCCAGAAAAAGCAGTTTCCCAAACACAGGACGCCCATCCCAGAACCGCCAGGCGCCTTTGCTGAAGATCCAGATCCAGGGCCCAAGTCCTCCCTTGGAGATCTGGCAGGAAAGGGACCCAGACTCTGTGTGTTAACGAGCTCCTCGGGTCATTGTGATGGGCAAGAGAGGGCTTAGGAAGAATCTAGAAAATCCTCTGGTCTCTCGATGACATCCCCCCCCCCCCCAAGTAATAATGACCAGTGAGCTCTCAGACCTGTGAGGCTGAGGGCTGAGAGACTGTTTCTCAAGCCCACCTGGCCAGTGTTCCTCCAGGTACCCCGGCTCTTAGATCATCTGCGCCAGAGCAGTGCCGCTCCCCTGGGGTGGTCCCAGGAGGTGCACGTCGCCCCGCCCCCCGACATGCCGCGGAATCTGCTCTGGGTCTGAGCCTCGGACAGGCGGGGGGGTGGGGGCGGTGGGGGCGTGACCACACCACGTGCAGACTTGGAACGACCTGACTTCTTGCCGGCCCCCTCCGCAGCCGCAGCCCGTCCACATGGTGCAGGCCCGGAGCCCTGAGGCACCTACAACCCTGTGTCAGCCTCGGGACGGGACTGGGCGCCCCTACAGCTCGGAAGGGACAGGCGTCTGGTGGTTCTTGTGATGCGCTTTTTAAATCCTTATGGGAAAATTACTTCAATGAAAATATTTCTTTAAGGAACATGTAGGAAATCTATAAAACTGAGACCTCTTCGGGGGGTGATTCACTGGGGAGGCGGGAGGCAAGGGAGGGGTGGTCCTAGGAGGCTGCCAGGATCCTTCTCTCCGTCAAGGTGGGGTTCTCGGGGCGGGGGGTCCACTGTGAAAACCCTTCCAACTGTACACTTGTAACTTCCGGGCTCTCCTGCACGGATTACGTGTTTTCCTAAACACGTAGATTTTTAAGGACTGGCTTTTGAGGGCAGGCCCAGGGGGACGTAGAGTCCCCTCGGAAGGCTGACGACACGTGTCCCCGTTCCTGGGTGAGGCCCTTGTGCCGCGAACTGGGACTCGTCGTAAATCTTGCCACTTTCTTGAGAACGACGTGGTCACGCCGCGTAATGTTTGTATTTTTTGTTTGTCTAAGGTGTTGGCGTAGGAGAGAGAGGCATTTAAGTGACGTTAGAGTTTTTGTTAGAAAAATAAACAACTTCCCCCTGGGTGGGGACCCCATGTCTTCCTGGCACCTGTGAGGTCCGCACCTAGCAAAGCACCTGCCCGCGCCCTGGAAGGGGAAGTAGCCCCGAGTGACCGGGCCTCACATGTGCGCTGGAGAAGCCAGGGCTGAGCCGGGAGCATAGGAGCCACCTGGTGAGCTGTGCTCGCCGCCTGCGCAAAGCTCAAGGCGGGCCGTGGGGGGCGCGAGCTTCCAGTGTCTCCCCGGGACTCACCGGCCGCTCTCCCCGAAAGACTCATGTTCCCATGGTGGCACCGGGCGAGCACTGGCGTGTGACGGTCTTGACCCCTCTCTTGGACTGACGATGTCCCTTGAAAGATGTTGAGCTTCCAAAATTTACGAAGCCCTGATTTCGCATGAGGATAGATTTGCATTCCCGATTTTTACAGCGTAGGAGAGAAACGATGACGTTCTTAAGAGCGACGTTTGCACACACAGAAGAAGAGGAAGAACAAGACAGGATAACACGGTTTGCGACCCACCACCCATGAGGGTAACGGGAGCAGGATGGCCCTCGCGTTCGTCGTGGTTGCTGGAGAAGCAGAACCAACAGGTTCCCGTGGGATGGAGAGATCGGCTTTAAGGAAACAGCTCACGTGTTTGTGGGGCTGGCGAGTCTGAAACCGGCAGAGCACGAGGCAGGCTGGAGACCCAGGGAAGGGTGGGAAGGCGTTCTGCCGGCAGAATGCTCCTCTTTAGGGCCCCTCAGTCTTTTTTCTGTGAAGACTTCAAGTGATGAGATGCGGCCCACCCACATTATGGAGGACAATCTCCTTTGTTCAGAGTCTATGGACTTAAATCTTAACTTCATCCCCAAAATACCTCCAGCCACCTGTCGACTGGTGTTTAACCAAGTATCTGGGGGCCCCTGGGCTACGCGAGTTGACATTAACCTTCACAGACCCAGCGTCCTCTCACGCTGCACTGTCAGACGCCACTTGGGGAGCCACCTGCCCTTTGAGAGAAGCGGGCAGCGATGTAGTCCGTGAGCCCCTGCAGCTCGACGTGGTAGAATGAACCTCACCCTGGGTCGGGAGACAGTTGCACTTTCCACCCGTTACTGTCTGCCCTGTAGTTTCCCTGTGGAGAGTGAGGTGTGCGGATGTCCTTCCTCCTCCGGCCCAGCCTCCTCTTGGGCCCGAGGCACTTCGGGAGGACAGGCACCGAGGAGAGCCACCGTGCCCCCACGCGGTGACCCCGGCGGGCGTCACTGTCTGCAGGGAAACGTGCCCCCAGCCGTGCCGGACACCCGTGCCTTGGGCCAGCAGGACACAGCTGACTGGGGATTTATTTTGACATATTTCCTGGGCGTCGTACTTTCTGTCCTGATGTACTCAGACACAAGTTCCAGAAAAACAGTGGGTTTGGACGCATTCCTGATTCCCATTCCTGCCAGCTGACGTCCTGCTCTCGGACAGGTTTGGAAACTCTCCATTTTCTGGTTTGGTTTTCTTGTCCTGAACTTGTTGCACGTACTTCTGTTTGCAAGTGAGCCTTGGAGCCGTGGCCACGGCCCCTGAGCGGGCCGGGTCGGGTTGGTGAGGCCGACTCCTCTGAGTCACGCGGCGAGGACGTTCAAGACGACGTCTCACTCGCTCTGGGTCCTAACCAGACGCCTCAGCTCCGCCGCCGTCCCCCTGAACTGCTGGACTTGGAGCCCCAGTCCCTTCCCCTTCCCACCACCCGCTGGCCTTTTTTCTAAACAGGGGAGAGGGGCCACATTCATGTCTCGTCGTGTAGCCTTGTGCACGCAGAGAGAAACCTTTCTTCTAGTCCGGGACGTCCTCAATTCTGAGAAAATTATTTTACTGGTGCTGGCCGTTGGGTGTCCCTCTGGTCACGCCCACGGTTGTCAGCAGCGTGCCCGGAGTGGAGCACGCACCTGGGGACCCCAGAACAGAGCACCGCCTGACACGGCAGCAGGGCAGGGCCCAGCCTGGCGGCCTCCCGTGGGCCGGCGCGCTCTTCCATCCCGGTGTTTTGATCCTGCACGGCCTCCGGTCATGGGGATGTCACACTGGGTCTGACCGCCTAACGTGCGTTGTATACGGACCCCCAAATCTTTATTCCTATTAACTTCTTCAAAGACCAGACTCTTAAAACAGGATCTTCA
Source organism: Martes martes (assembly GCF_963455335.1). Lineage (NCBI taxonomy): Eukaryota > Metazoa > Chordata > Mammalia > Carnivora > Mustelidae > Martes > Martes martes. Next base: position 2,125,115 of record NC_137896.1, on the reverse strand, counting down.
ATTACTGAGAAGAAAACAAAGGAACCTGACTTTAAAAAAAAAAAATTAACAGAAAATTCCAAGCATACTCACACGTAGAGGGAACCGCATCACCACCCCCCAGACCCGTCTCTCACCTTCTCTCCGCCAACGTGGGTCCTTTCGCATCTGTCCCCCCAACAGCCTGTCTTCCTTCCTAGGAGGAAGGGGCATCGCCGTGGGAACTGGGGGAGCAGCGTCCCCCTCGCTCCCCCCGACAAGAAGCGCTAAATATCTCCACCTTGTAAGCGGGATCCTCGACCGCTCTTCCGTTCAGCACCTGCTTGCGTGTGTGCTGTGGTGTCGGAGAGACTGCTCCTGCCCCCGGGACGCATGGACAAGGAGGTGGCCTTCCCGGCAGGGGCCGAGGGCCGGGCTCACAGGTGACCTGTGCCATTCAGGGTACAGGAGCTGCGGGCACGCAGAGCGCCCCCCGAGCCCAGCGGTTGTCCGCGACGGCTTCTCTGGGGGCCTCCATGGACGGCTGCCTTCCAGATGTGAAGAGCGGAGGGAGGGTTTGCTGGGGTCCCTCTGCCCTGTGAGGCTGGAAGCCTGTCCTCGTGACTTAGCTCTTTAGTGCAGAACGGATTTTTGTCCTGATGAATATTGGCTGCCGCTTCAGTCTGAAAGCTCGCGTCTGACTTACCTGAAGAGTTAGACCACTTTACAAATGAAAAAACAGGAGGGTTCGGCCGTGTTCCCTCTGCTCGCCACGGTGGAATCTATTGTGGAAAATCCCTTTTCCCCCTTTCTTCCTTATTTACAGACCCACGGACTCACTCAGGACAAGTAGTCGACCCAACAAAAGGCTCGTTTCCCAGGCTCCCTTGCAACTAGCTGTCACCACACGACTAAGTTCTGACCCAGTGCATTTACATGGGATTACTGGGGGAGCTTCTGGAAAAAATTTTTTGTGCAAACTCTCCCTTCTGCCTCTCCCTCAACCTTCTTCCTCCTCCTTTTTCTGTGTGGACCATAGAAGTGATGGCTGGAGATCCAGCAGCTCCCTTGGACCAAGAGGTAACCTTGAAGGTAGAAGCCACAGGTACATAGACCAGAGACGTGGAAGAGGGCTGGGTCTGCACGACCCCGCTGACCGCTGCAATCTTTCCGGACTGCCAACCTGGGCTTCGGTACGGGCGCAGACGTCCCTGTGAGTCTGAGGGAGTGTCTGTGTGAACCGTTGGTCCTAAGCTTAACGAAGGTTTTCACCTTGCGTGACTTCTGTTCTTTTGGGCATGATGCGTGGCTGGGGGTGGGGGTGACCGGCTTCCGGCTGCTGTCTTCGGGGTGATGTCATACTCGGAGACGTGTGGCCACCTCTCCAGAAGTCAGGACACTCTGGAAAGGGGCCGCCTTGTTCCCCCACCTCCACGTGGGTGCTGTGCCTCCACACACGTGGGAAACGTGTCAGCTGGACTCAGAGAAGGGCAAGGGGTCCCCTTGTACCTCGCTTACTCATGTCCCTCCCTCACGTGTGCCCTTCTCTGAGTCATTCTCCCGGTGGCCGTGGGCTGTGTTCACAGCACACGCTCCCGCGTCTGCATCTTCCCTGAGCTCAGGCTCAGGCTCCCGATGGCTCACGGGACCCTGTTTCTCTACACATGCACACCCCAAGCTGCCTTTATTCCTAAACCCAAAGGGAACAGGAAAGCACCATCACTGACTTTGGAAAGCTTCCCCCTTTGTCTAAATATGAACACATTAGTCCGGCAGGACACGGATGATCAGGAAAAATCTAGAAACTGCCGTGTGCGATTTCCAGCTCATGTAAGTGTCTCCACACGTTATTCTTAATTAATTATATTTTACTGAAGCAATTAGGTGACTGACAACCCCAGTTAAGTGGTAACAAGAAGACCATGTCTTGTCACGTGCTAGTGATCAGACGGTGGGGCTGCACGTCCCTGGGGCTGGCGCCGCGCGGGTCGCAGGGGGCAGACGGGCCGGCGAAACCTGCAGACAGGGCCCGGGGCCGTGCCCCCTGCCTCCCGCCACCTGCTTGCACCTGGTGCCCCCTGCCCCCGCCGAGGGAAAGAGGCTCCTGCACCCTCCCCCCATCCTTCCCTTCTCTTCTCTTTGTTTTGATTTCTGGAAACAGTGAGGACAGCTGTTCCAGTCCCGAACCCGGTGCTTCTCCGGGAAGTTGGGTTAATCTGTCTAATTTTACACCTTTCACTCTGTTCCACGTGGTCGAGTGCTTTCCGTCAGGGCGTCAGAGAAATTTCATGCTTCCTGCCTTTTCTGAAACAGCCCGTGGGGCTCGGAGCGGCCCACGCACCTGGCTCAGCCCCGGGGCTCCGGGACGTGATTGGGGTTGTGACCGCAGGGGGGTGGGTGTCCTTGACGTGGCTCAGACCGAGGGACAGCGGCCTCACGGCGACGGGGGTGCGCGTGGAAATGTCACTGTGTTCTTCAGTCACATTTCCCCGACCTCAGAGCCGTTTCTTTGGGGAAATGCCGAACGCCTGGGGGTTTCTGGGGTTTAGAGTTGGGTGGCTGTCGTGTTCTTTCGAGGATAAACGTTGTTGAGAAAAGCACCCGTTGTTGTTACCGATGTTAATACCCTCGTCTCGGCACCTTTCCAGGCTGGTTGGGGTGGCGGGGGCGGCCTGAGATCACGCTGAGAGCTCTCAGCCCCGCTGGCTTCTGGCCCTGCCCTCCTGCCTCTCAGCGGCCAGGCCAGGCCCCTTATCCCCCGCCCGCCAGCGCCTCCCCCTCCCCGTCCCGTGAGCTGCTTGCGCTCCCACAACGCGCGTGCCTGGGACACGCTCCAGAAACCACGTGTGCCCGTGCACGGCCGCTTCACAGCGTGACGATGGCTCTTGGTCTAGGAGATGGGCCCCGTGCCCACTTAGGATCTGGGGGACAGGGTACCCCTAGCTCTCGTAAAGATCCAGAACGAGGGAACCGCTCACGGAATCGCCGTGGGAGGACCTCACGGCCTAGCCACGGCCCTGGGGCGTGTCCTCACGTCTGCAGCAGAGCGGGAACAAAGCCATGGCTGAGATAGGAATTTAATCCAAGGGTCCCTGCAACAGGTCTTTTCCACGATAAGGATCGAGACGAGGCCCGGCAAAAACGAAGGGGCACACTGTTGACCTCTTGTCCCTTGTCACTTAAGTCCCACCCTGGGTCTGCGGCAGGTCTCCCAGGTCTCCGTCTGGAGAGAAGACCTTGCCCTTTGCCTCCAGGGCTTCAAGCTCCCGGGAAGATTTCAGGTGTTCCCGGACCCCGGGACGCAGTTCCCTTGGCAGGAGGGAGTGCACGGGAGGCGGATTGGTTCCTGGAATTGTGCGGGGGCTGATCCGGGGACCCCCCGTGCCGTGACTGAAGGGGGGGCTGTCCTGGTCTGGCTGGTGTCCTGGGGGACTCACACCCTTTGTTCACTGTCAGAAGACAAATGTCACGCGTTGGGAGAGGAGGCCATTGACACAGAGGGGGTGTTACTGTGTGGGGGCCTGTGGCCAGCGTGTCTGATCAGAGGGGCTCTGAGCGGAGACCGGGCGCTGTCCAGGAGCCAGCCCGCGGGAGCCAGCGAAGGAACGTTCCAGCAGAGGGGAGGGAATGAGCTCTGACGGCTCAGCGTCAGCCCCGGCAGCTGCAAGACACCGCAGAGCCGGCGGCTCAAACACAGGCGTGTAGGGAGCCTAGAAGCCCCAGACCAGCGTGCCAGCCAGTGCGTTTCCTGGTGAGGACCAGTTCCGGCCCGTCGCCACCCACCGGGGCCGTGTCCTAGCATGGGAGGGGGGATGACGTCTTCCCTGTTTTTAGGGGCACTCATCCCACCACGGAGCCCCATCCCCGTGACCTCATCGCACCAAATTACCTCCCATTGCTGGGGTTCACCAGGGCAAGTGTGGGGGACAGGAGCGTTCAGCCCTTAGCCGCCAGGCTCGGACTCCCACCTGGTTTGCCAGTTGATTCCAGGACCCCGTCCCCTCTGCCGGGATGCACGGGAGACAGACACGGCCCACGCGCTCACTCACAAGGGAGCATCCCTCCAGGCATCCGAGAGAGCCTGTGAAGACACCCAGAGCACAAGGTGGTTGCCGTCGCCAACGACTTCCCCCTCCTTCTAGAAGGTTCTTCCCCCAGTTCCTCACAGGGCTGCTCTGGCTCACCATGTCGGGCACCACTGGAAAGCCAGCTCCCTTGCGGGGCGATCCCTGTGTGTCCACCTGGTGTGACTACGCCTCACCCCCCACGCGCTCCGCCACACGCCTACCTCTCTGTGCAGCCGTGTCCTGCGCCTGGTTGCCAGTGACCCCCCAGAGCAGGGCCCCGGCTGCCCTGGCTCGGCACAGGGGAGATGTGACGCCGCTGAGCCCTTCCTCATGGCTCACGAACGGCGGGGAGACGGGCTCAACCACTTTGACGACGGTTTGCTATCTTTTCACACAGCTGCACGTAAACTTTATGAGGTCTCTCCAGAATCCCTACCCCCAGATACAGTCCCGAGAGAGGAGTGCATAGGTCACAAGAAAAACTTTTCAAATGTGCAGGAAAGTTCCTAGAAGCCTTAGGGTTCCTGGCTCCAGATCGGAACCTGTCCGAGGGCTCACACGTAGGAAAATGGGTCAAGGGTGCCACAGCATATTCCCGCGGGGTAACCCAGCACCGTGATGGTGGGAAGGCGTCATCACAATGGAGATGACCGTCACGGACATTGTGCTGAGACAGAGGCCAGACTCAAAGTGTGCTCGCCGTGTCATTCCACGTCCGGGGAGCGTAGGACTAGGCCAGGCTAATTGTACTGGTTTCTTACAGCTGCTGTAACAAATTGTCACACACGTAGCCCCTTAAACAACATGTCCGTGTTCTCCTGCAGTTCTGGAGGTGAGGTGTCTGCACGGGCCAGCAGGGTCGTGTCCCTCGGGGGGGTGCGGGGGACAGTCCATTTCCTGGCCATTCCCAGCTTCCGGGATGCCCGCGCTCCTTGCTATGGCCCCACGTCCCCCGTCCTCTGCCGCCATCAGCACGTGTCCTCCTCTGACGCTGACCCTCCTGCCTCCCTTTTACAAGGGCTCTGTGATGACTCGGGGCCCACCCAGATCCCTGGCCACGTTCCCCATCCACGCTCTAACAGCCCCTGCAAGGCCCCTGGGTCCGGAAGCCACGTTTGTACAGGATCGGAGGATTGGGACATGGACATTGTCGGGGGTCGTCATTCTGCCGACCACACTCACGGACGACAGCAGAATGGTGGGCTCCCGGGGGGTGGTGCAGCCTGTGACGGGACGTGGGGACCGCTTCCAGCCTCTGGCGCCTGTGTCGATCGGAATGTCAGGGTTGTTTCCAGGGCCAGCGTGTACGTAAGAACGGCTCAGGCCGCACTGGGAGCCGGGGCCCATCGCGGTGTGTGTTCCAGCTCTGTACCAACTCCAGAGGGAAGACCGAGTCACGCCAGCCTTCCTACAGGTGCTGGGCCTTCCATGGGGCGCTCTCATCCCTGTGCTTGGCCCAGCGAACCGGGAAATACCCACGTGCGTCACAACATCTCAGCCTCGGCGGGAACGTGAGGTCGGGGCACAGGGGAGGTGGCAAGATGGTGCAGAATGGCCCCTCGGGATCCATTTCAGTCCCCGTGCAGTGTGCACGGAAGGACCATGTTCTGGGAGAGGAACGTAACTTACTGCGTTAACGGGGCCCCTGACGGTCTACACAGCAAGCCTTCTGTGTGGTCTGGAGCCGAAGCTCATTGCGATCATCAGTACCCCAGCCCTCGCTGAGCCAGCGGCCGCCAGGGGGTGGACGGACCCACGGGACCGGGGTTCCACACGCAGGACCGTGTTCTTTTGGAGACACTGACTCTCGTAGGCTTCTCCACTCGAAGGCGCTGGAAACTGAGCAGTTCAGAAAACTGCCAGCCGTTCTGCTAAAAGGAAAGCTTTGGCCGTCCGAGGCCCAGCGTGGGCTGGCACAGACGTGGAGGACGCTCAGCTCCATCCCGTGGCTTGGACCGGAGCGGCTGCCCCTGCAGCAGTGACGAGGGCTCACGGCCAGGGGACCAGCGGGCCTAACCTTGAGCTTCTCCCCCATTTGGTACCAGAATCAGAACCACCAAATAAACCTCGAAACAGCTGGGACTCAGAGACACGCTACGCCCCCATAACACTCTTTAAATAACTACAACATTCGGAGGGGTTCCCTCTCTCTCCAGAAGGAACTGAAATGTGTTCTTCACAGATAAATATTTCAGACCAGACCAACTCATCTGGAGCAAATGTTACCTTTTAAAGATGCAAATTGAAAATTAAACATCAAAACCCGAGGGTTCTCTGGGGCCACGAGGAGCAGCCCGAATGCTCTTCAGAGCTGGGACACGTTGGAAACCGGCCCACGGCCCCTACGGGCCGGCAGTGAGTCTGCCGTTGTATTCTCGTTTCACTTCGTGTGTTTTAGGATTATTTTAAAGAGGAAATAGGTTAAGAAGAAGAGCTATCGAGCATATCGTGAGCCGGTAGAAGCTGCCGTGTACGAGGGAAGCGAGTCCCCAGAATCCTTCTAGAGAGACTTGACACTGGTCCTTCAGCTGCCGGCTTCACTGTGGCCATAAAATGTCGTTTAGTTTTTAATACTCCCGGTTTGGAAACTCTGAAAGGGGGTCAGTCACCGCTACCGGAGATAAAACATGCAGTGGCTAAGAATACTCAGCGTTTCGGAAAACCGATAATCATCATTAATGTTCACGGGCTCACGGCACCACACACCATCCTTGATCAGACCCAAGGGTGAGTGTGACTCCACCTCTTTTTGCAGATGAGAACTAGGTGGCTCAGGGAGGGGGAGTGACTTGCTCAAAGGCACACAGCTCAGGCCTCAGTGGGGATCTAAACCATCTAAGTCCTGGGAACAGCTGTATCTCAGGAGAGCTGGCTTTACACTGAGATGGACGAGCTGGCGTTGTAGGAAAGCCCGGTGACACTTTAATGCCTTTCCTGTAAGTTATTAGGGAAAAGAAGAATATCTTATGATCATCCGTCCACCCGCACACCCATCCATCCACCCGTCCGTCTGTCCACTCACCCATCCTCTTATCCAACCATCCACTCATCCATCCTCTTATCCATTCATCCATTTGTCCATCCATCCATCCATCCATCCATCCATCCATCTGCCCAACCATCCACTCATCCATCTGTCTATCCATCCATCCATCCCTCTGTCCATCCATCCATCCATCCACCTGTCCATCTATCTGCTCATCCCCCCATCCTCCCATCCAATCACCCATCCACCCATCTGTCCACGCATTCATACATCTGTCTCTTCATTCACCCACTCATCCGTCTGTCCATCTGTCCATTTACCATCCACCCTTCTTGGGGATTCCAAGACCAATGGAGCTGATGAGGTCCCTGCTTTCATGGATCCGATGTTGTTCTTCACCATCCTATCCTGTCATCAAAACGGACAACCATGTCATGTCCTCATGAAGACCCCCGCATCCCCACCTTTGGGCTCATGTAGTGAGTCTGATTTTTGAGCTGCCTTAGTCACGCCCTCACGCAAGGAGAAGCTGCGTTTATAGATGTGGAGACCTCAGCAGAGACCGTGCCTGGGTAACTGCCGGCATAGCCTCTCGCCTTCTTTACTCTAGTTTTTAGATGGGCAGCGTTCCCGTGGGGCCAGACGGCCCAGCTGCAACACGGAGGCTCCGCCGCCGGCTGGGCTGCACTGTGTCACCTGCTTCAAAGATGCCGCCGCAGCCATGTCTCAGACGTGGCCCGTCACCGGCTCTACAGCCACACCGAACAGCCCATTTCATTGAGCTCTGACGCAGAGCAAGCTTGGAGTTCAAACAAAGAAAAATAAAAATGAGCCCCGAGTGCCAGAAGGGAGGGAGTCTGTGCATGTTGGGGGATGTGTGGGGACAGACAGGGGTCAGCACCATGGGCGGACCATAGCAGGCAGCCCGCGGGTGTGCACAGGCTGGAGAGAAGCCTCAGAGCCCACAGGACACAGCATCAGCACACTCCCTCCTCGGCACGGTCCCGCAGGGGTCCAGGCACAGGGCCACATCTCAGTACGGGACCGTGGGACCGTCTCTTCAGCTCTCCGAGCCTCCTGCCTCATCTAGAAAGAGGGGATGCCGTCTCCCGACCGTCGGAGCACAGGGGCCTGCCTATGGCCCAGCCTTGCTGGGTTTCTCCTTTCACTCCGCCCAGCAGAGCAGTTGAAGGATGCCTTTTGGCCACTGATCTAATTCGCCCTCGCCTGCGGACAGCAGCCCTTTCTGTCGTGGGGTTGACCATGTCTGGCTCATTGCGTAATCTTACTAGGTAGGTGAATGTCTCTGTCTTCACTCTAGTCTACACTGAGACAAACTGAGGGGAGTCTCAGTGAATGGCCAGGGCTGGCTCCTGACTGCGCCCCAGAGACAACTGTGCAGTCTGCCCCCAGTCGTGCGGTCAGGAATGGGCACACTGCACACCTCCAGTGGCACGCGGGGCCTTGAAAGTGACCATAGAAATGGGCAAATACTGTAGATGAGCCTCCTTCCCAGAGAGCTGGTTTTTGACACTTGCCAGCGCCCCCCGGCTTGGACTCCTAAAGTCTAGATTCCTTAGCACGGCATTCGAGGCCCCTCCTGTTTTCCTAGCTCAGCTCAAGGTGACTTAAGGAGAAGAAAGAGAAGAGGGCTGGGGTGGATTGACTGGCTCCCATACCGGGAGCCCCCACGGTAGGTCATGGTAGAGACGCGCCCGGGCACTCTGACCGTGTCCTCGGACTCGGCGGGCTCCGTCCCTGACCTTGTCTGCTCTGACATTGCCCGCAGCATCAGCAAACCTGGGACACGGCTTTCCTTCGCCAGGAGCTCTGGCCGGGGCCGCGGCCGCACCCCACGGCCTTGGTCTGCGTTTTCTCTTCCCCTTGAACCGACCGGTCAGGATGGAATGTTCGGGTTGGCCAGGTGGGGCCCTGAGAGGGGCCGAGGCAATCCCGCCAAGTCTCCAGGGCCGGGGCAGAGGGAGGCTGGGGCCTGACTCTAGAGGAAGGGGTGTGCGTGCAGGGCGGGCCAGCCCCCGGGTCGGCTGCATTTCTCCCCGCTGTGTCTTTGTCATCCGTTCTCCTTTTTGTGCTCCCGGCTGTGTGTGTCCTGACGTCTGTGCCGGATGCCCATCTCCGTTGGCCATAGCTTTAGACCACCATTCTCAAGCACCTTCCCCACCCTTCCCTTGCCTCTAAGCCCTCTGCCTCCTTCCCCTGCATCCCCACCCGCATCCCCCCTTCACACCCGCCCCCCCCCCCGCCTTCCTTCTGCTGGACTGAAGCACCTGTAGGTCCTTGCACTGCCCCCTGCCTCTCCAGCTGCCAGCATGGGCCATCATCCCGGGCGAGGGCCCGAGTGGGAGAGGGAGCGCGACACCTGCTCTCTGTGCTCCAAGGCGGAACCTGGGCTGGGACGGAGATGGCCTCTCCTTGCTCTCCCAGCCAGCGACCTGGGTCCGTGTCCTCACCCGCAGGCAGGTGCACATCCCAGCACCACGGTGGGGATCGAATGGAGCCTGACACCCCTGCACGGTGGCGGGGCCCAGATCACGCCTGTCACTGCCACGATGACGGGACTTATGAGAGATCACGGCCTGGCGCACGGTAGGCACCGAGGTGGTCATGATGGACTGCCTCCCCGCCCCAGCGACTGTCCGCCACGGGTTCTCACCGAACCCGCTCATCGTGAAAGGTGTCTCCGGGTCCCACATCTCCACATTCCCAGCGGCTCCTGTGTGCATGGGCTCCGGCCAGGGTGACACGGGGCACGGACGGGGCAGCGTCAGCAACACACACGTATCTCTGTGGTGTGGAGGCTGGAGGTCCCTGGTCATGGTGCCGACAGGTTGGTTCCCCTGAGCCCGCCCTCCCTGGCTTATAGAGGGCATCTTCTCCTCCCCATGTCCTCACGGGCTGGTCCCCCGTGTGTCTCTGCCCCAGTCTCTTCTCGTAAAGACACCTGTCAGACGGAATGAGGCCCACACGCGTGACCATGTTTTAACTTAATTCTGCCTTTAAAGACCCTCTCTGCAAACACAGTCACATTCTGAGATCCTGTGGCGGGGGAGGAGTCTATCACAGGAAATCGGGGAGACACAGTCCAGCCTGTAACACCGCCCGGCAGCCTGCTGGATGCAGACCTGTCGTCTAGGGGCGAAGGCCCTGTGCCGCTGCGGTGGGCAACCTGGGACGGGGCCCGTGCGTTCCCCCCGCCCTTGGTCAGCTCGTGGCGCTGGCTGCTTCGGCTGGGCCATCTCAGCAGGGGGTGGGACACTGTGGGCCCCCGGGCAGCCCGGGGTTTGGCAGAGGCCCGAGCTGCTGCTGGTCGGCGGGCTCTCGGGGAAAGAGCCTCGTGCCAGCCCCTGCAACTGGGTGGCTGTGCTCGCAGGGCCGGTCACCGCAGTCTCCTACCGCACGGGAGTAGCGGTGGAAGGTGCCGTCGGCTCGCAGAATTGGAATTCCGGTGACAGCCGTTGTCGGGTCGTGCCCTGGTGGGAGGCGAATCTGAAGCCCATCAGGAAGCCGCTTGCTGGGACGCCGGGGGGCTCCGTGGGTGAAGCCTGTGCCTTCGGCTCGGGTCATGATCTCAGGGTCCTGGGATCGAGCCCCACATCGGGCTCTCTGCTCAGCGGGGAGCCTGCTTCCTCCTCTCTCTCTGCCTGCTGCTCCCCCTGCTTGCGCTCTCTCTCTGACAAATAAATAGGTACAATCTTTAAAAAAAAAAAAAAAAAGACAAGAAAAGAAAGAAAAAAGCCGCTTGCTGTCCTCCCGCGGAAGTCGACACAGCACCTTGTGTCAATCAGGACAAGCAGCCGGCTGGACCCCCCACCCCATCGGTGAAGGTCTCCCCGGGGAGCGGCGACACCCACGTCCCCCTGCGCCCTGGTGCTCAGGTGTCTTTCAGCGACCAGGGAAGGTGGAGATTCCCGCCTGGGTCCCTCATGGCGGAGGTCTCAGGACTCCATCGGGAAGTGGGGGCTGCTCCGCGTCCCCTCGGCAGCGGTTCTCAAGCAGGGTCTCCAGGCCAGTGGCCTCGGGGTCGCCCCAGGAAGTGTTGGAGACTTGTCAGCCCCGTCCCAGACCTGTTGGGCCCAAGTCTCTGGGGCACAAGGATGGGAGGTAGACGTCCGGAGCTCACCAGCCCCAAGTGGTGCTGGCCACGGGCACCTTTAAATACTCTGGGAGCCACGCTGGAAGTACCGAGGGGGGTGCCTGGGTGGCGCCGCCGGTCAAGCATCTGATTCTAGGTTTCGGACTCAGGTCCTGATCTTGTGGGTCACGGGATCGAGCCCCACGTCGCCATCTTCTTGGGGATCCTCTCTCTCTGCCCCTGCGCGTGAGTGCTCGCGCGCTCTCTCAAATACATGAATCTTTTTCTGAAAAAGTATGAAGAAAAAGCTGAAGTGATTCTTTGATGTAAATATACACGATATAAAATTTACCATCCGAACCGCTTTTATGTCTGCCGTTCTGCGGCATCAGGAACGTTCACAGTGTCACGCAGCCGTCCCCACCGTCCCCCTCCAGCGCTCCTTCGTCTTCCCAAAATCAAGCGATGTCCCCTTTCAACACCAGCCCCTCCTTCCCTTCCCCCAGCCCCCGACAGCCACCACTCAACTTTCTGTCCCTGCAAATGTGCCGGGTCTAGGTCCGTCATATAAGCAGAGGGATGCAACGTCTGTCCCTTTGTGAGCGGCTTGTCCCACGGAGCGCAGTGTCCTCAAGGCTCGTGCGTGCGGTAGCAGGTGTCCAAATGTCCTTCCTTTATTGAGACCGAGTCATAGTCTATCCCGTGGTTGGACCCCGTCTCCTTTACCCCTTCCTGGGACGAGGGACACCCGGGTTCTGTCCGTGTCTTGGCTGCGGCGAACACGAGAGTACACACATCTCTCTGAGTTCCTGTTTTCATTCTTGTGGACAGACGCCGAGAAGTGGGACTGCCGGATCCTGGGTAGCTCTATTTTTAATTTTTTGAGAACCCTCCGTACTCCTTTCCGTAGTGGCTGCACCAGGGTGCTTCCCCACTCGCAGGGCACTGGATTCCCTGTGCTCTCTCTCTGACGAATAAATGGGTACAATCTTTAAAAAAAATTTTTTTTTTCTTCTTCTTCCGGCGTTTGCTGTGAGTTTTCTTCTTGATGGTGGCCGTTCTGCCTGGTGCGAGGTGACATCCCACTGTGGTTTTGATGTGCGCTCCCCCGACAATGAGCGACATTGAGCATCTTTCCCCGTACCCGTCGGCCGTCTGCATATCGCCCTTAGAAAGACAACTATTTAGATCCTCTGCCCTTTTTTAATTGGATCATGAGGGGTTTTTTGGTTTGCAAATATTTTCTCTTACTTTGCAGGTTGTCTTTTCATTTTGTGGATGGTTTCCTTTGCTATGCCGAAACTTTTTAAAAAGTTTGACGTGGTCTTTTTTTTTTTTTCTTTTTCTTGACAAATCAAAAGTTCATCATCAAGGCTGATGTCAAGGAGCTTCCCAACTATGTTTCCGTCTCGGCGTGTTGTGTTTTCAGGTCTTGTGTTTGCGGGTCGCATCCCTTTGAGATGATTTCTGTGGGTCGTGTAAGACGAGGGGCCAGTTTCGTGCTTTTGCACGATGGAGCCGGATCTGTCAACACCGTCCTAACGCCCTAACGTGCCTAACGCTTTCCTTGTTGGATATTCTGGGCTCCTTGGTCACACGCTAATTGGCCGTACGTGTGTGGATTGATTTCTGGGCTCTCTGTTCCGTTGCCCTGTTCTGTGGGCCTATCTTTCCACCAGGACCGCACCGCTGTGGCTGCTGTAGCTTTGTAATGTAGTTTACGGTCAGACCTGGCTTGCCTTCAGCTCTTCTTCTTTCTCAAGATTGCTTTGGCTTTTGGGGGTCTTTCTGGTTTCCTACGAATTTTAGGATTGCTTTTTCGAGTTCCGTGAAAAATGCCATCGATAGTGATTGCCCGGATCTGTAGCTTGCTTTGGGCGGTTACGGACGTCTTGACGATATTCACTCTTCCAGGGCCTGGACGTGGCGTGTCTTCCGTTTTGTCTTTCTCCGTTTCTTTCACTGATGCTTCTTGATCTCCAGTAAGCAGGTCTCCTCCTCCTCGGTTAAACGTACGACTAGGCATTTTATTCATTTCGACACAGTTTAGATGGGGTTGTTGTCTTCATCTGTCTTTCTGAGGGTTTACTGGTGCATAGAAATGAAACAGGTATTTTGGGGCATTGCTTTTGTTTCCTGCAACTTTGCCGGGTTCATTTATTCTAAGTTTTCCATGGAGCCTGTAGGGTTTTTTATGTATAATTTCATGTCACCTGTGAACAGAGACAGTTCTGCACCGTCCTTCCCGATCCGGACGCCTTTCTTTCCTTGCCCTCTTGCTCTGGCTGGGCCTGGAGCACCGTGTGGAGGATGAGTGGGGACAGTAGGCATCTTGTCTTGTCCTGATCTTAGGGGAAAGCACTCCGTCTCCCAGCATGGAGCGCGACGGCCCCTGTGGCCTCTGTCGTGAGCAGGAGCGTCCTCTCTGCCCAGCTGGTTGGGCACTCCTCCCTCCCCTCCCCGTCTCTTCCCCTCCCCCTCCCACTCCTCCCTCCCCTCCCCATCTGCCTCCCCTCCCACTCCTCCCTCCCCTCCCCATCTGCCTCCCCTCCCACTCCTCCCTCCCTTCCCCATCTCTTCCCCATCCCTCCTCCTCCTTCCCTTCCTCTCCCCCTCCCTCCCCTCCCCTATTTCTTCCCCTCCCCATCTGTCCTCCTCCCACCTCCCTTCCCCTCCCCTCCTTCCATCTCCCCTCTCTCTGTCCCTCCCTCTCTCTCTCTGTACCTGCAAACCTGCTGAGGTCGCTCTTCCCCCTCGAGACAGCCGTGGGGTGTGGACACACAGCACGTGCCAGCTGCTACCTCTGAGAACACCACCAGTGTGCGGGAACCCCTTCAGGGGCGAGGAGTCGGGCCATGAGAACGTTTCCCCTTCTGAGTTGGTTATTATGAACAACTATCGGGACGCCCGGGTGGCTCAGTGGGTGAAGCCTCTGCCTTCGGCTCAGGTCATGATCCCGGGGTCCTGGGATCGAGTTCTGCACCGGGCTCCCTGCTCAGGGGGAGCCTGCTTCCCTCCGCCCCCCACCCCGCTGTCCTTGCTTCCACTTTGCTGGGGCGATCCTGGCTGTCTCTCCCCTCCCAGGCCAAGGCTCTCTCCCTGGGGGCCGTGGCTATGCTATTCCTTCTGTCCCTTTGTCTGACTAATTCCCACGGAAGCATTAGCTTGTGGAGGTCCGCCCACTGTTCCCACAAGTGCCCTACTGTGTGTGCGCCGTGAACGGAGCTTCATCAGGCTCCGAACCGCACCGACCCCGTGACAAGGGCATCATCGTCCACAGCCACAGCCTCAGGACTAGCACCCCTCAGAGCAGGAGGCGTGTGCTGAAGCCACTGTTTGCAAAGCCTGTGTCGTGTGTGCTTGAATTCTAGCCATAGCTCTCCGAGTGGGCGTCGGTGAGCCCCGTTTTACCAAAGAGTGGACAGGTGAAGCGTTGTCCGGAGCCACGGCGGGGGGAAGGTATCGGGCCCTAACCCAGGAGTGTCTGATGCCGAGTCCTGGAGCGCCAGCCTTGGCAGCGTGGGTCACGGGTGCAGATGGCCATGGGAGTCCTTGTCTCTCCGAAGAAGCTTCCCTCTGCGGGGAGCTCCTCCCACTGCACAGGGACGTTTGGGGACCCAAGGGCCCATGGTGGCAGCACAGGGTCAGGACCAGGCCTGCTGGGTGTGGCAGCCAGAGGACAGACAGACTGTTTGCAGGTGCCCCTCACGCTGGAGGCATGACGTCACCAAGCACCATGGAGTGAGATGTCTCAGCAGGGAGAGATGTCATCTCTGCCCCGGTGGCACCAGAGGGTAGGGCAGGCGTCTCCCCGTGCGGTGTGAGAAGGCTAGGAAGAGCTCACTGCTGCTTCTATTTATGATGATTTATTGATTTATTTATTTTTTGTCACTGGAGAGAAAATCAATGGTCCCAATCATTCTGGAAGACCGTGTGGCAAGTCTTTTAATGCTGGACATCAGGCGTTCCCTGTGCCTAGCTGCTCCCCTCGTAAGATCAGGCTCAATGGAAATGCACAACGTGCATCAAAAGCTGTGTTCTAGAAGGTTCTTAGCAATCCAGAGTTGGGAATGACCCAGATGTCCATCGATAGCGGGATGGGTAAGTGAATCAGGGTGTGTTCACAGTGAGGTGAACACACAGCAGGGAAGAACGTGCTGGCCCAGCCCGGGACACGGACGGACGTCAGACACGGTGCTCCCGAAAGCCGCCAGCTGCAGGAGTCTGTCCTCGTGCTCCTGTCATCCCATCATCTGGGTTCAGAAAGGGGCAAAACCTAAGTGTGCTATGAGGGGGTCCCTGCACTGGACTTTGGGGATGGCTGATGAGGAGGGGACGGGGGGCTCCTGGGGAGCCTGAAAACTTCCCCCTGGACAGGCTCGTGGCTACGTGGGTTGTGTTTGAGGAAACACATCATACAGATCTTTTTCCACGTGCGTGCCACTCGGTTTGAGAGAATTGTGGAGGAAATCACCAGGAATACTTTGTTTGATGCAATAACAGGAAAGACTCCACCATCCTAGACAAAAAGAGAGCCAAGAGGGACCCAAAAGGGACGTAGATGAAGCACTTGGTCGTTCTGTTGATCCACGCAGCCAGATGCCTGAAGGAACGTTCTGGATGCTTCCACTGATGGGAAATACTGAATGAGGCGGAACTCGTCTACACTGTGAGAAGCCAAGGTAGTGGTTCCTCTGGGTGGAGGGGGTTTCATGACAAAAGGAAATCAAGCAGGGGCTTTGGGATGCCGGTCACATGAGCGAGGCCGCACACGCGTAATGCCCAGACAGCCTCTGGAGGAGCCGGGAAGACGACGTTGTGACTGGCGCTTACAGAGGGGACTGAGGGAGCCCGTCTCCCCGCCCCCGGCTCCAGGGGAGTGAAAGATCGTGGCAGGGAGAGATTGGACCCATTTGGGCGGCACGAAGTTCCGTGGACCATGAGTTATTAACTGATTATAATTACGCTTGCCTTCCCGAGACGGACCCCTGGCTTTAAAGATTCCTGCGGGCAGGCCCCAGGCTGGAGCCCGTCCTCACCCCACGAGCGTCAAGTGAGCAAGAGCACTGCAGAGCGACCCCTCCTGTGCGCGGGCCTGACCTTCTGCCAACCCAGGGCACAGGTCAGAGAGCCCAAACGAGCAAAACGATGATGTCATGACCTCCGAGAGGAGTCAAACCAGCACAGAGTGACGGGAGGACGTCTGGGATGTAAATCCAGCCCTAGGAGAAGAAAGTGCTTGCTGCGCACGCCTGCCACGCCTCCCAGCCTCCCCCAAGGGCAGGGGGACGGTCGCAAACACATGCGTGTCTGCAACAAGGACGCGGGCCGCACGGTCCTCCTGCCCCAGGGAGCACTTCCTGAGTCCCGGCCGCACGTCTTGAGTTAGGACCGCAGCTGCGGCCAGGGGGCCAGTGGGGGTGTCCACCCACGGCAGACGCAGCAGCCACTGTCCCGTGTCCCCCCATACCCAGTGCACGGCCCTCCTGCTGCCACCAGCCCAGACCCTGACCCAGACATGAGGGGGTTCCTCCATCCGCCCTGAACCGGCCACCGCCAAGCCTCCGGAGCGCCGAGCACACACGGGCCGTGGCGGAAAGCCGCTCTCCTTCTCTGGTCAACACGACTCCGTGGCCTTAGCCCCTCTCTATCGTGCGAGCCGCTTTGAAGACTTGCTTGGGATTTCGTCTGCTCACGACACGTGCGGCGTCCCTTCTCTTACTCGCAGGTACAATTGTCCTCTGCATTTTTTTTTTCCATTTCAAGATAAACACCCTTAAACCTTCTGATGCCTACATCATTCACGGCGCTTTACTTGGTCCTGATGCAATATGTCCTTCCCTCTCTCTGCGTCCAAGCAGCTGGCCGCCCGTGGGCCTGGCCTAACTGGGGACAGGCCTCGTCCGTCTCTTCTGACGCCGTCTTCCCCCGGCCTCTGCCTGCTCCCTTGGCCTCCTCCCTCCCTGCACACACACATGCACGCACAGATGAACGCACAGGCACACCCCCCCCACATCTCCATATGCACACAGCTGTGTGTCCAAATGAACACGCATGTGAGTTCCTGCGCACACATCATGTGTGTTCATGTGCGTGCATGTAGGTGAACACATGCAAAAACATGGCTTTGCACACGCACACACATATCAGCCACACACATGCACCTGCGCACGTACACCCAGATCAGCCTAAGACTCTCAGCTGGGGCCCCCTCCGTGTTCCTCACAGGGGGCCCTCCCCGAAGCTGCTCCCAGTCCAGGGAGGCCCTCGGTCCACGCGTCTGTTCGGCTCCCCCTCCCCTTGGGCTGCGTTGCAGTGGCAAGCCACCGCTCCCATCCTTCCCGACTCCTGCTCTCCGGGGCACAGGCCTGGCCGTGTCCTGACGCAGGCCCCAGGCATCTGTGTGCCGCAAGTGCTCGCTGCCCAGTGTCCCCACCCAGGGAGCACTCCGGGTGTGCCCTCACTGTGTTTGGGCACACTATGTGGCCTTACAGGTGTGCGTAGACACCTGCAGTCCGGTCCACCCGGGGCCAAGCAGGGAACTGACCCCCAACCCGCAGCCCAGGGAGTCCACAGTAGCAGGGGAGCCTGGGGCCTCGGGGTCTCATCCAGGGCCATTAGCACAGGGGCCCCGCCCGGGGCAGGACGAGAGCTGTCGTGGCCGTGGGCCATCCCTAAAACCAAGGCAAGTGCACGTCCTCTGTCTGCCACTGCCAGAAAATCACGCCCCCGATAATTAGCACCGCGCCCCTCTGGAGAGGGACCAGGGCATTTCAGGCCGCACTCTTCGCTGTTAAAAAAGTGGTGAAGAGGTGTTCGCTTTATGGAGAAAAAAGCAATAAAATAAATAGGACAGCAGAATGCATGATACATTTACTGGAGTTTGCTCATTTTGGTTTTTTTTTTTTTTTGTAATCTGACATTTGGAGGAATAATCTCACTTTTTGACAGAGCGGGTGTTTTCGTCAAGTTGACTGTGATCGTGGTTTTGCCTGGAAAATCCTCCGGCTTAATGTACTAAAGATGAGAAATACACAAAAATCAGAATGGGGGGTGTCCCGCAACACATTATCCGTGACGCACGAGCGTGGCCGTGCTGTGACGGAAGTTGGGTGTGTACACGTCTACACGGCGCTGGCGGGACTGCAGGCGGCGTGGCGACTGCAGTTCTCAGTGGAGGACGGCAGACGCCGTGTCCTCCTCGGTTCTGAGCGCCAGAGGCTGCAGGAGCTGTTGACCTGTCGGCCAGCCCTGTCCCTGTCACCTGCGTCTCTGGTCTCTGTGTGACTCGGAGCCTCCCATGGCAGATGGGGCCTACACACCCCCCAAGATCATGGCAGGGCCTCGCTGCCCGGCTGCCCTGGGTCACGGGTGCCCACACATGTGGCAGAGGACTATTCCCAGAGAGGAGTGAGGCCAAAGCTGTGTTTCCGTCCGTGTCGTCTTTCCAGATCGTCTCAGGGTCACGATGCGTGTGCAGGGCTCTGTTTGGAAGGTCAGGATCACACCATAAAGACCTCTCCCAAACAAAGACCTTGCTTGTGACCTTTTATGTAAAGCAAGTGTAGAGTCTGGGCTAATTGTTAGTAATTTTTCTGGTATCAGTGACCGTGTTCCCGAGAGGCGGTGTTCTCTTCGCGACATTTGTGTTACTCACTTACATGTGAAGTGAGCAGTGTAAGTACAACAACTCTGGGTCTAATTAGGGAGGAAAAGAGTCAGAAAGTGATTCACGGGCTGGCTTCTCCGAAACGAGCAGTTAGAGCAGCCTCGAAGCCGAGCGCGTGGCTTTCTGCCACCTGCTTATACCGAGGCGGGAACGTGCGTGTTTGCTGAGCTCTTCTTTGTGGCCCTGGGTCCCCGGCGTCGCAGGGACCTCTGGTTCTGAGCATGAAGGCGCTGTGGGTTCTGTGCGTCAGCCGCCCGTCCTGCTCTGCCGAGCATCCTTGTTTCGTGCCGATGGGGCTTCGCGGCCATTTCTCAGTGGGCCGGGATGGTGGATGGGTTTTTCTTCCAGCACAAACAGATCCAAGGCCAAAGGCATGAGCAGCTTTCCCGCAAGGGTTTTAAGGTGTGTTGCGTCACAGTGGAACGCCGTCTTCTCTCATTCCCGACTTCCAGGCCACCCCACCTTCATCAGAGCTGTTCAAAGCCCCTCCTTCTGCTTT
Organism: Martes martes; assembly: GCF_963455335.1. Lineage (NCBI taxonomy): Eukaryota > Metazoa > Chordata > Mammalia > Carnivora > Mustelidae > Martes > Martes martes. The sequence continues at coordinate 2,105,843 of NC_137896.1, read as the reverse complement.
CCGAGCAGATCGCGTACTTGGGGCCCCTGGGGTGTGTAGCCCCTGCTCTGTCTTCTGCCTGGAATGCCACCTCCAGACCCCCAACTGTCGCAACAGTCATTATTCACATCGCGGCTGGCAGCTCCCCCCCCCCACCCCCCACACCAGGCTCTCAGTCCACACACGCCAACCGGGACCTCTAGTTCCCGTGTGGCAGAGTGGCCGACATCAGACTGACTCTCCAGCAGTCAAAGTCTGCCGTGGACAGGAGGGAGGGAGGAGGGACAGGGGAAAGAGAGACGAAGAGGGGAGAAGGAAGGAGAGACTTGAGAGCATCTGAAAACAACCAAGGCGGGTAGGACTTGAGGGGCCAAAATCCCAGAGAAAAGAGACTTACAGAGAACAGAGGCCAGTGTCCCATGTGGTGTGGTCACTGGAGTGGGGGCTGACTTCTGGGCTGCGTGTTCTCGGGCAACGTCAGACACCAGGCAGAAAGCACCTGCTCGGGGGCTGGGAAGCGGGGCGGCGCGGGAAGGCCTGTGGCCCAGTGGCTCCCAGCACCGGGAAGACCGGCTCTTTAAAGTCTGTCCAGAGGGGACGCTCTGACGCTGCCATCACGGGCGGAGACGAGTGGCCCCGGGCCCCTGACACGCTGCTGGTGGGGATGCCAACTGGCCAGCCGTTAGCAAAACCGTTCGCAGCTGTTGCCCAAGCTGAGTGTGTGCATGTCCACGTCCCAGGAGTTCCCTGAGACGAGCCCTACAGAGACTCATACAGATGGGCACCAGGGGACAAACGCAGGAATACCTCGGCAACGTCATCGGTTACGTCCCCCGAACTAGGATCCGTCCAAATATCCATCGACAACAGGATGGATAAGTAATCGTGGGTTATCCATATGACAGAATATTATGCAGCCTTCAAAAGAATGCAGGGCTATGGGCGCCTGGGTGGCTCCGTGGGTTAAAGCCTCTGCCTTCGGCTCAGGTCATGTCCCAGGGTCCTGGGATCGAGCCCCGCATCGGGCTCTCTGCTCCGTGGAGAGCCTGCTTCCCCCCTGCCTCCTGCCTGCCTCTCTGCCTACTTGTGATCTCTGTCTGTCAAATAAATAAATAAAATCTTTAAAAAAAAGAAGAAGAATGCAGGGCTACCTTCCCAACAAGGATGACCGTCACAGATAGAATGTCAACAGAAGACGGAGTGACAACCACCTTTGGAGGTGGACACTGGGTTGGGGCATGAGGGATGCTTCTCTGGTCCTGGTGATGTTCTCATCTCAATCCGGATACTGGTCACATGGTGGGGGGGGGGGCTCGCTTTGAAAATCCAACAAGCTATACGCTTACAATTAGTATGTTTTGTCATATGGATACTTTATGTTTTTAAGATTTATTTATTTGAGAGAGAGTGTGTGCACACACGTGGAGGCAGAGGGAGAGGGAGAGAGAGACTCTCAAGCAGACTCCCCACTGAGCCCAGAGCCCAAAGTGGGGCTCAGTCTCATGACCCCAAGATCATGACCTGAGCTGAAACTAAGAGTCAGACACTCAGCTGACCGAGACACCCAGGCGCCCAGCGTCCAAATTATATGTTTACTTTAATATAAATCTTAGCTAAGTAGGTGAATGATGGCTGGGTGGGTGGGTGGGTAGGTAGCTAGGTCGGGGGGCGGGGGAGAGAGTGTGAATGAGTGAGGATGATTGCTCACTGTATTCTGGGGACAATCTTAAACAGACAGATCTGTTTCTCCCATGGTCTCGGCCTGTTTATATACTTCTACCCCTTCTAAAGAACTATTGCGTTGTACTTGTTTGCATTTTCCAGACTGTGGATTTCTGGTTTTCAGGGGTGACAATAAAATGATGATAATAATGACCTCTTATATCTGACCGCTCACTCTTTCCAGGTACTGGTCTCCATTTATTAACTCACTTAATCTTTACAAACGGCCCTCAAGGTAGAGACTGTTGCTATCTCTGTCGCACAGATCCCAAAAAATTGAGCCCTGGGGAGCCCATTCGGTTTTCCAAAATCACACAGCTAGTCTGTGGCAGAAGCAGCGTTCCCAGACTCTCGCACCCGCACCCGCACATGCTTCAGCCGTCAGGCTCTCTTGCTTCTCCTAGTGATGAAGGTGTCCATTTGTTTAAGGTCAACTATGTGCTAAATACTCACAGAGCTCAGCACCCAGTACAGTGTTTCCAATATGAAGCAGTGCTCAATATCTGTCTGCTGGTTGGACGGATGGATGGACGGGTGGATGGACAGATGTGTGGACGGATATGTGGGTAGGTGCATGGGTGGATGGATGGATGGATGTGTGGGTGTGGGGCTGGGAGGGGAGATGAATGGGATTTTCAGAAAGTATGCCCTCAGAAGACTCCCCCTGAGTCTGTCTGGTGTCTGGTCTACAGGCAAGTGGTTCCTGAAAAAAGCACCAACAGCACAAGTGGCTTGAGTGGCCAGATTATGGCTTGGAGCTGGACTTTGTACGTGGAGGCGCCCCATTAATACAGATTCCTGGCCCCACCGGCAGAGATTAGGAGTCAGCAGTTTCCGATGGGTGTTGGGACCCTGAATTTCTGGCCGGCTCCCCGCACGTGCTGCTCTGCAGGACCGTGGACCACACGGGCGGGGCCAAGGCGTCAAGTGCTCTCCAGTGCCGTCGGTGCCGTGTCTCTTGCAATGACACTCAATAATTGTTTCCTTAAGCCCTCTGTTAATTGGACGAAGCAGAGATAATGAGAGAATGATTTCTAGGGCATGTCTTCGGGGCTCTGCAGAGTGGGTGTGCGCGCGGGAATAGGGGTGATGGGGCTTTCCACCGCCTCCCACGAACATGCGTCTGCACTCAGCTTTGAAGCCCCTCATCAGTGTGCCGGGCGGCCCTCTGCCTCGAGGCCATTTATAGTGCCGAAGCTTGTGAAGCTAAAACAGTTTGATGTGTAATTGCAGGAGGAAATGGGAAACCCGCTGAGCATGGCAGGGTATAAGGTGCCTTATCACCCTTTATGTGCGGTGGCTGCTTGCCGGAATTGCCAGCAGATCCGCACCATCGACAGAACCGTGACATTCTTCATGGGCCGCCGTGTTCCGAATCAACACTGCAATGGTGTGATTAGAGGAGGACGGGACGGGAACCGTCGCCGCGGCCCCGGTGACAGCTCCGTCGCGGGTCCGCCTCCTCCTTATTACCTGCTGTCTGGTGTGATATGCAAAGCAGCTTCTCCAGACGCATTACACCTTCACATTACCTGAAAATTGAATTTTATTTGGTGGCCTGCATATAATTTATAGCACTCCTCCAGTACACTACAGTTCTCATTTAGCCGAGAGTGTGTTCTTTATTTCCTACTGGCCAAGAGACAGAGAAAGAAGCCGTGTATTCATTTGTGCTCGCAGCCCGCCCCCCCCCACACACACACACATACACACACCGGCCCTGGCTTCCGTGCTGAACGGGGTTTTTAAGCCGCGTTGGCAGCTCACGGGTAAGGGTCGCCCACGCTCCACGTGCCCAAGACGCGTCCTTCCGACAGGGGCTGCCGTCAGCCTGGATGGAGGGGTGCTCTGGACCTGTGTTCCCCCGCCCGGCTGGAGTGCGCTATCCTGTGTCCTGAGACCGTGTCAGACACGTGCCGGGCACCCCTGCTCCAGCTGAAGCTCGTCAGTAAGAGGTGCAGTGGATTTTAGCTTTAAAAGGTCACTGAAATAGGTCGCTGAAAGCCCCCTCACCTCCCATTTCAAATCATAAAAATTCTATGGGGGAAGGTCTGTTTGACAAATCTTGGCTTCTGACATTCCCTCGTAGGAGAAAATCTTGCTTGGTCAAAATTGCTGTTTGTTTTTTTTAATCAAGTTTATCAGGGTAAAATTTACATATAATAAAACATACCCCCTTCAAAGTGAAGTTGACCTGAGTTTTGACAGAAAACACTCAGGAAACCAGCACCATAGCAAGGTTCACAGCACCCCGTGTCCCCCCAAAAGTTGTCTCTGTTGGGGCACCTGGGTGGCTCAGTGGGTTAAGCCACTGCCTTCGGCCAGGTCATGATCTCAGGGTCCTGGGATCGAGCCCCGCATCGGGCTCTCTGCTCGGCAGGGAGCCTGCTTCCTCCTCTCTCTCTGCCTGCCTCTCTGCCTACTTGTGATCTCTGTCTGTCAAATAAATAATAAAATCTTTGGGGGAAAAAAAAAAGTTGTCTCTGCCTCTTTGCAGTCAACCATCCTCCCCACCCACCCCAGCAATGGCCACGTAGATGAGCCTCCCGTCCCTGTGGCTGACTTGGCATTTTCTACGACTCTACAGAAATGGGATCGTGAGGCCCCAGTCTTTCGTGGCTGGCGTCTTTGCCGCGCTGAATGACCCTGCGACCCGGCCACGCGATCATCTGTATCTGTTGCTACTTTCTGTTACCGTGTGGTATTCCACCGGACCAGACCCACGTTTTGTGTCTCACTCACCTGCTGATGGGTATTTCGGACCGTTCCTAGGTTTGTGTTGCTGTGATAAAGCTGCGGTAAACATTTGTGCCCCCGTCCTCCGTGTCTCAGCTGCCTGCGGTGAGCAGGGGGAGAGGTGACCAGGCTGTGCGGGAGGCAGGAAGTTAACTTCCTAGACATTGCCTGGTGGTTTTCCAAACCAGCTGTGTGAGAATTCCACGTCCTTTCCTGCAGGTGGTACGTCCAGCCCTTGGGATAATGGCCACTGGGGTGAGTGTGTCGCGGGTCCTCACTGTGGCTTAATCGACTTTTCCTACAGACTGATGGCGTCAGGTGGCTTTTCACATTCTCATCGCTCGTCTCTGTGTGTTCTTCTGTGATGCGTCTGTTTAACATTCCATTCGTTCTTAGATGGTCTTGTTTGTCCTTATTATGGAGTTGTATGTGATCTTTATATGTCCCCCATGTAATTTTTTGTCAGATAGATGTACTGGAAGTGTTCTCTGCCAGCCAGTGGCTTGGGAGTGTCTTTTCACGGAGCAAAAGTTCTAATTTGGACAGACTCCTGCTTGTCAATTCTTCCTTTCATGGTCATGCCTTTTATTTCTTCCTGAGAAATCTGTTCTCAGTCCGGACTCACGCTGGGGTCTCCCCGTGTGTCTCTGGCACGTTGTAGAGTTTTCGCTTCGGCATTCGGATTTGGGATCTGTTCTGAGTCGGTCTCTGGGTATGGAGAGAAGTGAGGTCAGTGTCTGTTTTCCGTGCGACGTCCAGTCGCCTCCAGCACATTTGTTGGGAAGAGTTCCCGCTCCCTGTTAGACCGCCCTGGCAGCTCCGTCAGATGCCGGCGGATCGCCCGCACGTGGTTCTGTTTTCCCTGCCGTGCACTGCTCCAAAGGCATTTGTCCACCAGCCACAGAAGCATCCGTCCTGTCCCGTCCTCGGAAATCTCTGGCTTCAGCCACGTATGTCATCCCACTTACTCCTTTTAGGGTGACCTCGCCTCTTCAGAGACATTGCATTTTCATATAAATGTTTAAAAATCCTGCCGGAATTTTGATCGGGATTATCAAACCATTCTCGAAAGCCACTTAAACGGACCCTCCGTGCAGCACACAGCGCTCGGCAGGTGGCCCTCGGCGCGCGTGTTTCCTGCGCGGCAGAAGTGCTTGGGCCACGGGGGCTGGGGAGAAGGCGGCCACGGCGCGCCCGGGCGGTGGTCCTCGTGGACTTGGGTACGTGTAGGAAGGGTTGTTTCTGGGTGAGAGGATGGAATGAGCGTGGCGGCTGCAGCGCGAGCGTCCGTGCTGTGGGTTTCCGTCTCCAGCCCGCCCTTCCGACACCACCCGCCCGTCCGAGTCGGTGTTTCCGGCAGCGGCTTCCTTGTGTCCCGGCCGTGACCCGCGGGAGGTGTGCTGTCTCCCGGGGAGTGGTTGGCCCTTCTGGAACGTTCCACTCCGGCAACTTCCGCGTAGGAGCCCAGGCTACACACCTACTCATCAGTGACTCCCGCCTCCGAGGACCAGGGGTCGGATCAGCCGGTAGCTCGTGGGACTGACACACCAGGGACATCTGATCCCTGGATGACTGCCCAGTTAAGAGCAGGCTGGAAGTTCATCGCCAAACGGCTCCGTCTTCTTTCGGACTGACCCTCGTTAGATTTTGCATGATCTAATTTGGCCCAGCTCTGAGAAAGCGCTGCAAACCCATCCCCTCACTCTCTGCTATTTGAGAGAATAATAGATCCGTGGGAGAATTCATTTGTAACTCCGAGCCCCGAGTTAAAGACGTCTCGGGGGAGGAACGTGGGTGACTGGTGGAGCACCGCGATGCATTTATGACACAGGTCGCACGTTCGCTGCACACAGCGAGGCCAGATCTGGTTGCGTTAGAGGCGTCGGGCTCTGCCCTGCCTAATCTGGCTCTCCTCTGGGGCGGGAACGCGAGCTTTACTGAGTGCTGAGCGTGATGAGCCACGGCAGAAATTGCTTCCATGACAGTGGTCCTGGGAGCAAGTACCTGCTTCTTTGCTCTTCTAAGCACCTTGGGGAACTTCATGAGGAATGAAGTGCTTCCCAATGGGCTTAATTTCTAGGCCCTGCCCCGCCTCCAGAGCTGTCCCACAGAGGCAGCCCGGGCCTGGCGGGCTGGAGGGTGGTGCCGGGCCCGCGGCAGCTTGTGGACACCCTATGCCCCGCGTGGTGGCCCTCCCCCCAGCTGCCCATCGCCCATTTTGGCCTGGGGTCCCGTTTTCCGCTCCCTCCCACCCCTTTCTTCCTAATGCCCGACTGTTGTGACTCTGGGGCTTCGTCCCCGCTGCGGCACAAAGTGGATAAAGGCCCCAGTCCTTCCCCTCTTCTCTCTCCCGTGGTGCACGATCTCCTGAGGCCTCACCCAGCCCACCCTGATGGTGCCGAATTAACTGGTCCTTGGCTCAAGCCAGACGCAGGCAAATGTGGTGTTTCTTCTGGAGACCGTAAGCTCCAGAATTCACGTCCAGCGGTTGTATTGGGACTGTGGCTCACTGCGTCTGCGTTCTGTGAGGCTCAGAGCGCCTGGGGCTGGAGTCCGTCTTGTGCCCATTTACAGGAGGCGGAGGCTTGGAGGGGCTGCGTGACCTGCCCCATGACCTGCCCTGCAACAGGCCCCAGAGGGGGAGGGAGGAGTGTTGTCTCCCGCCCGAGCTGTCCAGGAAACTCTTCCGTGAGGCTGTCACTGGGACCGCTGGCTCTCCTGGGATACGCGGCCTCCTCTAGGGGTCCCACCTGGGTGCGCCGAAGGCCGAACAGGTGCAGGCCGGAAAGTGAGTTTTGAAGACAGAGGGGAGAGGGGAGGTGAGCCCTGGGCACCCGGGGTCGGGGGGTTGCCAGGAGTTGCCTGCACTGAGACTGGGCCAAGCCGCGGCCATGTCTGCCCGCGGAGCCCTGTCCCGTCCAGGAGGCCTGGGCTACTCTTCCGTCCAGTCATCAGGTGTGAGGACTGACCACCCCGGGTGACTTCCTGCAGGTCAGTGCATAGGACACAGGGGTTTCCATTGCCCAGAGGCCTCCCCTGGTCTCCCTGTCTTGCTCCGAACTGACCCATTCCGTTATCCTGGTGACTAATGGCTTTCTTGCCCTGGGCAGGGCCTGGCTGCTGAGCCCATTCATTTAACTGGGTGTGTCACTCTCTTTCTAGAGGCTTCCGCCCAAGAGATGAGTTCACAGCCCTCCACAGCCACAGCTATGGGGCCACAGGAGGGGATGACGGAGCCCTCTGCTTTCTGATGAATCAATGGTACTGGGAAGGCAGCTCCCAGGGCTTGGGACCACAGCTCCTCCGTGACCTCAAGGCCACCATGAGAAGGCATCTCCCTGTTCTCTGCTCTTTGCCTCACTCAGCCTCACCACAGGGCCTTTGCACATGCTGTCCCTCTGCCTTCTGTGCCCTTTCTTGGCCTCATTAGCCCCCCAACCTCCCTGGCCGAATCAGGCCTCCTAGTCTCGCCTTTGACCACCCCATTCTGCTCTTACGGTCATAGTCACTGCACAGTTCACACAGGTCAGCGTGGATGCCACTTCAACCCAACCCCGTGCAACACCAGCCAGGGCTTCCGCGATTCAGCTCCAACACTGGCTACCCAGCGTTAGCTCAGACCCCACGGGCTGAGGACAAACCCCCCCACCCAGACACCAGCCACAAGTCTCATGGGGACCCCAGGCCACCGTACTTCTGACCAGCAGGTTACAGATTCCGGATTTCCTGTGCCCGGCCTCAGATTCGGTGTTTCGGGAGAAAGAGCCACAGCACTCAGAAAGGCTGCGATTCTGGGTGCAGTTGTACCGTAGAGGTCGGGGGCAGGGTGGAGCTTCGTTCCCTCGGGGCGTCAGGCCGGGACCCTAGAGGCGCATCCACATGCCACCGACCGGGGCCACCACTGTCCTCTTGAGCGTTCGTCGCAAGGCACGGTTGGTTACGGCATTGGTTGTGTGACGGCCCCCGCCCGTCCCTGGCCCCTGGGGGCCAGGCTGGCTCAGTGCCCGAGTCTCTAGGCAGGAACCCCGCCTGCGTTGGCACCTGCGGTGTTTCCGTGCTAAGCACCGGGCCTCGCACCGGGGCAGGGGCTCCCAAGACAGCAGCGTTTGAAAGAGGGAGTCTGTCTGAGGGAGGGGGCTTGGGAGGAGGCAGCAGGACAGCCCGTGCCTGGAGCGTGAGGCCAGAGCCCAGGGACGGGCCTCGCCTCTCCCCTCCCCGCCCTGCTCCGCCTCCGGCTCACCGGCTTTCCGGAGCAGCGGCTGGCGTGGCCGTCTGAGGCCCCGGGAGGAATCGGTCCGTTTACCTTGATGTGCTTCTCCTTTACCTGCTCCTGCACGTTATCCTTCTGCTCGCAGCCCCTGCTCGGCAGAGCGCGGAGGACCCCAGCTCGTGGCTGCAGAAACGGCCGCGGGCTCGGGGCTGCGGGGCGCGGGAGGCAGCGGGCGCTCCCTGCTGGCGGGGCGGCCGTCGGGGACCGGGTTCCACTCCCTCCGCCCCAGAGCGGCTGCCCTCAGAGCCTCTGCTGGGACGACCACGCGGCCGGGCCGACCGTCACAAGTGGGTCGTCCGTGCGTTCGGGAAACGAGGAGGTGAGAGCTTTGCCTCCTGAGCGCCGCTGCGGGGGGGCTTCTCCCTGGGGATTCAGGTCCTCTGTGCTCTGTGAATGACCAATTAAGTCACTGGGGTCCTTCGACGGCTGCTGTCCTGTCGCCGGTCTGTGGTGTCGACACATCCCACGAGCCTGGTAGCAGAGCCCGCGAGGCCACCACACGTCCCCTTACACAGTGGAGGCGATCAGGGAGCGAGAACTCGGGCGCCTGCAAGGGTCCTTCCACTTGGACTAAGAATCCAGCTGACACGAGGCAGAGTAACAGAAGAAAATCAGATGTAATGGCACACGTGCCAGCAGCCCACACAGACAGAAACTCCAGACGGTGAGGCAAAGTGAGGCAAATGGGACATCCTGAGTGCAGGGGAAGGGGACGGGGGTCCGGCACTTGAGACGACGACAGGGTGCTGAGAAGAGCAGATGTCTGGTCACTAGACGTCTCTCCTGCCCCACAGATGGGTCGTTCAGATAAAGGTGGTCTCTGCTACTAACCCTCACTCTGGGAAAGACCTGATTTAGCTCCTTCTGTGCAGTTGGGGGAGGGGCAAATGACTCTCTTGAGCCCGCAAGGTGTCAACTGCCTTCAGCTCCGAATGCTCTTCATGCCAGAGTGGCCGTCAGGTGACCCGCCCTCGGGCCCCACAAAGGGACCGGCCACTTTCAGCCAGTCCCGCGTCACCACGTGTGCTCTGCGGAGTGTCCCACGTCCTTCACCGCACCTGCTCCTCTGCCGCCAGAGGGAGAGCCGCCGTGGTGGGCGGTCGGGACCCCAACCGCAGCTCCTTTTCCCAGACGCCGGGCAGCACCCCTGGCCTGGGGGGCGGGTAGTGCGCCACACCCGAGCCCGTCCCCTCCCACAGCTCTGACTTGGAGGCCAAGCCAGGCAGGACGTCCCCCACATTTCCCTAATCCGTGGATCAGATTTGACCAATTGTGGCTTGAATGAAAGGCCCAGCACTTGAGTTTTTAAAAATTTATACTATCATAAAAATAACATACCCACCGGTCGGAAAATGCAGCGTCCGTGAAGAATTCACATTAGGAAATATGAAAACGCGCACCCCGTACCATCCGAGTGGGGTTTTTTTAGAGAAGCCGAGAATCCTTTCTGTGAGCATTTTTATCGTGTGTGTTTTGTTGTCCTTGAGAGGACCTCATAAATCAATTGGACACATTTTGCTATAAAAGAAATATTTTATGTGTGAAGTACTTTCTCCGAGATTTTCTCTTTTATCAGGGTTTTGTAAAAGTGCAGGATGACACGTGGGTATAATTGGTTGGCCATAGTCCTTAAGTGTGGGTGTCGTGTATCTCTGCTTATGCAAAATTTATTTGAATGTCAGAACCTTACTTAAGTGGATAAGGTGGGGAAAAGCTTCACGAAGACGTCGTATATGAAAAAGAAGATTCTGTGCTTCAAAAAACTCCTGGCAAAACTTTGCAGCCCTTTGCTGGTAGGACTCTACCCCACCGTGTCCTGAAGTATGTCCTTGGCAAAACCACATCTCACCCTTTTATGAAATTGGTAACCCAGAAATCCTTGAGAAGATGCTCAGTTCATTTTCAGCATCCCAAATAATAAAAATTAGTAAAAAAAAAAAAAAAAAGATTTAACTCACTTTTAAAAACCTCAAAAAAACCAAATTGCCGTTGTTGCATTCGCCGTGGAAACACCGGGCGCCGCGTGTCAACGCCGCTTCTCTTTTCCCCTCCGTGACGCGTATGTCTTCTGTGTTGACTGTTCTGACTGAATATATTTTTAACTTTTAAAAGGCTTGTCTCTTCCCTGAAAAATAGTTTGACTTTTTGTCAAAATGGTCAAAACAGTCTCGGTGTTTGAAGTCGTGTTATTGGAAGATGCGGGCCTGTCTTTTAAACGCCAGCCCCCGAGGAGCGTGTTGACGTACGTGTTTCTGTTGTCGGCGACTGTGCGACAAAGTGCCACACTCAGAGGTGCGCGACACCAGTGCCCTGCCGTCTCCTCGGTTCTACGGACGCAAGGACGGCCTCAGCTGGCTGGCTGGTCTTGGGGCTCCCCAGGCACCTGTGGTCAGGTAGGAGTTGCGGTTGGAGTCGTCCCAGGCCACGAGAAGTCTGGGTGTCCAGGCTGGCGCACCCCATGGCTGGCCGTGGATGCCGGCTGTCAGCTCGGAGCTTGGCTGGGACCGCAGGCGGGGCCTGGTTCCGGCTTCTCAGAGCTTGGAGACCAGGTGCTGAGGCACGTGTCCCAGAAGAGAGCATTGCAAGGACCCCGGTGGAAGCCAGGGGGCTGCTCACCCACCAATGGGAGTCTCAGAACATCTGTCCCACTGGGGTTGATCGGTCAACGTGATCACTAGCCAGTCCTCCTTCAAGGGGAGGGCGTTGGCATCTCCTCTAGTGGGAAGAGGAGCCGGGAAGTAGAGAGAAGGAGGCACCGAGCGGGGCAGCTCTCCTGGCTGTGGCTGTCCGCGTCCCCCCGCTCCGGGGTTGTGCACGGACCACGCAGGCAGCGACTTCGCAGGGAAGCCCGGCTCTCGGCTCTTCGCTTGGCCCGTTTCTGCGGAACACCCACGGCTTTGTAGACGCCCTTCACTGATCGTCCGGTGTTGCAAATGGCCCACGGTAAACCCCGAAAGCAACATAAAAGAGGGCCGACGGGAAGTGCAGGTCATGCAGAAACACGGGATTTTGTGAGGACGAGGAGCATCTCACCGGAAAACCGCAGGAATCCGCGCACGGTTCCTGAGCCGCGAGGCGGTGTAGCTCAGGCAGACGACCAGCAGAGAGGCGGACATCGGCCTTTCTCCACTGATAGTATGCGTTCATCTGAGAGAATTACTAAAACATGAAATAATTAAGGGAACAGCTTCTGGGAATTAACAGAATTCTAGACTTTTTTTATTTTTTTAATAAAAATCACTCTGTGCAAAAGGGCTGTCAGAGTTGTCTATGAACGGAACATCCTAGAAGATGCCCCACGTACAGTGTCAGCGGGTGTGCTGCGCAGCACGGGGCCCCGGCCAGCCCCTCGCTCTGGACCCGGGCGTGCACTTGAGTCAGGATTGTTGCTCTGTTGAATAGTAAATACAATCAACGCACGTTCAGCCAGGTTTAGTTCTGCTTTCTGATATAACGTGTTGATCAAATATTTGATTTGCGTTATTTACCACAAAACTTTAAATCGGTTTTCAGCGGATTTACCTCGTGTCTCTCTGCGAGTTTGGACGGTCTCGAGCGACAAGGATCTCCTGAGGTTTAAATCCAGGTGATTGCGGTTAGGATTCCAGCTTTCTGCTCCGGCAAGCTCTGGGGCGCGTGCGCCGTTGTGGCCCCCTCCGGCAGGTGCCCGAGCGTCCCCGCTCGCCGTGGTGCGCTGCTGACGCGGGGCGAGGAGCGGGAGAGGTCTGGCATCCGTGGCGGCAGGCTGAGCGCCGCCGCTAACAAGGGTGTAGTTATCCGGGGGGCCCGGGGAGCCGCTGTGCAGGCTGCCCGTGTGCCGTGAGGGGGCCGTGAGCGTGGACACGCGGCTCCGAGACAGAAGTCTCCGTGGAGTTCCGAGAGAGCTTCAGAGACAGACCCTCCTCTAGCTTCATTCTTACGGTGACAAAGATACAGTTCTTCACGCATTTCTGAACCAGAAGTGACGTCTTTGAGTTTGCAGGCCTGTCCTTTGTGCTCTCGCCCGCTCTCAGACTCGCAAGGCCGCGATGGAGCTTCGGCCCGCCGTGGTCCTGCCCACTGCAGGGGACCGGAGGGCCCCGTCTCTGGGACAAGTAAAAAGAGATTTTAGAAGGTTTAGAAGGAATAGGTTCTAGAAGGAAAGGAAGACCAAGGGACCCCCACACCAGCCTCATGACTCTAGGGTGAGCGTGAGGGCAGAGCGGGCCAGGCCACGCAGCAAGCCAGGCGCAGGCCGTAAGGTCCCGGGGCTGTGACCCCAGTCCACGGCCCCAGCCGTCCCCACTTGAGCTGGAAGAAAGGCCTCACCCGTGCCGGTCCCCACGTATGGTCCACAAGAGAGAAATTTGCTTTGCGGGGTGCGTTCGTTCAAGTCCCCTCGTCCTCAAGTGACGAAACTCAAGCCGTCTGAGGCCGACGTTGCCACAGGATTTCGAGCACCCTGCATGGGAGTCCGTGTGTCCTCCCGTCTGACGAGAGCCGGCATGAATCTGACCCACGGCGAGGGCCGCCGGGAAGCACGGGCAGCCCGGTGTGCACGTGCCCGACGAGACCCTTGGTCATGTCACCTCCAGAACATAGCTTTAAACAAACGTCACTGTGGCCAGATCCTTTATCCTTTACTCTTCATCCTTGTCATCCGGCTGCAAGATGTTGATGGCAAAAAGGATAATAATAACAGATTGGGGAACTCCGGTAAAATTACTGCGAAACTACCCAGCATTTTAAGTAAAAGTGGCATTTCGAATTGGCCCACCGGGCTGTGTTTGGGCTCTACATTGGGGGTCTCCGCTCCGCTCCGTTCCAGGCGCCTGCAGTCGAGGGCAGGGGCTCGCCTTCTGGGCGAGGAGATAGAAAACGCCAGACATTGGCCCGCGGTCACTGAGCACCAGCTTCGTGCCGACGTCCAGACAGAAGTCAGGGTGTCGGGAGGGCTCCCGGAATCTGAGAGGGAGCGCTTCGATTCAAAAAGTAACAAAGATGATTTTTAACCCTTTTATTGCTGACTGGGGGAAAAAACGTACATTTGCGGTCTGCCCCAGAAACAGTGCAAGGTTTCTAAGCCTCTGCCCATCGGGGCCCAAGGGTTCTCCGTGGTGGGGGCGTCCTGAGCACTTGGGTGTCCAGCAGCAGCCATGACCACACCCACTAGAGCCACTGGCACCGTCCTTCCCCCACCGCTCCCCCAGTTAGGACGATCAGAAGCACCCCCAGACCTTGCCAAATGTCTCCTGAAGCCCCGACGGCCCCTGATTGGGAGCCGCTGCCCTAGTAATACTTTCTTAACAAAATGAGCTTTACGCTGCGAGCCACGGCCAAAGGCACCCGTGCTCCAAACACCTCGGTTTTCCCGGAGGGCTCTGCACACCCAGGCATCGGTGCCCGGGGCTCTTCCTTGCCGCCGGAGCCGGTGATGCTGTCTAATCGGAACAGTAAATATCCCAGAGTCTTCCCTGTTCCGCCGGAGTCATCTGGAAGCCGGCTTTGGCGCGCGGCTGCTATTTTAGGGATCGTCACCCATCCCGTGCTGTTTGGTGTCAAACCCAGAGTCGCTGTTATTTAACTCTGATTAATAAATGGCAGGTTGTCAGTACCCGACGTGAAGAGACTGCAAGGCACCATTGTTCTTCTAAATTAAAACATTTAAACATTGAGATCCAGGGCTGGTTCTGGTGGCTCATTTTAATTATTCCTTTTGTCTTAGCATACCTTTCTCCTGATCACACAGCTGTCACGCCAGCCGATACCTAGAGTCAGGGCACATGACAGCCTTTCCCTATTAACTGCCATTATTTTTATAAGGAAAGCTGGAAGCCATGGGAGCAGATATTAATTCCGAGAGAAGACTGCTGGCAAGTTATTAAAATGAACGTATCTGAAAGCTACAACTCATTTCATTTATGTTATGGGCGGGCGGCAGGACTGGGCTGTGCGTGTGTGTGTGTGTGTGTGTGTGTGTGTGTAAAGCGTCGGCACTGGAATGCTTCTCCCCACTCTCGTCCTGCCATACCTTCCCTGCCCCTGCTGGCAACAATCAGAGCCCATCTCCAGCCGTCCCCAGTAAGCAGGGAGGTACGCAGAGACCATGGGGGAGGCCCCGCATGGATGGACAGTTAGATCGCCAGTTGGGAAGCAAGGGGGTCTGTCTGGAGCCTCACGTTGTGCCCCCGACCCTCCCACGTGGGGACCGGCATCCAAGTGCAAGACTCTGTCTCTGGAGGAAGGGTCCCGTTGGCCCAGCCTAAACTGAGCCCTGCCCGGTGGTCCCCAGATCGGGCCCTTCAACGTGGGCCACACCAGTGCCCGGACCAAGACTGAACGTCGTGAGGGATCCCTAAAAGGCAGACCGAGTGCTAGCCACAGGAAGGACAGAATTCGGGGGATCAGAAAACGACCGCCCTCCCTTCCCTCCTCCTCCTCCCCCTGCAAGTCCCTGGGCTCAGGGACCGTGGCGATGTTACTTCCACACTAGAGATGTGGTTTTCTCACCAACTTTACATCCACCTGGTTCTGGTTCGTGGGCTCCCCGTTACGAAGGGTGGGAAGACGGTGCAGAGACCAAACTCGCAAAATGCGGGATGTTTCCTTCCCTTGTGAGTCCTGTGTTAAAGCCACATGTTCCCGATTTGGCGTGGGGGTGGGATGACTGTCCATGTCCCCGTCCCCCTTGGAGGGCATCCGGACGAATGCTGGCATCTTTCTAGTCCAGAGGAACACTGACCCCATGCATCTGGTTCCCGCTGGGTCCCGCCGGCTTCGGTGACTGTCATGATGCCACAGACGGCAGTAAGACAGAGCCCGGAGGGAACGTCGGGCGGCAAATTCAGACGCACCGGGTCCCAGGTCCGCTCTCAGACAGACTGTGGACTCCCCAAACACGCGCAAGCGCATCTGCCAGCGACTCTCAGCTGCTTCTCAAATCTTTGTAAATCAAAGGTCACAGAAATAATAAAACCAGCGAAATCCACGCGTCTAAATAAAATACAAGTGGGGCCACGGAACAAGGACAGAGAATACAGCCTGGCGCTGCGGTCTGGACTCCAAGAAAGAAGAGCCAGTGATGAAATGACGTCTGACCAACCCTCAGACTTGTGCAGTGTAGAGGGGTTTGCTACGAAAAGTCCTCCGGATCCAGAAAGTAATTTTCACAGGCAAAGAGTAACCACACCCCAGAAGACCCCAAAAGGGAGTGGGTGATCCTTGGGAAGGACGAGTTTCCTGAGATGATCTTGAAACCCAGACTCCGGCAACCTAACAGGAAGGAGGAGAGAGACGGCCACACTCCAGGCACCACCGGCCAGAGATGGTCATTTCAAATCCACTTCTTAGACCCAGTGGCCGACTGCGAGTTTTCCATGAAACTTGTTTCTGTAAGCTTACCTTGGAGTCAATTATATATTCAGAAGGAAGTAGGAGCCCCAGCTTTAATGTTACGCGGTACGTGTTTGAGTCGTCAGGACGTTACCTTCCGTACAAACGATGCTGCGCTCCAATCACAGCCCTCTCTTGAGGGAAATCGTTTTACGCCAAATCGGCGGCCGCGCTTCTAAATACGTCCCAGCCGCGTGCCGCGCGCACAGGCGTCCCAGCCACCGGACATTGAGGGCAACGTCGGCATTCCCTCGGGGGGATGATCCGCGTTTCACCAGGACGCCTCGTGTCGAGAAGTCCTCGCTCCGGAAAATGGCACTGAAGTGAGCGCCTGTGTGCGTGGGTTCCTCCTGCGCCTCTGATCCTTGCCTGTAGCGGGAGTCAGAATTGGAGATCTAGAACGTTTCTGCGGCTTTTTGGTGCGCTGCTAAGCCGGCCTCCAGGACCCCCGACCCCACCCTGCCCGGGCTATCTGTTCCTCCCGTAGGAGCCCGCCCAGGGCAGGGCAGCGGGTGGGCTGCCGACGTCCGTGCACGAGCGCCGGCGAGGACGGTTTGTTAGCGGAAGGTCTGTGGCTCCGTGTTTGCTCCTGTGCGAGTCACGTCAGCAATGCTGAGCTCTTACTGCCCTTAATTTGTTGACTATTTGCTTTTTCCTTGTAAATATGTCGTCTTTGGGGGTTTACTTGCTTCTTTGCTTCCTTTTTTCCCACTGAAATCCTTATGTTTTCCTCTTCGATGGGCAAGAATGCCTTGTGTGCCGTTTACCAACTTCCGTGGGCGCCACGCTGCCGGCCGACACGTCCCCCATTTTTCTCCAGCCTTCGGTGTTATATCCGCGGTGTTTTCCAACTCGAGGAATTTACAATATTTTCTTGCAACATCTGTCTGTTTCCCCCAGGGCATTTGGTTCTTTTCCCCCGTGACTCGTGCCTTTCTCTCTGACCCACTTTCTGCCCCGCTCTCCTCACTCTCACTTGTTTCCCTGATTCAGCGCCGCCTTCCTGCTTTGTCCTCCCTCACTTTGCTGACTTGGGCAGAGTGACCGCACCGGTGACCCAAGGTTCCTGGTCAGCTCTGTCGTGACCCTCCCCGCCTTGCACCGGGGCCCTCACCCCACTCCCTAAGCAGTTTAGGGACGACAGAAAGGATCTTATAAGTGGGCTGGCTGGGGGCGTGCTGGCTGGGCCGCCAGGAGCCAACGTCCAGGCAAGTTTGCACGTGACCCTTTGTGTCCCCACATCACGAGTCTTACCTTCTGCTCACTGTAAACAAGATGCTTTTACAGTTTCCATTAGAGGTTTGTATTAAGCACACCTGCACTCTGCCCGGCCGGAAAGGATTTATATGAACGTTTTATGAACAGGATGTAGAAATTAATGGAGAAAAAGATATGAGAAATTGGGATTGTTTAGTGTCGCTTGCTGCCCACACCAGACGGAATGTGGTTAATCACACCTCACATTGTAGGTTCCTCTATCTCCTCTGTAATGTGGTTGTTCTTTGCGTTCGTATCGGGGTTTTGTAAAATAAACACACATTATGTTCTCTGGACAGATAATGGGTCCCTTTCAACGGACAAAGACAGCCTGATTCCGTGGGCTCTGGGCTGTGATCGGCACGGGAGGGGCTCGGGTCCTGCGGGACCACGTTCTGCTGTAGGAGGTGACTTCAGTAGACCCCGTCTCAGAAACCGCAGTCGTGTGGCACCGCGTCACGGTGAACCGCGTGCGCGGACGTGCCGCTCTGCATAATGAGTCTGCAGATGGGCGTCTGCGCGCGCGAGGGTTTCTTTTTGCTACCCTGAGACTGTGATCCTGTCTTTTCTCCTAAGCCGGGCTTCCAGTTCAGTGATGGAGGGATAGCAGAAGCATTAGCACAAAAAAACAAAATTAAAAGGCCTGGAAATATTTAAATTTCCATCAGGAGACAGTGCAGTGCCGTGATTACGCGCAGCGCGCCATGTCCCAAGAAGGGGCCGCGAGGTTGTAGCAAGGGTCCGTGTGGATGGCTGGCGTGGGGGACATTCAAGCCGTTCTTCCCGCGTTCCCCACCCCCAGTTTCCTCTCATGCTCTGCGGGGGATTGGTCTTCGCAAGACGTGGGGGACGTCGTCTCGTTGACCCTAGAGCCCCTCTTGCTGGCGCCATCACTCTGCACTGTCCCCAGATTGGCACAGAGGAAAGGCTTTCAACAACTTGTATTGTTTCCTAAAAATTATTGTAATGGTGTTTATTTATGCTGGAAGATTTTCATGGAAATGGATAAAAATTAAGAACATAAAAGTTATTGCCGTTAGTGTTTTGATTTATGAATATCCTTTCTGGGGTGTCTGGGTGGCTCAGTGGGTTATGAATATCTTTTCTACCCTTTTTTGTTACGCTTATGAAAGTGAAAATATGCTGAATAATTTCAGTTTGCCCCCCCCTTACCCGTCTGCTGTGGCTGCTTTCCACGTGATACACGATTTTCTGTGCCGTTTCTGGAGTTGTTCCCACTCCGACGTGCTCCGAGGGTGATTTTGTAGCAATTCAGAGCGCCCTTGGTTTCCGTTTCCCTGTCACAAAAGGGGAAGCAGGGCAGGAGGTGCATGGGCTCCGTTCGCAGGGACGGGGACAGGGACAGGGTGGTTTGCAACGGGGCGGGTGTCTGCACCTGTTGCCGATCCGGACCCTCACTCAGAACGGAAAACGATGGTGCGTTCATCTCTACAGTGTTGACGGTGATTGAGTGACAGCCAAAACCGTCCTGGGGGATTCTTGGAAGTCTTCCCGGATGATGCCCTGGGGGGTCCTGTCTGTGGATGTCAACCCCCATCTGTGGGGCGGGGCTGTCCCTGGATGAGCCCCCTTCCTGGGGACATCCCCCAGGACGGGGCCTTGGAGGGACCCCAGGCTGCAGGTTTCTGGACCAGCCGGAGTGCAGACGGATGACTCCCCGGGGGACGGACGACCTGGACGCAGGAGGCCCGCGCACATGCAGGGGCCCATGGACCCTAGACACCCCAGCAAGGTCAAGGGCCGGGTCTTCTCCCAAACTGCCCTCGATGCTTGTTTGTGTCGGTTTTCCCCAGCGGGAGAAGCCCCGTGTGGGCCGCATGGACTCCTCACCTCTGCAAACCCGATTCACGTCCACAGTCCCGGGCCTGTTCTTCACAGAACGTGCTGGAGGGCTTCAGACACAAGCTCTGCTTTTATACCGAGGTACGGCTGCAAACGTGAGAGTGTGGCTGGGAGCACACCTATATCTGTTACCATTAATAGCTCAGCGCCTTTGTCGTTGTCCCAAACCACGGTGGCCTCTGAGACACCGCTGGGAAGTCATCAGGCACCGTGGTCCTGAGCAGGGCCTCGGGCCGCAGGAAAGCCTCCTTCCCTCCCTCTGGAGACTGCGAGTGTCAGCGGCTCCTCCCCCGGCCCCGAGGCCTGCAGTGGGGCTCTCCCCACCGTCACCCCAGCGTCCTCACTGCCTCCCGGCCACTGCAAAGGAGTCCTGGCACTGTGGGCACCACCCCAGGAACGTGCTGGACAGCCCTGCGTCTGCATGAAATCCCACACAGTGACTTAGGAGAGATGCCACAGATTAGGGTCACAAGCCTCCGCAGAGAGGGGACGGCAGGGGTGACGAGAGACTTGGCACGTCGTCCCTTCCTCCCTCCCTCTCTCCTCCCCACCCCACCCGTCTTTTCCTGCGTTCTCAGCCATGCTATGTGGAGGGACCGTGTGCTCTGTGC
The DNA here is from genome assembly GCF_963455335.1 of Martes martes. Taxonomy (NCBI): domain Eukaryota; kingdom Metazoa; phylum Chordata; class Mammalia; order Carnivora; family Mustelidae; genus Martes; species Martes martes. The sequence continues at coordinate 2,086,034 of NC_137896.1, read as the reverse complement.
TGGGCGGGAATGGTAGGTGGCCCCTGCTTTGGAGGCCACGGATTCGGGGCCAGAGCCGTGGAGAGGGCACCTGTGAGCCACAGCAGAACCTCTCAACTGTCCATGCCCCAGGACATGGTGAAAATCGCAGTGGGACCCCTTCGTCGGAGTCAAACCACACCGTCCCTGCAAAGCCCCGGTTTCCTGATCTGCACGAAATGCGTGCTAATAGATCCTGGGACGCAAGGGAGCTGACAGTGTCGGTGAGCACGGTGCTTCTCTCTCCTGCCCTCCCAGGGGGCTTCTGCTCGCTGGGAGTGGGGAGCTGGGGCTCCAGGGCATCCAGGAGAGTCTGAGAGGCTGAGGGGGCTTCCTTGAGGAAGGATCCAGAAAGTGGGATGGGTGAGGCACTACCAAGGGGAGAAGGGGCTGCCAGGTGGTGTCCAGAGAGAGAGGCCTGCCCACCCTGCTGTCCCTCGGCAGGGACTGTCATCAGGGCTCCGGGCCCCTGAGCCCAGCTCCTGGGAGCTTGATGGGACGCCCGGCTCCTCGGATGCGGTGCTGAGATAACAGCGGTCGGAGGACAGCAAGGTGGGGACAGGGCCCAGCGCACGTCAGCCAGCTCCTGGCCACAAGGCTGTTGTCGTTTGTTGGTTACAAAGCGGCACAGAAACAATGTTGCTTCCTCACTCAGACAGAGTCACAGAGTTCACCCAGGTCCCCGTCCCCACGAGGAGTGAGGCTGGGATCTGCCCCTGCCACTGACACCACGCAAGAGGCCGTGGCAGGAGGCTCTCGAGGCTGCTCAGGGCCTGGGTGGCCCTGGACGTGGTGGCACCTGGCCGGGACCTGGGGGACAGTTATGCATCGTGTACCTGGACTTGTGCACCTGGCCAGGGAGGTGATAGGTGGAGGCGAAGGGCGTGAGGCCGGGGGGATAGGGGAGGAACCAGCAACTGCCGGCAGGTTGGTCTTGCGTGGCTCTCGCAGCATGTGTGGGGACACAGCGTGCCGCCCCCCCTTAACCATCACGAGACTTCACGTTAAAGTCTGGGTGCCCCCCGCTCCTCGGAAGTCGGGGAGGTCGGGCTCTGGCATAGCAGAGCAGTGAGTGCCCCATGGAGGGCTGACAGCGGCACCGCGGCCACTGGGTTCTCACCGCCCCGCGATGCCCCTCGACTGGAGGCCGGCCTCAGTGGGATTCTGAGACACGCACCGTCGTGGCTCCTCCCCCTCCAATCTGTGTGCTCCAGGCTCCTGTCCAGACCTGGGGTATAGAGGCCAGTGGGAGGTGGGCAAGGAGTCAGGACGGGATGACCCAGGGGATGTGGTGGGGGGCTGGCTCTCAGGAGCGAGTGTCCCTGTGCCCCTCGCCCCCTGGGCCACCGTGAGGTGAGGCAGCCCTCTCCACGAGGATGCTCTGGTCCATCAGTAAAACTAACAAGAACCCGAGTGCTCCCCCTACACCCCGGTCCCTGAGCTGGGTCTAGGAGGCGGCGGGGTTCCCACTCGTAGTTCACAAGCTAATAACCGGAGGGTCTGAGAGACGGACGGAACCCCTGCCCGAGACCCCCAGCAAAGCAAGGACACTACACAAACAAGATCTGGCCCAGGGCCGCCCTTGCCCTCGAGAGTGTGGTCTTCCCATCGGCGCTCGGCCGTGACCGTGAGCGCCCCCCACCCAGGCCCTGCCGACCCGAGCCACCAGCGCTGGTCTGACCCAAAAGATAGACGTGCACACTCGTGAGTGTGAAAGGCTTCTAGGCCACGTGTGCGCGCAGCTAGACTCCCCCGCAGTAAACGATCCCACACTAGTCTGCTTCCCAAGACCTGCTCAGCCCAGATTCACGGGGAAGACCGTGACTTCTCCCCGGCTTCGCCCGCCGGCTGGGCCTGCCCACGACTTAGGCAGAAACCATTTGAAAAGTAATTATCCAGATAATGGCCTACCACTTAGGCTCACTTTATAAAATGTCAGCTTGACGGCCAGCCCCGCTCCCTCGCGTCCTCGGGAAACGGCCGTGGCCCCGGCCCCAGCACCGGCCGCTGGAGCCTCCACGTCCCCGGAGTGTTGATCGTGGGGTCTGACGCTGTCGTGTGCCCGGCTGTCCTCCAGTCATTGTGTTTTGTCTGCAAACGGGCAGCGGATTTACAGCTGCAGCTCCCGGCGACTTCGGAGTTACTCTGCTGTGTCGGAAGGCGATTCGCGATAAAGCCTGATTGCGGCGGCCGGTAATGGATCTTAGAGCTTTGCTTCAAGAAGCTCACCCCGCCTGATGGGGAGGCAGAGCCGACGGGAAGCCGCTCTAGCCCTGCCGTGTGATTTCTGCAAAGATTGCTAATCCCGGCGGGAATTTATGTAAAAGCATTCAAACCCACGGCACAGTCAGAGCCTCCGTGTTTGTCAAGTGCCGCTCTTCTCCTCTTCTCGTGCGAATGACGCGAACGGGGCAGGCGCCGTCAGTCGCCTTCGTTAATGAATTTCAAAGGTAGAGGTGGCTGTTGAAGCGTCTTATCTGGTGGGCTTGCTATTGGAGTTTCGTGATTTATTCAGTTTTTAAATTTCCGTGATCGTTGCCGAGTTTTCCAGCATTTTGTAAGTAGCAAGGCAGGAGAAGCAAGAGATACGTCATTTGATATTTTTCAGCTAATTCTCTGGATGCGTTCTTTGGTACAAGCAAAGGGCCCGTCATGCACGAGTCTGGGGGGAGGGCGCCCGCGGTAGCCGAGGCGGGTGTGCAGTGGGGGTACCGGTGACGGTGATTCTGTCCCTGGGCTTTCTCCCCGCCCACGCGCCGACCCGGGCTCTTCCCCGTCCCCTGCGCCACACACACGCTGGACAGGGCTGCTGGCATGTCATTTCGTCTTGCCCCTTCTTGGAAGTCGGACCAAGGGCGTGTCTCCTGCCACGCTCGCTGTGTAGTAAAAGGCTTTCATAAGAAGCGAATGAAGACAGGAAAGCTGCATTCTGGGAACCAATTATACCAGTTTTGAATAAGCCATAAAAACTTCGAAAGGAAAGGAAGAGAATGAGGAAGCCAGTGAGAGAGTGTACTGAGGATATCAAATGAAGTCATCTTGGTATCGTCACTCGGTACCCGGGATCATGAACACAGGATGCTTCTCCCGACGGTCACGTGGACGCGTCTGTCTCCCGCGGTGGGACGGTGGTTCCAATGAGGCTTCCTTTCCAGGTGCTCTAGGAGGGAGCTCGGATTTCATTCTGGAAATGCAGGTGTGGAGGGGAGCGTGCCCAGCCGTGGGGTCGCCCGTGGTCTCTGGGTCCACACACATCCCCTCCTGGCCACCATGGGGCCCTGGACAAGTGGCTGGACCTCTCCTTGCCCGGATCGGTGGACTGTCCCTACTTCCAGGAGGCTGCTAGTAGCGCCGACCCCCAGGTCATCGGGACCATGGGCACGTGCTCCACGTCTGTGGGCCAGGTCTCGGGAGCCGCTCAGCACCACAGAGAAAAGGTTGGGCGGCTGGCAGATTTGTTTTTATTTTATTTAAAACCCAAATCTTTTGCATGTCTTCCTTAACGGAATTACACATTCCTTTTCTTCAGAGCCAGGCTCTAGAGGCCGCCGCTCTTTCAAGTCTGGTCATACTTAGGAACAAGCAGGTACATGGTTGGAGAGGGCAGATCGGGGATGTGCTCAGAATATGCATTGCAGACTGTCCCATCCCTCCCCCAAGGAGACCCTGCAGATGGCGGGGAGACCTTTTTTGGAGAGCACCCAGGCCTGTGTGCAGCCCCTGACCTGCCCCCAGTGTCCCCACAGCACACTGCCAGGCCCTTGAGTGGTCTGCATGATGGCCCTTATTGCCATCTTTGTCTGCAGTTGTCGAATTGTGGGACCCCAGGGCTGCATGACCTTCTCTAATGTTCTGTATGTGTTGCCCGTGGCCATGGAGAACACTCGTCCCTCGCTCAAACGCGCGTCTGAAACCATCCATCGAACGAGAACAGGTGCCGGCTGCTTGGGACGCAGAGGAGACAGACCGCCGCTCTCCCGGGAACTCACAGTCTGGGGCAAGTGTTGCCTTCTGGCGTGACGAGTGCATGAAGGAACCGAGCGTGGGGTCCGCGGGGGCCGTGGGGCTGAAGAGGGCCCGCCGAGCCCCTGAGTGGGGTCTCTGTTTGCAAGTACATGGTTGTTGGTTACTTACCTTGTGCGATGCTTTCTACACGTCGAGACGGTGAGCCCCGTTGGGAATAGGGCACACCCGTGGGACGATCTCAGAAGGCTTTTGTCAGTACAGAGAGGAGGGAGGCGGCTGACGGAGATCTCACTGCAGCTCCAGTGTGGTCTGGAGTAGTCGGGTTCGGAGCCGACGGCCAAGAAAGAGTCCTTGAGCTGCTTTTGGTGCAGAAAGATGTTTTAATTAAAGCACGAGGACAGAATCCATGGACAGAAGGAGCTGCTGTGGGCTCGTAAGGAGCGACGGGTTGTACATTCTGGTGTTGGGGAAGTAATGACAGAAAGAAGTTTCTAAAAGGACTTTCAGGTTCTACAGAAGACAGGATCCTGGAGGCCTGGCTATTGTCAAGCTAAGGTTGCTTTTCTCTCCGGGAAAGCATTAAAATGAAGACAGTTGGGAGTTTCTGGAGGAAAGTCAGACTCTGCCTTTCTCTAGTATTTGTCCACGGACTACAGGTTTTAAAGGAATTTTATTTTATCCACATGTCCTTCTTGTCTTTGTTCTCCACGTCACCCGCAGTCAAGGGGAACGTGCCCGTCTTTACGGGAAACGTTTGTAACCCACCGCCCGTGGCCATCCTGCAGCGGAACCCCGCGACGGTGCGACTGCCCAGACAGATGCTTGCTCGACCCCTGACCTAGCAGTTGTCACAGATCCCCAGAAAGCAGTGAACAGAGAGGATCTGCCCACCCCCATCCACTTCCTCCAGCGGTGACGTCGTGGGGGAGCATCACCGCCAGCAACACAGCATCGATCCGGCGCACAGACCCGCTCCCCCGCCAGCGGCTGGCCGGCACCTGTGCGGGCCCGCGGGTGCTTCCGTGCAGCGCTCTGACTGCTTGAACTTCTGTGTACCACGAGCTGTAGGGACCGATCTGCTCCTCACTTAATTCCTGGTAGCTCCCCACCAGGCTGCGGGGAGGCTGGGCCGCCATCAGAATGACGCACATACCGCCACGGGCTCCGCACGCCGTCCCTGAGCACTGCCCTTTCTCCGGCCTCTTCGCTGGCTGCTGGGGACATCAAGGTGACCGAGGAGGAGTCAGTGTCTGTTCCCCTGGAGTTTACGGCCCAAAGCGGGAGTCGGCAAGGAAACAGGCGGTTACAACAGAGCGTGGACGCCGGGAGGGAGTGTGCTGTCCATGTGCACACAGGAAGCGCGCGGGTCCAACGCACACGGGTGGGTGTCGGCGGAGACCCCTCGGGGCAGAGCAGGGGCTCCCTGGCACGGGTGGGGGGAGGGGCATCCAGGCTGCCCAGAGGTCAGAGGTCTGTGGCGCAGTCATGAACCTGAACAGGGCCGGTGGGGGCAGTGGCTCAGGAGACGTCAGGAAGCCTACGGCCGGGCAGGGCGCTGGAAGGCAGCCATGCTCACCACTGCGCCACCAACACCGGGCAGGAGGCCGGGACTTGCCGGAGCGGTCGCTGGGATCCATCTACACAGTGAACGGCTTTATCGAGGTAGGATTCACTTACTGTCCGACTCACTCTTTCAGTGCGGTTCAGTAGTGTTTACTGAGACTTACACAAGCGTCGCCACCACCCAACAAAATTCTTCGTAATTTTATCTCACGTAGATTCGTTTTACCACCACAACCAAAGTTCCAGATTGTCCCACCCTGATAAGCTTATACTTAAAATATCACTACATGGTGTCACCATAACATCAAGGAAGGCGAGGAGGGCGGCGCGCACAAAGCCTAGGGTTGTCACACGCAGGCCGGACTCTGCTGGGAGACCTGGCCGGGGGCCTGGGGCCGGCCGGGGGGCCTCTGGGACGGCGGGAGCTGCAGCGCTGGGCACAGGCTGGGTTGTTGACTTGGGTGCCTTCGGCCAGCGTCGCAGCAGGGGACGTGATTCTCCAAGATGGGGAAGGGCTCTTGGAAAGTGCCGAGCAACACGAGGGAGGACACTCCTCTTCACGGGATCGTTTCACGTCGGCGAAAATCCACCGTGGATGAAAGTCCTGCAGTCAGGTGGTGTTTCTAGCGCTGGGTGTTATACCATTGAACACTACATCAAAAACTCATAACGTACTGCGCAGTGGCTGACCGAACATGATATAAACAGACAAGCAAACAAACACACACACCCATCTAAGGTCGGGCTCTAACGGTTCTGCGCTCACAGGATGAGCCGGCGGGCCGTACCGGCTACACACACGGAACGTCTGAGGCTTTTGGGGATGACTTGGCATTCCTAGCCTGGCCCACAAGATGCTAATGGTAGTCAGACATTATGATCATAAACATGTACCACCCCTTATTTTCAGAACTGCTCCTTGGGCTGCTACTACCCCCATAAGAGTCACCATGATTGACTGTGAGTTCCTCATGGACCTACGGCTACTCCTTTCATTCCATCTGCAGCATAAGTGATGAAGTAGCCAGATGACACGGAAGGGTGGGGGGATGGGTGGGTGGGTGTGGGGGTGGTTCTGAAATATCGCTGTGCTTGAAGAACTCTCAGGAGCCTGCTGCCCAGCATATTCACTAAGTTTACTATCTCTGTCCTTAACATGAATGGGCCTCTACTCATAAGGAGAATTGGTTGGTAAGTTGGTGAGTGAGAATCCTATCTGGCTGTCACAGGAATACTGAGTTATGTAATTATGTGAGGTTTGACTGTAGGTCAGTGGTTCTCAAGAGCTGATTTTGATTTTTCATTTGGCAACACCTGGGAACATTTCTGGTTGTCAGAACTTCAGAGACTATGCTGGCATTTAGGGGATAAAGGCCAGGGATGCTCCTAAACACCCTCCGTGAGCAGGACAGCCCCCCCCCCCCCAACAAAGACGCATTCAGCCAGATTGTCAGAAGTGCTGGGCTGGAGCCGCTCTGCCACAGGTGATCGGCTTTACTCTTTAAGCCACCACGGTGTGAACTGATTCCGTTTTGGAGTACTAAAGACGGCCTTGAACACGGTGGATGCACAAAGAGCCCTTGCACCGGTGGAAGACGAGCGATGTGGGGGAGGCAGCTCCAGAGATGAGCGCTGCAAGCTTTTCTCCTGGTGTCTTCGGAGCAGAGAGTGTGCCCGTGTGTTGGATGTATCATTAGTGTGATTATATATACTTATGTGAAGACACAGTTTTCTATAAAGGCAGTGATGCTTCTGAGAGTCATAAGGAGACTTCTCCTGGGGGTGAGTAAGTTAAGAGACGGAGGACGAGAAGCCTGGATTCACAATGGGATAATAATGGAAACTTGCCGCACAAAGAAAAATCGGTGTTTTAATTTGTCAGAAAATTACTGACTGGCAAGAGGTGCTTTGTACCAGAGTTCTCTCTTCAGAGTGTGAATTTTCCTTAAAAGAGGACAAACCTCTGTTTACTGTCTCTGTTGAACAGAGCCATTTGAAAACAACGAGGACGTATCTGGGGTTCACCGACCAGCCGCCGTGTTGCAGTAACCACACGGGCCGTTCTGGAGACAAGTAGTTGTTGCCGGCCTCTGCCACTGTGACTGCCGCAGCCGGCTCTGTGAGCCCTGGAGGCTGGCAAAGTCTCCAGTCAGTTTCCCCGTTCACTGGAGCTTCACATCTCCCTGTGCCGTCTCTGGAGTGGAGGAGTGACTTGCTTTATCCTGCTTCAAGTAACGCTGTTTAGTGTCGAGACAGTATAGAGACAGACAGTAGGATATAGAGTTTTTCTGGGAAAGCTGACCAGCAAAGCAGCCAGAATTTGGTGATGGCATTGAGGTAATGGTGTTGGTGACTGTCACCTGATGATGAAAGTGGCCGTGATAGTGATGGTGGTGGTGGCGGTGGTGGTGATGATGGAGATGGTGGTGATGATGATGATGGTGATGGTGATGGTAGAGATGGTGGAGATGATGGTGATGATATGGTTGTGATGACAATGATGATGGTGATGATGGTGGCGATGACAGTGACAATGATGTCACAGGGGTAATAGTGATGATGAAGCCCTGGCAGGGATAGCAGACCTGGCCTCAGGCCCTGCTTGCCCCGTCAGTGATCTGCACACACCTCCTGACCTCAGCTCCTCCCACCCCTCCCCCACACCTCCCGCCTCCAAACTCTGGCCATTCCCGTAGTCTGTCCATCATGGGGTCCAGCGGGCGTGGCCCGGCAAGTGTGGCCCAGCACCTGGGGCTTTCCATTTTCCATTCTCTCTAGAAGTTTTTCACCCAGACCTCCCTCCGGCTACCTCCTGTTTGTCAATCAGTGTGCAGCTCAGACTGTCCCCTAGAGAGGCCCCTCCCCAGGGTCCTCTCTCCATCTCTGTGTCCTCCCGGGCTGCTGCCATCTGATGGACAGGCTTAGCCCCTCTGTGGCCTGTTCAGCCATCACCTTCTCTAGAAGGTCGGTCCCATGAGACCAGGTGCTGGCACTGGGCATCGCTGGACCCCAGGCCCCGGCCTGTGGGGGTTCAGCAAGAATCCCTGAGGCAGGGCTTTCTGTGCACTTGTGGGATGGGGTCAGGGTTCGGGGGGCTGTTAGGTCCCCAGCCAGGTGTGGGCATCACGAAGCAATGGCCTCCTGCCCTGGAAGTCCCTGTCTTGCTTCAGCAGCGACTCCTCTTTGGGTCGCGTGGTGGCCCCGCGCTTGATGCTCCTGGCTATGCTGCTGTTGCTCCGCCGAGGCACCGAGAGTCCACACACTCCCTTCTCGTTTCTGTCTTTGAGGCAGACGTAACATCCCTGACTTTTGCCCGGGTGCATTCAGGGACCGTGCGGCACACGTGTCAGAAATCACCTCTTTGAATTTCACACCACAGCCAGGTGCGGAAAGGGACGCGGAGGACCTCCGTGGCCTGCCCAGGGTTTCGGCCCGGTGCCAGCCCGTGCTGACCCCGGGGCCCACAGGGACCTCTCCCCAGAGGCGTCTCCAGGCGTGCAACCGCGTGCACAGGCTGGACACGTGGGGCAAGCGGAGACCGGGAAGCCAAGCGGGTGGGGGGCACCAGGGTCTGAGACCACGCTTCGCCAACCAGTCGATATTCTCCGTTAGGAGGAAGTCAGTCGGTGTTTGCTAAATGAACGTGCACAGGAGAAAAGGCGTCAGGAGCCTGTCAGCCGCACTGGCACGTAATCAGCCCCGAGCCCCCACGTGCCCCCGCTCTGAGTGCTGTCACTGCTTGTTAGCACCCCAACCCCGTTGCCAAGGCAGGGAAGCCTGCCATCCTCGTTCTGGAGCAGAGGACGGGTGCTCTTCTCCTCCGAGGAGCAAGGCGTGCCCGGGTGACGGGAGGGGAGACCCGCTTCTCTGCCTCGCGGCCAGGAGCCAGCTGCTCCGCGCTTCCGACGCCTGGCCTTGGAAGCGTGCCTGGGAGACTCGGGTCCCAGCTTTGCTCTGAAAGGCTACTGTAGGAGGGCCCAGAGCCCGGACTCACCTGCCGTGGGGGGACCAGGTTTTACAGGGGTCCGCACGTACGGACTGGGACTGCAGCCCCCTGGCCACCCCCGTCCTGGTGTGAAGGGAGGTGTTCCCGGGATCAGACGGAGAGGTGCCCCGATAGGAGGGGAACATGTTGAGTGGGTGTCTCTGGGGTCCTTGAGAGGTGCTGAACTTGGCTTCAAGATGACAGCACATCTCCCAGGGTGTGGGGGAAACCGCAGAGGCCTATCACCCAGCTCAGTAAATGGCAGTGGTCACTTTGGATGGTTCCTACGGACGGTATGCTGGCCCGCCTGGCGCGGGGCCCTCCGCCTCCGCTCTCCCTGCCCCGCCCTGGGGACCCCTGCACCCGAGTGTACGTGACAGCGGTGTCCTGCACCCGCCTGTTTGCACCTTTTTCCAGAGACATTGCTGGTGCGAATCCACGGAGGTCCGGGCTCCTAACGCAGAACTGGGCCGTGTTTCGAGACCCTGAGCTTTAGAGAGTGAAGGTTGGGCGGCACCGTCGGCGAAGCGGCCGACTCTTGGCTTCGGCTCAGGCCGTGCTCCCGGGGTCGTGGATGCAGCCCCATGTCGGGCTCTGGGCTCAGGGCTGAGCCTGCTTGACCTCGCTCCGTTCCTCTGCCCCTCCCTCCCGCGCGAGCACACGCGCGCTCGCTCTCTAAAATAAATAAATGAATCTTTTTTAAAAATTGAAGGTTGTAACGACCCCTCTTTTCCCCAGTTTTATGCCAGTTATTGTAAAAGGAACATGGGCGAATTTTATGAAGAAATGCAAAATCCTAAGCTGGAGCGTCAGCCCTTTCCTCCTCTTGCAATTAGAAAGGGCAGTGAGGGAGCGCGGGACCTCTCAGGCACCCTGTCTTCATTGTCAGTTGCACAGGGTTAATGAACTACATTAATTCACCGAAAAATAACATACACCGACTGTCAGAACCTGACACGTCAGCAGTGGGAAGGAGCCTTCGTAGAATGTCTCTGGAGAAATCACAAGTGACTGTCCTTCCTCAGGAAGGACGGGGAGGCTGGAGGCCGGGCTAGGGGACTTCCTTTCCCAGCGCCTTCTGGGAGCAGCGACCCCGGGGCAGGATGGCACTCACTGCTGAGGCCGGCGCAGCCGTGGGAAACGCAGAGGTGCCCAGGCGGGAGGGGAGGCTCTCGCCGTCAGGGCAGGGGCTCAATTGCTTGTTTCCTAAACTGCTGCTCCCTGGAATTGGAGTCTGGCCCTCCCGTGTCATCTCTGCATTTGTGAGGCTGTTCACTTAACCTGTGCGCCGACCTGGAACCGTCCCCGCCGGGGATGCGTGCTGTTTGCAGAAGAGTCTCGTTGAACAAACAGAGTCTTTACACTGGACCACACGTGCTTCACAGGTGTCGGGCGGCTCTCCGCTGCCCAAAGTCCCGGAAGGCCGTGCGGGTTCCCAGGGCCAAGGGGGTCAGTGTGAAACCCGGCGGCAGAGCCATGAAAAATTAAGACGCCCGTCAAAAATTGAGTTGAGCAAAGGATCGTCGCGTTCGGCCCTCCCGGCTCCCGCCCCAGCGTGGCCCCTGCTCGCACGTAAGGTCATTGGGCACCGGTAAGATCTTTGACCAGGAGGTTGTCGAGGATGAGGCATGAGCTGGATTCGTGAACAAATCCCACGGTTAGCCCAGAACCGCGAAGGCAGCAGGTGAGACCCGTGACGTTCGGAAGGGTGTGGAGCCTCTTCTTTGCTACGTACTGGGTCGCCCCGTCAAAGCTGCAGGTTATCCTTCGGGAAAGCGCGCGCTGAGGAGGGCCGCGGACGGCTGTCGTCGCAGTGAGGGAGCGAGAGCCTGCAAGGAGGAGTCAGGGGAGGGAGACTCTCCGCGGGAAGGAGGGCCCCAAAGTCAGCGCCACGGTGCTGTACAGGGAGAGCACCGCACGTACCGAAGGACCGCAGTCCAGCCGAAGCAGCGGCCGGGGAGGATCCCTGGGCCCTAACCCGCCTCGCCTCGAGCCGCCGGCAGGGCTCTGACCCCGCCCCGAGACTGTGCTCAGCCCGAGGCTGACACCCCGAGGACCCGAGTGTCCTGAGCAACTCGGACCAGCTGTCCTCCGGAGCCCTGGGCTGGGGTCGGGCTCTCCAGGGGATCCCGTCGGTCAGTCGGGGCCAAGAGCCTTGAAGGTACACACCTGGGGTCCTGGGGGACACGTCTGAGGGCCCAGCGATGAGTCCTGTCCGAGTCAGGGGACCAGAACCGTCAAAGAAACACCGCAGCTGGCAAGGACCTCGCTGAAACGGAAGGCAGGGGCGTCGAGCACGGGGAGAGCACGAGGACGGTGCCAGAGGAAAGGGAGAGGGTGATGTGAGTAGGGCTCCTGGATTGGCCGATTGTCACTCATCGGACGCAGGTTCCTCCCGCCCACAGAGACGGGGAGGCAGGGGCCCCATCTCCTTCGTGATGCATTTCAAAGACAAAACTCCCAGGACCTTGATGAAGTCATTACTGGTCCGTGGGACATCCGCATCTCAGGGGTAGGAAAAGGATTTACAATCGCAACTTTCCAAAGCAAATGTTCTAAGACACGGGAGGTTGGGCCAGTGGTCAGGAAAGGTCCTGCCCAGAATTTTGGGGGCTGTGGGGAGCGTGGCTGCTGTCTTGGTCGACAGGGAAACGGCGAAGCATGGTTGGAACTTGAGCCGCCGGGCAGGAAGCCATGACGGGTGGCCCTCGCCTTAGCAGGGGTCTCCGCTGCTCGTGCCCCCGCTGTCCGCAAGCTTGTGGCTCAGGCAACAGAAATTAGTGGGATTCATGCTGCTGCTTCTTATAAAACTTGTTGGTTCCGGATATACCACCTTTTGGGAAGCCTGGGGCCTCGGTTGGAAAGTCAGCGCCGGCAAGACAGGGTCAGATAGAGAAGAGCGGTGCGAGTTACTGTTAGACTGTCACACGCGGCTAACGGTCCCAGGAGGCTTGTTATCAAGAACGATGGCTGCAGATGGGGTCGTCCGCACCTCCGCTGGGCATCGAGAGCGGAGGGCGGAGGGAGCACGTGGAGGACGTTCCAGGCCGTTCTGGCTGCAGGGGACGAGAGGTTAACGCCGTCCCCGTGCTCTGGTTGAGGAACAACCGTGCACTACTGGGCTGTTGACCAGAATATCCTCGTTGGTTCTTACCTTGGGGGCCCGGCCTGATGATGGGCCAAGACCTCATTTTGCTTCTGCACACAGAATTTTGTCCCCGAGCGGTGAATAATACCAGAGAAGGTTAATTGATTTGGGCAAATTTGGACACAAATGGCTTCCCTGGATGTGGGAGCGGAGGTTAGAACAGCCAGCTGCACCAAGAGGCCCCTGGGATGGGCTTTATTAACAGTCCGATGACGAACGTGGACGTCTCCACTGTCCTTGGGGTGCGGAGCAAATCAGTCTTCACGCACGCCGAGCCCAGACCCCCTCCCGCGCAAGCAGATGCTCGTGCCCGTCCCCACCGCCGGGGGAGGGAGCACACCCGCCGCTCGCCTTGGACCCAGAGCTGTCACCAAACTCATTTTCGCTGGAAGAAAGAAGGTGCTTCAAAACCAGGGGCTCCGCGCGAACGCAGGCCCTTGCACCCACATCACGTGCCCTGCGCTTTCCCTGTTCCATACGCCGAAGTCGGAAGGTGTCAAATCGGACCCTTTATTAAGAGAATCCCGTGAGTACGCACAGGCCTTCAGTCACGTCTGTGAGTTTTACGTCCCGACAAGTTTAAAATACGTGTTTGAATGTCCCAGGTGACCGTCAGCGGGGACGTGAAACAGGCATGTAGAAAGCTGGACGGGGCAGCACTGTGTGTATTTTTCTGTCCCTCTGGGAACGAGGAAGGGGTACGTCCGAGAATGTGCTGGAGAGTCTGCATTTTGATGATAGGAGAAGAGCTAACGGCTGCTTTCCGATTCTGATCAGAGCATCCAGGAATTTTGGGGTTTCTGTGGGAATCACGCACTAGAAAAGAACTTTCCAGCGAGATACGATAATGGGGAAGGACGGGTGGATATCCAACGGGGTTTTTTTTCTTGAACTCTCCTAATTCCCTCTCTATACCAGCATGCTAAGTATTTCCTAGCAAAATGCACTTACTCGTGACAATGAAGTGACACGTCTGTCATCTTAAAAATGACCATTCTTGGCGTGCGAGGCTCTGCCCGACCTGTGGCCACAGGAGGACCTGTGGCCCCTCTCTCCGGCCCGTGCATGTGCTTTGACTCTGCGTGGACAGCTGGGCGCATCTGAAGCAAGTTGCGTCTCGGGGGAGGCTTTCTCGGGCTGTTGCTTGTGATGACGTTAAGTGGCCGTACATTAGTTTTGAATATTTGTCTTCTGGCTTCGGTTTTCATCAGTCCTTGCGGGTTTTGATCTTTATCTTTCCACGTGTTTGCAAAGACGACGTTCAGTCTTGACCCTCGGGAAGTATTAAAAACTATAAACCGGAGAAACGGATTCCCGGATCTGGTGTATCGGTTTATAGGGATGTGAAATCAGGCCTTGGTTTATCTGTTTAAATGTTGATTTTCCCGTGTTGCCCACAGACTACTTTCTAAATTACTTGGCCCGTGGGAGCTCACAGGTGAAGACAGCGTTTTGGGGGGGACCGCAGGGAAAGAAGACCCAATCTCGCTTTGGGGCAGGCTTTAATTCTGAGGGCCCGTCAGTCCCAGCTCGCGCGTGGACCTCAGGCGGTGCGTCCCGCCCACCGAAGGAAGGAGACCTGAACTTGCGTCTCTTTCTGTCCGCGGCCGTCCTCCTGAAGTGGAAGGGTTTAGACGTTTGCTCAGAAGAGGAGTCTATACGCGTAGAGGCCCCAACATCAGACGGCTTGATTCAAGTGTTTTTTTAAGCTTCTCTCCAGATGTTTGACAATATGCGAACACAGCTGTATTATCTTTACCAAAATAGTCGACTTTGCTGCAGTCCTATTAGATAGCGCTTCCTCTCCGTCTTTTTGTTGTGACTTCTTTTGTTTTAAAATATGGCTGAGAAGGAGAAGGCTGGGTTGTAGGAAGGGAGCGGAGAGCACGCGTGCCGCGGGGCCAGGGGAGGCCGTGCAGGAAGGAGGACTCAGGACGGCCCCAGGATCACCGTGGGGACCGACGTGCTGGCTCCGCAAATAAGACGATGCGGGGCACCAGCCACGGGGCGAGGACCTGAGGGTTAGTCCCGGCCCAGGTGGCCAGGCCCCGGGTGGCTCACGAGTCACCCTGTCCTTTCTCAGCAGTTGCCAAAATCACGCAAGATTGAAATTCTCCTCCGTCCCTCTTTTCTCCCCCTAAGCGGTGACACTCGGGGATTTCAGTAATGCCTGCCCTTCTGTGAGCACCTACAACGTGCCAGGCGCCTCGGTAAGTCCCTGGAGCAGCTTCGCACACCCCGCGGGCCGGGAGGTGGGGCCGCCTGTCCGGTTCCCGGAAGAGGACGGGCCTCAGGGACGGGAGGTGCCCTGCTGCCCGAGGCCGAGGCCGCACCGTCTCCTTTACAGAGTCTCAGAGCCACCCCCACCCCCGTTACCTGGGGCCCAGCCCAAACCACGAAGACCAGTAAAGAACACCTCATACGCGTGAACTCACCGAGCTCACGTTCAGCGCGGAGACTGGCCCCCCACGTCGGCAGGTTCTTTTTGAAAGCTTCGCACTTAGGAGCTCTTGGTTCTCACACTTTCTCGTGGGGCCTCTGGGGCCCCCTCTCTGGGACGCCGTCTGGAATGTGCTCGGTGGCCGCTCGCCCTCCCGGCTCCGGGTGCTCCTGCCCCGCCAAGAGCTCCGCCGGCCTTGCTGCCGCACACCCGTTGTTCGTGCGCTCGCGGCCCCAAGGCAGAGGACAGGCCTCGAGACCCCCTCCCTCTGACGCCGCTGCAGAACTCGGGGGTCCCCAGGAACCCCTCAGGGATTGATCCCTCCCTAGGACTCACAGAACTCACTGAAACCGAGCGGAGTGATGATGCAGGCTTCTCACAGCAAAAGAACACGGATTAGAATCTGTCCAGGGAGTGGCGCCCACTGCCCTGTCCCTGCTGGGCACCCGGGTGTGACCGCACACACAGAGTGCCGCCAACCAGAGACCCTCCCTCGAGGGTCTGGAATCTCAGTGTGGGCTCCAACCCCGAGGCACCATCGCCCGCCGCCCTCATCGCCAGCCCCTCTGGTGGTCGACTGACCGCACGGCCCGACGCCCCCACCCCACGTCACAGAGTCCCTCGCCGGCCCCAGGCCCCAGAGAGAAAGTCGCTCCCGTCGGGCAGGACGTCCCCCTGGAGCCGAGGGCCAGTGCCGGGCCTCTCTCTGGGAAGGCTGACATCCTGACTACACGGCTCGGCTTCCAGAACTGACTCCGGGGCTTCCGTGGTCTGGCCACTTCCCGGGAAGCTGCTGCTGTCAATGAGCTCATGGGGGTCGGTCTGTGAAGGCCACGGAATCGACTGATGCGTCTTTTCGGCAGACGTGACGGCTGTCGCTGGCGTGCGCGTTTCCGGGAAGCCGACTTGAATACACGTGTGCTTCCTGTTCACACGGGGACCCCCTAGTCCCCTTGTGCGGGACAAGAGGCTTAGCGGGTCCCCACAACACCGGTCACGTGGAAAAGCTTTCCCTTGAGGTTCTTCCGTCCAAAGGTGGGATATGATAAGAAGTTGGCCAGCCGTCCCCGGCAGTGCACTTGACACCCAGCCTCGATGTCGTGGGACGGAGAGGAGGTGACAGGGGTGTATCCCGTGACCTGTCTCAAGCCTGGAACGGGAGCTGGAAGACAGGAACCTGCATCTCATCATACGACATTTGTGCTTTGGATCCAAGAGACCTAAACATCCTGCGGTGTTCACATCAGTAGGCCGTAGTGAAATAATTAGGAAGCGAGGAATTTTGAATCTTTATTGCTCAGGGTTTTAACATAATGTATCACCTGTGAGTTTCTACCGTTTAGTCTTTAACAGCAGCCGTGTTTAGCCGCAGGCTGACCGGTGTTCTGCATACTTACCAGTGGGCTCTGTCGAGTCGATAGGAGTCCGCGGCTGTGGTGGGGGGCTGTGATCGGGGGCCTGCCCGCCCCTCCTATGCGGGGCATCTCACGTGTCTCCCTGTCTCGTCTCTGCCAGCGTGTTGTTCTCTCCATTCCAAGGTCTTTATTTCCAGACCAGCAGGCCCCATAACTTAATTTATAAGCAGGAAGTTGAATTTCTGGTTCACTTAGCAAATTGCTCATAGTTCTCAGTTCTGCGCACTTGTAATAAAATGCATCAGGGGTTTAAAAGTCCGTCGTGTCAGTGCAGTTTTCTTAAAGCGACTTTAATAAGGCGTTGAGCGCAGATGGCTCACGCACGCACGCGTGTGCGCACACATCCGTGTCTGGGAGGAGGGGACACTGTCTCTGGGGACCAGCCGTGAGCACGTGGCTGCAGCCGGTGTCCTGCTCGCCCGTCTGTGTCGCGTCTGGGGCGGGTCGCGTGCTCACAATGCGCCTGCTGGATTCTGTTGCGAAAAGCACCCGAGAATAGTCGGCCACTCTGGGTCCCCGTAAAGACACAGGCTGCTTTGTGGAGGGTCACCGAGGACGAGGACGAGGTTTTAACTTCCTCCATCTCCTGGATCTTTGGAAAACATCTACCCCGGGAGGTGCTCCTTTGTAATGGAATGGCACGTGATGATTGGTGTTCCTTGATACAAAAGAAACACAGTGCCCCGGGGACTGTAAATCTCATGGACTCCCTCAGGCTGGGAGCAGCGCTGCAGTGTTTTCCAGATGATCAAGGAGGCACCTCGTACCTGCGATGGGAAGAGAGATGAGTTTTATGATCTCTGTGCCCTGGGTGACGGGGCTGAAGCAAACAAACCCCCTCTTTAAGACATAATTATGATCGCTTTCAACATTCTTTTTTCTGGAAATATCCTCTTTTTTCTTGATGCTTTTGTTTGATGCTGCCTGGGGCATTTTCATGTGTTCTATTAGGAAAATTCCTGCTGTGTCCGATGCTACCAGGAAGTACTGCAGAGCACTGTGTCGTCCCTGCCTTTGACGAGGTTTTACCGAGCATCTTGGAGCATTCGATCGAGAGCGCCGGCTGCGGGGTTCAGTTGTAAACTTAGGGGCTTTCGTTGCCATTTTAGAAACCAGGTTCCTAATAGGATTTGTTGCCGGAATCTCTGAAAACATCAAACACCCAGGGCCCCTGCTGCCCGAGCAGACGCTTCGGTTCACCCTTCCGGCGGGATGCCTTCCGAGCGCCAGCCCACGCCGCCGACGCGGGGCTGATGTGCGAAGCCTGCGGTGCGTGACCAAGCTGGGAGGGTCGCGGAACCGAGGAGCTGTGTGTGTGTGTGTGTGTGTGTGTGTGTGTGTGTGTGAAGTCGACCGCCGCACAGCCGCTTTCTCCCCTGACGACCGCAAGCACAGTACAGACAAGTGCCGGTGAGAACGTGGGGTGTCTGCAGACCCGCGCTCTGCCGAGAAAGTCACTGTCCCGCAGTGCAGAATTAGACGTGTCCCAGCCTCCCCCAGACCCTCACGCCCTCGGACGCCCAGATCGGAAATCTGAAACCGCAGTCCACCACAATGGCTTTGCCCAGAAACACCGAGTTCCGTTCAGGGCCCTCAAGGCCCTGCCCCAGCCCCTCTTGCTTTCCTCTTCTTTGCTGTAGGACTTCCGCCTCCCGCCTGTCCCTGTCCCCCTCCTGCCATCCCTCTCTCTTCCTTCCCTCTCCCTTCCTCCCTGTCCATCTCCTTCCCTCTCCCTCCCGCCCTCCCCCTCCCCTTCCCCCCTCCCCCCACTTCCTTTCTCGCCCCTGAAGCTCCTGCCTCACAGTGACCTCCCCCCTGCTTCCAGGCAGTCTAGAACCCTTTGCGCACTTGCCGTGGTACCGCAACCACAAACGAGCACCACCGTGAGATAACGTTGCCGTGGGTTGGTTTAGTGACTTTGCAAGAAACCTTCCTTCCTTCCTTCCTTCCTTCCTTCCTCCCTGCGGCCGGCCGGCAGGGTTTCACATTTGCCTGTGAGTGTGGCAGGGGAGACGGGATTCCAGGCAACGAGAGAATCGGCACAGGTCCCTCGGGGGCAAGAAGGGTCTTCGTGTTGTGGGCGCTGGAACAATGACCCTGACGATGTTAGCGTCTCTGGGTGGTCCATGCCAGGGCTCCCTCCCGGTAGTAATTTGAAGACCTTGACGTGCGTGTGCTGAATTCTGCTGGATGGGGAAACTTGATGGCTCTTTGCTGAGCTGTTCATCAGAGGGAAAGACCAGACACACCGTTTTTACGTCACGTATCATCTGCCTCAGGGTTACCACGTTTGGGGGTTCCTTTAGGTTCTTATTTTACGAATGTTTTGCTGGTTTCAGTCCTGTGTTGTGTCCCCGAAG
Organism: Martes martes; assembly: GCF_963455335.1. Classification (NCBI taxonomy): domain Eukaryota; kingdom Metazoa; phylum Chordata; class Mammalia; order Carnivora; family Mustelidae; genus Martes; species Martes martes. The sequence goes on along the minus strand of NC_137896.1, from coordinate 2,067,139 downwards.
CGGCAACGTCCCAGGACAGCAGGCAGCTCTGAGCGCTGGCCCTGGTCAGGGGGAACATGGGAGTCGACGTCAAAATGTGGAGACCGTGTCTGTGTGTCCGACTGAGCTGGCGTGCGCGCGTGCTCCGCACATGGGTCCTAACCACACAGGTGCCTACGGGCACCTGAGCACGGACACACACCGCACACGTGTGCGTACACGATGGATCTCGTCCTCACAGCAAGGCCGCGGGGCGGGTCCTGTCCTCTCCCCATCTCACAGCTCAGGAAACTGAGGCTCGGGGCAATGCACTCGGCCAGCGGGACCCGGCCGTGGCGGCCAGCCTCACACAGCCCACGGGGCACCGGCCTTGCCCAGACTCCACCCTGCGGGGACTCCGTGCGGCCAGGGCTCTGCAGGGAGGTATGAGGCTGGCTGAGACCAACCCGGGAATTTCAACTATTCTGATATTTGGAAGCTTTTCCCAAACAAAACAGTATTTCAGAATGCGGTTGAGGAGACACAGCTAGGGACAGGGTCAGGTCTGTGCAGAGGCACGGGGAGGGGGGACCATGCTCAGGGCCACTGGGCTGAGGTCGTGGGCCACGCTCAGAGCCTGGGTCAGGGCTGGAGGGCGGCGGGGTGAGGAGCGCACCTCAGAGAGTGGGGAACACCTGCTCTGTCCTGAGGCTGCTGGAGAGCAGAAGGAGGCCCACACGATGACCCAGGGGCTCGGGAGGCAGGAATCCCCTGGGTGACGGGAGCCACACCCGATGTCTGGTAGACCCTGAGCACGCCTGAGCTCACCCGTGTCTCTAGACAGAACCACGAGCCACGTGTAGACATTTAAATTTAAGTGAACTAAAGCCAGATGCAAGGAAATGGTCAGTTCCTCGGTCGCGTTGCAAGTGCTTCGTGTCCACGCGTGGCCGCGGCTCCCGCACTGGGCGGGGCCGGTACAGAAGGCTCCTGTCCCTGTGGGCGGTTCTGTTGGACGGACGACACTCAGATGTCCCTTTCACCTCTTGCTGCCTCAGGAGGGGGGACGGCGGGCACACGTCTTGGACGATCATTACATTCAATGCTCTTCAGCGAGCAGAAAGTTTCTACTATAAAAACAGGATTTCTGGCCGTCAGAGTTCTCGGTATTTACCCAAAGGAGGTTGAAAACCAATGTCCACACAAAAACCTGCGCGCAGATGTTTACACCGGCTTTATCCAGGACGGTCAGAACTTGAGGCAGCCGAGGTCTCCCTCAGCAGGTGATGTCAGTGAACCGGCCCGTCCAGACGGTAGAGCGTCGTTTAGCTCCGACGGGAAATGAGCTATCGAGCCATCAAAAGGCATAGGGGAAACTTAGATTCAACCGCGAAGTGAGAGAAGCCAGTCTGGAAAGGCTACACACTGTGTGATTCCAACCATATGACTTTCTGGAAAAAGCAAAACTACGGAGACGGTTGAAGATCAGCGATTGCCAGGGGGTGGGGGAGGGGCGGGTGGGGCGCGGCGGATTTTTAGGGCCGAGAAACCACCTCGGTGTGGTGCCGTGTTGTGTGGTGGATCACGTCATCATACGCGTGTCCAGCCCCGTAGAACGCACGGCACCGGGAGTGAACCTCAGGTAAACCATGGACTGGGGCAGGGAGGACGTGTCCGTGCAGGATCGTGGATCGTGGCAAATGCTCCGCTCCGGTGGGCTGCGTGTGTGGGGGCAGCGGGCACGCAGGAAATCTCTGTGCCTTCCCCGGAGCTTTGCTGTGACCCTAGAACTGCTCTAGAAAATGGCCTAGTAAAAGATGAAGGACTTCAAGTTTAACCCTTCTCCAGGCTGACCCTCACGTAGCCTTCTATAATCAGTTTGCCACTTTGAGGGTGAACGTGGAGGGGCACCTGCAGGCCCAGGTACGCTCACACAGCGCCCCTACTTGGAACTACCCCCGGCTTCCCCGCGGCTTCTGGGTTACCCTGTGTTTGATACACCACGAGCCACAGACCCGAGCGGCCCGGAGGAGAGCTTGGCCCTCCAGCAGGACCACCTCCCAGGAGCAGTGCTCCCTCCTTCCAGACCACTGCTCCCCAAGAACACTGTGTGTCTCCCCCCGCCCACCCTGAGGAAGGGCGACCCCCTCCTGGAGCCCTCGAAGACCCTGATGCTGGGCGAATGCTTTCAAAGGTCGTCTTCTCAAGCGGAAGCTTTCCACTCTGGAGAAAGTTTCCTGGGCTGGGAAATGATTCCTTTCTCCCACCTTATACACAGACATAGAGCTTTCGTTGTTTAAAATAAAACACCAACACAGTTGATGGGATGTAAATAGAACTTCTGTAAGAAGAGGCGCCGGAGCTGTCTGTAATTGTGCGAGCGGTGACATTTCCTTCCGCCTATTGGCAGGGATCGTGGCTGTTCTGAGTATAAAAATATGCCTCTAAATCGGGAACTGTCACTGGTGCCCCAGACAACAGGGAGGCTCGCCCAGAGGGCCTGGGTCCCAGATGCCGCCCGCCCTGCTGGGCCGGGAGCGTGCGGGTGCCCAGAGGCACACACGGGAGCGGAAAGGGTGCTGGCAGCTGTCACCTGTGCCGGGATGGGACGATGTGGGCGGCCAGGCCAGGCATGGGTGTTCAGCCTCAAGACACATTACCAAGTGGCCCCTGCTTTGGGGACAGCTGTGGACATGCTGGAGCAGTGGGGACGCTGCTGTGTTTTGAGTGTGATCTGATCTGTATTCACAACAGCAGATTTCGCTGTGTGTGTCAGCGTGTGTTTGGGCTGCTGGAACAGCCTGGGGCTCAGAGAACAGACGCTCCTCACAGTGCTGGAGGCTGGGAGGCCCAACGTCAGGGCTCAGGCGGTTCTTCGGCTGACATCTGTCCTCCTGGCTGGCAGGAAGCCACATTCTGGCCACATCCTCGTGTGGCAGACCAGCAGCTCTGCCGTCTCTTCCCATTCTAATGAGGACACTAATCTCATCCACCCGCATGACCTCGTCAATCCCTAGGCTCCCCTTTCAAACATATCACACAGGGGTTAGGCTCCAGCATGTGTGTTCTGGGGGACACGAAACTTTGATCGATAGCAATGTGACCGACGAGCGCCCAGGGCTGCACCTGGTTGTCATCCAGCAGACGACCCAGGTGCGACACAACCTCCTGTCGTCCACCAGGATGTGCACGCAGCCCACAGCACGTGTGTGTTAACGCAGCACATTTATGCAATGCCTGCTACATGCTCGTGTCCTGAAGATACAGAGTGAATACGCATTCCTTTCCTCTGTCAAGGGGTCAAGGCCCAGAGTGTAGCAGACCGGGAAGCAAACAGCCATTGTGACGTGGAGCACACATAACGGAGAGGACCTGCGTTTCCTTCCACATTACAGAGATGGCGTAAGAAGAGCACTGTCTTCTGTCGGCCATTTCTGGAGCTTGTAACTCCCTTGTGCAGAACCAGCTTCACCCTGGTGGCAGTGTCCTTCTGCTCAGAAGATCTGACAGTGCCTTGTAGGGCAGGTCTGCTGGTGAGGAATTCTTCCAGCTTCTGCGTGCTGAGAAAGGTTTCATGTTGCCATTTTTAAGAGATAGTTTTGCTGGGTATAGAATTCTTGGTTTGGGGGTTTGGGGGGTTTTTTGTGTGTTCATTTTGTCTTCCAGTTATTTTAAAAATATAGTGCAAGTTTTCTCTGGCTTCTCTCATTTATCCAGTAAAATCTGCTGTCCCTATCATCTTTGTTCATCTGCACATAGTGGGCTCCCCCACCCCCAGCTATGGCTGCTTTTAAGGTTTCCTTTTAATCACCGGTTTTAAGCAGTTTGATCATAAACTGTGGTAGCCTGGTCTCCTTGATGTTTCTGTGGCTTGGGGCTCTTTGATCGAGCTTCTTGAGTCTTTGAATGTATAGTTTTCATCGAATTTAGAAAATTTCAGTCATTATTTCTTCAGATACTTTTGCTCCCCTGCTCCCATCTCCTGTGGAAATTCTAATTACGTCTTTAACAAGCTGCTTCAAGGCACTCAACAACTCGCTGACTCTTTGTTCTCTTAAATTGTTTTTCCTGTGTCTTTCATTTGGACGCTTCCTGTCGGTGTGTCTGCCGGTCCGATGGTTTGCATTCTCCCGCCGTGTGTGGTGTGCGACGAATCCCAGTGCACGCCCCATCTCGGGTGCTGGAGCACCTGCTCAGGTGCAGGACCCGTGGAAGTCTGATGCAGGACACGATCCCACGTCCCCACCTTCAGGAGCCTGTGGGAAGAGCTATAATAACTTTCTGATGTCCTTTCCCGCTAATTCTCTCCCTCTGATCTTTTTTATTGATCGTGTTTTCTCATTATGGGTCATATTTTTCTGCTTCTTTGTGTGCCTGGTATTTTCTTTTTTTTTTTAAATATTTTATTTATTTATTTGACAGACAGAGATCACAAGTTGGCAGAGAGGGAGGCAGAGAGAGAGGAGGAAGCAGGTTCCCTTCTGAGCAGAAAGCCCGATGCGGGGCTCGATCCCAGGACCCTGAGATCATGACCTGAGCCGAAGGCGGAGGCTTAACCACTGAGCCCCCATGTGTGCCTGGTATTTTCTATGAGATGCCAGATACTGTGAATTCTGCTGCCGTGTGTGTAGGCATTTTTGTGCTTCCATTCATGTTCTCGATCTTTGTTCGAGGACACAGGTGAGTCACTTGGAAACAGTCTGATCCGTTTGGTTCTTGCTTTTTAGATTTGTGAAGGAGGCACCAGAGCAGTATCCAGCCCAGGGCTGCATGTGTCCCACTACAGATGTACTGTTTGTTTGTTTCAAGGTATCTGCTCAGCGTGTTGGGAATTATGAAACCTGTCCCCGCTGACGGGGACACAAACCATTTCCAGCCGTAGGAGCACCACCACCCCCCCACGATGCTTTCAGGTGGTTCTTCTAGATGTGGGTGGTTTCTCACATGTGTTCTCTGATCCTGTTCAGCCCAAGCCTGAAGGAAGCCCCTCCATGCACTCCTGCAGCTCTCTCTCACGCGTGTGTTCTGCCGTATTACTCTTCAGCCCCTTCTGCTCCCAACGCTCACTCCCTCTCAGCTCAGGGAGCCCTGGGCCTGCCCGGGCCCCTCTTCTTGGGCCCCAGCCTAGAACCTCTCCATGCAGTGAACCGGGGCCGTGCTGGGTTTGCCCTGTATTTCCCCTCTGCACGGATCACTGTCCTGTGCTCCCTGGTGTGTGGTATCTAAACACCATGGTTCATACGTTTTGTTTAGACTTTTTGATCCGAGCTGGGTGGCTGGTCAGTCTGGGCCCTGTAGCCCCATCTCGGTGGGAAGCTTGCTTCACCACTTTTCTCCAGGTCCTATCACGGTGCCTGGCAAACAGCACGCTTGGGTCGAAGCAAGTTTAGAGCAGGTGCCGATCTGCTTGGCCCTCGGGGCATCTCTCTGAGAGCAAGAACAGGAAGTCCACGTAGAGGGTCCAAGTTCAGTGGCTGACCAGGTGTCAAGGTGGAGAAGGGGCAGGAGGTGGGCTGGCGGCACGGGGAAGCCAGAGCTTGTGGGGGCAGGCGGGAGCTGTCCCCTGGCCAGGTCCCCGGGAGAGTTCTGTGTGAGTGCTGGGCTGTGCTGGGGACCCCTAAGGACATCTGGTGGGCCCGCCTGGCGCTCCATCCCTGCCCCACCCAGAGGTCAGAGAGGGAGGATTCAAGCTCAGTCGTGTAGTGCCGACACCAGCTTGTGGAATGTAAGGTGCCCTCGTCCCTCTGCTGAACCTCGGTTGGCTGGTCTGTGTACTGGGGCTAATCCCACATGCTCTGCCCACATGGAGTCCCAAAGCTAAGCCAACCTGGACACGGCTGTCCATTTTAAGCGTGTTCACACTGATTTTTCTACCCGACTGTCAGAGGACTTCGGTGAGAGGCAGGGGGCCAGGGGCTCTGTCTGTCCTATGGATGGACAGGGTGAAGCGCACAGCTTTAGCCCCACGGCCATTGGCCACACACCTGGGCTGAGACCGTCCTCAGTCTAGTGCTCAAGTCGCTCGATGGCAGCCTGAGTCCCCTTTGCCCTGCACTGGGTGTCCTGCACGGAAATGCTGCCTCCTGGGAGCGCTCGGCAAGGTCAGGAGACATTCACTGTCACAGCTCAGAGAGGACGCTACCAGATCCCGGCGGGTGGAAGTCAGGGAGGCTGCTAAGTGGCCCCATAGGACCCAGCTCTGCGCTGTCCTGTGTGTGGGTCTGAAATCCCTGGAGGGCACAGGCACGTGCTTGTCCTCACATGTCTGCCTTTGTCCCGCATGTCTAAGGAGAATGCATCTCTTAAACCCCCTCTGTCACCTGTGCCCTCACGAAGGTGAATTCTTCAGGGAGTGCACAGGGCTTGGGGAGCAAACAGTCGCGCCGGCCCGGAGGTGCGTGTCCTGCCGGAGGCCTGAGCCCAGGCCCGTGTGCAGCTCTGGTTTAGGGTTACAAATGCAGGAACAGCTCCAGAGGAGTCCCCCTCCGTCTCTCAGTCCTGCTCTCCGTGCTTCTCTGTGATGGAAGCATCAGAATGTGGCCGGTGTTTTCCCCGGGACCAAACGGCCCCACCAAATGGCTTTCAAATACAGTAAAATTCTTCTCGGTGTTTGCTGACGAGACGTCCCGTCTGGTGTATTTTTTTCTGCGGTCCCTCTCGAGCGTCAGCGAGGCCGGCCCTGAGGACAAGGCCTGTGGCTTCATCTTCGGGAGAACGGGCCTTGTAGCTTCGGGAGCCACCGGCCGGGAACTCCACTCTCCTCCGGGAATTCTCCTCCGGCCCCAGCGGTCCTGCTCACTCCTGGCCCGCACATTCTCTGCAAAGTGCAGATCAGCGGAGCAAGCGTTCTGCCGGGTCCTGCAAGTGCCAGGTGTTACCAGAGATGGGGCAACAGGAGGGCACCGACACACACTCATGCCAGCCTTTTCCAAAATGTGTGTGTGTGTGTGTGTGTGTGCGTGTCTCTGGCCCCTGTTTGCATTTCTTTGCTTCGTGAGGAGATGCTGATGAAACCGTCGGCCCATTTCCGCAGCCCAGACTGCGGCCAGAGCTGCTTCACTGCATTCTGGTGGCAGGAGGGGGGTCCTGGCAGATTTCCCTGCCAGACCCAAGCTCTGCTCACAGTGGGCCTCTCGGGGTCTCCCCACCCTTCTGCGAGCACGGCCTAGACATCGCTCAGTGGACTCCCTGCCATGTGGTGAGACATCCTGTGACTCCGAGCCAGCAGCCCGTCGATATGTGCATTGCCCTGAGACCTGTCCATGCAGGGACGGACCGAGCATTCCCCATGGGGTTGATGTGGGAACACCAACAGCAGTAGCAACCACGTATCCGTGCCAAACACTGTCCCCGTGTGCACCCACGAGACAGGCCATGCCATCACCATCCCCATTTTACAGACGAAGAAACCGAGACACAGAGTTCCAACGGCTAAGGAATGGTGGAGCCACAGGATGTGAAACCCACCAGTCGGCCCCGACACCGAGCGTGTCCGAAACACCCCTTCCTGCCACCGCAGATGCTGGGAGCGAGAAGCCTTCTTTCCTCTGGATCTGCTGAGCCCATTGCTGGGGCCCAGCTGGGTAGCAAGGGAACAGGGAGCGAAGCTCAGGCAGAGGGAGGCAGAGCTGAGAGAGGAAGAGCGAGAGCATGAGCTTTGATTGGTGCCTGGATCCAGCTGTACCTGAAGGATACTCCCAGACATGACACTAGCTGAAGCCAAACTGCGTTTGTGACGTTTCCACCAAACTGTTCTAATCTAATCACACAAGATCAAGACTGCAGCATTGTCCATGCCGGTCTTTACCTTTGCCCCCGTGTTGCCAGTTGCTGATAGAGGTGTTTACAAGAATCCTGCCCCCTGCCTCCCATGCACACTCTTGAGCGTGACAGTGATGCTGCTCCCTCCAGGGGATGTCCTCAGCCAGGCGACCCGCTTTAGCTAGTGGGACATCAGTGCAGATGCCCTGAGCTGAGGGGTGGCTCGCACCCGGGAGCTGGGTGTCTTTGAGTAGGGTTGGGACCTCAGGTCAGGATGCGGAGCCCGAGCTGCCCAGAGGCCTCGTGACAGAGAACCAGGGCGGCCCACCTGAGGGGTACAAGCCACCCTACAAACAGGGAGGGGCGTGGCCGCTTCTCAGCTGACCCAGGTGAGACTTGCTGAAGGCTCGTCCAAACTCCCGGTCCACGGGGATTCTGTGGAGCAAATTGAGCAGATCCAAGCCTCTGAAGTTTTGTCCATCACATCTTGCTAGCAGAAGGGCGGGGAGACCCTGAGAGGCCCACTTCTTCGCTTTTCCAGTCTTTCCGGTGCCCGGTCACCTCATGGGCTGGCCACACTCGGGTACTTCCCTCCCCCGGCCTCGTCCTTGGCCCAGACCTGCTTCTGGATGCCCCCCCCCAACCCTCTCCTGCCACAGACACATTTTCCTAAAACACGACCTTCACCTTGCCCTTCCCTGTAGGTCCTCCTGGCCTCTGGGACACGGGGCTACGGGCCCGACCACACCCGAGGTCCCCACTCCCGGCCGTGCCCGGCCTCTCAGACTGGCCCCACTCCAGGCTCCCGTCTGCGTCCGCCCCCAGAGTGAAACAGTGCCGCCAGGCCCCGAACGGGCCCACGTTTTTCTCTTTCGTAGTGATACTCCTCGAAATTGTGCACTTTTGTCTTTCCTGGGATTCCACCAACGCTCGAAGACCTGCTTCCTCACCAGCTTCCCCGCGAGGCCTTCGAAGAGCGTGGTCTGGGCGGCACCGCTCCTGCCAAGCCCCGCTCACGTCCGGAGCGCGCGCTGGCCCGGAGCGCGTCCTCATCTCTCCATCCTGCTCACCTCTGCATCCCAACCACTGGGCCCCCTCCTCTGCCGTGTTAGACACGTCACAGCCTCTGCCCCCGTGTCTTTTATTACCACAACCAGGTGACAGGCAGCCGAAGAGCCCGAGCAGCTCCAAGGGTCGTCGGTCTGTGATCACCGTAAGGATCGTGCCTCGGAAGGCCGCACCTGTGGAACACCCCCGCCCCGGGCAGCGGGCGGCCCAGGCAAGGGCTCGACCATCCCCTCCAGCCCCTGAGGCTCCCCCGTGCGGGAGGGGCTGCTATGATCCCGTTCACCTGAAGCCCAGAGAAGCGAGGGGACTTGCCACACAGCCCAGCAGGGTTTGAACCCGTGTTGTACGTGGGTGGGTTCAGGTCCGACGTACTCCCCGACCTGCCTCCCCGTGCGTGCTTTTACCCCCTCTACTGTCAGAGCATAAAGCTGCCCGTGCCTTCCCTGGGGCTGCTGGGGTGCACACGGGCCTTGAGAGCGCGAGCACAAGGGCGTGATGCAGCAGATCCCTGCTGAGAGGCGGGGAGGGCAACCCTCCCACCCCCGGCCGGCAGACTCGGTCCTTGAAATGAACTGGTACGCGGCGCTTCATTGGGATGATTTGGCAAAGGAGCTGGGTTCTTCGGGATTGAAGTCGGTACCCCCGTTCCTCTGTGGGAGGTGGCTGGCAGCCAGGGGCGTCTCCGGATCTCCCTGAAGGAGAACCGTAGTCCGTGGACTTCATATAATTACAGGGTGGCGGGGACGCGTGCCCAGCTTCTGCCTCTCCCTCCGCTCTCTGACTCTTCCCTCCCTGGCTGGGTTTCGGGCGTCTCTGGTGGATCCCAGCACCGCACTCCCTCCCTGCCTGCTGCAAGTGCTGAAAGGGGGCCGCCGGTTGTCTCTTGGGGGCTCGGGGATCCAATCAGCAAATGTGCACGGAGCCCGCACACACGGCCAGGGACAGTGTCAGGTGCCAGGGCCGTGCAGCTGCAGGAGATGGCCGCGGGCCTTGCAGAGGGGCTGCATTTGGGGAAGATTTCCATGACAGGCTGCTAGACGTGGTCCAGGTGGGCACCTGGGGACAGGCAAGGTGCCAGGGGGAGGGCTCGTGGCCCTCTCTGTGGCCTCGGTGAAGCGTCCTTGTGGCCGTGAGCAGAGATGCTCCCTTGCGAAGGTCAGAGCACCCGGAATGACAGCCCTGGCTTTGGACCCCTGGCAGCTGGCGGCCACACAGCTATCCGTGCCTCGGTGCCCAGAGCAGGCTTCAGCCCACGTCCAGCCTCCTGCCAGCCGGGCCCCTGGGACAGACGCTCAGTCACCTCACTCAGGTCCTGGGCCCCACGCTCCCCCCGGTTCCCCGTCGATCACGGGGAATCGACGCAGGCCATCAGCATGCATTTCATCTCCGCACCCTCTCTGAGTCGAGACCAAGAAACCAGTGCCTGCGTCACTCACATGCGTAACTAATCATTCCCACGGACTTGGAGTGCCAGAAAGCCAGGCTGTGCCGTCCGACAAGGAAGGACAGAGTTGGGCAGTGTTTGCCTCCACGGGGGAGCAATGCTTCCCTTTTGTCCTCACGTCTAAGATACTATGAACTGGAAAAATCCATAAACACGTTAAAGAAACTCAACTAAAGGCAGAATGTCTAATTCTGCCGCGTGGTGTCCCAACTGGCCCCCCGCAGCCTGCCGGGAACCTCGCACCCTCCAGAAACGGGGCCGTGGTCTGAGCAGGGGCTCAGGCCCTGCAGCCTCCGGCCCACGGTCAGGCCTGTGAGCACTGAGGGGCTGACGGGTCAGTGCCCAGCACCAGGCAGGAGCCCCACGGGACTGGCACACACGTGGACGTCACCATCCCGTCCCCAAACAAGTCCCGGGGCCACAGTGAGGAAAGCACGTGTTGATGCTGCTCCCCGAGGGGGAGCTGCCGACCAGGGCATGGCTCTGAGGTCACCCTTGAGTAAGGACAGCTTGTCAGGGGCCACCCTGCGGCTTCAGCTGTTGCTGGAAATCGGTGCTCCTAGGACACTTCCTCTGGGAGGGAATCTGCTTTCTGCGATGCGCGTTTACTTCACGGAGCTCTGCAGGCGCTTGGAGGGAAGGACCGCGTCCGACTCTGGGGGCCCGGCCCACGGAGGGCGTGCGGCACGTGCTGGATTCAGGCGCGTGTCTGCTCGGGCGTTCGTTTATCTAACCCCACTGTAGGCCGGGCACTGAGAACGCACGAGCGAACAAAAGAAATGCTCCCTCCCTCCTGGGATGACAGCCCAGAGGAGGACAGACGCAAACAGTCCGCGAGCAAGTGCACAGGGAAACCAGCGCATTTCCTGGAGGAATCAGGTCGGACCTCCCTCTCTGGGGCAGGGGCCTCCTCCAGGAAGCCCCCTGAGGATGAGTCGGGTGTTTGTTCGAAGAGAGGACACAGACCGTCTCAAGGGAATGGAGCGTGTGAAGGCCCCAGGGCGGGGGCTTGGCCTGCTCGGGTCAGGGGAAGGGCTGGTGGAGAGGGTAGGCAGGGGCCGGTCCTGTGGGGATTCGAGAGCCCCGCCACGGACTGTGGCTTTCATCTCAGGTGGTGGCCGTCTGGCTCCGTGGAGCCACGAAAGCCAGACCAGAAGTCCTCGTAGGTCGTGGTACAGACAGGGTCAGACTGACAGTGCGAGGGCTTCAGGCGCGACTGGAGACAGAATCGCCCCCTCCTGTCGTGGGTCCTGGGGAGAAGGTGTGAGCCAACTGGGGTTTGCTGGGGCGGCGGTGTGTGCAGGGGCCGGGGCAGGAGTCGGGGCAGGACCCGTAGAGAGGGTGTGGCTGCGCCCGGGAACGTGGAGGCACCTGCGGGTCCCCGGAGGCCTGGCAGAGAGAGGCCAGCCGTCATCCTGGGGCTGGGAGAGGGCGCAGGCTGAGGGCCGTGGGCTGCACCTGCTGGGCACCAGGTGTGGTGGCATCAGGAGGGCCGGCATCACTCCTGGCCTGGACGCAGCGGGGGGCTCGGGGTCGGGATGGCCCTCGCGCCCCCTGCCGTGTGACTACGAACGAACCCTCAGGGCGCAGTGCTCCTCCTGTGTCCGTGCACTTGGCCTCCGCCCTGGGGCTGCCACCCCTTCCACGCACACTGCCCGCCTCAGGCCTCTGAGACGTGGCCGCAGGATTTCGGGGGTCGGCTCCCACATGGCGTCTCTGCGGGTGCTCGGAGCTCGGGCACTGGGCAGTTCTCTGACTCCCTCCTCCTTCCCGTCCCTCCCAGCACGAGCTGGGAGCCGCAAGCCCACGGCCGAGGCAGCCCTGCGGGGGTTAATCTGTACAAGCCCCTCGACTTTCCAGCCGAAATCTCGCCGGAAGCGGCTCCTCACACGGCATCTGTCAGAGCCCAACAGCTGGGGTCCGGCTGCCAAGTGCACCCCTGGGGGCCTGACCACGCCAGCCCTCTCTGTCACTGGAGCCGCACAGCCCCGTCCACAGCTACGACGTGCGGCAACACCCCAGCCCAGTGTTCCTCTGCGGATCCGTCCGGCTTCCCGCCCCAATGGCGTCCCCACACCGTTCCCTGCGGCCGGTCAGCGGCCCCGTGGGGAGGGAAGAACACTGTACTTGCACTGAGCATAGGCAGTGGCCACTGGCCTCGGTGAGAATGGTCTGGCCTCTCGAGGACGCAGCCAGACGCTCGCTCCGTAGCTCCCCACGACAACCCACGTGGAGCGAGGCCCAGGCCACCAGCGGCTGTCACGGTGGCTCGTGCCTCCGTGATGGAGCACAGCCCTCTTTAATGTCTTAAGAGAACATTCCAGATTAACGCATCCATGGAGAGCCCCCGAAACAAATGCCTGGGGTCCACGTGGGCCCCGTGGAATGCGCCTTCTCGTGGCGTCGGCGGGAAGACGTCCCACGGTGGTGATTGCTCCGTGATTGTTTCCATTGGAGGGAATTATACTTGTGGCGGAATTTGTACGGGGCTGATTTATTCTAAATTGTAGGATAAGTTCTAAAGCACGAGGTGTACTCTGTGGAGAGTGTCACGGGGCCTGACGGGCAGCCAGCGAGCTGAGGGCAAGAGGCGAGCGTCGGGTTCAGGCTCTGTCGATACGTGATGACCCTGGTCCTCGCTCTCCCGAGTCTTAGGGCAGAAAGTGTTTTGTGTAACATCTTTAGAAATTAGAGGCCGTTCTCCTGCTGGCTGTCCTTTGTTCCTGGTGGGTTCGCTGAAAGACTGTGAGCATTCGCAGGTGCACGCAGAACCACGACCGTGGCCCTCGCCTCCACGGTGTGTCCTCAGACCCCCGTGACCTAGAAACGTCTCTCGTGCTTAAAGATGCAGAGGTGGGGAATCAGTGTGTCTAGCTGGTTCCGTGCCGGCCACGTTTATATTTTTAATTCACCCTTCAGTTTGGAAAAACAGAGCCTTTCCTCGCATCCTACTCTCACGTGTTCCTCGCGATCATCCCTCGGCAGCTCTACCACGTGGGGTCGGGGCTTCCCCGCTCCTGCTGGCGGGCTTCTTCTGGGCACTCATGTTCCGCGTCCTCCTCGCTCAACCTCGCTAACATGGATCATCCCATGTCGAGAGATCGAGGAACGTGTAGATGCGCCCTCTGCGCGTCTCCGGGGATTAACAGCCCTCCGTGTGGGGTCTGCCAGCGCCCGGGGGGCTACGTGGACCCAGGGCAAGCCCCGGGCTCTGCAGACGGACGGCTGCTCCATCGTTGATGTTGTGACGGAGCAGCGTTGAACTTGAAGCCTCACCCCCGACCCAGGGCTGAGCTCCGGTCTTCAGGTCACCGCCGAAGGGGAGCTGCGCTCTCCTCCCGCATCCGTGAGACGGGCCAGCTGGTCCTGATCCCAGTGACTAACGCGTGTCCCGCGCTCACGGCTCAGACACTAAGGGCCGTGCACACGTGAAGCTCTTCTGTCCTTTCAGCCACCCGGGGGCACGGTTGCTGCCACGACGTCCATTTAGAGTTGACACACCGTGCGGGGTGACTGGGCAGCTGGCTTCTGGAACCTGATGCTCCCGGTCTCGGAGACAAAACCCAGCGGTCTCCAACCACAGGCCCTCAGCAGCAGTATTTGGGGAAACTCCCAGAAAATGCAGCTCCCTGGGCCCCCTCAGGGAGAGTCCAGTCTGTCTGGGAGATTCCAAAGGCCCAGGACTGTGCATTTAACAACTTCTCTTCATATTGTGATGAGGGACCAGGTTTGGGGACCTGTGTTTTAGCTCGCAGATTCCTTGTTGGCAACAGTCACATCGTTCATCTTCAAGAAAGAAAATCAAGGGGCGCCTGGGTGGCTCAGTGGTGAAACGTCTGCCTTCAGCTCGGGTCATGATCTTGGGGTCCTGGGATCGGCCTCCCTGCTCAGAGGGGACCCTGCTTCTCCCTCTCCCTCTGCCCTTCCCTCCTGTCCAGACTCACTCTCGCTCTTTCTCTCTCTCTCAAATAAATAAAATCTTCAGAAAGGAAGGAAGGAGGAAACAAGTGAGAGGAAGAGAGAGGAAGCAGGGAAGTCAAGCTCATACCCACCCTGTACGCTACGGCTCGGCTTGTCCTCCCCCCGGTGTCGTCTGAGGGCAAGACGCGCACCGAGCGTCTGAGGCAGCTTTGTTCACAACAGGCCGGAACCAAGGCAGCCCAGGTGACCGACAGCCAGTGGGTGTGTCGCGCGGTGGAACTCTGTTCAGCAGCGGGAAGGGGCCGCGGCGACCACCTGTGGCTAACAGGGGTGACTGCGGGAAGCGTGTGCGTGAGTAAAGACCCCACGTGGAGGACTTCACGCACAGTGACTCGCATGTGCCTGAGGCTCACACGGAGCGCCGGACTTGCTGTGTCCCCTCCGAGCGCAGGGCATCTGACGTAGTTTCACTTATAATGGCCCTTGGGGAGAGCCGCTCGGCGACATCGGGGCATTACGGTCCGGGAGACGCGTCTTGAGAAGAAAGTTCTTTGCTTCTCAGCGTGAGAACACAGGGCTGTCAGTGACTGAAGCCATCTGGTCTAGAGGGAGCCCTTCGGGCCGGGCGTCACCGTCACCCGAGGAGGATCGTGATGAAAATCCCAGTGTATTTGCCTCCAAAGTTTCCGGAACTGGTTCTGCGTCCGTCACGTGACCCTACAGTTGTTCCCACGCGCGCTGCTGAGATCACGCTCTCGGCATTTCTTTCCGGCCCTCCTCACGCCGAGTGCACGTGACTGTCATGTGACGTCCAATGTGAGGATCTTAAAATACGCCCTGATTGTTAAAGAAAGAGAAAATGACGTTCGGGGTCCCACAGGCTGGTTGACTGCAACTGTGCAGGCGCGGGCAGTCGGTGAGGTCCGCGCGACTGCACTCGGGGTACGTTAGGCTTCACCAGGAACCGCCCGGTGCTGGGTCTCCTTACCAGACGCCTCTGCCTCAGCTCCTCGGGAACGAAGTGCCTTGTAGAAGAACAACCCCCTCTGACCGCCGAGTCCTTCACCGTCCGACACACGGCGCACGACAGAACCTGCTGCGGGTCGCCTCCCAGCACTTGTACACGTGGTCCCTCAGCCGCGGGCCTGCCTGTCTGGTGAATAAGCCTGGAGGCAGCTCGTCGGTTTTTAGGAGTGTGTGACCGGGTGGACAAGGGCACCTCAGACCCAGTGCCTCAGACGCCGTAAACTCAGCCCTGGTGTCCATCACGCACCCCCAGGTGGACCGTCTAGAGCTCCTGCCCCCAGAGCTCTCGTGGGAGGGGATCTGAGTGGCCTGTGAGACTTTCCTGATGCCGGTGAACTGCGCCACCGAACGCTAATGAAAAGCGAACGAGACAGAAAAGGGGGACGACTCAGAGTGACCTGTGTGACTGGAGTTCGGGTAGTGGATGGGATAGTAAACGTCCACGAGACTGTGGTTTGGTCTTAGAGATCAGAGGAAGAACTTCCTTCGGAGGCAGTTGTAAGACAAGTGCACCTTGTTTCGCGTTGTTCTGACCCCGTGCGCATGCATCCCTGCTTCGCTGGTGGTGCCGACCAAGGTGGTGGTGCTGGTGACCGTGGCGTAGGTGCTGTGCGTTGGCGGTGCTGACTCAGTGATGGCGGCACTGATGCTGGTGGTGCCAGTGTCGTGTCGGTGTTGGCGGGCTGTTGCGGGTCCCTGCTTTTCCAGGGGAAGGCTCGGTAGAGAGACGGCCACCTACCGTGGGCCAAGCGTCACTGAGACTAGAGATGCCATGGCGAAGAGGTGACACGAGACGCCTGTCCCCATGCAGCTCTCTCGGTCTGCGCAGCACATGGGCACGACGCCCCAGTCAGCACACGTGACGGCATCCGAAAGCAAGAAGGGTTGTGAGCAGAATATGAACGTTCAGCGTGGTCGCCAGCAGAGAGCTGGGTGCCTTCAGCCTGAGCAGCAGGGCAGGTGTTCAGAGACCAAGATGAGTGGAGAGGCTGAAGGCTGCCCCTGGACACGTCCTCCCTGAGCACGGGGCCAGGAAGGCGCCGGGGGCTGACGGGTGGGCATGGAGCGTCATGTCTGGCATCGAGCAGCCGCTGTGATCTGCCAGGAGGTTGGCCCATGGCTTGCATTCAGCCCTGTGTGGGGAGCCCCGCGGGGCTGAGTGAAGTCTGGACACTGACCCCGGGACTCAAGAGAACCATCCAGACCCACCTGCTTCTAGCTCAGACTCCTCGCTGGCAATGCAGCAGAGCGGCTCCCTCCCTCTCCGGACCTCTTTCTGGAGGAGGCCCATGCAGGCCAGCCGCACGCACTCAGCGTGGACCCTCCCAGAGCCCACAGTCCACACGACGGGCTGCGTGCACGCCGCTCGGTCTGTCGACCTGCTTCCCCCGCTCCCGATGACGCGCAGGAGTAACCTGGTGGTTCTGCGCGTTTGCCTCTCGCAGAGCTTGCTTCCCTTCTGAGGGCCGTTGCCTCTGTTCCCTGTAGAAATACATTCTGGAAAAACAGGCCTCATGTGGAGGGGCACCGAGCTGAAATGGGGAAAGTCTCAGTGGCCTCAGCCCACGGGCCATGCCGTCTGTTCTCGCGCACGACGGCGGCGGCAGCACCGGCGTGGGTTGGGGGCACGGAGCGCCTCTGTGTCTCCCTGGGAGCAGTGGTCCGCAGGCGGGACCACGGTGCAGTCCACGGAGCTGTGTGGCAGAGTCTGATGGGCCGGCAGGGTTCATCGGTCCTCCCTGCCTTGCCTGGGCTTGCAGGGTGCTGACTGGCCCGCCAGAGTCACGGCCCCTCCCACCCCACCCCTACCCTACCCCGTGAGGTCGGGCCCCCCCGAGAAGAGAGCGGACCCAGTGAGTGTTCCTCCGTGATCGAGAGCCCGTGAGCACGGTCGGGTGGGCTGTGGAGCCAGAGGCAGCCCCTCGTCCCTGCTCTGTGGTCCTCTGTGACCTGTAGGGTCGCCCCCTGAAGCAAGACCTAAAACCGACTGAGATGCCAGTTTCCGTTGTGGGAGGGTCTAGCCACTACGTTACCCCAGGCAGGACAGCGGGTAGAGGGGGTGGACGTTTGGCTCAGCTTGTCCCCCACTGCTGCACGGAGGAGCCTGGTGGCAGTGGCCGTGCCCCGTGGAGCCCACCGCGCTGGGACGGTCTCCACGGACCCTGTGCATGAGGCTCCGGGAACCCCAAAGCTTCCATCCCGGCTCCCGATTGTCTTAAAATTTATTGCTTCTGTTCGTCTTGAAAGTTAAGAGATTTGCATAAAATGCTGCCTTTGTCTCCCTTATTTTTTCTAAACTTGCTAACGAAATCTCCATCTCTGCCCTCACGTGCTGTGTGCAAATCGCTAAAATCTATAAACCTTGAATAGATTTCGAAAATCATACACTGCTCTGAGAGAAACGCATAAATGAGTCTTTGTATTTGAAGTTTTGTCATTTAACAAATGCATTGTTATCCATTATCCCTTCAATACTTAATAAACAGCTCGTAATGAAATACAGAAGGGCGCGTCGGGAAGGGCTTTTTCCCCTTCCTTTCTTTCCAAAACAGCTATTTCCTTGTAGGTAGTAATTTTGTTTTAAGAAGAGCGATGTTTAGCGCCAGGCCTTTTAATAAAACATGTGCGAGGGAATAACTCTCCTAAAACATTCTGTATCTACAAAAATCTATACGTGGGGACTTGGATTATTCTCTAATGGATTTTGTTACGGAGCAGCTTAGAGTTTTTCTAAGAGACATCTCGGCGAAGGCATCAATCTTGGGTAACCAGGCCCGGGAGAGAAAGGAACGCATTAAACTGGCGTCATTCCCTCCTTGGGAGAAGCCGTCCCCTGCTCTCGGGCTACTCTTTCCTTCCAGAAGGGAGCATGCTGCAGCTGTGGACCGTGCGAGCATGTGGCTTTCTGGGCACCTCTAACGTGACAAGCCACACACAAGGCGGCCCGCATGCGTTCACCGAATCCAGTCTTCGGGTATGCGCCATCTGCCAGGTGCCCTGTCTGCCCTGGGGAGACTGAGGCAGCCAGAGGCCTGTCCTCAGGGAGCCCACCTGAACGCCAGGGCCAGCAGAGACTCGAACCCAGGAGCCAGGTGTGGAGGCCCACGCAGCACGCACCTGCTGCGCGACACACGGACATTATGGGAGGCGAGAGGGACGAGAGGAAGTCGGCAGCAGGGAGCAGGAGGAAGAGGACACCCTGGACATTCCCACCTGCTGCGGGGGGCTGGGGGGCCACGGCAGGATTTCCCCTTGTCTTCATCGTGAAGCCCTTTAGACTTTGGGAGGAGCTGAGCCAGGAACTCCAGGACACCCCGCCCCTGGGGTACATTCTGCCTGAGCGTGTGGCTGCGTGGTCTCCGGCCACACTCATGCCCACGTCGCCGTCCCGGTCCAGGTTCCAAACCGTAGCGCGGACACCTCGTTAGCAGGGGCTCGGGATCGGCTGGTGTTTGGAAGTAGACGCTTACAGAGGGAAAAAGCCAGACATTCGAAGTTCAACACACGCGAGTAGCCAAAACTGCCCTCAGGGCACGGAACATTCCAGAAAGTCCTCTTGTGCCCAGTCCCTCCCCACCCAGCCCCAGAGTCCATCTCTGTTGTGACGTTTCTCCGTCACTTGCCTGCAGTGTGTCCCCCATTAGTGCACCTGTTTGGGGCCGACCTCGGGTTTGGTCTTGGTTTTGCCAGACGAAGGTTGTTGCCCGTGTGCAGCTGTGGTGCACGAAGCCGCCACGGCCACCGGTAAACGTGCCGCTGGGGCAGGTGTTCTCGGCTGGTCCTTGGTGGGCACTCTGGGCCGCGTAGTCTCGTCGTCGGACGTCAGTGCGGAGGCCGCGGTCTCCGTGCACCTGCCGTCCACCTGCCGTCCACATGGGTGCGTAACCCGACCCCTGTGCTCCTCCCGCCTCCGTCTCTGCGCGCCGTGTGGGTCTGGGTGCCGACGTGCCCCTGGGGTGGGATGCGCGCCCCAGCAGGTTTATCGTTAACGCTGTTGGAGCCGGAGCTCCCCCTGTCTTTGTGTCTCCGTCCGCCTCCCGTGGCGACCCCTCTTTTTCTCTTCTCTTCCTTTTTATGTTAATCGATGCTTTATGTTTTCTTCTGGAACTTTGTTAGGTGTTCGAGTCTTACTTCTGCCCTTTACGTAGGCCTTGGGTGGCTCTAGGGATTACGGTGCACACCACCGTCTCCTCGAAGCTTCATTCAGGGGGAAACCGAGGCAGAGCCGACGGAAGACGGGCGGCGGACACCAGTGAGGGAGAGGGGTCGCAGCCCAGCCTATCTGTGGTCCAGCAGGAGAGGACATTCACGGTGTCTGTCTTGGGTGACCACAAACCTACACCCAGACTCTCCTTACCCTGTAAATATCAATGCTTTCATAACGGATGTAAGCAAGCCCGGCTCCAGGTTTATTACCTCTTCGAAAATAATTCCGTTGAATAACTGCTGAATTCTTAAATCCCCTCAATATAAAAAGCTTTGGCTATTAAGATAGACTCCCAAGAACAGAACCACGGTGCTGAGTCTCGTCACCTGCCCCACTCGGCAGCTGAGTCGCAGACGCGCAGGACCCTAACCCTAACCCAGGATCTGTGGAAACTCTGTCCTCCGGGCTCAGTCTCCTCTGTGAAAGGGAGCACAGCGGAGCAAAGGCCCTGGGGCCCTTGCCTCCCCGAGTGTGGACAGAAGCTCGTGAGCCATGAACCTGAGCAGTGGGGTCGGGCATGTGGGTGAGCGAGCCAAGTGTCCGGCTGTGCGAGGACGGTTGCTCGGCTTGCTCAGTGTGGCCGGCCGTCCCGCAGACCTGTGTGTGTAGGGACCTGTGGGGACAGTGGTTTGCAGTGAGACCACCCCGGGGCAGGGGCCACGTCAGTGATCCGCGCCTTGGGCCAGATGCCTCTGATTGATCCTGGGTCTCCAACACCTCCGAGCCTCATGTGCTCATCCCCAGACTGTGGGGGACAGTTCTGTGTCTGGGAGGCTCAGTGGGGTCATCCATCCAAAGCTCTCAGAAGGGCAGCAGCCCATCTCAAGTGTCACTGAGCTGTCACTGGGCCATTCTGTTACTGTTCGTGATGGCTCTTGTTGCCATGACAGTGGCCCTCGGTGTGAGAACACGTCCTTTCCTGTCAGGAGCCACTGGGGCGTCCCCCTCAGACGTGGGGTCGCCCGGCTGTGGGGGACCTCCTTTGGCTTCAGCATGGGGGAGCGGTCAGCAATCCGTCTCTATTACTGTTGTGTTTGTCAGATAACGAAGACAGCACGGGCTGCGCCGGGAAGTGGAAATGAAATTTGTAATAGCCTCTCTAGGGGTAAGGAAGGAAGGAGGGCGCAGGCGGCCCCAGTGTGGCGGCCACAAATTACAAAGTCATTACTCACCCTGGCCTCCGGAGCCACAAAGCGGGTTAAAACGCTGGCCCGGGAACGAGCTCTCACGCGGGATGCGCTCACGGACACCGCGCGTTGTCCCAGCCGAGGGACATGCACACGCAATGCCCAGCTGGGTTGGGGCTGGCGCCTGCCTCGCCTGGACATCAGGGTCCACCTCGGACCACGACAGAGCTCGCCTCCCAGGGACACATGCTCTGTGTGCACTTGTGGAGGAGGGAAGGACACGGGACGAGGGACGTGGGTGTGTGTTGCCGTTCTGTTCGTGCCCCTGGGGGCGTGTAGAGGTGAAGCCGGCGGGGTGCCCCTGCGCCCACGTACCGTGGGAAGGAGTCGGGAAGAGGCTGTGCCTCTCTAGCAGGCGGGCAAAGTGGGAGCATTTCCCATAAACGTTCCTAGTCCGTCTTTGTAAGTGGTGTTAAGACCATTGGCCAGTCGAGCACCTGTCCTCTGGCCCCACGGCCTGGGATCCCAAGAGAGCCCGGATGCAGGAGGTGCACTGGGTGTCTCGGGCCCCACATGGGCACAGGCAGGTGACCACATGAACCCTCTTGTCTTGGAGACGGGAAATGCAAGCTCACTGTGCTTGAAGATCTGAGCGCTTAGCTCGGTGATACTGCACCGGGCCTGGCTCTCCAGGGGACCAATGTGGCCAGGGGAGAAAGAACTTTCTTCTCTTCTCGGTAGTGATGACCTCTGTTTTTTGTAGAGCCCTAGACCGCTCGTACCTGCTTACGCTTGGAGCAGGAGAAAAGCCCGAGTGGGGAGCGGCCCCGCAGCCACCACCTTCACTCAAGCGGCTTCTCTGTGGCTGATGTTAAAGCCTCACAGGTTCAGTGTTGATGACCCCTTCCCGTGTGCAGCTGAGGACAACGTAGATAACGCGTTATTCTGTCCGGCTTCTGTGCGGCAGCGCCGTTACGGATGGACGCAGGGAACCGGAGACAGACGGAGTTAGACCCTCTAGGAAATGCCCCGGCTTACTGCTGTTTACCCGGCATCGTTGCAACTCAGAAACAACTTTAGTGGTTTTAGTGATGCAGCTGGAAGAATCGTGGCCCAGAGGTCAGGAGCCCCCTTCAGCCTGCTGCCCCGCTGCCTCTGAGGGCACCTGTCTCCACCATGGGGAGACGGCCCTCTGGTTGTGCGCCTCAGGGCACAGCGGGCGGAGGAAAGTGGTCTAGAAAGCGTGCCACACCATGCAGATTACCTGGGGTTCCGGAATGCTTGCGATAACCAGACTTCAGCTGTCAGGGTCACCCCCATCATTAGGGAACCAGGGGGAGCACAGCCAGACCCCACTAACAAGGCTTCTCTGTTCTCTCCTTTCTAGGTAAGTGACCCGCGGCTAAGCCGGACGCGCGTGCCCTTCACACACCCGCCTCTCCTGCGAGAACGTGTCTCGGCGGCCCCGGCTCCCTCGTGGGTGCCGAGCGAAGGTCCCGTGTGAACTGGGAGGACTGGTGAGCGCCTCTGCCCCTCCACCGTGCGCGAGCGACACCGCTCCCGTCTCCGAGTCTGTGATGCGTCGCTAACTTGTGCACGCGAGGGAGGGGTGGGAGTGAGGTGGCCGAGCAGCGAACCAGAACAGGAGCCACTGGGCTCTCTGGCCGGAGAAACCAGCATAGAGGGTGGTTAGATTTGGGGCGCCTGGGGGGGCACCGTCGGTTCAGCATCTGACTCATGGTTTCAGCTCGGGTCGTGATCAGGGTCATGAGATCGAGCCCCGCGTCAGGCTCCGCGCTCACAGGGGGTCTGCTGGGGACCCTCTCTCCCTCTTCCTCTGCCGCTCCCCTCCGTGCTCTCTCTTTCAAGTATGTAAATAAATCTTTAGAAAAAGGAATGAAAGTGGGTAGACTCCGCCGGGAGGCAATCCGTGAGGCCCAGATGACCCAGAGTGCGGGATTTCAATGCGAGCTTCGGACCCGCTCACACCTCGAGGGAGACCCTGCCTAGCTACGCCCCGCCCTGCCCCCGCCGGCAGAGGGTCCGTCTGCTCTGCTGAGTATGACCTGGTGGCTCGGACACCTGCTGGGCGTCTATTCTCTGCTCCCCCGGGTGTCCTCGGGCGGGCTCCTTCCAGGCTAACATGGTTCTTTTGGTTTGTGGTAACTAGTTCGGAGGTGTTCTCATTTAAAAACAAAAACTGTAAGTAGCTGCAAGTGTGTCCTGCTCCCTGGAGGACAGCGCTGGGGGCAGCGAGAGGCTGGTGTGGCAGGAGACGTGTTCTTGGCACCTGAGCTGTGCGGGGAAGGCTTACCCGGGTCTCAGTGGGGCGTTTCTCCCTCTCTCGAAGCCTGTATGCACATCTACTCATGCTGCTGTCCCGAAAAGAAAACAGCAAAGCCCAGCCACTAGCTCTCCCATGCGGGCGGTGACGCGTGTTCCCACATACCCACTCGTGTCGCGTAGGGGTCAGCACAAGGAAGAGCTTCTGGGATCGAGGGAAGACAGACGGCCAAGTGCAAAGTAGAAACATGCTAGAGGTGACAGTTTTCACCGTCTAAGCTCGCCCGGCCCCACATGCTGGGGGGGGGGGGGGTGCTTCCTGCGTACCAAAAGGAGCCTCACCGTGGCGGTGAGCTTCCCAGTATCCCGGGAGTAGAGGGAACTGTGACCTCATGACAGAGAGCCATTCTTCCTTCTCTGTCATCCCGGGTGGAAAGTACTCTGGCCAGAAGACCGAAAATACTCCCATCCGTATTCACAATCAGGTCCCACCCCGGTTGGGGGAGTAGGGGGCCAGCCGGCCTCCCCCAGCTCCAAATTCTGAGACAAACACTGGGAGGGTTCTACAGGGCTGTTTGGCCATTTCACCTAATAAATGTTATAAATAAATAACTTTAAAACAAAACTCACTGACTTTCTGGAACCAAAGATGACCTGTCCGTTGAACACTCCCTCGGTGGCCTGCTCGGATCCCGGGGAGAACCTGGGAACGCCGTGGGTGGGACTCGCCCTGGGAAGCACGGGGAAGGCTGGACGGTCGTGTTACGAGAGACGGGGAAGCCAGGGTCCTGGGCTGCTGGGCGTGAGTGGAGAAACTGCTTACGAAACAGGACGCCCGGTCGGCTGAGGCCCTCTGGGGCGAAGACGTGCAGGCTGAGGGGAGGCCTCGCTCCAGCTCTCACGGAGCTTCGGAGGCCAGCGGGCCCAGGGTGAGACCTAATTGCAAATGTGCGGGACTTTCTTTAAGATGAGGACAAACAAAAACAGGGGAAAAGCTCATAAAATAGAGAACGATTTCAATAAAAATGAGTCTAAGCTCTTTTGAAAACGCAGCTTGGATTTCCGGGATAGCGGGAATGTGGACGCTGGGTTGTGTCCTGCAGGTTCCGAGTCTGGGGGCCGGGGGGGCCCTCACCTGCCTCCCTGTGTCTGTGGAAGGGCATAGGTCACAGGTCACGTGAGGTCCTTGCGTCCAGGCGTGGCGTCTAGCCGCGGCGTGATCGAGGCAGCGGTGTCCGTCGCCACGTGCTGAGTGGGCTGGGTCGTTCTTCCCTGTCCTCGGCCTCGTGTCCTTCAGCCGGTTGGGTGAGTCTGAGGAAAAAACGGACGATTTTTCTGGTTCCCTTTGAGGATCACCACTTAGTGTCATGATGAAGCTCTGTGTGTCCTTGGCTCAGCCCACAGGGAGAGATGCTGCAGGTGAACCAAGAACGCCCTCGGTGGCGGGCTGGTTTTCTCTGGAAACCCCCTTCCTAGCTCCGCGCCTGAGCTCCCGGCGGCTCCTTCCAGCTCACTGCGTCTGCACTGAGGGGCCCACTTGTGCCCCGGCTTGGCTCAGGGCCCTGCTGTCCTTGGAACAGGGACCTCACTAGTCACCGGTGTCTGGAGGGGCACTGGGGTCCCCGGGGCTCGGCTCCCGTGGCGCTGCGGAACCCTCCCGACTCTGTGGGGTCACTCCGTGGCTGGACACCCCTGGGGCCAGGGCACGTGACTGCCCGGGGACACTTATGTCTTCATCTGGCCCGAGACTGGCTTTGTCTGGGGTTCAGAAGGCAAAGGCATCCTATCAAATTCCTGTTGGAGAACTTGTGTTTCCACCTCCATGGCCAGAGGTACATGTGCTGCTGCAACGAAGCTCCAAAACGTCCTCACGCATTATCCCGGGAGGACCCCCACCCCACCGGGCTCTGTGCGGCAGCACCTATAAGGCGGGGCTCCCAGCCGGGGTGGCCCGCACCCAGGAGTTTGCGGCAATGCCTGGAGCTCCCCAGGAAAGCGTCCGTCCACCGGCATCCAGAACGAACAGTCCGGGATGCTTCTAAACATCCCGCGTTGCATGGGACCACCCGCAAGGGAGACACAGGCTACCCAGATGTCGCCGGGGCCCGGGCTGAGAGACCCCGAGTTCACCAATGACGGGAGCTTGAGAGGAATGAACACGAACACCATGTGAACGTTGAGTTAAGGAATGTTGATACCGACGGCTGAAACGGGCCGTGTGCCAAGTTCAGGAGCTCATGTCATCCTCAAGCCCGCGAGGAGGTGTGGTTCTGACACTCTCCTTGCAGATGGGGAAACTGAGGCCCAGAGGAGCTCGGCAGCCAAGCAGGACCGCACGATGTTCTGGTGACCCGCTGCGCTCCTCACCCAAGCAGGGGCCGGGCCGCTAGGGGAGGGGGGTCCTTCCCGGGCAGACCCTTCCCGCGCCCCGCGTGGTCCCAGGCCTCGCCCGCGTGCCGGCCCGGTCCGCACGCCACAGCCGCTGTCCTTGCCACGTGCCAATCTGACTAATGACCTAATTGGTACCAGAAACACAATTACATCAGTTCTCTCCCCGTGGCTCCACGTGGCTCCGCGGGCAACGTTCCCCTTGATCTCGGCCCGGAGTCCGCGGGAAGGGAAGCGCACGCCCCCCTCGTCCCCACACACTGCCTGCTCATCACTTTCCCGGTTCCGCCCCGAGGGCCTGATTTAGAAGGAGCGGCTGGTTTAATGGGGGGAAGAAAGATAAAGCAACAAGGCGGCGGCGTGCGCGGGGTGCGGGGAAGGTGTCCTCTTCCCAGACACAGCTCAGCGCCCCTGCTCTCCCTGTTTAACATTTTGCTGAAGATGTAGGGCTCGGGGCTATTTTTCTTGCAGAAATTATTTTTAAATTCACATCTGCTTTCATTCCCGTCTTGGAAGGAAGGTCTGTGATGTGAGGTGTGCGGGGCGTGCCCGCGGCCGCCACAGGCAGGGGTAGAAGGAGGGGAACGCCGACGGGGGGGGGGGGGTCAGGGCCGCTGCCGTGACGGTACGGGGCTATCGGCGGGGGGAGGCGCAAAGTCACCCCTAAACGCTCAGGAGATGGCCACACGTTCCCTGGCTCGCCGGGAGCACCCTGTGCCCGCACACAGGGTAGCAGCTCTGGAACCCAGTCCACCGCCCACAGAGCGAGGGGCTCGGGCGCGACTTACTTTCAGCCTCTGCTCCGTGACCCTGAGGAGACCAGGAAACCCCGTGGGTGGAGGAGCGCGGCCCCCGACCTGAGGTCTGTGCAGTTGGACTCTGACGTGCCACTGGACCCGTGAGCCGCGGAGCGTGTGCTGCCCTCATGGGTCGTGCCCAGCGTGCCAGACGACACGTGTTTACTGGGCCGAGGACCGGGACTGGGCTGTCCTGTGTCGTGACGGCCGGCATCCGGACCGGCACAGGACAGGCACGACATCATTGTCGGTGGGAAAAGCAAAGACAGAAGGAGCACGTGAGGGCGTCGTCACTGCCGGGAGTGGGGGTCTGCGGGTCGCTGGGGAGCCGGCCACCCCCTGCCCACGTGCTCAGGGGGGTGACTCGTGGCTCTCACCGCAGCTCTACGTGGACTTTCCTGTCTGTACCCTCCACTCTCCATCAGACCTTCCCTGGGGCAGAGTGGGGACATCCTATGACATGTGGCAAGTCGGGGAGAACCTGATGCGCTCACCTCCGGAGATGGCGATCATGCGGGAGGACGGGGCAGATGCGGGGAGCAGCACGCCAGGCTGTCCCCGGTCCCCCATCAGGTCCCCGATGCCGGTGAGAGCAAAGACAATGGGACTTCTCGTCAGGCTACCTGTGCACATGGGGGGTGGAGGGGAGCAAGCAGGGAGTGTGGGCCCCTGTCCCGGAGGAGCCTCTCCCCGAATTACGCAGGAGGAGCCCTGCCCACTCACGGACGAGCCCCCGTGCCCCTTCTCATGTGTGGAGCGAGCGAGAGCCAGAGCCCCAGGCCGTGCTCTGTGCCTGCAAGATGCGGTCCGACACGGCTCGGCCCGCGACGCGGACTCTTCTGGAACAGGGGAACGTTCAGTGTGCCTGCGGGGCCCCCTGGTTCTCGTTGGCGGCTGTCGTGCGGGGCTTTCTTGGTAAACGGGGAGTGGGGAGAAGCGCTGAAGTGTGGCGTGTGTCCGTGTCACTCCTCCCCCCTCCACGTTCCTGCTCTGTGACTCGGCCCGAGTGTACAAGGAACGAGTTCAGTGACTGTGTGGCTCACGGTGAAACGTGGAGCTGCCCACAGACTTGCATGTAGCGATGCTGGCGGCCCGCGAATGGCCATGAGGGGGTCCCGGGGCGAGGGCTGTCCACCCGTTGTCCCATCAGCGGATCGGGGCCTGTTCCTCCTCGGGGTGACGGAGGGGACTGGTGCGGGGCGGCCGTCCAGTCCGGGACCTTCAGGACACGCACGGGGCACCCGGCCCCCCGCCGCAGACACGAGGCCACTCTTCAACGCAGGGGCCCGCCACCACCCGATTTCCCCGCCGTGTGGCTCTAGTGACACACGCCCCTATGGAGAGAGTTGGGTTTTCTCGTTTGCCTGAGTGAGTTTGCAACGTGTTGTGTGAGTTTTTGAGAAGAATATAGTTTCTTAAGTCAGATGCAACAACCAAAAATAAACATATATACACACACACACACACACACACACACAAGCATTTATAAATACAGACACTTTCTCCAAAGGTAATTTTTCTAAAAGCCAGAATAGCTTTTGGTGCCACATCTAATTAGGCAAGTGTAGAACAACGCGGAGCCCTCTTGATTATAATGACCGTCTGCAGATAATGCGGCATCAGATTAGCTCACTCAACATCTACTTTGTAAGTAGATTTGGTTTATTTTTAGCTCTTATTTGAAGCCAGGAATTGAAATGGAGAGGAAGGGTTTCGACGATGGTGTGAGACCAAGGGGAAGGCGCCCCAAGGCACGGGCACACGGCTCTTCTGCAGGGTTACGTGCTTTTGGGGTGGAAGTGTGCGGAACAGGTACCAGCAGGGCTCACCGTGCCGCAGGGATAAGCTTCCACTCCAAGGAGAGCGGACGGCGGTACACTTGAGCATAAATGTCACATCTCGCAAATGCGTGACCACGGATCTCCAACTGCCAAGGTCACCACCAACAAGGGAAGTCTGAGGAACCGTCACAGCCCAGTGGAGCCTGAGGGGACACACAGACGGGCAGTCCTGTGGGGTCCCGGGTGGGGTCCCGAGGATGTCTGAATGAAGAACGGGTCTAGTTTCTAACCGCGGGTCCGGATCCATTTGCCGACCATAACGACCACACGCGTGAGGGGAAGGCAGGTGCGGACGGTGTGGGGGGGCTCTCTGGGCTGTGTTTGCAGCTTTTCTATAAATTCAAAACCACTCTAAAATTAAAAGGCTGTTTTGGAAACATGAACGAGGTAAACGAGCCACCGGGTCTTCTACCGCTGGAGAAGAACCGCGGCCGTGCGATGTTCTGGTCTCTGCTGTCGTCTCTGTGCCCAGTGGTTCGCAGAGGGAAACCACACAGGGGTGCAGCTTCATATCGTGCTGTTTCCCCTTCTTGTTGTGGGGACACAACACCGTCCCGGTGTCACTAAAGATGGTGGGGGTGACCCGGCCGTCAACAGGGCCATCAGCATGTAAGCAAATGCTCCCTCTGGAAACAGCACCGTCCTCAAGCCGGAAGTGAGTTCAGACATGGATTCTGTGCAGCAGACGCCTCCCACCCGATGTGGCCCGAGGGCCCCTCGGTGTTGGGTCTTCGTGCTCCGAGGGGCAGAAAGCATCCCCAGCTGTTGGAAGCTAGTCCTCCTGCCTCTGTCCCTGCGTCCCCACGCGCTGGCGGGCGAGGAGCCGGTGGCCCGCTCGGGGGAGGCCGGAGCACCGCATGGACCGGGGGCCGCCGCGGCGAACGCGAGGGCGTAGGACGGGCGGCCCGGTCGTTTCCGCGCATCCAGGAGCCGAGGCGTCTTGAAAACACGGCTCCGGTGTTTGGTTCGTCCTCCGCAGCCGGCGCTGGAGCGTTTCTACCGCGATCGCTCGTGACATGCTTTCCTCCTCACCCTCCTTATCCCCTTCTGACGACCCACTTCTGGCCTCTGTTGCCGGCACTTGCGGAAGTGGGTCACGCGAGGAGGCAGGCGGCGTGATGTATGTTTCCGTGGACTCGGCCACTTGACCTGCCGCTCTGCCAGGCCCGAGACGACAGGAAGCTTATTCACACGGCAGAGAGGCAGCGGCGCCGAGCAGAGCACGGTCAAAGCTAAGCGATCGGGGCTCGTTTCTCCGTGTGTGAGAGTCTCTCTGGCAGCCTGGCGGTAAAACCCGCAGCGTCCTCCGAGCTCACGCACGCACACGGGCACGCCCAGCGCAGCGGCCAGCGAGGGAACGCACGCGATGGGCGACTGAGGATTGTAGATTCACACGCGCGATCGCCTCTGTCGGGGGGCCGTGGAGGCCCAGCCCCCACGGACGGCCAGACAGCGGACGGCCAACCACCCGGCCGTGGGGCACAGCCTGGTTGCACTGTTGCCCAGGGCCGGGTCGGCAGATGCAGCGGGACCTGAAGACAGAGTCTGGGCAGGTGGAAACCGGAATGTGCCCGTGCAGACGGAGGAGGTCCTCGTGAACTTTCAGCTTCCCAGCGGCCCTCCTGGCCGTTCTCAAGAGCAGATACAGAGAACTCATTTGCTGTAGGCGTCTGGTCAGGAATGGAGGAATTTTCCAGATATTTACAGTCTATCCATGAGAAAAAAACGTGGCCAAGTTTCAGATGTCGCGTGTTGAAGGGGAACCACAGTAAAGGTGTGGCAGGAGAGAGAAGGGGGGACGGAAAGATGTGAGGTGTCGTCTAGGCCAGGGGTCCCCACATGTGGGTTTACCTCGGAGAACTGCAGCCGCTGGTGTGGACTGGGCGGGCCTCTCTGCCACGGCGATTCCCGTGCTCCCACACCTGCCAGCCACAGCCCTGCTCGGTGGCTGTCCCAGACACGGAAATTGAAGCTCGGGTGCCGACACCTGTCGAAGTCGTCCGCCTCTGCCTCCCCCAGGATGACGTGGGGCGCACATTGCTCACACCCTCGTCTGTAACCCCCCACACAGCCTGGCAACGGGTGTCCAATCACATGGCCGTAATGGGGAGCCATGATGGGGGGCCGGCTACCCCCAACCCCTGACCCCCCAGACCGTGTCCCCACATCAGGCTGCAATGGAATGGAT
Source organism: Martes martes (assembly GCF_963455335.1). NCBI lineage: Eukaryota > Metazoa > Chordata > Mammalia > Carnivora > Mustelidae > Martes > Martes martes. The sequence continues at coordinate 2,037,130 of NC_137896.1, read as the reverse complement.
ACGGGACACCTCTTCCTCTCTCTCTCCTGGAGGACATCACCAGCCCAACAAGCAGACGAGGGCGTTCAGGTAATAAGTGCACACCCCGTCCCGGGGTGAAGGTGAAACTCGGTTTCCTGCTAGCTCTGAACCAGCTCCTCCCCCCACGCCCCCAGGGCCTTGTGCTGCAATCACAGCCCCCAGGACAGACGAGAGCCCTGCAGAGCGCAGAGCTGGGGCCGATCCAAGAACCCCATCCCCACGCCAGATACACCCCTCCTGGAGCTGTCCTTTTACTAAGCATCCCTCAAAAGGAGCACGCGGGAGTAGAGGCGCTAGCACATTTCAAATCACTAAATTTCTGGGTTGAAGATCTTTCTGATCAGATTTTCAAACAACTTTAAATGAATAACGCTCCACTGGAAAACACACACAAAGCTATACAGGCCTTCAATAAGGAAATTTCAAACGCTGAATATAGACACAGCTGATATTTACAATGATTTCCAAACGATGTTAACCCAGCCATTAGCAAAGTTTACAATTGATTTTAATGAGAACCTTCACCATATGGAAAAATCCACCCCCCCCCGCCCCTTCTCTCTCCCTCCTTTCTTACCCCTAAAATATGATGCTCATTCCGTAACATCCTGAAGTGCCAGCTGTGCGTGGAAAACTTGCTGTCTGTCAGCATCTGGGAATGGTGATAGGATGTCCTTACCTCTGCAGTGTGAGATGGGAGGCCACGGGGGGCCGGGGCTCAGCCCTTCCCCCATCCCAACACCCCCTGCTCCCTCTCCACAGGGCCTCCTGCACACTCCCGTCCCACCTCCTGCCTTCCTGGCCCCGGCACCTGTCACTCATATCGCCCTTCAAAGCCAACGTCAAGCATCACCTCCTCCAGGAAGCCTTAGTTGATTACATCTCCCTTCCCCCCTCCCCCGCACATAGAGCCAAATCTCGGATCAGCTGTCTGTGTCTCTTTCATGTGTCCTTTGAGTCACAGCAGCTGCTGTCCAGGCCTCCGGCATGAATCTTCCCTGTGAGCTTCCTCCAGGTTGGGGAAGAGCCCGGGAGCCGGTCCACACACAGACTCGGAGAGCAGCACCAGGGCACGTCTGCACGGCGGGACGAGGCCCCTGCCGCCAGCAGCCACTGTCCCCTTTATGAGGATGGCTGTCCCCATCCCGCTCACCCCTCCTCCCCCCAGGGTCCACCTGCTTCCGTCCGAGCAGGGCCAAGGGCATTAACTGAGTGACCAGGTTTTTACTGAAGCCGCGTATGTCTGGGGCCCGCAGTTGGCTGGTGATGTACTGACCTGAGCCTCAGCAGGCAGCAGAGTTAAGAGCCGTAGATTTATTTTGCCTCGGAAAATGCGGATGGAATTTTGGCCCAAATATTCATCATCTCGAGAGCAGCTCTGGAATTGTGGTAAATGTGACGTAATGTGACGTTTCCTGGACGTGGCGTTGAGAGGGGCACGGGCGGCCGCTGTGGGCTGGCGCGAAGGGCCGGGTCGCACGGAGCCTGCGGCCGCTGCACAGCCTGGAGCCTTGGGGCAAGGGGCTGGTTCACACCCTGGAAACCAGGTGCCGTTGTCCGCACGTTGCCCTCAAAGTACCAGGCACAGCACAAGGCTCAGAACCGTGTGCTGAGATGGGAGAAGAGTGAGTGTTCCGTGGGGCATTTTCTTCCTTCCACGTTTGGAACCAGCGGAAAGGCTTAGAATCTCAGCCGGCCCAGCATCCTGCCGTCCAGCCTGCCATCCTCCTCCTCCACACGCAGTCCTGGGTCCGGGGTCGGGGGGGGGGGGCTCCCCTCCTGCAGGGCCTGGGTCTGCTCGGAAGGACTCGGCAGTCCACGAAGGCCCACAGAGCCCCACCGACCACACCCGCAAAGCCAGCCAGGTAGGGTACCTTGAGCCTCTGCAACAGAGGGAAGGGGACCCCCTCCCTTTCGAGCCATAAATGCTGGCAGGCAGGGATCGGGCCTCCCTGCTCTGGCCCAAGTGTCCTTCCTGAGCACGTGATTGAGCTGTGGGTTCTGGCCCATGGAATGTCACTCCGCACAGAAATTCTAGCAGAGCCCGGGTGCCAGGCCACCCTGCAGTCCGCCCCCCATAAGGCACCGCCTCTCTCTTAACTGCAACCAGGAGCAGTGAGTGTTGAGCCCAGTCACAGACAAAGACAAAGTCATTGCATCAGGCTTTGTTGTCTTCTTGGAAAGCTGATCTCATGGGCTCCCTCCCTTCCCCCACTGCCAGCTTGTCCAGCTTTCACACAGGCCGCCACCCCGTGCACCGCCTCCTGCCCCCGGACAACACTAAGCCCCTTTGCTATCAGCCCGGCCCCTGGGGCCAGCTCTGTGAGCCACCCCCGTGCTCAGATGCTCCCTCCTCCTCACGGTACCAAGTGCCCATGTCAGGAGGGACGGGCAGGCCCCGCTCTTCCTGCCGCCTGCGGGGCCACCGGCTGGAGAGTGGACGCAGGCCTCCTCTTCCCGCAGCCTGGGGCCTCAGTACACAGGGAGAGGCCCGCGGAGTCGCACATCCCGTCCTCGCGGAGCGGCCCGTCCAGTGCTCTACCCCCACTTGGGCTCCTCCCCTCCCTTGTCTTATTCCTCCCCAAGACAACAGCTGTCCTTTACAGAGCCCACATCAGACCACGTCAGTGTCCTGTCCCTCGTCTCTTGGACTCCTCGTAACTATAGCCTTGCAGCAGACACAAAACTGCTTCCGTTTTGTGGATGGGGAAACCGAGGCACCGTGGCTGGGCTGCGTCACACTTGGCAGGCAGGATCTGTGTGCTCGCCACCCTGGGAATGGCCTCTGTCCCCAGTATGTCCCCACATCATGGCATCACTGAGAAGAGTTTACAAGGTCATTAAGCGGACAGCTCGGCACTGAGCTGTTTTAAAGCAAAATATCAGAATAGTGGCGAGCCTGATTGTAAAAGCCCAGAGCCCGATGCTGGTGAAATGTGAAGCCGTGGTCTTGCCCAGAGAGGTCACTAAAGATAACTGGGCACCGTTCCCGGGTCGCTGAGAGAGAGTTGCCCGTTCACACCCAGCTCCTGTTTAGAAAACTGCCTTCGGTCCGGAGTGCCTCGTCCTGGCCAGGGCATGAGGCAGGTCTCCTTTCAACACCTACGATGAGTCCTATTTCCGTAATCAGGACTTCTTAAATTTACTGGGCCACACCACCCTAGAAAACACGCGCATGGTAAGCACACAGCCAGATGACTTCTCGCAAACGAGACCCCGGTGTGACCAGCACCCCGATCCAATCCCAGGTACTGCCCATGCCCAAAATCTCAGGGCCCACCATCCCATGCCCAAAGGCTGGCCACATGCCCAAACTCAACCCTCGAGACTGGTGTGCCTGACTTTGAACCTGGGGTGCGCACAATCTTCTGTGGCTGGACGTGGGGCTTGGGAGTCCATGTAGGGCATTGTGAGTAGCATAGCTGGTCCGTTGTGCGTTTGCTTTTCCCCGGCAGCAGAGACCAGGATTGTGTGCCCAGCGGCTGCGGATGGCCCTGGGGCATGTCAGAGCTCGTATGTCGATGAATAACGCGTTTCTGTGGCCATACACCTGCTGGGCTGTGGGGGCCTGGCACAGGTGTGTGCCCGGCCTCCACGGAGGCCTGCCAACGCTCCTCCGGGGGTGCCCGTTTACAGCCCACGCACGGGCCGCCAAGGAGCCTCCAGGGTGAGCTCTTCCCCGGCCTCTCCCGGCCTCGGAGGTGGGCAGGTGGCTCGGCCCCCTGGACAATGAAGCGAGGATAATGGCCGTGCCACCCTCGCAGGATTGTGGAGGAATCGAGCGGACGGTGATGAAAGCAGAGTGTTGAGAACAGGACTGATGGAAGCGCGTTCCCTGTTACCCCCCCGCCCCTCCGTGTTTCGTCCCGAGCAACCCGCTCGCCGCCACCCCAGGGTCCGCGCTCGGGGCCTGCGAGGTGCTCCCGTCGCCGCGGCTCTCGGTTCGGGTCCGCGCACACGGAGTCCAAAGCCTGCACACCTTTCTGGTCTCTTCCCCCCGAAGCACAGGTGTGGCCACAGCAGCTTTGCGGGGACTTTGTGGGGTCGGGTCCCTAGTGATGGGGGTCTGAGGCACCTCCGCATCACGAACAGGGTGTGGCCTGTGTCACCTGGTCACTCTCGGGGACCGCGTCATTTTACGCAGCAGATGCGGCCTTCGGGTTCCAAAGGAACTTTCAGGAAGTGACGATTGTCACTGCGAGTGTCTAGCCCTCCTTCCTCAGTCACGCCTCCCGGGCGAGGGGCAGTGCTCACACCGTCTTCCCTTTACCGGCGCTCCCTAGTTCCCGAAACTGGGCAACCCAGGGGCCCTGTGCGGCCAGCCCGCAGGACTGGCGTCATTATTCCCATCACAAAGCAGAACAAGCTACGGTGCAGGGGAGGGTCCCCACCCACCCCCGTGGCTCGCTCTGCTCTGACCCCTGAGACAAAACGTGCCCTCGAAGGACAGAGTGGAACCTGGACAGACCTGGATTTTCTGTGGTGACGGGGCCGTCCATTCCCCGGTCTCCTTACCATCCACCTATCCATCCAACGTTATTCATTCATTCATTCACTGTAATGGGACCAGCTTTCCCTCCATCATTCATTCACTCATTGTAATGGGGCCATCCCTCCATCCACCCACTCATGGGACACGGCCCCTGCAGCCCTGTCATGGCCCGCATCCTGCTGACTTTCTAGAAGTGGCTGAATGCCAGCACCATCCCTCGTGTGACCTGACCAGTGAGAGGGTCCCGCTGCCCGGGGGCTTCCCTGCAGGATTTGGGGTCCTTGGACTCCCTTTCACACCCTTCGTGGAAAGAGCTTCACGTTTAGTGACGTCCAACCCTAGCATAGGCTGGCTCTCTCCTATGTCTTTGAAAGCTGACTTGAGCTCACTCTTATTAACACCTGGTGACTTTTTGGGAAATGTGTTGCCCCCGTTGTGGACACAAAGTGGGCATCTTTCAGCACTCCCCTCCCCCCCTTTCTGGCCTCTGGGACTTTGATTCCATTCCCCGGGGTGACAGTCCCGTGGCTGGTGCTCGGAGATGTGCAGACAGCAGCAGGGAGGACAAGCCTTTTTGCCCAAGGAGCTGACACAGTGGGGTCACGGCTCTGTCACGCTCCCGGAGCAGGTCTTTGCAAGGGCGTCTCCAAAGGGCTTCGGGTTCCCACTTCAGAGGACACAGACATGCAGCTGCCACCAACCCACTGGGCTGCCCGCCACCCCTTCCTGCGAGGCCCGGGTCCATTTATGAGCTCCCGCGAGACCCTGACCACACAGAGGCCACGTGGCTCAGGTTCCGTACTGTCGAGCGTCACGACGGGCGTTCACATCCGCAAAGCCGTCCGCCTGCTGCTGCCGGGCGTCTCCTCCAGTTTTCCTGCTGGGTCCCAGCGAGTGGAAACGGCCCCTCCGTGGGGACACTGTCATGACCCCCGGACTCACTCTTCCGGTCTGTAGAACGGGTGGTGATGGTGCCCGACTCCCTAGGCAGTGGGGGGGGATCAGCCCAAATGAGGCTCCGGAGCCCGCGTCCATCCCGTGACGGCTGCGTGGCCTCAGGAGATCGTTCCAGCTCTCCGGGCTCAGTGTCCTCAGCTCTGAAGTGGAGGAAATAATGGTTCCTTCCACGTAGACTTGTCACCGCCGAGCACTCGGGACAAACCACGGCACGCGATGGGCACAGCACATAGGCCGCCCATCCCCGCCATTCCTCGTGGGGTTGACCAGGTGGTTGGCCCCTCTGGTGTTTGGCCTACGTTTGTCCCACCAGCCCAGGGAAGGGGACGCCAGTCTTTGCCTCTTCCCCCGGCTCAGCAGCGGAGCTGTGAAGCGGAGTGCGCGCCCCGGCCTCCCGGCCCCGATCCCGAAGGCTTAAGGACGCCTCCGTCCTGCGTGTGAGAAGTCATTAACTTGAAGGAGCTTTCAGCCTCGTTGGGAAAATAGGATTATAATCGCCCAAACTGTGCCACGAAAATGAAGAGGATAATTAAATGTCCAGATGGGCGGCGGACACTCACCTGTGTTGAGGGGCAGCAAGGATCTGAGGACGGCGTCCCCGGGGACTCGCGGGGAGCGTAGAACAGAACCGCGCTGGGAACGTGGGAGGCTCTTTCAGGCCGGAGAAGGGCCTGTGCCCTCATCAGGAACTAAACGTGGCTCTTAATACTTCCGCGAGACGGTGCCTTCGGAGTCGTGGGTGTGAGGAGGGACCTCCGACCCACAAGGCCTGGCACGTCCCTCTCGCTCTGCGGCTCCCACGGTGCGTGCACCGTGCGTGGCCCGCGTGTGTCTGCTCACCCCGCTGGACGCTGGGCTCTGCGGGACCAGGACAGCGTGGCCCATCGGTGCGTCCTCGGGGACCTTGTAGAGTGGGGACACAAAACGACCTCCAAAATGAAGTCACTCGACGGCAGCATGACCAGATCAGACGCATCTTTTAGGAAACTCATGCGGGGAGCAAAAGACAGGCAGAGGGACAGTCACAAGGTGGGGGAGGCTTCAGCCCCACCCTGGTCCCCTTGAGATGCACCAAGCTGAGTGTCCGGCAGGTGAACACAGCACGAACTCGCTCACTGGTCTCCAGTGGACTTCTGACAACGAGCACCATTCGCATGTCACAAGGGGGAAACTGAGGCACAAAAAAGCAAACCCGCCGGGTCTTGGAGGAGCCAGGACGTGAGCCAGGGGTGCCTGGCTCCTCAGCCCTGCCCCTAACCACACCTTTACCGACGACTCGGCTTTTCTGGGTTGACCCCACTCTGCTCCCACAGAGCGACGCCGAGCAACACAGCAGCCCCGGGCCCAGACCCTGTCAAGGGGGAGGACAGCAGAGCCCTGGCTCCCAGAGCGTCCTGGGAGTTGACCTTCCCGGGAAAGGGGAGCAGAGATCTTGTGTAACTGGTTTAAGGCCAGTCGGTTAGCTTTCACCCTTCTCCCGAGAGTGAAGTCCTGTGTTCCCTGCTGCGTGTGGGGCTTCTCGGGCCTGTGGGCGAATCTGACCCAAGTTCCAGGAGCCACAGAAGGGCCTGAGGGGTTCCAGGCCTTTCCTGCCCAGCCGGGGTCTCCTCGCGGCAGAGGCCATCCTGCTGCTCAGCGTGTGTCCTCCCCGCGCTTCTTCTCCGTCCCACGCGGTCCTCGACAAGGGGGGCCAGGCCGCCACCTCCCGGCCCCCCTGAGCCCTCGCGCGGGGAGTCTGGGGTCTTCCTACCGCAGTGACGAGGGGGCGGGGGCAGACCTGGAGCGGTGGTCTCTGGCTGGGGGGGGAGGAGCCAGGCGAGCGGGCTGCAGGGCTGGACCTCCCCCCACCGGAGCCCCCTCCCCGCCGCCGGAAGGTTGACGCAGGCGGAACCTGTCTGGGAACTCCGTGCGACCATGAGGGGCCTCCCGCGTCTGACACCAAATGTGGCGTGCATTAAAGTTTAATTTGATCATTTTTAATATCACATTAAGACGTTTCCATCCCGGAATGGAATGGTTATAGCGAGTATAAATCTGCCATACACACAGTGTTTCATTCCTATTAGCTTTTATTTAACTTGGTAAAAGGTAATTTGCTTTTATTAATTGATTCATTCTCCCCCTCCGGTCAGGCAGGCCGTGGGGACCCTGGGTGGGGACGCACGTGGAGCCGCTCCCCCCGTCCCCAGGGCGGCCCCTCCTGGCCGTGGGTGCTTGTCTTCCTGGGACGTTCTCACGATGGCCCAGGCACCTGCTGTCCCCCCCAGGCCTCATTTCAGGGCGCCCTGGCCGGTCGGTTAGTCCGATTCTTACTGCTGAGGGGGGCCGGAGCCCTTGTCGGCCTTGTGCTTTAAGCAGAGGGGAGAGGACACCCGCACACCTGCTGAGTCGTGGGCACACCTGGACAGCTGCGCTGGCGTCCGGAATGTGTGGCCTGGGTCAGGCCAGCCAGGGTCGCCAGCTGCTGGCGTCCCACAGAGACACCGCGTGAGGAGCCTGTCTGACCGGCCTCCCACCGTGCCTCAGTTTCCTCATTTGGAGCCACTGTTGGGTCAGTCTGGTGCCTCCCCAGGTGAACTTCTGGGCAGGTCGATGCACAGGGTGGGGGTCGGCTGCAAGGTCCGTGTGGAGCCCATTCCTGTGCCCCTCCCACGGCCTCCGGGTCGAGAGCTGTCCTTGGCCCCAGAATTCCCTCTAGAAACGCCTTGGCATGTCGCAGGCGTCACGTGGGGCAAGCGGCCGACAGTCGGGGCCAGGCACCTGCAGGCTGCTTTCCCTTAGGACATGGCGGGGCCGGGGGGGATGGGCAGGCAAGGTTCCGCCATCCGCCTGGGGGAGAGACAGCCTCCTCGTGCCTCCGGGTCGCCAGTATCCACGCGGCTCTCCTCACCTGTAAGCAGTGGGCTCCTTCCCTGCGGAGGAAGAACCACACCCTTGCCCCACCCAGAACCTTAGTGCCAGGTTCGCTTTGCTGGCGGAGTGAAACGGAGACGGGGAGTGTTGGGCGAAGGTACTTGAGACGGCAGCTGAGAGCTACAGAGGCCCGTGCGCCGGGACAGAACCAGACACCTTGCCGGGATTTTCTCATGGGGGGGCAGGACTAGATCTACCTGCGGAAGGACAGAGAAGCGACCGCTGGCTTTCGCTCGCGACTCGCTGCCTCGGTAGGGCTGGGGTCTGCGGGCTGCTCGCGGCTGCTCTCCCTGCGCGCACGCAAGTGGTTTGTAAACCCTCGGGCGTTACACGGACCGTTACTCGTCCATGCAAACACCGCGTAGTCAGTCAGGACACACTGTTTTCCCTGGTTTCGATGATGAAACCACGTGCTTCCAACTCGTCCAGGCTGCGTCATACCCATTATGCCGTTTCATCCAACTGACAGACCTCGAACCGGAACAAAGAAGCACATGGATAAGTTAATTAAATCCCACCCTTTTATGGGAGCAGGAGGGGCGAGGAACGCAGCTGCGTCACAGTTGGCTTTTGGGGCTTATTAAAAACGTGGGAAAAAATAAGGAAGAAAAGCCTAATCTCCACCCCTCCCTGTCTCAGAAATGGGGAAAAACCAGGACAGAAACCAGATTCGTGTCTGACATGAAATACTTGAGGTGAGAAACTCGCTCATCATCCTCCCATTTTCCCGACCCTCCCACCGCCCCTGCTCCGTAAATACACCTTTCTGAACGTTTTATAATAGGAATTTTTGGTAAGAAGCTGTGATGGGAGGAAATCGTTGGGTAGGAGAGGCAGAGACATAAGGCAAAGTCAGGATGTCTGCCCGCGGGTACGGGCGACAGTCGGCCGGAGCGTCTCCGCCACCAGTGGTCCCCAGCTCCGCCCACTCGCTGCCAGGAGCGGCACCCGCACTCGGGACACCCACGATGGCACCGGACATGGACTGCCCAGTGTCCCGGGGTGGCAGCGGGCTGGAGAACGGCTCAAGAAGAAGCCACACCACTGTGAAGCGTCCAGCCCACCTGCAGGAAAGCCTCGCACGCGGGACCCACCTGGGAATCGGGCACGGTTGCGGCAGGACCGATCCGACCTTGGGTCAGAGCCACGGGCGGTCACCTGGATCTTCATGTCAGCTCCCACCCCCTGCCCTGCGTGACCACGGGTGGCCACCCTGTTCTTAGCGGGGGATGTGCAGCCGGCGCTCCCACGGGCAGGGACGATGCCTCGGTTCATGCAGACTCTGGTTCTCCAAAAGCTCACAGCATCTGAGGGAGAAAACCAGAGTATCGGGGGAGCGACCGTGGAGGACACATCCAGAAATTGCTTCTCAGCTTGCACTGCGAGCTTTGTCAGCCAGACCTCCCCCTGCCTGCCCTCCTTTACTGAAGATGCCCCCCAGACAAGGGGGTGTGCTCCCCAGACAAGGAGCTGTCAGGCCGATGAGCCAGCCATGCTCAGCCTCCTTGTCTGCTGCGCGTGCCTGGGAGGGGGTGGCTTTGATCCTTTTCAAGAGATGGCTTCTGAGAGGCCGGCAGTCTTCCCCAGGGATGCTGGGACCAGGGCACTGGACCAGGGCCCAGGGGCAGAAGGAGCCCTCGCTCCTGGCTGTAGCCCAGAGCAGGGCAGTGTTGCCCACGCACGGTCTCAGGGAGGCCCCTGCGGTATCTACCAGCACAGCCCGGGAACACCATGCTCGGAGCGGAAGTACGGCTGTGGAGACTCTCCTTGTGTTCCGCTCGTTGAGCAACAGCAGAGGCACCAAGAATTCCCACCTTAGGGCCCTGGACAAGAGTGGGGAGAGTCCTCACTTCTGCCCATACCCAAGGACTCCACCTTATGGAGCAGGTCCGCTGAGAGCGTCCCCTCCGGTATGAAGGGTTATGGAGACACACATGCACACACACGCACAATCCCTGCCTGCGGGAATGCATGCGGTGTGCACACACGGCTGCACGCTAGAACACATCAACGCAAGTGCGCAAGCACGCACACATATATTTGCGTATGGTGTGCACACACACCACACACGTGCACACACACCATGCATGTACACACACACCATACACGTGTACACATGCACACCACACACGTGCACACACACACCATACATGTTCACACACACCATACATGTGCACACACACTCACTCTTTTTTTCACATTAACTTTTTTCACATTGACTTTTTGGCAGACCCTGCAAGGTATGGAATCATCTCATTTCAGACAATGGCAGGTATTACGAGGCTGAAGGACCAGAGGCGCTCAGGGAGGGGTCTTTGCTTTACTGAGAGCCCAGAGAGACCCCTGAAGCCCCCCCCCAGCAGCCAGCGGAGCTGCTGAGTCCCGGAGGCAGAGAGGAGGAAGCAGAAACCCTTGGGCACAGGGAAAGCACGTGCAAAGGGACCCCTTGTCACCACTGTGAGTTACGTGGTTCTACCTGTTTTCCAGAACTAGTACCAAAGTTTTGGGAGAGCTTCTCTCTGTACGAAATAGGCAATGTTGCCAGACAGCAGCTCCTCGCCTCCAAAGGGCAAAACTCGGAGAAGCCGGTGTGCAGACAGTGGGGACTGGGGGTCGGTGCAGCTCTGGGTGCTGGTGCCGTCTGCTTCCTTCTCCGAGGGTCGCCTGGGCCCTGCCCGGGGGTCACTTCCTGGGGGGCTAGTGCTCGGGGGCTGCGTGGATCTGCCGTGCGAGGGGAGTTCCCCGGGGCCGTCTGTTCCTCCTCGGTGACAGCATGGGGGGGGGGTGGTTATGTGCACTCCAGTGACGAACGTGAGACTCCCCGCGAAGCCCAGCAACCGTGCATCAGTCCATATCCAGACACTCCTCCCCACTGTCCTTAGCGCCATTTATTAAAGCTGGGGAGAAACAAACCACGTTCCAAGAGCTCATTTTAGTCGATGTGCTACTTCCTGTTTGTGCTGCGGGGGTTGGACTGTCTCTAGGAAAGAGCCACGTTTCCTCTCGCACGCCTGCCTGTGGGGGAATCCGTTCACACTAGAGTCTAAAACGAGGATGTGGGAAACGGTGTTGTTGGAACGAGGTCTGTGCCTGAGCTTCCAGCATCGTGCCGACGTCCTGTTCCCACTCTCGATCGTGGACTTGGGTTATGTAAGGCGTTGTCATCCGGGAGCCTGGGGGAGGAATCCCCGGGATTCTGCACTAATTTCCAACTGCTGTGAGTCGTAAACTATTTCAAAATTAAAATTAAAAAAAAAAAAACCCACCATATCCATAGCATCCAGTTCTCAGCCATCAGAGGATTCCTCCGGTAACAGAGTTCTTGGGTTGAACAATAAACAAATTCCCCAATCCACACTTTCACTAAAAGGAACCAGAATCTTGCACACGAAGTGACTTCTCTTTGCCTCTCCTCATCCTCTCCGCCCCCAACATACTTTATTTAAAAAAAAAAAAATCTTTCTTTCTAATGTGAACACTGAAATGTGTGTTGAAATCACAAGGCTCGGTTCAGTGCCAGCGTTTTGTTCCCAGATGAGAAGCGACACGGGGCGGTCAGTCTCTGAACGGTAACTGTCCTTACGCAGCTTAAATGGTACCTTGGACAGAGCCCGCCGTGGGGGGCTGGGGGGGGGGAGTCCACGGTCTCACCCTGTGCCCATTTGCTCATCCATCCCCTGTGTAATTTAATGCGGTTGGAACTTCCCGTGTCGGGAGACCAGGCTAGAGGAGCAGACTTTGGGCAGTGGGGCGGGGGGGGGGGGGTGTTGAGGGGGAGAAGCCGCAGCTACATTTGGGCTGAGCTTTCCTGGGAGATGGAGTGAGTTTCATGGGACTGAGAAGGAGAGAGGGCTCGCTTCCTGCACCCCACCCGGGGCTTGCCCGGTGCATCCGCGGATGGTTCCCATGGCTCAGGGCCCACATACCTGCCGCCCCCGGCAGGCCTCTCGAGGCGACGCTGAGGGAGCACTGTGAGGTGTCTGCAGGCGGCTGAGATGTCCGTGACCCCAGGAGGAATGTCCTCTGCATCCAAGACCCACTTCAGCAGAAGCCCCTCCGGGCACTAGCGACTCCCTCGGAAGGAAGAAGGAGGGAGGGAAACAAACATTGGGCGGTGTCTTGTCTCTGCTCGGAGCTTGGTGCTGCGGGACGGCCAGACCTGCATCTTGCCTTCTCCGCCTGGTGGTCTCCACGGTGCCCAGGGTCTCCACATGTCCCTTCCTTGCTCTGGTCACAGACCACTGCACGTGCCCCCGCCCAGCCTCATTTGGGGGCAAAGAGCTGTCTACGTTAGGCCTCAGTTTCTCTGAGTCCTCAGAGCCCCGTCCACCCAGCAGTGGGCTTGCGAGAGATGAGGAAAGACACGTGTGTCTGCCTCACACTCACAGCAGGGAGGTCCCCCGTGCCGCCCCCCACCCCCACGCTACTAACAGTCACCTGTCCCCGCAGAGAGCCACATGCGTTGGGTGGTTAACTTCCGTGCTCGGCCACAAGGTTAGTGCTTGCACTGCTCCCATTTTGTAGACGAGGGACCAGAAAGTTCAAGAACTGAACTCAGCTGCTCACGAGCACGTGACTCCTCTGTGGCAGGGGGAACGGGACTCAGGCCCACCAGTCCCAAGGTCTCCGAGCCTCCCACCACCCACCCCCGCTTTCTGGCAGTCGCCTCCCTGGTGGTTCTGTTCTGACTTTTCGGGAGCCCCCACCGAACATGACCATGACGCAGGCAGAAGCGGGAAAATCTTTTTCTTCTCTAAGCTTCCGTGTCAGGGAGGGCTGGCAGGGCTATGTCATGACGTAGGAAGCAAAGATCTTTCTAGAACCTGTGTCTGTGGTCTGAATTCCCCGGCCTCCTCCACTCCTCATCTTTGCCAAAGTTTCGATAAAGGCCGCATCCCCCAGCAGTGTTCCTTGTTCAGTGTTATGGGGAAAGAAGGTTTGTTTTGTGATTCCCGGACGTGAACGATGGAGAGAGGGCTTTCAATCTCGTTATTGCCGTTGTCATGTTTCAGAACTTTCTAAATATAGCTTTATTTTTTTTAAATGCCTACAGCCTTACATCAAGATAAAAAGGTTTCTGTCAAAATCAAATGACATGTCAGTTTTAATGAGCAACTGAAAAATTAACAAATGTAACGTCCTAATTTAATTATGTTCTTCCGGAAAGCTCTTTGAAAGTCGACTGCCGTGGGATTGTCGAAGGCTCTGCCCCTGGGGCAGCAGCGACCCTGCGTGGGGCCCCCAGATGCGCGGAGGGGTTTGCCCTCCATGGAGTTTCCGAAGCTTTGGGGTCGTTGGCTCCCTTCCTCACGTGTGCCGTGAACTACAACATACACAGAGAAAAGCAACTGAAGTGTATGCGTGTCTCTGCATTTCCCCAAGAGAGTCACAGCCACGCAGCGGCACTCCGGATGCCCCCAGCGCCCCTGCCAAGTCACCGTCTCCCACGATTTTCATAAATCACTGCTGTTCTTAAAAGCAAGGGTCTGGGCTCTCCGCTCCCGGAGCCTTACGGTATGATCGGTGCACAGAATACAGCCCGTGATTAACGCGTGCGGTTCGCTCAGATTGGACATGTGTGTACACGCGTGTCCCCATCACCATACCTCAGGTAGTAAACATACCCGGCACCTCCAAAAGCTTCCCTCTGTCCCTTTGTTGTTGTTTTGTGTGTAGAGGGGTGTGTTTGTGTGTTTGTGGTAAGAACACTAATGTCAACTCTACCCTCACAGAGAGTTTTAAAGTCCTTGAGACCTTACTGCCCACCGTGGGCACCAGGCCGCAGGCAGAGCTCGGGAATACACTGGAACCACGTGCCCGTTGAACATCCCCGTCCCCTCCCCCGCCCCTCGTGACCACGTGCGTTGTGTCTGCTTCCGCGGCCTTGACGTCCTTCGGTCCTTGCAGAAGGGTCAGGGCTTTTCAAGCAGGGGTCTGTGCTTCTGTTCCCGGAGGACAGGTGGCTCTGTGCAGTGAGGGGATAGGCACGGTGACATCTGCGAATCTCCTCTCCTGTCCCAGCGTCCCTCGTGTTTGAGAATCACACAGGCTGCTCTGTTTCTACAAAAGGACAAGGAGAGACCCCTGACCCCGTTGTCTCCAGTGAGTGAGAGCTTGGACGAGATGTTGTCGTGGTTTCCAGCTCCTACCCTCGTGGAAGCCATTTTGTTTTATGTCCTGGACACTCAAGTGCCCCATCAGGAGGACAGGACATTTCATGACGGGTGTGGAGCTAGGCAGAAGAGCAACATCAGCTAACATCCAGAACTGGCTCAGCCGACGCGCTCCTGCCGCATCTAGCTTTTGTTTTGTAACACTTTGGATGTTGGAGAGAGTGAGGGCAGCCCTTCGTGTCATCAGGCATGCTGGACCATCCCCAGGGCATTATTCCGGGAGTTGGAGATAGTGGGGGCTGGAGTTGTCCCTCTCTTAAGGACGTATTGATTAGCTGGGAACAGGGCATGCCCAGAAATAAGGAGTGGGGAGGGCAGGAGGTACTAAGTCCCACGTGCGGGAGAGAAGAGAAGGCCAGAGCCAGGAGATCCAGGGATAAAAGGCAGGTTGTCTAGACAATGTAGAAGTCACCTGACACAAAGCCCAGATGCCGTCGGGACAAGTGATGCGGGCAACGTGGTCTACGCTTGTCCACTCGTCTTCAGAAACGGTGTTGGACTTGGCCTTGTGTTTTTTATCTGTTTTATTTTCTTTTTACAAATGCATGATCTCAATCCTTGGTTATTAACTTGACGTATGTCCACATATTACACTTAGTAAAGCAGAGAATTGGACGTTTTAGAAAGACTTCCACCAGGGGCCAAAGTAAAAAGAGTTTTATGGTGATATTTTCGGCTTCAGTTTGCTATTCTATTCCTAATAAAGATTTAATCCTCCAGACTTCGGATTTCATATCCATAGGATGGAACGGCCATTTCCATGGTGAGACATTCATACCCGATTCCCGACACCCAAAGCCACACTTTTAACCTTTTATTAAGATCTTTCCTGATTGTATAATCTTTGGAAATCTGGAGATCTTACATATCAGGAAGATAAATTTACAGAGACACATACCGTAATTCTTGTTCCTCATATATTTTATATTGCATCATTTACATATGCTTTAAATATCTAATGAATTGTAATAAATGAGAACTCATAATAAAACTGGTCATAAAATGGATTATTCAGGTAATGCTGTTTTATTACAGTCTCATGATTATATAATCCTTATTAAAATCTGGATCAAAGATGAATTTCTCACTGGAGGCATTTCACAAGTACTTTAATAAATTCTATTTATTGCACAATCCCGGGGTGAATATTGGTTTTTATAATCTCATACAAATGTACTGTAACATGACATGGAACCCGTCTACAGGAAATCTATAGCATGATTCCTTGATAATTTGTAGCTTACTTTCGGAACTTCTTGTTCTTACTCTAGATTCTTTCATTAGAAGGAATGTTTGCGGGTGGAATATATTCACAGCGTTATTTTTCATCTTGAGTGGCTGTGGGAGTTGCCCCCAAGTGGCCCTCTTCTTAGAGCCTCATTCCGACAGCATCTGGGGTCCTCGCATGCTGATTAAAGCTGCGCATGGCCGGCCGAGTCAAGCACACGCCAACCGTGTGGTGGAGGGTACAGCCATTTACTGACTGGAACCCACACAGCTGGGAACTGGCAAAGCAGTCCCTGGTCCTGGCATCTCCAGAAAGATCCTTGAAGGCTGGACAGGAGCCAACACAAGACAACGAGAATGATCAAGGGAAAGGCGTGGAGCCTCGCCGAAAGCAGACTGGCGGCAAGAACGCTTTGGCTGGGAAGAGACGACGCTGGGAGTGTTTCGTGTCATGGAATAGTCAGATCTGCTCCACCAGGCTCGGAAGGCAGGGCCCAGGAGCATATGTGCCTGGTCTAAGAACCAGTGAAGGGGGTCCCGCTCTCAGCTTGATCTAACGGGTAGAGACGAATATTGGAAGCGTCTTGCAACTTGTCCCTCTTGTATGTGTAGGAGCTGGTGTGGTGCTGTCCCCCGGGGGGTGGTGCTGAACATGTGTTTGAAGGATGGCGCGCTCCGACCTCCTCGAAACGTGGGTTCAGCACCCCCTCGGTGGACAGCACCGGGCTGGTGCGTAATCTTAAGGGTTCATTTCTAGAATCCCACCTGCATGGGTCAAGGAAGAAATAGGACAAACCTACCGTAACGTCATTGGAATTCGCTACCCGCAGCTGCTGCCTAGGAAGACCCTGGCCCGGACTGCTGTGCCGGAGTTCCAACTCCAAAACTGACCGGCTGGGTGGTCTCCTTCCTCTATCTAGTCTCAGCTTCCCCATCTGTACAGTGGACATAGCAAAGAATCTATCTTGTTGGTGGTACAGGGATGAGAGACTCCAGAGTAAAGTCATAGCAAATCCGGTACACAGTGATGTGCATTATAAAAATGGTTACTAAATTAAATAGATATTTTTTGAATGGTATTCATAAGCCACCCTTGAGGATGGGGTCATGGGAGGCAGGGAGCACATCCAATCCACCAGAAACTGAGGGACCTCCTGGTTCCTCCAGGTGTGCCAGGTGTGGGCAGTGGAGGCAGCACTCGCTGAGTCCCAGCCTGTGGTGACCAAGGACCTGGGGAGGAGGCAGAGCAGCGAGCCTTCGGGCCTGGGTGCAGAGCCCAGGGGTTAACACTCTGAATGCAGACCGGAAATTGGTTGTGGAAACTCGATTTTACCAGCATCAGTTGGAGAAGCACAATTTTAAAAGCAGGATTTAGATAAAACTGCTTATTAGTAAAGTGAGGATTATCCAGGATTTAAAAGTTTGGTCTTATCTTCAGCCCTGCTCAAGTGTGGGGACTCAAGGGGGTTCCGGCCCCTGGCCGGGGAACTTCAGCTGTAAAAGCCTGAGACGGTCTCAGAGAAGCGGCCCCTGCGGCTGGTCCTGAGGCTTTCAGCCATCCAGGGAGGAGATGCTGACAGAAACATGTGTGACCGAAGCCCATCACACAGCTGACTGCTTCCTTGATGGCAGAACTCCCTCCGTGGCATCACAGATCGTCCGCAGAGCCCGGACCCCGTGGAAGCTTCCACACGAGAGGCAACCTGGCTCCACCGGCTTCTCTGTCCCCCGACCTGCAGGCAGGACGGTGCCCACACTAAACCGTGTGCGACTTCTCTGTTCCTTCCAGGACTTAACTCATTAGGGATGATCCATACGTCGTTCTTGGGCGCTCTGGTACAACGACAAACACAGGGCAAACACCAAAAATGGCGCACATGGTCTGGGCCAGGAACTACAATGGATCCCCAGACCTCAGGGCTCCCCTAACCTTGTGGCAAATGCAACTCATCGTTAGAAGGACCTGCTTCGGGTACAGATTGGAAAGGAAAAGACCACTCAACAGACGCGGAATGGGAAAGTGGGCAAAGACGTAAGTGGGAAAAGGCAAAAGAAAGTGGTAAAAACAAACATAAAGAAAAATTCCACTTGCTTGGAGTCAGTTTAAACAAACCCAAGGGCCACACCTATTCATCTGATCAGCAGAATCTGGAAGTTTGAGGTTGAGGCCCTGGGAAAGTAGGGGTCCTGCAGTGTGGTGCTTGTGGGAACGGAACGCCAGCACGGTTGGCTCCCGTGTTTGCTGTCGGTTTAGCCATGTGTCAGCAGGGGCTGCGCCCTGTTCTCACTTAGGGCCTCTCCCAGACTCTTCAGGTGCAGCAGAATCATTTCCTTCTCTTGCTCTCCACGTAGCTTCTTCCACAGGGAAGGCCACCTGTGAAGGGGGTGAGGGGGACACAGTTCCAGAGTGAGGACCCTGGAGACTGTGGGAACTGGGCTGCCAAAGAGAGGCCAAGAGAGCAGGGCACTCTGTCCCTGAGCTTGAGGGAAGCGAGTTTAAGCAAACTGTGCAAAGTGGCTAAAGAACACGGGGGCAAGGGGAAGGCAGGCAGGTCTGCCGCCAGCAAGAGACTGCTGCGGGGGGAGGGAGCACACACCCGGGGCTGCCTGTCCCAGGGGCGCTGGGCTGAGCGGATGCTCCCACTGCTTCCAGCGGTGGTGAGAAACACCGTCACCCAAGTGCCAGGACCCTGCGGCGTGGACAGCTTCGAAGGCTGTGCCCTAAGTGCCCCATTGTCCCCCAGGCGTCTGGGAAGACGCAGTGACCTGAGAGGGCCAGCTCCAGGCACTGGGGGGGCCCCGGCCGCTCCCTCATTCCTGCCGCCTTTCTCTGCAATTAGAGCTGCCTCTCGTGCACAGACCATTCGCGCGCGGTGGCCCCTGCTGCATTATTGAGCAGGCGTCCCGAGGGGCCGGAGCTGCTGCCTACACTTCAAAGGGAATAAAGAGGGTGAGGACGTGACCGTGGGCATTCACTCTGGGGAGCGTGGGCTCTGCAGACCTCGAATTGCCGGGCCTAATTACCCTCTGCATGGAGGCATTTGGACCTGCAGGGATGGAACCAAGGATGCTTCTGGAAAATTAACCCTGAGTCTCCTTGACAGGGAAGGACAAGCCACATCCAGCCTCCCGGCACCCAAGTAAGCCTCTGGCTGGGCAATGTTTCTTCCAGAAGGTACTCTGGGAGGTGTTTCTCACCATCCTTTTGCTTTTCCGACAGGAATCCCCACCTCCTCCTGTTTAGGGAGATAAATTGACTGAATGCTAACAAATTTGTTCTATTAACATATTCAGCGGTAGGCAGGCACGAGATAATATAACTCAATTTCTATCTTAAATCATTGTTTTAATCTTGCACTTGAATATCATCATTTAATTTGTACATCCAGCTGGAAATATTGATTTTCAGAGGCATTTCTTCTGTGCATTATGTAAAATTCTATTTGCACTCTGCTATAGAAATATTACTTTGTGGATTAAAATATTATTGCGATTGTGCCATTTTTTTCTCATCTCCCACTTGTGTCTTATGCAGACAGGCATTGAGGGACCTCCCTGCGGCGCTGGGAGGGGAGAGGAGTGGAAGGAACCACATCGGACTGGACTGTGGCCTACGGGGGAGACAGGGGAGAAAATTGTGTTTGTTTGCTTCGTTTCCATGACTGTGTGTGCGCCTCGGTGTACGTATCCTATGTTAGCACCGTTGCTTAAGCTGGTGAATAGCAAACAGCAGGCTCCCGGACTGAACCCAAGGCCAGGCACCCGCCAGGCTCCAGGCCCGCCATCCGTGGGCAAGCAAGGGGCGCCCCCTAGGCTGCTGTTCGTGTGGGCTCTGGGGCTGCAGCAGCAGAAGCAGCTCTTCTGTGTCCTCAGTGATCAGCTTCTGCTGCTGCTGCTGAGATCTTTGCCTAAACGTGTGCTTTCCCTCGTGTCCCGGGGCCTCCCTGCCCGTGATCGTGCTTTCCCTCGTGTCCCGGGGCCTCCCTGCCCGATGTCCCACAGAGAAAGCACGGGGCAGCCTCTGGCACGGCTGTGGCAGGAAGGGAGTGTTCATCCCAGATTCATCCAAAAGTCGGACGTGAATCCCAGCCACCCACTTAATGCAAACAGCCACAGCCATATGCATACAGAGCTTCTGCCCGAGCGTCTGTGGCTCACACTGCATCAGCCCACACCGTAGCTGGTCTCCCAGAAGGCTTGTGACCCAGGCTGGGCCATCATCATTATTCCTATTTCACAGATGAGGAGGCTGAGGTTCAGAAGCATGACCTAATGATTTACCGACTTCAGTGGCAAATTAGTGGCAACTAGACAAGAATGGCCCCAGTAGGCTCACCCAGATCTCCGGCAGCCCACGGAGGGGTGAGTGGAGTCAGGCAGGGACTCTGGCTGTGGGGACGCCCCTGGAGGGACCCAGAGGGCTCAACCCCCATGTGTCCAGATCCCATCCACGGGCCCATGAAACAGGTGCATTTGCTGATCTCTGCTAACACCGAGAAGACAGAACTGGATTTAAACTAATGGTCGTAATAGGAGGTAGAAAAAAAATCAATACAGAATTATCCAAAAACAACTTTAAAGGAAAATGTTTTAGAAATAAATTACATGTGGGGGAAGTCTAGAACCTGCGACAATTCGTAGGGCCCAGTGCAGAATGGAGACGCGGAGCCCCTTGTTCGGGACCGAGACATAGAGCAGTGTGTGTGTCCCAGGGCCCTTCTGAGCAGGGACCGAGGCTGCCGCTGAGCGGGCCCGGGTCAAGTGCTTGGGGCATTTGAGAAAGAGCTTCCGGAAGCCCAGGCTTGGACGTTTGAATTTTCCTTCCTACTGTCCGATGCCCCTGGGGGTTCAGTGCTGGGAAGAAGACTGGTCCCTGCTGGGAGTTTAAGCCATACCCTGAAGGATCAGGGGATTTCCACCTCGAAGGACACCCCCACACCACCCCGAACGCTTCCATTTTCTCTTTATTTCATCAAGAGAAGATACAGCAGACCCTCCAGCCCACACAAACCTGGAAAATCACAGTGGCTTCCCAGTGGCCTGGGCTCCTCGTGGGTGCGGACCGCCAGACTCGCCAGAGCTAGAACTGGACCCAGAGGGCGGCCAGTCCTCGCGCATTCATTCAAGGGATGTAGCCTCTCCTGGCGGTACCCCCCACAGCCACAGTACAGCCCCCTTCTGCAGCACACGGCCCTCCTCCAGTGTGGGAGCGGCTGTGCTGACGCTGGGCCGAGGTTGGGACACAGCCTCCGCGAGAGGTGGCTCCCGCAGCCCCTGAGATGGGGAGGTTGGCAGCGAGGACAGGCTCTGTGCATGGATGGTCCCCAAAAACCTTACCCCTCAAACACTCTCTCCTCCTCTGTCCCTGAGGCCTGTACCTCAGTTCAGTAGGGAAATAGCAAAGCTCCGTGGTGAGCTCCTTTAAGAAATAAATAATAGTTCAATTAAAATATCTAACCACAAACTCAGCTGTATAGATGCACATTATTATAGGTGTATGTACAGACACGTGTGTATACCTACGCACATGCACACACACAAAGGGACACTCATCACACCTGGGAGGGTCCCCCTGGTACCCAGTGGGCGGGCGTCAGGATGCTGCCGGGCAGAGCCTGCGTGCCTGCGGAGGGGAGGCTCGTACAACAGAGAATTTGCCAGAACTGGACGGGGCAGAGGCTGATGGGCTTTGCACAGCTACGTGCCCTCCTCCCCTCCTCCCCCCCCCACCCCCCACTACCGTGAAGCTTTCTCTATACATCTGCACAGATGTGCCTACGGGCCCCTCCTCTGTGCAGAAGCTGGAAAGCCAGAGCCTCGTGGGGAGCAGTAAGCCTGGCCTTTCAAAGCCCAGAATGAAAAAGAACCTCACTGGGGGGAGTAGGGGCAGCTCTGGACTTAGATTCAGAGAGAACGTACCCCTGAGTGGCAGAGACATCCCCGCGCTGTGAAGGGGGCCGTGCTGGTCAGGCCCGTCCTGCCCAGTCCCCCCAGTCCTTCCGAGCCAGCCTCCACGCGCGGGTCGCTGCCCCTGGGTCTTCTTGGGCCGCGCGCCCCGCTGCCTTGCTCTGCAGACCGAGCTCTGTGCCCTGCCGGAGCCATGCCGAGCGCCTCCCCCCACAGGCCGTGGTCAGCACAGAGAGGTGGCCCCGTGCCCGGCTGAGGGCCGAGGGGCCGGGTCAGCGGGACGTCCTCTGCCGGGAGAGCCAGGCATTTGTCCGAGCCGTCCGGCGGGCCCCAGGCTTTTCTGCACATTCCCCGCTGAATCCCTTGCAGCTCGAGCAACCTTCTCTCCGGCAGGCGGCTTCGGCCCGGTTTCCTCCACCCCTGCTGACCCGCAGCCACACCCGCGAGTCTGCAGGCAGGACCCCCGCCGAGTGCGCCCCGCCGCCCCGAGGGAGGCCGGCGGGCAATGGGGCTAAAGGTGTTTCCACAGACAGAGCTCTGTCCTGCACCGACGGGAAAGGCTGGAATGAGCAGTGTCCCAGCCCCAGCCTGGAGGCCGCACGCAGCCCGGCCCCGTCCGCACCCTCCCTTCTTCCTCTCGTCCTCTTGCTTCTCAGCTGCCTTGGCCTCCGGGAGCCCAGGAGATCGCTCACTCGGGGGGGGGGCGGGGGGGAGCCCAGGAGATCGCTCACTCGGGGGGGACATGACTGCTGAGCCTGGCGCCGCCAGACCGGCTGGGACGTCTGGGGCCTCCCTGGGGCACCACCCCTTCGCTGGGAGAGTGACCGAGACCCCCGCCTATTCTGGGTGCAGAAACCAAAGACTGTCCCCGACTGCGCCTCAACCAGACACGGACCCTGTGCCCAGCGTTCCGGTGGAGGTGGCTCGGCGGGCGGGTCGAACCGCGATCCCCACTTCTCAGTCATCCAGTGCGTATTTGCAGAGTTGCTGCTCTGGGCTTGGCTAAAACATAGAGTCTGGCCCCAAGAGACCGTGAATTTGGCCAGCGGGCATGGGGGTGGGCACCGCAATGCTGTAGCTTCCTGCCGGGGATGGGGGCTTGGCCCTCGCCGTCGTGAAATCCGCTCTTGTCCAAAGGCTGTCGGGGCAGAGGGAGGACCAGAGGAGGGCTGTGGTCTCGGGTGGGACGCAGTGCGGGCTCCCGGTCGGTGTGGCCCTGCAGTGCCCCCCGCCGTCCCTGTCCCCGCGTCTTTAGCTCACCTTTCTCGCCAGAGCCAGGCTTCGCCCCACCGCAGCTCACCGCCCGCATGGGCCGCGGTGGCCGCAAGAACCAGGTCCCGTGCCCAGACTTCCGTCCCTCGCGGTCCGGAGGCTCGGCGTCCGAGAGCAGGTGTCGCAGGTCTCTTCCTCCTGAGGCCTCCGTCCCGTGCGTGTAGAGACCGTCCTCTCCCGTGTCCCCACGCGGTCATCCGTCTGTGTGTGGCCGTGTCCTCACCTCCTCTTCTTGTGAGAAGTCCTGTGGGCTCAGGGCCGTCCTACAACCCGTTTAACGTAGCCACTCCTTTGAAGATTCTGTCTCCAAATACGGTCATGTTCTGAGGGTCCAGGGGTCAGGACTTCAACATGTGAGTAATGGAGGGACACAATTCAGCCCCTAACTGTGGGGGACGGTCCCAGGCCGCTGCCGGTGTGGAGGTGGCTCCTGGTTCTTGGCGGCTTCCATCCCACGGCCCCCGCACCCCTTCGCACACGTCCCTGCGATTGTCCTGCTCCTAACAGTCCCCTCCGCACACATCTTACTGACCAGAGCTCCGCCCAGGTCACACCTCATTCCAGGGCCCGGGATGGGGGATCGTCTGTGCTTGGAGACCGAGGGAAACAGCACAAAGCCGTGCTTCTGTCTGCTCCCCTCCTCCCCTGCTGCCCCCAGGTCCCCAGCAGCCCAAGGGGGGCCACCGATGAGGTTGTGGGCAGATGTGGACATGAGGACAGAAGAAGGGCAGGTAACAGACCGAGCAGGACCTCAGAGGCCCAGCTGACCGGCGCCGTGCGGTCCGGTGGCCCCGCCGTGCGGGCAACCTCACGCATGGCCTCACGGGGCAGTTGCGCAGGAGGTGGGCGGGACACGCGTGAACAGAGACCTACTGTGTATCCAATTTCAGAAACTGCAGCTAGAAAGCCCTTGCGTGTGGTAGCGTGCGTGAGAAACTGACTTTACTGAAAGGCAAAGAGTTATATGAAAAGAGGCATAAAACCCAGCCAAAAATGCATCCGTCAATAGGGTGCTTGTGCTCTGGAAATTGGGAAGCATCGAGAAATATTCACAAAGTCACCGAGGGCCACGTTTGAAACAGAGTTCAGGGGAGCAAATACCCCCAGATTTTGACACCTGACTCGGGGACAATTGCCCACACTGATGCGTGAGGAAAGCAAAGGTGCTTCCTGACGCATGATTTCAGTTTCCGGTCTTGGGGTTTCGGTCCTCATAAACTCCCATCAGGGGATGTTCAGTGCCCCTGCTAAAATGCTAGGTGCTGGGAGATAATGGGCAGGACGCCCCAGCAGGGAGGGTGGGTGGGGAGGCCTTACAAGCCACCAGTAAGTAGAGACAAGTCAAAGGGGCTCTCGGTACGTCTTCCCTTTCCTGATATCTGACTCCGGGGTGAAGTTTTCCAGAACTTTGATGGAATTCACGTACTACAGCCGGGTGCTGGCTTATTTGGGTGACTTTAGGGCCAGAGGCAGGGCAAGGAATCTTCATTCCTGCGGCAGCACCCAGTGAGTGGGAAGTTGGTGGATTCCAGCCATGCAACTGACCCGGACCCTCGCTCCATGGCAGGGTGCGCGGTGGGAAGCCCCCGCCCCGCCCTCCCCAGCCGCTGAAACTCTCAGCACGTCCTGGAATTTCTCCCTCAAGGTGCTCATCACAGACTGTCAGGAGCGGGAGGGCGGGTGGGAGGACCGATCTGACAATGTCTCGTTGCTGCCTGAAATAGCGTCTTTGCAGCCATTTCTTCCGTGTGCCCGGAAGGAGTCTCAGGGAAGTTTCGTGTCTTTCCCGCCCTCTCCAGAAAACAATCAAATGCTGCAGTCGTCATTAATTCTGTGTGTATTCGCTCTGGTGGTTAATAAAAACAGGGAATTCTCGATCATCTGCCGTCATACCCGTGGCATCGATACGTCACGCGGGGAGTTAACGTGCCTGCATGTGTGCAAAGCAGAACACGCTGGAGGGGAACAAGACGGGGGCGGTCGCCGCTCACACCAGCGACAAAGCTCTCTGAGACTCACCAGCGTCAGGAGCCCGGCCATGTCACTCTCTGCTGCTTTTGTGTGTCCCCGTACGGGACACATCTCTGTTTTCAGGACACAGACTACTTAGTTTCGTATCTTCAAAAAAAAATCTATTAAGTTCTGAGAAGTACTGATGATCTAGGAAACGCGGGCAGAATTAGATGTTAACAGACTTGTACAGAAATAAGGTCCTTAAGTAAAAGGTGACGTCCCCTTCCTTACCCAGCAGGAACGCTTGTGAGCATGGCCTCTCTCCGTCCGTGTTTTGGTAGCTTTCCTGCACTGTCTGTGGTGTGGTACAGAAATTCTGCTAAATTTTGCACGGACTAATCTAAAATGTGTGTCTCTGGGACGATGCCGTGAGGTGCTGGAGCTGGGCTTGTGTTACTTAATCTCGTTCTGAGCTCTCTCTTCACCGGCCCATAGTAAACTCGTGCTTTGTTGCAGCTGCCCCCCCA
The DNA here is from genome assembly GCF_963455335.1 of Martes martes. Classification (NCBI taxonomy): domain Eukaryota; kingdom Metazoa; phylum Chordata; class Mammalia; order Carnivora; family Mustelidae; genus Martes; species Martes martes. Next base: position 2,011,688 of record NC_137896.1, on the reverse strand, counting down.
CGAACGTGCCACGAGACAGTCCCTGTTCTCCTGAAGATGGGGTTGTGGGGCCGTCACGGCATCTCCCCAGCGCCCCACCCCCTCCCTGCAGGGCACCTGGGAGGGCCGCTCCGTAGACGAGGGGTGGCCGTGCTGCTGACTTTGGGCAGTGGAACAGAAACGGAAATGGCACATGCCACCAAATGTCAGCACGGGGAACTGCCCGCAGGAGACGACTCAGGACCTCCTTCTCATTTGGAAACCCAGGAAATCAAAGCACTTTGGAAGTCCCAGCCAGCACCCTGGGCCGACCGGTCTGGAGGGCGGCCTACGCTGAAAATACCATCGCCCTAGCGACTAGGTTTGGGGACGGGCTGTTAGCACAGCAGAACACAGCCTGCCCTGACTAACAGAGGCCGGTTCTGGTTTCGTGTCCTCTGGAGCAGCGACACTCAGGTACCCGGATCTGCTGGGTGGGAGGGCGGTGGGGTTTTTAACGTCCCTGCTGTGACTCCCTCCGTCTGCAGGAAGGCCCTTCCGGCTGGCGCCCCCCCCCCACCCCGTGGTAAGAGTCCCTCCCTCCCGCCCCCAGCACTTTCCAGACTTTGCACATTTGCCAGACGGAGGAGCTTGAAGTTAATTATTTCGACGCTTTAATTTGCAGTGGGTTCTCTCTTTATAGATACAATGTTAGTTATGAGGCTCTAAAGTGTTCTATTCCCCGATAATGAAAGTAACAACCCTTTTAATGAAAAATTCATATTTTCTGCAATATTGGAGAATTTTCCATGTTGGCATAAGAGAGAGATAAAAAGGCCCTCGCCGACTGAGTAGACTTTTGGAAACACACGGGGACTGTTTTCTAAGCAGAACATCTTCAAAGGGTTTTTCCGTTCGTTCGTGTTAATACCCACCCAGCTCTGGCGTTAGGAAGGGTGTGTGCCGGGGGCGGCCAGACGACCAAGGGAATGCGGCCTCGACCCCTCGGGAGCGTTTGGCCGGACTCTGTACACCGCCCCGCAGGTTCCCCGTTTCTCTCGTTAGTGGGAGTTTGGACGCCGGTGTTTGGCTGAGCAATGAGAAAGTTGCTAAACACGCGAACGTCACTTAACTCTGCTAATTTCTCACCGTAATAGGTTTCGTTTGTCACTTACGACATTGCCAAACTGAGCAATTTTTTTTTCCTTCTAACTCTGGTTATAAAAATTTGTAAAACGCCAGAAGCTGATGGCACTTCTGGGCCTGTCGGTGCCGGGGTGAGGCTGGACGCTCCCAGCCCACAGACAGCAGCTGGGAGCCGCTCTCCTGAGCAGCCCGTGATTACACACGATTTTGCAAGTGTAAATGGGCCTTTTGTAATGTTTATTTGACCGAGTCTGTACCTTCCTGCCCTAAAGCTGCCCAGGGGATGGAGAACAGAAATCCCTTCATCTGGGCCGGAGCTACTAACAGAACAGCCTTCCAGGAACTTCGCCCGCTCCGGGTTCTAGAAGCTGCCGAGACCCTGACCTGGGTTCTCTCTGTTGTCGGCTGGGAGCCCTTTCCATAGAGCTGAAAAGAATAGGGCAGGTGCCAGGGCCTCGACATTCCTGGCCTTGGGGAAGGCAGCCTCTTCCTCTAAGACCCCAGCTGGCCTGTGTCTCTGCAGAAGGGGAGATATCCCCACAGGGAACAGGGATGACATCTGGGGACTACTGGCAGGTGGGAGCACAGGACGGCCCCCAGCAGAGAATGACAAAGCCCCCGGGGTCACCAGCACCCAGTAGAAAACAGCTGCTTTGGTCCAGCTTGCCCAGACAGTGGGTATGTATGTGCCTTCTCCCGTCGGCTCCATGAACGTTCTGCGATGTGCTGGGAAGCAGGCGGTGGGATCTCTGAAGGAACGCGCGTTGGAGGCCTGTCCGTCCAGACAGACTCGTCCCGGCAACTCGGTGTTGACGGTGGTGTGATCCACGTCACTGATGGGACTCGGTGGGGACAGACTGGCCTCTGGCCCCGACACCAGTACCTGGCCAAACTCTGACCTTTTCCCATGGGGCAGGACGCCAGCTTGGGGACGTTTGGGAGGACAGTGGAGCACGACCCGCATGGACGGGGCTGGCTCCCCGACGGCTTGCTTCTGAGAATTTGTCAGCCTCTCTGCTCCTGAGGAAGGAGGGTTTATGAATTATAAAACTTGAATTTTGCATTTAGGGAAGGGACGTACTGCTGGGATCTTGGAATCTGGCGAATGCAGTGGGTGGTAAAGTCAAGTTTCTGTGAACTAAATGTTTGTGCAGAGGAGTCAGTCGGGCCCTTAGGCAAGGATCCGAGGGCAGGCCCTGGTGGGCTCCGGGGACACGCCGCCCGCACCCCTGCCCTGGGGCTGTCTTCTAGAGGAGCAGGACGGCATCTGATCTCCAAGGGGCTGCCCCGCGGGCGGTGCCAGGGGCCCCCTTCGGAGCCTGCAGGGTGCAGCCAGGTGGGAGACCCCACTCCTGAGAGCAGCACGCTTGATCGGATGCCCTCGGGGACAGCGCGGCGCCCGCTCCGCCCTCCGCGAGCCCACACAGCTCTTCTAAACGGCCAAGCAGCTCTCCGCATTCAAAGTTACCCTTAAAACACTCAAACTGCGGCCGTGTCGGGCAAGTATCCATCTGGGAAGTGGCGGTAAATTCCGTGGGAGACCAATTAACACTCCCAAATGCCGCCGGAAGCAGCCGGGCGCCGTGCTGGCCGGTCACCGCCAAGTGTCTCTTGTTTCAGGGTGGCGGGTGTTGGTGGGTCACGGGCACGTACACGTGGGCGTCCCACGTGGGCTTCCTCCCACGCCCCGGCGTCCGCTTGCTTGTGAAACCCAGCTGGTGACACAGGTCTGCTTTGCACCATCGTGGGACAAGTTCATTTCTCATCGTCCCTCGCTGGCCAGCCGTTGGAGCCCCCGGCAGAGCCTGCGAGAGGCTTTGGACCTAGAGACTGGTGTGCCCGTGTGTGCGCGTGTGCGTGCGCCCATGTGTGCAGTGTGGTGTAGGTGCGCATGAGTGTGGTATGTGGGGCATGTGTGCATGCCTGTGTGTGGTGTGGTGTGCGTGCCCGTGTGTGTGTGTTGCACACAGGACATGTGTATTTGCTGTGGACCAAGGAGGCGTGTACTCTGGGTGGCTGCTTGCCAGGGGCCCCCAGCGCCAGCCCCACGTGTGAACCGCGCTGTCTGCCCCGAGTTTCATCGTCTCCCCCCCGTGCTTGGTCCGCGGCTGACAAACAGGCTCCAGGCCCCGGTCCTCTCGGGTGACTTTTCCCCACAGGGTCTAGGCAGGCAGGGGTGAGTGTGTTCCCCGCTCTGCTCCAGCACCAAGGAAGACTCTAGATGTGTGAGAGCGAAACTGGTGGCGGGATTTGCTCACTGCCTGGAGACCCATCCTGAGCAGGACAAGTCGGCCTGCCTAGAGGATCGAAAGACAGAAGGCAAGTTCCCCGCAGGACCCGGGGCGCCGCCCCTTGCCAGACGCTGCACCCCTGCAGGAGGAGGTGTGGCTGGAGCGTGCTGGCCGGGCACCTGCCCGGGAGCCCATGGGGGCCGAAGATGCACCCAGAAGCTTGGGGTCGGGCATTTCCCGGTCCCAGCGCGGGGCTCACATTCAAAGGCTTGGAGCAGGTGGCGTGGGGCTCGGAGACGGCAGCCCGGCGCCTGTCGGGAAACCCGCTGTTCTGCCCCACCCCACACGCACACCCGTCCTAGGTTGGCAGAGTCATCATTTGCTCCCTCGTGCATTTATTGCCCCACGTGGGGGCAGCTCCAAGGCTCCCAGCCACGACCACGGCAGGGCAGACACGCTCACCACCCTGGGCAGCCGCTCCTGACTCTGCCGGGCTGGGGGAGGGATAGCCCAGCACTCGAACCCCCGGTGCTAATAGCCTTTATTCCATCAGTCACGTGCACGCTGGACGTGCCCCGGAGGGTGTAGCTTGGTGTATGGGCCGTGGGACCCGGGGGCGGACCACCCCTCCATGTCTGCGTCCTGGGGCTGCCGTCTCAGATGCAAAGGACCGTTGGAGCCGAGAGGTGCGCCCCAGATCCTGCACCTGCAGACACCAAGGACAGCCAGCCTGTCGCCCAGTCTGTGGATGGCCCCACATAGCCCTCAGGCTTCCTGTGAGCAGCCGGAACCTTTTCTCGGGCTGGTGGCAGTGGCCATGGAAGGAAGCCTTTGGAGGGTGGCCGGTGCGGTGTGTCCGCGCGCGGACTGGTGACTCTGGACCGCTCCGGGGAAATGCCGGATGCAGGACGAAGGCTACGAGCGCAGCCGTGCACGTAGAGTGCATCTGCAAGCGAGACCAGCGAGAGACCAGCCTGCAGTTGGACGGCTGGACTGCAGGTGCGGTGAGGCACAGAAGACAGCCCTCCATTGCCCCCAGCCTGGCACTGGCATCCAAAACCCACGGGCCCTTGAAGATCGTGCTCCGTTTTCTCGGGGTGAATGTTGTCGCAGAGACCAAACGGCGGGATTCCAGACCCAGGTTGTCCAGCACGAGGGGCAGGGGGACAGGGCTTCCCAGCCACCCTGGCCAGACAGGATGAGCCAAGAGAGGGCTCGGCGGGGACAGAGGAGCATCTAGTTGGTGTCTCCCCTGTCCCAGCTCTCACAGGCACTTTTGGGCAGCTTGGCTGCGGCCGGGCCAAGAGGACAGTCCCTCTGAAGCTGGGGTGTGAGCTTGGGGTCCTGCCACGCGGGTGCCCGTCCCCACACACCCTCCCGCAGGCCCACAGGTCAGGGACATCTTCTCCTTGACGGGCGGGTCATCTGCTGGGAGGGCGCTCCCTCCTCTGCCCGCCATGGCTCCCGAGCTGTTGGGGTGGTGATGCAGCCGCCGGGGGGGTGGTGGTTCATGCGGGCAGGGGCTGGCCCAGGCCCCGCTGCGGGGATCCAGCATTAGCCGCAAGGCTGTTCTTCCAGCAAAGGGGAGAAAACCACGTGTCCACATTTCCGGTGCTGGCCTGTGCACCGTCTAAAAGGGCAGAGAGCAAAACCCCCATGTCCAGTGCCCTCGCTTGTCCACTGCCAGCCCACTTCACAGATGAGGAGCCTGAGTCCCAGGAGGCCCTGAGAGCCAGCGCAGAACCATGGGGAAGAGGCTGGCTGCGTCTGGGCCCCGGTCCTGCCACTCCCGGAGGCAGCTCTGGGACGTCCTCACGGTCCTGGGGCTGAGTCACCCCCTCATACATGGACCCGCACACGGTTGTTCAAGGACCCTGTGCGTGTGTGCATGTGTGCACACATCTAAGCTCCGTGTCCTCCCAGGTGTGAGTGTGTGCACACACATGTGCACGTGTACATACACCCGTACACGAATGCACAGAGTGAACTGGATCGGGGTGCGCACATACGTGTGCGTGTGCGTACGTGTGTGTCTGCATGTGTGCCTGTGTACGTAGGACGTCTTTGCTCATGCATTTACGTGGATGCACATCTACGCACATGCACACATACATGTAAACACGCGCGTGTGCATGCATGCAGATGTGTGTTAGACACTCGTGTGCGTACAGTAGCATGTATGTGTGAGTGCGTTTGTGCGGCACAGGGATGCGTGCGCGTGTGTGCACACTTACACAGACGTACTCGTACCTCATATTGGGCTGACAAGCGGCACACGGGTGCGTGATTGTGAGGAGGGCTCCGTAGGGTGCTGCCAAGCGGGGGGACCCCGCGTTATGCGGAGCGCCAGGGCTCTCGGGACGCCTTAAGCCCCACCCTTAGCTTGCTCGGCCTACTCCGAGGAGGGGTGCTCTGGGCTAGGCCACCCTGTCAGGTGCAGGGAGAGAGGTGGCAGTGATAAAATCCCAGGATCCCAGGACAGGGTCCCCCAGGGCAGGGTCCCCCAGGGCAGGGTCCCCCAGGGCAGGGGATCCTGCAGGATAGAGGTCCCCCAGGGCAGGGTCCCCCAGGGCAGGGGATCCTGCAGGATAGAGGTCCCCCAGGGCAGGGGATCCTGCAGGATAGAGGTCCCCCAGGGCAGGGTCCCCCAGGACAGGGTCCCCCAGGGCAGGGGATCCTGCAGGATAGAGGTCCCCCAGGGCAGGGTCCCCCAGGGCAGGGGATCCTGCAGGACAGGGGTCCCCCAGGGCAGGGTCCCCCAGGGCAGGGGATCCTGCAGGATAGAGGTCCCCCAGGGCAGGGTCCCCCAGGGCAGGGTCCCCCAGGGCAGGGGATCCTGCAGGATAGAGGTCCCCCAGGGCAGGGTCCCCCAGGGCAGGGGATCCTGCAGGACAGGGGTCCCCCAGGGCAGGGTCCCCCAGGGCAGGGGATCCTGCAGGACAGGGGTCCCCCAGGGCAGGGTCCCCCAGGGCAGGGGATCCTGCAGGATAGAGGTCCCCCAGGGCAGGGTCCCCCAGGGCAGGGTCCCCCAGGGCAGGGGATCCTGCAGGATAGAGGTCCCCCAGGGCAGGGTCCCCCAGGGCAGGGTCCCCCAGGGCAGGGGATCCTGCAGGATAGAGGTCCCCCAGGGCAGGGTCCCCCAGGGCAGGGGATCCTGCAGGATAGGGGTCCCCCAGGGCAGGGTCCCCCAGGGCAGGGGATCCTGCAGGACAGGGGTCCCCCAGGGCAGGGTCCCCCAGGGCAGGGGATCCTGCAGGACAGGGGTCCCCCAGGGCAGGGGATCCTGCAGGATAGAGGTCCCCCAGGGCAGGGTCCCCCAGGGCAGGGGATCCTGCAGGACAGGGGTCCCCCAGGGCAGGGTCCCCCAGGGCAGGGGATCCTGCAGGATAGAGGTCCCCCAGGGCAGGGTCCCCCAGGGCAGGGGATCCTGCAGGATAGAGGTCCCCCAGGGCAGGGTCCCCCAGGGCAGGGCTGCAGGAGTCCGCTGGCCCTTCCAGGGCAGACACCCTCAGAGCCGGCAGAGAGGCCTCTGCTGGGAGCCCACGGGATGACCCCCACCGCACGCCGTTTAAGCGGGTTCCTAGTTTAAAAGCTTTTCAAACAGTGTCCCGGTGCACAGTAAGCTTTGTATAAATACAATCTGTAAAGTAAATAGAAAATAAAATGCAGTGTATTATTTGTGTTCAGGGAAAGGGAGGCCTTGACGGCGGGGTTGTCCGTGCCGCGGGGTGGCCTCCCGGTCTGACTGGGGCCAGGGAGCGGACTGTGCAGAGGGTGACCCCGTGAGCCCCGCCAGGCTGTCAGAACCAGGCTGGTCTCTCCACACGCACCTGCTCCACATCCGTTTGCTTCTGGTCGTTTCCACGAGCAGGTGAAGCTGACCCTCCGGGCGACCAGTGGGCCGGTTCGCAGCCGCCGAGCAGCCGGCCAGCTGCAGGCAGCCTGGGCTCCAGCAGGCCCTGGGGCGGGGGGCCCGGGCCTGTGGGGTGTCCTCGGCTCAGATCCCTGCCCACAGCCGCGGGGCCCGCAGGACGTAGTTCTCTTTTGCTGGCAGCACTGGTGACACACAGGCACGAAAGGGTAGAGCTGACGGGTCCCTCCCGCCCCCAAACATGCCGCTTTTTGCTCTGAATGGGATTATTCGGACGCTACCACTTAGGACGGCCAGACCCAGATTTCCTTGGACCTCTATGGCACAGGACTGAGTGGAGGCTGGAAATCACTCGTCCAGTTCGTCTTCTGGGAGATTAACCCTAGAGTTCAGACGGGCCACAGAATCATCTAACACTGGGTCCTTTCCCTGTGCCCAGTGGCTGGGGCCTCAGCCAGAGGCCGTGGCGGCACTGCTCGCTGCTCACAGAAGGCAGATGTGGTGGAGTCACGTGGGAAATTCGATTTTTGGAGCGTGGACCGTGGTTAAGAACCTGCTACTTGCTGCGTCCCAGAAGCACGTCCTGCTTTCCGGGTGACTCGGGCTCCGCCAGCGTATGCTGCCGGTGTCAGGACGGGGCTGGAGTCTGTAAGTTCAGGGTCCCCGTCTGGCTGAGCCTCCGGCACAGGTTGTCTGAAGAGGCCGGGTCCCCTCACTGAATGTTTGTTCTGGCCAGGGTCACGGCCAGCTCCAGGACGCCAGTGTCACCATGGCCAGCCCAGGTGGCCAACCAAGCACAGTTTGTGGGGAGAGCGAGCCGCGAAGAGCGCCTGCTGGGGGGTCACAAGGGTCGCGTGGGGCAGCTCCTGGGTGGGCTCCGGGGCTCTCACTCCGGTGTCCCCTGAGCAGAGGGCCACTGGGAACCCCTCGCGAGGAGGAGCAGAGCCTTCAAGACGAGGCCCGGTTCAGCCGCGTGGAGGCCGTGTGGCCGGACAGGCTGGGCTCTGCCCAGGCACGGGGGCACACGGCCAGCGAGTGGACCCACGGGGAGTGTCTCAAGGGGGAGGCAGAGAGGAGACTCCGAGAAGGGGTGGCTGGGGGCATGGAAGGGCCCAGAGAGCAGAACAGGCGGCAGAAGCCAGGGGGGCTGTCCTCCTCGGCGAGGGTTCCCTCGGGGGCACCTGCGCCCCGAAGAGACATGCCGCCAGGGTGCCTGGAGACAGGATGGCCGCCTGGAGTGACAGCCCCTCCCGGCAGCCTCGCGCAAAGCCTGCAGAGCAGCCCTGCACCCAGCACGGGGCTCCGAGAGCTGGGGGCACCACCCCCCTTCTGCCCGCATGGCGTGCGCACCTTGTAGCACGGGTTACTGGTGGAGACCCCGGCGAGCCGGTCCTCTGAGCTCCCGGCGCCTGGGCCCGCTCCCTCTCCAAGGGGCCACCCTCCTGTGTGCGTGCTGCTGGCAGCCCAGGGAAGCCAGCCTGACGGGGGGACGGTCAGAAGCTGCTCCAGGCTGGGGTGGGAGGGAAGAGCAGGGGAGTCAGGAGTTTGATTTGGCTCCTGTGGTGGCCCTCCTGTGGTGCGGCCGTGCGGCTGTGCGGGTGTGCGGGTGCACGGGTGTGCGGGTGTGCGGCTGTGCGGGTGTGCGGGTGAGCAGGCGTGCAGCTATGAGGGTGTGCAGCTGTGCAGGTGTCCGGGTGTACAGGTGTACAGCTGAACAGGCGTGTAGCTGTGCGGGTGTGCAGCTGAGCGAGTGTGCAGGTGTGTAGGTGTGCAGCCGTGCCCTGTGCCCCTAGGAGTTTGCCATCCCCTTGGCCAGGCGAGGCCAGAGCACTTGGCTGGTTTCTGCTTTCCCCGCATGCGCATGAGAATTCACCGCAAGCGTAGGCTAACCTCTTCCTTTCTTTCCCAAAGGCGGCATGACGGGGACGCCCCCTCCTGACAGCTCAGCGGGGCGTCAGGCGCTGAGGGTGCACGCCGCCCCCTCCCAGCGCAGGCCAGCGCCCTCAGGTGAAGGTCAGGCAAGCAGAGCTTTGTCTGGGTCTTCTGTCTTTAAGCCGAGGAAGGGCTGAACATAACTTTAAACGTTTAGTGGCACTTTATAAGAAATTAATAACAAAAAACAGCCACTTCTTGTCCTACTCACCCCCATCACGTGGGGCTCAGCTCTCCGAATCCTCGGGCGGTTTCTGCTGTTTTTCCAGGATTAACCAGCTCTGCACATTCCTAACGGCCTCTCCTCTCCGAGTCGGGGCCCGACACCTCTCCCCGCAGCGCAGGTGCACCGCACTCTTCTCCCCGGAGGCCAGTGCGGGCCTCCTTCCTGCACACGCCCGTCTGAAATCTTCTGTGCTGCTCTGCACTGGGGGGGGCGGGGGGAGGGAGGGTCTTCGTTGCCCCTGCCTCCCTCAGCTTCTGCCCCGCGTCACCAGGATCTGGGCCTGTGGCTCTCTGGGCCCGTCCTTTGTCCGGGTCAGACCCCCCGCTGGTGTCCCTCCAGGCTCCCCGCACACTGAGCCAGTGCAGGCTCGCTGACCCGTCCGGCGGGCAGCCTGCACTCCCGGCCGTGGATGCGAGGTCTGTCCCCTTGGTGAGCCAGGAGGCCCTCGGCTGGGCATTGTGGGCCACGTCCCTGCTCCTCCCGACAGTGACCTCAGTGACTGCAGGGCAGTGACTCAGGAGGGGCAGAGACGGGCCACCCCTGCCGGGTGCCTGGCCTGGCCTCTGCCAGCTTTTATTGTGGAAAACAGTAACCACGTGCAAGGGGAGAGAAGGGGCCACGAAGACACGAGCTGCCCACTCCGCAGGCCAGCCTCGTGTCCTCCGCCCCTCCGCCTGGCAGACCAACTGCACCATCAACCCTCTAAAGGACCCGCCATTGTCCCCGCATGTCGTGTTGTGCAGGACGTGTCCAGATGCCCCCAGGGTCTCGGGTGTCGGTGTCTTTAAAAAGCGTCTGTGTGAGTTCGGATCCAGATGGGGCCGCATTCTGCAAGCAGCTGACGGGCTGAGTGTCTTCCCACCTGTGGGTTTCCCTCCTCTTGTCTTTCCGGCTCGCTGGCGAGAAAGTGATGGTCAGGCCCAGAGGGCCCCCACCTGGGTTGGTGTCTGGTAGCTGGCTGAGGTCTGATGGGCTGCTCTCCCCGACCTGGCCTGGCCGTGGGGATCGGACCGGATCGGGTCTGGCCTGGGATCATGGGCCACTTGAACAAAGTATGAAGTCGTACTTTCTGAGGAAGCCGGGTCTGGTCCCCGGTGCCCTTCGAAAGTCAGAAAATGGTCCGAGAACGGTGTTCGGTGGATGTGTACTGGGTAGACAGCAGGGTTTCACGGCTTCAGAGCTCAGAACCGGGCGTGGAGGGTCCCAGGAGGGGCACGTGCTGGGCCCCAGAGCCGAGGAGGAGAAAGGTGTAAACCACCGGGAGGCCCGGGAGGCCCGGGAGGCGGGCGACTGTGCTGGCAAAGGTGCTGTTGTTAATTCCCCCCTGTCACCAGCTCTAGAATAGTTTAAAATGCAATTTTTTTCAACATTCAGGCCAAGGTCTTGGGGCATCGTTTACTCAGACTGGTTGCATTTTAGTAGCTTGAAATGTCTTTTAAAAATACTAAAATGGTTACAGAAATTTCAATTCTTAGGACACAGCAAATAAATTGCCTCTAAAAGTGCCCATTTTTAAGCATTCCAAAGAGAAAAGTTAGAAATTAGCACCTTCTCATCGCACAGCCCAGCCTACAGGTCTTACCCCACGACGCCTGCGCTGAAGGGAGTTGTCGGGGATGAGGGCTGGACGGGGCCGCTGGCAGGGGACTGGACTATCAGCCTCGACCGGGTGGGGCGAGAGGGCGCGTTCCGAGGGCTACAGAGCTGTGACCTCGGGAGCACGCTGCGTGTCGCGTCAGGTGACGTCACAAGTGGCCTCGGCTCCTGGGGGAGGCGGGATGGGGATTCGGGGGGCGAGAGGGAGCTGGGCCCGAGGCGGCGTCCGTCAGTCGCCTCTGCAGAGCCTCCTCAGCTCAGGGGCGAACAGCGATCTCCTCCCCTGCGTCCAGAGCCCCGACGGGACGTCCTCTCCTCCTATCGGTAAACACCGCTTCGGACCCCAGGGTTGAGCCAGGAGCAGCCGATGTCAAACACGCGGTCACAGCCGCAGGCGTGAGCGGCAGGGGTCCCGCGGGCTGGACGGTGGGTGACGCGTGGGGCACGGCGGCCCCTCCACCCACTCGATGCCCCCCCCCCCCCCCCGCCGCCCGAGGCCAGCGATTTTAAGCCCTGGGTCGGTCTGACAGGAGCGTCGGGAAGGCTCTTGGAATCCACGGCCTCCTTCCTGGCTTCTGTCCAAGAACGACCTCCAAGCTCACGGAATGTTCTCCGAAAACCTCTGGAAACGCACACATGGGCGATTGTTTGTAAAAGGTGTGACGGTGCTTTGAAGGGAGGCGGGCAGGCTCTCAGGGAGATGCCCGGCGACGGTTTGCTTTCTTCCTGGACAGACGTACAAACTCAGAACTTTCATCACGTATTTTAAGGCTGTGCAGCCCTACTGAGTGCCCCCCACCTTGTCCTCTTCACTGCAAGGATGTCATCTCCGTCCCAAACACCTGGATGATGCTGAGAGGATGCCCGGGCATGGGCCAGCCCCTCACGACTCGCCCAGCCCGTGGACACCATCTTCCACAAGAGGCGACAGCTCGGACAATAACCTTTGGTGACTTTGGCAACAGGCTGACCTGGGTTCATATCACAGCTTTGCTGCTTGTATGCTGTGTGATCCTGGGCTGGTGGCTCTGCCTCTCTGGGCCCCGGCCCGTCCTCTGTAACAAGAGCCCCTTGCTGCTAAGTGGGTGCACTCAGGTTCCGGAGAGAATGTTCTGGGCACGTCATCGTCTTGCTTGCTCCGTGGTCTAACGCTTGTGGTTTTCTCCCATTCCGTGGTGACCCTTGTGGTGGACACTGGATTCTTCAAGTTCTCACTCCCCGTCCTCACAGTGGCTCCCAGTGTTGAACCACCTGGCCATACCACACTCCACGAGATGGCCGTCCAGCGGGGACCAACGGGACCCCGAGATGCGTCTCTGCGGGGTGAGTCCCAGAGTGGCGGTGTCAGACCTGACATGGAGACGGGGCTGGTGGTCCACAGCTTTGGAGGGAGGCGTCCATCCCTGGGGGAGCCAAGGGGGCACTGAGGGGCGCTCGGTGGCTACATGTCCTTGAAGTGCCTGCCTGCATGCCCCCAAGCCAGGGGTCCCCTCCCCCGAGCAGGGCAGCTTCTCCCCATCCGTCACTCAGGGCAGCCTGACGGATCTCCGCTCCTGTCCCGGGAACCCTCTGTATGGGGCTGCGCCTCGGGAGAGGCCAGGTCTGTCCGCAAACCACACCCGTTCCTCGCCTCAGCGGCTTGCCCAGGCCAGAGCCCTGCCCCGCGTCTCCTCCAAAGCCCGTCTTTGCTGGACACCTGCTCCAGTGGGTGATCTGCTCTGTGACCGGGGCCCGGCAGGGAGCACGGAGCCCCGCAGCCGCCCGTCGGCGCCCACCGCCCTCACCGGCTCGGCTCCCACAGCCCAGAGCTTGTTTTCCCTTAAAGTTAATTTTTCAAATGTCAAGTGTGTACGCTCAGGACAGGAGGACCCAGAAGGAGCCGGTCTGTGCAGAGCTCGGCGGTCTGAGGAAGGCCTGGCCAAAAAACTGGGGTGTCTTGTGGAAACCCAACCCCGGGCGGGTCACGCGAACAACCCGGCTCCTGGGTGGCCGGCTGGAGCACGGGGGCCTTGGAAGCTACTGCAGGTCTGTGCTGGCGTCCAGGGGAACCACGGAACCACTGTGGAGGCACCGTGTGTGTCTGTGTTCACGCACGTGTGCGTTCGTGTGTGCACACGCGTGTGTCCGTGTGTGTGCACTCGTGTGTGTGCACATGGCAGCGCAGGTGGGCCGCTTCTCCTGCGGCCGCTGTGTGTGCAAGCACGTGGCGGTGGGTTTGTGTGCAGGTTAGGAACGTGCACACGCGTGTGCTGAGTGTGTGCATGTTCTCAGTACGAGCTGTGTGTGTGTTTGCGTTGGGTTACCCTCGGGAGGAGCCATGTGTGCGTGTGTGTGTGCGCGCACGCATGCGTGTGCATAGGGCACCCGCCTGGGGCAGGCGCTCTCACAGGACACGTCCTAAGCGGCTCCTTCATTTGCTCCTTCCGAGCCCCAGGCAGTCTCGGGGCCAGCGGCCCCCGTGAGTGTGTATGGAGGTCAGTCCGTGAAGCTGTATTTATCTTGCGGGGTGAAGAACCCGAGGTCGAGTCCCCGTCAACTTGTGTAGGAGCCAGAGCCGTGAGACAGGTGGACACCAGCCTCGCCCGTCTCCTCGCGGGTCCTGGGGCAGGTGACTGGGCGCACCGCGGCCCACGGACGTCGGGCCGCAGGAGCCGGCTGACCTGGCGGCTCGCCCCGCCCCGGCCCCCGTCTGGAGGGGAAGCAGCCCAGTGCGCTCTGTCTTTCTGATCATATTCACCTCCGGAGCCATCTGTGCAGAGAGGAAAGCGGATTTGATGTGATGAATCACAAAATCACACCCTTTATTCAAAAACGCCACATAAATGGCAGTTCTGCTGGGGACGGATTGGGCCGTTGCGGTGAGTTATGGGCTTGTTAGCGTGCAACAGCACATTCCTTTATCATATTAGGTTTATTTAAATCACACGGAATGTTCATTTTTCGAAACAATTCCCACCCACCTCGAGGAGTCATCCGTATTGCTCCAGGAAACACGATACGATCCTATTCCTAACGGGGCGCGCCGTCTGCAATTGTGCGAAACTTGATTCCATGACGCCTTCCCTCGGGGGACAGCCCATAAAGATTGATTAGACGTTACAGATGCTATTAGAGAGCGACACAGCCTGTGTCTCCTCCTGCCTGTGGCTCTGAGTGTGGTCCACGCCCCCTCGCTCAGATGGCCTCCCCGCGGCGGGTCACCCTCGCTCCCCGGCCCTGAGGGAAACACGTGTTCTCCCACCTCTGGGGAGGAACACGCGTGACCCCGCAGTAGGTGGGGGAGGGCTTGAGCTCTGGTGACAGGAATGTGTGTCTGCGTGTCACAGCATCTAAAAACTTTGGATCTCTTCTCTAAACATGTCCAGAATGCTTGGGGCAGACGCCGGCTCTGTTCTCTTGGAGGATCCCAGAGTGTGAGCCACCAGGATCCAGAAAGCGGTAGAGACTCACTCAAACGTTCTTCGGATGGACGAGAAAGGACTCGTGGAGGGAGGGGCTCTCGGGGGCAGGGTGCGCCCAGTCCCCTGTGCTGGGACTGTCATGAACACCAGCAGACCCCTGGGCGCTGCTCCCACTGACTTGGACGGAAGACAGGGAGGACCCTTAGGGTGAAATGACCAGAGTCCAGACATGAGTTTGGATGTTTTCTTAACTGAGCCCCGGTGGAGGGCAGGTGGGCCCCGGGAACCTGCTGTCCAGCACGCAGCCCTGCTGTGACCCGAGGTGCCCATCTGGGGAGTATCCCCTCTAAAAACGTGCCGCCGGCTGCTTGCCCATCAGAGCACCGCCGTTCCCAGCCGCCGTGCACAGATTCCCCAGCCTTCCTGAGCCTTCACGGCCACATACGCCGTGGGTGCCTGCGCTGGGACGGGTGGCTGTGGGCCCTGCTCTGCTCGCCGGGGTCACAGATGCAGAGCCGCGGGGCGCCGGGAAGCCGTGGCCAGCCTGTCTCGGCAGCGACATCCCGCTCATGCTCTCTGCCTCCATTTGGGACCTGATGAATAGAAATGTCACTGGAAATTGATTTTCCATTTAATCAAAAGAGAAATTTATTTCTGGGTCTTTCCCAGTGTAAGGTCAACCTTTGATGAGTTAGAATTTTATTAAGTTTTAACCTTCCTGTCGTGTGTCTCTGGGTGTTGTGTTCATGGGTGAGCAGGCGCCCTACGAGCTGTAAGCGGATATCCATGAAGGTCAGAGGTGCCCCGCGAAGGCCCGGGACAGGCGGGCGGGTGGGCGGGCACAGGCACGCTCCTGCTTCTTACCTGGCCCCGCCCTCGACGGGCAGCTCGCTCCCTGGTCTCAGACAGAGGAAGAGAAAGGTTTTCTGTAAAACGCAGCATCACCTCTGGCCTCGTAGCGCAGAAGCAATGGTGCACAGTCCGCACACCGACGGGCACGGTCCCCTTTCCCCGGAGCCACGGGCGGGCCCGGGCAGTGGGTCTGACGCAGCTCGAGGACCACAGCTTGGTGACCTCTGGTCAGAAAGACTCTCAGTCCTACGTGACTTCAGCAACACAGCCCTGGGTCACACAAAGCAGGAGCAGTGTCAGGGCTGTCCGCGAGCAGGAGCGAAGTTCACGTGCTACGTCCCCGCGGTCCGCTTATGGTAGACTCCGTTAGATGGCTGAGCTCCCGGACATCACAGCTCGGAAGAACGCGCACGGAGGGAGCTCGTGGAAAGCCGTGGCCAGGACAAGTCTCTGCTTCCACGAAATCCCCACACGCTTGGATGCACGTGGATTTCCAGGTGGCAGGAGCCACTGGGCTCTGGTGGCTGGCGCTTCCCGGATGGACGGCGCGGCCGGAAGCCACAAGGGCTTGTTAACAGCATGAACGTGCACCTGCCTGAGCCCTGATCACGCAAAGACCGACTCGGGCCTCCGTTCTGGCAGAGCAGCACTAATTCTGGTTCTACGATAACCGTGCGGCACTGGGTTTTAGAAACTAGGCCTCCAAGATGCATCCGCTGTCTGCCGGGCCGTGGCTGAGTGAGTGGCTGTATTACTATCAAGGTAATTCAAAACAAATTTCAAGCTGCGACAATAAAACGGTTCTTGTAGTAGGTTGGGGTTTGCACCAAAGTTGCCCGTTAGGTGAGGACGGTTAGTCTTCACGTTGGAATTTGGGGGGACTGAGTTTACTTATTCATTTTCGTCGAATTCGGATCAAAATTTTACCGAGGTGGCGTTAGCATTCTGGGGCCAACAGTGATTGTCGGCTAATAAGGAAATGGTATCTCTGTCACTCCGTCGAGCAGGCGGTGGATGTTGGGGTAAGATTACCCTGTTCTCCTCTGTGTCCAGGATAAGTGAGAATGCTCAGTAATTCCCACCAGGAGTCCCGTCCCTGGAAAGAGTTGTCCCCAAGACAGGACCCTCTTCTGGAGATGGTCACGCTGGCCGCACCTTGGTCCCAAAGCCCCCTTTTGTCCCCTGACCCGTTTTCAATGCAAGCAGAGAAGCTAAGGGCAGACCCTCCTGGATCCTTTCTTCCTCCAAGGCTAAAGGGGTAGGAGCAGGCACGTCACACTCCGGGGCCATATGGCCGTCCCCTGGCCCCTCACGGGCTGCAGCCCGGGTATCTGCCGTCCGTGCCACATGGAGGAAGGCCCCGCGGTGGTCGTGTGCTGGGAAGCCCTGAGCGGGCCGGGGCGGCAGGACCAGAGTCGCGCTCCCCCCAGCCGCCTGCCTCACCAGACGTCAGCGCGCATCGGGATGGAAGCCCGTGCCAGCCCCGTGTCCTCCGCGGTTGCACAGGGGCGGGAACTCCTCGCTCCTCACCCGACCCGGTGGGGCGGATGCTCTTACCGGCCCCCTTTCCAAATGACCCAGCGGAGGCACAATGAGGACAAACCAGTATGAAGAAGGCAGAGTCAGCGTTGGTGTAAAGGTGCTCCGGCAGGTTCCCTTCCCAACCACGGCCGTGTCGCCCTCACCGCAGGCTTGCCTGAGGGCGGGGTCCCCGTGGAGAGCGTGGCCGCAGCCCGGGTGGACGTGCTGCTGCCGGCTGGCCCGACCTCACAGTCCCCTCGATGAGCCGCCGGCCGTGCTAAGTGGTTTTAAAGATTAAATCCTTTTCTCCCTGTGAGCACAACAGGGAAACAAAACACGGTTGCTCATCGGGATGCTGACAGTCTGCTCTGAGAGGACGGAGGACCCTTCGTGTCACCAGCGAGAGCCAGCATGCAAGGGGGAGGGGGGCGTGTGTCCACGGTCCTGCTGGCCATTATAGACCGCCCGTGTTAAAGCCACGTAGCTGGCTTCCCGGGGTCCTCTCACTCGCCAGGCTGGTGCTGGTGGGCAGATGCTGGCCGTCCCCGGCAGAGCCGTGACCCGCGAACGCCGCACATCTGACCCACAGCCCCTGTCATCTCAGGGCGTCAACTCACTCACTTCCCAGAGAGCATCTCGCTCCCCAGGCTGCCGTCCCTGCCTAGCACTGGGGAGCAGCCAAGCCCCAAGCCTCCTGGAAGAGACGCCCTCGCCGCACTCCGCCCTCACCCCAGTGACCCCGTCACCCGGGCACGGACAGACCGTGTGTCTGCAGCACCAGGAGCCACGGGCATCAGCTCCGCAGACACTGTCCCTTCTCCCATCAGTGTTGGTTCCTTTCACCAGACAACACATTTAAAGGGCAGCTGCCTTCTTTAAAAATATGGTGTTTTGGAGCCACTCTTACCTGACCCAGGCACCTTTAGAAGTTGACAAGTGCACACACGTAACAGTCGTGGTCGAAGCTGTTCTGTAGATGTTTCTAGATGTCCTGTGTCCCCACGGTCAGGAGTGGCCACCCCCACCACCTGGGTCCACGCTGCCGTCCACCCCGACTAGCAGACACAGCCCCTCTGTGCAGCAGTTTTCTCGTTTGGAAGATGAGGACGGCAAGGCCAGCACCTGGGGGACGGGAGGACCCGTGGGCACCTGTCTCTGCCCAGACCGCCACCCAGAGAGGTCACCAGAAGCACCTGAGCATTCGGAGAATAAAACAACCCTTTGCGTCTGGACCTGCTGCCCTCCACCCCACAACGCTGGGCGCCTGCAGAGTCCTTCTCTCTGCCATCACGGAAACACGGGGGCCCAGTGCCCTCGTCCCACCCTGGGAGCCCGGCGAGCACACACGGCCTGCACCGGAACGGTGGGGATTGAGCCGGAACCATACGAGGCTCTCCCGGGCTTAGCCCCCTCGGGCCCCCTCTGCAGCCCTGCCAGGATGCACGTGTTATGCCCGTTTTCCAGATGAGAAACTACAGCACAGGCCTGGTCCGCAGGTACCTCAGGCCCACACGGCCCGCGGGATGCCAGCCCGAGGGTCCCAGCCCCCATGTCAGCATGTCGTGTGTGTGATAGGATTTCAGAAGGGCGTCCAGGCCTCGGGACGGTCCCACGGAACAGGGAGGGTAGGCAGGTGGTGGGCTCTGACCTCTGACTGCGGCCCGGGAGCCAAGCCTGCCCTGCTGCTGATTTTATAAATAAAATGGTCTCAGAGCTCTCGGCGCCCGGATGATGAGGGCGGCCGGCCGTGGCTTCCTCTGGCCGGAGCAGTCCTTCCAGGCTCTCTGGCCCTTTACAGAAAACGTCTACAGACCCTGCTTTAACAGCGTGGGTAGGGACAGAGGGACAAGCAAAACCCCACAAGCACAAGTGCCCCCCTCCCCTCCTCCAGAATCCACCGTCCCCGGACTGCAGTGGCTGGAGCCCCTCTTTTGGGAAGTGGCGGCGCCGTGTCCTCCAGCCCGGCCCGCCAGCTGCCGGGGAGAAGACGGTGTATGGACCGGGTGCGGGCCACGCTGCGGGGCTTCCCTGCCTCCCAGGGCAGTCGCTGTCCAGTGGGAGCCAGTCTTGTGGCCTGCGTGGCTGCCGCGTGCGGCGCGATCTGAGCCCAGCACGGCCCTCGGGGCGTGGTGTGCAGAGCAGGGAGTGTGCGCGGCGGGCTGGGGCTCAGACCTCGTGTGGTCGACAGAGGGACCCAGCACCCACCCAGCTGCTCCCACCTTGTCAGACAATAGTTCTCTGATTTATTATTTTAATTAAGGGCTTTTACGCTTTCATTTAAAAAGTTAAATAAGCTGTCTTTATACATAAGCTGTCTTTATATATAAGCGATCTCCCTGGAGCCCATGGGGGCTCCCATCTGACAAGATACCGTCCTGCGGGCCCCTGGTCCCGCGTCCCAAGGGCCCGAGGCGGCAGCTCCGTGGTGCTATGGGGATCTCGGCTCCAGGCAGGGACGCCTTCCCGGGGCGGCCGGGCCCAGTCGGCCTCGGTGAGAGCGGCTTCCTGCTTGCCCGAGGCACAGCCATGATGGACCCGTGACATCTGGGGGTGAGCGGGTGGGGCCCGGAGCCTGGTATCGTCCCCGCCAGCTCTTCTCACCCAACACCCTCTCGCTGCCCCGGGAAAGCGTCCGAGAGAGAGCTGTTCTCCGAGCACCAGAGCCCATCAAGGCACGTCGTCCACCCGTCCTGCTCCTCGGCGTGCCCGAGGGAGAGGGTCGCCGCGGACGCAGAAGGCCAGAGCGGGGACACCTCGACCCCACGCAGGCTCCAGCGGCCACCTGCTGCCTCTCCTGGACACGCCCCAGATCGCTGTCGGCCTCTACGAGGCGTCTGCCCCCGGTCGTTCTCTTCTCTGCCTCTCGGGTAGACGGCCGAGGCCGAGGGTCTGCTCTGGGGCCGTGGGGAGCCGCCACGCATCACCCGCAGCCGTCTCCCCGCGGCTCCCTGCCCTGGCAGCCGGCCCCGTGAGGCCGCGCTGGCCTGTGTACGCACACGGAGCCGCCAGAAACCCCTGCGTTCGGGGAGCCTCGGCTGTACGCCCTCCCCTCGGCGCTCGGCCGTGAGCCAGCCGTCACGACCTGCACCGGAAGCACTTTGCACTGCAGCATAGCCAGATGGGAAACTGAGGCCCAGCAGGGCAACACCTGTCTGAGGCCTGCAGGCAGCCCGGCCCGCTGCAGACGGAGCTCAGGCCACCTCCGCAGCCGCCCTACCTGCCCGACTCGACGTTCCTTCTCTCCTCCGCCCCCTCCTTGTGTGGCCACCTGTCCCTGTGGCCTGAGGAGGCGCCTGCGTCCATCTCATCTCCCTTCCCCGACACTGGGTGCAGAGCCCCTTTGACCTGAGTGGCCTCACCCTGAGACCCTTGAGCCCGGCCCCCCCGTGAAGACCCTTACCCCAGACAGCTGCGCACCCAGTCCGGGACCCTCTTCACCCCTCATGCCTGTTTAGTACAGTGTGTGCCCTTCGGGGCACAATGCCCGCAAGCGCACTGACCTTCGAGAACCTCGGAGCCGCGGTGTGAAGCCTTTGGGAAGGCAGCAAGGGCAGGTCCAGGGCAGACACGGCGTCCCTCTGGGAACTAAGTGGCAGGCACCCCCAGACAGTCAAGGTCCTGGGGGTAAAGAGGACGGTGGGAAGTTGTAGATCTGTGTGTTTCCTCCACGTGGAGTCACGCTGAGCCTCTCAGGTGTGGGCGTGTGTTAGCATGTGCTGTCCTGGGCACAAAAGAGCAGGGACCTGAGAACAGGCACCTGAGGGTGGGCGCCTGGCTCACGGGGAGACGCTCCTGGGAGTGCACACCTGGGAGCGGGCGCCTGGCTCACGGTTGGGGCACACCTGGGAGCAGGGACTGGCGCACAGTGGGTCTCGCCACTTTACTGGGCTCGCCCCTGCGGCCGCTGTGTCCATTCCCATCACTCCTGTGTTGGTGCCGCCGTGTGCTCTTGCACCGAGCGGTAACTCAGCCCTGCGGAGGCCGAGGGGTGCTCAGTCCCCTGCTCGGTGCTGCCGCAGGTGGGCGAGTCTCGAGGCCACGGGGCGCCCATCTGACCCGCCCGCACCACCGGCCACAGAGCCCCCTCTCAGCAGGGCCTGCCTGTGACCCACAGCCAAGGGAGAGGCACACTCACAACAGACACTGCCCTGTTGTCCCCACCATATTTGACCCAGTAGAATTCACCACTTCACCTTCCGGTGAGTTTTGCGTCTTCCAAAGAGCTTGAAAGAAGTTGAAAAATAGCCTTATTTGGGGTCGATCATTTTGTAGTTTCTGTACCGATGGAGAAGAATTGAATTAAAAATGGGCTATAAACCAGCAGAGTCAGTATCCACCTGCTTACAGAGAGTGGGCAAACCCCAGCCATCGCCAGCACATGACACCATGTTATTTTTAACCGAGTCGCCTTCCATGCTGCCCTTCACGGAGACGGATGGGCGCTGTGCGGAAAGGTGGGGGAGGGCAGGCTCTGTCTCTCCGGGATGAGGTCTGCAGTGCCCAAGCACGTGGCCCCAAGGACCTGCCAGTGTCCAGAGGGTGCCCATAAAAACGGAGCAGGGGCGCTTATCTACCCAGACCTCCCTAAATCACTTTGTAATTTTCCAGTCATTGTGGGAGAGGCCAAGGAACTGAAAGCCCAGGGAATGACTGAGAAAGTCTGGGTCTGCTCAGAGAAGGGGGTTTCTAGGACCAATGACAGCTGCCGTCCTTGCAGACTCTCTGGGCCTGAGGGGCCGGGCGCCCTGTGCACAGGGAGCGGTGTGAACACACAGAGAATGTCTGCTCTGAACCCTTGCCCTCCAGGGTCAGGGCCCACCAGTCCCATGAGTCCAGCCAGAAGTGGCATATTTCAGACACTCAGAAAAGCACAGAAGCCAGCCGCATGCAGTGTGGGCACGGCATCAAGGAACCCCAGCAGCCCCTGTAAGCTCCTTTCTGGGGGGAGGTCACCAGCTGACATCAGTGAGCCGTGCCAGGGGCTTCCCCCAGGAACAAAGCAGAGGGAAAGTGGGCTACAGGCAGATGAGACTCTGTACAAATCCGTATTTTGCATGTAAGTCACTGGACAAACGAAATAACACGATTAGCGTTTACTTGTAAATAAGTACTTATTGATGTAAATCGAGGAATTTTAAAAATCCAGAAGTGGCCAACAGAGTCCCCTTTGAAATGAAATGAGCCCTTCTTGCTGGAATATAGTGTTGTGGTTATGACCAGACACAAAGGTCATCCTCCTTCTAACGTCTTCTGGAGGGTACTGGGACTGACTTGTGTCTTCTCTGGTTTTCAGACATTCTCACCAAGCCCCTGCCTCAGGGCCTTTGCACTTGCTATTCTGGCTGCCAGGACTGCTCTTCTCCACATGGTTTGCTCCCACACTTCCTTCAGGTCTCAGTCCAGATATCACCTTCCTAATGGGGCCTCCCTGACCCTATTACTTGAACCCTATTACTTGAACCCCACTGTACCCCTGGACTGAGGTCTCCTTTGTCTGCTCTGTTTCTCTCCAGTGCAGATGCAGCCCACCTGCTCTGTATTGCCCTGTGTGTTCTCTCCGTCGCTTTCTCCCTCACTGGAATGGAAGAGGCTGGTGGTATCTCCGTTTTGGTTCATGGTGCATCACCAGTGCCCCGACAGGGCTGGCACGTGGCAGGTCCTCGCTGAAGACACATGAGACACATGTGCAACCATGAAATGACCCAGTTTGCAGGGAAGCAGGGCAGTCATGAGCCCTGGAGCCCCAGAGCCTCAAAGCCTTCAGACGCTGGCTCCGCCATTGGTGCTGCTGGGTGTGGGGCGGGAGTGCCACAGTTTTCTCGTCCGCAGAAGGGGCCCCTTGCCTCCAGGCGGCCGTGGTGACCAAATGCGGCAAGAGATGTGAGTTTCAGAACAGCACACGGCCTGTAGTGTGCGGCCAGCGAAAGGTTGTCCTTGGGAGCTCGCCTGTGAAACCGTGTCGGACGTGGGAGTTGGGAGAAGAGTACACAAAACTCTCTCCGTGTCCTGTTTCCCACACTGGGCTCTCACCGCCGTGTGGGCGTGCTGCTGCCCAGTTACCTACAGCTCTATCGCCTGTTACTCACCTGCACCTTATCTATCGAGCACCTAGTCTGCCTGTCGCCTCTCTTCCGTGCATCGGCCCGTCACAAATGTGTTATGTATCATCTGTCATCTATCACTCATCCATCTGCCGTCCCTCTACCTGTCGTCTCTCACCCATACATCGATCTGTCCGTCCATCCGTCCTTCATCTCTGTATGGTTTCATCCATCATCCCTCTGGATACACACACTGTGTTTTTCCTGAACCGTTTGAAAACCAGTCGCAGACGTCGCACCTTCTACCCCTAAATACTTCGGTGTGTGCTGGCCGGGAGTGGGGGTTTTGTCTTCTCTGACCCCATCCCAGTTACAGATGCAGAGACTTATCGGCGATACTAAAGGCCCGTCTACACTGCATGCTCTCGTTCAGCCAACCATCCCGATGGTGTTGCCTGTGGCCCCCGACCTTGCCACGGTGGGGACACAGCCCGCGTCGCTCCTGCGTGTGGTTCTCCTGCCCACCGAGGCTGGGATGGCTCCTGGGTCTGCTCTGCCTCTTCCGACAGAGGCTTTTCAGCGGCACAGGCTGGCCGTCCTGCAGGCCCCCTTCGGTTTGCGCTCGTCTGATGTCACCTGCCGCAGCCGGTGCTATTTTCAGCAGCAGCACAGACTCGAGGCTCTCTGCACGGCAGAAGGGAAGGTCAGTTTTTCAGGTGACGTAGGAGTCAGTGGGTGCCCGCGTCTGCGTTAGCTCCGTGCGTGTACGCGTGCCATTACTCTCAAGCATGGGGCTCGTTTCTGCTGGGCAGGTGTGTTTGGGGAGTTGCGGGAAGAGTAAAGCACTAACCTCAGACAAGTGCTGCAAGACACGGCGGAGGGTCTGAGGCCTGCCCCTGGGGGCCCTCGCAGAAGGCTCCGGGAGGCAGTGTGGGCCTGGCACTCTGCTGGAACGAGCTGGGCTCCATACCATCCCCAGTGCAGCAAGAGAGGACATCTGTACCCATGGTGTGCAAGAGTCTTACTTAAAATTCAGGAAGCGAGTCTGCAGGTGCCAGGATCGCTTGTGAGCCGGTGGCCAGGGTCCGGTCAGGCCACTTCCCAGGCCAGCGGGAGACACGGGCCCCGTGGCGAAGTGGGTCCGTGGCCCTAGCGGCCACTTCAGGCTTGACCTGGTGCTTTTCTCCAGAAGCCCGAGTCTCCTGGGGTGCTCTCAGGGACGGGACGAGCAAGCAGACGATGAGAGGCGGCGGAGGGGGTCTAGGCGTCGGGTCCCGCGAGCATGGATGCCTTGTCCCGTACGGCGGTCACCGGAGGGACGAGTTTGCTTCTAACAACAATGGCGGGTGGTGGATCTGGAACTCGAGCTCCAGAGGAAAGCAGGGCGGGAATGAAACGGGACCGCTTCGCTAGAGTGGCAGCCACGCAGGAACACGGTCTCGAACTGCGGATGGTCGAGCCGCTACGGTAATGAGGCTCATCACCGTCTCTGCCGCCCGTGGGGCCGCGGGGCTCGCGTCCTCCTCCGAGTGCGTTGTGTTTGCGCGTGTCGCGGCTATGACTTCCACGAGCTTCTCCGCAGAAAGCGCCAGGTCTGGGTGCTGGTGCGGGTCTGTGCGCGGGCACGGGTGCGGAGACACGCGCATCTCACTGCTGGACGAGCTGCTGCATGTCTGCGCCAGGAGGAAGCAGGGGTGCGGGGTACATGCACGCGGGGCCGGCAGGGCTGGCGCAGGGCTCTGGGCGCCACGTGGACCGCTCCTGGGCATGTGACGGCCCCGCAGGCCCCGGGCTGTCCCACGGCAGCCTCTCCCTCCCGGGGGGAAGCCTTTGCCCGTGTGCTCGTTGGTAGGTCTCTACCCTGTTTGCGTCGTATGTGGACCCCAGTCCTTCAGCGGGACCCCAGGCCACAAGCACTGGGACACTCACGGACACCCGCGGGTGCGCAGCCTCTGTCAGCTTAGGAATATCTATCGTGAGCTGAAGGGCGGGGGGTGCTGGCGTTCCTTTGCCTTTTGTGAGCGACTCCTCGATGGCCAGGAAACATGCCGGGCTCGTCTGGGGCAGAAGGGCTGGAGGCTGGCAGGGGAGCCTGGGCAGGGGTGTGTGCACAACCAGGGTGGGTTTCTCAGGTTCCCAGGGGAGCTGGGGGATGCAGGACAGGAACCCCACCTCCCTATGCCCGGGGCTCCCAAGGAAGTGCAGCCGGTCTAGGTGCGGGAACGGGGCTCAGCAGATGTGGGGGGCGTCTGGGCGGGCTCCCAGACCCCCACTGTAGCCGAGGAATATGCTTTAGGAGATGAAGATAAGAACGAAGCGGACTGGGGCAAAGGGGCAAATGGTGGTTTCCTGGGCTCCCTACCCCACCCCCGCCCTCTACAGGGACTTTTGGGGTCACACGCACCCCAGGGACTGCACCGGGGTGTGTCACTGGGTTGCACCCCCGCAACGTGCGTGGGGGCCGGTGTGTCACTCTGTTACAGAGGGGGACACTGAGGCACGGGCTCCTGCAGACCCCCAGGTTCTCAGAGCAGAAAGGAGACAGAGCAGGCTTCAGACCAGGTAGATCTGCCCGTAGAGCCCGGCCCCTGGGCGTGGGCGTCAGCGAAAAAGACCTGGTTGGCCAGGAGTGTTCACCGTGGGGCGTGTGGCCTCCGGGAGGCAGGGGGGGTGGAGGAGGACGCAGACTTGGGAGATGCGAGTGGAACCTCCCCGGGCTTGGGGTCAGTCCCGTCAGCTCTGTGCTAAGGCTGGTTTCACTTTCAAATTGGGGTTTTCCTATGTCCTTGGTGCATGCATGGCCGAGATTCCCCACGTGTGTGTCGTGTACTGTGAATGCACACGGACTTCTTCAGTTTTTCAGAATGAAGATCAGAGTTCCCGGGTGACCCGGCACGGGGCAAGATGGGCAGGAGCGGCGTGGGGGAGGGAGCAGTGCTCACGGCAAAGGGCCGGGCGGAGCGGCTGATGGCACGGGGGCTGAGGGGAGCCTGTCCCCCGTCCTCTCCCTGGGCAGGAGGCACCCCAGGACCCACCCGACACCCTCAGGAAGTGTCACGACCCACTCCGGGGCCAGTTCCCGGCAGGTGCAGCCCCTCCCCCCTCGCCTGGGCCGCCTCTGTGTGTGGCTTCTGGCGCCAGCTCGCAGCTATGAAGGTTGCCAGTGTCCCTCGTCCCGATTCAGCCTGCATCTCGCAGCCGAGAAGAATCACTTCTGGGCATAACGCGAACGGTGAGCTCTGGGAAGATCGTGCTTAAAACAGGTGTGAACCAGAGGGCTGGATCTGATGAAAAGTCCTGCATAACAAATACGTCCCTGTTCCGTGTTTATAGCTGAACGGGTTGACAAAACGCAACGTGCTCTGACTCAGCCTCAAAAAGGAGGGACTTCCTGAACCCTGCTGCCGCACCCACGGGACCCCTGAGCCCTGCTGCCGCACCCACGGGACCCTTGAGGACATCACGCTCAGTGAGATGAGGCAGACATCATACACTACGTGACGTCACTCGTCTGAGGTCCCCAGAGGAGTCGAGACCACAGACACAGCGGAGACGGGGTGGGGGAGCTCAGCGGGTATGGAGTCCAGCTTTGCGGGATGAGAAGGTTCTAGAGAAAAGTTCCTCCCCAGTGTGCATGCCTTAGCACAACACTGGTCCTGTGCTCTTAGACGTGATTAGTACGGTGAACCCCACAGCGTGTGGATGCAGCCAGGACAGTGAACCCCACAGAGTGCAGACACGGTCAGGACAGTGAACCCCACAGTGTGTAGATGTGGCCAGGGCAGTGAACCCCACAGTGTGTAGACGTGGCCAGGGCAGTGAACCCCACAGTGTGTGTTCTACCAGTTTTTTTTTTTTTTTTTTTTTAAGATTTTTTTTATTTATTTATTTGTCAGAGAGAGAGAGAGAGCGCACAAGCAGGCAGAGTGGCAGGCAGAGGCAGAGAGAGAAGCAGGCTCCCCACCGAGCAAGGAACCCGATGTGGGAC
This sequence comes from Martes martes, assembly GCF_963455335.1. NCBI lineage: Eukaryota > Metazoa > Chordata > Mammalia > Carnivora > Mustelidae > Martes > Martes martes. The sequence goes on along the minus strand of NC_137896.1, from coordinate 1,984,925 downwards.
TCGATCCCAGGACCCTGGGATCATGACCCGAGCCGAGGGCAGTGGCTTAACCGACTGAGCCACCCAGGCGTCCCTGTGTTCTACCAGTTTTAAAAAGCCTGTTGTTGGCAGGTGGTTGGCACGTGGGGCAGGTGGCAAGGAGGGAATGCCCTCTGCAGGTCCTAGCTTTGCACAAAATCAGGGACAGCGAGCTGGGCCAGGGGAGGGTTTCCCATTTCAGCAGAGCTCTGGGCCCAGGAAGCGAGTAGCCACCCGCAGGGAGCCCACGGAACACCACCCCGCTAACTGCCAGGAGGAGGTGAGAGTCCCCATCGCTGCACAGCCCGTGACCCTGCCAGTGCTCCTGACTCATTTCGGCATCTGCCTCAAGCTTTGCTCATTTCAGAAACAAGAGCTGAGCATCTAGACGCGCTGGGGACATGCCACCTGGTGTGGCACCTTTGAGGCCGGACACCACTGACGAGACTGGGGCTCAGGTCTGGAGAGCATGTCAGCACACTCGAGGGGTCCCCAGATGTGACCTCAACCCCGTGGGCTACACGGTGTGTGGTCCTCCCATATCACAGAAGGGGAGCCAGGAGGGCGAGACCCCCAGGTCCTGGGAGCCGTGTGAGCATCTCCAGGACCAGGCAGGGAGCCGAGAGCACGCGCCGTTCAGGGGGACCCCCGGCCGCTGGTGTTCCCTGGAGAGGCACGAGCCCGAGTCGGGCCTCGGGAGCCAGGAGCCAGCCCACCACTAGCCCCGCATCCGTCCGCCTCGGTACGGCGATCCTCCCACGAAGAGCAGAGGAAGCAGCAGCCTGTGCTCTCGTGTGGCAGAAGCCCCCTCACGGCGCGGCTGCCTCAGCGGCACACAGACACCGTCTCGGTGGCTCGGATCCAGCACAGATGGGAGGGAAGGCCGTGTGCCCAACACACCCCGCATGCTGCCAGGAGCCTCACCCCTCCCGGCGGCTGCTCAGCCCGCCTCCCCGCCTTGCCCTCGCCCTGGAGAAGCAGCAGGCGCGGGTTTAATTGCTACAGCCCCTGATGGGTCAGGACACACTGGGGCCCTGGGAGCCGGTGGGCTGCAGCTGGCCATCCTGCTCATTAGTACCACCCACCCGGTCCGTGCTCCAGGAGCCACTTCTCACCAGCCGGCCCCCTGGCTCCTGTGGCCTGGTGCCTACCCTCACCGGCCGCCCGTGGGCTCCGCGCTCGCCTGGCAGCGGCCACAGAGGTGCCTTCCCCACCTCTCGTGGTGGGAGCCCAGCCCATACGTTAGATTCAAAAGAGCAGCTCCTCCTTTGTCCCCATGCCAAGGTCAATATTGTCATTGGGGATCTCGTGCCATCACCATCTGAGCCCGCAGATGCCTGTGTGCTTCTCCAAGCAGGGCTGTGCTGGAGGAGGGCCCGTGAGCCCCGCGCAGCCCACGGAAGGAAAAGGGAGGCAGGTATTTTAATGTAACGGGGAGACCACAGAGCACATCGGGAGGGGCAGCCTCAGCCTGTAAGTCACCGCCGGGAGAAAAATTTTATCCACATTTCCTATCCTCGGGTTCAGCCGGCCACTGCCCCCTCCCTTCCCTTCTCCTGCCTTTCTTCCCAGCTGTGAATACCATTGAAATCCGTATGTCTTATTTTATTATGGAGCAAAAATAATTTTCAGTTTAAGCAAATACATACATATATATATATTTCCAAGTTTGGGCCGTTGCACCAGGTAAGAGCGGCAGTAAGCGCCGACCCGACAGTCCTGGGCCACAGGGCAATAGATCGGGAAATGAAGCCTCCGATCTTCACGGAGAGGTGGAGCCACGTCTCTGAGAATGAGACTGTGCTCTTCTCTGTGGGCTCTGGCCTCCCCCATAAAGGTTTGGACCACACCCAGGGTTCCTAGAGATGTGCCAACTGCCGGATGCTCTGGGCTGTGTTCCAGTGAGAGAGACACTAACGTGGTAGGGCCTTTGCTGGGGAAAGATCTTCTCGGGAAGTGAGAGACACTAATGTGGCGGAGCCTCTGCTGGGGAAAGATCTTCTCGGGACAGGGTAGGGGAAACCTTAGCAGCTTGTACGCTTAATGATGAACTCGGGGAGTCCTGCACATTATAAAATGAGGCACTGGGAAAGCACTAAAATGGGGTCAAAGCTCTGCGTCTTATTAATCAGGTTCTTAGGACTCTTTTCATTGTAAGTGGCCACAATGACCTCAAATGGCTAACCTTAAAACCCTGAGTAACAGAAAAATCCAAAGGACAGCTTCAGGGATGGCTTGATCCAGGGGCTGGAGCAGTTACCATATTCTGTCCACCACCTCCAGGTTGACTCCTTTCGGTCAGGCTCTCCCCATGGAAGCAAGCTGGCAAGGGTCAATTCAAGCCTACGTGTTCCCAAGTTTAAGTGGAGGACAAAGGAGAAAGGTATTTCCTGGCGGTGTTAACCAGGATGCACGCTTCTGTGTTGCCAGGCTCAGTGCCACATGACACAAGCATCTATTGGAGGGGCCATCACGGTCAGAGGAAGACACAAATTTGTACTCCTGGAGCTTAAATTTGTTAGTGAGAGATGGACATTCATAAAATTGTGGCATGCGGGAAGGGCAGTGAGAAGAGAGAAATGTGATTTTATTGAGCACAGGTCTGCGCACCATGGTCCTCTGCCTGTTTTGTGCAAGTCTCATTGGAACACAGACACGCCGTCCGTTTGCATCCTGTCTGCACTGCTTTCCACGACAGCAGCGGTCACGGTAGTGACCGTACCGAAGTTACTCTCTGGCCCCAGCAGAAAGAAACATTTGCTGATTCCCACAAAGCACATATGTGATAAAGGCATGGCCTGCGACGATGGGGGATTGGCGTGAGCTCCCCTGGGGCTCCTGCCCTGAGCCTCCTGCCCTGAGCCCTCGGGAATGAGAGAGACTTAGCCCACGACAAGGTGGGGCAGGGGCGGGTGGGCGGGCTGGGAAGGCAGGCAGGGGCCTCCCCTTGGGGGACCCACCCTCCCAGTGAGGGGTTTGGCGCTGAGACTCGGTGCCCCTCTCAGGAGAGCGGTCAGGAGTGGAAGGAGCGGGAGGAAGGGGAAGATGAAGGGCAGACACGGGGTTCGCGTTTCTGGGTCTGAAGCCCGTGGCTGAGGGCTCTGAATCGTGGCTGCCGGAGGGACCGAAACAGCCTCTGGGAGCCGGGCCCCGCGGTGTGGGTTTCACTCGTCTGCGTGTATGAACGGGAAACAAAGCTTCCCAGACTCGTCCTCACTGGGTCCTAGGCCAGTGGTGTTAACCTGGCTCGCCTCAGTCCTTCTTCCAGCCGATGGTGTTCCTAACCGGCGGGTCAGGGCCGGGAGAGAACGGAGAGTCCCTTGGTGCTGGGAGAGCTGAGCCCAGGACGGATTAACCGAAGCCTGACCGGTGTCTTGGACTCGCTACTTCCTGTTTGACCAGCCAAGCTGCTTGGCCGTCTCGCCCGCCCCCCCGCAGCCCTGTGTGCGGGTGGGGGGCGCAGCGGGGCATCAGCACAGCGTCTCCCCTCCCCGCACCTGAGGCCGGCGTCAGCCGTCCGTCCCCGCGGGCCACCGCAGCACCGGGGCGAGGGAAGCCGGAGGGACGGAAGTGGCGGGAGGGCTGGCGGGCGGGGCTCTAACCTCACGGCCGCAGCCCGCGTCCCCCAGGCGCTGCGTTTGGAAGATTGAAAACGCAAATCCACAATTAGCTTCATTAAGCCGGCGGACCCTAGGGTCTTGGGAGATGCATTTATTTTTAATGCCAGACAAGGATGTCATTGCAAGAGCCATCGAGTGAGGTAGGAAATTAGAACTCATCACGGACAACTCCGCACACGCTGCGAGAGGCCGGGCAACTCGACCGCCCGTGCCACGGGCACCGATGTCCTGCCTGCGACGGGTCTGTGCCGCGAACGTACTTCCATCACCGTCTGTGGGAGCTGAGCGGACACTCTCGCCTCCTTGGGCAAGGCCGGGTCTGGGGTCTGGGTCCCAGGGAGGGCGGGTGGAGCCGGCGAGCTGGCCATTTGGAAAGCAGCCTATTGTTCTAGCGCGTTCTGGAAGCCCTTCCCGGGGGTGGCCCTGGGCGGCCCCAGGACCAGAAGATGCTCGAGAGGAGGCCTGTGTCTTGACATAATTAACATTTCTGATCACTGCCTTCCCTCCCGGCCCGTCTCCCAGCCAGATAGCCCGAGGCGGAGCTACAGGAAGGCAAAGCAGGGCCTCGTTCCTCATCCTCTCCTCCCTTATAATGTCCTCTCCTCCCTCTGCTTCTCTCCCTGCCGGCTCCTGCGCTCGCACGGCCTCCCCCTGCGCCGGCGCAGCTGGACTGTAGGGCATCCTGCCCGGTTGGGCCTGCCCTGCCCCTCCCTCCCCCTCCCGCCCCGCAACTCTGCTCAAACCCAGACGCCGTCCCCGCCCCCTCTGTCGTGTCGCCCACAAGGGCACGCCGCACGACGGACAGCCTGCGCAGGGGAGGATGGAGGCCCCATCCCAGCCAAACAGACACCGTCCCCGTGGTGTCCTGGGCACCGGGCCAGGCAGGGCGAGTCTGGATGCAGGAAAGAACCCGGCCTGCTGTGCCCCGATGAGCAGATCTGGGTTTTCCGAAACGACGTAATGTTCGGCTCTGTCAGAAGTTCCCTGCGCTACAGCCTGTGTGACTTCCCTGACCGTGGCCGCGAGCTTCCTCTCCAAATTAATGCAAAAGAGCCGGGGAGGTTCCTGCTCCCCACGGGTCGAACTATGAGCAGGGAGGCAGCGGTCCAGAAAGGCCATTCATAGCTCATCAGAGGGGAGATTTCTGCGGCTCAGAACCCTACCCCCGACCTCAGGAGGCGGCACGCTCGCCATCCCGGGGGCCCCTCGGGCACACGGCTCAGGGTGGCCTGCCGGGAGCCTCGCCGTGGCAGGCCGCCACCCCTCGCTGCGCACCGGGCTTACCTCGCTGTGCAGCCGGAAGGCTGGGTGTGAGGGACCCGAGCCGAACTCGAAGTCTGTTCACAGTAATACCCCCAAAATGTTGTTTCTTTCCTTCTTTGCCTTATCATGCATTTCCAGTCCTCCGTTTGGGGTCCCACATATGTGTCCCCAGGCAGGTGTCTGCAGGAAGATGGTGGTCGTCCCGCCCAGCCCAGGGAGACAGGACACACCTGCAGCAGGCACTCCTCTGTCCCCGAGTCTCTAGACCAGGCTCGAGCCCAGTCCCTGAGCCACTTGGTGGCTGCAGGACGGGCAGAGCTCCCCGGTGAGGCCCACCTGCAGCCCTGGGGGTGCCCCCCTCAGAAACGAGCCCTGAGAATGGGGGTGTGGGCTTCCAGAGGGGGTGCGAGGCCACAGATTGACAAACACACACTCCGCAACTCCTCAGACTCGGGCTTACAGGACCCCCTCCCTGCCCAGGTCCACTGGGCCCCGAGGCAGAGCACAGGGGAGGCTGTGATAAGTGTGCACGAGAACTGGGCTGAGCCCCAGGCCTCCACGCCGAGCGAGCGACATTTGCCTTCCTACAGGAACTAAAGCAACACTGGGGTACAGGGCTGGGCAGCTCGTCACGATTGCAAATGGCCCTCCACATTAGGAGTGATTCAGATGCTCTTAGAGCCGAAATGTACTTTTTTTGGTAAAATAAAATGGCTAATTAAATTGCATACACTTTCTGAGTATAAAGAAAACTGTAAAATAAACGCATGTGCCCTTGTGGCTCAGGCAGCGCCTTCCGTGCACGCGGCGTCTCCATCAGTGAGGAAACAGCTCTTCTGCGTGAGCACAGCCTTTCGTGTGGTAAGGCGGCCCGGGGTAAAGGCCTTGATGGACAGACTCGCGGCGTATGAAAAGGAAAAAGGCATCCGTGAGAAGTCAAGGCAAACTCCATCTAAAAAAAAGAAAAAGAAGAAAAGGAACCGAACTTACCTGCGTTTTCATTAATATTCTACCCGTCCGTGCGCCCCAGACCTCGCACGCCCGAAGGGCACGCGTGTCACCCGCCACAGCCCCTTTCCCGGGCCCGGCAGGGGACTCACCGACGGTGAGCTTGGCGCTCGGGAAGGGAGATCGCCGCCCGCCCCCCGCTCCGTGTCTTCCGCCGGCTGAAGCCTCGTGACGGGAAAGTCGGCGTCTGTTCGCAGACCCGTGTCTGTGAAGGGCGGCGAGCGCGTGAGGCCAGGTCGTGCATAGCAGGGGATGGCACCCGGCGGGCATTAAGAGGTAGCTGTGCCCCCCCGCCCCCCCCCACTTTGTTCCGTGCCTCACTGAGGCCCAAACCACGTAACGATGGAGACAGCCCGTCGGGGACTCCGAGGGCCCAGGGCGGGGATCCCCGGACTCTGGAATGCGAGGGCGCGTCCCCACAGCCATAAGCACACGGAGGCCCACGTTCCTGCTGCTCTGAGCTGGACCGGGGCGGGCAGCCACGTGTCCATCCTTCTGGCCGGGTTCGCAGAAGAGACGGTTGGAGCGCCAGGGAGCTGGTGGAGGCTGCCGCGGGGTCTGGCCCCCCACACCCACGAGCCAGTGGGTGCGTCTGTTTCCTGCGGCCGCGGTGACCCAGGAACGCACCTGGGAGGCTAACGTGACAGGTAGATGACCTTATAGCCCCCGAGGTAGCAGGGTCAGTTCCTCCTGGACACTCCGGGGGAGAACCTGGTCCTTGTTTTCCCGACTTCTGGAGGCCGCGGAGTCCTGAGCGCGTGGCCCACCCGGCAGCCGCCGCGTCTTCCAACCCCTTTCTGCTCCCCCGGCTTGTCTTCTCTGAGCCTCCTGCCTCCCTCTTATGGGGACCCCTGTAACGACGCTGGGCCCACCTGGACAACCAAGGACACCTGCCCATCTCAGTGTCCCACGGCCGCAGACAGTGCCGTGTTCACACATTCAGGATTGGAACGTGGACGTCTCTGGGCTGTTGTTCAGCCTCGTGTGTCATGACTTTCCAGAATGCGGTGGGTATTGTCGGGACTGTGCTAGGTCAGGTGTGTCCGGTGGCCCTTCACAGTGGAATGGTTGGCCTGAGTGCCTGCGGTGTCACCAGCATGGTGAACCCAGGGAAGAGACCCTGGTGGCCCTCCCCGGCCCGGTCGGTGTCACAGACACGTATGTATGTAAGTCAGCACGCGTGTGCACACACATGTACACACACGTTTCTCAGCCCCGTCCCCAGGCAGGCCCCCACCTCCTGCCAGCCTGCCGAGGGGAAGCCCAGGTCCCTGTTATGGTTTGCTCACGGCACTTGTCACTGTCCGAATATCCTGCCCACCAACCTCAAGCATTCACCCGGTCGTCCCTGACTGGGTGATCTCCTGGGGCCGGGAGCCCAGTGACAGAGCCTGTCTCTGGTCAACCACCCTGGTATCACCCATCCCTGGAGGGGGCCCGGGGGCTGGTCACCTGTGGGGAGGGGCCATCATCGAAGTCAGTCTCCGGGACCCTGGAGCACTGCTCTGTGAGCACTGACCCTCCACAGGGGGAACCCGCCCCGGCTGCGGTCAGCGTGAGTCTGTGTTGTGAGTGACGCCAAGCTCCCCCTCCCCCGTAAGTTATGACGTCGTCGGAGAATCCCACTGGCCCAGCGGGGCTGAATTCAGTTTGGAATCAAAGAGGGAAGGGCACCTTTCCCGTGACAAACAGTACTCCTGCCCTGGAAAACTAGGACGGGCTCCTTCAGCGTGCCCGGGGCGGCGTTCCTGGCCTTGTCGTGGCCTCGTCCCCGCCCTGCTCTGCAGAGCTCGTGCTCAGCGCTCAGCAGCGGCCTGGACACCTTCCGGGAGGCTGGGCACCCTGGCAGGAGGGGGCGCGAGCGTGCGGCGGGGCCAGGGAGCGTGGGTGACTCCTTTCTTCCGGAGCCAGGCTGGGCTCACCGCCATAGCCCGGACACCGTCTGTGCACCTCCGCTGGCTCCTTACAGAAAGCTGAGACCGGCACTTCGCGTCGACTTCCGGGGGCGCGTCGAGGGGAACTCACCGGGGCAGGCGGGCCTCCCCCCGTGACAACTGTGGTAACACAGCGGCTTCTTCCCCTCCCCGGAGGGCCTCGGGGCGGTGGGCGGACCGTCTCACACAGAACACGATGTGTGTAGAGCGGTGCGGCGTTTTTCTTTTCCAACAAGGGCATCTCCATTCCTGGCCATCCGGTCTGGCCAACGATGTGTTCTAGAATCTTCCGGGACCTGGTGTCAACCCTGGGGCTGCTGCTTTCCTTTCTTTAAACCTCTGCCCGTCTCTAGACTTTGTCTGCACACTCCAGGGTTCCTCAGAAACACCAAGTGACGCGTGGCCATGCGCGCACCCCAGCTACCCCCAGACTGGCATCTCGGTGCCCAAACCAGGACGGTTCACCTGACAGAGGCCACCCCCTCGCACCAGGCCGAACCTTCCAGCTTCCTGCTCGTGTCTCCTTTCCGATCCAGCCCCTGCGCCCAGAGCCTCAGCCCAAACACACAGGCAAGCGAGGTTTTGTTGGATGATTTGCCTCCTTCGTGGCCCGACCCCACGTGGTTCTCGTCTGAGTGCCTTTGCAGGTCCGCCCCTCCTCGTTCTCCCAGCCCCATGTGTGGCACGAAATGACCACAGGACCGCACAGGCCTCGGAAATAATAGAATGACCTTTTAAACATGCATCAGGTCATGACCGGCCGCCGCTTAGACCTTTCCAGTGGCTTCCTTGGAGCTCCTAGAATGAAACCATCACTCTTCTCGAGGCTCTAAATGGCCCTATCCCGGCCAGTCCTTGAGCTAGGCCTCCTGGGCCTGGAACATTCTGTCCTGGCTCCGGGCACCCATGGCGCACCTGTCCCTGGAGGTCTAGGCTGAGAAGCTGTGCTCAGAGAGGCCCCGCTGTCCACCCCGCAAGCCGGAACGCCTGCCCATCACCCCATCTCTTCATCTGTTTTCTCCTGTGCTCTGCTCACGCTCTGTAATTGTCTGGTCTGTTAGCGGACGGATTTAGAGTCTGTTTCTCCTACTCAGAATACACTCAGGGGAGCGACAGGTCCTGTCTCACCCGTGGTCCTGTCCCCAGGGATAGGACCTGGCCTATCCCTGGCCACCGCAGTGGGAAGGTGGTAACACATTGCGTTTGAACAGATGCGCTCATGGGTTTTCACTAAGACGTGGGCCAAGCCAAAGAGATGAGATGCCTTCGGGAATGTGTGGAGGTGGGGGGGGGGGGGGGCCTGGGTGTTCCGGAGGCTGTGGGAGAGTGTGTGGGAGCACAAGCCCAAGAGCATGGAAACAGTGACCCCGAGCCGGCACAGGCCACCACCCCAGATGGCCCCTCCCCGTGATCCAACACCCCGAGGCAAATGGCCCCCAGGTGTTCCGCCCAGGGCCTCGGGCTCTCACGCTCGCCTACCACTGGGTCACCGTGAGATTTGATGAGAAGAGTGTAGAGCTGGAATGGAGCTGGCCCATCAGGAACAACGGCGTTTCCCTGGGAGGTCGCCTTTGAGCTCCCTCTGTCCCCTCCACTCACCTGTGGGCAGCCACCCCAGCACAGAGCTCGCCACGTGCCAGCTCCGGGCTCCCTCCTCTCCTCTGCCTGCACAGCACAGATAAGGAAAATGGCCCAGAGTTCCGGAATCTTGGCTCGGGGTGGCCAGCCTGGTAAGCGGCGGAGCTGGAACCCAGCCACAGGTCTGCTCTGAAACATTCCAATGAAACGATTCTGCCGGAAAACACCCTCTGCCTGGGCCAGCGCGGTGCAGAGCAGCAAGGCCCACGTCACGGGGGTCTGAGTCCCTTCAGCAGCTCCCCTTTGACCTTCCGGAAATGGCCGTTGCCCCCGGTCTTCCCTGCCCACCTGTGCCTCCCCTTCTGTCTTTCTGTCCTGTCAGCTGGGAACCCACCAGCAAAACCACTTCTGGTTTTCAGGCGCTTGTGTTGGTGCGGCCTTCCCGTTTGGAGGAGGTGCGGATGTTTTCCAAAATGTGTGTCATTTAGCTTATTGTTTCCCCCTTGATTGTCAGTCCGCACATTCAGAGGATCTTTTATCTTTCTGATTATTTGGCCAAATTCAATTCAATGGGACTTTCTTAAAGATCAACTATGAGATCCTCCTGGAAATCGGTGGAACATTAGAGATGGTGGTGAGGAAGACGGTGGTGAAGATGACGGTGATGATGGTGGTGATGAAGGTGATGATGGTGATGATGATGGTGATGAAGATGATGGTGGTGAGGAAGACGATGGTGGTGATGATGACGGTGATGATGGTGGTGATGATGGTGATGATGATGGTGATGAAGATGATGGTGGTGAGGAAGACGATGGTGGTGATGATGACGGTGATGATGGTGATGATGAAGGTGATGATGGTGATGATGATGGTGATGAAGATGATGGTGGTGAGGAAGACGATGGTGGTGATGATGACGGTGATGATGGTGATGATGAAGGTGATGATGGTGATGAAGATGATGGTGGTGATGATGACGGTGATGATGGTGATGATGACGGTGATGATGGTGATGATGATGGTGATGAAGATGATGGTGGTGGTGATGACGGTGATGACAGTGATGATGGTGAGGAAGATGATGGTGGTGATGATGACAGTGATGATGGTGAGGAAGATGATGGTACTGATGATGACGGTGATGATGGTGGTGATGAAGGTGATGATGGTGATGATGATGGTGATGAAGATGATGGTGGTGATGATGTGATGGTGATGGTGGTGATGCTGGAGATGAAGAGGATGGTGATGACAATGATGATGGTGGTGGTGGTGATGATGGTAATGATGATGGTGATGTGATGCGGTGGTGGTGATGATGGCAGTGATGATGACGAAGACCGCAGCTAACACTTTTCAGCACTGATGGATTCCTTGGCCCAGGCTGAAGCCCGTCACGCACATTAATCCATCTGATGCCCACGACAGTGTCTTGAAGCATCCTCCTTCTGAGTCAGGGAGCCAGAGGCATGGAAATTGGAGTGACTTTCCCAGAGTCGCTCAGACACTGAGTGGTCGCTCTGGAATCTGAACCCAGGCTTCCTGGGAGCACAGTTCATGCTCTGTACCTCCATCACCCCCACCATGGCGTAACCCACCAGATTATGGGAGATGAGACACACACGAAGCAATTCAATAAGAATTCTAAAATAATCTGCTGCGCTGCTTAACTTACATGTTGAGCAAAGCTCAGAGTGCCTACAGTGTGCTGATGACCCCGAGGGTAAGAGTGGACAAGGCAGGCATCCTCCGTGGAACTTGAGCAGAGGGAGAATCCATTCTCCCTGTGTCCCAGTCACCCCACGACCAAGGAAGGGAGTGTGGGGAGCGCAGCCGCGGGGCCTGGAGAAAGCAGGCACGGCTTCCGGGCACCAAGGGCCTTCATCTGATTGCTGGAGGAAGACTGATCGTCAGAGAGAGTGGAGGGGGGCAGGAAGGGGAGGGGACCCAGGGCTCCTGGGACGGCGGAGTGAGAAGTCCCCAGGGAAGGGGAGGGCGGCCCGGCAGCCGAAGGGGGTGTCCAACGACTGGGCACAACCCAGGCCAATGCCCCTAACTCTGCCCCTTTCATGTCCGCTCATGTCCTCGTCCGCAGAGGCCCGAGGACGCCTACCCCACTGGGCGCAGTGCCTCCTCTGCTGGATTTTTCCATTGATTTCCAGATCGGTTTAACCAAGATAACATTGACTCTGAGGCCTGGGAAGAGGATCCCATCATCTGATGGGAAGTGAGCTCTGGCGGGGAGCAAGGGAGGCACCGGCCCGCGAGCGAGGCGGTTCTGCTTCTGTTCCATCTCCTGCCCCTTCCCCCCAGCCGCCCCCACTCCGGCCGGCAGGGCCTGCCCAGGTGCCTGGTGCCGGGGACCCGGCCGTGGGGGCCCCAAAGGCGGACGGCCTCCCAGCCCCCGGTACTTTGCACCTTTTTTGAAGGACGATTAAGCAGCAGAGAGCAGCTGCTTTCATTGATATTTATTGTTTTAAATTCATTTTTAATTGCACGAGGATCACATGAGTGATTTCCCATCGCTGAGCAGTCGGACAGCGCCGCTCAGCCCGCAGCCCCCGCCGCCCACCCAGTCCGCGATCGATTCTCCCCCAGAGCCCGCCGCCGTTTGCAGCTCTGCCGCCCGCTTTCCTCTGCAGTTAAAAATACGCGTAAGGCTGTGCAGATTTGTTTTTCGTTTTAGAAACCTATGTGGTGTAGCAGCGCCGGTATGCAAAGCTTGCTTTCTTGTTTGACAGTTTGCTCTGGGCGTCCTCCCGCGACATGCAACTGGAGAAGGACAGAGCCACACGCGGCTGGACGGAGTCACGGCTGGAGGAGGATGGAGGGCGCAGCGGCCGCTCCGCGGGCCGTGAGCTTTATTCCATTAATTGCGGCCGGAATCTGGGGAGAAGCTGAACGAGGAACCTGGAAGAACTCCAGGTTTTAGACTAGCCTCCGAGGCGGTCTAACCTAGTTCACGCGGACTCCCTGGGAGAAGGATGGACGGAGCTCTCCTATGGCTGGCCGCCTTGGCCTCCGGCCCCGCAGTCTGCAGTTCCAGAAGCAGGGTCGGGCGGAGAGTGAGGGCAGAGGGGCCGCAGGCGTCGGGGGCTCTTTCCCCAGCCCTTCGCACCCATGCAGAGGACTGGCCTGTGCACAGGGCAGCTCCCGACCCTGGGCAGGGGACACCAACAGCAGAGAGCGCGAGTTCAGGATGGAGCGGCGGGTTCCGGGCGCGAGTAGCTGCGGTGCACATTCCCTGCCCGGGAAACTGAGTCATCCCCTTTGACCAGAGGCGGGGCGGAGCGGGGGAGGTCCTCCCACCCTGCACACAGCTCCAGGGGCTGCGCTCACCCAGCTGTCCCCTGCATCCCTCGGTCCGTGGCGGCTTTCAGCCACTTGGCCCCCCTCGCGCTGCTGCCTTTCCCTGGAAAAGCCAACACAACCTTCCACCTCATACATTTTAACAGGCCTTTCAGCTGATGTATTTCATGTCTGAATTGTTTTATCTGTCTCCCTTTGATTGTGTGCCCCGAGGGCTGAGACCTCGTCCCGTTTCATCTTTTGTGCGGCTCCGAGCACACTCGCAGCGCTCGGCTCTAAAATCACACAAGGAGATAAATATTCGCCAACATCTATAATTGTTTTATTTAGAGCGTCTGACAGTAGATCAGAGGTGCGTGCACCCGCACATCTGAGACTCGAACGTAATTTCTTTGCTCGTCTTAATCTGTTCCTTGGGTATTAGTAATTTGTAAAACATGATTTATTCGCTTAGAATTTTTCTTCTTAACTTTAAATGTGTGCATAATATAAAGAACAATGTAATCTCCGATTTCCGATCAACTTTTGCCAAACAGGATTCCCAGAGTTATCTGTGCTCACGAGGAGACATAAATGAGACTCGGAGCATGTCGTAGAGACACGAGCCTTCCTCCCGCCCCAGCCGCAAGTAGTGTTCCAACAAAAGAGTTCAAGCTGGATTTAAGGCAGGTTCAAGTCGGTCAGCAGTGACTTCTTCATCTGAGTTTCCAGCGTTCATGGAAGGGAGGTGCTTCAGCGAGCCTTGCTTTATCCCATTCACTTAACTCCGTTTCTAACGTGTAAACGCTCAGATCCTTTTCCCCACTGGGAAGGTTGTCTTGGTGAGTATGACACGCCGTGGTGTGGGTAATTCAGTACGTGACACACAGAAACGGAGGTGAGCCCACCGAAACGATCCAGAACTTACCTCATTCTTTCAAAGCTGTCCGCGGGATGCCAAGTCAGGTACCAGATGACGCAAGTTCAGGGAAGACGGGGTTTCCAGCCGCAGGGGCTCCAGGCCTCCCGGGGAGAGAGATGGCGCACGGGCCCCCGACTCCATGCACGGAAACTGTGGCCTGTGGCCCTCAGGGCTGTCCGGGGGCTGAGACGGCCCTGGAGGGGAGGGGGCTCCCTGGAGGGGAGGCCAGACACTCCCATAGCTGGGAGCACTGGCCATGCGAGCTAGGAAAACGGGCCTCGGGCAGGGGAGAGGCTGGTGCTGTGGGGTAGGCACAAGCTCAGTGGACTCCTCGGGTATGGCCCAGGCGTGGGGCCGTTGGGCACCAGCGGCTTCAGGCCAAGAGTGTGCCTGCTCTGGTGAGTTGATGCCGTGGGTGACTGTGGTCCATCGGCTGCGGCAGGAGGGTGATGAGAGACTGGAGGGCGTGGGAGGCCAGCCCCGTGCACGGAGATTCGCCGACGTGCGGGTGGAGACGGGAGCAGGAGGGCCTCTGACCCCGCGTGCCCTGCAGGCTGGTTTATGTCCGCTTCGTGTGTGATCACGGGAGCATTGTCGCCCACGGGCGGGAGGTGCGGGGCGTCCACTCACACTCTTCAACCCCGTCATCCATGGTCACTCAGACCCACGTGGACTCAGGGCAGCCCCCCACCCTCTACCTGAGCAGCTCCGTGCCTGTCGTTGTTTGGGGGCGGGAAGTGTGTTCCACGATCCGCTCAGTGGGCCGGAGTCGGGGGCAGAAGCTCTGGCTGGCGCGCCGTCCGCCGTCCTGAAGCTCTCAGGTCCGGGTGTTGGGACACGACACAAATACTTGATCGTTTAAAAAGCACCATTTTGGGGGCCCCCCGGGTGGCTCAGTGGTTAAGCCTCTGCCTTCGGCTCAGGTCATGATCCCGGGTCCTGGGATCGAGCCCCGCACGGGGCTCCCTGCTCTCCAGGTGTCTGCTTCTCCCTCTCCCGCTCCCCCTGCTTGGGTTCCGTCTCGCGCTGTCTCTCTCTCTCTCTTTCTCTCTCTCTGTGTCAAATAAATAAATAAATACCTGAATAAAATGGGACATTTTAAAATAAATCCATGTGTTCTAAGCCCTGTCCGAGCCCTTATGACAGGGCTGGGGGGGTGGGTCTCAGGGTCTCCAGCTCCCATCTGAGGAGCAAAGCCGGTCACGGCTCTGTGACGTGCCATCATCGCGGTCGGCCCTGCCCGTGCTGAGCACAGAACAGGACAGCATCCTCCAGAGTCTCAGGGACGTGGCCCTTTTGTCCTGGGGGGGGCGTGGCACGGAGAACTCCTGTCCCTCCCGTACCCGTGCACGCCCGCACGCTCAGCAGACCCCGCCTGCTGCCCCTCCAGGATCCCGAGTCCCTCTCCCTCCGCTGCCCTCCACTCTCATCGGTGCGGCTCCAAGCAGCCCGCACAGGGTGGCCGCTGGTAAAGCCCGGCTCAGGCCCCGCCCCTGCTCTGATCTGGTTTCCCTGTTCCTCCCTCCACTGAGGGCAAAAGGCGCAGCCCTCCCGGGCCTCAGGCTCTGTCCAGCCGGCACCCCCACCTGCCCGCTGACTGCTTACTGCCCCCGGCCTGGTTTTCTCTCCTGTTGCTTGTCACCCTCTGAAGGACTAAATGTTCCCCATTTGTTTGCCGTCCGCCCCTCCTTCTGCAGGAGCGTGTGCTGAGCCTCATGTACTCACACCCCCGGGGGCGTGCCCGGCACACAGCGCTTGCTCACCGAAGAACCTGTCAGAGCGCGTGGCCACGCGGGGTTTCCCGCTCTCCGTGCTGGTGTTGGGGTGGGGGGGGGTCACCGTAGCGTCCCCTCGTTCCCTGGCTTCCAGGAGCCTGCAGTTCGTGACGCAAACGGCAGGGGAAATCAGTGCACGGAGGCCGCTATGGAGGCCGGGAGGGCTGTCTGTCCTGGGGAAGTGCTCGCAGGAAGCAACAATTAATTTGAGATCAGAAGGCATGGGAGAATTCGGCAAAGCAAAGCGCACTCCACGCCGAGGAAAACAGCCTGTAGGGAGGACTGAGGTGGGCAGGGGGCATGTTCCAGGAGCAAAAAGAACCAGCAAGGTTTGGGAGAACCCACGGGGGCCAGTAGGGTGCTGGCCGGAAACCCAAGACGTGGGAACCCTCTCTAGGGCAGGAGGTGGGAGTCAGGGGGCAGGGCTGCAGGGCCTGGGGGAGGGGGAGGGGGAGGGGAGAGGGGCAGGGAAGTGGGATGGGCCAAGGGAAAGGGGAGGGATTGGGGAGGGGAAAGGACCAGGAAAGGGCAGGGCCAGAGGAGGAGGCAGGAGCCCAGAGCCACGCACTTAGACTCGCTGGAGCTCCATGGGGAACCGAGTCTGAGACACCCTCATGATTCAGGGCCCCTGAGTCCCAGCGTCTGGAGCAGACCCGGAGGGAGCAGCAAGTACCCCGAGCTGGCCAGAACTCAGGATCGGGGCAGAGGAGGGAGGGCAGCTGTCAGCATCCTTCTCTTGGCAGCAGGTGGTCCTGGTGGTATCAGAGCAGGAAAGTGACAGGATCAGGGAATGTTCTGGAAGGATGGTTCTGGCAGCCCAGAGACAAAGTCCTGAGAGGAGCACATGGACTGGGTCCCTCCAGGCTTTGCGTGTGTCCAGGCGGCACAGAGCTACAGGGCAACAGCGGGCTCCCGGAGGAAGCCGGCCCCGCAGGGCGCTCTCGGACCAAGTGCGGACCTGCCGCCACAGCCCTTCTCTGGGAGGCCTCTCAGAGTCACGGCTCCACGGTCGGCGTGGGGGCCTTCGTGCCCGAGCACCCTTTCTACTTACTCGGTATAGGTCCGCTCGGGGCATTTGAAGCGTTCCTCATGGTGCAGCTGCGGGAGGCCGGCTGCCTCTGGGAACACGCCCGTTTGCTCCAGGGGATCTCCGTCACCGCTGCTGATGCTCTCCTGCCACCTTCCCGTTCCCGAGACACCAGTGCTCACGCCCCACCCGCTCCTGACTGTAGTCAGGAGCATCTTTTCTCTCTTCATACTTGGCCCTGCTCGGGTGTGTCACTACAGAAAAATCAGGAAAGCACAAAGGAAGCCAGCAAGAGAGGAAAGGAGAGACAAAAAGCTCTAAGGCATTCAGAAAATGGTTAACAAAATGGCGTTGGTCCGTCCTGTCCCATCAGTAGTTACCTCAGGTGTGAAGGGATCAAACTCCCTCATTAGAAGACAGGGATCCGCTGAGAGAGTAAAACCGAAGGAAACACCAGAATCCGGCTGCGTGCTGCCTCTAGGAGACTCCTGTCACGCCGGACACCCGTAGGCCTGTTCTTTTGTAGTGACCTATTTAGACCGCCTCCTCATTTCCCCGTTTGCTCTAGAGATATTTTCTGTGTGGCTACTAGCTCAGTTGCATAAAACCTCACAAAGTTATAACAATCTGTTTGAAACTGTAAGAACTTAACTTCAGTCCCACTAAAAACTCCTTTACTTCTCTGTCCCCCACTTTGTGTGACCGTGGCACAAATGACCTGTTTTTAATATAGATGTGAGGTCACCTTGTATGCTTTTTTTTTTTTAAATAATATACTAGAATTGAAAGGGGTTCGTGCTCCTACTTTACACCCTGACAGGTTTCTTCATTTGTCTAAATGCGCACCTCGCCCAGTAGTTCTGAATTTTCATGTGGTTTTGTATCACTGTTGAACTTTTTATTTCAACATGAAGGACTCCCTTCAGTGTTTGGTGCCAGGCAGGTCTGGTGGGGAGGAATTCCCTCAGCATCTGTGTATCTGATAACATCTAAGTTTTTCTTTCATTTTTGAAGGGCAGTTTCACCAGATAACAGTTTTCTTGGCCAAACAGGCAAGTTTTTTCATTATCATTTTGAATATATCCCACCCCTCCCTTCCAGTCTGCAAGGTTTCTACTGAGAAATCACTGATAGTCTTATGGGAGTTCCCTTATGTGCAGAAAATCCCTTTTTTCTTGAGACTTCCAAGATTCTTTGTGGCTTTGAGTTAGATTATGATGTGCCTCAGGGTAGGGCTCCTCAGGATTCGTCCTTGTTGGAGTTCTTTCAGCTTCTTGACTGTGCCTGTCCATTTTCCCCCTCAGATTTGGGAAGTTTTCAGCCATTGTCTCTTCAGATCAGCTTTCTGCCCCTTTCCCTCTCGCTTCTCCCTCTGGGGTTCCCATAACATATCTCTTGTTCCACTTGGTGGTGTCCTGCAAGTCCCTTGGGCTCTTTCACTTTTCTGCGTTTTATTTTATTTCCATTCTCCTGCTTGATAATTTTAAATATCCTGTCTTTAAGTTCATGGATTCTTTCTTCTGCCATTCTCAAGTTTGATGGTGAACTGCTTCACTGAATTTTTCAGTTCAGTTATTGTATTCTTCAGCTCCAGAATTTTTGTTTGTTTCTTCTTCCGTGGTTCTGTCCCTTTGTTGATATCTCAGTTTGCTTATACATCATTTTCCTGCTTCCTTTTGTGTTGTCTTCTAGTTCATTGGCTATCCTTGATGATGATGGTTATTTTGCATTCTTTGTCTGATAATTCATTTATTTCAAATTCTTTAAGGGTAATTTCCAGAGATTTAATTTGTTCCTTTTATTGAGCCATATTTCTCTCTCTCTCTCTCTCTCTCTCTCTCTCTTTCTCATTTTGTTATCATTTGTTGGGACTTGAGCACTTGTGAAAAAAGCCACATTCTAAATCTTTAGAGTCTGGCTCATTAAACAGAAGACCTTCATCAGTGTGGGTGGGTAGAGAGACTATGGAGCCCTCTCAAACTTATTCTGGAAGGGCATCTTCTCTGGGCATGTACCCATAATTTCCTCATTGAGGTTTGCCTGTTTCTACTCAGGATCTCCCCTGACTTTCTATCTGTGGCATTTGAACCTTTCTGGTGCTGGACTGCCGTGAGTTCTCTTTTCTTCTCAGTGGCTTCCAGTCTGACTCTCATATTTGTCAGCATTTAGATTCAGGTGAGACAGAAACCAGTCTCTCAGTCTCACACACAGCCCTACAGTCAGAACATTGGACTGTGTTCCATTCTCCTTTTCCCTCCAAGGGAGAACCAAGAGTTGGCCATTTTCTTCCCATCACATTGCTCTGTGCTAGGGGAGAGACTATGGAGAGTAAATGTCATGGATTTTCCTACCACGTCAGCTGTGGTTCTTCTTGGCTTATCTGGGATGCAGGAACCTCTTATCTTAACTGGTTTCTGGATTTTTCTCAAAAGCAGTTTGTCGACACACTGTTGTAAAGCCACTGTCACCGCAGGGAAAGAAGTCTCTGGGACTTCCCGTTTCACCACCTTGCAGAGGTCGCTCCCACAAAGCAGGATTTTGAACACACTATGCATGAGAGATGAAATCGTCTTCTGACAGATCTCCCAGCCTGCACGCTCATCCCCAGGGTCAATAGTAGCAGGCAGCAGACTCGTCTTGCCAAAGGCCAGATAATAAATATGTTCAGCTTTGGTTCCCATACCACTTTGTAGTAGCTCCTCAGATCTGCCATCACAGTGTGATGCACCCATAGACAACATGTAAATGGACAGGGGTGGCTGTGTTCCGGTAAGACGTTTTTTACAAAGTCAGATGACGGTCGGCTGGCTGAAGTTTGCTGACCCTGGTCCTTGCCCCACAGGGCAGATTGAGGGATCCCACCAAAGCCCAAGCCAGGTTGCATCACTGGTCATCCCCAGTACTGCAGAGTGTCCAATTTTCACTCAATGCAGAGTGTGGTCTTCGTAGAAGCCTCCTCATATCCTGATAGCCTCACCTCATATCCTGCCCCCTACTCTTGCCCTCACTCCGTCCCGTCCGCCTGTCTGGAGCTGTGGCTTAGTCACATGGCTGTTCCCACATTGGGATCTTTGCCCTCACTGTAACCACGGCCTGTAGTACCCTCCTCCTCACATCTACCTGCTTAAATTCTTCATTCCCTTTGAACACTCTGTGTCTCTCCCCATATGACTCTGCTCAGGTCCCCTTAACAGAGCAGGGGCTTAAATGACAGAGCTGAGTTCTCTGACCGTCGGGAGGCTAGAGGCCTGAGATCAAGGTGTAGGCAGGTTTGTTCCTCTTTAGCATGGAGATGGCCATCTTCTCCCTGTGACCTCCTGTGGTTGACCCTCTGTGGATACCCATGTCCCAGTCTCCACTTCTTATAAGGACACCAGTCCTTATAAGAAGGGCTGACCCATATTACCTTATTTAATCTTAATCATCTCTGTAGAGGCTCCATTTCCAAACACAGTCACATGCTGTGGTGCTGGAGGTCAGGGCTTTGGCATACGGACCTGAGGGAACGTGGTTCAGCCCACAGTGCTCCCTCTGAGGCCATACTGACTACCCATCTAGTAGACAGCCCGTCTCCTCACCCCAGTGCTCTGGATGGTCTTGTTCTGCTCTTCCCCACTTAGCACCGTCTCTATTGAAATCCCACAGGACGTACCAACACTTGCACAACATCCTGTTCTCTGGGATCCTTTATATTCTTAAAAATTATAGAAGACCCAAAAAGCTTTTGTGTATATGGGTGAAATTTTTTGGTATTTACCATAGTAGACATTAAAATTAATACATCTGAGAAATAGTTATTGAGTACTTCATTTAAAAATGAGAATAATAAACCATTTACATGCTAAGATACATAACATATTTTATGAAACCTAAACACATTTTTTGAAAAACAAAACCACGTTAGTGAGAACAGTAGCAGTATTTTACATTTTTGCAAGTCTCTTTAATGTCTGGCTTCTGTATCCTCTCTGTTGTGATATGTTTTTTGGGTTGAAAAATATGGAAAAAATAATTGGCTTCACTCAGATGTCTAAGTGGAAAAAGAGAGGTATTTTAATGCCTGATCTGATAATGATGAATTCTTTTCTTTGATACTACACCAAAAGTTAACAGGCATTGGTTTCCCAAAGGTCAGTTACAATGTGGAAGTTAAAACCACTTCATTATACTTTCACATGTTGTTAAATTAAAACCCATTGGTTTATCTTGTGCTTTGAATGGATCTTTAAGACACGCATATTTTGTAACATCATGGATTAGTCTTCTGAAATCATTGGCTTTATGAGTTATATGTATCTTCCATTTTATAATATTTTAAAAATTCCACTTGTTAAATATCACCACACATCTCATGAGAAAAATATTTAATTGTTGGGAAGCTGTCAAGCTCACAATGGCAGACACAAGTTTCCAAAACTCTAATTTTTGCTTGAAAGCTCTAATTTTGTCATTGGCAATAAATATTGTTAGTTGTTTTCCTTGAAGTGACAGACTCACTTTGTTAATTTTCAAGCAGATGTCTGCCAAACATTCAAATGTGACTAACTATGGTTTGTCTGTCAGTTGTTCTTATAAGTAAAGATAATTTTCCATGAAAAAAGTGGTTAGTTCAGCTTGCAACTCGCAGTCACAGCAGTGTTTTGTACCTGGACCCACCTCGCTTTGACGGGTGCTTTTTCTCTGCTTCCCCTTTCCTCATGCCAAATGATGAAAAAGAATGTTTGAGTCAAGATTTAACAAAATTAATTTCTGTGGGCTCTCTTTCATCAACGACATGCTTTGGTGGAATGATTTTCCTCCATAGTAAAGACTTGATGATGAAGAAGTACCAAGCGCTAATTGCTCTTTGGGGCCCCTGACTTGGGTTTGCAGTGGTGCCCACCATTCTGCAGAGGCACCATGGAGAAAAAAACAAATAACATCTTTTTTATCAGCTTACTATGATAAAATTCACATACCAGAAAATGTGTACTTTCAAAATGTAAAATTCAGAGTTTTTAGTGTTTTCAGAGTTGTGCAACAATCATCATCATCCACTTCGGAATTTTTATTGCCCTGGATAAACCCCATTCCCATTGGCAGCCGCTCACCCCATTCCCCTTTAACCACCCCCACCACACATCCACACACATACACACAGGCACCCTACACAACCACCAGTATATTTTTTGTCGAAGCGTATTTGCCTATTCTGGATGTTTTGTATAAATCGAATCATAAGGTATGTGGTCTTCTACGACTGGCCTCTTTCAGTTAGCATCCCGTTCGCAAGGTTCATGCAGGCGGAAGTGTGTCTCCGTGCTTCCTTCCTTTTGGCCGATGAATACTAATTCACGATATGGGGTAGAAGCTGACTAATAGCCCCCCCCAAGAAGGTCTGCACCTCACGCCTGGAGCCATGTGTATGTCCCCTCACGTGGGGAAAGGGACTTGGCAGGTGTGATTCAGTTGGGGACCTCGAGATGGGGAGATTACCCTGGATGATCCAGGTGGGTCCAGTGTAACCACAAGGGTCCTCATGTAAGAAGGAGGCTGAAGGTCAGAGTCAGAGAGAGAGACAGGACAGTGGAAGCTGAGGTCAAGGGGATGTGAGCTCATGGATGCAGGTGACCTCTAGAAGCTTGGCAGGGAAAGAAGGATTCTCCCCTGGAGCCTCCAAAGGAACCAACCCTGCTGACCTATTTCAGACTTCTGACCTACAGAGCAAGACTTGGTTTGTGGTCCCTTGTTGCAACAGCCAGACAAAACTGATGCAAGTCCATATATCACGTCTTGTGTATCCATCAGTGGATGGACATTTAGGTTCCTTCCAATTTTGGGCTGTGATGAGTAGTGCTGTTAGGAATGCACAGAGTGTTTGTGTGGACATATGTTTTCAGTTCTCTGCAGTAGACACCTAGGAGCGAAATCGCTGGGTCATGGCAACTCCATGTTGAACATTTTGAAGAACGGCCAAATTATCTTTCGAAGCAGCTGTATCATTTTACAAGCCACGAGAAATATATTACGGTTCAAATTCATCTAGATGTTCACCAATACTTGTCATTGTCTGAGTCTATCATTGTTCGTGGTAGTAGATGTTATTCCTCCATCCTTCCCTCACGGGCATGGAGTAGCGCATCGTGGCTTTGATTTGCCTTGGTTTTGGTTAGTCTGCAATGACTAAGGACAATGAGCATCTCTTCATGTCCTTATGGGCCATTGAGATCTGTTCTTTGCAGAAATATCTATTCAAGTTCTTGGCCCTTTTTTAATTGGGTTCTTTATCTTTTATAATTGGACTGTAAGAACTCTATACATTCTAGACACAAGTCCCTTATCAGGTGTGTCATTTGTAGATATCTTCTCCCCGGGCGTGACAGGCCTGTGCCCTGCATGGTGGCGAGGAGGATGCCCGGGGCCTCCAGCCACGCCGGCCTGGAACAGCGTTGGGGGTGAGACATGCTGGGGCCCCTCCCACCTGCCATCCTAAACCGGGAGTTGGAGTGAGGGAGCCCCACCTCCCTGGTCACACCGGGAGCAGACTTTTCCTCACACTGACCTGGGGGTCGCCGTGGGGGGAGCTGGTCTCAGCTGAAATGCACAGACTCGCGCCGTTCTTACTGAGATTCAACACGTTTTCCTGAATGAGTGTTTCTCCTCTTGTTCTGTGCTCTTGGGACAATTCCCAGAGATGTTAAAGGGTTGTTTTTTAAATAATCCTTACCAGCTGTGTTTGTCTCACTGGGAAGGGATCTGTGGAGCGTCTCAAGCCTCCGTTCCACACATCCCTCAGTGCAACGTCTTCCTACGACTGTGAAGTTGTTGGGCAGAGCAGAGCCCCTGAGGGGTCTTGGGGCCCCCGGGGTCAGCGGCCCCGCCGAGCACCGATGTGAAGGCGCTGTAACTAGCATGTGGTTTATTGCAGGTCTCGGGTCTGAGCAGAAGCACCTCAAGGGCCTGTGTTTTTGCTAACGTGTCCCCAGCTCACAGCAGACACTCGGGATTCACCTTCAGGGACCCAAAGCCACGGTCAGCCTTAATGCATTCCTGCGTTTTCCGACCCCTACGCATCCAGTGTGCCCCCACCTAGCCATGCCTGCCGCACTGTGCGTGCGGGAGGGATGAGACTCTGGGCAGCCTTCACAGGCGGTCTCAGCCCAGACCCCAGTGTGGACTCTCCCAAAAGCCACGGGAAGTTGCCCGAGCAGGCTCACTGGCCCTCAGTGTGCACCGGGCTGCCTTGCCCAAGGCTCTTTGAGCTGCCTGCCTTCATCCCAGATCCCCTTCCCCACAGAGAAGCCCATAGGAGGGAAGAGCAGACCCCGCTGAGTGGTGGGAATCCCGATCGTCCTTTGTGTGCCCCACAGAGCAACAGCGAGAACTACACGAGTTAGCCCTTCTTCCTTAGGAAGATGTTTTTATCGATCCTCTGTAGTGTTTGAAAGCACGTTGGATGAGACGCGTGTAGAAAGGAAGAAGCAGGGGCTCATTTGGATGCCAAGGACGTCCCTGTCTGTCTGACCTGCATGGTGTATTGTACACAGCAGAGCTGTGCCATGTGGATTAAATCTGTGGGCTGCATTTGAGGAGCGCGCTGGTGGGAAAGACCGAGCGTTCGAGGGTCCGGCTCAGCCTCTGACTTGAGAAGCCAACAGCGGGCTTATTTGTTATGAATGTCCCCATAACGGCTTCCCATAAAACCCTCCCCCATATAATGTCTGCACATAAAAATCCAATCTCCATTGGCCCAGGGCAAGGAGAGGCCACGCGTTCCCAGCCTGACTGTGTGAGCTTGCGGGGGAACGGTCCTTGGGGAAGGCACGTTCGCTCCATTACAAAAGACAGCCCCAGAGCCCACGTGTCCTGCAGCGAGCAGGGCAAAGTCTGACCGGGTCGGGCTGTTCTCCGGAAAACAGAACAGCGTTAAGCCCTGAGACAAAGTAGTTTTGACCTCAGCCCCTAAAATGTTCTGTGTGTCCCCCTGGACTACTTACTTCCCACGACCACAAGCAAAGGAAGAGAGGGAGAGTGTACGGACGCACGAGGACATGCTTCCCAGGAGCGGGGCGGAGCTGCTCCGTGCTTGCCCAGGGTGTGTGCTGCGCTCGCGGGGCCCAGGAAGGGCCTTCGCTAAGACACTCCCGAAGGCTGAGGCCCCCCACTCCTGGCAGCTGGGTGTGCGGGAGGTTAAAGGCTCGTGCGCAGGTGGCAGGGACCCGTCTCTGAGCTGCACACAGGGTCTCATTCAGGGGAGCTGGTCTGATGGATCGTGTCTGCACCCGAGTGTCAGGAAGGAGGGGGGCTGCTGGAGAGGGAGAGGACATAATTGTGCCGGCTGTAATAAAACCAGTGGCTAATATTTAATTAAAGTCATTTAACATTTAACTTGAGAACATTAAAGTCATAAACATTTCCTGGGTCTTAAGGACAGGCTTGGGTCTGGGCTAGGGGACACAGTCGTGAGCTCCATGGGCGAGGTGTCGGGAGCTCCCACACTTAGTAACGATGATACGGAATCACCCTGTCGATGGGGAGGGTGACTCCCTGACTCCCGCCCCTGCCAGGCTCCCGGCGTCCTCCCTGCTCTCCCACCTCGGCCTCTGCGCCTCTGGTCCTGGGGCAGTTTTGTGCCCCTGACACCTGGTGCAGCCAGCAACCCCCTTCAGAGCAATGCCTTCAAATATGTAAAATTAGATACATCAGGTCATTGAGGCCCACAATCGTATTGGAATGTGGTTATCAAAACATTAAAAAAAATCGGCGACGTAGAGTGTGTTTCCATGGATGTGTTATGTGCCAAGATCCCGTGGTGGTCTGAACGCTGAGTGCCCAGGGGCACGGCCTCGGGGGTCTTTCAGACTCTCCCCCACCATGGTGTGGGGTGAGGGATCGCGGGCCGGGCCTGTGTTCCCGCTACACCCGTGTGACAGGTGCCCTCCTGTCACCTCGGGAGCCCCTCTGGAGGTCACGCACCCCCAGAACTCTCCAGCCCAGGACCTCATTTCCCCCATCCTTGGGCTGCCTCCTGTCTGAAGCCTCCGTATCTTCCTCCTGCTGACCCGGACCCCCTCAGAGGGGCAGATGTGGGCCGAGTGGCCATGAGGGGTGGGATGGCCTTGCAGCCACCGGACAGTGAGGCCAGCAGGACCGTCCCACAGAAACTTGGGTGAGGACGGCACCTCCCTCCTGGCACACGTGGTCCATTCTGGGGAGCATAGAGCGGGCTCTGCTCGTGTAGAGCAGCCCCGAGCCAGTGGCTGGAGAGCTCAGGCGTCTGGGCATGTTCCCCCACTTCTCCACTTGCCCCAAGTGCCAGCTGTGCTGAGGGCTGGAGCGGACAGACTTGGTTTTCTGAGTGTCCTGGCTCGGGCACTGACCTCTGACGCGAGATGGCCTAAGCATGTCATCCACGGCCAACGTCTTCCTGGCCGGGAGCGTGGGTTGTGGGACTACCTGCTAACCACTGCCCCTGGCGCTGGCCATAGGTGGGGGTCCCACACCTGTGGCACCAGGAACTGCCACCAGGTGTCTGATGCCATCAGTAAAGGCGAGAAAGCGTCTTGGGGCCACTGGGCACATATTTGCAGGCTGATGGGGACAGGGACAAGTTTAGGGAGGCGTGAGTGCCCCGTGTCCATTTCAGCTGACCTGGCGGTGCTGACCTCTTCCACGGCAGGACCTGGAAGCCCCTTTTTTCTTTTTCTTCTGCTCTGCCCCTCCAGGCCAGGGTGACCCACCCCTGGACACCCACAAAACTGCCGCATGAGGACCGGCTTCCTGCCCACCTCTTGTTGGAAAAGACTTTTCGAGGTGGTGGGGGGCGGGGGGGTAATGGTGCCATTATTTATACCAGATTCGTGCCCAGCAGTAGCCACAGTCCTAGGACCTAGGGATTTGGACGTCTCCCAGGTCTAGCCAGAGCAGAAGAGAGCGTTGCAGCTTGAGCTCAGTGGCAGTGGCTGGGGAAACTAGGGTACGTGCTTGTGTGGGGCTCTGGGTTCCCTTCCTCTTGGGGGTCCACAGGCTGCAGGCACATCTGCTAGGCGGGCGGGCATGTGGGCAGGGACACTGGGCCCTGGGCCCTACGGTTCATGCCGGCGCTGTGCAAACCGCTGTTTGAGTTAATTCATCAGCATCCCGCCCTGTGCACCCGGCAGGTGTGTGATTAGTGCTTTTTAAAGGCCTCCCCTCCTGATTCTTCTGTGGAGAGCAGCAATGTGTCAAATGGAAACTCGGCCAGAGCCAGCAGCCCCCCTTTCCTCCCCACCGGGGGAAGGGCAGACACGCAGCTTGGTGGCGGGAGCTGCTCTCAGAAACCCTCACCAGGGCACCACGGGACATGCCGGGCACCACCGCCGACCCCGTGTGCCTCTAAGACAAGAGACTCCCGTGAACACAAGCCCCGTGACAAACACCAGGAGAAGCATCTAGAATCTGCTCTGGGCCTCCCTTCCCCCAAAGGTGCTCGCTCTCGCGCGCTCTCTCTCTCTCTGTCTCTCTCTCTCTTGCCCCCACTGTCTCCTCCTTTTCTCTTGATGACATTTCCTCTCTGATCCTGGCTGAAGCCGAAACCTTCCTCAGTTCACCATGCGGAACGCCAGAGCAGGCTGGCACTGCTGTGCTCGTTGCTTAAAAAATAGAGAAAGGAAGCCGTCTCGGCCACTGGATAGAGGAGCAGCTCTCCCAAGAGATGCTACCGGCCCCTGAGTCGAAGTGACAGGTCCACCGTCTTAATGACGGGGACAGCGTGAAGGGTTTATTATAATCTAAGAACCGTTCTGTGTGAGCGGACTGACTCCACGGAGACGCTTCTCGGCGCGGCTGCCGGGACGCCGTGAGGAACACGATCCGACAAGCCGTGGATTCAGCCCGGCCCGGGGCCGCGGAGGGCATGGCGGGAAGCAGCAGTCGCCTGGAACCACGGGGCTTATGTCCTTTAATTTTTGGAAGGGATGTTGTGGTGAAGGAAGGTGACAGGTCTGACCGTCGGTTCCTGGACTCCAGCCGTCCAGCTGCGAGGGCTCAGGGTGTCTCAGGCCAGGGAGGACCGGGCTGCATTTCCGCACCCGGCTTCCTGCGGCGCACACGCCCGGGGGGGTGGGGCCCGGGCACGTCGGTGCCAGGCAGTTCCTCCGCTCCGCCACTGCAGGCCCTGGGCCGAGCCTCCGTGCGCCGTCACCGCCGTGGGAACCACTGTGGTGCCATGCCGCCGGGCTGCTGTGACACCCGGATGCAGAAACGCCGTAAGGCCCGGGGCGTGGTGCCTCGCTCGGAGATGGACGGCCACCACCAGCTATTAGCCAATCTAGCTCCTGGAATTTTTTTTTTCCGACCCTGCTTGGTCCCTAGTGACGCGCGACTCACCGTTCCACACCTTGCTTTTGTCCCTTGGGGCTGTCCCCTACTCCCGCTGCCCTCCCGCCCCACGTGCCCGCACGCCCCTGACATGGCCCCGATGTCTGTCTTGCGCCCTGAGACACCTCCGGGGCCCAAGGCCGAGCACACAGCTGGTGCTGACGGTGCGGACGGGGAAATGACACAGTCGTGCTGTGACCCATTCAGAGGCACCCCCACTGCCGCCCGCCTCCGGCTGCCCCCGGCAGCACCTCGCCACCTGTCCTACAGCCGACCCAGCCAGGCGGGGGGCAGCGTGAAGGCTGAGATCGGCCTCCCTCCCTCAGCTCCCTGGGTTTTCGCCCCGTTGTGGCCTGCGTTCTGCTCCCGACCACTGAGCTGGTGCAGGAGAAAGTTGACGCGCCGCCTTTTGGTGGCCGTGAATGGATGCCCAAGTTCGGCTGCGCGGTCCCGGGGCCTGCTAGGCCCACAGCAGCCGCAGAACCCGATCTTCGGGGTTGGGAAGGTGAAGTCGTGCGTCCAGCTGGAAACAGTTTTGTAGAAAGCTCAGTCTTCAAGATTGGATACGAGAGCTGACCCAGCACCCGCCCAGTTCCTGCCCCAGTCCCTCCCCCCAGGAGCTCCCACCCCCAGGAGCTCCCGCCCCCAGCCCCGCCCCTCAGGAGGTTCGGCCCCACAACCCCCTGTGTCCTTGTGCCCCCAGGGCAGAGCTCTGAGTGCAGGGTGCGGAGGCCACCGGGAGACTCCCCAGGAGAGGGGCATTTGCGCCGGGCCAGAGGCGTTCTCTAGCGGGAGAAGGAGAGAGCTCAGGTCCCGTGCCCACCTGGAGGCTTCAGACGACAGATGACACAGGAGAGCACTGGGTGCACCCTAAGCCCCAAGCGTGTTCATAGATACGCGTGATCGTGCCGGGCACGTGTACAAGCGCACGCGGGCATGGGCACACACGCTCACACGGACGTGCACTCACGCAGGTGTCAGGTTCTTCCCTAAAACCAGGGAGAATCGACCCACGGCCCCCAGTGCCCACTGGATGTGCTCCCCGCTCCCCCACCTTCTAGCGGAGACTGTGGGCTCCCAGGCTGTGCGCTGACGTCATTCCTTTCTTCCCAACGACCTCCGTGTCTGAAGCCAAGAACTTGGTGTGTGTAAGCCGGGGAGGCGTCCTGAGATGCGCTGGCCCAGGAGGGCGGCCCCTGAGCGCGTGCCGTGCAGGCAGTCCGCCCTGTAAAATGCGGAGGTAATGCTGGCGTCTGCAGGGACCGTGGCAGACCCTCTCCGCGGCTGCTGGTCTCTGGGAGTTACGACACTGTGCTGCAGCCTCTGTAATGGTGGGGCCCGCCCCAGACCGAGATGGGGAAGGGTTGGCAGCTGAAGAAGCGCTTTTCTGGCCTCTCCTGTGGACACGTCCCGAAGCAGAAGGCCAGCGGAGAGTGACGAGGGGTCTCGTGGGGCATTTCCAGCTTTGGGTCCCCTGGGAACAGTGCCCCCGGCCCAGGGCTGGGGGCAGGGGGCAAGGGGAGGAGCCCAGGCTGGAGGAGTCTCCGCCTGGTGTCCACGCCCCCGCCCTGCGCGTACTTGAGAGCACACGTGCCCACGCACCCCCCCAACACACACGTGTGTGTTTTTATTACCATTTTCTGGACGAGGCATTTCACAAACGTGCGGCTCCTCAGCCCGGCAGCTTGCGGTAACGGTCTAATTACCAAGCTCCTGGCGAGCGTTGCTATGGGCATCACTTGGGGAGAAATGGAAGTAAACAAGGGCGCCTCCAGTGATTTGGGGGAAATGGGCAGTGGGAGTGAGCGCTCCAGTCCTGGAAGGGGGGGTCCCGTCACCGCCGGCGGCAGGCTCGCGGGTTCCCGGTGAAGTTCCAGAGCGCTTTGTGCTGGAAATTCTGGTGCAAACGGTGCACAAGGCTGCCGCGTGCCTACTGCCTATTTTCACTTCTCCATGAAATGCGATTCCACACGGTTGGGAAGATGTCAGCCTTCAGGTGATGAGCTTGAGTTACTGTTATTGGAAGTAATGAGTCCTGCCCGCCACTGGGCACGGGTAGGCAGCGAGGCGCTTGCCACGGAGCAAAGTCGGCTTTGGATGGAGGCCCCTGGGGCGCAGACAACCACGGCCCTGCCAGGAGGGCAGGCACAACACCGCTGCCACCTCGATGGCGTGAGGTGTCGTCAAATCTCCGTCACTGTCCCCCTCCACCCTCCTCCCTCCCCTCCTCCCTCTGTGCCCCTCCCTCCCTGTCTCTCCCACACACACAGTGTATGTGCATCCATGTATGCACATGCCCATGCACCGGCATAAGCACTCATGCACACACGTGTATGTGCATGCACACGTGCACACACCCACGTGGGCACACATGCATGCACACGTGCACTCGCACTTCTCTCCACCCGTCTTCTCCCTACACTCTACTAGAACCTATGACCTGGCAGATTCTGCACACGGGATACAGGTTTTGCACACAAACAGAGCATTGTGGCAGCATCTGGACCCCTGTGCCGAGGGAACCAGCCCGTGCGCTGGAAGCGGACGCCCTGGTAGGGTCAGCCCTGTGGGCATCACGTGGCAGCTGGGGTGGAAGGGAGGGAGCTGGCGATGCCCAGGACTTGGGCGTGATCTGCCGTCCAGGATGAAAAGGCCCTGGGACCCTGGGGCTCTGGGCCCTGGGACTGAACCCACCTCTTGTTAGGGGAGGGGAGTCTGGCCATGGCAGTGCTAGTGGCACGGGGACGGGAGGGCCATTTGGAACCCGCTGAGGCCAGTGCCGCCGTGTGCAACGTGGGGACGGCCGCAGGCCCCGGCTGACGGTGAGACCCCGGTGGCTCGAGCCAGCCTCACAGCCAGGCAGTGCCCAGGGTTTTCGTGGCCCTCTGTGGCTCAGAGCCCGGCCACTTGGCGTATCACGCGCCGCCCCTTTTCCCAGAGAGCCCGCAGGGGTCCTGCACGGACACTTGGCAAATGAAGAAAGGACCCCAGGAGACACAGCCACAGGGCCGATGGAGACAAGGGGAGCGGAGAATGGCTCCTTGGGCTGTGTGCGGCCTCAGCAGCCCCCATGAGGCCTGTGTGCCAGCGCCCGCCCACTGACTGGCCAGAAGCCTGCGGCACAGAGCCACGGAGCAACTGCCCCAAGGTCACACGGTGGCCAAGTCTGTGGCGGGACCCAAGCCTCCCCACGGAGCTTGCCTCCTCTTGCAAAGCCCCACAGAGTGGAGCCCACGAGCGTCCGTCCTGGGTCGGCCCATCTGAGGGGTCTCTGCTGCCTTGAGGCCCGTGTGTCTTCATGTTATCGTTGAGGAAGAGCCGTGACACGCCGGGGGGTGGGCAGACCTGCTGTCTCCCGGGACCACTTCCCCGGGGGACCGCCCGGCCACGCTCCTCGTTGCCCGTGTCGCATGCACCCATGTCCAGTGTCGCAGCTGCCGTGACCCGTGTGTTGTGAATGGAGAGAAACGTGTGTTTACCTGACCGCGGTCGAGTGACCCCCGGTGACCCTGTGGGGGAGGTGACCCGGACGCCATCACCTCCGAAGTGGCTGGAGGGTCCCCAGCTGTGATCGCGCGGGGCCCACGGCACCCGGAAATCATTCTCCAACGGGCCCGCAGGAGGCTGGGCCAGAGGCCTCCTGCGCCTGAGCAGCGAGAGCAGGACTGGGGCGGGCGGAGCTGCCAGTCTGGCCACGGCCGGACACGGTGGTTTGCCCATGTCCCGGTCTGTTAACCTTCACGATCTTGTCTGAGCACCGTTGCTGTTTTAATCTACCTTCGCCACGCGGCCTGAACCCCAGAGGCTCGGCTCAGTACACGAGCACGACGGAAAACAAACACACCCTCAGCTGCGGGCCGAACGGGCTTTAATACGTCCGGATGTAAAGGGGGGATTTTCTCCTGGGCCCAGGGTGCACTAACTGACACCGCTCCTTTCCCGTGTTTGTTTGCCTTTTTTTCTTTCCTAAAAGCTCTAAGTAATTCCATGACCTTCTGGGATACAAAAAGATTTTTTAAAAATCCGGAAAGCTTTCTGATTTTCTTTAAGAAGAAAAAGCACTATTTTGAAAACACGTTGGATGGCCTACACCCATTATTTATGATTTCCTCATAAATTATTTTTCTCCCAGACTTTTTAAAAAACGGACATAACACCTAACAGCAGTGCAAAAAAAGGGGAAAAACACGCAACATGGTTGGCAGCCCTAAGTCAGTGCAGATGCTATAAGATGAAGCAGGAATGTGTGACTTCTTTAAAGGGATTTTTCCAGCATGTGGCCTCAGGTCAGCCTCTGTGCGGCCCGAGGTGCAGGACGACCGTCTCTGGGGCCAGAGTTCTCACCTGGGCAGGAGGCTCTCAAGCCCGGGCAGCTCCTGGCCGAGTTTTCATTCTGGCCATGGATGGGTCGGTGTAGGGAGATTTTCGGTGGGAGGAAGAAATGGTTGTCTTTGGCAGGTGGCTGGTGTGATGTGTTCCTCTCGTGCCCAGCGTGGGGACCCAGGACTGGCTGGTTCTGTCCCGGCTCTGACACACTGGTTCTCTCTCCCTCCTCCAACCCCAGCCCCACATCAACACCTGCTTCTTCCTCCTTCCCTCCTACACTCCTCATTCAGGGAACTCTTCTTCCCCTGCAAGCTTTTGAGTCCCACCTTGAGGCTGAGTTTCCTAAAAACAAGCCTTCACCTCCTGTGTCTCTCCATCCCTGTCCCCTTACCCCAGTCCCACTCCTGGAGTGTGCCGTGTTCTGGGCAGGTCCCGGGCTGCAGGACCGGCAATCAGCCCGGATGCGTGCGGCTTGCTAGAACCCTGGATGCTCGGGCCAACCAGTGAGCATAATGGGGCGGGGGCGCAGGTGTGTTCTTAAGCCACACAGGGTTGACAGGGTATCGTTTTGATCATGTCTGGAAAGCGCTAACAGCAAATTTCCCCCGGGGGGGTTCGGTCAAACGGGAAGGTGCTGCTGCCTTTTTGAGAACAAAGAGAAGCCTGTCGGTGGACACAACCATGCAGCACCATCCCTGGCAACGCACGGGCCCCTGGCCGTCCAGATGGGGCTGCCGTGAACCCCAGCGGGTGGCCGCCAGCACCTGATGCTGGAGCCTGGAGCCGGCAGCACCATGGACAGAGCCCCCCTGCCGGGAGCTGCGACCTCCCTGGGGAGCAGGTGCTTCTCCACCCTCTCTTCTCACGCTTTTGCTTTGTGGTCCAGGCACGTTGGACACAGCCACAAACATGGCCCGTTGTAGCTTTCCTCACTTCTGATTTTATCGGAGAACTGACCTTGCAGACCTGAGTGCCAGACGGCCACTCTCGCAGTCACGGCCCAACACCTGCACTTGTCACTGCTCTGTGGCTGCTGCCCGTGGTCAGCAGGTCCCAGGACTACGGAAGGCACCTGGGGTACCAGCCAATGAAGGCATCACACACCCAGCCAGACTGGGTGCAGGCATGACCCTCTGGTTCAGGGAGCAGACGCATGCGCCCACGGGGCCCACGCTGTGCAGCCTCCCCTCTCAGGGCAGCGCTGAGCCATGCCCAGCTCCTCGCATCCCTGTCGGTGTCCCCGGCCGGCTCCCCTCACCGGCTTCAGGGTAAGCCATGCAGAGAATGGCTTACCATGACTCCCATCAGGCCTTTACCGGGAGGACCGGCGTTCTGCTGTTCATTCATCATCGCTGTTAAAACAGGACACGAAAGAAGCAAGCCGGGGACAGGCGTCGTCCCTCTGGTGCTCCGAGTCCTGTGGGCCCACGTCGGTCTCCTTTCCCTTCGTGACTTTTCCTGAATCCGCTTCTTTTCTCATCCCATAGCTGACATCGAGTCACCTGTGAGTTCTCTTCACTCACATCCTTTGCGGTCTTTTAAAAAAAAAAAAATTTATCTTCTTGCCTTTTTCTCGTGGTTTTGCAAAGGTTTGTTGTTGTTGTTTGTTCATTGTGGTTTTTGTAAGATCATCCGCATTGCTGATTTTACACGGCGGACTGTCGGCACGGCACTCGCCCGTTGACTTTGCCAATTAAGGACTTTACAGAATAGGGATCCTTCACGCCAGTGCGGTGGTTCAGACCCTCGGGTCTTATTTAACAAGCCTCCCTCTGCCGCCGAGTCACTAACGACCCCTTTGTTTTCCGTCAGCGCCGTGCTGTCACAGGTGGCCCCGAGGTCAGCCACTTGTGGGGACTCCGCTTTTGCCTGTGGTGTGAGGTGGGGACTGCCACCCCCGGAGACTCCCTTCCCCCCACGGGTCTCTGGCCCTTAACCAAGCTCTTCTGCCTCATTTCCGCCGCAGAGAACCCCGTTCTCAAGGACCTGTCCCACTACCTCTGTTGTGTGCAGAGCAGAAAGTCACCTGGAAACAGCCCACTCGCCTCAAGGAGAGCAAGGAAAGGTGCAGCCCAGAGAGAGCCTTTCGTCTCGCCTCGCCTCCCCGCGCTTCCTTGATAAGAAAACGGGCTCTCCCTTCTCTGCGTCTGCCCCCGCCACGCTCTGCCTGCCCGGTCTTGCCCCCGCTTCGGAATCATCCACGCCTGTGCAGGGAGCCGGCGTAGAGACACGGGGCTGCCCTCCCGGCACAGCAAGCCGGAGGCGTCTCTCCGAGGACCAGAGCAGCTCATCGAGAGTCGGGGGGACCTTCTCCCCTCCTGAGAGATCCGACCAGACAGCCGCTGGCACATGTCGGTCCGGGGAGAAGCCTCCGATGCGCTGTAGCCGTGTTCTCACGTCTTACTATTTCCCCAGGAACACGCTGGCCTCCGTGTGGAGCACACATTTCTTTTCCTCGCCTCCGCACTGCCGTGAGGAATAGTCATTTATAAACTCTCCTTCTCTGAGCAGAATCCAGGATGTGATGCCAAAAGGAAAAAAAATCGGAAGGAAAGGGCTTCAAAAGAAAATAAACCTGTGAACTGGATACCTAAGCCACCAGAAATGATTAGTTCCAAGGGATTAAACGGAGGAGAGGACGGCTCGCACGAGGGCCGCCTCAGCCAGGTCTGCCTCCGTCCCGTCCTCGCCGCACACCCCGGGCTTCACCCTCAGGCCGGCGGTCAGAGGGCCCCTGGGAGCAGCGGACTCCGTGGCCGTGCTCTTCGCACAAAGGTGTTTGTTTCCGGCATCTGCGAAGCTCCAATGAGGCCTTCCGGAGCCCGTTTGTTTCCCCGAGGCAGCCGCGGGTGCCTTTCCAGATGGGCTGCGGCTCCCACGTGTGCCCGTTTTGGGGTCCCCATGACAGCTGAGGCGACCTAGCCTCCCGGGCAGCTCCGCATCCCGCGGAGCGGGGGGGTGAGACCAGAGGTGGGTGGGGGCAGCCAAAGGGGACGGTGGTACAAGAAGAGATGTGTTTGGTCTTTGTCCCCGGTTCCCGGCACAGGTCTCTGCAGCTGTCGGGACAGCCTGTGGGGCTGGAGTGTGTGTGTGTGACCCATCCTGACCCTTTCCCATCACCCTGAGCTGGGGAGTGGCCTATGGGGTCCCTCGCAGCCTCGGGATGGGGCTGGTCGCCGGAAAGACGCGGGGACCCAAGGGTGGGAACTTGTGGTCCCACCGGCCCGCCTGCAGGGAGCGGAGAGGATGCGGCTGGAGAGCAAATGCTGTGAAGACTCTTGACAGTGAGACTCGGGAGCTTGGGCTGTGAGCAGAGGCGGAGCTGGGAGGACGGTGTGCGCAGGGAGGCCGAAGAGGCTCTGCCCCGCCCACCTCTCCCCTGGCTGCTCCCCAGTTACATCCGTTATCATGAACCACAAACCTAAGTGACTGTTCTCCTGAGTTCCGTGAGCCGTTCCAGCAGATTAATGAACCGGAGGAGGGGGCGCGGGAACCCCTGATCTGTAGCCAGGTGAGAAGTACGGGGGACACCCCGGGACCGGTGACGGGTGTCCGAAGCGGGCGCCGTCTCGTGGGACCGAGCCCTTCACCCGTGGGGCCTGCGTGAACTCCGGGAGTCAGCGTCGCTCGAGCTGAGCTGCTGCACACCGGGTCCGAGTGTCGGAGGTTAGGAGAACTGGTGGGTGTCAGAGAAAGCGCCCCAGAGGTTGTGAGCAAAAAGCAACGGGAAAATGGAGACTCTTGTGCTTGTGGGTGACCAGAGCTAAACGCTGGTTCCTCGCGTGTCGGTGAGGGAGCTCGTGGCGCCGTCCTGCCCCCGGCACCGCGTTACTGCGGGAGCTGCTACACCTGCTGCCTGGCCAGGGACGGGGCGGGGGGGGGGGTGAGTCCGCCCGCCCAGAGGGTGCGGAAGTTGGACACGCCTGCCCGCGAGACCGCGTTTCTAGCTCCGTTGGAATATATACCCTTGAAATGGAGACGCATAGTGCGCGTGGGTTTTTCTGAGTGAGCAACTTCCATTTCCCCTGATGAAAAACATTTATATTCAGTTAAACCTCAAAGTGATTGCGTGTGGGTTATTTACGAACTTTTAAGTCTGGCATTAATGACACGTGGGGAAAAATAAATTAACGGGTAGCGGGTGGTTGGAAACTTTGTGTTAAATACGCTGCCTGTTGGCTCTCGGATGAGCCATCGTTCGGCGTTTTCTCTTGTCTCTCTGGAGCGTCTGAAGGAAAACGTGTTTATCTGGCCCAGCTCTGTTTCCCCGCGGACCTCGCCGTGATGAATGTAGGGACCGGAGAGCGAGCAGAATGCACGGAATCCGTGTAGAGCAGCACCCGCCAAACGAGGGAGACGGACTCTTGCATGTCTCGGTCTAGGCGGGTGGTGAGGGCGAGTGCGGGCGGGCGCAGTTCATCCGGCTGGGGAAGTCCTGCTGCCAACGCGGCGTCCTCCCCATCACCCTCTCGGCCCGCTGAGCGGCGGCCCACGTCCTCCGCGAGGACCCAGGGGTGCAGCGCTGGTCTCTGGCCCGCCTCCACCACCAGGACGAGGGGGCACACCTTGCATCGCCCCCTTGGCTACGGGTCCGCGAGCGTTGCCCTGCCAGGCCTTCGGGGTGGGGACTCGTGGCACCCCCGCCGCACAGAGAGGAATCCAAGGTGTTAAGCCCGTGAGGCCGTACCTAAAACTAGAGAAGCTGCAATGAGAGGGGCCGTGGAGTCCAGGAACTTCCTCGCTGGCCACCACAGGCCAGTGCCATCCTCTCTGATGAGAAAGCCAGGGCCCCGCTGGCTGCAGCACTCCCCAGAATGATAGCTGGTCAGCAGCAGCCTTTCATCAGGGAGCACTGGGAGGCAGCCTGCCTTTGTGGGGGCAGCCGGGGGTGGGGGGAGGGCTTCATCTCTGAGCCCCCATCTACAGTCCCTCCGTGTCTCGGGACTGGGGACATCTGTCCAGTATGAACAAGGTGGAGGAAAGACAAGGTACCAGGAGAGCGTTTTCTAGTCTCAGATCTCCCCGAAAGAAGAAACCCACCTTGCGGGGTTTGGGGAGGGTCTCCCCGCCCAGTGACCGGTGGCCCAAGAGTCATCTGGTAAGTTTACCTCTTCTTTTCTCCAGCGTAAGAGGAAACACCAGACGCGCTGGCGGGTTACGTGGTAGGAATGTCCCCGTTACAGAGGGCGTCAGAGCAGACAGTGGCGTCCGAGCAGGGATGAGGGAGAACACAGCTGGGCGTTCCGCAGCACCAAACTCTCAACGGGGGTTTCTGTCAGACGGCTCGAGACCAGCGGGGCGCCCACGGGAGGCTCCTTCCGCTCCGCTCTTCTCCACGGGAAGTCGGCACCCACAACGGCACTAAGCCTGCGGCCCTGCCTGGATCCCAGAGCGAGCTCCGTGGAGAGGCTGACCTTTCTTTCGGTAGCGTCTGCACAAAGACCCAGGCCTGAAATTCGCCTCTGTGGCAGCCTTAGCCAGGCGTGCGGGGCGAGTAGGGGCCGCGGCTGTGCGTCCTTGGCACGTCCTCTGGTCCTCCTGGAGGAGCCGGGCTTGGGCGGCTGCTGGAGGGCGGGGAAGAGATCGGGTCAGGCGGCTGAGCGGGGAGGAGACACTTCGGTAGGAGGCACAGGTGCGCGTCTGAGCCTGCCCCGCGTCTGTGCGCTGGACAAACCCCCACCTGGGGTTCCGAAGAACCGGCCAATGGAAACTTCTGTCAAGAGCAGAAGAAGTAAACTTCAGGTCTTAACACCTGTCTGTTTCTTCATTTTCTTCAAACCAAGCCCTCCAGCCACCCTGAGATGAGGTTTCGGGACTTCGGTGATGTCGTCCTGCCCTATCACCTCCCCAGCGGAGATGGGGTTGTCCTGATTCTGTGACTAGGGGTGGGCGTCTCTGTCCCATGCACAGTGTCCACCTTAGTCCTCCGGGAAGGGGGGTCTCTGCCCATGTTGGCACCCGCCGTGGTCTGGGACACGTGCATCACTGGTCGTCCAATGAAGCACCCACTTGGGGCGGATGGGGCTTTGGGGTGGGAGGAAAGGAATGCCCCGGGGCCTTGGCTGGAGCACACAGCCCGACAGGACAGCTGGGGACACCACGGGTGCACGGGAAGGGAGGATACTGCTTTCTCAGCTAAGGAGACCAACAATGCCGGGCGTCTGGAGCACATTGTCCTTTCTCTCTTGAGGACGGAGACTTCTCCACACACAGTGAACTGCAGGGAGGGGGCAGACACCAGGGGACCCAAGGAGCACCGCAGCCTTCCTCCATCCATGAGATCTGGTCCCGGAGTGTGCACCAGCTCAGGACACACACGCACCACTGAGGCGGGGGAGGGGCAGGCAGCTCTGCGCAGGGAAGTGTAGGTCGGGCTGGGGCTCAGATCACACGCCCTCTTCTTTCTGAGCAGTGCACGCGCACAGTGGCCCCTCCTCAGGTTATCACGGGCTTACGCCGGCAGGTCTGGCCCAGCGCGTGTGAGACGCCCCCACTGTCACTTTGTCTGGCACACGGACATCTGTGCCCTCGTGATGTTGCGGAGCAGGATGCCGGCCGGTTTACCTGCCCCGTCAGACACGCACGGGACAAGAACTAAGCCCCCACCCCCGGAGTTCCCGTTCCCTCCCCGTCCACGTCCACCCCGGACCTCCCTGGCTGCCGTGCTTCCTGCTTCAGCCTTTGGTCTCTCCAGAAGTAGGACCGTATGTGTCGTTGTATCCGGCTCGTACAATCTACCTTTGTAAAAATTCAAAGTTATTTTTCATTACCGAAACTGTCTCTAAAAACAAAATGATGATTGTAACTGTCTGGGTTCACCCCCAAGTGAGAGCGTGACTAACTGCCGACGACTCGTTGTGGGTCCCAGACCACGCTCCGCACCTACTCCGCACTCTG
Source organism: Martes martes (assembly GCF_963455335.1). Classification (NCBI taxonomy): domain Eukaryota; kingdom Metazoa; phylum Chordata; class Mammalia; order Carnivora; family Mustelidae; genus Martes; species Martes martes. The sequence goes on along the minus strand of NC_137896.1, from coordinate 1,945,929 downwards.
CCTTGGTTTCCAGAATGTAGCGGTATCCACGTGAACCCAGTCGGCCTCGGATCTTTGGGTGGATCTTTGAATCTCAGGGGCAGAGTCCCACGTCCGGTTCGAGTGTTGATGGTGGACGTGCCCCTGTTTGTGATCCGTGCCACAACTCCAGCGTCGCTGCACAGACAGACATCTTGTAGGCGAGGCTGCAGTTGCGCACTGGACAGGAAGGTGCTCAGGGATATCGAGAGAGCGTGCTTCCCACACAGCCAAGAGAGCATGGGTGACACTCACAGACTGCGCCCAGGGAGGACACTGCCGCAGGTGCTGGGTGACGGCAGGCAGTTAGCTGCTGGGTGAGGGCCAGGGAGCATGCTGGTACAGCCAAGTGTTGTACACTGACCCCTAGGCTTCTGGGAGATCCTGGTAGAAAGGGGACAGCAGATGGTGGCATCTGTAGCTCCGAATTCAGGAGGAGCCAGGCAGGGAACCGCAGCTGGACGCAGTGTGTGTCTTCTCGGGCTTCCTTGTGGCTGAGTCAGCCGAAGAGGCCATCCTCATGGGCGTGGGCGTGTGGTGCTTTAGGCCATGTTCACATTAGAAGAGATGGATGGTGGATGGACGGACGGATGGACAGGTGGATGGGCAGACAGATATACAAACCTTCAGCATACCGGATCTGTCTATGTGTTGAGGATTCGCACACACACAAAGTGTAGCTAGAAAAGTACAGATGAGATTGCTGTTTACTGACGTGCTCTATAATTCATTAACAAAAAATGTTTAAGTCATTTTAACTTTAGTCCATTTAATTGATACTTCTTTCCTTTCCCATTAGGGCTCCCTAGAGAGAAGTGTTTGTTTATCTGTTTGCAGAGAGTGATCTTAAGTGTCGTCATAAGGATCAGATACAAAATCAGGGCATCTTCCTGGACATGCCATCCTGGTTTATCAGACGGGAATTTCAAGCCTGTTTCCCCAGTTCTGTCGTGCAGGGAGGCCCTTCTCCCACAGAGGAGGGCTCAGCTTCCCTGTGTCTCTGGGTTCATCCCAGCTGGGTGTGGTCACCCCGTCCCATCCGTGGGTTTGTGGAGATTGCGCTGTAAATGTAATTGTTTGCAAGAGTTCCGGGAAGCCTAAGCATCCGCTTCTGTTTTCCAACCACACTGTTAATATTTGCTCTTGTGAGTTTCTTAAAATGGCACCACCGACATTCTCTAGTCAAAGGTCAGCATAGCAAACCTGGGTTTCTGTAGAAAACCCACCATCAGGTGGCATTTGAGGGTAAGAAAGGAACTCTGGAGAGGACCACATCCCAGGCTGGGGCGCTTGGATCCCGGGCCATCCAGGAACCCCGCCCGCCTCGGGTCCTCCGGCCCTGCCCTGCCTCCTGGCCGCACGGAACGTGGCTGCCGGGTCTGCTCGGCCTTCCGTAGCTCCTCCTCACACAGCAGCCTGTCTCCTCTGCTGACAGGGAACATGCCTCGAATGAAAGTTCATTAGTCTATTGAAACAGTTCAGTTAATTGCAAAGCTGGTACCCAGAATTGTCAAGTTCGTATTTCCATCTGTGCCTGAGCCCGGTAATAGAGAAATTTTGGGGGACAGGTTAATTTGCCTAAAATACCATGCAGTCAATCAGAGTGACAAAGTCGTTGATGCCTGCATCTGTCAGACAGGGCTCCATCGCGGCTGTCCCTGACCTCGCACGGGCGGCGGAAGTACAGAAAGCCAGTCGGCAGCCGTGTGCGCGGCAACGGTATTCCGCGTCAAACACCCAGCAGCCGGGCGCTGCCCCGGTAAGGCCGGTGATAGTCCAGGGCCCTTTTTGGAAGTAATACGTAGTCCGCGGGACACAAGATGGCTCTGAGATTTAATTTGGATTGTAGATACTGTTTACATTTGTTAATTTTATGTTTTACTTAATCTTCCGCAGATGAAAACCCACCTTGACACGAAATGCGTGTGCTTCTAAGGGTCCCTAACACACGAAAGTGTTTAACTTAAAAATAAAAATAGCTTTAGAGTTTGAACTGTAATTCTTGAAATAGGCTTCCCGTGAAAGCTCTTGGTGGCCGTGAAGGCAAGCGTGCTCTGCCAGCTGTCGGCCAGCCGCTGCCGTGCGCCCATCTGTGCCACGTGTGGCCCCGGCTCCTGTGTCCCAGTCAGTGCTCACACAGTCGCCGCACGGCGAAAGCCAGGATTGTACCAAGTGTCGGGCAGGAAGAGGAAAACTTGATTGCAGTGCTCTGTGTCTGGAGGGCTGGGGAGACACTGCCGACGGCATCCCTTTCAGTCGGCTTGGTTGCTCCCACAGATGCCACAGTTCCGGAGGCCAGAAGTCCGGGAAGTGAGCTGCAGACCCGGGGAGCCGAACAGCTGCGGTGGGGTTCACCGTGGCCAGAACCTCTCAGCCCAGGCAGCCTGGAGCCATCGCCAAGAAGCCACTTGGCGCACAGAGGGGAACCCGCATGATGAATGCGGACCCCAGCGCATTACCCAGTTAAACAGACTGGGGCTGTGAGCCTTTGACGCAGATCGTCTTGCAAGGTGCTGATGATTCAGAAGTAGAGGGTCGGAGCTTGGACGTGGGATGCAGGAGGCCTTGGTTCTGGTTCTGACTGACCCTACTGCGCACCTGCTGGGTGGCCGTGGGGAGGTTATCCAGTGGCTTTCTGACACTCAGTTTCTCCATCTGCAAAATGGAGCAGAGAGTGTCTCCCCCTGGAGTGGAGGTGTGGGCGTCTGTGGGAGCGTGTCTCTCGGGACACACCCGGGTCTGCAGCGGCTGTGTTTGGGATGTCCCGTCATCAGTAGGCAGCAACTGTGTTCTGTGGCCGCCTCCAGGGAGAAGCCGGCGACTTCCTGCTCCTGTCACTCTCTCTGACCCACGTGGAGCCCCTCCTCCTCCCCCCGCGCAGGGCAGATAGCGAAGGAGCCTATTTCATTTGCATCTTCTTTGTACAAACTACACCTTCCTGAAAGCTCTTAGAAATACCGTCACAATGGAAACAATTTCTAGAACTGAACACCTAAAACAAGGTAACTGCCCCTTAAAGCCTGAGGGAGCACACCCGTGGCCAGACTGTCTCTCCCGCACGTCAGGGTCATGTGCTGAAAGTCCTTCCTCACCGTCCTTTAGGGAGACTCCGACGTGTCACCAGGCCACCTGGGGACCAGCCATCAACAGCAAACCCTGTTTTAGCAAGTCACTGAGCACAGAGTATTTTTCTGACACTTGCACAAAGCAGTTCCACTCACTGTAGCCAAACCACAGGTGAGATGTGATGGACGTGGAATATTGACCTTGAGAAGACGTGAAATTCCAGCACGTGCTACAGTGTCCCCAGGCTTCGCGGCGTTGGAGCGCAGAGTCTCTTTGCCAATAGAAAATCAAGTTCCTTCGGAATCTAAGCAGAAAGAGACCTGACGACCACCCTCTCGGGAGAAACCGAAGCCCGGGACCAGCCCTGGGGGCCCAGCCCCAGCGCAGCACGGATGGCCAGAGTTCAAGCCGGGACCGCGCACCCCTCATTCTGCATCTGGGGACAAGCAGCTTCCTCTTCCTGGCGCCGCATCTCCTCGTCTGTGAAATGAGGACGAACAAAGTTCCTCCCTCGGAGGCTGTTGGGAGGGTGAAGCCGGCGCCCCGAGCACCCAGCAAATGTTCTGCAAAGCCAGCCCGATCGGCAGGTAGACGGGGAGCCACGCTCGCTGTGGTGACATCATCTCGGGGAAAGCCCCTTCGGCGGGCCAGGTGCACACAAAGCGGGACGGGTGTTCCCCAGAGGCTGCACGCTGCCCTCCCGCACCGGCCGTGGCCGCACGTCTGCAGAGTCCGCCGAGGCTGGGGCCGGGAGGGTCGACCAGGTGGCCGCAGCCCCACGGCTCACGAGCAGATGGGTGGAGCGTAACCACCTGTCGCTGCAGATTAGCTACGAGACTTAGAATCCAAGTGGGGGGAGCTTTCCTTTCTGAGTCGCACAGACCTTGCTGGGCCCCTGGCCGTGTCCCGTGAGGTGACACATCACTGTATACGTGGGAAGTATACGGAAGACCCTAATGAGACCCTCGAGGGCAGGGCCGGGCACGTGTCTCCCCAGAGGGGCGCCGGGAGCCTCTGTGGGCTTCTCCCGATGGTGCCAGGGGCCCGGGGCATCTAAGCCGGGGGTGGTCACATTCTGTTCACCCATGCTGGCGATGGAAGTGCCATTTGGAACACGTTTGTGTCTCTCTGAGTGTTTAATTCATTGCACATTCAAATATTTAATGAGAACTTTTTCCTCCCCCGTGACATCAGAAATCTCTGACATTTGCTGAACCAACTTGGCATCTTTATTAAGGATTTGTGTGTGAGGCATCCACCGTTTGGAGCAGCCCGTGTGATAGTCTGTTCCAAAAAGACGGCGTGGGAGGAGGAAGCATGAGAAACAAGGCTATATTCGGGTCAGAAATAATGATCAGCTACTCATTGTGAGAACCAAGTATCAGCAGATCAAGGAAAACAAATCTGAAAGCAGCGAAAACAACATCACTTAAAAGAGGGAAAAAAACAAGGATTTTGTTTGTTTTTTTAGACTTGGCTGCATGGCCAGACACTGTTGAGGCGTTCAAGACCTTCGTACTGCAGAACGGTATGACGGGCAGCCGCGTGCCATTTCCCTCCCGGCCCCAGGCTCACGCTGGAGCAGGAGGCGTTAGGATCATCACCCCACATCTCAGATGAGGAAGTCAGGGCTCGAGGAGATCTGTGACTTACGGGGTCCTGGGGCGGAGCTGTAGCTTGGCCCCGAGTCTTCTGATCCCAAGTCACGGGTCCTGACATCTGTCCCCACCTTGGAGGGAGGATCCAACAGGTCTGTGAGTGTGGAAAGCACTTGGTCAGAAAGCTTCGTGCAAATGTTTGTGCACCTGCTACGTGTGGGTCAGCGCACGGTGGCGTGCTCTCTGGGGACCAGGCAGTCCGCAGCCCCGGCGGACGTTTCTTTATTCCGCACGGGTGTGGAGGCCTCCCGTGGTGGTGCGGGGGATGGAACAGGACCCAGAAGAGACAACGGAAGCGGCCGTCGCCGAGGGGGCCGGGGGAGACCTGGACGCAATCAGCAAGCCTCAGGGGGTCCAGGGACTAGGGCTGTGGGAAACAGCGCGGGCCGGGAGGGGCTCGACTGTGACTGGCGTGGTCGGGGCAGAGGAAACCGTGTGACGGGAACTCCTGCTCCCTTTGGGGGCCACCCGGGATTGAAGATGCCAGTTCTCTGTGTTTGATTGACTTTTTACGTGTTTTTGTTTTGCTTTGACATGAGAGCATTTCTGACGTTTGATGTGGGCTCGTGGGCCGAGCGTGTGCGCAGGTGTGTGCACGCGTGTGTGTGAGTTCCAGCGATGGGAAGGAGTAACCCTCGTGTTCCCAGAGTTCGTAAGTGGGGGAGTGGAGAGTGAAGGGACGCAGAGGCTCTAAAGAGGGGGGCACGTCCCTTGACCACAGCGACAGAACCAGGGAAGCTCGTGCTCTCTGGGTGGTGGACACGCAGGACGGACACTCAGCGGGCTCGCGGGTGTCTGGACACGCCGGTCCATTCTGATTGGCTGAGCCTCCCGCCGGTCCGGCTCTTAGCGCATCTGTGTATCGCCTCTGGGGTCAGGCCTGGAAGCTCGCGCACCCCCGGGGGGCTCTACTAGCCACAGTCCGGGTGCTTTTCTTGAGAGAACACGAAGGAATGTGGAACCTGCTGCCCTTCTCCTGGGTATAGAACTAGAGGAAGGCGATATTTTTAGAGAGTCCTGAATTTTTTTAATCGTACTTAAAGAAAAATTAAAAATTTTCAGAAAAATTAAATTCAGGGCAGGAAATGCAGTGTTGCTGAAAAACACGCTGTTTGCAAACCTCTGTTCCTGGCGGGTGAGCAAGCCGGGTCTGAAGCCTCCTCACAACTCTGCCGGAAGAGAGGGTGCGCCTGCTCCGGGTCACGCCCTTGGCTGCTTGGGGAAGGGGGTCCGCGGGTCCTCAGAAACACCGACTGCATCGGCGTGGGACAGTGGGCAGGGCAGGCAGCCAGGCCGAGATGCCAATCAAGTGCCCGTGACAGGGCTGTGCCCCTCGGGGAGTGGACCATTCAGGGGGCGCAGAGCTCAGAGCGCCCCGGGCTGGAAAACGGCGGTCCCGGCCCCCCGCTCCGGCGCGACGGCTCCCGTACCAGCCGCATCTTGCCAGTCCCCTTGCTAAAAACTGTCGCCTGCTGGAGGGAATTTTAAAAAGAGACCCAGGTTTCCCTGTAAGGTCATGAAATTCAGTGCACACTGACAATAGAGATCCACAGGGGTCCCACGTGACCCCAGGCCCTACTGGGTGTCACCTTCTCTGTCCTGCAGGAGTTGGCCTCAGAGCCAGGCCCAGGTCAAGGGTAACCATCTTCCTACTTGAACCTCCTGTTTTGACTCTGCGTCGAGATATGCAGGGCCCTGGGTTCCTGCTTGGGGTCCCAGATGTTCGCTTGTTAGCTACCAGCCCTCCCTCCCCCTCCCTCCCTCCTCCCTCCTTCCCTCACGCATGGTTTGTGACCGTGTCTGGGCCCTGGGAGCCCGGCGTCTGGCAGGTGACAGGGACATTTCCCCGTCCCAACAGGGTTCCCCGCTCTGCCCCTCTTGTTTCCTTCGTGTCGGGGGTCCCGGAGCGTCAGCTGTCCGACCACCCTTGATGCTGAGACACCCCCTGCCTGGTGCCGTGGGCCAGCCCAGGTGTGTGCAGGGGAGCCCCTGCACCTGGTCTGGGGCCTCCCTTCCCCCGACCCTCCGCGCAGACTCCGCTCACGCGCGAGGGGGATGATGGAGTGTTCCTGACCCAGGGACTTGTCAGGAGCTCGATGGGTCCTTGGGGAGCTAGGCAGACCCTGACGGTCCTTCCGATGAGCTTGGTGACGTGAGAGTACACCAAGGGTGGTGAACATTCCGGAACGTCACTGAGGCCTGAGTGGACGAGGGAGCCACCGTGAAGGCCAAGGGTGACCCGGCCCCTGACCACGTGAGAAGGACAGGGTTTGGGGGCTGCGCGACCACTTGGAGGCGAGCGCGGCCTCAGACATGGGTGAGGAACAAGCCTCGGCCAGCAGAGCTGGGAGCAGGGAAGGCGGGAGCTGGGACGGGTCCCCCGCCGGCTGGCCAGGCCGGGCCACCGAGCTGAGGAGCGGCTGCCTCTGTGGCGTGGGGGGATCTGCCTCCCTCAGGACTCACACTGGGGGCCTTTCCGACGGGGACAGCTGGGCAGCCTCCAGACAGGGAGCCTCTCATGAGGCTGACGTTGGCTCCTCTGTACCACGTCCCCGAGTCCAAGGTGTGGGGTCGCTCCTGTGTCCTGTGTACCTGCTGCTGGCCCCACTCTGGTCCTGGAGATTCCGTGGTGTCAGCAGGTGCGCTGGCCCTCGGGGTACACCAAGGCCTCCCAGCCTCAGCCCTGCACACAGCTGCGGGCTGCCCTGCGTCTCTCTCTCTCCTGCGCTGTGCCCTCCGCCTGGGACCCCTGACCACCATGTCGGATTGAAAATGCCCATAGGTTCTGGGCCCTGTGTCACCCTTCGCACACCAGCACCCTGTCCCCGGCACTCACCAAATTGGACACCACTGCACTGCCCAGGAGCTCTGGAGGGTTGCTCAGCTGCATTCTGGCTCCCCCATGGGCAGAGAGCTCCAGCGAGCACTCCTGCCAGGCGCCGGGCTGGTCCTCAGATAAGAACGATGCCGTCCGTGGGGCAGCAGAGCCCCAGCCCCGTGCCCGTGAGCCTGGACTGCACCCCCTGCCCCCTACCAGCTGCTCCGCAGGGCTGAGCACACTCATGCTCGAGAAGCAGAGGCAGAGCTGAGACAAGTGAGCCCACTGGGGAGAGGCCTCCCCAACCCTCGTGGTGCTGGTCCCATCGCGGAACCCATGGACAGGGGTGCGGTGCAGTCAGGAGCGGATGGCAGGCCCTGCTCCCCTCTCACGGTCCCGTAGGGCAAAGTGGCTTGGGGACTTCTCCCATCTCTCCAGCATTGTTTTGGGCGGGTGCACTGTATACAGTGGAGCTTGATAAATGCTTAATGAGTATGCACCTGCACGGACTTCTCCGCTGTGGCATCTCACAGACAAGTCCAGGCTATGTTTGGGGCCCCTCTACTCCTGACCCAGGGAGGCAGAGTCCCTGGGGGGCCCACAGGCCTCTCTGCGGGGCCTGGGGCACAGGGCTCCTTCGCAGCTACACAGTACCCAGGAGCACGGGGCGGGAGGGACGCTCGCTCCGTGTGGGAAGCGGGAGGTGAGGGGCTCCATGGCTGCCGGTCCCCCAGCCTGACCGAGGCTCTGACCTCTGGCCGGAGTCCCTCCGAGCAGCCGCCGGGGGTGTAGGAGAAAGGAGGCTCTGGGCACTCCCCGATGTCAGACAGGAAATTAAAACAAATAGTTCAGAGCTTGGACTCCAGGGTCTAGGGAGTAAACCCCCCGAGGCAGAATGAGCCGGAATCAAAGGCATGGTAGGCCTTATCTGTCCCCGACACGCGCTGCCATGCACATGTGGCTGGCTTTAATTATTGATGTTTCTTTTTAAGTTAAAGATGAATTTGAGACAGCTATGAACTCGGAAGGTTTATCTTCCAATTACAGGGAGTCCTGTTAATAATGATCACGGGAGGTGGCCGCAGATGCCGGTGGGGGGACTGCTACAGCCTTGCCGGGATGCACACGCTGCCCCCCCCCCAGTCCTACCCAGGGACGGTGCTGTGTCCCTGAGTCTCCTCCCTCATCAGAGCCAAATGGGCCCCCCAAGCTTCTCCGGTAGATGCTCTCAGGTCTTTGGATGGGACACTGCTCCTCTTGTGGGGCAGACAGAGGCAGGGGTGAGGGTCATGGCCACCCGTGGTTTCCCCAGCATGGAATTGGGGACACGAAGACCTGTGGGGCAGGGGCTCCGAGGAGGGTAAGAGGCTCCTGGCGCCCACAGAGCCCCAGGAGGAGGCAGCCCCATCCCCGGGATGCTCCGCAGAGCTGAGCTCTGAAGGCGAATTCGCCCCAGACCCTGGGGAACCCTGGCCGCCATCCCCAGCCCAGAACTTTCTCCAGCCCCGCCAGGCACCCACTGGCTACAGCCGCACCTCACGTCTGTGATGTGTGCCCTGGGTTCTCCAAACGTGTCGGGTATCGTGGCCGTGTGTTTGTTTTTCCTCTTCTTATTTTAACGTCGTATTTCAAAATAGTTATAAATTCGTGGGGAAGTTACAAGGCTAATAGAGAGGGGTCCTGTGCGCCCCCAGGAGTTTACGTCCAGTGGTTACGTGATTACGTCCTGCAGGACTGTGTGTGGAGTCACAGCCGGGAGGCTGGCCCAGTTCCCTGCTGCCGGTAGCCGCCACCACGGTCGAGTCACAGAGCCGTGGCAAGGCCACCACGACCCAGCCCTCACTGCTCCCGAGAGCCACCGCTCTCCGTCCCGAGGCTGATGTGGGCCACGCGGGCGAGCTCGGGGGCCGCTAGGTCGCGCCTGGATCCCCTGGGCAGCCCCTACTGAGCTCTGTCTCTGCGTCCTGTGCTCTCCTAGGAGCTCCCGTCCCCCTGCCCTGACAGCGAGTGGCTTGCGGTAACTCAGAAGCCGTCCCGCCACGGCTCCCTGCTGGCTCGTCTGGTCTCCCTGTCCCCTTGCTGTCCCCTCCACTTACACTCCTTGTATCTGAGCTCATCGAAACCTTATAAAACACGAGCTCCGTGCTCCTTCGGCAGAAGTCTTCCGTGGCACTGAAGAAAGTGACATGAGGGGAACGAGCGCCGTGGCTGGGTTAGCGCCGTGGCTGGGTTAGTGCTGTAGTGGCCCCTGGCTGCCCCGTGCAGGGAGGCACCGGATGGACGCTGCAGGGGCGGCCACGCCATGGTACAGTCCGTGACAGCCAGCAGTTCGCGGTCCCCTTGGCTGGTTCCTGGACCGCGAGCCCCCCACACTGTCCCTCGCGGCCCCGACCCCCTGAAGTGTGTGCACAGCCCGATGCAGAAGGATGGCTTCAGGCTGAGTGGCGGTGGACGCTCCCTCCGTTGGGCCGGGCCATTCCCTGTTGGAATTGGGGATAGTGTTGTCTGGTTGTGAGTTTGTTTTTCCACTTACAGCTGTTTTCTGGGAGTCTGGGTGGCTCACCCTTCCCATCCCTGAGCTCAGGGCCCCCCTGACGATCTGGACTCTGCTGGAGCCCTTGCCTTGCTCTCTGCCCCCCATTTGTCATTCCCGGCTCGCTCCATCCACGCGTGTGTGGGCTTCGTCCGAGGCCCCCCTCGAAGCGTGTTCTGAGTCAAGCGCTCTGCGCGGTTGGGGAAACGCTGTAAGACGCGCTCTCCAGCGTGTCCTCTGTGAGTCCTCGGTGCCCTGGGGCGTGTGAGCTCTCGGGGCCCGTGCGGTGGACGCCCGGCTCCTGCGGCTCGGCCCATGCCCTCCTCCGCTCTCCCAGCCCAGTGCCCCGGCTCCCAGGCCAGCTCAGCGCCGAGGAAAACGCGGTGGCCACAGCCTTGGCTGGCTGTGTGAACACGCGGCTCTCGCTGCCCGAGTAACGGGGCCACACAGCTTGCCACATGCGGGCCACGAAGACAGGGTCCTGCAACGTGTCCACCAGCAGCCCTCACTCCCTCCCGCGGCCGCCAGCCTGCCCCTTCCTGCCCCTGACAACGCCAGTAGAGCTTGGCTTTCCCCCGACCTCCTCATCTCCCTACATGGCTGTCTTAGCCGTGAACAGGAAGGTGGCACTTGGAGGCCTGACCTCGGACTGGTGTACAGCGCCAGGGTTCCAGAAGCTTCCAGAAGAGGGCTCAGTGTCCCACCTGGGGGTGGGGTGTGTGTGGCTTCCGGGAAAGTGGACTGGAAGTCCAAGGACAGGGCCGGGTGTGCACGGTGACCCACGCCTTACGGAGGGTGCAGTTAGAGGAACCCACGGAGGGGCATGGGGCCTCATCACCGATGACCTCGAAGAGCCTTCTGTGGAGGCTGGAGAAGGACCGTGCACATAGGGATGGATGGAAGGAAGGACGGATGGGTGGATGGACGGGTGGGTAGGAAGAGGGGAGGGGTCCCGCCGGAGGCTGGTTGCAAGACAGCCAGAGACAGGAGGAGAAAACAGCGTCCCTCGAAGGGCAAGCCCCCTCTCTGAGATGCTGGTCCACAGACCTCCTGCCATCCCCCCAGACCCTGCTCCTGCCTCGTGCCGCCCAGCACCGGGCCAGGCATTTCCTCCCCACCCCTCTCTGGAAGAGACGTTGAGTGAATGAGTCGCACGGGAAAGGAGGGCTGTGATGCGGCTTTCTAAGGAGCCTGCGTCCACATACGCAGGAAGCCTCGTGCTCTGTGGGGCATGGGGGGGGTGGTCCGCACCTGGCAAGCACGCCTGGGGTCAGAAGCAGAGGAGAACCACTGGGCCGGCAGGAGTAGGAAGCATTCTGAACTCTGAGGGGCATTTGGGAGGGAGGCAGTGACGGGGAGATAGGATCCAGGAGAGCCGGGGAGGGGCATCAGGGGTGATGCCGGCTGTCCAGGGACCCATGCGGGCAGAGTGGCTCTGGAAGGCCCCGGCGGTGACGGCAGACAGACCCACGGCAGCACGGAGAGGCCTCGCGCTCATGAAAAAGTACGCACCCCGGCACGGTGGTGGGGGCGGAAGGAAACTCCTCACATAGTTCATGGCTCATGACATGGACCCAGGTGCACCGGAGCCGGCTGTGCGGTTTCTCCTGGTGGAATGAACGCAGGTGTGTGCGGCTGACGGCGCGAAGGGAGACGCACGTCCCCGGGAGCAGGACTCCGTCCGGGGGGCAGAGGTGCTGCGGTATTTGACCGCTGCTCTGGAGCTCACGTTAGGGAATGGATGGAACGTACAGGAGGAGCATGAATATATCATGCATCTGACCCACTTCAACTGTGCTCATCCGTGTGATTACAGTCCGAGCCGCCAACTGCCCACGGCTCATCCCGGCCTTCCAGAGCGTTCCCTCTGCCGTCCTCCTCTGGAGGGGGGCAAGCGTCGGGCTCCCTCGCCGGGCACGGCGGCTCAGCATGGCGAGGATCTCTTTCTCCGACGGTATCAGGCTGTCGTTGCCACTGTATGCTCGCTCACCATCTGGTGCTCGAAGTTCCCAACCTGACATTAAACCACGCACAGCACTGATGTAAACACATGACCTCAAAGACATGGTAAAGGCGTTGGGGGACCGGTCATCTTGATTAACACTGGACGTTCCTGTGGCGGTTGGGAGTCAAGGATAAATCAAGGTTGTGCTTGTCCATGAATTGGCCACGATCCCGCAGAGTTCTAAAGGGAAGGGTTGTTTTCCGGAAAGATCCGTCTCTGTCTCCTCCGGCAATTTATATTCCGAATGCCGAGCCGGAGTCGTGAGCCGAGCCGGAGTCGTGAGCTTCTCGGGAGCTCTCCGGGCTGTGAGCAGCATCTTTATTTCTTGGTGGACTTCAGGTCAGCCGGGCAATTATTTTATATCCTTTTTCCTATTAAGAGCACCGTCGTGCAGAGAGAACGGTCTGGTTGTCTGGCGGTGGAAATGCCCGTCTTTGTCATCTCAGAGCAGCTTTGTCAGATGCTGAACCCAAATGCACTTCTGTTTTGGTCACAAATTGCCTTCTGTTGGGTTTTGAGGTAATTACTTTCTTATAGAAGCTTTTGTTGTGTTATCTCCGTGGATAATCCACTCGGGAGCGCTGACGGGAGAAGGAAGGCCAGAGATCGCGCTTCCCGTGCAACTTGCTGCTTTGATGTTTAGTGGTAGATTTGGATAGAAAATCCCAGAGAAAATAGCGGGATCTCTCTCTCTTGCTGTAGGAAGGCACGTGCTCAAATCATGCTCAAAATCGTTTACTTTTCTGGGTTTCTATGACATCCGAACAGCACAGACAAGTCAGCCTCCCTGCCTGGAGAAGTATGCACCGGCTCATCGAGGATGCCGGTAATGAGTTCACGTGCGTCTCTGTGGCCGAGCTCGCCGTGACTCAGGCGGCCCCCCCCCCCGGCCCAGGGTGTGCAGGGTCCTGTCTCCAGGGGCGCGTGGGAGCATGCCCTGTGCAGGTGCAGATACAACTCAGAAGACACGCGTGCCGTGAACCAGGTGCTTACCAAGGGTGGGCCCGCGTCCAGCCCGGAGCCGCCACCATCCGCAGGACCGTCCGTGGGTCCAGGCAAGCGTACCAGGCGGCATAATAGGGGGCCGCCGCCCCTACCATGCGATGAAAATCGGTCTCTATATGTGAGTCCCGCTCACGCCCCATGGGGGGAGGCAGGAGAGGCGTCACGAGTGGGGGGATTGGAGATGGACCTTTCCAGGATCGCAGGAATTCGCTAACAGAAAGCTAGAGAGGAGCCTTGGATTGTTCGTGGTTTTCCTACCGACGGGAAGTTCTGCTTTCATCACTGGGCCCGCGCAGCCAAGATTAATTAAACATGAGGCACTGATTAATGTTTGAAGAGAGGTGGGCGTGTGGGCTACGCTGTTGGTCTGTCTCTGGGCGACTCTCGGTCCCGTTCTACCAACAGCCCCTTCGTACCGCAAGTTTCGGCTCCGACTCCGGGGATGCGAGTGGCCCTCCGGGTCGGGGGCTGAGCCGAGCGGCCTGGGACGTGCCGGCCTGTGTCTGTGTCCGCAGGAAGGCTGCTGGGTGGCCTTGTGTTTGCTGTGGTGCCCGGGGCTCGCGGGTGGCACCCTCGGGCCTGGGTCAGAGCTGTGGGGTGTCCGCCGCTGTGCCGTCCCTGCTCTGTGCTCATGTCCCGCTCTTCCGGCCCCGTGCATGCCGTCTGGGCCGGAGACAGGCCCCAGCAGCGGCCGTAGCGGGAGGCAGGGCTCTTCTCCGTCTCCGAGGCCCTGTGTGGGGTCCAGGGGGTTCCGGAGACTCCAAAGGGATGCCTGAGGAGGAGGGGCAGCTTGACGGGGCGGGGCCTGCCACCAGTGGTTTGGGGGGACATTTCTGGCTTCTTCCCGTTTCGTGACTGTCTCCTGGTTGTTTCTGGCGGCAGCAGCAGCTCTTTCTCCCGCTCAAGCACGCCCGTCGGCTGTCGGGGCAGAGCCGGGAAGCCCTCGGCCGGGGGAGGAGGAAGCCGTTCACCCGCGGACCTTCCGCGCGGCTGTGTCTCCCCCCGAGGACCGGCAGCCGGTCTTCCCTTTCAGGACGGCAGATCGCAGAGCACACTTGGTGGGGTTTGCCCTGAGCGGTCAGCCGCCAGGAAGCTGTCACCCGGCGCAGGCCGTCCCCACCCTGCTGCGCGTCATCTGTCCCCATGGGATTTAACTCCCCAGGTACTGGGGTCTCCTGGCCGCTCACCCTCAGGGCACGTGTGTTCCTTCAACCGCGGGGACTCAGTGTCACGCCTGCGGCCCCCGTCGGCCACCCGCATGCGTCAGAGCCGTCCTGTGAGGCCACCACAGGGGGACCGGGTGGGGTGACAGTGGCATGGGCGCTGGGCTCAGACCCCCCGGGCTCACCTGTCTCTGCCCACACATAGGGTCACCCACTCCGTCCGAACTCCAGAGACAAGGGCTCACCCTGAGTTCATGCCTCTGAGCCTGGCCACTCACTGCCTGCAGACGGACGAGAGCTGTCCCTGTCCCATCCCTGTGCCTCCCTCCAAGGCTGGAGAAGCAGCCACCGCCCGTCCCTCGGCAGGTCACCATCAGTGCATTAAGGCCCACAGCACAATAAAAATCGGCGACAGCATTTCAGCCAAAGGCCGTGAGTTACACGAAGGGAGAAAAGCTTTTCTGCAGGTGTGGAGGCGTCTCCAGCCTGAAACATTGTGCTGGAACGTTCTCCGACTCGGGATTGCTGGGAGAGCTGTTAACGCACGTCGGCTCAAAACCACAGGTGTGGTCACGGAGGCATCTGTCCCCGGGGAGTGAAGGTGGCCCTCGGAGAGCCCCGCCGGGTTCTATTGTTCTTGGCAAGGACGCAAAACTGAGCACAGAGGGGTTCGGAGGGGAGTGGGTAGCACAGCCTTCCATGGCCGCCCAGCCTGTCCCTGCTGTCCACTGGGATGTGGAGCCAGAGAGGGGCCTCATCCAAGGCCAGTGTCTCCTGGGACATGTCCCAGAGCAGGTGTCTGCCCTGGAAGCTGGGGCCCGACGAACTCCCTGCTGGTCCGGCTCAGCCTTGGGGTGCAGGGCCAGGGTCTGGCTCCACGTGTGATGAAATCCTGAGCCACCAGGGTCCCCTGCTGATGCCCTTGGCTTCGAGGCTCCTTGGCCATCTGCCCGGACACACATCCTTAGGCTGAGCCGTAACACAGCATCCCTTCTCTAGAGTGAATGGTCTATTCCAAATCCGCTGTGTCAGCCGAGCAAGGGTTCTGAAAACACGACCCCCACAGAACTGTGAGACGTCAAGTCAAAGGGCCGCTTTGCAAAGTGAACTGAAAACTGCCCAAGGCCGGGAGGGCCTGCTCTGTGTTTTTCCCTCGACGTGGCGGAGTGAAGGCACGTGACAGGAGCAGGGCGTGCACCCCTGTGCACGCACATCTGTGCACCCCTGTGCACACACATCTGTCCACACATGCACACATACACACATGCACACTCACACATACACAGTTGGCGCTGTGTGTTGCTCGGGGCGTCACAAGCAGTCGGACTCCAGTTCCTCCCTCAGTTGTCACTCCTGCAAAGGGCCTTGCTCAGGACACCTCGCCGTCTGGCCAGAACAGCGGACGGTGCCCTGGGGCACAGTTAAATGGGACACCAGACCCGTCCCCCCCATGGCCTCGGCCATACCGCTCATTGGGCTTCCTCTCAGAGGGTGCCGGGCCTGCCACCTGCTGAGCGTGGCTGGTGGGGGCTCCGGTGGGCTGGCAGGAAGCCTGGTGGTGGCCACCGGGTGCAGAAGACAAGCACCCAGTTAGCCCACGTTCACGCAGCGGGCTCTGCAGGCTCCAGCGGCAGCCGTGATCCCTTCTGAGCGTGCGAGGGTAGGCTGCGCCGGCCACCTGCACGCCACCAGTTCCCCAGCAGCTCACGTAACCCAGAAGGGCGATGACCTTTCCACATGCTCGCTCGCTGTCCGGGTCTTCCTGACCGTGTGGGAGCGGGAGTGGGCTGGAGGAAGGAGGCGATGTCCCCCGTGGGCGCTGGGGAAGGAGCAGGGTCGGCGGGCTGCGCTCTGCTGTGCCTGGTCACAGCCCGCTCTGGGGGCGCTGAGACATAGGACCCTGTCTGCGCTAACCTTAGGGCTTGGGCCTGGGGCCGGCCGAGCTACATTTGAATCCCAGCACGCCGCTCTGCTCCCTGGTCTGTAAAGCAGGGGAGGGGGTGTCCACCCCTAGGCGGGATGCTGAAGGGAGCAAATGCTAGAAACTCATGTTTCCCGTTCTTAGTCATGTGCATGTGGCACCGTACCGACCACACTCCCTGGGCTCCAGGTCAGACCACCCGCCTGTGTTAACTTAGCTGCTCCCCGTGTCCAAGAGAGTCGTAAGAGTGCCCTCCCCCAGGGTGGTCCCGCAGAGCAGGCGAGTTAATCCGTGACGTGGTTGGGATCGATGTTTCCACGAAAGGCCTTCGGGAAGGAGCTCACCCTAGAGCGTGGACCCTCTGTCTCGGGTGACCCGATCACCACCAGAGTCGTAGCCTTGACGGACCACCCCCTCCGCCCCCGTTCACACACGTCTGTTTGCGGGTGGGACCTGCGCCCTCCTGCCGCCGCCACCAGATCTCGGCCAGGGAGCAGGTGTGCCCACCTTCCACATTCCTCTTCTGCCCCTCCCCCACCCTCTGGAGCCGGGGCCCAGGGAGGGGACGGGGCGGGGTGCGGGATGTGCGCGGCCCAGTGGGCGAGGCCGGCTGCCCGCAGGTCTTCCGGGTCCTTCAGCCTCTTTTCGGACTTGTTTAAAAATCTCCCTCTTGTGTGTGACCTCATCGAACCCGTTTTTGAGATTCTGGGCGTTGCGCATCCCGGTCCCAGTGCATAGGCTGTCTTGGGCGTCGCTTCCGAAGCGACGAGCTGACACTCGTCCCTGCCATGCAACGAGGAACCACGGCGCTCCGTATTACGGACGACGCGCTGCTGCTTCCCGCCAGGAGAGACGTGCAGGCTTGGCACCTGCCGGGAACGGCTCAGGCTTCGGCTCCCGCCAGGGCCACTGATCGGGGGGCTCGCTGCCCCCTCGGGGAGACGGGGTGTTTGGAAACTGTACGGTCACTTTTGAAGGAAGCCTCTGGGTTGGTGATTCGTCTACAAGGAAATGGGGGGCGGCCGCACGCAGCCGCTGTGATCCGGCGCTCCCAGGACTCCCCTCGGCTCCGGACCTGCTGGTCGGTTATGTCCTTGACGCCCAGGGGAGGAAGGGCCAAGCACCTTGGCTCAGGAGCCTCCGCCCCAGCGTGCGGAGCGAGGGCGTGGAGGGAGGCCACACGGCATCCCAGGGAAGCTCCCAGCCGTGCATCCCAGCGCTGACCGTGTAACTCACGGCGGAGGACTATTCCCTCTTGCCCGTGCGGCCGCAGCAGAATGTCCAAGTGCCTCCCTGTGCTCCGTGGCAGTAGTGATCCCGGGTCCTCAGGGCCCGCACCTCAGCTCCCAGCACCGTCCCAGGCCGGCCCCTTCCTGACACCCCAGCCCCATGCGCCGCCTCGTCTCACTCCTTCCGGAGGCTCTGCTCCTGCTGCTGCCCTGCCCGGCCGTACCACTGGGTCGTGGCACTGCTGGCCTTGCCACGTGTAGGGTGAAGTCCGGTGCTCCCGTGTGACCCCCAGGCCCTCCGTCGGCCCTGACGGCTGCGCCCGGGGCCGCGTCTCCCCCCGGACCGTGTGTTTGGGCCTCAGGAGCCCTTTTCTGATTGCCCCGGGCACCCACCCATTCTGTCATTACACAAGTGTCCTTCAAGATGCATTTCCCCGGGAGACTGTGGCCGCTAGAGCACAGGGACTGGGTTTGCCTTACAGCCGAATTCCTAAAGCTGACCGGGACGCCGTCGCATAGTCAGCAACCAGGAAATGCGGCGTATCCTTGCCGAATGAATGCTGTGCTTCTGTGATTAAATGTCGGCTTTTTCTCTCCCAGAAATACTAACTGAGCACCTACTATATAGCAGGCACCGTGCTAAGCCACGGGCCACAGTTTGGAAAAAGACATTCTCGTCTCGACGCACAAGCCCCTATATGCTGTACTTACACTGTATTTTAAGTGATTTATTTCCATACTCAAAGGTAATAATAATTACAGGTCTCTGTGCTGCTAATTCGGAAATAAGTAGTACTTTGTTAGTTTTTCCAAGAGCTACCAATTAGCTCAGCCTCTCTCACCGGTGTGAAATGCATTTCATTTAGACCGTGGCAAGGGTTTCATCAACACATGCACATGTAGGTCGTCTGCGTAATGACACTCCAGTGGTCCTCACGTTTATTCCTACCCACAGCTACCATGATGCCTTCACGAGGGAGGGTTTAAGACCAGCCGCACAAACCACAGGCGACGCTTGTTTCTCCCCTTGTGAGTGACTTAGAGTTACGGTGTGCTGTGACAGTCACTCTGACTGTAGGGTCTCTGGGCCTTTCCCTAACAGAGGTTTGCGTCTTGCGTGGGTCCCCAAAGGCAAGTGTCCCAGACTGCGTGGAGGGTGCAGGGCCTCCCAAGAACAAAGGAGGGTGTCCAGTCCCCATTATGCCCTCGTGGGCCTCCCCGACCACGTCCCTGATGACCAGCAACTTACTTGTCGGGAGCCCTGCTTACAGTCAGCCCCTCATGGGGCTGTGGCACCCCAATCGGTGTGTGGGTTCAGGTCCACATCTGTGCCAGATCTCTGGCCTCATTGCTTAAGAGCCCCGTGACCTTGGCCAGGCCATCCCACCTCGCAGGTGAGCCAAAGGCCATCTTGTCAACCTTGCTGTTGGGGAAACCGGCCAACCTTCTCTTCTCTACATGAAGGCATGCTCCATTCTGTTTTTCATCTGTGCTCATTTATTTTCCAATGATTTAGTGATCTGAGTACCATTTGCAGGGTTCTCTCTGTTTCATTAGTCTTAAGCACAATTGTAGAAAACAGTGAGTTTTTCCTCTGAGTCGTTCACCTTCAAGGTTGCCAGTGGTCCACGTCCAGAGCGTCGTGTGCCCAGGGCACCGACCTCGGCTCTGGGGCTGAAGGCAGGCCCCTGGGATTGTTGCTCTGCTGAGATGATGATCTCTGCAGAGAGGCCCCGTAAGGAGAGCAGTGGGTGCTGGGGGCAAACACAGCTGGTCTGGTACGTTCTTTGTGCCGCTGGTTAGGAGGGACCACAGCCGTAGTCATGGGAGGGAGGGAGAACGGGCTGGGTCGGACGGGGTTCAAGTCAGTGTCAGCCTCTCCCCGCCTTTTCCACGGAGCTAATACACATTCACGGCAGAAAGAGGTAGAAACCAAGTCGCCCACAGCCCGGTCTCCCCGGTCTCCGCGCGGGACCACCACCACTTCCCGCAGCTCCCGGGCCGCGTTCCTGCGCGTCTACGCGCACGCGGTGAGTGGGCTCGCTCACTGCTGCGGGACCGCACTGCCCGTCCAAGGCGAGGCGCTTGGTTCCTTAGAAAACCGCGTGTCTTGTCCGCACTATAAATTACACCCTGTGAAGTCATTAAATTCACAATTTCGGGGAGACCCTAACCTAACCGGTGTTTCGGGACCGGTATTTGGGTCACTGCGGATTCTCAACATCGTCAAACCATGGTGGTGAACACTCTTAATTATTTTTGCATTCACCTACTACTTCCCTAGGATATATTGTAAATAAAAAAAGATAGAATTACCAAGTCGTGGTGCGCGGTCACCTATATGGCCTTTGTTAAATACTGTCACGTTCTCCTTCAGAGAAAAAATGGAAAAAATGGATTGTGTGCAGCCCCACCCTAGCACTGGAGAAAAATCCCTTCAAATCCGTGGCATCTTGAATTTTAATTTTACCTGTTCATTTCCCCAGGGTAATGCCTGGGACATTGATTCATGGGATGATTTTTCATGTGGGGAAAAAAATTTCCATTTCCTATAATTATGCCAAAGAAAGTTCAAGAATCTTAAGGAAACTTTGTGAATTAGTTGTGTATTTATTTACGTTGTATGGGAAGCTGTGTACTTTTTTTAAAAAAAAAGTCGCATGCAAGATTATTTGATCTTTCCATTTTGATTTTTATGATTTACTTAGTTTTATTCGTTGGATGTGTCTTCATTTCTGAGATTCCTTTGGCATCGATAACACCACGAATATTTACAAAAGAGAGTGCGATGGCGTAAAACAGTATAAAATTCGCCTACGACATGAAAGGGGACGGGATCTCAGCGTCTGTGAGCCTGGAGGGGAGCAGCCAGCCAGCAGGAGGACGGGCGTCTGGATGTCCGCGCGGGGAGGTTGTGCAGAGCAGCGCCCACCTTGGCGGGGCCGACCCAGTGTGGTCCGCAGAGACGTGCCCCGGCCACCCGTGGGAAAGGTGGCTGGTGCGGGGGGCACGCGGGGAACCGGGATGCCGGGAGGGACTGTCGTTCTGATCCCCGTACTGCAGTTTGGCTTGTTTCCTGGGCAAGACTATGACGTCTGTGGTTGCACGCGGCCCCGTGCGTGTGTGGGTGTGGAGGCGCGTGCACGCTGGCGCAGAGAAAGGGCGGGAAGCCCTCGGGGAAGCTAGCCAGCGTCGGTCTGCTTCCCAGTTGGCCGTGCCCTTCAGTGCTTAGTACACACGTTCCTTCTGTAACAGGAGGTGTGTGCGCTCCGCCAGTTTGAAAAGTTCGCGCACACACGACCCTCGTGCGGGCCTTTTGGAGACTGAATGGCCGATGGGACCCGGTTCAGAGACACGACGGCTGCCCCAGCACCGCCTGGCCTCCTCGAGCAGCAGAGCGTCCCCCTGACTTGGGAGGACAGGCCACATCCCGCTGGCCCAGCATCCACATGCGGGAACACCCCCAGTCAAGCAGATCGCGGCCCTTATCCTCAGGCGCCCGGTCCGTCCATTAGCGCGTCCGCTGTGAGGAAGGAGCCCGTCTGCTCACTCGCTCTCTTGCTGACTTGCTCCGTCAGGCGCCAGCCTCCGTCCTGGACACCGGAGCACCTCGACGAGCTGCGATCACAGGTCCCCAGGGCCCGGGCACCCAGCTCGGTTCCCGGAGCGCACTGGGTGCGCGGCACGGCCCAGGTGAACACAGTCGGCTGAGGAAGAACCCCCAGGCCCCGAGGACGGCAAGACGCAGCTTCGCGGTGCGCCCGCTGTGGGTGCGCGGAGAGACGAGGAGGGAGCGTCACCCTCGTGGACAGTCACGGGAGACAGGAAAGCCGCCCCGAAGGCAGGCTGCCCGGAGGAGTGTGCGCTCGGAGCTCTGGCCCGTCGCGGGACAACACACATTGGGGCGGGGGGCACAGGGACGAAGGAAGGACTTGCTGGAGTCGGCCCCTGCATGCCCTCTGACCTGCTCCCAGGAGGAGGCTCCCACAGCGAGCTGGGCGATGGGCAGCTGTAGCTTCAGGAATGGTGTCAGGCCGGGCAGAGGGTGACGGGTGGGCGTGGGGAGCGGGTTCCTCTGACCGTGGCCGGGTCTCTGTGCTGGTACGTTTCTCCAGCCTCGACCTCTGAGGGCTCCGGGGACCCTGCAGCGCTCCCCACCCCCAAGCACATGGCTAAGGCCACCACGGAGACAGCCCCACACCTAGAACGGTCTCAGGCCAGAGCAGGGCCTGACAAAGGTCTGCGTGGATCTGACAGGGCTGGCGTCTCCCGTTCCGGCTTCCTGCGGGGACCCTCTGTGCACAGGCCTCGTTGGGGGAGCGTCTGTGCCTCTGACCGGAGGGCTCGGGGTTCTCTATCCGACCCAGTGAAGGTGTTTGGGCGGAAATCCTCACTCCTGGCGACACGGGGTCCGTGAGCACCCGGCTCTGGCTTATCAAGAAGCAGGTTCTGCTCCCCACACAGGCCACTTCAACAGTGTCTACCCGTCTCCACCGGTGCGCTTTCTGTGGGTGTGTTTCTGAGTGATTTCTGGGGCTTATGGTCTTACGATAAGTCCACAAGACCGTTTTCAGAGCAGCCCCTGAGCGCCCGTCTTCCACCATCGGTTTTACGACCGGTTTCCTGCTTATCAAAAAGCCCTTCTCTAGCACCTCTGATGAGGCAGATAAGACGATTTCCAGGTTCCCGGATTTTAGGAGAATGTAGGACAGAGGTTTCCGTCACTTGTGCAAGGTCACGGACGAGGGAAAACGGAAGCCGTTCTCAAGCAGTAACCACAGAGTGACGTCCTCTTCTTGCTTCTGGCTCGTTCCCTCGGCGTTCTGTGTTTTGCTGAAGGAACATTGATCAGAGGGTCTCGAGATGAAGACATTTGCAGAATGCTTGATAACAGACACACAGCGCTCACCTCCAGTGAATCAGGGCACTGCGTGGGAGCGGAGGTAGACCAAAAATCAATAGTGGCACATCCGAGCCGGATCTAAGAGCCGTGCTGACGAGCTCGTGGGCGGCCGTCCCGGCGCGCGGCCGCGGGGCGGACTGCGGGCGGGTCAAGGGGAGAAACGCCTGGCAGCCCACGGGCCTCGGAGTCAGCAGGGACCAGAAATGGACACGTGACAAGCTCCCGAGGCCGCCGCTGGTCTCGACCCGTGGCTTTGAGAACCACCCTCTTGAGAAGTAGGAACCGTCTGCGGCTGTGAAAAGTTAGAGACGTGATTCTCGAGGAAGTTAGAGACGTGATTCTCGAGGAAGCTCCCGGCCCAGGGCTCGGCTCGCAGCTGGGAGGACGCAGTCCCGCCGGCATTGAGGGAGACCCTGCGCCACGAGTCTTTAAAAGCGAGGGCACCGCTCACTCTGAGTGCCGGTTCCGCGTGCAAGGACCTCCCAGCGCGGGTGGTGGTGGAGGCGACGGAGGCTGGGAGGGGAAACAGGGGCCACCGAGGAGCCGTGAAGAGAAAATCCGCATCTCCAGGACAGAGGCGGGGGCTGAGGGGGATGAGAGTGACGGGGTCCAGGCCAGCAGTGGAGGGTGGAGAGAAGAAACCCACCCCCAAGATTTCTGTATCCGGCAAAAGTATCCTCCAAAAGTGAAGGAGAGTAAAGACGTTCTCAGACACACGGAACTGGGAGAACCTGTTTCCGCAGACCTGCCTCGCGGGTTCTTCACGATGAAGGAGAACGGCCTGTAGGGCAGAGACGCAGACCAGACAAGGAGCGAATGAAGCGAAAGTGCGATCTTATGTTTTCTCAGTCTTGATTGGTTTCATAGAAAACTTCGTTCAGAATGTTAGTAGCAACCAGTAACTCTTGCTTGCCTGGCACAGTTGTTTTTTTAACTAGTGGCAGCATTTATAGTCGGGGTTTACGTCTGAAGCCCTGGGGAAGCAGGGGAGGGGGCAGGGCCCAGCGGGTCTCGTGGCCTGTGGCTTCAGTGACTCCACACTTCGGGTGCCTGAGGACTTAGCAGAGGTGCTCAACGTGCCCGTCACACCTCTTCCTCCCCCGCCGCCCCTCCTGTGACGGCCCATCCGCAGGGGCTGAGCTGGTCCCGGGAGGGGAGCCTGCACCGTCGCCTCCACCAACGTGGGACGAGCAGAGGGCCCCGGGCAGGGCCCAGCGGGTGCACAGGCGGGGGACGCCCACGGCCTGCACCAGTTCTCCGAGCCCGTAAGAGGGGCCTCGCATAAATAAAACAGCACCCGCCTCCCACCCAGGGCTGCTTGGATGTTTCACGCAGGAGCCGCCGGCTCAGTGCGGGGCCGTTTTAATTTGTTTCCGTCCCCATGCTTGGCTGCAGGTCCCCTGAACACGGGCATGAAAAGCAGCCGTTGGAGAACTTAAAAACCGCGAGTCTGGAGCCGTCTGTTTCCTGGCCAGGCAGCCTTTGTCCCAAGGCTTGGGAGAGGCTGGGTCCTCTGGGCCCCGGGTGTGGAGCTCCCCGCCCCGAGCCCCCAGGCCCTCTGGAAGCCAGACCCTGATGACAGCGAGGTGGTGGCGTCTCCCGCCTGCCACGGCTGTCCTGTCGGGGACTTGGCCGTATGGGCCCCAGGCAGGGGCGCCTGAGTCCTGAGGCTCCGGCCGCTCCGAGAATTATCACCTGGAGGCAAAATCCCCACCCGCCAGCTCCCAGATCCGCCACGAGGGCTTAGAACGCGAGCCCCACACAGCAGAGAGGTTGGGACCGCAGGCACCGCGCACGGGGGTCCCAGCCTCTCCCTGCCCCCGCCCCTGCCCCGGAACAGGTGTTTGTGGACTGTCCCGGGAGCGTCCATTGTGAGGAGCTCAAGGATCCAGGAGTTCGGACCCACCACCCTGCCCTCCGCCTCCAGGCAGATGCCCCTCGCTTTCCTAGCGGAGACGAGGACCCTGGGGGGCCGGGGGAGCTCGGCGACACGAGGACGGTGCGTTAAAAAGCTGAATCACGCTGGGAAGAAACCGCTTGTCGTTTAAGCCTCCTCCGTCTGCTCTGACAACCTCAAGGAGAAAACGTCCGTTGTCAGCAAATGTGTCCATGGAGCCTCTCCTCGCTTGCTCGCGTGCATCAAGACCGGGCCTCTGGCGCGGATCTCCTGCCCGCGGAGAGTGACGGCCGAGGTCCGGAGAACCACAGCACTGCCCTGTCCTTCCTCTCTGCCACACGCTGTTCTGAGCCCCTCGGGGCCAAACCCACGAATTCCCGTGAGTTCATGACCCAGGGTTTCTTACCTCCACTTCACAATGACACGAAGGCACAGAGAGGTTAAGTAACTTCGCCAAGGTCACAGAGCAGAAAATGTCCAGAGTGGAATTCCAGCCGAGGTCTGTCCCCAGAGCTCCGATGTGAACCCATCCTTCTCCGAACACTCTCCGCCCAGCATGGCAGAACAGCCTCGACGTCTACAATGTCTGTACGTGCACACACGCCTGTAAACATGCAGACATGTGGAGACACACGTGTGTGCACATATGTGTTGGGCGGCTTGCATAGACAGTAACAAGGTAAGCCAGTTTAAAGAAAAATGGTGAGCAGGTGGTCGCGGGTGTTTTAACTCAGGAAAGAGCTGAGGTGGTAGAAAAAAATACCGAGTCGTCAGAGGGGTCAGGAAATCTTTCGAGAAATTCCCACGGCTGCCTGTGCTCCCGCGGCTCGTCAGGACGGTACGGAGGTGGGGCTTCGGCTGGGTCAGGGGCACCGCCTCCGAGTGAGTCCCTCTAGCCCCCGGGGTGGTGGGCCCCGCAGGAGGCTGACGGGCACACCGCTGACCCCAGCCCCAGGCCGCCGTGCCGCATGCCGTCCGAGAGAGGAGGTCTCACAGGCTCCAAGATGCGCACTGACCCGACTGCCTTCCACCCTAGAATTTCTCGTCACCCGTCTTTCGGGAAGTTGTGAAAACAAGAGTTCTTCCAAATCAAACCTGATTCAAATTGCATGTTTCGATCGCGTGGAAATGACTGGTGGTTAAGGCGTGCACTGGGAACCTCTCACCGCTGGCGTCCGAGAGCGGCACGAAGTCACTCCTGTCAGCAGGTGATTGAAAATGTCCAGGCTGTGCTATTCAATTAATTATGAAACAATGTGTTGTCAACATTCCCAGGCTCGCGTGTAGCTCTGCCTCTCCGAGTAGAGGCGGCCGTGGGGCTGCCCGGAGGCCCCGGGAGAGAAGCCAGCAGGGCGTGGGGCAGTGCACATGGAGGGGCCTGGGGCAGGGTCCGGAAGGAAGGGTGCGCAGGCAGTCCCGGGGCCGGCCAAGCAGGGCACAAGGAGGGAACAGGCTGCCTCTCCCGTGCAGAACATCCGTGCAGCCGCTAGGTTAACTCTGCAGAGGGAGGGGACCGTGTCATGATGACGGCGTGCCCACGTCCTCCAGGGGCCATCCCGGAGCACCTCTGGACCCCAGGGAGAGGCTTGGGGTCACACGCTCAGGCAGCCCCTCAGGCCTCCTCTCCACGGTCCACGTTCAGGTGGGAACACTCTATCTCGGGATTCAGCCCGTCCTTCAGGGCCTTACCGTCCTCCTCCTCCAGGAAGCCTACCGCCATCCAGCCTGCAGGGGAACCCTGTCCCCAACTCCTCCCCACATGCCCCCGAGGGCCACGCGCCCGCACAGGCAGCATAGATGGACAGCGGCTTCCCCGCTAAGATGCATGCTCGAGAGAAGGGGCACGAATGCCACCTCCACCCCCGACGCACGGGGTGGGTGTTGAGTGGTGGGGTCCATCTCTGGGGAGCGAGTGTCCGCACGATGGCACCCATGACGAGCCCACGCGGGGAGGAAACGAAGTTCCACGCACAGGGCGTGCAGGGGTGGGGGGTCGGGGCGGCCTCTCCCAGGAGGGGACAGTACACGGAAAGCTAACAGAGGAGCCTCGTGGAAATGGAAACAGAGGCGAGTGCCAGGCCGGCTGGAGGAGCGGCTGCCGCGAACGAGGAGCGCGGCTGGCAGAGGCCGACGGGGCTCAGCGGCGGCGGGGCGGCGGGCTGACTGTTCTGGAAGCACATGGGGATGCCGCTGGCGCCGCCTGACCGGGGCTCTGTCTGTAGTGGGCTGTCCTGGCGACCCGGGAGGCCCGCGGGGAGACTGGCCGTCCTCCAGGCAGGAGCCGACAGCGGCTTGGACGAGGCTGCTGTCTCTGGAGATGGGGAGGCTGGAGGGACGTCCGGAGCTGCCGGCGGCTCAGAGGCAGGGTCGGGACAGGCAGGGGCTCCTCCCCCTGCTCCCCGTGTTCTGGCTGAGCATCCGGCGCCCCATGTGCTGCCGAACACAGGAGCAAACAGATCACTTCCGCCCTGGGTCCTCCGGCCCCACTGCTGCCCCCGCACTGTCCCTGTCCTGTGCCCACCGGTCTGTGCCCAGCGGCATCCATGCCACCTCCTCCCAGGCTCCCCTGCAGGGCACGCCATACCAGAGGGACGCTGTCTCAGGACAATGGGGTCACTGATGCCAGGGAGGCCCCACCCCCTGCCCACGGGGCCCTGAGAGGCCAGCCCCCACTCTCCCAGAGCCTC
Organism: Martes martes; assembly: GCF_963455335.1. Classification (NCBI taxonomy): domain Eukaryota; kingdom Metazoa; phylum Chordata; class Mammalia; order Carnivora; family Mustelidae; genus Martes; species Martes martes. Next base: position 1,919,026 of record NC_137896.1, on the reverse strand, counting down.
CATTCAGCGATCTAGCACCCATGACAGCCCTCCCCGTCTCCATGGGGCTCCCCCAACTCACCAGCCAGGACAAGGCTCTGTAGGGTGACCGCTGACCCAGGAAGTCCCGGCCCCCCCAACCCTCTCTGTGAACCGAGCCTGTGAGAGCACAGACTGCAGAGGTGCACCAGGCGTGGGATGAGGCAGGATGGAGACGTGGAACGCTCGTGTGGGGGGCACCCCGGGAACCGGCGTGGGCAGGAGGGGTGCTGTCCAGGGGCGAGCAGGGGCCCATCCGGAGCCGGAGCAGACGTCCCGAACATGTGGCTTCTCCCGCCCCGGCAGCACGGGGCCTCAAGCCCTCCCCACCCAGATGCCGTGAACTGGCCGCGAGAACGCCCCCGGGGGGAAGCACAGGGCCCTCCTCCCGGAGCTGTGCTCCTTCGTGCCTCCGACGTCAGAGGACGCTTCAGCCGTAGTCTGATCCCAGGTGCCTGTTCCCGTTTGCTGTGAGTCTGAAGCTGTACGAGAGTGGCCGGGGGACCTCTAGGCCTGGGCATGGTGGGGAGGGGTGCGGAAGGCAGAAACCCTAGCCCGGCCCACAGAGAGCTGACCTGCCGCCCGTGCTGGCTGGACATCACGTGCCTACGCACCGCCCCCCGCCCAAGCTTGTGAAACACGAGGCCCCGCAGGAGCTCAGAGCTGGGCCCACCTCCGGGAAGGTGGAGAGTGACTGGCCCCGTCGGGCAGGAAACCAGAGCGCAGGCCGAGCGTCTGACTCCTACAGCCCCGCTGCGACGCGCTCGGGCTGGGATCCACCCCGGTGCGCAGACGGGAAAGGGCCCCTCCCTCGGATCCTTCCGTGAGGGCCGCAGAGGCCAGGCTGTCTCCGCCCCGTACTGGCTCCCACTCCCTTATCCCGGAGGGCACTGCCCGCCGCGGAAGCAGCGGACGCCCGCATGATCAGAATCGTTTTGTGGAGACCCCGACTCCTGCGTTCCGCGGTGAAGACGCCTCTTCTCCGAGCTCGGCGTGAAGACAAGCGCAGCGTGAACCGAACGAAGTTTCTTGAAATTAACAGTCATCATCGCCTCGAACAAAAGCCCCGCACAGAAGACAAGCTCGACGACCGGAATCATCTCCGCCGGCCCCTCAGTCTGGGGCTGAGTAGATAAGGTCTCTGGTTGCCGAGAGACAGAGACCGCCGGGTGGAGACTCCGCCATCGGGGGTGGCTGCTCGCCCGCGTGTCGGGGGCGCAGCGCCGTCGGGACAGTCCCGGCCGGCCGAGCGCTGGGGTGAGCGCGTGGGAGGGCGTGGAGGGCACGCGCTCCGTGAGCCGGTAGAAACGTCTCGGTCGCACGCCCTAAAGGAGACGGCGAGAGCCGTCCCGGCAGGTTTGCGGTGGCCGCGGCTTGCCCATCCAGCAGCACCCCGCGGCCGGCCGGCCCTGCCCCTCGCTAGCCTGGCCGGAACCGTAATGCCCCCCCTGAAGTGGCTCACGCAACTATTCGATCTGCGACCAGCGCAATGATAGCAAAGAGGGAGACAAAAGAGCCTGGACCTCCTGCTGTGGGTTTGCATGCGGGCCGGAGCGGTTTCCCCGTGGGGTCCACGGGTGTGCGTCCGGACAGCGGGTCCCTACCCCCGCTCCCGCCTCTGCCTCCTCCGAGGTGCAGGACCCCTGTTGGACCCGCGTACTGAGCGATAAACGCCCCCCAAAGTGTGCATTCCCAGGGCTGGGGGGGCTGGGACAGTCCAGCGAGCAGTACTTCAGGCGAGCGGGGCGTGGGTGGGTAGGCCCAGGCAGGCTCCAGTTTATTCGTCTTTGATGGGGCCCACAGAGCCGAGGGCGGCTAAGCTGTCGGGTGGCGCACCCGGGTCCCATAACATCAGATTTAGCTCTGACCTTTGAGTGTTTGCTGTACAGGCTGGAGACGGCTCCGTGTGGCTCACCCGGCCCTTTGATACGGACGCAGCCTGGCTCCCCTGGAGGGTCTCGGCGTCTGCTCGGTCTCAGCCGATGATGGGGAGCCCAGACCATGCCTGTGGCGGGAGGGAGGGGACCCCAGTGGCCGCATCTTGAGGTCCATGCTGGAAGGCCGGTTGCTAGAGTCCAGGTACCGTGTGTGTCTTCCCGAACCGGGCAGACGGGAGACAGAAGCCCTATCCTAACCTTGCGTGGCTGGCCAGCCTCCAGGCAGGGTGACTGATCCCGTCCTCCTAGGTCCCCTCTGCCAGAAAGTGGGTAGTCTCCATGGCATGTTGTCCCCAGAGGTGGGTGCCCCAGCGAGGACCACGGGCTGGGAGCCGGGGGCTGCTTCATGGAACGACCCGATATCCATCCTAAGGAGGCCAATACCTGAGCAGCTGCGGTCGCCACCAGTGCACCCCGGGGGCCTCACCCCATGGGCCCCGAGAAACTCGAGTCTGCCCTCGGAGGCGGAGGTGATCATGTTTGTACTGCGACTCCCCCAAAGGCCTATCAGCTCCAGTGAGCACTTCAAAGGGGACGGAGCCCGGGTTGGCCGCCACAGCGGCTGGGGGACACGGTCGGGGGGTCATAGGAGACGCGGGGCTGACTCCAGGTCCCCGCAGCCCTGCTCTCAGCCCGCTGACCTCACGCCCCAGGCCCTGAGCGTGTTTGCCGGCCGAGCAGGTGCTCCAAAGAGCATGTGAGCAGAGCAGGAGTGTGGGAAGGGGCGTGGGAGGAGAGCACACATCTCCGGAGGGAGACCTCGGGCAGGAGTAGGGGGAGCCGGACTGGGAGGGACGCCCCGGCGGGGCTGCTGCATGCCCAGCGTGCTGTCAGGAGCCTGCCCCGGGGCCTCTGCATCGCCTGCCAGCCCACTCATCAGCTTCACGCTGAGCTGAGCCGCCTTCCTGGGGCCTTAGCTCTGCATTCCGTGGCGCTGAGACAAGAGCGGCTCTATCTTCTCCAGGTCGTCGGGTGTCATCCCGGGGAAGCCAGGCGTCTGTGCTGGGGGGGCTGTGCGCGGGTAGAAAGAGCCTCGGTCAGCGTGAGTGTGCAAATGGCCGCACACTATCGATGTGTGTGTGTCCCAGTGTCGACAGCAAACCCCCCACACACGCGTGTGCCGGCATGGGAATCTCTAGCCTGGAAAGAAAAGTATGTGGTCCTCTGAAAGGGGCCGTGGGAAGTAGGGTGAACCTTTGGGTTCTGGAAGCAGAAGCACTGAGTGGGGCATGCCCCCCGGCGGTCGTCAGGAGGCCAGGCTCTAGCCTGGCACACCCATGTCCTGCGACGTGCAATCATGTTAGGGCCCCCTGGGGCCACCACGTTCAGGGGAAGCTCCCACAAAGCCGTGTGCGATCTCTCCACCCCGTGGGGGAAGAAGAGCTGGAGGTCAGAGAGGCCAGGTCAAGCAGATGTCACTGCCACGATTAGAACCCGGGGCTTCGAAGAAGCTTCCGCCGCCTCCTCCAGCAGTCCCAGGAGGAGGCTGGTCTCCGGGCCGACTCGGCCCTCACTAGACCCCTTCCAGAGAGAAAGTAAAGGACTCAGGGAGAACCTAATCCTGTTCACATGCGCCTACGGACAGGGAGGCCCACCCGGGACCTTCTACCCGCAGCCCCTCGTGGACTCAGCGCTGCTCGCCAGCCCCTCTCCCCAGCCTGTTCCCAGGGCCACACTGGGAAGCCATGGAGGCGTTCCAGGGGGACCCCTGTCCTGCGAGGCCCTGGGCGGCCCCGTGCTCCCCAGAGCCAGCAGCAGGTGTGAGCGGGCCATTCCTTCACTCTCGGGGAGTGATTACACGCCTGCCGCAGGCCTTGCCTCGTGGGGCTCATGTTCTCGGGCAACACGGAGTGAGCACGGAGACACCCCCTGACCGCAGCACTGGGACAGGCCTCCCCGGGACGTGTGGCCGGAGAGCAGAGAATGAGCCGGTCGTGTGGCTCACTGCCGAGCTGGCGGCTCACGCAGAAGACACAACGAGTGCAAAGGCCCGGTGCAGGACGAGGCCTGGCGTGTCCCCGTGCTGCGAGGTCTGGGCGGTGACACGAGAGGTTCAACAAGAATCACACTTGAGCCACAGGACGCAGCAGGCCTCAGAGGCCAGGGTGTGAACTGTGGGTTTACTTGAAGACTCCAGGAGCCGCTGAGGGTTCGAGCAGGAGGATGGGGCGTAGATTCCACTGAACTAGAATGTCCTGTGCTCCTCGAGCCCAGAGGAACGGACGAGCATGAGAAAGCCCAGAGCAGATGCCCCCGATCCCCCCGCACCCCCGCCCAGAAAGTTACCCTCTGCATCATGTTCCCGGAATTCGAATCTGCTGCCAGCCAAGGTGATCATTTTCCCATTAAATGTCCTTCCTTTTGCATGGCCAAGAGTATCCTCCCTCTCTCTCCTCCCCCGCTCAGCCACAAAAGGCTTTAATGAAAATAACTTCTGGCAGCTGTGTTTGTAAGAGCTGCAGGATGGATGTGACATTTTAGTATAAATAAAATGTACAAATCCGTGCAGGACACGGCCTGAGCCACAGAAGAGGGGCGCCCGGTCCCCACTCCGGCAAGGCTACGGGTGCACCTCGGCCGGGGGGCCCTAGCCGGTCGCCTGGAGAGGCCAGCGCCGCTCCTCGTGGCGGGGCTCAGGGAGACCCTGCCCAGCCCACACAGCATCAGAGCCTCTTCTAGGAGGAACTGACCGTGCGGTCGTGAGGGGCGCACGGCTGCAGAACGTGGCACTGGCAGGAAGGAGGGCTTCTCTACCACAGACAGTGAAGCAGCTCAAAGAAACTACCCCCGAGACTCCCTGGCGGCATCGGGGAAATCCGGCGGCAGGAATGGCTGGCCCGTGTCCAGGTGGTGTCTCCAGAAGCTCGAGGCTTCCCTCCCTATAACCCCCGTCCCCACGCAGCCCCTGTCCAGGCTGCTTCCCACTCCTGGCGTCCATCCTTACAGTTCGGGATGGACACTTTCAGCACAGAGACAGACTTCTGCCTTTCCTCTGCAATCCAGGAGAACAGCGGGAGCACCTGCCCCTGACTCGGCCCCCGTGCTGCGTCATCCCTGAGCTGGGTCACGACCACCTGGGCAATGGGGGCAGGGCAGGATCCTCTGCCCCCTCGGAGCTGTGGGGGAGGAAGTGGACCAGAAGAGGGAAGGGCCGGTTCCCTGCACAACAAGGAACTGTTACCAGAAGGGGGAACCGTCAAGAAAAGCTAGAAAACATTGCTTTGGTATTGGAGGCCGATGAACCCATTCAGGAGGAGCGAAGCCAGTGGCCGGCCAGGAGCCCTGTACTTCCCGGCCACCCCCGATGGGTGGGCCCAGGGCGTCAGTGAAGACTAAGAAAGTGGGCGGGAGACCCGTGGGGAAGTCTGGAGGCGTCGTTCTCGATGGATGTAAACAGAAAGTGAACAGCTGATGAGGGTGGGCCGCACAAGGACCTGTAAGGGTTTTACTGCAGCTCGGCTCTGGGACCTCTCCAGCAAACAAGGGGCCTCCAGAAGTAAGACTGAAGACAATGGACTCCGATTTAAAATCCTGTGATAATCCATATTTAAGCTGTTGTCCTTGCCCCCAGAGAATTACAGATGCCTGTCAAACCCTGACACACAGTCATACTCAGTTACATTCAGTGTAGAAAGGAATCGGTATACGCATGGGTGAAAGGATGGATGGATGGATGGATGGACGGACGGACAGACGGATGGGTGGATGGATGGTTGGAAGGATGGACGGACAGGTGGGTGGATGGATGGACGGACGGATGGGTGGATGGATGGACGGACGGGTGGGTGGATGGATGAGAATAGGTGGATGGGTGGATGGATGGATGGATGGACAGACTGATGGGTAGGTGGGTGGATGGATGGATGGATGGACGGACTGATGGGTGGGTGGGTGGATGGATGGATGGACGGACGGGTGGGTGGATGGGTGGATGGATGAGTGAATAAATGGTTGGGTGACTGGGTCAATGGATGAATGAGTGGACAATGGATGGACAGGTGTATAGATAAGTAGATGGCTGGATGGATGATGACGCATACAACGACGGATGGGTATATGGTTGAGTGTGTGGATGATGGGTGGGTGGATGGAAGGATGGATGGACGGACTGATGGGTGGGTGGGTGGATGGATGGATGGACGGACGGGTGGGTGGATGGATGGACGGATGAGTGAATAAATGGTTGGGTGACTGGGTCAATGGATGAATGAGTGGACAATGGATGGACGGGTGTATAGATAAGTAGATGGCTGGATGGATGATGACGGATACAACGACGGATGGGTATATGGTTGAGTGTGTGGATGATGGGTGGGTGGATGGAAGGATGGATGGACGGACTGATGGGTGGGTGGGTGGATGGATGGATGGACGGACGGGTGGGTGGATGGATGGACGGATGAGTGAATAAATGGTTGGGTGACTGGGTCAATGGATGAATGAGTGGACAATGGATGGACGGGTGTATAGATAAGTAGATGGCTGGATGGATGATGATGCATACAACGACGGATGGGTATATGGTTGAGTGTGTGGATGATGGGTGGATGGAAGGAAGGAAGGAAGGACGGTCCATCCTAGAGCCTCCCAAGTGCTGCGTATGTGGACGGCCTGCTCTGTGTCTGAACTGGGGCTCCAAGATGATGAAACAAAGCCTGTTCCATTACGGCACCCTTCTCGAAGTCAGACACACAGACCCCGGTCAGGGGTTCATACTTGGCCCGAGGGCGAGGACATCTGCCTGGGTACTGTCCTCGTGCATGTCACTTAAGCATCCAGCACTACACTCGCCCCAGTAGGGGCTCTATAAAGAAATGAGTCATGGCTTGGGGATAAAATGGGGAAACAGCCAAAGTCAAGGCAGCACATGAGACCATGATGGGGTGAGAGCTTGGAGCCGCTGGTCTCTGGAGTGGACAGCAAGGCCATCTAGCAAGGATGAGGGTGGCTCTGAGCAGGTCGTTGGAGTCAGTGGTGAAGACGAATATTTGTTGAGAGAAACAGGAGGGGTCCAGTGGAGGAGAAGAAAGAAGACGGCAGAGCCCCCGAGAAGCCAGCAGGCTCAGAGACCGTGCCCCGGTCCCTGCTGAGCTGGCTATCTTTCCTGGCTGTGCCCAGCAACCTCTGTGGGGGCTGAGAAAGGAAATGAGGAGGCTCAGGTGTGGTGGGAGGTGAGGGGGGCCAAGGGGGTGGCCTGCGGCCAGCCACCAGTCCCGGTAGAGGAGGGAGGAGCTTGGGAAGCACGGGGCTCGGAGTGAACGGGGCGTTAAGGTCACCCACTTTGCAGAGGGAACGGGCTTCTGTGTCGCGGCATCTGCTTGAAATTAGACGTGACCAAATGCCACCTCAGTGTGGCATCCAGACTCTGCACGTCTGAGAAGCCACACGTGGACAGAAGAGTGGCACTCAGCGATGTCCACGTCCCACTCCCCAGCAGTTACGAAGATGTCACCTTCCGTGGTCAAAGGGACTTTGCAGATGTGAGCAAGTTAAGGACCGGAGTGGGGGACAACAGCGGTGTCTGGGCGGGCCCTAAACGCAACCACAGGTGTCCTGTGCGGGAAGAGGGAGGCAGGAGGGTCTGGGTGGGAGGAGGAGGCAGCGGAGGCCAGAGAGGCAGCTGCTGTGCCACCGGCCTTGAAAACGGAGGGAGGCACCGTGAGTCGAGAAAAGAGGGTGGCCTCCAGTGGGGACACAGCCCTACCCACACTTTGAATGCTACCCAGTGAGGCCGGCCAGACCTCCGACCTGCAGAACTGCGAGGTGATGCGTCCGCGTCGCCATGGGCCCCCAGCCTTTGGCCATCTGTCCCAGCACCCCCGGGGCCCTCCGCACCGGTCAGCCATGGCCTGCAGCTCCAGGGGGGGTCTCTAACCTTGAGGAAGTGGGGACGAATAGCTCAAAACTGGCCTCGCTTTCTCCAGCCTCTTTCCACTGTGCTCCGAGGGAAGTTGGGTGGGGGGGACCCTGATCGCTGCCGCGCAAACGGGGGCTTGAGCTCTGGGATCTGTTCCCCCCGTGCCGCCGGAGAGAAGCAGCCGCGGGGAAGCTGGACGACTCGTCAGCTCCCAGCCGTGGGGACAGCCACATCTTCATTTCAGTCTCTTTATCTCAGGGGCACGTGGCCGGAGCGTGGAAGAACCCCAGTTTTTCATATTTCTCCGTCTTTTCCCGGCCTCTCGCGGGAGGGGGCGTCTGTCCATCCGCGCTGAGCTCATTAGCTGGATTCAGCGTGTCTTGGGGCCGCAGTGCTTTCAGGAGACACCGTCAAGTAAATTCAGAACAGGTCACGGAGAGGCCCACAGAGGGAGTAACGCACAGACCACCTTGCCGCTAAAGTCACAAGTCTCTTCCGACGGCGTGACCGGATGGGACGGGAGTCGGGGCCAATGTCCTTCAAGAAGCCGAGGGGCCCACGTTCTGCTTCCCGTGACGATCCCCCTTGAACTGGCACAGGTTCAGGCCACAGTTTTCAAACTTCACAAAAGGATGATCTCAGAGGGGCTTGACCAGGGGACAGACCTGTGTCTCGTGCCCCTCGAAAGGACTGTCGCGTGGGTGGGCGTGTGAGCAGTGCCTGATTTTATCGCTTCCTCTGCCGCCGACGAACCTGTCCCACAGACATTCCCCAAGCTTTCTAGGCGCGGTGCAGGGAAAGAAGGAGGTCCCCACCCCCGGGACAGAGAGGGGTGACCCCACAGAAGCAGATGGGCTGCGCAAGGGAGGGGTGCGGTGTAAGGGGCGGGCGTGGCGGGTCTCTGTGCTGGCCGGTGGGCAGCAGCATGACTTCCCTGCAGAGGTGGGAGCCGAGCTCAGGAGAGTGGGTGTCCAGCAGGGCTGGGGGCTCGGTGCACACACGCATCCAGCCGGGAGGAGCAGGCGACAGTCACGGGGAGCGGGAGAGGCAGGCTGCCGGCCGGGGTCCACACGGGGAGCAAACCTCCGGCGGATCCGACCCCCCGGGCCCTCCTAGGCCAGCGCCGTCCGGTGGGAACAGAATTGGAGCCCACAGGCAGGTTTTTAACTTCCGAGCGGCTATGTTTGAAAAATGAAAATAAGCACATGAAGTTAATTGTCATCCGTTTTATTTAACGCAATATGCCCAAAATAGCATTTCCAAGTGTGGGCAATACAAAGTTTATTAACGAGAAGCTTTTCATTCTTTTTTCTCATGCTAATTTGTTAGTTCTACACTGATTGCTCAGCTCAGCTCAGACTGGCCACATTCCAAGTGCTCCGTGGCCACATGTGGCCAGTGGCTGTCACACTTCACAGTGCAGCCAAGTCCCCTAGGCCGGGGTCAGCACGCTGCGGTCCTTAAGCCACACCTGGCCCTCCACCTGTTTTTATAAATAAAGTTTTATTGGCACACGTGCCCATCACAGACTGCTGCTGGGGCCCCTGTGGTGGGGAGGGCCCAGGTGTTTGAACATCATCGGTCAAGTTTGGGGAACGGGGGCTGGTGCTACAGCCAGGAGGGAAGCACTGGGGTGGCGGGGGGCTAGGTGCCCAATGCAATCTGCAGCCCCAGGAGCCCTAAAAGGGCAGGAGAAAGATGCTGAGGCGCTCCCTCATGCCTGGGGTACTAGACAGTGTGTGGTGGCCACCTGAGAGCCAGAGGGAGGAAGGAGACAGAAGGCAGGACACCTGCCCTTGAGGGCTGCACAAGAGTGAGCAGGTGCCCAGCTGTAGCACCACACCGAGCTGGCCCCCAGGGAGCTCAGCGCCACCTCCCTGGAGTCTCCCACCACCCCCACCTTGCCTGAGGCTGGAGAAGGGGCCTCCCCATCCCAGCCCGGTCATGGCCCCTCCTGGGCACACAGGATGTCAGGTGGCATGTGCGGGCCTGGCCAGGCTGAGGGACGCTGGTGCCAAACAGGGTCTGGAGGCCTCCTTCGGCAGGTGACAGGGGGCCTGGCACGTCAGGGCCGGTGCCTGCTCCTGCATGGAGCTGAGTAGGGGCCTCCTCTGACCGAGCGGAGGGATGGGAGGAAAACGCCACCCGGAGACCCCTCCCAGGTGTGGGGGGTGGTAACAGCCTAGCCCGGGGGGAAGCCCTCCCTGAAGGCAGAGGCCGTAAGACCAAGAGGACGGAGGCAGAGAGGGAGGACGGGCAGGCGGCCGAGGGGTGGAGCACTGACAGGCGGCGTCCACACCGCGCCTGCCCCTGCCGGTAAGAGGGCACCAGAGGTCGTGGTGATGTGTCGTTTCTGACGTGCTGGTCGAACCCAGACTCTGAAAGCCCCCGTGATCTCAGTCTGGCTGCATCCCTGCTGGGGACCGCAGGACGTAGCGGCTCAGCTGACGTCGGTGCACGGCGCCCACAACGGCCCTCGCGCCCCTGCCCCGCTTCGGAGTCCTCTGACGGCTCCTTCTCATCCCAGGTCCTCCAAGGGCCGACGGGAGGGGCGTCGCCTCCCTGCCAGGGAGATTCAGCACAGGGCCCTGTCCCCTGGAAAGTGAGGAGTGGGGGGACAGTGTTCCCTCTCCTGCCCCCTGTGTCTGACCCCACTGCTTTGGGAGGACACGTGGGTCACTTTCCAGAAAGAACAGAGTGTTCACTGTGAAGCGGCCTCCCTGATTCCCACGCAGTCTGTGCCTCTGCGAGCCGGTGACGGACGGCGCGACCGGAGGGAGGGAACGCGGGTCCTCCAGTATCATCCAGGACTTGGCAGCGACGGGGAGATACCCGCCCACACTCCCGCACTCCTTTCTTCCCTCTTTCCGCCACACACAGGCGAATGTGAGACATAATTTGATGTGAATTATCTACAAATTGTATACAGCACTTCACGAATAAGTAGCTTTTCTCAGGGCTCGGTATGAATTTTCTCTTTTGTCCAAATCATACAAAATACCCTTTGTGAATTGTTAAGGTTCTCTGCCATGCATAAAAATAAGGCTTAAGTCACCCAAAAGGTGACAAAAATGCGTTAGACCATTCTCGGGACTTTATAACTGCGTATACCCTTGGGGGGATCTGTTGCTCCCCCGGCCTCTTTCCCAGAGAGCGGTGAGATAACGGGGTAACCGCCCGCAATCCCCGCGGGGGTCAGGAGGAAAATGCAAGTCCTCCCAGAGAGAGCCCAGGACACGCTCGGACCAGGTGCTGGGCTGTGGTTTGCAGACCCCCAAAAGAGCTTTCAGGGCATTAGGAAAGTCGGGGTGCCCTCTGCAGCAGGGGATGGGGTGCATTTGGAGCTCCCGCTGTAGGAAGCTCTGTGTCTGCGTTCGCAGACCATCTCTCAGTTAGCGTGCCTTCGGTTTCCTGGTTAGGGAGCGGGCAGAGGGCGGCTCCGGGTGTCTTTGGAGGGTGTATTCCGGGTGCATTGGGGCAGGCGGACTGAGTAGGAGATAATGTGCTGCTTAAGCTTCGGGCCGCGACTCTGCACACACCACCAGTGACCCCAGGGTGTCAGACGTCCATCTGTGTCCCTGCTACAAGGGGCTGCACGTCCCAGGATCTGCTGGGCATGGGCATGGGCGTGTGCTGTGACCTGCACGGAGGGGCTACGGACCAGGCCTGCAAATCCCCACCGACACCCACCCCCAAGGGGCCAGACCTTAGGTAAGCAAGAGAGAGGGCCAGCGTTCCTGCCTAAACCATCGGGCCAGCCGTGCCTCCGTGGGGCTGTGGGACAGAGAAAGGACATGAAGGTCACCTTGTCTTAGAGGAGTTAGGACCGTGGCCCCTCCCTGGGCATCCATCAGTCTCCCCTGGGGCTTCTTAGAACGCAGATTTGAGGGCGCCGTCCCTAGTTTCTGATTCAGCTCCAGGCTGGGAGTTCTCCCCATACGCGGTTCCGAGCGTGTCGGCGTCATAGCAAGCATAGGGACTGAAGACCCGGTCATCTCACTGTGCTGGAGTCGGGCATCCACAGCGGGTCTCCCGGGGCTGAGGTCAACGTGCTCCCTCTGGAGGCTCCGGGCAGAACCGTTCTCACCCTCTTCCAGCTCTGGAGGTGACCGCAGCCCGAGGCTCCCGGCCCTTCCGCCACGTCCAAGCCCGGGGTCTTGGCATCCACACCTCTCTCTGACCCTCCTAACCTCCTTCCACGTGGAAGAACCCTGTGATGACATTGGACCACCCGATGATTCAGGATCATCCTGCCCTCTCGAGACCCTCAACAGTCACCTCCCCGAAGTCCCCTCGGCCGTGGGCAGGGGTCTGCTTGCGGGGTTGGGGGTGAGAACACTGACATTCTTTAGGGCCTCTGGATTCTGCCCCCACACCCATCGCCGCCGCCGCTGCTGCTGCTGGTCTGGGACCACGCTGAGCCCCGGAGTCGCTGGGTACCACCCGGACGATGTGACGCAGATCCCATCCCGGTTTTGTTTCTGGCTATCCGTCCCGTTCACCGGTCAGGTCACCATGCAAATGGGGCACCCAGACGAGTCCCTGCCTCTCCCCCATGGCCTATGTGGTTCCCCCAAGAGCAAGTCCAACCCTTATCTGAAGCAGGGACTCCGCCGCTGCCTCTCCCCGCGTGCCCGTCCTCTCCGGGGCTACCTGCATTCGCTTCGGACACAGAATGTGCGGCCTTGAGGCGTAGGGCTGTGCGTCCTGGTCTGGTGCATCAAGACTGTCTCGGCGAGCGTCTGTGCTCTGGCATGTTTAATCTAACAGCTGCGGCGTGGCACCGCCCGATCACGAGGGCAGCACCAGCAGCGCTGTCTGAGCCCCAAGCCCCCATGTGGCAGCAGAGCCAGGATGCCTGAGCCCCAGCAAGACGCAGGCAGGGCAAGGGGTGTGGGATGGCAAAGTGTCCATCGCGTCTGCAACCCCGCGCTCCTGTAGCGCCACGCACTGCCCTTCCCAGTTTGAGCAAGTCCCCAAGCCAACCCAACCCTCCTGGGCTTTTGTCCCTTCAAGGGCCCAGTGGCGGCTCAACTCAGCAAACACCCCGTCTGCCCAGCTTCGTTGCTGACTCCGGGAGGCCTGAAGAGATGAGGAAGCAGAGCGTGGAGGGCACCGCGAGGCAGGAGATGGGCCAGCGGGGTCAGCGGCTGGTGGGGTGCGGGGGGTTGATACCTCCGGCCGACAGACAGCGGCTGGGCCTCTGCCTCCGTTCCGGCATCCGGCGGCTCCCTGCCTTTGCAACGCTTACCTTCAGGGGGAGTAAGAAGGTGGGTGGGTGGATGGACGGACAGACAGGTGGATGGGTGGATGGGCGGATGGAAAAGAAGGGGAGAACCAGGCATTAAAGTGTCACTAAAAATAAAACAGTGGCTGAGGGAAGTGTGGGTTTTCGCCCCGGAGGGACGCCTGATGTTTCTGGTGAAGAGGAACCTTGCACATTTCCAGGTGATGCGAATCCACTGTATCCCTCTCAAGTTTGTACGTTTATGGCATTTGTTATGGGAACGTTCTTCGCGTGTGGGTCCGCGTGCCCGTACACAAACATACCGGAAGGAGGTGTTAGCGGGTCCCTTGTCCAGCCTGTGACGTGAGTCTTTCCGTAGGAAAATGCGTGGAGCGAAAAGATGCCAAAGAACCAGTTGTGAAGGTCCTCTCTTGGCTGGTTTTCCAAAAATTCAGCATCTCTTTAGAAAGACGGAAACGACAGACCGAGTCTACTAGAACAAGTGTAAAGTCACTGCGCCGTTCAGGGTGGCAGCAGGACGTCCATGATTTTAAGACCCTGTTTCCTCCCCGGCGCGCGTTTGTGTGAATTTATACGCTGAGTCTGAGTGTGCAGGACGGGAAAGAGCACACGCAGCTGCATTTCCCGCGTCTGTGTGGGGCCGGGCGTGGGATAAATCCCGAGATCCGTATGTTTGTCTTACAAAATCCCGATCATTGAAAGTAGAGAGTAGTCGCATTAGGACGGCAGAGGGGAGCAGCCGTCCAGGAGAAAGTGCCCCGTGCCCAAGACCGTTCCTGCCACGCGGAAGATGTATCTGGCCAAATCTTCTCTCCTGTCCCTCTGTGAGCTGGCTTTCTTGGAGCTGTCCCCACACCCCCGCTGGTGCCCCACCCTGGGGACCCTGGAGGCGTGTGGCCGCTGGAGGGACGGACGCCTGCCCGCCAGCAGTGGGAGGAGCTTCGGGAGCGTTCTCTGCGGGAGGGCCAGCCCTTCTGAGCCCTTGCCGGTGTCGCGAAACACATACTTTCTGTAATGAAATTTAATCTTCAGACCAAATATTTAAATGTGTTTGCTTGCGCACAGTGAATCTGTCGGTGGAAGACTGAGCGCGTGGGACCAGCTCCCAGCCACGGGCCGCTTGCTCTGAGCCAGGCCCCGCACTGATCAACGACCCGGATTTAAAGTCCCGTTGTCAGGAGAAGCCTGTCTCGATTCAGCAGTGCCTCCTGCCCACAGCGCCCGCTGGGTTCCATCAGCGGTGGAGAGACACAGCCAGGAGACGGGCGCTTCCCGGCGGGCGTCTGGGGACGTTGGCCAGAGTGGGGCACGCGTGCAGTTCGTGCCCTGGCCGTGGGTATGTCTAACAAGCGGGAGTGACACCCCCCGTAGGCAGAGATGTAGAGTTCTTCCAGAGGAGGCCCTGCCCTGAAGCCTCAGAACATTCCAGAAACCACCAAACAAATGAATGTATAATTTTGGGAAAAAGCGTACCGTCAGGAATGCTGCTGGTGCGGGTTGGGACTGCTGGGAGGGGAGTGGGGCGGGGGCACCAGGGAGGGACATCCCCGGAGATGGCCGTGGGGCTCCGCCTGGTGGAACTTTCTCGTTAGGGGAAGAGCGAGCCTGCAGCCTGTGGCCCTGAGCACCCCCGTGGTGCTCATTCAGACCAAGTAGGTCAGATCGGACGCGTGTGGGCCAGGGTGCAGCTGGTAGGGAAAGGGCGTCTCAGACCCTCTCGTACAACACGTTTTTTACAAGCCGTTTCCTCACCCGAGAGAGTGATCAGACCCGCGCTAATACGCTCCCCGTCCTTCCGGCTCCGGACAGTTCACGGGAACGCCGTCCCGCCCGCACGGCGGCCGCCACGAGCTGCTTGTGCTTAGCGCGATGGGTTTTCATGGATTTTTCAGTTCGCGTCGTTTCTTGAGAGCCGGTCGTAGAGGTCCCGGCATCCCGTGTCTGCCCGCTGATCTGTCGGACCTTCGGCTGTCCGGGTATGGGAAGGGCCACAGTACGGGGATTGAACAGGACATCTGTACACCACCCTCCTCACTGGACTGCCTCGTGACAACGCGCAGGACACAGGAGCTCTCCTGGCAAAGGGGCCTGTTCGGTCGGGCCCGGACGCCTGAGCCCAGACTGCTGAGCCGTGCCCCTGTGCTTCCCATCATCCGCTCCCTTTCCAGCGGGGGCTCTCCAGCCTTGGACGGTGTGAGGCCAGCCGTCCTCTGGACCCCCCTTCCACTGTCCCGAAGAGGGGCACCTCTCAGAGCACCAAGGTCCCAGCCCTCAAAGGGTCCCATACCCTCGTCCCATACCCACCCCCAGCCGCCTTCAGAAGCCTGGAAAGTGCCCGGTGCGTGAACCTATGTGTTACCGCAGGCAGGACAGAGCAGCCCACGGACCCTCCCCGGTGGCGCCCACATGCCTTGACATTCTGGTGGAAAATCCTCTCCTTCCTGACCCCCCTCCTTTATCAGAGGACATTTTGCGATTCTTGAAGATTCCAATAAATACAGACGACAAAAATAAGATCCGTTCTCGCACTAGCCGAGGTGGTGGGACTTTTCCCAGTGAAAATAGACCAGTGGCATCTGCACTGATCATTTTACATATTTTTCTGCCAAGAGAATGGGGTCTTGCCAGCTTTTCCTAAAAGAATCCGAATTTCCGTGAAAGTCCTGGAGCGGTACAAACTGTTCACGAATCCGATGGCGGGCGGGTGGCTGCCGAGCGGCGTCCCCAGCTCAGGGCTGGCCCGTCCCACATCTGCTTGGCGAACCAGACCTGTGGGCACGCCCCAGACAAACGTCCCAGAAAAGGCAATGCTGCGTCCTACCCCCCAGGGTGATGGTGTGAGGAGGGGGGCCCCTGGGAGGTGCTGGGGTCCGTAGAATGGGGCCCCCATGGAAAGAGAGTCCAGCGAGCTCCCTCACCCTCTGTGCCCTGTGAGGGCTCGGCAGGAAGAGGCCGTGTCACCAGACCCCAGTCTTGATGTCAGACGTCAGCCTCCTGAGCTGTGGGCAACAACCCGTCAGCCCGAGACGTGGCTCGCAGCAGCCGGAACAGAGCAAGCAAAGTGCAAGCTCCAGCGATCCCGGGAGACGCAGCCGCCCCGTGCGAATGCGTGTGGGCGTGCGCGTGCGGGTGTGGGCCCCGTGGGGGTGACTAACTCCTTACCTCCCCCCTCAAGTCCGCCCACAGCCTCCCTCGAAGCCCACCAGATGCTCCACCGGACACCAGCCTCCCTCGAAGCCCACCAAACCCCTCCCAGACAAGGGGTCCCTTGGTCCTACCATCCTAGCACCCCAAGAGCACAGTGGGCGGCGCCGTCCCTGGGAGCCCCTGTTCAGAGGGTCCACTGCAGGGGTGGATGAACAGGGTCACCCCCGCCTGCCCCAGCCAGCCCTGTCCCCCGCAGCGTGCGAAGCCCAAGGGAGGCACTCCTTTCCCGAGAGCCACTCTCTCCGCCAGGCTCCTCCCCCCGCGCTTCCGCTGACACGACAGGACCCGCTGGGCGGGACTGGTCAGTGTCTCTTCCCCTGTGGATGTGATGCGCTAAAAATAGGGCCCCTGTGGGTAACCGTCCCCACGCGGACACGGCG
Source organism: Martes martes (assembly GCF_963455335.1). NCBI lineage: Eukaryota > Metazoa > Chordata > Mammalia > Carnivora > Mustelidae > Martes > Martes martes. Next base: position 1,902,379 of record NC_137896.1, on the reverse strand, counting down.
GGGTGCCACGAGAAACGTGGGCGTGGCCTCCAGGCGCACAGGAGCATCCCCACGGCACCCCCACTCCTGTGGTCAGGGAGTTGGTTCCCGATTCTACAAAACAAGCCTGGAGCCATTTCTAGGAACAGTTTTAAGCACAGAGAAGAACTCTCCCTAAAAATAGTTTCCACAGCGGAGCAGGCGGGGACGTCTTCGGGGCAAACAGACTCACTTAAGGTTTCTTAGGCTCCCAAGTCCGTGATCTGGAAACGCTCGCTCCCTCCAAGCCTGGGCCGAGGGAAGTCTGGGCAGGAGCGTTTATCTCGGGAGCCCCCGATGACGCCCGCAGGTCTTCAAAAATGGGAATGTGGCCCGTGGTTACCGTGAGCCCAGAGCATGCAAGTGTCTTCTAGTGAGAGAACGCGGCACCTCGTGGCCACGGGGGGCGGGGCGGGGCGGTGGGGGTTCAGGTCCCGTCTTACACGGAAGTCAGTCCCATTAGTGAAGCCGCTCGTGTGGCCACCACTCGTTCTGATATTGTTAATGCTTCACTGAGATGGTATTGAAGTTCACCACCCCTCCCCGGGGGCCACCCTGCACCGGCCCTGCACCCTCCCTCCACCCTCCCTGCACCTGCGCTCCACTGCCCTCCACCCGCCCTGCAGCCCCCGGAGAGCTGTGTCACCCTCTCCTAAGCTCTCCTGTCCTGTTGCTTTAACCTGTCAGCGTGACCTGGAGTGTTTTATCCTCAGGGATTGTCTCTCCGCCGCACCAGAGGAAGCACTGCTGTGCAGAGTCACCAAATCAAGTTAAACTGACTGGGGGTCCCCCTCTTTTCTCTCCACTCTCTCCATTCCTCCCTGGCCTCCCTCTTCCCTGCTTGGCCCACCCCCCACCCCCCGCCCCGCCACACTTCATGGCTTCAGGCCTGCGTCCCAGTGACCGCACGGCTCCGCGCCACCCCAAAATGCCTTCCGAGGGCCTCCATGGGGACTTCCCGGGTGAGCCCTGCACTAGCATCCGCAGGACCCGGGGCTCCCGAGGATTCAGCGCTTTCACTCAGGTCTCCCTGGACTTGCGTTTCCTGGTGCACGGGAGTTCAGGCCTGGGCGTGGGTGGCGTCCGTGGGGAGGGGCTCCCGTAACCTTAGCACTGAGGACAGCCACCGCGAGCTAAGTGCTGCTCCTCGGGGACCTTACCTCGCGTGGAGAGAAACCATACCTAACTGTGATGCCTTCTTTCTTTCGAAAGTAAAATCCCACCGGACGTCCCCTGCCACACGCTGTTCCCGGCTCCCAGGGTGACTGGGGCAGACACCCACGCTCCGTGTTTGCCGAGTCGCCCTCGTGCGGGGGCCCACGTGTGGGTGGCCGTGACCGGTTCGCGCAGCCTGGTCAGGGCCCTGGGGCGTCACACTAACTCCGCCGGACAAGGATGGTGGCTGGTGGCTGGGTGAGCAGCATGAAAGCAGATGGGTCCATGCCGGGGCCAGGCGACAGCCGTGGTGGACTCCTGGGAGGCTTCCTGGAGGTGGTGCCGCTTCACGTGATCAGGCTGGCCAGGCCGTGGTGCGCTTGAGACCGGTTCCTGGCACACGGACGGAGGGGAGCGGAGCAGAGGGCGGAGGAGCGACTGTTGCCGTCGCACGGCCTCTCGTGTTCACTTGCCCGAGCCGTCGTTCTGGCGGCTCGCTGCATTGCGTCGTCAAGCGTGTCTCGTGCAGTTCCCTGTACTTGCTGCAGGCCGCGGGACCTGAGCCTGGCCGGGGTTCCCTGGTGCACAGAGAGAAGGGCCGAGCCACCGGCACCGAGCGCCCGTCCCTGGGGCTCCGCTCCCGCGATGGACGGCTACGGCTCAAGCCCCAGGGTTTGCTCTCAGCGGGTCCCTGGGCGGAAGAGCCCAGAGAAGCGGCCGCAGGTCTCCCAGGGTCTGTGAGGTTTTCGGGACTGGCCGGGGCCCCGGGGCAGCGTCTGCCCAGATTCTGGGAGTGGACAGGGTCCCGGGGCCTTACACACAGGCTCCGCAGAGCACGGTGGGCCCAGCCCTCCCTCCCAGACATGGACTTCCTGAGTAACACGGGTGCTGGTGACCCTCCTGCCGAGAATGACTCCACCGGCAACAGTCGCTGACCCGCAGGCTTGCTCTCCCTCCTCACCTCTGCCCTCTGCCCTACGACCTCACGAGTGTGTGCCCTGCCACCATCCAGGTCAGGGAGAGCAAAGAATAACTGTGTGTGTGTATAAACACACAAATTCTTGAACCGTTACAGGCTTCCTAGCATTTCTAAGTAGTAGGAGAATCTGCCAAGAAATGAACCCCTTTGTTCCTGCCAAGGAAAATTCTCCTTGTCTTGGTGCAAAGAAATTTCTGGGCATGACAGAAGGTGAGGTGGATGGGGCGGGGGGTGCAGTTGTGCGTGTGCACACGTGTGTGTGACTTCCCAGGTTCTCACCACCTGCGGCCCCAAGTTTAATTGCGGAATTCATCAGAGGAATATTTACTTATTTCCAGAAGCATCAAAGGCATTTTCTTTTCCTTCTGGTCCGTGTATTCCTGAAAGGATCTGTTTCAAATAGATAGACTGACCTCACGCTAATCTCCCCTTAGGCTTAAAAGAGAAAAATGAGAAAAGACTCAGCATCTGTGTGACATCACACGCGTTGCTTAGCGTGGCCATGTTTTATGCCGCATTCCCTGATAAACATTTATTGATTGAACCGGGAAATTTCCTCAGATGTGCACCCGCCCCAGCAAATCCCCGAGCACGGGAGTGTGATGGGTCAGGGGGCAGATTTGTAACAACTTCGCACCATCGCGAAAACCCATCTGTGCTCCACAGGACTCAATTTGCTGCCACTTATACACATTTCTGCTGCAATTGATCAGAAAAATTGATTTAGGTTCTATTTTAATGCGCTGTTTTCTACCAGCAAGATAGTGGTTTGATTTTTTTATTTTTATTTTTATTTTTTTTACAAACGCCAGCTAGGGCCTCAGAAATGCCCACGTGGATATTGGTCAAAAGATAGCACGTGTTCCCGAAAGCCGATACACTAATAGTGTCTGCAGGATATGAAAGAAGATTTCTTTTTTCAGTTATCCAATTAAAATGATCCATGAGGACAGCCGGCCCCAGGATGGAGACTAGGAGAAATGGCCTTTGGGGTTTTGAAAGGCGAGTTTGGGATCCAGAAGAAGTCGATTAACCCTTCACCAGATCAAATGGCCACAACTTACCTGCGGACCCCCCCGATGGACAGGCCACGTGCTGGCACAGCCGAGGGTCCTGGGGTGTTTCCTGCAGGGAAGGCGCGTCAGACGGGCCCCGCAGAGCCTGTCACCTGGTCATCCTTCTGTTCCCACATTTCGTGGATTTCCTGCCGCGCACCGGACGCCATGTTGGAAACTTGCCCAGAGGCCCAGGGAGTGAGTGGGGGGGGGGGGGGGCGGCCAGAAAAGCTGGGCTCGTCCGCACGCAGGGACAGCTTTTCCTGATGAAACTGCTTAGCCCTCGGCTGGGGCAGCCGTGCTCGGGGGTCAGGCGGCCACGCGCACTCTCGCCAGGCCCCCTGTGCGAGAAAGCGTCTGGCACGTTCCTTCTCTGCCCGTCGGCGTACCTGCCCCATGGCAGCCCCAGCCCAGCCACTTGCCACGTCTGTGCACTCACCTGCGTCCTCTCCCAGCCCGTCGCTCTCTAAGCTGTGTGCGTTCGCTCACTTACTTGGGATGTTCGGCCTCCCGACTGGAATGCTCTGGAGTGTTGGTACCCCCGCAGCTAGAACCGAACCGGCGAGCCACAGGTGCCCCCGGTCAAGCGTAGGGTCAGGGACGGGCTTCCTGGCTGCACGTGGACGGCAGGGCTCTGTGCCATCGGTGAGTAACTAATACTGTCCCTCGTAGCCGCTCGATGTCACCCTCCAGCTGGAAACCGTCTCAGACGCGCACCAGGCCGTTCCCCTGTAAACCTGCGAACCCTCGGGGAGACCCGCGGGGCTGAGGAGAGGGGAGGCACTGCCTCATCTGCTGTGCGTTCTGTAGGGCCGACGTGCCGCGCTGTGCTCTGTGCTTCCGCAAAAGGAGCCAGACGTGTTCGTTCTGTGTCGGTCCTGGCGGCCTGTTCGCCTCCCGGGCCCGAACGGGGGGATTCACTTCTCATCCAGGTGGGATTACAGGCGTGTGCCTGTGGGGGAAACGCGGCTCACACGTTCGGATAGTCCTTCCCGGGGGCGACCGAACTGGGATTTCCAAGGGGAGCGTGGGCATGTGCTCTGAACCGTGTGCTCCCGGTAGGGGGTACGCCCCTGGGGTAGTGAGCTCGGGGGGGACTCGGGGGGACACTGGGGTACAGGTGACCGCTCGTGCAGGGGGCGCTCCTGGGAGCCCCCGGATACACGCCCGAAGGGCCCCACCGCCCCCATCTTTGCAATCATCCACAGCCTTTGCCGACCACGAACCAGCGCCGCCCCCCAGACTCCGTGAAGAGATTAGCCCACGGTGTCCTCCGTCGCGTGGGAGCCCCCGTCAGAAGGCCCCGCCGCGCACGGCCACACGCCGCGAGAGTGCCGACAGGAGCCAGAGCGACACGTCGTCCTCTCAGACCCGCCGCGCGGCGGCGGACGGGAGAGTGGCCTGTCGTGCTTCCGAGACTGACAGCTAAATCCTTCGTTCTTTCCGCTCCCAGCATATGGCATGAAGCAGGGTGTGAAAGACAGATTTCTTGGGAAGGTGCAGAAAATATGCGTCTGTCCTGCTCGGCTGCGCAGGAAGGTCAAAACCGCCGTGTTTTCGGAGCGCAGAACGCGGACGCGCGAAGCCTCCAGATTGGTGATGTTGATGCAGAACCAACACCGACGTGCGGTGATTAGCACGGGATGCGGCGGGCGCGGGCGGAGAGAGACGCGGCGCCCCACCCCCCCCCCCCCCCCCCGCACAGCTGCCCTCCCGGGAGGCGCCGTGACCATGGGTTTTCCCTGCGGCCGTCCTCAGGGCGCTCCCGCCTGGCGCCTCGGGTCCCCAGGGTCGGAGAGCACCGTGACGCGGGGTGGGATCACGTGTTCGGCTCTGGCCACGGAGGAAGTGCGGGGAAGCAGGAGCCGCAGCTGCGGCCCCAGAGAGCAGAGCCGGGGAAACAACCAACCCACCCCTGTTCAGGCCCCGGGGAAGCTCGCCTCCCCGCCGCCGTGCGCTGACCTCGTCCGCGGTTCCACAGAGGGAGGGAGGTGGTCGTCCCTGACCACCGTCCATGTGGCTTCTTCTCCTTGTTCCGACCTCACCAGCCCCGCCTGCACCCTGGCCTCAGGCTGGCCTGCCTCGCACTCGTCTCTGGGCCCGTCTACAAGCCCGGCCCTGGGCTCCGGGCAAGGACAGGTTTCAGGAGGAAGGCGGCTCTGCCTGAGACAAGGCTTCCACGGCCCTTCAGCTGCCGAGCGTGCTCGACAGAGATGGAGGAAAAGCACGCACCCACCCCCAAAATAAGACAGGTGCAGACGCAGAAGGATAGCTTGTGTGCCCTGCACGGGGTGAGGCCAGGGGCCCGTGGCTGCCATGCCAGATGGTTGCAGGCCAGTGGGTCCCCACCGTCATGCACAGTTCCCGGCAGGTTCCTCGGGGCCCTCCCTGCAGGCCAGGCACAGGGCCGAGGGAGCCCCCACGGGTGCCCCGGCCACGCCGGCTTCTGTCCCAGGCCTCGTGGGTACCACCGACGATGTGGACTGAGACTTCAACTCTGTACTCTCACGTGGTTCAGCTCATCCAAAAATCTTTTTCTGTGGTCTTTCTGGCGTCTTGGAGAACCTGCCCACGGAATCCCAGCCCACGAGGAAGAGTGTCACGTTGCGTCGCTCGCGGCATCTCTCGGTAGCGGGAGTGGCCTGAGTCGGCGAGCCCGCGAGCTCGGAAGGAGTTAGGGCCTCTGAGACCCCACAGCCGGTCCCTTGACCGCCAGGATGCTGGCGCGGAGACCGAACCGTGGGGTTTTCACTGTCATGTCGCAGGAGCACACGGAGTGCGCTTCTCAGCCTCGGCGCCACTGACGTGTGGGCCGAGCGACTCTGGGTCGTGGGGGCTTCGCGGGGGCTCAGCTGGCTCCGCCCCACCCCTGGAGGCACCCCTCGATGCCACCAGATCTGCCCCCAACTGTGACCGAAGTGGGTCCAGACCCCCAGCTGGGGACAGACCCCTGGAGGAAGGGGGCCGAGCCCCCACGCGTCGAGCCTTCCGAGTCCGTGACCTCGGTCTGTGCGGGGCCGAGCGTGAGGTGAGCAGTTGTTCCGCCGGCGACTGAGGACTCTTCACCGGGACGTGTCTTTGCGGTTTAGAGCCCACTTCCCATGACACAGGAGTGGCCGCCGTGTCCCACTGTGGGACGTGTCACGTGGTCCTGGCGTGGAGAAAGAGGATGGTCCAGCCTCATGACAGCCTGGGCCACGGGTGTGACCCGTTAGAGCCTCCGTGTGAGCTACGCGGTGGCCTGCAGTGCTCTGACCTTCTCCGCCCTTCCCGCCTAATTGGCTGCTTGGGCCGTCCTTGCATCAAGGTCATCCTGGCTGTCAGTACCTGCTGGGGACGACCCACGTTTGGGCAGAGTCCCACCACGCCGGACGACACCAGCGTCCCCGGGCCATGGGGCAGCGCGGCTGGCCCCAGGGGACTGTGGAGGCCCACGGCACCCGGGGCCACGCACAGCTGGGAGTCCGGGGGCAACGCTCGGGAGCCCTGCTCAGGGAATTAGGGCAACATGACGCCTTGCGTGGTGCTACGAGCCTTTGCCAACTCACAGAAGTATTGTTTTCAGCAGCTCAGACGTCCCCCACGCCCCTAGCCACATTCCTTCCCCAGGCCTGACGAAGCCCAGCCCAGCTCGGCCTCGGCAGCCCCTGCACAATTGCTTTGCGGAGGTCCCTGCATCGTTGGGCATAAAAATGAGCAGAACTGATGATAAACTGGAAAGGAAGAGAAGCTTCCAGAAGGCAGCCCCGGGTGGGGAGCAGGCAGGAAGCCCTGGAGACGTCTGTGTGCCAGCCCGCAGCGAGGCATTAACTGGGCGGGAGTGACCGAGGTGGGGGGGGCACCTTGGCCACTGACGGCTGCCTGGAGGAGGAGCCCCTCAGGCAGACGGAACAAGGATGCTCGGCCTGTCTTGTTCAAGGTGAGGGGGTCAGGAGGTCCCACAGTGTCCCTCCCAGTCCCAAGCAGGTCGGGACTCCGTGGGCTCCATGGGTGGCTCCGTGGGCGGGCCTAGGCCTCGAGAAGCCCCAGGGGTTGGGGGTGAGGCCGCCATCTGGTTTCAGTCATTTAGGCCGATGTCCTCACGCCGCCAGCCGCTGCCTGGACTCCTCTCTGCGGCCCGTTTGCCGAGTGCAGAGCCGTGTGGACGTGGGGTTGCTGAGGGTCCATGCCAGGCCTGTGGCCACAGCACTCCACGCCACAAGACCACACAGGAAACGGGGCCGTGTGCGCCTGGCTGGCAGCTCTGCCGACCGCAGTGTTTGGGGAGAGAGGGAAACGTCTGTCTTTGCATCATCCAACAGCTCCCACCTACAGCAGCCAGACCGTCGAGAGGGTGGTGTGCGGCGCTGGCAGTGCCCCTACGAGAAGCCCAAGGAAGCCACCCCATCACCCTGTGTTCCTGAGAGCTTTGCCGTGAGAATCCTTTTCCAGGCTTTTGTTCCCTCCCAGGGCTCCCAGGGGGAGCGGGGTGGTCCCTAATGGGTCACAGAATCCGTGCACCCGGAGGATGGGCATCATTGGTGGCGTCCCGGCAGGGCGGGATCCCGCCGTCTCCCTGCGGAAGGAGCCAGCCCACACGGGCAGCAGCAGGGCGGCCTCTGTGGCACAGCTGTTCAGAGCCCGGCAGATCATCCCCTCCTTGCTGGGGGGGAAGGATGCGTCCTTTTGGTGAAAGGGCACGGAGGCTTTTCTTCTTCTGGCCCCACCAAGGGCCGTGTTAGATCCAAGCCCTCCCGGATTTGAGCCCCGGGCTCTGGTGCCCCCTGTGTCTGCCCACGATGGCAGCGGCCCAGCTCCGGACCTCAGTAGGCCACCCAGCACCTGCGAGGCAGCAGTTTTCAGCCACGGGAATTCTAGTGCCCCGTGTGGGAAACGTGCCTCTCAGCCTGACCAGCTGCCTGGCCAGTGCTTCTGCGGCTGAAGTACACGCTCCGTCTGTCCTCGAGCTTCTCTTGGGCTCCCGGGATCAGGCCTTCCTTGAACCCAGGACGGCAGGCATCAGGCACTAAGATCTTCATTCCCACCGGTCAGCCGAGTTCCTTGCTGGAACATGAGCTCCCGAGGGCGCAGGGTCGTCAGCCAGCGTGGGACCCTCCGCGGGCCGTCCTGCCACACATCACACGCCTGTTGAATGAAAGAATGTCACAGCCCCAGCCGGCTCCCCCAGCTGGGGTCAGGTGCGTTTCCATCATGGCCGTGTCGTCACTCACTGTGGGCGCCGGGCCCGTGGGCACTGCGCTGACCTTGTCTTCCAAGCTGCACCTACCTCTTCCTCGGGCCCCAGAACCCCTGCCTGCCGTAGCGTTTCCCTTCGCTCTTTGAAACTGTGTAATCCTTTCCCCGCACCGCTGCCACAGAGAACGACAGACGGCGCAGTTCAAACAACAGAAATGTGCGGTCCGGGCCCCGGAGGCTGGAAGTCCGCGGTCCCGGTGTGGCCAGGGCCTGCAGAGCCCGTGCTCCGCCGACCTCTCTCCTCGGCCCACAGACCCCCTCTTCTCCCCGAGGCTCCTGCACCTCCCCTTCCGCAGGGACACCGGTGGTATTGGATCTGGGACCCTCCCTACTTCAGTACAACCTTGTCTTAACAAATGACATTTGCAGGGATCCAGTTTCCAAATAAGGCCACCTTCTGAGGAGTTGGGGGCCGTCTCCCAGCTCGTGAATTTGGGGCACACGACTCAGCGGGGGAAGAAGGGGTACGTGCGGCTTGTGTGGGTCCACGCTCCGGGTGCCCCAGAGGGAGTAGGTTCAGGCCTCGAGGACCGACACGCGGGGAAGCTCTGGTCCACCCACAGGTCGGTCTGGAACGTGACGTCAGGCTCGCTCCGGGCCTCACCTGTGGGACAAGCTGCATGCGTGCCGGGCGCAATTGGACAAAAACAGAACAAAAGCAGAACGTGCCAGATGCAGGCCAGGCCTCCCGCGCACGGAGCCCGAGCATCCGCCCTCACAGAGCTGGCCTTGTGCTGGCCGACGCAGACGAGCCAACCTCTGGCCAGGCTTCCCCGACGTGAAGTACCCCAGGGAACCTGGCCCAGGGCTGTCTTGGGTCAGAAGGAACCTGCCTTCCCAGGCTGCAGGCTTGATATCATCCCAAGGGAACGGGTGTTGCTCGGGCAAAGTAGAAGTTCATTCAGCCCAGGACGCCTCGTCCTCCTCGGTCAGCTCAGCTGGTCAGCGGGCAGCCGGCGGGTGGGGCCAGGCCACGGGAAGGCCTGGAGAAATCCAGAGGCGAATTCTGCCAGACGAAGTCGGACTGCAGGAAGAAAGGGTCCTTGTCATTGTCATTTCCGCAGTCCCCGCAGCTCTGTCCAGCCATCGCTGATCTGGGAGTTCGCCCAAGAGCTCGTAGGGAGGCTCTGCTACCTCCCACGAAACCCCAGGCCGCCTCGTGGAGCCCTTTCTGGAAACCCAGGTGTTACCGAGAAGCGCGCAAAGGTGGCTTGTGGCGGCCATTCTCCCCACTTGCGGGAGCCACGGCACAGGGAGGGAGTGGTTTGGAGGCGGGCGCGGGGTCCGGCCGGGCAGGAACGAAGCACACGGATTGCTCTGCCCTCCTGGAGTGTTCGATACAAAACCCCACAGGAGCTTGCTTTGTGGAACGAAGGAAGGCCCAGCTCCCCCTGCGCGGCCGAGGAGGCTCATTCTGCGAGAGGGTTTCTGCATTCTGTGTTGTTGCAAATGCTTGTGGGCACTTCGGGGAGGCAGCTAATTGCCCTGCTGCCCACAGACCGATCATGACCCGGATTCAGGGCCGGAGCTAAAGCGGGCAGGACAGCTGCTATGAAAACACTCCTGCTATGTCTCTGATCGTGCGTCTTGAAGTCACAGTGATCTTGAGCCGGAGCTGCGGTTCCGGGGGCTCTGGGAACCTGGGCCATGCAGTGCTGCCCGCGGGAAGGGCTCGGGGTGTGGGTCTGGTTTAGCAGGGGGTTTTGCAAAGCAGTTGGAAGGACTTTGCGACGGACCCGCTGTCCTGTTCGATAGAAATTTAGATTTCTTGACCGACACCCATCACCTGCCTACAAAGCAAACTGGGCCTGCTGTGCCCGACAACACGCTCACTGCGTGAGGGGGGTCCGCGGGCATGTGCGGGGCAGGGAAGTGTGTGTGCGTGTTGCACGCCGACGATGTCCAGAGTCTTCTCGGCTGACCCGTGTCGGTCAGGTTCCTCTTCCCGCGGATGGTGCCGTGTCTGGGGCAGAGCGTGAACATGCTGGAGGTGACCCCCCCACCCCGTGGAATTTACAGTCAGGGAGTGCGGTGGGTGCGTGGGGGACGCGCCGAGCTCCCATTCGTGAAGGCCGCAGAGGCCACGCCGACAGTCAGAAGCAGGGCCCCCGGAGCGAGCTGGCACCTCAGCCCTTGGCCATCGTCTCCGCCTTCCCCGCGTGGGCGTGAGCCCCTCCGGCATGCAGGCACCGCCCGCGCGGACCCCGACGCAGGCGCCGCCTTCGTGGGTGGAGGAGTCCGCAAACCCAAGTGCGTCGGCCCCATGGGAGGCGGCGGCAGTGTTGCAGCGGGATCGCCACGGGCGGGCAGGCGGTTGCTGTCTGAGCACCGGCGGAGGCGCCAGGAGCGGGGAGTTCCATAAGGGGGGCTGGAGGCGGCGGGAGGGCGCTGGCCTTGCAAAACACCAGCCTCGTCCTGAAAAGGAGTCATCTGTCCACACCCATGAATCGGTGGGGAAGGAGCGAGGTTAGGGCATGGGAATCAAAGCCCCTGCGTCCTCTCCGTGGGCCCCTCCCCACGCCACCCCTTCCCGGTGCCTCTGGGAACCAGCCAAGAGCCCAGCAGACTCATGCATGCAGCCATCTGGTCCACCTAGAGAGGGCAGGTGTGTCCCCTCTGGACCCTGTGTAAGGCTCCTCTGAGTGCCAGGGGGGACTCTCTCTACTCCCAGCAGCCTGGGGCCTGGTCGGCCGCCCTCCCCCGATCTTGTCCTTTTTGTTTTAGTCTAAAGCACCCTGGACGGGCTCTGGACTTCAATAGTATTTACTCAGAGCTCTTTACTTTGTATTTTTCATTTGGAAATATTAATTGTGACCTTTCAGAGCTCCCAATTAAACTTTTCCAATAAAAGGAAAGGGTTGAAAGGCAGGAGCAGGGCGGGGCAGGGCAGATGTGTGTGGTGGGGACGGAAGGACAGAGTCCTTGCCCCTGCCAGCAGCCGGGCGGGCAGCCCCCCGTGTGAGCTCCGGGGAACCTGGTCTCAGGCACAGGTGGGGAGAAAAGACACACCTTGGTTGGCCAGGCTGGGGTCGGGGCCCGTCGTCCAGGTCTCTTGCAAAACCAGGCTGTGAGCCCTCTTGGCTCAGCCCATCGGAGGCAAGAAAATTAACCAGCTGGGATCAGGAGTCAGTGGCTGAAATTAATTTCCATGGGGTCAGAAGCATTTTAAGTGTGTCCTGGAACCTCTGGTTCTCCCTGTGTGGCCGCATTGGTGCCCGGTCTCAACGGGCGCCAGGAGGGATATTAACCCCATGGGGTCCCCGTCTTTTCTCCAACGGGAATCTCCATGGGGGCATGGTCCCTTGCTCCTGGCGGGGTTTGGAATGAAGGGACCTTGTGTCTGCCAGCAGCACGGGACGCCTGTCTGCTTTTTTCCAGAGCACCGCCAACTGCTTGGACGCCCAGCTCGTGTGTCCTCATGAGAGGACCGCAGCCTGCTCCCAGGCACGGCCACCTGAACACCCGGCCGGGGGGCATGTGGTGTGCAGCGTCCTCGGGTTCAGGGCAGTGAGGTCAAGCCCGGAGGCAGGCAAGAGGGAGCAATGGGCATGGCCATCCACGGAGGGGTGATCGCGTCTCACAGCTGATGGCGGCTATGAAGAGGGCTGCCTGTCTCCAATTCTTTTGAATTTTCCTGACAAGCTGAAAATCTGGATTTCTGTGAATGTGGCATTTCCCAATATCTGGTATCTGTAGCCTAGACTGGGGTCCTGAGTCTCAGGACGTCCCCGCCGTGGACCTGTCGGTGGTTTGAGGCTTTGAAGGATGGTCAGCAGGGTCCCTAGCCTCTGCCCCCAGATGTCCTGAGTAGCTCTTCTCCCCCCCTTGTGACCCCGAGACATCTCCAGACACTGCCAAAGGTCCCCAGGGGTCAGAATCACCCCCGGCCACGAAGTCGGATCAGACTGGGAGCCTCCGTGGGTGAACTCTGTGACAGACGGACCCAGAATGCCCCGAGATGAGTAAGTGGCCAGGCCAGACGAGCGCGGGCGTCTCCCAGGCCCCCTCACACACCCGGGCTCCTGCCTCATCCCCGTGGCCTTGGCCACACCTCAGCCACCCGAAGGTGCCTCCCCTCCTCGGGGCCACGCGGGCCCGCCTGAAGCTGGCCTGTCCCCGCAGCCGCACTTGCTGGCCGGCTCTGAGAAGCGGCCTCAAGGGGAAGCGTTTGCTCCCAGTCTGCGAAGGCGCCGGCGCGGGGCTCACTGCACATCTGCTCGGGGGCTGCTGGGACAAGTTATCTGAAAGGAGCAGAGTGTCATTCGCCCCTGCCCCGAGGAGGCCAGCGGGGGACGTGGTGGGGGACGGCCAGTTTGTGGGACTAGGCCCCCCCCACACACACTGCGAACATTCAGTCCTGAAACTCCAGCTTCGGCATTTGGGTTTACGTGCGGCCCTGGGGCGGCCGCTGCGGCGTGGCAGGACCCTCAGAGATATCCCCGACCCCATCTCCACCAGTCTGGGTGCCCGTGGCCCACGGCCATTCATAGAAGCCACAGCCGAGTCCTTTCCCCGCCGCTCCGGAGAGACCCTCCGTCACAGACGCCCTCGCGGGGTGTGCCCCGGGCCCCGCAGGCCTGCACGGGCCGTGAGGAGCAGGAGGACGGCTGCGTGCCGGGCCGTCCGCCCCAGCAGCTCCCGCGCCCGCCTCTGCTCTTCTCTGATGGCAGACGCCTCGGTGAGGCTCTGAATTAGGCAGAAGCCTGCCGAGTGGCCCGAAGGCTCCGTTCGCGAGGGACTTGCCGGGCTCGTCTGCACACACATGTGTCAACAGTGAAAAATTGCATCACTAACGGCCAAATCGAATACCCCCATTGTGTCAAGTTTCCCCCGATGGGATGTGCAGAGCCCAGAGCTCCTTGTAAACCCGTGTCGCTTCCTCCCCTTAAAGGCCCCAGGCGCCCAACGCCGCCCCCGCCCCCCACGCTGGTCGGCCACTGAGCTTTGGGACGCCCTCTCCCCGTGGGGCAGAGCGCAGGGCCCACACCGGCCCACACCTGGGGGTGATGGGGAGGGAGGGAGGGAGGCCCACCTCCACCTCCCAGTCCTCGTGGGGGCCCGGGCACCCATCTCAGGGGGCTGGGCAGACTGTTCTTGAAGGAGGCAGGCGGGCCGGCTGCCATGGGACTCCGAGTGGCCTGAAGGGCTCCACCCAGCCCAGGGGCACCATGAGGGGCCCAAAGACCCGGCCCAGCCGCCAGGGCTCCACGCCGGGAACCCCGACAGTTGGCAAAAGGTGCAGAGATCCACTTCCCTCAACGGTACCACACATGAACACCGTTTCTGTAGCTCGGACAAAGGGGACAGTTTCTCAGGGTCAAAGGGCGGCCACCCGCAGACTCCAAGAGAGGAAGGACGGACGGAAAGACAGGCCCTGCCTGAAGGGGGTTTGCGAAGACGAAGACCTGGTCGTTGAAGCTGCCGGACAGACCATCTCCCCCAGACTGCCCCGTGCCCTGACATTTGGAAACGCGCGGCCAGCTTCTCTACGCCCTCTGCTTGCCGCGGGCTGGAGCGCCCGGCTTCAGCAAACAGGCCTCCGGTGGTCACGGGAACCCGGGCCTTTGACAGAGAGAAAGGACATCCTGACCCAGATGCGGGCCGCGCACGGCTCTCGCAGCCCTGCCCCCGGGCACCGCGTAGAGGGATATGAAAACAAATCAGAGGAGAACAGACTGGTGTCCCCACCCCTGTCACTCACAGCATCCTGTGCTGATAGGTCGTGATAGCCCCGTAAAAGGGGGGACCCAAGACAAGGGTCAGAGGCATCCTCTGCGGTTCTCGAAGCTCAGCACTGGGAGGGGTCAGGACCCTCCAAACAGAGCGGATGGTGGTCCGGCGGCAGGGCCTGCTGGGCTGGGGGCTTTGCAGGACGTGGTCCCGCTCCCTCGGCGACCGCCTGGAAGGGTGGTGGGCAGCGCGGCTCCGAGAGCCCAGCGGCCCCAGGTCCAGGCAGAGAGTCCGCCTTCCCTGGGAAGCGCCTGCCGGCGGAGAGGGAGCCAGGCTGTGTGCGCTCCCCCACCGCCCAGGAGGCAGCGACGGGATCCAGAAATAGCGGCCCGTTCCCGTCAGCGTCTGCGCGTCTGTGGAGCCTGCTTCACACCCACGCCCGCCCGCAGGCTCGCCTCGCTCTGACAGCAGCATCAGCCCAGGCGGCTTGCTCAGGGTGCTGGGTGGCCCCGGGAGGGGGCCAGAGCCCAGGCCGAGCCCACGCCCTGGGTGTCCAGCTCTGCGGCCGCGGACAGCGGACCGCACACACGGTCTGCGTGAGTGTGACTCTCCTGCCCCACGGGCGCTCAGCCAGGCCCTGGGAAAGGGACGCCGGACATCACCTGCCTCTGCTTTGAAGCCTGTGAGCTTGGATCACAGATAAGGCTGGGGAGAAGGCAGCGCCAGCTGGTCAGAGCCCCCGACTCCCAGAGACCCCCCAGCTGGCCTCTGGAACCCTTGAGGCCTTCCAGCTCCTGGACCCCCGAGGCCCCCAGCCAGCCCTCCTCCCACCTCCCTGACTCCTACTAAGGACGGAAAGAACTTTCCCCTCTCAGGCAGCTCCCTTGGAGAAGCTGAGGCCTTCCCTGCTGGCCCCTGCTGCTGCCACTCTGTCTGTGGGCACGCTGGAGGGCCTGGGGGGACGGGCAGTCACTGCCCAGGGCCCCCCAGTTCCCGAGAGCTGGAGGAATCGCAGGACATGAGGGTGGCGCAGGGGCCGCTCCCTCTCCGGTGACGGGTGTGGCTGTGTCTGAAACGCCTATGGGGCATGCACCGCCGGGCTCCCGGACGCGGTCTGGGCTGTCCTCCGCAGCACCCACCCCCAGCCCCGAGCCCCGATGGCCCCCAGCCTCGTCCCATGCGCACTGCTCCCCTCCACTGCTCTGAGCCCCTGCACACTCTTCTCCCCCAATGTCTCTTCTCTTTTCCAAACTTCCTCTCTGTCTTCAGCGCAGCTGCCCCGAGGAAATCACGGCAGCGAATAAATGAGCAGCGCCCCGTGCACCCCTCCATCGCTCCCTGGTTCCGCCGCGTCCACAGGGGTACTCCCGATGGCTGGGCACTCCTCGGGAGCGGGTGAGCAGGAGTGGTCCCTCCCCTCCCTAGCCCTTTTCTACAGGAGAGTCAGAAGTTAAACGTGGAGGGACACCTGGGTGGCTCAGTTGGTTGAGCGGCTGCCTTCAGCTCAGGTCATGATCCCAGGGTCTTGGGATCGAGTCCCACATCGGGCTCCTTGCTCGGCGGGGAGCCTGCTTCTCCCTCTGCCTCTGCCTGCCTCTCTGGCTGCCTGTGCTTGCTTTCTCTCTCTCACTCTAACAAATAAATAAATTAAAAAAAAAAAGAAGTTAAATGTGGAATTCCGAGTCCACAGGAGGCTGGAAAGAAGGCAAAACAGTGAATTTGAGTTGTGTCCGATAGAAAGTCCTAACCTCGTCCGGGACGCTGCGTTTGTACACTATCCACCTGTATTACAGTGATGATTTCATTCGTCTGCAAAACGAACTCTCACTAAGAGGTTGGTGGTTGATAGAGGGCATGTATCCTCCAGGACACATTGTTACACCTGAGATAGTATCGCCGTAAGTCAAAGGGTCTGCCCACCACGGTAGGCTTCCAGATAAGTTAGTTTGGCAGTGGCTACACTTGTGTCCAAACACTGGGAACATGGGGATGTGGGTGACTGCCCAGTGGCCTGCCTGCAGGAGGTGGTCTGTGAAGACGCATGGTGGGAGTCGGGAATGGGGCCAGGCTCCAGGAGACCCTAGTGTCCCTCGGGGGGCTGGCCTCCACGGTGGTCCTGGGAGGTGGGGAGGTCGGGGAAAGGGTTGAGCTTCCCTGGCATGGATGGACTTCTCTGCCTGGCTTGTCCTTGGGGACACTGCCCTTCTTCCTCTGAGGGTCCGAATGGCCAGATCCATGCCCAGGACCGCCAGCTCTCGCCGTGAGGCCCACAGCACCCCCACCCCCAGCTCTGCCAACTTTCCCCTAAATGTGAATGGAAAACTATTTAAGCAGAGAGGCTTTCAAGGGAGAAGCCCAGAAGACGCTGCGCTTTCTTGAGGCCGCGGCTCTGGGACTGTCAGGGATGATGTCAGGGGCTGGTTGTCCCGTAGATGGCTACTGGTGGGGGTTGCCTTTCTCGGACGAGACCCCTGGTCTTATCCAACCACCTCATCACACTGTTCTGTGGAAGCCTCCCCCCCTGCCACGTGCCGGCCCCACAGCACAGCCCGCAGGGATGGGGAGACCGGAGGCAGGGGGCATGCAGCCGAGGTGGAGGAGAGGAGGTCCTGGAGGGGAGTATTTGCCTCGTCTCAGAGGAGAATGGAAGCTTCGTTGGCCGGGAGGTGGAGTGGTGGGCTCTTACCCTCCCCCACTCAGAGCCCGAGACCCTTCCGCAGCCAGCGACTCCCCCGTCTCGTGGCATGCACCCCTGGGGGTAGTGCTGTGCGGCCATATAACCCAAGTAACACATCACCCCCAAATCTGGTGGTTTCCGACAGTGAGCACTGGCCCCACACAGTTCCATGGCTCGTGAGAGCAGCGTATTTGGGTGCTGGCTCATGGTCCCCCGTCGGGTTGGAGCCCAGCTGGTCCCGAGGTCTTGACACAGCTCAGGGATCCACTTCCAACATGGCTGGCCGTTGGCATGAGACCCCAGTTTCCTGCTGGGTGGACTGTCTTCGGGGCTGCTTCGGTGTCCCCACAGCATGGTGGCTGTTCCCCAGACCAACCCCAGGAGAGAGGGCAAAGTGGAAACTCCAGCGTGCCCATGGCCCCGCCTCGGAAGTCACGTGTGTTCGTTTCTGCCATGTGTCTAGTGGCTACACAGGGCAACCCTATTCAGTGTGGGTGGAGAGTCCACAAGGACTGGCCACCATCCTGGGGTCGGTCACCGTCCATGGCGAGTCAGTGGAGTCAGGACGGAACAACTGAGAATATGCTGCCAGCACGGTCTGGGACTGCTCAGGAGGAGATGCTCTCCCGCTGTCCTGCCTCCTCTGGGGGTCCTACCCATGGCCCTCGGTGCCCCCACCCCAACACCTCGGCCCCCAGAAGGCCCTGGGCACGCCCTGAGCTCGGCTCCGGGACGTTTGCTGTGTTTAGCCCCACTGTGGTGACCCCTGACATTGTGCAGGAGGATGCCCGGGCAGGGTTCCAGCCCAGAAGCTGGCTTTGTGGAGGGACCTGGCTCCAGGTGAGGGGCCTGAACTGGGGAGTGGACAGTGGAGGTTGCACCGGGCGCTGCCCCGGGAGTCCATCCACTCCGTCTGGATCACTGTAGCTTCCTAGCAAGTTTGAAGTCAGGTAGTGTCAGGCCTCAACTTGGTTCTTCTTCATTGCTGTGGTGGCTATGCTAGCTGTTCTGTCTCCTCTCCACGTAAGCTTTTTTTTTTTTAAAGATTTTATTTATTTATTTGACAGAGATCACAAGTAGGCAGAGAAGCAGGCAGAGAGACGGGGGGGGGTGGGCCACGGGAAGCAGGCTCCCCGCTGAGCAGAGAGCCCGATGTGGGGCTTGATCCCAGGACCCTGAGATCATGACCTGAGCCGGAGCCAGAGGCTTAATCCACTGAGCCACCCGGGCGCCCCTCCGTGTAAACGTTATATCAGGTTGTGCATATCCACAGAAGAGCTTCCTGGGGCTTTTATTGGGACTCTGGTGAAACTCGTTGGAAAGAGCTGACATCTTGACAATAACGAGTCCTTCTATCCATGAACATGGACTATCCGTCCATCTGTTCTGTTCTTCTGTGGCTTAATTCATCAGCGTTTTGGAGTTTTTCTCATACAGATTTTATGTATGTTTTGTTAGATCTATGCTTAAAGTGTTTCATTTTGGAGGGTGCTAAAGTGAATGGTATCATTCTTAATTTCATGTTCTTCTCGTCCCTTGCTTGTGTATAGGAAAGCAATAAGCTCTCGTGTATGAAGCTTGTGTCCTGTAACTTTGCTGTAATCCCTTGTCCCAGGCTTGCAAAGACAGTCTTACTTCTTCCTTCCAAGCAGCGTATCTTTTGCTTCGTTTTCTTGCCGTCGTTTTCTTGCCGTAGTGCATTAGCAAGGACTTGACGCGTGTCGTTGAGAAGCACTGGTGTGAGGGACCTTCCCGCCTTGTTCCTTATCTTAGTTAGAAGTTTCGAGTTTCTCACCATGAAGTGTGATGTTAGCTGTAGGGTTTCTGTGGACTGTCTTGATCAGTTGAGAATGTGACCCTTATTCCCAATCTACGGAGAGTTTTTATCATGAACAGATGCTGGATGTTGTCAAATGCTCTTTCTACATGTGTTGACGGTGACCCTGTGATTTTCCTTTTCAGTCTGTTGATGCAGTGGGTTACGTCATCGATGCTCAGATGTTGAACCAGCCGTGCACACCTGGGATAATCCCACTTAGTAATTGTGGCAAACTTATTTTATACATTGCTGGATTTTATTTGCTAATATTTTGTTGAAGATTTTTGCATCCGTGTTCAGGAGTGCTGATTTTTTACCCCAAATCAGACGTGCCAAACACCCGGCGGACCCAGATGTCCCCCCCCAACCCAGCTGACCCAGACGTCTCACCCACCCAGCCTCCGCACTCCCAGTCCAGTAGAAGCTCAGTCCACTGGCCTCCTCAGCAGGTTGGAATGACACTGCCCTGTTTCCTGCGCCCCCACCTGGGCTGAAGCCACCATCATCCCCCACCAGGTTGACAGCAGTGGCCAGAGCCCTTCCACAATCAGGGGGCCTGTCTGTCCCTACCTGACACCCTGGGCACCCAGAACCCCCCGGCTCCTTGCCTGGTCCTGGCCCCCACTCTGGCTTTGCACAGCCTTCGAAGATACTCCTCTGCCTGGAGCTAATGCCCTGGGTGTTTGCAACCCGCCCCTTCCCATCCCTCAGGTCTCGTTGAAATCTTGCCTCCTTCAGGAAAACCCCCAGGATCTCCTGGCCAAGGGCCCCTTGTTCTTGCCCCTGGCTGCATGGCTCTGTTCTCCCAGCCCTCGCGTGGGTCATGCCGCCTTCGCTGTGGGCACTTCGCAGAGTGGGATCGCAATCGGACCCCAGACTGGGCTGCTTGGTACCAGTCAGGACCAGACATGCACAGAAATCGAGCATCAGCTTTTGGAAACTTGCAGCAAGGTCTTGCCTGCTGTCGTTCCCTGGTAACTCATTTTTGTTGCATTTTACAAAAGCATCAGTGCGTGATGGAGATTTTATTGAAAAGCAAACTGTTGGTCTTTCTGCAGATGGACTGGACAGCTGGATAAGTCCCTGCCTCAGGGCCTTCCCTCTCTCTCTGAACACAGGCTCCACGCACGGGGCAGGCAGGCCTAGGCCAGCACCACTCCCAGGACCATAACTGCCCAGTGGTTGGGGCGCAGAGAGTGAGTGGAGCTCACAGAGAATCCCAGGGCCCCTGGTCCCCACCTCCCGCCACCCTTGCACCAGACCAAGGGCCAGCTGCCCAAGCCACGCGCCCAGAGCGCGGCTGCCCCTCCCTCCAGGAGGGTGGGAGCACCTGTGTGACACCAGCCAGCTCGCAGGGCCTCTTCTAGAAGGTGGCAGAGCTGCTGCGTCTTTCTTGGGTAGAGGAGAGCACAAGGGCGCCACCGATCGCGACGTCCTTGGCCGCACTCCTCCAGACCTCGAGGCAGCTGTCCGTGTCCCCGGAGCGTGCGGCGCAGGCAGCAGGCAGGAAGGTGCTTCCCCTTCTCCTTCCCTCACAGACGGCACAAGCTCATCATTCTCATCTGTGTAGCACCTTACACCTCTGCAGAGTTTTTTCAAAACGTTGGAAAACAGATGATCACGTCTGTTTCTGTAGCCGCGTGAGAGATTTTCATTAACAGGATCGGGCAGGACCATCTGTGTATTTAGTGGCAAGTTTGCCACCAGCCGCGAGTTTAGAACTTTGAGACGGTAGCCGAGGGGGGTGGGTCTCACCTGTCTGCAGGCTGCCTGGGAGGGCTGGGGCGTGCCGAGTCCAGAAAGCAGGGCTGGCTGGGCCTCCAGCGGCCCTCGGAGCTGCTCAGCCGGCTCCCCTCCCCTCTGCGGTTTCCCACAGCCCAGATTAAATGGTAACCAAGACAGAGAACTGTCCAGAAAAATTGGTAGCCGGAAATCTCTACTGCCCGCTGGCTGTGTGTCCTCGGACAAGTCAGTCCACTGCTCCAAACCCCAGCATTCTGGAGAAGCTGCAGCTGGTGAGCTCCCAGGGCGCCCGGTCCTCCGGGGCAATTAGCCACGATGGAAGGTTCTGGAGGATGAACCGAAGCACGGTAAATCCACAGCCAGGACAGGCCCCGTGTCCTCACGCTGCGTCTGAGTCAGCTCTCCTGTGGCGGAACCCCCTCCCGGCAAGCTGCAAGTGGTATTTTCGCACGGCGTAATTAAAGCTAGTCCACGAGCAGGGACGTCGCCTAGTGAGCTGCACAGCCCCGGCCTCCGGGGCTCCCCGGCTCCTAAGGTGGCAGCCTGCGGGGGGGCTGGCGGGCCCCGGTGAGGCCGGGCGGGTGCCGGGGGGGGCCAGGGCAGGCGGACAGCCTCGTGCATCCGACAGACATGTGCTCGGCGTGGCCGACGCGGTGAGCTGCCGGGTGCACACTCATTCGCTCGCTAAACAAACACACGCCATGAGCCACCTACTTGCTGGGCTCTGAGCTGGGCTCTGGGGCTCGGGGGGCCCGGACGGCAGGCCCACCCTCCCGGAGCGGGCTTGCAGGGGGAGGCGTCCTGGGCCTGCTGTAACGCAGACACATGCCTCATGGCTTAAAAGAACGGAAACGTATGACCTTACGGTTCTGAGGTCAGAGGTCCAAAATGAGGCCAAAGCCAAGCAACGGGGGGGACAAGGTGTGTGGGGCATCTGGCCTCATCCTACATTGGGGGCCTACCCCACCCCTACTTCTCACCCCCCTCCCTGCACCCCTTCTCACTCACTCCTGTGTCAGGACCTGCTTATGCAGAAAACAGTCCTCCTATCCCATGTCTGGCCCTGCTGGAGGGTCCCCTCCCAGGGACAGTCCCCTCCCAGGGACGGCCCCTAAGCCCACCGCAGGGTCTGGGCGGGGGAGGGGCAGCAAGCGGTGGGGAGGATGAGGCCCAACATGAAGGAGGAGGTGGCCCCAGTCACAGCAGGGCTCCTTGTGTCCCGCCCATGCTGGACGCCAGGGCCCCAGACACCTGTCCCCCAGCCTCCAACAGAGTGAGCTTCTCGGCAGTGGCCAGAGGTCTTGAATGGGCAAGAAGTCATATTTTTTTAATGTTAATGAACTAATGGAAACAAATAGCTGAGCCGTCCTCGGCTCACCAGGGACGCCCAGGCTTTGAGACTGAGCAATTAAGGCCAAGAGAGGCTCTAGAAGCTTCCGTGCCGCCAGAGTCGGTTAGACAGAGTTGTTTACCTCAGGGTAAACCTGGACCCCTTTTCTCACCCTGATATTTCAGAAGAGCCCAGTCTTTACGCTATCTGGCCAAATGCACAAAGTACGCACACACACACACAAAAATGAGGCTTTTGAATGTGCTCAGCGGAGACCGGCCTCCCTGCCCCTGGATGTTTGTGGGGTTTGCTGAGCTGGGGCCACGGACGGGCCACAGAGCAGGAAGGTGGTCTGGTCCCGAGCCGAGGGCTGGTGCAGAATCACTGGGTCCTGTTGCCCTCTCTGCGGCCACAAGGGAGAAGGGCTGATGCTGCCAGGCTCCTGGGGAGGCACCACCCGCCCCTTCTCCAGATCCTTTGTGCGTCGCCATCCCTGAGGCCA
Organism: Martes martes; assembly: GCF_963455335.1. Lineage (NCBI taxonomy): Eukaryota > Metazoa > Chordata > Mammalia > Carnivora > Mustelidae > Martes > Martes martes. The sequence continues at coordinate 1,880,196 of NC_137896.1, read as the reverse complement.
CATCCTTGTCCTTGTTCTTTCCTACAAGGCGGGGCCACTGAAACAGGGTCCCTCGGGGTGCTAGAGGACACGTTTTGGGTCACACCCAGGTGTCACAAGAGGACAATGTCCATCCCCCCTGACCCCCTGCTGGGAGCGGTGCCTGGGCTGCCTCACCCCAGATCCTGGTCTGCGGAGTGGGACACCCCACCCCAGGCACTCACAGCAGAAATGGCACCATGCTGCCCACCCTGGGCACGGCCGGGGGACCCCAGAAGAACATTCGTGTTCATGCAAAGAGTGAAGGTCCCAAGCACCGTGCCCTCAGCTGCCCGGGACACCGGATGGTCCTGGTGAAGCCTGTCCACCCACCCGCCGCGTCCCACTGCCCCTGCTCGCCGACCTGTGCTCTGGCCTCAGAGATCATTGCCTCGGGACCGCTGGGGCTTCTAGAAGCATCTGGCTCTCAGACGTCGTGATTCACTGGGTTAGGTCGAAGACAGAGTCTGTCTCCTCGCTTTGACGCCACCATTCCCAGCACTGTGGTTAGTAGGAAATGACAACGCCCGGGGGACTCGAAGTGCCCCTGGGCGCCCTGAACCATGTAAACACGGCACTTGGGGGCACCTGGGGGGCTTAGTCAGTGAAATGTCTGCCTTCAGCTCAGGTCATGATCCCGGGGTCCTGAGATCGAGTCCCTCATCGGGCTTCCTGCTTGGCAGTAAGCCTGCTTCTCCCTCTCCCTCTGCCTACTTGGGCTCTCTGTCTCTCTCTGTCAATTAAATTTAAAAAAAAAGAACTTAAAAAAAAAAAACCACGGCACTCAGCAGACACGAGTGGCCTTAAGTCCGTGGAACCTGGTGTGGCGAGGGCCCTCGCCGCCACGCGGGGGCTGACGGGGTTACTGGCAGAAGCAGGTGACCAAACCGCGTCCAACTTCTTAATGTTCCCTGCAGCCCAATGGCTTTGCATTTGAAAGTAGTACACGATCGTGGGCTTCGAGGGATTCTAATCAGAGGGTTTTTTCTTTTAAGTCTTGGCAGTTTTTGATCGTTATGAGCACAGGGAAAGACACAGCCGGCTGTGTAGGGCCCGGACGCACAGGAGCGCTCCACGCCGGGGGCCCGGCGGCACGTCCTCCAAGGTACACGCCCGCCGCGGGGGCCTGTCGGGTTTTATTCCCTGCTCTCGACAACACAAGCTGTTTTTCCCCCGGAAGAGCATGTAATGTACAGAAACATTAGGGATATTGCAAAATGGTTGCATGACATAACTGTGGAAATATTTCACCAAAGCATTAACCTTCCCTCGCCGCCCTCCCTCCCGACCCAAAGAGATCATTTCTCCCCGTCTTTATCTTGTTTCTCTGTGTAATTGCTGCTTTAAATCACAAAGCCCCGCGAGTTACGAATGCAGAATGCACACGGAGCCGCGTTGAGAGCCGCCCGCTCCCGTCCCCCGGAACCGGGACGCCGGGCAGGTGCGAGGAGCGGCGTCCTCGTCCCCGAAGTGCGTGTGCACACGGCACTAGTGCTGTCAGACCAGAGGGGGCCGTGGCTTTCCGTGGCCACCTTTGTTCTTTCCTCCTGAAGAATGGATAATTCCTGCGAGCTGGTGTTTCACTCATTATTGTTTTTTAAATTACGTTACGCTTTGCAGCCCCGAAGGTTGAGATAAAGACGTGGCGGGTGGGGAAGCCCCTTGCTTTTGTTACGAGGAGGGAAGGTGGTGAGACCTGGCTCGCCCTCACTCGCAGAGTTCAGACGCCCCCGTGGCCCCTCGGCATCGTGTTATTGTGAACCTCGGTGTGTGGTTCTCCCTCCAGCCGGGGCGTCCCCAGAGGCGGGAAGAGGCCCCATTCCTCCCACTTCCCGCCGCCTCCGGGCGAGGCAGTGCTCGAGCTCGAGCCCGTGCCCGTGGCCTCCGAACGCCAGGCTTCGTGCTGGGCTTCTCCCACCGCATCTCACGTCATTCCGGCAAACACCCTTCAAGCCAGAGCCGGGTCTGAGAGAACGACCATTAGCTCGGCGACTCCCTCTGGGCAGCGGGTCCAGAAATCGGACTGTGGGCCCTGGGCTCAGGCCGCGTGGTTGGGGGTGATTGTGCTGGGTCAGATAAGATGCTCAGAGACGTTTGCACGCTCGCCAGAGCCACACAGCTTCCTCGCTGGCTCCCGGGCCTTACCTCTTGGCAAGGCGGCAGACTGCATGCTTTGTACCTCGGCGCACACAGTAAGAGCTGATCACATAGTAGGGACCCAGCAAGGCGGACTGGGGCCTCCTGCCCAAATCTCTTCTCTCAGCAGCCAGAAAGTCAGGTCCGAAGGCTGCCTTCTCTGCCAGGTGTGTCTTCTTTCTAGGGAAGGTCCAGGCCCCTTCCTTCACCGTCTCGGAACACACACTCAGCGGGAACAGGGCTCCCTGGGCACAGACCGAGGCGGGGTCGGTGAGGTCGGCCGGGTGGGCAGGCCAGCCAGCCCGCCCCAGCGCGAGAGCTCGAGCGGCCGTGGGTGATGCCAGGGTTCTCCCCCTGCCTGCAGCCTCCTCGGCGCTCATGTCTAAATCATCTGAAAAAAAATCACTCCTGCTTCATTGACCTTTCTGCAAATTTTAATTTACACTCAGGAGTAAAATGTCATATAATTTTTATGCATCTGGCGGAGCTTCTTCACTGCTGTGTTAAAACAACAATTCTTTATCAAGATTTCGTGTCGAACTTGTACGAAGGGTAACTACCTCGGGATAAACCTTTCATTTGCGTGATGCTCCCCACGGGGCGCCCTTTGGGGGCAGGTCTGCAGTGGCTGCGTTTCTCTGTAAGGGGACGTCGGCGAGGTCTGGGGATCGGGTCAGGGACCCTGTGAGGCCAGAATCCGTTGCCTCCAAAACGGCTTCATTAACTGGCTCTTTTTCCTGCCCGAGCAGAATCACCAGAGTGTAGCGGAGACGGGCAGGAACCTGCAGAGACACAATTCTGCGGCCCCCAGCCCCACGCGAGACTCTGTGCCCCGGGGGTGGGGATTCACGGCAGAGAACCGGGGTGTGTGACAGTGTGGGTCCCTCTTCTGCTCGAGGATAGAAAGCTGGCACACCACAGCCCGTGCCTTTGGGAATCCGACACCGAATGTGGGGAGAGGAACACACCAGAACACACCCGGAGAGCCTTGCAGGCCACGTGCAGGCATGTGCCCCCGGCTCGGGAGGAACGGCAGCCGTCTCGCAGGCAGCCGCTGAAGTGGCTTCTTCAGATGCAGGACTTGCTCTGGGCGTGACTCTCTGAGATCCGTTGTATTTACTGTGGGGAAGACATTGTAGTTCGGGAGAGTAACAATGTCTCTACACGTTGTGGTGGGAATGCCCAGCGGCGCTGATGGTCACACGAGCAGCCGTTGGGAAACGTGCCGTGTCCGCGTTAACTGTTAGTGACACGGAGTCCCTCTTCTGTCCTCGGGACACACGGCAGCGTCTCACTTCCTCGCGACTTTGGCGTGAGGCTGACCACAGGATTTGCTTTGGCCGGTGCGATGGGAGCCGAGGCAGGTTCGTCCCTCCCAGGAGGGGACAAACGGCCAGTGAGGATTCCCTAGGCAGAGACCCCCAGCTGGCCCATGGCCACATGTCACGTGGCTCGGGAGCTGTTTGTTACTTCCGCCTAACCGAGCCTCACGCTGACTGATACCCCCAGAATTACCAACACTCCGCGTAAGGTATGCGGGTCTCCTGGGCCTTGCAGGACTTGCCAGGCCCTCCACTGCTCTCACTGTTCCAGAGGGACACAGAGGGACACAGTGTCCCAGAGGGACACAGACAGGAAACCATGCCCTTGCCCCGCCCCCAGCTTGGACCCATGTTTGTTGGATGTTCCTTTGACAATGATGTGACGCATAATGTGTGGCCGGGGCGCCCCGCAGGCTCCGTCGGTAGAACACGTGACTCTTGATCTCGGGGTCGTGAGTTCCAGCCCCACAAGGCAGAGGTCACATTAAAGAAAAATTAAAAAAAAGAGAGAGAGAACGTGACCACATCCTTCTAGCTCTTTAGAAACAAGACTGGGATCAGGACCCACCCAACAGATGCTCGAGGCCTTTGCTTCCCTGGGGTGGCCTTTGACTGAGGAAGAAGGGAAGAGAATGTTGCCCAAAGACCGTTAAAAAGAGGAATCATGTGTTTTCTTTCCGTTACCCCCACGGAAGCATTTCTAGTCATGAGTCCAACAAACGTGTCCCCGGGTCCCGTCGCTCACAGAGCCCACTGCGTAGTCAGAGGCCCGTCCGGGAAGGAGCTCACAGGGCACCAACCGTGGCCCCATTTTTTCTGAAGAGCCTCTTCGTGACACCCCATGACACCCCCACAGCCTTGCGGGGCCCCAGATGGGCCCAGGGCACGGTGGACTCTGGGCCTCTAGGGGACTGTCCTCCTTGTCCAAGGGCATCCTAGTGAGGTCGGACTGGCCCTGCCCTCCGTCCAGGCTCCTCCTCCATGGGGATCCTCTTCAGGCCCCTCCTGGGGCACTCCTAGGACCTGGCACCACCAAGTCCCCGACGAGCTGCTATTTTAGACGTATCTGCGTGTCCGCTGAACCTCCTCGGCTCGCTCCCTTGACGCGCGTCTGCACTTTGCCCAAGGCCGGCTCACCCGTGGAGAGCAGGGGCCTTGAGGGCAGACACCAGACACTTCCGCCCTTGGTGTACGCCGCCACCCCCCACCGCTGAGGGTCTGCTCATCTCGGGGGGGGAGGTCCCTAGATATCTCAAAGCCAATGTGAGCCCCAGGTCTGATTATGTGAGCCCCAGCGATGGAGGCCCAGGCTGTCGCGTGACTGAGAGAAGGGGGACATGGGTTTGCCCTCCCTCGTCCTTTCTATTTACTTTAGAAAAATGGCTGGCGGCTGGCCTGGGCGTATTTACAGAGGGAGCAGGGTGGTCAAGTTCAGGGTCGTGTTTACGTTCCGCCCCCGCACACCGAAGCTGAGGATGCGCTGGGCGCGTGGGGCCGCCGGCGCCGGAGGGCGGGCGTGGAGGTCGGACCGTCCCGACGCCGCGCTGTGTCGAGCCGTCCCCACGCCTGTGGAGAGCGTCCCCGTCCCAGCGTGAGAAGTGTGTGCACCCTCCCGTGTGGGCACTGGCGGCCTAGGTGTGTGCCGTAGCCACCCCGCCGCTGGCTGGAGGCCACCACGGTTGCAGCCACAGAGCTCAGACCCCCGCGTCCTGCCCAGACTCTGGTCAAGACTCCTCCCAGAACCCCGAAGACTTCGGCATTTGTGAGCTCAGAGCCGTGGGAAGAAGTCCTCAGGCTTCTGGGTCCCGGGGTGCCCACGCCCTCCCACAAAATCCGACGGGGCTTGTCCCCCTACAGCTCGCAGTCAGCCCCGGCCCCGACGTCCGGCGCCCTCCCATCACAGGAGCAGGTAGGCTCACCCCACACTGTGGGGGCTGTGTGCGGTCCACATTGTCCACCTGGGGGCTTGCACCTGGACGGTTCCACTTTGAGGCTCGAACCCCTAACTTTCCTTCCTCGTATGTCCATCTGCGGCCCAGGGCAAAGGGTAAAGCGTGTTTTGTTCATGTGCATGTTTGTAATTTACACTGTTTTGCCCAGAAGATGTTCTCCAGCACCTCTGGGGTATAGGTGAGTCAGTGAGGGGAGCTGTGTTCCCGTCTGCACCATCTGCCCCTGCAAACACCCAGCTGCAGGGTGCCAGGGGCTAGTGGAGAGCACGTGCGTGCACGTGCCAACACACTCCCATGTGCACATGCGTGCGTGTGTCCCCTGCCCCGTTCCCTTTGCTCAGAGCCAGGAGTCTGCCTTCCTGACTGTCCCTGCCCTTCTCCTCCCTGTCTGCCTTATGCCCCTCCAGAGCTCTGAAAGTCCCAAAGCCGTCCCATGACATCCCCCTTTTCTGTCCCCCCCAACTAGAACGGCCACACCATGACAACAGGGTGTAGGCTTTGCCCACCTTGTCTCCCCATTTTCGAGAACAGAGGTTCCCCAACGTGGCAACATGGGAGGGCAAGCCAGGCCAGGCAGTACATGGATGGACACAGCAGACAGGCAGACACAGCAGACGGACGGATGCCTCCCATGGATCTGCTCCTTCACCTGCCGGACGCTGAGCCCACAGGGGCCACGGTGGCCGCAGACCTTCCCAGGGTCCATGGCGGGGAGGAGCGCGGCAGGACACTGGTCCCGCACTCAGAGCCAGGGCTCCCTCTGCGTTCCAGCCCCTGTTGATGGCTCAGTGGCGGCGCCGTCCCACACCTTCCCGGGGCCCCAAATACCACGTCCTCCCCTGGTGTCCAGGGCAGCGCGGTGGGACCTGTGAGAAGAACCCAAGGACGGGCGGGGCGGCCAGAGCAGGGAAGCTTCCAGAGAGCAGCCCCAAACTGTCCTTTTGGTGGAACGGAGTGAACTCATAAGCGGGTCTGGAGACCTGCGGGAGCTGCTCCCCCTGCACAGAAGATGCGGGGGGGAGGAGGAGCAGGGAGGTGGCCTCCGGGGACAGGAAAGAGCCATCGCTACCTGGGCCGTAATTACAAATGATTTCATTAGCTGCGCCCTGACGAGAACACACTGATGAGAGGGAGCCTGGAGGTTCTAAAAATAGCCGGTCCTATTTCCTGGGCTGTGAAGGGCACCCCAGACCCGGCTCCCCTGAGCCCTGGCTGTCAGCCCCAGCGCCTCCCTCCAGCACCCCTCCCGTGCGCGGCGTTTGCCATGTGACAAGAGACCTGCCTCATTCCCTCAGCCACAGGCGTGCGTGGGGCCCGGCCGCCCACTCCCAGCGTCGGAGCGAGCCGTCCAGCCTTGGGGGGGCGAGCCGTCCATCATTGGGGGGCGAGGCATCCATCATGGGGGGAGATGAGCTGCCCGTCCTCGGGAGGCAAACCAGCCATTGTGGGGGGCGGGCACGAGCCGAGCTGTCCATCGTCGGGGCAAGCCGTCCATCGTGTGGAGGGTGTCCAGCACAGGGGGGCGCAAGCCGTCCATTGTTGGGGTGAGCTCTCCAACGTGGGGAGCGAGCCATCCGTTGCAGAGGGTCGCCGGGGGGCGGGCGGTCCATCATCGGAGGCAAGCCATCACGTGTGTGCTGAGCAGTCCATCGTGGGGGGCGAGCCGTCCACTGTTGGTGGCGGGGCAGGCCGTCCGTCATCTGTTTGTGAACGGACACCGGTGTGTGGTTTTCACACGTGAATCTCGTCGTGGTGAGACAGTGGGAGAAGGATAGAATGTCCCAAACCCGTGAAACCAGCCAGCCCTTCCTCTGCCCGGTTCTGCCACTCAGGGATGACCGTGGTCACCTCTGGAACAGAGGGAAGGGGGTGCTCCTGGTTGCACATCGGGGGGTCGTTGAACCTGTTTCTTCAGCCTGTTCTGGAAATGAGAGTCACGAGAGTCACCAGGATTCAGCCAGGGACTGGACTCCCGGTGCCTGGCAGGACACCCGAGTGGACAAGCGGGTCAAGACTGAACGAGTGAAAGAAAGAAAATTCAAAAAATGTTCGTTTGTGATGGTTCATAGAATGTGAGTTTCAGATATTCGATAAAAACACACCCTTCTCTTCTCGATAGTCAATTACCCCTATTTCTCCAGAGAATCAGACGGACTCCCAGAACCTTGGGTGAGAAGGCAGGGGTCCAGACAGGGACACCCACCCCTCTAGGACTCAGGGAGCCCCATATCCTGGAGCACGGCCCAACGTCTGTGGCCATCAGGATGACTCCCACATCCCCGCACATGGAGGTTTGCACCGAACGGCCCTCCCTCCCTCCGGTAACCCTGGGCGGAGCCCGCGCCCTGGCCTCCTGGCCCTCGCTGGGAAGCACGGCCCCCCCAGCCCTCCTTTCTAGAGCGGGAATGACCAGCCATCAAGGCCACGAAGGACGGCGTCCTCCAGGGCTGCCTGTCGCGCCCCCAGCCTGGCTGCACGTGCCTCGGTCAGGTCCTGCCCGCCCCCCCTGCCGGTGTGGGAGGGCCGGTTTCTTTGGAGACGTCACCCAGCTCAGAGTCTCCGCGGGCTGTTCTGATGGGCATCTGTGTGGCTTACTGATGAGGAGCTCCGACGGCGGTCTTGACTGCCTCTGCGGGAGGGATCAGTGCCACAGACAGCCCCCCTTGCGTCCCGAATCTTTCCCCCCACCCCGTTTCTGCATCTGCAGCGCCCTGCGTCTTTGTTTTCCTCCAACAAAGGACAGTTAAATAGTACCAGAACCTGGAGAACTCGTCCGGTCCCAGAACGGGTCCCAGACTCGTCTCACGCCCCTGGTCCCCCCGCGGGGGCCGCGCACGCACGCTGCTGCAGTCACGGGGACACCGCCCCTCCCCGCGGTGCCCCTGGGTTCCGCGCCGCACCGTAGATGTTAACAAGGGTCGCCGAGAGCCTCCAGGGCAGTAATGGGGCTTGGGGTGTGCTGGAAGACACGGGCCACTCAGACGAGGGCACACATCTGTCGCCGCCTTGGCTGATGTTTCTTGGACGGGAAGAATGTCCTCGGAGAAATGAAGTCAGTGATGGTTGGAGCGTGGCGCTGGATTCATGAGGAAGAAAGCCCGAGGGAGAAGCGGGTTTTATGCTCCTGCCGTAAATGAAATGGCACGAGAGAGGTTTCAATGTTTTGCTTTCAAATGGGATTTTTAACATTTCAGAGCCTGTGTGTTTTCTCTGGAGAAGGAATGTATAACGGATAGTGAATATCCATTTTTTAATAGACCTTTTTTAAGGCAATCTTAGGTTTATGGGAAGATAGAGCAGAAAGTGCAGGGAGTTCCCTCCCCCCACACACACGGTTCCCCCACCACGCGCACCTTGCCTTGGTGGGGGATGTTACCGCCGAGGAGGCCGTGTCGATGGGTGGTTATGAACTGAAGCCGTGGTTTGTATTAGAGTCACTGCTGATGGTGCATTTTCCGTGGGTTTGGACAATCGCGTGACATGAGCCGTTGGAGCGTCACGCAGAGTGTTCCCGCTGCCCTCGAGGAGTCCGCGCCCCGCCCGTTCCTCCCCGGCCCCGGGCAAGCACTGGTCTTCTGCTGTCTCCTGGGCTGTGCTTTTTCCGGAATGCCGCAGCGTTGGGGTCCCGCGACGTGTGGCCTGTTCGATGGCCTTCATCCACTTAGTGATGGCACCTGGTTCCCCCGTGTCCTCTCAGGGCTGCTCAGTTCACTGCACGTTCATGTTTGAAGCTAAGGGAGACGGGACGTGTGCATCTCTTCCAGCCACATCTCCCAAGCACCCACCAGGTGCTGGGGACCCTGGGGGTAGGTGCTGGAGGTGGTAGGGCAGGGGAGCCCGAGCTTGCAGACCGGCGGCAGTGGCTGGAGCCGTGATGAAGCACGCAGGGTGACAGCCTTGGGGACAAATGGGACCGCGGCCCACAAGCTGCAGGGGCAGGAGCTGGAAGGGTGGCCGGCGCCGGGCAGGAGAGAGCATCCCCGTCCACAGCGTGGCGGCAAGATAGTGCCGTACATTGTGGGACAAACAGGCCCGGGGGGGCTGAGCCGTCGGCCGCGAGGAGGAGGGACAAGCCAGGTAGCCAGCGCGGCTGATGGTGGAGATGCCTACGCCACACAGGCCCCTGAGGGTGTGCACCCCACGCTCTCCTGGGACACGGGGGACGGTTAGGCGCTGCCGGGAGGCCGATGCACGGGCACACTCCGTGCACAGAACAAACCTGGGTGTTAGTATTCGTGCTCAGACAGGAAGGACTGAACCAATATGGAATGAATTAGCTCCACCGTGTGTCCCCACCACGGCTGGCATGGAGACGAGGGTCAGGAGGAGGGCGGAGGGGTGTGTATCTGTGGTCCGAGGTTTGCAGGGGAGGCTCTGGTTCTTGTCGGAACCTTACAAACAGCCCGGCAGGGAGTGGTTCCAACGGGGACAACAGGCTGAGCGGTCAACCGGGACCCGGGTGGGGGCTGGGAACGCCAAGGGCCCCAGGGTCAAGGCGTCTTCAGGCTGGGGAGGAAGGGTCGCCTTTGGATTGAACACACATCAGTTTAAACGGGAGGAAGTACAGAAAGCCATCACAGTGGGGCCCACAGTGGCCACTTGGCCGTCCTTGCCAGGACACTAGCTACACCCTCAGGTTCACATCCCTGAGGCACAGGTCCCTGCACAGGGGGCCTTCCTCCAGAGAGTCAGTGGGAGAAGAGTCACCCTGGGGGCCCTTGGCACAGAGTGGTCCCCACCATGGCCCCTGGTCGGCCCTGACCCCCTTTCAACCTTGATCTTCACTCCAAGCTCCTGCTGCCCAGGGCTACCCTGACCCTCTCTGGTTCCCCAGCACCTGTTTGGTGCCTGGACCATGGAGGTGCAGTGAGTGTCGGATGGAGGGAGGGAGGGCTGGCTGGGCGGGTGAGCGGGGAGCTGAGAACGGTGAGGTGAGCGGTGAGAGCGTGAGAGTGGAGGAAAGAAGGGATGGGAGGGAGGGAGAGAGGGAGGGAGGAGGGGGACGGGAGGACAGAAGGAAGACAGACTCCGTGGGGTGAACGTCCCTCAGCGCAGCCCCAGCTACAAGCTCACCTCTGGCTCATTCGATCTTTCTCAGTTCACCTAACAAGAAAAATAATGAAAAGGCATGTTTCATAACCACAATGCAATTTCCAGTAGGAAACACAGCCTCCCGCCCCTGTAAATGTCAGGCAGGCCCCTGCCGGCAAGGAAGGGGTCCACGCACCCCTCGCTCCCGTTCCCCATGCGCCAGCACCCACCTCGCTCCTCTCACCCCTTGGGCAATTAAAAGTGATGAGGGTAAAGGGTTAAACGTCGAGCCTGTCAGTGTGGGGGGCTGCCGTGCTTCCCGGTCTCCTTCTCCCGTCTCCCACATACGCAGCCGATGAGCCTGGCTGCACACGTCGGCGGAGAGCCCACAAGGAGCCAGTGGGGCCAGGCCAGAGGAGGGGATGAGTTTTGAAGCAAGAATTTTGCCCCATCCTGGAAAAACAAAAGAAGCTGCACACAGTGAGTTCAAATCGTCATGATCCTCAGTTTCAGAACTGGCCGGAGCCCGGACCCCGAGCCGCAGATCCCAGCACTTGGAAAGGATGTGAGATTCGCACCAGCTGCAAGTTCCATGAATGCACTAAATCCTAAGAAAAACGTGATAGCGTCAGGCTTGCTGCGTGCTTTGCATTTGGGGCACCAATTCGGGAAGCATTCAAAGTGCCCGGGGCCCATGGGGAGAAGGATGGCGTGTCACGGGGGGTCAGTACGGGCTCGTGGAATTACTCACGTAAATGGATGCATTCCAGACCGTAATTAATCGTCTTCTAGGGAGTTCGGTCGGATCGCACCACAGCGGCGGGCTGGGGCAGTTCGTTTTCCTGGCGTTCTGTGTGTTTGCGACCCTCCTGGGAAATTCGGGAAACTCGGAGCCATGCAGCTGTCCGCACGTGGACACAAGCAGCTCGCTCAGATCTTAGGCAGTCATGCAAGTAGCTTCTGGAATTTGAGCTCAGACGTGGCCTCCTTCATGTAACGTCCCTTAACACCCGCATGCCCTCCCTGCCCCTCACTTAGGACCCCGGGGTTTCTGCACCTTGTGCGCGGCCGGAACGTCATGCGCCTTTCTCAGTGGTGTCAGTGCATCTGTCCCCCTCCCGCCGTGAGCCCTCTGGTCTGTGCACGGGACAGGGAAGGTGAGAGATGGGGCCAGGGAGGGAGAGGACCACACGCCTCGGCTGGTCCTAAGGCCGCCGGGACTGAGGAACACGCTCTTCCAGGGAGATCCTTCCCCTGTCGGTCCTGTAGGCAAGAACAGGGGACTCAGGGAGCCCCGGAAACTGTTTTTGGGGACATAGGACCCACTCGCCATAGATTTCCCCATTTCAAAGTGAATAGCTCGGTGGCGTTCAGTGTGTTTGCGATCTGGAGCGGTCACTGCTGTCTAGTTCCAAACATCTTCCCACGCCCCAGCAGACCCCATTCCCACCAGCGGCCACTCTTTCCTCCTCCCCCAGCCACCATCCATCTGCCTTCCAGCTGGGCTGGCACCAGCTCCCTCATGTGCGTGGGCAGTGGGGACGGTCACCAGGTGGCCTCATGGCAGGACATTTAGGAAGATGTCATCAGGGGCTGCAGCCAAGCCGGACGGATGACCCGTGCAAGGTCCTCCCGGGGGTTCCAAGACAAGGGTGGGTGAGTCCCAAGGCCCCTAGGGACAACCTCACCTCCTATCACCCTGGATACCTCCCTGCCCGGGGCCCGGGACCATGCGTCCCTGCTGGGGGAACCCTCGCCCACATGTCCTGTTCCTCTTCCTTCGCACCTTCTGTTCCTGGTTCTTGAAGTTCTGTGTCCCCAGCGGGTGGGTCTGTGGCGGGTACTGGAGCCTTCTGCTCAGGGTCCTGTGATCCACTGTCACTGGGTTTTGAGGGCGCGCCTCTGAAGTCACAGTGCTGGGCTCCCAGCTCCGCTCACTGGGCTGTTTCTGTGGTCAGAGGTTGTAACCCTCTCTTAACATTGGCCCCAAAAGGGGCGTCACGTCCACTCAGGATCCTCCCTCGTTCCAGAGGCTGCTGCGTGCCCGGCGGCCCTTTCCCCCGGGGGAGTGCTCCGTGCAGGCATGGATTACCAGGATCACCAAAGCTGGGTGTCCTAGGTCAGCAGCCTCAGAGACCCCTCCCTTAGCCTATCCCTTGGAGTGTGGGGCCAGTCTTGCTTACCTTCTGGTCACCTGCAGCAGACCCTGCCGCAGTCACACTAGTTCTTGGGTCCTTGAGACCCTGAAATATCTCTGCCACAGGACCTTTGCACGTGCTGTCCAGGTGGCCTGCCCAAGCCTCGCAGGAGCACTCTCATCCCTAGGTTCTTAGGGGAAGCACTCCCTGCCCCACCAAGTCCAGGTCAGGCTCTCACAGAACCTGGCTCCTTCTCCACCGGCGTGCCCCCTTGGGAGCCTTACCTTTCTGGTGTAACGACTTGGTTAATTTCTGACCCGCGCCATACTCCGACCTCTCCCTGGCAGTGACTGTCTTTGGCTTCTGCTGACTGTTGAATCCATGAGCGAATCCTATCTGTAGATGAGGGTGAGTGGGGCTGCCCACCTGAGCGCTGGTGTGCGGGGTCGCCTCCATCACAGGGCAGGGCCCCCTCGTGGGGGAACAGGATCCACGTGGGCTCTGGGAGACGGAGCACACAGGGGTCCCCCTGGGAAATGCCAACCAAATAGGCCCCTGAGCGGGCCTCGGCCTGTACTCCGGGATGGCAGAGTCCAACGTGCATACAGCGCAGAGGAGACCCGCATGTGTGACAGGTGGTGGCCGGGGGCACACCTGCCGCTTACTGCACCAGCGCGTCCCAGCCGGAGCATGACCGGCCGCGAATGCCCACCAGGCTCCCCTCGGCTTGACGGACCTCCTGGCGAGGGGCGGGGAGGCGGGGGCCGGCCGCGGAAGCAAAATGCTGAACTCCTTGCACATGGAGTAGCTCAGCCTCCCCGGGCCCAGCCGGGGCTCTCCCAGCGCTCGTGTTCCACCGGTGCGTCCCGATGAGGCGGACGCCGCCGTGTCTGCACGCGCTTCAGGAGCAGGGGGGACATCGGCAGGCAGCGGGCAGAGTGGCCTACCTTCTTCTCTGGGCATCTTCCTGGAGCAGAACATGGGCTTGAAAATCAAGTCCGTGCTGCCCAGGGCCTGCCCAGCGTCCACAGCCAGACTCCAAGGGCGGCTGCTCCCACGCTCGGGGCTGGGGAGGGGGGATGGGACCCCCAGGGGGCGGAGACAAGATCCCACAGGGTCAGAATCCCGAGTGCCGGCTGACCCCACTCATCCCGCCAGGCTCCCATCCCTGCCCCTGGGGACCTCCCGCCGGGTCTGGGGCCCCCTTCCCTGCTGACCCCATGGAAGCATCTAGGGCTCAAGCCACCTCGTTGTCTCTCTCCATTCGCCTCCCAGATGATCGTCCAGTCTGTTATTCCCCGGGAGACCCCAGGGCCAGGCACCAGGAGGACCCCAGATGTTTGTGGAGTGCATGACCCTGTATGATCTTGGCCAAGAGCCTTTGCTCCCCTAGGCCTGTCTCCTCAGTCAAAAGGATCACGTGCGTCCCATCCAGTGTCCGACAAGCAAGCATTTACCCATCTGTCCCACGCCTGGCGAGGCTCCTCCTGACCACAGCAAGGACAGGGAGAGAAGCTCGGAGAGGCCCCTGCTTGTCAAGCACAGACCTGGGTTCAAGCCGCGCCCCAAAGGGGCCTGGGCCGGTGTGGGCATGGCTGCAGCGCACACCTGCCCCATGGCGCCCGTGGCCAGGACCGTGTGGTGACATCGGCGGTCCCCAGCGTTTGCAGCACCAGGCACGGCCAGGTGCTGGCCTCCCCACCCTCCCGGGGCCAATCCTCGAGCGGGCAGACGGCAGCTGCCCACGGGCCTCCTCCCCGGCCTCCCCGCACCACCGCTGAGGGACCGGAGGCAGTGGGGCCATGGCGGTGTGTACTTAAATGATTGGATTTCGTGTCTCTCAGGACTCCTGTCTCTTGTCAAGTTTGTTTAAAACTAATGGAAGTAATTAGCAATCCACGGAGAGCCGCGGGCAGCAGGAGCGCTGCTATCCCACGTCATGGCCCAGGACACAGAGGAGCTCCCAGGCAGGTCTCCTTCGGGGGAGCCCGGGGGGGGACCTTTCCCCACGGGTGGGGCTGGGGCCACCGTCCAGGAGGGCCGGGGCACTGCGGGGTTGGTGACAAGGCGCAGGTACCGCCCAAGGCCAGTTTCTCCAATCAAGGCACAAAGTGTCCCCTGGAGAACCGAGGTGCCCACATGGGAGTCTCCCAGGGGGCCTCTGGGGACACACTCGGCTGAGCATCTGACTCCTGGTTTCAGCTCAGGTCATGATCTCAGGGTGCTGGGATCGAGCCCCACATCGGGCTCCCCCCTCCGCACGGAGTCTGCTTGGGATTGTCTTCCTGCCCTCTGCTCCTCCCACTTGCGGTTTCCTCTCTCTCTCTCTCTCTCTCTCAAATAAATAAATAAAATCTTAGGGAAAAAAAAAAAAAGGAGCGTCCCCCTGCCAGCTCGGCGTGGTTTCAGGAAGCCTGCAACACCCTGCCTCCGGCTCTTGCCAGCTTCAAGAAGGTGCGGAGTGTCTCTGGGACTCAGTTTCCTCATCTGCAGGATGGGGACGCCGCCAGCCAGCTGTGCCCAGCAGAGCGCCGGCGCCCGTTCCCGGAGAGCCTGGGGCGGAAGCAGGACGGACTCACGACCTGACGAATCAGAGCTGGAGCTTCTCTGCGTCTGCCGGTTTGCTCCGAAACACTGAGGGAAGCGTTTCTTCCCGAACCTCACGGGACTTTCATTTTTTTCTGAAAACTAAGGGAGAAATGAGATCAAAAACAAATACATCAAGGGAATTATTGACAGAACGTGTTAATGTTGGGAGGCTCACCCTCGCGGCCTGGGGTGCTGACGCAGCGGCGGCGTGGGGGGCTCTTTCCCGCGGGGACCCCTTACATTCAGCTGGACCAGATGTGTCTTCTCGGCCCCAGGGACGCGGTGGGAGGCCAGGACAGCGGCCCTGTCCTCGCACACTTGGCAGTCCAAGTGGACATGGGCAAGACACAGAAAGAGAGAATTCCAGACAGAATGCGGTGGGGCCGCGTGAGGGCCGGCGGGCGGGACTGCCGCAGCCCCAGGGTCCGGCTACTTCCCAGTGAGCAGGGCCGACCCTGCTAGAAACCCACAGAGTCCTGACCACACCCGCCGTCACGCAGACCATGGTTCCAAAGCTTGGGTGCCCCGAGTCCTGTCCCGAGCCAGTCTAGAAACCCACGCAGGGTGACAGCCACGCTTCGAACTGGGGCTGGCCTGGTCTACACAGGGGCTGGAAGGCACGCGGTGCCCGGCGGCGGCACCTTGGCCCTAAGGGTGGACAGGACAAGTCGGTACTCTGGGCCACGCATTTCCAGAAGTCTGAGATCGGCAGGCAGAAGCCCCATGCGGTGCCCAGGCCTGCGTGGTGGGGTGGCAGGGGTCCAGGCGGCAGGGCCCAGTGCCCGTCTGCACTCGTTCCCACGCGAGCACCATGTTACCCAGGCGGCCCCTCCGAGGGAGCCAGGTGACCAGCGGCTATGACCAGGCTCTTCCGTGTGCCCAAAAGGGCCCCCAGGGGAAGAGGTGCCCTCCCCCCGACCCCTCCCCCCGACCCGCAGCCCTGCTCTGGCGAGACCGGCCGGTCCCTGACAGACGGGCTGGAGAGACGCCGACCTTTAAAGCCCACAAAGACCTTCTGCACACGCGTGTGGGGAAGCACTGGTTTTATCGCGCAGGCCTGACTGCTGCGGGTTGCACGTCCCAGCGCTTTCGATGGTGCCATCTTTGCGTCCTTGAGGGTCTCCCCCACCTCTGGGACGCGCGTCGTCTAAGGGTCCCGGCGGACAGGGCTCCAGATTTCCCGCTGGAGCCGCATCTTTGCTTCCCTAGACGTCACCTAAACTCTGTGACTTCGGTTTAAACGCAGCGGTGTCGACGTTTAAATCCTCCCGCCGCTGCCCGAGGCCGTTCGCACTCCTAGAAATTCACACGTAGACAACAAGGAGCTTGTTTACGTACGTGGGGCTCATCTCCCAACATTCACGGAACCGTCGTGTTTATCTCTGTCCGTGACAGTTGGGTGTCGGGAATGACTGATCGGCTCGGTTCGTTGCTGATTTTAATTTGCTTGCTGTCAGGGCGCGCGGCGGTGGGAGAGCGGTGCGGGATTTTCTAGTCACTTGAAAGGAAATGCACTTATTCCTTCATGCCGGGGGGCAGGGGGGGGGCGGGGGGTGCTTTCCTGGAGCACGACCCGCCCAAGCCCCGGGTGCCCTCAGCGTCCGAGGGCCAGGCCTGTGAGCCCAGCAGTCCGTGCTCCTGTCCTCTCGGGCTGGACGGGGCAGAGGCGCCTGGCGTCCTCACGCTTGGAAACATTTTTACCGCAAGCCCACGAGTGAGAGGCGCCGGCAGCGGGAGACACGTGCGTGAAGTAGGTGAGATCCAGGCCCATACGCCTCATTTATTATTTCAAGACAACAACGAAAGGTGAACACAGGGGAAAAACACTTTATCAGACGTAACATCAACGTGCTTTTTTTTAGTTTCTGGAATAAATAGTAATTAAATCACGGAAGCTGTGACAGTGACGTTGCTTTAAAAAGCAGTCCTCCCACCATAACTGCCGAGAGACCCGCCCTCTATAAAGACCAGGTAACTTCATCCACAGTTTCTATCAGGGAATGTGACACCGGCTGCCGGAGCCCCCCCTTTTAGCGCGACATTGGCGACAGCTGCACACACACTTGGGTAGGAAACGCACCGATGTGGTCCCGGTCAACCTGCGGCTTCCAAGGGGTCCTTCCCGGCGTCTCGGTTCGACAGAGTCCTCAGCAGGGCCCATCGATGCGGGACCTAATTCCTGCGTGGGGAGCAAAGCTGTGCGCCGGGGTATCGGGAAACCCACGGCCCCCATTGCCCTGCGTCCAGGTCCTAAAACCCCTGACTGCCCCCAGGTCCTGCCCCACCTGCCCCGACCCAGTCTGCGGGGATCAGGTTGGGTCGCTGGCTGATAAGAAGCACCAGAGAGCACAGCAGGTCGGAGCCCCGGTCAGAACACCACCCTCCCGGCTCCTTCTCAGGGTGGAAACACATCCGTGGCGGGCGAGCGAGCAAGCTGGCGGCTCGGGGTTTGCAGGGGCTGGGGGGCGCGACTGGGGGGCAGCCGGGTGGGCCGTTCTCAGGCAGGCAGACCCGCCGGGCCACTCACAGACTCGGGGATACGGGCAGAGAGGTGGGTGTGCAGGGACGGAGCACAGCTGTTATTTTCCCCGCGTCAATCCTTGGGAGACCGAGAACCTGTGGCTAAACGGCAAGCACGCAAGCGCCTGTGTCCCCTCCGCTCGCCGCCCGGTCCTGACCCTGTCTCCCTTCCCACTTGCAGTTGCGTTCATCCGCTGTCTGGGGACCAGAGGGACGCAGTATGAGACCAACAGCACGGACTTCCAAGTCGAGGCGGACGGGACGGTCTTTGCCACCCGGGAGCTGTGGATCCCCTCCGAGCAGGTGGCGTTCACCGTGACCGCATGGGACCGCCAGACGGCCGAGCGATGGGACGCCGTGGTGCGCCTGCTGGTGGCCCGGCCCTCGTCTGCCCACTCCGCGCACAAGGTAAGACGTGACTTCACACGGAGCTTGGGGAGCATCCTCCCTCCCTCCGCAGAGGCTCCCCGGGGGTGGGACATCTCAGCGGGCTGTGCCAGCCCCAGGGGACCCTCTGACCTGCCCCCTTCCTGAGGGACGTCTGCCTCGAGGTCGGGCGCAGGGGCCCCACGCCCGCAGGAATGCACGGCGCTCGCCCTCCGGACGGTCTTACTTGTTCCCTCCCGTTCCTCACTGGGCGCCTGAAATTCTGGGGCCTCTCCTGCCTGCAGCTTGGGCCTCGGGTCTGGGGCTGGCTGGTGAGCAGGGAAGCACCAGCAGGGGTGGCCCTTACGACAGGTCCCAGCTGCTCAGTGCCTGGGGGTCAGCCCAAGTGCTGAAACCCTCTCGGGTACCGGGGGGACCCAGGGGCCATCGAAATTACCGTGATGCGTGTGCTGTGCGTCAGCAACCGAGAACACGCCTCTCGAAGCCACACCCTCCGCGGCATCCCCGGGCATCCCCTCGGAAAAGAGCCCTGGGAAGCAAAGGGTTAAAGCAAGTCGACCAGATTCCTTTCTGTGGATTTACCCGGAGCCTCACATAATTAATGTGCTGGGGTCAGTGGGGCGGGCGGGGGGGGGGGAGGGGAGCAGACTACAAGTTTCCCAAGCCTGCTGGTCAGGGAACCCTCTTCATGGAACGTCTTGTAAGGTAGGTGTGCCAAGGAACCCACTTTGGGAAAACAGCGGCCTGTGTTTTGTTTCATCTTGTTTGTAAACAACGTAGAGGCGGTTTATGTTAGGTAAGAGAAAGCCGTGACTCTGGTGGGTAGCTTTGCCCGCCGGTGATGAGCTGATCTGCCGGGGAAGGACGTCAAGTGCCCTCATGGTATGTCGATCTGGGCCTCACCTCAAAACCAAGTTACAGGACTCCCCGTGTGGGTGCCGACGACCTTAAGACAGACGGTCGCGGTTTCCATTCTTTCCTGAGGGGTGATGACCAGCCCCGTGCCCGTGAGAAGGCAGCTGTCAAGGTGGGCCTGGGAGCGGCCCCGGGACGCGGCCCGTGGTGGGGGGCCCTCCAGGCACAGGGCCAGGGGCCGACGGCCAGTGCCGACAGTGTCAAGGCTCATCTCCCTGACTGCGATGCGGAAGCCAGGGGCCTGTGAACAGAGGACAGAGGTCCTGAAAGCCCATGGAGGCCTCAGATAAAATGCACTAATTGAAGCATCACGGTGCCTTTCGTTAGGTGTGTTAATGATGCAGTTTCTGACTCAGTTTCTCCCCGACCCTCTTGGAAGGTGATTGCAGTTAGACAGTCCTCAGTCAAGGGCCCTCCAGCCCATGCCAGGCTGGCCCATCCATACCCAAGGGTCGAAAGGGGAGACAGCGAGTCCGCGTCCCAGGCTCAGGCCATCCCGTGAGTCCAGCGGCCTGCTGCTGTGGGGCCGCACCCCTGTGTGTATGAGAGGTGGGCAGCGTCTCTACAGCCCACCCAGCCAGCCCTGCTCTATCTAAGGTCACCTGATGGGCCCTTGTTTCTTCTTACTTTCAAACCCAAATTTCCTTGTCCTAACGTTTTAGGATGGTACCTGGGCCCCTCCTAAGAGGCATCTACTCCTCTGTCCCTCAAGTGGCTCCTGTCACTGTCCCCACTTTACAGATGGGGACGCTGAGCCATGTGACTGCAGCCCCTTTGCTGCAAGGGAGAATTGGTGTTCTAGAAAGGAGTGGGACTGGCTTTCTAAGTATGGCTGAGCCCGGCTTCGTAAAGGAGCCCGGTTACCCTTTGTAGCCAAGTATCCTCCAGTCTACAGGTTGATGCTCTGGGACAAGTGACATAACCACGCGGATTTACTGATCTGGAAAATGGAATAACAATAGTTGTCACAAGTATTGTATGAGATGATGTGTACTACACATTGCAGACTCGCAAGAGCCCTGCCACAAGGACACGGCGCTTGCTGCTGTCGTCAGCACGGTCCCAACCCTCAGAGTCCTGTGCCCATCACAGCCACTGGATCCTCCCCAGGGTGGTTCCTGGGGGCAGGAAGGAGGGTCTGTGTGAGATGTTGAGTCACTTAGTCGACATGTCCTTACAGAGACCAATGCCAAGCTTCGAATAACGTCACTGCCTATAAATAGATTAAGGTGATGCCGTATTGCTGATATCCCTAACCATCTATCAGAATCAAGTGTAAATCTGCTCTGGTGGAAGGTATCTTACGGGGCCTCGGGTTATACCCATCTTCTCTTATATACAACGTCTAGCACTCAGCTGAAAATGACTGGGCACTCGGTGGGGAAGGGACAAGACCTGCGGTGACTCCAGGTGACAAAGTTATCAGACATAGATATAAGATCTATGCTTACTGTGTTTAAGCACATCTAAAACAAGATTTTGAGAGAGAATTAGAAGAATAAAAAAGAATTGGGCAATTTAGGATGGAAAAATATAACAAACAAAAGAAAAAGCTCACAGATAGATACATCTACAGATTAGACGCAGTTGAAGAGAGATTTAGCAAAGCAGAAATTGTCAGAGGAGACATTCAGGCTAAATCACAAGGGGTTAAAGAGAAGGAAAACACAGAGGGAAGAGTAAAGGCGCTGGAGGAGTCTCGAGCAGCCCCAGCGCGTGCGTGTTTGGAATATGGGGTGGAGGGGGGAGAAAACGGAGCAGAAGTAACATTTGAAAAGATAATGGCAGCAGACATCCAGGCATCTCTCCAACACGCCCCCGAACTCTAATCAAGCTAAGAGGAAGAAAAGAGCACTTGGGCACGGTCTTTGTCCGTTCAAGCTGCTGGAAGGACGCCCCGTAGGCCGGGCGGCTTGTGCACAACAGCCACGTGCTCCTCACGGTTCTGGAGGCAGCTCTGTGATCGGGATGGCAGTGTGGGCAGGTCCCCAGGGGGGTCTCCGGCCGACTGCTGTCTTTGCTGTCTTGTGTCCTCCCCTGACAGCAAGGGGACAGAAGAAAGTCACCGATGGAACCAGTCCCATTTCAGGAGCTCCACCCACATGACCTCCTCTGATCCTAGTCACCCCCAAGGCCACACCTCCTGACACCATCACCCTGAGGATCAGCTTGGAGCGTAGGAATTTGGGAACACACACATTCAATCTGTGACAGGCGTTTTATGGTAAAATGTCTGAAAACCGAAGTCCCTGAAAGCAAACAGAAGCCAGCTCCAAGGAAGGCACAATGGTGACATGGGAGCCGGCTTCTCGTGGGGACGATGGGTGCCAGAGGTGGTGGGTGGTGACAGACACAGGATTCTGTTACCCAGTAGAAGTCCCCTTCAGGAAGCTCCCCGAGAGATTCTGCCACAGGTTGTGTTCATCAGGCAGAAACAGGGCACTTGGTGATGAAAGTCCGGAAGGAAAAGCCATGAAAAGATTAAGTAGATGCAGACGGCCGTAGGCACGGCAGGTGACACGCTTCACAGGCAGGAAAGCAGGCACGGAGTCAGAGGGCCCAGGCTGCTCACATCCTCCTGGAAGATGATGGAAATCAAATTAATACGCAACTTAGATAAGACAAAGACCCCTGTTCCGAGGTCTTGGAGAATCACTTCAAGGTCACGGTGGTGGACACATCACTTAGAGATGAACGTAGAGTTCTGACCAAGGGAGGCGGCCCTGTGGGTCAGAAGTAAATCCGAACTCGAGGAGGGACCTAAAGTCTCTGTAGCGTCTGACCTTGCACACAAGGGATAAAAACCTGTCATAATAACAGATCTGCATCTTCCCGTGGGATTCTCACAGGACTCTAACATGATTGCACAGGACACGTTCTGCTCTCGCTGGGTCGCTTAATAACAACCAGATCCAGGCGAAGGAGAGCCAAACCCTCCCGCCTCCTGGGTGCACTTGCTGCGCAAAGGTTTTCACCTCTTCAAGTCTGCAAATTTAGGCAGTATTTTTTCAAAGTACCTTAAATAATATAATTTGTTCTTTTCCTCTGTTAACAATGTGAATTTTCAAGCAAGTAGTCTTTTTTTTTTAAGATTTTATTGATTTTTTTTGAGATAGAGTAAGCAGAGAGAGAGCATGAATGGGGAGGGTGAAGGGAGAGGGAGAAGAAGGCTCCCCATTGAGTAGGGACCCAAAAAAGTAGACCTTCTTAAAAAAACAAAAAGTCGTAAGATCGTTTAAGTTCTCACATAATAGACGGGAAAGCAGAGGACTGAAGCTTAGCAATCCAAAAAAATGGAAGGAAAGTACAGAGGCGTCCCATGTTTCCGCTTGAGAAAGCTGTTGGATTTGCAAGTATGTATCAATCTCAATAAATGGAAAAGATGAGCTTTTGTAATTAAAAGGAAACAAGTTGACAGATCAAAGAAAAACCCCAACTCTATACAGGTCACAGAAGACAGATCTAAAAAGGGCAAGGATGGAGAAAAAGTGAAAGTAGGAACACGCAGGCAAGATACCACCAACTCTCACCAGAAGGGAGCTGGGCACTCGGTTGCTATACGAGTCCTGAATTCGTGTGCTTCAGATATTAAGGCACAGTTGGTGCAACTGAAAGGAGAAAGAAACAAATATTCGATTGTAAAACTTGGCGTGCACCTCTGAGTACATGAAAGCAGACAGAGTATCAATAGGAAAGGAAGACTAGACGCACAGATTTAGTAAGTCTAGGCCTCCCGTGTGAAACCCAGACCCCACCAAGGCTGCATCCACATCATTTTCAAGGACGCTCAGAGCCTGCGTGAAGCGTGCCCGACCGGAGGCTGAACCTCCAACCACAGGGTTAGAATCCGAGCGACGAAGCTGGGAATCGGCCACTGGGAAGGTGGCTGAAAAGTCCCCGTAGATGTGGATGCCGAGTGAAGAGCCTTCCGACGGGCCCTCGGGTAGGAAGGGGTCATGTGCAGGTTCCAGACTAATCTGGACTGAGCGCTGACACCGGCGGGAGGAGCCGAGGTCTGGGCCGGTCGGACTGTGCAGCCTTCTAGGTGCCTAAGAACGGAAGGAAGGTGGAAACCGGCCGTCTGCACGTTCATCCAAGAAATTAGGGAAAGAAATGAAGTGCAACAAAGTAGAAAGAAGGAAACAGGAAAACCAAGAGGAGAAGGTAATGGAATCAAAACGGTAGAATTCACAGACCAGAGCTGACTCTGTAAACTCCCGAGCAGATCGGACCAGGATGGGAAGCCGCCAGTACTCCTCCTCCGCCGTGGAAACAGGGCGTCGTGACCCGTCTCACACATGGCTCCGTGTGTCACGTACCACTTACGCCGACCTACAGGGGAACATCCCTGGAAAGATAACATTCCGGGAACGTCATCAACTTGCCGAATCTAACGGGAGAAGAAAATCTGAACTAGCTGTTATTACAGACAAATTTAAATTCAAACCCATGTCCCGAGGCCACACCCACATGCGGGGGGGCCGAAGGTGTGCCCACACTCGGCCAGAGACCCCGAACATGTGCCTCGTCAAAACCAGCGAGAACCCTGAAGGGGCAGGAGGACAGAGGGTGGCTGCGCGCCAGGCCACTCATAAATAGATGAAAACAACACGTGAGCAAAACAGTAACGAGCTCAAGTGCACCCGTGTTTGCAAGGGACAAGCCACGGCTGCCGTGGTCTGTTCCCAGAGCCAAAGATGGCTTCAACGCTGGAAAATGGGTACGTGTAATTCAGCACAGAATCAAGGACGGATATCCCACAGCCTTTATCTGAACGTCCGTTGTTAAAATGGAAGCTAAGTTCCATTTAGGAAGAAATACCCAGCAAGTGGGGAAGAGAAGGGACCGTCCCTAACCTGTCCAGGGCGCACAGCGCACAGCCAGCAGCCCGGGGAATAGAAGGCCTCCGTGACGTCTGAAATAGCACGAGGACGTCCTCGCGTCTCATGCCCGAGCTTCGAGCCCACGAGGTCAGGCAAGCAGAGGAGAGCCGGAGAAACGGAACCGGCATTCGTGTCGCTTGCAGGATTACGGATGTAGAAAATCTGAAATGACCCGCAGAGAAGCCGGGCTGGCTGAGTGAGGTTCGTCAGTGAGAGGGCTGGGTGTGAAAGCAGTTACACCTCCGCGCACCAGGAGTAAGTAGTTACAAAATGACATCTGAGCCGGGTGCCGATGACAGCAGCGTTGAAGGTGATCACATAACCAGGAATGAACCTAACGAAATCTTCGCCAGACCCTTACCTGTTGCTGAGAACAACCAAGGACCTTGAAGACCCGAGCGCGCCTGCTCGTAACTGAGAGGCTTGGAGCCTGTGACGTCTGCTCCCCCAGAGGCCCTGTAGACTCAACAACAGAAAACTAACAAAAATCACGGCATATCTTGTGTGCTTGCTTGCTGGTAGAAGGGCGGACGGAGGACTCCAAATTTTTTTTAAGATTTATTCATTTATTTGAGAAAGAGAAAGAGAGAGAGAAAGAGAGACAGCAGGGGGTGCGGCCGAGGGAAGGGGAGAATCTCGTGCAGACTCGGCGCTGAGCAGGGGCCCCATGCGGGACTCGATCCCAGGACCCTGAGATCCTGACCTGGGCTGAAGGCAGAGGCTTCCCTAGCTGAGTCACCCAGCAGGCGCCCCTAGATGACTTTAAACTTTTAAATGAAAATGCAGAGGACCAGGAATAGCCCAGAACAGCACGAAGGTGGGGGGAGTTGTATTTGGGACGTGGTGAGGTGTATGTGCAAACCAAAGCCGTGTCTTGACCTCTCAGCACTGCTGGAGTTCAGTCTGGATCATTCTCCGTGGTGGGGTACGCTGTCCTGCACCCCGTAGGAGGAGCCACAGCATCCCCGGCCCCCACG
Organism: Martes martes; assembly: GCF_963455335.1. Taxonomy (NCBI): domain Eukaryota; kingdom Metazoa; phylum Chordata; class Mammalia; order Carnivora; family Mustelidae; genus Martes; species Martes martes. Next base: position 1,855,328 of record NC_137896.1, on the reverse strand, counting down.
CCCACCACCCTCACTGCCACCAAAGCTCTTGCCAGTCTTTGCAAAATGCTCCGGGGGACAAAACCACCCCCGTTTGAGATCCACTGAACTATAATAATTAAAATGGGGTGATTTGGGCGCCTGGGTGGCTCAGTCATTAAACCTCTGCCTTCAGCTCAGGTCATGATCCCAGGATCCTGGGATCGAGCCCCACCTCCGGCTTCCTGCTCAGCCAGGAGTCTGCTTCTCCCTCTCCCTCTGCCTCTCCCCTGCTTGTGCTCTCTCTCTCTGTCAAATATATAAATAAAATATTTTTTTAAACGGGGTGCTTTAGGAGCAAAGTTATCAGGCAAATGGAGGAGAATGGCACAAAAAAATATTTAACATTCTTTTAAAAATCATCTTTACAGAGGTATGATTTTTTATACAGCAGAATTCACCCACTTCACATAAACATGTTGCGGACACTTGATTTGTGTAAGACCGGCCCTCTGGAGCCAGAGTCAGCGCGGCAGAGCCCGCGGCCGGATCTGACCTGCCACCTGCCTTCTGATGGCCTGCGAGCGAAGAATGGGTTCTGTACTTTGAAGGGGTCGTGTGAATATCGCTAGTAATGTCGTCGCTTTCACTTCTCGGCCTGCGAGGCCTAAACTCCTTAACTACCTGACCCCTTAACGAAAAGTTTGCGGAGCCCTACCCAGGACGATGGAGGAACGACTGTCTTTGCGGTCAACGATGCGGGACCCATGGGGTGTCCTTAAAGAAAAAAGGTGAAATGGCCCCAGCCCACCCCAGCCCCCGCCTAAACTAGGTTTAGTTTAGTTCTAGGTGGAACTTTTCTTGATGAATGCCGAGGGCTTCCTGGCTGAGTTGGGGGAGGGTGGGGAGTTCAGACGGGGACACGGCGAGCAGGGGTGCCGCTGGCGGAAGGTCCTAGACACACAAAGCCCCTTCTCCAAGGGAGCAGAGTCCTGGAAAGGCCCAGGAAGCTCTTTGCCAAAAGGAGCTTTGAAGCAAATCCCCAAGGACCAGCTCGGGGACCCCCTAATTTCCCGGTTCCGTGAATCCCGTTTCTCTTGCGCCCGGGTTCCTGCAAGTGCAGCCTCCCCGCCCAGGGTTCCGGCGACTGGTGGAGCTGGACAAAACGGACAGCTCCCCGTGAGATGAACCATAGAAATCCGGCAGGTTTTCCCCTTTCCGTTTCCTCTCTTAGCAACGATTCAAAGGCGGCCTTTCTGCGGGTAATACCAGCCGTGCTGAAATCGGGAATAACTTTTTTTTGTGCAGTCTTGCAGGAAAGCTGATAGCAATTCAATTAGAAAATGCAAATGAGGTCACATATTTCCCACCGGAGTGCTGGATCGGCCCCGGGGACTCGGAGCAATACTCCGGCCTCGCAGCAAACACGGAAGAGGAAGCTGTGCCCTCGGCTGCCGGCCGACCGGCTGTGCCCACGCGGGCGAGTGGCAGTGGGTCCTGCGGGTGTAGAGACTGTCGTTCCGGGGACGAATCCCGACTGGTAATGCGCGTGTCAGCATGTATGAGAGACGCCCTGTGCCCAGTGGCCGCCGCCCCCGGCTCTCCGCGCAATTCGGGCTCCACGATCGGACGGGCTGAGGGCGTCCCCCAAAGAGCCCCCCCCCCCGTGTTGGGCCCTGACCTGCCGTCCCTCGGAGCGGGACTGAGCTTGTCACGAGGTCTTGGCGGACCTATTCATTAAGGTGCGGTCCCTCTAGCAGGCGTGCGCGTGGCCACGGACGATTCCGGGCACAGACGCGCGTGGCCACAGCACCGCGAAGGGGAAGGCAGGGAGCAGGGGGGCGGGGATGGCCGACGAGCCACCGGAGTCGAGGAGAGGGGCCTGGGACGGACTTTCCCCCACGGCCCTGTGGGAACCGACCCTGCCCACACCTTGACCTCGGACTTCCGGCCTCCAGGGCAGGGATAAGAAATGTCCACTGGCGACACCGCCCAGGCTGTGGGGCTTTGGCTCAGTGGCCCCAGGACGTGCTCTGACCAGGGCTGTAGCCTCGCCTGCCTGCTGAGGGAGTCGGATAGAACCCGTGTCACCCCCCACAACCCAGGGCTCCCGATGCCCTCAGGTCCCGGTCATACAGTTGCTCGGGTCCCCAGCACAGTGAGGACAAGTCTGGCCAAGGCCCCTGGCTTCAGGGCTGCAGTCCCTCAGCCTCCCTCCCCGTGTTCCTGTCCCCCTCCCTCTCACAGCCTGGCCCCCATCCCCACAGTCCGTCCCCCCTCCCTGTCAGAGCCTGGCCCCCATCCCCACAGTCCGTCCCCCCTCCCTGTCACGGCCTGGCCCCCTCCCAACGGTCCGTCCCCCCTTCTTCTCACAGCCTGACCCCCGTTCCCACGGTCCGTCCCCGCCATCTCACGGCCCAGCCCCCAGCCCCAAGGTCCGTCCCCACTCCCTCTCACGGCCTGGCCCCCGGCCCCACGGTCTGTCCCCCTCCATCCTGAGAGCGGGCAGGAGTCATCACTGCTATCACCAAGGACTCCCAGACTGGTCACCAGACAGTGGACTGGAGAGGGCCTGCTGAGGACAAGTTCCTGCCATCCACCTGTCCCCCTGAAAGCTGAGACCTGCGGGGGAGGCCAGCCGAGGCTGGGAAGGCCCCACGTGAGCACAGGAGGCTGGTGTGCCAGCCCGAACCCTGACGCACGGAGGTTTTCACTGAAGGTGGCCACAGGGGCCCTTCCTCGAGAGGCGTCGCCTTGGGCACAGCGCCCAGAAGGTCACTAGGTGCTGCCAGAGGGATGGTGACTTCAGAAGGCAGCAAGATATTCTTGCATCTCTTTCCAGGACACAGATGGCCCGAGTGCCACTGAGAAGCAGCCCCGCAAAACAAAGGACAGGGCGGACGCGTCACGCTCCTGTCCACTGTCGGGGGCCAGCAGCCGCTTTAATAAGCGCTAACGCCCCAGCGCTCACGGGTCTCAGCGCCCCCACGCGGGGCCTGACCGGGCACACAGCGGGTGGCCTGGCACCTCAGAGACCCCACAAACTGCTGGGCGGGATCCCTTCCCAGAGGCTGAGGTCGTGGCCACCCCCCCCCACCCCCACCCCAGTCAGTGCCTCCCTCCTGGAGCTCAAGAGATAAGCCAAACTCAAAAAAAAAAAAAGAGATGAGCCAAACTCAAACTCACAGCAGCTTTTAACCCTTGGTTGGCATGAAGGGAACGAGGGATTGTTCCAGTCGGTTGAAGGTCATCTTGGCTTCTTTGTCCATCCCTTGTCTTGGAGAACACCCCTGGGGCCAGGGCGGACACGTCCACCTGACTGGGCCTCTCCAGGCCGGGGTGAGCAGGAGGGTCCCGGTGCGAAGGTCAAACTCAGACGCTGTTTCAGGCTGCAAACGGCCCTGAGCGCTCGGGGGCCTGGGTCAGCCTTTCCTTCCGCAGAGCGGAGGTGACGTGTCGCCTGCAGAGCCCCAGGGAGAAGCCGCCTGACCCTGCCCAACCTGTCCCGGGGGGATGCACTCCCGGCCTGTGGATGGCGCAGAGCTGAAGGAGAACCCTGGGGGGCTTGCTGGTGATTGACACGGCAGCACGGAGACAGAAGTCGTATGCGAGAGAGCATCACCGCCAGGCAAGGAAGCTTCTGGGCCTGTTAGCGGGGAGACAGGCTGCACGGGTCCTGTTTGGTCTCCAGGAGGGTGATCTCGAGTGTGGACACGACAGGCAGGGCACCCTCTGAGAAACCTGGGGTCCCATGAGTCCGACAGGCCCCAAGTCACTCTCCTGGTTCCCCGGGGGAGTGACCACTGAGGGCTGCTGTGTCCCCGCCAGACACCTGGCTCTGTTTCATGATGCGGGCGCACCACTGGGAATTAGGGAGGGGTCCTGAGCAGAGGTCAGAGGCTGCTGCCATGTCCAGGGGTCAGGAAGGTGACCTCTGGACCGAAGCCTAAAATCGGAGAAGGAGCCCGCGTTCCAGACAGAGGCCTCGTCCAGCTGCGGCTTCTCCTGTCCTCGGGCGAAATCCCATCTCAGCCCATCTGAGTCTGGGCCATGGGTGCAGGGTGGCCAGCCCTGGGGGACGCTTCTCCCAGGGTCCAGTGAGCTGAGACAGCACAGGCGTGCGTGCACGTGAGCTGTGAGCCCGGCAAACAGGCGTGAGCCGGGGCGTGTGTTGCTCCCCCGCCCCCAGGGCCTTTAGCGCGTGGCAGGGCTGGCGGGTGTGTGTGCGGGTGTGTGTGCGGGTGTGTGTGCGCGCGCACGAGCCAGCACGTGGGGGCCTCGCGGAGACCGCCTTCGGGAAGTGGGAGGCACGGGGCGTCCCGGCTGCCTTCCTGTAGGTGTTTGAGTGAAAATCAAACTGGTTTCCAGACCAACACAGGCTTGTGGTTCCGTGCAAGGCCCTGGCTCCCGCGGTGTTTGGTTGGGAGGAAATTCTTCTTATTCCTGAAGATGTTTGTGGAAACCACAGTGAGCCGGTCGCAGGCATGTTCTGCCTTGAGAAGAATGCCCGGCAAGCTCAGGACGCTGGCGTGGCTCAGAGCTTGTCCTGAGGGCCCCACGTGCTCCGTGGACAGCAGGAGTGGCCCGTGAGGCCGCCTTCCAGAAGGAAACGTGATTGAGGTCTGGTTGAGTTAAAATTCTCAGGCCGACCCTGATCACGTCCTCTTCGAAGCCTTCCGGAGCCATCAACGCCAACGAAACTGACCATTTTTCTCACTAATTGACACCAATGTGAAAGATTCACTCAGTTCCACTGCTAACAACTCCGGAAAAAAGTAGCACAGTTTGGCTTAACTCGCTAATTTAATTTAAATTTTTTTTTAACGACAATTGTATTTTTTTCCCTATAAGACGAAGAGTAACTTCATTTAAAAATGTTTCCAACCAAACACAATTTTCTTGGTTCTCTCCAGCAAGCTCTCCACCCGGGTGTACAGAGAAGCCTAGATTCACTGGGTTGTCACAACCGGGGGTGGGGGTTGGGGGGGGGAGTCTGGCTTCAAGTGGGTAGGGGTCGGGGACGCCCTACAGATGCACAGGAGGCCACACCCCTGAGAATGGTCTCTTTCCAGATGTCGGCAGGTGCTGAGGCTGTGGTCTGGGGACAGGTGTTCGGTGAGATAGGGAGGCCGGGACGGCCGAGCTGCCTGGCTGGCCACATGCACGCACGCAGACGCCTGTCTGGACGTGGTGGGGTCCCCCATCCTGCCCTTCTGTGCGTGGGAGCTGACCCGCGAGTGTGCTGTCTGCACACACAACTGCCCTGCAGGGTGCACCCCGTCCCTCCTGTGCCCGGGTGCTGTGCCATCCCACGTCTTCTCGTTAGAGGGGGACAAGGCTAAGGAGGACGAGCGGGGCTCCGGGGCCCTTGTCAAGAGAGCTGTGGTTTTGATGCCAGTAGGAGCAGCGTGACCCCTTCCCAACTACGTGAGCCCGACTGGTAAACGTTCCTGAGCAGCCACGACAGAACTCCTTCCCCAGGGCTGCTCACAGCTTCCGGACTCCAGTCTGCCTGCTTGGCCCCGGGTGGGAGGGGGTGTTGGGACCGCGCTCTGTGTCACCGTGACCAGCCACAGGGCAGAGAGGGGCAAGTGAGTTCAGGCCCCAGTCCCACAGCTGCAGCCGCACGACCTGGGCCAGCCACTGCACCTGCCAGGGCCTCCCCCTGCCCAGGTTTGAGCGAGGACCAGCAACCCCCACCCCCACCCCGCCAAGCACCCTAGGCTTGAGGGAGCGACTAGGATTTTCTTCCTGAATACATACGCGAGGGAGTAACCATGCCGTTCCATTCAGGAAACCTTCCTTTGTACGATTTCCATGGGAATTTGCAAAACCTCCCCTTCCTAGAAGAGATCGGAAGTCAGAAATACCGTAGTGCGGGGGCAGGAGTGGGGGGACGCACCTGCGTCCGCTCAGCCGCATTGTGGACGCAGGAAAATCCACTCAGCACCTCTCAGATCCAAACTCATGCAAATGTTTGTTTAGAACGGCTCGCGTGTTCTGTTGGCTGAAGAACGGAGATGTTTCTCCCTTGTTTTATTTCGTGTTTGTTAAATACCATTTTACTCTGTCCGTCCTCAGCTGCCATGGAAACCAGCCAGAAGTCTGCAGAGAACAGCCTAGTTAAACATTCAAATACACACGCTTGCAGGCAAACAAAACGCACTGTTTTTCAAATGTGTATTGAAAGGGAAGTAGCAGGTAGAGGGATGAACTATCAGGACAGACTTTAGGGCCACTTTTGTTTTTAGGGATCGGATTATGCGTCACAGAAATCGGTGGCAGGTTTGACATTGGGGGAGGGGCACGTTGTTTCCTTTCCAGGAGCACCCGGAGCCCAAAGAAATAAGGACATAGTGAGAACAGGAAGGGACAAAGGAGGGACACAGGTGACACTCGTGTTCAGGGAATAGGCCCTCACCACTCCCGTCCGATCACGGGCGTAGGAGGGCACGTCAGCTCCGGCAGGACCCCGACCACAGACCCCGGTATAATCCGTGATCTCGGAACACCGGGCCTCCCTCCGTCATGTTTTTATGCCTCAGACTGGCCACTTACCTATCCAAATGTTAGGGCCGTGCAAGGATGGGCAGGTGAGATGGTGCCAGCGGGTCTGCGGTCACCTGTGCGTAGAAGTCACAGGGGCCGCTAGAGCCCGCGCCGGACCCCGGCCGAGGCAGGCTGCCTAAAGGAAGGAGGATCCCGCTGCCTTCCCAGCGTCTGCGCGCGAGAGGGAGGGGTTGCTTTCTTTGTGCAAGTGGGAGAAAAGAAGCTTGTCCTCACCGGGCCCCAGAGCCCTGCACCCTCGGGGTGCAGGTCTCCCTATCCCCGGAGGCTGGGGTGCCTGACCCTCGGCCCCGCAGTGACCACGCAGAGAACGGCCCAGCCGGGGGAAGGGAGAGCGGGTGCAACCAGGGAAGTTAGAGCCCGTCCCTTCCTCGTCATCTGCGGAGCTGATCACAGCCCCAGGCTCCCGCCCCTGAAGAAGCCGCGTCTGGGCACCAGGGGTCCGCAGGCCAGTCAGAGAAATAGGTGGCACCGGCCCGGGTGACGGACACCGACGGGGAGGGGCCGGGCAGGCGTCGTGACCCCCCCACGCCCCCGGAGCCCCTCGGTTAAGGAGCCTCGCGCATGAGCAGAACGGCGCCCACGTGGCATGGCCCACAGGAAACTAACTTGAAATTTTGACCATAAATTCTTTTATCAAATCAGGTGGGTTTGTGCCCATGCCATTTCCCCGAACACGGAGGGAATTTGGGGTGGTAAGGGAGCGTCCAGAGGTCAGCCCAGGACCTGGGAACGGCGTGGGGTGGCCTGTGTGGGCCGCAGGCTGTCTGTCATCTGTGACCCCATCTTCGGGGTCTTAGAAATGTGCTCTTGAGATCTGGCACGGGGGGATTTTGAAGCCGTTTCCACATTAGTTCTGCCTCTGAAGGGAGTGACCGGAACTTCCTCTCGGGGAAAACAGCTGAGGCTCCGTCCACCCACCGCACTTGGCAGAAGCTGTCCCACGTCTAACGACCGGGGCACGCGGGAACGGGGTCCCGGCCCCCGCCCCCCTGCTCCCACCGTGGCCTGGTGGGTCACAACCCTCTTTGCTTGGCCTTGCCACGCGCGCCCGTTCTCTAGTGTCCCTGTGCCCCTGCGAGGCATTTCTATCACGTCTACCGCACTGCGGAGCTGGGGCTGGACCCCCGCGCCCCCGGGAGCAGGTGCACCATACAGAACGCTGGGCCCCACCCTGCAGAGCCCGATAGGTTGGGTCAGGAAAGGGTGCGGCAGGACCTACCATCTGCATCCCTGTCACAAGGAAATAGGGACATATCCACCCCAACCGACGGATGCCCACCTCCAACCAAGACAGCGGGGCAGGCACCCAGGGAAGACCCCGGAGCTCCCGCACCGAAGACAGACCCTGATTATTTATGTTCCCTTCTTCGCCTTCCCCTCGATGTTCGTGCGTCAGCCTAGTTACTCAACAGCCGGTGCCCACACTTGACTCTTAATAATTCTGTGTCCCTAACAGGCAAACAGATAATAGAAAATGGGATGAATTATAACTTTTTGCATGTAGATGGGAGGAGGTGTGTATGACGATAGCCTTCCCCTGCCACTATTTTTCTTTCTTTCATTTCATTTCTTTCTTTCTTTCTTTCTTTCTTTCTTTTTTCTTTTTTCTTTTTCTTTTTTGCTTTAAAAAAAAAAAAGGAAAGAAAGAGAAGGCAGTAATTTAAATCCTGCCTCGGGTCAGTTTTGCATTATTCATCTTTCGCTGGTGAACTGATGATGGAGGGAAATGACCCAGCTTCTCGCCCACCGCGAGGAGTCCCTGAAGACCTCACCTGGGAGTCGAGCTCCATTACACTCATCATCAGACACAGAGAACCACCCTCCGGTACAGGGAGAGCAAGACTGGGCGGCCCAGAGCTGCCGGGAACGTAGGAAATAATGTGCCGAGCGAGGGGCTGGCGGGGCGACACCAGCCTGCGGACTGTGCCAGCTGGTGGCTGTTGGGGTGCAGGGTTGGACGGGCGGGGGCCGGGCGGTCATGATGGCTGTGTTCGGCATGCAGCTTGGACATGAATGGATCGGGGCCTCGATCTCGGTGAGACAGAAGGCTGTTGTCATCGAGGTTTTGTCCTATTCTCGGGTCCCTTCCCTCCCACCTCTTTCCCTGAAAGAACGGCCGTGTGTGCCTGCGAGGCCTTCCCCACATTATCCCCGAGATCCTGCCAGGAGACACCTGCCAGGGCCAGTCAAGACATCTAGGAGGACCTTAAGGCCACCCGTCCTGCGTCCCTCAGGCTCCCAGGTGCCATAGGTGGTCTGCAAAGGGCCCAGCTGGACAGCGTGCACAAGCGCGGGATGCCGCTCTGCCGTTGCCAAGTCGGCGTCCGGACTCCCGCCAGCAGCAGGGTCACCCTTCCCCAAGTGTGGCGAAGCAGGTGCTCGGGGCCGGTGCCTCAGCCCACTGCCCCACACCCCAACTGTCCAGGCAGCCCCAAGGCACAGAGCTCGTCCAGGCCCGGGAGCAGGGCTCCACGTGAGAGTCTGGCTTCTGTACCCTCTGCACCCCAGAGAGGCCGGGCTCCACACCCTTCATCTGCCCCTTTGCGGAGATGACCTGTCAGGGCGCTGGGCAGGGCGGGCTGTCTGGGACACCTGGCCACCCAGGGTGTGTCCAAGGAGGGACCGGCTCACGTGCAGCCCGAGCCAGGGCACGGCTAGGATGTACAGAGGGGAGGGAGGGAGTGGGGCGGGAGGCAGGTGGGGAAGGCAGGTGGGGCCGCACCCGTGTGGCCGGGGAGACAAGAAGCCCGAGGGAGCGAGGGGACTGGTGGGGCCCCTCCCACCCCACTGTACCCTGATCCGGGGCAGAGACCCCTTCCCTCCTGCAGCCTGAGGTTGTGCCCTGCCCTTCTTGGGGAGCCCCATGGCCGGGGGACGCCACGTTTGACTGCCAGGTGGACTCTCATTCCTGCCCATGGCCGGAGAGGACACTAAACCCTGCCGCAAGCTTCCAGGAAGGGGCCGTGTCTCCTCCCTGGGCTGGGCCAGGACACCCACCTGGGCTGGCTCCTGCCTTCACTGGGCTGTCCCACACCTCCCCCACCCCTGGCTCAGCCCCTCCCCCACTAGCCAGGCAGTTTGGGCAAATTCCTTCTCCTCCTTGTGCCTCAGTTTCCTTCCCTGGACTATAAGATTATAGGATACCCCTAAGCCCACCTGCCCTCGGGCCTGCCCCTCTGAACTCTCGGAGCTCATTCCAGGCCAGGCCACCACCTCAGGTGTCCAGGCTAAAGCCTCCAGTACCCTCTCCTCCCTGCGCCCATGGGAGTCCAGTCCAGCCTGCAGAATCCCATCCACCCGGACTCTTCTCGGGCTTCTTCTCCCCACCATGAGCCTGACAATGGGGCTGAAACCCCCAGCCACCTGCCCAATGCCCTGGACATCACCTCGTCGCCCACACTATCCCCCGGTAAGAGCCTCCTCGGTTCACAGAAGAGGAACCAAAGCTTGGGGGCAGGGGCGGCAAGACAAATAGCGATGGGGCTGGTAGAGGGCAGCCTGCATGAGAGCAGCTCTCCCAACCCTGGGACGCTCCCCTCCATCCATCCCACTTTTCTCTAGGCCCCAGACAGCCCTTTAACTCAATGACAGCGTCATTGGTATGTGGCACCTGTGGTATCCTGCCTCTGGTCTGCCCCTTGGGAATTCCCTCCCAGCCTCATTCCCCCCGACAACAAACTCCTATTCACCCCTCAGTACCCTGCCCAGGTATAATATCCCCCACGAAGCCTTTCTGCCCTCCCCAGATGGATCGGATTCCACGTAGCTGGGTGCCAGTTTGAACCCTGCTAGTCCTGGCTCTGTGCTGATCACTGCCCCATGGAGAGAGTGGCAGTCCTGAGGACTAGATCGAAGAGAACCTGGGCCCGTGGCTCCCCATGACCTGTGGCAGCCATCACTGTCATCGGGTCTCCCAGCCCCCCACTCCACGCGAGTGCCAGAGGGCGGCGGCTGAGGGTCACTTGCTTTTTGGCGCTCAGGAACCGTGTGAAACCCCACGTTTAAGTCTGTCCACGGTGTTTGCTCCATGCCGGGTGGGCGGGCCGTGAGGTCCTACGCCCTCCTAGACGGGGCAGTGCCCTGGCCCCCAGGGCAGGGTGGGAGGTGTCCTGCCCAGACAGGGACAGGAAGACATAGAGGTCAGCGGCCTCTGGGCCTGATCTGACCTGTTCTGGGAATCAAGGGCGCAGGCAGACTCGAAGCTTTTCTGTGCTCACAGGGATGCCCGGGGAGGCCACTGGGGAGGCTTCCAAAAGGTGGGACGTGAGATCTGAGCCCGCGCAGGCGAGAAGGGCACCAGAAGGAAGAGTGGATGTGGGGGCAAACTTCCCGTGGGGGTTAGGAACAGGGGCACAGCCAAGCGTGCAGCCGGCCTCTGTGTGGACAGCATGGCCAGGCCTTTGGCCCCAAAACGCAAGACGAGCAGAGCCCAGATCCGGCCGCGCTGAGGCCGGGGGCTCTGGAGCTTTCTCAGAAGGTCTGCAAGCTGCCTTCGGCTCCAGGATCTTAACCCTTAACCACATCTTCTTGGATACCCAGTAAGAGGGCAGCACGACCAGGTGATGTCCTCGGGGCTCTCTGTCCTGTCATTCTGCAGCGGTGAGCCTGGTGGGATCCAGAGGCCAGTTCAGCAGCCAGGACCCTCCCTGCACCCCCCCCCCCAGTAATGAGACCTCTGGCGTGGCTGAGCTGTCTGTGATGACCCGGTAATGGGGTTTGGCTAGCCTGTCATGATGCCAGGCTTTGGGTTTTGAGCACATTGTGACATGTTATAAACATGCGCATGGATGTGCAAACACATGTGTGTGTACACAGGCATGCGTACACGTGTGCACACGTGTGCGTATGTACACGTGTGTGTGCACATGCACACATTCGCGCGTGTGTGTACGTCTGTGTGTGCACACACGTGCAAACACACGCCTGTATGCACCTGTGTGTGCACACTCGTGCACATAATTTAGTTATAGGGACACAGAGGTCACGTTCGTTTCGTTCTCCCGCACTTAGCCAGCATTCACTCAGCAATACGGAATTCGGGAAGGCCCTGGGAGCACAGCAGGTGTCAACCTTTAGGAGAGGGTGTAATTGTAAATACCGGAAACATCATTTAGGATTAACATAATCGTACACCAGTGTTCGGTGCCCCGTTCTGAGTGGTCTGGGACTGTTACGTGTCCAGAGCAACCTGCCGGTCCCCCTGGGGTTACCGATAACCCGCGTGGACGTCTCTCCTCGGAGAAGCGGGTGTATCTTCCAGGCCGAGGCTGCACGGGTCTGGCATTGATTTTCACCAGATTTTGTTATTACATGTGTCTCACAGCTTTAAAATAGTGGCAAATATGTGCCACTATTTAAACAACACTAGGGAAATTAACGCCACGCGAGCTCATCCTCAGCAAATGAAGACAAAGCAGCTCAAAACCAAAGCGGCGTTATGAAAACGTGTGCAGTCCTGAGCCTGAAACCCAGGGAGCCCAGCTGAGCATCTGCCGGTGCTCGAGCGTTTCCCGGGGGCAGGGGGAACCTGTCACTGGGAGAGGCATGGGGGAAGCCAGAGATGACAGCACCCGCTCCCCGAGGCTGTGCTCGTGGCTGGGGCTCCCTGTCTACCCATGCAAGTCTCCCCAGTCCAGCTGGCTGCCCTCAGGCAGGTCCCTGGGGGCCAGTGAGCTGGTTACCTGTGGGTGGGGAGCCCCCAGACAGGAGAGTGGAACACACCTGTCACCTGGAGGCTCGGCGGCACAGACTACCGGAGTTCTCATGTCTTCTGTGGGAATAGTGATTTGTGCCCAGTCCACCACACACCTAATTTGAGGACAGGTAAAGGGGATGTGACCTCACAGGCAAAGAGACCCAGCCGTGGTGGCACTCAGCCAGGTGCTCTGGCCTCGAGGTCTAACTCCTGGCATTCAAATCCTGTCTCTGCCTACTGAGCTGTGTGACCTCTGGGAGTTACTTAGCCTCTCTGAGCTCCCCCTGGATCCCTAGTAAAGTGGGATTGAGGGCACTTCCTACTGAATCAGGGAGAGGGGGTCTAGGTGGAGACCGCGTGGGTTGCTCAGTGCCCAAGGCATCAGCAGCTCCCAGGGGCAAGGAAGGCCGTTGTCTATGCCCTGGCTGTGTGGGGACAGCGTGGAGCCAGGACTGTCCTAAATGCTGTTCATTGAAGCTCCTCCAGCAAGCTAGAGGTGTGACCCTATCACTGTGTCATCGTGAGAGCCTGCAGATGAGTCACAGCACCTGTTAGCTTCACTTGAACAGAAGCTGGTATCACGTCACATTGCGTAGATATCAAGGCCATGGGGATTTGCCACGGGAATGCACACAGCTTGCGTGGCTCCCCTCTGATATTGGCGGGGGGGGGGGCGCTATGAAGGCTTTTGGTTTTCAAACACTTGACTGCAGGAGCTCGAGGCCCTGAGACAGCTGGGACCCTGGTGGGGAAAGTCCCAGTGGGGCGCTCCATCTAGTGCGGCTTGTCCAGCTGGGTTTTCCCGTTGATTCGGCATTTGGAGCGGATGCGAGATTTCATTTTCTCATCAATTAGGCCGTTTTGTTTGTCGGTGTGTATTTAGCTTACTCCTACACAGATCTTCTGCAAAAAGTAGTGGTCAAGGTTCTCTGTCCACAAAGGAGAATGGTAAGACCACCCAGGGCCATCTTGCTGGATGGACCTGGAGCTCAGGCAGAGAGTGGGACCCGCCATGGTTGGAGTCAGGTACACCATAGCCAAGTGCCGTGGGCTGTCCCCATGCAGGTCTCTCTTCCCCATGTGAGTTCTGATGTGCAGCGTGTCCGTGGGGGCCTGTGTGGGCGCCGTACCTCTCTGTGGGGGCCTGTGCCGGCTCCGTGCGTGTCCGTGGGGGGTCCACTGGCTCCTCTAATTGTAGAAAGTCGTATACATTGTAACATTCAGGGGTATACAAAGGTGAAAGGAATAAAGTAAAATAAAATAGCGTAAAGCTCACTGGTCGTCAGAGAAAACCACAGTTGACATATTGATGTATTTCCTTCCAATCTTTTCTCTGTCCTTTAAAAAAAAAAAAAGAAAGAACGAAAATGGGGATTTGGTTACATGTACACTTCAGTGTCATTCTCCACTTACCGTTATCTTATGCGTATTTCTCCACGTCCTCGTCTTCAAAGAATAGCTTTCAGTGACTGTGTAAATTTCCCAAGATATGAACACAGCGTAATGCATTTTACTAGTATTTCCTGCTGTCAGATCTCCAGAGGTTTTTTCCTGATATTTTTATTATTTCATATACACATAATATTATTACAAAAACATCAGCAATGAACATTTTTATAGGGAGATTTTCATTTACAGAGAGTTTCTTTGGGACAGTTGTGGAGTTACTGGGTCAAAAACCAGGACCTTGCTTTTTTTTTTTCTCATTGATGTACAGTTGACGTCGAGGACAATTTTCAGGCTCTGGCTGGTCGCTGGTGCACAGCGGGCGGAGGGCTGTGGTCGGCCCCCAGCCGTGGTGAGCCCCATCAGCCTCCAGTCCCAGCGGCTGCCCCGCAGGCAGGGGCTCTCATCAGTGTAATTGCCTTAGCAACCCTGTGAATCTAGTGCTCTTATTACCAGCCCCATTTTATAAAAGAAGCAGCGGGAGTTCAGAGAGATGAAGCTCTGGGCCCGGAGTCCGTGAACCTTCAGACGCACGTAAACACTTGCTGAACGCCAGGTGCCACCCCCTCCACCATCCTTCCTCCTGACAACATGATACACTCCACAGACCTGAGGATCCGTTCCGTTAGTCTTGTCAGTTTGATAGGTGACAAGGATTTATTACTTCAATTTGCATTATTTGATTACAAGAAGATGTGTACGTTTTTAATAAGTTTACTGATTTTTATTTTGCTGTTAATTTCTATTCAGGCCCTTTCCCTGTTGTCAAAAACATTTAATTTTTTTATTGATTTGCAAGAACTCTTTACATAGTGGGACTGTCAACTCTTTGACAGAGCTTAAAGATCTGCAAATCACGTTTGCTGCAAATCACATTTGCCAAATTCATCAACTTCTTTTAGGCTATGTTTTCATAAACCAGCATTTTAAACCAAATGCTTTTTCCTTTGTGACTTTTTTCCCCTGTTCTTCCGGGATTTAAAAGCTCTGGTTTGGTTTTTTTTTTTTTTTAAGATTTTATTTATTTATTTGACAGAGATCACAAGTAGGCAGAGAGGCAGGCAGAGAGAGAGGGGGAAGCAGGCTCCCTGCTGAGCAGAGAGCCCGATGCGGGGCTCGATCCCAGGACCCTGAGATCATGACCTGAGCCGAAGGCAGAGGCTTTAACCCACTGAGCCACCCAGGCGCCCCTAAAAGCTCTGGTTTACCCTACGACGTATTCTTCTGTTTTTACGGTTTCTTTCCCCCACCACATAACTCTGCAGTCCATTTTGCGACACAGGTGTCTAGCTTGATTTTTTCCCCCTAACACGTAGTCGCTTCCCCGAGCATCATCCAGTCTTTCTCTGTTGATGGAGAGCAGAACAGATTCTCTGAACAGATGCCTTTTCCTCTGCGTGAAACTTATCCAGACTTCTTTGGCTCCTCTCTCCCCTCTCCCGGCTACCGCTGCAGAAAGGAAAGCAGAGTGCTGCTCCAGACGCCTCTCAGCCCCCGAACGACGTGCTGTTGCCGTGGCCCCAGCACCAGAACGCCAACGGGCTGCGGAGACAGAAACGCGACTGGGTCATTCCACCCATCAACGTGCCAGAAAATTCCCGCGGGCCCTTCCCGCAGCAGCTCGTGCGGGTAAGTGGAGACCCTCCCGCCGGCTGGGGAGGGTCTCGGCTCAGTGCGCCCTCTCCTCCGGGATCTGGCGAGCCAGTCGGTGGGCTTGTGGGGGAAAGGCCGGGCTCGCGGGGTCGGGAGCGAGCGAGGGACGGTCTGCATTTGGCGGCGTCCAAACCTTTTCACTGACGAGACGACACAAGCCAGAGAAAGACCGGAAGGGCAGTCGTACCCTCCAGGGGAGCTGGTCCTGCTGGACGTGGGTCATCTCGCCTGTGCTGATGGGGGGGGCAGGGTGGCCGCTTGGGGCCTGGCGTTTGACCTCTGACACCTTTTCTTGCTCACTGTTTTCCAACTGTGACTGAGACTCTGGAGGGTGGAAAGAGTGGGTCTGTGACTGTGTCTGTGATGGTGACGGGGATACTGGCAAGAAGCCGGAGGTCTTGGGACTGAGGCTGTGACCCCAGATCCGCATTCTGGCAGGCCTGCGGGGGCTCCTTCAGTGCACCTGCTCCCAGCCCCCTCACCAGGGCCTTTCCCAGGGAGAAGGGAAGGACTCGGGTTACAGATTTGTATTTCAGCAATCCAGGCCGTCAGGTAGCGCTCCCTTCTTCCCTTTGAAGAAAATTGCAACCCGGTCTGGGCAATGATCTGATAAAATGATGGTGAGGACCCATTAAGGAGTCGCCCATGCACTGTGGACCGCCTCGCCCCACTCGTGGAAATGAGGGCCGGGGGCTTCCTCAAGGGCCTGCTTTCCTTCCTCTGACCATTAGCCTGTTTTGTTTCCCGCTCCGCTCCACACGGAAAGCAGGGGTGTGAGTTTAAAATGCAGACATGGGGGAGGGGGCGCCTGGGGGGCTCAGTGGGTTAGGCCTCTGTCTTCCGTCTGCTCTTGATCCCAGGGCCCTGGGGTCAAGTCCCGCGTCGGTCTCCCTGCTCAGCGGGGAGCCTGCTTCTCCCTCTCCCTCTGCCTACTGCTCCCCCGTTCGTTTTCTCTCTCTCTCTCTCTTTCTCAAATAAATAAAACCTTTAAAAATAATAATAATAATAAAATGAAATAAAATACAGAGACAGAGCAGAACGAAGCAGGGGGACCCACATCAGACGCCCCGCCACACACACCACACCCACGGTGACCGGCCCCAGACCTGCGCAGTGCGTGGGATGTGGGGATGGGCACTGGGAAGCCTGTGTTCCTCTTCCTCCCCAAACCCAAGCCCCTGAAACCATTGGGATTTCCGGAAGAGTTGAGAGCCCTGGAGCCGTCTTTTGTTATGTTAATGGCATGACTTTTGGCAAGTCCCCCGAGGAAGGGGGCTGGGGCCCGGTGGGCTGGGGGCCGGTTGCCTGGGGAACCAGCCCTGGGATTAGAGGCGCCCACGTTCACCCCCACCCCCACCCCCAAATGCTGGGTCCAGGGAGGGGATGGAGGTTGAGTCAGTCGCCAGTGGCCAATGGCCAATGATTTAATCAGTCCTGTCTGAGTGAGGGAGTGCCCATAACACCCCAAGGGCCGAGGTTTGGGGAGATTTAGGTCGGCCGACCTGGGGAGGTGCAGGGAGGCTGCTGCCCCACGGGGAGGGGGCTTGAAAGCTCTGCGTCCCTTCACCCTCCTTGTCCTGTGCATCTTTCCCATCTGGCTGTTCGGGGGCTCTACTTTTTACAAAAAACTGATTATCTACGGAGCACACGTGGGCTGCTCCAGCCGACAACTGAGCTCTGCAAGAGGGGTCGTGGGACCCTCCCATTTACAGCCCATCGGCCAGGAGCACGGGGACACCCTGGACTTTTCATGGGCATCTGAGTGGGAGCTGCCTTGAGGGACGCAGAGCGCTTCCCCAGGGGTGCACGCACGCTCCAGCAGCTGGTGTCCGAATCCAGTTCAAGGCAGGCGCCAACGGGCATCACAGAATTGTTTGCTGGGGAAACCCCCACCTCAGGTGGCAGAAGCCTCTGAGAGTCTGACCTCTGACCTTGGACCGCAGTCCCTCCCACCCCAGATGGAGAGCTTCCCAGAACACCGCCCCACCCTGACCGCCCTAGCCGGAGGTCCCCTGTGATGAGATGAGGCACAGACTTGAGCAAAGCACTCAAGGCGTGAACCCCAACCTAAGTAGATTCCCAGTGTCCGGGGTCTGTCGCCAACCCCAAGCCACCGACAGGATGGGGGCTCCGTGGCCCCCTGCACACTCACCGCCTTCAGGGCCTTGGTCACATCTGACCAGCACTTGTCATTTACCTAACGCTTCCCATTGGTGAGTCATTCTTAATATAAATACGTTTATTTTAAGAGGTGACCTTACATCAGTTCACAGTTGGAAAGCTGGTGTTGGTGATGGCAGCGACCGTCAGACAGCATAAGGCGAAGAAAACAGAGTTGATGTCTGGCTGTGCACGGCCCCGTCGGAGCCTGAGGGCTGCCGGGAAGTGTTTACAAGAGGAGCCGTGAGCAAGTACCAAAGTGTTCTCAAGATGCGCGGGGACCAGAGGCTTCCTCCTGAATGTCATCAGGATCAAAAGCAAATTGGAAAGGGAGCAAGTGTTTCCTTGTATGAGTCAGTCTTATTCGAAGGCTTGTGCTTGTGCTAGTGAGAAGTCAGCTCGGTAAACTGTTGCTGTAGCTCGGCGGGCGGGGGGCTGCAGACTCCGGGAAGGGCCAGGTCCTCCATATTTTAGGCTCTACCGACAACCAGCCTCAGTTGCAAATACTCAGTTCTTTGTAGTGCGAAGCTGCCCTAGACAATACGTGCGCTGTTGCTGTGTCCGTGTTCCAATAAAGCTTTATTGACAAGAATAGGCAGTGGGCCAGGTGTGGCCCGAGGGACGTAGTTTGACAAGTGCAGATCCAGCTCATTTCCCAGCCTCTGGGAAGGTGTGGCCCTGCCAGCCTCACTGGCAGGAGCATTACAGTGAGGGTGTGAGCTTGAACGCCGAGGGCTCTCTTCGGCTCACAGCCGGCGGGTAGAGATGCACGAAACTTCCTTCTCCTGCGCGCATCTGCACACGGGCCTGCAAGAGGTACCAGGAGGGAAAGTGGGTGCAGGCAGAGCCACTGGCCCGCGAGGACTCTGAGTCTGCCTCCTGCTGGATGATGGAGAAAAGGACACTCCTGTACTTCCCGCCCCAGGGCCTACAGTGGTCTCGGGCTGACTGGTCGGAGCTGGAGACAAGGCCAACACGACAGCGAAGTCCTCCCGGCCAGCCGGGCCTTGGCTCCCACACGGCCCCACGTCACACAGACATCTGCGTGCTCTGATGGGGGCCGTCCTGCATTTCCTTCCGAACAGCTACAAAGCAGGGTAACTTGCCCCCTCCCCACTTAGCACCCACCTCGCCGAACCTGGCTTGGGAGAGCAGCAGCTGGAGGCGCTCTGGAGCCCCTGCGGACACGGGGTCCCGAAGACGCACCCCCACCCCCACCCCCGCCGCTGGCCTGTCTGACCGGGAACTCGGGGAACGGGCACGTGGCCGCAGGTGTCAGGAGAGGAAAGCCAGGAAGAGGCAGCTCAGCCCTGCCGAGGGGCAGCCTCTCCTCCTTCCCGGTCTGCCCCGTGGCTGTGTTGGGAGCACGTGTGTCCTCCGCTCCTCAGACCCCCTGCCGTGACCGGCAGCCCCCCGTGGGGACGGCGCCTCCAGGCGGCGCCTCCAGGCGGCTCCCAGACGGGCTGTGAGCAGAGGGGCAGCGTGTGGGTTAGTGTTAGCTGACTGCTGGAAAGGGCATTCCCGAAATTTCAGAACTGAATGCAGTGGAGGTTATTTCTCGCTCCTGTGAAGGTCATCTGTGGGAGGGATGGCTCCCTACACGGCCATGCGGGGCCCCGGAATGAGGACTGCAGGACGGACGGGGCTCGGACATGGCCACGCCTGATGGCCAGGGACACCGAGAAACGCAGTCCAGCTGTGCCTGGAGGGAAGGGCGTGTGTGAGAAGAGGGGCTGGTCTGTGCCCCAGCAGGTTTGAGAACGGGCATATCCTTTCCCCCCGAGGGCCCGGCTGTGCCAGGGATCCCGGGCGGGCGAGCCGGCGGACCTGACCGTGTGCCCTCCTCCAAGCCTGGTCTTCCTCCCGAGCTGGATTCTTGGGGGAGATCGGTCTCAGATTGGGCTTTTCCAAATGGCCTCCAAGTGATTGTACAAGAACTCAGCCCAGAAATACAGAGGCACACACGTGTGCACACGCACCGCGCCCTGTCCCACTTCATATGCACGCGCACACACCCGCGTTCTCCTGTGCTCACGCCTGCCTCCTCGCCTTCCACCATGAAAGTCTTACCCAACACAGACGTGTTCCGGGTGCGTCTCTGCCCCGGCTCTGCCTGCAGGAAGCGGATGAGTTTCCTGCCGGTGTTTTGGGGGAGGGGCTGCTCCCGAAAGAAGCCTGAGTCCCGGCGAGTGTGAACGCAGCGTGATGGGGTGGGAAGCCGCGCGAGGAGCCCTTGGAGGCTCAGCTGGGATCAGCTGCAATTCTGTGCTCATTAAAGCGTTTCATTCTGATAAAATATGTTAAATGAAAAAATGGGCGGGAGAGAAGCAGGCAGAATGTTCTTCCCAAAAAACCTCTGTTAATTACAGGCTTTTTCCTTGGAAGGAATATCACGTCCCTCCATAAGCACTCGTTAGTTCTGCGGTGCGGGGAGAGCGGGAAGCCTGCCTGTGTGGGGGAGAATCCTGAGCGGGGAAGGTGGGCGGCGCTGACAGGGCTGCGGGAGCGGGGAGCGTCCTCCGGGTGTGCCCGCTGGAATTAGACCAGGGTCTAAATTAAGTGGGGAGCCAGGAAATGGAGTCAGTCACAGAGGCTGTCCCTTCTTCAGAACCGAGGGGGACACATTCACAGGCTGGCTGATCCCCTGGGAAGCAGGAAGGAGGTCCTTTGTTGTGGGAAGTGGCAGGAGGGGACCTTCCCTGCTCTGAACATTCAGCTCTGAGTTCTGGAAGGAGTCCCGTGGGGCCATGGGAGGGTGCCAAGCACCACGCAGGCCCCGGAGATGGAGACAGGAGAGGACTGGCGTCCTTTCACGGCTCAGGGCATGCTAGGCCGGCGGCTTGCTGCTTGGCGTTCAGAATTGGGTCCCTTGGCTACCAAGGTCACACGTACGTGAGCGGAGGGTTTCGAAAAGCCACTTGCTTTTCTAGCATGTGTGTTTGGTTTGACTTCTGGCAAGATTCAGAGTGAGGGTAAAATCAAACTTTTTTAAAAAGTCTCATAAAAATTCAGAATTTGTTAACTTGAGAGGCTGTCCAGGGCAACTGCGGGAGCCGGCTCACGACGATGAGCAAGGACGTCGTGCTGCTCGGGAGACAAGCCCTTTAATTCTGGAAGTTGGTATTTTAACAGACAGGAACGCGTGCAAACCTGTCCTCGGAGCGAGGCCTGGAGAAGGAGCTCTGAATGTCAGATTCTGGAAGGAGACGGTTACATAATCGCTTAGCGTCCAGGGTGGCCACGTGGCCACGCTGAGCAGGAGGCCGTGTCTAGAGCAGGGAGCTCGTGAGAGCACAGCTGCAGGGGGCTGAGAAGGATTGCAAAAATCAGCTTCCCGCCAGACCGCCCCAGCGAGCTCGAGATGACTGGCGTCCACGGCTTCTTTCACATTTCCTCGGGAAGCTTGGCTGCCATTTTGTGCCTCTACGCCGTGTTCCTTCATGTCCAGGCACAAGTATCTTCTGAGCTCCCGTGTGGACCTGGATGGGCTGCATCTTTGGGGCACGGGCTCCGGAGCTCGGTGAGCAATGAGATGCTTTGCTCTGAGACATGTGTGACAGGGGCACGGTGAGTCACCCCGTAGCTGGCCCAGGATGGACTCTCCATAGACGATGATCGGATGTCTGCATACGTTTGATGGAGCCAGCCGGGTTCTAACTCACTGTTATCCTCCAAAATGTTTGCTGGGTGACCTCACGGTCCGAACATCGTGGCAGCCCCCTAGGAACCTAGTGTCTGACTCTGTGAAGGCATCCATTCATGCCGGAATGACCAAGCGGTCATTAGTCACCATCTCATGGAAGTCAGGCGACCTTTTGAAATGTGATATGCGTAGGGTTTTCCCCTTCCTTTGTTTCCTCACCGTCTACAGGACAGGGTCTCACTCCTCAGCAAGTCACACAGGCCCTCATGATCTGACGCTGTCCCTCAGCACACCAAACCTGAGGCATGCTGGGCCGCTGGCTGCTGGCCGCTTGCCGATGGGTCACACCCTCGGTTGCCTGGAGGCCTGTGTACACGCTCTTCCCTCAGCCCCTGAAACCCCCAGCCTGGCCACTTCCCACCTCCGAGAATGGACGGGTAGAGGCCCTCCCCTGGGGAGCACGGCACCACCCCCCATTGACCTGCCGCCGTGTGGAGTTTTTGACAGTGTTTTGTCGGTGATTATTGTTCTGTCTTCCCACTAAACGTGAAGGTCCCTGAGAGACAGCCAACGGTCAGACACTGGGGACAAAGTAGGTGTCACTAAGTGTTTATCAAATGAAGGAGTGATAGAGCACTTGTGCCCGTCTCTACTGGTTATCCTCTCGTGATCATTTTGACGACTGTTAGGTTAATTACACAACACTTGAAAGTAATCACATTGGAAGTTCCGCTGCTGGTTAAGAGTGGAATACTTTGTCTCAGGCTAACACTTCTGAAATAACAATTCTAAAACTTGCTAGAAAATTTCTCCAACTCTTTGAAGTTGCTGGAGAGTGGCCAGGAGTGGACAGGAACTGCTGTGGACTCCTGTCCTTCGAAAGAAGGGAACAGCGCCGGGTGAGATCTTGTTTATATGGCTTTCCATCCGAGCACATTCTCCCTCCCGTCAACGGCTGGCTGGATCTCCCGTGAAGAACGGTAGTCTCTCAGGTCAGAGGAGCTGCAAGACAGACTCTAGAACTGACAGAGCAGTAGAATGTGAGGAGGTAAATCCTATAAAATATGGAGTCCCGGATGGAGAATCCCATATTAGCTTACAAGCTCTGCCCGGTCAGGGAGCTGTGACCAGATGAAGGAGACTCCAGAGAACCCAGGGAAAAGCAACAGCAAGAAGATTGAGAGAACTGAGCAGAGGTTTCAACTACTGTGTACTGCAAGAGAAAAAGACTCAGATTTGGGTCCAGCCAATTAACTCCCGTCTTCACAAAAATCCACATCCTTCAGAGGAAGATAACAGGACCCGTCTCCACCATGTATCATTCACAATGATCAATACACACGCGAAAATTACTAGACAGGCCCCAGAGAATGGAACAAAAACAAAATGTGACCCACAGTTAAGAGGGAAAAATCACCCACAGACTCTAACTCTGAGATGACTTAGATGTTAAAATGGCCAGCAAGACCTTTGAAATATCCCTTATGAATACGTTCAGGAACTCACAGGAAAAGAAGGTCAGAATGAGTGAGTACACGTGGAGTCACAGCAGAAAAGGGAAGCTAATAACGTAGCCCGTCGAAGCGGTGAAGCTGAAGCCTCCCACGTCTCCAGTAAAGAGCTCACTAGGCCGGCTTCCGGCAGGCGGCAGAAGCAGAAGCGTGCCTGCACTTGAAGACAGACCAGTGTCAGTCATCTCATCTGGAGAATGGCAGAGCAGAGCCGAAACACAAAGTTCCAGCTGGGCAAGAGAAACGAGCTTACAGATCCAAGAAATTTTGTGACCCACGAGTAGGGTAAATACAAAGAATGCCAAACCTTGATTATCGTCAAAATGGTGAAATTCAAAAAACTAGAGAGAAATCTTGAAAGCAGAGGAAAAGAGGCAGTCTGTCACAGGACAGCCACGATGAGGGCTGGCTTCTCTTTAGGCTACCACTGGTGATGGAATGCCGTCTTCAAACTGCTGCATGAAAAGAGAAAGAAAAAAAGAAAGAAACCTATCAATCAAGAATTCTATATCCGGAAAAAAGTGTCCTTCAAATTTGAAGGTGAAACAAAGACATGTCTGATAAGCAAAAGGAGGGCATTCATTGCTGGCAGACCTACGAGAAGTGGTAAAGCACGCTCTTCGGGCTGAAAAGAAAGGGTTCGGGTTGGAAATTTAGATTTACAGGAAGGGATGATGAGCACAGGATAAAGTAAATTTGTGGGCTAAGATAAAATACTGTATTTTCTCTTAACTTACTGCAAAGACAGCTGACTGTTTAAAGCGAAGGCATCACACTGTATTGCGGGGGTTTATAATTCGTAAGATCTAACAAGATCGTGGAGATGTCTCCCCTGTCTTCACTGTGCAGTCTGCTGCTCTGACCGTCCTCGGAACGGAAGGAACCCCTCCAGGTTCACCGACTAAGATGTTCCAAGTGTCCTCAGCTCAGCCCCAGTGGAAATATGCCTCCTTAGGAACGTCCTTAATTATCTAGTGATTCTGCAGTGAGTCAGGGTGGTACTCCCACTTGCCCTCTACCTGCGAGGTGGGGTCTGCCTCTTCCCCAGCTCCCTGTGGGGGTGGGGTCAGGCTCCGCCCACCCCAGCGTGGGTCCTGAAAGTGCGGCCCCAACATAAGCACATCATTCAAGATCTCCCACAGCATCTGTCAAGCCGCCCTGTAATTAGACATCGTGCTGAGACCTGGGGGTGATTCACACCGCCCTTGCTGAAGCCAGAGGGCCATGAAGAAAGCAGTCATTTGCGGATTCAGCTGCCTTGGGTCCTGCGATTTCTTCAGTCATGTGAAAGAGATGTGCAGATCCTTTGTGTTTACCGTTCCCTCATCGGAGCAGAAAATGTTCCCTTTCTTGAATTGCTTTAATGGCTGTATTTATGCAGCTGAGAGTTCCTTAAGAAATGAAAGTTGAATCGAATTGCTGCAAATGCTCAGATAATTTATCGGAGAATATTCAATTAGAATATATTAATATTTTAGATTTCCATCATTAATTTAATATTCAGAGATTTAATGTAGTCATTGAAGGGCTGAAGCACCCTGGGTGGGGGGTGGCCGGGCCGGGGGCTCCGAGCACCTGCCGTGAAGGGCCAGCTCGCAGTAGCGCTCGTGACAGCTTCGCCCGCCCGATTTCTGCCGCGGCCGCCGGGCCTCGGGTCTGCAGACCACACATCGTCTGCAAGTGTGGGCACAGCCTGGGGGTTCCGCCGGGCCTCGCTGTGGGGACCAGGGAGGAGGTCCGACTCACAAAGCCTCGGAATATTCTGGAGCTTGAAGAGCACGGCCCCCAGTCGTGGGAGGAGGTGGCTGTGAGCTCACTGTTCTTCTAGTCCTAGCACCGCAGGGATAATTTGGGTGTTACCAGGGAAACCGACTTCCTGTCCCCTCTGGTTCCCCTGGGGCGTCTGTAGGGTGGGGCTGGCCTTTGGACAAGTTCCAAGAGGATGTAGAGTCGTCAGGGTGTTTTGGGGCAAGGTTGCCAGGGGCCCTTCCTGGAAAAGGGTGTCCTTCTTTCTGCGACGCGGCCTCCTTTCTTGTACGCAAGGGTGGTAACAGGAGGTGGTAGTGAAGGTGTTTTCTGTTCATTCATCACAGTTCCTTGAGCCTTTACAATCTGAACGCCGGCTCTCTGCTGTCCCGGGTGAAGAAGAAGCACCGAGAACAGATGAGGCAGAGTCCCAGCATCCTGGAGTCAGGGTTAGGGTCGGGGAGATGGATAAGTCAACCCAGAAGAACCCACCAGGGGCCCGAGGGTGTGGGGTGCAGCGAGGTTCCCTGTCCCATGAGGTGGCTTGGGAGTCACTCCCGGGGTGAGCGCGCGTGCCGTAGCAGAGGAACCATGGTGTGCAGACGGGAAGAGCAACCGGGCAGGGGGAGCGGCACAGTGTCAGAGGAAGAGCCGGAGGTCACAGTGGCTGCATGGAGATGGCCAGAGAGAGGGGCAGGTGGTGAGCCAGTGTGGAGAGCGGCAGGGCTTGGTCCTGAGGGGGCGTGTGGCTGCGGGCGGGGACTCGTTTTACTCGGAAGTCCAAGAGCTGACGTGACGAGGCTTAGTTTCACCAAGACCCCTCCGGCTGCCACTCAGGGACCAGACGGAGCAGGAGCAGCGGCAGGGGGAGGAGCCTGCCTGGTGCCGAGGCTCCTGCCGTGGTGAGGGTCAAGGGCGTTGTTTTAATGCCCTTGCTCAGCACAGTAACGTCGTTGAAAACCTCGACAGATCCCTTTTTTCTTTGTTCGGTTTCCTTCTCAGTGAAATTCTGGGTTTAGGACCTGCTGCTGCTCTGGGACCCGCAAGACCCTTGGGTTCTTCCCCTCTCGGAGCCCGGAGAGAGGCCCCGGCTCTGAAGGGAAAGAGGTCATCCCTGCGCAACCCTCCACCCCGTGCCCATCCCTCCCTGAGCGCCAAGAGCAGCAGAGGGTCCCCAGGCCCGGCCTGTGCGGGGTAGACCAGCAGCCAACACGGGGTCAGCGTGCAGGTGTGTTTGGCGTGACCTCTGTGGAGTGCCACCGAAATGTGGATTCGTTCCCAGCATTTACACTGCGAAATGCCCATCTTCCACCCCTAGAGAAAAACCACGGGCAAGAGACTGTCCCAGAGCAGTCAGGGCGGCCGACACGGAGGGGGCCGTCCTGTCCTGGGCACAAGCTTCGGCGGGCCGCCACGCGCTGCGGTGGGCCACGATCGCCACCAACCGCTGACGTCTCCCCTCTGCCCGCATGGCTCACGGACAGTCCAGCTGGGGCCTGCGAGCGTTTGGCTTGTGTCCCAAAGCTCTGGGTCCTTTGTGTCTGTTAAAAGCAAAATGAAGCAGACGACTAAGCGACAACTAAGCGTCAACTGAGCATCATCTCTGAAGAGCCCAGAGCCCTGCGGGCCAGGCAGGCCGCGCCCATCGCCCGCCGCCCGTCTCTCCCCATAGCGCGTCACGAGGACAGAGCGGGAGTGTTCACCTGGAGTGGACTCTGGTCAGCACTGAGGTACGGGGCGGCTCCAAAGTCCTGGCCCCATCCTGTCCTTGAGTGCTAACGGCCAGCGGGGCGGAGAGACAACAGGAGAGGAGTCGGAATTCAGAAGGAACCACGGAGAAATCAAACACAGGGATGAGACCAGCTGGGACCGGCAGGCTGGGGAGGCAGCAGGTGCTTTCGGTGGGGCGTGTTGGTGAACGTTTCTCCGAGAAACCACTGTTGAGCTCCCGCAGGATTAGAAACCATCTGTGCCAAGACTAGGCAGAGAAAACGGCAAATGCAAAGATCCTGGGGTGAGAATGATCCTGACACACCCAAGGAATGGAGAAGTCTTCGCCGCCAGAAAGTGGAGAGCAAGGAGAGATGGAGGGGCGGCCCGGGAGGAGGGCAGGAGCCCAGCCCCCCGGGGTGTCCCGGCCAAGCAGGAGAGCTCTCGTCCCTCCTCCATGCTGAGGAGCCTTTAAAACTGTGGCGTGTCTGCGAGGTGCCTTGGGCTGCCGCTGTTGGTGGCGGACGGAAGACGGAGGGCCAGAGCTGCACCAGAGCCCCAGGCAGAGGGACCCAGCCCTAGGGGAGCCGGGGCACGGGCTGGGCAAGACAGAAGAGGGGCCTGGTGGGGAGCGGAGCGCCGGGGAGTCCAGATACGCTGGTGTTAACCACAGATTCCTGGGCCCTGCTGTCCTAACTGTGCTGGGACAAGTGGGAGTCCCTGAGGCCTCTGCATTCCCAGCCACGCTGGGCTGGCTTCTGGGCCTCCAGCCCCACCTCTGCCCATGAGGACCCGCTCTGAGTGGGCAGCCATGGCCCCCCAGGATGCCCAAGTGGGTGACAGATTCCTCATCACATTGTCACTCAGTCCACACTGGGGCCCTGGGGCACGGAGCCGCTGGCAGTGGCCTGGTTTTAATCGGTTTCCTCCTGCTCCTGAGGAGTGACATAGCAGTCCCTGGGCATGACCTGGTGCCCCAGCAGCCAGTGGCCTGATGGGACTTGACATCCAGGCCTCCCCCAGCCCCCTCCGTCCCCAGGTGGACCTGGCCAGCTGGTGAGAATGGTGGCTGCCCCCAAGATGAGACACCAGCAGCTCTGCTGAGCCTGGCTCCCACCTGCCGTACCCGACCCCGAGCACAGGCCTCCCCAAGTCCACCAAAGCCCTGGTGCGCGTGCGCGTGCGCACACACACGCACACACAACCTGGATTTCCGCTTTGCCCCCCGGACGCTGTTTATGACAGCCCGTGAGTACAGAGCGTACCCTTCTGCCACCACGGGTGGGGACTGAGGCTCAGAGAGGTTGAGTGACTCACCAAGGCCACACAGCCAGGAAAGAACAGAGCAGGATACCTGCCCCACCCCCGTGCGAGGGACCTCACAGCCCAGAGCTGCTCCCTCGGGGCCAACACACAAGGCCGTGTTGGTGGCCCAGCCGACTGTCACCCGATGCTTTGCCTGCAGCTTGGGGCTACCCAGGAGGACTCCCAGTTCGGGTTCTCCGCTCAGCTCATCATGCCGCAGCCCCTTGAGCCCACGCCAGACTCCTGCCTCCTGTTCCCTGGAAGGGAAATCCTACAGGAACAGGCGAGGTCCCGCTGCCATCTTCCTGGGCCCTGCAGACACCCTGCTTGGGGGAGGGAGGGCTATGGGAGGAGTGGAACCCCAGGGTTCCCCAGGTGGCCAGACCAGGCTGGGGGCAACCAGAGAGCACCGCTGAGGTTAGGGGCTGGGTCTGGGGGCTTCACAGGGGCTCCAGCAGCCCATCCACCGCAGAACACCAAGACAGAGAGCCCAAGACCCAGAGGAGGAAAAAATAGCCCCGCCGAGCAGAAGCCGTTTGCAGGGGCTTGTGCTAAAGTGGAAAGTGCTCCTCCTCACCGAGAAATTGAGTTTCACGCCGCTTTCCCCACCGCGACAAGCCGCGCGCCTGTTCAGGCTTGCCGCAAGAGCGCCAGATGGTACCGACTTCAGCAAGTCGACGCGATGTCCCCAACAGGAGGGCCCCCCTCCCTTCTGGCTGCAGGGAAAACGGGGGCCCCAGCCAAGGGCCCGGGGGGCGGCCGGTGTGTCCTCTGTGGGGCTGACCCAAGGGGCCCTGCCACATTGGGGGACCGTGGGCCAGAAGTGGAGAGCCACACGGGTCCCTCCTCTGTGTGCAGGAAGGACGTGGATGTCCGCGCCGGTGAGAAGAGCACACATCACCACAGGTCGTTCCGGCGCCGCGGGGCTGCGCCCCGAGCAGGGAGTGGCCAGGAAAGAGGCCCGAGCTTCGCAGCCGACAGGTGCACGTCGGTGGTCCTTCTCGGCCCCGTGGAGTCAAGCTCTGGCTTACGTGGGGCTGTGAGCACATTGAAATCGAAACGCCTCAGGCTGGACAGAGTGATGTGACCTTGCAGAGCCCTGGCTTCCGATCGGGAGGGTCGAAGGGGTCGCCACAAGCCTCCGGCGGGTGTGCACCAGGACGCAGACCTCTCGTGCTTGCACGAGGGTGTCGCCTGAGGATGTGGTGAAGAACTCTGGGGACCCTCAGGCTTGCTCCACCTTCATCTGCTGGAGGAGGCGGTCCAGCCAGCAGCGAAGCCCTCGGGATGTCCACGGTGAGTGTGTCTGCCCGTTCTCCCCAGCAGCTGGTCCCCAGCCGGCCCCGGGCCAGAGTTCTCAGGGCTGCTGGCAAAGCACCCCTTTCCCGCTCGGCACAGCCCAGGGCGCACGGTTCACGAGTGTCCCCTGTGGGATTCCAGCTCAGACAGTGCAGCTCTCAAGCCAGGAGCTGGGACCCGTGGAGCCGTGGGTACCAGACCACGGGGAGTCTGGGCCCTGCAGTGTCACGTCTGCCGCGGCCTCCCCCGCACCCCGCCCAACCTGGACCTTCACCTGGAGGATGAGCAAGGACCAGGTGAGGGCGGTGGGCTGTGGTTCTGCCTCACACTCGCATTCTGCTGCCGGCGGCGGTGGGGAGTCTCCCCTGGACACACAGGTCCCAGCACCTCGCACCACAGCCAGCGAGGAACTGGGATGGGAACGGTCCTCGTCCTGTTCAGACCCCACTGCACCGGTCCATGGCCACAGGGCACCACGCTCCAGGATCCCCATATCCACAGCCGTGAAGCCTCTAGAGGCGTGGGATCCCCAGGAAGACGACGAGTCACCAGAAGATGCCGATGCAGAGGTGCCAAGGGGAACCTTCTGGAAATCGGACTGGATGGCACCACACACAGCAAAGCACTTCATTCAGTCTCCTTGCTCCTGGGGGAGGCCGTTCAGGGACATGGGCAGGCCAGGAGGCCAGCAGGGACACCAGGGGCCCTGGACCACCTGCTTCCTCTCCCATGCAGAGGAGGGGCCTGGGCCAGACAGGGAGGCCTCGGGTCCTGCCACCCACGGTGCTGGCGGTGGTCTCCTAGTGCCGCGGCCACGTCCCGGAGTCGGACCACAGCACGGCCCCGGACCCACCTCCGGCCCAGCTCTTCTCGTCATTGACTCTGTGGCCCGTGCTTCCTTGCAAAGCCCGCAGCCGGTGACAGTTCCGTCAGCTGACCCTGTCTCATTTGGAACCAGAAGCCAAGGGCTGATAACCGCTCCATCCCGATCAAGGGTCTCCGGAGACCACTCCAGGCTCCAGGACCCTCCCCGAGACCGCTCCAGGCTCTAGGACCTCTCGATGCAAATTTGTAAACTTTCCACGTATGCTAACTACGTACCAGCTTCTTGTCAGAGCGGCGGTATTGGGGATTAATTTTATAGTTGCTACGTTTCTGATCTACTGTTACTTACAATTAGCCCCATGAATGTTTCTAAGTAATCAGTTAATATTTGAATAGCTTAAATAAACTACGTAACTGCCTTATTGCTTTTATCCAGAAATTACACTTAAATTGCTACGAACCGGGAGCGACCCAGGCAGGTCTGCGCACCAGGCTGGTCTGAGTGTGGATCTGGCTGACAGCCAGCTGTTACACTGGGGGGCAGGGGAGGAGAGGTTAAGTCTGTCTCCGAATGTAAAGGGATTATTTTAAATATTCCCATGAATATCAGGAGAATTTGAGCAAGATCCAGTGCGCCTGAGTCCAAATCTTCTGGGGCGTGGCGGGATGTCCCATCCCGTGCCCAGCAGCCCCCTGGCCAGTGTCTCCAGCAGGTGTGGGTGGCCCTTCGTGGTTTCGGGAGGGTGGGCAGCCGGCCCCGGTCCCCTGGGGAACATCTGGGGCTGCGGGGTAAGGGGGGCCTGGGGGCAGGGGGCTCAGAAGTTTCTCAAAGAGCCTTGAGCTTAGAGGGCAGGAGCGTGGCAGGCGGAGGGTACGGAGGGTTTCAGGGAACAGCGAGACACGGCTCTGCTGGAATTTCCTACGTCATCTTGCCGGATCCATGAGCCCACGAAGGACTCTGGGCCTCAGAACCTCTGGCACGCGGGGCCTCGCTGCTTCCAGGTGAGAAGGACCAGTGTCCTCTCTGTGGCGTTTTCAGGGCCCACATGTCTGGGTACAGCTGCAGGCCCCGCTCTGGCCTCCCTGCACCCTTCCCCAGGCAGCTGGGGGAGGGGGTACGGACCGCCTCTTCTCACTCGGGCGCTCTGGGCCTGGTGGTGCCAGGCTTCGTCGACACTGGGGGCTGGGAACCCCCAAATTGTGAGGTGAGGTCGGGCCCGCAGCCCCTGCCCCGGCGAAGGTGGTGGCCGCCTCGGGCCTTGCCCATGCAGCGGACGCCGCAGCCCGGGAGCTCAGCAGGGATCGCAGAGCAACCCCGATACCTGGAGACCTGGGAGCGGGCGGCGGGGCAGCCCCTGGGCCCGGCAGAGCATCCCCCTGCTCGAGGGTGGAGCATCTACGACAAGCCGTGGCGGGTGCAGTCGGAGCCACTGCCCTCGGAGGCCTGACGACCAGACCCTGTCCCCCTGTCTCTCTGAAACACAGAAGGGCCGCCCCACCCCCCCGGGCTGCTCTGGCGACGGTAACAAACCACCGCAAAATGAGCGGCTTAAACAGCCCCCTGGTCCGCGGACAGAAACGCGGCCGAGTTCTGGACACATATTTTATATCCTGCCGCTCTGCCGATCTCCTGTATCGGTTCTAGCACTTTCTGGCAGAGTCTCTCGTGTTTTCTACGTAGAGGATCATGCCGTCTGCTAGAGTGAGAGTTGGGACTTCTTTGCAGATTCGGATGCCTTTTATTTCGTTTTGTTGCCCGGTTGCTGGGGCGACACCAGTGTTCCGCAGAACCGCAGTGCTGGGAACGGACATCCCTGTCGTTCCTGACCTTGGGGAAAAGCTCTCAGTTTCTCCCTGTTGAGAATGATACTTGCTGTGGGTCTTTCGCGGATGGGTCTTAGGACATTGAGGTCTGTTCCCTCTGTTCCTGTGACTCCACTCACATGTGGAATTTAAGAAACACAACAGAGAACAGAGGGGAAGGGAAGGAAAAAATAAAACAAGAGGAAATCAGAGAAGGAGACAAACCATGAGAGGCTCTTAGCTCTAGGGAACCAGCCGAGGGCTACTGGAGGGGTGGGGTGGGGGAGGGGTGACCGGGGGATGGGAGTGAAGGAGGGCACTACATTCTACCTCTGAAACTAATAAGAAAAATTAAAAAATGAACTTTAAACGGCAGCCCACGTTTACTGTCTGCCAGCTCTGGAGGCCAGAGGTCTGAACTGTTTCTGTGGGTCAAATCAGGGTGTGGGCAGGGCGGCGGTGTCCCTGCGGGCTCTCGGAGAACCGTGTGCCCGGCTTCTCCAGCTTCTGGAGGCTTCTGCGAGCCCCGACGCGTGCCCCCCCCCACGGCCAAGGCCGTCCTCCGGTTGCTCTGCAGACGCTCTTCGTCTCCCCACAGCCGGAGCCAGACCTCCCTGTCTCACAGGACCTGCGACTGCAACCGGGGCCGCCCGGTAACCCAGCACCGTCTCCTGTCTCAAGTCTTAAACCAAATCTTGCTAAGCCTGAGCCGGTCTCTGCCTTGTGAGGTGACATCCACGGGTCACAGGGCTCCTGTGAGAGGAGCCAGAAGGAGGTCCTGCCTCAGCCCGGTTCCCACGACGACGTCCCTACCCTTCTCTCCTCGAAGAAGGATGCTAGCGACAGCTAACAAGTGTCAGCCCTCAGAGGGGCCAGACCCCTGCGGGCACGTCCCCGGCTCTATTCAACACCCCTGCGGGCCAGCCTCTGGGCCCCGCGGGGATGACCAGGCTCAGAGAGGCCAAGCTTCTCACTCCAGATCACACAGCGCTGGGCTTTGAACACACACGGTCGCTTGAAGAGCCTCCAGCCACCCGCTGTGCGTGACCGGAACCTCACAGAGGTCACTCATGCCTGGCAAACGCTGCGGGGGAACCAGCCCCCCAGATTCATGGGTGTGGCCCCTCCTCCCTGTTCCCACCATCTCCAAGTTAGTTTTAAAGGGATGGGGTTCTTGTACGGAAGCTTTGAGGGGGACTGACGCGGGGGAAAACAGCGTCTCTGCCGGAAGGGATAGAACCTGGGCGTCTGCTTGTGTTCGCCACTTGCCGCCGGACGGCCGCGCACAGATGGACCGAGAGAACACGAACCGCAACTGTGGAGACTCTGGGCAGCCGGCGGGGTGGGGGGGCGGCCACCGGAGCCGCCGGCTAGGCATGGAGGGCGCGGGAACCCGAGGCGGCACCAAGGGCCAGGCCACCACCACCATCCAGGCCTGCCCTCAGGGCCCAGCTCTGGGGCGTGGCTGGGGGGCCGCTGAGCGCCCTCTACCACCCCCAACCCCACAGGGGAGGACATTGCAGAGCAGGTCTCCGGCTCCCAGAGCGAATCCCGCACAGAAGGCTTTCTCTACCACCCTGTCTGGTCCGGTGTCTTCGTGTGCGGCAGCTTGGGGGAAGGGGATGGTCACAGCCAGAGCCCAGCTCTCTGGATGGCCAGGACCCTCATCCCTCCTCCACTTCCCGCACCCTCCACCCACACCCATCCGCTGAGCAGCGGCCGGTGCAAGAGCCGTCCCCCGTCTCTCTGGCGAGGCCTCAGCCGGTGCCCGTGGAGGGCTTCGGGGTCCCCTCTGGTCACCCCGCACAGGCTCCAGCCTCCATCCCGATGCTTCTGGACCGGCGAGGGAGGAGCTGGCCAGGTCCTGGGCGTGCTCACGCCAGTCCTTCCAAGCCAACTGTTAGCGGTGCCAGAGACCCATGGGGCCAGAGTCTGTCCAAACCAATTTCCCCGGGCTGGTGGTTTCAGATCCCGAACTCCTGGAGGCAGGCGGTGTTTAATTTCAGTTTGGTTCCCAAACGAGAGCTTCTCCTCTGACCGTCCAGCTGTACTTGGAAACATGAAGCAGTACCTCGATTACATGTTCACATAACTTGGCTGGGGTGGCCCTGCCATCTTGGGCTCTGAGCGTGTCCCCGGACTCAGGAGTCCAGCCAGATCGGGAATCCGCTCGCTGCCCTCTGCTCTGGCTCCGCAGAGTCCCACTGGGTGACACCTCAGGCCACGACGTGACTTCACAGCGTGTCAGCCATGGTCCAGTGGGGGGACCTACCAGCTCCTTGTTCTGCCCCCAAGGAAGCTCCATCTGGAATTCCGCAGCCTCTACCCAGTCCCTCCATGATTAAACTGTCAGAATGAAAATCCATTCTAAGAGAAGCTTCCGTTTCCAGCGGTCTACAGCTCAGAGAGTGCTCGAAGCAAAAAACCCTGAGGACGGGCTTCGTGCGGTGAGAACAGTGTCCGGAAGGAAGGGGTCCACGGGGTCTGCGCTGCCCGCATCTCCGGGAGGCGTCCCAAAGGCGGGCAATTTGGAGGATTCACAGAGACTGAAACCTTTTGTTTTTAACACAAGTCCCTCGTTGGGGAAAGGGCCCAGCCCGTGAATCATCTCGCCGAAATAGAAGCATACGCTCTCCAAACAGGTTTGTTTTCCGTAAGGGGCCGTGGGGACGATAGAAAAACAGAAGGGTTGGAGGGGGGGGCTTGTTCAGGCGGTGAAAGCCACAGCTTGCACACTGTCCAGCCTGCCCGAGGAGTCGTGAGAGCCGCCCCCCCGGCAACGCTGAGGCCCCCTTCACCCGGGGGTCTGTAATGACTCCGGGAGATCAGTGTCGGAGTTGAACTGGACTGTAGCCCACACACTTGGCGTCCGGAGAGCTGGAGAATTCGCGGGTGTGTAAACATTGATCAGATGCTGTCCCCGACGGAGGGAAACGGGCCATGGACCCGCAACACAGACAGACGTCCATTCAGAGTGACCAGGATGAGCCGCGTGTGATGGGGTGGCTGGAGGTGGGCCGTGTCCTCTGGGCGAAGCAAGCTGGGGGAGGGTCAGCAAGGACGAGGGCCACACCTGGAGCCGTGCTCAAGCGTCCCCGAAGGCACGGTCATTGCAGGGTCCAGACCAGGATAGCTGCCCGGCCCTCAGACACTTGCCGTGCCGGGAGAAACAGAGGGAACCTGGCCCCGTGGGCGTGGACCGGCTCTGGCCCAGAACCACTGGGTATGCCACCGTGCCCGGCGCCCCTCAGCGGCTGGCCGTGGCGTGTTTAAACTCCGCAGGCAGGGCTGGGAGTACAAATAGGCGTCCTGAGAGAGGCAGGAGCTCAGTGGTCGACCGGGAAGGCACACAGGGAGCCGTCGCCCGGCATGGCCACCGCCCCTTGCTGGCCAGGGCCAGGAGGGAGACCATCCAGCCCTCCAGTGAGACTGTTGGCACGGCTTCTGGACAGCACTTTGGTGGCCCTCAGGAGAGGTGGGAGTGTGGTCCTGATTGCTGAGCATGGCCGGCCACATGGGGGTCTCCCCAAGAGAGGCGCTCTCACGCATACCACACACTGGGGTCAGCTGCACGGCTCGGGGCTGCGGCAGGTTTCCGGGTGGGGCCCGGGTAGGGACAGCTGTTCCCCAGAGAAAGGAAGCCTGCGTGCCTGGGCCGCGCTGTGCGGGTGGCCGGGCCGCGTGGAATATGGCTGGGGTGCCGTCGCTTTGGGAAGACCTCCACCTGCGCCTCTGCGTTCTGGGCAACAAGCTGGTGTGTAGGACAGAGGAGCTCTAACCGCCAGAGCAGAGCGGGCCCTCCAGACTTCCCGGACCTCAGGGGGTATAGCTCAGGGGTAGAGCATTTGACTGCAGACTTCCCGGACCTCAGAGCCTGGCCTCTCCCGCCGGCGGCATCACAAGGGTCTGGCCAGGCCGGCGGTCCCAGCCACACGGCGTGGCCACGAGGGCAGAAAGAAACAGGGCCGCCGGGGACCCTATCTGCACAACGGTCCTGCGCCCTTCGTGTCCGAAGACCAAGGAGGTACCACGGGTCGCAGCCAGGCTGCAGGATAATCGCTTCTAGGAGATGGGAACGTGGGGGCTTCTTATACGAGTCTTGTACTTGCTTGTGTCTTTAAAGCCTTCCCCCCAAAAATCTGTGAAGAGAAACAGGCGGACGGGTGGGCGCGGGGGCAGCCTGGTTAGGAGGAGGAGCACCTCCCAGGGGAGGAGGCGGGAGGACTCGAGGGAGCCCTCCTGGGGAGGGACCAGCCTGGTGCTGGGGAGGGGCGCTGTCCATGGGCAAAGGGGGCTGGGCCCGGGGGACAGGGACCCCGCAGCTCAGGCCGCTTCAAGGAGCTGCAAGTTGATCCTGGAAGCATCAGGAAGGATGCAGGCTTGAGGATTGTAACCCCCCGGGGGGCTGGGGCCCATCATGCGCTGTTCTCACGGGTCTGGGGGCGGCCCGAGCCGCAGCGAGTTCTCGAAGCAGTGCACAGCTGAAGTTGAGAACCGTGGGCCTGGGGCACAGCGTCCCCCAGTGCCTGCCGGTCCCGCGTTGTCCCTGGCATAAGGCGTAGGAACCAGGGCAAGTCCCCACCCGTCCTGACCGCCTGTGGTCATGATGCCGTCGGGGTTCGCACCCTGCTATCCAGGCGGCTGAGTTTTGAAGAGCGGCTGTGGCAAAGCCTGCAGCTGGGCCATCAGATGTGCCGGGACGCACCCCGCGTGGGACGAGATGGCACCCCTCAGGAAACCAGCAGAGGCGTCCACATGGGCCCAGAGCCCTGTTGTGTTCTGTCGCTCGTACTGGAAAAGAAAGCCTGGGTGTCTCTGGCGGTGTCTTTCTAGGACGCGGCCACTGGGCGCGGCGCCAACCTGGTCATTAATATGGGGAGCTTCTGCCTGGTCGCTGCTCCGTGCGCTGGCCTTGGCCGTTCTCGACCTGTGGTTCCCATGAAGGGACAGGTGGGCTCGGCGGCCTGAGCGCCACCCGGGACTCACGTGCGTGGGCCCCTCTGCAGGGGTGGCCCTCTCTTTTCTTCAAAGAGCCCAGGAGGGGTGCATCCCTGCTCCCCCTCCAGGGATGAGGACAGCGGCTTCTGCCACTAAGGAGACGTGCCCCCCAGCTCAGGCCCAGGACTGACAGGCCAGGCCCCGCCGCCTGCCAGAGATTTAGAGCAGCGGTCAGAGGGTGTTACCCTGAAGGAGGGCAGCGCAGGTTGGGTGGTAAGAGGGTACGGGGGAGGCGAGTGTCGGAAGAAAGCTCCGGAGCCCCTCTCCAGAGCACGCGCACGCACCCGGCCCCGTCAGGGCCTCGGCGCCCCAGGGGTGGGGGGAGCGTTTCAGCGCAAATCAGCTTGGGGGCTGCTGGGGAAACGTTCCTTCACTTTTCACTTGGAGGCCGTTTAATTTCTGGGGCGGGAGGTGTGGCGATGCGGGTGGAAACCTTCAGTCCAGCAGAGGCGGCGGGGAGGGGAGCCCGTCAGCCACGACACGCGTGTGCCATCCTACGCTTGTGCGGACTCTCTGAGTCCGTGGACCCCCGGGCCAGGCTGGATGGGCAGAGCAGAGCCCTCTGACACCTGCTCCTGTCCCTGGGGGCAGGCCGCAGCCGGGCTGGCCCCGAGGACGTGGTTAAGTGCCATCCCTGCCCAGGTGACACCTGACGCCCGGCACAGAGACGATCAGGGTTTCACTAAACCACAGCCCCACTTTCCAGAGAGGGAGATCTTTTTTTAACTACCAAGAGGCCCTCTAATAATGGGTTGCTAAGAAACCGCCACAGTAGATGATTTTGAAAACGTCTCGCTCCTCCCTGGTGTAAGAGTTCCCAGGGCCGCGGAAACAACGCGCCCGCCACCCCCCACCGGAGCGCCGTGGGGGAGGCCCCAGGAGCGGCTCCGGGAGGGTCTGGTGGGATCGGCCGCCAGGCCAAGGAGTAGCTTGTGGAGGGGGCTGCCCTGGGGTTGTGGATGAGAGAGAGGCTGTGGCCAAAGCCACGGTCACGGTCACGGTCATGGGGGTGGGGGTGGGGGGCGCCGGAGTCCTCGGGCGGACTCAGAAGAGTCTGGCTGTGGAGTGAACTCCCGCTCCTGCTAACCGCCATCTGGACACCCGCAGTGTCTGCGCTCGAGGCTGTGAGAGCTAAGTCTGGTCCCCGTCCTCCCCTCGGGGAGTCGTCCCCGTCCCTGTCCCTGACCCCGGGGAGTCAGTGCCCCCCGTCTCTGCACTCGGGGAGTCGGCACCCCCCACCGCCCTCCCATCCCCATCCCTGCCCTCGGGACATCACCCCCCCCACCGTCCCTAACCCCCTGGGAGTCGGGAGCCCAGTCTCTGGGCCCCGATGAGGTTCGGCGGTTGCTGTGCCGACATCTGGGAGGGAAGGCGGCCGCGGGAAGTCTTGCCGGCTGTGGTCGTTTGTGCGAGGCAGCTACACAGCAATGCCCAAATAACAGTCGGGAAAATAAACATGATGGAGGACAAGCGGAGAAGCTCCTGGCGGCCCTTCCGGCTCCGAAGACACGATGAAGCAAACCAGCTGGGGGCGTCTTGCGTCGGGAGGTGGGAACCGCGAGAGGCGGGAGGGAGGTGACGGGGACTGTGGTCTGCGCCAAGCACTGTACCAGCCCTCAGGACGTCTCGAGCTGCTCCGCAAAGCCGGAGAGCTCACGGCCGGTATCGCCATCTGCCCTGATGTTAATTAAATACCACCCACCCCGTGGGGGCCGTGCGGGCACAGGCAGGGCAGAGGCACCGCCAGTCCGGAACCTCGCCGGGCAGGCCGGGCCGGGCACCGCCTGGGGCGAGCCCGCCACGATGGAGAACACCCCAACCCCAAACTGAAGCGAGCTCGAGCCTGGCCGATGCCGTGGGGCGTGCTCCTGCCCTGTTAGAGACGCACGGCTCTCGTCGAGCTGAAAGTCGGGTCTGCCTGTCGGTCATGAGCCGCAGTGTCCAGAAACCGTGCCTGAGTGAGGGGACAGGTGCGGGTGCCGGGGGAGACACAGTTCCCCGGGGTCCGTCCCCCACGGAGCTCTCAGCTCAAGAACACCGCCTCTGCCAGTCATCAAAGAATGTGCATGTCCAGAGTCTGGACTTCGATTTGGAACCTCCTGGACACATCATCTGTTTTTTTGGACTTGTTTCAAATGTAGCAACGCCAGCTGCATAAAAATATATAGGCTAGGCTCTTTGCAGACACATTTATAACCACTCTACCCTATAGTCGGGGGGAAAGCCTCCATGTAGACCTCATTTTGAAACTCTGGACACATTAAGGACCAACTCTAGATCTTAATGATGTGTAGGGTTTTTCTCCAGTCCCAACTCGGTCCCTCCTCGATCTCACTGCGTCTCAGAGCATTAAGGGGAATGTACGCAAAATTCATTCCTAACGTGATTTGAAACAGAAGAGCCATCCGGCACCTCCAAGCGGCTTCTGCAATGCCACGTCTCCCTCCTGATGTTTTAGGGCCTCCTGTTCGCCTCCCGAAAGCGGGAGCCGTCGGCGGGCACACTGCCCTGTCTGTGGTCGGCGTGTGGACAGGGCAGTCCAGCCGGGCGCGTCCTTGGCCACCCCACCGTCATACTGAACGCCTTTGGCTCAACACCACGTACATTATTATCTCCCTGATGGTGTTATTTAAATCAGCTCACGGTTTAAACTAAATGAGTTTATGCTAAAGAACATTTCACGTAACCACTCTTTAATGAAAAACCCCCATCGCTAGGCCTAAAGAGGACGGCACTCCCCAAAATGACAGCAAAAGGACGTTATTGTGTAAACTCAGTCTGCTTCTGTCCACCACCGAAAACCACCGCAGATCACAGCGAGGAGGCACCTGTCGCAGGTTGGAAAACGCCAGGGTCCATAACGGTCCACGTGGTGGGAGGCCCTGCGGGCTTGAGCCCTTAGCTTGGAACGGATGTGCCCCTGAGCCCGGTCCACCGACAGACAAGGTGCAGAAGCACTTCTGGGAGCGATGTGCCGCGTGAACCAGCCCGGTGTTTCTGGGGCGGCTGGCGGGCTGAACGCCCGTGACATCTCAGTGCAACTCCAAGATCAAACTGACTGTGGTCTTAACTGTTGGAGCAAATTTTCAGTGACACCCGGGAAGACAGACTTACCTGCCGTCATTTCAGTTCCCTTCACGAAAACCAATCCCGCATTCGGAGGAACCTGAAATCAAGTGACAGCTCGTTAAAAATCGAAGCCCTAGCAAGCCGGTGATTAAGTGTGATTATATCCATACAGACGTGACACAAGAACTAATTGGCGTTCGCACATCGAGGAGGGCGTGTGCAGTCACCGGGTCCCGTTGGAGATGATGGATGAGGAGACCAAAGCTGGGACTCGTGCTTGCTAACCCCAGAGCGCTGCTCATCTCTGCTCGCTGGCTGGCGTCGGCAGAGCCTGGGGCACACAGCAGCGTTACAACCAACAGACACCAAAGACGGGGCAGGTGTCTGTGGGGCGGGGGCGGGCAGCAGGGTGGCGGAGGGGAGCTTCCGGCAGGGCCACAGTGCGGGGTGGGGATGCTGTTCTGAGTCTCACGAGGCTGCTGGAGGCTCCCTCTGAGCTGGGACAGGATCCGGGTCTCCTTTGGAAAGGTCACTGTATCCATTGCTACAATAGTCCTGGGGGCCGGGCACCTGTGTGATGCTGGGCTCTCTTGTTCCTCCCCTAGGCAGGGGAGGGGGGTGGGGGGATACTGGCAGGGGAGTGGGGATTGGCCTCAGGGGAGGGCCTCACGTTCTCCAGCAGGAGCCAGGCTTGTTCTCTAGACAGAGGAAGAGACACACGGGGGCGGGCAAGGCAGTGGCCGGCCCGAGGAAAGGGGGAGAGGCACGGACACAGGGATTGGGGGCAGGACTCGGGTGTCCTTGGGATCTAATCGTTGTCAAGGAGCGGAGGGGCATGGGCTGTGTTGTAACTGGCATCACTGCTGGCCCGCTAGTGGTTTCCGCAGACGGACCCTGGCCAAGGGTGGAGGACAGAGGGCATCGTGCGTGCTCGGGGTGCAGCATTCCGGTTTTGCAAGATGGAAAAGTTCTAGAGCTCTACTGCCCAAAATGGAAATGCACTCTCCGCTGAACTGTACCCATAAAAATGGTTAAGATGGTAAATTTAACACTGTGTGTTTTTTAGCACAATAAAAAAGAACTGCTATGCAAAGCTAGCTCGGCTCAAAATAAAATCTAAAACCCTTTATTTAAAAAAAAAAAAAAAGGAATTTGTCTTTTAAATAGGAAATACTGAACCAGACATGAAGCTTATAACTTGCAAGTTTATCGAAAGCATAATTCACAGTAACTCTGAGTTACAGTGAGTTAGAATTTAGACCGAAACCTGTTTCTTACATGAACGCAATAAAGGGGCACTCTGCAACCCTACTAATTGAGGTTGAAATCAAAGAGAGATGTAATAAATAATTTTTTATCATGTTCCCCCAAAAGACCTGACCTGGGGCATGTTCCTGGCTTCACTTCTCAGACCCAGGTTTGGAGCTGTGCGTTCACTCCGTGTGGGGTTTATCAGGGATCATGGAAAGCGGCCACACCCGCTAGAGGTCAGAGTCTGGGCGCCCCCATCCCAGCTCCCTTCCCCCAGCCCTCACCCCACCCTCCCAACCCCCTCCCCACCCCCGTCGAGCCAAGAACAACACCAGAAACTAAAAGTGTATCTGACATAATCGGGCTCTGCAGTCAGGCAGAACCAAGTGGGGGCCACATCCTCCGAATGTCCCGCTCCCCCGCCCCCCGGGGTCTCACCGGAGCCGTCACCCCTGCACAGCGCTAATCCGGGCTGGAGCCCAGCCCCACTGGCCCTCGCAGGTTCTGGGCTGGGTGGGCCTGCCGGAGCCCCCGACGCCACCCTGCTCTTTCCGTCAGGCCCCACGGGGAGCGGGAGCTGGAGGGAAGTCAGTCAGGGAAGGCCAGCGCCTCACCCCTGCAGAAGCGGCGGGATGTGCTGACAGCTGCTTCACCAGCAGCCTCGTCGCGGCCTGTCAGACGTGCCGTTCTGGAAGAACACAACAGAAATCACAAAAAACACAAACATCCCCAAACTCTAAGGAGGAAAAAAAAGACCACCACTTCTCCGCTGTGGGTGGGATCCGGGGCGAGGGAAGCTGCCCGGGCAGATCGGGTGGAGCCGGGCCGGAGAAACGAGTTTGCCTGAGGCCCCGGATCCCGTCGCCCGCATCCCAGGGCGGCTGTGAACAGGGCTGTGGGCCGAGTGCGCGGCCCCCACGATGCCCCCGGAAGGGAGAGCGCTGATCGCTGCTCACCTGTAATAAAGACCAAAATCGGACGATCGGAAGCGAGGAGAAACCAGTCTGCAGCTCTGTGCCTTTGCCGTGAGCAAAGCAGAGGGGAGCCGCGAGCGGAAAAGGAAAAACACGTTGAGGAACGGACGCTGCCCCGTCCAGGAGGTCCTGGGCTCTCAGGTGCCCCGGCTCCCCCGAGTTGCCGGCGCCCACCTCCTGTCTGCTGCCCGCCAGTGGTGCTCCCTGCAGCCCGGCCGTCCGGCCTGAGGACTGTCCACCTGGGCTTGCCGTCCACCCCACCTTTGCATTTTGGGGGGACCCCTGGCTCGGGCCCACACAGTTCATCCGCTCTCCAGGGTGGCCATCTCCACTTCCTGGGATTGGGGGCAGGCGTGTCGGGGGGCAGGAAAGAGAAGGATGTGCTCTCAGCTGTCTCTGCAGCGGGGGGCTGACATGCTGTCACCTTGGCCCTGGCCCTGCATTTGTGCCCCCAACGGCCACTGGCTGTGGGGAGCACCTAACTTCCCATGTGGCAGGGGTCCTGATGACCAACGGCAGCTCCCCAAAGAAGGGGGCGGCTCCAAGCCACTGCAGGTGGGCTGCCCTGCCCAGGGAAGCAGGTCTGGGCCGGTGCCGACTGCATGGACGCGGCTTCTCCTTTGTCCCCGGGACAGCGTTTGCCCCGCTCCACGTGGCCAAGGTTTCAAGTCAAACCATCCCAAACACAGCCTTGAAATTTCATGCCGACACTGCCCACTCTTGGTCAGCAGCCAGCAGATGCTAACGGTGTTTGTGGAGAAAATAGCTCCTCCCTGACCCAGGCCCTTTGGGAGAGGCAGGGCACTTCGGACTGGGGTGTGCACACCTTCCAGGTCTTACATGCGTGCGGAATTCATACAGCCTCCTCCTGCCCCGTCCACCGAATCCCCACATATCCGGGAGGAGTGACCCGTTTCTGAGCTGCCGCTTTGCTCCCAGCCTGGGACAACACAGAGGAGTCCCTTGGAGCAGATCAACTGTGCTCCTAGAAATAGGTCAGGAAAAATTACACAAACAGAACCGAGTGTCTGACCCAGCAGGATGGCTCTGGAGGCCCAGACCCGCCGGCCAGTGCCCGGTCTGAGGGCGGGAAGTCACGGCGCAGAGACCCACTAAGATCCACTGGCCCCACCTCCCTTCTCAACCAGAGTGAGGTCTTGAATTATTGCTGCTGCAGATTTCAAACAGAATTTCTAACGTCCTTGCAAACCCCTTCCGTTTTGAGCATTAACAGTGTAAACAGCACGGCAAGGGGGATGTTGACACCACGTTCCGAGCTCCCTCCAGCACTTCAGAGGCCCCCAGCCTCGTTCCGTCGATCTGCTAATGAGCCAGGATTCCTACCCACCCACCCAAGCCCGCACCCTCGGGAATCCACGTTCCTCGGTCGGGGAGTGCTGTCGGGGATGACAAGGCTCACCTGTACCTCCAGACTTTTCCCCATCTCCCCATCATCCCCCCAGGCTGGGGGCGGGGGCGGCCTCTCGACACAGACTCCGAGATCCTTCTCTTTCACAGATCAGGAAACTGGAGCTCAGAGAGGCCAAGTCACTTGCCCGAGGTCACACAGCTGGAAGGCAGCAGCCTCAAACCCAGGCCTGTCTGCTTCCAAAGCCCCAGAGTGAACCCTGTGTGGGGAGCCCTGGTGCCCTCACCCCAGCAGGCAGAGCGGGGGCCAGACTCTTGAAGGACAAGGTGGGAGCATCTGTCACCTGCTGCCGGCCTTCGCATGCTTGGCTCCCTCCACCCAGACGGTGGGACTCCCACTGCCCCAGGGAGCTCCTGGGCGCAGCCCCCCGCAGCGTCGCTGACCGTCCTCTCCAGCACGGAGACGACGGTTACCACTGACTCCAGTGTCGCCGGCCCGACCACACCCCACACAGGGGCATGGCCTGTGGGTCGTCTCTGTAGCCCCAGGCCCCAAGCCAGCATGGAGCAGGGGCTCAGGGCGTGGCCACTCTCCCAGGACACAGGCCACAGCTCCAGGCGCAAACAG
Source organism: Martes martes (assembly GCF_963455335.1). Lineage (NCBI taxonomy): Eukaryota > Metazoa > Chordata > Mammalia > Carnivora > Mustelidae > Martes > Martes martes. Next base: position 1,811,716 of record NC_137896.1, on the reverse strand, counting down.
GAGCTGGTGTGGGAATTGGGCTCGAGAGGCAGAGCCTGGAGTCGGCTCAGACCCGACCCGACGGAGGTCAGGAGCAGCTGCAGACCTCACACCCCGGTGCCGGGGCCAGGGCCACACGGCCGACAAGAAGCCACCCTTGGGGCCGCAGAGTGAGGGAAGCTCTGCGTCTCCGAGCTGCGTGATTGTGGCCACCGCCGGCCCTTCCTGGGCCCCCTGTGTCATCTGTCCCTGGAGGGTGGCAAAGCCCGCCTCACAGATGGTGTGAGGCCCGACATCCCCGAGAACACCCCAGGAGTGAGCTCACCTCACCTTCACACCGGTGCCCTCAGTTTAGCCGAGCAGAGTGAGGCACAGAGACGGTAAGTCACTTGCCTGAGGTCACACAGCCCAGATGTAGGGGCAGGACTGCATCTCAGGCCATCTGAACAGCCCTGGGAACCCACCCCCGGGGGATCGAGGCTGGCTGGTCTGCCCTGGAAGCCACGTCCTCGCGGCCGCGGAGCCGGCGTGTGCCTGACCTCTCACACCAGAGGCTCCCGAAACAGCACACGGGGACTCGCCGTGCAAGAAAGGACGCGCGGTGCGCGGGTCGGGAGAGAACTTCTGCCGCGTGCGATGACACCCTGCTTCGCAGTGACAGGAAGCGCCCTCAGCAGACAGAGCGCTGTGTGCACTCGGCACACATGGAAGATGCTCGAAGGCAGCGTCGTCCTGGGTTCCGGGCCTGCCCTCCCGCGGGAGCGGCCCGCACCGCAGGGAGCTGCTGCCTCCTTGTTGCCAGCGCCTGCTGGGGAGCGACCATCTAGAGGGAAGCTCTTCCCACCCCTGGAGCCCCGGGGCGAGGGGGGACGGATTACAATGTTGCACTGAGCTCCCACGCCACCCACTGAAGGTCAGTGCTCCAGGAGCCCCAGGAAGGAGCCCCGTGAGCCCCAGCCCTCCTCCAGCCCCGAGGGGAGGGGACTCCCTGCTTTTCCGCGCACAAGGCTTTCGAGCACTGGCGGGACCCTGGGAGGCAGCTTGAGTTCAGTCTCTTCTGGTCCGTGAACTGAGGACTCCCTGCCTGGTGTGGCAGCAGCCCCGGATCTGCAAGAAGTTTCTGGAGAAGATGCGGGAAAAGTCTGCAGCCCAGTGCACTTGAGTTCCTTCTGATTGTTAAGGCACGAGGTGTGTGCTGGGGGCACCGGGGCCGGGAGAGGCTGCGGGCTGTGCCCTAGGACCCTCAAAGTCCTAACCCAGACGCTGTGAGCCCAGGCCTGCCACGTCTACCCTAGCGAGGCCGCAGCGCTGTAACACTCAGGGTCCCGGGCCCAGAGGCAATAGGGCCGCGGTCATGCTCGCCATGTTTGTGACCATCGGGTGCTTGTCCAGACCCCGTAATTCCAGCAACTTCTGCACTCGTGAGCTAGGAGGGCGGCCCTTTGCCATTTTCCAAGCAACAGGCGCTCCCGGCCCGCCTCAGCCATCGGCCACCTTTGTCCAGAAGTCTCTGGGTACTACCGAGTATGGCCTTGACCTCCGACCTCAGGGGGCTTAAACGGTCCTTGCCCCTCAGGAGCCCAGCAGACCCCTGGTGGATGCCCCCCCCCCAAAAGGGGAAGCTCACTTCACTGCAGTCCAGCTTTCCAGCTGGGGTGGGGGGGGGGGGCTCATAAAGGCTTAGGGATGGTGTCCTCGGGAGCCGGAGGCCACAGCCTGGGGCATTGCCAGCTAGAATGGAAATAAACCCAAGGAACACTGCCTCTCTGATTTTAAAATCTTTGGAACTGTTAATCCTAGATTATCACATGCAAAATACCCCAGAGCCGGAAATGAGACGCTCCAGAAGGCTAAGGATTGGGGCCGGGAGCTGGGCTCTCTGTCCTGGGCTGTCCCGGCTGCTTCTGCGGGCCGTGTGCGTTTACAGACCCCTCTGCTTCTCTCCGCTCGCGAAAGAAGGCTTAATTACGGAAGAAGTTCACTTGGCCTTGGCACAGAGGAGCTTAAAGCCCCCTAAAACCTGGGGGGACGCAGGCTCTCAGATCCCTGGAGCACACTGGGGCCTTGGCCTTGGCTCACGTGGCTGGTCGTGGCGCTCTGGTGCCAACGTCCCAGGAAAGGGCCGTCAGGGTCCCTGAGCTGAAGCTTGTCCTTGCAGCGGCCCCGGGAGGTCGGAGAAGGGGGGAGGGGAGGCGATGGATGGGGGGGTCCCTCTCTCCCTGCCCAAAACCGCACTTAACACCGTTGTTTGCTTTCACCATTATCTGCCAAATGACGTATTTTCCTAATGTCCCGGGGTAAAATGCACGCGACGTTGAACAGCTCTCTGGGCTGCTCCCTGACTTTCTAAACACAAAAGTAACAATTCTGATGGCTGAGTTCAGCCGAGATTCTTATGGAAAATTCTATTTTCCGCTTCTTTAAACACCAGATTTATTTTCTGTTATCTTATGAGATGTTAATTTTTGTAAAAACAGAGGCCGTGGTATTGCCAACTGGAGACAGACCGGCTGGGCAAAGTGGCCGTTCTAGACTCAAATGACTGCGTGAACCCAAATACGGCCTCTCGGCTTCCTGCAGTCGGTGGGCCGTCGGGGGAAGCCCGGAGTCGGTCCCCAGGCGGGTGGGAATCAGGCTGGAATCCAGGCGTGACCGTGGTCGTCTCCGTTTGCCAACAGGACAGAGGTTCTCCTAACAGACCCCGTGGGCTCCCGGCAGGTGGTCTGTGGCCCTGGGACACTCTTGTTCCCCCGCGCGCTCTGTTTCCACACGGGAACGGGCTCTCGGGGGCCACGTGCTTGTTCCTGGCCCCGTTTCTGCTGCCCACATTGTGTCTGTACTGACTTCAGCGTCATAGCCGCGCCTCGTCCCAGAAAGGGGCCAGAGAGGGCCACACGGCAGGCCGGTTTCCAGGGACAGCCTGGCCTGTGTCCGAAGAGCGTCTGTTCAAGTTCAGACGTGACACTCGCTGTCTGGGTGAGCCACACTGATGGCTCCGCTCTTCCTCTGAACTTTGTCTCCCCGGCCCTCCTCCCGGCTCCTGTGGAATGTGCGGCCGGCCGCTCGATGCCCCGGGGGCCTCCTCCCTGCCAGGCCCTGGGAGACTCTGAAAACAGGGAGGCTTCTCTGTGCCCCTGGGAGCTGGAGGTTCAGTGCGGGCGAGGCGGAGAGGACTGTGCGGGAGCCTGCATTCTTAGGAAGGGGAGAGCTTAGTCAAGCAGGGCGGGCTTCCTGGAGGAGGAGGGCTTCGGAGCCAGTATGAAAACAAACACCAGAGGAGTGAAGAGCCCTCGCTCTGGTCCTGCACGGGGTGTGCTTCCTCAGCCATGCCCTCTGCAGCTCGTTCTCCCAGTCTTCCGGGGAGGTCGGAGGTCGGCCTACAGAGGGCATAAAGGAGGTGGTGGGGGACCAGGCAACCTGACTCTTGTGTCTGAGCCCCGAATTTCTCACGCATGTGAGTTCTTGGGGGAGTAAGACCAGGACCCCAGAGCAGGTTAGTGTCCCCCACATGTCAGCAGGAAAGCCTCTGCCAGGGAATTTAGGAAAATGTGGGCAAAGCAGATACCAGGGCCTTTAATGAGCCCCCACGAGACAGCCCGTCCTCCGCAGAAGCTGCTGTACGGGGCAGAGCTGTGCCAGCCCACCTTGCCCAGGACCAGGCCTCCCTCCTCCGCAGACGCAACCGGCTGTCCCGAGGCCAGCCCCACAGGCCCGCCTTCCCGCAGCCAGGCCCCCAGCGGCCCCTCCCAGGAGGTCCAGGGCGCCTGCCTCTGCCTGTGATGCCCTCTCCACTCTGCCCACCAGACCGTGTTGCTCACACCCGCTGCTCGATTCCTCAGCCCCCGCCTGCCCCGGCAGGTTCCTCCGGGCACGTCCCTCGTCCCCGGCCTGCCTGCAGCCAGCGCTGAGTGCCCAGCTGGTGGCGCCCTCTTTCACTGTCTCCTGCGCTGGGCCGTGAGCTCGGAGGCCACAGCTGAACCCACGGCGATCATCAGGCCCCAGCCTACGGCCACGGGCGGGGGCTGCCTGGCTGGACGGTCCGTTCGCAATTGCAGAAAACAGGCCAGGCCACCTAGAGCAGGGGTTTGAACTGCAAGTCAGGTTGGAAAGTGGTTGGGAGACGGCGCGGATGCCTGGACGTCCTCCCGCCAGGCCATGGGGAGCCAGCGAGGCACGTGAGCTGCCGAGGAGGTCGTGAGAGCTCGCGGCCAGGACTTAGGACCTTCAGCGACCCGCAGGTTTTAGGCCACAGGCTTAAACCAACAGACGCCACCCTGCACACACATACTTTCTTCTTTTTACATATTTCACAAATACCTTCCAACATTCCATGGACGGTAAGGAGGACTGCCTAACTCTGGGCTGGGGCCAGAACCCTCAAGGCCCCTCCCTGAGACCAGGGTCCCTGTCTTCCCCAGCCTCCCCGTCTCCAGGCTTTGGTCTGTGAGAACCGCTCTCCAGGGCCCCAGGGCCGAATTACCAGCTCTGGGAAGTTGCCTTTGGGTCCCATGTGGGCCTGGGGGCCTCTCCTGGGGACCCAGGCTCTGTAGGTGCCCCGCCCCACTCCGGGCTCTCCGGGCAGCTTCCCCGCACATCTGCGTCCCCCATAAGCAGACGCCTTGCATGTCACCTCGTTAACGACACAGTTTAGTAAGTGTCTACTGGTCACTCTGGCCCTGGCGCGTGGGGCTGCTTATGAGCAGCGTAGAGCCGTCTGGGGGGCCGCTGGACCCTCCCGAGAAGGGCATCGCCGCCAGCAGCCCGGGCCTGGGCGCCCTTATCGGAAAGGGGGCAGCTGGGTCCTCGCCTCTGTTCTCGGCACCACCCCCAAGGCCCAGGGATTTGGGCCCCACAAAGCCTCCTTCTCCCTCCCCAGGGAGGCCTGCCCTGGGGGCGTGTCTTGGCGGGGCCCAGAAGGGGCAAAGATAAGCAGACGCACAGGAACATCAGAGGCATCCGTGGGGGCAGCATGGACCGTGTTTCCGAAAAAGAGGGACCCAGAGACGGAACAGGAGCTGGTCACTCCGTGCACCCGCAAATCGTTTTCAGATTCGTTTACAACGCATCGCTCACTTCTCCTGAGGAAAATTCCAGACGCAGGCCCCTTAACTCAGTGATTTATTGCGGCTCCTCTGGACCTACATCGAGATGATCAGCTCACTTAGGGAGGCGACCGAGCTGGGGCCCCACCTCCACCTGACGAGGCTGGGCCCGATCTGGTACTTGGGTACGTCAGTCAGGAGAAAGCATCACTTCTGGTACCCTTGTGGGTTTCCCCTCGGCCGCTGACTGGGATAATTTATCAGAAGGCTCCAAGCCCCCCGTCGGGCTGGGACCACTTGGGACACACACATAATTACCAGCCCTTCCCTCCAGCTCCCCACGCTGCGAGGACAAAAGACGACTCCGAAGGAGCTCCTGCAGCTGCGCCGCTGAAACGTTTACTCGCTGGGGGGTGCGCTCGGTCATCGAGCTGTTTGCGCGTAGCACGCCGGGTTCCGGGGCACCGGACAAGCGAGGACAGACAGCGGGGGGACAGGCGGAGGGTCGCGTGACTGACTTCACCCTGTGACCTCAAGCGAGGTTGCTTTCAAAGGCTTGGGCCAGACTCCTCAGGCACAGAGTCCTGGGATCTGGGGTCCCCTCACCTATCTCACTCGGGACCCGCCGTTTCTCGCCGGGGGCCGTCTCTGGCCTCCCTCTTCCTGCCACCAGCCCCTTGGTGGCCCCTGGAACGGTGACACCAGGCGCTGTTAGGCCTTTGCCACCCCCGCCACAGTCCAGTGTCCTCGGGCCAGGCCGCCGATGGAAAGAAGGTGGCATGAGCCACGGCGCAGGGTCTGGGACTCCCGCGCCACCTCCAAGTGCTCACATGCAGAATCTGGCCAGACGGACGTGGCCTGGGGCTCCTCGGCAGCCAGGCGCCCACAGCCATTTACGCATGGTAATTGTCCCTCACTCCTCAAGCGTCTGCACAGAGTGTACGCTGTCGGGCTCCCCTGCGCAGCACGGAGGGCCGGTGACACAGGGACCGGGCAGGCACGGCGAGATCCAGGTGTGCAGGGACAGACAGAGCCGCCGCCTCTGGACCGCCTCTGAGCCTCGCTGAGCAGCGTGGCTACAAGCAGAGCCCACGCATCCTGACTTCTAGGCCTGTCAGACTTGCCTGAACCTGACTCCGAGGGTCTGAGTCAGCCGCCACCCTGGAACCCCTGAGTGGCTGCCGGAAGTCTCGGGCCCCCAACCCGCCGGCGGGTGCGGGAGAAGCGTCCCAGCCACTTGGCGTCCCCCCGTCAGGGACAGCAACCTGCTGGCACGGTTCCCGGCAAAGGGGTTGTTCTTCTAAAAGTACATAGTGTTTCGTGGGGGGGGTTTAAGTACAGAAAATGAAATAAGAAGAGAAAAATGGTATCTACCCTCACTCACCATCGCTGACCTTTTGTTTTGGGTAGAACATGTGAACACACTTAGAGTATCTTTGCTTTTCTGTAAAGTAGCACAAACAGAAAGTAGAGGCCTCCCCCTCCATCCACCCACTCCGAACCATTTCTGATTTCTATCACAGAAGAATCAGCGGACGGGGCTTCGCACATCTGCGTGCCACGAGGTGGAGATGGGAAATGGGGCCTGTCAGCTCTGCCTCTGCAGCCCCTCGCCTCTCCCACGCTAAGCACACTTGGGGAGGCCCAGGGAGAAGGCCCAGCAAAAGTCCTTTTGGGGTGGCCAGAGGCTGCAGGTATAACCCAGCTGAGTTCCCAGCCCCCACAGGCCTTAGGGGGCTCCCTACAGCACCTCCGGATCCCAGCACCAGGGACCCACAGCACGAAGGCATCTGCCTTCAGTACCCAAGACGGACACAGATGCTTCCCTTCCCCTCTCCTGTTCAGTCATTCCTCTTCTTCCATGCTGAGGGGACCCGTAGGGGACTCCACACACAGGGACCCTCGTCTACCTTGGAAGCAGGGCCTGGGACTGGCCAGCCAGCCCCTGCTTTCCCTTGGGGAGCCCTCTGCCTCGGGGCAAGAACACCCTGCTCCTCTGTGTCCTTGAGGCCACTTTCCTTGCAAGGGAACAGAGCACCCAGCCTGGGCTCTTTATTTCATATTCTGAGAAGTGAAGAGAGTGTGGGTGATGGGTCACGGGCTCGGCAATACTCAAGGACTCAAAACCTTTATTTCCTGACTCTACCACCCTTAGCTGTTTATGTCCTCATGGTTGCAAGAAGGCTGCCAGTGCTCCTGCCATCTTGGGCACCTCAAGTAGCAACAGGAAAGTAAAAACACACCAGGATCCCTTCCCTGCTGCAGACTGCAGACTTACCCTTATGCCAATTCAGAGATTGTTCTCAGACCTCCCCGAGCTGCAAGGGAGGTACGAGTCTAGATTCCTTGGTGGGAGACAGGGAGGAGAAGGGAGCTCGGCTGACCATCCACCATGCCACGCAGGGAAGCTTCTCGGTGGGTCTCTTCCTGGCTCCTTGGGCTTCAGTAGTGACTAGATGTTTTTCCCTCTTTAGGGAGGAAGGTGGGGTTTGTGATTATATTTTTAGATATCTCATTAATAATTTACTTATTTGCAGTGACTGTGCCTTTAGCTGTAAGGTCGGTGCTCTAATGTGTTGGTGAATTATGTGTTCATTACTCGAGTACAGCATAAAAAGCATCTTGATGCCTAGAAAAATCATTCATGTAATAAACACCTTCGTCATTTTTTCATTTTAATACAATAACCATCTTGTCTTGTGTTGTGAGTGTTATGGAGCCTCTGACGACAGCAGTAGCATGAGGAGACAGTCATTTTTATGGAGCAGAGTTATTGCCGTGTTTAGATTATCAGCGTTTTTATTAGGGTGCTAAAATGAAAACCAATAAGGGGGGCTGTGGGCTGACACACCTGTAGTTTGTGGTGTCCGTGAGACAGAGGGTTGACCAGCCATCCCTCGCCACGGTATACAGGGGTGCCTCCCCTGTGCACAGCCCAAGGACAGAGCTGGTCAGTGGAAACTTCTCTGAGGACGCACTAAAGGGCGTGTCCCCCCGAAATCCCCGCATCCCCCACAGAGGTTGTCACTGGGAAGTGGTCCAGGTACCGGGCTGGTCGAGACGGCCAGCTGCCCTGCCTCGTTCTTGTCCTTGTCCTGCCGGGCTGAGGGCCGCCTGCCCGTGGTTAGACCCAGGACACGGCAGACGGCTACGTCCCTCTGTGATCTTTGAACGTAACGTTGCTGGAGCAACAGGCTGGACATCATGGCTAACCACCCGGCAGCTGGCACCACCGTGCCATCGACATGCCCGCGGGGATGGGAAGAGAGCACGGGCGCTCCGCATGCTTCTCGGGAGAAACAGAACCAGGAGGGTTAGAAGGAGCTGCAGGCTGGGGACGAGGGAGCACGGGGAGGCGGACAGCCTGCGGGCCATCTGCGGGAGAAGCCGCCCTGGCTTGGCGAAGACCCATCTTTTTGTTCGAGTCAGGTTTCAGCCGGCTTGGGGAGGCTCCCAGCTTTAGGGATGACCATTCACTTTGCCCAGAGTCCCCTGATTTAAACAGGAATCGCACCCAGAAACACCCTCCCAGAAACACCCAGAAGAATGTTGGACCAAATACCAGGACACCCCGTGGCCCAGACAAGGTGATACACAAAGTTAACCCACACCGGTGGGGATCGGAGTCCCAGACTCCGGGAAACCGGCTGCAGTGGCCCATCGTAGGCCACTCATCCCTGCCCCGTTCCAGAAGGCGGCATCGCACTGACTGTGACCGGTTTGGCAGCAGCCAGGTAAAACACGCACGAGGTTTTGATGGACAATGAGCCCTGCAGTCTGCTGGGGAAATTGAACATCTCCAGAGATGGCCTTAATCAAGGTATGAAGTGCAGAATGAAGGAGGTGAGATTCCGTGCCATTCTGGCCTGACAGCCCATGACTGGCATATTCTGCCCAGTTCCATACAACTGTGGCACAAGTCGAACAATTCTGGTGTCTGGAAGGGCTTGGACAGGATGCGGTGGGGGCATGAAAACAAAGCCATGAAAGAGGTCATTGGTGGACGCGGAAGGGGTGTGGGGTCACCAGACGCCATCTGCCCCCTCTGACAGGCTGTCAGCAGGAAGGGAGTGGAGACCAAGGCTCTGACAGCTGGGCTGTCTGCAGAAGCAAAGGGCTCTCGCTAGGGACCGAGTGGGGCACACAGGCCACCCTGGGCAGGAATACTGACACCGTCCAGGGATGTGCGTGCAGGGCCAGGAGGTCAGGTGCACCTGCCAAGGCCCCCACAGCCCAACCATCCCCGATGCTCTGTGTAGACGTTTTCTGCTTCCCTGTCTGAGGCTCAGACCGGTCGCAGCTGAGAGCGCTGGAGGGGACAACGTCCCATGGTTTCTCCAAACTTGAGAGAGTGTGGAAGCTAGAGCAGTGGTGGTTTTGTGTTTGTGTGTGACCTGTCATGGTTCTGAGCTCCCCCAGTCTGCGGCCAGGCCCCTTCTGACGAGCTCCTACAAGGCCAGCTTCCCTCACACAAGCTGCCACCCATCTGGGATTAAACCGTAAGAACCGAGAGGCTGAGGGGACGCACGGCGGGAGCGGAGGTGGCTGCGAGGTTCTTGCTGGGAGGTCAAGTGCCTGGAGCCAGTCTGGGTGTGAGACAACAGGGCACAGTGGGGGTCACAGTGGACAAGACAGCAGGTGCCCGCATTGGAGGGGGGACCGTCTCAGGCCCCCTGAATGCTACCATTGGCCTAGTGTGCCCAGATGTCCCAGTTCTTCAAAGAACAGCCGAAAATCCGGCAGTGGGGCAGACAAAGGCTGTCGGCAGTGCCTGAGTCCCTGGGACCGCCAGGCTTCTGCCTCTCGGTAGGAAACAGGAGTGACCCCATCAGGCTTCGCCAGACCTAAGAGCTCTGCTATTCCCGGCCCCACAGCTGTCCCCCTAGTGCCCCGTCTCATGCTCCCACCACGGTGCCCCCCGCCGTGACTCTGGCTTGGCTGAGGTGGCTGGACAGAGAGCCGGTCCCTCGTGGGCCCCTGGCGCAGAGTCCGGGGACAAATGCGGCTTGCACCCTGAGGCCTCCAGGGACTGGGTCTGTTCTGACCTTCACAGCCCTGCCCTCCTCGAGGCGGGAGACTGGGCACCGATTGGGACAGACACGGCCCTGCCATGCCCCTCGCACACGCCCTGACTCAGCAGCAAATGTCTGCACAACTTGCTGTCAGAGCCGCCCAGAGTCCAGCACAGTCCCACGGCCATTCCCGGTAGACTTGCGGCCCCTCAGCCTCCCCTGAGAAGGCCCGTCGTCTCACTGCCCGCTGCCCACCCCCGAAGGGGAGCGGAGACTTTCTCTGTCACACGCGTGGAGTTACAGCCGGGCCGTCTGAGTTAAAGCCAGTGAAGGTCACTCCAGATTACACTGTCACTTGGATACCGGGAGAAATAAAGCAGGTCTTAAAACTTCCTGCTTCAGAAACATGCACCGGCCGCTGAGATGTATCCCTTTCTTTTTTCCCCAAATTTGCATTTTGTGTCATCATAAAAGCAGACTTTAGAAGTAAAAGAGGTGATTTACAGATGGTTTGATCCAAACCCTCACTTTCCGGGCAAGGAAATGATGGGCCAGTGAGGCGAGCAGATGTCAGTGGGTGAGCATCTTGGCCTTGGGCCCTGGCCCACACGGCTTCCTGCCGGATCCCAGGACACATTCTGGGGCCGCTGTCCCTTGTATGAGGCCCTGTCGAAGTGAGCAAGAGCCGCCGGGCATCTAGTCCAGCTGGCTGACCTCGCCACCCGAGCGCCGGGGCAAGGCCCCTCTGAACCACCTGGCAGTCTCCTGTCTGCAAACATGTTGGCCTCCAGGTACGAAATAAAGAAAATTCTAACTCATCACAGAAGGGCTGCACAGCCGTCATTTGTGCAGACGGAATGTCTAGAGTCCTTGAGAAGTGTGAAGTCTGAAGCTCTGAAAACGTTCAGATGCTCTGAGTCGCCCCACAGTCCTCTTGGATACATCTATTTCTGGGTTTCCTTGGTTTTCGCAGTGTGGTTAGGTGACATATTTACTGTGTCTCTTGCTGTCCCTCCTTTAAGGCAAGTGAGCATACTATGATGCTGGTGGTGGTGCTGGTGGTGGTGCTGGTGGTGACAATGATGACAGTGCTGGTGACGGTGATGACGGTGATGGCGGTGGTAGTGGTGATGGTAGTAATGATGGTGGTGAACTTGATGATGATGATGGTGAACTTGAGGATGATGGTAACAATGACAAAGGTCATAGAGGAGGAGGAAATTGCAACCACCATATCTTGAGCACTTTCGATGAGTCTTCTAAGTTATAAGCATCTTCGTTTTGATCCTCTTCACAATTTTTATGCAGTAGGCGTCCCCATCCCTTTATGGATGAGGAGACTGTTAGGAAGGTCAGACTTATCCAAAGGTGCACTGACAAGTGTCCAGGTGAAGGTCTGAACCCAGAACTATTTGCCTCCCAAACCCATGTTTATCATTGTCCATAGGATATTTTCACCATGAATTCGTGTGTTCTGTACTCACCTGAACTGCTAAATACCCGGATGGCCACTGAAATATTTGGCAGCAAAGAATAAACACATGTAACACATTTATGTTCCCAGCTCATGTAAAGCCTTTAAAAAATAAGGCGTGCTTTTCTCCACTAAGTAAATTGTATGCCAAAGCACGGCATAATCAATAAATACTCTGCAGTAAAGCCATGTTATGGGCCAGCTTTCTTAGGTGTAAAAAGTGTGTTTTATTGAGATTTCAAGGGACAATGTCTGTAGGGTAGGGAAGAAATTGCTGGAAGAAGGCGCTTCTCAAAGGACCATTATTCTGTTTGCCTTAGTTAAACACATCAGCTTCTTTTCTTTCATTGTAATTTTTCACCAAATGTCTGGAGCAACAGCTTCCCCAGAGAGAGAATCGAATTGTCCTCTGGAGCTCCGAGATTGTGGCTCTATTCCATGCCAGCTTTCCTCTGCACCTCAGGGTGGTCCCATCAACCACGGCTCTGGAAAGGCACGTCCACTGCTAAGTGCCGCCTGCTGGTGGGTAGCTAGATTCATGGGTAACTGATAAGGCTTGAAATGGGTACTGGCCATCGAATCTTACAGAGGTGAAAAAGAGTACGGAAAAGATGGTCTCCCTCCCCTCTGCCCCCACAGCATGCGTTCAGTGAATTGATGATGGTAGAGAGGCAGGACGGACTTAAAACAGAGAGACTCCTGGGGAATATCATTGTAGAGCCACAGGTCTTACCTAAGGAGACAAAATTCCCATCATTTTCTTCCCTAAGCTGAGCTATCCGCCTCTGTTATGAGAGCTTGTGTGCACATGTGTTCATATTTCTAACACTGACCTCATTATTTTATTTGGAATTAACCAGCATGAAAAGTTGGGAGAAAAAAGTCTTGATAAGAAATAGTAAGCCAGTGCCAGATAACGGCCCAGGTCACATTTAATCCAATTGTGGGGATATTTAGAAGGGAAAAGAGTCCTTTCATTTGAAGTCTCTTTGATCTACAGTCTTCTTCCCCCTTACACTCATGAAGGAACCATTACGTTGTGTGAGGATACTGGGGCCGCGTACGTTAGAAGAAAAAGCCTAACCCTCCTAAAATCGTAAGATGGAGTGGAATCTTCTGAGTGTAGGCAGCTTAACCATGAGGCTTCTTCAAGCAGGATGTTTAAAGGTTGGGTCTCTCCAAGATCTGTCCTCTCCTGAAACACTGTGGTCACTTTCATATCTAACAGTTACAGTTATAATGTTTGAGTTTATGGCATAACGGCTGATTTTTCTCACTTGATTTGCAGATTGATTTGGCGAATCCTTTCCTTTCCTCCTTCATTTATTCCTTTACCCCATGACTTAGCCCAAAACTCTCTGTATGATGACACTAATTATAGGTCCAGCCTCTGACTCTCACCTCAACACCAGACTCACGCATATGAGTTTTATTGCGCACATACCGTGGACAAGGCACTATCCACATGCTTCACATACAAGACCTCTTTAAAACTCACCCAAACTTTGGATGTAGGTACTATATGTATCTCTATTTTGCCAGTGGGGAAACTGAGACTGAGAAGTTAAGGAACTCACCCAAGATCAGAAGGTAGAAAATAGCATTTAAACCCAAGTGGTCTGAACCCAGAGTTGACTCTTACCCAACTAGCTCTGTGGCATCTCCATTACATTGTCAGCTGCCCACTTGGTTCTCAAACATACTTTCACTATCATCATGATCATCAGTATCACCATCTCCATCACCACCATCATCATCACCACCACCATCACCACCATGTTCATCACCAACATCATAATCACTGTCATCACCACCATCACTGTCATCATCATCATCAACACCATCACCACCACCACCATAATCATCATCAACACCATCATCATGCTCACTATCAACACCATCATCACCAATATCATCGTCATCATCATCACCATCATCGCCATCATCATCACCATCATTATCATCATCTCCATCACCAACATCATGATCACCGTCATCATCACTGTCATCAACACCATCACCATCGTCATCATCATTACCATCATCATCATCAACACCATCACCATCCTCACTATCAACACCATCATCACCAACATCATCATCATCATCATCACCGTTCTCACCATCAACACCGTCGTCGTCACCATCACCATTGTCATCACCATAAGTAATAAACAGGATAAACAAGGCACCATTTCTGTGGCTCTCCTTCTTACTGTCTGAAGGAAAAGGAATTGGTCTACCTTTCCATGTTATGCACAACTACCAACACAAAAATTTGATTTTTAAAGTAGCTTATGAAAAGCGCAGTACAAGCAATTCTCAGCTACTTGAGAAAATCAGATAACTCGAAAATGTGAACAAGGAAAAACACATCTGCATTTGTGTAGGACTACACTGTGCTGATTTTTAATAAACCATTTTTTTAAAGATTTTATTTATTTATTTGACAGACAGAGATCACAAGTAGGCAGAGGCAGGCAGAGAGAGAGGAGGGAGCAGGCTCCCTGCCGAGCAGAGAGCCCATGCAGGGCTTCATCCCAGGACCCCGGGACTGTGACCTGAGCCGAAGGCAGAGGCTTAACCCACTGAGCCACCCAGGCGCCCCCAATAAACCATTTTTTTAATGAAAGCTTATTTCACAAGGACTTTTCCCAAAGTATGTCCTCTGGAGCCACATGGTCAGAAAACGGCTGTCTTGGTGAGGTCAGCAGGGTGTTGACTGTCAGTTTTCTTTGGCAGTTGCTGGGTTGACCAGAGTGAAGCAGATGTCCCTCCTGGGGGACTTCTCGGGCCTATAGCATGCTCCCACCTAATGTGCATCTCTGAGATGTGTGTCTGGGAAGCGTGAAGGAGGGGACACATGGTCAAAGCTGAGAGGAGAAGGCCTCGTAGGGCATCCACAGAGGCTGGGGAACAGAGTTACTTGGTGTAGGATACACAGCAAGTCCAGGAAAAATACCCAGGTTGGCATCAGGTTCAGGGTAAGACTCTGTTGATAATCTCTCCCCACCACCTCCCAGCCAGCACTAGATTCTCATAGCCTGAGAGCTCTGGAGTAGGGATCAAGTTCCCAGGGCCGGGGGCCAAGGGCTAGCCACAGAGCCAGAGCTGGCCTGAGGCAGCCAGTGGGAGGCGTGCCGCCTCTCCACCTGCCTGCAGGGCTGGGCCACGTGGTGGTGCCCCGGAAACACAGCACAGGCTGACTCCCGGCAGAGGATCTGGTTCTTCCTCTCTCGTGTCCATGGCCCAGGACACCGTAGGAAACCACCCAGAGATAGGACGGTTATTTCCTAGAACGTGGTTTCCTTCTCCCAATTCAGGTCAAGGCCATTATTGCTCATAATCCTCTGTTAATCACCCACTGTATGTTGTTTCCGAGCTTAGAATAAACTGAGATTAATGGGGAAGACACCGAGAGGACTTTGCAGTGAAACCCTGTGTGCCAGTCCCTGTGAGCTTCGGGGGTCCCTCCTCTGACCCCAGTGCTGAGCCACAGCAACCCCTTCCCCACCAGGACCTCTCCTTGTAACAAACAACCTGTTGCTTCCTGAATCTCTCCTTCTCGTCTGGTAGATCTTTTTTTAAAAGACATGAGAGAAGAGAATGTGTCTAAAATCTCTCTCTGCCCGGCTACATAAATTACAGTGTAATCATGCAATGAGATGCTGTGTGCGTCCCGGAAGAATAAGGCCCACAAGGAAGAATTTATACAGAAAGCCCTTCAGTGAGTGAAAAAGAAAGTGCCGAACAACACAAACAGTGTGACCTCATCTATGCAAATAATTACGAGAGCTCTGTACCTACACCTGCACATGCACCTGCACCTGAACCTCATCTATACCTGGGCCTACAACCACCGGTACCTACCCCCATACCTCTGTCTGCACCTGTACCTACAACCACCTGTACCTACCCCCATACCTCTGTCTGCACCTGTACCTGTAACTACCTGCACCTGTAATTACACCTGTACCTACAGCTGTACCTCTCTCTGCACCTGTGCCTACACCCGTACCTGCACCTGCACCTGTACTTATCCTGCAGCTGTACTTACACCTGTGCCTATACCTACCTAAGCTTGGCCTGGGCTGGGGTCAGCTGTGGAGACTTCACTGCCCAGAGCCCCCAGGAGCCCCCCCGGGGAGGAGCGCATAGAAGGTTCTGTAGGGAGGGGTCCTTAGGGCAGGGCACTGAGCAGCAGGTCCTGCCAGCTCCGCCCAGAACAAAGCTTCAAGTGCCAAAGGCGACCCCAACCTCCCCAGGGAGGCTTGGAGCCTGGCATCAGCCGGACGTTTGTGTTTTCTTGGTCCAAGCAAATTAAATCCCCCCGAACTGCAAAATTGCCTCCCCTGAAACAAAGACCACGGATGGGTAAGTAGGAGGTAGCGTAAGAGGGTGCACTTGGTTCTGAATGAGGTGTTGCAGGGTGATGGGCGCCAGCGTACAGAGCTTGTGAGCCGGGGCCGAGAGGGAAGGGGAGCGGTTAGAACGGTGGGGGGCTCCCTTTAATTGGCTGGAGTCAAGGCGCAGAACCTGCTCGCTTGTGGGAGTAGGAGTGGGTCTGCCTGTGTGGGCTCCCCCGGCTTGTTTCCCTCGTCTTTGGAAGCACCAAGAGAGACAAGTCAGCGACTCCTGGCCACTGAGACCACCGGCTTCTGGAGGTGGCTCTGGGATAGCGCCCGTCCTCACCTCCCACTCGTCAGGGCCCCAAGTAAGATGAGAAAGGAGGCGCTTCTGGGCTCTTGTTTTTTCTAGTCCAGGCGGAGCCGGTGAGCGCAGGGTTGGACAGCCTCAAGCCAAAAGAGCTAAATCAGGAATTCTCCGTGAGCGGTGACTCTTTCCCCCGAGGACACTGGCTGTGTCTGGAGACACCGTTGTCACGCCTCGGGGTGGGGGTGCTACCGGCATCTAGTGGGCAGAAGCCAAGGACCCTGCTCAGCGCCCTACATGCCCAGGACGGCCCCACCACAGAGAATGATCGGGGCCAACGCTGCTATGTTCTGGTCCTTCAAGCTCCCCAGGAGCATTTGTGGGTTTTATCATCCAGCCGCTGGAGGGGTAAAGCACAGCTACCCCCTTCGGTCTTTCATCAAGAGGTGCCGAGCCAGAATCCGGGTCCTCATCACCATCCCATCGGGTCCCCACGGCCAGGGGAGCGGCAGGTGACACGGGCCATGCTGCTTTCCTGGTCCTTAGTAAACAAACAGGAGGTTTCCACAGCGTGGAAAGGGGACACCCAGGTCGCCAGCAGGTCGGCCTGTGAGGACTTCAGGCTGCCTTCCTGTGTCCAGAGGTTTGGGGACTTGTACATAGATCAGGAAGCCGTTCTAGAACCTTCTGAATAATGGCTTCTCTGGCCTACCTCCCCCCTTTTATGGAGGTAAGATACACATGACACAACATTTACCCTTGATGGCATTTAGTGCATTTGCAACGTCGTGCAACTGTCACTTCCACGGAGTTCCAGAACATTCCCTCATCCTAGAAGCACTCAGCCCCGCTCCCTCTCCCAGCCCCTGGCAACCACGAATCCACTTTCTGTCTCCAGGGATTCACCTAGTCAGGCCATGGCGTGCAGGAGGAGGGGTAGGACGCGTGGGCCCCCGTGTCTGGCTTCTCTCTCCAAGCCTCACGTCCGTGCGTCCGCCCACCTTCAAGCAGAAACCCATGCTTCTCCCTTCTTACAGCCCGACAGGACTCGGTCCCGCGGCTGGGCCGCATCGCGTTCATCCTTCCTTCCGCGCGCGGCCGCGTCCACCTTCAGCCACCGGGAGCAGCGCTGCTCCGGCCGTGCGCGCCTGACATCCCTGGCCCCCTGTGTCCGGTCCCTGGGGGGTTTGCCCAGGGGGACCACCGGCTCCCATGGCGACTCTCTCCCTTTTGAGGAAATGCCAGCCTGGCTTCCAGGTAGCCCGCGGGCCCCCCGTTGAGCTGGCAGGCAAGTGAGTGCTCCCCCACCAAGTGTGTCCTGGGGACAAGCCGCTGGGGTGGGCGTGGGCTCCAGGAGCCCTGAGGAAGCAGCCCCAGGGTGGACAACCACGGACAGGTCACTTCTGGATGAGCGGGGCGCCTCACTCCTGCCGTGACGGCGGCCACGCTCGCGGTTTTGGGGGGTTGATGGCTCTGCCTTTCAGGGGCCCGGCACAACCCAGTCCTGTCAGACCAGGGACAGAGCCCGCTTTCTCTGCAGGCCCCAGCTGGGCGGGGTTGGGGGGAACAGAGCTCCCCAGGCTCCATGGCAGGGGTGCGGTGAGCACTCGGGTCAGTGCGCTCAGCAAACAGACCGGAAGTCCCCTAAGATGCTTGTGGGAACCCTGAGTCCTTGAGCTCTACAGCGTTCTCCTGCTCAAGAAGAGCAGGAGGCCACTCGGGACCCTGGAGTTGGCGGAGTTAGGGTGGGGAATGCGGCTCCGAGGTGCCCAAGGCATGGACCCTGGCTCTGAACACGAATCAGGGGCCCCAGGCAGTGGTAGCTGGGCCTGAGGGGGACACGTGTCCTCCAGGGGCGGGGAGACCCCAACTCTGTAGCGACCAGCGTGCTGGCCACCTGCTCCCCGAGAATGTGTACGACACGGGGCCCCGTTGCTCTCAGGTGGAGACTCCAGTGCTCCTGGGGCCCCTCCGAGCAGGAAGGGCGCTGCCACGGGGAAGTCTCGGCTCCCTGTTCCTCCGGGCAGAGGACGCACTCGGGCCGTCCCCCCGGGGGCCCTGGGGCTCCTCGCTGGGGCTCCTGCGGAGCGCAGGTCCGGAGAACCCACGTGTGCTCACCGGGTGCGACCCCAGGAGACGCCCCCGTGGAAGCTCCGACTCCTGCACGACGCCTCACAGGACTGAGACCCGGCTGGTCCCGACCCTCCCCGTGCCCAGAGCCCAGGCGTCATCGAGGGGAGGCCAAGCAGGGAGGGGGCTGGCGCTGTTGGCGCGGGGTTCGCGGCCCGGCTCCGCCTCACTCACCCTCGGAGCCTTCATCTAAAGTGGGGTTGGCGCTGTCCGTCCTGGGGCTGTCGCAGGGGTTAGTGAGGTGAGCACGCGCGAGAGCTCAGGGTGGGGCCCGGTGCTGAGCTGTGACCCCAAGTCCACGGGAGAGGAGAGAGAGACACCAGCAAGTGTGGACTGAGGCATCCCCTCGGGGACGGGCCTGCCTCTGGGTCTCAGTCTGGGTCTCTGGGAGCCAGGGGGCCTGCAGCCCTCTTCAACCCCCCCACCGACCCGCTCACCGTGTGGTTCTGGAGCCGCTGCTGCCCCCGGAGCTCTCCCAGGAGCTGGGCCTCGCAGCATCAGGGCCCTGCGGAGGGGAGGCGGGCGGCGGGTGAGGCAGCACAGGCTCCGGGTGGTCGTGAGAGCTTAGAGATGATCCTGCCAGAGAGAACGGGACGGAGCGGCCCGGAGCAGGGTGGTCAGGGAGGGCTGCTTGGGGAGGGGTGTTGATCAGAGATCTGAAGCCTTCATGGGGCAGAGAGGGGAGCCCCGGGAAGAAGGTCGAGTCTCAAGCTTTCTAGAGACGCTGCCGTCAGCTCTTACGGGGACCCTCTCTGTGGATGGGTTTGCTTCCAACCCTTCCTCCCCGGTCCCTGCCACGGCCTCCCACGTGCAGTCCCCTCGAGCCACCGGACAAAACTGTCTGCCACCCTCCCTCTTGTGGCCTCATCACACTGCCCTATCACCCCCCAGGAACGTGCAGCCCTCCCACAGTTGGGGATAAAGAGAACGTGGGGTTTCAGTTAAAAGGCTGAATTATGGTGATGGGTTCCTCCTTGTGACCCTGGAGGCCCGGCCTCCGTTTCTGGCCGAAATCCCGGTTATAGCCGTGTCCTTTCAAGGCAGGCAGTCCTGGGGAGGGCGGGGCGGGGGGCGTAAAAACTTAGGGGGAGGGCGCCTGGGTGGCTCAGTTGGTAAAGCAACTGCCATCAGCTCAAGTCATGATCCCAGAGTCCCGGGATCGAGTCCCACATCAGGATCTCAGCTCCACGGGGAGCCTGCTTCTCCCTCTGACCTCCTCTCCTCTCATGCTCTCTCTCACTGTCTCTCAAATAAATAAATAAAATCTTTAAAAAAAAAAATAAAACAAACCCCGGGGGGAGAGTCCCAGGGCTCCTGTTTCCAGCACCTCGGCTCAAATCCCTGCATCTGAGGAGGCTGCCCCCCTTCGAGACACGCGTGCCCCCGCTCCTGGGCGGAGTGAGTCCGTCCGCCAGCAGCCAGGCCTGACGCCCGTGAGTGGGCTGTGCCGGCCGAGCACGCTGGGGCAGTTAGCCGGGCAGCAAGTGCGCCGCCGCACCCCCCCCCCGTGTCTTACTAGCACCAGCTTCTCGCGCGCGTCCCCGTTTGCCATCTTTGCCTGACCAACGCGACGCGTCACTGTGCTCATCAGACTGGGGCACCCACACAGCAGTGCACGCCCCCTCCTCGGGACCCCGGCCCACCCTGCATCCCCCAGACTCCCACCCTCCTCGGGACCCCGGCCCACCCTGCACTTCTACCCTCCCCCTCCTCAGTTCCCCTGGCTCACCTGGCACCCCGTCCCTGCCCCCCGCCGTGGCCCCTCTCCAGGTTCCTGGAACAAAGCAAGAACTATGGAAAACTCTCCCTTCACTGCACCACAGAAGCAGACGAACTCCACCGCTAATGGGAGCGAGGTGGCAGCACCATGCGGTGCCCCCCATTCTGAGTCCCCCGGCCCCGCAGACATTTGCCAGCACCCCCACGAAGGCTGGGGGGCTGGTGGCTTCCAGTCATTGAGATGTAGCACCAGGCGCACAGGGCCAGCCCAGGAGGGGCCAGCCTGGGCGGGAGTTTCTGGGACGCACCTGGCATCCTTCTCCCCCAACCTCGATGTCACGGGGGGGACCTCCTTGCCCATCCTTGGTCACACAGACGGAGCGGCTGCCTTCCGCTGTCATCCCCCAGCCTGGCAGGTCCTCCCGTCCCCAGCCGCGGCTGCTGGATGCGGGATGGGAGGGGGTGTTGGGAAGAGGTTTCTCCCCTGCGGGGACAGCACGGAGCACCGGCACTCAGGCTCCGGGAGGGGGGGACCCCCTGGCTTCAGACTCAGCTCAGGTGTGTAGGAACCAGGGGGTCTTGGGCAAGGGACCACTCCTCTGCCTCGGTTTCCTCATCTGTAATGGGGAAGGGTCTTGGCGCTGCTTGTAGAGTTTTACGGGGAAGAAATGAGTCTCTGCGGGTCAAGTGTCTTGCCTGGCACCAGCGTCCTCGTTCACCAGCTGTTGTTACTATGACTGCATTCCCGTGCCCTGCTTCTCCGGCACTGATGCTGGGGCTGCTGCCCTCTTACGGGATTGTTACCGTCAGGCTATCCTGGCGACTGCCGGGTGCCTCTGCTGATAGGATGTGACCATGGACGTGGGAGGAGAGAACCTGTGGGTCTGAGTCCATGCTGGGACCATCCCTTAAGCCATGATCCAGCTGTACCTGAAACCCACACCACTCCCAGGCGGGGGTCAGTACGTTGCCTCACTGCCTGAGCCAGTTCAAGAGCGATTTCTGACACCCGGCAATGGACAGGGTTCTAAGGCACAGCGGTAGTGAGGGAGCACTGAATCCCCTTCTCTGGGGTCCTCCGGGCCCTCGGTTTGTTCGGTCACCCGCCTCCCATTTGCAGAGCCCTCTGTGTGTGTCCGTCAGAACGCCGGGCTCTCTGGAGGGGACTCGGAAACACCAGGCACCATTATCGGTAAAGTCTAATACTCAGCCCAGACTTACGACACGACAAAATGTTCGGTCCCCGTTGCTGGCAATGCGTAAACTCAGCGGGGCTCAGCGCTCGGCCCTCACTAAGCCGGTGTTCAGCCCTCAATTCACAAAGCACAGTACTCAGTGATCACTTATTTGAGGAGCTCAGTACTCATCCCTCATCCCTGGCCGAACGGTATTCATTACTGCTAAACACAGTACTCAGTACTGAGACAGCACAGTGCTTACCCTTGTAACGAAGCACAGTACTCACTACTGACCTAGCATAGTACTCACTCAGTACTGACCAAACACGGTACTTAGTACTGGATAAGCACAGTACTCCACTGTCAGTATGACAAAGCACATTACTCTGCCCTGGGGACGGACTAAAAACCCTGTAAGATACTGAATAATCATAGCACTCGGCCCTCGGTGCTGCATGCGGGTCAGACACGGTACAATCCCCGGCTGCTGCGTCTCGCACGCTCTTGACGATCACTGTGCAAGACGCATCAGAATCCCGTGTCCAGATGAGGACAAGGAAACAAGAGGGCCAATGACTTGACCAAGGCGGAGAGCCGGAGAGGAGGGGAGGGCCCGGTCCGGTGTCCCTATGGAGTCCTTCCCAGAGGAACAGGAGAAGCAGAATGAGGAGAGTCGCATGCCGGCAGGAATCCCTCCTGCTGGCCCGGCTGGGGTGACATGCCCTTCCCTGCACCGATCACTGGGTCCTCCCCACTGACGGGCAGGGGTGCACCTCACAGACACACCCGGGCTGGCGGCAGCCTTGCTGCCACATCTCAGCCTGCATCGAGCCTCACCCCTCCTCGCTCGTGGTCCCCAGATGCCCACACGGCCACCATTCCTCTCCTTTGGGGCCTGGGGGCTGGTCTCCGTCCCACGGCTGGGACCTGCCCCTCGGGGCTCCCACCTGGGGCCCGGGTGCCATGGCCTCCGTCTCCCCACCCTGCCCCACATTCCCCAGGACTGGATCCTGTCTGGTGTGTCATCCCTTATCCCCCACCCAGGGGTAGCCCAGGACAGTGGCCGACGCGTCCTGTTCTATTGGAACAGAGACTGTGTGGACATGGCCTCCCAGAGACAGGCAGGGACACGCCGGAAATATTCATGGAGCAGAGTTCCCGCCCAGAGCCTCGGCTGTTCATCCGGAGACCAGAATGACAAGCAGCAAGGTGTGGACGACAAGTCTGAGGGAGCACGGAGCCCGCAAGCCCCCCTGCCATGTCACCCCTTCCACCGATGCCGGGCCGGATCAGACCAAGGCAGAAAGCCCCGAGAGGAACCTGTCTCACCCGTGGGCTCGGCTCTGTCCTGGGCTCCCTGACCGGCGAGCCTGTTCCCGGCTTGAGTCGAGGGAAGGGAGAGTCTCTCCGTTCTGCTTCTGCGCTGATGACGACAGCCCTTGTGAGCGCTCAGGGTCGAGCAGCATCTAGGAAGCCACGGACGTGCCCCCGGCAGCCCGGCTCGGAGCCGCTGGTTCTCCCAGGAGGCGTCCACCACCTGCTGTTGACTGAACACGGCTCGAGGCCAAGGGCTGCGCGGTCAATGGGCGACCCTCTCTTCTGAGCGTCCAGGCTACTGGGGACAGGAAGAAGGCGGTCCACGACGACAGAAATACACAGGGAAGAGCCGGTAATGACAAGGGCCACAAAGACGATGAAGCTGGGTGAAGCCCGGCTACTGATGCAGCTCAGGTCCCCGGAGGCCAGCGCACACCCTCCCACACTGGGTCGTGCTAACAGTCCACAGCTGGACACCTCCACGGAGGGCTGGCCACGCCGCACTGGGAGACGCCTGGGAGGACCCCCTCCCAGCGCCCGCTTACCCTGGGCTGGTGCCCAGAAACCAGCCTCCGGCCCCCAGGCTGGACCCCCTCCGCTGCGGGTCACGCCGCAGGACTGCACCCACCTGCCCCCACACGATGAGGCTGAAGCCAGACCCCAGCTGACACCACGTCTCTCTCCTCCCTCTTGGCACTTCTTCTCTTCCCAGTCACTCACCTAAGCATCCTTGTCTCAGTCTCTGCCATAGGGAACCCCACTGCGACACCAGGATGGACAAGTCAGGACGGGCGTCTGCGGGCGGTACCACAGGCTCATACCTGAGCAGCCCAGTGACCTCCCGTCGGCTTCGCCCTTACGCGCCCCGTGCTGAGTGACGGCTCTGCAGACAGCACGGGGGGCAGGCAGAGGTTCGAGCACAGGCAGCGGGGAACCATCCAGCTCCCGAAAGCAGAAAGAACATGGGGGGAGACCTTGGGCTGCTGAGGACTGACAGGGAAGATGCCCAACCAGGTGGCTCCAGGGCTCTGGGTCTTGGCAGAGAGACGGCGTTGTGACAGTGGAGGGGCCCCGGCCAGATTGTCCCTCCTGACTCGTTCTTGTTTCAAGAGCCACATTTGAGGAGCGCCCAGCTGGCTCAGTCAGTTAGGCATCCAACTCTTGGTTTCAGCCCAGGTCGTGATCTCAGGGTCGTGGGATCAAGCCCTGCTTCCGGCTCTGTGCTCAGCTTAGGACCTACTTAAGATGCTCTCCCTCTGCCCCTCGTCCCAGCTCACACTTGTGCTCGCTCACTCACTCTCTCTCAAATAAATTAATGTTTTAAATTCTTAAAAAAAAAAATCCACATTTGGGAATGAGAAGCCGATTGGCCCCCTTGGCCTGTGGGCCTGCCTGTTGGCTAGGAGGAGGGCAGACCATGTGGACCGTCTCCCCAGCACCACTCATGATGGGCAACGATGACCCCCCAGAGGAAATCAGGCCTCTGTTCCCAGAAGAAGCAGGAGTGGACACTGCATGGTTCCCGGGCCAGCAGAGCTACCTCCTATAATCCCAAACCACAAATGAAGCAGCTACCCGTCTTGGTTAATTTGGGCCAAACCAAAGGGCGTTTTGAGAAGCATCTAATCACTCTTCCCCACCAGGCAAATTCTGTAGGAACATATTCATGGCTTTCATTAGTATTCATATGGCTTTGAGGATTTTTTCATGATTTGTAAAACTCCAAGTAATTGTGAAAGGTACTGTGTCCATGTTGCACATCGAATCCCTTTTCCTATCACATTCTGGGTTCTTCTGTTCATTACAAGAACCTAATTGAAAATAATTGAAGGCTGGATTTTATCACACACGGAGAACGGGCGATAAAATGCAGAAACGCAAACATCCTCGAGCCTTTTGTACCATGACGTCCGGGAGTCGAGGGGGCGTGGGGGAAGGTAAGACTTCTCCCTCGCCCGCGGTCCAAGTTTGTCCCGGTAGCTTGATGAGAACAGTTTGATGTCGTTGGTGACGATTTCATCGCTTTCCCAAGCAGCTGGAGAGAAGCTCTCGGCCCGGACCTCAGAGTCACGGCGCTTCTGCAGTCCCCACACCCCGAGGGAGAGTGGCAGTCAGGAGCGTCACGATGGCGGTCACGGAGACCTCCAGGGCTGTCCCAGCCTTACTCTGCAGCTGTGTTTAGAGGCTCTTTAGCAAGGCAGGTGACTCCACTCTTGGTCCCTGGTGACTTGTGGAACCTGGTCCCACCGCTTTGCCTCTCTGGTCCTCGGTGGCCCCCGTACGCAGAATGGACAGGATAAGGCGGTCCGGTGGGGCCGGACATTCTGGGCGTCCTCTTTAGTGATCCCATGAGGAGTTCTGGGATGGGGGGAGATTCCTGACAGTGATGGCTTTTGAGGCATTAGGACATGGAGGAGGAAGCCCTGATTTGGGCAGAGACGATCTCAGTCAAGAGTGGGTGAAGGGCAGACCATCCCGGGGCCAACGCGTCCTGCCATGCCGGTGGGCAAGGGGGGAGCGCACCCCACCCTCCGAGCCAGCCCCTCCCCCAGCCTCCACGGGGCTGTTCCAGAGGCCAGAGAAGGCAGAGGAGGCCACACCCCTATTCTGGCTCCTCCCCAGCCCCCCCCCCCAGGCACCCAGAGGTCACCGCAAGGGCAGTGTAGGCGGCAGCAGACCTTCCCAGGAACCCCCTTCTGCTCTGGGCTCTACTCCGGAGGAGGTGAGGAGGGACCAGACCTCGCTCCTCTCCCTGACTCGCCTCCGCCATCTCATTTCTCTGTTCGTTTCCTTCCGCCCTCGTGCAGCAGCCCGTGAGGCCCCCAGATGGACCTTCTCTCTCCCACCTCGGGCCCCTTGTGCGGCCCACCTGCCCCTGCCTGAGCGCCCCGCAGGCCTCGCCCCCCACGTCCCGCTGCACGCTCGTTTCCTCATCGTGTGGGGTACGGAGAAGCCCTTCTTGCCGCCACCCACCGTGGCCTTGGGCTTCCCTTGGACACCTGGCAGCGACCCTGGCCATCTGCTTCTGGATCTGCCCGCCCCCACCCCGCCACGGCCGGGCCGTCTGTCCTGGTCTGGTTTCATTCCTCCACCCAGGGTGTGCCGGGCTCCCGCGGCGCGCACGGTGCCAGGCCTGCACGCGCCGTCCCGGCAGACAGAGCCTGCCCTGTCTGTGTTCCTCGGGCCCGGAGAGGAATGCGGCCCGTCCTTCGTGCTCACACAGGGAGGGAGGACAGGCAAGCGTTCACGCAGAGCGGACAGGACAGCAGATACATAAGCCTGAGGTGACCCTGATTCTCTGTCAGAGTGAAAACTGCGAAGCCCCAGCAGTCGGACCTGCGGCCCCGCGACGGCCACGCGGGAGCTACAAATGCACCCAGTGAAATCGTCCTCTTACCTCTGGGCTCCGGTGGGAATCACGTTTTAAAAGCAAATTGCCTCTCTCGGCTAGCTGCAGCGCCTGCCGCGCGTCGGTCCTCCCGCCTGCGTCCTGCACGGCTCCGGGGCCGGCCGGGGCGGGGGGTGGGGTGCAGTTGCCATCAGGGTTCCGCGCTTCTGGGGGTAGGAGAAGTGGGGACCACTGCAACTCCGGTAACAAAAACGAGGGTGCGCCGTCTGTTTCCCCGGGAGAGTCTCCAGGTTTCATCCCAAACGAGGAGAAGGAGCCGGACCCCTTCACTGAAGACTTACATCCTCCTGGAGGACGGGACGCTAAGGCTTTGGAAGCAGCTTTGCAATGTGAGGGCGGGGGTCTCGGGGAGGCCACAGCGGCCAGGCAAAGCCCTGGGGACCCGGAGCCGGCACCCTGCGGGACGCGGGCTGCACACGGGGAGAGGGGATCGAGCTGTGTGTGTGCGTGTGTGCAGGCATGCTGCGTGTGTGTGCATGCGTGTGTGTGCAAGCATGCGTGTTTGTGTGCGTGTGTGTGGCTATGTGCACACATGCATGCGTGTTGGGTGTGTGTGATGTGTGTGCGGTGTGCACGTCCAGTACTGTACGAGGCAGTGCACACGACCAAACGTCCGACGGGAACCTTGCCTCTAAGTTCTTCCCCTGGAGCCTCTCAGACCCTATTCCTTCACACTCTCCATCACACTTTCTTTTTGTGGACTAAGAGGGCGTCACGTTGTTGGGTGTCTCTAATTCCACTGGCCCACAAGCCGTGGGAGGGCAGGGCGGCGTCCATCCGGCGCAGGGCCTGGCCCGCAGTGCAGGACGGGGTTGTTGAAGTGCCTCAGGCCCGCCGGGGGCAGGGGGCAGGGGCAGGGCTGGGGGCGCAGCCTGAAGCCCAGGGTCCTCTCCGGCTGGCAGGGTTCCTCCCTCTCCGGTTGGCAGGGTTCCTGGCATGGGGCTTTCTCTGCTGGAATCTGGATGGGATTCTCTCCCCTTCGATGCTTCAGGAATAAACCTCCAAGGTGTTTGCAATTCAAAACCACACATGGTGACTTTTCTCCAGTTTCAAGTTCATTTGAGATTAGGCAAATATCTCCTCCTTGGGGAAGATTCTGCCAGAATCCTTCATTTCATCCGGCCTTTCCGAAGGACGAGAGCCGGCCTTCCAAGCAGAAGTCCCCGGGTGAGCACAATCGCCCGCACCATAAGTTACTTTAATGTAGACGTCACTTTAAACTAACCTCTTACCATCTGTTCTGTCCTTTAATAACAAATGCAAAAGAGCGCGATTCTCCGTGGCATCATAAAAGCGAGGTGGGTGATGGAAATGCCTGTCTGTGTTCTTTATTCATGGCTTTCTCGCACGCTGCTGTGATGTTTTTCTCGTTTTCCAGACACAAATCAAGGGGAAACTGCTCTCCCCTGATCTGCCGAATTCATTTGTACAGTATTTCTTCTTAATGTGGTAAACTGTGGGGGGCTCAGAGCGTCCCAAGCCGGGGCAGAGCCCCGGACGTGCACGCGGAGAGGCACCCGGGGAATTAAGCAAAGGCACCCGGTGGTCAAAACATAATGAGATTCCTTTGCAAAAAATAAAACCTCTTTAAATGTGTGGCGGGTTCTCTTCAGAGGTTTTGTGATTAAATATGCCCATGAAGGGTGGGCGGTCTGGCCCACAGGACGCGGCAGAGGCGTGCCGGGCGGGGCGCGGTGCAGCAGCCCCCGCATCCGGAGGACCGCTGGCTCCTACCCAAGGGCCTCCCCGATCCGCACAGCTCCGCCGCTTGTCGGGGACGAGCCGTGTACTCAGCGCAGAACTCACCGGCCTCTCTAGAACTTTCCTCGCTCCCAGCAGGCAGACTGGTGCTTCGCAGGCCGCCGGCCTTGAGCTCATCCCGCTAATCACACAGTCCCTGTCTCTGCACTGGGGCCCGATTTGCCATGACAAGTCCCAAGACCGCGGGCCCGGCCGGCAGAACGGGGCTTCCTCTCTGGGACCCAGACTGTCACCACCACCCCGTGTCCCCGGCAAACACACCTTGGCACGGGGTCCCTCCCGTGGGGCCGAAGAGGTGGCTCTCCTACGAGGGGCTGCCCTCCTGTGAGCCGACCCCTGGGGCTGGAGCCGGGTGGCCGGGCGCGCACCTGTCCTCCCGCAGGGCGTGGCTCCCTGGGCGCGGCCGCCGCGCGGGGCTGCTCAGCCTCGGCTGCTGTGTCTGACGGACGCCACTCGGTGGGCAGCAGAGGGACGGGGGATGAAGACGGAGGGGACACCTGTGCTGGGGGCCCAGCGCTGTTAGCGAGCGAGCAGGCAGAGGGCGGCAGGCGCGGGGCCAGCGCGTCATCATCTGCGGGAGGCGGGGGGACTCCAGCGCTTCCACGGCCCAAGAGGACAGCACAGAGTGACACGTGTCCCCGGCCCCGGCCCTTCTTTCAGGCCTGGCCTGAACCCCTGTTGGGTGCTGCTGCTCAGGGCAGAGCGAGGGAAGCCAGGAGGGGGGAGACAGGAACAAAGATGGTCCCCACAGACTGGGGGGAGGCGTGGGGGTGGGGAGGGTCTGTGGAGGGAGTGGGGGAGGGGTATGGGACTGGGGGAGGGGTTAATGGTGAGGGAGGGGTATTCAGGTGGGGAAGAGGCATGCAGGTGGGGGAGGGTCTGTGGAGGGAGGGGGTACGCGGAGGGGAGGGGGAGGGGGGTGGGGAATGATCTGTGGAAGGGGGTGGGGGATGGGAATGAGGGAGGGGATTGGAGAGGAGGGGCTGAGGGTGGGGGAGGGGCCTGTGAGGGGTGTGCGGGAGTGGAAGGGTGTGTGGAGGGGGGAAGGGGGGACATTTCCAAACCGTCACCCAAGATGTCTACTCAGCACCTGTCACCTTGCATGGGTACAAAGCAGACTTTCTTGTGGTGACAAATTTGGGGCAGGCAAGGATGCAGTAGAGTCCCATGGGCTGTGGTCACCGTGCTGTCCATTCGTTTGTGACTCATTTACTCCAGACCGGGAAGTGGGCCCCGATGTCACCTTCTCTCATTTTGCCCACCCTGGGCCCCCAGCTCTGGCGAGCACCCGTCTGTCCCGTGTCCATGAGCTCGGGGGTGTCTGAACGAAGAGTGTCTGGTCCGGCTCTGCTCCCAGGCCAGAGGCTTTCACTGTGGTCCATTTTGTTATAAAATGTTGTTACGAACCCGCTGCTTGATTTAAAAAAAAAAACGAAAACAAAAAACTATTCTGTAAAGGTGTGTGGTTGACCGTGAACAATGCAGGGTCGGGCACGGCCAGAAACCCGCATGTTAACTTCTGACTCCCCAAAAACCTAACTGCTGACAGCCCTCTGTCGGCCAGAAGCCTTGCAGACCAGGTAAACGGGCCATGAGCACGTATGTCGTATGTTAGGTGTGTTGTAGACTGTGAGCTTATAGCACAATCAGCTAGAGGAAATTCTATGTCGTTAAGGAAATCATAAGGAGGAAAAAATATACCATATTTACTGGAAAACATCCGTGGACAGATGGACCGGTACGGGAGAAACCTGTGTCCGAGAGTCAGCCGCAGTCAACGTTGAATTCCAGTCTGTGGGTCTGACCTTGGCCTCCACACCTTCTCAGTCTCCGGGGTTCACTTTCCCCCGGCTCAGCGAAGCCAGTTACCTTACAGATGGGGACCCCGTTCCCATCAGGTGTCCCTTATTGTGACAAGATCTTTGCTTCCTCTAAATGGGAGACGCACTGCCCGTTTTTAAATTCTCTACTGAAGCGTGGCTCACATAGGGTATTACGGTAATCTCAGTTGTGCAACACACACCTGGTGTCGGGCGACTCGACAGTTATTTACACGACGAAACTCTCGCCGCGAGGAGCGCAGTCGCCATCTGTCACCACACCGTGCATCTCGTTTTTCATTCTACTGCTGTCCTTCCCGGGTCCCAAGGACTGCTCTTCCCGTCCCCCACCCCCGCCGCCCGGAGAACACGGAACTGTGTGCTTCTCTTGCTCCTCAGTGCCCCCTCCAGCCCCCGCGGACTTCCTCCCGAGTTGGGAGCCGAAGAAACATTATTAAGTTGCTTTTTCAACAACATCCAGCTTCTCTGTGCGAACGCTTCTGTGTGTATGTAGCACGGTGGCCATCCTGACCACGGGCTTCACGGCAAAATCTGTGTCTCCAGGCTGGTCTCGGGGCCTCCCTGCCCCTCAGGGACCGGATCCTGTCCCTGGTGCCTCCATCAAAGGAGCGAAAAGGTGGGACACGGGTGAAAATTTAGGGCAAGTCCATGGGCTGGGTCCCAACCTCTCTTACCTCTGGACTCTACGGCGGCTGCTCCGTTGTCCATCCTCCAGTCGGCTGGCGGACGGAGGGAGCGTTTGCGTCAGGGTGGTGGCCATTTTCCACCATTGCTTCCAGGCTTCCTCAACGGTGTTGGAGGTCTCTACCCCGTGACCCATGCTCCCTGCAGAGACTTCACCTTGGGATATTGTGTCTTATCTTTCCCCGTTACCTGGTGGCCACTGGACGTGCAGTTGGTGGCACTCCGTAACTCCCGATCTCAGACGGACCTTCCGGTTCCCAATGTGGATAAAGCGTTAGGTCCCGAAGCACCTCGAGATGGCCAAGTGCAAGGAAATTCGGGGCGGGGTGGTGTACGTTTAGGGAGCATAGCCCCTGCTCCCCACGGCAGGCTGACATACCTCTCCTCCCGCTCCTCCTTCCAGATCCGGTCTGACAAAGACAATGACATCCCCATCCGGTACAGCATCACGGGTGTGGGCGCCGACCAGCCCCCCATGGAGGTCTTCAGCATCGACTCCATGTCTGGACGGATGTATGTCACTCGGCCCATGGACCGGGAGGAGCGCGCCTCCTACCACGTGAGTACCTCGGGCCTTGGGTTCCTACCTTTGGAAGGAGAACTCGGCTCATAGTTTCAGACTCGGTCCTCTTATGTATCCCCCTTCATCTCGCATCCATCCATCCATCCATTCCTCTACCCATTCTCCCACCCATCTACACATCCATCCGTCCATCCGTCCACCAGCTACTGGTCCACCCATCCATCCATCCATCCCCCATCTATTGGTCCATCCCTCCATCCATCCACCCATCCATTCATTCCTCCAGCCATCCATCCGTCCATCCACCCAACTACCAATCCACCCATCCATCCATTCCTCTGTCCATCCAAGCATCCATCCATCCACCCGCCCACCGACGCATCCAACCAACCATCCACCCATCCAGGGAACATTTCTCAAGGGTCTGGTGTGTGTCAGGCCTTCTGGTTGGCAGTAGGCCTGCAATGATAACATGAGTAAACACGGCCTCACTCTGGGGGAGCTTACACTGTACTGGGATTAAGAGGCATCAAAGCTCCTTGACCTGAAGCCCCTGAGAAGGCTGGGTCCCCCAACTCTTCGGCAGCCAGACCACAGGCCGTGAGAAGAGGGGGTATGGGTACTGACACGCCTCTGCGTCCTGCTCCAGAGACGCCGTTGGCAATGGGCCTGTGGCTGCCCTCCTGACTGCCTCTCGGACAGTGGGGGCCAGGGTCAGGGAGAAGCAGATGTAAGGGAAATAGGTTGTCTTGTTAGCTGGTTGGAAAAAGAGCTTGTCGTGGAGCCTGAGTATCTAAAGGAAAATCGTTGTATCTTTTCTGAGGCAGACTGATGATTGTGTTTACGGGGCTAGGGAATGTGGAGGAAAACACGCACAGAGACCCCAGAAGCAGCCAGCCGCTGACACTCAGGCACACTTCGCCGCCAGCTTCCCGACAGGCAATTTCAGGGGTGCCCCCCGGAAGGGGCTCTCGGGGGCCCTCTCTGAGGCACTGGTGAAATAAGGCGTGGCCGTTCCCACACCAGACACTTACCAGGTCCCAGTGTCCCCAGTCCCTAGGGACACACCACCCCTCCTCCTTGCCCTTCTCTCCCCACCCCGGATTGTTTACCTCCCCAGAGGCACCTGCACCTTCTAGAAGACCTTGTTCCGGGCATTTGCGCCTCAGGGTCTACAGGGATGCTCAACCAGTGTTTGGGAGGAGTGAATGTTTCCAGCGAAGGAGGGGAGAAGGGAGAGAGGGGCTGCTGCTGGCTCGCTGCATCGCCCACCTGGTCGGGGTCCGTCTGTGCTGCCGTCTGTGTCCCTGATCAGCCGATGACCTGGAGAGCCTCCTCCGACATCGGGGGCTTTGTCTCCAGACGGCCCCACAGAGAGGCCACTTGCTGACGCTGGGGTTCACCTCATTCAAGATGAGACAGATCCATCTGTAATTATCACAGTCGCTTGGAGAAGCCCCTCCTCCTGGGCTTGAGGCGCCCCTGCCCCTCCAGAGGTCCCCAGGCGGCTCTGGTGTCTGCTGGAATGTCACACGTTGCTTCCGCGGTTTGGTCTCCTGCCTTCCTCGGGGCTCCAGCGACCCCTGCTGTCCCCAGGACGGGTGTCGTCTTCAGCCGTTGCTTAGGGACCTTCTGGACTGAACGGAAGCCTTTGTCGTTACCCCTGGGCCGGGCTGCCCTCCCGTGCCTGTGGCTCTGGGTGCCTTGTGAGCCTGGTGGGAAGGGGCCACTCCGGGGCGAGACCGCTCAGCTCCTGAGTCCTGACAGCTGCAGAGTCCAGGGCCTGGTGCCGAATGAAGCGGGCAGCCCCCATCTGGACTAAGGATTTCAAGACGGAGACAGCAGAGCGTCTGACCACACACGGCCCCTCCCGAGCTTCGGGCCTGCAGGCTGCGCTGTCCCAGGCCGTGACCCCGGCCCTGCGTGCCTGGCCTCCAGGCTGTGGCCCTCTTCGAGGACGGGCAGCACTGGCGGGCTGTCCGCCAACCCGCTTCGAGGAGGACGCAGGCCCCTGCCCGCGGACTGCCGAGCCACCCCTCCCACGCCCAGCGGCAAGGCTCTCCCTTTCACTGTATTTTAATTCCTTGGAAAACCTTGAGCTCAAAAGGAGACCTGCTCTTGGTGTTTCTGGTTAACTGTTTCCCCGCGACATTTCACACCGAAGTCGGCACTGGAATTCCCGGCTCCCTGGCAAGGGTCCGGCTCCACCGTCCAGCCGAGACGGCTCAGCCCGGGGTACAAGGGCGCAAGGGGGCATCTGAACACCGATGTTGTCTCCGGGGAGTGAGTGTCGCCTGCCGGCCCCCTTTGCTCACGGGCAGGCTGGTCGACCCCCCAAGCGCCGAGGCAGCAGCCGGCGTCCTGCCGAGGAATGTGGGCCCCCGCGTACCTCTCGTGCACACCCCGTTTCTGTCTGTCCTTTTTGCCCCATAGGACTTCAAGGCCTCACTCAGCACCAGGCTCTGCCCGGGAGGCGTGTGGCGTCCCCAGCTAGATGGCTCCGTGACAGGCCCGCTCAGGGAAGCTGGGGTCACGGGCTGGCTGTCCCCTGGGGTCTGGGGGGGCACGCTGGGCCTGGGGGGCAGACCCCTGGTCCTCTCCGGGGACGCTTGCAGACCACAGCCCCTCCTCACTCAAGCTGACCAGAGAGGAAGCAGAGAACTTGGCCGCAGGTGGTGGGGGGAGGTGGGGGGAGACGCCCACCTGTCCCTGCACACTCGGCTCCGTGTCCGGGCCTCCGGGTGACCTGCTCACCTCCAGACAGCTGGCGCGCCTTCCCTTCCGTCGCCCGCCGCTCCGGGGGCTCCATGTTGGGAGATGGGAACCCACCACGCCGCCAGGAGTTAAGTGTCCCCGCCGGCTCCGTGAACCAGGAAACGTGCTCTGGGGCTGCCCACCTCAACCCCTCAGACCCCTCTCAGGCGCGAGGGATGTCTCCCAGGGCCACCCCTGGCTGCCGCCTCCAGCAGCATCACCCCGAGACCCCGTGAGGTGACCGGCTGCAGGGAGACCACGCGGCCCGGCTGGAGAAGCAGCCGGATCCATGTGCCAAACTCTGGAGTGAAAGCTCATGTTCCGTCTTTCTGTTCTCTGCCCCGCCGCGGAGAAGCCGTCGAGCACGGTCCCGTCTTCCCGAGGGCTGGGAAGCTGCTCCGCGCGGTCCTCACACTCCCGGAGACACAGGCACGAGCCCCTCACAGGACGCCCACCAGGGCCTTCGGGGGCAGCTGGGCCGGCCTGCCGGGGTGTTAGCCCCTCTCTGCTGCCTACCAAGCGAGCACAAACCAGCGGCTTAACATAGCGCCCGTTTCCAGGCTCGTGTGTCACCGTGTCTGAAATCAAGGTGACGCCTACCTGCAGGCGTCTGCTTCCTGCTCATCCAGATCCTCCTTTCCTTGCTGGCTGCCGGCCAGGACCCTCTCACCCCCTCAGGACCCCAGCGTTCCCTGGCACGCGGCCCCTCCACTTTCTCCAGCAGCTCTGAATCCTCACTCCCTCCCGGCCCCCGACTCCCGGGAGGCCGCCAGCCAGGCCAGCGGGTCCCACCCGGACGCTCCCCCCCCCATCGGAAGTGTAGCCCGATCACGGGACGACCCCCCATTGCATCCACGTCTGGGGCTCCATGCCCCACGTCCTCAGGCACCTTTGACTCCGTCCCCACCTGAGAGCGAGGGGATGGGCTGTGGACACAGGTCGCTCTGAGACGACCAGCAGCACATCAGCGTTCAAACGCACGAAACAGAGTGGTCACCTTTGCTTTGCAGAATGACCTCTAGAAGGTTCTTCTAGTGACCTGCTAGTGAGTCCCGCCACGGCTCTCGTCTTGGGCAAATTTCCAACTCCTCCTGCGCCTCCCTTGGCCCGTCCGTAGAGCCGAGATCGGGACGGTACCAGTCTCGCGGGTGCTCCCGGAAGCTCAGGCCGTTACCCGACGCGGGCGCTGGAGCCTTGCCCTGCCCTGAGCAGGTTCACGGCTGGTGCTGGCCGCGGCAGGAGTCTCCGGCGCCCAGCGAAGGCGCTTCCGGGGCCTGCGAGGAGTTCTCCGCGGTCCGTGCCCCAGGAGGAAGCTGGTGGCCCACAGTTAGGACGCCAAGCAGCGTGAGACTCGAAGAGGCGGCAGGTGGCTCCGGTTCCTCCCCGCTCCTGTCCCCGTGGGGACACGCCACCACGCCCCTGCGCTGGAGTTTCCCTGCATTGCTCCCGTGGTGAGAGGGGACAGATGTCCTTCTCAGAGCATCGCCGGGGCAGGAACTTCCCTTTGCAGGAGAGGCGCAGGTCTGCCAGTCCCAGAAGGTGCCCGCGGCCCCCCGGTGCCATCCCTCCAGTCTCCACGGCAGGACCAGACCGCCCCCCGCCACGCCCACAGCATGTGCCCAGCCTGAGAAGCGGGTGACGGTGCGGAGCTTAGAGACTTCCCGCAGAAGCCACGAATGTCATGAAAAGTTGGGGGAGGAGTGAGACGGGACGAGCCCGGCCCTCCCCGCCGGGCCGCCGCTGCCCACCGCAGACTGTGCCGACGCCAGCAGCGTCGCTCGGTGAGAAGACACCACCTTTAACCATAGTTCACGAGGACCTTTCTTCAGCGGCTTGTTGACCTTTGGACCGCCGCTGGGCTGCGTTTGACAAGATGAAGGGTCCCCTGGCCGCCGCTGGAAGATGGGGGGCAGGGCGGGGGCCGAAACAGCGAGGGGCGCGTCACGGTCCTTCCACTCTGTGCTTGGAGCCGAGGAACCAAGTGTGCGGTCACCTCTGGCACACGGGCTGAGGCCCCCCCCGGGAACTGGGCTCATCTGTGCCCTTGCAACAACGCAGGCCTCCTCCCAGAGGAAGCCGGCCTCGAGCTTCTCCTCAAACACCCCACTTCAAGGGTAAACTTGCAGTCGGGGCCAGGCTGGTGTGGACACCATTGGCCAGAGCCTCTCGGGGGCAGGTGTGGGATGCGGCCTCCTCCTCCCCCTTCCCCGAGGCTGGCAGAGCGGCCGTGACACGAGGATCGTGCAGACCCCCCAGCCCGGAGACTCTCCTCACCCCAGGCCTCAAGCACACGTCCCACTCGCACCCTTGGTGTGGCGCTGTCCTGTGGCTCAGACCGCGAGGTCCGACGTGAGCAGCTGCAAGGTGGCCGGGTGTCAGCAGAGGGATGTGGGACAGTCACACTCTGGCGTGGACAGACCTCGGGCAGACCCCGCCCCTTTCCAGCCCTCGGCTCTCCCCCAAATCCCAGGTCTCGCACGACTCTCCCCGGCCCCCGCCGCTGCCCCCGCACCTCAGCTACTCCGTGTCCCCCGTGGGACCTCACGCCTGTTCTTCTCCCTGTCCCGTTCGTCAGGCCACAGCTCAAACGTCACCTCCTCTGAGAGGCCTGCCTGGCCTCCTCCCGGCCCCAGCCAGTCGCTGCCAGTTCACCCAATTCCGTGTACCTTCTCTTCCTTCTTGGTGTCCCTCTCCCTTCTCTACGAGAAGCCCCAGGGCTGGGTTGTGTCTGGGCCACGGAGCAGGGACCCGGCTGGTGCCTGGTACACAGACGTGCTTGACAGATACTGCTGGAGTGAATGAATTAATGAATGAATGGCCAATGAGTGAATGAACGAAAAATCCAAACAATGGGGCGCCTGGGTGGCTCAGCCGGTGAAGCGTCTGACTCCTGGTTTCAGTTCAGGTCATGACCTCAGGGTCCTGGGTTCGAGCCCCGCATCGGGCTCTACAAGTGTCTGCTCGTCCCTCTCCCTCCTCGGCTCCTCCCTTGCTTGCTTTCTCTCTCTCAAATGGATAAATAAAATCTTTACCAAAAAAAAAAAAAAATCCAAACATCGAGGGTCCTCTCACAGCCCTTCCCTGTTTCCCCAGAGGGGAGCCCCAAGGCTCCGAAGAGTGTCGTGGCGCGTCCCAGGCCCGGCCCCTGCCAGGACGGTCCCCTGAGGGGCCCAGGCCCTCACGTCAGCGCCAGCCCAGAGCTGTGGGCCGGTGGACGCCTGCCCCGGGCCGTCCCCAAGGCTGACCGTGTCTGTGCTGCCTTCCAGCTCAGGGCCCACGCGGTGGACATGAACGGCAACAAGGTGGAGAACCCCATCGACCTGTACATCTACGTCATCGACATGAACGACAACCGCCCGGAATTCATCAACCAGGTCTACAACGGCTCTGTGGACGAGGGCTCCAAGCCAGGTGAGCCCCCGGCCCCTGAGCAGCGGTGAGCAGGGGGCAGCCAGTCGTCAAGGGGGCCCTTGCTCGGGGAGCCGAGACGGCCCCAGGAGACTCCCCCCACCCACGGAGGCGCCCGTTCATCGGGTTACTGCCTCACACCCGCCGCAGGTCGCTCGCGCCCCCTGGGAGCCGGGCCCTGCGTCGAGGGCCCCGCGGTGCAGAGGGGAACGCAGACAGAGGTCAGCGAAAGCAACTACGTAAAGCCCCGTCACGGACAGTGAGGCTCAGAAGGGTCCCGGGGCACTGAGAGTCATGGAGGCGCCTGTAGATCAGGGAGGGCCCCTCTGTGGAGGTGACCTGTGGGCCGAGAGCTTGGGAAGGACAAGGAGCTGCTTGGAGAGAAAGTCTGGGGGAGGGGTTGGAAGGGGGCCTGGGGAAGGGAAAGGTGTGGGCAGAGGTCCTGGGGCGGGAGACGGGGTCAGGGAGAAGACCCAACGTCTACAGTCACCGGTGCCACACTTCCACTT
This sequence comes from Martes martes, assembly GCF_963455335.1. NCBI lineage: Eukaryota > Metazoa > Chordata > Mammalia > Carnivora > Mustelidae > Martes > Martes martes. Next base: position 1,774,323 of record NC_137896.1, on the reverse strand, counting down.
TATTCCACGCCTCGTAGGAAGCCCACGAGGAGGCCAGACCCCCGCGGCCTCCTCGTGGGCCCACGTACCCGCAGGCCTCAGTTCCCCTCAGAGCTGACCCTAGGGCCGGTCTTCCCCCAGACTTCAGTTTGTCATAAGTGACGTTGGGGCCACGTGCTCGTGTGCCACAGCCCCCGCTAAGCCTTCTGCCGGAAGTGGGCCCCTCCCCGTCCCCCTTAGCGAAGACAGGCCTGAGGTCCCAGGAGGTGGGGGCGGCGGCACCCCCAGCTGAGGCTAGTCCAGGCCTGGGGCGCAGCGACAGCCCCTGGGAACGTGGCAGAAACCTAGACGCGCTCGGCGCCCCTGACCCAGGACTCGGCGTCATAAGTAGGACGTGGGTGTGGGCGGGTTTCTGCCCCCGTTCGAGCAGCACAGCCGGCACGGCTGTCTCCTGCGGGCATGGGTGGCGTTCATGGCCGGGGCTCGGCAGGTCAAGCCGAGACGAGCACCCCCCGGGCCTCCAGGAAGAGCCACTGGGAAGCAGGACGCGGGTGGCACAGGCAGGTCAGAGCAACAGCCGCCACCGCGTGACCTTCAGGTCCTCTGCACTTCAGCGGCGACCCCGCCCGGGCAGCCTGCGAGAACCCCGTCCCCGGAGGGCGTCCGGGCCCCTGGGAAGGCCGGTGGCTCTGGGCACACTGATGCTCCAGCACCCGGAGCCTGGAGCCCAGCCGGCTTCCCGCGTCCCCGGGGGCAGCACCGTGCTCGGAGGAGCCGACCACGGCCACGGTGGGGCGGCCAGGCAAGCGCTTCTCGTCGCCTCTCCTCCCGGAGCAGGTTGTCATAGCTCCGTCCCCAGGGGCAGCCTTCCCAACAAGGTGAATTGTGTTTTCGATTGATTGTCTCGGAACCATGAGATGCCAGCCAGCCTGGTGTCACTGAAGGGAACGGGAGGTGACATTATTCTGGCCTGCACCTCGGGCAGCTCCTCCCCAAGGTCCCTGAGGAGCAGGGACAGGCGGCCGGCGGGCAAATTAGCTCCACGTGGCCGGTCCCTAGGCAGTCGGGGTGGGGGCGTGGGGGTCGGGCTATGGGGGGGCTTTCTTGTTAACCCAGATGTGGCGGGCCTCTGTCCCCACGACCCAGTACCCTCTGTGAAGGTGCCTGGATATAACAAATCAAACCTCCCATGTCTTATTTTAAAACAAATCGATCGAGAAAGTCTTCCCAAATGTGTAACCGCTTTACTCATTAGGAAAACAAAAGCAGCAAATTACTGTGTCTCCTCAAAATCCTGATAAGCCTTTAATCCTGGAGATTGGAGCAGCCCCCCCACCCCACCCCCACCATCGTCCCAGCTCCACAGAGCCACGGGGGATGCGGAGCGCGGCCGGGAAGCCTGGAAGGCCTGTGGATCCCGGGACAGGTCCTCTTTTCCCGTTCCCTGCTGTGCCTTTCATGGACTGTTTGCACGAGGCGCGGACTTTCAAGGGACCCGGCTTCTGTCTCTGATCCCGGGACAGTCCTCAAAGGGGAAGGGGGACGCCACGGCTTGGTATAGCGCCAGGGACGGAGTGACACCATGCTGCTCCCTCGCAAGCCTGGCCAAGGCAAGGTGGCCCCAAACAAAGCACGTCGGGGCCTCCCGAGGCAGGGCCTCCGGGCTCGGAACCAGTCTCCGCCAGGCCCTCCCCTCTGGCAGTGCATCACCGTAATAGAAGGTTTCATACAGCGCCTTTGCGGGTTACGGAAAACCTATCACCAGAAATTAGTCATTATTCTCTGGTATGACAGGCTGAGGGAGGGTTTCAGGTGCACATTCTATGGGAAAAACAAACAGAAAGATGTATTCCGTATTGACTCACCCAGAAAAAACTTTTAAGGTTAGGGTAGTTCATTTGGGGACAGTAGCACAGTGACTCAGGGCTGGGGTCCCTGGCGGAGCCCACATCCCGCCCACCCTCTTTCCGCAGCGCCGGTGTCTCACTGTGGTATGAAATCCTCTTTGTCGCTGCCGGATGAGACCGGCTCTGAGAACATGAGAGCCATAGGGTGGCCTGTCCCGTTTGGTACAGCCATGGTCATTGAGGTTTGGGGCCAAGAGTATCCACTACTCTGATCTCAGCTCTTAGATCTCCAGGTCTCCAAAACCTACCTCAAAAGCCCCCTGGGAAAGGCAACACATTGGCTCACGTAACAGCCAAGTCCAGAGACGGGCAGCAGCCTCGGGTGCTGGGGCTGGAGTGGAACGGGCCAGGGCCTTGCTTACCTCGGTCCGACTCTCCCCTCCGCTGCTGGCTCGGTCTCAAGGAAGCTGTGGACAAGACGCCTCAGCAGCTGTAGATGTGACCGTGTGCTGCGGACAGCCCTGGGAGAGGGACCGCTTCTTGCTGGAGACCGGCAGGGGCCCTGGGAGATCCCCACGATCTGGCCTGGCTGGTCCCCACGGCCAGGACACAGACTCCGAGCCTCCTTCAGGCACAAACAGAGTCCAGTTCTAGACCCCTCCGATCACAGGGTCTGAGCCTGTGGCTGGCGTGGCTCCCCCAAGGAAAACCGGATCACTGCTCCCGCAAAGGGGGCTGGACACCAGGTAGGAGCAAACAGCAAAAGGGCACCACGCACGGCCTTGAGAAATACTAGAGACACCCGTTTCCGCCCGCGGGAACCATCCTGCGTGAGCACGTCAGGACAGTGACAGTGGTGCGAAGCACGGACCTCACTCACCCGTCAGCCAGCTGACCTGCGTGTGCCCACACAGGCGTGTACATGCCGTGAGCGACTCCCTACGGCGTAAGCACTTTTCTTCTCCCGCTTTGAAGGTAAGGGAACAAAGCCATGGAAAGGAGGCCAGATTTAAACCCAGGCAGTCTGGCTCCAAGCCACAGTGCTAACCATGGTACAAACTGCTTCCTCTCTCCAGTCTGTCAGGAAGGCATTTGGCCACAAGTCACAGAAAACCCAGCTTGTACCAGTAGGGATTTGGGGGAGAGCTGGAAGCTGTCCATGCCTCCTTCTCTGGTTTCTCACCCCCATGGTCACAAGATGGCTGCTGCACCTCCAAGCATCACATCCACTATCAGGCAGAAGGAAGGAGATGGAAAGAGGAGAAGGACAGAAGGTAGCATGGGCAGTGTCCCCACAGAAAAGCATGTTGTATGTGAGAGGGCCTTTCTCTGTATAAACCCCACCCTCAAGGAGTCCATCGTCTAGTTGAGGAACCCAGAAATCTATATGCTACCTACGTGCCAACAAGGGATACAGAGGCACACCCCGGCAAAGGCAGAGAAGCAAATATCCCAGGCCTTTGGGAAAGGAAAGCACTTTCCTGCCTCAGGGCCTTTGCACATGCTGTGCCCTCAGCCTGGATGTCCAGGCCCATGGATGCTCCCTCAGCTCACATATCACTCCTTCAGGTGTCTGCCCTGCCTGCTTTCCATCCATCCCGCATTACTCATTGAGTTAGTTACTTGGTTTGTTGGTCAGCTTGCAGCACTGGGCAGAGATCCTGTCAGTTCTCGTCACCCAGACGTGGGCGGGACTCCATGGACCCCCAACCCTCCCCTGACCCTCTGGAGGCTACCCGGGGCTCGGGACAGGCCTGGAGCTCGGAGCTGCTCGGCCATCAGCCCTCCCAGGTGGGCTTCTTAAACCTCGCAAGGAAAGGGTAATATTCCACCGTGATTGTCTTTTAACTAAAAAAGGCTTTAATTGGAATTAATGATTTCCCTAACCCCTTGTAACATGTGAGGGCCTATATTATAAATTTTGAAACTAATGTCACCTTAAAATAGGAAATAGCAGAGAAATCTATATGCTGAAAATGAAGTGAGAGAAACCTTCGTCTAGATAATGCAGAGTTTTTGCTCAAATAGATTATCCCATCAGTGGCCCATTTATTTATTTTATTTCAGTGCCGGCAGAGGTCTTCCCGAGACGAACGCCACGGACTAGTGCTCAGATGGTGCCAGATACTTGAAAGTCATCTGAATATTAAGAATTTAAATCTTTAGCCTCAGTGATTTGAGCAGAAAGCCAATTATGGGGCTGAATTAGTTTTCAAATTAAACTGCAGTTTAAGGCTTGTGAAATTAATCCTTTAAGGCGGACGGCAGCGCTCGAACATGAATTCCGCGGAGAGCCGACCCTCCGCTCTCTCCCCCATTCCTGCTGGTGCAGCCGGCAAGAGACGCCCCGCACCTCGGACGGCAGGCAGCTTCCCCACTTAGATGCAAACACGATCCCAATCTTCTGTTTCATTTGCCAAGAAAAATGGGAACCTCGCTCCTGGCAAGAGAGGCCGGAGGCAGCGCCCAGAGAAAGTCCCGGAAGGATGCTTCGCTCCAGGCCCGGGGAACGGGGATCCACGTTCACGGGCCCGCGCCTGCAGACGTGAGCGGCTGGTGTGAGCATTTCCTCCACGCCGGGCACACCCGGGACCGCAGCCAGATGGCTTGCACAGATACAGCGTGGGACACGCCGTGTAGCTGGGGCTGCTGGGGCTCAGGGCTGTGTGTGGACGCGACCCGGCTGGCCAGAGGAGGTAGGAGGGCTGGGAGCCCGCCCTGCAGGCCAGGGCCACACCGTCTGGCCACTCAGGGACAGGCCCGGCTCACGCCCTAGGCACCAGATCACAGGCAGTTCCTCTGTTCCCCCCAGGACCCCACAGGGGACTCCCACCTTCCAGAAGAGGACTCCCAGGCTCTAGGAAGCTCCGTGATGATGCGGCAGCCGGGGTCTGATCCGGACGGAGCCCTCCCAGGCCCACCCTGCGCCCATCTTGGCCTCCGAAGTCATCCAAGGCCAGAGAAAGGCATCTGGTTGGAAAGGTCTCTCTACTCGTGCCTCGTTAGCCAGGGGTCAGCCGTGCCCACCTCAGCCCCAGCTTAATCCCTGTACTGGGTACGATGGTGTCCCCCCAGATTTGGGTCCCCCCAGAACCTCGGAATGCGGCCACACTGAGAACCAGGACCTTTGCAGACGTAATTAGTTAGGACGAGCTCTGATCCACTAGGACTGGGGACGCTTTTAAGGAGAGGTTAGGACCAACTGAGGCTGACACCTTGATTTTAGACTTCTGGTCTCCAGAACTGGGAGACGATAACGTTCTCTTGCTTCGAGCCGTCCCCTGGCCCGGCACACCTTCCCAGCCCTCTTGCACCGGCCCTGTGCCCAAGGGAAGACCACCCACCCCGCTCGAGCCTTGTAGGAGGGTTACAAGGTCACGGCCATCAGCCACTGCTGGTCAGGGCCCCAGCTCTAGGGCTGGGCATGGGGTTCATCCACCCAAACCCCAGCACGGAAGGGCACGGAGGAGGCCGCAGAGATGGCCGCAGGCTGTGAGGACCGCCGGGCCTCGGGGAAAAGAAGACCGAGACCGAAGCCGGAACAGGAGTCTGAACGGGACACCGTCGTGTGTCAGGGGCAGACAGCGGCAAGGGGACCCACAGCTCAGGGCCCGGCGCAGGGTGCAACCCAGGTTAGGACCTGGCCCCAGGTCAGCACACATCCGGTGCCCGCTGGGTGGGCACCCACAAGTGAGGGCTAGACCACGTGCAGACAGGAAGGGAGGCCACCTCCCCCAGAAGGCCCTCCAGGCTCTCAGAAAGGAATGCCTCCTGCATCGTCCCCTCTCCTCTGGCCCCAGCTCCGCCCCGGGGTCCCCGAAAGCTGCTATTTCGTCTCTGCTGTTCCCCAGACCTGGTCCCACGCGCGGCAGAGAGCCCCGGTGACACGGTTGGCCCCTTGACCATGGAATGGCGGCGCGGTCGGGTGTTCAGAACGCTCCTTCCTGGGAGAAACCAAGTCCTGATGTAGGCTCTAAACACAAATCACATCCTCTGCTTCTCAGTTGCCTTTTTTCTTAGTTTCTACTTTCCTTTTTTTTTTTTTTTTTTGGTAACATTTTACTTTCTGATAATCGAGTGAGAGCCTTTGAAGGACCCGTGGAGGATACAGAGAGAATCCCGAAGGGAAACAAACGCCCACGTGCGGTACAGCACCCGAGAGGCCCGCCCGCCACGCGCCCTCTGGCCTCCCCTCCTTTGCATAAGCGCATTGGGGTCACGCTGAACCATCTAGAGGCCTCGTTCTCTTCCAGTGAGCCGCACATATGTCACGAACATTTCAAATACCATTAACTGTCCTTCTACAACGTTTTAATGGCTTCACGCTAGTCCATGATCTCGAGGTTATAATAACATCATAATTTATTTAAGCAACACCCGCTGTCCTGCGGATAATATCGTCTACTTACTGATTACGCCTGTGGCTTGTCCACACCGCCAGACGGGGGCCTCCCGGGTCAGGGGGTTTCCACGTGAGCTTGGTATTGGAGGTCGCTGTGGACGCCCACGCCGAGTGCAGCCAGAGACAGAGCCCCCGCACGCTTCGGTCCCCTGACCGTGACATGGACGTGAGCCAAGCCCACCCCCGGGAGCTCTGCTTATCCAGACCCGGATAAGGGCATCGCGGTGGGAAAGGGGCTGCTCGGCTGGGCCCGGAGGGGGCTGCGGGCCTGGGAACGTGGCAAGCGGGCGTCCCGCCTCACTGGCTGGAGGCGCACGTCTCTGGCTGGTCCTGAGTCGGACGCCGAGATGAAAACTGGGGAAACGCTTAGTTACTGATCAAGTCCCCGCAGTTCTGGCCCGATGGTTGCGGGGTGGATGTTTGGCTTCCTGGATTGTTACTAGACGTAGAGGGTCTGACTTCCTCCGGGCCTGACCTGCAGGGAGCTGCTACCTCCCCCGCTGGTTCCCGCGGGCTGTGGGCGGCCCCCCGGGCTGGCTCCCGCGGGCCTGGGGTAGAGTTCCGTCCTCACCCGGTTGGCTGCCGGGCGGTGTGTGTTCCGTCTCTCAGTCACGTCTTGGCAGAACCACAGCACAATATCCCAGCCAGGATGTTGGGGTTGACGAAATCAAGATACAGAATGTTCCATCCCGGAGGGGGGCCTCGTGCTGGGATTTAACAGTCACACCCACCCACGCACCAGGGACTTTGTTCATCTGCTTTGCGTGCGGACGTGCGATGCTGAACAGGGTGCTTGGCCCGCGGTGGGTATTTAATAAATATCTGTGGAGGATTTGGGGCTTTGCTCTCAGGATCCGAGCCAGCACGGCCACTGCGGGCGCAGACCAATCCTCGGTCGCACATCGGTGATTTTCCCACAGGATGGATTCCTAGAGGCGGATTTGTCAGGCGGACACGTGTTCAAGGCATTTGGGTCTAGACGGCGAACCACCCCGAAGCAGAGGCCGTGAGCTCCCTGGACGCTGTGGGGGGCAGGGGTGCCCCTTCCCGTATCTCCCTGCCGGTCTCCAGCGCTGTTATTTTCGGAGAGCGTTTGCCTTTCTGGAACGTGAAAATGCCTGCGTTTCATTTCTTGGATCAGTAATAAAGTTGTTGTTGTTGTTTCAAAGAGAAGGAGCCAGACGTGTGTCCGCGGTGAAGTTTTGAGATTCAGGTTCCGGGACGGGAGCCTGAGCCGAGCGGCCACGGCCGGTGCGTCACGCGGCGGGGTCCCCACCGGCTTTTCCGCCGTTGTACCTGCTGACGGTTTCCCGTGACAACGCGCCGGGCTCCGTGGGTGGGTTTCATTTCCGCAGTCGGAAAAGCATTTCCGGAAGTCTCGTTCGGTTATAAAAGCAGACTCCCGAAGGCAGCAAACAAGCTGGACGCCCGCACGTAAGGTGACGTTAGGACGAGCCCAACACTGAAGGACCAGTCCTGCTGCCGGACATTCAGACCCGAGACCTGCACGCCCAGGGCCCAAGGGCGTCGCGAGGGATGCCGCAGACCGACTGGGCGGGCTCTGGAGACCAAGAGCCTCGGCCCCATCCAGCCTGCACACACTCTACCTCCAGAACTTTCTCTCAGGAGGCCCCAAATTTGCCGCCGAGCCTGAGATTCTAAAGCTTTGGGAATACTCCCCCCCCCCCCCCGAAACTGATTCCCAGTTTGCCAGTCAGGGGCTGCTTGGGAGCAGGGACCGCGTCAAGGAGCTCATGAGGAAGTTGAGGCCCAGCTGAAACGGGGTTTCTGGGTGCGTAGAGCCCCTCCCCCTTCCCACCCCTTCCCCCACCCCCTTCTCAGGCCTGGAGGCCGAGCTGCATAGTTGAAACCCCAAGCCTAGTTCAGCCCAAGCTTCAGACAGCGACTCCCAAGAAAGGATTGCATCAAGGTAGGTGTCCACACTCCCCACGGCCCTGCAGGGCCCCGGACAGCACGTTGTCCTGGAGCTGGGAACTGAACTAAAAACACTCCCTCAGGACAAGGGCCTCCAGGCCCAAGACTCCAGTGGAAGAGGGCAGAGTCAGAACTCTGGGTTGCGAGTGACAAAAACCCAAACTAAAATGGCACAAGGTGCAAAGGGAAGTCATGGGCTCGATTATACAAAAAGTCTATAGGGTACTTTCCCCCTAATTTTGCCATTAACCTAAAACTGTTCTTTAAAAAAAAAAAAAAAAAAAAAAAAGTCTGCTTATTTAAAAATCTATAGGTAATAGCTTCAGGTGCAGCTTGATCCAGAAGCTTCCTAGGGAGAAGTTGTCACCTGAGCCCCTCTTGAGGCTCTGAGATGGCCCCGTCCTTCAGCCCTTTTATTTGTGGCCAGAAAGCAACCATCGTCCCCAACCTCACTCACTGACCCTGGCAGACCAGTGGCAGGCACAGCCTGTTGGATTCCCAGCAAACGTGGTTATTGCTGACTGTGATGGATAAGGTGCCTGTAGCTAAACCGATCACTGTGGCCGGGCGGACGGATGTGCTGACCCAGCCAGGACTTCGCAAGGCAGGGAAGGGTGGACACCACGGGCCCTGCAAGTGCCGCCCTCAGAGGGTGGGGCTGTGCTAGTGTCACCACAGAGCTCAGCCCTGCGTGTGGTCGGGGAAACAGACACTGAGCTGTGGGGCGGCTCTGGAACGCAGACAGCCACGTGTCCCACAGGCACCCCTGCACATATGCTACCCACCCCCGCCACGTGCACAGCCTCCCCTGCGGGGGCGCCTGTCAGCTCCTTTTCTGTGCGTCCCTCAAGCACGTACTCCCTGCCTTCCAGAGAGCCGGCCCCATGCCCGACCCTGCTCCTTCTCCAGGAGCCTCCACGTCCCCGCCACACCACACCCCACGGGCGCTCGGCGGAGCCCCGGCAAACACTGAGAGCCGGGCCTTGAACCGTGTGGCTCAGGGGAGAGGGCGCTGCGTTCGGAGTTGGAAAAGCTGATCCCGCAGCCGGTGGCGCTCTTCCCTCCTCTCTGGGCCCTGTCCCCCTGCCGCTGAGAGAAGGAAGTCAGAGCCGATGCTCTGGACCTTGAACTCTGGAAGGTTCCCCTTGGGGAAGGGGGGCGGCAGGTTTGCTTTCTAGCCCCGCCTCCAACAATGTGGGCTGTGGGAAGGGTGCGCGATGACCCCATCCCCTGAGACACCGGGATCGGCTGGCGAGGTCCGCCCCGGGTATATGCGCCGAGGCGACGGCGGGCACAGCAGATGCTCCCATCTGAGATGCATTCTCTGTCCCAGGCACCTATGTGATGACCGTCACGGCCAATGATGCAGACGACAGCACCACAGCCAATGGGATGGTGCGGTACCGGATCGTGACCCAGACCCCGCAGAGCCCGTCCCAGAACATGTTCACCATCAACAGCGAGACAGGGGACATTGTGACCGTGGCCGCCGGCCTGGACCGAGAGGTGAGGTGGGGGCCGTTGTGGGGGCCGGGGGAGGGTGGCCTCGCCCCCGCAGCCCGTGTGGGAGACACTGACCCCAGCCCAGGTTGGGTCCCCCGGAGGCCTGTCTCCTGCGGCTCCTGGCCCGGAGAAAAGAGCTCAACAAAGTCATTTCTAAGTGTTCGGCGCAGCCCTTTGAGCGGATCTGGGAGCAGGTCCTGCGCACGGTTCCCAGCAGGCGGCTGGCGTGAGTGGGGCCGAGGTCCGACCCTTGTGCCGTTCAGGAGGCGACCACAGCGGGGTCCCAGGTTTGGGGGCCGTTAGCGACTGTCTGGGAGCACGAGGACCCACCCCTGCCTGGGACACCCGTCCTGCGTCTGACGCTGGTGTGTCCGCCCTGATGACACGGGGCACATTGGTGGGGCGGCACTTTCCACTCGGGCCAGGAATTGTCAGAGCCAAAGTGACTTATTTGGTGCCGGGGACAAGAGCTTCCCAGCTTCACCAGCACCTGTGTTGCACCCCCTTCCCCCACCCCATCTGTGTGGACCCCAGTGTCCACCCGACCCAGAGCCAGACCCTCAGGAGAGGGCAGGATGAGGAGGCTTTGCTCCTGCGGTGGCGGAGAAGCGTTTGTCCACCGAGTGCAGGGCTGTGCCCAGGCACTGGGCCACATGTTCCCATCTGGGTCGATGACGCTGTCCTGGTCACCTGCCTCGGGGCCCCCAGAAGGGTCATCAGCAGCTCCGGGCGGAAAGTCCCCAGCTGGCGGCACTGAGCGCTCTCCGCTTCCCAGAGGAGTGTCATCGCTCCTGCCTCTGCGCTTCCTTGATGGCCTCCTGTCTGCTCGGTGACCAGAGGCCAGTCTGCTCTAAAGACTACGTGAGTCAGTTTACCCTTGAAAGTACTTGACTCCCAGCACTGGGAGGAGATCCTGGCTGAGCTCAGAGCAAACAAGTTGTGCTTCTCACTCCCCTACTGGGACTCATTGGCAGAGCCTGTGCCAGCCGCTCCCCTGCTGGGGGCTCGTTTGCAGAGCCTTTGGCCACACTCATCTTGAAGCCCTTCTGCTCCCCCTCCCCAGAAGCATTGCAGGACTTATCACCTGGGTCTGGGCGACCTCACCTTGATCCGGGGGCCCAGAGCTGGGACCTTGCTAAGTGTGGGTTTTCAGAGCCCAGCTGCGGCAAGCTGTCACTCCCCAGACTGATTCCCCACACCCGGTGATCCTGGCAGGTTTGGAGATGGGGGCACCAAACACTTCGAGTGAAGACTTCACCCCTGACAAAGCTGCCCCACCTGCACCTTCCAGATAAATGCCAGGGGGTCGCATGGGAAGTGAAGGCAGGAGGTGATTTTCTTGGCGTTCCTCAATTGTAGGGGGCAGTGGGCGGCATGGGTGGGGGGAGAGGCATCACACGAGAGAGAATTTATGCAACCTCGTGGCTCAGCACATTGCAGGGTGACCCTCACCAGCAGCCTGGTCATGAACACATTAGGGGGACACCTGAACCCCAGCCGCGGTGCCCTCTGTCTGAGAAATGGGCATAGAGATGCCAGCCTGGAGGGCTCAGCAAAGAGGGGAGGCATGGGCCCTGGTGGCGGGTGAGGACTGCTGGGGAGGCTTGCCGGGCGGCTTTAGATCAACCGGGTCAGACATTTTCTTGGCCCAGTGTCGGTGGAGATGTGCAACAGGGGAGGAGACAGAAACTCGGGCTCCGTGGGTGACTGGGGGACCTCCCAGGGGCCAGGGTAAGCGCCTGCTCCGTCCAGACCGGGTCCTGGAGTCGGGGACCGGACAAGGGACTGCTCCCCCTCGCTCCCAGAAGGCTGCCGCCATCAGCTGGGGCGGTGGACCCGCAGGCTGTGACGGTGACGCTGCACGGAAGGCCGTCAGAGAGGTCCGAGCAGGAACAAACACGCCGCATTCTCCTTCCTTGTTTAGCAAATTCAGACAAAGGTGCTGAGTGAGGCACAGGGGACAGAGAGCTGGGGAGATGGGCCGCTCCCCGCCGAGGCCCCGGGGGCTGGGGGTGAGGAGCAGAACCTAAATGAAGGTGCCGCAGGTGGCGCCGGGGCTTGCCTGCGCAAAGTCATGTGCTGATGAGATGCTCTCACAGTGGAGAAATCAGGGGAGGCTTCTCAGAGGAGGTGACCTTGCTCTGAACCTTGGGGGCTGGTAGAACTGATCGTCTTTGTTGCCCTTTGGGAGGAATGACCAGCACCCACTTCTCCCGAGTGACGGGCAGCACACATGCAACTTGTCACAAGCAGTCACAGACACCGCTCAGCAGGGTCCTTCCTTCAATCAAAAACCTCGGGCCGCCTGGGTGGCTCAGGCAGTTAAGCATCTGACTTTGTCTCAGGTCGTGACCTCACGGGTCCTGGAACTGAGCCCCACGGCTGGCTCCGCACTCAGCAGGGAGTCTGCTTGTCCGTCTCCCTCTTCTCACTCCAACCTCTGCCTCTGGGCCACACGTCTTCTCTGGGTGTCTCTCTGTGTCCCCTCTTCTTATGGGGACACCAGTCATGGGACTTAGGGTTCATCCTAATGCAGTGTGACTTCACCTTAACTCACAAAGACCCTATTTCCAAATCGGGTCACATTCTGAGGTCCAGGAGGACATGAATTTGGGGGAGACACTAGAGGCCTGACCCACCTTTCTTGGGGTTCCTAATTGTAATGGGCGTCTTCGAACTCAGGGGTGATCAGGAGGCGGCCTTGCGAGAGCAGAGTCTGGGTAGCCCCCTGCCACACACAGCCATTTAAACTTCAGGCTTTACCGTTACGTAGAATCGGTCCTCGCCTCTGCCGGCCACGTGTCAGGTGCCCCGCAGCCTGGGCAGCGCCCCGGGACCCACCCTTGGTGGCCCTGTGTCCGCGGGCCCTCTGCTCCATGTTCCCATGGGGCTGCCGGCCTCACGGAGCCCCCAGAGACACAGATGCTCATGGGCTCACCTGAACTGTGACGAGAGGCCGAAGGAGGCCCAGTCCTCCCCTTGGGGTTCCCGGGGTACACCGCTGTCCTCAGCCTTCGGTGGGTGGTAGACAGGCAGGTGGGCAGGACGTCGTGCAGGGGGCGTGGGAGGGGGAGTCGGGTTCTCTCGCCAGCCCGGACCTCAGAGCTCCGGGCCCCACCATCTCCACCAGGCTTCAGTGCTGGTGACCCCACGCGCCCCCGGCCCCCAACTCCGGGCCCAGCAAAGCCCCGCCCTCCACGGAGTGCTTCTGTTCAGTACCTCACGAGCGCGGACTTCAGGCGCCGGAGACAGAGAGGCGGGCGGGGTCCATCCCGCTGAGCTGTCACCTGCTCTGCCTGACGTCATACACCCGCCTCCACCGCAGGCCTGGCTCGGAGCTGCGGCTGGCGACGCCGGGCCTTCGGGAAGGTAAGAGGCGTTTTCGGAGCCTCTGTCCGGAGGACCCATCCGGCTGCAGAAGGAGGCAAGGCCTCCCAACCATCGGGAAGCTCGGAGACGCTGCTGGTTCTTAGCCGCCCAGGCCGGGCTCTGGCGGGCGGGCTTCCGTTCCCTCCGGCCCGCTCGGCTGCGCAGGGAGGGGAGGCAGGGGCCTGCCCTGGTTTTCGTTTGTTCATGAAGGAGCAGGCGGCTTCAGGCCACGGACTGACCTCCTGCTGCCCGAGTCTCCCGCCTCTCCTCACCCAGCATGAGGCCTTCCGCGGCCTCCTTTCTCACGTGCAACAAAATCCAGAGTCTTCCCCTCGGCCCCAGAGCCCCGCTCCGTCTCATGGTTTGCTCAGCCCAGCTCTGTCCCCACGGGTCCCCCCGTGCAGCCGCACATGGCCTGCTCTCGGGACCCGGGAGCCTTGTCCGGGGCCACGCCAGCCCTTGTCCTTCAGCACGAAGCCAAGTCCTCACTCCTCCCTTGACCTCCTCCAGCCCCGAGAGTGGACTGTGGAGATCTGAAGCCACGCACATTCTCAGGGGACTGATGGGTGCAGAATCCCCCAGAAAAGCTACATGGGTTCCCCTCCCACCTCGAGCGGGGAGAGCCCGTGCACCTTAGTGAATACAGCCGGGCCCCCGGGCCCCTCCTGTCCTGTCTGAGCCCCCGCGCCCCACCCTCGCTCCCCACGCCTGGCCGCAGGTCCCGTGACGCAGACGTAGGATGGGCCCACAAGCATTCCGTGGTCCAGCCTCTGCCCTGCGTTCTCAGAAACTTCTGGAATGCACCAAGCTGCCCGTCGCTCAGGCCTAGATAGCGTGCAGGCCCCGCTGCGTGTCTGCCGGCCTCCTCTGCCTCTCAGCCCCGTCCCACCCAGGGGCCTGGGCCTCTCCTTCGGGCCAGCTGCCTCAGGGTCTGCTCAGCGGCCAAGGGCCCCTCGCCAGCTGCCCCTCCCCTCCTCCCTCCCAGAGCAGATGGTCTCTGAATCTTAAACGAGTCAAGTGAAATAATTAGACACAAGCTGTCTGCGCTAATTAGCACGTCCGCAGACCACAGGTTGTGATTGTCCGGAGACAGCTGGTGGACACTCCCTGCCGCTGCCGGCGTCCCGCGGCACAGCCTTGTGTGCGCACCAGGCCTGCATGGACCCCAACTGGGGAAGCGAAGGTCCCTAGACAGAAGGAGCGGCAGGGGGTCTGCAGGAGGGAGCCAGTGCTGGAGACGCGCCAGGCACCCTAGCACCGTGGCGCCCATGCCGCCTGCAGCCCCCACCCAGCTTCCCGCTCCTCCAGTGCTGAGGACTGGCCCACCCCTCCACGGCCTCCTTGGGCCTCTCTCCTGTCCCCAGGCGCCTGAGGGCCCAGTTCTTCCTGTCTTACCAAACACCACCCTCAGGGGGCCCTCGTGATCCCTCTGCTTGGGGCCTGTGCCCTCCTCCTCCCTGAACTAGGCGGGTTCTTTTCCTCCCGTTCAGAGCTCGTCGGCTCCTTTACTGCGAGTTCCCCTCCCGACACAAGCTCTGGAGGGCGGGCCCAATCTGTTCGGGCACCACTGACTGCCCAGTGCTCGGCTGGCTGCCTGAGGCACCGGACCGGCTCAAGAAATGTGTGGAGATATCAGAGGGGTGGGCATGGCACGGGCAGGACCGGCAGAGGGGCAGACCCAGGGCAGGGAAACAGAGCTGTGACCCCTGCCACCTTGAGCTCAAAGAGACCAATATTTGCTTTGACGTTTGCTTCACAGCTACCGAGCCCTCCAACCTAGGTGTCCTCGCTCTTCGGGGACTTTTATTCCAGATTGCTACAGTCCATGAAAGAACATACCCAAAATTTTGTACTAAAATGTGAATGGTTGATAGAGGCAGGACAAGATGGCTTGCTGTCCCACCGGCGGGTGGACCCTCAGGCCACTGGGCCCTGGCACCAGGGCTCCGGCCCTGCAGAAAGGTCATGTTTCTCCACGAGACACCTGCACAAGTCTGCACCTTTCCCCGCGTCTCCCTGTGAGAACACTGATCCCCGTGCTCCGGGGAACAGCAGCATCCTGGGGGAGAAACACTGCAGATGACCTCGGAGCCAGCGTCTGGGTGGCAGAGCGAGCCGTCTTGCCAAAGCCAAAATCCACAAACGGAATTGCCACCGTGTCTAATGAGGCAGAGCTGTGTAGACAGAGCATTTTTACATGACTAGCATGTCAGGAGAGCCCCCTTAATGTCAGGGAGGCTCTGGTGTCTCCTGTGTGCCCAGTCAGAGAGGCCCTGCGCTGACCCGCTCCCCTGCACGCTCCCTGCACATCCCCCATTACAGCGGGTTAGAGCGGTGGTGGCCGCCGGAGGACAGCTTTCCGCTCCCGCCCCTGTGGCTGTGCCACGGGTGTCTCGGACGCGCCGCCGCTTACCCTAGCGGAGATCCCTGGGTCACTGGGGACCCCACCCCAGGCTCCCTGTCCCCACGCGCTGACCCTCGCCAGTCCCGTTCCTCGACTTGAAATGTGTCCTGACACGAGTGGGACGAGCGTCTCGCGGCCTCGCGGGGTTTTAGGAGCAAGAGCAGGACCGTCCCGCCGTCCTCGAGACCCTCCAGCGGACGGCGCCCCAGGAGGCTTGCGGCAGCGCGACGCCCTCGCGGCCACTGGCATGGACCGGGTGCGCGCCGTCCCCGTGCTCGGCTTCGGGGGAGCGTCCGGCAGCGGCGGGCCCCGCGCGTTCCCCTCCCGGGCGGCCGGACACACGGAAACCCCGACCCCGGGGAGGCCGGCGGGCGGCGGGCGGTCCGCGCGGGCGTTCGGGGCAGCTCCGGAGCCCCGTGCGAGCGCCCAGCGCCGGCCTGGCCGGCGGGGTCGGGGACGGCGGACACCCCGGAAGCGGCAGCGGAGCAGACACGAAGGCGCGAGCCGGGCCCGGCCTCGGTGCTCCTGGGTCGCACGCGGGGGCGGCCGGCGGGGGGCGCGGGCTGCGGGGCCCCAACGCGCGCACCGGGCGGGCGCCCCGCTCGCTCCCCAGACGCCAGGCGGGACGGCAGAGCCCCCCGCGACCCGAGCCCACGCGGCGGCCTCGTCCCACCAGAACAGCTGGAGCGTCCTCTGTCGCAGCAGCGCGGCGGGGGACGCGGCCCCGCACGAGGAGGAAAGCAGCAGCCCCGCCCCCTGGAACTCCGCCCCCGAGCCCCGCCCCCTGGAACTCCGCCCCCGAGCCCCGCGCTCCGCCCCCACGCTCCGCCCCCGAGCCCCGCGCTCCGCCCCCACGCTCCGCCCCCGAGCCCCGAGCTCCGCCCCCCGAGCTCCGGCCCTGTGTCCCGCCCCCCGGAGCACCACCCACGCTCCGCCCCTCGAGCTCCGCCCCTGGAACTCCGCCCCCGAGCCCCACGCTCCGCCCCCTGGAGCTCCGTGGTGTGCACAGGCTGGTCCTCCCCGCGCTGGCCGCCGGGGCTGCGTTCCCCGCGTTACAGACGAGCCGTGCTGACGGACACCGCACCCTCAACGTGGGAAACACCCTTCTCCCGCAGCGCTGCCCCGGCCTCCGGGTTATCCGTGCTCGGCGTCGGCCGGACCCCCTCCTGGCCTCTGCTCCTGCCCCTACATCTGTCCTCACTCAACAGCCAGGCGATCCTGTCCACGCACGGATCTGACCATGGGTCTTCTCAAACCCTCCTGTGGCTTCCTGTGTCCCCCGGAGTGACGTCCAACGGTAGCTTCTGCTCCTTCTCCACCCTCTGGCTCACCCTGCCCCTGCTCACCGGTCTTCCTTCCCTGCCACCCAAGAGTGCCTGCCCCAGGGCCTTTGCACTGGCTGTTCCCTCTGCCAAAAACACCTCCCCTGGATACCCACCAGCTTGCTAATCAAGCATCTCCTTAGCCTTGTCTGGCCAGCTTGTATAAATCAGCAGCCCTCACACCCCCAGCGTCCTCCGCCCCCTCTCCCGCCTCCCTTACCTACACAGCCCTTGTCACTACCTGATGGGACAGGTATTGTTTATTTATTGGCTGTCTCCTCCCCTAGAGCCATGCTTCTCAACCAGGGTGATTCCCTCCCCACTGCAGGGACACTCTGGATGTCTGGGGACAGTTTCGGTTGCCCCAACTTGGGGGAGATGCTACAGTGCCCAGGACAGCCCCACCCAGAGAATGATACGGCCCCACAGAACACTTGGCTTCCAGAACTAGGGCACGTGGCTGCTCGTTGGGCAGGTGTGAGGTGTGTGTGCATGGCCATGCCTGTCCCAGCCCTGGGCAGCGCAGATGCTATGTCTGTGGGTGGCCGGGAGGGGCCCCGAGGAGGAGACATGCCAGGATTCAGGGACCAAGGCAGCCCCATCTCCCTGGACAGGACACCCGTTCTCATTCTTCCCAGAGTCTCCAACCCCCCAATCCCCGTGATCATTCCTGAGAGCTCATCTCTGCTCTGTGCCTGGCAGAGGAAGGGGGAGAAAGGGCAGGAGGGTGGGCGCCAAGCACCCCGCTCACCCAGCACTGTAGATCAGAACCCAGAGCCCTTCCCGCCTCGCTCCCCACGCCAACCGCGCCGACCGCGACAGAGGACGCCGCCCCCGCCATGCTGACGTTTTCTCTTGATTCACCCGGGTCTGCTGGTTTGTGCAGCAGAAAGCAAACCCGGTGGTGGGGGGCGAGGAGACGGGGGTGCACTGAGACTTGTCGGGGGACACCGCAGCGTCACGCAGCCCTGGGCGGGGCAGGAGTCCTCAGGCACCCTGAGTGTGCGGAGAGCAGCGAGGCACCGCTCCATCTGCTTCCAGGGCGGTTTCATCCCCCTAAAATGACTGTCCTCACTGGCAGGCACTGCCACCCCCCAGCTCCCGGCCCCCAGCGACCACTATTCCACCGTCTCGATGGACACGCCAGTGACGGACGCTTCACGTCAGGGGGGCCCGGGAGGCTGTGGCTTCGTGTCTACTCCCTCAGCGCCGTGCCGTCGAGGTCCGTCCCCGGGGTAGTGCGTGTCCAGGCTTGTCCCTTCGCCTAGCAGGAACGGTGCGTGAGCGTCTACTCACCCGTGGGCGGACGCACAGGTGGAGTATTTCCACCGGCGGCTGCGGTGGCCGTGCAGCAGTGAGGCCTGGACCAAGCATTTGTCTGGACTTTGTCCAGCTCCCTCGGGCCAGGCCCAGGCGCGGAGTCGCTGGTCACGCAGTGAGTGAGTGCTCAGGACCTACGGCCCATTTGCCTCCGCGCCGCGCCCCCTCCTCCCACAGGCGCCCTCCTGCTGGCTCCCAGGGTCAGATCAGACACCCAGGTGCTGAGCACCGTGAGCTCTACGTGCGGGAGGGAGGCCCTAAGATGACTCACTTCTCAGCTTCTGCAGTGACAGCAGTGACGGGCAGGAAAGCGGGAGGGGGCACGTGGCCCAGGGCGGGAGCCTCAGGACACCGTCATTGACCCAGCGAGCGGGAGAAACCCACCCTCGGCCAGGGAGGAGGGACGCGGGGAGGTTCTATGCATTGCATTGTGGACATCCGGGCCTCAGCCTCAGTCTACACCCGCCTTCCAGCCGCCAGCCCGCTGCAGACGACCCGCTGCCAATGCCCAGTGTGGGCAAGGAGACGTGCTCCTAACAGGGCAGGTGGCACGGGCCCGGGAGCGGGGACACCATTCTCAGACTGGGTGGCAGCACAGGACCCACCAGCACGTGGGCGTCCAAGCCGCAGGGCCATGCGGGAAGCTTTGAAGCTTTTCTAGGGCAGGTCAGCCGGCTGCATTATTGATGGATGTTCTGAAAAATTTAAATGCTGAGCTATGGGGAGGAAGCGAAAACCCCAGGGACCACCACGTGCGGTTTTCTTCCTTCTCTTGAACTTGAAAACGGGCAGATCACGTTTTAATGAACTCATTGCGGCTGAGCAGGCAGAGCGGGCTTCCCCTGGGCAGCGGGCGGGCTGGCCGGAGGGGCAGCTGCACACCGGTGTGAGCGGCTGTCGCCAGCTGGCCTCCAGTGGGAGAGGCTCCGGAGGCCCAGGCTCACCCCCTCTCCCCCCAGCCACCTCCTTCCAGCTCCACTGCGGGCTGTTTCAGAGGGCTGGGTCCGGGGTCATCTCTGTCCCAGGAGAGCCAGGCAGCAGGCTTCGGGGACTCCAGACGGCCAGGCCCCAAGCACACTGTCCACCAGCCATGCCCCCCCAACAAGGCTCAGTTCGATCCACCACAAAGCAGGGAGGGCTGCACGCCTGCACCCCAGGGGCCGCTGGGAGGTAGAAGCGCCACAGCGAAGGTGGTCTGTGGGGTCACCACGGCGCTCGATCAGCACTGAACACCGTCCCGCGCTCCGTCAGGCCCCAGCTGGGCCTCACGTGAATGAAATACGCCTTGGCCAGAGAAACAAGTTTAATCAATCCATGAAACCTCTGAGCACGCCGGACCCACGCCGGATGGGACGGTCACATACGGGTACCTGCGTCCAGGACTCCAGCCACCAGCCAGCTCCCTCTGCGTCCTCACGCCACGCCAGAGGAGACTTGGTACAAGAGAGAAGGTGACCGTCCCAAAACCCAGGTGTCGGCAGGGCTGGTTCCGTGTGGAGGGTCGTCAGAAGCACGCCGGGCAGCCTCCGGCCTCTGGCGTGGCCGGCACTCCTGGACACCGGGGTTTGTGTCCCCACCACTCCCCTCTCTGTGTTCGCCTCACCTGACCTCCGGCTAGAACACCGGTCACGGACTCGGGGCCTGCCCTCCCCCAGGACGGCCCCCGCTGCCCTCCGTCTGCAGAGGCCCCTCTTCCACGTCCCAGGGCTCCCGAGGACTTGGGCTTGGGGGGCGCTGCCAGAGCCCACACTCGGAGTGGGTCCCCTCGCCCTGTGGCTCACTCTCCCCAGAGGACGGCCCCTATGATCCCCGCTCCCGCTGGCTCAGGCACAACCCGGTCAGCGCACAGCGGCCCGGGCCGGGCGGTGGGCTCGCGAGCTGCGGACCCTCTGCGCTTTCTCCCCCATGACGCCCAGCGGAGCCCCCCACACAAAGCTCAGACAGTGGCCGTGACTGGCGAGTTCGTGCACAGACGGCAGGCCCGCTCTGTCCCTCCGGCTCCTGGAGTGGCTGGAGCCTTCCACTCGGGAGCCAACAGCCATAGGGGCTGAGCTCTGTGGGTGCCCAGCAGGGGACTCTGGACCCCTCCGCCCTGCAGAGCCAACACGGACCCCATCCCAGGCCCCCGCCCCCATCCTGCCTGCTGTGCTTTGTCCTCTGGCTGCTCTGGGGATGTCTCTGCAGCCAAGCCTGGGGGGGGGGGTTGGTCAGCCTCAGGGGTGTCCCCAGTGTCTAGCCCCTCCTGCGCCCCGCTCCTGCAGTCCTCCGGGATGGAACGGTTCACGCCGCACCAACCCGCCCCCCCCCCCGCCCACCTCACCGCTGTCCTCAAACCAGGCCAGTGCTCGGCCCAGCTGGAAACAAGCTGAAGGTGCTTGTGGCCCAGAGCTATGCCCGTGGACGGTCACCCATGCCTGGGGGGATGGCCTTGTCCCCACGTCAGGTTCTAGACGGCAGAGAACGTAGCGAACATGACGCCCGGGGCTCTGGCGGCCCTGTCTGTGGGGCGGCAGCAGGCAGAGGACCCGCCACGCTGATGCGGAGAAGAAAAGCAGAGTCTCGGGGAAGACCCGGTGTGGGGGCCTAGACCAGGTGTGGGGTAGGGAAGGCAGGTCCGGGAGGGGACCAGGTGTAGGAGGAGAGCAGGGGTGTGCGGGTGCGTCGGCTCCCCACTGAGGAAGAGGGAAGGCCTGGCCGGTGGGAAGGGGCAGAGTTCGGGGCCGACGGAGTGGCCCTCAGCGGCCCTGGGCTGGGAGCTTGCTGGAGAAGCAGCAACGTGGGGGAGGGGAGGGGTGGGGGAGGGGCAGAGATGCCGCCCCTTCTGGAACCGGCAGGCCTCTGCTTCCGCTGGGAACGGAGCCAGGCCAGGCGCTAGCCGGCGAGCAGGGGGCCGCTGGCTGTAACGGGACCAGCCAGGGGACCGGGCGGCCACTCGGCCGCTCACACTGCTCACCTCTGGGCCTCAGTTTCTCCTCTTTGTCACCAGAGGTGACGGGGAGGCCCCTCCAGCAGAGACATTTCCTGGCTCGCAGACGCACTTTGTGGGCTGGGCCTAGTTGCTCACAGGGAGACCTTTCAAGCCGCACCCTTGTGTTCGGGACTGGTTCCTGGTAGGGCCGCGGACCGGCAGCTGCGCGAACCTCGTTTCTGGTGTGTGTATTGAGGCACCAGAAAGCCTTCGGCGCAAGGCGTAGTATGACGACAGAGCCTCGGGCAGGGCTCGGCCTGGGACTCGGGGGGCCCCCACGGGCCCACGGATGAGGACGGCCAGGTGTGGCCTGAGGTCACAACGGTACGGTGGTGGCCCCGGCGGGATCTCGGGTGTCGAGGTCCAGGGATCTGTCCCGCAGGGCGGCCCGGGGAGTGGGGTGGGCGTGGCTCCCACATCACCGGCTCCTGCAGGCGCTGGGTCCCCCAAGAGTGCAGGGGGGGACCTCCTGGAAGTAAAACCGAGCGCCCGCCGTGGGCTCAGCACAGAGCCCATCGGAGCCTGAGTCCCAGCACCCCGCGGGGCCGTCGCAACAGGGCGCTGACAACACCTGGGGTGCACGCGGCCGCCGGCAGGGATGGCAGCAGGACACGGACACAGACAGGCGACGCCCACATGCAGGAAGGACGCTGCTGAGATTCTCGGCACCAGAGATAAAGTCGGCCACAGGAGGGAGGAGAAGATCTGATTAAACAAGAGAACCTGGGGTGAGACTTGAAAACCACCTCCAAAGCTGGCTGCCCACCACCCCGTCTGAAAATCAGACTTGGTTCCACTGTCCTCCCCGGAGAGGGCACGGGGGGGACGGAGCCGCGGCCCGCGTCAGGCACAGATGGAACGAGGTTTCTGGGGCAGCACCGCTCGCCGAGGCCTGGGGCGACCTGGGGCTCAGATCCAGCCTGCCGCCTTCCTGTTAGCAGGGGCGCGGTCCCCAGCACGACACAGCAGCGTCCCTAGAGGAGGCGGAGCTGCGACGTGAGACAGGGAGCCGCTTGGATGGCCAGGAAGGAAGGGGCATCATCTTTCCGCCTCGGGCGGAGCACGAGGTCAGGCCTGCTGCGCTTCTGAACGGCGGGGCCCCGCGGGTGAAGGGGAGTCCCGTGCGAGCTGCGGTCGGGGGCACCCCACTCTCTGTGCGCCGTCCGCCGCACATCCAGAAAGATCCCCACCGGGGTCTCCGCCGTGTGGCTGTGTGGGCTCCCCTGGCTCCGTCTGTACTGTGTGAGCGACAGAGACCTGAGAGCGGGGACTCCCGTCGGGAATCCCTGCCGCCGCCGCCCCCTGCCCCCCGGGGCGCCGTGTGGTCCTGGGGTGATCGTGTCACTCAGCAGTCCCAGCTGCGACATGAGGCAGGGCTGTGTGCTGGGCCGGCTTCCCTCGGACACATGTTCCCGCTGCTCACACCGCCAGGGTCCCGGGACCGAGTCCCGCATCAGGCTCCCTGCTCAGTGGGGAGCCCGCTTCTCCCTCTGCCTGCTCTGCCTGCTGCTCCCCCTGCTTGTGCTCCCTCCCTCTCAAATAAATAAAACCTTAAAAGAAAAAAAAAAAAAAAAAGAACGAGCTCTGAGCACCTCCAAGGGAAAGACTCTACCCCTTCCTGCGTCCCCTCGTGCCAGGAACAGATGAGAAGTTGTCGGCCGACTCATGAGAGGGTGGTTCACCTGACGTAAATGACAGGTGGCTGGAAGGAGGGAGGGACGAGGCCGGGTGGATGGGGGGAGGGATGGAGGAAGGCGTGGGTCCGTAGAGGGACGGGCGAGTGGAGGGACGGGTGGGTGGTCGGAGGGATGGGAGGATGCGTGGATAGAGGAAGACGGGGAGAAGATTAAGATTACTTTTTTGAGAGAAAACTTTTGAAACAGGATGCTGCACCCGGGCAGAGAGCTATTTCTATTATTTTTTTCATGTCTCCTTGGTCGCAAGTTCTACCCATTTTCCCAAACGTCAGCTGTTTTAGACATTTGCTCAACCCCCTCACAAACAGTGCCGGAGGGCCTACCGTGGACTGGACAGCGGGCCAGAGTCCCGTCCACGGCCCCCCACGGGTGGGGACCGCCCCGCCGCCCTCCGCTCGCCCTCCGCTCGCTCGCTTCCAGCACCGGGGGGGCCTGCTGAGGGGCCCTGTCCCCGAGGGCGCTTCCCCACGACGCAGCCCCCAGCTAGTCGTCCCCTCGAAGGAGAGACCCAGGGGCCACAGAGGAGCTGAAACGACAGCCGGGGGAGGCAGTGGGGGAGGCTGGGGCAGGAGCAGGGCCCCCCAAGCCCCCGCACACCCGGCCCCGGTCGCGTGGGACTGTGGGCTTGACCGGTGAGCGGATGAGAACGAGTCTAGATGAGAAAGTGTGTGACGCTCCCGAGCCCCGAGCCCCACCCCCACCCCGAGCCCAGCCAGACTGCCCGCCTGGCTCGGCCCCCATTCACCCTGTCACCTCCAGGCAGCACATCCCTCCTCTTCCGGAACCTGCCCTGCTTTCCCCAGCCCTGACTCCCCGAGAAGTGTGTGGCGTCCCTGCCAAGCCTGCCCTCGAGCTTCCTGGCTGACGCTGCCTGGCGTCGGGGCCCAGGACGACACGCGTCTTCTGCAAAGGGCGCCACGGTCCATGTCCCCGCTCTGCGGGCCATGTGGCCTCTGTCACCGCCACTCACCCGTTGTGCAAATCCAGCACAGGGTGTACATGAATAGACGTGGTCCTGGACCAGTACAACTTTACTGCCGGAACCAAGCAGCGACAGGTAGATGTGGCCCGTGGCCGTAATGAGCTGACCTGACCCGTCATACTCACGCGTCGGACCACGTGATTTCCCTCAAAGTGACTCCCAGCCATCCACAAATACCCAGAGGTCGCGTCGGGCCCGCGGGACCTCGGCGGGCAGGCTCACCGTTCCTCAGCCTCTCCGTTGTCACCGATGGTCACGTAGGAGCGTTTAATGCACGTTCTCTGAGCACCTGCTCTGTGCTGGGCGTGGCCGTCGGCCCTGGGGACACGGGGTGAGTGGGGGGCAGTGGTGGTCTCCCAGAGCTCAGTCTGGGGAGGGACAGAGAGGACGATGAAGTGACAGCATGGGACCAGACAGTCAGAACTGAGGTGGGAGCCACAGCCGCAGAGACTAGTGGGAGGCCAGGTGACGGGGGCCTGGCCCGTCTGTGGGAGCCTCCCTCTCTCCAAGTGTCCGTCCCTGGTTCTCCGAGCCCCAGGCTGCATGGTGCTCTCCAGGGACCTCCATTCTCCTCCTTTCTGTCTTGGCACCAAACACGATCCGTACCTACCACAGCCGGGCCCTGAGGTGAAGGCGGCCAGGCTTCTCCGTGCGGCACCGTTGCCTGCAGCCAGCGAAGGAGCGCGTCCTTGCACCAGGGCAGTGGCCGAGAGCTGCCAGGGGCCGGGCCTCGGGGAACGCGTGTGTTGAGGAAAAGGGGCAGCAGCCTGTAAACTGATGCGCTGTGCCCTCCCTTCCCGCCCCTTCCAGAAAGTCCAGCAGTATACCGTCATCGTCCAGGCCACGGACATGGAGGGGAACCTCAACTACGGCCTCTCGAACACAGCCACGGCCATCATCACGGTGACGGATGTGAACGACAACCCGCCAGAATTCACCGCGAGCACGGTGAGTAGTCGCGCCCCTGGGTAGCCGGCTGCCGTCGGGGCCGCCGCTCTCCTCACCACGTCTGCCGGCAGGACCTTGACCGACAGCGGTGCGCCCGCAGCCCTGGGCAGCAGGAGGCTGACACGGAGTACAGCCACCCCAGGCGTCCCCAGCAGGAGGGCGGCCAGAGGAGCTGCCAAGGAGCTGGGCTCCTGGGGGGGCGGCGGGCATGTGCTGTGATGTGGCCCCGGGAGGCCTGACACGGAGCGACCGTCGACGCCCTGAGAAGTGCCCAGGACCGCATGGGCTGGACACTCTGAATCCAGAGCCGACCAGGGGTGTTGGGGCTCGGCCACGTTTGGAGCACACGTGTGGCTGTGTGCACCGTGGGACCTGCTGGTGGATGCCCGGGTGGGACCTCGGCCAGGGCCGGGCCAGTCCCTGCAGGAGGAGCTGGGCTGTGCTCCACAGCCCACCACGCGGAGGCGGAGAGGGCAGGGACCGGCGAGCTCTTCCCGGCAGGCCTGGCTGGTGGGCCGCCGCTGAGCCCCACACCCGGCGGCTCTGGACCTAAGTGACCCAGGGCCCTTGGTGGACATTCAGGCTTGTGCATTCGGAGTCGCAGGGACGCTGCGAGGTTACGGCTGCCCCGAGGATCTCGGGATCGCCTCTCGGAGCCGCCGCTGGAGGGCTGAGGGGACGAGGGTGTGACAGCAGGGATAGTAATAGGCACAGCACAAGCCATGCCAGGGAGCCCTCCCCTGCCGAGCTCTAGCCCCCCAACCTGGTGAGGGTCGGGCTGATGCCGAGACTCAGAGAGGCCAAGTCACTGGCCCAAAGCCGCCCCACAAGCCTCTCGGTGGGAGCAGCTGGGATTGGACCCCAGAAGCCACGCTGACCGCAGCAAGGAGCAGGGAAGGAGGAGGCGGTGGAGACAGAGGAGACCCCGCCTGCTCCCCAGAGCTCCCCAGAGCCGGTCACTGCCAGGAAGGCATCTCCCAGCCGAGAGTCCCGGGGACCCGCCGCCCCCCGGTGTCCGAGCATCCCCTCATCCTGCTTCCCCGTCACCCCGCGCCCTGAGGTCTCCTGCCCCCAAGTCAGAGTCCCCAGATCCCATCCCCCGCACCCACACCCGTGCTCCCCCACCTCCCGCACCCCTGCCCTGGCCGGCGACCTCACCCGCGGGTGCACAGCGCCATCTAGTGGACAGATGGCAGATCGCATGCAGGGGGAGCGGCGCAGCCCCAGCCCACCTGGCTGGGGGGACACGGCTTCTGCTTCCATCATGCCTGGGCCAGTGGGCAATGGCAGGAAAGGCTCGGGGCCAGTGTCCTGGGCATTCTGTACATGGTCGAAGCATCTCCCTAGTCCTGGGAGACTAATGATGCCTAGGCTCCAAGCTCCCAGCAGGGCCTCGCCCACGCCTGGCCGTGCAGACCCCGCTGTCCTTCCGTCCACCCTGCGGTTCGTTCTGTGATGACGAGAACACATGGCTGTCGTTAGGACACACGACACCTGTGCTGGTGCGTGGGGGCAGCAGTCCAGGCGAGCACCCATGCAGGAGACCTCCCCCAGGTAACCTTGCAGTGGGGACTGGAGCCCGGCTCAGGACGGGTCCGTCCTGAGCCGGGCTCTGGCATCGGCCCTGGCAGGTGGGGCAGGGGTGGGCACCTCAGATGCTCACCATCTGCTGAGTCAGGGGTCTCCAAGGGCACACAGCTGGTGCCCAGGTGAGAGGACACTGTTCCCAAGGACACGCTCTTGTCCTGGTACCAGCCTGCAAATTCCAGATGTCCGGAGAGCAGTGGCACCAGCCTTCTTGACCACCAGGACCCCAGTCCCCCTGGGAAACAACTTCAGGACCTCCACTGTCACCATGGAAACCAGGCAGGAGGAAAGCAAGCCAACTGTCCCTGGTGGGAGTGAAGGATGTGCCTTCAGGCATGAGGCAACGGGGTGACCCGCAGAGGTAAAGGACTCTGTCCAGCCCTGCTGGTCACCTCTGGCCACCACCAGATTTGGAGAAAAGCACACCAGTGGAGCGCTGAAGAAGGCATTGCCAGGAGTTGGGATTTGGCTAAAACCCCAGAGACTGGAACAGATGCTCACAGCCCCCACCTGCCTCCCGATCCTGGTCCAAGCTTGCACTTAGGCTCTCTGGAGAAGGTGTCACCAACCAGGGAGGACAGGCAATCACACAGACGCCAGCAGCTACAGTGACGGGCCAGAAACCAGTGGGCTCCAGCGAGAGGCAGACCGGAGCCCTTGCCCACCCTCCTGCCCCCACACAGGCTGACTCCTTTTCCCCCCAAGATGGTTGGCTGGCGTCTAATTTACCAGGACCCGAAGTAGGCACACCCCGTCCGCTCCAAGACGCAAGGTCCCGGAGAGACCGTGTGGGTCCCCTGCTTCGTCAGATGGGGTCTTGCTCCCTGTGTGACGGGAATGTGCTATGACACACACATCTTCCGGGAAACATTCCCACCAGGAGCCGGGAGCAACCTCGTGCCGGTCCCCCGAGCAGCCCCCCGACGGCGTCCATGGCCAAGGCGACCTTCGCCAACACCCCAATCTCACTCCGTCACACGGATGGCGTCACGCAGAGCACGTGACTCTGTGGAGTCCGGCTTCTTCCGCCCAACGGAGCGTCTCTGGAGCCCACCCGTGTGAGTCTGCTGAGCGCAGACCTCCGGGCCGTCCGTGAGCAAACCCACGGCACCACCGACTTCCCTTACTCATTTTCTCCTTTTTAAAGATCACTGGGAGTCCTCGGTTAGGTGACTCACACACCGGTACAGAATTCAAAAGGTATGAAGTGACCGACTGTGGAGAAGGCGTCCCCTCCCACCCCATCCCGCCTCCACCGGGCGCTCGCACCCAACCCCTGCTGTCGTCTGGGAGACTTCCCACATCCACCGCGCTTGCTGGGGAATAACGCAGGCTCACGGGAGAGCTGCTGGGCAGGAGTGAGAAGGACAGCCCCGCGCTGGCACGGGGCCGGTGTCCTGGGCGCCCGCCCCCTCTGCCGCTGCGACCGCAGAATGCCGCACGACCGCGACGGAGAGTCGAGTGCGCTGTGGCCGTCACGTCCAGACGCTTCTGTGTATTTCCTGAGAGGTTTCCCCTGACGTGGCCGTGGAGGCTGTCAGAGCCACAGCCACCAGAGACAACTGAGGCCCAGAAGGCTAGTTCCAGGGGCCCGAGGCCACACAGAGAGACGGTCAAACCCAGGGCGCCTGCTTCCTCGGGGCACCCCCTTTGTGCCATACGGCTCTCCTCCCAGACCCCGAGCGAGTGTCCCATCCCCTTCTGGGGTGGAGCGTCTTCTGCAGCTCCAGCCGGGCCCCGGGCTGCCCCACACCTGCTCCTGGAGGGCAGGCCTTCTCCCCACTGTCCCGGCCCCGGTCCGGCTGTGACAGCCGGTCCTCCGAGTCTGAGCGCCGTCTTCCCTTCCGCACGGCAGCCACAGTGAAAACACCTGCGGGCCCCCCGGAAACACCCGTCCTGGGAGGGCCCGCAGCGGAGGGAAGGCCGGGAGGGCGGTGCGAGCGCGCGCTTCTGCCCCCCTGCGCGGGGCGTCCCCACGAGGGTGGGAATGGAGCGCGTCTCCTGAGGCGCACACGCCTCTGCGGACGGGACACTGTCTGCTTGGCACTGGCCGGGGCGGGTGGGGAGGCCGAGGGCTGGCCACAGCCTGCACACGGCCCAGCAGTTTTTATCAGTCTTCACCAAGAACGATCAGCAGAAGGGGCAGAGAAGAAGGGGATTCGCAGGGTCCAGTTCCCAGTCTTAGATGTTAATTCAAAGTTATTTCCCTTTGCCTGCACTGCGCGCGGGGTACAGGGCAGCCTGCCACGGGGCCTCCGGGCCTTGCAGCCGGCCCACTCCGCACTCCCTCGGGGGTGAGTGCCGGGCTCTGCCGGGCTAGGGGCTAAGGCCCCAGGACACAACCTGCACTCGGCCCCAGGAGCCTTCTGTTGGCCTTGTCTGGAGCCCTGGGGGAGAGTCCTGGACACCCAGTGTCCTGGGCCCCTTCCACCAGCCCAGCCCTTCAAACGCCCTCAGGAGGGTCTCCTGGAGTCAGGAAGTGCCTCGTTAGCCCCGCTTCGGCCCCTCCTAGCTGTGTGACCGTGGGCTGATAGCTGGACCTCTCTGAATGTTTGTCCCCACCCTGCCCTGAAGTGACATACGGTCCCGAGGTGAGGTCAGGAGCATCCGCTGATGTCCGTGAAGAGTTTATGCCTTGAACGACACTGTCCTCTGCTCTGTAAGTGCCACGGACAGCAGCCAGCCCTCCACCACCGGGACCTGAGCAGAACGGTTAGACCCCGGGCTAGCCTTGGACCCTTCCCAGGGACTGGCTAGGCTGGCCGGAGGCGGCTCCTACCCTGGCTGCCTGGGCCCCTGCTGCCCCAAAGCGGGCCCTCTGTGGCCCTAACCCTGGGAATCCCCAGTACCCTTAGCTTTTGGACTCGTCCACAGACCCAGGAAAGGAGAGAAATTCCAACCCAGCCTGAGTTCCTGAGAATAAGAATCCGGCATCTCAAAGCTGGAATGCACTCATGGCCCTTAATTGTGCTCGGGCACTCGGTGCGGACCTCTGCCATAGATAACCCAGCGGGACAGCTTCTCCGAGCACCGGGGAGGCCAGAGGCCGGAGCGCCCGGCCCCACCTGACATCACATCCCACTTCCAGCCCTTCCTGCCCGGCCGGTGTCCACTTCCCAAAGATGACACTTTCCTTGACCCCCTGGATCCCCAGCCTCTGTGTCTCTGCGTCGTCACCTGCGAGACGGGGGAGCACCAGCGCCTGCCTGGGGGGTGCGCACCCGCACGTGGGTCGGGAGCACGTCGCTGGAGCACGAGGAGACTTGATCAAGACAGCGAGAGTGCCCGGTGCTCGGCTCTTAGCGTGGTTCCTCCCCGGGCAGGAGCA
This sequence comes from Martes martes, assembly GCF_963455335.1. Classification (NCBI taxonomy): domain Eukaryota; kingdom Metazoa; phylum Chordata; class Mammalia; order Carnivora; family Mustelidae; genus Martes; species Martes martes. Next base: position 1,744,732 of record NC_137896.1, on the reverse strand, counting down.
AGGGGCTCGAACCTGTGGCCCGGTCTGTGGTCAGCAGACGCCTTCTGTGAACTCTCCGCGGGGAGCGGAGAATCCGAGATACAGTGTTAACCAATTGCTGGGTCCTTTCCCATGAGCTGTCCTCGGAAGGAGCACTTTCCCACGTGTTATATTCCCTGACACGTGCCAGCTCCCTGGGTTGGGAGGAGGCCCAGAGGGGCTGGCCAGGGAATGGGCTCCTGGCCCCAGACCTCAGGCCCTCCCCCGTCACACGCAGGGTCAAGGAAGCCTGTGGTAGCTTCTGGTTAGGAGCCGCTGATCCCCCCATCGGATTCTGATCCTGGACTCAGAACCCGAAAGACACCGTCATTAGTTTTGGGGACAGAAAAGTAAATCTCAAAAAAAAAAAATGATAAAACCATCGCAATGTACAGAGGCACATCCATACATTTTCCAACAGAAGCCACGGATGATTGAAGGCATAGTGCTGGGGTGTCTCCTGGTAGAGACACCCCTGGGACCCCTCCCCCGGCGCCCACCCAGCCCCCGCAACCCCCCACCCTGCTCCGAGGCCCACGGAGGCACAGCTGCGTCCTGGCCAGGCGGGCTCCCCCGCCAGCTCTCAAGGCTCTGCTAGTAACAGGGATGGGTCCCTGAGCTCCAGGTCGGGGAGGGCGCCCTCCTCCCAGGAAGATGCCCACAGCACCGCAGGGGCCACAGGCCAGAGGCGAGAGTGGTGTCCCGCTCAACAAGGGGCGGCTAGGGGAGGGTCAGGTCCTCCAGCCCAAGTTCCTGTTCTCTCGGAACAGAAACAGAAGCGCGGCCTCGGGTCCCGGTGTGCCCCACGCGGTGTGGGCGCCTGGAGGACTCGTGGGTCCTGCGTGTGGACAGGTTGTCATTCCTGGTCCTCTCTGGATGCTGACTGGGCTTCACTGTTCTCACCCTAATCCTCCTCTATGCTAATGCGACCTTCCCCTGGGAGCCCTGCGGATTCTGGCCTCCGAGCTGGATTTGTGCTAGACAAAATCCTCCCTGTCCCTCGAGCTGGGCTACATTTGAATTCGGGATTACCATCTGGGCGAGACACTCTGTTCCAATGATCTTAAAATTCCTTCTTTCCCAAATATCTGTCTTCGCCTCCTGTGAGGCATGGGAGAGGCTTTCCCTGTGCCTGAAAATCTGAAAAAATTAAATTAAAAACTCATTACGGCCAGGGGAAAGTTAATAAGAAAATCCTAAGCCAGATGTATCAGCTTAAGGCCCTTCTTTGTGAACCTTTATTAAACTCACACGAATTAAAATAGACTCTTGGAATAAACTTCACCAGAGTGTGCGAGGAATCGGACTCTGGGACACACAAGTCTCCCCAGTACCATGAAGTCCGGGGAAGGATGCCCCCCCATTCCAGAGCAGGCCAGCGTGGAGCCCAGGCCCGGCGTGCTACCCCTCGGAGGCGCACCCGAGACTCAGCTCTCCGGTGACCACACCAGGACCCACCCGGTCGTCTGATCCAAGAGAGAAGTGCCCGGAGGATGCACGCGGTCACGAAACCTGAGGGCCAGGGGTGTCAGCATGGAGCCTCCACCAGGAGCAACCCCTCCCGTCGCCGGCACCAGGTGTAAGGACCAGAGCGCCTGCGCCCCACGTTGGGCGGGGCACGGCCACGTGCAGACGCCAAAGCAAGAAGCCTCTGCCTCACTTGTGAACCAGTCAGGCAGGCGGCTCTAACTAGCAGGTCCTAGGTCACCTGACCAGCTCATGGCTGGAGAGGAGGCTGAGAAAGCAAGTCCTGGAAATAAAGATGGGGATTCCAAAGGGGATAGAGAGCCAGGCAGCCTCACAGCTGTCCCCCACACTGGCCGCGGCAACTTAAACAGAAAGGAGACACCTCATGTCTCAGAAGCTGGAAACGCCTTCAGCTGGAACACTGGCATCAGGTACAGCTGGATCCAGGCTCCCACAGCCACCAGGAGCCTCCGCTGAGCCATGCTTCCTCTGAGCCAGCAGCATTCTCAGGCTGTAGATGGCAACCCCACCCAACACCTTCAGGCAGGTGTGGGCACAGCACCCAGGCCAGAGATGGGGGCCACCTGAACTACACCCCGATTGGTCGGTGTCAGCCACATGCCCACTTCTGAATTACTGCAGTGGGGGGTGATGAGGGGTCTAGAGCAGGGATCCACAGTCTTTTCTGTCAAGGACATAGAGTCATTATTTTTGAGTCTGGGGCCATACAGGCTCTGTCACCATTACTCAACTCTGTTACAGACACTATGTAAACGAAGGGGCATGGCCGTGTGCCGATAAAACTTTATTAACAAAGTAGGCGGTGCCCTGAACTTGGCCCCAGGGTTTGCCAGCCCCAACGCTAGCTCTCTATTCCCACCAAGCCCCTCAGGAGCGTCGGGTGCTGTGGCCCCAGGCCCAAATTTGGTGAGCCTGGTCATCCCTCCCTCTGCAACAAGGAAGCTGGGCCCTGGGGCCCAGAGCCTGGCCAGGTCCCGCACACCCGCGTACAGAAGGCCCGACGTGTGCCAGGAGCTTTGTGTGTGGTCTCCTCCATCCCCGAGCCCTCGGAGAGATGGGGTGCCCGTTCTGTGGACGATAAAACCAATGATTCTCAGCCCCAGTGGAGACGGCCTCCTGCTCTGGGGACATGGTGACATCCCCCGCAGAGGGAAGGGCCCGGGGCCCAGCAGGGAAGGAAGAAGGGAAGGCAGGGTCTACCAGCAGGAGGCAGGTCTCTAACACGGCTCCAGTGACCCGGGCCTGCCGCCACCGTGAGCAGACGTGTCCCAGGGGGCTCCGACCTCGTGGCCCTGCTGGCCCCTGCAGTCACCCTGCCCCCCTCGCTCCCACAAACGCAGAGGGCCCGCGTCGCAAGCACCGTCTGCCTCCTCCGGGCCATCCGGGGAACGGCTCTGGAGGTCTGCAAAGCGCCCCACTCCCAAGGTCCTGTCCACCTCTTCCTCTGCCCGGCTCCCACGTCCCCGAGGACCCCTGGAGGGCATCACTCCACACCTGTGTTCCTCCCGAGAGCTCCCAGGGACCAGGTCACCCCCCCACACACACACACACCCACAGCCCGAAGTGGTCCCGAGCCGCCCTGGGATGACCCCCTCCTGTCCCCCGGCCCCCAACCCTCCCTCACACTCCCTGGGCGCCTCCCGGAAGCCTGGCTGGGGTGGATCCCAGCGGCCAGCCTGCTGCTCCCGCCGGCGGGTCAGGCGTGGGAGGACAGCGGGGCACCTGGGCCACCGGAGAAACGGGAGCGGGACGGGCAGGCCGTGAGCGCGGGAGGATGGCGAGCGCTGGTGCTCCCGATCCCGATCCCGCGACGGGGTCTCGTGCTGCTGAGTGGGACCGAGTCGGAGGGCCGCCGTCCCACGAGCACTGGGCCCACTGGACGAGATCCCACTTGGGATAAATTCAGTTTTTCCTGCTGACAGGGTGATGGTATCGGGGTTGGAAGGCTTGCCCGTGCCAGGAGACAGATGGGGGCCATTGCCTGCGCCTGCGCGGCGCGCTGTGCGGTTCCCTGTGGAGCGCGGAGGCCGGGGGTCCAGTCCTGTGCTCTGGCCCTGGAGGCAGCCGGCCTCGTGGGGGGCTCGCGGCTCCTCCCTCGCTCTGACCGTCGCTGCTCTGCGCGTCGACTCCCTCATCCGCTCGCCTCCGTCTGCGTCTTCCGTACACATCTGCCACAAGCCTGGGGACCAGGCCCCCCGTACCTCACTCACAGTGGGGGGCAACAAGCCCACACCGGTGCTTTGGGTGAGTCTGCACCCACCTCCCCTCCTTCTCACCAGCAAGTGCCTCCGGGAACAGAAGCCGCTGCGCCTGGGCATCCCCATCCGTCCAAGGACCGTCTGCCCGGCACATCCCTTGGACACACATGCCGGGTGGCCGTCCTTCAGCACCACCCAGCACAGACAGGGCAGGCTGAGCTGCTGTGCTCTGACCTTGTGGAAGCCAGAGAAGGACAGAGCCACCAGCGTCAATGTCTCCGACACGCAGCCACTGACGCCACCCTCGGCCTTCCGGCTCCCGCCCCTGGAAGTCAGGCCCCTGCGTTCAAGCCACGGCGGCCCAGTTTTCCATGCACTGCGCCCCAGAACCCCTCCCCAATGACCAGCTGAGGCTTGAATTCGTAAGCGTTCAGGACAGAAAACCATCACAACCATCGAGGCCCAGTCTCTCTGGGAGGTGCCGAGCTCCCGACGGAGAGAGCAGGAAGCCTAGACGCCACATGGAGAGAGGTCCCGCTGCCTGGCCCCGTCTCGCCCGCAAGGAGCGGGTCCCCTGTGAGCCAGCCCAGCCAGCCAGGGCCGCACGCAGGGCCCCGTAAGGCACACGCAAGGACTCTGGGCGGATGTGTGTAGGGGTCTGGCCCTTGGGCTGCGGTCAGGGCTGGATGTGTGTGAGGGACCCCGGATCGTGGCTGCGGCCTCAGGAGCCCCTCGGTGGTGGAGGCCACATGGCCAGCTGCCCCACGTGACCCTCGCTCAGGGGCGGGAGCTGGTTCTGGAGCAGGCAAGGCCCGGGCCGGGTGCCCTGAGTGCACAGGAGGACCGTCTCTGGCTGAAGTGGCCCCATGTTTGTCCTAGGGCGTGCGCAGGGTATTTGGGCCACAACCCCCACATGGGCACGAGGTAGGGCGGCTGTCCTGGTTGTGACCAGGAGGCTTTGTGCCGCGGCAGGTGCAGCGGGGGCGGGGGAGGCGGGAGGACAAGGCTCGGAGCCTGCCCGGGATATCGACCAAGCCCGTGTGGACGCCTTCCTCCCCATCCTGTGACCCCTCCGCTGTGACTGGGGGCCGGATCCTTAGAGCTGACACTGGGCGCCCCGTTGTGGGCCCCAAGGTCTCTTAAGCTCTCTTGCGGGGCTACCGCGGGGAGTGGGAGAGGTAATGCCCGGGCAGCACCTGTCTAGGCACCCGCACGTGGTGGCCGCTGTCAGCTGCGCCACCGTAACCACAGTCAGACACCCGAGATCTCCGTCCAGACTCTGCCTCTGGGTCTTGTGGCTCAAAGCCACGCTGCACAGTTTCAGGCCCACCACACAAGCTGCAGGACTCGGTGCGCATAAGGAACCGGGCCCCTACTGTACAAATTATTAGGAGTTTCAAGACACTGAGAGCAGAGCGTTCAGCCAAACTCAGGGCCTTCCACAGGGCCACGGCTGCACAGGCCCCACGTCGGTGGAGCCGGCCCTCAGCAGTGATTCTCACTCGGAAGGGGGTGCCCAGGTTGCTACCAGCACCCCGACTCATACACACACACACACAGCATCTTTCCCTGCACACAACCAACTCAGCCACGTGAACCACAACCACTGACCAGGGTGGGGGCGTTCAGCAGGAGAAAGGGCTCCGTGTTTGGTATCGCACATCTGTGGCTGCGGACCCCAAGCCCCGAGCCAATGGTGGGACCGCCGGGATGGCAGGACCCTGGCCAGGACCATCCCGGGGAAGGCTCCCAGTGCTCTCCAGCTCCCGTCCTGCAAACGTTGAGTCTCTCCTGCGCCACCACTGTTGCACAGGCCTCCAGGGCACGAGGGAACAATCTGGGGGGTTTGGGGGAGGCCAGTGGGCATGTGTGTGTGTGTGTGTGTGGAGGCTCGGTCTGGAGGTGGGTGGTGGGCACAGCTGGAGGAACCGGAGCCCTCTGGGGATACCACCACGCCCGCGGAAGGGTCGTGGGAGTCCCCATGTACAGAAGCAGCTGGAGACTGAGGGCATCCCACAGGGGCTGGTAGAAAGTCCCTCCTGATGTCCCCCGGCTCCCGCAAGGGTTGAGAACACTGTCTTTCCTTATGTTCTGCAGTACGCAGGGGAGGTCCCGGAAAACCAGGTGGAGGTGGTGGTCGCAAACCTCACCGTGATGGACCGAGATCAGCCGCACTCGCCCAACTGGAACGCCTTCTACCGCATCATCAGCGGGGACCCCTCCGGACACTTCAGCGTCCGCACGGACCCCGTCACCAACGAGGGCATGGTCACCGTGGTAAAGGTGGGTAGTCTTCCTGCCGGCCGTCGTGGGTTCTGTCCCCTGCCACCGCCCGGGACAGAATGCGCAGAAGCGATAAGCGTTCGGTGCGAGCCACCCCTGACATCGGGGCGCAAAGGACTGCGCCCGCCTGCTCGTGCCAGAGGCAGGCTTCACGAGGCCTGGTCACGCGACCCCCAGGGACTCTGCAGCCTGACCTGCCCCCTCCCCCAAAAGATCACTTTCCTGTGCCCTCCCGGAGGGTCGTATCTCCGCCTCAGTCCACTAACGCGTGAGCTCCGTCGAGAGCCCGTGTAACGTCAGACCACCCTTGCATTCCTGAGATGAGCCCAGCGAAGCCAGGAAGGAGCGCGTCTTCGCAGTGCGCTGCAGGTCGTGTCTCTCTGAAGCTTGTACCCCCCCCCCCGTGCTTTCCTAAGCAGCCGAGGCCCTACCTCTCCTTCCCCTTACGGCCTTTATCCAGCACTCGGTGTCGCGACTATGGACGAATCTTGAGAAATGTGCTGGGAATGGGGGTGTGATGATGAGGGGCAGGGAGGGGGGCTGGGGGACTCCCACCTCTCCAGCGTGGCGGTGGAGACATGCGCTCGTCACATGTCACAGATGAATCCCACCCTACAGGCGTTGGAACCCTGAGCACTGAGAGCATGCGCGGCCCTGCTGTCGCACGGAGACTGGACCCCGTGTCCCGGCCGCACTCACCAGCTGGGCCACACGGCTGTGTTCCCCTTTCTGCTTGTTATTCCACACGGGGCTTTCCTCTGAACTCCGCACTTAAAGTCTGTTTAAGGCAAGATGCTTCGTCTTAGACAGCATTTCGGGTTATTTCCGCTCCCTCCGGTGGAGACACGGTGTTCTCAGACATTACCTTGCAGGGGGGGCCAGGAGGGGGCATGGGAGGTGCGAGGCGGTTGGGGGAGTCTGCTGCCGGCTGGGGCGGGGGGCATATGTTCTTGGGTTCCCGGGCTGGCTCTTCACTCGCTTACCCCCGGCATGGGCCCGTCGCCCTCTCTATGCCCAGACGCGGGGCCTAGGCCCGGGGCTGTCGCTAACGTTACAGCGGGCCCTGGCTAGAGATCGGGTACAGCACCCGGCCCATGGCGACAGCAGAGCTGACAGAGGCAGCTCCTGCGCTCACTGTGAACATCGTCACCGTGGATACGGGACGGCCGTGCTCCCGCGGGCTCCCCGGGGTGCGAGGAAGGTCCCTTCAGTCCCGCCAGGGTCCCCGGGACCTTCAGAGGAGTCGGGCCACCTGCCGTGTTCACGCTCTACCACCAGGCCCGTCGCCGCCCCAGCCTTCCCGTCATCACACAACCTGCTGCTGCTCCCAGCCCCCTGCCCCCAGGTGGAGGGACTCCTGGACCACGGCCTCCGCTGCTCTGGGTGCGGACAAGACACTAGGTGACGTGTGTGTGGTCAGCCAGGCCCTCGGCTACCTCACAGATCCTGGCTGCATCGTCTGTCAAAGGCAGTGCCCGGTCAGCTCAGGCGGGTCTTCCTGACCCCTGCCCTGCCCCCCGTGCCCCCCAGCTCCGTCCTGCCCCCCATGCTGGCCCGCCCCGTCTCGGGCTCTAGCCAAGCTGGGACACGGCCACTCTGCTGTCAGACCGCCGGCCCCAGTGGGCGTGGGCCCCGTGCCCAGCCTCCTTGGAGCCCCTCTGCCACCTCCCCAGCCTCCCCCGCCTCCAGCCACAACGCCACCACCTCTTCCAGGCTCAGACCAACCCCAGGCCCTTTCTCCCGCCGCACACCTGGAACACAGCCTCGAAGCAAGCAGCCTCTTTGGCAGCAGAGGGCAAGCTCCGGCCCCAGGGCCGAGGGGCGGGGGCGGGGGGGGGCGCTGGCAGGAGCCCCAGGGAACAGGCGGGCCAGAGGCAGCCCCCTCCAGCCCCGCCCCTGCAGTCCTGCTGTAACAGCCCCAAGGCAGCGGTGCGAGGGAGCTCATCAGTCCATCCCGCCACCGCCCCAGCCCTGCCCCGCACGGCCTGCCCCCACTGGGCAGCCTCTCCGGAGGCCGCAGACCAGCCCCTTGCCTTTTAGCGGAGGGTCCTTGCCGCGTCTGGGGAGGGGCCGGCGGAGACCGGGCAGCATATCCGGCCGTTCTAACTGAAACTGGTGGGCCAAATGATGTATCGATTTCTCCATTACAAATATGTTTTATTTCACCCTCCTGTGGACGTTTATTGGCCATAATAGTCTTTCTGGAAGGCGTTCTCACTCAGACGGTGACACGATCTTAATGCATGACACGCAACATTATTTCGTGTCCCCCGGGGACATGAACCGATAAATAGGGAGAACGATTACTTCCCTTGGGTGCTTTGTTCGGACAGAAAAACCACCACGATTTTATGGAACTGTCCACTGAGATGGAGGAGCCCCGTCGCCAGACGACTCTCTGAGGGTCCGGGGGGAGGGGCTGGGGGCATTGGCAGCTGTTTGGTTTTGTGGGGACCTGGACACAGCATGGGCACAGGGGCTGATGTGCAGGCATCTGTGCCCAGGATGGTGGGACCACGCCCACACCTGCGGGAGGGGCCCCCGGTGCGCGGCCTGAAGCCCCGGGCGGTGTCCTTCAGGCACGGGCTGCCAAGTCACCCTACACGGGGTGCCTCCTCAGACGGGCTGCCCGCTTGGGCCCCTGAGGGTGCGGCCTGGGCAGCATCTGTGGGCACAAGGCCCTCCCGCACACGCACTGAGCAACTCCAGGCCTCGGGCTAGGGGATGAGCAACGGGGGTGGCCGAGGGGGGTGTCCTCCCCCAGGCTGACCCCTAGCGGCACCGCACTGATATAAGGGGCAGGCAGCCCCCTCCTCAAGGGGCTGTCAGGGCAGGGGAAGACATCAGCCACAACAAGCGTGTGCCACAGAAGGACGTGGCCTTTCACGGCAGGACTCCAGGGGGCCTTCAGGAACCACTCCTGCTCGGGCGGACAAGGAGGTCAGCCCGGAACCCCGATCTCCAGAGGGCGTCGGTCTCCAGACCCTCCTGTCGGGCCGGCATCGGGCTTCCGTGAACCCCCGGGCGCATCCCCTGCCGTCGTAAAGCCCTTCTTCTCGTACTTAATGCCTCGTCTGTAGCCGCGCTGAGAAGGCAAAGGGTTGGATCACCGGCTGTAAGATCTTTAACGCTCACCCAAGCCAAACGCTGAGCAGCTGGGGGACCCCGAGGAGGCTGGGGTTCAGGTTGGTGGGGAGAGGCGCCGCCAGCTGCAGGCACGGGCTCCCAACCCCGCAGATCAGCTCCTCTCCAAGCAGAAACGTGCTGTTGTGTGCGTCATGAGCACCTCCGGGTGCCCAGCAGATGGTGGGCGGGGGGGGGGTGTGGTCCCATCCGCAGTCTGAGCTGTGAGCTTGTTCCGGCCCATCTCATCTCCATTTCTTGCTGAAAGAGGTTTTCAACTCCTGGACCTCATGACCGCGCATCTCTATGTACGTCGGATGCGTCCCCCTCAGTAATACCTTTGGCCTCCGTACACGCGTGCTGTCCCAGCTGTCACATCCCTGACGAAAGCAGCCGTCCACCCTTCGTATCCTCGGATGCGAGTCTGTTCCGTGTCCTTTAACTTTCCTCAAAGTGTCTCTTTGCCGTGGTTCTTCAGGTCTGGATCCAAATAGGGATCATGCAGTTGGTTGCAACACCTCTTGACTCTCTCATAATCTAGAACATTCTGCCCAGTGTTGACCTGTCACAGACACAGGTCAGCTGGCCTGTGGGAGGCCCCATGTGCCGGACTGTCCAATGCCTTCCGCCTGGTAAATCTTGTTCCTCGCTCTCCCACAGTTCCTGGAACCTGGGATTAGACCTTGAGGACGGGCCTTGTGGCTGGGGCTGGGTCGCATCAGGAGGCCCGTGGTGCCCGGCTGTCCCACTCTGGTCATCCAGGACCAGTGGGTTCAGGTGGTGACAGCCAGTTCCCATCATTCCCATCACTGACTCTTCCCCCTTATGATCAGCCGGCGGTCCGCGTACGATGCTCCGTACCTGCAAATATGCCCTCTGCCGTCAGTCTCCATCCAGTTTTGTCGTCTACTGGTGACCCTTGTGCACGTAAATGTCTTCATTAGCGAGTACAGAATGGTGATTTTAAAATTCTGTCCTTCCTTGGCTGGAATTGTGTGGCGCACGCTTAGCAAATGTGAGTCAAGTAAGCATTCTGAGACAGGCGGTCACCCCGGGATATCCAGGAGGGCCCTGGGCTCACAGCGTGTCTGGGAGACGGAGGCAGGAGGTCAGGGTCCTGGGAGCCGTCGGGAAGAAACACAGGTCACAGAGGGCCTCCGAGGGGCCAGGCCGCCGCTCTGCAGGGGGAGGCGGGCCCAAGAGCATGGTGGCCTCCCAGAGCCTCCAGGAGGACCGAGCCCTACCCACACCCGACAGCCCCGGGATGGTGATTTTTTACCTCTGACCTCTAGAACTGCAAGATGACACATTTGTGTCCCTCTAAGCCACAAAATCAGAACAGGAAACTAATACAGAGTCCGAGAGAAAGGCAGAAGCTTCTTTTGCTGCCTTTAATCGTCCATTCAGACCAGCAGCTGTCCGCGGTCACTCTCTGCTTACGGCGACTGCTGTAACCATTCGCGTCAAGCTGGGTGTCTTCACACAATACATGACCCTCTCACACTTCTGGAAGTCGGAGTCCGAAATCCGTCGTTTCAACGCGCTGAAACCAGAGAGCCCGCAAGGCTGTGCCCCGCCCCCCAGGGCTCTAGTGTTTCCATTGCTGGCTTTTTCCAGGTTGGCGAACCACGTCCCACTCCGTGGCCGGTCCTCCGCCCTCAGAGCCAGAGCCGTCTTTGCCTCAGTCCCCACGCTGCCTGCTGCCTTGCCGAAGGACCCCAGCCCCCCTTATAAACACCCTCGGATGCTACGTCGGGCCACCGGGGCGACCCCGGGCCGGCTCCCCCTGCAAGAGCCCTAGCTTCATCAGTCCACAAAGTCCCTGTGCCGCGGAGGGCGACACAGTCACAGAGTCCAGACCTTTGGACCTAGATGTCTTTGCAGGCTGTCTCTCCAGTGAGGACGGGTCCTTAGAAACCAGCATCCAGGCCCCAGAGGTGCTCGCTGCTGTTGGGCCCCATCTTCTCGGGGGCAGCGCCGGGAAGCCGCACTGCCCAGCGCGCGCCCGTCCTGACCGTCCCCATCCCTTCTACCAATTCAGAGGGTCATTTACTTCAGATTTAACTCTGGAGGGTTTGTACTTCCCTCTGATGACTTCATACTTGTGTTTCTTACACTGAAAATCTCCCTTCCTAACCACATCATTACACGTGTTTATTTACTTTACCCTACGTTATCCATAAAAAGCTTTAAAAAGTAACAAACCCCAAATCACCACCCGCAGGGAGAAGGCCAAGTGAGCCGAAGATTCCTTTGCATTGAGTCTTGTCCTTAAAATAAATCGCATCAGGACCTACCATCTAAGCACTGTGCCCTGGTCACCTAAAGCCGTTCTTTTCCTGGGAGTTAAGGTAGACCGCAGACCCCTTCTAGCATTTGTCCGTCACGGTCCTGGAGCCCCAGAAGGGTGTAACCGGGAATCATGTTCCTGCAGGAGCCACGTGCAGAGGGAGGAGAACCCACAGAGCTGGTGAGGGAGAGCCCCGGGGCTGCTGTGCCAAACTACCAAAAACTGGGGGGGTTAGAACAACAGAAGAGACTGCCCGCTGCACCCAGCAAGGGGCTCCTAGACGAATAGCCATGGGGCCTTGACCTCACCAGCCTGGAGGGAGCGGCACCTGCTGAGAGCTGGCACTGGGGAAGGGTGCCACCCCCTGGGGGCTAGAGCCCCAGGAGCCCAGCTGTGGCCCTACCAGGACACAATGGGAAGGCACAGTAGGGTCCTTTACCCCAAACTCTCCTCCCATTGGCAAGCCCCATGGGAAGCCAGAGACAAGGGAGGCTGGAGACAGCTTCCCTTGGGACCAGCATCATGGGCCCAAAGCCGGGCGGGAGGAGGAGGCGAAGACCCGGTGACCCACGCACGGCTTCCCCCTCCGAGCCCACCCCGCCGGCACCTGTGCCCACTCACCCCTGCGGGCCTCTCTCATTCCAGGCAGTGGACTACGAGCTGAACAGAGCATTCATGCTGACTGTGATGGTGTCCAACCAGGCGCCCCTGGCCAGCGGGATCCAGATGTCCTTCCAGTCCACGGCAGGGGTGACCATCTCCGTCATGGACATCAATGAGGCGCCCTACTTCCCCTCGAACCACAAGCTGATCCGCCTGGAGGAAGGCGTGCCCACCGGCACTGTGCTGACCACGTTTTCGGCGGTGGACCCTGACCGGTTCATGCAGCAGGCTGTGCGGTGGGTCCAGCCTTGGGCTGCAGGAAGGGGCTCCCTCCCACCCTTGGGCTCCCACGCAGAGGAGTCCCATCCTGCCCGGTGACACCTGCACCCCAGGAAGTGCCAGACCTGTGTTGTCCCTCCAGGCAGGGAGCCCCAGGAGCCCCAGTCCTGGGGACGGCCGGAACCCCCATCCCGCGGGATCCAGGCAGTCAAGGCGATGCCACAGGTGCTCAGCCAGCCGTGAGCATCGCGTGGTCACCGCCCAAGAAGGCGGAAGACCTTCCAGCACCTGCAGCCTCTGTCGAGTCAGGCTGGTTCTGACCCGGCTGGTCACCAGCTGTGACGCTGCAGGCCACCTACCCCTTCCGTCCCTCAGCCTCCCCATCTGCAGAGAGGGGGCGAGGAGGGCGTCTGCCTCCTGGGGTCCTTGTAAGGATCGGGTGGGCAGGGAAACCTCCCCACGTCCAGGCGGGCGCCCCACAGCGGGTGGGGCTAGGGGCTCAGGGCCACTGTCCCCCTCACCGCCTCACCTCCTCCCTCCTCAGATACTCCAAGCTGTCGGACCCAGCGAACTGGCTGCACATTAACACCACCAACGGTCAGATCACCACAGCCGCCGTCCTTGACCGCGAGTCCCTGTACATCAAAAACAACGTGTACGAGGCCACCTTCCTGGCAGCCGACAACGGTGCGCCCGGGTCCGGGGGGCTGCGGCTGGGGGCGTGCCCGAGCCTGGGCTCCACGGCCGGGAGACCGAGCGAGGCCCGCCCCCAGCCGGAGAAGCCGGAGGAGGGGAGCGGGGAGGCGGGCGCCACACAGGTGCCCCACGCAGAGCCCTGCCCCGTCGTCCCTCAGCGCCCCCCGCAGCCCCCTCTCCGCAGGCATCCGAGCACAGCCGCTGTCCAGTGCCAAGCAGCGCCCCTTCGCTCATGCATGGTGCTCCCCGTGGGCGCCAGGGAGCCAGGGTGGCAGAGGCGGCATGACATCTGTCCAGCCCTGTCTTGGCTGAACGAGACCCGAGCCACTTCTCAGCTCCCCACCTGGTGAACGGAAGGCAGCCGACCACATCCACGTGTTGCCCGAGCAGCCCCATCACGCTGACCACGCACTGGGGGTGGGGGCTTCCCCTAAGCAGCCCCTGGGATGCCGCCCCCTGTGGCTCTGACCACCCATGACCCCTGCAGCCCTCTGTCAGAGCTGGGGGTAGGAGGGGATATGAGGGGCCCCAGAGACTGGGCAGGCACCGTGAGAAGCCACACACCAACAGCACAAGCCCTGGGAGCTTGGAGAGGGTGACGGTGAGGCCCCCGAGCCAGAATGAGGAGCCTGGGGCTGCAGGGGTGACAGTGAACCAAGCAGGGGTGAGGAGGTCTGGGCAGAGGTGGCAGTAGTGGGACCCACATGGAGCAGGAAGAAGAGTCATGAGCATTGGACCTTCCAAGGGATGTGGACAGCATCTCCACAAGTGGGTGCTAGGACTCCAGGCCCTGAGGCCACCCCTCCCTGGACCCAGGGCACCCAGAAGCTGGTGAGGCCCATAGCCCCAAATACCCAGCCAACTCTGCACAGGAGGGGAGAGGGAGTGAGGGAGTGAGGGAGAAGATTCTAGAACCAGGGATAAGTCCTAGCACCACTTAGTGGTGGGAAGAGATCTGACTCTTCCGTGCCTCAGTTTCCTCCTCTTTTGAGTAGGGACAACTCTACCCCCTCCCCTGGAGCTGTGAGAATTAAGTGATCGAGTGTCCTCAAAAGGATGGGGAGTGGGGCCTGACCCAAGGCAGCACACTGCCCCTGCTCTCACTACTGCCGAGCTCCTGCTCTGTGCCGGGCACCACCCATCAGCAGACAGACCGGACAAAAGTCCCTCTCTTGCAAGGCTGACGTCCCCAGGGTCTGTGTGTCAGCTAAAACTAGGTTCAGCCGTGTAACAGTGATAGAAATTTCAACACAATTGCAGCTTATTTTCTTCCACATAAAAGGAGACTGGAGACAGGCAGCCCTGGGGGGCTAGGGTCAGGTTTGAGAAACCAGGCTCACTCTGGCCACGAGTTATGGCATGGCCCAAAATAGCTGCTGTTGCTCCAGTCATCATGACCACGTTCTGGCCAATAGGAAGAAGAGCAAGGAAGGCAGGGACATGTTCCTGCCCTTCTAAGAACATCCATCCCCAGCTCACAAAGGCCAGAACTTAGCCATGAAGCTGCACCGCGAGGCGTGTTGAGAAACGTAGTCTAACAGCTGGGCCGTCATGATCCCAGATAAAATCTGGGGCTCTGCTTCTTCGATTAAGGACAAAAGGGGAAATGGATACTGAGGGACAACTCGGCAGTCTCTTGCCCCAGTGAGATGAATGAGAAGCAAGTCAGCCAGATAATTTTAGGGAGCACGTTCCGGAAGAAAACAAAACAGGGCATGGGAGGGAGGGGGCTGGGCTTGTAGCTGTGCTCCTGGCCGTGAAGCGTTGACCATGGGACCAGAAGGAACAGTCCTGAGGCAGACGTCGGGCGGTCCGCTGTGGCGGGTTCTAGGACAGCGGTGCGCCTCAGGCTCCAGGAGCAAGAACACGCCTCGCACAGAGGTTCATTCCAGAGCACGTGGAAGCCAGGGCCTGGTAACCACCCGCCAGCCTCCCTCCTGCCTTCCCCGACCTACGGGGTCTGCTAAAGCCCGGTCCTAAAGGCTGGCCAGGAGGTACACCGGCCCTGGCTGGAGGGGAGCTGCTGGATTAGAGAGTGATTTTAAGTGAACCGAGGGCCAAAGCAGCAGAAAGCACAGAGGACAGCGTAACGGGGTGCAGGCCACTGGGCTCCTGCACTCCCCCTGACGGTGCCCTGATTGAGGGCATCTAGCTGCGGGTATCCTGCTTGGTGGGGCTGGGGGCTGTCCCTCGGCAGGGCACTGGGGCTGGGTCTTCACCCAGTGTTCATCATCATGTGCCTGAGGTCGTGGGGGAGCCACTTCTTTAGGGTCACCCTGTGTCTATCCCACAGGGATCCCCCCGGCCAGCGGCACCGGGACCCTCCAGATCTATCTCATCGACATCAACGACAATGCCCCGGAGCTGCTGCCCAAGGAGGCACAGATCTGCGAGAAGCCCAGCCTGAACGCCATCAACATCACAGCGGCCGATGCTGACGTTGACCCCAACATCGGCCCCTATGTCTTCGAGCTGCCCTTTGTCCCGGCCACCGTGCGGAAGAACTGGACCATCACCCGCTTAAACGGTGAGCCTGCCTCACGCTCCAGGAGAACTGGACACGTCTGGGGTGCCGCACCTCAAGGGGGCCCATGGAAGAGTGAGCTGTGGAGACGGGGCCCTTTCCCCTCATGGGGTCCCAGGAGGCTGGGGAATACAAGAGAGCACCTTGCCTATTTTTCTTTGGGAAGGCTTTTTTTCTAATTGATTTGGTAGAACTCTTTATATATGACGGAAATGATTTCTTCATCCAACAAGTTGCAATTGCTCTTTCCTTGAATTGCCAATGTCCTTTCACTTTGTGGAGTGCTCTAACGTGAGTGTGCATGTGTGCACGTGTGTGTGTGTGAACCAAACAGGTAGAGATTGTCATGCTATCAGACTCTGTCTCTCCCTTCGGAAGTCTTGCTGTAACAGAGTGCTAGTTGTAGACTGAACAAAGCCTGTCCTTTCACTCTGGGCCAGGTGACTATGCCCAGCTCAGCTTGCGCGTCCTGTACCTGGAGGCTGGCGTGTACGATGTCCCCATCATCGTCACCGACTCCGGAAACCCCCCGCTGTCCAACACGTCCATCATCAAGGTCAAGGTGTGCCCGTGCGACGAGAACGGGGACTGCACCACCATAGGCGCAGTGGCCGCGGCCGGTCTGGGCACCAGCGCCATCGTGGCCATCCTCATCTGCATCGTCATCCTGCTCAGTGAGTACGGCCCAGCCGCGGGTATGCACCCCCGCCCCCCAGCGCGTGCGCACCCTGCTCACCGCGTGGCCCTGCCCCCACAGTCCTGGTCCTGCTGTTTGTGGTGTGGATGAAGCGCAGGGAGAAGGAACGCCACACCAAGCAGCTGCTCATCGACCCCGAGGACGACGTCCGCGACAACATCCTCAAGTACGACGAGGAAGGGGGCGGTGAGGAGGACCAGGTGAGGCCCCCTGCACCTGCTTCCGCGGCGCTGGCCCAGGGGCGACCTCTCTCCCGCCCGCTCTCTCCCGCCAGCCCCAGACCCCAGCCCCAGCGGGAGCTGTTGGGTGACCCGGCGGCCACGCATGGGGCGCCGGGAGGGTGAATCCAGGGGGCTGCCTGGCTGGACGCCAGGTCCGCGCAGGCCATCAGGGGACGCGGGGCAGCTCCTGCCCCCGCTAAGGCTCTGTGCCCCCTGAAGACAGAGGAGCGGGCGCTCCCAGGAACACACGCACCGTGGGAGCTGGGGCGCGCCGGGACGCATCAGACCGGCGAGGGCGGCGGGGCACAGACCCCACACGAGCCTCGCGGCCGGGCTGACGGGGACGAATCAGGGCAGGGCAGACCAGGTGACGGGCCAGGACGCCGGGCATGCTGGGCACCCGATCACAACAGGACACCCCTGCTCCCCTCCTCGCCCGGCCGCCCCCCAGGACTATGACCTCAGCCAACTGCAGCAGCCGGAGGCCATGGAGCACGTGCTGAGCAAGGCGCCCGGCGTGCGGCGCGTGGATGAGCGGCCCGTGGGCGCCGAGCCCCAGTACCCCGTCAGGCCCGTGGTGCCCCACCCGGGGGACATCGGGGACTTCATCAACGAGGTGGGTGCTCTGGCGCGGGGGCGGGGGTGTTGCGCAGGGCCCCCCCCCCGCAGAGAGTGAGGTCCCCTGGCCACACCGCGCTGGGGCGGCCGTCGAGGAGGCCCCTCCAGGCCTGGGCTGGGGGCCCTAGGCGGTGCGGCCACACCCCCGAGACCGGGTCCCTACCGCCTGCTCTCTAGCGCTGAGCGCGTCTTGAAGAGGGTCGGGGCGCGCCCCCACTACGTGCGAAGCTAACTTGTGGGGGACTGACGCGAGCAGGGTGGAGCCCCGGGGTCCGGCGGCCGCAGGTCAAAGCCCCACGAGCGCGCAGGAGCTGAACCGGCTGACACGGCGCTTCCCCCGGGCCGGACCGAAGAAGCCCGGACGCACGCCTACTCGGTCGCGAATCGAAGGCCGGTTTTCAATTCGGCTTCGAGAAAAGCAAGCACGGAAACGACCAGCCGTGCCCACCGCGGGCGGCGAGGGCGCCCCTTCCCAGGGCGGGGTTGGGCGGCGACGCGCGTCCTGCTGCCAGGGACTGCCGCGGGCACCCCGGCCCCCGCTCGCACCGCTCCACCGCTCGGGGACCGCCCAGAGCGGCAGGAACGCGCGCTCCCCAGGCGCGGGGGCAGGGCGCGCGCACCACCACGGTCGTGGGGACCCTCCTGGGGCAGAGCGGGCAGGGGCGCGGAGGGAGGGAGGGAGGGCCGGGCCACACCGCAGGTGGGGGCGAGAGGAGCCTCCAGCAACACCTGCCGCGCCCCCCGGTTTTGTTCATGGGGATGGTGAGCGCTGGAGAGTTCTGGCTTCTGCCCACCTCAGGCTCATATTCTGTGCTGCCCCGACAGGGGCTCTGCCCCCCTTAGGAGGGGCTGCACCTAGACCCGCCCCCCCTCAGCCCTCAGGCCTCACGGCACTGGCCTGGCGACGCCAGCATCTGTGTTAGCTGCGTTCCATAGGCGGCCCTTTCCATAAACCCCATCCCTCCTTGGCTCTCGGAGAGGCCCCTCAGTTAAACATGGGAGCGCTTACTGACCACCTACTGCATGCAGGGCCCAATAATGTCACCTTCCTGGCCTACTTCCCCAACTCCGCTCCTGGGCACCCACCCCTCCAAGCCGCATTCCGTCATGCCCCGGGCCAAGAAAGCACGTTCTCCACCCTAACGCTGTGTCTCTGTGACCCCAGGGACTCCGAGCGGCAGACAATGACCCCACAGCACCCCCCTACGACTCCCTGCTGGTCTTCGACTACGAAGGGAGCGGCTCTACGGCGGGCTCGGTCAGCTCCCTGAACTCGTCCAGCTCTGGGGACCAAGACTACGATTACCTGAATGAGTGGGGGCCCAGGTTCAAGAAGCTGGCGGATATGTACGGAGGGGGCGAGGACGACTGACGCCCGCAGAGCAGCCCGCGGGAGGTGCCGGGCTTCCCGACTCCCCGCGGACGTGTCATTTAGTGGTGTGTTAGGGGGTCCCTCCCCGCCCCAGCCCCCCCAACAGTGAGCTGTCTGGCATGAACACTTCTCGCCCCACGGCGCGCCACCCACCACAGTAGCTGACTGGCACCGAAGGACAGCGAGAGGCACTCTGTCTTAACTTGAATTTCCTAGAACAGAAGCACTGTTTTTAAAAAAAAAAAAAAAAAAAATGAAAGTGCCTTTTGGTACATGTATCAGATTCCCTCAAACTCAGGAGTGACGAAAAGCAAGCAGACAGACCACGTACGTCCCCCAACCCCAGTCCGGAGCACCCCCAGCCCCAGCTAGTCCCAGCTCTGAAGACACCAATTAAGGAATCGGGGAGAATGTGCTTTTTTTTTTTGACTTTTATTAAGAAAAAAAGTGGGTGATTTGCTTAACTAAATTTACAAAGAAAACGGGGTCCAAATCTCAGTAGGCCTTCTGAGTCCTCGAGCTCGCTGTACACAGTCAGGGTCTCCTGG
The DNA here is from genome assembly GCF_963455335.1 of Martes martes. Lineage (NCBI taxonomy): Eukaryota > Metazoa > Chordata > Mammalia > Carnivora > Mustelidae > Martes > Martes martes. Next base: position 1,725,774 of record NC_137896.1, on the reverse strand, counting down.
GCCTGCGGCCCCGAGGCTGGAGGGAGGCCAGAGGCCCAGCTGCAGGAGGCTCCCCGGGGGGCGAGCCCAGTCGGTCTACCAAGGGCAGCACAGTGCGCACGTGGCTTTCACCGAGTTTTTGGCTGCCCCCCGACTCCTGACGTGCAGGTAGCTGGGGCGGGAGGGGCGGTGCCCAGGGTCTTTCCTCATGCTCCCCGTCTCTGCCCTTGGCCATCCCCCGGGCCCCCCTGGTCAACCATTAGGCCTCCCCTGGAGACAAATGTCACCCCAGATGCCACACTGGTCCGTTGCCTTTGGTCCAGAAGAGTACGGCGTCCCAAGAAGCCACAGCCCAAACCAGCCAGCATCCTCAAACACCCTGATGTGAGCCCCCCAACTCGTCAAGGTCAGACTCCTGGAGGCCCCCATCAAAGGCCCAGCGGCCCTGAGGGCTGTGCGGACGGCGGGGAGAGCTGGGAACGCGCACCGCCATCTCCGGCCACTGGCAGCCTCTCTCCCGGGCCCTGCTCCCTGGACAGACGTCTGTGATGCTCGTGAACAGACATGTACAGCCAAGATCCGCTCCGGGTGGCCGAACCGCCTGTCGCTGCTGTGCCGTCTGTCCCTCGGATGCGTCCAGACTGCACCCACCTGAAACAACTGTCTCTCCTCTTCTCGCGACCCAGGTCAGCACTGAGCAGCTGCTCGGACCCTCAGAAAGGAGCTGCCCTTCGCACGGGGGTCTCACGCGCAAGCCAGACTCCAGTCTGTTCCCAGGACCGTGAACAGCACTCACTGTGTCCCAGGGACCCGCCGGGGAGACCCTGCTGTGTGGGACCACTCTGGTCTGATCACATGCTCCCCAAGAAGGGGGAGGAGGGGTGTTCTGGCCCTGGGCAGGACTTGGCATTGGAGTGACCTTAGGGAAGTGGCTTGGAGCCCCATCCCAGAGCCCTGCGTCAGGAAAAGCCCCGAGAGCCTGGAGAGGGGGGAAGGGCCGGGCTCGGCTGGCTCTTTGTGCTCTCGGCCTGGGGGTCTTTGATGCAATCCTCACCCTAGGGCCTGTCCCCGTGGCTAGGGCCACCCTGTTTTCCAAACAGCTTTGGCCCGAGAGGCGTACAGGAGGGTAGGTGTGTGTGTATAGTAGGCCTGGCTACTATACTACCCAGTGTCCCCACTGGGTGTCAGGGCTCCTCCCCAGACCAAACTCCTCACTGACTCTACGGTTCTTCCAATGCTGAGCCGGGCCTGTGGCCTGAGGGTGGGCCTGTAGCGGGCTCTGTCCCTGACCCCACCCCGACTGCCGGGCCAGAGGGACGAAAGACGTCACCACATCACAAGCTGGATGCCCCTCCTTGTAGACAACCATCTGCGCGTCAGGGGATGGGCGGCCCGCCGAGGGGAAGGGGCTGGGACCCCTGTCCAAAGTCACGCTGTGCAGGTGGCTCAGGGCCAGGCAAGGAGAGCCGTCCCCGCATCTGGGGGCCAGGCCATCCCAGGGACTGCTGGGAGGGTCAGGGCTGGTGGGGCGTGAGCTGGAGTCCTGTTTTGTGTTTGGAAAGCCCACCTTCCTGTTGAACTTCCAAGCGTGACCACGGGCTGGGAGTGGGGGCAGCTGTGGACTCTGAATTCTTGAGGCCCCCCGGGTCCCCAGGGCATGGGCCTGAGGGGACAGAGGCGCCAGGCCCGGCCTAGGACCCATCCTGCAGAACCCCATGCAAGTGCCCGTCTCCCCTGCCGCCCTCTGGCTCTTCACCCTGCACCCCTGCCCCACACCACCACCAGGCCCCTGGTGCATTTTGCCTAAATCATGCAGACTGAGGCTGGGGGGACACTGATGGGGAACTTCTTGTGCCCGTCCCTGCTTCCAGACAGCTAGACAGCTGCCCCTCTCGTTCGCCCCAGCAGTCCCTGGGGGCCAGAGAAGGATGGGGCTCCCATGCCCACCCACACCCACCTCGGAGCCCCGTTCTGAGGTGAAGTTAGCGTTAGCTAGATGCACAGGCGGTGTCAGACGCCTCTCTCACGTAGCTTGTAGACACACGTCCCCATGAGCAGGGACCTCGCCGGCAAAGTGCTGGGGCACAGCTTAGTTTCTGTAGGGAGTTTCGTTCTGTGAACAGGAGAAACCCCACGCCATGGGGCGGGGCAGCATGGACGCGGCCTCGTGGTCCCCAGCCGAGGACCCCCGTGTCGGTCTGGGCCTCACACCCTGCTCCTTGTCTTTCCCGTGTCTCAGCACATCCGAGGGCTGGGTCCCCCCACCACAGAAGGGTCAGGGTAACGGCCACACGTCGGGTCCTCGACATGCCTCGGTTTCCCTGGGGTGAGCACCGGCCCACACACCTGGTCCTTTGAGAGGGCGGCTCTGTTCTCTCCAAGGCAGAAGGTTTGGGGAGCGGAGTCTCAACTGTTGTCGAGGCTACAAATAGCACCAAAAAACCCCAAACACGGCCTCCCGGGCACAGAGCATCCTGCAAAGTCGCTCGCACAGCGTGGGGCACAAAAGACAGGCCCTGCTCGGGCGACGCGTCCCCCGGGGGGCCGCCTCTGTGTATAATTGGAGCGCGTTTCGTTTCCTTTCCTCCCCTTTTTCCATTCTGATTTTTTTTTTTTTGCATGTTTCTTTTTGAAAATGGACAAACTGTGTAGCAGCCCCCGCATGACTGTGGTTGTTTTGGGGAAAGGTCCTGGAGTATGACGCATTCAGGCTGCAACTCTGAGCATTGTGCAGTTAGGCAAACGTCCCGACTTTTTTTGTAACCGTCAACAGCACAACTATTTTGTATCGTCGTTTGTATCATTTTGTACCAAAAAAAAAAAAAAAAAGGAAAAAAAAGGGAAGCGCGTCGATGTTTCCTCCGTGTGTTTTTCGTGCCAGGCGGTCTTGGTTCCGAAGTGAGTAGCAGCTTTGCCGAGTTGTCGTGTGCCGGCGCGGAGCTGGGCCCTGGCGCACTGCTCCCCGGGAGTCAATAAAGTCCCCCTTTTAAATAGTCAGCCTTGCCCTGGCTTGTGTGTCTCCGTGCACCCACGAAGCCCCTGGGGCTCACGGACGGCAGGTGGGTGTCCGGGGGGCGTGATGTCGAGAGTGGGGCCTGTCGGTCCTCCCGGCCTCTCTGGAGCCCCTGCTTTGTCCCAGATGCCATTCTGGGCTCTGGGAGCACAGCCATGAGCCCTAGCAGGGCAGCCTCTGGTGTGTGGGAGGCGCAGGGAACCGAGCGGCGAAGACCCGCATGCCGCGGGTGCGAACGGTTCAAAGTCCTTGGAAGTCCACGGCTGCCGTCTGGCCCAGCGGCGACGTGGCCCGGTCAGGCCCACGGTCGGCACCCACGAGTCGGGTGCTCCCTGCACCCCAGGCCCTGGTGAAGCTGGGTCTTCCAACTGCCTCTCCCCACGGATGACCCCAGCCTTCTATTAGGAGCACATTTGCATCCACAATAACGTGCGTAACAAAAAGTCACTCACACGGTTAATTACGGGTGCAGCTGATAATTACAGGCACAATTAGCCACTTGCTAATTTTGAGAGTGCCGAGCAGCTAATTACATGCATAATTAGGCAACTGCTTCAGGGCTGAGACAGGCAGTGGGGGGGGGGTCGTGAACTCCTCTCGTCAGACCCCCAGAGGAGGCTCTGCAGGACGCCCTCATACCCCCAACCCTGGTCATCCCGAAGGCACAGTGTAACCACACCAGCCAGCTGGGCCCTCAGGGAGGCCAGGAGGCGCCTTCCCTGGAGACCCTGCGGCCTTCCCGTGGGTCACGTCACCGGACGGAGGCTGCTGTCCCTGTCCCTGCCCCAGGAGGGGCATTCAGACCCGTCAGGGCACAGGGGTACAGGGGCACAGCCCCCGGCAGCCTTGAGTCCACCCCGAGGTGACAGCCCACCCTCAGGGCCCAGGAGGCTGGGTCCTGCTGACCAGAGCACCCCGGGACTGGCCCAGGGGACACAGAGAGATGCCCAGATGCACATGAGACCCCAGGACACCTTACGATGCCACGGCCACATGGTCTGTTCAGCCATCAATCCAAAGCCCACCCTCACGGCAAGAGGTCAAGGCCAGCCTTGCCAGGGAGAGGACAGCAGCCCCGAGAAGGACCCCTTGATCAGATTAGGAAGAGCCGGGGTTTGAGGACAGACAGAGGGCAGGAGCAGAAGGAAGATGAAGCAGTGTTCAGGGGAGGGTGGGGGTTGGGGGGCCGTCCCAGCCCTGCCCCGGGCGTGGGGAGATTTCTGCTTGGCTCTGGCCGTCTCACCGGCCATGCCTGTGGACACCCCCACAGAGACCCACGGGACCACAGCCACACAGTCTAGAGCTCCAGACAAGGCCAGTGAGCCCAATTTGGGCCCAATCAGGGCATGGCTAGGAGTGGACACCGCTGGAGGGTGTTTGAAGGAGAAGGCGAGCACATGGGACGCAGGACCCAGCAAGAAACCTCCACGTTTCGGGTCACAGTGCCACAAGCCACGGCTCCTCTTCCAGCGACCGTACGGTGGACAGATGGGCAGGGGCACCCTTGCCTCAGTCCCGGAAGGGCCACATGGAGAGAAGCAGACTCTTACTCAGAACGTAATTCGAACAGATAGACACAGACGGACACTGCCTCGTGGGAGCCCGGAGTGCGGGTCCCCTCCTCCTCTCCCGTCTCACTCCAGACCCTGAGTGCCCTGAGAAAAGGCCCCCCTTCTCTCCCCACACCCGATGCTGCTCAGGCCGCATGTCCCTGGGGGCCGCCCTGTACCGGAGAGCACACGGCCAGGCTGGGCAGGGGCGGGGGTGGGAGAGGCGGGTCCCTGGAAACAGTACCTTAGCAGAGACACTGCAGGGGCCGGGGTGGCAGGAGGGGACCAGCTGATTGCAAATCTGCCCCACGAGGGATGCCTTGATGCGGCGTCCCATGGTGAGATGCTCAGGACGCACTGTGACCCCAAGCGCCGGGACGACGACAGCGGCTGACTTTCTGAGACCGCCCGGTCTTTCTCCCGTTCAGAGCATGCTGAGAGCCCTGAGCCCTGAGCCTGTGGCCTGCAGGGCCCCACGACAGCCCTGAGGGCATGAAGGGGAGCCTGCTCCCACCTGCAGCCGAGCCGCGGTCAGCTGCCCTCTCAGGACCCTCCCCGCGAGTGAGTGGGGGTGCTGGCTGGCGGACCTGGGCCCGGCCCCACAGCATCCAGCATCCAGGGCCCCTCTCTGCCCACAGCCCGGTGGCACCTCAGACCCAAGGCTGGTGCTTGGGCACAGGCAACAGTCACTCAAGCCCTCCAGTCTGTGGCTCCCAGGAGCCTCACAGGAGAGGGAAGGGTCCTCGGTCACCGGGTCCGAACATGGGGGGGGCAGGGGGAGCCAGCCCCCTCCACAAGTGGGACCCGGGCCAGAGGCTCCCACAGAGGACCCATCCCACAGTGTCCACGTCCTGCACCTGCTGCCCTGGCCAGTGGGCTCCCAGGGCCTGGGTGGCAGTGACCGTGTCCTGACTCAGGCCCTCAGGGGTCTTATCGGGATGGGGCAGCACTTTGGGGACTGACACCACGAAGGCATTAAGTCATCAGGACAGCAGTAGACCCCACCAAAGATTGGTCCTCAGGATTGGCGGGGAGCCCAGGGCCCTAGACACCCACCAAAGGGCAGAGGGAGTGGTCTATGACCGCGTGGCTGGGGCTATTGAAGAGGACTGGCTCACGAGTTTCTCCCTCCACCATCCCAACATCACGCTCCATCACACACCCCCAAACACCCACCAATGCACCCTGCCGCGGCCCCAGGCGCTCACCCTCACCTGGAGATGTGCGGTCCCCAAGCTGCGCTGTCCCCACGCTGCACTGTCCACGGTCCATGGTGACCCCACAGCTGCCCATCGGGCTTCAGGAAATGCCCCCAGGCAGTTCTGTTTAGGATGAACGGTCTCCCTGAAAACTCACCTCAGAGACCACGTGAGCACAGGGAAGGGGGAGGTCTGGCCCCGCTGAGCTCCAGCCGCGGGGACCCTGCTGAGCCGGGCAGCGGACTCCCGGGGGATGCACCTGCACGGCCTCCCTGAAGGCCCGTGTGGTCCGGAATCCTCAGACTCCCCTGCGGGAAAAGCTTTCCCATTTCTCCTGAGCCTTCCCAGGCTCTCCTCATGGTCCGTGTTCGATGCTTTAGACCAACTTAGTGATTTAATGTCCACGTGCTGTAGCTCTAGCCTTCCCGTGGTCTGTCTCCCCATCTCGGCAGGACAGCGACCTCCCCGGCTGTCTCTGTGGTGCTCCGAGCACCTGTTAGCGTGTGGCTGGGAGGAGCCCCAGTCCCAGTCGAGAAGCCCCACCAGCCAGGCCCCTGACCTCCCTCGGGGCGGCAGCAGGAGTGTGGCCAGAGCCTGGCTAGTTAAGACCCAGGGTGTCGTCCAGCTCTGCCCCTCGTGAAGCTCGTGACCTTGCCCAAGTCCCCTAAAGGTTTCCGGGCCAACACCAGCTGGCCGTGAGCAGGTGGGAAGATGAAGTGAGATGAGGCAGAGGCCAAGTGCACTTGGGACAGTCCAGGGAGTAGGTGGGCGCTGGGGGACCTAGCTGCCCGGCCAACCCTCCAGGCCATGAGCTGCCGTTCCCAAGCGAGCTGTGCACGGGCGTGAAGTGTGTGTGCGCAGAGCACGCATCGTCCCCCTCCACCCTCCACCCCGGCAGCCAGTGGGCGGGTCGCTCCTGGGGCCATGGGCGGCAGCTGTGAAGGGGCTGGTCTCCTTTGCTGAGACCACCGGGAAGGAGGCGTCATCCCTGCTCTCCAGATGCGGAAACTGAGGCTGATGGGGGCATCCGTCCCGGCGTTTTCAGGAAACCCACATCAACGGGCTGGGACAGTAATGGCATTTGTCAGCTCAGTAGAGTGAAGACTGGCACTGACTTCGAGCCCAGCCGGCTCCACACCCCCCCAAGCCATCCCTCCCTGTTCATATGGCCACCAAGGCACCCACAGTGGCCGCCAGACCTGTGTCCCACAGAGAGTGAGGGGCCTGGTGACCCCCGCCAGCCACGCAAGGCTGGCAGGCCCACTCCTGCACCAGCCACAGAGCCCCTCACGTGGCTGCCAGTCCAGGTGGACCCCTTCACAGGCCCACCCGGAGGGGCAGGGCGGACGCCCAAGGAAGGGCTCTGGCAGGGGGTGGCCATGCCGGGAGGTGTGAGCTCCCTTCTCCTGGGGCCGGAGCGAGACTGTGCCTGCCGCCACCTGGCCTTCTCCTCTGGGATGGTTTTCATGGAAACTAAGAGGCAAACTTAGCAGGAAACTTAGCAGCCCCGGAGGCGGGGGCAGAGGCGCTGGCAGAGGGCACAGGTCAGTGGATCCTGCTGGGAAGGCCCGGTGGGACAGTCACAGACCGGTAAGGATCCTTCTTGGCACCGTCCCCTCTGCCACACAAAGTCCTGGCCCTCGGTGGCCTGAGAGTCCGTGTGGCTGAGGTCACTGCGAGGGAGGGGCTCTGTCAGGCAGGAAGCCGAGGACAGGAGTGCCAGCTGGGACAGAGGGGTTCTGGACAGGGCTGAGGACCCCCGGGCCACCCTTTGGAGGGGAAGCACCGGACAGCGGGTCGGCCCAGCCACAGTCATGGTCCGACCGCATGGCTTGTCTTAAGCCCTGAGCTAACTGTAGCCCTGGGATCCCGTGGCTGTAACAAAGGGCCACACACTGGGTCGCTTACATCACACTTATTTCCTCTCGGGTCTGGAGGCCAGAAGTCCGAGGCTGGTATCGCCACGCTGAAACCCCTCTGTGGGCAGGGCCAGGCTCCCTCCGCAGGCTCTGGGGAGGGTCCTTCTCGCCCCTTCCAGCTCCTGCTGGCCGGGGTCCTCGACTCGTGGCCACGTCGCTCCACTTTCGCCCCATCCTCACGTGGCTTCTCCGTCTGACCCCCTCGTACAAGGACACATCACTGGACCGGCCACCCAGGCAAGCCGGGATAGTCTCATCTCACCTTGCTGACCTCTACAGAGACCCTTTATCCAAATAAGTTCATGCTGACAGGCTCCGAGGGTTGGCACCTGGACTTTTGGGGGCCGTGTCCAGCCAACCGCAACGGTCGACACTGAAAAGCCAAGAAATTAAATCCCTCGCTACCTCTCCAGCCATCAGAAAGAAAGTCTGAGTTTAGAGCTCCCCCGGGAAACTGCAGGCCTCTGGGCCAGCGATCAGGGCTGTGCGGCGCCTGGAGCTGCAGAGCGGGACCGGGGAGGGGAGGGGCGGTGGCGCGGCGGGAAGCTGATGGGTCCCCAGCAGCCGCGTGTCCTCACAGACACAGACACGGCAGGCCCGAGCTTGCCTGGAGGCGAGCAGGGTGCCGAGTCTTAGCCCGTGTGAGCCGCTGGTAGCAGCAGAAGGGTCCCTGGTGACCCCGGAGCCCAGCAGCCCCGAGGGAGGGACAGGTCCCCAGGGCCTGAGGACTGGCCAGACACCCTTCTCTCAGCCAAGGCCAGCTGCGGCCTCTCCACACGGGGGGACCGTGGCTCCTGCTTCCCTGCCCCGGGGCGGGGGGAGCCTTTGTGGGATTCTGGGGTCCTTCACACCTTCTGCCTGGAGGTTGGTTGGAGGCCTCCGGAGAGCTCCGTCAACACGGCCGCGCACTCAGCGCCCTGACAATGTGCCCGTTGCTGTCCACGGTGTCCCTGGTGTAGGTGCCCGGGCTGCGCGGCCTCCAGCCCCGCGGGGCTCCGGGTGCGCCCCAACTAGCAGAGCGTGCTGGCATCTCACTGTGGCTCCTGAGTTCCAAATAAGCACACGAAACTTGTTCCCACCGTCCTCTCCCGACCCGCCCAGAGGAGACCGCCCGCGCCTTCCGAGTGCACCTGCCATGGGCTCGCCCGCCCGCCCCCTCCCCCCAGGACACTTCTCCCAGCCCGAGCCCTGCCTGATCTCCTCCGGGGACTGTGCCTTGGCCACACCCACCAGCCCCTGGAAAGGCACCCTGCATGTGCAAGTGCTCATTGACACCTGCTGAATACAGACGTTTTAAAGACAGGTGCGTGTCCGTTCTCAAAAATACAGAGTTTCCGGCAGCTAGGACAAAGCCTGAGGAAGAGGCAGTTTGATTCCTGGAAAACAGGTGTGATTTGTCTCTTAAGCAGAAGGGCTAAGTTGCTGGGGCTGGTCTTCCCTGGGCATGCGTGGCCCGGCTATGGCCCAGAACGGCCCAGAGGAAGGGAGGGCTGGCAGCCGGTGGCTGGAAAGTCCCCTGCGGACTGTGGTCTAACTGCCCGGCCTCTCCCGTGACACTGCACCCTGCACGCAGGATCCGGAGGCCCCAGATGGATCCCAACGCTGCTTGGACACACCAGAGACCAGGACAGGTGACTTGCCACCCGGCTGTCTGCCCCAGGCAGGGTCAGGCTAGGGGCAAGCCAGGCCCTGACGCGGGGATGAGTGAAGAGGATAGGTAGGCCTTTTTATTTACCTATTTACTTATTTTAAGACAAAACTTACCTTTGGAGACCACAGTCTGATAAAAGGAAAAACTAGTTAACACTGAACTAGTTAGCCAGCGACCATGGGCGATCTCTAGACGACCACGAGTCGCCACCAACCCCAAGACACACACACGCCTCCTCTCGTGTGGCACCAGATCCCACGGGGCCAGGAGACCTGCCCAGGGGGAGCCCAGGTCCGGCCCGGGGGCATCCGAAGCCAGAGTCATTTCCCCAGGTTTCTCTGCAGACCTTCTCCATATGCTGCCACGCGGACCCTACCTGTCGGCCCGTTTGCACTCACACACCCGTGTGACCCAGACGGAGACAGAATGCTCCCGTCAGCTCCAAGGGTCCCGGGGGCCCTCCCACCAGCCCCCGGGGGGAGCCACACGGACTCCCACCGCCCCCGGGAGTCGTCCTGTCTTGAGCGTCCGGCAGCTTGAACCGAGGGGCGGGCTCTGTCGGGGCTTTTCTCCGGGTTCTTCAGAGACCCGGCCACGCTACTGAGCAGCGTCACTGCTTTTCGTCCCCCGTCATATTCCACTGAGAAGCACCCCACGGTGCATCTGCAGCCGCCACCGGACGGACGGGTGGGCTGTTCCCACTTCAAGCCATCGGTGACAAGCACCACCTCGAACGTTCCTGTCCGGCCCCTGGTGGACAAAGGCAACCGCCTGTCTCGAGCTGCGCCAGCGGGAGATGCGGGGTCACGCGCTTCCCTTTCTTCAAAGCGCAGCAGTTCCCCGAAGTGGCCAGCCCGCCCGGAAGGGCCAGCGGCGTGGGAGCACCCGCTCATCTCTGTCCCTCGGGGTCCCCGTGGCAGGCGTGCGGCGGGCTCGCCCCACGGCTTTCACGCCCGCGTCTCTGCTGACCCGTCGCGACGGGCAGCCTTGGCACCTGCTCACCGGCCGCCTGCAGGTCTTCCACACGTTTCTGCTGAGGTGATTCTCGCTCTACTGCGCCTGTGGGTTCTGCTGGGTTCCCCTCCCGGCCGGGGGCTTCCCCTCCACGCTCCCCCGGCGTCCCCCATGGGGCACAGACTTTGAGTCCACTTGGCCATTCTGCTCCTTCTGGGTTGTGCCCGCCCGGGCCAAGGTCATGAATGTCTTCTCTGACGCTTTCTGCTACGAGCTCGGGACTCTCGGCTCCACTCTCGGGCCTCGGATCCATCTCCCGAGAATCCGTGCGTGTGAACACGGGGGCAACACTCACTCTCCTCCCACAGGCCACCCAGCCACACCAGCAGCTGTCCTGCTTTCGCCACTCTGTGTCTCTGACGTCCAGTGGCCATAACACCCGGATCCACCACCGGACTCAGGTCCGCCTTCACTGGTCACTTCTGCCCTCACACCAATGCACACCGACTCGACAACACGGCTTTACAGGACGTCTCGAAATCCGGGGGTGTGAACGCTCCACGTGTGCTCTGTCCTATGAGGCCTGGGATCAGACCGCCAAGGTCAGCGGAAGCCCTGCTGGATGCGAGTGGGACGCGAGCTGGGCGGCCGGGACCAGTCCGCACACATGGCGGGAGCGCCACGCAGACCTCGCTTCTCCAGTCGCAGCCAAAGGGTCTCCCGTGTCGCTGCTGACGTAGTCCAAGGTACCCCAGCATCCCCGGTCCCGTCGTGCATGACCCGTTTTCACTTTCGGGCCGCTGGTTGCCGGAACCACGGCTCATTCTGGCTACCGACCCTGCTCCCTGCAATTTCACAAGATCCAGACCGTTTTGGGAATATGTGTGTGGATTCTTCCGGACTTTCCAGGCACAACGGCGTCATCTGTGATTTCTTTCTTTGCCTTTTTGCTTCCCAAACTTCACGAAACTTCATGCCTTATTTCTTGTTCCTGCCTTCCTGCCCGACTGCGAACAGTGCTCTGGGGAACAGAGTGGGGAGAGCAGACGTCCTGGCCCACACCACCCAGCCCTCGACCTCGCAGTCCACCCAAGCTCCCACAGCTGACGTCGGACAGCTAACTGCACAGCAGGTAACTGCACAGCAGGTAACTGTCCCACGAGGAGAAAACAAGGACAACCCCGTGCGTCTGCCACGCAGGGCCTCCCGCCGACGTCAGAGGCTGCACCTTGGCTGCGAATGTCCTCGGCAGAGCGACGGGACCCAGGAGGACATGCGAGAAGCTGACACTGAGTCGGTCACACCTGCAGAAATCCAAGTCCGACTGTCCTCTACCCACTGACCTGATTTTTTTCAGGCCGAGAACTTCGCAAAAGACAGAGTCGTCTGGTTAGCAAGTGCAAGTGGGATCTAATCACCGAATTACCCCAGGCCTTTCACATGGGCGGAGCCTCCAACCCGCGAGTGGGGAGGTTCCCACAGAGGCTCCGGCCTTTCGGCCTGTTACGGTTGACTGTGATCCCCCTACAAGACGTCTGTGCGGTGCCAGCCCCTGGCACCTCAGAACTTGACCTGATTTTGAGACGGGGTCATTATGGAAGTCAAGTTAAAATGAGGTCACCGCCGGCACCCTACTCCAGTGTGACCTGTGTCCTGGAGTTTGCGAGGGGACACAAAGACAGACGCACAGAGAGAAAACACCACGAAAACAAGGAGGGAATGTCCAAGATGCCAGCCACCAGCAGCAGCGGGGGGAGAAGCCCAGAAGAGACCCCCCACGGTCTCAGAGGGCACTGACCCTGCCGAGCCCCGACCTCAGACTTCTGGCCTCTACTGCTGAAGCCCCCCAGTCCATGGTGCAGCCGGGAGCCCCAGAGACGCGGGCACAGGCTCCCTAACGAGAGCGGTCTTTGCCAGCGTAACTTGCAAGGCAGCCCTCATGCTGCTGGGTATCGTCCAACTAGTTAAAGTCTGTGGAAACTGGACCCCAAGCCCAGCAGGCCAACGACAGGCGACCTACAGCGCTCTGGAGGCAGGGTGCTGGCCCGGCAGCGATGGGAGGAGCCAGAGAGGAGGCGGGGCCTCCCGGAGACCCCGTCTGTCTCCATCACCGTGGGTCCACCCCGGGGCCAGGGCCATCGAATCGCCCCGCAAGGCTCGCCAGAGCGCGTGTCCGTGTGTGGATGGGTGGACCCCCTGGGGTCTTACCTTGCCTCTCCCCGGGGTGCCCCGGCTGCGTGGGCAGGCGCCCCGGCGTCCCTGTGTCCGAGGCAGGGTGACCCAGATGGTGCGGGCGTGCGGGGAGCAAGCTCAGCTTCGGGCCCTCGGATGCCGCTCACGCCGCGCCTCACCCTGCGTCACAGAGGTCCTGTCCTTGGTGGTGAGGTCGCTTCTACTAGAGTCGCAGGGGTTTCGATAAGGATTCTAACGAGCAGTTCATAGACAAAGACCTCAGGGGAACCAGAGCTGAGCCTCTGGTGGAATCTAACCCTGGAAAACTGGGAAAAACAGCCAAAACGGGTACAGATAAATTTGTTTTTAATAAAGGAGTTAATTTTCTTTCAATCCTATATAAAACAATAGCAATTAAAAACTTCATTTTTGAAAGTAAAATATTTACATATGAACAAGTAACTGTGCAAAATTTACATGAAAAAATGGAAAGACAGGGATTTCCTAAAAGACGAAATAAAAGGTGTAACAGTTTGCAGGTGTAAAAATACTGATCCGCGTTCGGTTCACACTCGCGCGAAGTCCAGTCTGGCGTGAGGATTCACACGGAGAAGCCAAAGTATTTACAGTCATAAAAGTACTATCAATAGACAATTTAATACAATAACCTCTGAAAATATAAAGAACCAATTAGTATATTTGTAATAAAAAAATAGGTACAAAGAAGGGGCTTTGCTCTGGACATCTGTAAAGTTGGCCCACAGCTTGCTTACAGTCTCTTAGCAAAATAATTATAGTTTACATAGCCATCTTCATGTTATGTGCCAAAAATTATGTACAATTACTGACAAAATACACCAACCATTTTTCAACACTTGATTCACACTGAGAAACAGTCTTTTGATGATTCTTCTCAACTTTGATTTTATTTCATCTAAGTTTCCACTTTTAGCTAAAAAACACAGTGCAAGTAAAATATATTTATGCTGAAAAGGTTTTCATTTCTTTTAACTTTACAGCTTTACAAACTCGAGCAAATAAAACGCGTCTGTACAGATGCCGACCGCACATTCGGAAGGAGCCGCCGCGGCTGCCCCGGAGCAGAGAGGGGACCACGCTCCGGGCGAGCGCGACCAGCTCCATGCTCCTCGGGGACTCTGGCGAGGGAGGGGACGGGGACATAAATAGTCTAAAAAATCAGTTTGCTTTGCCAACTGACTAATACAAAAATAAAATAAATGAAATGAGGTCATTGCTGTAGACACACACCTACGCAATAAGTTGGGTTGAATAAAACAAAATGCACAAATAATGTAGAAACCGCTACGAGGTGACAGAGGGCAGCTAATTATTTGCTAAACGATTCCATCAGTTTTTAGATATGGCTTGTTTGGCAAGAAGGCCACTCAAAGATGAGTTAAGAGTTAACTGTCCGTTCAGAGCGCCCATGGCCTCTGTTCCCGGTTACAGAAACGTGTCTTCTTCCGACTGAAGAGCGGACTTAGAAACGGGAATATAAAACTGTTTCGTTGTAAAGAGGCGACTGTTTTTTAAACAATATCCCATTTGCTTGTTACAAAAGGCGTCATCTGCAAATATATAAAAACGTGCCAGGCGTCTCCGTCCGCGGCGCCGCGCCCGCCCCATGCTACTTGAGGAGTGCCTTGTAGAGCAGCAGTGAATGGCTTGTCTCACGCTCATTCTCTAAACAAAATATGAGGTCCCTGAGGTTGACCCGCGTGATCCTTTGTCGCGTGAACTGTCTGGGGGTTCCAACGCCGGAGCCGCCTGGGACCGCAGAGCCTGGGCCTGACCCCTGGTGGCGAGAAAGGAGAAGACAGCCGGGTTAGTGGTGCACACAGGTGGGCGCGACCCACAGCACTGGAAGGACGGGTCAGAGCCGGGTGCTGGCCCCAGGACTGCACACACCTGGGGCCACTCACATTTCCCTACAGGTGTCCCAAGGAACCCTGGTGCTGGAGGAAGCCAGGCCGGGGACAGGCTCCTTCCTGCAGGCCTGCTCCTTGAGCTGGAGTGCTTTACGAGTCCCTAACGGGGAGGGGGTGCGAGCAGAGGGGCACGTTTCCAGCCCAATGCCACACCTGGGCCCAATGGTGTCATCCCTGCTTCGCTGACAAAGGAACATTCCCAACGCCATAAAGTCTAAACTCCTGGACAGGGCAGGTCGGTGGTCAGCCGGCTGGCACGCTGGGCTGCCCTGATCCCCAGGCTGATCTGAGTGAGACCCCGTCTGCCGTCTCCGGGCTAAAAGCAGCGCTTTGGCTCAGGGCCTGCCCCGCTAGGGGAAAGGCGGAGTTTCTGCAAGTCTCTGACGCCAGCTTGTGGCAGGGAGTCGCCGGGCCGGTTTTCCTGGAAGCATCGTGGCCACCCAGTCGCAGTGTCTCCATCCGATGCTCCCGGGCTCAAACCACACACCTGGAGGGCGCTCGTTTTCCGCTCAGAATGAAAACTGTCTGCATTCTGATGGTTGACGTTGCTCATGTATGTTTCAGGAGCAAACACGACCACGGCCTGTTCACAGCCGTCTCAAGTTCACAAGAGGCGGGAGGACGGAGTTCTCCGGCCCTGCCTAGACTGGGCCGCAGTTCCGGGAGCCGGCCAGCAGGTGGCAGGCGAGGACCACAGCCCCCGACGCACCAGGCTGCGCTCCGGCACCCGGTGGCCACCGCCTGAGCACCGTCCACCAGGCTGGGCGTGGCCGCTGCGTCCCTGTGCACAAGCAGCTTCCACCTCAACTGCCCTCCTTTACCCCTTCAGACGCCCCCCACCGAGACCCCCTCCAGTTTACTCCTGCGGGGGCGGCTTCTCCTCGTGTGAATGAACGATTCCGGTTTTCTCGGCGAGTCCCTGAGTCTCCGCAACAGCCCTAACGCGTTTGGTGCAAGAGACAGCAGCGCCCCTGCGAGCGCCTGCGATGAACACGAAGGCTGCGGGACGGCAGGAGGACGGCAGGAGCGCGGCGGCCGTTGGGGCCGCACACCACGGGGAGAGGCCGGTTTCTGGAAGGAAAGCTACGCGCGACCGCAGCCTTCCCTCCCCACCCCCCTGCCGACGCTGCGGCCGACCTCGAGGTTCGCAGGGACTGGTGCGGCCACACACAGAGCAAGTTAACAGATGCTGGAAGTCAGGAACTGAGATAGATAAGCCATCACTGTAACAGACTGCAGGAAGCAAAGCTGCCGGCGAAGCCGATTCTGACTCTGACGGGCCGGCGTCCGGCGTGGGAGGCAGCAGTGGACGCAGCGGTGGACAGGACCGAGCCTGCCAGCAGCCGCGCCCATCGAGGGCTGTTCGGTTCCCTGCTTTTGCAGGCACCGGGGCGACAAACAGAACGACCTCGGACAGGGTGCCGACGCCCGCAACACGTCTCCTCCCTGGCAAATGGAGCCTCCCTGACACGGGACCACCAGCAAGACGGCCAAGGGAGGCTATTTCTTCTGAAGGCGGCCCTGCCACGGTCAAAATGGCTCCATCCATCCGACAGTCAATAAATGCTTGATGTAAAACCAAACGGAAAGAAAAAACCCCCTTCGTCCCAATCCCACCTGGCTGGCGGGATCAAGCTCACCGGGGAGCCCATCGCTGCGCAGACACGGCGCCGCCACGACTCCAAGAACAGGAACCTCCAGGCCCTGGGCCTCCCGGGAGGTGCCTCAGGGAACTGCCACCTCCGGGCGAGGAGCTGACCCACGGCGGCAGGAAGCACAGAGGTGGCCCTCAGGTGAGGCGGCACTCAAGGCTGCTCCCGCGCGCCCCCAGGGCCAGCTGGACCCCCAGCCGCTCAGGCTGACCTGCCAGAGGGCCCAACAAAACCGAACAGCACGGGGTCCAACGGCTCACTCGCCTGCCCTCGCGATGGCGTGGTTCCCCAACTCGCTTCCACCCATCCCTACGCCCCTTCTGCCCAAAGCACAGGGCACACCCGCGCAGACGGGAGGACTGGCGGCTGCGGTAAAGACTCCAGTACTTGGCTGAGGAGGACGCACTCCGCTCACAGGGTGAGGACAGCGCGCTGCCACCAAGTCACCCCGGCAGCGCCCTCCCTCTCCCCAGAAACAACCCAGAGCAAGGAGGGCAAGTCGACACAGACACGACTCCATCCGCGTAACGTGAAGACGAGAGCTCCCTGCTCCAAAGCATCCCAAGGGAGCAGAACTGGCCCGTCCCTGTGGCGCTCCACAGCCCCCTGTGGAGCCCAAACTGGGGAGGGGGGAGACTGTGAGGGGCCACGGTCCAGCAAAACCCGGCCCAGAATGGCTGCTGGGTGCCACCTGACCCCCAGTCTGAGCGCCCAGAGCACAGACATGAGCGGGTGCGGGCAGAGTCCTTGGAACACAGAGCCCCTGACAAGAGCCATCTAAAAACCAGGTACGGAAAGGGAAAGAAGTAAAGGGGCATTTAGGGTCCCACGAAACAGAACCTCACATCAGAGGACACAGGATCCTTCGGTTACCACACATGACCTTCCGCACCCTCAACCCCCCACCTCTGCTTAGTAAGCGCTTCTCATCTCACTGCCGTGGTTCCCCCACCCACCTCTTGTGAGGATGGTGCCACCCCTTGGCAGAGTCCCCAGGAAGGCCTTGGTGCAGGGTCCAACCAACACAACCAACACAAACAAAAACCCGGCTAGGCTACCTGACTTTCCAGCGCTGGCAGAAGAGGGCGCCACCAGACCACGAGTCTTACGAGACGCCCAATCACCAGGAAAATGCACGAGAGGGAGATTAGCAAATCCATAAAGAATCAACGCAAAAGTCAGAAAACGGAACCCACACACATCCAAGACAAACCCCGTCTGGGAACACAAGAACACGAAGACAGCACGTTCAACGACAAGAAACGTACTTGAGCACGTGAGGACAGGAAACCGCACCAAACCCTGAAACGGTGACACAGAAGGAGATGAAGAATCAGGGGCCTGAGTAGCACAGTCAGTGCGGCGTCCGACTCCCGGATTTGGCTCAGGCTGTGGTCTCGGGACCGTGAGACAGAGCCCTGCACCGGCTCCGCGCAGTCTGCTCTCTGGAAGCTCCTCCCTCTCCCTCGCCCCTTTCCCCACTCACACGTGCTCTCTCTCTAAAATCAGTAAACAAACAAAATCTTAAAAACAGAAAGAAATAAGAGTTGACTGAATGTAAGAAAAAAAGGAAAGGAAACAAAATCATGTCAGAAATGAGTAAAGTTAACTGCGAGGCACCAAGAAGGGAAACTGTGAAGCAAGGCGGGCCGGCGAAGGGCACACACGCCGCCAGGCCCGGGGAAGACCCGCGCCGCCTGCTCAGAGCCTCGGGAGGAGGAACACAGACACGGGAGCAAGAGAGACGCTGAAACCAGAACCCGAGAGAACATTCTGGGAAACAGAGACCGAAACCTGCATCCTGTCAACTCCGACGCTCCCTCAACGGAACGACTACTTTTCAAAGAGACAGACGAGGCCTCCAGGTACAGAGAAAATAAGACATAAAGGGAAGAGAATGAGTCTGGCATCAGCCGTTCAAAACCAACGTACAAAGCGAGGCTACCGGACAAGCAGCCTCAGAACGACTGGAAGAAAGTGCGAACCAAGGGTTTTATACCCAGCCAAACTGTCCTCCCCGTCGAAGCCCCAGAAGAACCGTTTTCCACATACAAACGTCAGGGGACCCTGCACCAAGGCCTTCCTGGGGACTCTGCCGTGGGATGGGCACCCATCACGCAAGAGGTGGGTGGGGGAACCACAGCAACACCACGGGAGAAGCACTTACAAACGCAGAGGTCAGGGGAAGGTCATGTGTTGTAACCAGGAAGCAGAGAGCCAGGGAACAGACCACACGGGACAGGCTCACCGGCGGCCATGAGGCAGTGGCTGGAGCCCAGGACCCACAGGAACCAAGAAGCTGAACAGTTAAGTGAAAACCAAGGGACAGAAGACGTTTAATAAGGTTTACGTGCAAAAATAACCCAAATATAATTCTAAACCTTCCTAAATACAAACAAAAAATGTTAACTCAAGAGCAAAGAACATACCCTTTAGAGGAAGACAATCACAGCAAACATTAAAAATACACATTAAAAATACACATAATTATAAAAATATCATGAAAAAGAAAAGACCAAGCATGTTGGTCATTATCAATAGATGAATGGGCTTAATTCATTCATCTACTCAAAGAAAATCTTTTCAGTTCAGCTCAGAAAACAAGACCGGGCGTGTGCTGCAGACAGGAGACGTGCCTACCACCAGGAAGGGGGGACAGACGTTTTCTAGGAGGACAGAGGCAGAGACAGCAGCATGATGGTCCCAACTCAGGACACAGAACTCAAGCCCACGGACAAACGTATATTTTCTTAACGGTGAGAGTGACAGCTCAGAGAAGAAGTGACACATAGGAAGATGTAGGCACCAGAGAACACACAAACCCAGCGCCTCACTGCAAAGCAGGAGCTGCAGGAGATAAAGACAGAAACACACTAATAACAGAGGCTTTGGATCGCCGCACCCAAGACAAAACACATCGAACCAACAAAAATAAGCCAGGATTCCGGAAACTGGTCAGCATGATCGCAGGGTCCATGCCCGGAAACCCATGAAGCTCTCTACCCTACCGTGAGAATACACCTGCTCTGAGGCACCCACAGCACAGTCACAAACACGGACGACCCATGATGCCATCGGACGGGCAAGACCAGACACTAGGGCCGCACGTGGTATAGGTGACATAGGGGAGGCCCCACTGCATGGCTAGCGACACGCAAGACCGTCCAGAGGGGGCTGCCCGTGTGCCTCACGTCCCCCCAGCAGCCCCCCAGCCGTGCAGACACACTCGTGCACCCGGCTATCGGATCCGGCACAGTCTGCGCACGGGGCGGAGGTCGACCAGTCGCAGCACGCAGGTTGCTATAGGACAGAGCCCGAAGGGTCTTTCTGAAATGAGATCGAGTTCCAGAATACGTTAGTGACAACAGCTCATGCAGAGGGAACTGCACACGGCCCTTCAAGGAAGGTAAAAGGGGGCGTAAGAAAACGCAGGTGGTGCGCGGAGTGCACACGGGCTGCAGGGGAGGGGCGGGAACGGTGAGTCCGGCGCTCGGTGTCTGCAGGGCTGTCCGCAGCTCTGTTCCCTAGAACCTCAAGGCCCCGAAATCGAACTATAGCAAGCAGACGCGGGGGAGTCCGGCACGGAACCCAAACAGCCACAGAAGCGCCTGAGCGTACTGAGCTGCACGACGAAGCAGCAGAACCAGCGGGGAGGGGCCGGAAGACCACCCACCGCAGGGCCTCAAGTGCAGAACGCCCACTCGCCCCTCAGAAGGGCCCAGACCCGCCCTGCCGACGCCCCGCACGCCGGCCGGGACGCGGGGCAGCGGGCGCTCTGGCGCGTGGCTGGCGGGAAGGCCGCGTGGCCCGGCGCCTCGGAAGGCGGCTTGGAAGCCCGCGCCGGCCCCACCGAGCATCCCTACGCCACACGCCGCAGCGACTGCGCACCGCGTCTCCCTAAAAGAGTGGAAAGCTCGCATCCACATGAAACCTTTCCCAGGGCCTAACCCTAACCCTAACCCGCGACTGCCGAAACTTGGAAGCGACCAAGGCGTCCTTCAGCAGGCGATGGACAGACACACCGGGGCCCATCCCGACGGCGGGACCGGGTTCAGGGCGGACGAGAGATGCGCGCTCAAGCCGCGAGAAGCCGGGAGGGAGCTGAACGCGCGGCAGGGAAGGAAGCCCCCCCGGGACGGCCACACGCCCTGTGATTCCAGCTCTGTGACCTTCTGGAAAAGGTACACGGACGGAGACGTAGAGAGACCAGTGGTCACAGGGTAGCTGGAGGTGGGGGGGGAGACGAACACGTGGCGCCCAGGGGGACCACTCCGTGTGACTCGATGAAGCCAGAAGCAGGTCCCGTCAGGTCTGTCCCGACCCACAGAGTGCATGGCGCCCACAGTGACCCGAGGGTGACCTCAGACTTGGGGTGATGACGGCGTGTCCGCGTGAGCTCATCCTTGTACGACCTGCACCGCTCCGGGAGGCCGTGCGTGGGGGGTAGGGGTGGGCCAGTGGGCACGCGGGAAATCTCTGTACCTTCGCTCAGTTGGGCTGTGAACCTAAAGCTGCTCTAAAGCATAAAAATCCATTGTAATTTTAAAAAATTAAATTCTGAAAAACAGAATCAGATAAGGTCTTGTTAACAGTCTATCACTCCAATAACTCGTACTGGAGAAAACTGAGTGAGGGGTACACAGAAACGCTCTAGTACGTCCCTAACTTTTCCACGGGTCTAAAGTTAGTTCAAGATAAACAATTTTTTTAAAAAGGAAATACTCCTAAACTAAAAAAAAGAAAAGGAACTGAACACTACCTCTGGTGAAGAAAGGCACAAGCGTCCCCCTTAAGTCCAAAAACAGGCAAAAGCAACAACGTACGACAGAACTCCCCAGAATGGCCTCTGGCGACCTGCTTCTTTCCACTGTGTCGCTCAGGTCCCCGCGCTTTCACTGCCAGCTGCTGCCTCGCGCCCGGCTCTCCCTGCGGGTCTGGAAGGTTTTCCTACTCCTTAGCACACACTGCGGACACATCTTAACACCCGAGTCAAAGTTAATCAATACGCTTTTCCCATCTGCCTCCCGCCCCTCCCAGCACCGGGACCCCAGCAGCCAAAGTGGCTGGGGAGCTGGTCGCGCTGAGCAGACGACCGGACGCGCTGCGAGAGGTGGGAACTTGCGTTCTCACGGAGAAGGACTTATCAGCAAGGGAGGGGAGGCTGGGAAGCAGCCCCATGTGCAGACCGGAGTCAGGGCACCGGCAGGAGCACAGAGGCTGCGTCAGAGACAGGGTGGGCAGACACACGTGTGCACACCTGAACTTGCGTGAACGCCCCTGGGCCAGGAAACGGAGCCGCACAGCATCCGGCCCACGCACAGCTCAGACCCCAGCCTCCACACACCAGCCCCCCTCCCCGAAGGGAACCAGGGCTCCTGGCAGAGTGCTGGGGGGCGGGGAAGCACCAGAGGCTGCAGGACGCCACTCATGCCGGTAAGAGCGCGATGCTTCAAGAACGAGGGAGACATTTCAAAAGGATATAGAAACCAGCTTGGAGGAGCTTCCACTGCCCAAATCTAGAAATAACGAGAGTATTGATTACAACCCACTGAATACAACAGGTGTCCACGGTCCCTGCCACGGTGCCGAGCAAACAAACGAGCAGACAGATGAAGGGAGGAGGGGGAGCTCTGCGTGCGCAGGAGACAACTAGCAGGTGCAGAAGGGCCCACTGGCCCCTGTGATGGTGGCCGTGGGGGTGGGTGGCAGTCAGCACTGGGTGCCGAGGCTGGTGGAGGACAAGGACAGCCTCTGCGTGATCCTGGAACATGTCTTCCCCAAGTGCCGACACACACCGACGGAACCAAGGGGACGACACTGGGGAACGTGGCTGGGCAGACTGCACCCGGGGGCCATGGCGCAGGTCGGCAGGAAGGTCCCCACATACGGGCCACCTGATGTGATGGGCTCAACAGAGGACCCGCCTTGACGGAGGCATCTCTGCCAGTCACCAGACTCAGAGTGAAGGTCGCCTATACACGCAATCCCATCCTCTTCAGCACTGTCCAGAGCAGGGAGATTCAGAACAGAATTGCGTGGCGTGCCCCCTGGGTGCCCCACATGGAGCCGGAGATGCTGCCAGGCTATGGGAGAGGTGGGAGCAGGTGGGAGGACGGGCAGCCTTCCCGCCTGGGAGGCTGCGTGGCCCCGTGCCCAACAGTGCCCGACAGTGCCCGACAGTGCCCGACAGTACCCCACAGCGCCTCCCAGCGCCGGCCCCTGGGGGTACAGGACATCCCATCCCAGGGAGACTGCGTATGGACATACATGTAGCGCACACACACACGCACACGAGACACCGTGAGGGCCGCAGACGATGCACCCTCCAGAAGTTAAACTGAGTTCTGTACGCCACTCCCACAACTTTCCTGTAGGTTGGAACTATTCTCAGTGAGAGAAAAGCTGTCTCTTTTCAAGAAAATCACTATATCCTGGGAAGGAACAGGTGCAGCTGTTTCTTGATCCTCCCAAAGGCCCACGTAAGACTTACGGCAACCAGACGGCAACGCCAAAAACGAGCAGACCGGATTTAGACCCAAGTCAGCAGAGATAAGCCACAGGCAGCCTGAACGGTACCAGAGAACCGTGCAGGACAAGCTAGAGACACAAATGGGCACCGCCAGGCCTGGAAACCCGGCAGGCCCTCAGAAAGGGAGGCAGCGGCTGTGCCCGGGGCTGGGTCTGTCCCAGGGCGCAGCAGCGGCCACAAGGCCTCCCCAGGGCTCCCATCAGCACAGGACCTCTCGCGGGTGAGACTGTGAGGTGGGAAACTGAAGCTGAGCGTGATGGGGCAGTGGGGACCAAGGGCAGTCCAGGAGCATGTCGGGGAGGAAGCAGTGCTGTGGGGCCTGGGAGACAAGTAGACGTGTTTCGTCACCACACGAGGACGTCAGAGGAGCTCCAAGAGGCTCACAGATAACCTCAGACTCCACCTCCTCTTAAAAGTTCAAGAAAACTAAATTCACACGCAAGGAACACGGGAAAGCACCAAGGCAGATCGTACAGGAGTCAGCGCGAGAAGAAAGAGGGTGAGGAGGGTGACTGACATCTGCACCGACAATGCAAACACCAGGAACACATGTTAAAACAACAGACTGAAACTGTAATGTTCTACCTTAAGGCAACTTAAAAAGACAGTAAGAAAACAGCAGCAGTCACGAGACAGAAGCTGGAACCCATAAAGCTCGGACACAAGGTGCCAGAGTCCGGACAAATGAGAAGGGAAACCGGAGAAGCAGAGCCGCCGGAGGCCGTGAGGACGGCGCAGGCAGGCGAGGGGCTGCGAGGGAGGCAGGCGACGGCCAAGTCGACACAAGGCCCCATGGCCGGGACCCCCGGAGAGGAAGCCGGGGGAGCCCACCAGGAAAGAAGGTGCTCTGGCATCAACACACACGTGCCACTGCAGTTGGAAGGACTCGGCCCCAAAATGCTGACCCAGGAAGACCCAGGCTGACCAATTCCAAGTACAACTAGAGACACTTAAAAAAAAAAAAAAAAAAAGGAATCCTTTGGGCAAAAAAAACACGACATCCGAGAGGAATATAATGACACCATCACCAGGCCTGAACGGCAACACTCTACGCCAGGAACAAACACCCGGGGTGACATGGTTCTCAAGGAAAGAAAATGGGAGCCAAGGACTTCAAGGCGATCGAAGCGGACCTTTGGGGACACAGGACACGAACCACCATCCGTGTGTGAGAACTCAGGGATGCTGGCCCAAGAACCGCCCCAAAGACCGTGGCAGAGAACGAGACTCGGAAAACCGAAGAGCTGCCCAGACACCACCAGCGCTAAGTCCAGTCCTCAGGGACGACCGCCGAGGGCGGCTGAAAGGGGCAGAGATGGAGCGTGGCGGCGAGGACGCACCTTCAGCGGCGAGTGAGGAACGTGTGCGGCCACAACGGGCATCATTGCAGCCCGGCCCACCCGTGCAGGAAGACCCCGCTCCCACCCCGGCAGCCAGCCCACCGAGCCCACCCGGCCGAGACGCCGGAGGGCCTTCCCCTGGGAGGAGAACTTACTCCCAAGAGTGAGAGCCACCACGCCAAAGCCTCAGGCCAAGCCCAGGCAGGGAAGGTGGGGCGTGCGGGGGGTCCCACCCGGTCCCAGGGGCACCGACAGCAAAGTGAACACCAAAGCACACGGGTCCGGGGGGAGCGTCTGCTGTCAGGAGCGCCAGCACTCCTCGGAGGCGACGAAGCCAGTCTCTCACCCCATCACAGCATCCAGCATCGAGCAGCGACCACTAGACGAGCAAAGAAACAGGAGCGCGACACCCGCCGCTGGGGAGAGAAGCGGTGACCGGAGACCGACGCTGAGGCGGCCCGGACGCTGGTCTCGCAAACGCACCAGAGCAGCTTCTCTACACGGGCCAAGGAGGAGGCCCTTCGCGCCGGCCCGGGAGCAGACAGGGAAGCCCGGCAAGAGTCGGAAGCCCCGGGGAGGACTGACTGGAGACTCCAGAGGCACAAACACGCCAGCGAGGGAGAGCGTCACGGGGTGGGCAACACAGCGCTCCCCGCCGACCCCGCAGCTCCGCGTGCTCGGGGAACCCAGAGACTTAAACCGGGAGAGACCGTCCTCTGTGAGGACTGAGAGAAGAAAGATGGAAGAAATCCGAACCGTGTCGGAGACCCAAGGGCAACGTCGTCAGGTCTGACATACTGTAACTGGAAACCCGCCTCGGAAAAAACAGAAAAATTTTGAAGCAATAAAGACAACAATGACCCAAATTTGAAGAAAAACACCAACCTGCACACCTCAGACCCCAAGCAGGCTACACGTCAAGAACGCAGTCAAGACAACCCGCACAAACCTGCAGAAATGAAGACGGCGCTCTCAGAGCAGCCAGAGAAGGGAGAAGCGGCAGGCACAGGCCACAAGCGTAACCTCGGGGGGGTGGGGAGACAACAGAGCCCCCCTTTCACAGGAGAACGACGGTCACACAGACATTACAGCTGCTTGTCAGGTTTAAGAATAAGAGTTTTGTGGGGCGCCTGGGGGTCTCAGCGGTTAAGCGCCTGCCTTCAGCTCAGGTCATGATCCCAGGGTCCTGGGATCGAGCCCCACATGGGGCTCTCTGCTATGTGGGGAAAGTGCTTCTCCCTCTCCCACTCCCTCTGCTGTGTTCCCTCTCTCGCTGTGTCTCTCTCTGTCAAATAAATAAGTAAAATCTTAAAAAAAAAAAAAAAAAAGAAGAAGAAGAAGAAGAGTTTTACAATTTTGGGAAACACGCTGGGAAACCTCCCCCCTCTTCTGTGATCTGGAACGAGACAGCAGAGCATTCGAGCGGGAGTGTCCCTGGAGGTGTGAGAGACGTCGGCAGAAGAGAGAGGGGCCCGGGAATAGGGGAGAAAGCGCAGAACACGAAGGGTGCCTGGTCCTTGGGTGCACATATCCTTCATGTGTCCTTCCCGAAAATTAAATGACATCTATCTGGGTACACTCCTCTTATTCAACAATGTAGAAGAAAATCTTAAACGAGAAAAACACTGTCAACCCAGAATTTTATACTCAGGGAAGATATTCAAAACTGAGGGACACGCACTAGGCCTCACGTGTAAACAGAAGTAGAGAGAACCCCGCATCCGTGTGCCGCACCTCAAGAAACGCCAGGAGCCGCCCTTCGGGCCAAGGGGAATGCCGCTGGCGCCAGCCCAGACCACCAGCGCCGGCGCCAGCAGCAGTGACCTCGTGTCCGTGGGAAAGGCCATGTGTGTTTTCTTCCCACAAGGATGGAAGCAAAAGTAACAAAACCCCGAGGTTGGGTGTGTAGACATGTGAAGTATCACAGGAAACTAACAAAATTTGGACAGAAATGGGCCAGAGCCCCTTTCCAGCTCAGGGCCGTGTCCCGTATGCTGCCCCAGAGGAGCGGGCATCCCCGGAAGGCCACGCTTCCGACAGAGTCTGCCTGTGCTCCCTCCACAGGTGGTCTGACCTCGCAGCGGCCAGGCCCGGCCAGCGAACCTCCTCTCGGACGGAGCCGCCGGCTCACGGCGCACCCACGCGTCAACGAGACCTGTGACACAAGCAGCCCCAGGGGGAGCCCCGCGCACAGGCGGGAAGGCCAACCCTCGGGCACGTCTGCGGCCTGCAGGGCAGAGGCAGGAAGCCCTCACGAGACCCCTGCCGGCCAGCGGCCACGCCACGACGTACCTCTGTCCCCGACCCCGGCCCCGGTGAGTCCACTTTCCTCTTCTTCCTGGGCCCGATGGCGGCGAGCGCCGTGAGGTTGGCGTCGCGCTGCCGCATCTGCGCCAGCTCTTGTTGCTGCATCTGCGTTTTGAAACAGAAACAAGGGCGTCATCTCACGACCTGACTTGGGCTTACCACGAGAGAGACAGACATCAAACGATCGTCGTCTAAATTACAATGTCTTTACCGTTCTGACTGGAACGGTAAGCTGATCCTGCAACCCGAAAAACCATAAAGCGAGAACAGATGCGCGTCTTGAGAAGCTCAGAAGTGACACGCCGTGTGCAACAGACCAAAGGCTCGCAACAAGGGACCCGTCACGCGTCCAGTAGGACACCGTGTCCCCGCCCTGCGAACGCCTCAGAGCTTCGTCACAGAAATGTCACCACTTTCCTCCCCGTCCTTCGGCTGGACGTTTAGTTTACATGAGAATCCATTCCCAGGCATCGAGCAAAGACTCTGACCTCAAGCGCTTACCTCTTTTGCCTTCTGTTTCAACCTTAATTGTTCCGGATCTTCTTGTCTGGATCGAGACTATTTTTTAAAGTAAAAAAAAGTAAGTTATGACCTAAATGTCTATTACCTAATAAGCATTCTATCTTATTCACGATATAATATCCAGATCATATACTACTTTTTAAAATGCTTATTTACAGTCAGAAGATGAAAATTTAGCCTACACGTTACGGGAAAAAACAACCATTATTCTGAAGTCAATCCCACTGGCGAAGAGCTCAGGGGCGGTCACCACCATGCCCACCGGGCACAGGAACCTGACAGGTGGGGGGCCAGCATGGCCACCACAGCCTGCAAGGCTCTGGACTTCAGGTCCACATCACACCCGTGCCCCGCTCCTAAACCACATACATCATGTCTTCTGCAGGGCCAGCCCCCCAGCACCGCGCCTCCCAGAGCCCCAAGCGTGTGCGTGGGTGCCCAGGGCCCGAGGCAAGGAGCAGCCTGCTCGGTGAGGTGCGGGAACTTGCCTTGGCCGCCCGCATGAGGATTTCTCTCTCCTGCTCATCTTTTCTCTGCTTTTCAATTTGGTCGAGCTGCTCAAAAAACTTGAGCTGAGCCCGGACGTCACTTGCCTGCTCGTATCTGTCGTCATCCTACAAAAAGGCAAAAACACAGTCATAAATTTGAAGACCATCCTGGACAGGCTGCACACCGCCCCACCTTCCCATGCAGGTCCTACAAACCCTCCGTGCACCCGAACCCTGGTCCCCAGACGGCCCGGGTGCTAACATGCTGACCAGCGAGTCTCAGGCGAGCTATGCGGGGCTTGGACGTGTTCCCACCGTACACACTTTGGTATCACTTGATTTGTTATGTTTACTGCCCCACGCATGGCACCAGCCTCACTGGGTTGGGCCCCTCCGAGTAGTACTAGCACGTGAGGGACGGAGAAGGAAGGCGGACCCTGCCCCACAGCTGACCCCTTAGAGGCGGGGGACCTTCCACAAAACCAAACGGGGCAGTGGCCCGAGGCACGGGAGCAGGTGTGAGCCCGAGCCCCTAGGACGTGCCCCTTGGCTGGCCGGCAGCCTCAGGAGCACAGGGCAGAACCAGCAGAGGCCCCACGGCCTCCGAAGCTGGGCTCACCACCCCCACCCCAGCCCCCACCCACACTAGACCCCTGCTGGGTGCCCTCACGCCAGCTGGGCTTCCTCCCCTGGCCGGGCACACAGCGCCAGAGATCACCGTGGGCCAAGAGAGGTGGCATCTTTCCCGACACGGAGCTCCGAGAGACACTCCTGCTGCCCCCAAAGCCTGGTGCAGGAAAGCGTAGGAGGACAGCGCATTACCTTGTAAGAGAAGTTCTTCTGCTGAGCCGTTTCTGATATCTTTTCTACAAGGTTCTGTAGCCTCTGCTGTGTGGCGTGGGACACGTAACTCACTACATCTGGGTGCAGCTCCGTGATGCCGTGTTTTCTCCCTGGGGGCGAGCGACACTTTACAGACATCCATGGCTCACTGCTCGGAGCAACGTGAGGGCGGCCCAGGCGCCCCTCAGAGTAGGAGGGGGTGGTCTACACCGCTGCCGCTACCTGCGGACCACCGGCACCAACCGTGCAGGACGCGGGCGAAAGGCAGGACAAGGCACCAGGCGTGCTCGCTGGGGCCCACACGCCCCGCTGGGAAGCCACCAGCCGAGGGCAGCCCCACATGGAGGAGTACGGCCACGCGGGCAGACCGGGGGCCCTGGGACGGCAGCAGCACGCCCACATACCTATTTCTAAGATTCTTCTTTGTAAAGGCGCTGGTAAGAGGAAGGTTTCGTCCTTACAGGACCGCGTCAGGGTGCCCACTAACTCAGAGTTCGTGGCTAATATCCGTGCACTTTCTTCGGACAGGTTCACTCCCGCCATCGAGGCCACGTCATTGATGTCATCATCATCCCTTCAGAGAAGAGAATGCTGACTGAGCACAGGCTGCACCAGGACGTGCGCTCGGGGGACCTGCCCTAGGGGGACCCATGTAGAAAGCACACCGATGCCCCTCCAGGCGTGGGTCCCGGCAGCTCCCACCTGCACTGCGGTGTCACCTCAACAAGGAAGCCTAGTGCTCTTCCCTCAAGGTGACACGGTTGTCCTAAAGGAAGACCCGCAGGGGTTAAGCTCGCCCAGGAGTCCTGGGGTGAGGATGTGCACGGAGAGCTCCCCCAGTCAGGGCTGCGTTGAGGGAGCAAAATCCAGCAACACTGTCCTCAGAGCTTCAAGGAGTTTGTCCCAAGTGAAACCCTTCTTTAAAAAGTCAAAGAACATTAACTTATGCTTGAAACAGTCGCAGTTACAGAAAAGCCAAAGTTCTTGGGGGGGAAGGGCTCTTTTCTTCCCGAAACACCTGGAAGGAAGCTGCCAACTTTCCTCCCCACCCCCCCCGGAACACCCCATGGGGGCTCCCTGTGCCCACGGTCATCATCCCCTATGGAGCCGGGCGACCTCTGCAAGGCCACCAGCCATGCTCACAGCCACCCCCCCACGGGGTTCTTCAGCTTCTTTAGCCTCGAACGTTCTCCAGCCTTTCCTTGGCTCTCGTGCCCGCGACACCTGCACGGCCACAGGCCAGGCGTCTTTTGGCATGTCTGTGTCCCCGTTTGATGGCCACTCCCCTTGTGACAAGAATGTCCCACACGCCCTGTGGAGGACTGGGTTTCCTTGGTCCCTTCCTGCCGTGCTTCGAGCTCCAGCCCTCGGGGGTCCCTGCCAGCTCCCCCCGTCCTCCTAACCTTCCCGTTTATTCATTCCCACGGGCTCGTGCTTTCCTGGTGACTGAGTCTGTCACTACAGACGTGGGCAGTGGAAAGGAGGCCCTTCCAGTGACTTCTGTCAATTCCGGCACTGCTTTCTGACCTAACGAGATGCACCAGCTTGCCCCGCAGAGACCCCAGGACCAGTCTTTCTCAGGCGTCTGGGTGGTGAGAGCAGAGCGGCTCTCAGAAGATGCGTTCTGAGCGCCAGGCATGCTCGCCTCCGCTCCAGGCGTCTTCAGGGCACAGGGCAGCGAGCCTCATCTCCTTCCAATGTGCGTCCAGACACTGAACCCCAAGCTCACCCCGGACCATGGAGGCCGTCCTAACTCCCTTCCCCCTGCAGGAAGACACCCGGGTTCCCAGCGGCCTTTGCTCTCTTATTTCTGACCTGCAGGTGCGCCCCTCCCTCCGGGACGACCTCCCCATCCCACCAGGCACTGGCCCTCCACACCCCGCTGACACCAACCCTGCTCCACCGACCAACAGCTTCCGGGATGCCGTCTGGGAGGGGGCAGCCCCGGGAAAACCCCGAGACACGCGCCCTCCCCCGCGGCTTCACCATCACCCAGGTTAACCCTACAGCCTTTGTACTGTACGTCCCTGACCGCAGCCCCTTGCCCCGCTGCTCATCGAGCGCCCATGGGACATCATTTCCAGAAGTTTCCAAGTGAAAAGAAGGGCAAGGGAGGCATTCTGCGCTATAGCACGACGCACTCAGAATGCTGAGACGTGACCTCACAGGGACAGCTTTTCTATTAACCAGGACACCCAAGGGCGCTGCTCTGCTTCCCGCTGAGCATCCGCAACAAACCTCCCTGTGCTGACTTTGCAGGAAAACGTGCACACGCAGGTCAAAATGAAGCGTGCAAAGAGCACGGTATCGAGGCTAGAGCGGCCCTTGCTGCGGGCAAGGCCGGCCCTGGGCATAGACCCCCGCCCGCTGCACGGCCCAGGGTCGCTGTGCTCAGGGTGAGCAGGCCCGGTCCTTACCGAAACGAGCTGCCTCCGGGCTCCTTGAGTTTGTTTTTCTGCGCAGCAGCTGCTTGAGCCGAGACGGCAGAGAGAGCTTTGGTTCCAGGTAGCACGGTGGGCTTCACCACGGGGACTGCAACGCAAGATGCCGACGGTATACCCACCGGCACGCCACGGGCACTTGCACACGCCTCTGTGGGCTCTGAGCCCGGTGGGGGCAGCCCCGCTCACCCGCCGCCACCCAGCGGCTCTCAGCGCCGGACGCCCCACCCAAAACCGTGGGCAACGGCAGAGCCTTGGGCGCCTCCTCTCCTAAAGCCCGCAGGGCTCTGCCGAGGGCAGACGAGGCCTGGGGCAGAACCAGCGGGTCTAGCGGAGTCTGACCCTGGACCCCCCTGCCCACCGAGTCCGAGGCGGCCCCCCGGCCCACGGCGGCCCTCACCCGGCTGCAGCTGGTTCAGCTGGATCTGCGGGGGCGCGGTGAGCACGATGCGGCTGTGAGGCTGCCGGAGCGCCACCATCGGCGTCTGCGTCAGCGTCACCTGCGGCGGCCGGATCAGCGCTCCGGGCTTGGGCGGCTGCTGGATCACCTGGGGCAGAGCCACGGGCCCATCAGCACGTCCCCTCCCCCCCCGCAGAGCCACCAGCACCCACCCCAGCCACCAACTGGGCCCCTGCCAGGACCGGGATCCCCACGTCAAGTGCTACAATGGAGGTGAGCTCTCGGGGCAGAGCCACCCGTGGGGCCTGCGGTCCTGTGGTCAGTGCAGTGAGGGGCAGGCTGACTCCGCGGTCTGGTGTGGAACACACACCTTCCCCCCCAATCCCAGCAGAGGGGATACAGTTGCTGGGGGCTGCAAGGCGCGTCTTCCCTCCTCCACGGTCTCTAAGAGGCGTGCCGCCTTCCACACTGGGGGGAGGTCGGCTTTCCCAAGTCCTGCCCCGAGTGCCCCACTTGACGAAGAACTTGTCCGACCGTCTCCCTGTCAGGACCTGCCCGCACACATGCAAGGCTCAGCTCGGGGAGACACCCCCAGAGTGGAGTCCAGCCCCGGCCACGTCCCTACTACCCCAGATCACAAGCCTGTGCGGCGCGGCCCGGCCTGCAGCCCTGTCGGCGGGGGCACGCTCCCGCCCGTGCCTCTGCTCGGGGAGCCAGCCGTAAGGCCCCGTGGCCGGCGTAGCACCACGCCCGCACACAGCAGAGCTCCGAGCTTCACAGAGAAGCGCCCATCTCCAAATGCCACGAAGGCGTCCGGCTGCGTATGCCCCGGACTATGGGACACTCACCAAGGGGATGGCAGTGCCCTGCGAACAAACTGTCTCCGCAACAACACTGTGAAGACCCACACCGGCGGGGGAGTCAAGGCGGCTATCGCCCCGAGGTGCTGCACGTCAGGTCAGGCCATAAATGCAGGGGAGAGCCTGAGGTTTACGTCTCTATGGGCTTCGAGGCAGGGAATGGGCCAGGTTTGAGCCGGACCGCACTGCGGTCCCCCAGACAGCCACAGCACGCCCGGCAGAACCAGGGAAGTGGAACGCAGAAGCGACCCTGCTGGTCGAGACAGCCCGTGGCCATAAACCACCAGCACCGGTCAGCCCGTTCACAACCACGCACCGAAGCCCAAAGCTTTCAAGGGAAGACAACGACCGGCCCGGCTCTCTCCGAGACCGCACCTGCGCGCAGGTGAGCCCCGGTGGTCAGGACAGCCCTGCGCCTACAAATCTCTGCCCCTCGGCCTGAAAGGGACGAAAGAGAGCCCTGACTTCTCACGCACACCTTCGCATGCCCCCCACCGACCCTGCAACGAAGTTCCCAGCCCTGCAGATGCTCTCACCCACCAGCTCCAAGTCTCCGTGACCACCGCTCAGCGCGAAGACAGAGGCTTTCGCCCGAGCAGGGGGCAAACAGCCCGGCGGGCGCTGCTCGCCTACTCAGTTAAGCGGCTGCTACAATTAAATACATTTTGCAACCCGCTATCAAGTGACAAGGGGGCCTGTGTCGTGGAGATTTTTTAACTTCAAGGAACAAAATCCCCTTGAAAGTTTAAAAACAAAAACGGTGAACTCCCTCGTCTCCTTTAGGGAGCCCAGCCACCGAGCAGTTACACGCTCCTCCCAGCAAAGACCTCCCTCCTCCAACTGCGCAGCCCAGGGCCCTGGACCCGCACCATGAATCAGTGACCAGCAACCTGCAGCTCTAGCTCACCGGGGCCCAAACCGTGGCTGCACAGCTGGCTTCAAGGCTACGAGACAAGAGGTCCCCCACCCTCTGCCTGATGCACCACCACCAGGCACACGCTGTTTCCTGACCTGGGGCCACTGCTCCTAATCAAAGGTGACATCCCACTGGAGTCCCGACAAACACACCATGTCCGTTCAAAACACAACCACCCCCGACGACACGGGGGACAGGCCCGTGGGTCCAGAGCCCACATGCTTCCCTCATCTTCCTGAGAACAAACCCAGACTCGCAGGGCCTTGGCCTCTGGCTCGTGCTCGATCGGCTCGGGCAGCACCCACGCCTCCCCCGGCCAGGGCTCTCCTGCCTCCCATGAGGAGGCCTCCCTGAGCCATGGCCAATGGCTTTAAGAGGTGGGCAGCGGGGGGACGGGCAAGGCTCTCGCCTTCATACCAGTGGCGTGGGCTGCCCCGGCTTGCCAGCGCCAACCTGTGTGGGCTGCGTGAGGCTGATGACAGGGGGCTGGAGAGCGCTGGTCACGGTGGCTGGCGTCTTCCCCGCCGTGCGCTGGACCGAGCTGCTCAGCACCACGGCCGTGAGCGCGGTGGTGGCCTGCGAGGTGGGCGGCGGCTGCTGCTGGCTCTGCTGGATGAAGGCTGCGGAGTCGGGGGTCAGCTGTCTCAAGGCAGGCAAGCTCCTCTGGGCGAAAAGACAGACGCAGGGTCGGCGGGGCCCGGGCACCAGCGCTCCTCCTCACAGACCCAGAAACCTGCTGCTCTGAGACCAAGCCGCCACTCAACCGCGTGGGTGTCGGAGCCCTGATGCCCCAAGCTCCCGCTCCCCACCGGTGACCCCCCTCCGCCCTGGCACTCGCCTCCCCACCACCTCTGCAGGGGCGGGGTCAGGGATCTCCCATCGCACAGAAGAGCCTCCTGATGAGAACATTCACGAGCATCACAGGGCACTTTCCGCCCTCAAGCCCAGCAGGGACACCCACGTTCCCCTCCCCCCTCCGACAGGCCCACGGCGACCTACCCATGCACAGGGCTGCACGGGGGCTGCACAATTACCTTCAGGAAAGGCACAAGGTAAGGTTGAGGTGAAGAATTAAGTTCGCGGTATAATCTACTAGTGAAATCCTCTGCTTCGATCTTTCCATCCTTAAAAACAAAACCACAACATTCTTCCGTGAACAGAAATGAACACACACATCCCGTGATTCAGCGTGTGCTGGTGTCCTGAGTGGCAATCAGTGTCCTTTCTGCCAGGTCTTGGGTGGGAACAGAGGGCACAGCACAAGAGAAGTCAGGGACACCATCACAAGAAGAGACAATGACCTACACCAAAGACCCACACCATGCCTCCAGGAGGAAGCCCAGGGCACGGCGGGAGGCATGACTCTGTTCTAGAAACCAAAGCAAGTGTGGTCTGAGGGTTGGGAGGGAAAGAGAGGTGGGCAGGGCTGGGACATCACAAGCCATCCTTGAGGCGAGGCCAGCACCCAGGCCCCACAGGAGAACATGAGCTTCTGCCTGACCTGTGCCCTCTCATTTGGCATCAGTGTCACAAGTCCCAAGCTAACGAATGCTAATGTTGGAGGGGGAGCCGCCAGCACTGTCCAGAGTGCCAAGAGGGCCTGTGACAAGGGCGGAACAGGGGTCCTGGCCCTGACAAGAGCACAGAAGGGAGAGGGGGGTGCAGTGCCGGGTCATCTGGGAAGCGAGGGACGGCGAGAGGCAGCAGCTACCTGGGCGGCGGCTGGGGGAGTGTGGACTACAGACAAGGGACCGTGCAGGTGAAAGAGAGAGACGTTTGTTTCATTAGAAATTTTCATTAGAAGGTGGAATTGTTACGATTAAAACAAAAAGCCAAGAATTCTTGTTGCTCTTGGGAAGTAAGATCATTTTTCAATCTCTAAGTTCCCTGAAAATATTTAAGTCCACGGCCTGAAAGAAACACGTTCCTGCGGGAAGACGACCGCTTTCCTTCCGGACAACACCTGCACGGTTCACGAGCAGGGCACAGAGCCACCCCTCGGAGGAGCAAGAGGCATCTCTGAGAATGACTGTCCCTCACTCGTCACCCCGGGGGCGAGGGTCTCCCCTTTGCCACCCACTCTCGGGTGGCTGCACCAGGAAGGAAGGCCTGGTGAGCCAAGAACCTGGGCCGAAACCCCGGCAGCACAGAGACAGAGAGCGTCCACAGCGCAGACGTCAGACCACCAGGTTTCCTCAACAAAGGAGCCAGAAGGAGAGATAAGAGAAAGGAGGGACCATCGGCCGAAGGAGACAGCGCGGAGCGTGACACCCATGGCTGACGGAGCCCTGGCTGGAGCGGCCGCAGGCAGCAAGGGAGGTGCGTGGACCGTGCGCGGCAGCCAGGCTCTCGAGGGCCCTGGGGGGGGGGGGCCCTACGCTGGTGCGCCGATCACCTGTGGCAGGGGTCTTTAACAAGGGCCCTTCCGTGCCGCATCGTGTGGGGGACTGGGGAGGAGGGGCGGCGGGAAGGGGGTGCAGCAGCTGCGAGATCAGGTGTGACTCAGTCACTGGGGAGGCCTGGAGACGGGACACAGGGCTCACCAGACTCTGCTTCCCACCTGTGGCTGGTTTGAAAATCTCCATTTTAGAAGGTAGAGCAGAGACGTGAGAGAAAACCTGTAAAACACCCTCTATCAGGTGCATTTAAAAATGCTCCTGAGGCCGACCAGACACCTTCCAGTGGCCATCAATGGGGCCTGCTTTCTTCGAGTGGACGCCCCGGACAGCAGGCCGGGCTGGCAATCGCTGAGACTGCAAAGGGTCAGGCAGGGGGGCACAGGCCCCCACAGAGGCCTGCCTGTGAGGTCCCCAGCCAGCCAGCCCAGGCTGAGCGCCGGGTGGCGCCACGCACAGCTGTGGCGGGACGTCCCCTGCTCGGCGCCCGCCCCGCCCCGTGTGTCCCACAGGCTCAGGCTGGGGCTCGGGACGGCGCTCTTACCAACAGGCTCTGCACTAGCTCTTTCACGTTAGCGGCGGTCTCCGTGGACTGTTTGCCAGACGAAGCCAGCTTTATTAGCGTAGACAGGAAATTTTTACATTTCTTCACGTTTTCCATGGTTTCCTGGATTCAAGTTAAAAAGATACGAGTGAAGGAGCGATGAGGCAGATCTCCGTCACGGCACCCAGGCTAACGGAAACGCGCGTCCGCGTCTACGAAGCCTGCACTTCTCCTTCCCCAGAAAGCTCAGGACTCTGGCGGGGCTGCCGGCGGGGTCAGCTCGCCAGCCGAGGGCACGGCGAAGTCCGCCCCTCGCTCGGCCGGCAGCTCGACCCTCGGAACGGTAACTGGGAGAACCACCGCGACCGGGACCAAGAGGGACCCACAAGAAGTTCCGCACAACGCTGCGGCACCGTAGAGAAAAGTTCCTCTCTAAGCACACAACACAAGGAATTAAATTAAACTCAGCTACTGGAGACGAGGGAAAGCGCTGGGCAACAAACAAGAGAGGCGAGCCCAATAAAGTCCAACCCTGGGGGCCGGAGGACGCGCGCGGGACACTGCTGTGTGCGACTAATGGGGACGTGGCACTGCTCCACGACAGCGGCCTCCGTACAGTCCACGGGCCACGTCCTCAAAGGCCACTGTTAGGGCTCCTCTCACAGTGGACTTCTGCACAGCCTGAAAGCCTAGCAGGGGGACAGGGCCTTCCCACCGCCCCTCTGAGGCCGCTGCCCTCACACCCCACCTCAGAGAGGTCCAGGTCCCCAGGCCCAGGAGGAAGGGAGGCTGCGGGCAGGCAGACGAAGGCGGCAGGAGCCTGGAGGCGCCTCTCTCCCACCCCGGAAGGGGGCACTCACCGTGGCAGCCGTGGAGGCGGTAGTGGTCCCTGGGACCGTTCGCTGAGGTGTCCCCGTCTGCTGAACAGCCGTCGCCGTCCCAAGGGAAGTCGTCTGGGCAGCGCCACCCAGAACCAGCTGAGGCTACGAGAGTCCAAAATGCGAGGTGACCACAGGCGCTGCTGACACGGGCCTCACGTGCCCCGAAGGAAACCAGACCCCACAGCAGGCAGAGCCCCAGACAAGAGCCCCCGGGGCCCTAGACCCGCACGCTGAGGAAGGGAGACAGCGCACCTTGCTGGAGACCGCGAGCCAGGAAGCCCAGCGCACGGCCCAGCCTGGTGTACGAGTGGCCCTTGTGAATCAGCTTTTCCCCCAGAAACAATAGCCAAACAGAGAAACTACAACTGAAAATGTGTCACCTGGCTCGTGCAGAGGCCAGACACAGGGAAGGCTGCGGATGCGAGGTGGTCGCCAGTGTCACCTCGGGGCGGGTGGCGGGGGGCAGGCAGTGCCTCTGCCACCTGACCGGCCCCGGTGCTCTGCATAAGTGGGTCTCGTCGAGAAACATCATGGAAAGGGGCTTTCAGAGCGGATGTGTGCCCGGAGGGGAGCGGGTGTGAGCAAGGAGCAGCATGTGCCTGAACACACTCATGGAGGCCAACGCCCGCTGGACCCCGACATCTCCGGCGACCCGAACTGCAGCCCTGGGGAGCCCTGAGGTTCCCTTCCACGTGAGATATCACAAGAGTATTTACTGGTTTGTCTCACTAGACATATCTGATTCATAAATATAGCCTTGCACGTCCCTCCAACTTTGCCAGCACCACCTTCTCGCGGCTTCTGCTCGGGGAGTCAGCGTCCCCGAGCACAGCCGCGTGCAGCCGGTCCGCTCCGCCAGAGTGCCTGCCAGCTCCGCCAGCATCAGCACAGTCCGCCCGGCCCCAAGGGACCCCGGCTGCGGACACTGGTCTCCAGCAACAAGTGTGAGCAGGAGGAGATGGCACGCTCGCTCCTCACAGCCCGTGTCCTCTGTCACACGCACCACCACTGCAGCCGGAACCGCCACTCGCCCGCTTCCGAGGAAGAAAGCATGGCAGGCCACACCAAGCAGCTGGCTCCGGGCAACCAGGGGGACAGGGGTTGCTTCTGGATGCCCAGAAAGAGCCCAGGCACCTCTCATCCCGTCAGGGTTTCCCTCTACCTCAAGATATACCCCTTGCACTCTCCTCCGACGGCCCGACCAACGCGCATTTTCTTGTAGGATACCGAGACGGGGCCTGCCTACTTCGATCAGTTCACTTTCCACTAAATGTGATGCCAAACACACCGTGAGCTTCAGGACCTTGTCAGAAAAGTGGCCTTGGGCTGTAACTGCAACTCAGACGTGCACCCGGACGGAGCCCGGCATGCAGACAGCGAACCAAGGAAGTGTCCGGGAGCGCTCCAGCCACACGCAAGGCCACCACTTAGCTCCTGGGGCTCCTCCCGCTGCTTCGGAGAGCAACGTCACCCACGCAGACACCAAACAGCACAAGACAAGAAGCCGCCGGAGGGATGGGAGCCCCGGACCACAGCCACCTCCCAGACACCCCGCACCCCGGGGCTCCCATCCCGCGCCGCTCTTGGGAAACGGGAAGAGAGCCTACCCCAAGCACTGCACTGGGGATGCACAGCAATGAGCAACAACGGCGGTGCGGTCCCGGCGCCTGGCAGACACCCAGCACCAAGTGGTAATGCTGTAAACCCCACATTTGTGGCAGACGCGCGCGAACACCTCCAGAGCAGAACCGCTCAGAGCCACGCGGCTTCCAGCGGTTCCGACCTCGCCGCCCAGAGCAGCTGCTCGCTGCCTCGATGGGGGGCCAGCCTCGCCGGTGCACGGGCGCTCTTCTCGGCTTTCCAGATCAGAGGCTGAGCC
Source organism: Martes martes (assembly GCF_963455335.1). Classification (NCBI taxonomy): domain Eukaryota; kingdom Metazoa; phylum Chordata; class Mammalia; order Carnivora; family Mustelidae; genus Martes; species Martes martes. Next base: position 1,687,390 of record NC_137896.1, on the reverse strand, counting down.
ATCGGCATTAGCCAAACCACCCACCAAGAGGGCTCGGGGCCTCCTCTAGAGCACCCTCCCTCCCACAGCTGAAGACACCATTTTAAGAACAAACACGCACACCAACCCCAGCAGGTCGACACGGAGCGTCTCTGGAACCGGGCTTCGTCCCTGGCAGAGGGCATGGGCTTGGGGGGGGGGGGGGGCGGGGCGGGGGGCGGGGGCAGGGCAGCCAGGTGGCCAGCACGCAGGCCAAGGCCGGTTCTGGAAGCCCCTGACCCCTCACGTGGCACACCCGACCAACGGGAATCCAGGTCCCCGACGGGACCCCCATCCTCGCCCACACACAGACAGGGCGACGGGAGCCAGGCCCGCACTGTCTGCACCACGGGTTCCTCGGCCTCACAGGTGCCTCTCAACCGGGCGTCAACAAGCGAAGCTTCTCATCACACCTCCAGCAGAGCGGGAAGCTTCTAAACACATTGCTGCTAGGAAATCCCACGTGGCTTCAAAGAAAAGGAACCCTGACCTGTCCTTTGTCAGCACTGGGAGAAAACACACAGTCTTCGGGACGCCGGCCTCCCAAGGCTCGGCTCAGCACCCGGCACACGCCCCACGAGGCCCCGCCAGCACCCACACCGCGCCCACGGCCCCTCACCTGCACTCCGGGTGAGCGCTGCAGCGCCGTGGTGGGCGGTACCGTCGTCTGGGCCTGAGACACTTGCTTGATTATGGTCGTTGGGGTCACCTGCCGCGCAATAATGGAGGTCCCAGGTGCCTGAGAAACAAGCAAGCGTCGTCTGAGAGGAGCAACGAGGACAGCGACTTCCTGCGGCCCACACAGCGGGCTCCCCGCCCCGGCACAGACTTGGACACCGAGGCCCGTGTGTCAGGCCTCAAGCTACAGTTGCCAGCAGGGCCACTCCAACTTGGAGCGCTTCTTAGCAGAGGAAAAGCGTGTGACCAACCACGTGTGTGCTGCGACAGAGCTATCGCTAGGCCTCCTCGGCCAAGTCTACCAGCCACGGGCTGTCAAGAAAGGGAGGATCCAGAACCGTCCCTGGGCACGCTTCCTGCACTCCTGTTTGCGAGCACTAAGAAACCAAGAAGCACGTGTCCCCTGCATCGGGGGGGGAGGGGCCACAGCGCTGCAGACCAGGGAGTAAAGGAGTGACCGGGTGGCCCACTGACACCTCAAGCCCAGGGGAAGACGGCACGAGTCCCGAGTGGGTAGCACCGGTGGTTGGACTATAGCATGCACCTGGCTTCCCACGACCCCACGGGCCTGGAGCGCACTGCTCTCAGCTGTCCCCAGTATTCAACGACGGGGCACCACGTGGCTCTCTCAGCCCACCCAAGGCCTCTGTCTGCAGTGTGGGCCTTCACCACCATGGGGACACAGCCAGTATCACAGAAATGTCAAGCCCCCGCCAGGGTCCACCTCAGGTACTAACCGGCCAGTCAGTCAGAACAACAGACTCACAGCCCCAGGCAGAAAGGGTCCGGGAGACAGGGGGACACGGGCAGCATGCCAGCACGCGCTCAAACGGAAGCCGGGGTGTGGACAAGACATGTCAGCACTGGGGGACCGTGCCCCCACCCAGGTCTCCGGGGAGAGACCCCTGAGCTAACCCAAAGGCCTAACGACACGTGGAGGGGAGGAGCACAACCTCCTGACGCCCCCACGTGCCCCCACAACAGGAAAAGCTGGCGTGACACATGCGGGTCCCCTTCGCAGAAGGGGAGACTGAGGCACAGGAGGGGGTCACAGCAGCGGACGGGACAGGACGGAGTCCAGGCCACCAAGCCACGGTTCCGCAGCACCAGCTCCCCGAGCCTCCCAGCGGCGGGCGGCGTGTGGCCGCCCCTCTCTGCCCTCACAGGACGCCTGCGGACTCCCCATGGGCTGCCACCGCTCGGCACGCGTGCACTCACCTGGACGGTGGAGATCTGGACGGGAGGGGCACTTGTGGGGGTCGCAGGGCGGGCCGCCATGCTGGTCTGAGGCTGGGTCTGCACATGGGCCTGGGCCTGCATCTGGGCCAAGGCCTGCTGGGGAATCATTAACAACTGCCCGTTCTCGCTCCGCACGAGGACCATACCTGGGGACAGAGGAGACATGGCGTCAGGAGACATGCCGCCTGCACACGGCCGGCGAAGGGGCCGACCCTGTCACTGGGCAGCCTGACAGCTCTGAGAAGAGAGGAGAAGCCATAAGCCAGGCAGAGTGTCTGAACTCGCAACCCACTCGCCAGTGAAGACGGCCTCCGAGACGGGAGATCACGAGAGGTTCCCCCGGGCCTCCAGCAGCAGGTGAGTCCTCCTCCCGCAGTCAGCCCGGTTGCGAAGCCTCTGCAGGCCGCACCACCTGCCCCACGGCCACTGGCACCGGCCTGCAGCAAGGGCCACGTACCCTCCGGGGCGGAAGCCAGGTGCAGGGCCCCACGGCCAGGCGCTATCCCCACCAGGACGGCCACGCACTCACACCACAACTCCTAGGGCAGCAGGCGTCGTGGAAGCAACCGGCCCCTCAGCCCCTCCTCCCTCACTTCTCCTGCCCAGCGCGCTGGGTTGGGACCTGGGAGACACAGTCCGCCCACGGCCTAGGGTCCTACGAAGCCTGAAGCAAGCAGTCCTCCTGGGAACAGGACTCCCTCCCGGGTGTGGGGGTGGCACCGCGGCTAGGGCTAGCCTGGGACACCCCACACACAGACACGGGGACGGCAGGCAGGCACACTTCCCAGGGCCGCAGCTATGTCACTGGAAAACAAGTCCCACCAGTCAGATCTGGCCCAACAGTCAGATTCATCTCAGGTTCAAGAACCAGCGGACGGTTACACTGTCGATTCCACTGGAAACAGTCCTGTCCATGTCCCAGCACAAAGTACGTAACAAGCAGCACACTCCTGCTCACGTAAGGCCTGCAGAAGCCCAGGGCCGTGGTGCCCCAGCGGGAAAGGACGCGTCTCCGCCACGGACAGGACTGAGGTGGCTCTCTCCAAGAAGGAAGGGCTGCCGGAGAGCCTCCTGCCAGCCTCACACCAAGCAGCGTCAGGGCTTTCCCTCCCGAACTGAACCGGAGCCCGAGCCACCCCAGGGAAGCCACGAGGAGCCCCTGAACCTCTGGGCCCTGGCTCCTTCGACAGCCAGCGGGACATGGAAACTGACAGCCTCCTCCTGGGCTCACATCTGTGACCCCCGATCCAGAGGAACCACATTTACGCCACGTAAGCCTCCCTCTAAAACATCCTTTTAGGGTAAACCACGCTGAAATCTAACAACGAAACAAAACAGAAATCGGGGGCTGCGAGCGACCCACCATGCGGAAGGCTCCCGGCCTGGAACCCGCGAGCGCACCCCGGAGCCCGCGAGCGCAGCCCGGCCACGTCGTCCCGAGCCAGTCTCCCAAGCCCGCCGTCCCTCGTCACCAGTCACTCTTCCGGCCGGAGACCCCGCTCCTTCCTCGCAAGGACTCCTCCGGAAGCTAGTGGCTGAGGCCGCAGGGAAGCGACGAGGGATGGCAAGGCCCCCGTGACGCCGCCCCCGCATCAGGCGGGTCAGCACCGCGGGGATGAGCGTGCTCCCCGGGTCAGCCGCCGCTCTGCTCCAGGCGCCACCTCCACGAAACTTCATGCAAGATTTGAGTGAGAGTCACACGACAGCCACGGGACCAGCGCGGTGGAGCACAGGGGACGCGCCGGGCACCAGGGCAGCACGAGACCGCCACCACCATGCAGCGTGCCCGCGGTAACGAGCCAAGTCAGGCAGGGAAGCGACCCGGGGACCCTCAGCAGGTGACGTCACCTCAGGTCGCACTCAAAGTACGTCCGAGTGGGGACGTAAGTGGACGAGGGAGAGTGACAGATGCAACTGCAGACAAGGGGAGGCGACTGCTCCAAAGTGACCAGCCACACAGCCATGGCGGGGCCCCAAGCGACCGTGACCCCGAGGACAGCCACGCGGCTCCGGAGGCCGAGGGGAGGTCACGTGCACGTGGGGACGGGCGCTGTGCTGGGCACACGCTGCCTCCCAGGCCCCCAGCTATGCTGCGCTGCCGTCACCGGCCAGACAGAGAGCACGACGGTCCGACAATCGCAGCGCCGACGGCCGCATCAAACTTCATCCAACGCCGCACTTTAATGACACAATCTCAGTCCCGGATCTTGTAAACTCCCGCTGTGATCACTCATCTCAAACAGACAAGCTGCTGGGCAACATCTATTCTTGCAAAGGCCAAGAAACATAATTCTGTCTCCAAGTCAGCCCCAGGAGGCTACCCCCTGCCCACCCCTCTGCCGGGTGCAAGACGGGCTCAGGGAGGGGCTCCCGTGGGTGTGGCCAGGAGCCAAGAGGGACCACCTGACACACCACAGTGCCCTCCTTCGCAAACACAACCGAACCGCGCTCGGCACACACACGCCCTCGCAGCCCGGAGCAGGACCGCCTACCGCACGCTTCCCCGCCGGAGCGCAGGCACAGAAAACACTCCTTTCGTTTCTGAAGACCCCTCAGCGCCTGTCTGGCCAAGGTGGCCAATCCCAGGAGGCAGGAGGCAGTTCGCAGACAAGTCAGGAGCCACGGGCGGGCCTCGGCTCAGGACACGCAGGAGCCAAAACCCGCCCGTCTGCACGAGCCGCCATCCCGATCAAGCAGACGGAAAAGAACTCGGTGCTCTCTTTTCGTAATGGTAACGCCCTGCTGGGAAGAGCAAGTGTGTGGGGCAAACCTGAGAAACTCAGCGACGCACCCGGACAGCAGAGATCTGAAATCCTGCGCCCTCCAGCCATCGTGCACGCGGAAGACACGCGCCCGGCTGCGGGGACGAGAACGCAGGCCACGGCCACTCACACGGCGTGTCGTGTCCACATCACTGAACGCTCTTCAGAAACAAAGTTTCCAGGAGCCCCATGATACGTCATCCAAGACAAATGTATAATGTCTTTATTGCTTAAGCTACGGCGCTATTTTCTGGGTTTTCGTTGCTGTGAACGCTCAGATTCTAAGATCATACGTCACCGCGTCAGCGCCCGCCACCAGCTCCAAGGGCCACGCGTTCTGGCAGAGCCCAGGCCGCCCGCGCTCAGCCGCACGAGACCCTGGCACCAGCTGTGGGGGAGGCCGGGGCACCCCACGCGGGCTGTCCCCACCGCCACTCCTGCCACGCGGCGCGGAGCGGACAGCCGGCTCTTCAGAACGGACCCCATCCTTCCCTCAAGCACCACAGTTTAAGATAAACTCAAGGTTTTTACCAAATGTTACAGTTTCCGTGATCCCTTTCATACCAACAGTTTTTACTGTATTTTTAACCAAAATGTAGGTCAGCCAGAGCTACACTACAAATTAAACGGGCATTTTCGGACTCGCCTGGGAACCTCCACCTGGAAGACATCACTTCAGGGGAGCGCCTCCGCACAAGCTCCGGGAGCTGCAGGCGCCACACCGTCCCCCCGCCTGGCCGGCCACGGCCCTTCACACGCAGGCCTGGGAGGCCACCTCCCTCGGGGGGACAGCTGGGGCTGCGATGACAGGAGCAGGGAATGGTCGCCCGGCTGAGGGGGACCAGACCTCCGCCCTCACCTTTACCGCCACGAGGGTCTCCAGCGCCCCGTTACCTGCCAGACAAGGACGAGAGTCCACGAAGACTCAAAAGGCAAAACCCTCCCCAATTAACCACGTGCAAAACGAAACTGTCCCCCAGGCCGGAACCAGGACAGGAGCCGAGGAAAGGGGCGAAGCTCAGTCTGAAACACAGCGGCGGGCTTCACTTCCGAGAGCCGCACACACCGCACTCCGGAACCGCAGGGAAGGGCCTGGGGAGGGTGCAGAGGGCCAGGGACCTCTGTGGCCACAGAAGCAGGAGGAATGTCCCTGAGGCCCAGGAGCCCAGGGTAACGGCCCTGGGCCCTGCTGCCACACCGCAGCCAATGTGGACACTGGTAAAGCTGATGTAAATCACAGCCCGAGAGCTCCTCTTACTCCCATGACGCTCTGCCTCTGAAGCGCACGGGGGAACTGTGACTCCAGCCAGCGGGGGAGCAGGGCTTGGACATGCAAGTGGACGGGGCTCCTGTGTCCTGGCCCAACACCCCAGCTCCCCGGTCTAGTGTGGAGGGGACAGCACACACCAGCTGTGCCCAACTGTGCTGCTGCTGGGGGATGCTGGGGTGCTGGTTCCAAAGGATCCACACGTGAGCTGTGACCTGGACCCTAGTCCCAGGGCTTCAGTCCTTCGAGAGCAGCTGCCCAGGGTCACAGCCTCGCCACACTTGCCCAAACTGCACCAAGCCGACCGTCATTTCTGGAAAACTGCCCTGGGCTCCTGCAGTGCCGACAGACAGCGTGGTGCGGGACCCAGCAGCACGCTGCGGTGTGACCTCAGTCGTGAAGTCCCCCCCAGAATCTGGGGCTCTGTTCTCCTGGAAGGCTCATCCCCTTTCCTTAAGGGGGGGCATCTGTGCTCACAGGGCATTGTTCTTTCAAAACCTGCTTAGCGTCGTAAAGCAGAATGTTTTCATTTTTGCGTGTACAGGAGCAAGTCAGGGCTCACAGCAGGAGCGGCACGGGAGGGAGCGCGGTTGCTCGAGGGTGAGGAGCGGTGACATTACCGCCTTTCTGATCGCCAGCTGAAGATGAAGCCTCTGACCCACTTCATGTTCTAGCACGTGCGGCGTCTGCACAACACAGACGTCGTTGTCACGAACCTTAGGGCACCCGAACACACTCTGAAAACCACAAACGCGGCTGGGAAACGCAGCAGGCGACACAGAGCAAAGAGCTTCGCCAGGCCTCGCTCGCAGGCTGGGAAGCCAGCGGTCAAGAAGCCAGGTCTCCCCAGCTCACCCGCAGGCAGCGCAACCCACCAGTATCCCAGCAGCCCTCTGTGGGGAAACGGACAGGCTGATTCTAAAACTCGCAGACAAACCCACGGTCCTACAGTCACCAAACCACTACGAGAAAGAACGAAGTTGAGGCCAACACTGCCGGTTTCTAAGACGTGCTAGAAAGCCGCAGCAATGGAGGCAGGTCAGCGCCGGCCCCACACTGGAACAGACCAACGGAGCCAAACGGAGTCCAGAAACAGGCCCGCACAAACTCGGACAACCGATGATCTCTGGCAAAGATACAAAGGAATTCAATGGGAAAAGGACAGTCTTTCAGCAAACAGGGAACAAGGGAACCTCCACGTGCACAAAGCACGGACTTGGATCCCTGCCTCACGCCGTCTACCGAGAGTGACTCACAATGGCTCCCAGGCCTAATGTAATAAGCCCTTGAAATCTAAATTTCTGGAAGAAAACAGAGGGAAAAAGTCTCTGTAGACCTTGGATTAGGCAGAGATGGTCCAGACACAACCCCAGAAATAGAACCATGAACACAAGCCGGTAAGGCGGGCGTCGTCAAGATGAAAGACTTCCGCCCTCGAGAAACACCGAGGGGATGAGAGACCCGAGGGCGCAAGGAAGTCCTCGTGAGGCGCACGTCCAAGAAAAGGCATCCACAACACGGAATTCTCCAAAAAAATGGGCAGCAGACGCAAAGAGACATTTCACCAAAGCCAACATACAGCAAACCCGCACGTGGGAAGAAGCCCACCTGGTGTGTCCCCGTGTGACTCAACACACCTGCCACACGGCCCAAGGCAGGACACGTCCACCCCACGTGCCCGACGCTGCTGGTGTGCATGCGTCCTGCAGCTCCCGGCGACGTCCCGCACACCCCGCCACAGGGCCACACCCGCGAGGTGCTCCCCTCCCAACATCTGACCCACGGTCACCCGCAGCAGCTTTATGTGTGAGAGCCAAACGCAGGGAACAACCCAAAAGTGCACAGCAGATGAGAGGACGGGCAACTCCGGCTTATCCGTGACACGCAGAGCACAGGCCACAAGGGACGCGCAAGGACACGCAGCAGTGCTCTCAGCCTCCCTTCACGGCACAGGGACGGTTCGGAGCCCTCCCGCCCAGCGGCTTTCGGTGGCTTCCCACAGCTCCTGGGGTAAGGCTGCCCTCCCACGGCGGGCTCCCTCTGAAGCCTCACCTCGGAGACGCTGGCCGCAGAGCCCCTGCCCACCCCAGGGCCTCGTTCTAGAACGTTCCTTCTTCCCCGCTGCCTCTGGAGCCAGCTCAAGGCCCACATCCCCAGAGCCCACCCACAGCTCCTCAGGTGAGCCCATCTCCCAGGCTCCGCCCCAGCGTCTGTGGCTCCCAGAGGCTGCGTCCCCTCCGTGTAAGCTCCCTGGGGGCAGGACCGACCCACACAGGCCGCCTTCCAGTGTCTGCTCTAGGAGGCGGGAGGAGAGAATGGCTTCCAGCCGCACTCCGCAGACCAGCTGCAAACAGGCCCGCCAGCGTGACAGCCATTGGCCAAGAAAAATAAAATCGGGGACTAGTGTTCTCTCTGGTTGACGCGCACATAGAGAACCAGTTTTCTGTGCTGTCGATGCTTTCAAGCGCTAAAGGTTACAGGAACTATCTGAAACGTTTGATGAAAACAAAACACCAGACCTGGGGTGCACACAGCGTGACAGGGTTGCCAACGATGACGTCGTGCACCTGAAATGCACGGAAGGAAGGCCGTGCGCCCGCCCCACGCCCTTGACGGCAGAGACACAGAACGGCCCCGGGGCAGGCAGGCCATGGCCTGAGGCTCAGTCAGGACCCCAGCGCACACCACGGTCCCCTCTCCCAGGCGTCCCGCTGAAGCTCAGGACGGCAACGGTTGGCACTCTCCAGATGCTGCACTTACAAGCCTCCCCCAGATGTGCACACGTATGCACACGTGCAGGCACGCAGCCCGGCAGAACCTCCTGCCAGGGGATGGGCTGGCGGAGGAGACCGCGGATGGGGGACGGGGTGGGGTCTTCCCTCAGCAAACGTGTCCACACAGGCTGAACTTTTGTCATGAACAAAGCTTTGTCCAAAAAGTTGACTAAGTTACCTATGGCCGCAACTGTCTTACATACTTCAGAAAAGCGGCCAAGGGGCACCCGGCTGGCCCCATCCCTGGAGCACAGTCTCCTGATTCAGGGTCACGAGTTCAAGCCCACCTTGAGTGTAGAGGTTACTTAAAGATAAAACCTCAAAAAAAATTTTTAATAAAAAACGGCCAAAAAAGGCACCAAGTGATTCCCAAAACAACACAACGGACCAAACAGCAAGGACACCCGGCCTCGCGGAGTGGGCAAAAATGGGCAGATTACACGGTAACTCTCCTCACCCACACCCATGATGGCACGGGGTGGGTGCAGGGCATACAATGCTGGGCAAGGGTCTCCTCCGACAGCACCAATACTGTGATGCATGTCCCCTGACCCAGAGACTGCAGGCGTGGGTCTCTGTGCAGCACGACACTCACCAGCGGGAGACAGGTGCAGCCGACCGGCCATGTTCACACAGAGACACCACGCACCATCTAGAGGAATGCGTTCCCACTGTGCCCTGGCAGGGATGCGTGTCCTTGAGGCACAACATGAAAAGACAGCTGCGGAACAACACACAGGACCGACTTCTGTGACAGTCCCGTGGGCGTGTCTAGCTACGTACAGCAGAGAAAAAACCACGGCCAACATGTGCCCCAGGGTGTGTCCGTCTCAGGAGACGCACAGCACTCCCACTGTCCAGTTCTCCACATCAGCATTAGAATCCCTGTCACTTAAAACCACGGTAAGAAAAACAGTGCCCACAAGTGCCGGGTGACCGGCTGCCAGGAGGGCTGGGGTCCTCACAGCCCTCTGGGGCCACCTCTACCTCCCTCCGCCCCAAGGTCCCCCACGTGGGGCTTCCAGTACCACCCCACGGCTCACGCACTGTCCTATCCCTCTGGCCCCATCACAGACCCTCTGACCAAGGCGTTCTCTCCCGCAGACATCCCCCCACCTCGAGTCCTGGACACTCCACTCCACCCCATGTGTCCTGGGATGGCCCGGACCTCGCACCTCCCACTTACGAAACACCGAAGACTCAGAGGGTCTGAGTGGCCCCGCCTGTGGCTCCAGCAGCATCGCAGGGGTCACTGCTGTTCTGGAAGGTGCAGGGAAAACACTGACCCCAGAAAAGACACGGCCGGCTCCCCTGACAACAGGGCAGGAGGGTCAACGCAGCCTCCCTAACCGAGTGCCAGGCCCACCCTTCCGGGTACGCACGCATCTGCCCGGCACACTTTGCCTAACGCCCTGGTCCCTGGCCGCCGGAGCACGGCGAATGGGGGGGTGAGCGCCCGCGGGTCCGGCCAGTCTGCGGCACCACTTTCCCAGCTTCCCACTTATTCAAAACCCCGAAATCCGGGGGGCCTCGGGGACTTCCCTGCATTCCCGCTCCAGAGCCCCAGGGAGACCTCCCCAACCTCCCCAACCTCCTAGGATCAAAACTGAACACATTTAATGCCTCTCTTCAGTCTGAAATCCCAAAGGCCCCGCACTGACCGAGCGCCTTTCTCCTCACTCGTCATCGCTCTCTGCCTCGTGCGCAGGTGCCCCTGCGGCCTCGGGGGTGGGGAGGCTCTGCGCCCAGTCTGGCCAGAACAGCCCCTCAACCCAGTCCTTCTGCCTTCCTGTCCCTTCCTCTTGACTTTCTCTTCTCCTGGCAGGGGGGCTTCTGTGATTCACCCGAGGTCCTTTCTAGTGCAAAACGTGTGAATGAAGAGTGAACAAGTGAATGCTTCCAGCAAAGCCGGAGGAATGCGGCCACAAAGCAGCAGAGCAGGCCCCGGTGGCTCAGCGGGTTGAAGCCTCTGCCTTCGCTCAGGCCATGATCTCGGGGTCCTGGGATTGAGCCCCGCATCGGGCTCTCTGCTCAGCAGGGAGCCTGCTTCCCCCCTCTCTCTGCCTGCCTCTCTGCCTACTTGTGATCTCTCTCTCTGTCAAATAAATAAATAAAATCTTTAACAAACAAAGCAGGACAGCAGAGTGACCAGGAGGCAGGTGCCTTAACAACCCACCTCTCTCCCCTCCATCCAGGGTCCCTCAGCAGCTCTGCAAATGGGACACGGCTCTGCACGAACACCAGGGCGCAGAAGGCCCAGGATGCCTTGGAAGAACATTCTGGATCCTCATCGAGATCAGTAAACAGAGAGAAACAAACCCCCCCTTTCAGTGCTACCACAACAGCACTGTATCCAGCAACGTCCGCTTCCTCGGACGGTCCCTCTCATCTTCTGAACCTCAAGTCCACAGGCCCGTCCACACCAAGAGAGACACCTAAGCTCTCTCACATGCTCAGTCGGCTAGTGAGCCAGCAGGGGCCAGAGAGGCCGGGAGCAGAGGGGCTAATCCGGATCTGTCAAAGGCATGGTGAGACGAGCAGCTCTCCGGGCCAGACAGAGCTGTCCTCGCCAAAGAACGAGGCTCCAGGGGCCAGGCTGGAGGCCCACCCAGGGCCGGAGTCTGCAGCAGTAAACTCCTCAGAGACCGACCGCAGGTTCAAGGGAGCGGAGGTCAGGAGGCAGACGCTACGCACCTTACACGACTCCCAGCAAAACTTCCAAAACTTCGGCTCTCCAGAATTCAGCCCCCTGGTGAGGAGGAAGCAAACCAAGGGCTCCAAGCGGCCTAACTAGGCCCGCTCACTCCCTCAGCCAGCAGATGCCCACTGAGGACCTCCGACGGGCCGGGCTGCAGCAGGCACCAATAAAAACCAGAAACGCGGACGCGGGACCCATTCTTGGAGCCCCCCCCTTCACAATGTGGAAGGCAGGCACTAGCCACGAACCCCGCTGTCTCTGATCCATGCTACAGTCAGTCGATGCTACGGAGGAGAGCTGCTTGGCACTGTAAGAGACGCAGACTGGAGAACCTTCCGGACCCGGTGTGCGGGCCTAACCACGAGGAAGCAGCACCACAGCAACAGGGGAGGCACGAGGCCGCCAGGAGGGGGAGGGAGGACGCGCCTCGTCCCAGCAACACGGGCAAGGACACAGTGAGGGTCCATGGGGAAGGGCACAGAAAGGGGACCCAGAAGGCTGAGAGTGACACGCAGGAGAGCAAGGCCCCAAGGCCCCAGGCAGGAGGGGTGAGGGGCCAAGAGGCCGGCTTCAGACCCGTCAGGAAGGAGAAGCCGGGGGTTCCTAGCTGACAGCTTCAGCGCTCTCCGGGAAGAGCCGGTACAGCGGAAAAGCCAGAGGACAAGGAAGGAGCGCACAGGTGGGCGGAAGAAGGTGCTGACAAGCGACACTGTTCAGCTTTAAGTAACATAAGGGCAAACCCCACAGACGGCAGAGAAAGCCTCTGATGAACTCGACACCCGCTCATGACTACAGGGTAAATATCCCCGCCAAAAAAAGCAAACAACCTCGGAAAATCAGCAGTGGGAAGGAGCTTCCTTAACTTGATGAAGGGAATCTACAAACCATCGTCTCCAACGGTGAAGTCTTCAGAAGCACGGCCCTTGAAATCAGAATGATCTGCAGACGCCGTCAATCCCCCTTCTACCCAAGACCCCAGCAAGCCCACTGCCCAGAGGACTGGCCAGGGAGTTGGGAGCATAAGTATTCGAATGAAAAAAACCTGTCATTAATTGTACAGAATAGGACTCTCCGTGTGTAACACCTAAAAACCCCACACACACATTTTCAATGAAAGTTTGATAAGATTGCTAGACATTGATCAACATCCAAAATTCGACTATAACTCAGCATACCATCAACAAAAACTAGAAAACATAACTCTGCGGTTTTTTTAGGCAGGCCGCACGTGCAGCGTGTCGGCGCGGAGCCCAACATGGGGCCTGACGTGACGACCCTGAGATCAAGACCTGAGATGAGACCAGGAGTCGGACGCTCACCCAGATAAGCCACCCAGGCGCCCCGAAAACACAGTTCTTAAAAACTACTATTCACAGCCTCCTGGAACAAATCCAACAAAACACGTGCAAGGCCTGGATGGAAAAAAAAACACACACTTGCTTGAAAGATGTCATGAAAGACCTAAACAGAATGAGATGCCACACTCCTGAACGCACACACACACCACAGACGTCCCCCCCACAAACAGGCCGCGCCTCGGTACAACCCCAGTCAGAGCAGCCGGAGGACCCCGCGGGCCCCCGACCACGACCCACACACACAGACGCAAGACAGAAACACGGGTGAGTGGAGAAGCTTCTCAGGGAGACGCAAGTGGCCCTGCGCCAGAGTGAACACAAGGGCACGACGCGGTCACGGCGGTACAGACGGGAAGACGCACAGACAAACCAACAGAGCGCGTGAAACTTGCCGCACCGCCGTGGGGACGCGGGCCAGCGAGTCAGGAAGGCCGGTTCGCAGCGAGCGGGCCGGGCGGTGCAGGACGAGCGAGCAGCGGGCTCGGCCACACCACGCTCAGCCTGACGCCCGGCCCCCGGGGACGGAAGACGCAGGAGCGGAAGCACAGGCTGAAGTAAGGGCGCCTGGGGGGCTCCATTGGTTCAGCGTCCGCCTTTGGCACAGGTCAGGATCCCAGGGTCCTGGGATGGAGCCCGTGCTGGACTCCCCGCTGGGCACGGAGTCTGCTTCTCCCGCTGCCTCTGCCTCTCCCCCGGCTCACACTCGCTCGCTCGCTCTCTCTCAAATAAATAAATCAATGCAATCTTAAAAAAAAAAAAAGAGCATATTAAACGTTAAAAGAAAGAGCATCTTAAACGTGACCCAAAAAGGCGCTCCCCAGGAAGAGAAGACAGCGAGGCAGCCACACGAGAGCCAAGACCCCACGCCCCACACGACAGGGAGAGAGAAAAGACCGGCCGCCAACGAGGGGCGCCCCGGCCGCACACGGCCTCGAAGGAATCGCACCCCGGGCGCTGATGGACCGGCCTGGCTGCCGGAGCCCGGTCACAGCGCGGCCGGAGCGCGGCCCGACCCGCACTCCCCAGTGAGGGGACGACGCGAGGCCCCGCTCGACGACTCAGCCGCCTCCAGCCACGCAAAAGAGGCCGGACGCCGGAGCAGCGCCGTGCAAGCGCCCGTCTGCACATCTCCAGAGCCAAAAGCCCAGGGCCAGGCTGACAGGGCAGACGAGCGGCTGCCAGGGGTCACCACCAAGGGGGGGGGTGGGGTCCTGCACCTTGAGTGCAGTGACAGTCACACAACGTATTCGTTAAAATTCACAAAACCGCTCAACAGGGTCAACGGTGCGGGACGCAGGCCACACCCAAGAAAGGGGACCGTGAAGGTCAAGCCGTGGGGCTCACTGCACACCCACCCGCCGCCAGACTGCCCGGGGCTGACCCCGCACCCAGGACAAAATGCACACGCCCACCACCACTCAGGAGAAGCGTGGCGGCTTCTGAGGAGCCTGAACGCAGGCCTGCCCCGTGCCTCCGCAACTCCACGGCCACGGGTCAGCCGGGAGAGAGCGTGCACACGCGTGCCCACACGCAGCCTGGCCCGCGGACGCTCAAGGACACGGCTCTCACTACGGCCGCAGCCGGAAGAGCCCGCTGTCCGAGCCCGGTGAGGCGACGCGCACGTGCGTGCGGCCCCGGCGCTGACCTCGGCCCGAGCGAAGAAGCCAGACCCCATCACGACGCGCAGCTCCCTCTCTGTGAACGATCGGAGAGGCAGCCACAACTACAGAGACACAGAGCCGACGTCTGCCGGGCCCAGGTGTTCCGTCAACGAGGGGGCACGAGAGGCCCTCGGGGCTGAGGGGCACGGCGGCATCTGGGCCGTGACGTCGGCCAGCCAGGTGCACACGCTTCTCAAGACAATCGCACGCTCAGAACAGGTGCGTTCTGTGGTCTGTTTCACGCGCGCCCCCTCAGCCCCACGGAAAGTTCTTCCGCTGCTGCTCAGACCCCGTGGGCTCGGCTGGCACGTCGCCAGGAGGCTGAGTCACCCCGTGCAGGCGGCACAGCCGACGGCGGGGAGCCACGCCGGGATCCCTCTCACCTCCGCAGGGAAGGACCGCCAGCTGCCCACACACACCCCCCCGCAGCCCAGCGCTCCCCGGCACGGCCGGCCTGGGCCGAGGACGGGCGTCTCGCTGCACCCCGGGGAGATCAAACGTCTGGACGGCTGCCTTCCAGCAGTATCCCGGACGCAGAGCTTGCACAAGCAGGACGGTGTCACTGGGAGAAGGGACTTCTTCTCTGAGGTAACTAGATGTAAAATGTAGTTTTTCAATTAAAACAAAATGCCACCGGAAGATGATCTCCAGGTGACATCGTCAAGGACAAAAGTCAAGGTACGCACCAGAGCACACGCACCTCTGCTGTGATGAAAGAGGGCAAGCAGGGGTGTACAGGTGTGAACGTGCTGATTTTTACAAGAAGAAACACACAACGAACGGCCCGGAAACCAACGAAAATAAACATTCTGAACCCTCCCTACGGATCGGCAGGAGAGAGGGGACAGGTGAAAGGTGTGTGAAGACCCCGTTCTCGTGCCACGGGCAGTCTTCTCGCACAGAGCATGAGCGCCAAACACACAGAACCAAACTGTATCCAACTGGGAACAAAACGCACTGAACAAAGAGCTCCGTCAACGGGGCTGGGATACACGAACCACCACCGAACACCTTAAACCTGGGTTTTACTGTTTAATCTTGAGGCTGATATATGGTAGGACAGGTTAAGTGGATGAACAGGGTTAGGTTATCAGACCCAAGATTTCCATGCAAGGGAGCAGACACAAACACCATTTCCAAGAACTTAGGGGAACCTGCTGTTCTCAGCGATGTGATGGCAAACACCACAGCAGTTCTCTCGAGACCCCAGGAGCGGTGCCCTGGCCAAGCAGTGTGCCGAGACCACCCAGGTGAAGGGAGGGCATGCTCGCTGCCAGCGGGGACAGGGCGGGGCCGTCCCCCAGCACCTGCCCCTGATGCGGAAAGCGGCCACCTCCATATGCCCCTGCACGGCTAACCCATCCGCCGACGCGCAGAAGTTAATCCCAGGGGCCAAGCCCGGCCACATGGGCAGGAGCGATGGCGGAGTGGCCCAGCCACCACGTAAGCCCACCGTGAGAGCCACCCACGAGTTCCCACTGCCACCTGGCATGTTCATACCTGCCAATGGGCCTGCTGCCTCTTCCACACCGTGACCACTTGCCCCACCGGCTACTCCCAGAATGCAGACTCAGCGCACTGTCTGGAAAGTTCTGCCAGCACTCCAGGGGCTCGCCGTCCTATCCCTCCTTGCAGTGGCCTCCCTGACACCCATCTAAACAGCACCCTTCTGCCCACACCCTAGCCTGCCTCACCTGGGGAGCAGACCAGAGCCTCGTGCACACGCCCAGCACCCGCACCTCGTGTCATGTGCCTGGCACATAGCTGGCACGCCTAAGTACACATCTATTAAAAACCACGTAGTTTGCTTAAAGATTTTTACTTACTTGACGGAGAGAGACACAGCGAGAGAGAGAACACAAGCAGGGTGAGCAGCAGAGGCAGAGGGAGAAGCAGGGCTCCTGCCAAGCAGGGAGCCCAATGCAGGGCTCGATCCCAGGATCCCGGGATCATGACCCGAGCCAAAGGCAGATGCTTAACGACTGAGCCACCCAGATGCCCAAAACTACGTAGTTTTTAACTAACCACAATAGTTGAGGACCTAGGAAATTTTAGAAAGGAAGCAACGTATCAGAGACAGTTACAATGATCGCTTGGTGACAAGACTATGGGTTACTCTTCATGTCTTTCCTGGACTCTCTTGTCCT
The DNA here is from genome assembly GCF_963455335.1 of Martes martes. Lineage (NCBI taxonomy): Eukaryota > Metazoa > Chordata > Mammalia > Carnivora > Mustelidae > Martes > Martes martes. The sequence continues at coordinate 1,670,788 of NC_137896.1, read as the reverse complement.
TGTCAAATCTCCTAGGATAAGTGTGCATCACAGCTGTGCCCCTCACCCGCGCTCTCAGTGACGGGGCCCCACGGACACACGGTGAGAAGGTCAGGGGCTCCCTCCCGCTCTTCCCCCGCCCGCGTGGCTCACGTCACTTCGTCCCATCGTCACAGGAGGGTGAGCACAGGACAAGAAGGCGTTTCTAGAGCCAGAGGCCCCATTCACACAACTTTGGTCACCGCACGTGGTGACAACTGTCCTGTGGCATCCGTGGTTCCTGACACTCCCTCGCTGTGCCCCGTCCATTGCTGACACCTGACCACGGGCGCGTAGGTGCGGAGGGGAGCACACGGTGCCTGCGGGTGTGGCTCTGCCCTCGGCTTCCGGGGTCCACGGGGTCTGCGATGGATCCCCCCAGAGAAGGGGGCTGCTGGATTTACTTGAAGGAAAGCAGCTATCTAAAAACCAGACGTTGCTTGCTGGCAGCTCCAGACCATGGCCACTATGAAGCCAGCAGACGTGCAGGGAAAGCTCGGACACAGCCGTGGGCTCGAGCGCACAGCCAGCCCCTGATGGACACTCCACGTCCCCCCCCAAAGACGAGACAGATGCCTCCATCTGAACAGAGCCAACATGGCCCGGACTCAGGTGGTCCCTGGGGGACAATGGCCCTTCTCCACGCAACCCAGCAACCTCTCCTTGATGCACACGGACGCTTGTCTGTGCTCAATCTCGTTGTAAGAAAAGTGAAGACCTGGGACCAGACCTAACCAGCCATCGGTGAGGCCGTTTCCAAGGTGCTCCCAAATGCCAGTCCCAGCGTCTGGCTCCCCCGAACCCCATTTTCAGCAGACACTGACACTTTACACAAACAAACGAGCACTCCCACGGCAGCTCACAACCCCTCCTTCTCCTGAAACAGTGCGCGGCACCCAGGCGGACAGAGAAGGAGGCACCGTGTCCTTTTCTCTGAAATCTAGTTTACGAGGAATCTAGTCTGCCCACTTTAAGTGCACAACCTGAGAGTTTGAGCAAAAGGCACAGTTGTGCAGTCACTACCGCAACCAAGACTTGAATAAATCCCACCAGTTTACAAAGCCCCCTGGCGCCACGCGGCAACACTAGAGCAGGCGACCACCGTGGTTTCCCCTCAGCTTCTCCTGGAGTCTCGCAGAAATGGAGTCGTGCACCCAGCGGTGCCCTGAGCCTGGCTCCTTGCACCTGGTAGAGGGTTTCTAGATCCCTCCGCACAGCCACAGGTGTCAGTCCTCTGGCCCTTTGTATCACTGAGTATGGACTACCGAGTCCTGAGCACTGAGTACGGATGGGCCACAAGCTGTGCAGCTGATGGACGTGTGGATGATTTCCAATTTGGGCTCTTTGTCAGTAAGGCTGCTGCAAACGCCCCCAACAAGTCTCACGTGGACGGACGGGCTGCCCCTCTCGGAGCAGGCTGCTGGCCACGGCAAGTAAACGGCCACGCTCTTTCCTCCTCCGCCCCGCGGCCACCGAGCTCCACGACCCCCACACCCACCGGCAGGACGTGCAGCCCGTCCTCCTGGTTCTGGCTACGTTAGTGGGCGCGGAAGCGATGGGGTCCCCCTGGGGCTGCAGCTTGTGCCTCTCCGACAGCCAACACTGTCAGCCTCCGTTCGCAAGTTTGGGGCCACATTTATCCCTTCTTTTGTGTCTACTCCAACCTTCTGCCCATTCTTAACAGACAGAGCTGCCTGTCTTCTGCCCGCTGAGTGGGGAGAGTTCTCCCCGTGCTCTGCACACAGGCTCTCGCTCAGATACGCCGCTCTGCTGCAGAGCCCGCCTTCTCGTTTAACGTCTGTCAACCAGCGGAAGTTTTCTTTTAATCCTGAGGTCCAGTGCGCCGACCTTTCCCGCTGCGGCCCGGGCTATCTGTGTCTGTGTCTGGGAAATCCACGGTTACGCGATCGGCCCCTGTGACTTCAGTGCAGGTGAGACACACTGCCACTTCTGGGGACTCGCGGCCAGTGTCTGCAGTCCCACAGGGGACAATCCCAGAGCCCGCGCTCTGCTTCTGCGGACGCCCTTCCTCTCCGCAGCGGCGCGCCACGGTGTGAGCGAGCAGGCCCGGGTTCTCGCCTGAGAGTCCACGAGACCACCCAGCAAAGGCCCACCGCGCCTGCCTTACCCCCCACCCCGAAACAGGAGCCCCGCGCAGAAGAGGGAAGCTCCGAGTGTGCATCCAAGAAAAGTAAAGACTGACGAAAGCAGCGCCGGGCGACGTCTTTGCTGGACTCCGTCTGGAAACCACACGCAGAGGCGCGTGGGCGCCAAGGGTCATTCTGACAAAACGGACTCGCAGCGTGGGGGGCAAAATCTTACAAAAGGGACACCTGCTCAAGACACTTCAACCCTCAGCCCTTCCCCTGTGCGGTAAAGGGAGCACTCGTGCCGCCTGACCCCGAAGTGCTTCACTCTGCTTTACAGCAAGTCGGGCTTCCCCATGAGGAAAGCGGGCCCCGGGTCCCGGGTCCCACGGTAAGAGCCCACCGGACTACACAGAGAGGCTATCAAGTTTCGGTCATATGGAAGGTGGTACAGTCACCGGAGCCACAGGCCGCCTGGAGCACCACCAGCACCTAGAACTCCTCACTGGGACCCTCGAACACAGGGGCTGCCCGATTAACACGCATTAGCCGTGATCCTGTTCCCGTGGGACCCCCATATCTAGGGCTGCTCCCAGACCTTTTCTCCCCCTACCTCTACCCTTCTACCAACACTCACCCCCACCCCACCCCAGCCACCCCAACCGTGTTTGGCCGACATGCCCACTCTGTCCCACACGGAGATGCCTCCTCGCTGGTGGGGTCACTTTCCAACACAAATACCACAAGTCCCCCCTGAAAGTCCCCTACAGCCTTGTGGGTCTTGGGCTGAGCCATTTCCCTCCTGCAGGATGCGGCCAACGCCTCCCGGGTACTGGAGCGCACTGGTGCCTGTTCACCTGAACCCCAGACCAAAGAGGGGGCTTGCTTTGGGGAAAGCTGTTGTACCAGAAATCCTTCTCTGAAAGCACTGAACTTGTGCTCAGGGTGGAGAACAGTGGCCGTCTACGGCTGCACTAACTAAGCTCTCCTGGGGCACTGCTAACTGCCCAGGTGACAGCTCCGAGAGCTGACACTTGAGGGCTGGGGGTCCTGTACCGCTAGCCAGCAGCAGAACCCAGCTCTCACGGGAGCCCCACTGGCGGCTGTTACCACCGGAGCCCCCCCCCCGCCACTGACCTTGGCTCAGGAGGACAGCAACATGCAGAACCACCTATGGAGTCAAAGCAGACTTCCCCTCCCTCACAAGGCTCGTCCCCTCCAGCACCCGCCCCCCCAGGCAGCTCTCTGGCCCTCGAGGAAGCCCCTCGCCCCGACTCCCCTGCACAGGCTCACCCTGCTGACTCCAGCAACAGCAATTCTGACCCCCACCTGCCTCAGCTGTGCCATCCAACAGGCCCTGCCTCCAGACACAGCAGTGCTAACACATGTCCCCACTGGGCCACCATCATGACTGGTTTCCAGGCCAGGGAGGGGCAAGTGGACCAGGGTCTCCAGTGGGCAGGGAGGCCCCAGGCAAAGCGCCTCACCAAGCTGAACCTCACCTCCTGCTGGCAAGAAGGCGGTGGGGAGTGCAGGAGACGTGCAGGGCCTAGCCTCGCTGTCCCACCCCAGCAGGCAGAGAACTCACAGGCACTCTTCTGGGTCCCTCCTATGCTCCACCTCCTCCTGTGACCGGTCCCCTGGCCCGTCACCGGCCCTCACACAGGTAATGTCTCTTACCGTCCCCATTCCCCGACTAGACCAAGGCATATTCCTGAGAACACAGAGAGACCTGGATGTGGCAGGACCTTCCTAAGGCTCTCCCTCCACTGACGGCTCTTCCCCAAATACTCCCATTCGTGATAAAAACTCTCTGTAAACCAAGAGAAAAAGAGGAACTCCCTCAACCTGATAAAGATGATCCACAAAGAACTGACAGCACACATCCTACTTACTGGTGAGAAACTCAACGCTTTTCCTCTAAGATGGGAAACACAGCAAGGAAGTCTCCTCCCGCTGCCAGTCCTCCACACGGCACCGGGAGTCCTCGCCAGCACAACACAGGAGAGGAAATAAAAGGGGTATGGATCGGAGAGGAAAAAGCAAAACACTGTCCTTGTTCACAGATCACAGGATCACCGAGGTTAAAAAAAAAAAAAAAAAAAAAAAAAGGAAAAAAATGACAGAAGATGTTCCTGCATCTGAACAGTGGCTACAGTGAGGCTGCAGCACATACAAGGTCCATCTACAAACCCCCATCACGTCCTCACACTAACAACGAGCGGAGACTCTGAAACGAAAATACATTGTCACTTACCCCAGCACCCAAAAACCTAACAAAATACACATAAGATCTATGGAAAGCCAACAAAAAACTCCTAATAAATTAAATCACAGAAAAACTAAACAGAGACATCCAATGTTCATGGATAGGAAGATTTGAAATTGTCAGGGCGGCAGTTCTTCCCAACTCCATCTACGGATGCCCTGCCGTCCCAGTCAACTCCCAGCACGTTACTCTATCGATATTGACAAAGAGATTCTAAAGTTCACACGGGGGGCGCCCGGGTGGCTCCGTCAGTGAAGCGTCTGCCTTCGGCTCAGGTTATGATCCTGGGGTCCTGGGATCAGGCCCTGCAAGGGGCTCCCTGCTCACTGGGGAGTCTACTTCTCCCTCTGCCTCTGCCCCCCACCCCCACTCATGTTCATTCTCTCTCTCTCAAATAAATAAAATCTTTTTAAAATAAAAAAATAATAAAGTTCGCACAGAGAGGAGGCAAGAGACCCAGAGAGCCCAGTCAGTGTGGGAGAAGAGCAGAGCTGGAGGGTGACTACCAATGTGGAGACTTCCCGCAAAGCCACAGCCATCACGTGTGTGTCCCACAGAAGAGACGGGCAGGGCATGGGGCGGGACAGCACCCGGAACAGACCCCATGGAGACCATCAACTGATGTTTGACAAAGCAGCAAAGGCAACACAACAGAGCGGTGACCAGCTCTTCCACAATCGGTGCTGAGCCCACGTGTGGACGTCCACCTGCAGAGAAACGAATCTAGACATGGACTCACACCCTTCAGGAAAATTCACTCAATGTGGGTCCCAGACATCCATGTAAAGTGCAAACTATCAACTCACTCCTAAGTGATAACCCACGAGGAAATCCAAGTGACCTTGGGGATGGCCATGACCTTTCAGACACAAGGCCAAGTCAGATTCCGTGAAGGAGAAAGCTGGTGAGCTAGACCGCGCGAGAATTAGAAATGGCTGGTCTCTGACACACCACCATGAGAGCAAGAAGACGAGCCACAGACCGGGAGAAAACATTTGCCAGAGAAGCATCTGACAAAGGACTGTCACCCAAAATACAGAGAGGACTCTTAGCACCTTGGAACAAGCACACAGACAGCTCAGCTAGAAACCGGGTGGGAGAACGGACAGGCCCCTCCCTGCAGAGGACACACGGACGCAGTCGAGCACCCAAACACGCACTCCCCGTCCGGGTCGTCCGGGACACGCCAGCGCCGACGACAGCTAGACGCCCGCACACCCATCAGAAGGGCCCAGACCCGCCACGCCGATGGCACCCCATGCCGGCCGGGACACGGGACAGTGGGCGCTCTCGCGCGTGGCTGCGGGAACGCCACGTGGCCCGGTGCCTCGGAAGGCAGCTTGGTGTTTTGCTGCAAAACTAAACATACTCTCACCATCAATCCAGCCATCCTGTTTCTTGTTATTTACCCAAAGAAGCTGAAAACTTACATCCACACAAAAAGCTGCACATGGATGTTTACAGCAGCTTTATTCGTAACTGCCAAAACTTGGAAGACGCTCTTCAGTAAAGGAGGGATAAGGACACTGTGGCAGGTCCAGAAAATGTTACGCTACTGATCAGCGATCAAAAGGAATGAGCTCTCAAACAATGAAAAGACAGGGCAGAACCACAGATGTTCATCACTAGGTTAAAGGAGCCAACCTCAAAGGCCATACACTGTGTAACGCCAACCGCGTGACGTCCGGAAAAAGGCACAACTATGGACAATAAAAGGATCAGCGGCTGGCGGGGGTCAGGAGGCGGCGAGGGACGGACAGGTAGAGCACAGAAGACTTTAAGGGCAGTGAAAACACTCTGATACCTGCAATGGCGGACACATGTTTTATGGATTTGCCCAAACCTCCAGAACGTACACGCGGAAATAAAGCTGAGGTAGGGAGCCTGAGTGATGACGAGATAGCAAAGTGCCGGTCCTTGGGTCATAATAAATGTACCTTCTGTTGGGAGATGCTGACAGTGGGGAGGCTGCATGTGGGGGGACAGGGCACGCATGGGGAAATCTCTGTACTTCCCTCTTAATTTTACCGTGAACTTTAAAGTGCTCTAAAAAAATTTAAGTTCTTTACAAACCAACAGCTGCTTTTGCTGGTACCTGGAGATCCAGGGCGGTGCCCCAAACCGCCTTACAGTAGCCCGTGGGTAGCTCGCTGACCAGCAGAATTACCTCCTGTCTCCCTCCCACGCCTCTTCCCCCGCCGAGAGCCCACTAAGCCAAGAGTGAAGGAAGGGACGTGGCACCACACCCCCAACAGAGAGAGCAGAGAGAAAGACAAGGTCCCAGCAGAGGAGAAGGAGGAAAGCAGAGTCAAGAAGGAAGAGCGGGGGGTCTTTCCAGTCCCCCAGGGGCTCACGGCAGGATATCCAAGCTCCAGGCAGTAGAACTAATACCCACAAGATCATCTCCTAAAAAACAGAGAACGTTCCAGCATCAAGAAGTCCCCTGTCTAGTCCCACCCGACCACCATGAGACGAGAGGTCCCGGGGTGCCACGATGGCTCTCCATCCCTCCTTGGTACCATGCTCACACCAGCCAGGGCCAGCAGACCCTCCATCAAAGGCTTCGACAGGACAGAGACCTGTGCATGCGACCGGCCCCACCCTTGATGCGCGGCATCAGTGCTGCACCCCCTGCCAAGAAGCAACCCGGGAAGAACAGGGAGGGGGCCCAGAGCAGGGGGGACACGTGCAAACAAGCCGCCCAGACACAAGAAGATATTCGCGACAAACCGAAAGGAAATTCTGAAAGAGAGAAGAGGCAGGAAATTATTCAGAAGGGAGGAAATTCCCACCGGAATCACAGCACACACTGCCCTCCTCCTGGAGGCCTGGACCTCTGACACGGACCCAAGCCGGCAACGCCGAGCTGACAAGGAGAAGCTCTGCGGTACCTCCTTCCCGGACAGACGAGGCTGGGCCACAGGTGTCTCGGGCTCCAGGGCGGGGGGACAAGAGCTCGCCACACACGGCCCTCCAGGAGCGACTGGACAGCACTCGGGCAGACAGCAGCCCCAAGGACCACGCTGGAGCAGGCCGCGCGGGCTCTGAGAGCTGCTACCTGGGCCCCCCGAGGCCACGTCGCCAGAACTAGCGGATCACAGCACTGCACGGGCTCCACTACCCCGGCGTCCACCCTGCTGAGCCGGTGACCTTCACCCCGGGGAACAGCCTGCGCCTGACCCTCCTCCAGCCCCGCAGGCCACCTGCACCCTGTCAGCCACCTCCGCACGGCCACCTGCTCTCCTGCCAGGGTGAGCCTCTTCCAAGAGAACTCTGCTTTGGGTGTGATCCCGGGACACAGACTCCTTGCGATGACAAAGTGCTTTGTGGCAGTCCGGCCACAGCGCACACCGCCCCACACAAAGCCCGCGGACAGCCGCAGGCCTCCCTGCCCTTCCCAAGAAAGGAGGCAGGAGTGCCACCAGCTCTCCCGTCCCCTCTCTGCCAGCCAGCGGCCCCCACCTGCACTTGCTGCCCCCACCAGGGCAAGCTCTTTCTCTCACCCCCCAGGGAGGCTTGGCCGAGCCACTTCAGCCCCTGCCCTCCCTCGCCCAGGAGGCTGCAGGAACTTGGAGACACGGCCCTCCTGGACCCAGGGTCCCACCACCCCAGGCCCTGTCCTCTCGGCCACCTTCCCTGAGGCCAGACCAGACGCCCCGGCCCCCACTCTCTCCCTCTCTCAACCTCCAGGCCAGTTGCCGGCTCATCTGTAAGTGCACACGGAGGAGCCACGAGCCACGGGCAGCCGCCAAGCACCCAAGGGCGTAGCCACAGGAAAGGGGATGCCAGTGGCTCTGGATGACGAGTCTGAGGACAAGTGGTGGCCTGGAAACACCTAGGCACACAGGGTTAACCGAGCATATTAACGCCGACTTCATCTGTACTTTCACACTTCCTGTCCTTTTGAACCTGCTGCTAGAAACTTCAAATCTGCGTGCGGCGCATGCCACGTTCACACCCGTGCCTGAATAGCACGGATCCAAGATCTCCGATCTTGAGGAAACAAGTCCAGGAACAACAAAAGAAACTGTCCTTACGCTCCATTCACATGGCTCTACACCCCCCAAAACAAGCATCCCCAAACTGTCTGAATACCCCCAAGGTCACTTCCCCACCTCCCACAAAGGTCTGGCCTGCTCCGGCCTCCAGCCTCTGGGGGCCAAAGGCAGCTCCGTCCTCGCCTCCCTAACTGGCCGCCAACACACAACAGGGGAAGGCAGCTCCTTGACGCACTCCTGACCCCCACGGCCGGACAGCCGGTGGGCTCCCCTGCGGGGCGGCCCCCCTTGCCTCACCTGCTCCCCTCCCGTTCCACCTCCAGGTGTCAGAAGGTCCCAGAACAGGGCTCTGGCCTGTCCTCTTTTCTCCTGGCTGTATCGCACCTCCTCCAAACCTGGTGAGCACACTATCCTCATAGTTAAAATAACACCACTCTTTTTCGTTTCTCTTCTTTGTTTCTTAAAAATTTACTTATTTTAGAAAGAAAGAGAGAGCAAGAGAGTGCAGTGCATGGCACGCGGGTAGGGGGAGGGCACAGAAGAGAGAGAACGTCAACCAGACTCTGCAGAAGGCCGGGGCTCAACCTCACGACCCTAAGGTCACGCCCTGAGCCAAGACCAAGAGTCTGCCAGATGCTTAACCGACTGTGCCCCCCAGGCGCCTCCCTCCTTTGTAAAGTCAGCTCTACGCCCCCTGCGGGGCTTGAACTCCCTGCCTGGAGACCGAGAGTCCCATGCTCTAACAACTGAGCCAGCTGACTGCTCCTAAAACATCACCAGTCCTTTAGGGACCAGCCCCCACATTCCTGCCCTGAACCCACTTCTGAGTTTCAGACTCATATCTCAAGTGTCCCCAACCCCGCTTGGATATTCGGTGGACAACGCACGCGTCACATCCAGAACCATGAACCCGCGTCTCCAGACACAGCCTGTGCTCCGAATCTCTCCGGCGCGTGGCCGTGGGCGCAACAGCCCGCCCGCCTCTCCGGAGCGGACCACCTCCCCGGCGGGGGGAGCCCAGGCAGCGCGGGAGGGCCCGGCTCATGAACCACGCAAGAGGGGGTGAGTCCACGTGCTGAGTGCACGCACCAGAATACCACACGGCCCGGGAGGGGAGAGCGGCTTCGAGCGGACGTCCCGAAAGAAGACCCAAGCACGGAGCCTTTCCACGAACTTCAAGTCGGATCAGACACACATTCGGCAACGCTCAGGAAGAGGACACGGGCAGGTGGGAACAGAGAAGAGAAGGCACGCGAGGCGGGTCGGGTGGAGGAGGTGGGGGCTGGACGGTCACATGGGTGCTGGCAGGGTCCCAGCTGCTCTGTGGGTGGTATTCTCAGGTGCTTACGGAACTGCTTAAATGACCACATGAAACAGCCCAGGCAGGGACCAAAGAGCACGAGTGACTCAGTCCCGCGCATCCGAGATCCAGAAATGCAGCCTGTTCCCCATTAGTCGTCCATCGCAATTAATGGCCTTTCAGAGTCATGGCCTGTCTACCGGGTGGACAGACCACAAACGCCTCCAGAAGACTCCCTGACTCACGCCACAGGCAGCCCCGCCACGCGAGCGCCACGCCGACGCTGCGGCTGGCGGAGGAAGGCGGCACAAGCCGGGCTCCCCGCCCTCTGGTGCGCCTGCGTCCTCGGCAAGAGGATGCTGGAGACCGACAGCTGAGCCCGCAGAAAGCCCCGGCTGGACGGGCTCACGACCACCTGCCCCACCGGCAGGACCCACAGAGACAGGCCTCGGCGGGCCACACCCCAGTCCTGAGGAAGCGCCTTGCTCTGCAGCGGGGGTCACAGAGGCCGGGGTCTGGAAGCAGTGCGGGAGCCTGGGCCTGGATGAGGACGTCTTGCGGCCGTCTCTGCCCTGCCCCGCAGCTACCTCTGACACTTGCTCAGACACGGCTTCACACACCTCACGTTCCAGACAGGAACGTGGTCCCCCCCCAGCTTGTCCCTCACTGCAACACCCCACCTTGGCCACCCCGGGACGCCTTGGATCTCTCAGCTCCCCACCTCCACACCGTGCCGCCCACCCTGCCCCTGAACACCTGTCCCTGTGTGCCACGGGCCACCGACACGAAAGTGATCGCAAAACACAATGCAGATTCTAGTGGTGGTGGCCTGCCTAAAAGCCCCGGCGGCTCCCCACCACAGCTGAGAGAAAGTCAGCCACGGCACACCAGGGTCCAGCGGCTCTGTGACCGGGCCCACCCACGTCCCAGGGTCCCTCCAGCTCAGGCCTGAGCACCTGCTGTCTGCCGGCCGGGCACACACGTCTCCTTCTTACTGTGCAGGTGTCTGAGTCTCAGTGCCAGCGCCAACGGCTCGGGAGGGCATCCTGGCGCAGCCAGCAGCACCCTCGCTCACTCAGCCCCTGGGTGCTGCTTATCCCTCCATCGCACTCACCGTGACGACAACACGTGCTCACACTTTGCTTGCTGACTGCCTGCCCCCGGCCCAACTCAAGCACCCCAAGAGCAGGGGCTCAGTTGGCCTCAGGCCCCCCCGGGCTGGAGCCCAGCACCCCCACCCACCTTGCCAACTGGCTCAGCGGCATCCTAAAACGAATAGGCCACAGTCTCGATCAACATCCGTGGGGAAAGGTTTAACCTCACTTAGTCGAAGAAATACACCTTAAAACCAGATACCACCTTCCAAGGAAACTTTAGAATCGAATCACTTTCTAAAAAGTCCTATTTTGGCCACGGTTCTAAAAACCATGGTTTTAAAAAGCGTCAGTGGTTGAGCCCTCAAGAAGGCAATTTGTATCAAAGACTTGAAATGCTCAACCCACCAGACGCACGCAGAGCTGCGCACAAAGACACTCACCTGAGGGTCATTTACAACAGACAAGGGGACACAAGTCCCAGCAGCCACGCACAGGAGCCTGCAGGGAAGCCTCGGCCTGCGACGATGGGGAGCAGCACGAAGAGGGGTGCTTCAAAGACCACCAGGGGCAGGGCACTCGCCACACAGACGGGACCCCGACGATCTGAGTTCGCACAAGTCGGAAGTCCCTCTACACCAAACACAGGCTGAGAGGACGTGGGCCGGACGCAACGAGAGATTATGAGTGACTTTATTTCGTTCTTCGTGGTTTTATTTTCTTCTCAAACTTCCCTTAATGAATAAAACTAATTTTAAATCAGAAAAAAAAGGGTGGAAAAAGAAGTCACTTTCAAGTGACTAATACTTTTCTAACACTCTGCAGCTCCACTAAAACATCAGTCAAGAGCGCCTTCCTCTTCTCTCCCCCGACGTGGGGGAGCGGGGACGCTGCCGAGGCTCGGAGCTCCTACAGGATCAAACTCTGAGCCAAGCGGGCTGGGCCCATTACCTGCTGTGTTCACTAACCCGAAGCGTCTGTCTACGTAAATCCGGATACGGATGATACTAAAAACCACCCAGACGAAGCTCCTGGGTGAAAGGCGTGACAATTCCTTGGAAAGCTCTCTTCGCATGCTGGCCCCACGCACTTCAGCACAAAGGTTAAGAGTGGAAAAGCTGCCTTCCCTCCCCTTTCAGCCCTAATGGTAACACAAGACCGTCCACACGGTATGGCCACCCCACACCCCAGTACCTCCCTCCTTCCCCATGCTCTGGGTCCCATCGGCTGACCCCATGAAGCCTTTCTGTGCTCTGTGGAGTGTCCAGGCCAACATCTGTCACTCTGTCCACAGGACACAGGCCTGGCAGGCCACGCATAGCACCGAGGAGGAGGGCTTAGCTGTCCTGGCCCCTTGTGTCCCACTCTGTCCACTCAACATCCACTCAGACCACTCGCCACCCAAACGAGACCCCGCAGAGCTACAGAACCTTCCTACCACTTTGCTCCTCAGTTCTTAAATCTGACGTCCAATTCGACACAGTCATAAAGAACCGTTTAAGGATTTCCCCAACCTCTAGAGCTGGAAAACATTTCAAAATACGCCCTCTAGGATGCGAGTTCCCCAATGTCAGGGAGAACGCCCCCACTACCTGGTCTCACCCTCCTCATGAGATTAGTAGTCACAGAACTGCTCGCATCCCTCCCCCTGCCCCCTCCCCACAGCCACAGGGACAGACGGACTGACTGGACTGACGGACGCACGGAGAAGGCCAAGAGGACCCACTGGACTCCAACTTCCGGGTAGAAGAAGGAAAGCCCAACTCCACTTCGAAGGCCGGTAGAGGGGCAGAGGGGCTCTGGGCCTCCAGGCCCCGTCCACACCTGGCTCGCACACCCTCACTGGGTGGGGCTCCAGCCACTCACATGCAGGGGCGCCACCAGGCAGGCCGCCGCAGAGGAAAGCCGGACGAGGAATGGGAGTCCGCGCACTTTTCAAATTGAAGGAGGGGCATAAACTGTGGATAATGTTTGTATCTCTTTGTGTCCTGCAGGTTTCAATCCCTTAGCATCGACAGGAAGGATATGTAGGCATCACAAATTGTCATCAGAAGTGTCCACGGCCAGACCACAGACGCACAAAGTTCCCAGTGCGCAAACACAAGTCCACAGAACCTGATCGAGTTCGCGGGGCGTTACGAAGCGCTGACTGTGGGCGGACAGCACTAAAGCCCCGTGTCTGTAGCGCACCAAGCCCCCTACCCAACAGCAGCCTCAGGCCCAGCGGGAAACTACGGTCCCTCCCCCACGGTGCACAGCAGCCAGGGCAGGGGCTCCTGGTGCAAAGTGTCCCTCTCTCCTCCGCTTCTCTTGCTACGCAGGCCTGATGGAATAAGAAGTGTCGGGGGTAAGAGCCCTCAGCGGCCACTGTTTCCCAGGACAAGCAAGAAACCTTACTGTCAACGTGAGAAGGAAAAGCTCTTTTCAGAACTTCACAAATTCCCTAAACCTAAGGCAAGTTTCTCCAGAGTCCTTTTAAATCTCTGCTTCAAGATTTTCAAAAACGGATGCTAATTACGTCTCGATCAACTCACAGACGACTAGCTATTTATAAAGAAGCTTTCTTCAAATGCATCATTCAAAAGGAGGAAAGCTCACGTTTACATGCTGAACCGGGCTTTGGAAGCATCCAAGGAACGACCTTTGTCTGGATTTCAAGGAAACAGACGCATGTGCGCCCCTGCTCTGTCCCACCGCGCTGCTTCCCCTCTAGGGCAGGGTCTGAACTGGGTCAGTCCTGTGCTGCCCGGAGGAGACCCGGTGCCCACCTGCCAGCAACTCTGAGCAGGGGCTTAAGGGCAACTCACACAGCACGACTGAGAGCCGGGCGCTCAACCACCATGGCCCAGAGGCAACAGAACAGTCCCAGGGCCGGGCCCTCTGCCCCCCGGGTTCACGATCATCCACCACCCAGGAAGCAAACACACCAATTTCCTAACACCTCCCTACAGGGCCCTAGCAAGTACACACCTACCTCTCAGGTGGCCAACATGGAAAGTCCTGGACTTCTCAAACTCTAGTAATTCTGCCGGAAGCACACAGCATGCACTGCACCCAAGTACAGTCGGCAGCAAGAGAGGACGGAGACCCCGGAAGGGTCTAAGGGACCCCTTTCCTGCTTACTGCCGACAGATGAGCTCCAAAAGACACCCACGTGTGCCTGAAACACCATGCCACCCCCAGCCACCCACGACAGCTTTGTCCACCCTTACGACGATGCGGACAGTCCTGGGCAAAGCCCAGAGAGAGGGTGAGGAAGGACGGCCGGTCCTCCGAGCCCACAGGGCCGAAGCAAACACTCGGAGAAGCTACCTCTGCCCCACGCCCAGCGGAGCGGCCCAGGGCCGGCGGGGTACGGCTTCCCAACGGCCATTTTTCTTTTTTCTTTACAAATGTCACTGTTACCCAGGCGTGTAAGAAGGAAAACTCTAAGGCCTCTGGCCTGCGCTGCCCCCACAGCTGCGGGACATGTCCCCAGGATCTGTGACCCTCCTGTGACAACCTCGGCAACTTTCTCACTCACGTAACCAGAGCCAGCCACGGCACCAGACTCCCCGGTGACCGAGAACGTGTCTGAGGCTGGTACGGTTCTGATGAGAGTAAAGCCGTCCTCACGCTTCCCTACCTCTACAGCAACATGATGCTTGAAGCCCAGAGAATAACGTCCCGTAACTGGGATAGCATACGCGACGTGAATGAATGCGTAATGAATGCGACGTGACAGCCACGTGTCCCATTCATCCCCGTCAGATCCGCAACGCTTCACGAAACGGGCAGCCCTGCTTTCTAGCTGGGCCACTGAGGCTCCAAGGAAGGAAGGCCGCAGTGCCGTCAAGCAACAAAATCTAAACGTTCAAACACCCCTCGTGCCACAGCGCTGGCTGGCAAGAGCGGCCCGGACCTTCAGCGCGGGGCTCTCCACCTTCCACCGTCCGGCTCCAGGTCAGCCCTCCTGGAACCCGGCCCGCCCCAAACAGCACAGTCGGCCACCACTAGGCTCCTCCTTTCCCTACCGACAAACACCTGCCCTCGTCGTGGGTGGGAACCAACGCCCTGGCCACCTGTCCTTCCAAGCAGGGAGAGGAGCACCGAGAGTGTTCATCTGAAGTGAGGGGCAAGCCCACGTGCCCAGGCCAAGGCATCGACGGTGAGGAAACGGTGCTCTGTCCTAGGAGGAGAACCTACTCTCCAGCCAAAGCTCAGAGTGACACGAGAGCATTCTCTGCAAAAGCAGGACAAACGGACGTACGTTGCCGAAGATGTTCACGTGCCAGGCCAAGAGAGCACCCACGGGGACGAGCATCCGTAACGTAGCATCTATCTGAAAGATTCTCTGAAAACCATTTACGCACATGCTCATTTTGGTGTCATATCGCTTTTTTTCTTCATTCAACTATAATCATAATATTACTTCGATGTTATGACTTCCAAGCTGTGTGAAACTAGTGCTTTCCAGAGTTCTTGGGACAACTGCCTTTGCAGCAAAAATCTCTTCTCCATTCTTGCCATTACCACAGTGGATAAAATTTAGACTCTGGTACCTTCAAACGAGCAAATTAATTACAGTAACATCAACGCTTCTTCACAAAACTGTCCTGACGAAGAATGGACGTTGCTAAAACCAAAGTCCACACGGGCTCATCGTGTGTGGTGAGAGCGGAGAAGGAAGGCCCAGTGCTGACGTCAAGTCAGGCCCCGGTGAGACCTTGGTCCCACCTGTCCCCACCTGGAGCTGCGACCTGCAGGGAGGGGAGGCACGGAGGGGCAAGCCTCTTTCACACACACTCCAACCGCCAGCAGTCCGTGAGCCCAGTGGACACCTCGGGGCAGCCTGCACCGCCCTGCTCGCCCCTAAGCCCTTCCCAAGTGTTTGTGTCTCTGGGCTGTAACGAGAACGAGCTATTGGCCAAGGCTAGTTACTTCTATAAGCCACTCACCTCCTCTTTCTACGTGTTTCTGATGAAAGATCTCAATGAGGAGGAAACATCAAGTAGGGAAACCTAATATTTCCCGACCCAGCATATAACTAGAGTATTTATATTCTGTCCTTTTGGTTTTCAGAATTATACTACCTAAAAGAGAACTTTGTCTCAGGGTCGAACTTTTTACTTTTTTTTTTTTTGCTTCTGCTGTTATAAAAACGAGGTGAGGTAACTGATCAGAGTTCCCCATCAGTGGAGATCAGGGGGTGGGGGGCAATGAAGACAAGGATATAAATCTTTTCCATTCTAGAGGACATCTGTCACCCAAAAGTCAACATGGGCTGCTCTCTGCTCTTAAATATGGGGGACTTAACACAAACACTCGTGACAACTCTTGCAAAGAGTTGGTATGTTTACAGTTTTTTTCAAGGAGTTGTCTGCTTGTCACACAAAGACATCTCTAATGGTGACGTTACAACAGAAGACGAAAGTGAGTCCAGGGTCACCCACGACGAAGATGGCAGAGACGCCCTTTTCCAACCACAGCTTCCTCCCCCGCCCCTGGCAGAAATAAGAAGGGGGCTTCACCCACACAAAGGCTCAGACCCAGGGGATCCAGCCAACCCCAACAGGCATCGCACAGGCCCTGGAAAGTCAGGCCAAGCCAGGCCAGGCGCCCCCCTCTCCAGCTACTGAGGAGCTCACACCAGTTTTAAATAACAAAACAAAAGTACAGCACGGGGAAACGGTCTTTGCTCTGAGTAAGGCAAGTGCGGACCCGTGCGGGACCACCCAAAAGGCGTTTTTGCAGATAGAGGGAGAATATTTTGACATTTTACATCATACATTACAACCATGAGTTCCCTTTCTCTAAGGTTACTACAGATCAGCCATATTCTCCACTGACGATCAAGATACACATAAGGAGCGAAACAGAACCTTCAACAAAACACCATGACAACCTAAAAAACAAACCAAATGCGTCCTAAGGGGCATCTCAGCACCTCGCCGGCAACTTGTCTGACGTCCCCTTTCTCCCTCAGAGCGTGGCAACCCCCACGAGCACCCCCAGAAGGCAGGCTGGGCGCCGGCTTTCCCACCCCTACCCCCATCAAAACCTCCCCTGCAAGCGCTGCCACCGGGCCGGGCCTCATGTGCTCACCTCTCCTTCCGAAGACACTGGCATTCGGTCAAGGTGACCAGCGGCTCCGCTCCAGGCATCCCTGGGGCCTCGGGCAGCGCTGCTCCCACCCCCCCGCCACCCGATCACTAGATCACTAGACAGCGACGGAGGAGCGCTCGGAAAACTCAGCACCAGCAGTGCAGGCAGCTGAGGTGGGGAGGATGGAAGAGGACTTGGGGCGCCTCGACTTGCTGAAGCGTCTCTCTGCTTGGGAATCCCCAAACAAAGCAGCATGACCTGGGATGCTGTGGGGGGCCTTGGGCTGTCAGACCTGAAGAACCCTAACCAACTGTCCAGCTGACACGGGAGACCAAGAGCGCGCCTGGGCTGTGGACCGCGGGGCAGCATGTCACCAGGCCCCGGCAGCACCGCGGAGAGGTCCACTGATCCCCCTGGAGGGGGCGAAGCACAGCAGCTGGGCACCCACCCTTTCACCGGGACGCCCGCAGGAAGCCGGCGGCACAGTGCGGGGGCAAGGACGGGACCGGGAAGGGTGTGTGCCCCAGGATCCCTCCAGGGCTCACCTGGGATCTCTGCCATCCTGGTGTAAGCCGGGAAGCGGAAGCTTTCCACGCCGACTTGCCCAGCCACAAGAAGGAGTGTCACTACTCGGCCTGACCTCACGGTGGGGCGGGGAGGGGGGAGGAGGGGGGCCTAGCCCTCCAGCACAGCCCAGGGCAACACAGGAGCAGCAAAGTTCAGTGAGGACACAGGCCATGACACAACCGGCCCCAAAAACCAGGAGGCGGAGCACCAAACAGAGAGAAGCACGGACGCGGGCTATACAACCCGGCAAGCTGTGCCCCTGGAGGCCGGCGGCCACGGCTCTCCGCCGCGGGGGGAGGGGAGGGGAGGAGAAAGGAGAGGAGAGGAGGGGAGGGAGAAGGGAGGGGAGGAGCGGGCAGGGGCACACGCGGCCAGGAAAGGAGCTGCTGCACTGTGGGAGCCCAGAAACTTTGCAGTGCCCAGAGCGAGCCGAAGCCCAGCGCTGCCCGAGGAAGGGGGCCCCGCGGCCGCGGCCCCCCACGGGCGCGCGCGCACTCACACTCGCACACACTCTCTCCCGCACCCGGCAGGGGAGCGCCCCCGCCCCCGCTCCCTCGCGGCAGGCCCGCGCGAGAGCCGTGACCTCAGCGCCCTGCCAGCCCCACAACTTCCTGGACGCCCGGCGGGGGCGGCCAGGCCCGCCCGACGCGGCCACTCACCTGGGGGCAGCTGGAAGTTCTGGATGTTGGTCGGGTTCTGAGGCGGCTGCGGCAGGCGGGGGGCGAGGACCGTGGGCGTCAGCGTGGCCCGGATCCCGCCGCTGGTGGCCGACGGCGTCCTCGGCAGGCTCTGGGGCCCCGCGCTGGCCGAGCCCTTGGGCAGCCCGGTGGGGGTGCCGGGGGCCGGCGGCGGCGGCGGCGGCGGCAGTCCAGCGGCGGCGGCGGCGGGCAGCGCCCCTTGCATAGTTGGCCCGAGGATCATGCCGGCCCCCGCGCCGGCCGGGCAGCTGGCCGCCAGGGCCTGCGGCGGCGCGGGCGCCGGCTGCACCGCCGTCTTGGGCGAGTCGGCCTTGGCCACCTGCGCGGGCGCGGCGGCGGCGGCGGCGGCGGCGGGCCCGGGCTGACTGTTGGCGGCGGGCGGCGGGGCGGGCGCGGGCGCGGGGGCCGGGGCGGGCGCGGGGGCCGGGGCCGGGGCGGGCGCGGGGGCCGGGGCGGGCGCGAGGGCGGGCGCGGGCGCGGCGCTGCCCCCGTTCTGCGCGGCCGCCGGGGCTCCGGCCGGGGGGCCGGGCGGCCGGGCCAGGCTGGCGGCGGCGGGCGGCGGCGGCGGCGGCGGGGCGGCGGCGGCGGCGGCGGCGGGGGGCGCGGCGGGCGCGGCGGGCGCGGGGGGCGCGGGCGGCGAGGGGGCGCGGGGCGCGGGCGCGGCGGGGGCGCCGAGGAAGGGCGGCGTCTGGATGACAGTGGCGGCGGCGGCGGCGGGCTTGGGCGGCGGCGCGGGGGGCGCGGGCCCGTTGTGGAGCAGGCTGACAGCAGGTGCGGCGGCGGCGCGGAGCGAGGTCCCCAGCGCGGCGCTCCCATTCAAAGTTTGCGCGGCGCCGGGGCCGCCGGGCGGGCCGTTGCGGGCGGCGGGCTGGGCGGCGGGCGCGGCCGCGGCCCCCGGCGCGCAGGCCCCGGTCCCGGGCCCGGCCCCCACGCCCGCGCCGGCCTCGAGTGCGCTCAGCTTCGCGGCGGGCCCTGCGGGGACACACGGGGCGGCGCGGTGAGGACGCGGGCCCGGCCGGCGCCCGCCCGCGCTCAGGCCGCGCCGCGCTCTACCTGCGGGGGGCGGCTCCGGCGCCGCTGCGGGCGCGCCCTCGGCCGGCACGGCCGCTCCGGCTCCGACATGGTTCCCGAGCGCGCCGGCGGCCGCGGCCCGCGCCTCGGGCGCGCGGGGCGCGAGGTGGTGGTGGTGGGCCGCGCTGGCCGCCAGCTGCGACTCGAGCGAGCCCACCAGGTCGCTCACCACTTTCTCGTCCACCTCGCTGTTGAAGAAGACCTCGTCCAGCAGATCCGAGCCCGCCGCCATCTTTCCTCCTCGGCCCGCCGCCGCCGCCGCTCGCCGGCGCTGGGCGGGGAGGAGGCTCCGCGCGGGCGGGCGGGCGGGCGGGCGAGCGGGCGGGCGGGCGCGGGCGGGGGGCGGCGCGCGCCTGCGGGGCGGGGGCGGCGGCCGGGCGGGCGGGGGGCGGCCGGCGGGGGGGGGGTGGGGGAGGGCGGTGGCGGGCTGGTGCGCAGGCGCGGCGGCGCGCCCGCCCCCGCCCGCCGCCCGGCGCGCCGCCATTGGCCGCGGCGCCCCCCGCCCGGCCGCCCGGTGCCTCCCCATTGGTCGCGGCGCGTGCTTAAAAGGTGCGGCCAATGGCTGCGAGCGGCAGAGGCCGGGGCGCGGGCGGGCGGCCGGGGCGCGGCGGGGGAGCGGGCGGGCGGCCCCGGGCCGGCGGGCCGCGGGGGTGCGGGCGGGAGGTCGGCAGGGGCGCGGCGGGCGGGGCCCGCGGCCCGTGCCCGCTGGGGGCCGCGGCGGCGACTCTCTCTTTGTCTGCGCTCGCTCCAAAATGGCTGCGGCCAGAGCGGACCGGAGCGCCGGGCGGGCGAGGGAGGGAGGCCGTGCCCCCGAGGCCCGTCCGTGCCGCCGCCATCGCGGGCCTGCGGCCGGGGCAGGGCGCAGGGGGGCCGGCGTCGGCGCCACGGTCGCGGGCGGGCCGGGCCTCGCCGACACCGGGCCTCGCGGCGTCGGTGCGCGGCTGCCGGGCGAGGCGGTGCGCCCCGCGCGTCCCCGTTCCCGCGCCCTGCGGCGGCCCGAGCGTCCCGGGAGCGGGTCGGGCGGCTCGGCCCCCGTCCCCCGCGCCCGAAAGTCAGCGCCTGCGGCGCGGCTAGTCCGGAGTCGGGAGCGGCCCGGGGCGCACGGGCTCTCGTCTTCCGGTTTCCTCTCCTCCCTTTGACCGAGTGCGGGGCCTGGCGCCCTGTGCGCCCGCGCCTCCGCCGCGGAACGGGCTCAGGTACTGTCCTCTCCGGGCGGGTGGCCGCGAGTCTGCTCAGGACCCAGAGACGGTGCCCCGGGACGCGCGGAGGGGCTGCCCCGTCCCCTTCTCTGGGGACAGCCGCGGCCTCGGGGCAGCGGGGCCGGCCCCGCAGCGCCCGCGGACGCGGGTCCCACACACCGGGCCGGGACTCTGGACCCGAGCTCCGCGCGCGGAGCGGCGGGGCGCGCAGGGCGCGAGCGGGCGGGGGGCTGGGGCCCGCGGCACCCGCGCCGCGTCCTCTCCTGCGTGGGCGGGGGGCTGGCTTTCAAACAATGGCAGAAACGTGGAATATGTGTCAGATCGGAGTCTTTAAACGCTGACGACTAGGTAGAAAATTTTAAAGGAAACCACGTAAAAGCATTGGCAGGCGGACTCCATCCCCCCGCCCGCCCCCAGCGTGACGACATCGGTGTCGGGGCCCCCTTCGTCTACGCCCTCCGAGCGCTCACCCTGGAGTGGGAGTAGAAAAGCCGCGGTGCGGGTAGGAAGCGGAAGGCAGATTCGGGTCCCGTGACCCGCAAGGGCGGCAGGGGGATCCCCACTGTCGGGTCGCCCCGGCTGCATTCCTGACAGCTTCCCTAAAGGACGTTGGCAGTGGCGCGTGAGGGTGTTCCGACCAGTCCACCCGGCCCGGCTTCCTGGTTTCCCGAGGGCCTGCCAGGACCCCTGCAACCCAGGGCGTCCCCCCCCGCCCCAGCCTCCGTTCAGCCTGCAGCCTTGGGTGCACGCCACCACCGTACATTGCTCTCTGCGCCAGGCCTGCTCCCCACCTGGCCACTGACGTCACCCCCAGTGTGCTGCAGGGCACCCACCAGTGCAAGAGGAAGCGTGGGAGGTTAAGTCTGCGCCCCCACCCCGGAAAAGAGGGGAGCTGCAGGGGAGGAGGAGGAGGCCGCTCCGCATCGGTGCGGGCCAGAACCCTGCCCACCTTGAGAGTCCACTGGGCATGGAAGCCATGGGGCTCCTCCCCGCCTCCGAAAGGAAGGAGGGGACGGGCTCCCAACCTGCGTCCCTGGCTCACCCTGAGGACCGGGGGCATTTTCTTGGGATATCTGTACAGTTTGACTCGTGCCACAAGGAGTTAGGACTTCCGCAGCTTGAAAGAGACCTCCGACCTCGCGTAAACAAAAGGGGACAATGCAAATGAGTGCAAGTATAAAGACCATGTTTAAACATGGGAGGACACTTGCCGGGAGAATGGCGGGACCCAAAACAACAGCCTCGCCACCTGCCACGCCACGAGTGTGCAGGACCGCAGGTGAAAGGAAAGGCAGCTGCCCGGGCCGTCAGCCGCGGGGGCCTTTTCAGTCTCTTATCAAACGGTACGTTGTCTTTTCAATAAAACAGACAGAGCCTCAGACATGCTCTCTTACATATAAAAGTAAACATAACCAAGACCACAATTTCAGTGTTGGTCTGGCGGTGTGGAAGACACGCAGCGTTTGCCGTATCACCTCTGCTTTTGTTGTCTGCCTGGAATACTACAGGATGAAACATTTTCAAAAAAGACCTGCCGGTGGCTGGCAGCTGGTGGCCCGGGCCCAGCTGCCGGAGTCCTGTTTGACGGGTGGCTTCCCACCCAAGCCGACAGTGCTCCTCAGCACGGCGGACCCCACGGGACGTGGCCCTCATCGAGAACAGATCCACACCCCAGGGTCCAACTCACGAACCCACAACTGATCCATACGTGCAGGCGCGTCCCTCTCTTTGGGCCGTCAACGTTATCATAAACAGCGACCTCAGAAACAACAAAATTTATTCTCTCAGCTCTAGAAGCCACGAGTCCGGAATCAAGGTATGCGCAGGGTCCTTCCTGCCCCTTCCTCTTCTGGTGCCTCCGGACATCCTGGGCTTGAGCCACATCCCTCCAGTCAGCCCCTCTGTGGTCAGTCACAGGGCTTCTCCACGTGTCTCTGCGCCTTTCATCTTTTGAGGACACGGCTCACTGGACTTTGGGCCACCCTAAATTCAAAATGGTCTCATCTTGGGGCACCTGGATGGCTCAGTGGGTTAAGCCTCTGCCTTCGGCTCGGGTCATGGTCTCAGGGTCCTGGGATCGAGTCCTACATCGGGCTCTCTGCTCTGCAGGGAGCCTGCTTCCCCCTCTCTCTCTGCCTGCCTCTCTACCTACTTGTGATCTCTGTCTGTCCAATAAATAAATAAAATCTTAAAAAAAAAATGGGGGGGCCCCTGGGCGGCTCAAGTCAGTTAAGCGGCCACCTTCAGCTCGGGTCACGATCCTGGCATCCTGGAATCAAGCCCCACTTCGGGCTCCCCACTCAGCGGGGAATCTGCTTCTCACTCCTGCTCTTGTGTTCCTGCTCTCTCTCTCTCTACCTCTCAAATAAATAAAACCTTAAAAAAAAGTCTCATCAACACACTTAACTACACATGCAAAGTCCGCATTTCCGAATAATGTCACATGCTAAGGTTCTGGGTGGATGTCCATTTTGGGGGGGCAGTTCAACCCAATACGACATATGACCAGTTTGTCCACTTATGGAGGGAAGAATTTCTAGATAAATCAGAAGGCAGTCATCAGCCTGATCAGCCACTTAGCCCCAGAACAGTAGCCCAAGACCTGATGAATCTGGAGTGGAATTCACCAGTCCAGGCTGCCCCTCCCTGTTCTGCCCGGAAAAGAAAGTGTGTGGTGAAACCCGCCCAGGGGCCGCCGGTAATAAGCAAACTGACAGACCGAGCTCCCCACGCAGGACCAAGCCCCTGGGGCAGTGGAGGGGATGAAGCTTAGGAAGGTTGTCAGCAGCCCGAGGTCTCTCCTGGTGGGGACGGAAACCAGAGACTCGGACCCGAACGCTGACAGAGCCGCGATGCTCTTTTCTGGCTGCCAAAGCTGCCCAAGCCCATCCTACACCAATTAGATGCCCGCGCCTAAGCTAGAGTCAGAGTCAGGCCTGCCTCCTCGGAGACTGACCCAGATCCGCTGGATGCGGGCTGTCTGCACACTCTGGAATGACTCATTTACAACAGCTTCTTGGCTGACTCCCACAAACAGCTAACTACAGCCGTCACGGGTGGCTTTAGTTTTGTTGTCCACCTGGAATACTGTCTGCAACAGTTTAGCTCAGAGAGGAGCTTACTTCAAAGTTCGGGTGGGAACTCTGAGGTCAGCCTTCCTGTGACGTCTCCCTCGCCCCCCGAAAGTGCAAGCGAGAAGCAGCCTTACTATCAGCCAGAGGAGCCTGGGGGTGTCCTGAGTCCCCTTACCCGGAGAGGCGTGATGCTGCCAAGCTCCGTTTTCTCAGCGTCATGCCCATCAGATGGTTTTTCAGGGGGAACCGCTTAGTGCTCTGGTTAATTCCGAACATAATTTGGCCCTCACTCAGCTTATAAAGCCCAAGCCTCAACCCTTGAAAATCTGCCTTCTCGAAAACCTTAGCTTCATTGCAGTTGCCCTGGGAGAGGCACCAAACCATAGGTTTGGTCACTGGACACATTTATTTCGTTAGCATTAATTGTCTGGACAAGATCCATAAAGCTAAGATTTTAGGGACTGACCACTAAGTGCCAGGTAAGATGTTAAAAAAAAAAAAAAACACTTTAAAAATGATACCATTTACAAGAGCCTCAAACAACCAAACACCTCAATGGTGTTCTGTTGGTAAAACCAACAGAACAGCATAAGAGCGATGCACAGAAAACTCTAGAACGTGACTGAGAGAAATTCCAGGAAAGTAAGTACACGGAGGGATACGCAAAATTCAAGAATTAGAAACCTCACTCTTGTAAAACTGTCATTTCTTCCCAACATGATCTAGAGATTTGATTCAAACCAGGTTTTAAAATCCCAACAGGGTTTTTTTTTTTTTCATAGAAACCAAAAGCTGGGCTTTCATTTCATGTGGGAGAGCGGCCTCCTATTGAACTGACCTTCCCAAAGCACCGTGAGCTCCGGACAAAATCCAAAACGACACTGTCTGCAGCAGCCAGAGAGAGCGAGGGGCGGGCGGACGCCGGAGAAGGGAGCTGCGGGTTCGGCCACTTTGAGCCTACAGACGGGCCGCGGGCCGCACCACACTGGGCAGATTAAACACCTGAGTCCTTCCGGCCGGAGCTGCTGGGAGACAGATTAGGCAATGACAGTCTCTGGGAAGTATGGGGCATCCCAGAAGGGAAGCAGCGAGAGAAGGGGAGGCCCCAATTCTGTTATAAACTGGTCCGAATCTCCAGGTGACACTGATCGCATGCCTGGGTCAGACTCTAAGCAACTGGGCTAAGAATAAGGAACCAAGTTGAAGTTTGACGTGAGATCAGAGCAGCCATCTGTGGGACAGTGCCCGCAGCCTGAGCTCCGCCAAGTCTTAGGCGGACACCAGCACGAACACGAAATAACAAAACCCGCTCAGAAGACATGCACGTATGCGTCCAAACAAAGTCCACAGAAAACAACATTCGACCCACCCAAGAGACAATCCAAAATTGCTCGATATACAAAGAAAATGAGAACATTAGCCATTCTCAAGCAAAAAAGGGTGATAGAGATTGATCCCTGCCCTGACCCAGGTGATGGAATTAACAAACAAGGATTTTATCTTTTTTAAAGATTTTATTTATTTATTTGTGTGTATGAGAGAGAGCGTGCATGCAAGAAGGGGGAGGGCCCGAGGGAGAAGCAGGCCACCCACGGAGCAGGGAGCCCAACTCAGGACCCGATCCCAGGACTCCAGGATCATAACCCGAGGCGAAAGCAGATGCCCAACCAACTTAGCCATCCCGGCACCCAGCAAACAAGGATTTTCAGGTGCTTATGATAACTATAATCACTGATGTCAAGGAAAAGATGCTTTTCATGAGTGACAAGACTTTTTAAAACCACACCAGAGAACTACAAACTATATTTAAAAAATGGGAATTCTAGAACTGAAAATTACATCAATATAGAATTAACTGAATGGTCCTAACAGAAGAGTGAATGACAGAGGAGTGACGAGGAAACCTGAAGATATTTCAGTGGAATTTATTCAACTTGGAAAAGCAAGAGTGGGAGTAAGTCAAAGAGCTCAAGGATATGAGGAACAATTTCAAAGGTCCACATGTGTGTGACTGAAATCACAAAATGAGAGGTAAAAGGATAGGGCAGGAAAAAGTACATGAAAAAAATAATTTCTAGAATTTTCTGTATTTGTTAAGAGACATGAATCTACATACTTGCAGAAGTTCCACCATCCCCATCTACGATAAACTCAAAAGAAAACCAGGTATAGGCACACTGTGGTCAAACTGTTGGAAGCCACATACAAAGTTAAAAACCTTATGAGTAGCCTAGAAAGATGACACTCGTCATCCAGGAACAATACACTGATTTTAATGACTTCTCATCAGAAACTATGGAGGCCAGAAGAGAGTGGAACAACATCTTGAAAGAACGGAAGGAAAGTCTGTCAACACATCTGTAGAATATCCAATCAGCTTCCAAGATTGAGAGCAAAGAAATGTATTTTACTATAAAAGAAGATTGAAAGAATTCCTACCAACAGACCCGTACTACGGGAAACACGGAACAGGAGACTCTTCAGGCCGAAGGAAAATGATACCAGGTAGAAACTCGATCATCAGTAAAGCATGAAGGCTCTCAGACATGACCCATACCTGAGTAAATGGTAGAGTGCTCTCCTCTGAATTCCTCTCGAATCTATACGTCAGTGTAAAGCAACGATTCTAACATTGAACCGTGGGGTTCTCGTTGCGTGCAGATGTGATACACACAACTATAGCGGAGGATGGGCCCGTGACACTGACAGGCTCTACATTTAGTGTGCGTCCAGGGCCATGTTGGTGCACAGAAGACTATGCACTGTGATCCCTAAAGCAATCACCAAAACAAACAAAAACACACAAAGGAGTATACCGAGAAATCCAACAAATAACTAAAACAAAATGGTAAAAAAAAAAAATGCTCAAATAATCCAAAAGATAGTGAAAGAGGACATTTGAAAAGGAACAAACATAAACAAATAGATTATAGACTTAAATCCCACTAAATCAATCATCGTATTAAGTGTTAAGCATTAAGCACCTCAATTAAAAGGATATAAAACGAAGACTGTGCCATATGCTATTTTCCAGGGAGGCACTTTTAAAAATATGTCATGGTAACAGTAAGCTTGCCAAGGCTGGGGGAGCTGCGTTGACACCAGATGAAACAGACTTCCACAGAGCGTTGTCAGGGAGAAAGGGGGGCTGCCCAGCGAACAATGGGTAGTTCATCAAAAAGACAAAAATCGCAAATCAGGGGGCGCCTGGGTGGCTCAGTGGGTTAAAGCCTCTGCCTCCGGCTTAGGTCATGATCCCGGGGTCCGGGGATTGAGCCCCGCATTGGGCTCTCTGCTCCAAGGGGAGCCTGCTTCCTCCTCTCTCTGCCTGCCTTTCTGCCTACTTGAGATCTCTGTCTGTCAAATAAATAAGTAAATAAATCTTTTTTAAAACGTTGTAAATCAGTATCATAACAGCTTCAGAGTGTGTGAAACAAAAACTGGCAGAATTACAGTAATAGATAATTCGACAATGATGTTGGAAGTTAGACATCGACTCTCAACACTGCGCAGAACAGATGAACGAAAAACTCAGTCAAGACACAAATGACGTGAACTGTCTTGACGTAGTCTTTGCCAAACACACCCAACACATTCTTTTCTATTGTACACGGTACGTTCAACAAGATAAACCAAACACTGGGCTGTCAAATTAAGTCGCAATAAATTTAAAAGGACTGAAATCATACAGAATATATGTTCTCCACTGGAATCAAATTAGAACCAGTAACAACAACATAGCTGTGGAAAGCCCAAACATTTGGAAATATCTCATTAACCCCTGGATCAAAAAAAAAATCGCAAGGGAAATTTGAAAATATTTTGGACTGAATTTCACTGAAAATGCAGCATATCAAAATGCGTGGGCTGCAAACCCATACAATGCATTGTTTATAACGCTCCTGTCAGAAACTGACGCGTTAATCCTAAAATTCATACGGAAATGCAAAAGGTCAAACATGGCCGAGGTAATCCCGAAGGAAAGCAGAGCTGGAGGGTTTGTGCTGGCGCCTGTCCAGCCACTGCGGTAACTGAGACAGTGGGTGTGGGGATGATGGGTAAGCAGACCAACCAAAGGGAGCAGCATTCCAGGAAAAAATCCCACGCGTACGTCAGCCGACTTACAACAAAGTAGGCAATGACATGGCGAGGAAAAGATTCTTTTTTTTTTTTTTTTTGCAATTGGCAACTGCGATTTTTTTTTGCAATTTTTTTGCAAAAAATTGCAAAAAATCTTTTTGCAATTGGCACTTGATCAATTCGTTGCCCAGAAGGATGAAAAATGAATTTTGACCCAAACCTCACACCATACGGAAAAACCAATTCCAGCTGAACTGAAGATCTAAATGTAAAAGGTAAAATACTAAACTTTTGGAAAGAAACATGCTTATTATCATCTTGGAGTAAGGTTTTTTTTTGTTTTTTTTTTTTTAATAAGTGTCCAAAGCCCTAAACTCTATAACGTAAAAAACTGATAAATTGAACCATGTTACGAACGTCTTATCAAAAGACACCGCTGGGAGAATGGGAAGTAGCCGACCAAATGGGAAAAGATGTGAACAATAAGGGGAGATGGACAGAAGACTGGAGAGGCGCATCACCCCTGACAGACACAGAGGAAGACCGGGGTGGGAGAGGTGCTCGGCCTCCTGGGTCACCAGGGAAATGCAGATTAAGCCCCCTGCAGACCCCCCCCCCGCCAAGGAAGACCAAACTCAAAAGGGCTGACACTACCTAGTTGGCGAGGAGGAGTGGCATCTGCTGATACAAAGCTGCCAGGCAGTCTCGACAGAGCCGCGTGCTGGCCCAGCCCGGCCGGGCCCAGCAGTTCTCCCCGACACGTGCCCTACAGGACGGGTCCTGTGTGCACCAGGGGCAGTTGTTTCCAGTCCCCTGGGTTGGAAACAACCCAACGTTCCAACAACAACGGTAAAATGGTTAAAGACATGGCGGTGTCTTCACACAACGGCATTCAACGGGTGTGTCTGGTTTGAGAGAATGTGTTGATGTGTGTAGTTTTTTTTGTAAATGTCACACTTGAGTGAAAGTCAATGAGGGAATTCGTCAGAGTCATCTGTGCGTACTCAGCTTTCTGAGCTGGGAAGCCTGAAACAGACCCCTCACCCCCTAAGAGGACACCTGAGCCCGGAGATGGCAAGTGACTTGGCTAAGGCCACCAGGAAATGGGAGAGCATGGGCCAAAACCCAGGTTTCCTGAGTTCCCAGCCCGGACTCTCCCCAGTACAACAAGCCACTCTCAACAACATCCTCTTTTTTTTTTTTAATTTCCTCTGGTTTGGGTTAAAAAAAAAAACAAACAGGGGCACCTGGGTGGCTCAGTGGGTTAAAACTTCTGCCTTCGGGTCATGATCCCAGAGTCCAGGCATCGAGCCCCGCATTGGGCTCTTTGCTCAGCGGGGAGTCTGCTTCCTCCTCTCTCTCTGTCTGCCTCTCTGCCTACTTGTGATTTCTGTCTGTCAAATAAATAAATAAAATCTTTAAAAAAAAACATAAAATTTACCATCCTAACCATTTTTAAAAGTGTACGGTTCAGTACTGTTAAGAATTATTTGCATCGTTGTGCAACAAATCTCCAGAACTTTCCCGCCTTTTCAAACTGAAACCCCACAGCATTAGACAGCTCCCCATTTCCCTGCCCTCAGTCCCCGGTAGCCACCGCTTTGCTCTCCGTCCTGCTGATCTCGACTCCTCTAAGGGCTCTCACGGAAGTGGAATCAGGCAGTATATGTCCTTTTATGACTGGCTTATGTCACTGGGCATAATGTCCTCCGGGTTCGCCCGTGTTGTAGCAGGGGTCAGAATGTCCTTCCTCTTTAAGGCCGAACACACTCCAGTGTCCGGACAGACCACATTCTATGTGTCCTCTCGTCCGCCAGTGGACGCCTGGGGACTTGCTCCTCCTGGTTGCGGGGAGTAATGCTGCTGTGGACGTGGGCAAGTGTCTCTTTGAGGCCCTGTTCTCAGGCGTCTTGGGTATAAACCCAGAGGTGGTCTTATCCGCTCTCTTAGGGTATTTTCTACTCGTGGGTTTTACCACTTTAACCACATTGTGAGGTCCTGGAAGTCAGGGAGCAATAGTCTGTCGCCAGGGTCCTTGGTGTATAAACCAAGAAGACGCCTGGGGCTGGAAACCGGACCCTGGTTGAAAGTGTCTGCTGCAGGTGGACCCTGGGTTGAGACCCCCGTCCCACACAGCCAGGCATGCCCCCCCCCACCCTGGGGAACTAAAGCCAAAGGCACCCAGGCTCGGGGACAGGCGCTGAGCCAGGCGGGGGTGGAAGGCAACTGAGTGAGCGTCCTCGTACGGACAGCGCTCAAGGAGGTTCCTGGGGCTCACAGGTGCTGGTTCAACGCCGCTCCTCAGGCTGGATCCTCAGGTGGGGCCTCACTTCCTCACTGTTCCTTGAAAGACAGGCTGTGATACGTCCACTCCTGCACACGCATGACACATTTGGCATTTAAGAAGTAAACAAAACACACACGCAGACCCACCTGGTGCGCGGACCTGCACAGGTGAGCCCTCAGGGGCGCCCCGCCTCTCAGGGACTTCTGTCCACGGGATTGGGAGGGACCCCGTTGCCTACATCCTACAAAGCTCATGGCGACGGTCTCCCACTCGCTGCTCGAACACAAAGATGCCCACGCTTGCCGTCTTTTCCCTCAGGATTCCTAACGTTGGGGAAGGACTGGAACGAGCCGTTTGCTCTTCTCTTGGGAAGCCAAAGTGAGTAGCGTGTGTCCGGAGCATGATGCTGGAGTCACGGGCAAGCCGGCGAGTCTCTTCCTCAGGGGGCGAAGCTTGTCTTCTCACGCGTTAGCGCTTTCTCCAGGTTCACACCACGACATTCCCACTCCACGCAGGCGGGCTCTACGACTCAGAAACAGCAAAATTAACATCCTGCCCCGGGAGCCCTACGTGCGGTTCTTCTTTTTAAGGCTTTATTATTTGACAGAGAGAGACAGAGCGAGAGAGGGGACACAAGCAGGGGGAGTGGGAGAGGGAGAAGCAGGTTCCCCGCGGAGCAGAGAGCCCGATGCGGGGCTCGATCCCGGGACCCTGAGCCCAAGGCAGAGGCTTAACGACTGAGCCCCCCAGGCGCCCCCCACGTGCAGTGTTTAGAGCTCTTACAGCAGACCGACAGCCCAGCTTGCAGTGGACAGAGGTTAAGTGTTCTCGTTACGAACCCAACACCCCCCCGACCCTCCGGAGTGACACTGGTCTGTGTGAGAAAGAGCCAAAGCACATTCTCGAGACAGAAAACAGGACCTGGAGACTGGAAGGAGGCGCTCGCCGCACGCTCCGAACCCAGGGGTCGCCAGGACCATAGGTGACTACGCCGCGTGGGCCAGCCCCAGCCCCAGGCCTCAGCGCTGCCCACTGCCCGGGGCCCAGGCGCTCGGGAGAAGACTAGAGACGAGGAGGCCAAGAGAGGCAACAGGCGTCCCTTAGGCTCAGCACGGATGGCGGTTTCCTTTCTCTTCACGCTTTTCCTGCCAATTTCCAATTTTTCTTCAAAGAACGCGTTATTCTTTGATGATCAAGAAAAGGAAACCTTGCGTGGTTTTTCATCTTTTAATTTCCCCTTGAAGTAAAATGCACGCATCGAAGAGGGCACAGGTCCGTGAGTTTTCTATAACCGAACACACCCACGCCACCAGCACCAGGTGGAGAAGCAGAACAGGCCCTGCAGCCTCGGGGCCCCCTTGAGTCCCTCCGGGTCCCATCCCCGAGGGTGACCGCACCTGACTTCCAATGCCGTGGACTCCTGTCGCCGAGCTTGGGACTTCACGTCAGTGGAACCACACAGAATTCTCCTCCTCTCCCGTTTTTTCCCCAGTGCATTGAATGTATCTGCACTCTTGTGCCGCCGTCCCTCTGTCTAGTTCCAGAACATTCCATCACTCCACTAGGAGACTATGGAACCACAGTGAGTCCTTACCCCTCTGTCTCCCCAGTCTCTGGCAACCGTGAGGCCACTTTCTGTGTCTGTGGACTTTGCCAAAACAGGTTCGTGCGCTCTGGGACCTCGTGTCTGGCGTCTCTCACGCCGCGTCAGGTTCCCGAGGCTCCTCCACGCGGCAGCGAGTGCCCCTGCGTCACCCCTTCCTGAGCCCGAGTGACAGTGGCTGGGTGCACGGGCCGCCGTCGGGGTGCCCTTCATCTGCAATGGGCGTCGCGGTGTTTCGCCTTCGGGAATGGTGCCGCCCGGCACGTTCGTGGTCTGGTGTGGACACACGCGTCCTCTCCCTCGGGCACCCCCCTCGGAGAGGAACTTAGGGGTCGGAGAGCGACGCTGGGTCCAGCTTACAGAGGCCCAGACTTGTCTCTGCATCGGGACCCCTTCCCTGCGCGGTGGGCAAGACCCGGGGGCCCCTGGCCGGCTGCTGCGGGTTTGTGAGCCGAATGTGCGCCACCTGCGTGTCCACTCTTAGGTGCTGGGGCCGTGACGGAAGTGTCAGAACATTCCGCGCTGGACCGTGGAGACGGGAAGCACGTTTCTCTCGGGAATACCGCAATTCTGCACATGCACACCCCTCCCTGGCTCTCCCTCTCAGGAGCCGGCCCCCCTCCTCCACTCGCCCTCCCTCCCCTCAAGCTGGCCAGTCCGCCCCTGGGGGCCGGAGGCAGGGACCACCAGGGGCTTCCCAGGTGGATATGGGGGGAAGAGAGAAATGGGTCCAGAGACAGACTTCCGGGCAGGGGTTCCACACACGGGCATCTCCTTCCACAACGTGGGGAGGGGACTATAGTCCTTGATCCCTTGACACATGCCTCCTGGACGCCACTGTGGGCCAGTCCTGTGCTAGGCTCTGGGGACACGTGCCGACAGGGGAAGGTGACAGGAAATAAGGAAGGCCATGAGTCAGGAAGCCAGTACCAGAGTGGCACAAGGACAGTCAGCAGGGTGATATAGACATGCTGCCTAGGAAAGGGAGCCAGGAGGGCTTCCTGGAGGCAGTATCATAGGAACAGGCCTAGATAGGCAAGGCAAAGTGAGTGCCCCACAGGATGGCTCAGAACTGGGTGTCACCTGTGCTGGGCCTGTTGCCTCGTTGTCCCACTGACTAGTGGTGCAGACACAAGGCCAGGCTGGTAATGGTCACACAGAATGGCTTTGGTCCTTCCTCTGTCCCCTCCTGACACATGGCCTCAGGCCGTCCCTGGGGTTTGGGTTTCTCAGCTCTGTGTCTTTTAACAAGGTATGCAAGGACCAGGGCCTGGAGAAGGAGGGCTGGCCCAACCTGGTCCACAGAGCAGGAGGGACACACACACAGAGAAGAGGAGCCTTTGTGGGACGGCTATGCAAATGTCATCAGCGACACATCCAAGGACAAGATGCCTCAGGGCACACGCCCCCTCGGTGTACGGAGCTGGGGGTCTCCCAGGCCGGCAGAGAAACCAGCAGGGCCCTCAGTCCTCTGTAGGGAGGGTGAGAACATCTCATCCGCAAGGACACTGCCAGGTGTGTGCCGGACCGCAGCTAGTGGTGTGGTCTGGGTTCCCGCCTGTGCCACCCGGTGTTCAGCCCACAAGTCCCGCCGCCCCCGGGAGGTGAAGCCTGAGCAAAACACTTGCCAGCCCGTGGGTGTGCGGCTTCCCCCCTGGCCCTGCTCCCAGCCCCCAGCAAGGGTCTCGCTTGCGGAAGGCACTCCGTGGACATCTGTGGCCTGGGTGCCTCAGGGACTGTGGGATTACTCCATCGAGCAGTCCACGAGCGACTTGATGACTTGGTGGTCTGAGCAGTGCCATTGGCTGTGACAGCCTCGTGCAGGCCGTCCTCACCACCTGTCGTGTCTGGACGGTACAGCCTGCCCGCCCCTGGGTACCCCGTCCGTGCCACTCTCCCTCAGACTGCCACACACCTGTCTCAGCTCTCCTGCGCAGGGGGCAGGGCGAGGGTGGGAGGCCGTCCTCCTGATTCTTTCTGAATGGACTTAGAATCTGTAGCAAAGTGGGCCTTGGGGAGGCACAGCCCACCCGGTGGCTGCTTCCCGCCCCGCACAGGACCCCAGTCTCCGGCCCACCTGTGACAACTTCCTGACGTTGACTCACTGAGCTTGCACACAAATGTGGGGGGGCTGCCCCATCCCAGGGCCTTCTACCCCCCATTTCCTCTGCTGGCCTCCCAGGGGCGCATGTCCCTGTGCTCCAAGGCCCGGGGACCCCATCCCCCCGCTCTCCTGGTGGCGGCGACGTTTCCACACGCTTGTCTTCCGGGCCTCCCTGCCCCTCTCTCAGGAGCGTCCGTCCCCGGGTTGGCTGCCTGCTCCTCACGCGTCCCCCGAAGCTTCCTGAGAAAGGTGCTCGGGCCCTTGACACCTGCAGGTGGCTCTAGGCAGCTCTCTTGTGAGATTCGCCGCATAGAGCTTTCCCAGAATGTGGAAGGCCGTGCTGCTGTCACCTGCATCCTTGTGGGGCGGCCACCACACCTCTTCACACGGGACCCGGGCTGCTCTCAGAGCCACCTGGCCTCCTGGATTCGAGGCCCCTCTGGCTTTCCCTGGTCTGGCCGTCAGGGCCACCCCACCACCTGTCTGCCAGCTGAGGCAGAGGAGACGGCGCGGTGTCCCACTGCTCTCCTTCCCTGGGTCCTGGGAGGGGGTGGCGGGGCACGTGCCCGCTCAGTCAGGATGGGTTGGAAATCACGCCCTTACATTTGGGTTTGAAAGGCATTTTTGGAAGGAGTAGTTTCTTTTAAGATTTTACTTATTTATTTGAAAGGGAGAGAGAGTGCATGAGCCAGGGGAGGGGCAGAGGGAGAGGCAGACTTGCCGCTGAGCAGGGAGCCCATGTGGGCCTTGATCCCAGGATCCTGGGATTATGACCTGAGCCAAAAGCAGATGCTTTACCGACTGAGCCACCCAGGTGTCCCTGGAAGATCTTATAACTGCATGAGTTGCTGACAAATAAAGTCAGATTTCTAGCCTCCCTTAAAAACGGTGGGTCTGGCAGCTCCGGACCCAGCACTGCCCAGGGCATTTAAAGCAAAGTGTTCTTGATAAGCCACTTAATTTTCTTGAGTTTCTATATATTTATCTGTAAAATAAAAACTTAACTTTGAATTTCTGAAGAACAGCCCAGGGCAACAGCTATCCCTCACACCCAGGAAACATGCTGTCCGCACCCTGCTGTCCCCACACCCTACCCACATGGACACAGCTCTCCCCACCAGTGAGTGCAAGCCCCAGGCCTGGAGAGTTAGGACAGCGGTGGGCAGGACCGGAACCCTTGCCTGTCCTCTCCACCCTGGCCGTAGTTTGCCCAGAACACCTGGATGATGCATTCACACCTGCTGTCGGTGCTGGGGACCCAGGCTGCCCTCACAGAGCTGGCGTTCCTGGGGGCCAAGCCAAGGGCACACAGGTTAGAGATGGAGTGCAGGGAGGTAAAGTAGGGAGCTGTGCGTGGTATGCTGGGGGCGGGGGCTGCTCTGTCACTTTCACAGGGTGGCTGGTGGTTGCAGATGACCTGTCTGATTGGACGACATCAGAACAGAGAAGGAAGGGCCGGGCCATAAAGGGCCAGAGGAAGAGCGTCCAGACAGTGGGCACAGCAAGTGAAAGTCCTCGCAGGATTTTGAGCCCCGGAGCCCAGAGAGGAGCAAACAGTGGGAGTCACAGCCAAGCCAGCAGGAGCAGGTGGGGCTGCTGGTACTTTCAGTGGCCCGGGGTGGGGGTGGGGGACACGTGTGGCATTCAGGGGCCTCCAGGCACTGTGGTGCCCACCGCGTGACCGTTACGTGCGTGGACAGCGCACCTAGCCCAGCCTGAGGAGGCACGGTAACCAGGGGCTCAGTCCCTCAGGAGTGGGGATGGGGGTCACACCCCCAGGGAGGCCCCCAAGACCTGCAGAGGTGACAGCAGAGGCGGGGTGTGGCTGGACAGGCAGGCTGGGCGGCAGAGGAGGGAAGGAAGGGGCGGCAGCTGGGCCCCGAGAGCAGCTGTAGTGATGGGGCTGGAGCGCCTACCCCCCGTCGGCGATCTCCCCCCAGGAAGAGTGGCTGGGGCACCCTGGAGGAGCCCCCACGTGCCGGGGAGGCCAGCTGCGGCACAAGGAGAGGACTGTGGCCACAGAGTCTGACTGTGAGGGCAGGAGGCTGAGCTGACCACCTGTGGCCTGAGGCTCTAACTCAGACTTGGTGAGAGCAGCTGAGACGGTGGGAGGTAGGGGCACCCGGGCCTGGCCATTTCTGCCCCGTGGGGGGCTTCCCCACTGGACACTCTGCTGGGTGGGCAGAGACTTGGCCAGATCTGCACAGCAGCTGGCAGCTCCCGGCCCAGCCTGACATCCCCCGCGGGAGTCACCCCCGATAATCCGCACCATCCCTGGTCTCGGCACCTGCTTACTGGAGAGGTCAGGCTGGGACCCTGTGGCTTGGACTCTGTGTGATGACAGGCAAGGTCACCGGGAGGTTACTGGCTTGGCAACTATTTGGGGTGCACACGTAACACTCCGGCTCTGCCGGGATGGTGGGCAAGCTCCTCGGAGGCCCTGGTCTTCATCTGTCTGCCTGGCGCCCAGACCCAGCGCACACTCGACAGTGACCAGTCTCTGCTGCCGTGATGTCCCCTTCAAGCGCCCATTTCCAGGTATTTGCCATCCAGGCCTTATTTTCCCACTCAGATATTGGTATGTGTGGTCTGCAAGCATCAGGGCAGGGGTGACGACAAAGGGCTGGGAGACTCGGAGCAGAAGATCGGGTTCCGGGCCGCGGGCCCTGTCCTGCATCCCCAGCCGGGTTAAGAGGCTTCTCCCCGGAGGGGTCCGCGGGCCTCTCCCCACGTCCACCGTCGAAGAAGCCTCCATGTGCTCTGCGCATCTGAACACAGAAGCCGGGCCCTGGGGCAGCTGCTGGCGGAGAGTGGGTGCTCGGTGCCGAGGAATTCGCCCGAGCGGGGAAAGGACGCTCACCCCGGATGGAGCCAGGGCACTGCTGACACCCGAACGCCCCGTCCCCAGATGACGTCGAGCTGGGGCCAGGGCAGCTCACACTTGGCGGCGGGAATGTAGAGCGGGGCCGCCACTCTGGCAAACAGCCTGGCAGTTTCTCACACTGTTAAATACAAAACTACCATTTGGCCGAGCAGTCCCACCCCTGGCTATACAGTCGGGAGGAGGACAAACACGTTGGCGCGAGAACTTGTGCACGAGCATCCACAGGCGGCAACGGCGGTTGTAGGAACGGAGCGGAAACGACCCACATGCCCGTCAGCCAGTGAAGACGAACGCGGCTCTCGCAGTGGAGTATCGTCCAGTGGTGAGGAGGGCATAGTGACAAGCGCTGCCGCCGCGCGGATAAGCCTCGAGAAGGTCTCTGAAGGAGGCCCAGTAAAGGGAGCCGGTCACGTAAGACCGCGGAGCGTCGGATTTCATTGAAGTGAGATTTCCAGGACTGGCAAACCCACCGTAGCTGCCGGGGTCTCAGGGGAGAGGGGGTTGTGGAGTGACTACTAGTGGGCAGAGATTTTGGGGTTGGGATGCAATGATCCCGAATTATATGCTGATGGCCGCACAGCTCTGTACTATTACTAAGCGCCACTGGACCGTACATTTGAAATGGGCAAACGTTACAGTACGTTATGTCTCAGTAACATTCTTAAACAAACAAATGAATAAGGCATGAATTCCAGGCCAGCCGGTGGCAGAGAGATCAGATTCCCGAACGCGCACCCTGAGCTTCCGTAGTGGGTGCCGAACGCCAGTTGTGAAAACACTCTGCCCCCAAACCCACCGAGAGTCCCAAGGCAAGTGCGGCACTTGTGTCCCAGGCCTCGACAAAGACAGATACGTATTCCCGTACGTCTGCGACCGGAGGAGCAACGTGAGCCACGGAACATGTGTTTCAGGCGCCGATCGCCCAGTCTAGCTGCTGGTACCTGCTGGGAAGGCTGGAGGCAGCTCTGTCCCCAGAAGCCGCCTCTGGAGTGCAGCCCTTGCCGCAGCCCGGCCCACGTGCTGCCGCGTCCGCGTGCGCACCTACAGGCTCCTCGTACACATTGTGTCTGGTGACCAAGTCCAGGAACCCAGCCTTCGCGGTCAGGGTGGCTAAGGCTACAACAGGAGGAGCGGTTTAGAGGGTCACCACCTCAGACCTTAACACAAGTAAAAATGCCCACATTCCTGGCAAAACGCTTTTCTCCCGCACACTCCAGCCTTTTCCAGGGCTGTGAGAATCTCAGTAAGTGTCCGAGGGACCCTCGGGTCGGCCCGTGGAGCACTGTCCGGGGAGTTCAGGCTGTGGGAGGCTGGACCGCCTTTCCCGACCCCCTCCACCGCACACACCGCTTCTGTTTCCATGACCTCATCCTTGGGGCCGCAGCTCTTCCCCCCCGGCACAAAGACCAGTGCCCAGCCTTGGAGTGGACTCGGAGCTGGCACCCTAGGATGCTCCCGGGGAAGCCTGTGCGTTACCATGGCAACTGCCTCAGCTGGGTCCTGCATCCTTTGCACGAGGTCAAGAGAGGACAGGGCCCTGAAGAAGTAATTGCTTTCCCGAAAGCCCAGCTCCAGCCTCAAGGCGGTCTGTATCAGAGGCGCTTCGAAGGGTGAGAGCACGAAGGTCCCTGCGGGTTCCTGCCCCTCAGGGCTGAGTGTCCAGGTCAGCAGCCTGAGACACCTGTCTGAGTCCCAGCCCGGCTACTTGCTGGCTGTGGGGCCCCGGCCGGGCACGTTCCCCAGGCTGGTTGCCTCAGCTGTGCGGGTGGAGCATCCACACCTTCCAGGACTGGGCCGGGACTGCGGAAGCGGGATGCATGGCCCGAAGGCACTGGTCGTGGCACGGGCAGCTCGGTCCACACTGGCTGTGGTGGGCGGCCCTGGAACAAGGCACTCGGTATTCACCTTCTTTCCAGCTATAACGGACAGGGGCTCAAAAGCGCTCGGGTCATGAGTGGTCAGCCCCACGGAAGCCCACAAACGTAATACCCTTGTGTAACCAGCAGCAGTGGCCGGCGCCCAAAAGCCACCCAGGCTCCTCCTGGCCATGAGGCCCCAAGGGACAGCCACCCTAACAGCCCACCTGTGACTGCCCGTGCCGGGGGTCGGGCCCTGTGTTCTCCGTGTCTCTCTTGCCCCCTGCCTGTGCGGCCGAGGCCTGCTCACACCGGGTGCCCCGGAATCTCCCAGCAGGAAACAGGCTGCCATCAAAGATCCAGGCTCCTGCCAGCGGGCCGGCTGGTTTCCAGTTTCACTGTGAAAACGTCCCGGTGCCTGTCCCCTGGGGAGCAGACACGTGCATCCCCACCGGGTCCTCAGAACTATCTTTTATTGGTAAATAAAAAGAACTGCCAAGCGCATGGGCCCCTACATTTCCCCTTCTCCATTTCCACATCCCCTTTCTTTGCCTCAGCCATGGCGCTGGTGACTTGGTCATGCCTTCTCTCCTCCCCCTGGGAACTGCCTGGAGGGAAGGTCCAGGGGGCCGGCAGGCAGCCCGGGGAGGCTCCCTGCCCTGGGCCTGCTCCCGGCCCCTGAAAGCCGAGCTGGACAAAGAGGGGCGAGCCCCCCTCCAGGCAGGCACGACGCCGAGCGATGCCAGCTGCAAAGGGCTCTCTGGGTGGTGGCTCCACGGTCAGTGGCCCCAACATCTGGCAGGGGGAAGGAGGCGCCCGGGTGCACGAGCAGCTCCCTGCTCGTTCTGTCCTCAGCCTCTCAGGTAGGTTCCAGAACCACGCTCTCACTGGGAAGACGAGGTCGCAGACGTTCGGAGAGACCACAGCCAGGAGGCGCTGGCCGGGCTCCAGCCAGGTGTGCTGACCGGCCTGGCCGGTGGAGACCCAGGAACGTGCCCCTGCCCCTGCCACGGCCCCAGACTCTCCAAGCCCTTGCAGCAGTAGTGGGGCTGAGCACCACAAGGGGACAAACACCTGCAGCCTCCTCTGGTGCCCTATCCCGTTCCAGAACCTCGAAGGGTTCTCTCTACATTTCCGAGGAGCAGCTCCACTCCAGGATTTCCATCACGTCTGCTCGGCCCTCCTCTAGTGCGATGGGAAAGGTGGGTCCAGCTGCTCAGTGGGGTCTGGATCCTGATGTCTGCCTCGTCCTTCTCTTCTCCAGCCCTGGCTCCCTCACACCAGAGCGCACAGCTGGGGGCAGGGGGGAGGTAGCAGGCAGAAAAGGGTTTGGGGAGGGGGAGCAATATGCTTCACCTACTGATGCTCATGGGACCTCCAGAGAAAACAGCCACGTGGGGCCCTGGGCCGAGGCAATGGATCCAACAGGATTCACAGAGATGGGGCTAAACTGTAGGGAGTGTGTCCCTGGCGATGCAAGAACAAGACCCCCCTCCTGTCTTTACTCCGCAGCCACACAGGTGAGCCCTGAACACTCCCTCCCTGTGCCCCTTTCCCCACCTACAAGACCTCCTAGCAAGCAACAGCCTCAAAGCCAGCCCTGATTTCCCCACATAGCCCACCTGTGATCCCTCAGCTCCCTCCCCTCTGCTGGGCCAGGGCCCTCTCAGAGGTGAGCCTCTGCCCTCCCCAGTGCAGGACAGGAGGGGCTGGGCGAGGTCCTGCCCTGCTGGTGCGCTCCCACACTTCAGGCCGCTGCCCTGACTTTTGCTCCGTGAGCCAGATATTATTGACGTATCTTTGGATCAACTCACCCGTTGTGTTCTGCTCCTGGTAAGCAATAAAACCTACATGTCCCACGGTCGTGGGGCTCATTCTTGCTCGAGGGGACATTAGAGGAACAGTGACATTCTGAGAAGTGCCTCTCCTGCAGGAGAACCTGCCAGACTGTGATGGAACCCACGGCAATGTCCAGGGCCGCATCGTCACACCTGTCCTTATTAGACACCACGTACACACAGTAGGCGCTTAGTAAGCGTCTCACGTTTGCAGCGGAAGCCTCACTAGCTGCCTCCGGGGTCCTCGGCACACCCATTCTCCTACTGGGTGGGCCCAGGGCGTGGGCTCCTGGCACCTGCCAGGGTCCTCGCAGCCACCAATGAGATGGGCAGGACAGCTACAGTCTCTGTCTGGGAAACGGAGGAACTAGGGGAGTGAGTTTCAACTGCTCAGGATTTCCCAGCTTCTCAGCTATCTCTGTCCCCCTGGCGCACGAGTGTAAGGCTTGGTGATTACAAGTGGGTAAGCACCGTGAAAACCTCTTTAGGGTGGATGTACTGAACGGGTGTGCCCCACCCTGGGGCACAAACCGCACCAGTGGCCTCCTGAGTCAGGCTTAGGTCCCATCGCAACTGCTCTCCTTCTCCAACGTTTTGCAAGCGTCCTCCACTTTGGACAAGACACCAAGGAACGAACAGTAGGGCCAGCATTCCTGGACCTGTCCGCCCCGTGTATTTTTAGCCTCTGCCTTGCCTGGGCATTTGCCCCACAGCTAATGTCCTCAGGGAACCACGTACTTGTACACCAAGGGGTCTGGCAGGCTCTCAGGGGTCCCCGGAACTCCACCCGCCCCTGCCCCGGTCCTGAGGCTTCAGGTCTAACTCTCTTTTCCCGAGACAGAACCAACTCCTGTTAGTGAAGACTGCATCCCCACTTCCACCCCAAAGAGCTTGTGGCTCCAAACACCACGATCTGGGAGACAGAGAATCTGTGACGTTTGGCAAGTCATATTGTAGACCCACAAAGTGGGGGGGAGGATGGCCTCGGCTGTTTGGGGGGAGCAGTCAGGAGACCTGGGGTGGCAGCGGCTCGGGACAGGTGCACCCCCAGGAAAGGCTGGCTAAGGGAGAGTGCCATCTCACTTCTAGGAACAGGACACCCCCATCCCCAGAGATCTCTCCTAGCGGGGCTAGACTAGCTCCGCAGCGGTGACCCTCCTCACCAGTGCAATCTTCTCACGTTCGGAGAACCGATTCTAAAACGCACCGGTAAGTCTCCGCAGATGCCTCCTGAGGACTCTTCCACATCTGCTCCTTCCTCGCTGCTCCCTGTTCTCAAAGCCATTACGGTTCCGGTCCTGGATGTCACCTGGATGTCACCGGGTGCTGACAGGAGCCTGTCCCCTGCGGGGTCTCCATCCTCCCCCACCAGAGGAGGGGAGTTGGAGGCCCGTCGCAGCGGCCGGTCACGCTCTCTGCAGCGGGTCGCTCCTCTGCTTGACACTCCCGGTAAGAGACACACTTTACATCTTGGCCGACCCCCCGGGTCAGCAGTCACACGTGTAAGCGGTCCCCTGCGGGGGATGTTCTGGAATTTTCTAGGTGACCCTGTTTCCTTTCTACGACACGCCGGCCAGCCTCCACCGACCTTCCTGCGGGACCCGACACTGGCCCCGCAGCTGCCGGGCCGGGTCAGGAGGGCGCCCGACAGACCCGCGTGCGCGCCGAGCCGCCGGCCAGCCAGGTCCCGCTCCGCGTCCCGGGGGCGGACGCCGGGCCGGCCGGGCCAGGCGGGGCCTCGAGGCGCTGGAGGCGGGCTGCGATGTATTTTAAGGGGCGCGAGGCCGCCGCAGGTGTGGGGGAGGGAGGATTAAGAGGCGCCGCGCTCAGCACCTTATATTTAGCGGCTGACGCGCCGGAAGCGCTCCCGCCCGCAGCTGCCACCGCGCCCCGCGCCCACAGGGCGGTCCCCGCCTCCCCTCGGGCCCCGGCCCCGGCCCCGGCCTCCTCTCAGCGGGCAGGGACTCCTGGCCCTCCGGGTCCACCTCGAGGGACAGGGACCCGGAACCCGCAGTCGCCTCCCGGGACAGGGACTCCGAACACCGCCTCCGCTCGGCGGGACAGGGACGCCCGGCCCCCCGCCTGCACCGCGCGGGACCGAGACCCCGAGCCCCGCCTCCGCGTCGCGCGCAGGGACCCCGGCCCGCGGGCGCTGGAGAAGGGGCGGGCGTACCCCGGCCGGGCGGCTTGCAGCCCGGAGCAGGAGAAGCTGTCCTGGCCTCCTCCGCAGGGCAGATGCCTGACCGGGCGTCCACCGCTCGCAGGCTCGCTGCCCCGCTACCCGGCAGGGCCCACGCGCCCCGCCCCTCCGCCCGCCGGCCCCGCCCCTCCGCCCGCCGGCCCCGCCCCTCCGCCCGCCGGCCCCGCCCCTCCGCCCGCCGGCCCCGCCCTCCCGGCACGCGCACGCGCGCTCCGCCCCTCCCGACGCCCACCCCTTCCCCGCCTCCCCTCCCCACCCCGCGCCGCCCCGAGCCCTGAGCCTGCCCGCCGGGTCTCGTGCTCTCACCCCGCGCAGGGCCCGCCGGGAGTCGGCTGAGGAGGGGCGGAGAGCCGGGGAAAGCCCGTCCGGGCCCGCGGCGCCGGCGGCGCCGGCTGCGCAGGCGTGGAGGGCGGGCCCGCCCCTAGGCCCGCGGCGCGGCCATATTTAAAGGGAGCCCGGCGCGGCGAGCCAATGGGCGCCGAGCGTGCGGGGGCGGGGCGTGGCGGCGTGAGGCCCCGGATGTGGCTGCTGCGGCCCCTCCTCCCCCGCGCTCCCCTCAGAGCCCCCGGCCGCGCGCCGCCGCTCGCTCGCTGGTCCCAGCGCAGGCCCGTGGGGCGGCGGTGAGGAGGCGCCGAGGCGGAGGAGCGGGCGGCGGCGGCGGCGAGGCGACCGCGCGGAGGCGAGCGGGCCGGGCCCAGCCGGGCGGCCGCCGCCATGAGCGGCTCCTCGGGCACCCCGTACCTGGGCAGCAAGATCAGCCTCATCTCCAAGGCGCAGATCCGCTACGAGGGCATCCTCTACACCATCGACACCGACAACTCCACCGTGGCGCTCGCCAAAGGTAGCGGCCCGCGGCCGCCCCAACCGCCCGGCCCCCGCCCGCCAACAGCCCGCGGCGCCCCCGCCCCCCGCGGCGCCCCCCGCCCGCCTCCCCGCCCCCCGCGGCGCCCGGCCGGCACAATGGTTCCCCCCCCCGGCCGCGGCCGCCGCTCATTGTGCGCCGCCGGCCCGCCCAGCCCGCGGGAGGGGAGCGGCGGGGGGAGGGGGGGCGGGTCCGGCTTCCGCCGCGCCGCCCCCTCCCCCGCGCTGCCCACCTCTGCAGGTGGGGGGCCGGCGGGCGCGCAGAGCCGGGTCCCCGCGGAGGAGGGGCGGGGCGAGGGTCCCGGGGCTCCCGGGGCCTCCCCAGAACACGACTCCCGCGAGCCCTTCTGGAACCTATTAAGCAGCTGCGGCCTCGAGCCCGAACAAACAGCGCGTCTTCGTGGAACCTCCCGCCGGGACGGGGCCTCGCTGAGCAGCTCGGCGCCCCCTGCGAGCGCTCGGCCGGCCCGCCGCCGCCGCCCCCCCCACCCGGAGACGCGGGGGAAGGAGGCTGTCCTGGGCTCCAGAGCGGTCCGCAATCTCTTCCCAGCCTGTCGAGGCGGGAGGCGGCTCCAAAGTTTCTTTGTCTTCACCCTCCAGGGAAGATGGCGAGTGTCCTTCCTCGCCTCTTAGAGAGAAGCGCTGAGTGCGCCGGGTCGGCGGAAGCCCTGTTCATTCCCGGGGTCTCTTTAGGCCTTCAGGGGTCAGGGCTCGGCTCGCTCGCTGCTGGTCAGGGGGAGCGCCCGGCCTTCGCTCGGCTCTCTGGGAATTTCTCCTAAAGCGTAGGCTCCAGGCTCTGGGGTAGACCGACTGCGTTGCTCCAGGGGAGCATTCGGGGTTACAGACTGGGGTGTCTGCTGACGTGTCCTCTTGGCACCCGGGCGTGTTTGCGTGAGATTCTCATTGGAGAAACTGAGGCCCGGGGTGTCTGGTCCTTAGCGGGAGTTGTGCTCAGTTCAGGGAGAGGCTGCTTCCAGCCCAGCTCTGCCCCACGGACTGAAGGAGGACAGACTTGGAGAGACCCTAATCCAGGCTGGTAAGGGTCCACGCCGCCAGGAAGGCTCTGGGGCACACACGCTGGTGCTGTGGGTCCAGGCTCTGGGCCCGCTGCTCCTGGTGTGTCTGTGAGAGCTCCTCCCCCGGCAGGCTGTGGGAAGGCCAGGGGAACAACCTTCAGGCTTCTCTCCCGGCAAAACACTCCCAGGGGTGACGACGTGGGGTGAGGCTTCAGGAAAAAAGCAGCTGTCGTGCTGTTTGATCCTTGAAGGCGGGTGTAAACGGGTGCTCTGCAAAGCTGACCTGGTTTGCTGGGGGCGCGGGGCCTCCTGTGTTCACACCTGAGAGTGTTCAACTTCCCGGGACTGTCAGGCTCAGATGTCTTTAACTTGTTGTCTTTGTGACCTAGAACCTTTGGAGTCTTGCCAGCTGGGGTCTTATAGGTACTGTGCATTGGAAATTGGGGGGGTGGGGGAGTTGTCGGAAGGTAGACCACAGACGTCGTGCCGTGGATGGTGTGTGGGGCCGGGCCAGTCGTGGAATGCCTGAGAGCCCCGTGGAGAGGCTGGAGGGAACGCCCTTGGCCGAGGACGATCAGCTAACACTCCTTTCTCTCAACTCCGAAGTGAGGTCTTTTGGTACTGAAGACCGTCCCACAGATAGGCCGGCCCCCCCAAGAGAGGAGATCTATGAGTACATCATTTTCCG
Source organism: Martes martes (assembly GCF_963455335.1). Taxonomy (NCBI): domain Eukaryota; kingdom Metazoa; phylum Chordata; class Mammalia; order Carnivora; family Mustelidae; genus Martes; species Martes martes. The sequence continues at coordinate 1,625,912 of NC_137896.1, read as the reverse complement.
GGGAAGCGACATCAAAGATATTACTGTGTGTGAACCTCCGAAAGCTCAGCACACGCTCCCGCAGGACCCTGCTATTGTTCAAGTAAGTGTGCGGCTCTGCTTTGCCGTGGGCACGGCCTCGAGAGGCGCAGATTTCCCGGTGGAACTTGGTGTCCTCTGTTTGGCGGCAGCGCTCCGCTTGAGGAATAGCCGTTTAGCGAAAAGTGGTTTAATTTCTGTGTGGGCTGTTGGTGTTCCTACAAGAAGTCCGCAGCTCAGCACACGGTAGTGTGCGCTGTAGAGGGAGACTCCACTTGTGTGAGAAGGGGCTGGTGGTCCAGTCTTGTCTGGGGTGTTAGGGGAATCGTTTGTCACTAGATTTGGGTTGGGACAGCAGGACTTGCTCTCTCGACACTGTCCAGGTTGTAATTTCCAGTGCTTTGGGACACTGAATTTGCAATTCTTTTTTTTTTTTTTTTTAAGATTTTTATTTATTTATTTGACAGACAGAGATCACAAGTAGGCAGAGAGGCAGAAAGAGAGAGAGGAAGGGAAGCAGGCTTCCCGCTGAGCAGAGAGCCCTATGCGGGGCTCGATCCCAGGACCCTGGGATCATGACCTGAGCTGAAGGCAGAGGCTTTAACCCACTGAGCCACCCAGGTGCCCCTGAATTTGCAATTCTTGTAGTATACACCTGCCTGCTGTATTAAAGCGTAACTTTTAAAATTTTCTTATTTGATTTTTTTAAAGATGTGTTTATTTGGGAAAGAGCATGGCGGGGTTGGGGTTCCTGGGGAGAGGGAGAAGATGACTCCCTGATGAGCAGGGAGCCAGATGCGGGGCAGATCCCTGGACCCAGAGATTATGACCCTAGCAGGAAGGCAGTTGCTTTACTGACTGAGCCATCCAGGAGCTCCCATTGAGGCATAATTTGCCTAGGATTACTAGGGAACCTAGATTGATATTCTTTTGACTTAGAATTTAAATATTCCCTGGTTCTTCTGAAGTCAGTACTATAGGAGGTGCTCCCTGGAGGATAGGAGCCGGTGTGGCGGGTTCTGGGGACAAGAGGAGCAGCCCCAGGCCAGACTTAAGAAAGGTTTGCAGCGAGAGTTCTCAGGGACTTCGGAAGAGTCAGGTACCTGAGCCAGGCGCCAAGGGACAAAGGGGCCTTTTGGGAGCAACAGGCAGCAGTGTCCCTGAAAGTGTGAGGACCGGAGAAAGGATGCTTATCTGGGAACCACGTGGCTGTACTCCTGTGTGTTGGGGCAGGGCCAAACCGAGGATGGTGCACCCGTACAGAAGCTAGACTACTTGACGACAGCGGGCGTCGTTAGAGGGCTTGAGTTAGGGGAAACGGAGGTTCGAGTTACCTGGACAGGGAGTGTTGGGTATGGCATGTGGGAAAGGCAGCTTTGAGCCCCCTTTGGTCGTTCTGGAAGTGCTCCCTGCGCGCCCCCCCGCCTCCAGGAATACAGGCTGACAAACTGGCTGCCTTTCCCCATCTGAGCAGTGCTTTCCAGGCGGGTGATGGGGGGGCCTTGCGTTGCTCTCATCTGTGTGTCTCGTTGCTCAGTCTTCCCTGGGCTCGGGCTCGGCCTCCTCCTTCCAGCCACACGTGCCTTACAGCCCCTTCAGAGGGATGCCACCCTACAGCCAGCTGGCTGCCAGCTCTCTGCTTAGCCAGCAATACGCCGCTTCTCTGGGTCTAGGTGAGTAACCTGTTTCTATCTGGTAAACTGCTCGTGTCATGACCTCCGGGAGGCAGGGCCATAGACCCTGGTGGCGGAGACACTGTCCTTGGGATACTCTGCTTGTGTCGCATGCTTAGTACGTTACTCGGTGCGACTTGAGCTGGCTAGAACACGTAGTAGCTCCTCAGCTGAGAGCAAAAGAGTTAGCAGTCTGAGTTTTGGAACAGATGATTCAAATCAAAATCCGTTTGAAACGTTGGTCTGGGTGGAAGTCATGATATATTTGCTTCAATAGGAAACAAGTGTTATGCGTGATTACAGATGAGTTCTAACCATAGGCACGTTTGCAAGCTTGTAAATGCAAAAGTTACATCAACACCTACCTGTTATAATCATCGTATTGTCCATGCTTTGCTCAAAAGTTATTTCCCCAAAGGCGAACGAACTCTGGAATGAGGTTCTCTCCCGCACGTGTAGAGCGAGGGTCTGCCTGGCCCTTGACGCAACTTTTCCGTGTGTTCAAACCCCGGAGTCGCCAGTCTGCTCCTCGGGCGCAGGGCTGCGAGCGGGCCCTGTAGGCTGGCTCTTGGGTCTGGGTCACTTTCTAACCAAGTTGTTTCGCTTGCCGCTCCGGTGTGGGTGCCTTTCTCAGCCTGGCTCAGCGTGTTTCTAGAGTAGGTTTGTGTGAGCCACGTGTCCTGCGAGAGACTGCTTGGCTCTTTCCAAGCTTGCTAGACACAGGACGAGTGTCTCATTACTTATCTGTGTACCTTCTGTTTTGCTCTTCTCTCCTCTGCCGTCTTTTAGAGAAGCTGGTGAGCCCTCCAGCCTCGGCCGCGGCTTCCAGCCCTAGTTCTTCTCCATCTCCACAGCCCGCCTCAGAGCTTGACATGTCCTCAGAACCACATCAGCTCACTTCCAAGGGTAACGGCAGTCCGGGAGCGCTGCATGCTGTCTTGCCGTCCTGAGAGCAAGGGGGTAAACCAGTAGCCCAGAGCGACAGTAGCTGTAGCCAAGCCCGTGCGGCCGATTAAGCTGCTTGCGTTTGATTGAACACGCGGTCATGATGTATTAACGGCCTCCCAGCATTTCAAAGAAGAGATTGGAAAGGAGTGACCAAGCACTTGTTCACTCTTCCTGGGCCCAGGGTCTGCTCTGACCTGCACAGAGACCACCAGACATGGTGGTCTCCGCAGAAAGCCCTTCCCTGGGGTTTCTGCTGGCTCCAGATGTGCTCTAGATTGCCGGGTGAGACCGCAGGGGAGGGTCCCTGAGGAACTCGCCTGTTGTTCTGGGAACCGTGTGCCACATCGGTCAGCCGTAGGGGCCTGCGGGTAGCTTTGTAATGAGAAGCCCCTGCAGAACCGGGAGGCTCGCTGGAGCTACCGACGAGGCGAATGGTGTGGGCGTAGCGACCAGCTTCTTAATGCTCGTGTGCACCCCCTGTCTCAGCTGGGCTGTGGCGCCTCTTGACCTTTCCTGATGCTCTCATTTCACGGAGAGCTGAGATTCCTGTGCCTGCCTGTTTGACGTCGAGCACAGGAGCCCTGCCTTCACCACGGCGGCTCGGTCCAGGCCGGCTCCCGGAGCTCCCGCTGCGGCGCCCGACTGCTGTCAGTCTGTTACTCTGCCTGTGCCGCTCTCTGCTCCTGCACGGACGCCGGCGTGTCCGGGTGGTGGAAGCAGTAATGTTTTTTCTCGGTTAAGTTGACATCAGACGGTTCGTCGTTCTTCGGATTGTTTGCATGAAATTGCTGCTAAGGCAGGATGGCTTTAACTGGTTTCTTTTCTCAAAAGCAAAGGAGCCTGAGCGTCTTGCGCCCTGGAGTTAGAGTGTGGCAGGAGCAGTCCGTCTGGGTCTTGGGAAGGCCCTGCTGGGCAAGGTGGCAGGCTGGGGAGGCTGCTCTGGCGCGGCGCCTGTCGTGGAGTGGGCCATGAGCAGCTTCCGTGCTGGTCATAAGGGACTTTTTCACAGGTGTTACCTTAGTGTCTGCCACGTGGAAAATAAGAAAGGTGGGAGAGCCGGTCTTCACGTGTGACGGGCCGCCTCTCCTCGTAGTCACTGCTGTGGTTAGGGCTCAGTTTTTCTGTGTCAAAGCTCTGGACCTCCACCCAGCACCCCCCCCTTCCCCCCCCCCGCCCTTAGACTGCAGCGAGGAGAGGAGGTGGGCCCCGGCCGAGGCTCGGCCTCGGAGCTCGGGGCTGCGGCGTGGTAGGAATGGACATCGCGCGCCCGCCTCTGGGGGCAGCCGGGGAGCCTTCGTTTCTTCCTGATGGCTTAGCTCTCTGTAGTCGGCTTTTATCACAGCGCCCTTTCCAGTGTTGTTAGTCCTCAAGCGGAAACAACAGTGTTCTGCAATTTAAAGAGTGATCACTGTGTGTACTCCAAGATCCTGAACTGGGACGGTTCTTGTCCAGAGTGGAGTAGGATGAAATAAGTTCTCAGATGGTGAATTTGCCGGCATCTTGGAACCCACGGAGCCCCCTTGGGGTTAGAGCTTATGTGGTTTTTGGAAAGCTTGATTCGTTCCTTTGTTTTTTTTGCGTCCCCCTCCCTGCCCTGGAAAGCTGTTTCTAAACCGCCTGGGGGTGTTCGTTGTCGGCGGGGTGTTCTCTCCTCCGCGGTCTGTAGCTTGGGGGTCCTGGGGCTCAGGGCTCCCGGGTGAACTGGCCTTGTTGCTGCCCGGCTAGACACGGGGGGGGGGTGGTCCAGGGGGGCCTGGCTGGGATCGGGAGAATCTCCAGGCGGTTACCTTCAACTGCCTGGCAAGCTGCCCAGCAGGAGTGGCCAGAGGGGTGTGAGGTTTGCTCCTCTCTGGTTTTAAGCCCTCCTTCCCTTCCCATCTCAGGAGCCGGTTTTCCATCCGTCCCAGTCGGCAAGAGCCCCATGGTGGAGCAGGCTGTGCAGACTGGTTCTGTTGATAACCTGAACGCCAAAAAGCTGTTACCCGGCAAGGGCCCCGCGGGGGTGCAGCTCGGCGGGCGGCCCGCGCAGCCCGGCGGCAAGAGCGGCAGCGGTACTGGCACACGGCGTCCTCCGGGGCTTGCTTCGCGTTCTCAAAGCGGCACACTGCTTCCTGGGGTTCTTTTGCTTTTTCTCTTCTCTCTTTTTGTTTTTCTTTTCTTTTTTTTTTTTTTAATTGAACAGCACCGATCCCTGTCCCCATCCTAAACACCATGTGCTTTTGCAGGGTCTCCCCTTGCTGCATGTCCCCTGTGGTGGTGCCACCCTGCTTCCGCCGCTGGGCTCCGCTTTTGTAGGCGCTCGCCTTACTCTTCCCTTTTGCGCCTTAGATGTAGCCCAGCCGGCAGCTGTGCCAAGTCAAGGGCAGGTGAATGACGAGAACAGGAGGCCTCAGAGGAGGAGATCAGGTAACAGCTATTGCCCCTTGAGTTCTGGGGTGCCTCGCCCTGTCCAGGTGTGCTCTGCTTCCCCTGCACCGCCCCCCGCCTTATCTCTAGGTGACGGTCTGAGGGGGTGCTGGGGCTCAGTATCTGCCTCTGTGTGCTCTGTTCCCTCCTTGTCGTCCATCTCACACGGAGTGATGTCGGCTTGGTGGCTCACCAGCCGTGGCTTTCCTTCCTTCTCACAGGGAACAGACGAACAAGGAATCGCTCCAGAGGGCAAAACCGCCCGACTAATGTCAAAGAAAACACAATCAAGTTTGAAGGCGACTTTGATTTTGAGAGCGCCAATGCCCAGTTCAACAGAGAGGAGCTGGACAAAGAGTTTAAGAAGAAACTGAATTTTAAAGGTGTTTGTCGTTATTTGGAAATTGCTCTCTGTTCAGGAGCATCTGTAGAAGCAGGTCAAGGAAACACAGGCAGGGCCGGGGGGATACAGTGAGGCCGCTGGCCAGCGTGGAAGTGGCGCCCCCTAAGGAGTCCTGAAGGAGCGGAGGAGCCTTGGGGCCCCGGGTGGACTGTGCTTGCTGGGGGAGGGGGAGCAGACCGTGCGGCCCCAGGGTGGACAGGATCAGTCTTTGAGGAGGAGATTCCGTTAACACTGAAGGCCGCCCCCCACCCTCCCGCAGCGCTCCCAAGGCCTGAGGACAGCTGCCAGGAGGGTCTGCTCCGGGAGAAGGGGTGCCTGGTGCACTTCCCAGCATCCCAGTGTGTTCTTCTCCGTGCAGATGACAAAGCCGAGAAGGGGGACGAGAAGGACTCGGCAGTGGTGACCCAGAGTGACGAGGCTCCGGCTGAGGAAGACCACCTGGGGCCCAACTGCTACTATGACAAGTCCAAGTCCTTCTTTGACAACATCTCCTCTGAGCTCAAGACCAGGTCAGGGGGCCAGGGGAGAACTCGGGGCTCAGGGCTCGCGAGGCCTGGATGGGCTGGCAGGAAGATCCTCGTTCTGCCTCACACCCCCTGAGACCGGGGCCTGCTCTCGTGAAGACCAGCCTCCGTTCTAAGATCCTAGTGGTGCCACATGGGCACCTCGATCCTAGTGGTGCCAGCAAGTGGCAATTTGGAAACCCCGGGCAGTCACGGGCACCTGGGGAGTCGACTTCTGTCTTGACTTTGCAGCCCCTTTGTCCATTAAAGCTGGGGTGGGCACTGCCCTCCCCAGCTGAGCTCGCCCTGGCCCGTTCCTGGTTCCCAGTGGACCCCGGGGGCCCGAGGCCTTGCTACTCGAAGCAGCCAGCCAGGGTTCTGTTTTGGGGGGAGTTCTTTTGTCTGATTGCTGGAGGCTGGGGACCCTGTCGTGCGTTTTCAGTGCCATGCAGCTGGTGCTTGGATGCTGCCGTGTGAGTGAGCGGAGTGGTAAACGGAGTCTGTGGGATGGGCACAGCGTGGAAGTCCGGAGCGCCAGCCACACTGCTGGGCGGCGAAGGCACCGCACAGAGCAAGCTGGGAGTCCTGACTTGCCCACGTCTCTGGCCTGGCAGGGGAAAAACCGATAAAAGCATGAGCAGGTCTAGGATAGAAATGCCTCAGGGAATGGGAGGGGAAGGCTGGGCAGCGGGAGGGTAATGGTCAGTTGAATGTGGCGATCTCACCGCATGTGGTGTTTGGGAGCCATTGCGGGGGTGGGGGGGGCGGGGGAGGAAGCTGCTGTGGACAGGCTGCCGGGGCAGGGCTAGTCGGTCTGGGATGAAGGGGACATGTGCGTGGGGGGCTTGGTAGGGAGAGCCATGGGCAGCTGTCGGAGGGGAGCTGGGGGGCGATGCCGTCTGACGCCTCGGCGTTCTCCGTTGGCGTGCTGAAGGTGGGGACGGGCACGGCTGGGCGGCCCCTCCGAAGGCTTTTGCAGTAGTCTGAGTGTTTGGGAATAAGGTGGTGGCGGCGGGTGAGGGGAGAGCTCGGCTTCCGAATGCACGTGGAAGGGGGAGCAGACAGGGTATGCTGACAGCATGTGGGGAGAACCAGCACGACTCTCGGTTGCTGGCCTGGGGGGCTGAAGGGCGCAGCTGCTGGTTCTTTGAGTGAGGCCTGGGGGACCATAGAACAGGAGCTCAGTGCTGGTGCATGGCCCGTGAGCTGCCTGGAAACAGACACCGGGCTCCTCTCCTGAGCTACTGAGGTGGGTGTCAGAGCATCTGCGGCGTGAAGGACGGCGGGAGAGCGTGCAGTTTTGGTGCCATGTCCCCACTGCCCCCGGAGCGTGAGCATCACATTCTCGGAGACACTGTTCATCTAGCCCAACCCCCTCCTCACTTGTCTGAAGGGGTCTGTTACCTGCTCTGGGTCCTGGAGCCCACAGGGGCCCTGCCTCGCCTCACTGCTCGCCTTCACTGGTAAAGGCGAGAGAGTTGATGCCAAAGCGGCCCCGGCCCGTGAGAAACAGACCTGGTTGGAGATGTGGCTGGGAGTGGCTGTGGCGCTGGCTCCGGGGCTGCTGGGCCGGGACCGGGTCACCCCCTCTGCTGACTCCAGCAGCAGTCCCCACCGGTCGGGCTTTCTTCCCTCTTGGGCTACATGAGGCTGGGGCCTGGCTCGGAGAGGGGTGAGCAGGGACCACTGCCGTTGGTCTCACGCCCCCTTCTGTGCTTCAGTTCCAGGCGGACTACGTGGGCTGAGGAGCGGAAGCTCAACACAGAGACCTTTGGGGTGTCAGGAAGGTTTCTTCGTGGCCGTAGCTTCAGGGGTGGATTTCGAGGGGGCAGGGGCAACGGTACAACCCGGCGCAACCCAACTTCCCACAGAGCCGGGACTGGCAGGGTGTGAGGATGCCGCCCAAGGTGAGTGAGGGAAGGAAGTTTCTGGGCCCTTTGCAGGGAGAGCGTTGGGGTGGGAGGGCCCGATAGCCGGCCTCTCTCTGCAGGAAGAGGTTAGGAGCCCGGAGCAGCTGGCTCTGGTTTCCAGGAAGAGCCAGGATGAGGGCCTCGACCCTCCCAGTCACCCAGGAGCCTCCTAGGGAGGGCAGGCCCCGGTGTTGTCAGAGCGTGGTCAGCAAGGACACTTGTCCCAACCCAGCCTCCCTGCCCCGGCCTGCAGGGACTCCGGGACTGCCGGTGACTTGTGTGCCCCGTGAGTCTGGGCCGTGAGGGGGGGTTACAGGTGTGCCTGGAGCTGACCTGCCTCATCCAGGTTGGGACCTGGAGCTTCCTCTCTGTCCCGCATGTGCACAAATGATTTCTGTCCTCCCTGGGAGTCTGCGTGCTTGGCTCCTGCGGGGCGGCTGCCTCGTGGAGTGTGCTGAGCGTACTCACTTGGTGTCCTGTCCCCTTCTCACAGGCGCCTATGGAAGTAGCACAGAAACGACGCTGTGTCTGAGGATGTTGGAAACGCCGCACTTACCGGGGAGACGGGGGTCACTTTGTTTACCGAGTTTGGAAAATTCCCGTACTACTACTAATGTTTTGAACTTAATTGAACTTGGACATGGTCTGAGTTAGAACCACTTGTTTTGGGGGAAGTATTCGTGGGTAACCTCTTGGAGGTATTTTGGCCTGTTTTTCCTCTTTAGTTGTGCACAGCCTGATTCTAAGGTTCTGGTATTTTGGAGAAAGGTTTTGGAGCAAAAGCTTGATCCTCATTTTGTGACTTTTCTTTGTGACAGCTTTGATTTTTTTCAAATGGAACCAAATCCCATTTGGCAAATGTGGCAGCCAAGTGCGTATCTCTCTAACCCAACTGGTCTCTGGTGCTGCTGGCCTGGCACCCCCACGGCCACAGGTGGGGGGTCTCAGGAGCCAGGCAGGGCCAGCATGGGAGCATGTGGGGGTGGGTGGGCATTAGGGCAGGGAGAGTGGGGTGTCCCACAGATCATGTTGTATAAGCAAACCAGACAACCCTTACATCCAGAGTGGCAATGTCAAGGTTGAGAGCTGGTTGGTTGGGGGGGTGGGTACAGGGAAGAGGGGGAGTCCTGGAGGCTTAGGAAGTGGTCCTGAACTTAAGCTAGGAACTGTTGCTCAGAGCCTGGCTTCCATAGGAATCGGGGTTCGGGGCCAAAGCCCGGGGACCTGTGGGCTCCCTGTCCTTCCTGCCCCACCCCTGCCAGACCCAGACCCAGGCCGGTCAGTATTGGACTGTGGCCACTGTTCAGTGTCTCATCCCCTTGGAAATGAGCCAGTCTTTTTTGCAAGGTCGGTTGACCTAAAACATTATTTCTTCTCAATTGTAAATAGTTGCGTTTTTGTTTTACAGTGGGTGGAGGGTGGGTGGGGAACATAAATTCGTTGCATGAGTAAATGGGTCAGACCTGTAGTGTAAGCATGCGCCCTTCTGCAGGAGAGGGCACTGTGTTGAACATAAGCACCTTGGTAACTAAACCCCTTTAAATAGCTATAAAGGTTTTAGTTCTGTATTGATTCAGTTACTGTAAAAGCTTGGGTTTATTTTTGTAGGTCTTAATGGCTAAGAATTAGAACATAGCAATGGGCTGCTCTGTTGGAGTAATGTAAATTGTAATTATAAATAAACATGCAAACCTTTACAACTTTTTTCTTCACTGCTCTTAACGTAAATAGTTCTGTTGATTCTGCAGCCCGAGTCACATCTTGTGTGACATGCCCGTCCTGAGGCGGGAGATGTTGCTCAGGCCTCAGGCTGGTAGGACCTTGGGGGACACCTGCTGCTCCTGCGTGAGCTCACCGCTGGTCTGGAGGAAGGTGTGAGTCAGCCCAACTTCACAGTGGGCCACCTTGGCTCTGCCTCCCAGACACTTGGGACACAAACTAGTTTTTATTCAGTTCAGATACACCTGCTTCAGAAGCCGCCCTTTTGCTGCTTTGCCGTGGCCTCCGAGCTCCGCAGAGCTTGCCTGTCCTTGGTGCCATCAGGCCTGTTACAGGCCTTGACCCCAGCACCGTGTGTAAGAGCAGCCCGCGTGCCTGGCCTGGGTTTCTGGCTGACTTTGAAAGCAGCGTCAGAGGCCCAAGGCCCACCCTGTCTTGCCATGCCTGCCTGGGGTTCCATCGGGCCCCGAGCAGGACCGGGCAGCGGGGAGTCAGTCTGCCATGTCGGGACCCCGTTGTCACTTCCAAAATTTCAACAGATTCTGGGCAACCTTCCTTTGAAGGGGGTGGGCACAGACAAGGAACATTCTTGGCCAAGAAGAAATGAAAGTCTTCTGTAGCGTGCGTGCGTGCTGGATGCAGGTGCCCAGGGCGCAAGTTCTAAACAAAGTAGGGGACTCAGCAGTTGCCCTAGGCCGGTATTTGTCAGCGAATCCAGATGTAGTCAAGTCAGTTTACCACTGTGACTAATTTTGCTATCAAAACTTGAAGCTGACATTTTGAGAATTACGTATTTCATGTGGAGCTTTATTGAAACCTACCTGGGCCTTTGTATTCCTTTTAGAAGAGAGAACCCGTATGTGTCACTCAGTGAGAACTCAGCAAGAGACGCTGTAGACTGAGGTGCAGAGCCGAGCCCTAGAGTCCTGACAACATGGCTGGAAGGGAAACCAGTCCACAGACGTGAAGAGCCCTTTATGTCATGTCCTCGGGGCGCAGGGAGACGGGGGATATGTCAGCAGGCCTGGTAGCAGAGCCTCCTCTGAAGCCGCAAAGCTGCGGACAGAGGGGGTTAGAGTCTGGTACAGACCCAGCCGGGACCAGGACCAAGGCTGAAAGTAGGGTCGTCACTGGCTACAGTGAGAGCGGGCAGGGGGCCGTCAGCACCAGGAAGCTTAGGAACATCATGACTGGATCTGCTACAAACCAGAAACACGGGACTTGTTCTGAACAAAGCTGCTACTCTGCAGAATTTTGAATTCAAGCACTTAAACGGAGTGCTGTTTGCTTTTGTCCTCGATGTTCTGCGTAAATTAGGAAACCGAGTGCAGGTCTGTGAGAAGCAACGAGGTCAGTCTGGTCAGAACCTCTAACGGGGGGATGTGTCCGAGTGAGACGCCACATGCCCGTCTACAGAAGCTGTCACAGTCTGCGTGCCCTCCTAGAGCTGCCTCAACTCACAGACCCGAAAGGCAGACACCCCCTGCCCAGCACAGTGGCTTGTCCGGCGACATGGAGTGTGAAGCGCTCCCGCTGAGGGCAGCGCTCAGAGACAGCAAGGGGAAGGGTCCACTTTACAGAGCGGCCATAGCTGCGCCAAGACACAGGTGCTCTACGAAAAGGTTAACAAACACAGATTTATTGCAGGACACGTGGACAGTAATAAATGGAATGCAAATGCCTACACATCCTCAAGAATCATCCATGATCTGAATTTAAAAATCACTACAAGATTTCATCATCATGATGCTTTTTTCTGTTTCTTCTTTTCATTCTCTTCTTTCTCTTTTTCAATCTCAGCAACGTATTTTTCAATTTCTTCAGGATTTAAAATCTACCAAAGAAAGTTCATGGTTACCCCCAAGCCACACGAGGTGCCCCAGAGCAGCAATGCCACTTTTGGGGAGGGAACTTTTGGGCTCTGGCCAGACTGTGCCTCACAGCTGCTGCTACAGGAAAACCAGGCTGGGTGCACCTGAGCCAGGTGACAACGGTCAGAGCCTGCCTGTAGGCGACTGCAAAGCAGAAGCAAATCCGCCCGGCTGCCAACACTTTCTCAGTGTGCCAAGAGACCCTCCCTCCTAGCACTCAAGCCGCAGGACCAGGGTCCCTGTCCCCTCCATCGCTGGGAATGCTCCAGAGTGAAAGACAGCAAATAAACTTAGTGATTACCTTGAGAGGTTGATCTCGCCTCATGACAGCCAGTTCAATGTTTTTGCCGCCAGACTGAACCACCTTGGAAGAGAGAGAGTAGCGTCAGACACCTCTCCCTCCTCAAGGCCACACCACTCTGGCAAATGCCTCAAACGCTGTTCGAGAGGAAAGGGCAGGACACCCTGCAGCCCCAGCCCTGAAGCTTTCGTTCTAACTGCAGGGCAATCCCCCCAACCCCCCGCCTGCCTCCTGCAGCCCCTTCCACAGAGCAGCTATACTCCCCGCTCTCCCTGCCACTGAGCCCCAACAGCTGGCCCCTAGCCCAGCCTTCTGGCTCCCTCCCACCCCCGGCCTCTCTGGCTTTACCGGCCAACACCTCAAATGCGGACATAGCCCCGTGCCCCGTGCCCCCTAGCCATTGTTCCCAGTTCTAATTCCTCAACCTTAGCAGTAGCAGGAGCCCAGCAAGGCTGAGGGAGGATTCTGAGTCACAGAGTCCACACCTGGTGGTTCCTGTCCTGCCTCGGCTTCTCCCTAGCTGCGTGCTCTCAGACGAGTTCTCAGAGACTTGGTCCTTGCCTGCTGCGGCTGCGGAGAGGAGTCGCTAGAGCACCGGGGCAGCGGGCAGCCAGAACAAGCCCTTAAGGGACCAGCATTCCCCCTGAGGCTCTCAGCGCCTCCCTTCCTGTCGCTGGTACACCAGCCACCCACTTCTGGGCCGTCTGTTCTGCCCACCCCAAGCACCAGGTTTCCAATGCGAACGCACTTCCAGGAGGGCCTTGATAACCAGCTTCACGGTCAGGTCATCGGTCTCAATGGCTTCATCAGTGTAATTCTTCTCTAGAAATTCACGCACTGACTTGGCGCCCCGGCCTATGGCATTGGCCTGAAGCAGAAATGTGTGTTATATGGTACAAAGTACAACAACCCAGAGCCAGCCCAAGAACACAGCCATGGCTTCCTCTTCCTAAAGGCTTTTTGGAATCGGTACTGATCCTTACCAAGAGTAAGATTATGGTTACCGGGCAGCGGGGAGTCAGTCTGCAATGTCAGACCTGCAATGTCCTCACCAAGAGTGTGAATCTTCATCACTGACAACACGTGGGCAATTTTACTTTATACAGTATATCCCCACACCTCACTATCCTTGAACTTCCTCTCAAACGGCCTGTTTTTTTTTTTTAAGATTTTATTTATTTATTTATTTGACAGCTCACAAGTAGGCAGAGGCGGGCAGAGAGAGAGCTGGGGAAGCAGGCTCCCCACTGAGCTGAAAGCCTGATGCGGGGCTCAATCCCAGGACCCCGGGATCATGACCTGAGCCAAAGGCAGAGGCTTAACCCAATGAGCCGCCCAGGCGCCCCTTAAACAGCAAGTTTCATGTTCTTTGCTCCCATACCAGCAGAAATACCGTGAAACAGAACATAGCGTGATGTGTGCACCGGCACTGGGAAGACAAGGCCACCCTGAGCCACCAGGAGGCCTAGCACCTTCCAAAGGCCTCTGTGACCTCCTTTACTGGCAAGAACCCCCGAAGACCCTCTGTCTGGTCAGGGACTCACCTTCCAGGCGTGGTATGTCCCTGAGGGGTCAGTCTGATAGAGTCTGGGGGTGCCATCAAAGTCGAAACCCACAATAAGGGCAGAGATGCCAAACGGCCTGCGCCCGTTGCTCTGCGTGTAGCGCTGGTGGGAAAAGGAGCACATTAATGCTTCTTAGTCCAAGGCCCCTGGAACCGACCCTTAGCAACACACACAATGTTTGAAGCAGCTGTGCCGTCCCTGAGGGGTTGGGGGACGGGATGGGGATACTCTCACGTTATCTGCCAGGCAAGTGACGAGTGAGCCAAGGCCCGAGCACTCAGCAGTCCTCCTTCCCTCTGTGTGTTCTTACTTGGAAGGACGTGAAAGCGAGACCTGTGACCAGAACTGCATCACAGAGCACAACCGAGGCCACTGGAAGTACTTGACAATAGACAAACTTCTAGCTACACAGCTGGTTTTAAAATGACCAGTGTTTCACCACAGGGTGGGGTGGCGTTCAGCATCTCCCAGGTGCTGGGTAACGAGTCATGCAGGACTTCGAGACAAAAACCCTCATTTCCTTCCAGAAACATGAATTTGGACCATCCCATCCACTAAACGGAAGAATGCCAGCAAAGTGGCTAAGCCGTAGAAGTTACGCTTGTAGGAATAAAGAGCAGGACTGTGCATGAAGTCAGTGCAGTTTTCTGATTCCCCTGAAGTGACACGTGCAAACACTGACACACGGTTAACACGAGCTACTGTGGCAGAACACCGTGTGACCCAGCAGGGACTGCTCTGTAAGCAGAGCTGAGCCACAGGCAGGGGGCCCACCTGCTTCAAACTGGCGATGTAGCGGGTGATATACTCCACAGTGACCGGGTCCTCCACAGTCAGCCGGTGGCTCTGGCACTCCACCCGGGCCCTGTTGATGACTATCCTCGCGTCAGCGGTGAGCCCTGCAATGGCAGAGAATGCTGCCTGACCCAGGCCTCCTCTCCAACTGAGGACGGCCCAGGTCATGTGACCAAACAGAAGCCGAGCTTAAACCATTCCTGACACCCAGCTCTGAGGTCATCTGGGTGACTGGCGGTGGAATGATCAGCCTCTGTGAGCAGCTCAGACAAAGCGAGTCAATCCCTAGTTTCGTCAGGTCAACTGGGATCTTCCCACAGTGGGCCAGCAGGAAGGACTGCAGGAAGCCGGAGGAACACCAAGAGCACCCCGCACACCCCCACAGCAGGTGCAGGAAAGCCAGACTGTCTCGAGACTGTTACTACAATCCAGTCACATGCTGCCAACAGCACAGGCCTTGGTCCAGAGGGCGCCCTAATAAGCAAGCATGATGAAGCTTTTCTCCCCCCCCCAAGTCTAAATCTACTGTCTTAAAACCATTTTTAGTTTACCAATTTACGTATCTTCCAAGAGCAAACCCACCAAGATGGCTTTGAAAGGGCTTATCTTTACTGACCTCTAAGAAATGGGGCACTGGCCCCAGACTCACCTGCGAATGCCATGCAGACGTTGTCATCCAAGGCACAGATCTTGCGCACGGTTCTCTCATCCTGCAGTTTGGCCACGGACTTCTTCTCCACGCCCAGAACAACGATGTCCTTTCCTCGCACGCCAACCTTCAGTAAAAATCAACACGGTACTTACGACTAGAGGTTCTCCCTGCAGGGACAGGGCGGTAAGCAGGTGGTATTGTGGCTAGACACCACACCCTGCAGATCACGGATGCTGACCCGGTTCTGGCAGAGCTGGCCCAGGTGCATGACTGAGGTGCCCAGTCCTGTGCCTTCAACATACTGAGACAGTTTCCGTTACAATATGATAACTAACTGCTGTATCAGAGAGTCACATAAAAGACTTTTAAGTCTGAAATTCTGACATTCAAATCAGGTGCTCTGAAAGCAGTGTTTTTGTAGTTGTGAAATTATACACTCACCCTACTCCCTCCTACCCTGTGACACACTGATGTGCACACTGTGGGGAAGGCCTGATTAGCTGTCAGGTGGAAGGAAGACTACAGTTGTTCCTGAAAGTCAACTGCTCTGTGTATGGCACACATCGCAGAGAAGAGAGAGAATTAAAAATGTGGGGAAAATGCCCAAGGACCAGTTGACTGCCCCCTGTCAGGGCAGGAGCAGAGGAATGGGACCAGTAAGACTCTGCTTGGAGATTTCTCAGCGGGGGTACAATGGGCATTGGGGCTGGCTGACTCTCTGAGGTGGGGCTGCCCCGCCTACCTCTACCCCAGAGCTCAGCCAGTAGCACTTCCCAGTCTCAGGCAAAGAAAAATGTCTCCACCCACTGCCAAATGACCCCTGGGGTGCAAAATCCCCCCCTGCCCCCACAGTTGAGAAATACCTGTCAGCACTGTTTCACTTTTTTTTTTTTTTAAGATTTTATTTATTTGACAGAGAGAGATGACAAGTAGGCAGAGAGGCAGATGGGGGGTGGGGGGAGCAGGCTCCCCGCTGAGCAGGGATCCCAATTCGGGGCTCCTTCCCAGGACCCTGAGATCACCACCTGAGCCACCCAGACGCCCCTGTGTTTCACATTTTGAGGCCCGTTCTCCTGTGTTCCGCGATCTTCCAGGTTCCCTGGGGGTGGGGGTGGGGGAAGACCAGACCCAGAGACGCTGGAAGGAATAAGCCAAGCCAGCCACCCTGGCTGGCCTGAGGGAGTACTAGGGGATGGGGGAGAGTCCCAAGCAGCTCCTCTTCCAGGGCTCTGTAGCTTAAGACAAGCCCCAAGATGGATTTTGGACCTTAATTTCAGAACAGATTCAGGAAAGAAAAACACTTCACAGTTCAGCGTCCTGTGTACTTTCTCTCTGCTCTGGCTCAAGCCTCTGAAATAACACATGGTAAGAAACAAAACAAAAACCCTTATAATACGGCTTGACCAAGAAGCAAGCCGAGAAGTGTCTCAAAGACGTCCGGGATTTAAATTTCAAGCAATGATCAAAATGGCAAGTTCGGGCTCAGACGTCACTGCCCGACACGGTGGACGGCTCCCCGCGGCACAGCCGCAGACCCAGCAGGGAGCGGCGCCGCCGACACACTCAGCCCGCTGCCCCGGCTCCTGACCGCCAGGACAGTCCCCTTCCCTAACCGGGAACCTCCCCGTACGGGTCCCCTCAGTTGCTCACATCCTCAAAGGGCCCCCTGAGCCCGCCACGAGCCCGCCCTGCTGCTCGGTGCCCAGCCCCGGAACCTCTCTGCGGCCGGAGGGGCAGGGGCAGGGCCCAAGCCCGCGCAGCGGTGACCCGCCAACATGGCCGTCCCCGGGCCGCGCACACACGCCGAACCACGCGAGGGAAGAAGGCTCCTCCGCAGCTCCGCACGCACCCCGAGGCCGCCGGCCAGCACACGCCCACCGCAGCCGCCCTCCGGAGAGGCCGCCCCGGCGGGCGGCGCCAGCAGGCTTCCCCGGACCAGCCGCCCGCCGCCCCGGCCCCCGCGGCTCCCCAACGGGCCCCTCCCGCTCCCCGCGGCGACCCCGCCGGCTCCCGGGTCCCGCCACCGCCGCTGGGGCCATCGCAGGCCGCCCGAGCCGACAACGGGGGCCGTGGGCACGGCGGTCCCGGGCCCTCCCCGCCCCGGGCCCCGAGCCCCGAGCCCCGGGCCCTCCCCGCCGGCCGCCGCTCACCGCGGTCGAGCCCTTCTTCACGGCCTCCTGCGCGTACTCCACTTGGAAGAGGTGCCCGTCGGGCGAGAAGACGGTGATGGCGCGGTCGTAGCTCATGGCGGCGCGGGCGGCGGCGCGGCCGGGAAAAGCGCACACTCACGGCCGCTCGGCCCGCCGCTCCCGACGCCTCTGCGCGCCCCCCCCGCCCCGCACTGCGCTGCGGACGTGCGGCGGCGTCGGCGGACGTACGGCGGCGTCCGCGGCGTCGGGCGGCGTCGGGCGGACGTGCGCGCGCGCCGGGGCGGGGCCGGGCCGAACCACCGGCTGCCGGGCGCGGGGGGCGGCGGCGCGGCGGCGGGGGGCCGGGCGCGGGGCGCGGAGGGGCCGCGCGCGGGCCGTCGCCTGGGACCCGGCCGCGGGGGCGGGGGGCGCGCGGGGGCGGCGGCGCGGCGGGCCCGGGGGCGGCGCGGGGGCACGGCGGGGCGGGCGAGCCCACGGTGCGGCGCCCCCCGCGCCCCCCGCCCCGCCCCCTCGCCCCCTCGCCCCCCCCAGCGACTGCGGAGAATGAGCGCCCGGGGCCGCCGAGCGCCGCCGGAGCAGAAGCCCCGAGGATCTCGGGCCGATCCCGCGCGCGACCATGTCGGTGGCCTTCGCGTCCGCCCGGCCGCGAGGCAAAGGGGAGGTCACGCAGCAGACCATCCAGAAGGTGGGCCGGGGCGCGCGGGGCCGGGGCGCGCGGGGCGGGCGCGGGGCGCGAACAAAGCCGGGGCGCAGCCGACCGCCGCGACCCCGCCGAGCCCCCCGCCGCCCGCGCCCGCTCGGCGGGGGGACCGGGCCGGGGATCCGCCTGGCTGGCGGCGGGGGGTCCGGGCACTCGGGGGGGGGGGATGGCGGGGGACGACCCCGGTCCGCCCGCCGCTCGGCCGCGGGGCCCGGGCCTGCGAGGCCCCCGCGGGGCGTGGAGGGGGGGCGCCGAGTCGGCGGCCCGGAGCCCCTCCCGGAGCGCGCGGGGCCCGGGGTCGCCCTGCCGGCCGCGCTGCGCCGCCCTCACGCGCGGGGCCGGCGTGCTCCGCGGACAGCCGGCGGCCTCCTCACCTGACGGAAACTTTCCCGGCTCGCTTTACAGCGTCCCCGGTCCCAAGTTGGGTCTCGCGGCGGTGCCGACGCGCGGCTCCCGGCGGGGGCCTCCCGCCCCGGGGCCTGACGCTTGCAGCCCGGCGCCCTGAATTTTCGTGCTCCTCAGGAGGCGCTCCCCGGAGGAAGGCGGCGCGAGCCGCTCCCGTTGAGTGTTGCCAGCGTCGCGGGTAGCCGCCCTGATCTCTCCTTCGCCCTCGGGGTTCCTGGGGCCGCGTCCGCCCCGGTCCCCGCTAGCAGCCCCCGAGGGGTCCCTTCCCCCAGGTCCCGCCGGGACCTGTGGACCTTGTCCTCCGCCTTCCGCCGGGGACGGCTCTGGCGCGCTGGTGTGCGGCCGCGGCCGCGGGCTGTGAGCGGGCGAGCGACCTGGGCCGACCCACGGACGGAGAAGCGCGCGCTGTCTTCTGTTCCGCGCGCCGGGCGCGGCCCAAGGGCTTTACAGGTCTTAATCTCGCTTAAAGCTTTGTGACGGTGACCGTCGTCCCTGTTTGCAGACGAGGAGCCCGAGACCTAGCGGAGCGTCGCGCTTCGCGGGGAGACACTCCCGGACAGCCGCTTGCGGAGCAAGACTGTTCCGTCGCCCAGGGCTTGGCTGGGCAGAGGCTCAGAGGCGCGCTTGGCCCCAGGTCCAAGGGGGTCCCCTGGCACTTCGGCTTTTTGGAGCTCAGACGTCATGGGCGCAGTGACCGTTTCCGCGGCTGCCTTTGGCATAACGAACGGTCCTTTCGTTGTTTGCGCTGTGCCCTCGCCCCCACGAACGCTCCCCCAAGTCTGCAGCAGAAGGGCGCGGCGGGCCCTGCTCCCAGACGCAGATCGGAGAGGGAAGCCCGCTGTCCGTCCTTTGGAAATGGGTCCGGGGTGGCCGCTCAGCCGGTGTGCCCCGGCGGCGTGAGCCTGCCGGTACCTGCCGTGCTGGGCTGCTGCCCGTGGATGCAGCCGGGTCTCCCGTGGGCAGGCTGCGGGGCTCGGAGGCGCCCGTCCTCCGCTCACGCGTGGAGGGTTGGCAGAAGCCGGGTTCCTCCGGAGCCGGCGTGGTAGGGCGGAATGGGAAGTAGCTTGACCTTAGGGCGTATTTGAGCAGGATTTTGTCGGGCAAACTCCGCCTCAGCCTTGAAGGTCCAGTCAGGTGTCCCCTCCCTCACCCTGTCCCGGCAGTAAGGTGGCGAGCGTAGCACCCGGAGCTTTGCGAGTCACTGAGTCATCCCTCGTCTGTGTCTAGCCTGGCGCGGTGCAGGGCGCCGTCGGGGCTCAGGGCACACGGGAGCACGGGCGACTGCCATCCGTCACTGGAGGTGTCGGGAAACCAGATGTGTGCGTTTTCCGGGGGCTGCCATGATGTCCTCGTAAACTTAGTGCTTTAAAACAGCAGAGATGGAATTTCTCACAGTCTGGGAGCCCCATGTCCAGAATGTAGGTGTTGGCGGGTTGGTGACTTTCTGAGCTCTCGGGGGGGGGATCTGCTGTATATTTTTCTCTGAGCTCCTGGTGCTACCAGCATGTAGACGCCACACCCCCATCTCCGCCTCGGTCTTCCCGTGGTGTTCGTCTCTGTGTCAAATTCCCCTCTTCCCTCCAGCATGCCAGTCACAGGGCTTAGGGCCCGCTCTTTTTTTTTTTTTTTTTTTAAAGATTTATTTATTTATTTGTCAGAGAGAGAGAGGAGCGAGAGTGAGCACAAGCAGACAGAGTGGCAGGCAGAGGGAGAAGCAGGCTCCCTGCTGAGCAAGGAGCCCGATGTGGGACTCGATCCCAGGACGCTGGGATCATGACCTGAGCCGAAGGCAGCTGCTTAACCAACCGAGCCACCCAGGCGTCCCAGGGCCCGCTCTTTTTGATCTCACCTTGACTTAATCACACCTGCAAGGATCATCATCTCCAGATAAGGCCACATTTGCGGACACTGGGGATTAAGACTAAAACACAACGCCCTGAAGACCACCGTGTAACCCAGGACAGAGGGCATGGGGGGCAGCGGTACTCCGGACCAGGAAAACCAAGGTGCAAGGGTAGGAAGGATCTAGAACATCGAGGGAGTTGCAGGTGGTCTCACACACGGCCTGTGTAGAAGCGTATGAAAGATTGAAGGAATCGAGGGTAGTCGCACTGGTGGCCTGCATGGAGCAGGTCACGGGACCAAAGCGGGAACGGCGGGGAGGGCCAGCTGGAGCGGTGGAGTCTGCCCTGTGTGCTGCCGCCGTTTCTCTCGTGGTGACCGGACAACGCTGCGCTGCAGTGGGGACGTAGGCGGGACTGCCCTTCTCTGCCAACCACAGGGAATGGGACTTCACCAGGGCCCCCGAGGTGGAGATGGGCAGTGTGTCCCAGCAGACTCCAGGGGTCCCCGTACCTGGCTAGGTGGCCTGCAGGCCGGGATCCGCCCTCACAGCCCCGCCTGGCTGGGGCCTCCGGAATCCCTGCTCGCCAGCCGGGAGGGCTGGCGTCGCGGTCATGTCCTCTGGCCGCAGAGCTGGGCATGGGCACAGCAGAGGGGGCCGTGCGTGCCGGCACTTGGCTGCCGTGCAGACCCCTCCCCGTTGCTGGGCACACAGTGGTTGCTTAGTAAACGTCAGTGTCGTCTGTTACTGCTAGCGTCGGTTTTCTTAATCCGTTTTCTTGGCTAGAGGGTGGACACGGTGTCTGTCTCCCCGTGCGCCCGGCTGTGCGGTGGGGAGGTGGGCCCTGTGGGAGCGGGACGGAGCTGGTAGACGTTTGGGCCCCGGGGCTGTTGCCAGTGCAGGTCCGGTGTGGGAAGGTGAGCCGCGTGAGGGCAGGTGCCCTGCCCAGGCTCTGAGTCAGGGGCCCGGTTGGCCTCCAGGGGCACGGAGGGGAGGGGTGGCCACCGAGATTGGGGGCGGTTGCCGTGTGCTCTCTCAGACCTGGAATTTGTCTTAATGAATGCGGACTAGTTCGGTAAGCAAAGTGCGGTGACCTGTCCCCCGACTGCAAGTGGCCCGTGGAGGCCGAGCCCCGCCTTGGCTGACCGGCGGTCTGAGGCCGCTGGGACGGAAAGCCTTCTCCCTGGAGCAGAGCCCGGGTCAAGGGAAGCACCGAAGTGGTCGTCCCCTCCGCGGGGACAGGAGGCGGTGGTGCGGGTGGGAGCACAGTCCGGGGGTGGGTGGGCCCCGCGGAGCGGCCGAGCCCTCCCGCCGCGCCCCCCGCCAGAGACAGGCTGCGCCCCGCCTGCTGCCCGGGCCCCGCAGAGCCCTGCAGGCCGAGGAAGCATTGGAGGGAAGTGCGGGGCTCGCCTCCGCCGGCGCAAGCGGCTTTTCCTCACCGTAGCCGAGTGTGCAGCTTCGGGGCGGGCGGGCGGGCAGCAGCCGGGGTTTGCCACGTGACACTAACGGCCGGTCCCCGAGGGCACTCCCGGGGCTCTGGAACCTCCGCCCCAACCCGTTCCCCTGCCCCGTGTGCTCGGGAGTCAGAGGCCGGCGGCGCTGGGATCCCCAGCCCCACGGGGCCAGGAGTCGGGGGCCGGGCCCGATGGCCCCGCGTCCTACAGGACCTGTGAGGAGGTCGGGCCGGTCTTTCCTGCCTGACCCGCAGAGCGCGCCCTGACTGGCCGCCCGGCCCCGTGAACGTGACTAGTCCGAAGGCTCCAGGGAGAAGGTGCTAGATGTTGCTGCAGAGAGGGGTCTCGTGACTCGGTCCCGCTGCCCTTGGCCAGTGCGGTTCCCGTGCGGAGCGCACAGCTCCGACGGCGGTTCCTGTTCCTGTCAGCGCACAGGCGCTGGGAGGCGGGGCAGCAGCGGCCCCGCGTGGAGGGTGAGGATGGGAGCCCGCGGAGCTGCAGGGGAGCTTCCTGGACTCCGATTTTCTTCAGCGGGAAGGTACCCAGACTTAGCCTTTCCGCGCCTCATTTCCTCGGCTTTAACGAGGATGACGCTGTGAGTTCCTCACAGGCTGTGCTTCTGGCCAAGCCCGGCGACGGGCACAGGAAGGCGCTGGGCAGCCTCCCTCGACCGGAATTTATCCGTGGCGTTTGAAAACGGTGTGAGGGCTCCTTCCCGGATGGCAGGCCACGGTGGCCAGTCCGGGGTCGTACCGAGAAGGACACGGGGCCGCTGCTCCCTGGGCAAGACGCGTGCGAACGTGGCGCCTCTGAGAGAACACGCGCCTCTGCCTTGCGCACGGAAGCTCTCACGAAGCCGAGCGTGTGCCTGTGACCGGCATCTGTGCGCGCTCTCAGACCTGAAGACGGGAAGCGACTCCCGCGTGCCCTCAGGAAGACAGAAGCGAGTTTGCTGTCGCGGGCGCGTTAAGTGTGTTTTGCCGTGGCCTTAGTTTTTGGCCTTTAGTTTTTGACCCCCCGCGGGGGTCAGACACAGCTAGAGCCACGGGGCAGGGCCAGCTCCTCCCGGGAACGCCCGGCAGGTGCGCTTGGGTTTTTTTTTAAACCCGCACCCCTGATTCACGTCCCGACCGTTGCTGGGTCCCACTGGCTTTCCTCAGTAGAGTCTGACACCACTTGCTCTCGTGCGCTCCCTGGTGGCTGCGGGTGGAGGGGGGCCCTGACCCAGGAGCCGCGGGGCTGCCCCGAGACCGGAGTTGGCAGAGGCGGCGGAAGTGCCAAGTGCTGATTCACCGCCTGTGAGGCTCACGCAGCTGTCCGTCCGCTCGGCCAGGGTCGCTCCCTCTCACACCGCAGGCTGCTCCTAGGAGCTTCCCTCGAGTGTCCATCCTCCGCGTGTGGTGGGCGGCAAGCACTGTGGCCCTTTTGTGTAGCAGCAGAAGGTGTGAATCTCACGTGGGATTGTTAGGAAACTTGGGAGCTTCGGGCGCCATGAGGTGGTATCTTATTTGCTGATACGGAATAATCTCCAACAAAACATCAGAGTAGAAAGGGACCAGCGTAGCCAGAAGGAAGAAACTGCACCACCTGTACACACAGTGAGGGAGGCATATGTCCACAAAGGAGCAGAGGCTGTCTCAGCCTGATGGCTTTGGGTGGGAAGATCAGAGAGGCAGAGATGGGAGAGAGACACTAAGACAAGGATCTCACCGCCACCCACCAGCCATAACTCACCGTTGACCTCACCACCGGCCCCTCCAGATGGTATTGCAAACCTCTTGGGTCATCTCGCCTCAGAAAGTCCTGCTCAGGATGGGTCGTGTCTTATCAGGAAGCCTCCCCTCAGGATCAGGTCAGCCCTCCTCAGAAAGTCTTGCTCAGGATCAGTCATATCTCCTCAGGAAGTCTCCCCTCAGGATCAGTTCATTTCTCCTCCAGAAGTCTTGCTCAGGATTGGCTATCTCCTCAGGAAGCCTTCTCTTGAGATCGGGTCATCCCTTCTCAGAAAGTCTCGCTCAGGATGGGTCATTTCCCTTCAGAAAGACACCTCCCACATACATATCTCAGGATAGGTAATTTCTCCTCAGAAAGTCTTGTTTAAGATTGGCCATCTCCTCAGGAAGCCTCCCCTTGTGATCGGGTCATCTCTGCTCACAAAGTCTCACTCAGGATTGGTCATCTTTCTTCAGGAAGACACCCCCCCACACACACACATCTTAGGATAGGTAATTTCTCCTCAGGAAGTCTTGCTCAGGTTTGGTTATCTCTCCTCAGGAAGCCTTCCCTCAGGATCAGGTCATCCCTCCTCAAAGCCCTGCTCCGGATTGGTCATGACTCCTCAGGAAGCCTCCCCTCAGGGTCAGTCATTTCTCTTTAGGAGCCTCCCCTCAGGGTCAGATCATCCCTCCTGAGAAAATCTTGCGCAGGATTAGTCATGTCACCTCAGGAAGCCTCCCCTCAGGATCAGTCATTTCTCCTCAGGAAGCCTTCTCTTGAGTTCGGGTCATCCCTTCTCAGAAAGTCTCACTCAGGATGGGTCAGGAAGACACCCCCCCCCACACACACACACCCCCTTCAGAATAGGTAATTTCTCCTCAGGAAGTCTTGCTCGGGATTGGTTATCTCTCCTCAGGAAGACTCCCCTCGGGATTGGGTCATGCCTCCTCAGGAAGTCCTGCTCGTGATCCATCGGTCATCTCTCCTCAGAAAGGCTCAGGATTGGGTCAACCCTCTTTAGAAAGTCTTGCTCAGGATCGGTCATGTCTCCTCAGGAAGCCTCCCCTCAGGATCAGTCATTTCTCCTCAGGAAGTCTTGCTCAGGATTGGCCGTCTGCTCAGGAAGCCTCCCTTGAGATTGGGTCATCCCTTCTCAGAAAGTCTCACTCAGGATGGATCATCTCTCTTCAGGAAGACTTCCCTCCTCCCCCACACAACACAGTTCAGGACAGATAATTTCTCCTTGGGAAGTCTAGCTCAGGATTTGTTATGTTTCCTCAGGAAGCCTTCCCTCAGGATCAGTCATTTCTCCTCAGGAAGGCCCCCCTCGAGTTTGGTCGTGTTTCCTCGGGAAGCCTGCCCTCGGGATGAGGCCATTGCTCCTCCACAGTTCACCAGTTTCTGGCTTGTGTGAAAACTCAATGCCGTGGTTTCTCAGTCCATTCTTTGTCAGGGTCTCTCTTTGTCCTCGATGTTTTTGGCAAACTGGCCCCTGGGAGGAAGTTCTAGTCTGGAAAGTCACATCCTTCAGTTCTGAGGAAACGCATTGAACGGTTTTTTGGATGAAATTTCTCTTCGTGTTTTCTTTCCGGAAGTCTGGGAAGAATAGTCTCTTGCCACTTGGATTGTTTTTCTAATTTTGTCATCTTTTCTCTTTTCTATTTCAGTCTTTTTAATCTGCTTTCTAGGAGTTTTCGTCAGTTTTGTATTCCAAGCCTTCCACTGGCGGTTTTTGGGGGTTTTTTAAAAGATTTTATTTATTTGACAGACAGAGATCACAAGCAGACAGACAGGCAGGCAGAGAGAGAGGGGGAAGCCGGCTCCCCGCGGAGCAGAGAGCCCGATGCGGGGCGCGATCCCAGGACCCTGAGACCATGACCTGAGCCCCCCAGGCGCCGCCACTGGCGGTTTTTTGCTCCGGTCAGTACAGAAGCAGCCCAGAGCCCTGTTCTGTGGGGTCCGTGCTGTGCCCGGGGCTCGCACTGGCGGACGCCGTCTCCTCGCTGCGGGGGCCGTTGCCGGCGCTGGGCGGTTCTCTCCGCCGTGCACGGCCCGCAGGTGCGCCCCGTGGCCCCGGCGGCTCCGGGCGGCTTCCCGGTTGCCCTCGCGGAGGCGCTGGCCCGGCTGGGGGCGGGGCGGCGCGCTCGGGCGTGGGCGTGGTCCGCGGCGTCCCCGGGGCCGCGCTCCGGCCTCCGCACCCGCCCTTCCTCGGACCGTCTCGCGAGCCTCCTGCGGGGAGCGGGGGCCGCGTCCGGGCGCCGGGTGCGGCTGCCTCCCCGCTGGAGCCCGGCTGCCGCCCCCCGGCTCCGGAACCTGCGGCCGCCGCCGTCTCAGCCGCGCGCTGACGGCAGCCGCGGCCTGTCCCTCGCGCACCGGGGGCGCCGGGGTCGGGGCCCGGGGCCGCCCTTCACCCGCCTTGGCCTGGCTTCTGTCCTGCGTGTCTCTGACGTCGCGGCGGTCGTGCGCCGTCCCTTGCTTTTTCCTCTTCTGGCCCCTCCGGGCGAGCGTGTCCCCGGGCCCCCGGGAAGCCTGGCGACGGTGGCGACGGCTGCCGCGGCGGCGCGAGCGTCTGGGGCGGGGTCGTCCCGGCCTGAGGCGGGCGCGGAAGCCCTGGCGGGGGGCGCGCTCCGGCCGGAGGGAAGGCCCCGGACAGTCTCGGCGCCAGTGGTTGGGCCGTTCCCGGCGTGTCCGACGGCCCTGAGCCTGCCCGCCCGCGGCCGCTGCACCGGGTCCGTCCGCCTCTCCCACCTGGGCAGGCTCCTCGGCCTGGGCGGGAGTCACGGAAGGGGGGGGTGCGCGCTCCCCGGGGAGGGAGGACAAAGCTCTTGGAGCAAGAGAGACTGAGCCCTGGGTCCGCAGAGGCTGGGGGGGGGGTTGCTCATATGGGGTCTCCAGACGGACTTGGCCTTGGGGGGGCCGCCAGTTGCCCCTCCGTGGACAGGCTTGGGCCCCAACTCCATTGGACAGGACTCCGAGGTCCGAGGGCAGTGCCCGGGGAGGGAGGGTGGGCGCCCCTCCTCTGGCTCAGGGGCCCACATGCGCCTGCCCGCAGGAACCTGCGCGCGGTGACCAGGCACCATTTGTTGGGGGCAAAAGGCCTAGATGTTTCCTTCAACACAGGTGTCTGAATAAAGAGCTTTTCGTGGAAAGCAGCATTTGCCCTGGGTCCCGCCCTGCCCCTCCTCACCGAGGACAGGAGCCGGGTCCAAGAACCGGTGGTGAATGAGCGGAATCTCCTGTGTGCGGCCAGGCGTGCCCCCGCCCCCTGCCCTGGCCGTGCCCAGTGCCCACCAGACCCCGGCCGGCAGGGCAGGCCCCCGCCCCGCCGGTGCAGACCTCCTGTGCTTCCCCTGCTCCCGTCGGACCCCCTTCCCTCTCCGTGCTTCTTCCCTCGCCACCTCGTGGGTGTCCCCAGGCTGCCCCAGCCGCTGCCCCCCAAGGGCCTGTCCCAAAGAGCTGGCGCTTACTGGGCTTTGTGATGCTCTGCGGGGCTGGGAGGCGCTGCTCCTGTGGCCATAGTGTGGGGCCCTGCGGGCGGGAAGTCGGGGCTCCTGCGTCCCTCCCGCACACTCCAGGCCCAGCCTAGCCGGGTGGACCCGACGCTCTGCGGTCGAGGGTCCTAGAGGGCGAGTCCCGTGGGCTGTGCGATTTCCTCTGCCGAGCGCAAGACCCAGAGCCTGCCCCTGGGCTTGCGGAGGGTGGACCCTGGCACGTGAGAGGCTGTGCTTAGCCCGGGCTGTGGGATGTGTTCGGTCCTGCCGGCCGGGCTGGTGTGGGAGAGTTCCAGGCCTCCCTTATGAACACCCGCACGCCGGTGACCTTCGCCGGGGCGCACCTAACGGAGCGCCTCCCGCAGGCGGCCTGTCGTCCACGTCGAGCAGCCGCCGCAGACGTGTGTGTGGCCGCACTCACGTGTGCTTCCCCCCCAGATGCTGGATGAGAACCACCATCTGATCCAGTGCATCCTGGACTACCAGAGCAAGGGCAAGACGGCCGAGTGCGCCCAGTAAGTGACCGGCGGGCCGCGGCGGTCCCCCTCACAGAATGGCACTCCAAGGAGGGCAGAAGATTTGGAGGGAGACGCAAGTGTGGGTGGAGAGGGGACTGCTGGTGGACACACCAGGAGACCGTGAGCTTCTCCGGGTAGGACCCCAGGTGACCCCCAGGGCTGGATTCAGAGCAGGAGTGCGAGCGCCAGCTGTCCGAGCCCCCCACAGGTGTGGCATATGTGAGCCACCGCCACGCTGGGTTCTCCCCGTATCCCCCCGGCCTGTTTGGGGGAGACTTTTCAGGGGCGCGGAGGTATCGAGTCGGCCGGATGTCAGGGTCCAATGGAGGAGGCCTTGTTTTCTGGCATCTCTTCCTGTGTCTCCTTTAGTCTCTGTCTTGTGCCTCCTGCTTGCCTCCCCCACCATTCTCTGAACAGACCTGCTGACACCCCCCTCCTTGGCTACCACCGTGGGGTCTTTCCACGTGTTGTCATCAGACAGGATCCCGCTCAGGACTCAGGCTGGACCTTGGTCCCTGCCTGGCCCCGTCCTAGACCACAGTTCGCTCGCTCACCCGTCCTGTCCCCGGGCAGTGTCAGAGGTCTGTCCCCCCGGGGGCTTGGCTACGATGGGCCTCTGAGCCCCTCTGCCTCACCGCGTGCCCCTGACCTGCAGGTACCAGCAGATCCTGCACCGGAACCTGGTCTACCTGGCCACGATCGCGGACTCCAACCAGAACATGCAGTCCCTGCTCCCTGCCGTGAGTGCCCGCAGCCGGGGGCCGGGGGCCCGCCCTCGCCCAGCACACTCAGGCACAGCCTCAGGCTGCCACTGGGGGGGGGAGCGGAAGTCTGAGTGCGTCACCTGCAGTGACCAAGTCACAGATAGGCGCGGGGGAAAGGGGCGAATGGCCAGCCAGCAGGCTCTGAAGTGGACTGTTCAGAATTGTGACATCAGTCTCTTTAGCCAAGGAGGTGACCCCGAGGCTCCAAACCTAGACGTGGTGGGAGGCGGGACTCGGGAGGACAGGAAGTGGTGTGGGGATGAGCTGTTGGAAGGGTGGGGGCCCAGGACTGTATACAGCTCTGACATCCCAGCAAAACCGCAGAAGCACGCAGTGCAGGGACACTGCAAACGTCCGTGTAAATGGCTTTTTTTGACTTTTTAAAACCTATTTTCCCAAAATCAAATTACTGCTGTGAAGACAAGGTCCGGCGGTGGCCGCCTCCCACACGGGGGACAAGAAGGCACAGCCCTCGGAGGGCCCGGCCCGTGCTGGCCATGATGCGGAGGGAGGTTCCAGGACAACCCTGGCACCCGGAATGGCTTATTATGTCCCCAAGTCCCCTGGAAAGTGACATCATAAGTGCCAGGAAGTGTTTTACTGATAAAATCATTAAACCAACATGATTGGCCTATGAAATTGCGATTCCTCACCCCAGAGGCAGCAGCAGATCCTGCTGGGAACTTTGTCTTTTTGGCCGGGTCTAGGCAGTTCACGCGTCTGAGGCTTTAGAGCTGCGGTTTGGTCTGGACCTGGGACGTGAGGGCGCAGGGGTCACTCAGTCCCATGCGCCCTCCACGCCAGAGTCGGGCATGCAGTAGGCAGGGCACACAGAGAGGAGGAGCAATGGGAAAGCCAAAGCTGAGGCACAGGGCAGTCTGTGCAAAGGCTCTGGGGCGCGGGGTGGTGCGGATGAGGGGCACACAGAATCCTGGCCAGCCGAGGGACGTGGAGTGAGGTGAGGGAGGTGCAGCCTGGTGGGCTGACGAGGTGGTTCGCTGTATCCCCAGGAAGGAGGGCCCATCTTTGAATCTCTGAGTACGTGTTGATTTAAGTTCTGAATGTTCCCACGAGAATGCTTAGCGTGTCGTGCCCTTGGCCTGAGGTGGTGGGGCCTGGTCATCCACAGCTGATCAAGTGCGAGAGCCACAGGGGTTTGTAGATGTTTGCCAGGTGGCCGTGAAACACAGGTAGATCTCACGAGCCACCCGAGCCCTGGAGGGCTTCAGGTGCTTATTCTCTGGGTTAACCACGTCCCTGTTACCTCCCTGTCTCCCTTAGCCGCCAACCCAGAACATGAACCTGGGCCCCGGAGCGCTGTCCCAGAGCGGCTCCAGCCAGAGCCTGCACTCCCAGGGCAGCCTCAGCGATGCCATTGGCACGGGCCTGCCTCCATCCTCCCTCATGCAGGGCCAGATTGGCAACGGTGAGTAGCCCTGAGCCCTTCGGGGTTGGGGATGGCTCCAGACAGCACATAAGCCGCGCAGGCATCTGGGTGACCGCTGTCTCAGTAGGGCGCCCCATGCCCTGCAGAGCCTCACGGGGGCCCTCCCTCCTCCCTGAGGCCCTGGCTGCAGGTCTGCTGCCGTGCCCGGGGACCCGAGCGCGGGGGGTCACGTGCAGAGGGGATCCAGCACTCCAGATCCTCTACTCTGCTTCGACGCTGTCAAGTCACGGCCACGGCCGGCCAACGTGTGGGGTTCCACGTGGATCTTTTTAAACAAGAACAGAAAGGTTCTCTTTGGAGCAGGAACCATTGCTAGCCGTTGGGAGCCAGCCCTGCAAGAGCGAACGCGGGTCCTCTCCTCGGTCAGCACGCGGCCGTCACTTCATTCAGGCACTGTTGGCCATGGGCTAGTCTCTGTCCCCACGGTCACGTGAAGGAACTCTGGGTGTCTGGCAGCAAGGCCAGGCTTCCTTGGGGTTGAGGCCCTCCCTGTGCTCCTGGCAGGTCCGAACCACGTGTCCATGCAGCAGACAGCCCAGAGCACGCTGCCCACCACCTCCATGAGTATGTCGGGCAGCGGCCACGGCTCGGGGCCCGGCTACAGCCACTCAGGACCCACCTCACAGAGCGTGCCCCTGCAGGGCCAGGGTGCCATCGGCAACTACGTGTCACGGGCCAACATCAACATGCAGTCCAACCCAGGTACTGCCCTGCTCAGCCCTGGGGCACCCCCCCAACCCTGGGACGGTCCCTGGGGCCCTCTGAAATGTGCGCACACTGCACACAGGGTCCTGGGGCACTTCTGAAGTCGGGGGGACCCTGGGGTCTGGGTTTCCACCGTTCCCTGTGGCAGCTCTGGGGAGGGCTCTGACGAGGGGCGGCACATCCCCTCCTCAGGGGACAGAGTCAGGCTCACCCGGGATGGGGGGCGGTGTAGGCAGACCCACAGACATTGAGCACTGGGTACCATCAGGCCCAAATGCAGATATCCCAGAGCGTCAGGCACTAGAGTTCAGAGACTTAATACGGAAAGGGAAAATGTGTAGTATCTCCTTAATTTATTTGTATTATCAATTATATACCGGAAATAAGAGTATTTGGGGTATATCAAGTCAAATAAAACATCTTACTAAAATAGATTTCACCTGTTGGCTTCTGTTTTTTGACATGGTTCTGCTCAGTGCTGCCCCAGCAGGTTCTGAGCAGGAGCGGCACCACCGGACGGGGGCAGGGGGCAGAGACTGCCCTCCAGGGGCCTTAGAGGCCCAGGTCTCCCAGGCGGACACAGACCTGGCTCCTCTGGGAGCAGCCTTGGGGGTGCGGGAGGACAGGACTGGCGATTTTCCCGTGTGTGGAGGCAGCCTGGGAGCTGAGGTCTGGGTCCAGGAGAAGGGTGCCATTGGGGTCTGGGGTGTGGGGTCAGGGTACCTCCCAGGGAGCTTCTCGGGGTTATTCGGGTCTGTCGTGTCGCCCAGTGTCCATGATGCACCAGCAGGCAGCCTCGTCCCACTACAACTCGGCCCAGGGCGGCAGCCAGCACTACCAGGGCCAGTCATCCATCGCCATGATGGGCCAGAGCGGGCAGGGCAGCACCATGATGGGCCAGCGGCCCATGGCGCCCTACCGGCCCTCCCAGCAAGGTACCGCCTGTGCCGCGCCTCCTCCCCAAGAACCTGGGGTGGGGGGCTCTGCACGGTCCTTAGCACCAAGCGAGGGGGTGGGGGGTCTGGAGCTGTGTGGGGCTCACGGGGCGCAGAAGGTTGAGAGCCTGTGCTGCTCCTGAGGTAGACCCGGCTCAAGCCGCCGTAGGGGCTGGAGTCAGGCGGGGCGGTTGTGTTTATAAGTTCCAGGTCTCGGGTACCCGGGTCTGGACGTGGGGGAGAATACCCAGGCGGCCGGGGGTGGGGGTTATCCTGTGACACGAGTGTCCTGAGTTAATGTCCCCCATGTGCTGTCCACCCCCAGGGTCGTCCCAGCAGTACCTGGGCCAGGAGGAGTACTACGGCGGCGAGCAGTACGGCCACAGCCAGGCTGCCTCGGAGCCCATGAGCCAGCAGTACTATCCCGATGGTGAGGCCCACGCCCGTGCTGTGCT
Source organism: Martes martes (assembly GCF_963455335.1). NCBI lineage: Eukaryota > Metazoa > Chordata > Mammalia > Carnivora > Mustelidae > Martes > Martes martes. Next base: position 1,594,565 of record NC_137896.1, on the reverse strand, counting down.
GTGACACCGGGCACCTCCGCGGCTCTCGGCCGCTGCTCTCTAATCACTCCCGTTTGGACCTGTCGCCCCGACTTCTGCCAGCAGAGCCCCCAGAGGCCCCTTGCCCGAGTGTGTTTGGGGATGAGGGTGAGGGTAGGGCTGGTCTCGGGCCATAGCTATTTACAGATTCAAGGCCCCTCATCCCCCTTCCCAAGACGCAGTAGGGGTTACGGCTGGGATGAACAGGTGCACGAGACAGTTTCCTAAGAGGGTCACAAGTGTTCTCTTGAGATGCCTTCAGGAGGTGGCGCCGCTGAGCTGCGTGTCTGCTGCTTTCACCCGGTGCTCACCTGTCCCCTGTCCGTCGTTCCTCAACAGTCCCAGGGTTGGAGGTGGCTTTCAGAGTGGTCCTAGAGGGCGGGTGGGATTTGGGGAGGAGGACGACACCAGACAGGGAGCACATAGGAGGTAGGGGTTAGCGGCGCCCCCGCCAGGGAATGGTGGCAGAGGCCTCCTGAGGGTGCAGGGCGTACCCCAGCGGGTGCCCTCAGGAGCCAGTGGCCCAGTGGCGGTGCCAGCAGAGCTCCTCGCGGGGCAGGCACTGACACGCCCTCCCCCCTTTATGCACCGTGCTCCTTGGGCTCTTCACGCCCAGCCCACACGCAGGGTGGCGGTTTGCATCTTAAAGGAGGAAACGAAGGGTGGGTGGCGGTCGGAAGCCCCTTCCTGGGCTTTGTGCAGGGAAAACGGATCCAGGTCCGGCGCAGGACGCTCGTGAGCCAACAGCGCTGCCCGTTCGGCTCCCGGCCGTCCGGGCCTTCGCTGATGGCACGTGGCCTCTGTCTGCCGCAGGACACGGCGACTATGCCTACCAGCAGTCGTCCTACACAGAGCAGAGCTACGACCGGTCCTTCGAGGAGTCCACGCAGCACTACTATGAGGGCGGTAAGGAGCGCACACAGCTCGCCGTCGGACGCGCGGCCGCAGCCGGCGGTGGGGCTCCGGGAGGCCGAGTGCGCCCGCCGAGGCTGCACATGCAGGTCGCGTGTCCCCGTTCACGATGCAGGTGGGTGGAGGGGGCTTGACTGGCCACGTGGGGGTGGCAGGGGCCCAGACTCCACCGTCGGGCCCAGCTGAGCCACTTGGGGCCTGTGAGCTCTGTCGAACCTCCCTCCGGAGTTTCAGACTCGGTGGGGCAGGTTCAGCCCCCGCCCAGCCCCGAGCCAGCCGGGCAGGGCCCGTGGAGCGTGAGGCTTCTTTGGGTCCGGCCGGGCCACTTCTTCGGACATCTGCTGGCCTGGTAAAGCCTGCGGCAGCCCCCACCCCCCACCAGCCTTCCTCAGTGGAGCTGCCCTGGGGCCTTTCTGGTGGAGGTGAGGTGAGGTGAGGCAGTGGTGAGAGAAGCCAGCTTTGGCAGCAGAAAGCCAGGGACTAGCACGTGCCCAGTTCCCCGCTGGGAATACTCCCGCCCACCCAGAGTCCGGCCTCCAACGTGAGGCCACCACACGCACAACTGGGAAGAAATCCGCACATTTGCTTCTCAGCGGGGCCCCCAAACAGCGAAGGTACTTCCCCCGCCCTTGGGAGACCCCAAGAGAGGAAAAAACCTTAAAGTCCCAGGGCAGCGGGACGCAGCGGGCTTGGCCCCGGCTTCCTGGTCCAGGTGTCCAAAGTAGGGACGGTGTGAGGGTTGGCAGCAGGGCCCCAGAGGAAGGAAACAAGCAATAAACGTGAGACGGGCAGCTTGTGAATCCAGATGTTTTTGGTGGCTTTTTATGCTAAAAATACACGTTACCGCTGGGAGTGTTTCTGAGTGTGCGTGAGTGGCAGGAAGCGCGTTCCCATCGTGCAGTCCCCGTCCCCGCCGTCCGTCTCCGGGACTTGCTCCTCTTCCCAGACTGATCTTCTGGCCCCGTCAGACCCTGGCTCCCCGTTTCCCACCCCAGGTGCCCGCCACGCCACTATCTGCACATGATGAGTCTAGGGCCTTAACGTAAGTGGGGTTCTGCAGTATTTGTCATGCTGACTGGCCCGGCTTGCTGAGCAGCACCTCCCCGCGGTTGTGTGCGCCGTAACAGGTGTCAGGCCGAGTTGTTTTCTGTTGCGGGGATGCACCAGAGTGCGCTCATCCATTCAGCTGTCGACGGACACCTCCAGGTTGCCTCTGTCTCCCGGCTGTTGGGAACCCTGCTGCTGAGAACGTGGGTGTGCAAAGCTCTCTTTGAGTCCTGGCTTCCGTTTATTTTGCATTTACATCCAGAAGAGAATTATGGGTCATAGGGTGATTCTGTGTTTAGTTGTTTGAAGAACTGCCGTATGGTTTTCCACACGTAGTTTGGTTTTTTACTTACAGTGCTAGGAGATCATAGGGCATCTGGGGACCACAGGAGAATCACCCAGAAGACTGTGCTGGGGTCGGTTACGAGTGTTTCCCTGCAGTGGCTTCCCACGTCCACACATTTGGTACCGCTCAGGGACATGGCTCAGACCTAGCCGCCTTTTCCCGGGGAGTTTGGCTCCGAGACCCCGAGATGGCGCGTGCCCGGTGCGGTCACCCGGCGAGCCAGGTCTTCCCCCCTGCTGCTGCTTCCCCCCAGCAGCAGCCCACGTCGGCCCCTCCTGTTCTCACACCTGCTACAATGACCTGGCTGCCGCCCCTGGCTGGATTTGGAACCTGATGGTGGGTATAGAACCAGAGAACCAAGACATCCCAACCGCCTCAAAGTAAAATTATTCACGAGGGACTCGATGTTCCTTATTATTTTTAGGAACTGGCTAAGTGTTGGCCCTTCGTGGTGAACAGGTAACGCTTTCCTTGTGCCCTCAGTCACCGCAGCTGCCCTTGGTCTGGCCTTCTATTAACAACCACACTTAGGTCCCACCTGGGACCACCTTGGCCCTTCCCCCATCCACACAGGTGCCCCAAGTGCTCTTCCTCTGCAGTCGAACCTCAGCTGCTTTTCACGTTCACTGCCCCTGGGGAAGACAGGCATCAGCGAGTGTTCTCTCTGTGTGCCTCCCTCCCCCTCACCTTGGACCGCCCCCAAGATGGGACCCTGGCCTGTGGCAGCTTTGCAGGTGCCTGGCTGTGACGGCCGGCCGGGGTCAACGGCGTGAGTACAGGAGGTTTGAGGGACCGCAGGCTGACCAGGTAGATTGGGTGCGCTCGGGTGTCCGCGCTTCTGGGTCCCAGCCTGCCGGGAGGAGGTGGGCCGCCCGGAGCATCTCCCTGCAAACACGCCCCCACCAGCCCTACCCTCCTTGCCCAGATGCCCGTGCTCCGCCTTCCCTCCCCGCACGGTGCCTCGGCTTACCGCTGCTTTGTCCCGGTGAGGGTCCGAGGCAGAAACGACTTCCCCAAAGACAAGCCCCGGACGTGCACTCAGCCTTTTGAACTTGGAAGTGCACATTTTTATTCCTTCGGTTTTGGGTTCTGTGTTCTTGCCTTCTGTAACCGATGGAAAGTTTACCGGAACACTTAGTAAGCTCTTCGGAGGCAAGTGTGGCAGGCGGCACGGCTTCCTCCTGAATCTGGAAGCGTTTTGTTCCGTCTCGTTAATTGCACCCGTGGCTGGGACTCCACGTACTCGTGGTACGAGGTCAGGTCTCCCCACGGCGGGCGGCATTGCCAGGCCTTGTCGCGAGGCAGCTGGTGTCGTGCTTTGAGAAGACGGCTGGGCACAAGCGGCCTGTGACCCCACGGAGGTGGAGGGTTTCGAGTGGAAGCAATGAGGGGGTGGACCAAGGCCCCAATAAAAATGTTTCCTGTAACGCTGCTGGTCCCACCACGGGATGAGGAGGCTTGTGGGGCACAGGGGGCTGGTGCTGGGATCTTCGCAGGAGGTGGCATCTGACAGGGACCTTGGGTGGTCCCACAGAATGAGAGGCTGCTGGCCTGCAAGGGCCGGTGCCGGGAAGGGGCCAGGTTGCCGTAGGCCGGGCCGGGCGGAGTAAGGGGCCGAGGGGCCGACTGAGCCAGGCAGACACCACTCGCCAAGAGGGGTCCTGCCGAGCAACCCACGGCGGCTCGGGCGTCCTGCTGTACTTCCTGGCCGCGAGGTTTGCAGCAGCAAAGCCTGGAAGGAGCCTGTGTCCGCTGTGCCGTGCCCCAGGCACCGAGTCTGTTAAAAGACACGGAACTCCCTGTGGGCTGCTGCGGCAGATTCTTCTGGGCTGGGCCATGTGCTCAGGCCAGGTGCTGAGGATGAGGGTGTCGGGGAGCCACTTTCTGTGTGAGACCATGGCCGTGGATGGGGGACGGGGCTGGGGAGCCGGGAGGGCCGGAGGTGGCCTCCTTCCCTGAACCTCTTGAAGGGGGGCCGCATTCACTTTTGCGTTTCTCAGTCACGTGAACGTATCCGCCTGTGCAAAAGCTAAATTTAGAAACAATAAATATTACCGGTTGTCACTGAAAATCAAAGTAGCCTGACCTTTTGGCCATCCAGACTCACCCACACCCCTGAGCCCCGTGGTCACAGCCCTGTCCTCGGAGGTCCCCAGGGTGTTGCCCCAGAGACCGGCACGCCCTCGTGAGTGAACGTCCAGACCAGCTGTAGCTCCTGGTGGCGGCTGAATCTGGCGGCTCCTTTGTGCCCACGTTCCTCAAGCGGGCCCCCTGGCTACCAGGTTTGGCTCCGCCGAAGGGAAGGTCTTCCGTGGTGTGTGGGAGCAGAGCCGAGGTTCCCCGCGGCACCCCTGCTCACATTTGTTGCACACCTTCTGTGCACCAGGCCACCGGCTAGGTGCGTGTGACTGAGCTCCTGAATCGGTTACCATGTAAAGAGCGAAAGGGGGTGTAAAGCTGAGAATACGGAGAGCGACCGACCATCTGAGGCCCCGGAGAACTGCTCTGCGACTCGGCCGTGCAGGTCCACTGGCTGCTCACTGCCCACTGCGGCCCGCGCCACCCTGCCGGGACTGCACCGGCTGGAAGGAAGGAGTCCCTCAGAGCTCGGGGCCTCCCGGGTCAGGGAGCAACTGTGGAGACGTGGAGGGTGTGCAGGGTCAGCAGGGAGGACGCGCCCTGGAGTCGGAGCCCTCGAGCGTCTGCTGTTCCTCGTGGCTGCGGTTCAAGTCCCCATGGGGGGTGCAAGCCTTTACGGCAACAGCTCTCGGGAAGGCTGCTGCTTAAAAACGACGTCTCCAGAAAAAAAAAAAAAAAGATGTCTCCAGGATCTGGTTTGTGTGTTTGTTTAAAGATTCGTTAATTTAGTTGACAGAACACAAGTAGAGGAAGCAGCAGAGGGAGAAGCAGGGAGCCCCATGTGGGACGCGATCCCAGGACCCTGAGATCATGACCTGAGCCAAAGGCAGATGCTTAACCCACTGAACCACCCAGGTGCCCCGGGACGTGTTTTGATTTAAAAGAAAAAAATAGCCAACTATAGTAGTCCCCTCCCCTGACACAGGGTCAGAGGGGTCAGGTGCTCCCTCCCGCTCGTCCCCGCCCCCGTTGCTCAGGTCACATCATTCCATCAACACCGGAGGGCGAGCACAGGACCAGAAGGCGTTTCCAGAGTCAGAAGCCACATTCGCACAACTTTGGGCACCACACGTGGTAACGGCTGTCCTGTGGCGTCTGTGGTTCCTGACACTCCCTCCCTGTGCCCCGTCCATCGCTGACACCTGACCGCGGGTGCGTGCGTGTGGGCGTGGCCTCGGCTTCCGGGGTCCACAGGGTCTGCGATGGATCCCCCACAGAGAAGGGGGCTGCTGCGTCCTTTCTGGGCCGGCCAGCCATCTGCCATGGGGTGTTGCAGTCAAGTGACGGCCCCTCGTCCCCTCCACGCCTCCTTCTAGAGAAGCGGGTCCGCATGAGCTGGGGGCGGGACTCACTACAAACCGAAGGCAGAGCGCTTGGCGCGGCTGAGGAGCAAAGGCCGTTCCAAAGAGAACGACACTGGACTTGGATTGGTCTCTTCGCGGAGGAGTTTTGAAAACCGTGAGTGGAATGTCACCCACACTGCTCCGGAACGGCGGCCCCCGAGACCTGCGTCCAGGATGTTTGCAGGAAGGGTTTACCGGTGGTTCGTGCTGCCTTCTCGGGAACGGTGCGGCGGTGCCCTCCCTGCTCTCCTCAGCCGCGCTTCCGACCGTGGGCGTTCTTCCAGATGACGCTTTGGGCACAGAGGCTGACTGGCTAGATTTTTTAAAATAAGAAGGCATTGTGGGGACACCTGACTGGTTCAGTCCCTGGAACGTGTGGCTCTTGATCTTGGGTCCATGACTTCGAGCCCCATGTTGGGTGTAGAGATCACTTAAATAAACTTTTTTTTTTTTAAAGATTTTATTTATTTATTTGTCAGAGAGAGAGTACACACAAGCAGGCAGAGAGGCAGGCAGAGGCAGCAAGAGAAGCAGGCTCCCTGCTGAGCAAGGAGCCCGATGCGGGACTCGATCCCAGCACCCTGGGATCATGACCTGAGCCGAAGGCAGCAGCTTAACCAACTGAGCCACCCAGGCGTCCCTTAAATAAACTTTTAAAACCGATATAGGTAAACATCTACCTCCCATGAACTTAGAGTGAGCGGTCTCCAAGGAGTGTCCTGGTGGCTGCTGCTCACCTCAGCCGGTCCATCAGCCGTGGACTGGAACGTCCCTGAGTTTCCCTTCTGGAGGCCCTGGGCCATCCCGGACTGCCGGCTCCCGGGTCTGAGTGCCCACTTCTGCGCCGCCCGGCGGTGCGCCTCAGTCCCCCATCTGTACGATGGGCACGCGGTTGTGCTTATCTCACGGCGCTAAGGGAAGTATGCGGAGTACCTGTTACCTGCTTGGGACGCACGGTGGCCTGCAGTCACGTTCTGTATTTGGTATTTCTCACCGGCCGACCTGCCGGCCTCTCAAACGAATAACCCTGCAGGAGTCAACACCACGAGGCGCGCGTGGAGAACACCCTGGGGTCACTGCACTCTAAGGCACCCCAGGACCCTCGGGGTGTCTCTGTTTCCGCTCCCACACTGCACTGTGCCTTTTAGCTCCGTTCTCAGTGGTGCGTTTTTAGCTGTCTACAGGTTCCGTTACTGGGTTCTTTCCGCAAGCGAAACCATAGTTGATCGGAGGCTGAAACGTGCTTCCTTCCGAGTCGCTGCTGCAGGCCTGCTGCCCGGCTGTCCTGCCGCCGAGGGCTGTGTGGTGAGGTGCCGCAGACCGGGCCGCTGAGCGCAGCAGAAATCCCTCTCAGCTCTGGAGGCCCAAGGGCCGAGATCCAAGCGTCAGCAGGGTTAGTCCTTCCGGGCGCTCACCCGGAGGGTCTGCCCCAGACCCTGTCCCAGCTTCGAGAGGGCTCCAGCAGTCCTGCTGTCCTTGGCTCATAGGCACGTTACTTTGCTCTCCGCTTTGGCCATCGTGGGGCTCTGTCCCCGGGTCCGTGTCCAGGTGCCCTCTTGCGATAAGCAGGCCCATTCTAGTCAGCGCAGCAGGCCCTTGCCTGTTCGCATCTGCGGAGAGTCTTTGCCAAGTAAGAGCACGTGCACAGGTACGTCACGTGGGCTTCAGCGTACCTTTCTGGGGGGCACAGTTCAACCCAAAACACTTGTATTAGCCTTAAATTGTGTTAACGGTGTCACTTCGGCTGTACCTCCACACTTGAATTGTTGTGAAAAGAGAAGATCTTGAAGCAGTTGAGCTGGTCCGGGGCTTTTCCAAGGGCTCCGCGTCGTGAGTGGCGGGAGGAGTGCCTCCGTCCCCAGAAACGCACTGTGTGTCTCCTTCCCCCCGCAGGAAACTCGCAGTACGGCCAGCAGCCGGCGGGGTACCAGCAGGGCGCAGCCCAGCCGCAGGCAGGGTACCAGCAGCAGTACCCCAACCAGCAGACCTACCCTGGGCAGCAGCAAGGCTACGGTAAGGGGGAGCGCCTCCCCGCGCAGGCCCCGCGCACGGTCGCGCTGCCGCTCGCGCAGTGGACGCTTAGTCCGCTTCCTTCAGAAGAGTTTTGGATTTCCTGCAAAGCTATGCGGCTAGTGCAGAGAGGTCCCCTGCTGTCCGCCTCGCCCGACCGCAGTGCCGTCGTCACAGCTCAGCAGCTCCCGCCGGCACGCTGCCGGGGACTGAGCGCACAGTTCCTTCAGCTCTCACTCATGTGCCCGACTGTCCTTCTCCGTCCCGGGACCCATCTGGGATCCCCCTTGGCACTGAGTCTCACGTCTCCTTAGGCTCCCCTGGGCTGGGACCGCATCTGGGAAACCCTTGTCCTTCTGGACCTTGGCGGTCGTCAGCAAGACTGGGCAGGTGTTTTGTAGGATGTCCTCGGGTCGGGCTTGTCTGAGGTTTTCCTCAGGATGAGACTGGGCCGTGGGCTTTGGAAAGACCTCACGGCGGGCAAGTGCTTCTTATCCCATGTCAAAATGACGGGCCTCTGATGTTGACCCCGGTCCCTGGTCCCCCCGCCATCAAGTTATCCCTTCGTCCTCTACCTTTCCTGATCTTTGGAACCAAACCACTGAACCCAGCCCACGCTCCGGAAGGAAGAATTGGAATTTCTCTGTAAGGCAGAGTAATTAATTAATGATTCGTTATTAATCATTTATCAGTATGTTTTCTTTGCATTCAGTTTACACAGCAGCTTAGATCCTAGACTTCTCTGTTTGCTTCAGATCGTCCAGCGTCACCCTTGGGCGGCGGGAGCCCTGCAGTCCCTTTGACGCCCTCCCATCCTTTTGTTTTTGAGCATCTCCTTATTCTCTGGGACCACGACACTCTCCGTGCTCTAGCCCTAGAAGCAGCATGTCTCACAGGGGCTCTGGGTCCTCCGAGGGGAGAACAGCGTTAGGGACCAGGGGCCGCGTTCAGGTGGGCGTTTTCTGAGCCACTCCCACATGGTCACCTGAGACGGCCCACATATGGGTTAGCGTGGCGGCAGCTTCTAGAAGCACACACCCGCTCGCTGGCTTTTTTGTTCACCCTATGGGGATTCCCTAAAGTGCCCAGGGGCCAGCGGGCCTTCATGGGCTCTGCTGTGGAGCCCGCCAACAAATATTGTTCTCTAGGCCCATGGGACAGAGAAGTGGACAGAGGGAGCTTCTCGAGCTACAGCAGCAACAAGGGGAGAGCCCCGTCCACTGGAGATCAGCGGAATGTAGGCTCAGTCTCACTGAGGGCCGTCCTGCCTGCATAGTAGCCCACACACCTGCCCGGTCCTCTGTGGGCCTCGTCCTCCCCAGGCAGATCCGCCTGAAACAGTCGCCCTGGCCCCCAGCCTGTGGGTCGTGTCTGCCGAGAGCCCCAACCACACGAGGCTCTCCCCGGGCTAACCCGCCCCCGAGATGCACACGGGCTGCGCTCCCCAGAACCCGGGGTGCTGGGGGCGGGCGGAAGGGGGAGGGGAGTTGTACTTCTAGATGCTGCCGTCACAGGAGGACAGCTGCCTACTGTTGCCACCATGTGATGGCCGGGCATGCGGTTAACATTGAGAACACACGCTGGAAGCCGTTGTTATGACCTGAAGAGTAGGTGATTAGTTCGTCAAAAGAGTGAGTTCCGGGAGCGCTCATAGAACGCGCGCGCGTCTCCACCTGAAGCGTCCCGGCGAGACGTGAACACGAGCCGCCCCGCGCCCGCCGCGCACAGCCGGCCCCGTCCCCTCCGGAGCCGCGGGAGCTCATGCGGGCCGTGGGGCTCTGCCTCCGCACCTCGGGACCACCCGGGAGGCTCTGGAAAAATGAGGTGGCAGGCAGGGCCCCCCTGCGTGAGGCGTCTTCCTGGGCTCACCCGTACCCGCGGCGCGTTGCGGGGAAGGAGAGCCGCAGTTTCACGTTCTTGTCCGACCTGCTGCAACCGTGACTCATTAAATAGCATTTTTTGAGCAATTATTTGGCCTTTATTAGTTCTTTCCAAAGGCTTCACCTGAGTTTCCACGGGAATGCCCACAAGCAGCAGCTGCTGTGGTACTTAACGGGCGGGTTTGCAGCGACCACCAGGGCGGACTCACCACTGCCAGGAAGCGTGTGAGCCCGGCCGGGCCGCGGGGGCCCGCCGGCAGCCTTGCTCCCACGCTCAGTGCCCTCATGCTGGGGGGACTGTGGGTTGAGGAGGAGCGGGCTGGTGCTTCAGGCGCCCCCGAGGATCAGGGCGCGTGCTGCGTGGTTCTCACGGTGCCGGTATGCGCCCTCAGGGCCGGCCCAGGGAGCCGCCTCGCAGTACTCCGGCTACCAGCAAGGACAAGGCCAGCAGTACGGAAGCTACAGGGCGTCCCAGACGGGCCCGTCCGCCCAGCAGCAGCGGCCTTACGGCTATGAGCAGGCAAGACCCGGCGCGTCCGTGGAGACATGACGAAGGTTTCACTCACGATCGCGCGGAATAACGCGTGAAACGAATTGGCTGCCCAGCTCCCTTCTAGAATGTTAATTCTCTGAGCCCGTGAGGGTTTGAGAAATCACCTTTGCACGTACACTCACCTGGGTCAGACATGGTTGGCTGAGTGGCTCTGGGCTCAGAGCCCCAGCCCGAGTTTGTGTCCAGCCCTGCTGCTGGCCCCTGGCAACATGGCGGGGGGGGGGCTGACTGCGGGGAGCTGGCAAGGAGCCTCACTGACCTGGTCTCAATCCTTAGCCACAGGCTTGGACGATGGCCTTCAGAGAGCCAGCAACTGCCTTGCCCCATAGCTCTCGGCAGAGAGCTGTTGCCTTGCTCAATTTTCATACCTCCTCCTTCCATCCCTAATCCCGGGTTTTGGGGGGGGGTCCTCTCTGCCACTTTGATTCGTGACCAGGGAAATATAACACGTGTTTTGGTCTCTTGCAGGGCCAGTATGGAAATTACCAGCAGTAAGGAACGGGCACTCTCGTTAGAGCCTTGCGGTGCCATGTCCCTCCGGGGGTGGTCTGGCCAGTGGCAGTTCTGATGAGCTGTGACCTCTCGGTTGCCCTTCCGCCCCACGCAGCGTCTGCATGTGACGCGTGCACATTTCATGCTGGGTGTGATGCCAGCGTGCACCGCGGGCGAGAGACAGTGCTTCGATAGTGTGACATATCTGGTGCTGTGTATAGTATTGTATGTCCATACAATGGAGAGGTTGTCTCCTTTTTGTCTCCCCCTCCTTGATGTTTCTAGCTAGCTTTAGGGATCCTCTTGTCATCAGAGCGTTCTGTGCCCAGGAATGGGACACAGCTACAAGATGCCACAGTCCATGCGCTCACATAAACGGGCCTCGGGTCTGACTCCTCACGCACTTGTCGTAATGTGGGTTGTAAACTTGTCTCTCACTGGCTACACCACAGCTGGACACACGCCACAGCCCCTGGATGGCCACCTCTTCCTGTGCCTCGATGGGGGGGGCATCCTCTATGTTTTGGGTCAGTTTCTGTTACACAATGAAAAGGATAAATACGCTTTGTTTGGAGAGGCTGCGAACAGTCTTTCCCAGAGCTTACACGCTCACACGCTACCTGTGTCTCTTGCCAATTGTGTTTATCCAAAATGTCCTGTTTTTGTACTAAAAAGTGAAGAGGGATCAATGAGTATATTCCAAATAAACATACAATTAGCCTAACCCAGGGAAGGAACGAGGGTCGAGGGTCGTTCCTGAAGGAAAGACAGGGCAGTTCTCTGAAATGACCGGCATTGGCCCTTGTTTATCTGACGGTCGTTTCTGGGATTTGAATATTTGATATGCCCAATTCTAAACTGATAAAATATTTATACCAAACTTCCCAAACAGTTGGCAAGTTGTTTGTTTTATATTATTTCTTTCAGGACCTACTTGTTCAGATCTCCAAGCAAGCGTCCTTTTTCTTTTAGAGATATCTGAAATTCAGATCTTATTTTTAAAAAGAACCCCACAAATTTTATTGTGTTCTTCCTAACGAAAAGGAAGGGTTTTATATGGGAAATTTGAGTAAATTTTACATTCCTAGGACATTAAATCCCATTTAAATTCTACACAAACAGTAAAGACAGCTCACTTGCAAAAGCATAGTCAAGGGAAAAACCCAGTATTTCACTAATTCGTAATACAGACATTCTGGCAACTTTTACCTGGACAGTAATACCCACATGCATACTTTAAAAACATCTTTGGATAAATGCTGCCATACTTCTAAGAACAACCAAGAAAATTAAAAAAACAAAAAACAATTCTTGACATATCAGGTCTACTGAAGATGATTTTTTAAATTGGTAAGTTTCAGGAATATTTTAAAAGTGTAAAGTAATTATTTATCCAGAGCTGTTGAATGGTTTACAGTTTACAAGGTATTTTATGTTGTTTCTGTTTTGTTTTGTTGCTTGAATGAATCCTGACAGTCCACACTGGGAAATATGGGGGCAATTACTGTTCCCATTTTACAGATGAAGAACCGAGGCACAGATTAAAGATTGCCCCAGATGAGTACCGGTCCTATTCTAGGCTATTTTCCCCTCTTCTGTGGGGACAGAATCACACATGCTGGGATAGGAGTGTTTATCTTAGAGGCATATGGGTTTTAAAAACTCTTGACACTGGTAAGGGCTTAAAAATACGAATCTATGTTAAATCGGTGAACTGAGAGTTCTTAATTGCTAAATGACACAGATATTAGCAATTTCATTTAGGGAGGTGTCTCCCTCGCTTTTGTTCTGATCTTTCTTGGCAGTTTTCATAGAACTAATTTGCAAACTCAATCGGGGACTAAAATTCCCCATTGAAAATGTTAAACATTCTAGATAACTGTGAAAGTTGTTTTATTTTTATTCCTTGCCAATCTGCAAATATGCCTTTGTGTGTGTGTGGTTTTTTTAAGTGCTGTATTAATACTTTTTGAAAGAAAAGGACACTTGAACTTATCCCAAAACTTCAATCTGAAATGTCTTACATTAAGAATTTCTTGAATGTTGTGTATATATTTTAAAAAGCACTTTGTGAAATAGTTTGTACATTTATTTCCTAATTTATACATGATTTTTGGTATTAATATATTTAATGATTAATAACAGAATGTTTATTTAATGTGTTGTCCATTTTTATGTAATATTGTGGGGGAAAAGTGATGCCAGCCGTTCTTTTTCATTAAATGTATTCTATCTTCTCTTCTGTAATATGTTTGCAAAAGCTTAGGCTGAAGTGAGTTGTTTGTGCGGTGTGGTCGATGGTGCTTTGTTGTTTGTGACTGCTGCCACAGAAGGCCAGGGGACATGCAAAGGAGACCTGGATGTCGGCGCTCCTTCTTCCTGTGATGTCCCTGACCCCCAGCAGGTCGTGGATTTGAAACATGCCCACGGTGTCCAGAAGTGCTGACACACTCACACTGGCTGCAGAGCCTTGCCCCGGTGCGTGGTGGACTGGGACTCGGGCTGCTGAAAGGACCCCAGTGCTCGCGGCCCCCGGTTCCGCCAGTGTTTGTGCGAGCAGGTGCTCCGAGTGGGGCACCGCTGCTGCCGTCCCCCTTTAGATTTGTGGAGCTCTTCCTTCATTCCTATTAATTGAACAGGTCAGATTCGTCTTACTTGTGAGCACAGTACATTTTCTGGAAAACATCCTATCAGTTCGTTTTTTTCCAGTCAGAGTTTGGCGCCCATAAATTGCTTATGATTTGGTGTAATGTATGAATAAACTGGTTCTTCAAAACCACCCTAACCAGGGAGTTTCTGTGCTTTGTGTTCAGACCACCAGACCAGCGCCTGATCGTGGAGGGGGCAGTGGGCTTATGTCTGATGGCGGAGGTGGGTGTCATGGGGGGGCAGCCAGTGCCTGAAGGGAGATGCCTGTCTGGTGGGAGGTGAGTGTCTGAAGGGGGATGTCCATGTCTGTCTGGGACAGCTGGTATCCAATGGGAGGCAAGTGCCTGCCTGATGGGGCGGCAGGTGCCTGACAAGGACAGCCAGTGTCTGATGGGGGAGGTGGATGTTTGTCTGAGGGGGGCAGCAGGTATTTGATAGCGGAGGTGGGTGTGTGTCTGACGGTGGCGACTGACAGCTGGTGTCTGATGGGGGCTGTGGGTGTCTGATGGGGTTAGCAGGTGTCTCATGGGGGTGATGGATGTGTGTCTGACGACAGTGGCAGCTGACGGGCAGCAGATGTCTGTCTGACAGGGACAGCTGGTGTCTGATGGGGGAGGTGGGTGTCTGACGGGGGCAATGGCTATCTGACGGGGGAGGCAGGTGTCTGTCAGGAACAGCTGATGTCTGGTGGGGGAGGTGGGTGTCTGTCTGATGGGTGCAGCAGGTGTCTGATGGAGGCAGAGGCTGTCTGACAGGGACAGCCAGTGTCTGATGGAGGCAGGTGTCTGTCTGATGGGGGAGGCAGGTGTGCAATGGCAATGGCTGTCTGAGGGGGGTGGCAGGTGTCTGTCTGACAGGGACAGCTGGTGTCTGGTGGGGGAGGCAGGTGTCTGATGGGGAAGGTGGGTGTGTGACAGCAATGGCTGTCTGAGGGGGGAGGCAAGTGTCTCTGACAGGGACAGCTGGTGTCTGGTGGGGGAGGTGGGGGTCTGTCTGATGGGGGCAGCCAAGTGTCTGATGGGGGCAGAGGCTGTCTGTCTGACAGAGACAGCCGGTATCTGATGGAGGCAGGTGTCTGTCTGACATGGACAGCTGGTGTCTGACAGGGGAGGTGGGTGTGTGTCTGATGATAGTGGCAGCTGTCTGACAGGGAGGGCTGGTGTCTGATGGGGGAGGCGGGTGTCTGACGGGGAAGGGAGCTGTCTGACAGAGACAGCCGGTGTCTGACGGGGGAGGCAGGTGTGTGTCTGACAGGGGAGCCGGCTGTCTGTCTGAGGGGGGAGGTCGTGTCCGTCCGGAGCAGCGGCTGGCTGTCTGACCGGGGAGGCGGCTGACGGGGTGTCGAGGGGAGAGCTGCGGGTGTCTTTCTGATGGGGGCGGCCACTGTCTGACGGGGGAGGCGGTCGCCTGACCCGAGTGACAGGCGTGTGTCTGACCCGGGCGATCCGGTACCTCCGATCCTGCGCCTCCTCACAGGTAGAGGAAAAGCGACCCCGCCGGGGTCCAAAGGCGTGGGCGGGGCTTGGCCGCGTCTTCCGCTCACGTGCGCTGGGCCGGCCCTGCGCAGGCGCGGCCGTGCCGGGGGCGGGGCCAGCCCCGGAAGTGACCTCACGGCCCCGGTCCAGGCCCCGGAAGTGACGCAGCCTTCCGAAGCGGTGAGTGCGGGCGTGGGCGCCGCGCCGGGGGGTGCGGGAGGGCTTCGGGGCCTGGCGCTGAGGAGGCGGGGGCGGGGGCGCGGCCCGGGAGCGCCGCGGGGGGGCTCGGGCGCGGGCGGCGGGGCAGCGGCGTGGAGCCCCGGCGTGTGAGCGCGGGCGGCGCCGGTCCCGAGGAGCCTTCCGGTGCGCGGAAGTCGGCGGCCGCGCGGTGGCCCGTGGCGGCGGCGGCGTGCGGGGAGGCGGCTCGCGCCCGGCCGGCTCCTCGAGGCGCGCGCGGAGCGGAGGGACGCGGCCGGGGGCCTGTGCCGCTGCCCGCGGCTGTCCTCCGGCCGCGTCTCGAGGAGGCACTTTCCGGCGCGGGCCGGTCCGGCGGGGCGGAGCGCGGCGTCCCTCCGAGCCTGCGAGCCCCGGGCGCTGCGGTCGGGGCGGGGGCGCTGCGGGGGCGCTGCGGGGGCGGGCGAGCGCGGGCCCGCGGCAGGCTCCGCGCTTTCGCTCGGGCCGGGCCTCGCGCCGCGCCCCCGCTGCTCCCTCCGGGGCGGGCTGGCGCGCCCGCGAGCACGCGTGTCCGCCCGTCCGCCGCTGGCGCGGTCGGTCTGACGGCTCCGGCGGACGGTGGCTTCTGTGGACCCGTAGGACGGAGCTTGGCTCTTCACGGAACCGAGAGGCTCGGTCGAAAGTGGGGCCCTGGCCGCGGCCGCCGAGCGCCTTCCCAGCACGGTTACTTCCTGCTGACTTCCGAGTGGGTTCGTACCCGGCGCGGAGCCCGCGGCGGCCGGGAGACGCGGACCCGCGGCGGCCGGGAGCCGCGGACCCGCGCCGGCTTCAGGAGTCGGGTCCCTAACCCGCGGAGCCGCCCTGACAGCCGCGCCCTGTAACCGTGGAACCCGCTGGACCCTGGCCGGCTTTCCCCGCTCTCCGGCCCTGGCATCCGCGCAACGGGCCCGGCAGACGGGTGCTCCCCGGAGGACCTCCGGCTCGCTTTTCTCACTGCCCCCCGGGACGGACCAGCGCCGTGCGGTGGGACTTTGTGCAGATGTCGCGTGTGCGACCCGCCGGCCACGTGTGGCCGTGAACACTTGAAACCCGGCGGACAGGATTTTTACGATTTTCAGTTTGTGATGAGTTTAAATGTGGCGGCCGCGCGCCGCTAGGGGCTGCCGCACGAGGCAGTGCGGCCTTAGGAGGAAAACAGAGCAAGCAGCAGTGGGAGTCGAAGTCAGGCTTGGTGGCTTGGCAGGGGAGAGCCCTGCTTCTCCGCCCTGCCGTCAGCCGGCCTTTCCACGCTCGGGTGGAAGGGCGGGAAGGAGGAAGCACTTCCGGTTGTGCAGGATTCAGAGCTCAGCTCTCTGGCTGGTTCTACGGGGATGACCTCCTGTGTGCCAGGCGTCCGGTTTCACGTCACGGTGCCCTGTGTCCGTGGCAGCCGGGTGGGCAGTGTGGCTCCGCAGTGGGCTGAGCTGTGGGTGCGCTGGTAGAGATGAGGGCTGAGTTGTCTTTTCCCTTTACTTGTTTCACACTCCTCTCCTGCCGCCCCCCATCTGATAGGTCAGGCCGCGGGTGAGTCACTTCACTTCCTCATCTGCACAGGGGGGAATAAAAGTCCTTCCTTACAGGGGTGTTATGAGCAACGAATGAGGTAATTCCTAAAAATACTCAGATCAGCATTTTGTAGGTAATGAGGTGGAGGTCTCGAATGTTGATTGTTCAGCTTATTTGTGGGTAGCTTTTGTACACGGTGCTCCTGACTGTACGTGAGATTGTTTTTTCTTTTTTTTTATATATATTTATTTATTTGGCAGAGGGAGGGATTACAATTAGGCAGAGAGGCAGACAGAGAGAGGGGGAAAGCAGGCTCCCCGCTGGACAGGGAGCCCGATATGGGGCTCGATCCCAGGACCCTGAGATCATGACCTGAGCCGAAGGCAGAGGCTTAACCCACTGAGCCACCCGGGCACCCCTGAGATTGTTTTCTTAATGTTACTTTCTAGTTGTTCGCTGGGAGTGTGTAAGAATGCAAGCGATTTTTGTGTATTAACCATGTAACCTGCAGCCGTGGTTAAATCATTTTAATCATCATTCTATAGATTTTCTTGGGATTTCTTGTGGAAACAGTGATTTTCTGCTTACCCCCCCCCCTTTTTTTCAATTCTTACTGCAGTGTTTACAAGACCGGGTTGCATAGAATTGGGGAGCATAGCGGTCCTTTCTCCGTCTCGGGGTAACAGGTCAGTCTCCAGGCAGTGTGACAGCCGTGTCGGCCTTTGGTGGATGCCCCGTATCAGTTTGGAGGCGTTTCCGCCTGTTCCTCAGTTGCTGCGGCATTTAATTTTCCCGGTCGTGAATGGCTGTTGGCTCTTGTCACACGTGTTGATTACCAGTGGGAGGTGGGGTTGGACCTGCCCGGGGAAGCCCGAGTTCCAGGAGTCTCCCTCCTTGGCCCTGGCATGGCCTGGACTCAACCGGACACCTGTTCCTGAAGGACCCCGAGTCTTTGTGCACCAGGGGTGCTGGGCTGTTGAGTTTCTTTGTCGGTAGTAGCCGGCTTTGGTTTGGGGTCCCATGGGCCCTGTACAGTGAGTTGGGTGGTGACCTCACTTCCGTTTTCTGAAGCAGCCTCTGCAAGGTGGCGCTTATTCCGTTTCTTCCTGAATGTGCTCTAGAATCTGCGAGGGAAACAGTTGGAGTTCAGCGTCGTCTTCTGGGGAGTGTTCTCTCATAAGTTTCACTTTCTTAGCAGATACAGTGCTGTTTGGATTTCCTGTTTCTTTCTGTGTTTACTTGGTCTGTTGCGTTTTCAAGAAAATGTGTCTCTTAACCCTTTTCGCATCTGTACGGTTTGTTCTGAAACGTGTTTTAAATTCCTGGCATTGGCGATGTGTGTCCACTGTTTCCTTGATCGCTCTGACTCGAGGTTTATCTGCTCTCGGGAGCTGTCCCGTGGGTCTCGTCCGTCTCCGTTGGCGTTCGGTCCTGCTCGTTTTGCTCTTCATCATGTCCTTCCTTCCGCTTTGCTCTTCTCCGGTTTCCTGATCCCAGCTCCTGGGTTTGGGTCCTCCTCCTTCGCCCGTGTGAGCACCCAGAGCTCCGAGCGTCCCGGAGAGTGTGGTCCCTGTGCTCTCCTTCCCGTACCGGTCAGGATAGTCTCTCGTTTCTTGCTTGGGGTCGTCTTTTACCTGCTGGATTACTCACAGCAGTGTTGTCTCATCTCCGTGTCGTCGGGGTTTCCTTGGGTTCTTGGCCCTCACCGGCCGCACTTCTGTTGCGGTTGGAGGACACTCTGTACCCACCCGCACAGCTGGCGGCGCACACCTTCCCCACGAACGGGCGTCCGCTCTGTGCGGTCGGACCCACAGTGTGGGCGCGCGTGTTCAGACCGTTGGCATCTTCACTGTTTTTGGTGGTTCGGTTGTTCGGTTTTCAGCTCCTGTATCACTTCCAGAGAGAGCGGCACTGACATCCTCCTGTCCTTGTGGGATGGTCTGTTTCTCCCTTTAATTCTGTCACATTTTGCTTGATGTACTTGGAAGTGCCCGTCGTGTGCAGCTGTAGCTGCTCGGTTTCCCTGGTGAGCGGCTGTGTGTCGTGCTCGGGTGTCTTCCCTCACCTGGTTAGGTCAGAGCACACTATGGTACTGTTGTCTGTCCCATCTGTTTTTATTCTGTCAGCCCCGTCCTTCTGAATCCTTGGAGTGGTTTCCAAGCGTCCCCTGTCATCTGCTCATCGGCTCCATGGCTGGCTCTGTACTGCGTGCCGGGGGCCGCTCCAGAGCTCCCAGGGTGCCCGTCCCCCAGCCTGTCCTCGCCTGCGTAGCGCCGAGACTGTGCCACGTCATGGAAATGCGGGCTGCTCGCGCTCGAACACGGTCCCTGCGGTCCCCTCCTGATCTTACGCTTTCACGTGTAGGACCTCTGCCTGCGCTAAAGACCCATGATATGATAAATCAGAATGATACTATAGATCAGTCTTTCTTGCTATAATATTTGACGTTTGGGGCGCCTGGGCGGCTCCGTCAGTTAAGCGTCGGCTCTTGATTTCGGCTCAGGTTGTGGTTTCAGGGCCCTGGGATTGGGCCCGCACCAGGCTCTGCGCTCAGTGGGACGTCTGCTTGAGAGTCTCTCTCTCTTTCTGCCCCTCCACCCTGTGCGCTCTCACTCGCTTTTAAATAAAATAAGTCTTTAAAAAAATAAAGTTAAAAGAAAAGCAGGTAGCCTTGTGCGTTCACTGTTTCTGTTGCTGCCCTCCATTCCTAAAGATCCGGATTGCCCTCTGGTGCCATTTTTCTTCACCTGAAGAACTTTCTCGAGCATTTCTTGTAAAGCAGGTAGATTGGCAGCGATGTCTGCTTTTCCACCATCTGAGCGTGTCGTGTTTCACTTCCCCTCCTGAAGGGTGTTGTCACCAGGTGTGTGATGCTGGGCACAGGGCCCTGTCCGGATTCTAAACACAGCATTCCGGGATGGCTTCATGCTGTATGGGGTCCCGGATCTGGCTCTGGAAAAGAGAAAGAGATGTTAGTGGGAAAACGTGAAATTCAAATGCCATCTGGAGTTTAATGAAAGTACCCAAGCTGGTTTTTTAGTTTTGACAAACATACCCAGGTCATGTAGGATGCTGATACTAGGGGAAACCAGCTAAGAGGTATATGGGAATATCTTTCACGTTTTTGTGAATCTAAGATCATTACCAGATAGGGATGCCTGGGTGGCTCAGTCCGGTAAGCATCCGACTCTTGGTTTTGGCTCAGGTCATGATCTCAAGGGTCTTGAGATCAAGTCCTGCATCAGGTTCCACGCTGGGCATTGAACCTGCTTGGGATTCTTTCCCTCTGCCCCACTCCTGCACATATGCACATGCTACACACTCCACGCGCTCTCACATACGTACAATAATGCCCAAGTAAAAGTTTGCTTTAAAACAATGCATTTACAGAACGATAACAGGAGGGTATCCCTGCGGAGGAAGGTTTGGCTACGATGGAGACTGAGCCAATAAACAAACATGTCGAAGATGTAGGAAGCCAGGATTCTGGCAGTCAGATGAGGTTGTCAAGACCGAAAACTAGCATGAGCCGTGTGGTGTGGAATCGGGCACAAAGTGTGAACTCACAGTTTCCCGCAGTTGCTGCGCTCCAGCTGGGGGGATGGGCGTAGCCGGACGGGGCAGGGGGAGGGTGTGTGTGGGAGTGTGCACCTTTGTCTGCACTCTGGTCTGCTGAGCCTGCAGGCAGCAACACCCCAGCAGCCTGCCGCATGCAGGGGCTTCCGAATCCCATCCTCCTCCCGAAGCAACTAGGGCTGCTTGAGTCAAGGCTGGCCCCCGTGTCACCTGGGGAGAGTGTGAAGCGAGCCTAGAACATTTTGTGTCACGAAGCAGGAAAGTCCTCTGAGATTGATGGGTTGCCCCTCTGGCCAAGCTGGACCATTTGAAGATCAAAAATAAATAAATCACAGAGTT
Source organism: Martes martes (assembly GCF_963455335.1). Classification (NCBI taxonomy): domain Eukaryota; kingdom Metazoa; phylum Chordata; class Mammalia; order Carnivora; family Mustelidae; genus Martes; species Martes martes. The sequence continues at coordinate 1,574,067 of NC_137896.1, read as the reverse complement.
GGGCTCAGTGAGTAAAATAAGAAGCACAAGCCCATGGGAATGAATAAATGGGAAGCTTAGGAGGACAGGGGGAGCCGGCAGGGACCCCCAAGGGCTGGAGCTCGAAGCACGGCAGGAGGGGACCAAGGAAACCCAGTCCTCCACAGGGCGTGTGGGACATTCTTGTCACAAGGGGAGTGGCCGTCAAACGGGGACACAGACATGCCGAAAGACGCCTGGCCTGTGGCCGTGCAGGTGTCGCGGGCACGAGAGCCAAGGAAAGGCTGGAGAACGTTCCAGGCTAAAGAAGCTGAAGAACCCCGCGGAGGGGTGGCTGTGAGCATGGCTGGTGGCCTGCTTGCAGAGGTCACCCAGCTCCATAGGGGATGATGACCGTGGGTGCAGGGAGCCCCATGGGGTGTTCCGGGGGTGGGGGAGGGAGGAAAGTTGGCAGCTTCCTTCCAGGTGTTTCGGGAAGAAAAGAGCCCTTCCCCCCAAAAACTCCGGCTTTTCCGTAACTGTGACTGTCTCCAAATGAGAACCAAATTTTTTAGTGCTTTGCTAAGGGAAAAATTCCCACAAAGGATGTTCCTCTTCCAGGTGGAACATGAGATGTGGAGCAGGAGGCGCATGAGGGACGTCTAAGGAAAACCGAATTCTCTTCTCCTGCTGTGTTAAACACTTAGTGGCTTTATAATGATTTTTTAAATATTACACGTACATTTATATTCCTACCTGCATGTACGTTTCACACCTAGAAACGGGAGGAAAGCCTACCCAGTTTTCTTTTATGGAAATGCCCACACAGCGGGGATGCCTGAGAGTGGGTGGGTATCAGGCACTCACAGCAAAGGGAGAAGGGGTGTCGCCCCCGGAGGGCCAGGCCCCGGACTGCCTCCCATCTGTCCTTGGCACCTGCAGGATGTGTAGCAAATACGGGCTGTTGAATGAGCAGGTAATGGTGTGAGCAGCTCCTAGTTAAGGAGAAGTGGCTCACGTTGACTCAGCATGCACATGGGCGACCTGCTGGGCATTAACTGGCCTGTCCTCCCAGCCCTGTCCCCTGACAGATGCACAGGATAGGGCCGCACACGGAAGGGTGCCCCCTGGCACACTGGGGACGAGGGGCAAAGGGGGCATCACAGCCACACTCCATACTCGGTGTTCTCACCACCTTCCCGTTCAGCTGGTTTTAAGTGGTACGAACTAATCCACTAACGTTTGAGTAATTGGGTGTTTTATTTTTAAGAAATTTTTATTTGAGGCTCAAATTTTTTGGTTAATGTTTTCATTGATCAGATACTTGAAAACCCACAAAAGAGCATGCATATCCGGTGTTAGAGGAGATTTAACAGTTTAGATTGTCGTTACACACGTCTTGCTCCCAGGTGACAGAGAGGCTGATGAGGGCAGGCGAGCCTTGCCGGCTCAGCTGAAGGTGGTGGGAGACGGAAGGAAGTCCTGGTCCTCGGTCAGCTCGTGTGTTTCTTCACCGCACCGGGAGACAGCGCTGTGCACGGGCCTGTCCTTCAGTTTGGGCCTAACCGCACCTTTAAACCAAGTGTCTGACTTTGCCAATTTGATTTTTGTTAGGAAGCCATGGTGCCTTCAAGGCTTCTCTCACTAGGACCGCGGACTGTGCCTGGGGGCGTGGGGCGCTGGACTCAGGTCCGGCTGGGGCCCCCTTCTCCCAGGCTGCTCTCAGACAGCTGTGTGGACCACACCAAGCACCAGGAACCCCCCGGGAAGAAACTGCTCTCCGAGAAAAAACTGGTGAGGCTTTTGACCTTGAAGGACACCTGCCACATTCCCCCCTGAGAAGGCACAGGGCATTGTTTTGCGTTCTCGGCATCCTGTTCATTCTGAGAGTATGATGGGAGGGGACACGTGTAGCTTCCTGAACATGCGGGAGTGGGGGGAGAGCCTGTGTGCCCCGAGCCCCCAGTTCTCATGAACCCTGCGAAGACCAGGGAGGGTACCGGGGGCTTCAGAAGCTTCAGCCGTGTTCCGTGCCTTCGGCTGGGATGGGCGCGTGCACGCTTCTTCACCACACGCCTGCGTGTCTGACTTGGGCGCTAGGTACATTCTTTTTTTTTTTTTTTTTTTTTAAGATTTTATTTTTATTTATTTGACAGATCACAAGTAGGCAGAGAGGCAGGCAAAGAGAGAGGAGGAAGCAGGCTCCCCGCTGAGCAGAGAGCCCGATGCAGGGCTCGATCCCAGGACTCTGGGATCATGACCTCAGCGGAAGGCAGAGGCTTTAACCAACGGAGCCCCCCAGGTGCCCCTGCTAGGTACATTCTTAAGGATGTGTGGCCATTTCTTAATTTAAAAGATCTGGGTAGGGGAGGGCTAGGCCTTTAGTTTCATAGTTCTTTAAGCCTTACCTGGTGTTTGTTATTTATCACAACCTTGTATTGAAAACATGAATGATCTTTGATTAAATTCAAGAAAATAAGTGTTTACGACCCTTCACTTTCTCCTGAATGGGGGAGGGGTCTCCGCTAAGCATGGGGGCAAACAGCGTCTCCCTGTAGGCACCTCCCTGCTCCCTGTAGGCACCTCCCTGCTCTCCGCGGCCGTGTTTGCCGGCCACGTGGCTCAGTGTTCCTTAGGGGTCTCGTCTCTCCCCAGACGGTAAAAATTCAATCCAAGCTTTTCCTCCCCTAAAATGCTCACCAGTTGTGCTTTTTTCCCATCAGGTTGATGTTGATGATGTTGGCATATAACAAAATTAGACATTGAGTTTTTGAAATAGTAATTCGTGTTTTTTCCATGTGGTGGTGCCAGAGAATCTTAAAATACTTGTATATTAAAAAAAAAAAAATCTGCTTATGGAGTAGTGGTTAGAAATGCCGACGTGCCAGGTCCTGGCAGAGGGGCTGTCCGTGCCCACGCGTGCAGCCGGTGGGTGGGCTCGCTAGCGGTCACAGCCTGGCCCCTGGAGCCCAGGCGCCTCGGAGAGCTGACCTTCTCGTAGGATGAGCTCATGTTTTTTAAATGTGAATCCAGTTTGTCAGTCCTTGTTCTGTAGCTAGAGTGTGCCTCCCTGAGGGGCCCAGAGAAAAGCTTGCTCCAAGAGCCGTTCCGTGTGCACCGCTGCTGTGGGCACAGCCCTCCGCAGTCAGCTCCTGAGTCGGAAGCCCGCTTGCCCCCCAGGACCCCCATTCATTATTGCGTCTTTCCAGGAGCAAAGACCTGGTGTTTCCGTAACGTTTTTGTTCAGTGACTATTTGAGGAAAGATGGAAAGATGCTTTATTTAAGGAGGATTTCCTAATAGCTCCTGGTTTCCTCAGGCTGCCTTTCCTACCCGTTGACCGGTGTTCACTTCCAGTGCGTTGACCGACATTTGCCTACAAACAGTAGTGACTTGTGGGAACTTTCTCACACTTGCATCGTAGGCGAAATTAGCAATTTAGTATCATTAACTTCTCCTTTTAAAACCTGTCACAGATACAAAAGGTACATTTCGCACAGCTGCTCGGTCCCTGAAAGGATTGCAGCGTGGGTAATGACCGGGCTCTCTGTGCTCTCTGCAGAAGAGACATTTCGTGGACCACCGCCGAGTGCTCGTCTGCGGGGGCCGTGGCGGCGATGGGGTGAGCTGCTTCCACAGTGAGCCCCGGAAGGAGTTCGGAGGCCCAGATGGTGGCGACGGAGGCAACGGTGGCCACGTCGTCCTGAGAGGCACGTGCCGCGATGGGCCATTGGGGGAGGAGCACTGTGTCTGCTCGCCTTTGGGGCTGGGCCTTTCCCCCTCCTTCTCATCCTCATGCGAGTTTGAATTCAAAAATCGATGGATGGACATCATGTTTATTACATTATATGGATGTCCACATTTTTTTTTTTTAAAGATTTTATTTATTTATTTGTCAGAGAGAGAGAGAGAGCGAGCGAGCGAGCACAGGCAGACAAAGCGGCAGAGGGAGAAGCAGGCTCCCTGTGGGGCAAGGAGCCCGATGTGGGACTCGATCCCAGGACGCTGGGATCATGACCTGAGCCGAAGGCAGCTGCTTAACCAACTGAGCCACCCAGGTGTCCCTGGATGTCCACATTTAAAAAGTTCCTTAAACCAATTTCAGTGGTGGGTAATGTTTAAATTTCAGGAACACAAAGCTCATTTACGCTCAGGGACTCTAGCGCTAGGCCGGAAGGCAAAGGGCAGGGTCCATGTTACTCGCCCCGGACGTGCTGGGAGGCTGTGGATTGCACGGAGCACTTTGGGAACGAGCGGTGGGTAAGCCGGCAGCGGTCACGACACGATAAAGCACGACCATTGTTACACTGATGATGGCATCGTGGCTAAGTCTGACTTTCTCAGAAATGGTGTTTTCTTAAAATGAGAACTTTTGCTTTCTAAAAAAAAAAAATCACATTGCCAGTTGGGTCACTTGTGCCATGACTTCACGCCATGGTTCCCTGTGCGTTCCTTGTGTCCTTAAACGGATGATGTACAGATGGTTGTGCTTTTAACCCAAGGAAGGTGAAGGTCCTTGCTCTAACTCACAGCTGACCGGCAAGTCAAGTCGCTGTCCTCGGTGCTGTCTCGGTACCAGGGTTTCCACGGAGAGGCCGGTGGCAGGAAGAACTGCTTCGGGCGCAGTGGCGCCCTGCTCTACGTCCCGGTGAGCCGAAGGCTGCAGAGCCCGCCCCCGCCTGCTCCCCATGGCCCCCCTGGCTTGGCCATGCAGCCGCCCTCCATGAAGCAAAGCCCTGGGGTGACGCTTGGTGCTCACTTTATCCCATGTGCATGTATGACCTGTTCAAAAATCATGAAATTATAGTATTAAAGGCAGGACCCCAGGGGCCCACTGTTAGTCTATCCTTACCCTCCCAGGGCATCTCTGGGAGTGGAGACTTGGCTCGTCTCGGATTATCCAAGTGTTTTTCAAATGCTCCCATCCACCCTAATATTTGAGAAACACTATTTCAAAAAGCCATTTATGCCATCTGCAGGGGGTGTCACAGCCTCGTACAGTCCCTTTGAAGGCTGGGACCTTTTCCTGCTGCTTCAGAGCTCTGCGGAGGGGGGACCTAGTGGTGCCCCCGCCCCTCTGCCACGCGCCCTTCGTCCAAATGTGGACACAGGCGCTCGGAGCGCTCTGCCCCACGTGTTTGCTCTCTTGTAAGCACTTTATTTTCAGGTCCCGGTGGGCACGTTAGTGAAGGAGGGAAAGGAAGTTGTGGCTGACCTGTCGTGCCCGGGTGATGAGTACATTGCTGCTCTGGGCGGGGCAGGAGGAAAAGGTAACCGTTTTTTCCTGGCCAATGAGAACCGCGCACCTGTGACTTGCACCCCCGGACAGCCTGGTCAGGAACGCGTCCTCTTCCTGGAGCTCAAGACGATGGCCCACGCTGGAATGGTGGGTATTAATCTGGAGGGGGGAGGAGGTGGCGTTTCTGCAACAGAGCAAGAGAAAGTCCGGCCCTGGTGCCGGCAGGTGCCTCCAGCCTGGACATGAGCGACAGCTTGGTGGCACCGCCCCTCCCAGGAGGCCCTGTGTGCGCACTCAGGAGCCCACACTCTGACGTGTCCCTGCTCCCCGACCTCGGCCAGGCACGGGCACCCTGAGATGACAAGGTGGGTTTGCCTTTGCTCCAGGTTGGGTTCCCCAATGCTGGGAAGTCCTCCCTTCTCCGGGCCATTTCGAACGCGAGACCCGCTGTGGCTTCCTACCCGTTCACCACTTTAAAGCCCCACGTTGGGATTGTTCACTGTGAGGACCACCAGCAGATAGCAGGTAGAGGTCCAGGATTCTGTCTGAAGGTTGGCCTGAGATGGCATCCGAGCACGAATTAGGTAATTCAGAGCTTCCCACCCAAGATGGAGCGCTGTCTCTCCTCGTTTCAGCACTCGTAGTTCTGGCAAACCCACCGACCCCCAGTCCTCTGCCGGCTGGGTTCAGGAACCCATGTGTCGCTTTCAAACTGGAGGAAGTCCCGCCTCCTCTGGTCTCCCTCTCCCAGCCTCCGTTGTGGAGACGACGTCTGACTCGAAAAGCTTCCCTGTACCATTTTGAGACAAGAAAACTTTTTCCCAGAAGATAATGTACCCATTAAAAATAGTAAGCTGCCGCTCAAGCTGCTCGTACGGCGCTTTAGATTGGCAGAGTGCTCTGACACTCCACCAGGAATCCGGTTCTTAAGTTTACAGGAAGCATTTTCCCCTTTTCTGAATCATTTCTAAAGCCAGAGGCTGGTCGGTGTTAAGTATTCCTTGTGAAGCCAGCCAGCCTGTCACCCACACCCGTCGGTGCCCCTGCAGAGCTGAGAGCACAAGTGCCTGGGGTGGTGGGTGGCCTGACGGCATCCCCTTCAAGGCCCGGCGCGCGGGGCTCACAGGGAGCCGGGCCTGTCCCCGCAGCCCCTCTGTTCTGTGTGCCCTGCAGTGGCCGACATCCCGGGCATCATCCGGGGCGCGCACCAGAACCGGGGCCTGGGGAGCACCTTCCTCAGGCACATCGAGCGCTGCCGGTTCCTCCTGTTCATCGTGGATCTGTCGGAGCCGGAGCCGTGGAAGCAGGTGGAGGACCTGAAGTTCGAGCTGGAGAAGTACGAAGCTGGCCTGTCCGAGCGACCGCATGTGGTGGTGGCAAATAAGATCGACCTCCCGCAGGCCCGAGCAGCTCTGCCCCAGCTGCGGGCCCGCCTGGGCCCGAGCATCATCGCTCTGTCGGCCGCAACTGGGGAGAACTTGGAGGCGCTGCTGCTGTGCCTGCAGGAGCTCCACAGCCGGCACGTGGGTGCCGAGCTCCGCTGGTAGCCACCAGGCCGCCGCCCAAGGATGACCACCCTGAACGCGGCTCTGCGTGGAGACGAGAAAGTTGCTGCTTTGCCTTGTGCTGTCCCTGGCGCTCCCTCTCCAGCCAGTGGGCCAGGACCTTGGACGTGTGCGCCTCCTGCAGATCTGCTCGCCAGGGCCTCCTGCACCTGCCAGCGTGCTGGCCGGCTGAGCTGGGCTCCCCGCCCTTCCTCAGTACCTCTAAGTGGCGAGGAGCCCTCGGCCATGCGGCTGAGCCGCCTGACTTGGTGGGGCCGAACCCTAACCTGCACACGGGACCCCGAGCGGGAGGCACAGACTCCGGATCCCTGACACTGTCATCGCCAGTGCTGGCTGCAGTCCCAGAGGCCAGCCTGCCCTACAGAGGGGACATGAGGACGCCGGGACAGGGAGCCTTCACAGCCGCAAGGCTATTCTCGAATGCTCCTGTCTGAGCAACGCAGTAGGGGCGACGCCTCCCGTGTTGTTCCCAGACTCGGCTGCGCTGTGCGAGAGCTCTTGGCTTCACGACTGAACGCACCCAATATCCGACCTGGGGCCGCGCGAGTCATTAGCTGAGGGCATAGGCTCGTGTCCCCACGTAAAGTCTGCGGCTTTAGGCATGTCCCTGGGGGCCCTTAAGAGATGATGTGGCTGGGAACCGGGGGTAACCAGGGGAAGGGGCCTCGGGCCCTTTGGGGATTTGCCCCAGGGTCCTTGCCACCAGCTGCGAGCGTGCGGGGGGCTGGGCCTGCCTCAGACAAGAAGCTTGTGTCCGAGCTTTCAGGAGCAGTTCCGTTTTGATCTACCGTCAAATCTGCAACTAGAATGAGAATCCTTTGCCTGAAGCTTTATTTTAATGTCTTATAATTTCCGAGGTCCTTGTGTTCTGGAAACCAGAGATGGGTTTTGCAATCTCTTTGCTCTCTCTGGGGCCACCACAAAGGATTTCGTAGAGCCGCGTGAATTACCGTGGCCTTTCATCTCCGGTGCTGCACCCGGGGGCGACACTGGGGGCCTCCCCGCATCTGTCCTGCGCTCGCCTGTGCCCCCGGCAGCCTCAGGACCTGACCCAGCTGAGGCACTGCTTGATATTTATGGAGTGAAGAAAGGGATGGTGTCTGATGTTGTGTACGTGGTGAGTTTCTTTTAGTTAAAGGCACGTGCTTGGCGGGAAGATTCGCTGAGCAGCGGAGGCCCCGGTGCCACCTCCCCTCCCCTCCCAGCCCCACCTCCCCTCCCCTCCCCTCCCCTCCCCCCACCAGTGCCGCAGCTTCCGTCCCCGTCCGTGTCTGCAGGGGCCGCTGAGGCCTGAGCCGTTGCTCTGTGTATCTGCCTGAGGCACTGCCTGTTGACACCAACCTCGGCTCAGGGACTCCACTGTCCCGTGCCCTGACTCCGGCTGGTGGTTCCCCGCACGTCGGGTCGGCGGCACAGGCGCTGGGGTGCGTGGCGCCCGAACCCCTGTCGCACCCCTCACCCTTCTGGGAGCTGATCTCCAGCCTGGGTCTGCTTGCCTTGTTTTCTCTCCGTCTGGATATTTGTTTCTGTCCCGACGTCTGTCCCTCCCTGTCCGTTCCGTCTTGCAGACGCTCCAGCTCCAGTGGGCGTTTCCTCCCCTGTGCCACACAGGCTGCCTCCCAGTGTCTCCCTCTCTTGCTGTACTCCCACCTCTCGAGGTGGCTGTCACCTGGCTCTTCGCAGCCTTTCTGGAAGTGGGTGTGAAGACGGGGACCCGAGCCACAGGAGGCAGCATTTCCCGCATTCCCCCGTTTTTAAGCCCTAAGGCGCGGCACCCCGATTTCCCCGGCTCCGGCATCCACTTGCTGTAGAGGACAAGCCTTAGGCTCCTGCACAGCTCCCGAGGGCGCGTCACCAGCCCTGCCCTCAGCCCTGTCCCTGCCCCACCCTGAGAGGTAGGCCCTGCCCTGCTGGCCTCCCTTTGTCTTCATGGAGGCTCAGCTCCTCCTCGTGCCTTTCCTCACGTGGCAGTAGGGCTCTTGGTAGGAGCAGAGGGACACCCCTGTTTCCCGGTGTGGTCAAGGCCTGGAAAACGGGCGCGTCGCCCACCCTGAGCAACCCAAAGTGGCACGTGTAAATCCGGCAGCACGCAGAAGGCCAGATGACGCCGTTGTGTGATCGCGGGTGACCCCAGCTCTGCTGCCTGGCCCGCCCCGTCCTGTGAGAGGGGGGTCCGTCCCTGCCATCAGCCTGGGCTGACCTGCAGAATGCAGGGACCGGGCCCACTCGACCCCGTTAGCGCCTGCATATGGCCACGCTCCAGCTTGGCAACAGGCACCACCGAGGCAAGACCGAGCCGCCCACGGCGCCCGTCCTCGGGTCGAGCCACACACTGGTAGCTTCATGCCAGCGACGTAGAGTGGCTTGTGGGAGGGAGCACGCACTGGTTTGTTGCAGAGGTGCGGAATGAGCCCTCCGTGGGCCTTCTCCAACCAGGTGCCTTGAGACGCCGATCACTGGGCAGTGGGGTTGGAGGGCCTGGAGCCCTCAGAGCACCTAGCTTGGCCATCGTGGGACCACGGCCTTGGGCTAGGTGGCAGGCAGCCAGGATACAGCGGGGCCTGGAGCAGGGCCGCTGCCTCCCCCGCCCCCAGACTGAGCATCCTCTTTGAGGCCAGGCTCTATGTTGGGAAGGGCTGGGGCCACTGTGGGCGAAGTCTGTGTCTGCTTTCAAGTGAAGTTTTGTCAAATGTGTGTCCCTCAGAGTGCCATGATGGCCACACACGGGGGGCTTGAAACAACAGAACCTCATTCTGTCCCACCTCTGGAGCCCTAGGATTAGATCCTCCTGGCTCCCAGGGGTCCCAGGCCATGATCTCTCCAGTCTGCCTCCATGGTCCCACGACCGCTACTGTGGGACTCTCTGTGTCCCCCCCATCTTACAAGGACACCAGTCATTGGATTTAAGGTACACACTAAGCCAGGATGATATAATTTTGAGATCCTTAATTGCATCTGAAAAGACACTATTTCCGAACGCGGTCCTACTGCGGTCCTACCCTGAGATTCCGGCGTGTGTGACTGGGGGAGGGGAGGGCTAGTGCCAGTTACACGGCAGAGTGGAGAGCACCCCTTCTAATTCTGAGGTTTTGTACGTTTCCATAATGTGCCCAGGTCCCTCCCTCTCTCCACACATCAGAAACCCTCCCTCGGAGCAAAGCCCCCATCCTCCCCGGCTGGGCCCCACTACGAACACTCCCAATGCAGGCAGTTGTGGGGCTGCTCCCCGAGAGCCCAGTGCTCCTCCCCAAATGCCCCATAAACGTCCTCCGTGACACCGGGGAGACCTTCCCATCCACCCAACCAAAACCAGCCTGCCTACTGGGGCCCACTCTGGGCACGAGCAGCGTGTCTCCGCTAGTGTGGCTGCCTGACGTTGTGCGGCCACTCCTGCCCCCACGTAGCCTCCTTGACCACATATGCCTCTTTGGCCCGGGCTGTGTCTCACAGCCGGGCCAGTGCCCAGAGACCTGAGGGCACAGACGCTGGGCGATGTTAGTTCAGGTAAGACATGTCGGGGCCAGTGATCAGAGGCTACCGAGTGGACAGCTTTGCTCGGCGACACACAGGGTTGCACCTTGGTGGCCCTCCAGAAGTCCCGTGGAGGTGGGGCCCGGCTGCTGGTGCTCGGGGCGCTGAGGCTGGCACGGGGCCCTGGTGACAGCGGTCCTGCCTTGACTGTGGCCACATGAATCTGCACAGATGGTAAGATCTTGAGGAGCTGAATGTTTCAGGGGTGACAGACTATAGTTCGGGACAATGAAGGCATGGAGCCGGAGGGCGGCGCGGGAGCACGGCAGGGTGTGTTTGGTGTCCGCGAGCCGCATGCTTAGAAATGGGCTAAAGGGTCCATTTTATGTGTATTTGGCCACGATAGCAGAATTATCTCAGCCCTCCCCCCCCCGCACACAGACGTGCCGTTGCACACTCGCACACGTGCGAGTGCAGGTGACACGGAATCCCGTGGGTGGTGGCGACGCCCACGTCCTGGTGTGGTCCCGCCCGGCCGCTCTGCGAGGCGCCCGTGGGGAAACCGGACGGAGGACACGTGCAGTCTCTGTTGCTTCTACAGTTGCGTGCGAGTCCCCAACCTCAGAAGGGACATCAAAACAGAAAAGACTGGAGAAGTGGCTGCTCTCAAGACAAGCTCTGTGGGGACCACGGGATCGGGCCTGCGCCACCCCTGTGTGCCCGGACTGTCACCACGCTGTCACGCGTGGTAAATGCTTATTGAAAGCAGATACATATACGGTTAAAAGAACGTAACGGATCCGTTTGCAGCCTGCACACCCCTGGGTGTCAGGCTTCTGCAGGAAATGTGCTTCCCAAATCCAGGACACCACGCATGCACACCGAGAGGGTAAATGGGTCCGTGCAGGGGATCCTCGGGGCGGGCCGACACTGCCAACAGCATTCATATTCTCATTACTGCCACATGGGCTCGGACGGTCGGGGCCACCCAAGGCTGCTTCTGAAAGGGATGTATCGAGAAAGCCGGATAGGACAGGGGGCCTCCAGGCCCCCTGGTCCAGTGTATGCAGGGCCCCACAGGCTATGGGGAGTCACTGTAACCCTGCCCACACATACTTCGTGATCCCACAATCCACAGGCCCCCAAACTCACAGGGCACAGCCAGGGCTGCCTCGGGGCCTTGGAGGCCACAGATGGGGTGCTTGGCTAGTCTCCGGCTTGCAATCATTTGGTTCCTTAGAAGGTCTTTGCAGAAAATTGACAGGTACCGATATTTCCCCCAGGGGCAGGAAATTACTGATTTTTGCCTTGACCGTGATCTGTTACTGTACCTGTGACACTCGGCCCTGGGGGTATGTGCAGTAAGGCCCTGCTGGAGGTGGAGGGGAGGGGATTGTGCTACCCCGCCCCCAGCCCGTGTTCGTCTGTGTCTGTGCAGTGGGGACAGTAAGGCCCAGGGCAGCAGGGTCACCACTGGCCTGGCCCGAGGGCCTTAAGCTTGTTCACTTCAGCCTCACCCAGAGTACTCCAGGCGGCACATCCAGGGGTCCAGGCCACGGATCCACACCCCTCCAGACCCCCCACCCAAGCACTTAGTCCTTTCCACAAGTCAGGTGGCTCCTTAGAGCGGAGCCCTCCCCCACATCCCCTCCACCACAGTGTCCGTGAGAAGGACAGGGAGGGTTGCCAGATGTGATTTGAATTTCAGATCCACAACAAAGAACTCTGCGCACTACCACGAAAGCACTGTTTGTTACGAATCTGAAATCCAGATAACAGCTCCAGCCTTTTATCTGCCTGCCCCAAGGGGTAGGGGGGGCCTGAAGGAAGGGTTGGAGGGCTGGGCTGGACCTGGCCAGGGAGAGGATGGCCCAGGGCTGCAGGGAAGCAGGGGCACCCCAGCAGTCTCCCCTACTCCCTGACCGAGGGCACTGCCTCTTCCAACCCGTAGAGGGGCACCCCTGGCAGACGGGAGGTTGGCTGCAGGCCTGTAGCTGGGGCCCGAGGCAGGTGCAGAGCCCCCACCTCATGGCCCCCCACCCACTTCTGGCCCCCACACTGCCCACGGTGGCCGAGATCAGCCAAGGTCACACTCTGCTGTCTCTGTGGGGTATGGAAGTCTCCCTCCTGTACCCTCTGCCTGACAATTCCTTCAGGGAGTCCCCTTGCAGCCCCAGGGACCGGTCCTCAGATGACCAAGGCCAGGGGAGGCCCCAGGTAGGGAGGGCGGCCAGAAAATTCCCCCAATAGCCCATGCCCCACCCCAGAATCGCATGCTCTAAGTTACTTCCCCGCCCTCCCTACGTCGGGACAGCCCCAGCTGGCCACTCCCAGCCAGCTGCCCCCTGGTGTGCTTGAGGTGGCCTCAGCAGCAGCTACCCACAGAGACAGACCCCAGAGACAGGGGACACCTTCCCAAGTGCTTCTGAGGAGCCATCCTGGGTCTGCCCCAGTGCCAACTGACCGAAGGGGGCATCTCAAAGGGCCCGGTTCTGACCCCAGGAAATGTCCGCGTGACCCCAATAGGTCCCCATAGCCTGGTGGCCTTCACAGAGCCACTGCCCCGCTGGGGGAAAGGCAGGGCTTCGTCCAAGGGCTCTGAGCTCCCAGCTGGATAGATCTGGAGTCCTTGGTGAATTCAGTGTCTGGTTCAAGGCCCAGCGGGTAGCAGGAACTCAGGAAAGTTCACTGACAGTATCCCTTCAGCCATTGTGTGCTCGTCTCTGAAATACCTGTGTTGGGATTGGACTCACTTGGACTTAATTAAAGATTGCCCTCTTTTTTAAAAGAGTATATTTATTTATTTGACAGAGATCACGAGTAGGCAGAGAGGCAAGCAGAGAGAGAAGGAAGCAGGCTCCCTGCTGAGCAGAGAGCTGGATGCGGGGCTCGATTCCGGGACCCTGGGATCATGACGGGAGCCGAAGGCAGAGACTTAACCCACTGAGCCACCCAGGTGCCCTGCCCTCTGTTAAGATGTAAATCTCCACCTTTCCCTGGAAGAGTCAGTCCATCACAGTTTAGTATGAATTAATGGATTGGTGGGATTGGGGCAGAGCAGAGCCCCAGCTGACAAAAAAAGCTGAGGGACCCTGGGGGCACCAGGGAGGGGCCAGTGAGGAAACAGCTGGCCCGCCTGCCCACCCCCTGGCTTCCCAGGAATATGTGGTTCAGCCAACCTGGGGAAGCAGCCCAGACTGTGGCCCAGGGCAGAGGGCAGAGGGCAGAAGGCAGGCCCTTCCCCATCCACTGAGCTGGTCCAGCTCCTACACCTCAGCTAGGAGCCAGTGTTTCCTGGACTCTCCAAAGATCATCATCATTTAAAGTGGAAGCATTTAAAGATCACGAAATTTGTCATGTTTGAATTTGGAAACGGGTGTGACTTTGGAGTGTCACAGATGCGTTTCCAGCCCAGTGCCATTCGCCACCTCCGCTCCTTACACCCAAAAGCGTCTTCTCCTTTCTCCTTTTCTTTTGCAGGATACAGCTGTGCCCCTCACCCGCGCTCTCAGTGACGGGGCCCCACGGACGCACGGTGAGGAGGTCAGGTGCTCCCTCCCGCTCTTCCCCCGCCCGCGTGGCTCACGTCACTTCATCCCATCGTCACAGGAGGGTGAGCACAGGACAAGAAGGCGTTTCCAGAGCCAGAGGCCACATTCACATAACTTTGGTCACCGCACGTGGTGACAGCTGTCCTGTGGCGTCTGTGGTTCCTGACACTCCCTCCCTGTGCCGCGTTCATCGCTGACACCTGGCCGAGGGTGCGTGCGTGCGGAGGGGAGCGCACCGTGCATGCGGGCTGTGGCTCTGTCCTTGGCTTCGGGGACATGAATTTGGAAACGTGTGTCCACGGGTCGTCAGTGGATCCCCCACAGAGAAGGGGGTGCGCCTGTATGTTTGCGCCCTTCTGAGAAATTCCCGCCAGATTTCACAGCGAGCTGCCCGCTTCCCTGGGGACAGGGTCCTGAATGCCAGCCGGAGCGCCCTGGTGAATAGATCTAAGGCCAGGCAGAGGGCCAGGTCAGGTCCCTGTGTGGCACCCCACGGACAGGAAGGATGTCACAGGCAGGTGGCCTCAGCCTCCTGACTTTTCTGCCCTCAGAGCCCGATGTGTTGGAAGATGGCTTTCCTACCCGTAACCATCACAAACAAGCAGTTATTATGTTACTAAGTGATTAACTCCCTTCCCCACTTTTTATTAATCAGAGACACAGGCCTCACACGGCAGGAATGATCTTTTGCCCCCGAGACAGAGGGATGTCGGTCTGGGCCAAGTATTGCTGGACAAGACACTTTCCATCACACAGCAAAGCCCTATCTTGTGGCAGCTGTAGAAAGGAAAGGGTGTTTGATGACTCCTGAAACAGAAAGGTCCGGGTTTTGGCTTTAAGCACGGTTGGATCCAGGCGCTCAGACAAGGGCACCAGGAAGCAGCCTCTTCCCAGCTTTTGATGAGGCTTCCCTCTGCCTTGGCCTCACCAGCTGTGCTCCCTCCAGGGGACAGCCTGGGAGGGGACAGCCTTGGAGGCCACGAGGCCAGCCACGCCTGGGGCAGGAAGGAGAGAGGGCTAGGTGTTCCCGCGGGGTACCTGGCCTCAGTCCCAGCCTCCACACAGACCCGCTGGGCAGGCTGGGGCAGTCCCCTTCCCTCCAAACACGCTGCTTCCTGCCTGACCTGGGCAACTGGGCATTGGGACTGCCAATTCCACAGCCCACCTTGCCTCCTCTCCCTTCTCTCCCCTGCTTGCTGGCTCGGCAGGGGTGACTTCCCCAGCTCCTCATGCGTGCCCAGCAGAGAACAGACAGCCGGTGCTCGGTACATGCTTTGTACGTGCGAGCTGAGGTCCCAGGACCCCTTCTGGGCGGCACTGTCCCCGTGCTGCCCAGGGGAGAACCCAGTGGAATGGAGAGATGGAGTCCCAGCCCCGACTGCCTGCTGGGTTGAGGGTGAGCCTCCCAGCCTCTGGAGCCCCAGCTCCAGCATCTGCTGAGTGGGGAATGTGAGTGCCCCTCGTGGGCTGCCTGTGAGGACAGAGGGTGCTGCAGCAAGTGCTGGTGGAAAGGTTCTTTGCACCCACGAGCCCAGCCACGAGCATGAGCGTGGGATGGGGGTGGAGGAGGACAGATAGCCCCGTGGCTGCCCCACATGGCAGGGCTCCAGAGGCCTGCCTGAGAGGCCCCAGCCATCCCTTGTCGTGGCCCTGGCCCCCCAAAGGAAACATTGGGTAACCTGGCCTTTTATAGAAAGATGGGGTGTGCCAGCATGGCGCCCTGAAACCGTGGACTCTTCATCCCAGCCTGGGGGGACCCTCACCCAGCATATGCCCAGAACCAGGGCACTGCTTCTCCTGCGGGCTCTTCCTTGGGGCCCCAGGCTTGGTCCCCGCTGCCTCGTGGAACGCCCCACCGCTGGGGTCCACGAATATTTGCGAGATGAACGAGTGAAATGTCGCCTCCTCACACAGCACCCCCCCGCCCCTCTGATGTCCCCATGGGAATGGCCCCGCTCGTCAGCTGGTTGTGGATCGGCCTCCCAGTGCCTGGCACACAGTAGGTGCTCAATAAACAACAGCTGCTGGCGTGGGCGGCCCCCCACAGAAGCTGCCGCTTTTGCCCTGGGCCCGCTGGCTCTGTCTCTCTCCTCGCGCATCCGATCCGAGGAGAAAGGCCCCCTGGGCATGTTTGTTTGCTGCAGGACTCGGGCCCAATAGACTCAGTGTCTTTCTTCTCTCCTCCTCCATCCTCGTGCAGGAGCTGGGGCGGCAGTTTCCAGAGATTGAAGACAAAATTGCTTGAAAGCCTGAGCTTTTATCCTCCAATTTGTAGCCATTTAGCAGGGCTGGGCGGAGGGGCAGCCCAGGCTCTGGCTGTGCCGTTGGCACGGAGGCGCCCACCGCCGCAGAGAACTGCTCCTTTGTCCTTCCCCAGACAGCTCTGGGCCTCGGGGACGGACACCCGCCGGGAGGCCAAGCCAGGTCCCGCAGGGCCAGCAGGGCAGCCACTGGCAGTGCCGCAGGGCATGCTGAGCTCTGGGCCCTGCAGGCGGTGGCTCCCACGGGCTCTGCCACCACTTCTCCTGCTGCCCCCGCTCCGACCTCTGTCCCCAGAGGGGAGCCTCCAGGCTCACCCCTCCCTCTGGCCACTAAGGAGGGGGACGGGAAAGAAGAGCAACCTGCCTCGGCCAGAGGGGTCCCTTGCGGTGGAAAGAGCGAGGGTGCAGGGAAAGTGACGCCACGTTAGGATCCTGGAGGAAAATTTTCTGGGGCTTTGGGGAAATGAAGGTGCAGATAGAGCTGTGGGGTGGAGAAAGGCTTTTAAATGTTGCTGGGAACAGCTCCGCTCTGCAGTGGTGAGAAGCAGAGTTTGCTGGCCTGTGTCTGGAGGGTGGAGAGAGTGGTGCCTGGCTGTCAGAGAGCATCACGAGACAGGCTCTGTCTGAAGTCCTGCGGAAGCAGGGCCTACGTGGTGGGGAGAGAACGCGAAGTCAGGGAGGAAGGGCTCTAGTGGCTGGAGAGGAAGGAAGGCTTCCTGGAGGAGGTGGCTTCTTACCCACCCAGTTTCGAATCTCTCTTAAGTTGTGCTGGTCTTGGCCCCTCTCCAAGTGGACTCTGAACACCCGGGGCGGGACCAGCGCCTGCCCCCTCGGTGGAAGCTGCAGGGACGGATTTTCATCGAACCCACGCTCAGCTGGCAGCAGCGTCTCCTCTCTGTCCCCATCTGTTGCCCTCAGTCCCACCTCCAGGCCTTTGCCTAGGACAGGTCCTCTATCCTAGGAGCCTCCCCTCCTGGCACCCGTCCCTTCCCCTCCACCCGTCGAGCTCAGCTCTAGTCCTCACACCTCCTGGAAGCCCCCCAGGTAGAAGATCACAGCCAAGACAGATGAAAACCCTGGTCCTGGGGGCGGGCGGGCTGCACCGGGCTGGGGGTCATATTCTCAAGGCTGGAGTGAGCCCCTCCTAGCACCGTGCCATCCTCCTGAACAGGCGTGCATGGGTCGGGGCACTGCCGGGGCACGTGTCCCTGATCAGCATCAAACCTAATGGGACAGGCCAAGCCAGCCTTTGCTGCCCACCTGCTCCTCGGCCCTGCCCAGCGGTCTCGTATCTCCCTGGGGTCCCGACTGATGTGCAGGAGCTCAGCCCACACCGCCCCCCAAGAAGTCCTCCGGAATCAGCACCAATAAAAAAATACGCTTTACTGTGGACCTCAGAGTCTGCGAGATAGCGCATGGACACGCAGGGAGTGGGGCATGCAGAGCGCCGACGGGTGCACGGGACATGGCGAATGGCCCCTCCCCTGGGCATGCCCCGGGACCCTGGTCTCTTCAGGACCCTCAGGGCATGGCCAGTCCCCTCCCAGCCGCCAGCCCCAGGAGGCTGCTCGAGCGGATGGAGCGGGAGGGGCAGCCTTCTGGACAAGCGCACGTCCAGCGCTCCGGCCGCTCTCAGAGCCGCCAGGCAGGGCCCAGCACCCCGAGCCCGGGGGTGGGGTGGGCAGAAGCAGCTGGCGCAGCTCAGCCGGAAGCAGCAGCACGAGGAAGGAGGGCGTGGGAGCCCACACCTGCCAATCCAGCCCTGAGCTCCTCAGCAATTTTGTCTCTCTTGATTAAACAGCCAAGGAACATGGGGTTCACGGACGTGTTTTCTTCTTCGTTTTCCTGAAACACCCAGAACGGAAGAGCGGAGAACGGCCGCGAGGTTCCTGGGGGGCACTTGACACTTTGGGGGCAGAGGGAGTTGGAAGGAAGAGGGATGATGGAGCTGGCACCTGGGCTTAAGCAGGGGACAGACGGCAGCAGAGCCAACGGCCCAGGCTTGTTGACGGGGTGTGGGGGGTAGTGTGCAGGTGTGTGCACGTGCGGGGCGGACTGCAGCGTCACGGGGCACGGAGCACACACCAATCACTTGCTTCGGGAAGAACACCAAGCAGTAATTGTGCAAAGGGTGGGCGCCACTGGCCATCAGACCATCTGTGGAGGGTGGGCAGTAGGGCTGGGACAGCCCCTCCTGGGGTGGAGCCAGGGTCTGGGTGGCAGGGCAGGTGTCCACATTCTGGTTCAGACAGCGAGGGCCTCTCCGGCCAACCCGCTGAGCTGCCCTGCCATGGGCAGGTGGTCTAAGAGAGGCTGCCGTGGCATTTCAGGTGGGCCGAAGACAAGGTGTAGCTCCCACCTGGGGGACAGCCAAGGCAGCCAGGTGGGAGATGGCGGGGCCGGCTGCCGAGGGGGGGTGGTGGGGGGTGGGAAGCAGAGCCTCGACGAGGAGTGGCAGCAGTGGGAGGGCCCTGTCCCGGCCTCCCAGGTGCCCAGGAAGGCGCTCACTTCCAGCAGCGCTCCAGGGAGCTGTGGGGCTGCACCTGGAGCTTCTGGGGGCAGAGCAGCTTGGTGAAGGCTCGTCGGAAACTGTAGTGGCACAGCGGGTAGAGGACAGGGTTGACGGCTGAGTTGGCCCACAGCAGCCAGAAGGATGTCTCATACCAGTAGTCAGGGACACAGTGGCCGTGGCAGGCGGCCCGGATAATCATCAGGAGTGTGTACGGGGCCCAGCAGAGCCCGAAGATGCTCACGATGACGGCCAGCGACTTGGCCACCTTCTTGTCCCGCGACAGCCGGAAGCGCTGGGTGATGCTCTGGGACACCATCTTCATGCGCTTCTCCAGGGACGCAGAGGACGCTGAGGGCTTGGAGCCCCGCTTGAGCGAGCGCGGCCGCTCTGTGCCCCGGGAGGAGCTGCCGGAGCTGGAGGTGGGCGAGGCCACGGCGCCCCCACCGCTGCCGCCCCCAAGGGCCGCCTCCCCGGCCTCAGTGCCAGGGGCTGCCTCGCCCACCCCGACCCCGTACCTATGCAGCGGCATGGCCTCCCCTCGCCCCTTGTGCCAGCAGCCCCAGCAGCCGGGCGCAGCCGCTGGGGGCGAGGACTGGGCATCAGGTGCGGGCTCGGGGTCCCGCACCCCATCCAGCCGGACGCGGGTGCGCCTCTGGATGTTCAGGTAGATGCTCAGGTTGAAGAAAGTGACGCTGAGGAAGGGCGTGAAGAACTCGAGTGTGGAGGCCGTGATGAGGAAGTACCAGTTGTAGAAGAACTCGGCATAGCAGTGGCCCTCCGGGATGGAGCTGCCCCCCGACAGGTACTCCCAGCTCAGGATGGCAGGCCCGTACAGCAGGAAGGCCAGGACCCACACCAGCACCATCTTCTGCACCGCCCGCCGTGTGTCGCCCTGCTGGGCCCGGTAGGACACCTGCCGTGGGAGACATTGGGTCAGGAGGGAAGGGCACCGGGCCCAGGGGGCAGCCTCTGTGGTGCTGGGAGCATCCCCCCACCGCCCACCAGCAGCCTCTGGGCCTCTGTGCATGGCCTCCCTCCCCTCCCCGTGTGGATCCTGGGCTGGCGGATGCCCTGGCCCGCTCCCCTACGGTCAGGGAGCCTCCCTCAGACCAACCACGAGTGCTCCCCCTGGGCCAGGCCACCTGCCTGCTACCCCCACCCCCGGCAGTGAGGGTCCTGAGGCTCTCTTGCCATTGTGCCCTGTCCACTGAGCACCCACTGGGCACCAGGCTGTGTGCTCAGCACCTTTTGGATGTCTTGGCATCTCCATTACTGTCCTCACTCTCCTGGTGGCTTAGGGAGGGAGGCGGAGGCCACAGCTGGATTGGCGCAAGGGGACAGAGCTGGGGCTTGACCCTGAACCCGTGCTGTGCCCTCTGTCCCATGGCCTCTCTAGACTAGGACACATGAGGCCCCCAGCAGAGGGCGCTCAGAGTGACTGGTACAACCACCAAGGAGGAGATGAGCGGGCAAAGGAGAGACCCGTGCTCCAGCTCCAGCGGCTTCCTCTGTGCCCACAGGGTAGTGACGTAGGAAGGCCAGGCGGTCCAGCGTCCCTGAGGTGGCCACTCACACCAAGGGAAGGTGGTGGAGACAGAAGCTGATGCCCGGCTTCCTGGGGTATGCTTGTGCATGCGCATGCACACACACACACACGCACACACACACGTGTGTGTGCGTGTGTGTGTGTGTCTATGGGGGGAGGGTACCACCAAGAGCCTCTGGCCCAGAACCTCCCTCAGCTCTCAGAACGTTGGACCTGCTCCAGGGGGGAGGCTGAACTGTCCCTCTTCCTTCAGGAGCCCCTGACACCAGGTCGAGATAGTGCCTCCCCCCTGTCCCAGGGTCCGTCCTACCCGCAGCAACTGGCTACTGAGTACCCCGTATGTCGGGTGTGAGGCCAGCAGGGGCCGGGCTCACCTGGTACTGCCCACCACCTGGAATGGCCCCGCTCTGCTGTGGC
The DNA here is from genome assembly GCF_963455335.1 of Martes martes. Classification (NCBI taxonomy): domain Eukaryota; kingdom Metazoa; phylum Chordata; class Mammalia; order Carnivora; family Mustelidae; genus Martes; species Martes martes. Next base: position 1,553,548 of record NC_137896.1, on the reverse strand, counting down.
CACCAACGGCCCACCCCCTCCTCCCGGGACCAAACACGGGCAGCGCATCCCAGACTCACGGCGCGGGTGACCGACAGGAAGCGGTCGTAGCTGATGAGCACGATGTTGAAGACAGAGGACGTGCAGAGCAGATAGTCCACCACCAGCCACAGTTTGCAGAGACCCCGGCTAAAGGGCCAGCGGCCAGTCAGCACGTAGGGCACATAGAGTGGGATGCAGAAGGCCCCTGTGGGAGAAGAGGGCCAGGGTGGGCGACGGCTGGACAGATGTCCAGGGTGAGCCTCACCACAGAGGAGAGACCGGCAGGACTTGGGGGTGCACGGCGGCCACTTTCCTGGGACCAGTAAGCGTTACCTTGCCCTCCCCTCCACCCTGTCTCTCAGGCACAACTTCCACCCTGCCCCTGGCCTTCAACCCCTCCCTAGTCTCCAGCCCCACTGGCGTCCCTTGGACTTGGGGTCAGGAGGGAAGATCCCGGGGTGGGGACCTCTGGGCGCCATGAGACCCTGAGCCTCGATTTAGGACTTCCAGACTTCTGACCAGTCCTCCCAAGCCCCAGAGGGAGCCCCTCCGCCTGCTGGACCCCAGCCCTATCCTGGCCTTCGGACAGCCCTTCATCATCAGCTCAGAAAACAAGAAAGCCTTTCTCCTGGCTCAAAGGGCATTTGGCTGCCGTCGCGCCAGCCGCTCCCACTGCCACCAATGTCTGGCAGACGCACCTAGCAGCCCCAACAGGTGTCTGGCGCTCCGGCCCCCTCCGCGCGCCCCGCCCCCAAGCCGGCAGCAGCGCGCGGACACGTGAGAGCGCGCTCCTCCGAGCACCTCCCCCACCCCCACCCCGCTTCCCCCACGGCCCCCTCCCCCAACACGGCTCTAAAAACTCCCTTCTCTGTCCCCTCCCCCAAACCTCTCCCAGCGCCCTCCGCACGTCCTGAGTCCGCCAGCAGCCTTTGTTCGGCTACAGCGCAGGAGCCGGCGCTGCACCCGGGGCTGCTGTGCCTTGCGCCTTGCCAAGCGCCCGCGCGCCGGGACCCCTTCCCGAGGAACATCCCGTCCGCCCCCTCCCCGTCCCTTGGTGGGGGAGGCAAGGAACTTCGTTCGCGCCCACCGCCCCACGGGTCCCGGACGCCCCCTCCCCAAGCAGGGCTCCCCGGCGGGGTGTGTGCCCGAGCAAAAAAGGCGCCCTAGTCCCCGCTCGGATCCCTGCTGGCCGGGCCGGGCTGGGCGCTCCTGGGCTCGGGCGGGGGCTGGGGGCTTTACCCACGAGGAAGTCGGAGATGGCGAGGTTGAGCAGAAAGAAGTTGTTCTGGGTGCGGAGGCTCGAGTCGGCCACGAAGGCGAGCATGACCAGCGCGTTGCCGAGCACCGTGGCCACGATAAGCAGCGCCATGAGCGCGGCCAGCACCGCGGTCCAGGCGGCGGAGAAGCCGCGCGCCCCGCCTGCAGCCGCCGCCTCGCCCGCCAGCGCCCCCGACGCGTTCAGCGGCCCGTCGGGCAGCGTGCGCTCCATGGCCCCGCCGGCTCAGGCGGCACCGGGGCGCGGGGCAGGGCGCGGATCGCCGGCCGCGCGGCCGGGAGGGGCCCCGGCCCGGGAGCCTGATGTTTGCGGGCTCTCGGCCCGGCCGGCTTCGCCGGGGGGTGCCCGGCGCATGGTCCGCGGGCGCGGAGGCCCGGGACGGGGCCGGGGCGGGCGGCGCCGAGGGGACCCGGGCCGGAATCCGGGCCGAATGGGGCCAGCGGCACCACCGCTACAGCCCGAGCGGACCTGGAGCGGAGCGGGAGCCCGAGCCGCCGCCAGAGCGCCGGTGCGCCCCGAGTGCTGCGCGCAGCCGAGTGCGCCCCGCGCCCAGCCCGCCGCCCCCCGCGCCCCGCGCAGCGCCCCCGCCATTGGCTGCCGCCCGCGCCCCGCCCCCGCCCCGCCCCCGCCCCGCCCGGCGCCGGCAGCACCACGGACAGCGCCGCGTGCCCGCCGGGCCGCTGGAGCCCCAGCCAGGAGCGCACGGCGGCTGGCGGAGAGCCCGGCCCGAGCGGGCGGGCGCCGGGGCGGGGGGCGCGCCTGCTGCCAGCCGGACCGCACACCCAGGAGCCGGTACCTGCGCCGCTAGGCCTGCCCCGTGCCCTCAGCCCCGGTGACCCCGGCCGGCCCTAGTCGGGAGCCGGGGGACTGTGGGGACCTGGAATGAGGGGGGTACGCCTGCACCTGCGCTCGGGGGAACTTGCCCCGCGAGACCCCTCCTCCTGTCGTGCTTCAGGCAAGCGGGTTTCAGGGGAAGGAACGTCCCAAAGAGAAAGGATGGGAGGGGTCTCCGAGAGCGGGAGCCCTGGCCAGGGGTCTGCTCCAGCCCCCATATGCGTGGGACTCGGGGTCTCCGTCTCGCCATGGGCAGGGCCCCACGCAGGGTCTAGGGCGACCTGCAAGGAGCAGACAGTTGTGGAGTTACATAAGGGAAGATCTGGAGCCAGTGGACCCGACCGGGAAGGGAGCACACCCACATGGGGCGCAGGCGGACCCAGGTTGGGGGGGGAGAGGCCGGAGGTTCAGAGCCGGGCCGTGGGTCCCCTCCCCCCAGCTGACAGCGCAGTGGGGCGGTCACCGCCGCGGGGACAGACGAGGTCACTGCGCTTAGGGCGCAGCCAAGGCAGCTGCTGCGTTAGCGCCTGCAGGAGGGGATGGGGGAGGAGAGGCAGCGGGAGGGAGCACCCCCTCCCCCCACACACACAGGCTCAGATAGACAGGGTCAAGGACAGATTCAGCGGGAGACACTCACAGCGAGACAGACAGATGCGCCCACACTCAGACACACAGACACCCACAGACCAGGGAAACAGCCACCCAGCGTCGGGCTGGGGACCCACCAGCGGCAGTTAGACACACGCACATCAGACAGCAGCCAGCCAGAGAACAGCGCCCGAGGGAGAGAAGGGCAGCTACTCTGCTCTGTCTCCAGCGGCGCACATCTGTGGAAGCCTCAAGGGGGACAGAAGTGGGGGAGTCTGCATGGGGGGGCCGGGAGGCTGGGGGAAGGGGCTGCTGTCCAGCACACAAGGCGCCCCCACGCGCACAGTAGCTTCCTGATTGTGCAAGGACCCACCCCCTTCCCTAGTCCCAAGAGGTACTTCGGAAACTCTGGGAAGTGGGGGAGACTAGACTCCCTCTAACCCTTCCTCAGCGCCGGTTGCAGCTGGAGACCCCAGACCTTTGCCCTAGCGGACCCACTCTTCCTTGGCTCATGGCGGCAGCCTTTGCCGGAGGGGGAGCATGGGGATCCAGCTCATCCTCCCAGAAGCCCTCTCTGAGTAACTGGGTCTACTCCTCCCTTCCAGAAGCGAGCCCTGTTCCCCCTACAGGCTCCCCAGCCTCCCTTTACCACACCCCAGTGTGCCTGGTGGGCAGGGCCGTGCTGGGACCGGGCAGCTGTCTGGTGGTGAGAAAACAGGCCATGTGGGGAGTCTCTGGAGCAGCAGGGTGCTGCTGGACCCCATCGCTCCCATCACCCAAATTCGCCTACACCTTCAGTCCTGGGTCAGGAATCACTGTCCCCCATGCTCAGCCCGCAGCTCCCTGTTGAGCGCCACCCCCGCAGCGCCTCTGGTCTTCCCCAAGCACTTAAGGCTGGCTTTGGCCAGACAGTACCGTGTGGATTGGATGCCCTTCACCCCTGGACGTGGGAGCTGGAGTTCGGAGGGGATTGAAGGGGACTCAGGCTCTCTCTCGCTAGTTGGGAGCCTCCTTTCCAGCCTCAGTATCCCCATCTTGAAGGGGGGACTATGTTGTTTACCATACAGGATGGATGGGCCAAGTCAAGGGGAGTCTGTGCAGAGGGCATCCCCTCTGAAGTCTCAGTGAAGCTGCCCGTGGTTATCCTTGTCGCTATCAATATTCTGGAGTCTTCCCTGACAGTCTTTGGCCCCACAGCAGCTGGAGGGGGCATGGACTCACCTCGGATCCAGGCCCAGGGGACCAGCTGCCTGATGAAAAGGAGTTATGTGTTTTTTTCTGAATGTGGGGATCTTCCTCTGTAAGTTGAGGCCATAAGGAGAGGGAGAGTCAGGGCTGACCCACAAGTTTGAGGATGCCCATGGCCAAGGCTCGTGAGCGCCTCCTATCTTCATTTACACGCATGGCCTTGTTAATTCCCATTTGCTCTCAAAGGTGGGTAGGATTGGAGGTCCCTTTGTACAGGGAGGAAGCCACCTACCCAAGGTCAAATGAGGCAGGTGGCCCCTCACTTAATGACCACAGTCTTGGCCCAGCTCTAAAGTCAGGGGCCCTGAGACCCACCTTGACCCTGGCTGGACAGAAGCCTGATGTCCTCTGGGCTGGGCGCAATGTGGCCAAGGAAATTTGGGGTGAATGAAGCAGGTCCTCATATGGCTATGCACAGGATATCTGGCCGTGGGGCCTCTGTCCCAAGTAGAGAGTTTCCAGGTAACTGGATGGCAGAGAACCCTCCAAGACCCTGGAAAAGAGTGCCGAGGGCTGGGGGACAAGGACAGCCTCCTGTACTGGGCTCACCAAAACCTCACAGAGACAGTGGCCTGGGACCCCAGTTTCTCCATTTGTTGAAATAGCTGGCATTCGGTTCACCAAATGTCCAGTGCAACAGAGAGACCATTGAGCACACTCTCTAGCCATGTTAGCAAAACCAGACTCCCCACAAACCCCTCACCGAGGAGATGGTTCACCCACTGACTGATTAATTTGTTCATTCATCTGAGCAACATGGTTTAATTGAGCACCTACTATGTCTCAGGCACTACACTAAGTTGTCAACGGAGGAAGGCAAACACCACGCATATGTCCACTGGTTATAAGAAATGAAGCAAGACAGGGGACAGAGAATGCCCGGGCACAGGGCTGGGTCCGCTGTGGGGCATGCCGCTCAGCTCTCCTTTCACGAGAGTGGGGTGCGGGAGCAGGGCTGCTGCTGAGTTGAAGCTGAGGTGAGGCACAGGCCTCCCCAGTGCGTGGGGCTTCCAGCACCTGGTGGGACGCGTGGTGTGAGTCGGAATGTGGCCCTGACGGAACATCTACAGATTCTGTGGCACTGCCCAAAGTCTGGGGGGCCCGGGCAGGGGCCTGACCCATCAGGGTTGGAAGTGGAGACAAGGGCTCTGGGCTGAAGTCCTGTGGATGGACAAGGGGACATGGGCAGAAATGGCATGACAGCCATTTTGGACAGCCTTCCCAAGCACAGCGGCGGGGCAGTGCCCGCGAGGATGGGTGCCGTCCCTCGCGACGCACTGTTGTGAATCAGAGAGTTTTACATGGCACTACGCTTCCAACGGGAAGAGAATGAGCATCCTGAACCCAGTGGCCCACTGAAGAATCAATGTCCCTCCGCCCCTGGGGCCCTGTTACAGGCCCCTCCCCCACAGGGCTCACTCTCACTGGGAGGCATGGGAAGGAGCCCGCCGAACCAGCTCCCACTGCCTCCCCGGCGTTTTGAGCCCCGGAGCCCAGCGAGGAGCAGACAGCGGGAGTCACAGCCAAGCCAGCAGGAGCAGGTGGGGCTGCTTGTACTTCCAGTGGCCCGGGGTGGGGGTGGGGGGACACGTGTGGCATTCAGGGGCCTCCCGGCACTGTGGTGCCCACCGCGTGACCGTTACGTGCGTGGACAGCGCACCTAGCCCAGCCTGAGGAGGCACGGTAACCAGGGGCTCAGTCCCTCAGGAGTGGGGATGGGGGTCACACCCCCAGGGAGGCCCCCAAGACCTGCAGAGGTGACAGCAGAGGCGGGGTGTGGCTGGACAGGCAGGCTGGGCGGCAGAGGAGGGAAGGAAGGGGCGGCAGCTGGGCCCCGAGAGCAGCTGTAGTGATGGGGCTGGAGCGCCTACCCCCCGTCGGCGATCTCCCCCCAGGAAGAGTGGCTGGGGCACCCCGGAGGAGCCCCCATGTGCCGGGGAGACCAGCTGCGGCACAAGGAGCTGCACTGCTCAGAGAGAATGAGGAGGCTGGTGTCACGGTCCTGGCTGCCACGAGCAGGGCGGACCGAGGGGTGGCCTGCGCTCCGGGCTCCCGTGGGACGGGTTGAGACTGTCAAAGGTGCCCCGTGTCTGCCCCCTTTCCTACCCACCCGCCCTCCTGCGCCTCCCCCTGCACGGGCGTCAGACCTGCACTGCGGGGTGGGAGCTCCTCCCTGCTCCCTTCCCTTTATCTCCTGCAGGCGCCCTCAATCATCTCACGACCCTGAACCCCATCTCGGTGTCCGCCCCCTGGAGAACACAAGCCGACACGGGCCAGGTTCCAACTTTGAAAGGCCGGTCAGTGCGTGTCCCCTGCGAAGGGGACCCTTGAGCAAAGACGCACAGGAGGGAGGGGGAACGGGTGGGGGGTCTGGGCGGAGCAGTGTTCTGGGCAGAGGGGAGCTCGGGAGGAGTGGGAGTGTGTGTCTGTGGGTGCAGCCCCGAGGAAGGCGAGGGTGTGGGGAGAGCTCCCGTGCTGCCTCCAGCCGCAGTGAGGACGCTGAGGGAGAGCCCCAGGACGGCTGGGGGAGACACTGTGACACCACCCCTGCTTCAGTGCAGAGTGCCTGGCCGGGCTGAGGGCAGAGACCGAGGGGGCAGGGTGCTCCCTTGAGGGCGACGCTGGCCAGGCAGGGGCGTGGCCGTGGAGGCGGAAGACCCGGCCAGATTCTGGGTTTCTTGGAAACTGACCCATGACGTGTGTGACGGAAGGGTGGAGGTCAAGGCTGACTTGAGGGTTTGGGTTCCAGTGGCTCGGAGGAGGGTGCTGCACCCGCGAGCCCGGACTGTGCAGGAAAAGCAGGTTGGGGGACAGTGGGGTGCTCTGAGACTCAGTTACCCACCGGCCATCCCGGAGGAGAGGTCACCGGGTCCCCCCGGGACCCAGCTCCAGCCCCGGAATCTGCAGCCTGGCCCAGCAGCAGCCCGCCCACCTCGCCGTGCTGGAGGAACAAAGTTGGTGTTGCCCACGTCAGACCAGCAGGACGCCGTCCCTTGTGTCCTGTGCTGTCACGGGGCAGCGGGCTCTGCCACTAGCCACCCTCACTGTGCTAGAAAAACCTTTCTCCTTCAACCGCCTGCACGCCGGTGCTGTTCCCGCAGAGCAGGGCCCCTGCCGCGCGGGACGTAGCCCACTAATGAGGAATAATGAGCGAGTGCAGCCACCAAGGGCCAGCAGGGCAATCGTCCCGCTAGTTCTGGCTGGCGCGTTTGCCAGAGCGCTTGTCAGGGCGCTGGGTCCGGCACTGTGACACGTCTTCAGAGGAGCCACTGCTGTTTGCTTTCTCTTTCTGCAGGAGCTCATTTGAATATGGGAATGCAGATTTTTCTTTTTTTGTTCCTTCTCTCTCTCTCTCTCTCTCTTTTTTCCTGGTGACATTCTGAGCCAGCTCCCAGCGCGTCCTGATGAGTTCAGGGCCCGGGTGTGATCAGAATGGCTCTGGAGGCCACCAATTTGGAATAAATGCTGAGTCTGATTTCCCTGCCTTTAGGGACGGAGCTGTGTCAGACCCTGGGCCCAGGTGGCAGGAAGGAGAGAGTGGACAGGAGAACCAAGGACATAGTTGCTATTGTTTGGCTGCAAATGACAAAAACAACTAAAAGGCACTAAAGGAAAGGGGTGTTTATTGTTGTGTGTGACTGAAAAGTCCAGGAGGTGGGTTTCAGACACAGCTGTATCCAGGAGCTCAAAGAACTGCTTCTTTCCATCTGTTTTTTCCCTGTATTCACTATTCCTAGCAGGCAATGTCTCCCTAAGATCTCTCTCTACAGATGCAGGCTGCCCTCCTCTGCTCTCCTCCATTCCGTGAGACAAAGGAGGGGCTGCCAACAGACACGCACAATGAGCCCCACTGGCCTGGCTCAGGCAGTCAGGCACCGCTGCCTGAGCCCGCAGCAGCTTCGGCTGACACCGTTAGAGCCCCACCCCTGTGGAGGGCAGAGGAAGAATGGTGGGGGGAAGGGTGGTGGGCAAGGAAACAAAGTCGCCTCCTGCAGCTACCCTGGGGGTCTGGGGGGTGCGTCTGGCCCTTTCCCCAATAGGGCCTTTGTTGGCAGTGCCCAAGGAGCCCCAGGCTCCATCCTGGGCACAGAGAGCTCAGTGGGAGGGCCCCTGAGAGAAAGCCCCCGGGGAGAGGCCCTTGAGGGCAGCTGAGAGCCTTCTCCCTGGGCCTCCGCTGCGTGCACGGGCACAGAGTGAGAGAGTGCGCAGGGCATGAGGGGTGAGGGTGGCTAAGCTCCCGGCAGACCCGGCAGGCCGCGAAGAGCCCGGGCAAGGCTGCTCCGGAGGTGCCTCCGCTTGGCCTGCGGGGAGGAAGCCTGCAGCCCTGCCCGGCCTACTTCTTGCTCGCCGGGAGCCGGTGCCGCCAGCTCAGAGCTGGGCTACGCAGTACAGCCTCGTCAGCGGCCCTCAAACCCCGCTGCAGCCTCTCCTGCCTCACTCTGCCTGGGGGGACCCCCTCCGGGGCCTTGGTCTCCACTGAGGTGCAGAGTGGCTGGGGGCAGGGAGACAAGCCCTCGCGGGGGCTCAGAAGCCGCAGAGAGCACCGCAAGTGTGGACGGCTAAGGGGAGCAGGCTCTGAAACGTCCTCCCTGTGCTCTTCCGTCCCCAGGATGGTGCCTGGCTGGAGAGAGCAAACACGAAAGAAAGGTAATGGCAGGAGGGCTTCCTGGAGGAGGCGCAGCCTGGAAGAGGTCTGGTCCGAGGGGCATGCGGACAGCTGAGGGACCAGGGGGATAACAAATGCCCTTCTCTGAGGAGAGAGACACCGGCACCTGCCAGAAAGTTCCTCGATCCAGGCTGTCCCTCCGGATGCACCCCCCGCCCCCGGGGCCGGCGAAGAACGATTTGCAGAATGAATGAAACACGTTTCATCTGTGCAGGTCCCCTCCGTGGGCAAAACATGACTCCATGATGGAGAAAGCGGGAAAGAGAGTTCAGATCCTGCCCACTGCGCCTCCCTGGGTCGGGCTGCGTGTGGGCTGGTGTGGGGCCTCGGGAGGGTCTGGAGGGCTCGGAGCCTGGCCCGTTCTGGGAGCCTCCGTCACATCACGAAGAGCATTGGGTGAGGCCTCTGTGGCTGTGACCCGGGCTGATGGCAGCGGCACCCCAAGCCCAGAGTTACCTGCCGGGGCCTCGGCCCCTCCCTGCCCTGAGCCTCCCTTTGTCTGGACGCCAGGCCGGCAGCTGGTCTGTGGCCAGCTGCCATCTGCCTGTCCTTGGAGGTCCTGCCCCGACCCGAGCGTGTTTCTGCTGTTTCGTGCCCTCTGCCGGGCAGCACCACCACTGCAGCCGGCAGAGCCTCGGCGCGCCATCTGGGGCCGCCCCGCCCCCTCCCTTCCACCTCCTGTCCCCCACCAGCCCTCTCCTCTGACGGCCAGGCGGGGTGGGTCTGGTGACTGCAGTCCGTCCGCAGACCCCAGCCCTGGGGGTCGAGGCCGGGCAGGTGGGGCCAGCACCACGTGCCGAACCACTGACGGGAGTCTGTCTGGGGCAGAGGACGGGGCCACCTTTGGGCTGGACCATGCTGGGGGCTGCCCTGGGGCTCTGGCTGCCGCAGGCCGTTCCCCCAGTGGGCTGCCGCCCGGCTCCCCTCTGGGTGGGGGAGGCGGAGAGGCCGACAGTCCCCATCTTGGACCTTGTCAGGGTCCCCCAAGGCCCAGGTCTGGCCCTGGAACCCGAAGTCTGGCCAAACTTCTGTTTCCACCCCACAGGTCCCCATGCCACCCTCCCCACCCCAGAAGCCTCGGGATCTGCCCAGCTCGTCCTCGTCTTGCCCGCACTGTTCTTGGAAACACTAAGCTGGGCCCAGAGGGTGTGTGTGCACAGTCCAGCCTCCAGCGGATGGGCACCCCCCGATACCCCCGACCCCGTGGAGCCCTGCGCCCTGCTCCCCTCCAGACACAGTATTCAGGGGAGCCCATGTGCCCACAGCCTGGCCCCGGCCAGGCACCTCTGCCAACTCCCCGAGTCGCCTGGGGCTCGGGGTGGCTGTGGCAGGGGGCCTGTGCGGGTCAGGAAAATGCCAAATGAGCCGACGGTTTAGGGCTGGGGCTGCTGGACCCAGCTCAGGAAGGGGTTCCCCTTGAGGGGGACTGGTTCCAACAAGGCTCCACCGGGGCAACCAGTAGAAAGGGAACAGTGGAGTCCCAGCGCCCAGACCAGAGACTTGCCTTCTGTAGGGGTGCAGCGGGCCCACTGGGGTTCTCCCTGGGGCCCTGGGGGAAGGGGGAACTTGTTACCCCGGTGAGACCCCTGCTCATTCCCCCCTGCCTCCACCCCTGCCCTCTCACCACAACACCCTGCCCACTCCCCCCCTGCCCTCTCTTGTAGCCTCTGCCCTCTTCCTCCCCCTGCCCTCTCCCCAGCCCCCACCCCTGCCCTCTACCCCCCACCCTCTCTCCCATGACCCTACCCTCTCCCCTGCCCCTGCCCTCTTCACCATCCTCCCCTACCCTCTCACCACACACCCTACCCCGGCCCTCTCCCCGCTGCCCTCTCCCCCATGCCCCTGCCCTCCTCCCCCACTCCCCTGCCCTCTCCCCCACCCCTCCTTATTCCTGTCGGACTCAGCCCGCGTCTACCTTTTCCTGGCACTGAATAACCTCTCACGTCTTCTGGCGCTGCCTGTGGATTTATGCAGAGCCGGAAGCCCGGGTGATGAGCAACGAGCCCTTCCCTGGGCTCTATTTTCCCATCTGTACGATGGTGCAAACCGCATAAACCGGTGGCTAAAAGCCTCCTGGAAACCTCTCGGGCCCCTTGGAACCCGTCCCCGAGTGACTCACCCATGCACCATCCGGAAGGGTGGCCCTGGCCCGGGAGCCCCCGCTGGGGACAGGAGGGCTCCAGAGATCTCTCCCCGCGTGTGAAGAAGTGGGCCCCGAGACTCCTTTCCCTGGAGCCTGCGTTCCTGGGCCGAGGCTGAGCCGTGCTGCCCTCCGTGGGGCACAGAGGACGGCCGCGTGACAGAGCCCCTGGTCTGCCTGATTATCCCCAGTGCTGTGGTGGCGTCCCGGGTCCCGGTCACGTGGCCCGCCTGGCACGGGAGGTGGGGTCCGGCCGTGGGCAGAGCGCCCGCAGGAGAATCCAGGCTGCTCCGGGAGACTGGGGTGGACGCTGGGGCACGCGTCAGCGGCTCGGCTCGCCCACGCCTGTGCCCTCCCGGCCTCCACAGGTGTCCCAAAAGCCTCGGTCTCCTCTGGGCACCGCCAAGCCCTGGAGAAACAGGCTTGGAGAGACCCCCTGTTCGCAAGCGGCTGGGCCCGGACTGGCATGGGCCCCACCGGCACCCCAGCTACCTGCCCAGACCGCCCACACCGCCTCCTGCCAGCCGTTGGGGTCGTTCCCAGATCACCTAGTCCGTGTCGCTCGACCAGGAGGCCGGGAAGCAGGGTTACTCCCGGGGCTGGTGAGTGGGCGGAGGGGCCCGGCTGCCTTTGGCTCTGGTGTGCCCTGGACTGTGTGACTCCCGGGCAGGCCACCCGCCCTGAGCTGGGGCAGCTCTGGCAAAGGTCCCAGCGCGAGGCCTCTTCCCCAGAACAAACCTGACCTGCTCACCCAGCCTGCCGCCCTGCCTGGAGGGGGCAGAGCCGGCTGTGCGCAGCTCCTGCAGCCGGGACCCGGTGAGGCCGCACCCCCTGATGCCTGGGCCACCGGCAGAATGTGTGGGGCCCAGGGCAAAATGAAAATGAGGCCCCCTAACCCCAGAAATTAAGAACGTTAAGGCGGCGGCCGCAGAGCAGCGACTCCGGCGTGGAGCCTCGCGGTACTGCCCGGGTTCTGTGCCTTTGAGCCAGACCCCTCCCGCGGGGGACCCAGTCCAGCCTGCTGGGGCCGCATCCTGCCCCTCCACTCTGAGCCACAGAGGCAGGCCTAGGGCATGCCTGGCACATGGTTGCGTCCCCGCCTCTCCCCTGCCCTGCCTTCACCTCCTAGGGATGGTATGGAGGGAGCACACGGACCCCCAGAAGAACCCCAAATGCCCCAGTGTTTCCCACCCAACACCCCCAACCCCATCTGCTGGAGGAAGAGTGCGGCTGCTTGGGGCGGGGGCTGCCCCGGTGACCAGCTCCTCCCTGGACCCCAGGCTGGTTAAATTGTGCCGCCTCTGACTCCCCAACGGGACAGATCCCGTGGCAAGTTAAATGGAAAGAGCCCAAGTTGTCCTTTCTCCCGCTTGGGCCTGCTCTACTGGTTCCCCACGTTCAGAGGCACCCACAGCCCTCCCGTCCCATGTGGGCCCCTAGGAAGGGTGGAGAGAGAAGGAGCAGGGCCTGCCCTCCCCCTCTCCTTGCCTGGGGCCCCCAGTGGCCTCCTGGGCCCACGCCTGCCATGGTGGCAGCCCCGGGCATGCCCAGTTGGCACTCCACAGCCAGAAGGACCCCTTGGCCCGAAGTCAGGCGCAGCCAGGAAGGGGGAACCGATGGGTGCCCAGGGAGTACTCCAGTGCTCAGGGACAGCGCTGAGCATCTCTGGGCACGGGGCCCGAGACGTGTGGAACGAGGGATTCGGGCACTGGCTCACCTTTGGATCCGGCGTGGCCTCTTCCCAGAGCCCATCTTGCCTCTGCCCCTGCCCTGGCCAGAGCTGGCGTAGACCTGGGAGCCACAGGACTCTGGGCCAGCTCAGGGACCTCTGTTCAGAGAGGCCAGCAGGCAGGTCCTCTGACCAGCACCCACCCACAACCTTCTCCACCCGGTCCTCTGTTTTGTTCAGGCTGGCAGTGCACTCAGCTTAAAACGCTGCTGTCTCTCCAACAATGAGAGGGGATGCAGTTCTGGCCAGTGAAATGTGAGCAGAAGTGCCTGGTGCTGTCAGGGACAGACCCTCAAAGGGAGCTGACTCCCCTGATGGGGCAGCACTGTCGTGCTTCTTCTCTCTCTGCCTCCCTCTTCTTGGTCGAATATGCATGAGATGGCTGGAGTGCCAGCAGCCGTCTTGAGCCATGAGGTGAATGTGAGGATGGAATCTAGCTCTAGAAAAGTGGCACAACAGGAAGTGGGTCCTTGATGATACACGGCCCCCTACCAGCCCTGGAGAGCCTGGGGTTGTGTCATGTGAGACAGAAGTACATTTCTTTTTTATTTTTTTTTTAAGAATTTTTTTAAACACTTTATTTATTTGACAGAGATCACAAGCAGGCAGAGAGGTGGACAGAGAGAGAGGAGGAAGTAGGCTCCCTGCTGAACAGAGACCCCAATGCGGGGATCGATCCCAGGACTCCGGGATCATGACCCCAGCTGAAGGCAGAGGCTTTAACCCATTGAGCCACCCAGGCGCCCCAGAAGTACATTTCTATCTTGTGGAAGGCTGCGTTATTCTGAGTTCCTATATATGTAGCTCCAACTAGTCCTAAAGGACAGGCAGCTGAGCTGGTCCAAATGTTCCCCCAGCAAGGTAGGAGGCCACTCCAGGATTGTGCAAAACACTCCATGGAAAAAAGTTTCCTAGTTCCAATAAGTCCTGGGTCTGCAGCTGGGCCTTCTGTCTCCAGGAGGCTCCCAGCTACACCAGCATGAGAAGGGCCCTGGGACACCCTGCCTTGGAGGGGGACATTTGTTGGCTTTATTTTAATAGCTTTCCCCAAATCTTCTTGACCGTGGAACCCTTTCCTCCGGAAACACGTAATAACAGCCAGAAAGCCCTTGGGGTTCCACAGCACCTGGTTTGGGAAGGTGCACTCATAGATGCTAGGCTGCTGCTGGGTACACAGTAAGAGCTCAATAAAGGCTAGGGCTGCTCCAGAAGCTAGAAGTGGGGCCCATGTCAACTCCATGAGCGTGGAAGTCAGGGCTCCCCCGACCCCCTCGTGCTTGCCTGTTCTAGGGCTTTGGCCTCTGCCTTCCCTTCATTCTGGCCTCTGGGGGTCCGCTCACTCCCGCCCATTCCTTCCTGGGGCAGACATGCCTCGGGGCCGCCTTCCTCCCCCAGAGTCGGGGGCGCTGCTGAATCAGCTGGGGTCGAGCTGGGAAGAGTTGTTTGGCAGAGCCACAGCGGTGAGGAAGCCACGGGGTAAAAAGTTGGTAAGAGGAACGCATTTCTTTTTCTTTTGGCAGAATTCAACGGGTGCAGATTGCTCAGGTCCCAAAGCCATGGGGAAAAAAAAGAAAAAGCCCTTTGCCGCTGCTATTGATAACTTGTCTCTCTTCACGTGGTGGGTTCAAAACTAAAAATACTCTCCTGCGACGATGGGGAAGCCGGGTGCTGTCACGTTGCAGAGGAGACGACAAAGTTGCCTGGGGAGGGATCTGCTTGGGCCACGTGAGGGCCGCGGCCAGGCCTCAGTGGCCAGCGCTCTCTGGCCGCCCAAGCGGCATCCAGAGGGAAGATTCCCCGGCATTCCACAGAAGGGAGCAGAAGTCGTCCTCTCCAGAGGCCTGGGGGTGGCAGGGAAAGGAGTGAGTTCGGGCCGCGCCCCCCACGGGGAAAGGCGAGGCCAGCAATGCCAGGCGCCAGGCACTCCTGAACACCCAGCCCTGCTGGGCTCACGGGGCAGCTCTGGCTGCAGACTTGCTCTGCAGTGGGCAAGGTGCTCTGGTCCCTGAGCCTCAGTTTCCCCATCTGAAGGTGGAGCAATCGTCTCTGTTCTGCCTCCCCCCCGTGAGACAGATGGAAGGAGGCCACCACGTGAAGGAGGACGATGCACGTGAACGTGCTTCCTGAGGGCAGAGTCGGGGCGCAGGCGCCCACAGCGGGGACTTCTGGAACCCATCACGCCAGGCTCCAGGTCCACGGGTCAGCCACCCACAGGACACGTGGGTCGTGGTATCCGCTGATGCTCACGCAGGAGCCGGGACAGGAAGGATCCAATTCTGGGGTAGTGAGTGACTGACAGACGTGACTACAGGGTTCGCTCTCGGGCTTGGCCTGGTCTGAGAGCAGTTCCAGTGGGAACGGTCAACCCTGAAAGTTACCTTCTAGCGCAGCACTTCTCAAAGCTCTGAGAACCCGCACGTGGACGGAGCCCTCCAGAGAGGACCCTGGGAGCCAAGCCTGGCCCGAGTGCTCAGGGTGGAGGAGGCTCTGTGAAAAGCCCCCCGCCACCAGGCAGGTAATCGGTCAGTTGATATCACCATGAGCCCCCCTCAAGGTCCCGGCCACCCAGGAATACCAGGGCATCTTACTCAGGGGCAGACCCCAGGCCTAGAGGCCCAGAAGCACGGGCCTTTCCAATGAGCTCTTGGCCCATGCTGGGCCACGGGTCTGCATGACCCCGTGGTGCCTGGACCCCTTCCTCCCTGCAGGCCTGAGGTGAGTCATGTTAATGCCTGAGGCTCAGTCTGTGCCTCTGCACAGTGGGGCCGACACGCAGAGTCCACTTGATCGGCCGTGGCACACACAGAAGCCACTGGGCCCTGGGGAACGCCAGCTGTCATCACTGCCACCATCGCTGTGCGGCCCCAAACCCTCTGTCTCCTCTTCCACTCCTGCCTTGCGTCCCATTCTTAGAGAATTTAGCCTTTGGAACCAGCCTTTTGACCTAGATCATGATTGGGACCCATGCACCATCCTTCCAGCCATCAGCCGAGAAGGGGACCCCCTTGGTCCCGGCCGTGAGGACCAGGAAGGGCTACAGCCGGCCCCGGGGCTTCGGGTTACTGCGTCTGTCTAAAGGGGGTAAACTGACACGCTCCAGCTGCGCGGCCCAGTTGCAGCCAGACCCTACCTGACCCCCGGCCAGGGCAGAGGTGGTCGAGCTCAGCCACGGGGTGGTCCATGGGCAGACAGGAGCCTCTGCCCGCTCCGGCCTCTCCTCTGGCGGCAAGGCGTCTGATGTTGCGCTCGGCCTAGGGGTCACGGTGGAGGGGTAGGCCAGTAGGTTGAACCCCTCGGGCCATGTCCTTTGCATTGGGTCAGACTCTGAGAGACCCATCAGGGTGACGGATGGTGGTTCCGGGACCCCGCGCTGGACCTGGGCCAGGCCCACAAGGGAAGCTTTGGAGCATCTCCATGGCAACAGGCCTCGTCCTTGTCCTGGCTTGGGGGCCTGCACGCACCTCCCGCGCCTGCTGGGGTCGGTTTCTTCAGGGGTAACCATGGCAACGCCTTTGTTTCTGAGGCCTGGCCCCACCCCCTCCCAGTTTCTCTCTACAGCAGAGGTAGGGAGAGCTCCTTTCCAGTCCCAGCACGCCGGCGGCACCGCGCCGCTGACAGGGCCCACCACCAAGCCCGGCCAGCCTCTAGGATGGGGGATGACAGGCTTTCTGGGCGCAGAAATGCAGCCTGGGCCCCGCCCCGCCAGGGACCCCATCCATGCTCTCAGGTCCTCATCTTTACAGGGCAGTCAAGACCTGCCCCTGCCCTCAAGGCACCCCTAGTCCCTGTCTGTCCTGTCTGTCCATCCTTCTTGCTAGAAATGAGGAATCATGTTCTGAGGAGGGAGTGCAGAGGCTCCAGTGGGTCTGGCTTCGTGGAAGGGGCGGCAGTGAGCGGGGCCGTTTCGATGCGCCGCACGGTCACGGGTAATGTGTGGGTACTCTCAGGGCTGCAGGGACCTGTACTCCTTTGTACTCCAACAGACTCAAGCAGCAAAGAAAATAGAAAAGCTCATATAACCGAAAAGCCTAGGACAGAGCTTCAGGTGTAGCTGTTCCAGGGGACCCAGGATATCTGCTTTCACTTTCCTCTGGGCTGGCTTCTTTCTCTGGTGGCTCCTTCCCTCACGGTGGCAAAATGCCCACTAGTGGCTTCAGACACAGCCTCCTTCCCTCACCCAGCTCAGTTCTGGAGAGGTCTGTGGGTAGATGGAAGAGTCATTTGGGCTCAGCCTCCCTTCTGGCCTGAGCTCTCTGACCCCTCAGCAGGAAAGTCCCAGGGCTGACCCTCATGGCCAGGACAGGGTCTCTTGCTCACTCCTGAACCAGTTGCTCTGACCCTGAGCAACTAGCCTGGTTCCTGTCACTCCAAACCAGACCCATGATTTAAAGGGGATGAGAGTGGGAGAAGTCTGGTGTGCAAAGGAAAATCTGGATGCTCAGAGACTCAGAGAGGTTATTCAACCTGCCCAAGGCCACACAGCTGATACAGATGCACGCTCAGGGTCTGACTCCGGAGCTTCTGGGCTCAATCACGGAGCCACTACAGATCGGTGTGTTTTTTAAATTTTTATTTTATTTAATTTATTATTTTTTAAAAGATTTTATTTAGGGGCGCCTGGGTGGCTCAGTGGGTTAAGCCTCTGCCTTCGGCTCCAGTCATGATCCCAGCATCCTGGGATCGAGCCCCGCATCGGGCTCTCTGCTCAGCGGGGAGCCTGCTTCCTCCTCTCTCTCTGCCTGCCTCTCTGCCTACTTGTGATCTGTCTGTCAAATAAGTAAATAAAAAATTAAAAAAAAATTTAAAAGATTTTATTTATATGACAGAGATCACAAGTAGGCAGAGAGACAGAGGGGGAAGCAGGCTCCTCGCTGAGCAGAGAGCCCGATGCGATGCGGGGCTCGATTCCAGGACCCCGGGATCGTGACCTGAGCTGAAGGCAGAGGCTTCACCCACTGAGCCCCCAGGCGCCCCAGATCGGTGGTTCTAAACAGAGGAATGAACTGTCAGGGATGCGGCCAGAGGGTAAATTGGTGCCAGGCTTCCACGAGAGATGAATGGTATGTCAAGGAAGGCGGACGATGGGGAGCCCTGCGAGACGCTTGAGCTGAGGGACGCGGCTTTGGGAGGATGACTCCCGCCTCCGCCCGTCCCCAGGGGTCGGGAACTGCGGGCGCTGAGCTACCTGCGCAAGGAGCGGCCCCGCCACCTGACTCGCTGTTTGTAAACTCAACTCGTCCAGCCACGCCCCTTCCTCCCTCTCTCCCGCCCCTTTAGGGTCAATATCTGCATAACTCCGCCTCCCCAGGCTGTGACTGGCTGTCCGTGGCGTCACTCCTCCGCATGGGCGGGACTCTCGGGGGGCAAGGGGGGGTTGCCACTCCGGCTAAACGATTAGCATAGTCCCGCCTCCCGGCGCGACCCTCGCGCCGGCCGCTGATTGGGCGGGCGGCGGCTGACGCTCTGGCGCCGGGCGCTGCGAGTGGCGAGCGCGGGCTGTCAGTCTTCCCGGCGGCCGGCCGCACTTCCGCCTCGGTGTCAGCGGGTCGCGGGCCTGCGGGGCGGGGGCGGGGTGGGCGGCGAGGCTCGGCCGGCGCCGGAGGGACCGCGGTGCAGGTGAGCGGCCCGGGACCCCCGGGACCCCGCGTCGGCGGGGTTCGGCGGGCGTCGGGCGGGCGGGAGGCCGGGCGGGGCCGGGGAGGGGGAGGGGAGCCGGGGCCCCGCGCCCACCGCCCGCCGGCCGGGCCGGGCCCCGGCCCCGCCCCCGCCCCCCCGAGCCCGGCCCGACCCCCGCCGCCCGCCCCGCCGCCCGCCGGCCCGCGGCCCCGGGGAAACTTGGGAGGAAAGTTGGCGGCGGGCGGGGGGCGGCGGCGGGGCCCCGCGTCGCCGGGCAACTGCGGCGCCGGAAGCCGGGTGGGCTGCGCGGCGGGGCCCCCGGGGGCGGGCGGGGGCGCGCTCGGGGGTCGCGCGGCGCGCGGAGGGCAGCGGCCCGCGGGGACCCGGCCGCCCGGCGACCACCTGTGGGAGGAGGGCTGCGGCCCGCGGCCGGCTCGGAGGGCGCCCGGGTCCGACGCGGGCTGCG
Source organism: Martes martes (assembly GCF_963455335.1). Taxonomy (NCBI): domain Eukaryota; kingdom Metazoa; phylum Chordata; class Mammalia; order Carnivora; family Mustelidae; genus Martes; species Martes martes. Next base: position 1,534,964 of record NC_137896.1, on the reverse strand, counting down.
CGGGCGCGGGGAGCCTCCGACCTGCCGAGCGCGCGGGCCGGGCCGCGGGGCTGCTCCGGGGGCCGCGCTCTCGCCCGCGGCTCTCCCCCGGGGGTCCGCCCGGGCGCGGCTGCCGACCCGACCCGACCCGACTCGCTGCGGCGGCGGCGCAGGCCCCTTTTCCGGGCCGCGCGGGCGCCTCTGCAGACCGGGCCTCGCCCCGCCGGGCCCGCTGCCTGCCGCGGCCTGACCCCTGCGGCCCGGCGGGGGTGCTGGGAGGACCCGGCCCCGAGGCTCCCCGCTGGGCGGCGAGGCGGGGGCGCCCTTCCTGACGCGCCTGCGGGCGGCGCTCTCCGGGCCCCCGGCGGCCGCCCCCTCCGGGAGCGCGTGTCGGTGACCTGCGGGGCCGCTGAGCCGACGCGGGGCCCCCGCGCGCCCCAGCCCGGCGCGCGGGGGGTGCTCGGGACGGCCCGTTCCCGGCCCCCCCGTTCCCGCAGGAGGCGTCAGGGCCTCCCCTCGTCCCGCGGTGCCTGGCGCGGTGCTGCCGTCGGGAACTCGGCGGTGCGCGGGCGGTTGCGTTTCCCCGGGAGCGGCTTTCCCGGTCGCCTCCCGCGCCCTTGTGTGGACGGACGGCGGCTCCGGACTCCTGCGGCCTGCCCAGGTAGCACTTGCTTTCCGCGGACGGCTGCACCGCCCGCGCTCCGTTCCTGGGGTGCCGCCACCTTCGTGCGCTCTCGGGGAGCCCAAGGGACGGAGAGGGTGCGTGACTTACTCCAAGCCGCCGTGGTAGGGGACGGGCAGGGATTGGAACCCAAGCAGGCTGGCTCCAAAGTTTACACCTTAACCACCTCCCCACACTGCGTTTTGAAACCCACATTATTTACAGTCTCCTCCTCACGTTTTCTTCGGGAATATTCTAATTGCGCCGCGTTACTCTGTGTCCGAGTTGTGCTTCTTATCGGCATATACACCTGTTAGATTGTCATTTCTTGTGAGCACGAGTGTTTATAAAACCAATTTGTTTCTTCTAAAATAAAATATTTAATTCTTCATCTGGCTGTCCCAGATTTTGCTGAAATAGTCCCCTTGCCGCCCAGCTCTTTGGTCATCAGCGAGGTGGCTGGGGGGCATTACGGGGAAGGCCGAGTTAGAGGAGTGGGTCGCTGAGGGACACACACCCAGAAGGTCGAGGCTGTGACCCGCACTCAGCGTTGAGCCCCCTCCTGCCGTGGCTGTGAACCGTGTGCTTCGGGCGTTCTTGTCTCAGGCGCGTTGAGGGGTCAGCCTGGTGCTCTGTGTGACACTCCATCTCGCGGTACCACTTGACTGTCACCCTCGAGTCCCTTAGCCGTGCCCTCTGCCCTCCAGGGAATGCTGGCAGACGAGTCTTTTAAGATTTTATTACTTTCAGTTAATTATAAAAGTGACATTTGTTTTTTTGCTGGGGAAGGTTTCGAAACCTGTCATGGATTCCCGTGCTGTCTTCAGACAGGGGGTCAGCTGTCTCTTGCAAACTCTTTTAGTATTTCCATGGAAAGTCAGGGCCTCGTCTTTTCCTGGGAATTTGCCTGTGGCGGATATGAGGCAGGTGGGGCTCACATCTTTGAGTGAGAGCTGTGATGTGGGCCCTCCAGGTGGCTGACGTGTTCCATTTGAGAGTTGGGTCGCTCGGAAGATGGCAGGGGCAGCGGGGAGTGCTCAGGGCCGGGGACATGTGGGTTCTTGGGTGGGGGCAGGGTGACTTCTCTTTCCATGCTCCCAGGGTCTGTAGCTGTGAAATAGGCTACTGTGAGGGACGTAGTCAGTGTAGACCGTGCCGGGGCGAGCGCCCAGCATTGTCACGGGTGCTCTGCACATCTTCTCTCCTGGACTGTGGAGCATTGATTGACGTTGACCATGACACACAGACACGTGTGGATGCGGGTTAGAAGTGAAGCCGAGGACATCTTTGGTCGGCAGGGCTACGTTCTGTTGACACGAGTTACGGGGAACTCTCCAGTTCCGACTGCTGAGGTGGGGCCGTACAGGACTTGATGCCAACACCCCTGGCCCCAGGAGGACCCTGGGACGGCGGAGGGCCCTGCACCCGCATGGACGTCGCCGTCGCGCCAGGCTGGTGCGGGCGGACCCTGGGCTTCCCGTCGGGTGCGCGTGGCTTCGTGTGAGGCTTCGTGCTGAGCCTGGAGCGCGACGCCGGCTTCCTAAGACTGCGCGAGACCTCGTGCTCGGACCCAACCAAGCAGGAAAAGGACTTCCGTCCCCAGAGGCGGCATCTTCGGTTCGAGGTTAACGCTTTAAACGCGGTCTCCGCGGCGGTGATGGCTGTGTGTGTCTGCTGGAAGCTCTGCTCTTTCCAAGGGTTTGGTGTTGGAGCGCGTGGCGCCCAGGCCGGGGTCAAGCCCGGACTCAGACGTGGTGTGGGGCACGGCCCGTCCCGCTGCTCTCCTTAACGTGGTTGAGAGCCCCGTAGACCGGCCGTGAACTTGGTGGCAGTTCCCCCTTCTCTCTGAAGCTCCAGAAGCACCTTCAGGTTGTCCGGCAGGGTTTCAAGTCGCCGTTCTTCCCATCGGATCTTCAGGTCACACAAGTACGGTGACCGTTGTGTGGAGCTAGACAGGGGAAGCAGGCTCTCGCAGAGGGCTGTCGGGGGTGCCCGGCTGGCCCCGTCGCTAGAGCCGTGACTCTTGATCTTTGGATGGTGAGTTCTAAGCCCCACGGCGGGCGTAGAGGTAGCTTAAAAACAAAATTAAAAAAAAATCTTTTTTTTAAAATAGATTTTATTTGAGGGACAGAGAGTGCGTGCGTGAGAGAGCTCTGGAGCAGGGGGGAGGGGGAGAGGGAAAAGCGGTCTCCCCCTTGAGCAGGGAGCCAGATGTGGGGCTCCATCCCCCGGCCCTGGGATCGTGACCAGAGTGCAAGGCAGACGCTTAAATGAGTGATTCACCACCCAGGCGCCCCCCCCCAAAAAAAAACTTAATTAAAAAAATGAAAAGGGAGGTGCCTGGGTGGCTCAGTGGGTTAAAGCCTCTGCCTTCGGCTCAGGTCATGGTCCCAGGGTCCTGGGATCGAGCCCCGCATCGGGTTCTCTGCTCAGCGGGGAGCCTGCTTCCTCCTCTCTCTCTGCCTGCCTCTCTGCCTACTTGTGATCTCTTTCTGTCAAATAAATAAATAAAATCTTAAAAAAAAAATGAAAAGGACTGTCTGAAGAAGCGTGATGTTGGCTGGCTGCGTGTCTCTGCTCGCTTTGTCTTTCTGTCAAGGTAGCGCCAGGCGGGTTGTTTTGAGACACAGGCTGCGGGATCGGTCCTGGCTGAACTGGCTCCCAGACACACAGCCTTGGGGCCTGACTGGGCTGGGGTGGAGGGGGGTGCTTTTCTGGACCTCATCCCCCCAAGCCTGATGGTCTGTTCCAGAAGCCCTGGGTCCCTGGGCGCTCAGGATGTGGGGCTGTCCCCAGGCTTGTGGCCTGTCAGCATTGGGAACCGTCTGGGTAGACAGGCCTGTCTCGCTGCTGAGCTCGTACCTGGGTTATCAGGCGCCCAGAGAAAGGCTTGTTCCAGGCTGGTGCAGGAGTTCCGGGGAGAGAGTGTGACATGTGCGGGAATGGTCTGTAGGGAAGCTGTACTGAATCCAGGTTCTAGAGAAACCTGCGGCAGCCACGGGGCAAGGAAGGCCGCGTGTTTTACTGAGCGGACGAGGCTGCTCCCAGGCTGGTGGTGAGGGAAGACGAGCTGCATTCTGACACCTCGAGCCCCTGCTTGGCTGGAAAGCGACTTCTGCTGCCTTGAAACCAGCGGGACTATGATTTGATGTCCAAACTGGAAACCTGTAGAGTGACAAGAGGCACCGTAAAGAATGACCGTAGTGACAGGAGCCGTGGGGGGCGTGTGGTGACACTGTCCGACCGCGGGGAGGGAGAAGGATCCTCTTGGGTTGGGTACTGAGCACCTGTGTTCCAGAGACTCAGTACCCAGAGGGAGAGCAGGGCAGGCCACAGGGAGGGAGGACGGCAGAGGGGGTCCCCTGTGCTGGGGCCCAGCTCCCTGAGAGGTGCTGTGGCTTCTGTCTCTGTGGTAGCTGGGCTTTGGGCTGAATGCTGATGCCTGTCAGGGTGGAGGGCTCCTGGGTTAGCATCACGGGGTTCTTCCGTCTGGCTTCTCGTCGGACAAACCTGCACGATTTTGTAAGAAGCATAGTTCTAAGGCCCAGCCTCAGCTCTCCAGGATCTGGGCTTCCCGGGACGCGTGTGGCCTTATCCCGTTCTGACGGGCCTGCTGGGGCGGGGGTGGGGAACGCTCCCTACGGATTCTCCGATTCTCAGCGCCCTGCACCGCGCCCGCTGGCGTGGTGGCTGCTCGGCGGTTTTCTGCGAGCACAGCCTGCAGGCCGCGGTCGAGCTCCCTGTCCAGAGTGTCCTCACACATTGTCGCGGGCTGTGGGTTGGAACCGCTTTTTCCCGTGTCACGGAATGACGAGGTGGGTGAAGACCAGCGTGTGTACGAAAGAGCTGGCGCGCGTCCTGGTGCTCGGTTCACACCTCGACGTGTGTGGTGTTTCTGGTGCTCGCTGCTGAACGATAAGCCGCTGGGTTGAGGGGGGGCCGGGAGCCAGAGGGAGCTTGTCAGGGTGATGGGGCGCTCTGCTCCCACCTGCTGAGCCCGCGGGGAGTACGGCTCCCCTGCGGTGGCTGCCGCCGCTCCTGGGGCCCGGCCGGTCTACCCTCCACCTGCCTTTCAAGGTCCCTCCACCTGCCTTTCAAGGTCCCCCTGTTGGCACGAAGAGCGGGACACCATCGGCGATGGGCACGAACGTTTGCTTGCGTAGCATGAGGGCTTGGCGCTGTTTCTTGCGCGGACCCCAACAGGTCCCCCAGGCCCCGTGTGATGGCCGCTGACCCCGCCCGCGGGCCGGGCGCCAGTGTGGATGCGGGCCGCGCCGGCTCCGGGCCAGGCTGGCTCCGGGCCGGGCTGCCGCTTGTCCGTCTGTGCCAGAGCAGAGCTGAAACCTGCCCTCGGAGCGGAGCCTGTGAATCCTGTCCAGTGTCAGGCCGCTGATCGCCGTGCGGGTGGCACAGACCCGGGGAAGGCAGAGACGGAGAGCCACACGAGTCAGGACGCACGGCTCCCGGCCCCTTGGTGGAGCGTCACGTGCCCCCGGTTGGAGCCACGTTCCCACAGGTCTTGGGAAGCCACGTCCAGAAGGTGCGCCTCCGCTCCTGCCGGAGGCCACCGAGACCCGGTGTGAGAGCTGCCCCGGGGACGGGTGGCACACAGCCCCGTGCCGCGCACCTTGCGACGGAGGCTGCGTGAGTGGAGCAGGTTGTCCGGCAGCTGCGGGAGGACGAGGGCCTGAGCTTCTGTCGCAGGTGGCGGTGGGCACGTTTCCGTGAGGGTTGAGCCGTCCAGGCGGGCTTGGAAATGAGAATAAACAGGCTGGGCCCAGTGTCCTTGCTGTGTCGCATCTAACAGGTGGGTTTTGGGAAGGCTGCTGCCAGTGGTCCAGTCCGTTGCTTCCGCCGCTCCCTGCTCTGCTCGCCCCCATCCTTTCCATGTGCTTCTGTGCGGCGGGAGCACCGGAGCTTTCCAGGGCTGCTGAGTGGTCCACGAGAAGGTCACCCATGGTCTCAGCCCAGTGAGGGCCTGGAGTGCTGCGTCTAGGATGGACGGTGATGTGGAAGGCATTCAGTCCGTTAGCATTACATAAAAGTAAGCCTTTCCTCTGTCGGACAAGGCAGCCACGGTTCAGGTGTTCACAGGCTACGGCACCAGACCCAGCAGACGAGCGCGTCTCTAGCCAGGCTGCGGGTTCTGCGCCGTGGCTCTGGAGCTGGTGCAGGTTGAGCCTGTTTCCATTAGGTTTTTTTTTTTTAAAGGTTTTGTTTATTTATTTGACAGAGAGAGAGAGTACGAGTAGGCAGAGAGGCAGGCAAAGAGAGAGGGGGAAGCAGGCTCCCCGCTGAGCAGAGAGCCCGACTCGGGGCTCGATCCCAGGACCCTGAGATCATGACCTGAGCTGAAGGCAGGGGCTTAACCCACGGAGCCACCCAGGCGCCCCTGTTTTTGGTATTTTACAGAAGAAAGACGCTGGGAACTGTGGCACTTTGGGCATCGGTAGGGTGAGGGTCTTTAGGCATCCAGGTGACGGGTAGGTTTCGTGCACAAAGTGGACACTTAAAGACTAAAACATGAGTGACCACAAGGACGGTGTAGCCAAGAAGCACTGTCTGCCCACAGTGGCATTGCTGTGGGGAGGGTGAGGTCCCTGGAGACACAGGGACAGGTGGCTCTGGGCCCCTCGCTCCTGCCTCAGGGGCTGCCTGGTGGAGAGAGCCGGCAGGCTGTGGTATTCCTCGGGGCCGGCCTTCTCCTCGGGGCATGTTAACATCACCAGGCGGCCTTGGTTTCCGTCTTCCCGAGTTCCTTCTCCCATCTCTGTCTCTCCTTCCCACTCGTAGCCCAGCGTGTGGCTCGCACTCAGGAGGGACAGTGTTTCCCGTGTTGGTGCCCGCTGCATCCCCAGTAACATTTTAGTGTCGCGGGAGCATCTCTCCAGGGGTCGGCCGGCCGGGTGGCTCCCGGAGAAGGAGAGGCCCTGCGGGGAGGCGGTGGAGACTTTGGGTTAGCTCTGTCACTAGCCTGAGGCTCTCTCTGTCCTCTGCACTGTGCACGCGCACCGGTTTCCAGAAGCATTTGGCCTTGACCTTAAGAGCCACAGGGTAACAAGAGCCTTGCGGATGCTGGTGGAGGTGGCCGCTGCCCGCTCACCTCCGTTTCTGACGGGTGGGTTGGAAGCCCTCAGACCCGGGCTCGTCTTCACTGCGAGACGTTTGATCACGGAGTCAGTCTCCTTACTAGTCAGAGATTTTCTGTTTCTGTGTGAGTTGGTCTTGGTGGGTCTAGTGTTTCTGGGAGTCTGTCCACTTCAGCGAGAGTATCCCGGTGGCCGGCGTGCCGGTGCTCGCGGCGCTCGCCGCAGCCCCGTCTGTTTGCCGGACGCGGTGGCGATGCCCGCTTGTCGCGCCGTCCTCTCTCTCTTCATCGGCCTCGCCACGGTGGTCAATTTTGTTGGTCTCATCAGAGGACCAACTTTTGGTTCATTGGTTTTTCTCTGTTTTTCTATTCTTATTCCCTTTTTTCTGCTAACCTTGGTATTGATTCTTTTTCCTTAGATCGTAAAGTTGTTGATTTGAGAGTTTTTCCTAATTTTTTGATGTCGGTGTTGCTCCATCGAGTCCCGCCGGCACTGCCTTTGCTGCGCCGCCCGGGTTTGTGTACGTGGTGTGTGCGTTTTCATTTGTTTTTAAGTGTTTCCTGATTTCTCTTGTGGTTTGTTCTTTGATCTCTTGCTTCAGAGTCCGCCATTGAATCCCCGCAGGTCCGGGAATATTCCGGTTTTCCTGTTCTTCTTGATTTCTAACTCATCGCCTTTCAGGCTGCCGGATGCTTTGCCTGAGACTGTTTTGTAGAATCTGTTGAGATGTAGGTTGTGGCCTGACATGCAGCCTCTGCCGGACACTGTCCCGTGTGTGCTCGGGAAGAACGTGGGCCGGTGGCGCGCTCTGTGTGCGCCTCCAACCTGCGAGCCGTGCTCCGAAGTGCTCCGTTTGCTCACGTACCACCCGTCGGGTTGATGCTTGCTGGTGCATTTTTAAATTATTCAATAGAATTTATATTATTGTGGACAATTGAAGTTCACAGTTGATATTGAATTGCAAAAGTACTTTTAGAGTGTTCATATCGCTGGTGTCCCTTTCCTTTGTGAAGGTCACACCTAGGTCACCTTGCCTGTTTTCCGTAGAGAAGAGAAATAGCGCACGGTTCATCTTTTTGGTGAGTTGGCCAGGAAGGTCAGCGTCCGGGTCCATTAGCTAGTCCCTTCTCCTGTGTGAGTGGATCTGGTTTTCTAAGAGCGTGGTACAGCTGGATTTGCAAGACTGGGGTGGCGTTTGTTCAAGTGTGCTTGTGTTTGTACAAGCAGTAACGGGACGTTCCGTGTGGAGCCAGGCTCCTGGACATGCCGACGGCAGCCGGCGCACACGGTAAAGAGAGCCGCGGCTCTTCTCAAGGGAATAGGCATTTTGTGGGAGACTGGGAGGAATGGTGAGGTCACAGGCTGGTGTCCCCCTGAAGAGTCTGGGAGTGAGGATTCAGTGCAGCCCATGACGGGAGGTCCCCACATGGAGGGATCAGGACCTCTGCCTCCTTCGTCTGCTCCCTCCGGAAGGCCAGGTCAGCCCCGTGGCATCACTCTAGGGCCTGAGGGCAGTGCAGAAGGACAGCCGGTGACAGGAGGCCAGTGACGATGGGAAATACGGGCTTAGCTTCCTGGGTTTTCTCTGCAGTCAGAAGAGGGGACAGTTGGACAGAAAGAGATAATTTTTAAAAAAGAAAGAAAGAAAGTCCTTTCCTGAAATACTGTCTTCATGGACGTCTTCCGAATGCACAATAAAATCTGCGTGAAGAAGAACATATGTAGGAAATACTAAATCCTGCCTCCTCGATGCTGTTTCTTGAACAATTGACTTGCTGTGTACCCATGTACCGTGGTGGAGGACTGAGTTACAAAGCCTCAGTGTCCCTTAGTTCCATCGCCTTCTTGCTGTGGGGGGTGGGGGCGGCTTTATGCATACGGCCCTGCGCTCCCCTCTGCGAGGTGTGTGGGCCAGATTTGGGGGTGGGAGACCCACGTCCAGTGCCCCAGACAGCTCAGCCCCTTGGGCGGACGAGACCATGTGCTGCAGGGCCCCAGGTGGTGGCCGGGGCCCCTCTTCTGCGACGAGGTCGGGCGGGCCGGCAGGCTGGGACCTGGGGAGGAAGGAAGGACCTGGGGCTGCCCCGCAGAGCCTCCCGGAGTCCCCCCAGGCCTGGCACCAAGTGGCATCGGTGGATGTTTGTGGAAGTCGTGAGGGAAATCGCCGTTTGGCCTTGCTGGTCTGTGGCAGTGGGGAGTTTGGGTGCCCAGGCAAAATGAAGACAGCCCTTTCAGGAATTACCTCGAGACCGTTAGAATTGATTACTGACCTTGTAAGACGTGAGTCGGCCTGCGGGGGCTGTGCAGACTCCATCACGGACCTTGTGCGGTGTGTGGGGCAGAGGCCTTCCAGGCAGGGTCCGGTCCTCAGCGCTGGCCTGGTTGACAGCCGGCGCTTGTCCTGCCTAACATCTTAGAGGCTCAATTTAAAGATTTCCATACATTTTGATTGATTTACTTTTAATGTCAGGAGTTTTATTCTGGGTGAGAAAGCATATAAAAAAGGAAAATGTCATGGCTCTTCATGTACCTTTTATCATGGGAGATTTTCAGTGTGCAGGAAGGCAGGCGGCAGAGCCCAGGGGTCCCCTGTGCGCCCATCCCGGCTTCCTCCTCGGGGACTGGCTTGGGCCACCACCCACCTGCCCTGCCCACTGCTTCCAGGTTACTTGGAGGAAGATCCTGGCCATAACCTTCTGTCCACATGGACTTCAGTGTGTGGCTCTAAAGAGGTCTCTTGTGAGTATGCCGTTAGGACACCTGTGCCTTTTTGAAAAGTACCTTATTTGAGGTTTAACTGATGTACAGCCAGGTAGCCATATTTAAGCCGTCCAGTAAATTTTGACCTACGTATGTACCCCTGAAATTGTCCCCTCGGTCAGGACCTCGCCCTCCACTCTCTGCCACACTTTCATCCTGGGCAGGGCTGACCGTTCCTGGGTGTAGCTGGACGTGTAGCTGGTGGGCCAGGTGCACTGGGGTGGCCACCCTCCCGCCCCCTCTCCGTCCTTTGTGATTTGTTGCTCCGAGAAGCTGGGTCTGTCGTGCAGACGTCCCGAGAGTCTGAATTTTGCGGACTGTCATCAGGCTGGAGCTCAGCACGTTGCCCTGTGCTCTGTGTTCCTTAGGTTGGCGGTGAGAGCCGGAGGCCGGGCCGCGTCTGGGCTGAGGTTCCGGGGCACAGCGGCGGACGGGGGTGGTGCCCTCCTGTGCCGGGGGCACGTGGTGCACCCGGTTCGGGTCCCGCAGCATCGCCGGTGGGCGGCCTCCAGGCGACACCGGACACAGCCACCCGTCCATGTCGCACAGCTATGCCCCGCATGCACCCCCACCACCCCTGCGCCGACTTGCCAGAATCCGGCTGTCACGCCGCACCCCCTCTGGCATCTGGCCAGACGGTGGCCCAGAGCCCGCGCCCGGAAGAAGGCTGGGTGGAGGCTTGGTGCTTCCCGGTCGGTGACTGGTTTCAATGTGTGGGCGTCCCCCAGGGTGACCACCTCGTCTCCTTCCGGCGTGTGTCGGAGCTCACGAGCGCAGGTGTGTCTGACGCGTCTCCATCTCCTGCCGCGCGCTGGCGCTTGGACAGTTCCCTTGTCGCAGCGGGAGCCTCTGTGGGCTCGTCCTGAGCCTTGTGATGTGAGCCCCTGGCTTCTTGCTGCCCAGGAGGGATCCTGGTCCTGGAGTCAGCCAATTCTCCCCCAGGGACTCTGGTTCCTTCGAGCGGCTTCCAGTGGGACTGAGCAAGTGGCTGTGTGTCGTAGACGGGGCAGGTCACGTCAGAGAGGAATTAGGGGAAGTGGTCACTTCCCTAACGTGGTAGGCGACAACGTTGGACCGCTGGGCGAGGCTTTGTATGGGTGTTTCCAGAAGCTGCCTGGTGCCTGGCTCCACGTGGTGGGAAGGAGGACAGGATCTCTGAGAGCCTTTCAGGGCGGCTTCATGCTGGCCCGATCCATAGCGTGGAAGCTCACGTGTGCTCAGGACACGGCCGGAGAGGAGCAGGTGTCACCCAGCACTGTGCCGCCACTCCAAGGACGGAGGGCATGTCCCTCCCTGGGGACCACCTGCGCCTTCGCTGCCCCCAGAACCGGGAGGCGGGCTCTGGGCCCCAACGTCTGTGTGGCTGACACAGTTAGATGTAGACTCAGCCTGTTTTCATAAAAAACGAAAGGTTTGGGGACAAGGCTGACCTGCTGCTGCTGTTTATAAAATCCTGCTTTTCATAAAGGGATGCGTGAGTTCTGCCAAAATAATTTTGAGAAAGTATAAGTTGGTTTCAGTTTGTGTCAATAGCAGCTCACTTACGCAGCTGCCTTAATTCTCTGGGATGGAAACTTGGTTTAAAGTCGGTGTGACACGGGCTCGGATGTCATTGTGCACTTTCTTGTTTACAGTGACCTTCAGCGGGAGGTTCTGGGGTGTGTTTGAACCTCAGACGTGTGAGCACCTCACCGCAACAGACCTGCCCTTCCACCTGTCCGGCAATTTCCCCCACATCAATCATTGCGTAGTTTTCCTTTTTATTTTTATTTATTTATTTTTAAAATATTTTATTTATTTATTTGACAGACAGAGATCACAAGTAGGCAGAGAGAGAGAGAGAGATAGAGGAGGAAGCAGGCTCCCTGCCAAGCAGAGAGCCCGATGCGGGGCTCGATCTCAGGACCCTGAGATCATGACCTGAGCCAAAGGCAGAGGCTTTAACCCGCTGAGCCACCCCGGCGCCCTGGTTTTCTTTTTTAAAGAGAGGGAGAGGGCGAGGGACTGCATGAGATCGGGGCGGGGGGAGACTGTCCAGCAGGCTCCACACCCAGCGCAACCCAGTGTGGGGCTTGACCTCACCACGCTGAGATCGCACCTGAGCCGACACTAGGAGTCAGGGGCTCAACTTCGCCCCTCACTGTTTTCTTTTTAAAAATTTGTTACTATTTTAAAATAAGGAGGTATCGTTGACACAATGTTACGTTAGTCTCAGGTGTACAACCCAGTGATGCGGAGCTCACCACAGGTGTGGCTGCCATCTGTCACCACAGCCCGCTATCGCAGTGCCTCAGATGACGTCCCCTGTGACTGTTCCCGCCACAGCTGGAAGCCTGACCCTCCCCACCCCCTCCCCCGTTCCCCCACGCCCCTGGCAACCGTCAGTCTCTTCTCCGTATTTATAGGTCTGTTTCTGCTTTTTGTTTGTTTCTTTGTTTATTCATTGGTCTTCTGGTTCCACATGTAAGTGACGTATTAGTCTGTCTCTGACGTATTTCACATCGGGCTCTCTGGGTTATTCATGTTGTTGCAAATGGCAGGATTCCGTCCTTTTTCTGGCCGAGTAGTGTTCCCTCTCCCTCTCCCTCCCTCTCCCTCTCTCACGCACGCACGCACACCCCCATCTTCGTCCTCTATCTGTGGACACTTTGTTCCTTCTGCATCTCGGCTGCTGTCCGTAGTGTTGCAGTAAAGGGTGCATTTATCATTCAGAATTAGTGTTTTTGTTTTCTTGGGCAAATACCCAGAATTACCGGATCACACGATCATTCTGGCTTTAGTGTTTGAGGCCCTTCCCTCCTGTGCTCCGGAGTGGCTGCCCCAGTCTGCGTTCCCACCGGCAGGCCACGAGGGTTCCTTTTCCTCCATGTCCTCGCCAACACTTGTTTCTCGTGTTGTTGATTCTAGTGTTTATTGTTTTCTTATACAACTGTAGATAATGATTTTTAAAAATAACTTCGGATAATGGTTACTTATTAATCTGTTATTTGTTGATGGATATTTATATTAGGAATGTTTCTCTCATATTTTTTGAGATGATGCATTTGTTAAATGATTCATTTAATTTCTTTGCTTAAATTGTAAATGGAGATTGATTCCAATAATGGTGATTGGGTATTTTTAAAATGTTTGTAAACCATAAAACTTTTGAAAGCTAAATATATGGAAATGTGTTTCCCCTTAGATCTCCAGTGCCTGTTGGGTTTTTACCAAAAGGGAAGTTGCCGGCTTACAGTTACTTACACGCTGATGTAGGTCCGGTACAATGACTCCGTAGAAAGGCCGAGACCGGGCGGCAAGGGAGCCCGGCTACCGAAGGATGAACGGCGAGGAGGAATTCTTCGATGCTGTCACAGGTGAGTGGGGCAGGAAGGGACTCCGAGGCCATGGCGTCCCGGCCCCAGACTTGGCCTTGGGGGCATGAGAAGGCTCGGTAAAGCCGTGTAGGCGAGAAGTGGGACACGTCCCCCGGCACTGCCGCTCAGAGAAGCATGCAGGGGGGAGGCTCTAGGCCACAGGCCGTAACAAGAAAGAGCAACTGAGTTTTGGGTTTAAGAGTTGCCCTGGAGTGTACACGCTTTTATCGGCATCCCTAAACGAGATGGTGTGTTTTCTTACGTCGTTTGTACGCACCGATCAAGCCTTGCTGTCTTTGCGTTAGGACTAGATCTGGTTTAGTTTTGCTTTCCTGAGACCGTTGTCAGGACTGGTGCACCTCCTGTCCTCTGTCCTCCCGTAGACGACAGCGTGAGCCTGCAGAAAACAGCACAGGGCGGGGCCAATGTGTGCGTGTGCGGGGCTGGCCCAGCTCACACTGGCTTCGAGTGGCCTCTGCTCCCCATTGGTGGGAAGAAGCCCCAAGCTCCTAAGGGGGCAAGTGTGCAGTGACCATATGGTCCTAACGACCCTTCACGCTCAAGCCAGCCATTCCTTCTCATGGTCAACATTTGGAACATTGTGTGTCGTCTGCTGAGGACCGTTGTTGGTGGAAAGGGACTTGGAGAGACTCTTGTAGTCCCGTTCCCCCCTCGCTAGGTAGAGGACCATAATGGCAACTTTGAACTCTTTCTTGGGGTTTTTAATGGCGGACTCTCAGGTCAGAGGGGCTCCTTCTGCCAGTGACTGCTGTCACTGTGCCCTCCAGGCCTGCTTGGCTGGGTGCCACCATGTCTGTCTGTTGGCTCTCGGGCTAACCATCACTCCCCAGCCGCAGATCAAGGGTCGCAGCGGGTTGAGGGACTGGCAGCCTCCGACTACTGACTACTTCTTTGAAACCCAAGAAGCAGGAGGCGCTGAGCTGCCTGTGGTTTTCAGAGGCCAAATTATTAAGTCCTCCTCCACGATCTCGGGGCTGCGGTGCTCCTCGCAGACGTGCTCCTTGGGAAGCGTGTTGTTTCTGCCCGACCTCCCTCCTCAGTCACCGTGCGCAGCTGGTCGCCGCGAGCACAGTGGTCATCAGGGACTCGACGCCCGTGGGCCACCAGGCCCTTGTGGGGGGGCAGTGGTGTTTGTAAGCAAGAGAGCGGCCTCGGTGCACCCCCCTCTCTTCGGGGTCTCATAGGAAGTTCCCTTTGGCCTGGGATCAGTGTAGCCAGATTCCCGAACGTCTCTGACCTTGGCCTGGAGAGTTTTCTCTGGAGAGGACATGAGCTTTGTGCAGCATGCCGTTTAGAGAAACTCAGTCTCTGCCTCTGTGCTTGCAGCGCTCATCTGCGTGTCCCTGAGACAGAGGAGGACACAGCTGTCCCGGGGACGGCGCCTTCTCACCTCAGTCCTTCAGTTCCAAACCAGATAATAGAAGAAAGGCACCGAGTCGCCCAGTGCAGTGATGCAGCTGAGAGCCGCAGAGTCTGACTGCCTCACTGCGGAGCACTGGCCTGAGTCCGTGGCTGGGAGGAAAAAGTAGGACAAAGTGTCCAAGCCCAGCAGGCACCAGATGAAGGCTGGGGAGGCAGTTACTTCAGCCAAGGATCAGCACCGTGGAAGGGAAGGTTTTGTTTTTTTATTTTTATTTTTTAATTTTTAAAATCTTTCTTATTTTTATAAAAGATTATATTTATTTATTTGACAGAGAGATTACAAGCAGGCAGAGAGGCAGGCAGAGGGAGGGGAGAGGCAGGCTCCCTGCTGAGCAGAGAGCGTGATGTGGGGCTCGATCCCAGGACCCTGAGACCATGACCTGAGCCGAAGGCAGAGGCTTAACCCACTGAGCCACCCAGGCGCCCCTAGTTTTTTTGTTTTTTTTTTTAAGATTTTATTTCTTTGAGATGAAAAAGAGCCCAAGCAGAGGGAGAAGCAGACTCCCGCTGAGCAGGGAGCCTGATGTGGGGCTTGGCCCCAAGATTCCCGGATCATGACCTGGGCTGAGGGCAGACTCTTACCAACTGAGCTGCCCAGGTGGCACAAGGGGAGGGTTTTAAGGTGCATGGAAAATGGGTACAGAGGCAGACCGACTGGTTAGAAGTGCGTGCCTCTGAGTGATCAAATTACAGGTGATTTCAGGGTTTTCCCTCGCTTAGCTTCTTTTCTGTTTTCTACGATAAACGTGTTGTATATGAAAACGTTTAACCTGGTTGTAGTGTTGGCTTAATCGGAGAAAAGACTTCAACGTGATTGTCAGTGATGAGTTGCCTTGTTTTCCTGGGTGCACGTTCAGGTGGGACCTCCTAGCGCGGAGGGACCCATGGGGACAGGGACCGCGGCGCAGGCGGTTGGGCAGGTCCTGCAGGACGGGGTCTCCTTAAGAAAGGAGTGAGGGGCACCTGGGTGGCTCAGTCAGTCAAGCAGACGGCGACTCTTGCTTTTGGCTCAGGCGGTGACCTCAGTCGGGGTCTGTGCTCTGCCCCTCCCCTTGCTTACGCTCTGTCTCTCTCAAGGAAATAAATAAATCTTACAAAAAAGAAAGAGTAAAGTTTAGACTGGGGTTAACTGGACGCCGCTCTTGGGTGGGTAGGAAGGTCAGAGGGGCCCGGCTGTTCTGGGCAGCGGTGGTCGTTTGAGAGGCTCGTCTCGGACAGCCCCCGTCGGGGCCGCGGAGCAGTACCTGCTGCAGCTCGTGAACCTGTCCACGGGGAGGAGCCGGAGGGAGGATGTCGCGCGTGTTCTCAGGAAAGCACAGCGGCAGATTTGTTTACGTTTCGGGTCTGGCAGCGCTCCCCCGCCTGGCCTTATGCCCTGGGCCTCGCCTTCGTCTGCCAAGTGAGGGGCCGGCGGGAGCTCAGCTCCCGTTGGGTCTCGTGCCTTCCCTCCAGTGGTCACGGTCATGGCTGAGCGCGGCGGTCCCGGAGCCCCGTCCCCACCTGGGCGGACTCTGTCCTGGCAGCCGTGGCCCAGTGCTGGCGAGCCCGGGAGCAGCAGGCATGTGCCTCAGTGGACCCCACGGGCTGGTGTCCGAGGAGGCAGGCCTCCTTCTCCCTGCAGCGGCCCATTCGTTGCTCTGGGAGGAGGCCCTCCCAGCGGGCAAGTCCCCAGGAACCCACCGCCCGAGCTCTGTGCGCGGGGGAGGCTTGCTGGACTCTAGCCGCTCTGGCCGTGCTCGGCCTTTCGCTCACGGGCGTGAGTCTGGCAGCGCATGTGTGCGGCGCACGGTTCCTGTTCCGCAGAGGCTACTGCGGTGGCCCGAGTTCTAGAACAAGAGCTCGTGCAGGGTCAGAGTGTGCTGCAGCCTCAAGGTGGGCCTGACTGGAGCAAGGTCAGACTGCTCCCTGCCCGAGGGCCAAACCTCGGGCAGCAGCCTGGCCGAGCTGCTCCCGGGAAAAGCCCCCGAGAGCCGGTGTGCCCGTGTCCTCTGCCTCGGCCTGGGGATCTTGGGGCAGAGCTCGCGGCTACAGCGCGTGTCAGTGCTTCTGGTACTCTGCTTCGGGGTCGGGACCCTTGGAGGTGGGCTGGGCGTCTTCCTGGTCCTGCGAGAATGACCGATCTGCTTGTTGTGTGCAGGCTTTGATTCTGAGAACTCTGCCGGGGACTTTTCAGAGGCGGATCAGAGGGTTGCCGGAGTGATGCGCGTGGACACCGGCAGAAGCAACGGGCTCGGAAAGGTTGGGGAGAGGCCCCCTCGAGAGAACGGAATTCAGAAGCACAGGTATGTCGTCCTGTGTGTGTAACTTAGAATCTTCCAGGGCGTCCGTGGCTGCCCCTCACTGTGCTGCAGGGGTGCCCCTTAGCAATCCTGAGCCCTGAGTGGGAGGAGCAACCTGGCCTCTGTCACCTGTGCTGGGGCCCCTGGACAGCGTCCATGGCAGTGGGAAGGCGGCCTCTGTCCACGCCACGATGACTTGCTTTGTGGCTTGAGGGAGCCCTCCAGCCTCACCGCAGACCCCGCTCTGAGCCTTCGACCCCTGTGCCTGCTAGATGTGTGCACCGGGGGGGACTCAGACGCCTGGCTCACACCTCTCTTCGTCCGTTCGCTCGGCAGATGTCAGAGCTCCCCCTGTGTGCCCAGATGGCCTGTCCGAGAGCAGGCGGCGCTCTGCTGATCTGAGCTCTGCCGTCATCCCCTCAGCGGCCCGGGAGTCTGGTTCACACGTCGGCCCAGTGCCGCGCTCCTTCCCTTGTGCCCTGCCGCTCAGCTCTGACATGTTGGCCTTGTTCCACGGGCCTGGGTCCCTCAGGGCTCCTAGCCCCTCTGGTGTACCTCAGGCTAGCTGGCCCTGCTTCTCCTGTGCCTCGTGGTGCCTGTAACTGCTTCCACACCCTCTCGTCTCCTTTCCGTGCTGTACGCAGAGTCATCTTTCCACAAGGCGGGTCTGACCGGGCCTCCTCCACCTCGTGGTTGGAATTCTCGGCTGATGTCCGTGTGGTCCCCGGTGATGGCTAACAGAAGGGTCTCAGCTGGGTTAGGGGACTATAAGGCTACCCTCCTCTTGGGACGAGGGCTTGGCCCTACTCCTCCGGCTCAGGCCCCTGTCCAATTGTCCCTGGTCCCAGCTATCAGGGGCCTCTCTCGAGTCCTCAGGGACACCCGGGCCTTTCCCACGGCGGAGCTCTGTGTGCTTGGCTCCCTTGGCCACGGCGCTCTCCTCCTGTGTCTCTCTAGTTCTGGCTTTTCCTTTTGACTCACACAAGGCTCACCTCGGGCGGGGGGGGGCCCTTCCTGACCCTGGCACCTTCTGGGGGCCCCCCACACCTGGCTGCCTGCCAATGGGCTGTTTGCGGTGCGTGGGTGCAGCGCACCTCCCCCCAAATCTGGATTCCTAGTCTGCTCAGGCACCCCCTTTCCATCTCATCCCAGCTCCAGATTCCCAGGAGGGAGACTGCTGGGCTTCCCCGGAAGCTGGTGGGAAGAGAACCCAACAAGGAATGTAGCTCAGGAAAACAAACTCACGTTTGAAAGGGGCTTATGGCAGGCTTCTGGAAAGGTTTTGTTAATTCGGTTCCCTCCTGTGTCCTCGTGTCTTGGCCTCTGCCTGTGGGCCCGTGGCTGCTCTGGGGCTGCTCCAGGGCGGGGGGCGCCCTGTCCCCCACTCTGTGGAGGGCGAGGAAGGTTGTCCGTGTGGCCATGCCCGTTTCTCTGGTACGGAGCAGCACCGCAGCCTCTAGCTCAGACGTGCGGTTTCCGATCGGCCGAGAGCGACTGTCGTGCGGGTGGAGTAAGTACGTGCTTCTCGGTCGCTTCTCCGCAGGACGTCACTGCCCGCCCCGATGTTCTCTAGAAGCGACTTCAGCGTGTGGAGCATATTAAAGAAATGCATCGGCTTGGTAAGTCTAGATGGACCCATTTGGGGCTTTAAGCTGAAACGTCTTTAATTCCTGTGAATTTGCGGCAGTGCTGGTCGTCGAAGATGCACTCTGCGTGTTTATAGCGGCATGAGGCGGAGGTAGTCGACTCGGAAAGGGACAGAGACGTGAGGGCAAGGGAGTGAAGAGGCTGTGGTGTTCACGGGCGGCGGGAAGACGATCCCGCAGGTCGCGCTCCTGGACGGGGGTGCACGTCCAGCCCCGGGACGGGCTGGGAGTCGGCGGGCTTCAGACGCTGGGCTCCCTGACGCACGCCGAGGGCAGGCCATGGGCACGCATGCAGGACTCGGGGCTCCGGCCCCCCAGCCTCCCGTGCCGGCTGCAGGAAGAGCTCAGCTGCTCTGGGTTTGCGGCGGAAGGCTTGGGTGTCTGGGGTCCGGAGCCACGGGCTTTTCTTCTCATGGTCTCCGTGACGGTCTGGACGGTCCGTGGGGATGTGAGCTGTGCCCCTTGGGAGGGAAGAACACCCCCGCGGGCCGTGGCTGACGTGGACTCCGGTGACTGTCCTGCAGCAGGCGTGTGGCTCTGACCCCTGTGCCGCTCACCAGCACGCTTCTGCGCCGGCTTCTGCTCTCGGTGGGAGGCCTTTTTCCCATCCGAAACCGCACCTTTTCTCCCACTTTGTATATTTTGAAATAATTTTGGATTTCTAGAAGATTGCAGAGGCACACTGCTTACCTTCACCCTGCTGCCCGTCACGGTGACCTGTCACATGGCAGCCAGAGCTCAGCAAGATGAGGGGACTCCTGTCGGAGCATCACTGTTCGCGGCACACAGGACTTGGCTTTCCCAGTCTCCCCGCTGCTGCCCTCCTGCTGGAGGGGGTGCTTTCTTTCTTTATTTCCCAAAGATTTCATTTACTCATTTGACAGAAAGAGAGCACAAGCAGGGGAGAGGAAGGCAGAGGGAGAGGGAGAAGCAGACTCCCTGCTGAGCAGAGAGCCCGACGTGGGGCTTGATCCCAGGACCCCGAGATTATGACCTGAGCTGAAACCAAGAGTCGGACGGACTTAACTGACTGAGGCCCCCAGATGCCCCCAGATTCTGTTTTAACACGAGCGCAGTCCTGGTGCCCTAGTGCAGGAAAACACGCGGTCTGTTAATGTCCTCAAATTCACGGCTGTCTCGAGCACCGTTCCCGTGTCTGTGCTTCTCAGTGTGTGGACGCCTCTTTGTTGCTTCTCTCCTGACCTTGAGCTCTCGGCGATCGGTGCCCCAGTTGTCATGGAGCTGCGCCAGCACAGTCACTCTGCCTTTATTTCCTGGGACGCTTCTGTGCCGAGAGCAGCCCTTCCACTGCTGTGAGTGTGGTTTGCATAAGAAAGTCAGGGTCAGGGAGTGATTCTTTATCCCAGTTGTCAAGTGATGTATTTGGTTCATTCGTGTTCCCTGGCATGACCAGGGTGACCAACCGGCCCGTCTTCTGTCATTTTTTGAATTCGTGGAGTTAAAGCTCCTTCGTGTGTCCTGGCCCCGAGCCGCCCCACCTCTGGCGGGCAGTGGCATCTTCAGGTTGGCTGCCATCCTTTACAGAAGATGCTCTGGCTCATTCTGTACCTCCCTGTCCAGAATCCTTGTTCAGGGAGAGAGAGAACTCAAGACCACAGCTGGGCCCTAGGGAGGCTATCGGGTTGCTTTTTTCTAGGTTTTTCCCAGGGGAGAGAGCTAGGAGCTGTTTTGATTTGTTTCAACGGTGCTTTAAATTTGGGATGACAGGATTAATCTAACCTCCTCTGTCTTCTGTCTGTGTCTCTTTTCTCCCACACTGATAATCTCAGTTTTCTTTTAAAGATTTTTATTAATTTAAAAGAGAGAGCGTGCACGTATGCATGAGCAGTGTGAGGGGCAGAGAGAGAGGCAGGTTCCCCGCTAAGCAAAGAGCTGGATGCGGGACTCATCCCGGGACCGTGGGATCGTGACCTGATCTGAAGGCAGACGCTTAAGCGACTGAGCCCCCCCAGGCGCCCCCGATAATCCCAGTTTTTAGCAACACTGGAGATGTCTGATCTAGATGAGCACGTAATGACTCACCTGCTCTATCCCACATGCGTCACGGTTCAGGAGGGAAGGACCTGCTCTGCCGCCGACAGCGGGTTTACTGAAACGTGCGAGTTTGTTGTCTTTTGTGGTTCGTGTCGTCCCCGGGGTGCATCTCGAGTCCGTGTGCTTTAAATCCCTGCGGTGACCCCGTCCCCGGGCGGCTGTGCCTGAGGCGCCTGTGTGCGTTGGCTTGTTTCATTTTATTCTTGATGTTTGGAGATTGCTTATCTAAATTAACTTTGTTTCAAACTTGTAAATCCGGAGTCAGATCTTGCAGCGGAGATTCCAGTATATTCTAAGAATTTACCTTTCTGTCGCTGACCTGTCTGTGCACGTCCCCTTTCCCCTGGAGGGGACCAGTTCGGAACTTTCTGGTCTGTCTGCTCCCGATGGAGTGTCATCGCCTCCCTCTTTCTTCAGACAGACTCGAGGCTGTTGCACCTTTTCCTTGCCTGGTGGACCCGCGGCGATGCGGAGCCCCTGCTTACCTGCGCGGTCCGGCGTCAGGCGGCCTCCCGGGGCCTCCCGGGGCTGTGCATGCCTCCCAAGCACTGTGGAGGCTGTTTGAGTGATGTCTGGTCTTTGTACGTTTGCCGGGGGATCTGTGGGCCAGGCTCCTGGAAATGGGACGCTAGACCACAGAGGAGGTGTGCGTGGCATTGTGCTTCTGCGGCCAGGTCCCTGGGGGCCCCCTCCCCCCAGCCGTGCCCCAGGCGGATTAGAGGGTCTCCGCTTGAGCAGGCGAGCAGTGCGGGGCCCCCATAGTTTAGTTCCCTTCTGTTGAAGAGTACGACGAGCATCTTCCCTGGGCCCCGAGCAGGGTGCGTGTGAGCCCCCCGGTGACGGGTCTTCCCCGCCCTTTGTAGGAGCTGTCCAAGATCACCATGCCCATCGCCTTCAACGAGCCCCTGAGTTTCCTGCAGCGGATCACAGAGTACATGGAGCACGTGTACCTCATCCGCAGCGCTTGCTGCCGGCCCCAGGCCCTGGAGAGGATGCAGGTAGGCGGTGGGCTCCTTCCAGGGGGTGCCGGACATGGAGCGTGCGTGCCAGACTGTAGTTTTTAGTGAACCTGACACCATCTGATCGGCCACATCGTGGTGGGGGCCAGGCACCTCAGCTGGGGGACGTCGGGGGGATGAGCCCATGTGGCTCACACTGACTTTTGGGGGCCGTCCTGCTCGACGGCTCCGGCGTTTGTCCCAGGGCCTGATCTCCATGGGTGGTGGTGGGCCCTGTGTCTCGGCTCCTCCTGGGTCCTTTTGGGACTGGCACCCCGTGTGCGTGTGGGTGTACTAGCCGGACTGGGCAGCTGTGCTGTGGGGCCTCTGGGCTGGGTGGGGCTGGGGCGGGGCAGCTGCGCCCTGTCCTGCCTGTGTGGCTTTGAGGAAGTGTCGGTGATAAAGGCATTTCTCCGGAAGTTCTGTAATTTCCAAACACGTGACAAGCAGGAGACTGGGGCTGCCAGGAGTGCATCCTGGCACTGGGGAGCTGCGCGTGCGGCGCCCCCCCCCCCCCCCCCGCTCACTGCCATGTGCGTTGCCCCCAGTGCGTGGCGGCCTTCGCGGTGTCTGCGGTGGCTTCCCAGTGGGAGAGGACCGGCAAGCCCTTCAACCCCCTCCTGGGAGAGACTTACGAGCTGATCAGGTAAGGACTCAGGCTGTCGGGGTCGCCAGGGCTGGGGACACAGAGGGACGAAGCTGCTGGAGGGGCGGCTGGAGCTGGCTAGTGCAGTGGCCGCAGCCTCCCAAGGCCACTGAGGGGGACTGAGACGCTTCTGGGCGGGGTTTGTTTCAGGCAGCTCCCCAGCTTCTGACCCGGTCTCCGAGGCCTGCATGGTCCAGGGCCGGCCTTGCCTGTGGTGGTCCTGCTGGGGTCCCGGGAGGGTGAGCTGGGCCTGTTGGGGGTGCTCTTCCGACCCCGCTGCCCACCCAGGCACACGCGCGAAAGCGGAGGGCAATGTTGTCTTTGTCGCCAAATCAGCCGGGGAAGGATGAGCTGTCCAGCCCCGGCTGTGGCTCTGGGAGTGTGAGGGTGAGTGTGAGTGTGCGGCTCCGGCAGCGTTAGTGTGGGCGTGCACAGCCCTGTGGGGCCGTTTGGAGATGATGGGGATAATTTTTATTCTGTCTCTCCGCGGGTTCTGGGGAGAGTTTATTGGAATGTTTTATCAGATAAAAGTTGGTATTGATGATAAGAGTATGTTCCTTGTAGAAAACGTGTGAATTGAGCAAAGTGAGACGAGTCCAGACGTGATCCTGTCGAGTTAGCATTTGGCTGGACCTCCTCGTGTGTCGTGTGTGTGTTCACGTGGTGTGATTGCAGTAACTTGTATCACTTGCCACTTTGCATCGTGCCGTCTTCGTGTCCCCACGATGTGACGGGCTTGTGCGGAGTCACGCTGCCGTGGGTCGCGTCTGGCGCGCGTCGTGCTGTGCGTGGTGTTGCTGCTTTCTGTCATGAAGCCGCGGTGCGTTGTGTGGTCCCCGGCGTCTTGGTTTCAGAGTCGTGCTCCCTGGGCTCCTTGTTGCCCTTAATACCGTGTGCTGTCAATGACGGCGTGTTCTTCAAGGGTGAGTAAGTGGGTGCGGGGACCGGGCACGCTGGTCTGCTTGAGTCCGCGCTGTGGGCGTGTGCGGCGCTGCCGGGCGTGTGCCGGGGCGCGTGGTGGCCCTGGTCTCCGACGGCCACGGGCAGAGTCGTCACCTGCAGCCATGCCGGCCGGCCCGCACCTCTTCATGGCAGTCACTCAGCAGTCGAGGAAGCGACCCAAGTGTCTAGTGTCCGGCACTCACCTGTCTCTGGCTGCCCTGGGCGGGCCTGCTGCTGGCCCTGCAGCGTGGCCCCCACCGCCTGTTGCTGGCCCCGGGGCAGCGGCCTCTTTTCTGAGGGACCGATGGGCTGCCGGGCACCGAGTGCTCGGGCGCCTGCTCTCCCTCAAGGGGGCTGGCGGGTCAAGGCCCGGTGCTGCCGTGCGGGTGCTCGTGGCCACAGCAGTCAGCAGGGGACCCTGCGTGAAGCTGGCAAGTCCCTGCTTCTTCAGTTCAGAAATGGGGAAACTGAGGCCCACGTGAGGGAAAAACGTGCCCCGAGAGTCCCTCTTCAGGGAACCTTTTGTCCTCAATTACGTGGAGGTTCTCTCTTTTCTAGAACTCCTCCTCTGGAGCAACAGCTGCCCCCTCCGCAGTCGGGGCCGTGGGGACGGAGTTCAGGGTTCTGACTCTGTCTAGCTCTGAGCAGACGACTGGCCTTCTCGTTTATTCGGAAGCACCGTTAACGTATCTTGAAAAGAGAAATGAGACGTAATCCAGAAGGAGCTCCAGACAAGCCGTGCGGCTTGAGGTCTGTGAGCAGCCCTGGTGCCGGACGCAGGGACACCTGCACGTCCGTCTTTTCCAGGAACTTCGTTCAGGGCTTGAGCCAGGTTCCACTGACAGAGAAATGAGCCTTCCCAGCCTCACAGGTGCTGCGCGTGTCACGGCCTGGCGTCCAGGTCGCTGCTGCGGGCAGGGCCCTGAGGGGTCCTCTGCGTGAGGAGCTGCACC
This sequence comes from Martes martes, assembly GCF_963455335.1. Lineage (NCBI taxonomy): Eukaryota > Metazoa > Chordata > Mammalia > Carnivora > Mustelidae > Martes > Martes martes. The sequence continues at coordinate 1,511,157 of NC_137896.1, read as the reverse complement.
AGTGAACCAAGTCGTGCTCCGCGTCTTTTTCCCTACAGACGGCTCCTCTAGAGCCCAAAATAGCACTTTCTTTTCTTAGACAAGTGTTCATTTTGTAAATTACATACCTTGGTAGGCAACCTTTTAAAATCTAATTTTTCAACTTTCCTTCCTCTGTAATGATTGGAAATTCTGATTCCAGTTAAGTTAGTAATTATGTGGTTTAGCTTTTATAATTTTTAATGACTACAGCTGTAGGTGTATTCACAGTTCCGGAACAATTAAAAACTGACATTTTTATTGAAAAAGAGCGCGTACTGAGAATCCTGTTTCCTGGCTAGGAGTGTCTTGGGCATCAGACATTCCATCCGGAAACTTCCAGGAGCCTGAGAAGCTAGAGAAGAGCCCTGAGGCGCGCACCGTCCCTTGAGGACCGATTCGGCGGTTTGGCCTCGGGGCCCCTATGTCCCTGGTGCCAGGAGACACATCTGGACCCGCGTGTGCTGGGGGGGCACGGGCAGAGGGTCAGGAAGAGACCTCCACACTCTTTCTCGCTCCGTGTGGCGTTCAGACACGCCCCAGAGGCACAGCAGACGCACGTGCAAGTGTGTGCGTGCGTGAGGGAGCGTCCGGCCACGTGTGCGGTCAGTGAGCAGGGCTGGACGCCCCTCAGGGGGCACGGAGCGCGCGTGCGCCTCTCCCGGTGCCCCTCCCACCGGGCCAGGGGCTGCGGGGCTCCCCGAGACGGGTGCCGAGCCGGCCCTGGAGGGCCTTTGCGGTCTCTAATATGGCTCTCTCCCCCTCTTGTTTTTGTGCCCAGGGAGGATTTGGGATTCAGATTCATATCAGAACAGGTCAGCCACCACCCCCCCATTAGTGCGTTTCACTCAGAAGGCCTCGATCAGGACTTCCTCTTTCACGGCTCCATCTACCCGAAGCTCAAGTTCTGGGGCAAGAGTGTGGAGGCTGAGCCCCAGGGCACCATCACGCTGGAGCTGCTCAAGTGAGTGCGGCAGCCGGGCCGACAGAAGCGCACACTCCTCCTCCCGGGGGGGCGGGTCACAGCCTTTCCCCGTTCAGCCCTTTCCATCCGCAGCAGCCCCTTTAAGAGGGAGCTCCCCAGACCCGTCCCGGGACCGGTGCAGCTCGCACGCCGGCGTGCTGCGCACCCCCACGTGATCGGGGCCACTTTTGTCGCTGCTGGTGCCAGCTCTCCCCAAACGTTCGAGCCTCCAGCCACCACCGTTGCCCTCCCATGTGGTTCCAGAGGGCCAGGGCCGGGGAGCCACGAGTGGCAGAAGCCGTGGTGTCTTTGATGACCTCATCTCAGGAGCAATCCTAACCTTAAATCCCTGTTGGTCAGCTTGAGGGCAGGAGAGAGACACAGGCTGAATCCTGGAGGTTGGGAACATCGAGGGGCATCCTGGAGTCTGCCCATGCACCTGTTAAATCTCCATCCCAGCCCCCCACCAAGGCAGTGTTGGGCAGACACCTCGCAAACCGAAAACTGAGTCCCCAGTGATCACCCAGATGTCACTGCACCATCCACGACGGTCCGGGCCGGTGGTTCTCGGAGGGCTGGTCCTGCTCCCTGTAGCCTGCCGTCATGAAGCATTTGGTGTCATTTCTTCTTCATGCTGGCCCTGCCCAGCCCAGATGGGGGCCACAGAATACCAGTGCCTGAGCCCCGTGCACCTCTGGGCCCGGTGGGGGCACCCCGTTTTCTGGGAAGCTTGCCGGTCTTTGCTTTCCTGGGGTGAGGCGTGCAGAACCGAAACGTGGCAAACCGTATTGATTGGTGCATTTTCATCCCCCCCGGAAGTCTGAGGGATCCAGATGCTGGTCCTGGATGCTTCTGCTCTGAGCTGGTCTCTGCCCTTGAGCGTGGCCCTTTCACACGGCCTCCCTCCAGACTCGGGTCTCGTGCTCGCTGGGGCTCTCTCCCTGGGCCAGGCCGTTCGGGGAGGCGGAGAAGCACATGCAAAGGTGTTGGAAGGTGGTTCCCAGTGGCCGTGTGCACCCCAGCACCCCTGCCACGGAGCGGCTCCCCGACCCCTGGGTCGGCCCGGGCTGTTGCTGCAGGTCCCAGGACCTCCGGGCTCTGTCTGGGTGGCCTCCTGCCCCTCATTATCTGACATCTCAGCAGAAAGCTTTGTTGATGCTACAAAGGAAAGCAGAAGTGAATTTCAAACAAATGCTAAATAAATCACCACTGTTGGAGGGAGTTCAAAGCCACATTCTGCTCTCGTACAGGTTTTAAGGCAATTATGGTTTAATTCCGTCTGGCGTCTTGCGTTTTAGGTCACGCAGTGTCTTTCGCTTTGCCAGCCTCTGACTTGCTTGTTTTCCGGCCTGTTCCACAGACACGGCGAAGCCTACACCTGGACCAACCCCACCTGCTGTGTGCATAATGTGATCATCGGGAAGCTCTGGATAGAGCAGTACGGCACCGTGGAGATCGTGAACCACAGGTGCCGGCGCCCGGGGTGCTGGCGGGGAACGCGCTCACACGCGGCGTCCTCCAGGGGACACTTCCACGCGGCTCCCCGCAGCCTGTCCGTCAGGGGCCGGGCCCGGTGCTGGCTGGTGCGGCGCGGGTCGGCGCTGGTATCGTCTCCGGTACCCGTTGCTGCTTCCCGTTTTGGTGTTAGTCACGAGCATGAATTTATTTTGAAATTGTAAACCTCAGCGGAGAACGGTGTGATTCCCAGATGACAAAGTCACGACCACCCTCCCACGCTGCCCGCTGTCCTTGCCTTCTCCCTGGGAGCGCAGGACCTATCAGCTTCCTTTGCCAGCAGCTTTATGGGGCCCAGAGTTTGCAGACCGTAAAATTCGCCCATTTAGAGTGGAAACTTCAGTGGTTTTTAGTGTATTTACTGAAGTGTGCAGCCGTCACCCCAGGTGGTGCTGGGACCTTTCCTCCGGTGCAGTGAGCTCCCCCACACCCATGTGCGATCACCCCCCACTGCCGCCCCTGCCGCCTCTCTGTCCCCGTCCACCTCTCCCGCACATCTCCCGTCACACAACGGAGGCCTGTGTTTGTTTTCTCCGCAGGACTGGAGATAAGTGTGTGCTTCACTTTAAACCCTGTGGATTGTTTGGAAAAGAACTTCACAGAGTGGAGGGCCACATTCAAGACAAGAAGTAGGTCTGCGCATGGACGGTTCAGGCGTGTGTACCTTGTTAGTGACACAGCGACACCGGGGACATCCGCTCGCGGTAGAACAGACGAGGACTCCTTTTGGTTAGAAAAGACAGGTCCTTACTGAGTCCGCAGGGAGACGAAGGATTAGTTGGAGGTGTTGCCTCTGGGCGGCAAGAGAGAGAGTGGGGTCTGTCCATCCCTCTCTGGGGGAGGAAAGATCTGCGTCTGTTCTCCTTTGATGGAATGGACGTGAGAAAGTGAGGCGTCCTCACGGAGAGCTACTCCTGTGGTTTTGCAACCAGAATGGAGGTTGGAAACGTAAGCACACATCTCCCCGTCTCTGGCGGCGCCTGCTGCAGGCCGTGGGCACAGCCCGGACCCCTGCCTGTGTGACTGGCCTGGTCCGTCCAGTCGATGAGGGAGGGACGTTTAAAGTCTTTGTGAGGAGAGAAACGGTCAGGAGGTCACAACTCATTTTTGGGGGTCTTCGCTCCTTTGGGTTACCTTATGTTTTTGGTCTCAAATTGCTCATTTCTTTCCCCCAATAAGGAGTTTGGGCTTCATATAATGTCATGGATTTCCTGTCTGCTTCCTGAGCTGTACGTTTTCTTTTCTTCTTTTTTTCTTTTTAAAAGTAAGTTCTGTGCCCAGTGTGGCGCTTGAACTCACCGCCCTGAGCCAGCCAGGGGCCCCTGCACGTTTCTAATTAGACACAAGTCTCCCCCGTAAAGCCGTGGGCGCTCCTGCTCCTTCCTGCTCTTGGGTACCAGAAAGTCACCTGTTCAAACGGCCTGTGAGATGCTTTTAGGCTTCGGGCTCTGACCACCTTGCCCCTCGATGTAAGTCAGGACTCAGCCCGCAGACTCGGAGGACGCAGTCGTCTTTGTGACAAGAGTGCCGGCAGCGCCCGAGCAGCTTCTCCCTGGGGCAGAAACAACCCGGGAGGAGACCGGGCTCGGGGCGCACACAGACGCAGCTGTGGGAGCGGAGTCCGGCCACACCTTGGGGCCACACTCACCAGCCATTAGGGGCTGCCAGCCCTGTTCTGATTTTCCGGTTTTCTGTCCCAAATTGGGGTGAGCTCTTCCCTAATGGTGTGCCTCTTGGAGATAGACTGTGTCGGCCGAGGTGTCTGTTAAGCGAGGACTGGCCGAGTGTCCCCCTGCCAAGCCCCGCTTGCCAGCTTTCCAGGCTGAGCCCGAGACGGGGGCCTCCCAGGATGTCGTGCGCCTACCAGAGTAGCATTTCCAGGAGCGCGTGGCCATTGTGCTCCCCCCGCGGGAGGATGCAGAAAAGAAACACACACACAGTCCGGCTCTGTCGGTGTTTCTTTTGGAATCGGCAGAGTGCTCAAGTGGTTGGTTTGGACGGTCCCCAGAGATTGTCATTCCGTGAAGCAAGCAGGGCGAGTGGTGGTGTGGGCGTCCTATGTGCGGTTGTGAAGACAAAGCACGTAACTTCGACAGAGACTGAAGGGCTGTTGAAGTGGCTTATAGGAAGGGGGAGGACGCAGTGCATGGAAGTTCGTGCATTTCGGGGACGGTGACCTGACAGGCCCGCAGGCTTCCATGACACCCGATGCCCCCTGTTTCTTACCTTCTCCTGGTGGTAGGGCCCTGGCAGCCACCCTTCGGGGCTATGTGACATCTTCTTTGTTGCTTTGGTGAATCAGGCCCGAGTAGGGACCCCAAAAGGCAGATTTTCCTCTTTGCACTTGGGTCCAGAGAAGTCCTAAGACTTACGAGGAGGCAGGTCAGAATGGGCGTTTATTCCGTGGCCAAGATTCAGGTGCTGCACGTTGAGATGAATGGTTCAGGGTTAAAATTCCTTCCGCCGGGCGCTCGGCTGGCTCCGTAGGAAGACCACGTGACTCTCGACGTCGGGGTTGCGAGTTGGGTGTAGAGATTACCAAAACGATAAACTAGAAAAAAAATAAAAATTTCTTTTGACTACAGCAAGAAGAAGCTCTTCATGATCTACGGGAAATGGACAGAGTGCTTGTGGGGCGTTGACCCTGCTGCGTACGAGTCGTTTAGGAAACGGGAGAGGAGAGGTGACCCGCCGAGCAAGATGCAGCCGGTAAGGCGCTGCTCCCCCTGAGGGGTGGTCCCTGGGGTGGGGGTGGGGGACTGGGCTACCGGCTGCTGGCGCCCAGTGCTGGGAATCAGACGTCTGTCTGCGGGCTGGCTGCTTGTCCAGACGCTGTGTGGGGCTCAGGCTCGTCTACGTGCGGGTTGTGCGCAGGCTACGTTGTCAGCTGGCCTGGGGTTCCTTGGTGCCACCACGTCCCCCTAAGCCTGGCAGAATGCACACGTACCTGCGTTCTCTCTGGGACCCGCGGTCTGGGGGCTTATTTGTGCACCTGCCACCTTCCTGACCCTTGTTCGCTCAGACCCCGTCGAGACACCCAGAGTGTCGTGCCTGTGTTTTCAGTTCAGGATATGCCCACAGTCGCAGTGTTTTGGCCAACGGGCTTCCCCGGGAGCTCTGGGATTCTGGTGCCCTCGGGCCTAGTTACTTGAGCCTCAGACTAGAAAGTTCAAAAGAGGCGTCCGATATTGCGAGGTAAGAAGTCACGGGCCAGACCCCGAGTGTTCAGTGTTTCTCTCCCGAAGGTGCTGGGCCTCCCCCAGGGCATCAGCGTCTGGCTGTGTGGCCTTCTTCTGACGGTGCTCTTGACTTCCGAAAAAAGGAAGGTTCCATTTAAAGAACGTGGAGACTTAGCTCCGCTGTCCTTTGGGTGACCTAGATGTGAGAGGGAGTTCTACATGAATACTCATCCCTAAGCGGCCTTTACCGAGCTTTCTGGTAGCAAACCCTGTGGCCTGCGGCCAGCAGCACCTCACCCTGTCGGAGTCGGCTGGGGGTTCCTGAGGCCACTGTGTCACAGTCCAGCATTCTGGAACAGCCGCGTGGGGGCCCACTTCTTTCTCCGGGCCCCACTGAGTTTGCAAAGTAAGGTGGTCGTTGTATGTTTTTCTGCTGAGGTGCTCTCCAGCTGGGGTTCCGTGTGGAAGTGCTGAGATGCCATGAAACCCCGGGTGCGAGCCGGTTCTCGACTGCGGGCCGAGCTGTGGTGTGTGGGGCTGCCTCCGGATCCGGAGAGCCTCCCTTAGCTCGAACCCGACCCGCCGTCTGGGAAGGCATGGCCCCCTCCGGTGGCGAGCAGACTTCGCTGGCGATGCTTGGAGCTGTGTGGGCTTCTCCCCCCAGGAAGGCCCTGCCTTGCTGCCGATTCCCTGCCCTCTCTCGGGGGAGCCCCGGCAAAGAGAGCACGACCGCATCTTGTCCTCGCTAGTGAGCCCGTCTCGCTCTGCCCAGGGCCGCCGCTGGCCGGACAGTTGCTCACGCGGAGCTGTCCCTCGGGCCGGCCGTCCCAAGGCGTTCTGTGTTTCAGGATGACGGCTCCCAGAAAGCTGATGGCGACGTGGCGGACGCCGTGCCCGAGGTTCAGGAGACGGTGCAGGTCATTCCTGGCAGCAAGCTACTCTGGAGGGTCAACACTCGGCCCCCCAACTCTGCCCAGGTCCGTATGCCCCCCTGCTGGTCCAGGCCTTTTGTGCCCCTGACCCCTGGCGAGGCTCCTCAGTTGTTCCCTGGGGCTGTGTGCACACTGCCTCAGGCCGTTGTCCCAAAGCTCAGGGGCCCTCTGTCCCCGGGTCGGACCGTGCGGGAGTGAGCCTGTGGGGGGCCCCTGGCCCTCCCAGAGCCCCGGCCAAGGCCAGGCCCGCAGCAGAGGCCACGTTCTGCCCACATGTCCTGTGGGCGTGCCGTGCCCCAGCTCACACAGCGCGTGACCCCGTCTGCTCTAGATGATCTGCGCAGGCCGGGGCCTGAAGGCACTTCAGGGTTGGTCGGAGGCACTGTTTTTCTCACCAATTTAGAGGCTTAAATGCATTTTGGTGTGTGTTTTTAATTTATGTTACATATAATAAGGTCATATTGTGTACAATAGCATACCATATATAAAATAACTGTATAATAAATGTAATAATGTGTCATAAATTTACTTTAATATCTCCTGCTAATTATCTCGTTCATATGTAAATTACACATAAACATATCACACGGGTTCCTACTGTATTTCACGTCCTGTTAATGTGTCAGAACACGTGTATGTAAGTGAAAGGAAACCAAACATCCCCCTGTGTACTGTTACCTAGCCGGCTAGGGTGTGCTCTCAGCAGGATGTGAACAGTATGATGGAACGGAAAAAAAGGCTTATGTATTTTGAGGGAATTCCTCTTTAAAAATAGTGCCCATTTGTCCGTCCTTCGGCTCAGTCCGTATGGAGCTGCCTGCCAGACACTGGGTGCGCTCCGGGCCCAGGAACGGAGCTGGAGTGTGGGGTGGCCGCGGCGCCCGGCTCTGACCCCTGTGTCTAAGGCGGTGCCGGGGCCTTCTCCATACCTGTGGGGAGTAGGGGCACGCTCTGTGGCTCTCAGGCCGCACCTGGGCGGGGGATGAGTGGGGCCGCGGGTGACCCTCCGCTGCTCCCGTGGCTTCGAGCTGTGAGCCGTGCGCGGAAACCAGGGCTGTTCGGAGTAACAGCATCTGCGCCTCTTTCCCCAGATGTACAATTTCACCAGTTTCACCGTCAGCCTCAACGAGCTGCAGAGCGGCATGGAGGAGACCCTGGCCCCCACGGACTGCCGCTTGCGCCCTGACATCCGCGGCATGGAGAACGGTGACATGGGTGCGCACGCAGACTGAGGGGAGGGGCCGCAGGTGCACAGACAGGGACGCGCAGGGCAGTGCGTCTTGTGGTCTGTCCGTGCTGGAAGAGTTGTAAGGATGCTAGCTAATTTGCAAGTACAATACAATTAAATGACAGGAAAAAGGCAATGAAACAGAATACGTGCAAACTACAAGACCCCCAGGCTTTGTTAGTGTCGGCAGACGTTAGGGTGGCATTCCAAAGAGAGCACATTTGTTCATTAAAAGTAGGCCCCTGTCCCAGGCTCGGCCTCTCATGTACCGTGGACACGTCCGTGTGACAAGGGAGCTGGCCACAGGCTCCCTCCCTTGCTGCCTCGGTCAGGTCAGCAGCCCGTGACTCCCCAGAGGGCTGTCCAGAGTGGCCCTGGGATTTGTGTACACAGTTGGCATTCAGCGGAGAGACTGCTCAGGGTGGGCTGGCCGGCATGCAGACCCCTCTCTTGAGAACCAGCCTCTAAGCTCGCAGTCGCGACCAGGCAGTGGCCCTCGGGCTCCCGCGTGGCAGCTGAGCCTGCGGGCCGGGTCCATGGGAAGCGGCTCCCGCTGCCCCTGCCCCGTGGGTCCGGTTGCCCATGAGCCTCCCCGCACCCCTGCGTGGTGCCGTTTCACAGGCTGCGCGGCATGCCCGTGTGGTGCGGGCACGCGGCCTGCCCCTCGCTGTGGCCCCACTGGCGCCCAGGCACCACCGTGCGCTCATGACGGAGTTTGGTTTACCGATGACATTTCTTGCCGGGGTGACTGTTGGTCTCGGGTCTGGGGCTGGGGGCATCCCGGCGGCTGCTTCCTTTCGCGCTCTGCTCTGCTTGAGGTCGGCCGGAGGCCTCACCGTCGGTCCCGTCGTGTGCTTGGCCCCCAGATCTGGCGAGCCAGGAGAAGGAGCGGCTGGAGGAGAAGCAGAGGGAGGCCCGGAGAGAGCGAGCCAAACGGGAGGCCGAGTGGCAGACAAGGTGAGGCCTCGGGGGCCGGGAGGGGGCAGCGGCGAGGGCTCCGTGTGCCCATGGGGCTGAGCGGAAGCTCTTCTGGGGCCCCGTTAACGTGGGGCCCGTGGCGCAGACGGGCCTGCGCTGCAGGCACGGGTCACCTCAGACCCGGGCCCCGTGGTCCCGCCCACGGCGTGTCTGGCCCCGAGCGCTCTGCTCAGATAGGGCACGTTTTGGAAGGAAACGTGGTCTGAACGAGGCCAGTGGTGGAGGCAGGCGCAGCTTTGGGACGGGCGGCGCCATGGGAGAAGCCGCGTGCCGAGCCGCCACCCCGCGGCCCCGCCGCTTGCTTGGCTGCTCTTCTGCACGCCCCCTGCCGCGTGGCACAGGTGGCCTGAGGGGCTGCGGGGGGTGGGGCGTGGTGCCCCTTGTGCCCGGGGGCGCCCGCCGGCCAGGACACACCTGTGCTCAGACCGGGTGACAGAGACGCAGAACGACAGAGCAGACGCTGCGCACCCCCCCCCCCCCGCCCCGGCCGCCGCCTGCTTTCTCCCTGCGGAGTTGTGGGGACTTGTGGTTTGTCAGTTGTCAGTGGCAAGGGGAGAATGACCCGCTCGATCAGGGTTCAGTGAGGTAAGTGCTGGGACGCTTAAGCATAATGAGAAACGTGTGTCTGTCTGTTCAGGCGCGCGTCCCGCAGCGGTCTTCAGGCGGCCGCGCGCTGTCGCTCTGTCCTCCCCATCACGCTTCAGACTCCAGGACGGGAGCCTCCTGCCACGGTCACGTGACCGACATTCTTAAAGCTGACTCCTTTGTGCTTGGGCTCCTGGTTTGATTTAATACCATGCTTTCAGGAGTTTGATATTTGGAATTGGTTTCCTTCCAGAAAAAGCTTGAAAAGAGTTAACCTTATTTCTTTGTTTTTTTCTAAGTAGTTGATTTTAAAAATACATGGTGGAGATAATATTTTGTCCTAAGATGGTAAATTCTACTTTGTGAGCCCCCCACACCCACTCTGCGATAACTTGCAGGCATCCTCTGTTGTCTTCATATTGTGCAACAGAAGTCGAGGTGGCCCAGGGGGTCGGGGGAGGGGCGCAGGGGTGGGAAGGAGGGGGCTGCAGGGGCAGAGGAGGGAGGGGGACTGTAGGGGTGTGGGGGCGGAGTAAGGAGGGGTGCAAGGGGAGGGGATGGGGGCTGCAGAAGTGGGAGCACAGTGGGGGTGCGGTGCCATGGAGTGGGGTGGGGCTTGGGGGAGAGGGGTGGGGCTCATGGGGTGGGGGGTGGGGTTGTGGGAGGGCTGCAGGAGCAGGTGCACGGTCGGGGGGTGGGGATGGTCGGGATGGTGGATGGCACGGGGGCACAGGTGCCCCACGGGAGCCAGTGGGGTCTTCCGAGGGCTCATGGCTTAAAACATGGCCCAGTGGTGGCCACCGTAGTTCCTCCGCCCTCAGGCTCTCCCCTCCGCCCGCTGGCTCTCCCCTCTGCACGGCCGACACAGGCTCCGCGGGAAGGCGCAGCAGTGTGCACTCCCATCCTGAGAGGTGCAGGTCCCGTGGAGCAGACGTCAGTCTTCTCGGCTGCTGGCACAGCGTGTTTTCTGTTAAATCCTTGGGCTTTGGCTGGCGAACCCCAGGCTAGTTCGTAGGGGACAGCGTCCGTCCCAGTGAAGGCGTGATTAGGCGTGATTAGGCGTGATTAGGTGCTCTCAACTAAGTCACCACCCGGGCCGCTACCGTGGGGGGCCACGTCCTCAGGGCCGGGGAGCACGGCCCTGCCTGCGCACGCACCTCCCGAGCCGCTGGCCTCCCGAGCCCTTGTCCTTGTTGCAGGTGGTTCCACCAGGGCAGCAACCCGCACACGGGGACCCCCGACTGGTTGTACACGGGGGGTTACTTTGAGCGGAACTTCTCCCGCTGCCCGGATATCTACTGAGGGCTGGAGCAGCTGCGGGACCCGAGGCCGGACTGCACCGAGCGGCTGCCCGGAGCTCCGGCCGCAGCGGAGACCGGCTTCTCCAGCGACCGTGCGTGCCACGGCACCACCGTCCCTGGTGGGGGATTTTATTCTAATTAACTTTCGATTTTGCCAAACGTTCTACTACTGTCGCAGCCTCTGTAAAGCTTCACTTGGGCTCATCATGGTCCCGTCGAGGGTGGAAGAGGAAAACCCTTTGCCATCCCTGTGCCGGCGGGACCTGGCCGGGCCGTGTTGCCGACCGCATCCTCTTCCCTGTACAGTTTGTAACTAAAGCCCGTGACCGGGAGGGGCTCCTGTAGTCGTAAATCCCTCCGTAGTCCTCGTCACGCGGGGGCGCAGGGCTTCTGGGGCTGTCGGATGTGACCCAGTAGCGGGGAAGACGATCTGAAAAAGTCTTTCGAAGAGCCTTACCCAGGCCAGGAATGACGGTAGTGCGAGACTGGAGATTGTCAAAGCAGCAGATTGAATGAAATGAAAAGGTGTCAGATTCTGTATTTTTTACCAATCTTCGATAATGTAAAGATTACTTTTAAAATATTTAAGTTGTTAAAACTACTTGAATAGTATTTTGCTGAAGAGCATATGCATTAATCCCCAATTGTCTGTCCGAGAGGAAGCATTACCCTGACGCTCCCGGTCGGCCGGAAACCTCGAGGGTTGTCGACCGAACTCCTCGGGCCGCTCCCACCGGGGAAGGGAGCCCTGCCTCTGCCCTCGTCCTCTCCTCTTGTCACCAGGGCGTCCTCGTCAGCGCAGGCCACACTGCATCACAGAGCCAGTGTCCCCGCCTGCAGCGTCTCGCCCACGCCCACGGCGCGGTCGTGTCCCCGTCTGCCCAGCATGTGCATTCAGACGCGGGCGAGTCCCAGCGGGCAGGCACCGCAGGAGGGTCCAGAGCAGCCTGTAATTAAAATTATTTAACAAAAACTAAGTGTATGTCCATTTAGCAAACATCTTTTCAAGTGACTGTGGCCTTTCTGTAGAAACGTCACAGCCACAGGGCACGGCAGAGCTGCGGGCGGAAGGCCTTCCGCCGAGTGCACGCGCACACTTGCACACTTAGGCACACGCACGCGGTCGCACGTAGGGAGTGGCGGGTTCTCCGGGAGAGGGTGTCATCACTGTGTGTCCAGGCTTCGACATCACATTTGTAATTAAAACACTTTTAAAAGCGAATACTTGTTCTGAAGGCTTGATTTTGTACCTTTGGATGCCGGAAGGCCCAGAGTGCGGAGGAACCGAGGGTGAGCCACTGGACGTGGAGGGGAGCGGGGCGGCCGGCGCAGGGCTCACGGGGGACACTCTTCCGAGAGGAGACTTTGGCATGAGGAGACTTTGGTTGTCTGAGCGGGAGACCCTGTGTGCCTGTGGCCGGGGGGGGGCCGGGCTTGTCATCCGCGGGCGAGTGCAAGCTGAAAGTGTCGAAGGGCACAACCCCAGGACACATTTAAAATGACAGGATTGAGGGCATTTTAGCGACTTGTTCTGGATGAATCCATTTCTCACAGCCACCAGTCATTGGCCAACAAGGTTTGGGCATTTGTCTTTAAACATTTTATTTATTTATTTGACAGATCACAAGTAGGCAGAGAGGCAGGCAGAGGGGGAGGGGAAAGCAGGCTCTCCACTGAGCAGGGAGCCCGATGTGGGGCTGATCCCAGGACCCTAAGATCATGACCTGAGCTGAAGGCAGAGGCTCAACCCACTGCGTCACCCAGGCACCCCAAGGTTTGGGCTTTAAAGTTGGCCGGCAAGGAGGGGTTTCGGGGGCTCATTGCATGGGCCCGGCCCATGCGCTGGAGGAAAGGGACAGGGCGGCTGGTGCCAGGGCCTAGTGTGTCTGCGGGTCCCTGGTCACTTGGCTCACAGATTTTAACCTGCCATTTCTGCAGATGCTGCTATGTAAACTTACAGCCTCTGCGTTGTCTCCCCTGATAATCGCGGGTGTCAGATGTTGGTCTGTAATAGAGTGTTTTGGTAGAAAATGCATTTAAAGAAACAAGCACCCGGTGCTGATGCGTTTGGCCTGTGTGGACTGTGATGGCTGCCTCGGCCCCGTGGTGTCCTTGTGGCTTTGCCGTATGGGCCCAGGAGCTTTTTAGAGTTGTTTTGTAGCTTAGAACGTCCCCGGGGAATGAAAAGTAGAGCATGCTTTCCCCAAAGAACCTGAAATTTGGGTTTGTTCCCCCTTTGAAGTTTGGGTTCCGTTACGTGGCCCTGGACTCTGTGCATTTATCAGGGGGCTCCGGAGATTTTACACTGGACAGACAGACGCTGTCTTGGAATTTGTCTTGTGTATAATATGGACTAATGTCCTGGGGTCCCTGGCTCTGACCGGACTTCACAGGCCACCTCATGTTGGGGTCAGTCCTGTCTGGGGCACGGAGCCAGCACGCGTCTGCCCTGGAGCGGCCCCGGCGTGGGTGTGGCGCGTGCCTGGGAGGAGGCTTGCGCAGAAGCAGGTCAGGGACGTCACCGCAGGAGGCCACGCCAGGCCACCACAGACGCTGGAGCCCGCCCAAGCACTCTCATCTCCGCACGGGCGGACCTGGGATGCGAGAGTCCGAGGGGCCCTTCTCCGCAGACACGGTGCTCCGGGAGGGTCTCGGCTGCCCGGGATGTCGGCGAATGGAGGTTGAGGGGCCGCGGGCAGGGCGCCTCTGGGGAGCAGCGCTGAGCACCTCCTTGGCCTCACAGCCCCTTCTGACCCCACCTGCAAAGCTCACGACGCCAGTGCTTGTGGGAGGGTCGGCCCCCAGACCTGCCAGATACACGATCTGGTGTGGGGGACCCCCCGTCAGACCCAGCGGGCCTGGCGCTCAGAGAGGGATCAGGTGCAGCCTGGCAGCCTCTGGGAGCCCCGGGCAGGCCCAGGGCCCGAGCCGCTAGGCCTCGTGTCTGACGGAGCCTGGAGCCCACCCACTGGGAGGCGTTTACAGCGAATGCAGAAGACACTCCACCTGCCTGCGGGTCCTTGTTGGAACACAGGGTCAGGAAATCAGAGCAGGACAAGAGAAACGCCAGGAGGCTCCCCGAGATCTAGCCAGCCCTCTGGGCAGCCTTGACCAGAAGCTGCTTCTCAGGACACTGGCTCTTCGAGAAGCGCTCCCCGAGAGGGGTGGTGATTGACTGGCTTTGCCAGTCTCCAGTATCCACAGGGAGCACGGAGGATGGCGGCACTGGGACGCTTCCTAGCCCAGAAGCACCAGTAACCCTTCCCCTTGGGACACCCTTCTCCTAGCAGGGGAGAAGGGCAGGGTCAGGAAGGGCTGCATCCCACTAGGGACAGGCGGGCCCGGGGCGGAGTTCAGTTAGTACAGCGCTCTCCCCATCCGGTTTCTCTCTCTCAGCATCCAGACTTCCAAACGTCTTCCAAAGGACTTTCTTGGGGGCGCCTGGGGGGCTCAGTCATAGCGTCTGCCTTCAACTCAGGTCATGATCCTGGGATCCTGGGATCGAGCCCCACATCGGGCTCCTTGTTTCGCGGGGAGTCGGCTTCTCCCTCTCCCACTCTCCCGGCTTGTGCTCCTGCTCTCGCTCTCGTGCGCGCGCGTTCTTTCTCTCTCTCTCTCTCTGTTAAATAAATAAATAAAAATTTTAAAAGATTTTATTTATTTGACAGACAGAGATCACAAGTAGGCAGAGAGGCAGGCAGAGAGAGAGGGGGAAGCAGGCTCCCCGCCGAGCAGAGAGCCCCACACGGGGCTCAATCCCAGGACCCTGGGATCATGACCTGAGCCGAAGGCAGAGGCCCTAACCCACTGAGACACCCAGGCACCCCTAAAATATTTTTTTAAAAATGGGACTTTCTTGGGTCTGCAGTGGGTGCAAAGATTGGGGTCCCTCCTCAGGATGAGTCACACTGGGCTTTGCTGGCTTCTGCGTTCTCCGTGTGCGGGCTCTACCACGTGAGAGCAGCGCGTCGGGTGTCTCTCGCTGGGGGTTTACCAGACAGTCAGCCCAGTGGTCGCACAGCTGGTTTGCCTCTTTGACAAGCAAATTGCCCCAAGTCACACGGTCAGTAAAGGGCCGCATGATCTCTGCAGTGGCCAACAGCATGGACACCGGTCCCCCTTCCTGGTGAGCGCGTGCGTGGCCGGCTTTCAGCACTGTTTATCCTGTCAGCGTAGCATGAAAATGTCAGGCGAGAATGCGTGCTAGTGAGATGCATTTATTTTTATAATACGTAACAACCGGCAGCACCCGTCTGTATAAACAGAATCAACCACTCCTGGATTGTTTGGGGGGAGACTGGTATAGATCTGCGAAGGTCAGTGTTAAACCCTAGCTCCAAATACAGATTTCTTTGAAAATGGGTTGTACTGACATTTGTTTGGCGCTGAACAATTTTTCATTGTCTCAGCTGTTCTGGCCTCTCCGGAAAGGGCTGCAGACGGGCTACGGACAAGTCCCATGCACCGATGCCAGAGGTTCGGACTGTGTGTTCTGTAGGATTGGCCCAGCAAATGGAATGTTCCAGAAAACTGCTTGTCATGGTGGAGAGGAGATTCATGGACACCTGTGACACCATCAGGCGGGCCACTGGACAGTTGAAGGGGTCTTTGTTCTCTGAGCGGTGGGGAGCTCTGAGTGACCATCTCTCTTCTGTCCTGGGGATCAGAGCCCCTTGCTGAAAGCAAAGAAATGTCCAGAGCACAGCGGTAATCTGACTCGAGGGTCCTTGCTGCCTGGCCCCTGTCCGAGGCACCCAGCAGCCGCATACTTTCCAGGAGTGTGAGCTGAGAGGAGACAATCATCTGGATAGCCGCGGTGGCTCTGGTCAGAGGGACAGACCTTGGGATGCCCTTGGGATGCCCAGGTGCCTAGATAAGGGTCTCCCCTACAGGCTGCGGTGTCCGATGACAGGGACCATGGAGCACTCAGCACTGCCAGAGCCAGTACCTACTGTCTTGGGTGCTTAATCCCCACAATTCCCTCAGTCCAACCAGTGGAGGAGGAAAAGGCGGTGCAGGAAGGTGGGCTTGCCCTAGATTTCACAGCAGGTAACCGGAGAAAGTGGGATCTAACCCTAACTTATAGTGAAGGTCACCCCGTGTGCACCTGACAAAATCCATACTGTCTCATAGTCACCAGCAACATACAGGATCAGATGACAAGGGTGTCAAGACCATTCGAAGGGGAAAGGACAGTCTTTTCAACGAATAGTCATGGGAAAGCTGGACCCCTGCCTCACACCCTCTATAAAATTAGACCCGAACATCACATCCAAAACCATAAAATTTTTATTTTTTTAATTTATTTTTTTAAAATATTTCATTATTTGACTGAGAACAAACACAGGTTGGTGGGGCAGAGGGAGAAGACGACTCCCCACTGAGCAGGGACCCTGATGTGGGGCTCGATCCCAGGACCCTGGGATCACGACCTGAGCCAAAGGAAGAGGCTTTAACCCACTGAGCCACCCAGGTGCCCCAACCATAAAACTTGTAGAAGCAAGCATAGGGCACAAGCTTAGTGACGTAGGACTTGGCAGTGATTTCTTGGGTAGGACATTGAAGGCACAGGTAACAACAGAAAACATAAACAAATTGGACAAGATGGAAACTTAAAATAATGTTTGTGCATCAGACAGTATCATCAGGTAAAAATGCAACCCACAGAATGGGAGAAAACATAGACAAACACATCTGCCAGGAGAATGACATCCAGAACATGCAGGGAATTTCTCAAACTAAACAAACAAAAACCCGATCCAAAAACAGGCAGAGGACCCCGTGCACAGAAGATGCACAAAGGGCCAGTCAGTCCGAGACACTGGCCCCGAGAATCACGTGGCAAATGCAAATCAGAGCTCACACCCAGGAGGTGTGCGGAGGGCGGCGGCGTGGGTGACAAGCCCGCACCGAGCGTTGGCGAGACTGCACGGGTCGGAGCCCGAACGGGCTGCTGCCGGGAACCCAGAGCGGGGCAGCTGCTGTGGGAGACAGGACCGCGGCTCCGGAGAACGTTACCGACAGCATTACCAGAGGATCCGGAAATCCCACTGTGCTGCTGTGCCGGAAGGATCTGAAAGCAAAGTCCCGAAGAGACGTTTGCCCGCCCACGCCGACAGCAGTGTTCCCCACCGCCGCCGAGTCACGGGGGCCGCCCGGGGACGGACAGATGAACACGACGTGCTCTGCGCGTGCGGGGGTGGGAGGGACCCAGACACCTGCTGCCACGTGGACAGACCTTGAGGACGCCCTGCTCAGCGAGAAAAGCCCATCACGGAAAGACAAAGACTGCGGGACTCCCATCTACGTCACATACTAGGGTTGTCAGAACGTGAGGGGCAGTAGGGTGGCAGCGACGGAGCCGGGGGGCCGGGTTGGTGTCTCAAAAGGTGACAGGATGCTGATGCGGCACAACATCGTGAGTGTATTACCGTCCCTGAACGGCTCACTGAGGGTTAAGATGGTGAATTTTATGTCATGTGTATCCTACCACCATAAAAAATTTTGGAAAGAAGTGGTCAGTGCTTGCCAGGGGTTAGGGAGGAGGGAGGGATGGACAGGAGGAGGGCAGAGGACTACCGGCGGTGAGACCACTCCGTGCGACACTATGATGGTGGGTCTGCGTCACACGTTAGTCCAAACGCACAGGTGGTGTGCAGGGAGACGGGCCATTGGCGACACCGCGTGTCCTCGCAGGTCCGTCACACATGTGCCTGCCGGCAGGGATGCTGACAGCAGGAGGAGGTGCGTGCGGAGGGTTACGTGGGAACTCTCAGTACTTCCTGCTCACCTTGGGACTAAACCTACAATTCCCTCCGGAAAAAAAGGATCGTTAAAAGGAAAGCAAGATGATCGTGGGAACCCCGCTGCCGAACCGTGCGAATCGTGCTGTCCTGGGGCCGCGCCGCCACGGCCTCAGCACTTAGTCCTGTAGCGCTCCCTTCTCGGGGTTCCTGCCCTTCTCATCGGTGTGTTTGAATTTGCGTTTCTCTTATGAATAATGGCGTGGGGTCTCTTCTCCTGTGCCTCTCACTGGCTGTACCCCTTTGGTGATGTGTCCAGGCGCCACGGTCCCCGTGCCCTGCCCACCACTTGTGCGGGATCCACTGGGCCGCCCACCCCGCTACCTTGTCCCCCACGGCACCCCACAGGGGCGGGCGCACCCAGGGGCTTTGGCCATGCTCGTCTGCCTGTGGCCACTGTCCTTCCTGCACACGAGCCGTGGAACCAGCCTCAGATACAGGCCCCCCAGCTTGAGGAGAGGAAGTGCTCTGGCGAGCCCCGCGAGGCCACGGGCTGGAGGGAACCATGCTCTTCCGGGTCACAACAGTGGTTTCCCTGCGGCCTCCTGTGGCCGATTCTTAACTTTTCCTGACTCTTCCTGCCCGCTGGCCCGTGTTCAGGCAGCCATTGTTGTCTTTGGTTTCCTTGAGTGTCACCAGCAGGGCACTCGCTGTCATGGGCTCAGGGCCATGCCCCTCTCCCATGTGGTCTCTGGGGCCCCGGGGAGCTCGTGTGTGTGGTTTGCTCTGTTGGTATTTACTAGGAAATGAAATGAAGTGGAAGTATTTGCTAGTTAAAAAGCAACAAGCTTATTATTTATCAACATAAACATTTTTAAATGAAGAACAGCTATGTTTTCGAAAACAGCAGAATTGGTGAGTCTTTCGATCACAAAACAACGGATACAGAAGTGGTTTTCCTTCGGAGGCACGTAGGTGCCTGGCTTTTGATTTTGACTCACATCATGGTTGCAGGGTCCTGGGATTGAGCCCTACATCAGGCTCCCTGCTCAGCGGGGAATCTGCTGGATATCCTCTCCCTGTCCCTCCTCCTGCCCGTGCTCACTCTCTCTAAAATAAAAAAATAAATCTTCAAAAAAAAGTGGCTGTACCTGAGACCATTATACAGAACGTCACGGATGGGTTCAAATGAACGCACCAGACTCACCTGCGTCAACGGGAATAAATCTTTGAAACAAAACCACCTTCCACTTTGATACTTTTTGTAAAAAGCTTAACAAACTTGACACATAGATGACAAATTGTCAGGCAGCATGATGCAGAGTGGCCTTGCTTTTGGAGGGGTCTCTGGTGCGAGCTGGGAGGGCCCGGGGCTCTGGGTGGGTGCCCCCCGCGTGGTTACTGTGTCCCAGCGGAGCACAGGGTGGAAACGGAGGGCATCCGGTCCTCGTGAATATCGAGTTGGGCTTGATGGACAGTGGCCTCTTCCATTCCATTCTGAGCACACACATCAGCCTCTGGGAACGCCACACACAGAGGGAATGTGGGGGGCAGCCACCAGCACTCGTCATTGGAGAACGGGGGACCCCCAGGGGAGAATGGGGGGGAGTCATGCCAGCACTGTCATCACAGGGGAATGCGGGGACCCCCCGGGGAGAATGGGAAGGAACAGGGAGACTCCCAGGGGAGAAAGACGACCCCAGGGGAGCATGGAGGGAATACGAAGGCCCTAAGGGGAGACTGGGGGAAGTAGGGAGACCCCCCCAGGGGAGGATGAGGGGACAGCCATGCCAGCACTGTCATCACAGGGGGACGGGGGACCCCCAGGAAAGAATGGGAAGAATAGGGAGACTCCCAGGGGGAGAGTGGGGGGATACGGGGACCCCAAGAGGAGAATGGAGTAGGGAGACCCCCCAGAATGGGGACAGTCATGCCAGCACTGGGGAATGGGGGGACCCCAAGAGGAGAATGGGGGAATAAGGAGACTCCCAAAGGGAGAATGGGGGACCCCAGGGGAGAATGAGGGGAATACGAGGACCCCAAAAGGAGAATACAGGGAGCAGGGAGACCCCCCCCCCCGGGAGAATGGGGGCAGCCACGCCAGCACGGTCACGGGGAGAACAGGGAGGCAGCGCGGCATCTCCGT
Organism: Martes martes; assembly: GCF_963455335.1. Lineage (NCBI taxonomy): Eukaryota > Metazoa > Chordata > Mammalia > Carnivora > Mustelidae > Martes > Martes martes. Next base: position 1,491,568 of record NC_137896.1, on the reverse strand, counting down.
CGCCCCCCAGACGACCACCGCTGGTGTCTTGGGCGCTGACTCCTGGACCCCCACGTCCAGGGCTGTGATTCGGCGACACACCCCTGGGGTCGCGAAGTCGGCCCTCCCCAGCCCCAGCGTCCTAGTCCCCTGACGTGGGGGCTGTTTCCCGCACGTCTTGGGACCTGGCGTGTCGCTCTGGCCGTGAATCTGCGACAGCCCCTCCCGCGCCGCAGGTGCACCGGCTCTCCGGCGACGGTGGGGGGTGCACTCCAACGCCCCCCGGCTCGGTCGGCGCCCGCCGCGCTGTTCCGGACGCCGCCGCCAGGGGCCGCCGCCGCGCCCCTATGACACAGCAACAATAGGAGCCGCTCTGGCCCGCGCGCCGCCCGCCCGCGCTTCCGCCGGAAGGGAACGCGAGCGCGGGGCGGGCCGGGGAGGGCCGATGGACGGCTGTCCTTCCCAATCGCTGGCGGCGCAGCGTCGGCCCCGCCCCTGGCGCAGCCCAATCGCCGGCGAGAGCGGCGGGAGGGGCGGAGCGAGAGAGGACTTCCGGCGGGGCCCGGCAGGCGCTGAGGAGGAAGAGCGAGCCCAGACGGTGCCTCTCGGCCGAGTCGCGGCGCGGGCCAGGTGCGGGGGTCGCCGGGGGCGGGGCCGGCTGCGGGGGCGGGGCCTGCGCCGTCGGGGTGCCGGAGCCCGGGTCGGGTCCGCGGAGGCCGGGGTGTGGGGCGCGGGGGCGGCCGGCGAGCCCGGGTGGGGGGGCCTGTGCGCGGGGCGGCGGCTCTGGGGGGCCCCCGGACTCGGCCCGCCGCGGCCGTGACGCCCGGGGGCCGCGCGGGGCCGCGAGCTGCGGGGGCGGCCGCGCGCGGGGGGACGGCGGCGGGGGCGGCGCGGGGCGGCGCGCCCCTCGGCCCCGCAGCCGGCCCGGCGGCCCCGCAGCGCTCCGGTCCTGGCCGGCGGGCGGACCCCGCAGAAGCCGGCTGGGGGCTGCCCTCCGGCCCGGCTCAGTGTGTCGGCTCTCGGGGGCCCCAGGCCGCGGGGAGAGGGCGCGGGGCTTGCCGCGCTCCGGGAAACCCGAGGGGGCTGTGGCCGGGGGCCGGGCTCCGCGAGGGCAGCTTCGCGGGAGGGGCGGCCGGGGGCGCCCCTGCCTTGACCGGGCGCGCGCGCGGGCGGCTCTTCCAGGATGACGACCTCAGGCGCGCTCTTCCCAAGCCTGGTGCCGGGCTCGCGTGGGTCCTCCAACAAGTACCTGGTGGAGTTCCGTGCGGGGAAGATGTCGCTGAAGGGGACGACCGTCACCCCGGACAAGCGGAAAGGGCTCGTGTACATCCAGCAGACGGACGACTCCCTCATTCACTTCTGCTGGAAGGACCGGACGTCCGGGACCGTGGAGGACGTGAGTGCGTCCGCCGAACCGGTGCTGGGAGCGGCGTGCGGGCGCGGCGGGGGCGCCCGGGCGGCCGGCGCTGCTCTCCGGACCCGCGGCCGTGGGCCAGCCTCTGGCGATGCGCCGGCCGGTCCGCGCTCCGAGCCGCCGCTTCGGGGGGCGTCTGTCCTTCCCGCCCGCTTGCTCCCACCCGTCCGGCCAACTTGTCGCTCCTTCCCAACGCGTCCTTGTTAAAAATCTCTGGAAAGCCGCAAGCCTCCCTTCCCTGTTGAGCACGGAGCCCCTCTCCTGGTCCTCATGCCCTTGGTGGGGCGCCTCTGACCCTGTCTTCTCCACCGGGGGAGACCCTGCTGGTGAGGGGCCTGGGCCCTGGACCCCCCCCCCCACCTCCCCGGTGCAGACGAAGGAGCCCTCGGGTTTCCCTGGGAGGGGGTGGGATCCGCAGTGGGTGTTTCCGTGAGGCTGACACCCACCACCCGCCCCGGCGTTCTCCCAAGGACCTGATCATCTTTCCCGACGACTGTGAGTTCAAGCGGGTGCCGCAGTGCCCCAGCGGGAGGGTCTACGTGCTCAAGTTCAAGGCGGGGTCCAAACGCCTCTTCTTCTGGATGCAGGTACGGGGGCGGGGAGGTGTTGGGGTTTTGTGCTTCTCTGTCGCAGAACGTGTTCGCCGGACGGCAGAATTCACTTTCCGAAAACTGCCGATGCTCACCGAGCGTCACAGACCCTAAGAGTTCCTGTGTCTCCGGGGTCCGGGGGGGGGGGGGGCGCGCTGGAGCAGGGGCCTCTTCCAGAGCCCGGACACTTGCGGCTGGGCTCCTGGTGCCCTTGCGAGATCCGGAATTCCTGGCACACTGACAAGAGTGCTTTCTGGACTGGACCGCAGTGTCCCTCTGTTGTCTGCGTACCTCCCGCCCTGCCCTGTCTCGAGCACCCCGGAGCCGGAGCAGGGGGGATTGTGTGTGTGCTCCTAGCTGTGTTTACAGAATGACACGTTTTTTCGCAAGCTTTTCCGAGCCCTGCCTCCCCTAGCCTTCCCCGTTGCGTGCTTTGGGGGTCTTTGGGGGTCAGCGCACCAGGGCTCCCCATGCCCACAGCTGCGGTCACTGTTCCACTGGGCTTAGCAGCCGCTGCTCCTCCTCCCAGCCGCTGGGCAAACTGTTTGGTCGTGGTGTTGCCACAGCGGGTTAGAGTGACCCTGAGCTGAGGCTGTTGCCCATACGGGGGTGGGGGGGCCTCTCTGTGCTGACACCCCGAAGCGCACGTGTTGGAGGTGGGCGGTCGGAGGCCTTTGCAAACAGATGCTTCCAGATTCCTTCCCCGGAGGTTGACCCCACTGCCCTCCCCTGGCACGTACCAGGGCAGGGCAGGAGCAGTTTCTCTCGCAGGGCCAGACAGGCTGTGCTGCAGACGCCGGTCTCTGCCCACGTGGTGAGAGAGCCCCGTGGACAAGCCGGCTGGGCGGGTCGGTGAGACTTGCAGGCACGGGGAGGGGCCGAGCTTGTTTCTTCAGGTTCTCCCAGGAAATGTTCCGCCGGCTCTACCTTGTCTGGTTTTGCTCACCTGCCCTGCTCCCTTCTACTCTGGGCGTGGGGGACACTGTGTTGTCCCCCTTCTCTGTCCCTGGCCCCCAGCAGACCCACAGCACATGCCCAGTTGTGGGTGCTTCGTCTCTTGGTTCTGGGGGCACTTATGGGGCAGTGCTCCCTGAAGATGGTCTACGCCCCGGGGCGCTGGTGTTGAGTGCCTGCCGGGTGTGCTTTCTGGGGTTTCCGGCGAACCCTGAAGGGCCATGGCGGGGTGGTTCGTGGGCAGTGGTGTGATAGAAAGGTTGTGTTACCTTGTTACACTCCTACACGAGGTGCAGGAGGGCTTCGTGGCTTTTAGGCTGTTGTGTAAAGCACCGAATTCTGGGCGTTCAGAAAGCATCGCTGTGTGCAGCCCGGGGCCTCTCAGTGCTTCACTCTCCGGCCCACCGAGTGAGCGTGGCCACAGCACCGCGCTCCTTACCGAGTGCTGTTCCTGTCGGCCCTGCTGGGTCCTCGGTGCTGTGCAGCTGTGGACAGGGCCCACGTTGCTGGCGGCGGACCGCTCCCTCGCAGCTGTGGTCCTGTCCTCCCCGCACAGGAGCCCAAGACAGACCAGGACGAGGAGCACTGCCGGAAGGTCAACGAGTACCTGAACAACCCTCCGATGCCTGGTGCGCTGGGGGCGAGCGGGAGTGGAGGCCACGAGCTCTCTGCGCTGGGCGGTAGGCGTCACCTTCCGGAACATGCTGGCACACCAGTACCCGTGAAGGACGTGTGTTCCTGATGATGCGTGCTGGCCGTTGTCGTTGGCATGGTTTTGGTTTTGGTTCTCATTTTGTGTTAAGATTTTGTGAGAGAGTGTGCATGTGCAGCGGGGAGGGGGCAGAGAGAGAGGGAGCAGCCGACTCCCCGCTGAGCAAGGAGCCTGACGCAGGACTTGATCCCAGGACCCTGAGATCGTGACCTGAGCTGAAGGCAGACTCAACCCACTGAGCCGCTGTGGTTTTTAAGTGGAAATGGAGGTTTCCGAGTTAGAAGCCTCTTAGTCGTCCCAAGTCCAAGTCTCCGTCCAGCTTCCGGGGATAAAACAGCGTGTGCGCGCCGCGGTGTTGTTTCATCCCAGGCGCTGCCGTGAGGGCGGGGGACGCTGAAGGGCGGGCTCACAGGGCGCGCGGTCTCAGCCGGGGCGCCGAGCCTCCCCGCGGCCCCGAGCCCGAGCGCCTCCTGTCTTGCAGGCGAGGGCGGCTTGCAGAGCCTGCTGGGGAACATGAGCCACAGCCAGCTCATGCAGCTCATCGGACCCGCTGGCCTCGGAGGACTGGGTAAGCCCTGTGTGAGGACCGGACGGCCTTGGGTTAGGGTCACTTTGGGATTGGAACGTTTCCTTCTCGGTGGTTCTCAGTGATAGCTGCAAACGTCTGTTTCCTGGGCCGGGCCCATGTGCCCTGTGGTTTGTGCTGGGAGCTGGTCCGTGGTGAGGACCTCGCTCTGTACTCGAGGGGCCCACAGGTGGCCTGGGAGCGGGGCTCCTGCTGGGGTCCTCTGTTCAGGTTCCCCTCCGGGGGGCTTGCCCGATGCCGCCGCCTCTTGTGCTGGAATGGCCGCTGTTTGGGCAGAAGGGAAACCTTTGCCACTTTGCCAGGTGTGGACTGCGTGTTAACCTCAGACCTAAGTGCGTCGTTAGTGGGACGGGAGACAGAAACGCTGTGACGCGGGGAATAAGCTTCTAGAGTGCTGCAGCCTGAGCGGTCACGGCTCTGGCACCCTGGCCCACTGTGGTCCCTGTTCCCCCCGTTTGTCCTTTGTTAGTGTAGGATATCGGGCAGGGAGAGGTGGGCTCTTTGGGACGGTGTGGCGGCTGAGCTCATGTATCCTTGCAGGTGGGCTGGGGGCCCTGACCGGGCCGGGCCTGGCCAGCCTCCTGGGGAGCGGAGGGCCTCCAGCGAGCAGCTCCTCATCCAGGTGAGCCTTGACCCCCGCCCCCGCGTGCCACCAGGGGTCCCATCCTTCAAGGTGACTGGACATAGGAGATGCGGAAGGACGGAAAAGACACCCAGGGAGGGACCTTTTTGGGGTCTAGACTGTTCTGGATCCCTGGCAGTTAAAGGACCGCTGCTGCAGGAGCGACATGCCGTGGGCACCTCTAGGGTGCGTGGTCGCCCCATCGCTGCCCTCGCTCTTCCCAGCTCCCGGAGCCAGTCAGCGGCCGTCACCCCGTCCTCCACCACCTCTTCTACCCGAGCCACCCCAGCCCCCTCTGCTCCAGCAGCTGCCTCGGTGACCAGCCCGAGCCCCGCACCCAGTTCAGGTAACGGAACCAGCACGGCGGCCAGCCCGACCCAGCCCATCCAGCTGAGCGATCTTCAGAGCATTCTAGCTACGATGAACGTGCCGGCCGGGCCAGGTGGCGGCCAGCAAGGTAACGCACACGCTGCTTGGCTCCAGGCTGGGGGGTGAAGGGGCCTGCTGCCCCCTTCCCGCGCGCTCGCTGCCTTTCCGAGGTGGGCCGAGGTGGGCCGAGCGTGTCTCCGGGCTGAGCTGCTTCTCCCTCGCCTCGCCCCGCCCGGCGATGCCATGGCTTGGGCGTCTGCGGTCGGCCTCGAGCCGCTGATGGCTGTGTGCTTACGCCTCAGTTGACCTGGCCAGTGTTCTGACGCCCGAGATCATGGCACCTATCCTTGCCAACGCGGACGTCCAGGAGCGCCTGCTGCCCTACCTGCCCTCTGGGGAGTCACTGCCGCAGACGGCCGAGGAGATCCAGAACACGCTGACCTCGCCCCAGTTCCAGCAGGTAGATGCTGTGGCCGGGGTGCCCCCTGCTGTGTGCTCAGTGGCAGGGGACACGACTCACCTTCCACGTGCTTCCCTGTCACCGAGTGTCCCTTGCACCTGGCCCACGCACCCCACCCCCACCCCCCGTTCCCCTGGGGCCTTTGCCAAGTGTGTGTTCAGGGGTGTCTGGCTGTCCTTTGCAGGCTCTGGGCATGTTCAGCGCTGCCTTGGCCTCTGGGCAGCTGGGCCCCCTCATGTGCCAGTTTGGGCTGCCTGCAGAGGCCGTGGAGGCCGCCAACAAGGGCGGTAAGTGCCTGTCCCCCCCGCCCCTTCCCTCTCCCACGTGGCCAAGGGAGAGTCTCTCTCTCTCGTAGTTACAAGGCTTCCCCGCTTGCCCAGAATCGGGCCGGCTGGCCGGGTCATGGCGCGTCGGTGGTCTTGGGTCTTAGCTTTGAAATTTTCATCTGTCCCCTTTGGTCCGCAGTTCCAGGCCAGGGTCTAGAAAGGTCGCCTTGTGTTTTTAAATGCATTTTAGATGTGGAAGCATTTGCCAAAGCCATGCAGAACAGTGCCCGACCCGAGCAGGAGGGTGACGGGAAGGACAAGAAGGACGAAGAGGAGGACATGAGCTTAGACTGACGAGCTGCTGTCGCCACGGGGCCGGGGTTCAGGCCCGCGGCCTCAGTGACGGGGCTCGGGGCGCGGCGCACGCCCTCGCCTCCGTTCCGGCTTGCTGAGAAATAAAGGTCTTGTCTTTTACCTGCCACTTGTGCTCTTCCTGTATGCCCCCCAGGGGAGCTGGTATGAGGGCGGCCCCCTGGGCAGGCGGTTCCCCACGAGCACGTCCGGGGTCGGCGTCCGTCTGGTGTTCCGCTTTCATGTTTAAAGTAAACACTCAGTTAAACAAAACGTTTTTTAATTTTCAGGGAGCAGGCAGATTCCTCACGTTAGGAAACATTGGGGGAAGGGAAACGTCAGCACGAAACCGAAAAGAAAAAGGACGAAAACCCTCAGTTTGCGACGTTAGGTAGGACTTAGACCGTCCCAGAGAGAAGTGTCACCGCCCCCAGCATCTAGAGTCCAGCCAGACTCGATGTGAAGCCGGCTGAGTGCGGGGGCCGGGGACTCGGCGAGGTGGGAGCCTGCCCGCCCGGGGCGGCCCTCCTGTGGACGCTGGGCCCGGGCCTCTGAAGGTTCTCTGGCGTGGCTGCTGGAGGGGCAGCTTGCTAGGTGGCTGGGCAGCCGCCGGCCCCCACTGTCCCCTGGACGACCACAGAGCGAGGCCACGTGATGGGGGCCCCGTTCAGCACCAGATTCCTCATGCAGCCGCGGTAGGCTAGAGGCTCAGCCTGTGTGTCCGTGGACTCTGGGGGAGCAGGAGAAGAGGGGGAGACAGGTCAGAGCAGAGGCTAATGTCCCAGTGCCCCCCCCCCATGCCTCAGTCTCCCTGGCTGCCCCATCACAGGAGGATGGGATGAGAGCGGGTGACCCCGGCACCTGGTCCACGAGGAGCAGCCCCTGCCCCTAGGCAAGGCTGCCCTCACCGGGCAGGCCCCCGAGGGGCAACTCCCACCCCCAGGCTGAGGCCGCCCTCACCAGGCAGGCCCCCGAGGTGCAGAGGTGACTGGGCACCGTCCGTGGAGGCCGCCAGCGTGGGGCCCAGGGTCCGGTTGCTCCGCGTGTCCACCTCCAGCTGGAGCACGTTCCCACTTCTGGTCACTGTGGGCACAGGGTCCCCGTGACTGGGAGGGGCTGGGGGCTGTCTGCCACGCAGCCTGCACCACTGCCCCTCCTGAGCCCCTCCCGGGTGCTCTACTCGGTAGAAAAGCAGAGGTGGGGGGGCCGGCTTACCTGCCAGTCGGTGCCACTGCCCATCACACAAGGCTGCAGCGCGTGTCACCCACGTGGAGAACTCCCCCGCGCCGTCGTCCGCCCGCAGCAGGACCTGGACGGGGGGCCGGGGGGGAGGTCAGGAGAGCCTCACGAACCTCGGTCCCACCCCACGGCCTCAGCCCCCTTGCCCGCGGCTTACCCGCTCGGCCTGCACCTGCAGCTGCAGGTAGGGCGGTGCCAGGCCCCGGCCCAGGTGGAAGATGAGGCCAGTGGCCGTCCGAGGCCGCACCTCCAGCTCCAGGGCCACCGGAGGCGGCGCGGCATCTGTGAGGAGGGAGCCGTGAGCAGGGGCAGGGCTGGGGGGCTACCACGCCCGCCCCACTGAGGCAGGGGTGCACCCGTACCCTACAGACCTAGGGTGACGACACCCCCGCTGTCTGCGAAGAACAAGCCCTTCTCCAGGGGGCCTGAGAAGCATGGCGTGACCCCGACTGCCCGCGTGGGGGCCCCCAGGGGCCGCCCATCCAGCCTCAGTCTCCTCACACAGCCACTGAAGCCGTAGCTGCTGGCGGCCGCCTGTGGGGACACAGAGGGGCTGGTGTGGGGGGGGGGGTCCCAGGGGCCCAGGAGGGCCGTTCAGCAGGGGATGGGGTGCGGAGGGAGGTGGTTCAGGGCTGGGGGGGGTTACACGGAGGAGGTTCTCACTGGGAGCGTTGCGCTGAAGCCACTCGCTGGGAGGCCCCCCACGAAGAGAGTCTGGGGCCGGGGGCTCCGGGCCCCCTGGTGCTGCTGGCCGGGCCCCTCCTGGTCCTGGGCCCAGACCCCATCGATCACCAGCTGGATCCGAGTCTTTTCCCATCGCACAGACACCTGGGGGCGGGAGGGAGCACGTCAGAACGGGAGCTCCCAGGACCCGGCCCGTGCCCCTCAGCGACTCACCGTGTGCCACCGGCCAGCCCGTGAGCGCCGGTGGCTCTGGACGCGGAGCTGGGGCCCAGGGCCCTCCGTCTGAGCAACAAAGTGGCCGTGGCTCAAGAGCACAGCCAGGGAAGGGCCGCTGGCCGTGCGGGGGATCGCGAGCAGCAGGAGTCCACGGGGGGTGCGAGGGCGGACCAGCATCGAGATGTGAGACCTGGAAGCCAAGCGAGGCCGTCAGCCTGGGCGGCCCCTCTGCACCCTCCCCACCTGGCCTGGCCTTACCAGTTCCTGGGGGGTGCCAGGACGTGGGCAAACTCTAGGTGACTGGACAGGGGGCCCCCAAACTGGTAGGCATCTCGGATGGTCCTGAGAGACCAGGGCGGGGTGCAGGCGGGGTCCGGGGGGGGCTGGCGGCTTCGTCGGCCAGCCTGGGGGGGGATCGGAAGGGAAGCAGAATGCGTGGTGATGGCCTTCCGACCACACCCCTGCCCCGCCTTGCACACCAGCGTCCGGGTCCCCCACCTTCCGTGCCGCTGCGGCCCTCAGTCCTCGAGGTGCCTGCCCTGGGGTCTGGGCGTGCGGGGCCAGGGCACAGCCTGAGCTCACGTTGACTTTCTCCCAGTCCTGCTGCAGGTCGAACACGCGTTGCGGCCCCAGCGGCCTGCAGAGGGTGGCAGGTCAGCAGTGGTGGGGCGGGGGGCGCGCCGGGCCACACTCCCTATGCCCCCCCGCCCCCCCACCCCCCCGCCCGCCTGTCTCCTGCCCCCCGCCCCCCGCCAGCTCACCGCAGCACAAATACATTGCTGATGCAGCCCGTGAAGTTTAAGTAGTCGCCGGACTTGGACCAGCCTCCCAAGTAGAGCTCGTCCTTCTCAGGCAGGGGCCTGGGGGGCGGCCCCTGGTGGGGCTTCATCTCCTGAAGCTGGTCATCCACATAGAGCCAGACCCTGCAAGGAGAGCAGCGTTTCCCCCGCCCTGCGCCATCCACCCCCAGTGCTGCCGCCTCCCGGTCCCTGGACACCGCTGCCGGGGGCCCAGTGGGCCAGGCTCACCCCGTGTCGTTGCTGTAGAAAGCCACGTAATGGGGGGCACCATCGGCAAAGCTCCCTTGGGTCTTCACCTCTGTCCTCAGCAGCCGGAGTGTCACCCGGCCCTGCTGCAGGGACACCTGGTATGGCCCATCCTGGGGACAGTGGCCAGGTCAGGGGAGCAGGTCAGGGCCTCTCGCCCCCTAAGCCCCACGCCGCTTGCTGCCGGGAGCAGGGGCGCACGCACCAGGAATTCTTTGAGGTAGAGCAGACCGACGTCCTGGGTGCTGCGGAAGCCGAAGCCGGAGTAGATGTGGCCCGTGACGGGGGGGACATCCGGGAGCCCCAGGGACAGGTAGCCGTCGCCGTGGAAAGTCACGGACCGTCCCACCTAGAGGAGGGTGACCGTGAGGGCCCACGACACGGGCCTGGAATGGGGCAGCTGGCCAGGGCGGGCCGGGGCTCACCAGCAGGTCGGCAGTGCAGCCTGAGCTGACGCCCGTCGTGTTCAGCCTCTTGAGATCCACGTACTTGCCCTGAGCCTTGATGCCCTTGACGCAGCCGCGGATCGAGCCTCCGGAGGGGAAGAGCTGCCGCAGGCTGCAGGGGACCGGCATCAGGACCCGCCGCCGCCGCCTCCCAGGTGCCCGCCCGCTCCGGCCGCCGCTCCCAGACTCACCTCGGGGGCAGCTGGTCGGGCGGCACGCCCCCGAGGTAGTAGGCGCCGGCCAGCTCCAGCGCGCTGCTGTGCTCCACGCTGAACGCGTTGTTCCTCTCCACGCGCACCAGCACGCGGCTGCCGCGGCCGCGGCCCCCCCCCAGCAGAAACACCTGGACCTGCGAGGCGCCGCGGGCCCCGGCCGGAGGGTGAGCCGCGCGCCCCACGGGTCCTCCCGGGCCCCGGAGCCCTCCCCCGAGCCCAGCCTCACCGCCTTGCTGGCCGTGGTCATGTTCAGCAGACCGGCGTCCGCCGCCGTGTTCCGCTTGGCCTCCGTCAGGCCCGCGCCGAAGTCATAGAGGAGGAGCAGGGAGCCCTTCCGCACCGCCAGGCACAGGAACTGGTCCTGGGGGGAGGGGCGGGTCAGTACAGGGGGCGCGGGGCGGGGGGCCGCGTGCTGGGGCCGGGCGGCCTGCGTGCCTGGTGCTGCATGAAGAAGACGATGCCACTGGAGGACACGAGCCGCAGCTCCTGCTCGAAGCGCTTGGTCGTGCCCATCTGACTCTCCACGCTGATGCGTGCGAAGCCAGAGCCGTCCAGGTAGGAGCCGTCCGTGAGCCACGGGTCCCCGGTCGACTTGGAGCTGCAGGTCAGAGGTCAGAGCAGTCAGCCAAGAGCCGGCCAGGGCGCGATGAGGGCCCGGCCCCGGCTGCACATACCGGGCACAGGGCCTGTCCACGGCGGTGTCCAGCTGGAAGGTCTCCTCGAAGTTGTAGAGGCTCAGCACCTCCTCGTTGAGCGCATCCATTTCGATGCAGCCCAGGTAGCCAGGGAGGCGGAGGGGTTCGGGGGGCTACAGGCACGGGGCACAGTCAGGGCTTCTCGCCCCCAGGACAGACCCCAGGGAGGGCGCTCAGTGGGCAGCCAGACACAGAGCAGGACCTCCTAGGACCAGAGTGCAGGGCCACCCCCCCGCCACACCAGGCTCACCGTGAAGTGGCTGGGGTAGCCCCCCACGTAGAAGACAAAGTCGTCAGGCCGCAAACTGAGCAGCCCCTCTGCCCCAGGGGCCACTGTGTCCCCCTTGGTCTCATGGAGCATCTGCTTCTCCACCGTGACGGACATGTGGCCAAACTGGAGGCTCCTGAAGGCAGAGTGGGGGGTGAGGAGTGGACCCCGCCCGGCGGAGGAGGGAGCCCAGGGGGCCAGGTCACCCACCTGTCGATGCTGACTGCTGCAAACTGCTCCCCGATGTCTTCGTCAACGCTGAGGGCTGCGGGGCCCGCCTCCCCCAGGCGGTACACCCAGTGTACCTTCTGGTTCCGCAGAGCCACGCCCATGTAGTCCCCGACAGCCTGCGGTGACAGGAGACTCAGCGTGACAGGCACCTAGCCCCGCCATGCCCGCCCAGCCCACCGTGCCCGCCTGGTACCTGGCGGCTGCCCAGGTAGAGCACAAAGCGATCCCTGGGGGCCTGGCCGGACTCTAGGTTCGGACTCTGGAGGTAGAACTTGAGAGCGGTGTAGGCGGCAAGGTCGGAGAGGTCCCGGGGGGCACGCAGCCGCACCCCCGAGTGCCCATTGAACTTCATAGACACCTTGACCTGTGTGGGGGACACATGGCTCATCAGTGTCCGCTGCCTGGTCTTCCAGATGCCCGCCGTCCCCTGGCACTTGCGCTCACCTTGCTGGCAGCCCCTCGGGCCTGGGCAATGAGCTCCCGCACGCGGCCGATGCTGGTGGACAGGGCCAGGCTGGCATTGTGTGCGCCGCGGTTTTCCAGGAGGCTCAGCTTGGCGAGCAGCTGTGGGAGTGTCTTTTCCAGGGCCGACACTGTGGGGAGCGGGGAAGGGTGTGCCCCTGACAGCCTGCCCTCCCCGGGGCCCCGGCCACCCGCCGTCAGGGCTGTGGCACCCCGGCGCCCACCTGAGCGGCCCGCGTCGAGCACCGCCTGGCCCAGGTCCCGGCCCCGCAGGCCTCCATACTGGTCTCGCCACCGCTGCAGGTGCTTGCGCATATCCTGGATCCGCGACTGCACGCGGGTGGCCGCGGCCTGGGCGTCAGCGGCTGCAGCCTTGGCCTGAGCGATCCTGCTTGTCTCATCTGCGGCAGGCAGCGTGCAGGTGAGCTCAGAGGGACACAGGCGAGGACCGTCCTGGCTTTACCTGCCTTCTGGGGATGGGGGGCCACCAGCCCCACCCTGACAAGCTCCAGCAATAGGGGCGCTTAGCACCCCACGGATCTCCCAAGAACCACAGGCAGCAGAGACACTACGCGTGTGTCCTGCCCTCCACCGGACGACTCCTCCCGTGCCCTCCTTTTAGACCGCAGCCGGCCACCCCGCCTGTGTCAGCTCTGCCCTCTGTCGCAGGGCCCCCACCTGTGCCTCCACGGCCCCCAGGCCCAAGCTTGCTGGGATGTTCAACCTGGGTCGGGTGTATCGCCCCTCGCCCAGAGGCCTGCCCCGGGTCCTTGGCTCTGCCGCGTGGGCCTCCGTGCTCCCACCCCCTCATGCCCTCCAACCACTCCCTCAGGTGGCTTTCCTGGGGGCCCGAGCAGGCCCGACGCCCCTCAGCCTCTGGGGATGAAATGTCCCCGCTGCACGCTCCCCATGGCCCCCCAAACCCTCTTTCGTTTCTCTCCAAAGCACCTCCTGCTCCCTTCCCGTTTTCCCTTGCTCCTTGGAGTTATTTTGTGTAGTTTCCTGACGAGCGAGCAGTTTCCGGGGCCGGGGCTGCCCAGCACTCTGGACGGCACGGGTGTAGACACGTCCCTGCTCAGGGCCCCATGGAGAGCCCTGGCTAGCACCCTGCTTGCAGCGGGAGGGAGGGTCCACCTTGGGACAAGCAGAAGGCAAGGGGAGGGGTGAGGACCAACGTACTGGTGTCCATGGCCAGCATGGCCTGTACCTCCTGGACTCGGGCCGCCAGCTGCTCCTTCTTGGCCTGGGCATCTCGGAGCTGGGTCCTGGTGCCCTGGACGGCAGCCCGCGCTGCAGTGGGGAGGCAGCCTCAGCCCCGGGAGCCCCCACTCCCAGCGCACAGCCCACCTCGGCCCGCCTCACCTGGAAGGGACGAGGCCAACGTGCCCACGGACGGAGACACCCAGACATGGGGGCCCTCGCCGTGGGGAGGGCGGGAACCCTGCGCAGATGTAACCACCCCCCTCCACAGCTCACACAAGGAAGCTCAGGGGGGCCAGGCCACCCACCACCCGGGGACCCCCAGCACCCCGAGGGCCGAGCAGCAGAGCGCGTGCCTCTTGCCACCAGCCGGCGCTTCCTCCTCCACCAGGCCCCCATCGGGACAGGAGAAACCCCTCCCCGGCCCCTCCACAGCCCCGGGGCCTGGCCCCAAGGCCCGGGTGGGCGACGGGCCTCTGCAGAGCTCCCAGGGCAACGCGCCGAGCCGGTGGGAAGCGGGACCCCCCCCACAGGGCGGCTGTCACGCTGCCACCCACCATCCCCCCAGTGTGAACGGAGATAGCTCCCGGCACTCACCGCGGCCCAGCCTCTGCTGCTCCCTGAGGGCGGCCTCGGCGAGGGCACTGCCGTTGGTCAGCAGCTCCCGGGCTCGCGGCGCCAGGCCACGTTCTACCACCGTCTGCGCACAGGGGGGCAACATGTGCTTCATACCTGCCTCCTGGGAACCAGAGGCGGGCAGGGGTGGCGGGCAGGGGTGGGGGGCAGGGGCTCTTGCAGGGGCTGTGGGGGGGGGGCGGGGGCTCTTGCTGGTGCTGGGGGGCAGGGGGAGGGCCTCACCGCCCACGTGTGGCTCGCCTGCCACAGTGCCTGGCTAGCAGCCCCCTCGGCGGCCTGCACGGCCTGGAGAATGCTGCCATAGGCGTTCGCGGCCTCGATGGCCCGTTGGATGAAGCGGTCCTGGTTGAGCCCGCGGATGACGCTGTGTGCAGGCAGGAGAGGGACACGGGGTGCGTAGGTTGGGGGCCCGGACCCAGACATCCTCAGGCCAACCTGCCTGCCTCCTCCAGCCGCCCCCGGCCTGGGCCCCTGCCCTGCCACCTGCCACGTGTGCCTTTCTCAACCCTTGCAGCCGGTTTGGGCCGGGACCCCTGCGGGGACCTTGTACAGACAACAGCCGCTTCCTCCAGGAGCCCTCCCAGACTGGCTGTGCCCCAGGAAGGCCCCGTTGCGTCCCCGGGGTGCCCTGTGGCCGCGCACCTGGACAGGTTGAGGGCCAGCTGGTCCAGCTGCTGTGCGTGTGCCTCGGCGGCCTCCACCAAGCCCACCTTGCTGCCTGCCGGGGAGAAGGCCCGCGTCTTCTCCAGCAGCGGCGTCCGGGCCCCATCCAGGTTCGCAGCGAGGCGCTCATACTCCTGGGCGGGGGGGTATAAGTGGGGTGTAAGTGGGACCCTCTTCCACCCAATCCCTTACTCACTCTCCCCTGATCTGGGAACCCGGAGGCCGTGCTCTGTGTGCAGACCCCCGGCGGACCCGCCTCGGTGCCCCCAGGCGGGACAGCACTCACTTCCCTGGCCTGGTCCATGCCATGCAGGAGCCCAGAGAGCTGGGCCAGAGTGTCGCTGGCGGCCTGCAGAGTGGCCCTCAGCGTGGCACTGTCCCTGGACAGCTCCTGCTTCCGGAGCTGGAGGCCCCGGGGAAGAAAGGGGGTGACAAGAACGGAGATGTGACAGGGTGGGAACGAGGGGCCGCAGGGTGGGAGGGCGAGCGGGAGAAGGGAGTGGGAAGCGGGGCCCCTCACCAGGGCGTCCTCCAGGCGCTCCTGGTTCCGGCTGTTGAGCTCCTCGGCCTCCCGAGTGGTGCCCACTGCCCGGTTCAGGGCCCCTCGCAGGTCCATGAGGCCACCCTCATGCTGGGCCAGCTGGTCCCGGGTGCGTGCGGCCAGCGCCCGGTTCCCCTCCCAGTGGCTGGTCAGCTGCTCCTGCACACGGGCCAACACTGGCCCAGACCCCAGGTGGGGATGGCTGGGCAGTGGCTCCGGGTCCCCACCCAGTGCCCCCCCGGCCCCCCCACCTGCCCCATCTCAAGCTGGTCTCAGCTGCTCACGTCTCTGGGCCGCGTCCAGCTGGGCCTCGGCTGCCGCTCTTGGGGCGTCCAGGTGTCGGGCCCGCATCTCCCCCAGCAGCCGCTCCGCCTCAGCCAGAGTCCGCCGCACGTGCTCGCCCGACGGGGCCGAGGCATTGGCTGGGAACAGGTGGTCCATCCGGGACTCGAGCTCTATGGGCGGCCGGGGAGGGCGGTCAGGGCCGGCCTGCTGACCAAGCAGATCCCTGCCCGCCGGCTCCCATGCCCGAGACCTCACCCAAGCGTGCTCCGAGCGCCAGCACACAGCCCAGGAGTGCCCCGCACGGCTGGTACAACCCGGCTCCAGGCCCGGCTCTGCTCGGCTGCCCGGCCGCCCGACCTCCTGGCCGCCACCCTCTCACCTTCCTCAGCCCCTCCCCCCCGCCCATCTGCCCCCCGTCCCCTGGGCCTCCTGGCCCGACCAGCCCTGCCGCAGGTCAGCACCCGGCACCAGCTGCCTTCCTCCCCGAGCCCTGGGCGGAGTCAGCGTCTCCCCCTGCGGCGGCCGCTCTGTCTGACTCAGGCGTCACCGGCAGGTGCCCCTCCGTGCCTCCCGCCCCCTCTGGCCACAGCGCCCTCTCCGGCCTCCCACGCTGCCCTGTAGTTCACTCGGCCGCGTCTAAGCGGCCAGACCCTGCCGGTTCTTTGAACCCTGCTCCGACCCTGCCCACCCTTCAGCTCGCCCCCCACCCGCTACCCAGCTGGGCTCGCCCCTACCGCTCAGGAGGCGGTCCGCAGCCCTGACGGCCTCCAGCAGCGCCTGCGCCCGGCCCAGTGAGGCCTTGGTGCTGTCCAGTAGCCGGCTGACCTCGGCGAGCGCTCTTGTGGCCTGTGGACACAGCAGCCTGTCAGGCCACAGCCTAAAGCAAGGATCAGGGGTGACGCTGGACACTCTGGGGCCCTGGGGGGTGCAGCCTACAGAAGGGGCTTTCTAGGGGAGGCGTGTCCCGGGCAGGGGTCCCCAGGGTCCTGCCTGGCCGTCCAGCCTCTGCGTGTCCTGTCCGAGGCCGGAGGTCTGCCGTTCCAGGGTCTCCAGCTGCCTCGCTGTCTCGTGGCGGAGGCCCAGGGGGCTCTGGAGCTGCCTCTGGGGAGGAGAGAAGGTGAGAGCCCGCAGCCCGAGAGGGCAGTCTGGGGTGGGGCAGGCTGAGCGGTACCTGCAGGTCGGCGATGGAGGCGTTGAGCGCGTGCAGCCGGGCCCAGGCCGCGGAGCTGGCGTTGACGCCGTGCAGCTGCTCGCGGATGGCGGGGAGGAGGGCGCCAGCCCGCTCCAGGTCGTCCAGGAGCAGGACCACACAGTGGTCACACACTGCGGGCAGCACAGGGGGTCAGTGCGGGGCTGGGGAAGGACTCGCGGGGTCCGCGTGGTGGGGAGGGGTCCGCCAGGGGTCATGGAGTTGGAATACTGACATGGGCTGAAAGTGAGGAGGTTGGTGAGGGCCAGAGGTTAGCCCGGGGCCGCAGGACCAACAGAAAAGTCAGGCGGGGGGAATCGAGAAGTCAGCAGGGAAGGGGCGGTGCCGGGAAGTCAGCGCAAGCTCAGGACGGGTCCCGGGGTGGTGGGGACCAGCGGGGAAGTTCTGGACTCAGGGATCAGAAGGCAGGAAGGAGGTCAGCATAGAGCCCAGAGGTCCCTTGGAGAACTGAGAGGGAGCTGGGGGACACAAGGCGTCTCTGCAAGTGGAGGTTAACGGAGGGGTCAACAGGTCGTGAGGGGCTGGGCCTCACACGCCCAAACCTGGGAGGCGCAATGCTGGGATACAGGGACGCACCTTCACAGTGGATGCCGTGGCCCCCAGGCCCGCCTGGTACCACGACCTGGTGCTGTTGGCTGCAGGTGTCACAGCGCTCCCCACTGAGCCCAGGGGGGCAGGTGCAGCGGCCGGTGTGCATGTCACAGTGGCCCCCCTGGCACTGGCAGCCTAGGTGTGGAGAGTGGGGTGAGTGGCTGGCAGAGGGCCCTGCAGTGCCGGCTGCCCCACAGCACCCCACCCATCCGTACTCACGCCTGCAGCCCTGCTCAGGTAGTCCCCAGTGGCCAGGGGCACACTCACGGCACTGGGGCCCTCCGGCCCCTGGCCGGCAGTGGCACTGCCCACTCTGGGGGTGGCACTCGGAGCCCTCCGCGGCTGGTCCACAGGCACACGGACGGCAGCCCCCACAGTCCTGGAAGCCGAAGTACCCCTCCTGTGCACAGACTGCTGTCAGGCTCTGCCCGTCGGCCCCGCAGGCTCCTCCCCCTCCCCTCCCCCCTCCCCTCCCCCCTCCCCTCCCCCCTCCCCTCCCCCGCAGGCCCCGCCCCCCACAGCCCCGCCCTTCCAGGAAGCCCCTACCTGACAGCGGTCACAGCGTGGCCCGGTCACTCCTGCCTTGCACACGCAGTACCCGCTGTGGGGGTCGCAGGTCTCTGTCCCGCATGCGGAGCAGTCACACCCTGCAGAAGGGGTGCTGTGACGGCGGCCCTGACCCCTCACCCCCTCCAGAGCTCCCACCCGACGCAGCCCTGCTCCACCCTCGGTCCCTCACTCGCCCAGGGGGACCGTCCCCCCATCCCCTCCCCCGGGCCGCCCGCCGCACGAGCCCCCTCCCGCCGCGTCAGGCCTACGGGAGCAGTTGCCGGGCACCAGGGCGTCGCCAAAGAAGCCGGGGGCGCAGGTCTCGCAGCGGGGCCCGGCGGTGTGGCGCAGGCAGCCCCGGCAGGCGCCAGTCAGGGGGTCGCAGTCGCTGAAGAGCAGGTTGGGGTCACCGTTGCCACTGCAGTCGCACGGCTGACAGGAGCTGCCCAGCACCAGCGGGTTCCCGAAGAAGCCCGGTGCGCACCTGGGGTGGGAGGCGAGGGTAGGGTCGGTGGTCTGGGGTGCTCCGCCCACAACGCCCACTTTCCCGCAGGTCCGCGGACAAGCGCCCCCGCCCGCCCGCCCGCTCACCGCTCGCAGGAGGCGCCCGCGTAGCCCGGCTTGCAGAGACACTGTGCGCGCCCTCCTCGCAGGACGCAGCCCACGGCAAAGCTGCGGACACAGACATGGTTCTCGGACAGCTGCACACCGTGGAGGGGGGTGCACCTGGCCAGCCCACCCCAGCTGCTCTGGTCTCCAGGGGACGGTGCTGGCTCAGCCCGGTAGGGGATGGTGACCTTCCCTGCCAGGGCTGTAAGGGCGACTGGCCCTGGGCGGGCTGGCCCTGCTTACTTGTTGGAAGGCACTGCGAGGGGGCAGGGGCAGCTGACACAGGGGGCCATCGGGTCCTCGGATCCACTGCGCACGAAGCCAGGCTGGCAGAGCTCACAGTGGTCACCTTCAGTGTTGTGCTGGCAGCCCTGGGGCAGAAGGGACAGGCGGTACTGATGGTGGAGCCTCTGCTTCCCACCAGCTCGCCCAGCCATACCAGGCACTCTACGCCTAAGGCCAGCCAGTGCCTTACCCAGGACACCACCCTTCCGCCTGGACCCCCATGTGTCCGCACCACTGACCCGAGGCCCCCGGTCTTCCCTAGTCTGTGTCTGGGGTGTCTGCCCTGCCTTTGCCCAGCCCCACTCACCGTGCAGACGCCCGAGCCAGGGAGGCAGCGGTCTGAATGGCCATGGCACTGACAGGGGACACAGCGACCCAAGAAGAGACCTTTGATGTCCCGGTAGTAGCCAGGGGCACATTCCTGGGGCAGAGGCATCCACGGTCAGGAAGGAAGCAAGGCAGCCCGAGGGGCAGGGGAAGGACCGTGCTCTCAGACCCGCAGGGGTCCTGGCCCGGACCCGCTAGAGACACGAAGTCAGAGACCCCGAAGCCATACGGATCCCCTGGCTCAGGTGCGCACCTCCCCACCATGTGGTCGGGGAGTAGGTCGGGGGCCGAGGCCTGGCCGGACTGGGCGGTGAAGGGACACAGAGCGGCTGCGTGCACGGAGGGCCCAGCAGCGACATAGTGGACAGCGGCGTGGCCCAGCCCATGGCAGAGAAGGCAGGGCTGCTGGGAGGGTGGTACCCAGTGGGTGAGGGATGAGCCGGGGAGACAGAGCGGGGGTGCCCGCCCCCCCACCTCACCTGGCACGAATCTCCGCGGTAGTTGGCCGGGCACATACACAGCTCCACGTTGCTGGCCGGAGGCCCCCCGCCCACCTCGCCAGCCACCTCCAGCGCCACGCTGCGCAGGGAGACGGCCGCGGAGGTCTGGGAGAAGAGCGCGCGGATGTGCACCTGCTCCAGGCCCGCCAGCACCATCATGAGCTCCTCGCGGGACACGGCGCTGTGCGTCTCCGAGTGCCGGAAGTTCCCCTGCGGGCCGCAGCTGGCTCAGTGGGGCAGCGGGGCCGGGGCGCTGGGGTTCCGGGGACTGGATCACCCCCCCCCCCGCGGGGGAGCCGGCACCTGCGCCCCTGCCTCACACCGGGCACAGAGCCCAAGTCCAGACGCATTAGGAACCCAAACACATAAGAAGATGCCTCTGGCTTTTAGAACAAAACAGCCCCATACGCTCTGATCTCAGAGAGACAAACAGTTCCTCAAATCAGACAAAAACACTAACTGCACGTGAAGAATTGATAAATTCGGGGACAGTAAACATCCTAATTTCTGTTCCTCGAAAGACACTTTCGGGAGACCGAGAATACGAGCCAGGAGAACGGTGGCTTCCACGGGGGACACGGGCAGGCGGCAGGGGCCGCACGTGACGTCTCTAAAGCTCTGCGGAGAGACCGTGAGCGGGAGGAGCAACGGGCGAAGGGTGGACGGCTCGGAGGGAACCACGGGGCTGCGTGCCCACAGGCGGCCGCTCCTGCGTTGGGCTCCGGGCTCTGCGGGCCAGCACGCGGCCGGGAGCGCCAGCTCACCGGCACCCCGTTTTCCATCCTAGAGGGCAGGCACAGCAGCCTGAGGCCCCTCCGGCCTCCCCGGGCCGCGCCGGGATCCGGGAGGGCCCTGGGTGCCCAGGCCAGCTCTGCTCACCTCCACCAGCCGCAGCTGTCCGTGGTGAATTTGGCCGGGCGCCGGGTACCCCGGCTCCAGGAACATGATGCTCATCTGGTTGCCCTGGGCATTGGGGGGGGGGGGTTGGGCGGGCAGGTGAGGGCTGGCAAGGAGCTGCCCCCCATCCTGCCCGGGGGTGCCCACTGCCCGCCCAGCCACACCCATGCCGTCAGCCACCTGTAGCACCACGTCCGGCCTGCTTTCCGTGGGGATGAACACGTCTCCACGCTGGGTCTCCGAGTGCAGCTCGTAGCGGAGGGTCCCGCCATAGGATGACACCTGGAGGCAGGGCAGAGCATCGTGACCTGGCCAGACTCTGACCATGGGCCCAGAGTCGACAGCGGTGGCCTCGGGCACCCCTGGGCACCCTCATGGAGTCCCCATCCCTCCCCAGACACGGGCAGTCTCGCTGCTACCTTCCCCACGCCTCCAGGGGGTCCCAGACACCCTCCTAGTGCCCTCCCCAGGGCCTGCCTCGCCGCCGGCTCACCCTGTCCCCCAGGTAGGAGGGCGGGGCCTGCCAGTACAGTTCCGGGAGGGCCTCGAACCCGCGCCGCAGGTCAGCGTACAGCAGCTCTGCCTCTGCCCGCAGCTCGTGAGGAACCACCTGCCGGTCACTGCTCAGCAGCGTCCAGCCCTCCATGTCCATGTGCTGTGGGCACACGGGAAGGGCACTGAGGTCAACAGCCAGGGCACGCTGGTAGGGGGTAGCACGTCCCCTCCCCGAGGCGGCACCCATTTGGACTGGGTCCCACAGCACACACACCTCACGGCGGGTGAGAGCAGAGCCCCGGCAGCGCTCGGTGGCCCCGAAGCAGAAGCAGCGGGTGCAGCCCTTGGGGTTGGTGGCCTCGAGGGAGAAGGTCCCGAGGCGGCACTGGTCACACCGCGGGCCCTGCACGTTCTCCTGGGGGCGGGCGGGCATGATGGGTCAGTCGGCCGTGTGCCGCACACCCACCACGCCCTGGCTCGCTGACAGCCCTCCGCCTCGGGCCGAGTCTCCCCAGAGCGTCCGGGAAGCCCTAGCTAAGGCAGCGTGGGGGTGGGGGTGGGGGGGCTGAGCCCCGGGTCTTACCTTGCAGTGACACCGGCCTGTGAGGGGGTCACACATGCTGGGCATGGAGCCCGCCTCGTGGCAGTCACAGGGACGGCAGCTGGGGTAGCCGTGGAAGCCGGGGGCACAGGTGTCACAGCGGCGCCCGGTTACATTGGGTCTGCACCTGCGAGAGGCGGCTCAGTGGCTGGCCGGACCTGCCCCCAACTCCGACCTCTCACGCCGAACCAAGACCAACCACAGGCCCCCCGAGGCCTACCCCTCCCCCCAGCCCCATCCCCTGAACTGGAGAGAGCGCGCTCGGTGGCAACACCACCCCTGACCCAGGACCAGCCCGGGGCCACGGGGACTGCCCCAGAGCCCAGCTCACTTGCACTGGCCACTGTCCACGTCACAGGTGGGGTCGGTGAGCTCCTGGACACCGGGCCCCGAGCAGTTACACTCCTCACAGCCCGCCAGGGGGTGGCAGCCAAAGCTCCGGGGCTGGCAGACGACGCAGTCGGGCGGGATGGTGCGCGGCGGACAGACGCACCGGCCGGTGAGCTCGTCACACGGGCGGCCTCGGCACTCGCAGGCTGTGGGGAGCATGCGCCGGGCTGGGGGGGTGAAGCCCTCTGCCCCATCGGAGACCCTGGCTACAGCCTAGGGGGCCCTCCCACCCCCACCCAGGTGTGGTTTCAGCCCCAGCCCCAGGCTGCTCCTCTGGGGTGGGGTGAGTCGCCCAGAACTGCCATCTGGTCCCTACTGTGTGACACCCAGGCCACCAGCTGCCTGAGGCCCTGCAGACAGGGGCCGGCTGGGTGGGTCTGCCAAGTGCTAGAACCTCCTCCTGTCCGCGGTAGCCACGGTAGCCACCGGAGGACGCTTCCTTCCTTCCACCAGGAAGCCCCCTGGGGACCAGGTGCCATGCCCTGGCGGTCACTCCCGCGGCCTCAGGTACTCACGCCTGCAGCCGGGGAAACCCCAGTAGCCAGTGGCACAGCGGGAACAGTCGCGGCCGATGACGTGGGCTCGGCAGGGACACTGGCCCCCGAAGGGCTCACACGAAGGGCCCGTGGCACCCGTTTCGTGGCAGCCGCAAGGCCGAGCCCCGTTGTTATAGAAGAGAGAGAGGGAAGAGGCAGCCTCACGACAGAACGGGGACGAGCTAGTGGGGCTGGTGGAGAGAGAAGCAGGTGTGAGGCCAACTCCTGGCCCTGAGCCCCCTGGCGCCAGCCCGGGCCCCTGTCCTGTCCCAGCCCAGCCCCCACTCTTGCCCAGGATCCCGTGCCCTTGCCCTGCCCTGCCCTGGGCCCCCCACCCTCGCCCCGAACCCCTTGCCCTGTCCCAGTCCAGCCCCGGCCCCAAGCCCCAACTCTTGCCCGGGCCCCGGGCCCTTGGCCCGCCCCAGGGCCCCCACCCAGCGCTGGCCCCATGCCCCAACCCTTGCCTGGAAACCCCACCCCCTCAGCTCCCCCTTACACCCCCGCCCTGCCGTGAGCCCCTCACCCCATCCCCGGCCCACCTGATGTGGTACCCGTGGCTGGCACACTGGCTGATGAAGTCGTAAGACTTGTCCAAGGGCTCCTCTCGGAGATAGCTGGGGTTGTAGGCCTCCTCGGGGACCACTAACACATACTCCTGGGGGGTCAGGACCTGGTCACCTTCCCATGGGCCTCAGAGAGGACCAGGAGGGGGAAGTGTCCCAGAGCCTGCCAGCAGGAGCACACGGCCAGGGATGACTGGCCAGGGTCCAGCAGGACAGCCATGACAGTGGTGGCAGCAACACACCCCAGCCCTGGGCCCCAGCAAGGCCGGCAGGAGCTGGGTCCCCACTGGGCTGCTTAGAAGGGAGTCGGCTTCTGTGGCCTAATGGAAGCTTGGGGTGTATGAGGCGTGCCTGGTCTCCCGGTGCCCTCTCCCGTCCCTGCCAGACACGTCTTGGCTCTCCGTCTCCATCTATCCAGGCCTCCTCCTCCAGGAAGGCCACCCTGCCCAGCAGGGCCCCAGGGGACTGGTGGACCACATCTCGGCTCTTAGGTACTTGCCCCACACCGTCGCCTCACAGCTCGGCCTGGAGGCCCCTGACGGCTGCTGCTCCCTGGCACCTGGCACAGGGCTGGGCCGAGGCGGACGGGGGATGCACCTGGGCTGAGTGGCCGATGTCGTGACAGGTGGGAGGACGGCTGGTCCCTGGACAGGGTCAGGACGTCCACACCCTGAAAGGCTAGCCCCGTGTCAGGCCCTGAGTGTTCTGCATACAGACGTGGCAGCCTTGGACTCACCAACCAGAGCCAGCGGCCGTCAGGCACCCGCACGGTCACGGTGAGCTCACTGTCGGTCACGTCCAGGAGGGCCTGGCCCTCGCACACAACCAGGGTGCGGCAGCCATAGCCGTGTGGGCAGAAGCTGGCGTTGGCATGGCCTGGAGGGGGAAGGAAAGGCAGGTCTGTGTGTCCCCCCCGACCCCCACGGACCAGCCCTGGCCCTGTGGCCTCATCCCAGGGGCACTCCCAGGGTCACCAGGGAGGAAGAGATGCCACGGGACAGTGCCCTGGCCGCCAAGGAGCGCGCAGCTGCGACACACAGCACGGACCTGTGGTCCGTCTGAGGACAGCCGGCAGGGCCCACTAGCGCGACGCGGGTCAGGAGCGGCCACGCACAAAGGCCCGCTGGGCACAGACCCGAGCTTGGCCCAGCGGAAACAAAGCACACGCATACGTAGGAACACGAGTCCCATCACCGTGTGTCCCACGGCGAACCCTCGGTTACCCGGGCATGTGACAGGGTGAATCCTGACTCACACATGGAGTCAGGAGCGGAATCTGGGCAGGGGGCTGGGAGGCTGGGGCTGCCGTGTGCGCTGGGCCCTGGGCACCCCGTTTGAGGACTGAGAGCAGGACGGATCTGTCCACGTCCGTGACGACCACCGCAGAGCGGGGCTGTGTGAGAAGACCCCTGACAGGCTTCCGTCCCGGGGGTCGGCCCCCACGGTCCGCCACGGCCACTCACCTTGCCAGACTCGACCGCCGCTGATGAGGACCTCCACGGCGAAGGTGGGGTGGTCGGGCTGGAAGCCGTGCAGCAGGAAGGCGTAGCGGCCCAGGGCGGACACGTGAGTGCCGAAGACCACGGTGCCCTGCAGGGAAGGAGGGGCTCTGGGGAGCGGATGCAGGGGTGGGGGCCCGGGCAGGGCTGGGGGCCTGGAATCCCATCCCCGTCCACACCCCTGTCCCTCCTGGCCCGGGCCCTCACCTGGGGATGGCGCAGCAGCGTGGGCTCCACATCCGGATCCATGGCAGTGGGGGGCCGAGGCTGGGGCCCCGACAGGGGTGCGCCGGGGACGAGGTCCTGCGACTGGGCCAGCGGGAGGCCAGGGGCCAGTGGCAGCACCCGGCAGTCCCTGAGGAGGATGGGCTGGGCCGGCTTCGGGAAGCGAGAGAGCAGGCAGGTGGCACTGGGGACGAGTGTGGAGGTGAGGTCCTGGACCCGGCCAGTGTGCCCCTCTGGCTGCCCCGGCCCCTCCCGCCGTCCCCCCTCCCCACACCTGCTGGGGCTGAAGACACCGTGACGGCTGACACAGCGGACCCGGGGCTCCACAAACTCCAGGCTGAATGTCTCCACGGGCACCAGGGTGACACTGTGCTGCGGACAGAAGACCGGGTGTGGACATGGAAACACAGGCGGGGGCCCTCCCTCACCCCTACATCCGACCTGCATCCCTCTCTTTGCACCAAGTCTCTGCCTCCTCTGGGTGCTTGAACCCCAGCCCTCAAGGGCAATTCCCAGGCCAGGAGCCCGTCTCAGCTGCCCTTGCGGCTGCCCACCCTGCCGGAGCTCGGCGGCGTGTCGGCCGCCAGCCTCCCCCTCAGCTCCAGCGAGCACGGGCTCGGGAGGGGCCCTTCCGCCCTGCACCGTCTGGCACGACGTAGGTGCGTGCAACGGACACAGCAAAACATGAGCCGGCAGAGCCGTCTGGAAACACCCCATGGGGAAGACCCAGGACGCCGCGTGGCCGACTGGGTGTCGGCATGAGACACGGCATGGAAGCCTGGGCCGCAGGGTCTGCTGACAAACTCTGGGACAGGCTGAGGACACGGCTGGGGCGGCCACAAGGGACCGCGGCAGGGGCTGGTGATGAGCTCTCCGGGTTGTTTAAAATCTTCTGAAGGACCTGACAGGGCAGGGGAGTCCCGGGGGCCCGTGCAGCGGGGGTCAGGGCCTTACCAGGAAGAAGCGCGCCTGCTCGGCTGTGAGCCGGACGCTGGCCTCCCTGTCCAGGTGGAAGGTGGCCAGGTGGCGCTGGGCGTCCAGTGCGGTGCCCCGGCACAGGGTGCTGCGGGAAGAGGCAGGGGTGCTCAGCGGGGCGGGGGGGCAGTGCTGGGGCCCGAGCCCTCACAACTCCCCCGGACTTGATTCCTTGCACCTCCCTGTGCACCTGTAAGGGCAGGGGTGGAGAGTGAGGGCCGCCTGCTGGGGGGCCCGCTGGGGGGTGTGCACGGCCACGCCCAGCTCCTGGCGGCCGTCCTCGTTGGCATACTCCAGCACCAGCGCGTAGTGGCCCGGCTGCGGCACGGCGACCTGAAGCTGAACGTCCACCTGGGGGCGGCACCACGGTCAGAGGCCCCACCCCAGGTCCCCATGTTGTCCCCAGACACTGCTAGACGTGGCCCTCACCCGCCTCCCCACCTGCCCGAGCGCCCATTTTCCTTGCTGCCTGGGGCACCCCTCCAGGACACCCCACGGCCCCCCGCTCAGCCGCCCCTGCCTCCCCACGGCCCGCTGCCCAGATGCCGAGCCTGGGTCTTAGGAATGAACAAATGCCCACTCCTCCTCATGATGAGCCAGGGGCAGGGGCCACTGACCCCCATCTACGAGTGAGGCCCCAAAGTCAAACTTGTGTCCCGTCCTGGCGACAGGCATCCCACCCCCTCCCCGCGCTCCAGACACTGCCGCCCCGCGAGGTCCCAGGGACACGCACGTCACTGCCCAGGCAGGCGGCCAGGGGTGGGTGTGAGGGGCTAAGCTGCTCCGAGGGGCAAGGCCGGGGTAGGCTGTTGTCCTGGCGACACAGGGCCTCCGGTCCCGCCGCAGAGGGGAAGCCGTCCAGGGGCAGGTGGCTGTAGAGGAGGCAGCTGGGGTGGGGGAGGGGGGAACATGGCTGCGGTCAGCAGGGGCGAGCAGCCCAGGCCCAGGGAGGGGCAGGCCTCCCCCCCCGCCGGGCCGGCACTCACGCGTGCCCGGAGCGCTGGGCGGCAGGCCGGAAGGCGCAGGCCTCGGTCACCCGCAGCTGTAGGAGCGCCGCCTCGTAGTAGGTGCTGGGAAGCAAAACCACGTAGTCCTGGCGGGCAGGGGGTGAGCTCGGTACACTGGCCCTCGGCCCGGGCCCGGCCCCCACCCGTTCAGCCCCCACCTCACCAGGAGCACCCCTTCAGCCTCCACGAGCAGGGCCCAGGCGCCGGGGTTCAGCACAAAGGGCTCGCCAAAGCCCCTCTGGGGCACGGTGACAAAGGCAGGCTCCGTGCTTGGTGGGAAGGTGACGGGCTGGCTCTGCTCTGTGCCTGGGAACACGGAACGTGAGACCCCTCGACTCTGCCCACGGGCCACCCCGGGGCGGGGGGAGGGGGGCAGGTACCCCAGGGCCAGGGCACAGGCCGGCCCCCACCCACCCACGGGCCCAGGTGGGGCTGCGGGGAGGGGCGGGGAGCGGGCGCGGGGCGGCCCCGGCACTCACAGTTGACGCAGGTGGCCAACCTGCCCTCCTCTCGCACAGAGACGTGCCCACTCACACTGGCGGGCCCACGGTTGACGTAGCGGAAGACCAGCCAGAAGAGGTCGGGGGAGGTCACGTTCAGCTTTGCCACGATCCTGGGCTGGGGGGGGAAGCGGCACGGAGAATCAGGCGGCCCCTCCCCAGCTATGCCCTGCCCGCCCCCCTCCATCCGCCGCAGGGGCGCCTGAGGCCGACCCCAGGGAGGCAGCCCCCCACCTGCACGGGTGTCATCTGCGCGTAGCCCCTCCAGCTGAAGCTCTCGAACTCGAGGGGATTGAAGCCGAAGCGCACGGTGCGGCCGCCTGGCGTGGCCGCCTCCTCCAGCTCCAAGCGGAGGTCGTGCAGGTCAGGGAGGTAGTGGTCTCGCGCCGGCCTGGCCACGGCAGGGCTGGTCAGAGGCAGCCCACAGGGTCCCCGGCGGGTGAGCCACCCGGCCAGCCCCCTAACCCCCGAGCCAGGGGCGGCGGCACCCACTCGCTGCAGGTGAGGCCCTGGGTGTTGGGGCGGCACCGGCAGGCGCCTGTCCTGGGGTCACAGCCCTGTCCCAGCGCACCGCCGACGTCACACCGGCAGCCTGCGGTGGGAGGGAACAAGGTCCACGCTGCTAGCTGCCCCCTCCGCCCCCACCCCGGCCTCGCTGCTCTGCCCACAGCGGGCTCCGGACCCTGCTCCGGCCGCCCAGGCCCCTGTCCGCTATCTGCGGAGAGCAACAGGGGCCGAGAGGCCGGCTCCGACGGGCCACCGGGGGCTGCCGGGGCGCAGGACGGAGGGGAGGGAGAGGGAGCCGCCCCTCCCCTCCGTGCCCAGCACAGGCCTCCCCAGACCAAGGTGCCCGCCTCACTCGTCCCTCCCTGGCTTCAGCCTCCCCCGGGATGTGGGCTGAGGGCCACGGGGCACTTACTGCGGCAGCCGAAGTAGTCAGCCTGGTCTAGCCCGAAGAAGCCGTCCCGGCACGCCGCGCAGGTCTGGCCGCACACGTGAGCTTTGCAAGAGCACTGGCCGTCGCCCTGCGGCGGGACGGGGGAAGGTGAGACCACGCCGCGTGGAGTGGGGTCTGGACGTGCCTGTCCCACAGCCCCCGGGCAGCCTGGGCCTCGGACTCACCGGCCGGCACTCGGCAAGTCCACCCAGCGTACCCCGGGGATCACAGCTGCAGCCTGGCAGAGAGCAGAGAGGGCCTGGACGCTGCGGGGCCGGCCCTCACCTCCCCGCGCTGCTGCCCTCCCCCAGCCTCCCCAGCACTCCCGTACCCCCCCCCCCCCGCCACAGACTCACGGGTGCAGCCCTCAGGGTTCCCGGGACTCAGCCCCCAGAACCCAGGTTTACAGCGATCGCAGCTGGGCCCCTCCACGTGGGCCCGGCACGTACAGGGGGCCTGTGCCTGGGAGAAGGTGAGACTGAGGGTCAGGGTGGGTCCTTGCCCCCTACCCCCTACCCCCTACCCAAAACCCTCAGCCCCGGAGCCCCGACACAGCCCCATCTCTGGCCCGTCCCTGGAACGGGGACAGAGGACGAGCCCGGGGAAGAAACAGCCCCGAGGTTGCCAAGGTGACAGAGCAGCGGGGAGTGAGGGGCTGCCCTCCCCTGAGGGCCGACTAGGGCTTACCTCAGGAAGGCCGGGATCCGCCGGGGCCAGGCCGGCAGGGTGGCAGGAGCCAGCTGGGGAGAGACCCAGCCTGCGGTCACTCGCCGGCCACTGACTCCGATGGCCAAGGGCCTCCCCAGGCCTGGCCCGGACCCACGGCTGCGTGGGGCCGCCTGTAAGCCTCCCACGTGGGAGCGGGCGTGAAGCCGTGGCTGCGGCGGCTCGCTCGCTCCGCGTGCCCTCCCCCACTCCGGGGAACAGTAACGAGCACACACCAAGCCACGAGGCCTGTGGACGCGTGTGTGAACACGGGCCGCGCAGACAGCTGTGAACATACGTGTGCACAAAGCCCATGAACACAAGGCGATGAACCTGCACACCGAGGACGGTGCCACGGACACGTGCGCGTGACCGTCCACACGCAGCACACGATCCTCACGCAGGTGCTCACGGGGCCGTGCGCACGGACGGCCGCAGGAACCCACGCAGGCGCACGCGCGGCACATGCACGGGGACGGCACGGGAACGACACACACGGCACGGGACACGCCCATGACGCAAGCTCACCTTCACAGTAGGGGAAATTGTAGGCTCCTGGCACGCACATGTCACACCGCAGCCCCGTCACCCGGGGCCGGCAGGGGCACTGCCCGCTGCGGGAGTCGCAGGACGCGTGCAGGGAGCCCTCGGCGGAGCAGCGGCAGGCTAGGCAAGGACGGCAGGGCGTGGGCACGCGGTGGGGACACGCCCGCCCTCCCCGCCCCCAGCACGGGCACTCACGGGCACAGTCGGGGAAGCCGTGGAAGCCGGGGCCGCACTCCTGGCAGGTGGCGCCCGCGTAGCCTGGGCGGCAGTGGCACGTCCCGCCCACCCCACAGAGCTGGTCCAGGGCACCCCGGGGGTCACAGGTGCAGGCTGCAGGGGACACGGGGTTAGGCCCTGGGGGCGCGGCAGGTCCTCCGGCTCCCCTCGGGCCCCCCTCCAGCCCTCTGCTCACCGCGGCAGTTAGGGTAGCCGTGGTGGCCCGGGCGGCAGCGGTCACAGTGAGGGCCGTCAAACTCCGGCCGGCACGGGCAGTGACCAGCCTCGTCGCAGCCCTCGGGCAGGGTTCCCACAGGGCTGCAGCCACACACTAGGAAGGAAAGCAGCACACCGGGGCCTCTAAGCCAGGCAGGCCACGCCCCGGGCCCCACACCCACCCGTGCCCGCTGGGGAGGCCTCGCTCACACTGGCAGAGAGGGAAGTGGAAGTAGCCCGGGGCACAGTGGTCGCACGCGGGCCCCTCGAAGCCCTCCCGGCAGGTGCAGCGGCCCGAGTCCCGGTCACAGTCCCCGTCCACCACTCCGGGGCTGGAGCACTGGCACGCTGCGGGAGGGGGTCCGTGCTCAGTCGGGGAGGGGACAGGCTCCCAGGCCAGGGGGGTAGGGTCAGGGCTACACTCACGCTGGCAGCTGGGGCCGTAGAAGCCCGGGGCACAGTGCTCGCAGTGGGTGCCCTGGAAGCCGGGTTTGCACACGCAGCGTCCCAGCCGTGGGTCCCTGCGGCAGGCGTTGCCCTGGGTCCCGGCGGCACTGCAGTCACAGTCTGGGGGGAAGCGAGGGTTCAGACGCCGGCAGACCTGGCCCTGCCCGCCGGGAACCCTGCCCGCCACACACTCGCTCCCTTCGTCTCCACACTGTGCTCACACCGCGCTCGGAGGCCAAGACCGCCGGAAGGCAGAGCCGCTGTCTGTGGGAGAAGCGTGTCTCGAAACCAGGGTGGCCCAAACTCGAGGGACGCCGTTTGCGACGCAGCTGCTACGTCCGCGGCAGGCGCCAACACAACCAGTAAAGACGTAAAAACGAAACCGTAACAAAGCAAAAAAGAGACTCCAATCTGATTCATGAGTAATTCTGCAGCTTGGAAAAGAGGAGGGAGAGCACGGGGAACGTCTTACGCACACAGAGAAGTCACGACTCCTGTTTGTTGCTCGTAGAAAGCAACGGTCTGATATTCGTCGAGCGCGGGGTGACCCCCGGCTGGACCAGAGAGAGACAGAACATTGAAACCCTCCAAGAAGAAACGCAAGTCATCCCAAACCGAAACCCGTCTGTTGCCCAACCCGGCAAGACACAGGCGGGAAGGAGGTATCACAGGAGAAGCAGAAATGAGACCAAGAAGCGGGAGCGAGCCCCGCCTGACGGCCACGGCCTTGCCCGGGCCACGGCTCCTCTCACGACCCAGAACCAGAGGCCTCAGTTTGGCTCCTAAAGGAAAATCGAGTCACGTTCTCTTGAAAAGATGCACCTTGAACCAAGGACCCAGATGGGCCACGGACAGCTTTGTGAGGGGACAGCAAGGTGCAGAGACGGCCCAGAGACGCCAGAACGTTCCAGGGAACCCAAGCTCACAAGCATCAGGGGGACGACAGGGAGCCTGCCACCCGGGTCTGCGGTACGCCCCACAACCCAAGAGCAGGACCACGGGGTCGCGGGGTGCCAAGGGCCAAAACCCCTGAGCTGGAAGGTTCTAGCAAAACCACCATCCTGGACAGAAGGGCTGGAGACACCGTCCCCAGACCCTGACGAGGTTGGCGCAGGGACACGTGGATTTAAACAGCTTAACGAACACGTGCGCCTTTGTGGGCGTACACGTGGCGACCTGTACCCTGCACGGCACTCACACACCCATCCCACATTCACAGAACATTCCAAAGGGCGTCGCGTTCTAGGTGAGAAGCAAAGAAGACCCCATCTGACCCCGCTGTGGTGAACCTCGGACCGAGCCATCACAAAAGGGCAGAACAGCCACGTCACTGCCGCGCGGGAGGTGCCGGCCACGGTGGCCCTCCTTCTCCCTCTGCCCTGTCCCCACTCGTGGTGCGTGCTCTCTCTCCCAAATAAATAAATAAATAAAATCTTAAAAAAAAGAAAAGGAAGTTAGATCTCTCCCCCAAACTGAAACGAGGAAAAACCCCAGCGGATCTTATAGACAGAATCTTAAGCTGTAACTTGAAAACACCAATAAATTCAGGAAACTTCTGCTACGTCTAATAAGTGGAGGAAATAGAAGAAATTAGACCAGATGGTAAGAGAAACGAAAGGCACAATTCATGATGGAACGCTGTGTGCGATTTTTATTTTCTTTTTTTTTTAAGATTTTATTTATTTGACAGAGAGACACAGCGAGAGAGAGGACACAAGCAGAGGGAGTGGGAGAGGGAGAAGCAGGCTCCCCGCTGAGCAGGGAGCCCCACGCGGGACTCGATCCCAGGACCCTGAGATCATGACCTGAGCCGAAGGCAGACGGCTAACAACTGAGCCACCCAGGCACCCCTGTGCATGACGTTTATACCAATACATTTTAAAATCCAAAGAACACAATCTGCTTAGGAAAAATGACTAAAACCGACCTACGCTGAGGTGGGAAATGAACGGACACAAGAACCAGAGAAGAAATGATGATTATCGAAGACCAGCAGGTGTCAGGACCGGGCACCCTTCTACGTTCCATCAAACTCCTAAGATTCGGGTGTTCCTGGGGCGCCTGGGGGCTCGGCTGATGAAGGGTCTGCCTTCGGCTCAGGTGACGGCCTCAAGGTCCTGGGATCGAGCCCCGCATCGGGCTCCTGCTCGGAGGGGAGTCTGCTTCCTCCTCTCTCTCTGCCTCTCTGCCTACTTGTGATCTCTCTCAAATAAATACAATGTTAAAGGAAGGAAGGAAGGAAGGAAGGAAGGAAGGAAGGAAGGAAGAAACGGGCAAGTCCCGTGATTTGTAGACTGCTATGGAGCGTAACCAAGTATGGGTCACTTCCCAAGTATTTTCAATTACAAAACTTAAGCAAGACGGCCCACACACCCCACAAAAAAAAACAACCAGGAAAGCTTTCAACCAGCCTCCCTTACGAATACAGACACAGGGGTGCTCGCTAGGAAAGGCACAAATAGAATTCCTTGCACGATCCACGGTCCGGCACCGAAGCCCCAGTGGTGCGGGCCATCTGCAGCGCCAGCCCCGGGCCGGGGGGACGGGAGGGCCCCCAGCACGTCTGCTGGGCATCAACGAACCGCAGCCCCGGGGCCGCTCCAGTGGCTCTGCAGGTCAAGTCTTCCCAGAACGCAGCCAGGCCCACGCACGTCTGCACGCTCGACGCCACGATCCAGCCATGGCGCGCGACGGCGGGCTCTGGAGCCACGCACGTTAGGACACGTGGCCCTCGCCATTGAGAGCACACAAGCACCATCCGGCTCTTCCTGGGAGAAGGCCACCGACCCGTTCCCGGCACCGAAGCGACGCGAACGCGTAAGGAGGAACCGTCGAACAGCGACAGGCACGAGTGAGCGAGCGGAGCGCGTGCCACATGCGCACCAGTCGTAGGGGGTCAGACAAGGACCGCGGCCACAGGACCAGCTGGGGGTCCACATGCCAGCCCAGGAAACACAGCCCTGAAGACACAGGGCGGGCGGCCCCGCCGGGACACGGGGCGTGCGGAGAGCCGGCCCGCGGACAGAAACGTGAGCACGGGACCCGGACGACACACTCCCCGGGAAAGCAGATACGCGCTCAAGACACACTCGAAAGAAGGTCCCCCTCACAGACGCATCAAAGACACACGGGAGACGACAAATGTCAAATGCGGTCCAACCAAGACCCTGCCGGCAGCCAAGCGCGCCCCGTTAGGAAGGAGAACCGTCCAGAGAGGTGCGCCCGATTCCAGAAACATGGCAGGGGGTGGGGGGTCCCTGCCGGCTGAGCTGACAGCCACAAGCTGGGCCTGTGGTCCGGCGAGGACCGTCTGCGCCTGCGGATGCCGCTACTGTCACGTCGCCCAACACGGCTTCTTTCAAGACAGCGATCTGGCAACCTCCAGCCCAGAATGTGCCAGAATAGGCAAGTCTCGTGACTCAGAACCTTCTAGGAAATTGTTTTACAAAAATTATTGAGAATTTATGGAAAGCTTCTGCTGCAAGGATGTTTACTGTAGCATTTTTTTTTTTTAGTTCAAAAGAACTTAAATTTCCAACAATTTGGGGTTGACTGAAGAAACGCTACATCTGTTCGATGACACAACATGAGGGGACATGCTTACAGGACGCGGCGGTAGGAAAGCCAGAGCAGCTCCCAGGACACACACCTGTCTTTGCCCAGCACCATGCAGCACAGGGGAGGGGCCCAGCTGTGGGGGAGGGGCTGCGTGACAGTGACGCGACTCTGGGTATCCCTGTCCTGCTTTATGCAGGTTTCCTAACACGAAGATGCATCATGTGCATAAAAACACAAGAGCCGGACATGAGGGGACCACAGGACAATCCCACTCTCAGGGGGGCCTTGTGGGGCCCAGGGCAGGACAGGGGCCTCGGCGGACACTTACTCACGATCTGTCCCGCCGGCAGCACTTGCTCCCCAGTGTCATTGGGGGAGAAGGAGGGCACCGCTGAGGGAAGAGACAGCACGGGTCAGCCGGGTTGGCTCAGCGCTGCCAGAGAGGCAGACAGGACCGAGGGCTCCACCCCGGGTCCCCCACAGGGCTCTGGAGACTGTGGCCCAGCCACCCCGCTCCCCAGCCGACGCCCTCACGGTAGCAGCGCGGGAAGCCGGCGAAGCCCTCAGCGCACGCGTCGCAGCGCTCGCCCGTGAAGTTGGGCCGGCAGTAGCAGCGGCCCGTCAGGTCCTCACACGTCCCGTCCGTGAAGTCCGACTCGCAGCTGCAGCCTGGGCGGGCACCGGGGCCTCCTGAGACCCCAAGTCTGGGGCCACGGGGCTGGCTCTGCCTCCCCAGCGTGGGCAAGGGGGAGGAGAGCCAGGCCGGGCCTCCCGGAGCAGCACGAGGGCCCCTCCTGACACCCCCGTCCCCCAGGAGCCCCCCTCCCTGGGCTGACCCCACTCACGGCGGCAGGCATGGGGAGAGTCGAGAGGCTGGTCTGGGGCCCGGAAGAAGCCAGGCAGGCAGCGTTCACAGTTGATGCCGGTGGTGTGATGCTGGGGCGGGATGGGGCCACTGAGTGCGGAGACCCTCCCGCCCCCCACCTCCCCCAACTCTGGCCCTGGGTGCACCATGCCGGGGGCCCCGGCCCACCACCCCAGTGCCTCAGACCCACCCCAGCTGCCACCACGGGCCCCCCTCCCCGGCCCTGTCCCACCTGGCAGTCGATGCACACGCCCCCTCCCTGGTAGACGTTGTCCTGGTTCTGGCTGGCGCTAAGCCGATCCACCTCAGGGTCATAGAAGCAGTCATCGGCGTGGCCGTGGCAGTTGCAGGCTGGAGAGAAGGGGGCAGAACTGTTTACAGGCCCCCAGGACCCGCCTCACAGGGACCCCCAGGGCACATCTCACAAACCACCAGCGGCCCCAGATGTGGCCTGGTATGGGTGACAGCACACACCACACATGTGGCCGAAGCATGCCTCAGGCCGGGGCAGAGCTGGGCGAGTGTGTGTGCGGGGCTGCAGGTGAGCACGCGGGCAGGTATGCAGGTGTGCACGTGCTGGGCACTCACACTGGCACTCGTTGGCACTGTCGGTGGTGGCTGGCTTCCAGGGCCGCTGGTTGAAGCCGGGGCAGCAGCGGTCGCAGGAGCCCCCACACGTGTTGTGCTGACAGGTGCACTGAAGCCTGTGGGGACACGGGACAGGAGGGGCCACACTGTGGACCTGGGGGACACGGGGGCTGCACCCAGACTTCACGGAGGGGAGCAGGAGGGACGGGATTTATTGGCGGGTGGGGACTGGGACGGGGACTGAGTGGTCAGTGTGGGTGGGCCGTAGCCTCCCTGGGCTAGGGCTGAGGCCCGGGTCTCACTCGGCAGTATGAGCTCAGCCAGACGCCCCCATGCTTCTAGGGTGCGTCCCCAGGGGCAAGGGGCCAGGAACGGCTTCCTCTTCCAGCGGGGGTGGACACCAGGCAGAGGCTGGACTCCTGCCGGCCGTTCTGGAGAGCGGCTCCTGCTGGCTCAGGGGGACAGCTGGCCACAGCTCAGGCCTGAGGGCGCAGCCTCCTACCACTCATACACCCCTACCAGAGCCCCGCCCGACACGCCCCTCCATAACTCAGCCACAGCGGGGCTGCCTGCTCGGTGGGCCCGGGCCAGCACTGCACCTGCCGTGCTCCGCGTGCCCCGAGCCGGACCTCGGAAGCTGGTCTGCGGAGCCCCAGGCCTCAGACCGCACAGTCAGAGCCCCGTCCCCTGCAACCCAAAGTGTCTGCAGGGCCCTGGGAATCAACTGTGGCCCTTGGGGTCTGGGCTCTCTGGAGGGCCTCCGGGGGACAGAGAGCAGGAGCAGCTCCAGGAAGCCCGCCCTGTCTTCGCCCGGCTCTGGCGGCCTGATGTTGGACCTGCGGCTGGCGTCTGGCTATGCCATGATCTGCGCAGGGCACCGGGAAATGACCCAGCACATGGAGCCGGGCGGGGACACCGCAGGGCACAGGGCAAAGGACCCCACAAAAGCCCTGGGGAGCAACCGTCCCCAACCAAGCACAGACGAGGTACTGCCGCAGGACCAATGGGACACAATGCGGCCGGGCCCGTCAACGCAACGGTCAGCACGATCCAACCCCGGGAATCAGGGAGCAAGTAGGTAGAAACCATAAGATAAGAATGCTTAAAGTCATAACCAAACAAACCTAAAACACAGAAAACACGATGCTATGAAAAAACAGAGAGATGTGGGGCGCCTGGGTGGCTCCGTGGGTCGGGCCTCTGCCTTCGGCTCGGGTCATGATCTCAGGGTCCCAGGATCGAACCCCACGTCGGGCTCTCTGCTCAGCGGGGAGCCTGCTTCCCCCTCTCTCTCTGCCTGCCTCTCTGCCTACCGGTGAGCTCTATCTGTCCAATAAATAAATAAAATCTTAAAAAAAAAAAAATAGAGAGATGTTGCCAAAGAACCAGACACAACTTCTATAGACGGAAAATAAAATCATTGCAATTGAAGACAGCGGACGGGCGACGCTCAGCTGGAGGTTCGGTGATCCCAAGAACCGACCCAGAGCAGCTCAGAAGGCAGAGAGGGGACCACAGGAGATGCTCAGAGACAGAAGGAAACCGGAGGGAGATACCGTCTATGGAACGGGATTCCAGAAAGAGGAAAGAGGTAGAAGGGAGAGCCAGCAGGCAGAGCTGACGGCCGGGAATGGTCTTGAACTAACGACACACACTCTCAGATTCAAAAGGCAGGAGTCGGGCCCCTGGGGGGCTCCGTCGTTAAGCGTCTGATCCTGGGGTCCTGGGATCGAGATCGGGCTCCCTGCTCCGCGGGAAGCCTGCTTCTCCCTCTCCCACTCCCCCCACCTGTGTTCCCTCTCTGTCTCTCTGTCAAATAAATAAATAATCTTCTTAAAAAAAGAAAGAAAGAAAAGGGCAGGAGTCCTGAGCCACAGAAGACCTATGGCTCCTTGATGCTGTAGAGGAAATCCGCAGAGCACCAGGGGAAGGTCATAGAACCCTCCAGAAGGGGCAGACAAGCCAGACGGGCAACAGCACAGGCGACTGTGGACTCTGCCAACCACTGGGACGCCAGGTGACATGTTGGCATGGCCGCCAACTGGAGTTCTGTAGCCAGCTAAACTATCCCCCGCGAGGGAGGCCGACAGAGCCGCTGCAGCAACGGTCGTCGGACGGGGACACGGCCTCACGGCAACCACCACCACAGGATGCACTTCAGGCAAAGGGAACCGAGTGGCCAGGGGTACAAGGTGAGTCAAGAGGGGTGCGGGTCAAGGGCCTGGGCGGATCAGGAGGTGGCTCCCGGGCTGCGGGGACGGAGCTCCTGCTTACAGGGCTGTGTGAGCAGCTGTGACAGCGGGTCAACCACGCCCGTCACGAGGGCTGCCACTGCCATGAACAGTCCTGCCCCTGGCTGAACGCGGGTGTCCCCGAGAATGTGCAGCCTAGTCCCCGTGGTGATGGTATCTGGAGGTGGGGCCTTTGAGGGGTGATTAGGTCTTAAGGGTGGAACCCCCATCAGTGGGAGTAGTGTCCTTGTAAAAGGACCCCTGAGAGCTCCCTCATCCCCCGTGCCACGTGAAGACACCCCGAGACGTGGGCCCCTGTCGGCCTCAAGAACAGCAGTAAGTTTCTGTTGTTTACGAGCCCCTCGTCTACGGTATGTGGTGACGGCGACCCAACTGGACTGAGACAGCGATTGAAACAAAACATGTAACTTCCAAACCAGAGGAAAGGGGGAGAGTGAATGAGGGGTTCAGGACAGAGCGAGGCAGGTAGCTGGCAGAGCGGTGGTGGTGATGGGGGGAGAGGGTGCAGGTGGGGGTGGGGATGGGGACGGTGGTCCAGGCAGGGGCTGACGGCTGGAGACGACGGGGTCGGGGGTACGAAGGGGCAGAGCTCTCCCTGAAGAAGCGGCTGGGGCGCAGGGTATAGGAGCGGGGCGCGCAGGGCAGGCCGGTGCCCTGAAACACGGTGTGTGGGGGGTGCTGGTGTTCGTGCTTCTGGGGAAGCCGCCCAGCCCACCCCACCCCTCGCGCCCCCAGGCAGAGCTGGGCTCAGGGCACACCCTGGTACAGGTGAGTCAGAGCGGATGCCAATGCCTCCCCAGCAAGTAAGGGCAGGCCCGCCGCTCCTCTGAGGCTGATCTGGTGCCCGCGGGCTCCCCTCTCCGCCAGCACACATTCCCACTGGGCACTTAGTTTCCCAGAGCCGCCAGCGGCACCTGAGCTCCGGAAGCCGTGCGCAAGGACCGTGCGAGGTGGCGGGGGGAGCAGCTGCGGACAGCAAGGAGGGTATCATCCGTGTCCCGAGGGAAGGGAGGGGGCTGGAGAACAGGGACCTGCAGCCTCAGGCCAAGGACATCCCCACTGCCCCGCACAGGGCCCCGGCTTCTGCGGGGATGGCAGAGGCCTCTGGCTACAGGACAAATAGGTCCGCCCAGGCACGGGACAGCCCTCCACTTCGCCGCACACCTAAGGGGGTGGAGGCCAGGGGCGGCCACGCAGGACGAAGCACAGAGTGGGCAGCGGAACCAGGTCTCCCGCTCCCTGCGCTGGGAAGGGGTGAGGAGGACGGGGGCAGCGGGCCTCACCTGAAGGGGTCTGTGGGGTCTTGGGCATCGCAGACATCCGCGTGGCCGTGGCAGACACAGCGGCCGCCGATGCTGATGTCCTTGATGCTGTAGTAGTACTATGGGCGGGGGGGGTGAGTGTCACGGCCCCCTGCCCTAGCCGGGCCGCGCCGGCCCCACAGCCCCTCCGCACCCTGGCCGTGCCTCACCCGGCGGGTGACGGTGGGGTCCCGCAGCGCCTTGCCCATGAGGTGGCCCAGCAGCGTGTTGGTGCGCAGGAGCCGCAGACGCACGTTGCTGGCTTTGGTGAACTCCCGCAGCAGGGGTGAGAAGGAGAAGTTCCTGGCCCCCGGCCGCCCGTTCACCAGGGACACCACAATCTGCACGCGGGGCAGAGGGTCAGGCCGGGGGGGGGACCGCCACCCTCCCGCGAGCGGGGACCCCCCGGGGCCCCGGGACCCACCTCGCCATTCTCCAGGGGCACAATCCTCGAGTGCTCGGTGGAGCAGATGACGTGGTCGTCCCGCGTGATGCGCTCCAGCGTCTGCGGCCCGAACCGTTCCAGGCAGTCCCTCTTGGACGCTGTGGGGACGCGGGGCCCAGGAGCGCGCTGGAGCACGGCCACTCCCGACGGGCCGCCCCACAACCCCCGGGGCGCTGGGTTGAAGAAGGAGGGAGGTGCCTCCCCAGGAGGGCACGGAGGGCGGGGCGGCCCCTGCCCGAGCCCAGAAACCCTGCACTTGCCCACGCCTTGCGGACTGACCCCTCCCGGCCCTCGCCACGTGTGCCCCTCTCTGCAGAGACAAGTGCCCCCCCACCCCCATTCTTGGACGACCATTTCCAACTGCTCTCGCTCGTGGAGTTTTGGGGGACCCGTGGCCGAGGCCCACCCAATCGCAGGCTCCCATGGTGATCGGTCACGGAGGCCGCGGGCGTGGCGGGCTAGGGAGCCACTGTGCCTCCCGCCCGGCTCTCCTTGCTCCTTCGGGAGCTGCCGGACCATGAAGCCGGTCGAGAGGGAAGCAAGAGGTAGCGCCGGGGACGCCTGGTGCCACCGGCCTCTGGGCCCAGCCGTGCTCCACGTCGGGGACAGGAGCTGCTTACCATGCACCTGCCCCGGGAACCCGCGCCTGACGCCCCTGACACGTGCGGGAGGGAGGGCACGAGGGCCGGCCTGGCGCGCGGGGACCTTGCAAGAGTCCGGCCGGGCAGCCCCCCCCGGGGCGGCCCCCATCGCCCCCCCGAGACTCACAGGCGAAGAACTGCCACGGCTGGTAGGTGCGGCCGGAGTCCGTGGAGCGCTCCAGCACCCAGAGGTCCGGCCGCGGCGAGTTGGCGAACTTGATCAGCACGTAGGCCACGTGGTAGACCTGCGGGGGCAACGCGGCGCTGACGTCCCAGGCCCCTCCGCGCAGCTCAGGGCCCCCTCGGGGGGCCGCCCCACCCCGTACGGTGGGCTCCTGTCCCACACCGGCCATCTGGGGATCCGGCCTGTGGGGGCCAGCCAGCAGCGGCCCCCCAGCTCACTCGGGCCCGTGGCCGCTGAGGCTGGCACCGGGGACACAGAGACAAAGGGTGGGAACCCCCGGTTTCTGAACGTCTCCCCCCCCATCCCTGCCCTAGAGGCACATGGGTCTGTCAGGCTCTGAGGCCACAGGTGGGCCTGTGGGGGCTGGGATGGAAGGAACACACAGGGGCAGCCTGTCCAGGGTCCAGGCAGTGAGGCCAGCCGGCCTGGACAGGAGCTCATTCCACGGTCCCTGAAGCTCTGGTGGCCAGGCCTGGGCAGGTGGCCAGATGGTAGCCCAGCTCCCACATATGCCGGGCCTCTCCAAACAGCCGGCAGCTCCCGGGACGGGGCCCCTGTCCCAGCCCCACCCTGGTGAGCCCCTCGTCATTCTCAGGGCTGACTCAGGACCTGCCCCCTCTCCCTCTGCCTGGCCCATGGCCACCGGGTCCCGGCGACAGGCCCTGTCCTCCTCAGGAGGCCCCAGTGGGGTAGGCAGACCAGGGAATGAGGCCTCTCGGGACTGGGCCGGGGAGACCCCAGCAGCTCGGGAGCTGGAAGGCAGAGCGTCATGGAGCCCCGGGCGTGTCAGGGCAGCACTGAGACGGGGGAAGGACGAATCTGTTCCTCCAGAGGCCCCAAGACCCCTCGAGCCCCAGCCAGACCCACCTGTCCTGTTCTGTCTCTGGTCCCAGCACAACCCCTCTCCAGGCAGCGCTCATGCCTCTCACCTCTTCCAGACCGGAGGTCAGCATCCCGGGATGCCCCTGTGTCTTGCGCCCCCGGGGGCTGGCTGAGGCCCCTCCTACGTCGATTGCCACCCATGCGCCCTAGCAACCCCCAACCCCATCTGGCTGGGTTCTCATTGCCAAAGGTACCCCTCATCCAGCACCCCGGGGACATAGTACATGGCAAGGGATTCCCACATCATTGCCCAGAGCCCCCAGCCCCGGGTCACAGTTCCCAGGAAAGGGCTCCGGGGCCCTGAGAACTGCCTGTGGGCTCAATGATGAGGCAGGGCCACCAGGACCCCTCCGAGGGCGGCCAGCAGAGAGGCCCGCCCTCACACGCCCAGCCGTGCTTGTCTGGGGCGCCCCTGCTCGCACACGTCTCGGGGTGGCACCTGAGCACCCACCCCAGCCTCAGCCTCCGTGCGTGCCGACCACAAGGCGGCGATCACTGCAGGGAGGGATGATGGTTTCCAGGCCCTGGGGCTCTGAGGGCCAGCCAGTGCCTCCCCCGCTCCCAGCCCTCTGCCCCAAAGTCAAGGGAACAACAAAGCAGGCAGGGCCACTGTCCGGGCTCGCCTCTGGGCAGGGTGTGCTCGGGCTCCGAGGAGACCCAGGCGGGGAAGGCAGTGGGACTTGGGACATCCCCAGTTTGCACTGGGAGGGCCAGATACTCAAGAGGAGTGGGAGGTCCCAGACAAGGGCAGACAAAGCCAGTGGACATGCCCCCTTGGGGGCCTGGGATGGGAGCCCACACAGCCATCCCAGGCCCCTCCCACAGGCACCCCCAGGTAGGCAGTGAACTGTGCACCAGCCTCAGGGGTGACATCCCGCTCCGGGCCACCCCCCGCACCCTCATCGGCGCCCCACCAGCCCTAGGAGCAGGTCCTCTCCAGTACCTCCTTCCCTGGACCTGGCAGGCTGGGCCCAGAGCAGAGGGGCCCCACGGCACAGGGCAGGGGCCCCTTTAGGGCTGCCCGAGGCCCAGAGTCAGCCCCCCACCCCCCATCAACCTGAGGCCACTGTGGTGACCCCATGAGGGAAGGTGGGCACGGGCTGCTAAGGATGGGGGGTGGGAGGAGGTGGGAGGTCTGGACCCCTGAGATACGCCTTCTGAGTCCTGCCCTTTCCAGAAGGCCGGGCGTTCGCAGAGACAGGCCCAGTTTGTGCCAAGAGCCGCCTCTCCCCAGGGTGGGGGTGGGGGGCACGGGCTTATTTACCCGCAGCCAGAGCAGCCAGGCTCTCAGGCCGCAGTCCCATGAGCCCCACCCACTGGGGGAGGGGCTTCCGTCAGCGGTTGGTGGGGGCGGCTACTCACCCTACACCCAAACTGGCACCTTAGCTGACCCTCAGGCGCTCCAGGGAGCTCTGGGGGCACCTCCCATGGCTCCCATGCCAGGAGGGGTCTCTGTGAGGAAGGGGTCACAGCAAGAAGGGCGGGGAGTAGGGGGCCCTAGGCTGTGTGAGATGCCCACAGGCCATTCTTGGGGGGGGTGGCCAGCAGCTCCGCCCCCACCAAAGCCCAGAGGAACTTAAAGTTTCCCAGCCAGCCCCCCTGGGACCCACCCCCGCCTTTCCCTGAGCGAGGCTGCCGGGCTGCCCTCTCTGCTGGCCAGCTCTGTCCCTCCCCCAGGTCGGCGCTGGTCGCATTCTTCCCAGCTGAGAGCACTTGCACGGATATTGATTCAAATGCACCGATCAGGCAGGACCAGGGTGTAGAAGCATCCACCCCGTGCACAGCGTCCTGGGACATGCTTAAGGACCCCTGCCTCCAACCGTGTGCCACCTCACTGGTCGCACAGGCCCTCGACGGCTGTCCCCACGGCCCTGGGCTGGAGGGAGGCAGCCATGCACCTTGCGTGCCCCATCTGCCCCCAATGGGGTTGGGTTGCCAGGACCCCACAGCGGCCCCACACAGGGCCTGGGAGCACAAGCCGACCCCTGTACCCCCCAAGACCCAGCCGTCCCCCACCACCCCACCCGCTCCGCGCCACCGCCAACGGGGGCTGACCTTTCCTGCTGCTGCAAACTTCTGGGCAGAAAAAAAGAAAAGTCTTGTACCGCGTAAAGCCGAACAAAAGCCTGCTGAGTTATTTTTAAAAATTGGGCTATTTTGGGGGCAGGCACGTCTCCAGCACAGCAGCCGGACCTGCCTCTCGGCTGCCGCGGCCCCAGCCCCCACGCCTGGCCTGAGCGCCGAGGGTCAGGGCTCCGCAGCAGGCGGCACAGCCCCAGGGACCACGGCCGGAGTGGGGCTGGGGCCGGGGCAAGAGGCCCGGTGGGTTCCAGGGTTCCGTGGCTGCGCGGCCCCGGCTGTCCCTTCCCCTCCCAGGATTGGGGGGGGGGGGACAGGAAGACGAACAGAGCAGGGACACAGTCGGGACAGAGTATCTCCCCGGAGCCCGGAGCAGGCAGAGACCAGCCACCCCTGGAAGTGGGCAAGCAGGCGTCAGCGGCCCTAGTGGGGATGCTGCAAGGGCGGTGGTGTGGGGGGCGGGGGCTGCGCACAGGGCTGGGGTCTGGACAACACCGGGAGGACTAACGAGAACGCGGCTGCGGCCTCTGGAGCCCCCAGGCATGGGAAGGGGGGCAGAGGGGGACGGCTGGTCAGCAGCCACTTGGGCTGGGGCACCCACGTCACCAAGGGCAGGGCTGTGGCCGGCACAGACCACCCCCGCCCTGGCCGATCTCGGGGCTGGGAAGACCCAGGCTGGCCCTCGTGCCCCTGTCCCAGGGGAGGAGGGCGCCTGTCCGCCACCCCCCGCCCCAGCCCCGTTCCGCTGGGCCGGCCGGCGTGAATCACCGGGCAGTCTGTGACTCAGCCCTGGCCCCACAGGAAGCAGGGCCCTACGCCGATGCCCGGGACGGGCCAGGGTCCCAGGCTGTGGCCGGGCGGAAGCAGGAAGCCCCTCCTAGCCAGGCGTCCGGGCTTCCCCGTGGAGGGAGCCCTGGGACACCCAGACCTCCTGGATACTCCCCCACCCCAGACTGCCAGAGCCCACCTTCAGGGCCCCGCACCCCCAGGTCTGCCCACCCTCCCCGCAG
This sequence comes from Martes martes, assembly GCF_963455335.1. NCBI lineage: Eukaryota > Metazoa > Chordata > Mammalia > Carnivora > Mustelidae > Martes > Martes martes. The sequence goes on along the minus strand of NC_137896.1, from coordinate 1,447,807 downwards.
AGACCCCCATCTGGAAACAGTGCAGACAAATGGCAGAGCAGGGCGGGCGTGCCTCCTCGAGCCCCCAGCTGGTTAAATGAGCACGGCCATGCAGCCCGGCGAGCTCCCGGAGGGGCAGGGGTCGTGGGCAGGAGAGCAGAACACGGAAACGCAGGACGTGCTTGGCGGCTTCAGGGCCTCGCTCTGCCGGTCGGGGCACTCAGGGCACAGGTGTGCAGAGCGGGGGAGACCTTTGGGGAAAAGGGGCTGGGAGGGCCCTGACAGGTGTGCAGGGTCCCGCCGGCGAGAGCGGAAAACGATTCCACATGGCTTAGCACTTCGCTATTCCAAGACCCCCACCTCCAGGGGCTGTCCCCGGTCCCCTCCTGGCAGCCTGGCCTGGGTCAGGCCAGATGGTCAATCGTGGGCCACAGGACATAGAGTTTATCCCCAGGGGGAGCCCCCAAACCTAAACAGTTTAGTCTCGGTGAATGGTGCTGCTGGAGACCATTGCTTGGGGTTGTTTAAACATACAGAACTGGAAGCCTTGGGGGCCCGCCGGGGGTCGGGGGAGAGGAAGTGGTGGGGAGGCACGTATCCAGCCTGAGCACGCCCGGACGGCCACGGGCAAGCGTGTCAGCGACGAGATGCGCAGGGCTGGCGACAGATGGCCCCCAGGCCTGGGCGCAGGGAGTGCCTCTGGCCCCACATCCTCTGAGCAAAGGATCCTGCTCATTCTCATGAGGAGAGGCGGGGCCCATACTGGAGAAGGGGTGTCTACCCCACAGACGCCACCAGGACTCCCGGTGTCCTCCCCCCGGGAGCCCAGCTCAAGGGCCCACGTCCAGTCCAGCCCCCACACCTGTCCAGAGCCCGGCCAGCCCTGCCCATACTTCCTGCCGCTTCCCTTGAACAACCCCACTGACATTCCCAGGGTGCCGGCCTCATGGCTGAGTGCCCAGCCAGGCCAGACAGCTGGGCCAGTGGCCGTAGCATCATAAGCCAGCACGCCAGCAGGCACCCTGGGACCAGGAGGCCTGCCCAGGGAGCCCCGAGCCAGTCGGCCTCTGACGACACGCTGCCCGACCCCTTCTCCTTCCATTTGGTAGATGGAGAAACGGAGGTTCTGTGAGGCGGGCAGGGCAGAGCTGCCTGGGGATCCTAACAGCCAAAGCAGCCAGCATGCTCTAAGGCTCTCGGCCCACATGCAGGAGCTCTCATCCCTGCACTCAGAGAGGAAATAGCCCAGGAGCCACAGCCCACGTGGCCGGGCTGTCCCCAAGCCCACCGTCAACTCTGGAGACCGGCACCAGGGTCTCGGTCACTCTGCCCTGGCTCAGTTGCCCCAAGTGCCCAGGGAGGGCTCACCCGCAATGGCTCGCAGCTGTGCCAAAGCTCTGCTCAGCAGACCCTGTCTGGTGGGTGGTGGCGGCTGGTGTCCGCCCCGGCTCCCTACTGTCCCCTAGGGAGTGCACAGACCCCTGACCCTGGCATTTCCGGTTGTCAACATGTGGCCTCATACCCAACTACCCCAGCCTACACCCTGACGCTGAAGCTGGCCCCCTCTGCACAGTTACCCCTGCCACACCCTTGCCCCTGGCCTTGGAGGGCTGAGACACGGGGCTGGCCTGCCCGGTCACGGGTAAGAACGCGGCTGGGAGGGGATCAGCCGGGTCTGGGCAGTGTGGCTGCAGCGGGCAGGGAAGGGAGACGACTCTGGGGCGAGTCCCTCCCCCACGGTAGGCCCCAGAGGGGTGTCTGGAAAGGCCGGCAGTCTCCCCCCACATCAAGCCCCCGCTATCTCTGCCCAGCTCTTTGAGACACTGTCCAGAGCCCCCCGTGGGGGCAGGGCACTGGAGCCGGCACCTACCCCGCCGTGGGGCCCGAGCCCAGGCTGTCAGAGACGACGCCCACCCTGCCCTGGGCACAGGGAAGGGGAGCCTCAGGCTGGCAGGAGGCCCCAGGAGCACCCCCAGGCGGGTCCTGGGACTGCACCCTCCGGAGAACACCCACTTCTGAGGCCGGTGCCCAGCAGCGTCAGACCAACAGCTCTGTTCTCTCAGGTCTGAGGGTTCCCGGACAAGGTCCACGAGGCAAGCGCGGCAGGGAACTCGGGCCTGGGCCTCCCGCGCCCTTCCCAGCCAGGACTTTACTCACAGAACCTCCGTTTCTCCATCTACCGAATGGAAGGAAGAGGGTCCCACTGTCCCCCGCCTACCGTGAGATGGGAAAGATCACCAGGGAATAGAGAGGTGACTCAGGGCAAGAGGGAACAGGCTCACGGAGGCCCCGTGGGGCTCCTGTGCCCCCACACACGGCAGGGATCACGCGCCATCAGTTCCGTGCCTGCCCACGGGGCATGCAGCCTCCCTGCCCCCTTTCTCGGCTCTCCTGGGGGCAGGAAGGCCCCTGGTGCCCAGTGCCAGCTGCCTCCTCCCCCTTCCCAGGGTATCCGCTCCAGATTCCAGAACAAAGGCTGCTGGCGGCCCGCCACAGGGGGCGTGCCCAGACCCACTGCCCGCTAGGCCTGGCTTCCTCGCGGAAGCCCAGCCCCACCCAGGACCCATGCCTCCAAGCACGCCTTGTCCCAAAGGGGGAAAACCCAGTACACGGCCAGGACCCCTAGGCTCTGCCCCCTGGGCTGTGCTAGCTTGGCCAGGCCCCTTGGGCTCAGCCTATCACCCCATCTGCGCCAGGGAGTGGGCTCAGAGGGTCCTGCCCTGGGGACATCCTCAGGACCTCAACAGACAAGGAGCTCTTGAGGGCTCAGACCCCAGGTCACTGAGAGGGCCATATTCTAGGCCCCCAAACATGCCCCCTGGTGCTCCAAGCCTCCACCCTCCGGAAACGTCGCTGCTACTCTTCCCCTACGTGGGGCTCCCCTGCCCTGCAATGGGGCACTGAGGGCCAGGCCTGGCCTCCATCCCCCACCCCAGCAAGCAGGGGCACCCGCCGGGACCCGGTTGCTGCTCAGTGGCTCAGGGAGGAAGAGGCAACGAGCTCCCTTTCCAAGAGTGAGGTGGTGAACCCGGGAACTTCCTCTGGGATCCCATCTCAGCGGGGAGACAGGTCGAGGAAGGAGATTTCTCTCTCCCACACAGCCAGACACTGGGTCCATCTACGCTGCCCAACTCCAAAGCACGTGAACAGGCAGTCGGTGTCCACTCCCTCCCCATCCACACCGGCAGCCCCTTGGCCAAACCAAGACAGGCTTGGGGGATTCATCTGCAGGCGGTAGAGGGGAAGGAGGCAGGGAGGGGGCAGTGGGTGGATGGAAAGAGACATCGGTGGGAGGGAGGGTGGAAAAAAAGGAAGGAAGGGTGGGGGAGGGAGAGAGAGGAGTGTGACCCTGCGGATGGGTGAGTCACTCCTCCTTCCCGTGTTCTTCTCTGTGATTTCACAGTTGGGGAAACTGAGGCTTGGAGGTCAGGATATGCTGTGACAGCCGCTTGATGGCCTGGAACCAGTGCACAAAGCAAACACAGGGCCAGCCTCATCAGCTCCCGCCCATTTCACAGATGGGGAGGCCGGGGCCCCGGAGCCCCGAGGGGGCAGAGCACCGGCTGAGCCCCTCCCCGCCCCCACTCACTGCACCTCAGGGGGGCCTCACGCCCACCTGCTCTGCGGCCGCTCTGGCATTGCCATGAAGACTGTGCACCGGGCTTGGGCCTTCCTCCCTCCCCGCCCCCCCACCCCCTAGCCAGGTCTGCCCCATAGAGGAGGAGGGGAGGCAGGAAGAACCCTCCAGCTCAGCACAAGTTCCCTCCCACGGGCGGAACAGCAGGAGGCTCTCCTTCCCCGCCCATGGGCCCCGGAGGGCAGTGCCGGAGAGAGGAGGAGCCCAGGGCCACACAGGGCTTCTGATGCCCCTCCCAGACTCCCTCCAGGTGACGGGACCGCGCGGATGTGATCAGAACCCAGTGAGCTGAACGGAAGCGGCCCGGCCCCTCCCCAGTCCGGTCCACCCCCAGCCCAGCCCCTCCCCCTGCACGATGGCTGCTTCTCCCGAGGGGATAACCGAGGGCATAACCACGAATGAACCCACGTCCCTCCAGGCCCACCTTCCCCTGGGCCACGCCTGCAGGCTTCCAGGCTTCAGGCAGGAGGGACGCCAGCAAAATACCCCAACTCCCCCCTGGGCCCCACCCTTCTAGCCACTTCCCCACCCCTCCTAACAACACCAGGGGGACAGTGGGACAGGGGGCCAGCAAGGAGCAGACATCGACCAGGTCACACCCCAGGACGGTGGCAAAGCCAGCCACCGTGAACAGGTAGGGCTCCAGCAGGATAGAGCTCGTCGCCGGGACCCCAGGCAGGCCCCGGGGTCGGTCACTTCCAGGCTCAGCCTCATCGACCTGCCCCCACCGCACCCCCAGTGGCAACAGGACTGCGGGGCCTGTCTCCCAGGCAGGTCACCGGGGCCAGGCACTGGCCAAGTCCCCCACAGAGCAGGACAGAGCCTGAGGGAGTCTGACCCCCGCCCCGGATCCCACTAGCGAGCAGGGCTCATTGCTCACCGAGAAATGCCTGCCCCCCGCCCCATGAGCCGGGGCTTCAAAGGCCAAGGAGGGCAGAGAGCGGTGGCCTGAGCACACGCACCTGACCCCAAGGTGGCCCACCTGACCCCAAGGTGGCCCACACGGCACAGGTATGCCAGGAATGTCCACTTCTAGAGCCTCCTCCGCGGCCCGGGCCCCTCCCACGGCCGCCAGGCAGCGCCAGGCTCCAGGCAAAGGAATTCCTCCAAGTAAACACAAGGGCCTCCCAGCATCTGGGCCCGCCTCCAAGCTGTCCCCTGACCCCAACTGTGACCTCTGGGAAGCCCCCTCCCGCCGCTCTCCCCCTGCGTGCGGCAGGGGTGCTGACGGGACACACAGAAGGTGCCCGCGGCCACGCCTCCGTCGGCGCGGGGCCTGCCACCCGCAGCTCCCGCCAGACCCCACGGCCACCGCTGCCGAGGCGGGGGACCCTACCTGGCCCAGATCCAGGGTGACGTTGACCTCGTTGTACTCTAGTCCCCGGGACAGCGGCGGGCTCTGCCACCAGCGCTCCGTGCCGTCGATGGCGTTGCTCACGGGATGTGCCCTGTTGCTGTTGGCAGCCGTGCAGATGTCACAGTACTGGCCCTAGGAGGGGCCGGCGTGGTCAGATGGCGGGGGTGGGAGGCTGACACCCTGCCCCTCGGTCATCCCCCACCCCCGCACCCCCGACCTGCCGACCCTCACCGGCCATCCCCCGCTCACTCGGCAAGCACAGAGTGCCTACTACGTCAGGGGCTTGGGGGTTCGGCTCTGGGGAGGGATGGTTGTCCCCTCACAGGGGAAAGCGGAGAGCGGGGAAGGAGAAGGGCACCCGCTTTAGGTGGGAAAATCCCTGTGCGCCTCTCTGGGTGGGGGGGCGTCTGAGGCCTACGCTGCAAGCGGGGGGTGGGCTCCAGACAGAAGGGTGAGCCCCGCAGGGCCCGGGGCCAGGAGGAAGCAGGGAGCCCGGGACCCAAAGGCCAATGGAACCGGAGCCCAGGCGGAAAGAGGGCTGGTCTGGGGGGGCCACAGTCCCCAGACAGAAGGCCCGGGAGCATCAGGGTGGGGTGGGGTCCAGGTGGCTAGGACGATGGGGAGAGCCAAACTGCACCCCCCAGGGCCTCCAGCCCCTCCCCCACAACCCTCCCGTTGGGCTCTTACCCAGATCCTGGATTAGGGTCTCCAGAGAGAAGGAATTAAGCCATTCTGGCAGCCTGTGGGGAGAGGCCCCAGAGTGGAGGCATGTGGGCAGCCATCAGGCTAGGCCTGGACCTCCTGCTCTGCGGCTTCCGAGCCCTGGGACCAGGCCAAGTCACGGCGCCGAGAGCCTCAGTGTCCCCATCTGAAGAGTGGGGGTAACACTGGCACCTGCCTTGGCCATGGAAAGATTAGCGGGTCCCACATGGGGGCTGGCAGCTGCTTCTGTCCTGGTCCAGCCACCTGCTGGGGCCTGTCCTCTGAGGCACAGAGGCGTCCCTGTCAGGGAGGAGCAGGTGCTGGGAGCCCGGGGCACAGCGAGGAAGATAGCTGGGTCCTGGCCACTGGCGAGAAGAGGCCCAACCTCCACCCCGGAGGAAACCAGACCCGCCATCTCCCGGCACACAAGAGGCAGCCCTCTGGGATTTGGCATCCATGGAGGCCCCAGAGGCTGTGTCTGGGAAATTCGGCCGCCCCACCCCTCCCAACCTCCCAGGGGGCCAGACCTTGTCCTAGGAGTTGGAGGTGGGAGCGTGGGAGACCCCTTGTTGCCCCAATCCCAGGCCTGGCAGCCATGGAGGGCCTCTAGCAAGGCCCCACAAGTGCGGGTCTGCCCCACGCTGCCCCTGTGGGCTTGGGTCTGTGAGACTTCATGCACCGGACCTACGGGACCCTGCCTCCCACCCCACAGGCTCCCAGGGCCCCTCAGACTAGGAGCCCCGGGCCGCCCCAGCTGAGACCTCGTTCGGGCCAGTGGGCTCTGGACTCTCATCTCTTGTCCTGCCTCAGCTCACATGTCACCTCCTCGGCAGGGGCCCCAGGGCTCCAGACCCCCCAGGCGGCTAACCCACGCATCGCCCTGCTTTCTTCATCCTATCACGGAGCCTGAAACTCCCGGGATACTAGTGGTTTCTCTGTCCACTGCCCTCCCCTGCCTCGTGGTAACCCTCCCTCTTTCCTGTGCCTCTGAGCAACCCCTCCCCCCAGCCCAGGGCTGCCGGACCCAGGGACTGGAGCAGTAGGGGACACTCAGAAAAGTTCTACCGCCTAGCTCAAATGGGGACCCCAAACTAGAAGCCAAGGCTCTGGCTCCCAGGACCTAGAGGAGCTCCCAGGAGGTAAGCAGAGAAGGGAGCCCGCACCACAAGTGGGCGTGCGGCGTCAGGGGCCTGGAGGGGCCCAGGGCGGCAGGGGGCCTTCCTAGAAGAGGTGGGCAGGGCCAGCCCGCTGGGTTGGTGGGCCTTCCAGAAAAGGTTGCCTGGGGTCAGACGCCCCCCCACAACCAAGCCCAGGAGGAAGCTGGGTCAAGGGGTCCCAGGAAAGTTTCTGCTCAGGCCCACCCAGAGAGTCAAACAGGGGTGACTCTAGTCCCCAAAGGCTACAAGTGGGCGCCTCTCCATGATGTGGGCCTCCTGGCCGGCCTGTCTGCCTGGCTTTGGCTTGCAGCGGACAGTGCTGGGGAAACCGGGCTGCCTCCGCCCCCCGCTCCAGAGGGTCCTGCCAGGAACAGAGTGAGGAAACAGGGAGCAAGCGAAGAAGGTCCCCTCCCCGTGAGTCACCCGCCGGCAGCTGAGCCCCGACTTCCCCTGCAGGGCCCAGGGCCAGCCTGGAGCTCCTGCAATGCCCACCCGAGGCCACGGGGCTGAAGTGCCCCAGCTGCCCTCTGTGGGCTCTGGCTGCCTCAGGACCACCTCGCCCAAACAGCAGCAGGCCTCACCCCAGGCCCACCAGGTTCTGTCCCGCCTCCTCCAGGGCTCCGGGGCGCCGCTAGCCCCCATTCTCGGGCCCCACATCCTCTGGGGCCCAACGCCCATGTTAGCACAAGACTGAACTCTCAGGACAGAGAGAAGCAGGGAATCACCTCCCTGGCACCTGATCCTCCCCCCCGCTCCCCACCCCAAGCTCGGCTCCAGACGGGGGGGGGGGGGCTCCAGACGGGGGCTCCAGACGGGGACTACAGGCGAGGCCCTCTTGACAGCCCCCTCCAGGGCCGGGGCAGCAAGCAGGAGGCCCGTGCAGCTGGAGGCAAAGGCAGAGGCACTGGCCGGGCCAGGGACACAGCCAAGGCCACATGGCTGTGCAGCCTGTACCCCTCGGGAACGCACCTTCCTAGCACAGCTGGCAGCTAGACCAGGCGTGCTAACCTTGCTCCCAACGCTCAAAGGGGAGCTTCTGCCTCTCTCTGCCCCTCTCTCTCTCTCTCTCTCTCTCTCTCTCTCTCGCCAGGCCAGGAGCGGTGAGGGCAGGGCTGTTGGCGCTCACCCCAGGGCCTGCTCCCCACCATGTGACACCATGTGCGTCAGCGGTCTCTCCGGAGGGCTTCCCAGGCCCCCCCGCCATGCTCACAACCACAGGTGAAGCAGGCTCTCATACCCATTTGGCAGATGAGAAGCCTGAGGCCCAGGGAGAAAAAAGAAAGCCACAGCTAAGGAGAAGCAGAGGGAAGGTGCTCTGACCTGGGCCCCCAGGCTGTTCCCTTAAGCACATGGAGTGAGCGACAGAGACAAAAGCCAGGGGTCCTCAAGGGGGCTACTCAGCCGGGGCCTGCAGGGTACAGGATGGGGGTTCTAAGGGGCCCAGGTGAGCCAGGAAGGGGCATCAAGGGCTCAGCCGGGCCCTCTGGAGACCCCCACACAAGCTCCTTCCTGCCACCCAGCCTCTGACATCAACCAGATGTGCCAAGGGCCTGCAGCAGGGACGGGTTCTCATTGCTCGCCTGCGCCAGACCCTGGCCTGGCAGTGGGCCTTTCAGCAGGTGTCCACAGTACAACTCTCCGGGCCTCAGTGTCCCTATCTGAAACATGGGCTTGACACCCCTTATATCAGCTGTGCTGGGCACAGGGGAGGGCACTCAGGTAAGCCCAGGAGCTCAAGGGAGGCCAGCATTCCTGGCAGGATGGCTCTGGGGCACAGGCGGCCCCCCTACCCCGCTCTGCTCCCCCCTCCAGGGGAGGGCCTGGGGCAGTGGGTGGGCAGGCCAAGCAAGGGGGCCAGCTGAGGCTCCTCCATTCGTCACCCACCCTAGCTAATCCACCTCCAACTGCCCTCCTCCCCTCCCCCTGCCTCTTCTACCAGGACTGTGGGGACTCAGGTTACAACCGCCTTGGGGCCTCCCCTCTCTCCCTAAGGTTCGGGAGGGATGGGAAGACAGCACCCGCCTCCAAGGGTGGCCCCTCGGCCTCACAGGATCCCAGCCCTCAAGCTAAGCCCAGAGAATCCTCACAGCGCTGCCTTCTCCGTCAGGTGCCCGGTGCAGCTGGGGCCCCCGAACCCCGCCCCCACCTAGACTCCTAGCTTGGGTGGGCATGCCTCCCGGAGTGTCTGCAGGGGTTGGAACCCCATCTCCTCAAGGAGACTGAAGACGACAGACCAGCACCTGTGGGGCAGAGATGCTGCCCAGGGTTTGCATGTGTGCTCGCACCCCCAATTAAAAATACCACTGTTTGCCCCCACACACACACCTTAAGGGTCCCATCATGTCCCTAGATCCCCGGCTTCAACCCTCTGCTACAAGCAGTGAGAGCCTCCAGGGTCGGGCTCCAAACTCCAGGAAGCCCGACCCTCCCGCCGTCATGCCAGTGGCGTGCGCGCCGGCAGGTTCCAGCCTGTCCCGGGGAGAGGCAGAGCGGCCCGCCCCTTCCCCACCGGCAGCCGCGGTGGAAGCCAAGACCCGCCCTCGCCGGGATCCCGGGACTCGGGGCGGCCAGGGTACGGCACCAGCCCCCCTCCCGCCCTGCCACCGCCGCCCGGGGACGCTGCGTCCCGCCCTCACCGCGGGACGCGCACTACTCCGGCCGAGCCTGAAAGGCCGAGCTGGGGTCCCCCCGGTTTCCCGAAATGCGGAACCAGCGCGTCGGGACGGGGCGCGCGGGCTTCGGTCCGTACCTGGGCGCTCCCCGCCAAGTCCGTCCCCGGCGCCCGCGTCCCCGCGACGGCGTCCCCGCCACCCCGCCCGCCCGGCGGCGACCCAGCCCCGGCCGGCGCTCACCTGGATGGTCTGGTTGGGGTCCCCGCCCGCCACGGGGCCGCCCACCAGCTTGCAGTAGAGGTCCTCGGTGGGGCGCGGGGCGCCGCGCGCCGGGGCCTCCTCGCCGCAGGTGGCCGAGGCGGTGATGCGGGCGCCCTCCGCCAGGTTGAAGTAGGGCGGGTGCAGGCTGAAGCCGCCGTCCGCCGGCTCCCGCGCCCGCGCTGCCCCCAGCAGCGCCAGGCCGACCAGGAGCAGCGGCCCGGGGCCCCGCGACCCCGCCGCGCGCCGTGCGCTCCCCGCGCGGAGCCGCGCGCCCAGCTTCGCCATCTTCCAGCTCCGGGGACCGCGGCGCCGCGGGAGCCCAGGGAGTGCGGCGGTGGCCGGCCGGCTCGCCCCGCCTGCGGACGTCAGGCCCCGCCCCGGCCCGCCCGGGCGCCCGAGCCCCGCGCCCCGGGGAGGGGACGGGGAGGGGCGGGGAGGGGGAGGGGCGGCCGGGGGCCTTAACCCTTCGAACCCCGGCCCGGCCGGCCTCCCCAGAAGGGGCACCTGCTGGCCCCGGGCCAGGCCGTGGGAGCGCAGCCTGACCGCGACCTCCCCCGCGCCCCACAAGGCCTGGCTCCCGGTCCCGAGCGGCGTCCCCGGGTCCCCGGCGCCAGGCCCGCTCTTCCCAGCCTGGCGGCTCCGCTCTTTGTTTCCCTAACTTTGGGCACCTCTTGGAGGCCGAGCGCCCCCGGCGGCCCGGGGACAGGCGCTTCGGCGAAAGCTTGCGCAGCGGCCCGCCCGGGCCCTCTGCCACACCATGGGCCCAGCCCGTTGCCACCTCCATCCCAGAAGCGACTCCGTGTCCAGAGTGACTGCCCCACTGGAGCCCGACGCTTGGTTCCCCAGGACTCCACGGGGTGACCTCCGCAGACCCTGTGCAGCCTCACTCCTCTCTTCGGTGTTTGGCTTTTCTCCCCTTTTACCGCCCTCCCCCATATCTGCCTCTTTCTGCGGGCGGAGAAGGTGAGCCCTTGCCACCCACAAGTGGCTGTGGGTGGGGGCCCTAGAGGGAGTCCAAATCACAGGGGGATAGAAAGACCCAGATTGGGGACCCCATGGGTCCCTGGGGCAGGCAGGTCAGATTCAACCCTGCCACTCCCACCTGTACTTGGCTCTTCAATATTCTGAAATAGGGAAATGGAGCAAGAGGCACAGGACACAGATGCCCAGTGTGGGGCCCCTGTGGCAAAGGGACGATGCTCAGGACCCCGAGGGTGCCGGGAAGATGGGCTGCAAAGGACTTCTACTGAGCACGTGCTGTTAGAGTCACCGGGAGCTCGGCCTTGTGCCTGGAGGTGCCTGTGCTTTGGAGGACCGGGACTCCACCATCTTCTGCCAGCCAAGCCCTCCCAGCTCAGGGCCGCTCCCCCTGCTGGTACAGCCCCCCCCCCCCCCCCCCCGTCGCTGGAGGGTGCTTGGGAAATGACACAGGACCCAGAGGCCAGGGCTTAGGGTTGTGTCCCAGCTGTTTCTGCATTTTGGTGGCTGTGACCACTGGGGCTCCTCCTCCTCCCCTCCAGCTCCTGGCCCCAGTCAGCCTCACGGGGAGGCCTGGGGGGTGGGGGGGCTGGTGCGCAGCTGCTGGTCTGGCAGCTTCCCCCCATTCTCTGAGCCAGGCCAGCTGGGTGCATATGTCCCACGTGGGGCCCCCTGGACAGTCCTGGGTGGTGGGTAGAATGAGTGTCTGGGGTGGTGGCCAGCTGGTCCCGGTGGGGGTCCTGCGGCAACAGCTGCCCCAGAAGGGTGCTTTACCATTCACATCCTTCTGGGTGTCCCTGGCCGCCACCAAATCCTGTATCTCAAGGGAGTTGAGTGGCCCTTTCTCCTCGGAGTTGGGACATAGCAGTGAGGATAACCCTCCCTCCTCCCCTCTAGTCTTCCATGATTTTGTAACTTCTCTTTTAGTTCTTCCACCTGGGGGAGGGCAAAAAGAGGCAGCTGCCTTTGTAGGAGAAGTTTCGAGTTGGGGAGGAGCTGGCCCAGAGGGTGGGCGGGAGACCTGGAATACTCTGGAATCCCCAAGCAGACAAGCCAGCTCAAGAGCTAATTCATGACCCCTTGCAAGAGACAGACAGACGGAGAGCCACCTCCAGGCAGTAGCAGGGCTTCCAGATGGGAATTTGACCTGCCCCCACCCCATCCTCCCTACTGCCCAGAGATCACCTCATTGTGCACATCACTGCACCGTGCTCTGGGCCCTGGCGCCCCTTTGATAGCTGGGGGTCCTGGTGGTCTGAGGTCTGGAGGCTGGGGACCCTCCCACTCTCCACCCTCCTCTCAGGTCATCCCTGGGTGGGGGGCAGCCGGCAGAGGCCGGTGGGAGCCCTTCGAGCCCCCTAGCAGCCAGGCCTCTGCCCTCTGAGGGCGTAGAGCTGGCCAGGGGAGGAGGGGCGGCCCGAGAACGTGCCCAGTCAGCCAGGGCCCCTGGTGCAGGAAGGGTTAATCCTGAGCAACTGGGGGGGGACCGAAGTGGGCAGGAGAATGTGCCTACCCTGTGCCCATGCCAGCTGCTGTGCCCAGGGAGGGGGCAGCAGGGAGGACGAAGATGCTGTCCCAGTCAGGCTGCACACTGGCCTCTTGGAGGGGCCCTCTACGGGCAGGCGGGCAGGGCAGGGGAGGGCGGGGCCCTCTCTGCCCACCTCTACCCTCGCCTCCCATGTCACATTTCCAGCAAGTCACCCCCAAATGACCCACTGATGGCTCCCGACTTCCTCTGACTCCCAGGCCAGCCTCCCCTTCTTACAAGTGGGGAAACCGAGGCCGAAAGCTCCAGGACTGTCAGGAGGGCAAGTTAGCAAGGAGGACGGTCAGCCATGCGTTTTCTCCCCTGACACTTAACTGGGTACCTTTTGGACACTGGTCCCTGATGAAGGGTCCCCCAGCCCTGCCGGCAACCAGGCAGCCCAGCGTTCTGTCCTTGGCTCTGGGTGGGGGTGGGGTGGAGGTGAGGGCGCAGATTCTCGAAGGCAGGAGCGCCAGCGGGGAGGGGCTCAGAAGCAGCCTGTCTTCCTCCTCCTACCGGACGCTGGCCACCACCAGATGGGAGGCCCCAGACCGGAGCCCCTCCCCACCCAGCCTCAGGGTAAATGGGACCAGTGGGAGGTTGGAGACAGGTGGGGGAGGGGGGAGAGGTACTCCGGGGCCCCGGCCCACTCGCCCTCACCCCGGAGCCAGATGAGCTTGGCCTCAGGACGACCCCCTCACCTGAGCCCCTACGCCGCTCCCCACTCGGCGGAGGCATCCTCAGGAGCCCCCCAGTCAGGGCCATCGCCAGGGCAGATGGGAGGGGGGCAGGGCACCCGCACGTCTGGCGGCCTGGGCCGGAACCTCGGGAAGCCAGCCCGACTGGAAAGCGGGGGCACGCGGTGTCCACTCGCTCCGCACGCATCGTCGCCGTCCCCGTCGGTAACGGACGACTGGGCCCAACCCACTGTCCCCAGAGTCCAGCTCTCCCCCGGCCCTGCGCTCTGGGGAGAAGCTGTGCAGTCAGTCGGCCAGCCGGGGTGGGGTCCCTGCAGAGCTGTGAGGAGGAGGAGGCCCTGCGGTTCCCGCGGCCGCCCGCCCGCCCGCCGAGCGAGGGCACAGGGCTCCGCGCCGCCCCGGGGAAGCCCGTCTCTGCAGGAAGAGGGCTTGCCCGGTAGCTCGCTCTGTGCTCTGGGATATCTGAGGGCTGCTCTGATGCCCTTCCAGGGAACCCAGCCGGTGAGAACATGTACCCCAGCCACGGGCAGGGGGGCCGGGGGCAGGCACCAAGCTGAGTCTGGTGGCCACTGTCAGCCACGGCGGAACCCGGTCCTGTGGGAGGGAGACACAGACCAGCTGGGCGCCCTGAAGACTTGCCGCTGGGAGAAGGCCTCATCCGGAGGTCATCAACCCGGCAGGACCGAGGGAGATCCTGGTCCCCTCTTGGCCATTGCTCAGCCCCCAGCCTTCCCGTGGCCTTCCGCGGGTACAGCCCACCATGGGACAGGCCCAGAGCTTAGGAGCTGGGCGGGGGAGGGGGGGTGCTGAAGGCCAGTGGGCAGAGGACAGGCCTCCAGGAATGGGGGCCGGGGCCCGAGAGCTGGAAGGAGGCCCAGAGTAGCAGCTGGGCTCCTCCCTTAGGCTAGAAGCGCCCCTTACCTCCTTTGCCACCACCCGTGCCCACCCCCCCCCCGCCCGCGCCAAGGACTGTTGCCCTCAGAAGGATGGGGCCAGGTGAGAGCTCCAGCATTCCTTCACGAGGAGGGGGCCCAGAGGCAGGCCCCTTGTTGCTCTGGAAGGAGGGCTACTTTTTCCTCCCTGCCTACAGCCCTGGCTGGCCATCACGGGGCTCTCCCTGGCTTCAAGGGCATGTGGTTCTCGGAAACTCACAGTCTGCCAGGCTCAGAGTTGACCCCCATCAGGAACGGATGGTTTTGACCCATAAGCTGTCCAGCCAAGGTCCCTACTCTGGGAGCCTTCTGACCCCAGAGCCCCAGGAGTTTCCCTGTCTGCCTGCTCTGTGCCCAGCCCCCAGGCTGCGCTCCACGGGGTCCCCACTGCAGGCCTGACCTGTGGGCATCCTGATGGTGGGAGGAGGACTTGCCCACGGGACGGAGCATAGACAGGCTTAGGTGTGGCCAGGGGCCACGTCTCCCCAATCCTGGGCTCTCCCAGGAGGGTTCCCAAAGCTCCTTTCCCCAGCTGGGCTTGCCTTCCTCCCACTTGGTGCCTTGGACAGGTGGGCTGGCCTATAAAAGCACGTGACCCCAGGGTGCTCGGGAGTACAGGGCTGCAGGACTCCAAGGATGCCACGAGAGTGGCACGAATGTGCGGGGACCCTGAACCAGGGCTCATAATCTGGGGTCCAGCCTGGATGCCCCCCTACTGCAGCCTCCAGGGCTTCAGATGAGTGGGGGGGGGACCCCTTCCCCGAATGACTTCGAGCGACCTGGCTTTGTGAGTGCAGGCTGAGCCGGAAGGAGCCGGAGAGCTCAGCGCTGTCCAAGGCTGCTTTTCTGGGCTGGAGCAGCTGCAGGTGGACCCCCGCGGCGCCCCGGCTCCACCCAGCCCAGCCCGCACGGCGCTTCCACTCGGCTCAGGATAAGAGCCAGACCCCTCACCGCAGCCCGCCGGGCCCAGTGGAGCAGGTGCCCCTCCGTCCAGTCGGCCTTGCTGAAGCGTGTCCTGCTCCCCTCCCCTCTCAGGGGACCTTGGCCTTATCACCTCCACCTGGAACACAAGAGCGCCCCTGCTCTTTGTCCAGCCTCTCCCTCCCTTCCTGCCTGGGGTCTGGACCCTCCAGGAACCGCCCCCAGAGTCAGAGGGGCGTTGATTCCTCGTCTGACTTCTTGGACTTACTCATTCTGTTAAGTTAAATCTCAGCTGTGTCCTGCCTCGTTGGCTGAGCGGTGGCTCCGGGCCTGGCCCCTGCACGGAGGACCGGCCTCTCGGGTTCGCATCCCCCGGGCCAGCCAGGCTGTGGAGGGCCCGGCGACTTGGGGAGCGATTCTGAGGAAGACTAAGGTTCCCAGGAAGAACCCCTCATTGCTCTGCACCAATGACCCCATTCCTGTCCCCATCCTGCACCCCGTCCAAGGCCGGGGACTACGAGCCAGAAGCGGCCCCTGCGAGGGCATGTC
Organism: Martes martes; assembly: GCF_963455335.1. Lineage (NCBI taxonomy): Eukaryota > Metazoa > Chordata > Mammalia > Carnivora > Mustelidae > Martes > Martes martes. Next base: position 1,432,499 of record NC_137896.1, on the reverse strand, counting down.
TGGAGAGTGGCACCCTCGTCCGCCTCCACCAGAAGCCCCTCCCTGGGCCTCGGGGAGAAGCTCCAGCAACAAGCCTCAGGCCCCAGCCTGGAGGGGGTTGGGGGGAGGGATGGGCAGGGCAGAGACCCCGCTCCTCCAGCATCCGTGCGTCTGCGAGAGCAAAGGAAGGTCCTCGTCCACAATGAAGCTGCTCTCAGACCCCCCGCCCCACACACCTTTCTTGAGGGGGCCCCTCCTGGCGCTGGCTGAGGTGTGAGACAGACTCCACCACCTCCCTTTGTCATACCTCAGAGTGGGCAGCCCCGGGGCCATGGGGAACAGGTGAGTGGCTGGGGGGGGGGGCTGAGCACAGAGGGGAGCCTGTCCGGTGGGGCCCCAGGCCGGCGGCCCCTGCTGTCCTCCCGTACACACAGGATCGGGTGCCAGCACGCCCCTTCCCCGCCTCCATCCTTGGGCACCTGGCCAAGCTCGGGCTCCCACGGGGGGCGGGCAGGGCTGAGGGCTCCGCAGCTTCTCCGGGAGGTGCCCGCAGACGGCCTTATATGGCCAGGAGTCCTCGGCGCAGGAGGAATCTGATCCCCCGGGAAGGGCAGGGCGGGGGCTGCCAGGAGCCGACCGCCGAGTGCCTCCAGCAGCGCCCAGACCCCAGCCTCCAGGGCCCACCGTCCGTAGAAAGGAGCCAGATTAGCCTGGACCCCCTTGCCAGCTTTGGGACCTCTGGTTGGGGGTCCTGTGATGAAGGGGGTCTGACTGCAGCTCCCCACGGCCTCTGGTCCTGGCGGCACGAGCTGACTCCCCTGAGTCCTGCTGGGTCTGCTGCCAGGGATGGGGGGCGATGCAGATCAGCCAGCACCCCCCCGCCCAGGCATCGCATGAGCCACACCAGTGCCCAGCAGGTGCCGTCCCCTCCCTTCCCTGCAGCCCTGCTCTGGGCCAGACCAGCCCGGCAGACAGCCCCCACCAGGTCTCCTCCCCGGCCTGGGCTGGACTGGCCTGGACCCAGGGCCTCCCTCACCATCCCCTGCCTTTTCTGCGGGACCCTCTGTCTTCTCTGACTCTCCCTCTCGGGGTTGTCCTGCTCTCAGGCTGCTGTCTCTGCTCCTCTCCTTCCTGCCCGACGCCCTAGCTCTTCCCCGCTCAGCCTCTCGGGCAGCCCTGGGGCACCCCCGGCCCCATGTCTGGCCTCAGAGGGGTGACAGGGCCACCTCTGCCATGAAGCTGTGGTCACAGGGTTCCAGCGGCGCTCGTGGGCTGGGCCGGGGAGCAGGGTGACTGGCAAGGACCTGGGTCCCCTAAGCCCTGAGCTGACAGACCCTCTCCCCGGCTCTGAGCCGCACCACACAGCCCCAGGACACCACAAGTGGAGGCGATGTCCACCTTGTCCAAGGGGCAAGAAGGTGCCATCTTCCTGCCCCCCATGTGCTTGCCCACCCGTAGTCTACCCACCAGCACCCCCAGGCTACCATCCAGGGAGGCCTGGGCCACGGGCAGAGGGAGACAAGTGCTAATGGCCCCCACTATGTGTTTGGGTGTGGCCCTTCGCCGGGCCAGCTGTGCAAGGCAGGGACTCTCGCCTCCCCCATGGTCCAGGGGAGCAGAGTGAGGTGGGGACCCACAGTGACTGTACTTTGGGGCTGGGCCGGACCACCCTCTGTGCCTCCCCCAAATCGCTTTCTCAGCCAGGTTTCCTGAGAACCCTGTGGGAGTCCCTGGGCCCCCCACGTGCCTGCACCTTACAAGCAGCCTCTCAGCTGCTGGGAATCACTGTTCCATTTCCCAGAAGGGAAACTGAGGCTTGGGGGAGGAAGGGATCCAGGAAGGGGCCAGGGAGGCACACACCTCGGTGTGGACAGCCGTCCGTCTGGGACGTGCTCTGAAGGGGACGCAGCCCGAGGCTGGCTGGGGACCTGTGTGTTGGGGGGAGGCCCCGGGCAGCCCCTGCCCCGTCTCTCCTGTTGCGGTTCAGACTGGACAGGCTGGAGTCTGAGTCATTTCCCTGGGGAGCCCTGGCCTGGACGCCATCCGGGGGCTGAGATCCATCTGCCCCGCTGCCCCCTCTGAGAAACAGGGTCCCCCCGCTGCCTGCCTCGGCTGAGAGGCTGCACCACGTCCCCCCGCACTCCAGCCTCACAACGCCCCCTCCACGGCGCTGCTGTGATGATGGGTGGCTCCTGCCACCAGGAAGGCCTCCCTCCCCCGCTCCCCGTGCACCCCAGACCACGGTCATGCCCCCAGACCACGGCCGCGCCCCCAGACCCTGTCTGTGGCATAGTCTTCCTTTGTTCACTCAGCTGCTGAAATTCATGACCTCATTTCATTGTCTTGTGATTTATCTTGTGTCCGGAGCCCCACGCGGAGCAGGAGCCAGACCCCGGGCCGCTGCTTTCCCCTGGCCTGGCGGCCACGTGCTGGAAAGGCCGATGGGGTCCCGGCACCGCCAGAGCGGCCCGGGGTCCGCGGCAGTGTCCTTGCTGTGCAGCCACAGCCCCTCGTGGCCTCCTTGCAGACGAAGTCCCGCGCCACCGGGGGACCCAGCCCTTCGGCTGTGGGGACGTCAGCGGGAGAGCTGGAGGCACGTGTCCGCAAGTGCCGTGGGTCCGTGCGCGGGCGAGCAGGGGAGGCGGTGAGGCCAGTGCACCGGGGGAAGCTGGTCAGCCTGGAAAGCACCGAGGCCCATCGGCCGCTGCAGCGTGGATGCGTCCTGGGACACGGGCTCTTCGAGGAGGCCGCCCAGGGACCAGGGGAGGGCTTGTGGCACGGCTCGGCCGCTGGCCTTTCCCATCGTGGAGGCTGGGTGGGCATCCCGGAGGCACCGCGTAGGCAGGGATGGGTGCCCGTCAGGCCTCAGGTAGAGATGGCGGTGGCAGAGACACGTCAGGGTGCACGTGGACCGACCCCCACATGTGGTCTGCCCATGCACACCAGCTGGTCCCAGCTTCTGGTGAGACGTGGGCCTGTGTTTAGGGCTGTGGTGAACCCCCAACCCTCAAGAGCGGACTGACTCAGCCTGAGCGTGAGATGCCACTGGGTCATGTCTGCGGAGACACTGAGTCATGCGTCCCCCCGCCCCGTCCCCACTGAGTGCCCCGCGGGTCTCACCGTGCAGGCCCTGGTCACTGTGCAGGGGGCCTGCCGCTGGCGGCCCAAAGGCTGGACTGTGAAATGATCCCTGAGCTCCCAGCCTCACCCTTGCACGTCCCCCAGCAGGCCTGAGCCGGGGCGGGGGGCAGACAGGGCGCTCCCCTAGGGTCACCGGTGCTCCAGATGCAGCGACCTGTGACCCGGTCCATCTAGTGTCACCCTGACTCATATAAGGAGAGCTCGTGAACACCAGACTGGCGGGGGAGGCACGGAGGCGCCCACTGGGACAGGGCCTGCAGCCTCCAGCTCCGGCCCTGCTGGTGGGGCAGAGAGGGGTGGGCTGCCGAGAGCCGCTCCGGGATCACCTGGGTCGGTCCCCCCAGCTGAGGAGTGGCTGGGCTCCGCTCCAGGCCTCTGTCTGCCTCAGGCTCCAACATTTACAAACATGTGTCTTGTGGCTCCTCTGGGGGAGTGTAAACACGGGAGACTCGCTGGCTCCCGCCAGGCCGCTGGGGCCATCAGGAGTCCAGTCTCCTTCTGGAAAGCGTTCTGGGCCCCACGCCTGGTCTCACCTGGGCCTCCTCTCGGAACCTGCCAGGAGCAGTGGGGGACGGCGCAGGCTGGGAGCCTGGGCTGGCCCGTGTGCCCCGAGGTCAGGGGCGTGGCCTGCCTGGACTCCTGTGTAAATGGGGCTGATTGTGTTTTCCTGCTTCACTGTTGTCACTAAAATCCCATTTTACAGAGGGGGGCACTGGCCATCGGAGAGGCCGTGTGTGACCTGGCCCGTTGCGGCTCTGGTCCCACTGAGCACACCGGGCAGTTAAGTCCTGACCTGATCTGCAAGGTGCTCCTTCCCCACCCGGACGGCTTGCCGGTCAGGTCGTGTGTCCACAGGCTCGCCAGCCAAGGCCCACCTGAGTCCTGGCAAGGAGGCCGAGGCCCCAGGGAGCTGGGAGGGCAGGGCCTGCGCCTCTCTCCGGCTCGCTCCGCTGGGCCTGCCGTCTCCACCAGGAATGCACCCAGCCGGTCTCCTGCCCACCCCGGGGAGGAATGTGTCTGAGGCGGCAGGGAGCCGAGAAGCCTTCTGGAATTCCCCGGGCCTGCACCTCGCCCTGCCCCCAGCCCAGCGTGCCTGTGGCTCAGTCCTCCCCCGTCCTCCCTGCCAGGGCGCCGGGAGGACTCTCGGGGCTGGTTGCTGCCTGGTGATGTCCCTTCCTCAGAGAGGCCTTCCCTGACCACCCTTCAAAACCCCAGACCAGGCGTTCTGGGTTCGACGCCTCCCTGAGGGGTCGTCCTGGGCACTGGGCTATGGAGCGGTGCCCCTGACCTCCACCCACTAGTGGCCAGTGAGCGCCTCTCTTCCCCCAGCCATGAGGACCTTGGCATGGTTCCTGGGGGAATCACCCCCAGGTGAGAGCCGCTGTCTTGGGCCTCTTCCTCGGGTCAGGAGCTCCCTGGGGTGGGGACCATGTGTCCTGCAAACTGCAGGGCCCAGTGCCCGGCCGCGCCCGGGAGCACCGCCCCACCGCCTTCCCATAGCTACTTGCACAAGGTCATGGCCAGTGAGGGGCGGTGCTGGACTCCCCAGAAATTCAGGAGCCCAGAGCGCCTGCAGAGCTGGACTGGGGGAAGGGGGCAAAGCTGCCCGGAGCCGAGAGGAGCTGGGGGCCCGCCGCAGGAGAGCCCGCCGCAGGAGACAAGCCTGGGCCAGGCCCACGTACCTGGGATAGGAATTTGGATCCGTCACTTTCCACCCTGGCTTTTGAGGCCAAACACACCTTTGCCTCTGGGCGTGTTTCAGCAGCAGTTGACATGCCCAGCTGGCAGCGGGGCTGGACCCAGGGAGGAGGCCCTGTTAGCGCCTGCGGCTGGGGACCCGGACCACCTACCTGTGTAGTCCATCCCAGGCCCACAGTGGGCGTCACTGGGGTGCAAGCCTGCGGGTGCCCCTGCTAAGACCTCCAGGTTCACGCCCCTCTCCAGCACAGAGGCCGTGGGTCCCGGCGGCGTTTACCTCACCCCCTCCCCGCCACACCCCAGCTATGTGACTCTGGAGGGAGGGGACCTCCTCGCATTTGGCCTCTATTTCCCACTCCGTGAAATGGGCTCACAACTGTCCTCCTCTCGGGGTGGCCACAGGGCCTCTGTGGGGCCTTGACCGGTGCTAGGCCGGTGGTCTGGACCCTCCCCAGGAGGCGGCCCCTCTCAGGCTGCAGTTCACAGGCGCTGGAAAGGCCAGGCGGGGAGCTCCCTCCACACGGCTGCCCGGCCGGACACTGCGGACGCCACTGCCGTGGAGCCCGGTGCCGGTGGCTCCCTGCAGACGCGCCCGTTGCCCGAGCCTGCCCTGCTGCAGGGTCACCTCCCAGACAGGTGGGCAGGCAGGGAGCCCCCAACCCGTTTCCAACGGGGGGAACAGCAGCAGAAAGGTGGGTGAAGGGTGCCCCATGTCTCCTTGAGTCGGAGCCCCCCAAGGTGTGACGCGGCGCCAGCCTTCCTTCCCTCCCCGCCCCTTCCTGGGGAACCGGCCTCCACCCACGGAGCTGGGAGAACGGCTGCGACCTCCTGCGGGGGAAACAGAGACTCAGAAGGGAGAAGGGCCAGGAGCAGCGGCTGGTGCTGGAACACAGGCCGTCCCCAGGTCCCGCAGGGCCTCGTCCTCGTTACTGTGCTGCCTTCCCTGGAGACAGGCGCGCCTGCACTGGGGCTCCGTCCGTGCCTGGGGTCACAAGTCAGCGTGGGCTCAGACCCCGGCCCCTGCCCCGGCGGGCTCGGCTGCCTGAGCTCCGCAGCGTTCTCTACGGAACCTGAAAGCCCGCGCGGTCGGGCGGGAACACGTGGGCTTCCGGCCAGCCTGGCAAACCCTCCATGTGCGCTGTGACCAGCCAGCTGGACGCTCTGTGTGCTTGCGACGGAAGCGCCTCCTTTCCTGTCACCTGGCTTAGTCCTCTGTTCCCAGCCCCATGGGAGCGGTGGGGCCAGAAGATGGGACAGTCTTGGGTGACTCCGAGCTCAGTGTCCCCCACACTGGCGGCTGCCCCGCATCAGCTGGCCCTCCGGGGTGCCTCCAGCCACATCCTCGGAAGGGGCCAGCAGGAACCTCCTGGGAGTCTGGTGGGGAAGGGGGCTGGCCCACCAAGACCCTGCCCCAGGATGCACGGTCACCAGAAAGCTAAGCCTTAGGTGTGCACAGGTGCAAACACCCAGGGGCTGGAACGCTCCAGGCCTGTGTTTGTGCTGTTTTTGTTTTTTTTTTAGATTTTATTTATTTGACAGACAGAGATCACACGTAGGCAGAGAGGCAGGCAGAGAGAGAGGAGGAAGCAGGCTCCCAGCTGAGCAGAGAGCCCGATGCGGGACTCGATCCCAGGACCCTGAGATCATGACCTGAGCCGGAGGCAGAGGCTTGAACCCACGGAGACACCCAGGCGCCCCCGGTGTTTGTGCTTTTTACCACATGTGAGTTACATCTCAGTGAAAACAATCCAGAAGTAAAATAAAATGACAAAATACAGTAAGATATTGAGATAAAGTGAAATAAACTGACATATAAGTAAAAAATAGGGAAATAATAAAATAAATAAATAAAAAAATAGGGAAATAATAAAATAAAAGTGACAAAATGAGATCATAAAATCAAGCAGAATGGGGCACTGGCCCGGCCCTCCCAGGCTGCCTGGAGTACTGACTGTCTGAGTAAGGACGCCAGAGGCCCTGGGGCCTGGGACAGCAATGTGGACCGCACGGTGGGGCTGTGCGCCCGCCATGACCTCCTTTGAGCCTCATCGGGATCCGGGAGGGCCAGTGACTGCCCGTGTCTGAGATCAGAGGACAGGCCAGAGTCAGGCTGGGAGGCTGTGGCTGCAACGCCCGCTGGACTGCTCGGTTGGCGGGTCCCTAGCCTGCACACACCCGTCCCTACAGCTCCAGGGAAGGGGGCCAGGCCTTCTCGGGAGAGAATGGAGGGCAGGCTGGAGGGGCTGGCGGTTGGAGCTCCTGGCCAGGTCTGGTCGGCCCTGACCTGCCGCTCACCCTGGCCGCTGCTCCAGGCCCGGAAGGAGGGTTTCCTGGTTTGGGGCTGGTTCCCTTCCACACACAATGCATTTCACACTGGCCTGGCCCTGCCTGGCCCAGACACAGCTGCTGTGGGAGGAGGAGGCGGCGCTGCCCCACGCCGCGGGGCCTCGTTTACCTGTGTCTGTGGTGGCCTGCGAGGCGTGCCGGGGAAACGGGCAGCAGCTGGTGCACACGGACACCATCCGAATGCTGCTGGTCACCATCACCTGCCTGGAAAACCTGCATGTGGACCCGTGTGAGCCTGGGGTGGTTCCAGTACAGCCTCCTGTCACCTGCTCAGGATCCCAATCTAGTCCTACGACTTGGAGCCACAACGTAACGACAACAATAATGATGATGGTGGTGGTGGTGATGGTGATGGCGGTCGTGGTGGAGGTGGTGGTGACGACGGTGATGACGATGATGGTGACAACGGAGATGGTGGTGATGGTGGAAGTGATGATGGTGATTACGATGGTGGAGGTGGTGGTGATGATGGTGGTGATGGTGGTGATGACGGTGATGACGATGATGGTGACAACGGAGATGGTGGTGATGGTGATTACCATGGTGGAGGTGGTGGTGATGATGGTGGTGATGACGGTGATGACGATGATGGTGACAACGGAGATGGTGGTGATGGTGATTACCATGGTGGAGGTGGTGGTGATGATGGTGGTGATGGTGGTGAGGACGGTGGTGCAGGTGATGGTGCTGGTGGTCGTGCATGCTGGCGTGCTAGGACTTCCTGAGTGCCACACTCACTCTGAGCGCGGCATGTGTTAGTCCGTTGGATGCAGACACCCCCAGCCCGGCGGCTTTACTTCTGTCGCCCCCACTTCACAGCCGGGAGAGGGCAGCGAAGTAACTTGTCCAAGGTCACACAGTCAAGAGGCAGAGAAACGGTACATACTCAGCTTGTGAGCCTGATGTGGTATTGATGGTCGAGGTGACCCGGAGTGGGGGCAGGAACAGGCACACATTCTTGAGTAGACACAGGTGTGCTCAGGAACCCCGACCGGCACCACCTGCAAAACAGCTGCCACTCCTGGGAGCTGCCCTGGGTCTACCAAAGGGGCTGAGTCTGACAGTGTCTTCGGGTGTCAGGTCCTCCCCCCCCCCCCTTTGTACTTCCTGACCTCTGGCCCTTCCCCAACCTGGAAGACCCCACAGGAAGCTTAGTAAACAATTTACCCCATGGGCAAGAGGCCAGGGGTCTGAGGGAGGTGGCTCAGCCCCTTCAGCCAGCAGGGAAGTGGGCTGGGGACAGGTGAACCTCTGGTCTAGGGCCTCTCCCACAGCTGCTGGCCGTGCCAGGCACAGCTCTTGGACGCCCCACAGTGGCTGCTGGGGACAGTGCAGGTGCCACGAGGCCACCCCTAAGAGAGGCTCTTGATGTCTGCAGGCACCGCTCCTCTACAGGTGGCCCCGGGCCCTACTGGTGAGAGGCCTACCTGGCTCCCTTCAGGGACCACTTGCTCCGAGGGGGGACCTGGGACTTCAGACAGCAGGGTTTCTTAAGAGAAGGGCTCATCCAGATGTCATGGGCCATAGGGTAGGGGGCACAGAAGTTCCCCTTGAAGAACTTGGCCTTGGGACTCTGCCCTAGTGGAAAGGAGTGTGTACACCTGTTTGTGTCCTACAGTCTTACTTTTTTTTTTTAATTTTATTGTGTTAACAATAAACACGGGGTGCCCGGCTGGCTCAGCTGGTGGAGCGAGAGACTCTTGACCTTGGGGTTGTGGGTTTGAGTCCCATGTTGGGTGCAGAGACTACTTAAAAATAAAATCTTTAAAATAGATAAAACACAATTAACAAAAAACCTGCCGTGTTAACCGCTTACGGGTACCGCTCAGTGGTATGAAATACGTTAGTGACACACCACCACCACTGCTGTCCTCCAGGACTCTCCATTTTGCAGAACTGAAACTCTGTTCCCGTTAAACAACTTTCTGTTCCCCTTCCGCAGGCGCCGGCCTCCACCATTCTCCTCTCCAGTTCTGAGGACTCCAAGCACTTCCCGAAAGCGTGACTGAGCAGGATTTGCCTTCCCGCGACTGGCGTATTCCACTCCGTGTAATGTCCGCAAGGTTTCACTATATGCACGCGTCATAATTTTCTTCCCTTTTAAGGCAGAATAACACGCCCTCGTACATGCAGACCACGTCCGGTTCATCTGCTCACGCGCCAGTGGGCATATGGGTTACTCCTGACTACTGTGAGTGGCGCTGCCGCGAACGGGGTACAAACATCCCTTTGAGATCTCGCTTCTTCCGTGCGCACACTCAACAGTGGACCTGCTGATCATTTGGTTAATTCCTTTTGAGGAACCACTACGGTACCCCGTGACGGCTGCACACGATGTATTTCTACAAGCGGCAAGGGTTCCTGTTTCCCCACACCCACGCCAACATGTGTCTCTGCTGTTGTCCTCCTAACCGGAGTGAAGTGGAATCTCACTGGGGTCTCGGTCGGCGTCTCCCTCATTAGTGAGGTGGAGCGTTTTAAACGTGCTTCCTGGCTGTTCCTACATCTTCTTTGGAGAAATGTCTACTTTTGATTTGGGTCGCTTGCTTTTCTGCTGTTTTTGTTCTCTGTTCTGGATATTGATCCCTTATCAGACGTATAATTTGCAATATTTCCTCCCACTCTCTGGGTTGCCTTTTTTACTTTATTGATCTTGTTTTTTGATGTGCAAATTTTAAAAATTTTCAGGAAGGGCCATCTGTCTCGTTTTTGTCCATGCCTTTGGTCTATCAAAATCACCAAGTCCGATACCATGAAGCTTGTGTTCTACGTTTTCTTCTAAGAATCTTATAGTTTTGGGCCCTTGATCCACTTTAATTTTCTGTCGTGATGAGGGAGGGCTCAGCTTCATTCTTTTGCATGTGGATGTCCCGATTTCCCGTTTCACCGTTTGTTGAAAAGACATATCTTTGCCCCAGCGTGGTCTCGGCAGCCCGGTGGACGATCATCTGACCACACGCGCGGTGTATCCCCGCGCTCTCTATTGCGCCCAATGCTCCGAGGAGACCCTCCGCAGACCTGTCTCCCTTCCCGCATTCTGGCGCTCCAGCTGCCTCCGCCTCCCGCCTCCCAGCCACAGGATCTTGCCGTGACCAGGCCGAGCCGCGCTGACCCACGTGCAGAGGGGCCGGCTGTGTGAACCCCCGACCACGAGCAGGTCATGTCCGTGCACGCGTGGGGCGGCCTGCAGGCCCACGGAGCGACCGCCCAGCGGGAGCGGCCACAGCCGGGGCTCCGGGGAAGGGACAGCAGACGCCCTGCTTACGGGACCGCTGGCTCCCAGGCACGGCCAGCTCCGGCCACGCCCAGAAGAGAGGCTGCCGCGTCGCCAGAGTGAGGCTGGCAAACAGGGTGCGTGCGGCCGGGCTGGCCCGGCGGCGTGTTCTGGGCGCCCGCGGACAGCGACCTGGGTCAGGGAGGCGGTGCGGGAGCCGAGACGGGGCAGGGCGAGACCGGGCAGGGCGAGACCGGGCAGGGCGAGGCGGGCGCACGGACGACCCCCGCCCCCCAGCCGCTCAGCTCGGGCAGCCCCTGCGCGCGGAGGCCCGACGGGTCTGAGCCGAGAAATCCGCCGCGGAGGCGGGAGCCGAGGGGCCGCCACGCGCACTCCGGGGGCTGCGGGGCACCGGCCCGTCCGGGTCAGCGCTGCCCGGCCCCCAACCTCGGCGGCGCCCCTCCCTGCTCGGACCTCGGTTTCCGACCGAGGGGGGACGCCCGCACGCGCCGCAGAGGGGACCCGGCCCGAACCCCGCCGCTCCCGCCGCCGCCTGCCCACACGCCCTGGGGGTCCCAGCGCGCCGGGTCCGCGGCCACTTCCGCCGGCCCAGGCCCAGGACGGCGCTGCACGCCCCGCGTCGCCGCTCTTCCCCACCACCCGCCCGCGCCGGCCGCCCTCGCGAGCCCGCAGGCCGCCGCCCCGGGCACCCCCCGCTCCCCGCCCCGCCGCCCAGCACGGAGGTCCCGCCCCCGTCCGCCGGAAGCGGAAGTACGCCCGAAAGGCAGGCCGCGCGCGGCGCGTCGGGACCCGGAAGCACTCCCCGAGGCCCCGCCCCGCCTCCCAATACCGCTGCCGGGGGACGCCGCGCTTCCTTTCTGCGCTCGCGCTCGTGGTGCCGGCAGCAAGTGCGTCGCGCGGCCGGGCGGGAGGGGCGGGAGGGGCGGGAGGGGGCGCCGGCGAAGGGGGTGGGAGACCCGGGCCGCGGCGGGCGGGGGCCCCGGTGGGGAGGCGGGAGGCCCGGGCCGGGGGGGGGGCGGTGGGAGACCCGGGCCGCGGCGGGCGGGGAGGGGACACGGCCCGGCCTCACGGCGCCGCGGGGTCTCGCAGGCGCGCCCTCGCCATGCAGAACGACGCCGGCGAGTTCGTGGACCTGTACGTGCCGCGGAAATGGTGAGCGACCTCCGCCCCGACTCCCGCCGCCTCTACGGCTCCCCCCACCCCGCCCGCTCACCGCGCTCCCCCCGCCCCCCCGCAGCTCCGCCAGCAACCGCATCATCGGCGCCAAGGACCACGCGTCCATCCAGATGAACGTGGCCGAGGTGAGCCGGGCGGCCGAGGGCCGGTCCCTCCGGGGAAGACGCTCCCAGGGCGGCCCGCGGAGTCGGTCATCCCCGGGCCCCCGGTGTGGAGCCGGAGGCGCCTGGCAGTCTCCGTGACACCGGGTGACGATTTGCAGGTCGACAAGGTGACGGGCAGGTTCAACGGCCAGTTCAAGACCTACGCGATCTGCGGGGCCATTCGCAGGATGGTGAGTGTGTCCCTCCCGGCGCTGAGAACGGGGGGGGGGGGGGGGGTCCACGTGCTGGCCGCCGGGCCTTCCTGGGGGTGCGGCCGGGGGCCGGGAAAGGGCTACCCTGGCCCCTAGAGGACCCCCCCGCCCTGGCCGGGCGGTCAGAGGGGAGGCCCAGAGACAGTGAGCGGGCGCTCGGCCAGCTCTCGGGGGGCACTCTCGGGGGCAGAGGAGATAGCCGGCCCTGCTTTTCCCAGGGTGAGTCCGATGACTCCATCCTCCGACTGGCCAAGGCCGACGGCATCGTTTCCAAGTAAGTCAGAGGGCCTGCGTTTGGGCACAGAGGCCCTGGACCTTTCCAGAAAGAAGGCTTTAACACTGTCCTTTTGTCCTAGGAACTTCTGACCGGAGGAGATCACAGAAGCGGGGGGTTTGTCGTAAATAAACAGTGAAACCCACTTGTGTCACTCTGTTCTGTGACTGGTTGCGCTCCTCTGGGCGCCAGGGTCAGGGCGCGGTGTTGGACAGGAGGGGCCGCTCAGCCGAAAGGAGACAACCAGCCCACGGAGGACATTGCAAAACCACGTTTTACTTTGAACCAAACACATTACTATTCGCAAACACGTCACGACATGTGACTGGACAATGAGGTCAGAGAGTCCCGAGCGCACTTTCAGTCCACAACCACTACAAGTGCGGAGAGCGTCGCCCTCAGACACCTGTCTCGGGTTCAGGCTGAAGTCTGGCTTCAATACTGGCTTTGCTGTGGTGACCTCGGAGTCCCACACGAGAGCAGCTTTCCGCATGGGGGACACAAGGACACGCCAAGGGAGAAGTTACCGGTTGTACGTGAACACATAAACGGGTCACGTCTTTGCAGCTCTAAGGTTGCCTGGAAGTTCCCCAGGACACGTGCCCCCTTCTGAGGTGAAGCTGTGAACCAGGACGTACACTCGGGGTGGGTCCCTTGCAGCACTTGTGACCCGAAATATCCTTGAGACACTGGTGGCGGGACAGGTTGCTCTCCAGAGGGGAACCTCCACCTTCACCTTGGGTTCATAGGGGCTAAGGGGCGGCGCTGGAGAGGACAGGGAGGTACTCCACGATAAATGAGGTTGGGATGCGGACTTGGGCTTTGGCATTCATGCCGCAGTCTCCGCTGGTCCGGAGAGGAGGAAGGAACAGCCGGCCTGTGGGCGGACGTGGGTGCCCGAGTGCTGTGAGAACTGGGGTCTCCCTTTCGCAGAAGCACCAGTTCGAGTGAGGATGGGGTGGGGCTGTAGCCTGGGCCCTGTGACCGGTTCGTAGGACAGCAGTAGGGGAGCGGCTGAAGAGCCCCGCCAACGTGGTCATTGTTGACAGCAGCTGACCCAAGGCGGGAAGCTCCTTGGTTCTTCAGTGTTTGGTGGGGCAGCACGCGGGAGAACCAGGTCACAGAGTGCGGGAAGGACGCAGACCTGGGAAAGCAGAAAACGGGCCCTGGTGGGCATGAGGGGCACAGGCCTGTACACAGGTGACCGCCATTACCCCGTGGGCTCCCTTCATGACAGCTGGGCCTACTGCTCCTGCCTGCCTGGGAAGAAAGTGTATGAGCACTGACCCCCTTAGGGAGGTGGTGCCATGGAGTGCAGGGCCATGGGGGAGCCCATCTAACTGCTTGAGGATCAAGTGTGGTTTCAAGTCACAACTCAACAGATCTCGTGTAACCAATTTTTCTTCCCTTAAAAAGACCCATAGAACCAGATTGCAAGTAACAATAAATACACTGTTTTTCTCCGTCACAATATTGCTTAGGAAGATCAAGAGCCAAGAGCAAGCAACCCAGTCATCCTGAAGGTCCAGAGTGTCGTAGGCAAGCAGGGCTTCTGGGGGTGGGGTGAGGGTGCCCAGGGACAGGCCAGTGTCTGTGCCGAGGACCAGCGGGTTGTATGACACTCGGCCCCAGGATTTCACAGTGACACGATGCTCGGAAGAGTAGCAAATGAGAGAACCGGAGTCTGCTCGGGTTGGCTTAATCTAATGCCAGAGCTCCGCCTGTGGATGTGGGGGAGGCGGGCGGGCATCCGTGGAGGCGCTGCTGGGCGGGAGGGAGCCAGGCCGTCGGGGTGCGGGGGCGCATCTCCGCAGCCGAGCCCAACGCTTTATTACGTTAACTTCAGCAATTTCAGTGTGTTGGGGAGGTTGCGGGAACCCGATCTTCACTGGTGGTTCCTGGAAGACGCAAAGAAGGACGCCGCGGCACTGGGGTGGCCTTACGGGTAAGCCAAGGTCCCCGTGCAGCCCGCTCCCGGCACGTGGCAAAGAACACAAAACCTCCCATCTTGTTCCTGCGGACACGCTAACAGGCTCTCAGGAATACCACGGGCACAGTGTGCTTTGGAACAGAAACAGTGTCCCTGCAAGGCTGCGAGGGTGTGAAGACAGTGGCGTCAGTCACAGAGGGCAGGCGAGTCCCCGCCAGGCGGGTGCCCCAGCTGGGTGCCGAAGTGGGGCCCGGTGGGCGTGCGGTGCCTGCGGACACCTCCCGGGCCCACGCGGGCGCCGGCGCCGGGGCCGTGTGGGCAGCGGGGCCGGCCTTGACTAGAACTGCTGCGTGAGGCGTCGGTAATGAGGTAACACCTGGCTCTCGGGAAGGTAGAGCGCGAGTTCCAAGGCCACCAGCACCGTGAACTCGAAGCCAATTAGATCCCGTCTGTTGAATCGGAACCTTTCCTCCAGCTTCTGCATTGAAAGAGCGAGGTGGTTATGCGGGCCCGGCTCCGAGTCCCGCCCGGGGCGGCGGGTGCGGGCCCGGCTCCAGGTCCCCCGCGGGCAGCCCGGTCTGGGGGAGAGGCGTACTCACATCGATGAGCTGCTTCACCTCGCCCCTGCGCAGGTCGCTGCTGATCTTGGCGGCGAGCAGCACGCACGCGCCGGCGCACAGCTTGCGGTTCTGCTTGTTGAGTTTGCCCTGCAGGACCAGCTTCTCGAAGTACACGTACGCCAGGGACACGGTCACGGGCTCCAGGCTGCACTCCTCAGAAAGGGTCCGCATCTCCCGCTTCAAACTGCGGGTGACAGGGGGGCCCGGTGCTCAGGGGCCGAGGAAGCAGCCACCCTCTCCCAGCCCCGAGACGGCGTTTGGGGCGGCCGGAAAGCCCTGCTCCCTGCGGGCGGTGCGGCCCAGCACTCGGCCCGCAGCGTGGCGGGTGAGCTGGCTCATGTCGGGCCGTGGCACCCGTCCTCCCAGCTGTACTGGCTGGCCCACGCTGTGCTCCAGGGGACACTGGACAGAGGACACGGTCCCTGCTGTCCTGTGGCAGCAGGGAGGACAACGCGGGAGAAAACCACCCGCGGAAAGGCCCTGGGGTGCAGACGCGCTGAGGCAGCATCTGGACCTCAGTGAAGCCCTTAGGGGCGCCGCTGGGGAGGGGACGGTGGGACGCGGCGGGGCCGGAAGGACCCAGGGCAGGGCAGTGTGCCGCTTACTCGCCGTGAGGTCCTGGGCCAGCCTCGTCGGCCCTCGATCCCATCCATCACGGGGCTCAGTGCCCGCCGCCCGTGCTGTCCCGGGCATCAGGGAGGAGGGCTTGGAGGTGTGGGTACGAGAGGCCGCGAGGCAGCCTGGCCTGGGGGACTGGGGAGCTGCTGCTATCGGCCTGGACAGACGGCGGAGGCGGGAGGAGCTGGGGGGGCACACGTGGATTTGTCAAGCTCATGGGACCTGCCAGAAATGGGGGCAGGAGCCGGGAGCCCCCGCCTCAGCCCCCTCACCTCCGGATCTTGCTCAGGGTCAGTTTGATATGCGGGAACTTCTCTCGGAAGGTCTCGTTCATGTCCTTCTTGAGGTCAGAGGGCTTCACGTACTCTATCACCGTGGTCTGCAGAAGAGGCAGCACGGTGGGGAGCCCGCCCCGCGCAGGCCTAGGGGCCCACCTGCCTGAGGTCCTGGGGGGTGATTTCATGCTGGCCTGGGTCTGTGATGCCAACACGCGGTGGCTTTAGGCACCAACTCTGCCAAAGACGCGCCTCAGGACCGAGAGCACAGAGTGGGCAGCCCCGGGCCACCAGGGCGCGTGCTGAAGGCAGCAGTGACCCCAGAGCACCCCTCCAGCCTGCGGTGTACCCCCTCCTGTCCTGAAGTGCTGCTGCTGTCCTGGGGGTGGGGGGGCATGTCAACACCACCCTGGCAGCTTGCTGTCGGCCTGCCCCCGACCCCCGGGGCCGTGCGGGGTGGGCACGTGGTGGCGCCCACTGTACCATGTAAGACGCGAAGATGAGGACCCTCTTGTGCTTGCCGCAGGGCCACCGCGGGTCGTCCAGCAGGTTGGGGTTGTACTCCAGCACGTCCCCGGCGTCGCCGCCTGCAGGCAGAGGGCAGCCCTGAGCCACCACGAGCCCCCAGCTGGGGTCTGCGGTCTGGGAGGGGCTGCAGGCTGTGCTTCCCTGCCCCTGAGAGCTGGGTGGAAGGAAGGAGCGCTTGACAAGGAGGGGCCCCGGGCCCCCCGCACCCCCTGCCATCGCGGGACGTGGGATCTCTCCAGTGCCCGGTCAGACGAGCCTAGGCTGTCCGCTCTAGCGGGAGTCCCTGCTCCCGACCCTGCTCTGGAGCCTGGTGCCCTGTCTGCACTGGGACCCTGGTCGGCCACGTGCTCTCCCTTGCCCAGCTGGTGTGGCCGCCTGCCCTAAGCCCAGTTAGGGCACATGAGGCTACCTAGTTCCGTGCCAGCTGGCGCTGACTTGGCCGGGGCCGGTTTGTATCTTGAGCCTGGCAGAGCGCGGGGGACGCTGGGCCGGGGCTGGGGCGGCGGGCCGTGGCCGTCTGTCTTGTGCGTGACCAGCGCGTTGGTAGGGTACAAGAACTTGGCGTAAGACACCACCTGGAGAGACAAGGGTGTCAGGGCTCAGTCCCTATCGCCCCCGGGCCCCGGCCCCGGCCTGAGGCCAGAGGTCCAGCAAGCCGTCCCCTACGCCTGCTGCAGGAAGGCCCCGCACAACTGCCGCCCTTGCGTGGGTAAAGAAAGACCTACTGAGGGCGAGTGCTCCCAGGCAGGCCCGTGCTGGGTGCTGCGCCCCTGGGGTTAGTGTTCTCAGTAACAAGAACATTCCGGAATGCCACCCTTGCCATCCCGTGTGGGATCTGCAGCACAGGAACCTTCTCCCTCCCTCCGACCACCAGCACAGAGACGGCGCTGGGACACCCTCCCGACTCGGGTCGTTTTGGTCACGTGGCTGCTGAGCGAGGCTATGGGGCCCGGTTTCGGGCCATGGGGCTTTCTCCCACCCACGCCGCGCGTTGTAGAAGATTCGGGGGGCACAGCTCCATGTGTTGTTGCCTTGGTGAGTGCGAGATCCGCGCCCCCCAAACACCCGCCCCGCCCACGGCCCGCAGCCACACTTGCCTTCCCGTCTGCTCCCAGCTCAACGCCTTCCAACTCAAAGACCATCTCAGAAGACACGGAGATGCCGCCAGACGGGTGCCTCTGCTTCTGGTTGTCCACCCTCAGGTCACTGCAGTACACAGGATGGGAGACGGCTGCCGCCCTCCCTGCCCCTTCCCAGGCCCGCGCACTTCCTGTTCGAATACTCTAGAGGTCGGCAGTAATGGAGAGGCACTGACCTCTGCCCGAGGCCACCCACTTGGCCAGCTTGCCCAGGCCCGTCCCAGGGGAAGGGTTCCCCATCGCCATCCCCGCTCCGATGGCCATCTCCTTCCTCCCGGAGCGACGCACGGGACACAGCCGCCTGAACCACGCACGAGGACGCAGGGCAGCGACCCCACGAGCAGCGGCCCCACGAGCAGCGTCCCCCCACGTCTGCCGTAAGCAGCTCACACAGAGCAACGGTGCGGACGCACCCCTGCTAGGGAACCAGGGCCTGAAGGCCTTCAGAGCTCCCGAGGAGCTGTGCCAGGGCTGATGTCGAGCTCGGCGCCGCCCTGGGCCACTCACCTGAGCCGCAGGCCTTCTCCGTAGGGCAGGACCGAGAAGGCCGCACATAGGGACCGCTTGGCACAGATGAGCACGATCCTGCGGGGAGGTGCTGGTCAGAGCAGGTGGGAGGCGTTTCTGGGAGAAAACGCCTTCTCCTCTAGACTTGAGCGACACGAGCTGCTGGCTGGGACCACCACACACCTGGGCTCGCTGAAGCCCCCCAGCATGAGACCTGCCTTGGGCCTGCTTCTCGGCACTAGCATGAGCCCGTCACCCTGTGGGTCATGCTTGGGGGGGGGTCTGGGCCACTGCTAGGAGAATACAGAGCTCCCTGACCAGGGCCGCGGGGTGGACACTTGGCAGCATGGCCTCCAGCAGGAAGGGCAGTGGGCTCAGATGTCTCAGGGCGGGCGACAGGAATGCCTAGTGGCCCCCGGCAGTGCCAACAGACACAGGAGCCCCGAGGGCCGCTGCACCAGGCCCACACCCCGGTCTGGGGCAGCTGCATCCCAGTTTGTAGCTCAACCACCCACCGTGTTTCCCAAATAAAACCCAGCCCTCCTCTCTCGGCCACATTGCATCATCACGCCTGTCCTGTGTCCCTTCAACCTGGGCTACCAGAGAGGGGACAAGGCAGGTCCCCAGCCCCTGATTGGTGCGAGGGGGACACGGTGGGCAGCTCCAGGGCTGCAGGCGGGGGCCCAGGATTGGATGGCAGCCCTGGCCGTGGCACGTGGCACCTGCTGTTCCTGGTGTCATACTGCCTCATGTTCTTGATGAAGTGAGTCTTCTTCAAGCCTTTGTGTCTTGGGGATCCGGATATGTGCTTGGTTCTGCAAGGTAAAAACCAGATCACTCTTTCCTCCCTCGAGACCTCCTCTGGCCCCAGGTCTCAGACACCCTTACCTTTGAACCGAGGCACATCCCACAGCGTCTTCCAGGAACTCAAGAGAACAGCGCTGGGAGGCGACTCGCCTTCTGTAAGAAGACAGAGCAGGGCCTCAGCTAACACCTGGGAAGGGGCTGCTCTCAGACCCAGAGATGTGCTCTCAGGCTTCTCCCCGCCGAAGGGCAGCCCCAGCCATCGACTGGGTCAGGAGCCTGTCTGGGGTGATGTCTGAGCCTTGGGTAGGGCCACCCAAGGACCGGTTTGCCAGAAGAATCCAAGGGGGACCAGCACCCTGGTCTGCTGCCCGAGGCCTCCCGGAGCTCAGCCCAGCACTTTCCAGGCATCCTCTCTGGCCCAGGATTGGCAGGGCCGGCCACGCTCACCCACAGCAGGCTGAAGGAGCTGCACCCGGAGAGCTCACAGCCTCCCACCCCATTGTCAGGGAGCTCCTCAAGCCTGAAGGCTCAGAAGCCCCGTGTGGTTGCACTCTCGGGTCAAGATCACAAACCCTGCTTACCGGCACCCAGGCCACCCCTGCGGTCACCTGTCGACCTCCTTGTCCTCGTGGGGTGGACGTGCTCATCTCACCAGTAAGGGCTGCTCGTGACAAAGCTATGCAGATGGGCCCCAAGTCTGCACCCGTCCCCAATGAGAGGGCGGATCCCAGAGACCAAGGCTGTGCAGTCCACGAAATTAAGCAACACAGGCCGGCATATGCCAGACACCCCGCATGTCTAGAGTGAGAACTGAGCCCAGGCTCCTGGGGAGGGCAGCAGGGGAGGGACACACGGCCGAGGAAGGCACCTCGGGGAGCTGCAGCCTGCCCAGAAGCAACGCTGTCCTCCCACAGGACCCTGGCTGACAGAAGAGGCCCAGCATGGTCAGGCCACCTCACCAGGTAGAGGTGGCCTGGAGTCCCGGGAGGAAGGAGCCAGGGGGACAGGCGGTCACTGTCGTGTGCTAGGGGCCCAGCCCCCACCTTCTGCCATGGAGCCACGGCCTGTGGCAGCCCAGAGCAGCTGGGCACCTGGCCCGGTTCGCATGACCAGGGCAGTCCTGGGGGCTCCAAGGCTGTCACCACAAAGCTACAGCCCAGGTTCCACGTAAGTCTGTAAAATGACCACGGCAGCACAAACTCACTGAAAAGCGACAAAAAGTGAACACGGCACAACCTCCAGTGAAATGCTGGGTCTCCCACCACGGCCCTGTCTCCAAAGAGGGGCAGTGACCTCCCTCTGCAGCTGGCGTGGGGGGAGGGCACCCGCCTACCAGACGAGTGCTTGGGGGTGACGTGAGTGCTTGGGTCAGTCAGGCAGGGGAGCCCGGGCTGCAGCCGCGGCCTGAGGACTGGCCGGGGCGGGGGGTGAACGGGCAGCAGGAGGGGCACGTGGGGTGGACATCCAGCGTCCTAAGAAGCCTGCGGGGGGAGGTGGGGGTGAGCAGGTGGCAGGGCAGGCCCCGTGTCAAGGAAAGCGGCCGACCTGGGGAGAGCCCAAGCGTCCCCAGAGGTGTCTGCGTGCGGCCCTGCGGGGCTGGGCTCCGAGGCTCCGTGGAGCAGCCCCCTGTGGCTTCCTCAGGGCATTTCCCAGGTGGTGTCCCAAAGGCTTCCGCACACCCGGGACCTCGTCTGCAGGGCCCAGGCCGGCAGCGAGCGACCTCCACAGAGGCCCGGCCCGGCACACGGTCGCTGACCCGCTGCCCGGAGGAGTGGCGGGCGAGGCAGGGGCCTCTGCCGCCTCGCTCACGCCTTCCGGAGACCCTGGGACGCTGCCGTAAGCTCAGCTCACCAGGCTTTAAAATCTGTCCCCACTTCTTTGGCAGGGACTTCTCTCCCCTCGCAAGCATTTTACACGGACGCTCAGCCCTCGCGATGACCCCGTGGGACGGAGGTGTTATTACTCTCCGTCGACTTGTAGGGAAACTGAGGCACAGAGCGGGCAAGCGAGCTGCCCGAGATCACAGCTGCTCAGGCGGTACCAGGACCTGCGTACCCGCAGGCGGCGGCGGCCTGTGCGTTTGCCAACGGCAGGAGCACGGCCCCTCTGCCCCCCTGCGGCCCCCACGGGGCTGGCTGGAATCGAGGCCATCCCTTGGGCATGTCCTCGGGTGCTTCTCTGCTGAACTCGGCCTGCGTTCCCGGTGGGCTGTCTGAGCTGGGATGAAAAGCCTGCAACAGTGCCCGTCCCTGTGCCCTGAGCTGAGGCGCAGGTCTGCAGGGGCACACAGGCCACGGGAGGCCCCGGCGTGCAGGCCTACTGTGTTCTCAGGATCAGGTGGACGTGCAGGTACTGGGAGGGGGGCCCAGCATGGGATGTGTCCCCACCAGCAGAGGGTGGAGTGAGGGCACAGTGATGAGCTGGTGGCTGCATAACATTCTGGAAGGGGAGCGTCTGTGGGCAGGAGAGAAGTAGCCTGCACGCTCCCAGGGATCCCAGCCTCCTTGGGTGCGGAGGTGACCATGTGTTGGGTGGCACCCGGTCTGCAGGGTTCCCAGAAAGTGAAGGCGGTTGGGAAGCCGGCAGTCAGTGCCCTGGTCGTGGATGTACACGACCGTCTCGGGGCCGCCCCAGGTGGTCAGGTGGGGCCTAACCCCTCCCAGAACGTGGAGTAGCCCAGCCACGCCGGGACAGCGCCCCTTTCAAAAGAAACTGCTGGGCAGTCAACCTCTAGCAGTGGTTCCTCTGGAGGAATGTCCGCCCCCCCCGCCCCCCCAGTGAGTCCCGAGATGAGACCACCATGGCTTTGCACGGGGCCCCAGCACGGATGGGCTCCGGCCAAGGGTGCCCTGCTCAGCCTCTGGAACCTGCCCCCCAGGAAGGTGTCTATGTGGGCAGCAGGCAGGACAGAACATGCCAGCAGCTCTGCCTGAAAGTCCCCGCTGGAGGTGAGCGGCGTGGTCAGCAGGGGGCTGCACACGACACACTCTCACATGCCTAGATGCAGACGGAAGCCGGGGTCTTGGCGCACCGGGGTGGAGGCTGGCTGCGGAGAGCTTCTAGGCGACGGCACAAGCTGCCCCCAGAGTGGGACACGCATTTTATACCCCATCTAAAACCACCACCACTAACAAACAGGCTACAGAGAACAAAACCTGGGTTCTCTGTCACCTGCGCCGCCCCCTCCCCTGACCCCGGATGTTCCGGCAACACAAGTCTCCCGGGCGGCTAGGAAGCCTCTCTGCTGAGCCACGGTCAGGGCCAGGGTCTGCGGGACGGGGGCTACTCGCGGGCGACTGGCCTGAGGCTGCCTGCGTTGGACTCTTTGGGGAAGAAGGGGCCAAGGGTCAGGGCTGTGGGAGAGGCTGTCAAGAGGGCGCAGGCGGGGGTGGCTCAGTTGGTTAAGCAGCTGCCTTCGGCTCGGGTCATGATTCCAGCGTCCTGGGATCGAGTCCCACATCTGGCTCCCTGCTCGGTGGGGAGCCTGCTTCTCCCTCTGTTTCTGCCTGCCACTCTGTCTGCCTGTGCGCGCTCGCTCGCTCTCTCTCTCTCTAACCAATAAATAAATAAAATCTTTAAAAAAAAAAAAAAAAGAGGGCGCAGGCGGCCACTGCACGGACCCCGCGCCTGCTCCCTCTCCCGCTCACTCTCAGAATTGCCGTCCCCCCACCTCCTGCCAACACGAAATCACCACTAGAGTTTCTATCGTCTGACCAACGCCCTCTGTCACTGCAGAAGTGCCCAGCCAGGGAAGGGCTCCCACCCGAGATTTGTTGGAGGGCCGAGAACCACCCAGACGGAGGAGTGAGGGGCCAAGTGAAGGGGTCAGACCAGCTGGCGTGGGCTGCAGAGTACCCGTCGTGCCCACGACTGGGGACCCTTTCCTGCTCCGTGCCCATGTGAGCGCGGCACCTGACCTCACAGACCCTTGTGCATACTTGTCCAAGGAGCGGTGGTCCTGGGCACCCCATCTTGCCAAGTCCCTGCCCGGAAAAGCACAGACCCCACGTTCTAGCTGACCACTTGGAGAGGCCTGAAGCGCCCCGGGGATGGGACCCCAGGTGTGGCCTCCGGGGGCCAAGCCTCAGCAAGGCCTCCGAGCCGCCACAGGATGACGTGCCTCTGGGCTCTGCCCTCGGCAACCATCGCCAGCTGTCCTCCGGCAAGAACCCCCAGATCAGAGCTGTAAGCAAACTGCCAGCTGCTCCACTGAAACTGGTTTAGTTTGGACAGGAGCTCGGCAGCTCTGGGAACACAGTGGCTCCCGGCCAGCGCGGCCGCCGAAACCCCAGGCCCTCCTCAGAATCACTCCAGTGGGAGCCCTCCAGAATCGTGAGGCATGCTGCTCCCAGCACATGCAGCCATGTCCCTGGCCTCCTGGCAGTGCCCCTGGCTCCCCTGCCTTGTCCTCAGTGCCCTGGACACGAATGAGGGCTATAGTGGGCTCAGCTGTGCCCCCTCAGGTGTCAGCAGCAGGTTACCCGGTGAGTTATGTTGAAGTCCTGAACCCTGACATCCGTGACTAGGACCCTGTGTAGAGACAGGGTCTTTGCAGATGTGGCCAAATGAAGAGGGGGCCCGTCGGGCAGGCCCTGACCCCATGGCTGGGGTCTGTGCAAGGACAGGAAAGGCCGGGTTCGGACACAGACACACAGGAGACGCACCAGGAAGACGGCGCAGAGACTGGAGGGACACCTGGGGCCACCCGGAGCTGGGGGAGGCAGGAAGCCTCCTTCCCTGGGGCTTCCAGAGGGAGCACAGCCCTGCCCCGCCCCCATCTCAGGCCTGCGTCTCCCAGGACGGCAAGGGGAAGCGCTGCCGCGGTCCGGCGGTGCCCAGCTCTCGGGGCTTTGCTCGGCAGCTGCGCCTCTCTGGGGCTTTCTAGGAGAGAGGAGGGTGTGGGGCCTGGTGGGGGCCGGCTGGGGCCTGGAAACCTGTTTCTGCCAGCTGGAGGAGCTCAGAAGCCCACCTGCTCGCCTCAAGTGACCGCGGTGTCGAAATGAAAGTAAACACCGAGTTAGAGGTTCTAGGAGGGAAGTGTGGACACCAGTGACTTGCTCACTGGCTTGGCAGGAAAAGCCACACCGGGCTGAACCCCGAAGGTGCCACAACTTCCCCGCCGTGGACTGAGTGGGAGCACTCACCGGGTAACCTGCTGCTGACACCTGTCTGCTCACCCGGCCCTGGCCAAGGCCGCCCCTCGCCCGGCCCTTGAGCTCACCGGACCTCACACAGCCCCTCAGGTAGGTAGTACAGAAGGCAAAAGCGCTTCACAGGGGAGTAAACTGAGACTCCTGCCCACGGTCACCACAGAGCCCCTGATGGGCGGACCTAGGATGACAGCGGGTCTGACCACCGCACGCGTGGAACGGACTTCAGGAGGAGGCCCTCACTAGCCCCCACTCCGGAAATACTACTGATGCTCGGACTGGGCCGGCAGCTCGGAGCCCCCGGGCTTGGCTGGCCGGCCCTCTCGCACTCTGCGGCGGCTCCCTGTGGGCAGGGCCGGGGAAGGACCGTTCTGCACAGACAGGTGTGGCCCCAGAGGGCAGGAAGGCGGGAGCGGCGGGAGCGGGCTCACGGCCTGGGCTCAGGCCACGGGTAGGACACAGGGACGGGGGTGGGTGCAGCAGGAAAACCAAAGGGCACCCCGATGCACACCCCACGCCAGCGTCCTCCCAAGCTCCCAGGTATGGGCGGGGCGGGAGCACCAGCAGCCCCTGCGGCCTGGCAGGGTTCCTGCTCACAGGCGCAGCCTCCAGCACCCACACCCCCCTCAGGCTCTTCCCTAGAGCGTGGCTGCAAGGGGCAGGCTGCCGGCTGGCCTGGTGTGGAGCGTCTGGCCCGCATCGGGGTTGCCCGTTTGCGGAACAGAGAGCCTAGAACGACGTGCAGTCTGCCCAGAAGGCACACGCGCCCCCAACGCGGAGGAGGTGGCCCGGCGCCAGCCTGCCCGGAGCAGACACAAACTGCTCTCAGGAAGCTCGGGCCTGGCAGCAGGGGATCCCCCTTCCCTCTGAAGCCCCCTGACACATCACACCACAGAGGGACTCCAGAGACCCAGTGTGACCTGGGGACCATCCTCCGGGCTGACACTACAACTTCGAGGAAGAGGACAAGTAGGCTTTGGGGCTCTGTTTTTAAAATGGACTGATTTCCATCGGTAAAACAGTTTTTTCTTAATACTAGCCTCCTCCTGCAGAAGCAGTTCCCCGCCCCGGGGATGGCAGGAGCGTGGGGCCGAGCTGCTGTGTTTGGGCCTGGATGATCCTCTAGCTTCACTTAGCCCCCTACCCGTCTCTGCGGCCCAGGCCAGGCCTGCTGGTGGCACGGGTCAGGTCCACGGGTGGCCCCCGGCCTGGCCAGAAGCCAGCGGCTTCCCCGCAGAGCTGAAGATAACTTCTGCCCCCGGTGCGACGGTGACCTCGGTACGCGCCTACCCGTGGGCCACACGCGAGAACTCAGAATGTGAGGTCAAGCACGGACAACCCAGCCTGCAGTCTGGACTCACCCCTCCAACTTCCGTGCTGAGGGCCAGGGGTTTGAGGCAGCCGTGACGACCTCCAGGGGAGAAGAGCCGCCTCTGAACCCCAGGGACTCGAGGCGTCAGCCCAACCACTCGGGCCAGCAAGCCGTAGGGCTCTGCGCTCAGCCCCTCCCTGCACACCTGCGGGGGCTGCCTCGGGAGGGCCTGCCCTGCAGCTGTGTTCTGCAAAGGCTAAGCACTGCCCTTCCAGAAGGACTGCGACAGCAGCCAGTCCTGAGGCCCAGGGTGAAGGTGAGCAGTGGGAGGGCACGGGATAGCCCCAGCGTCTAGAGGAAGGTGCCAAGGGGGCCGGGACGCCCAACGCTGAGCTCTGCGGGCAGCTGAGGAAGGGTCTCTGGGAGAAGAAAGTGGGGTGTCTGGCAGCCAGGGGCCATCTGGGCACAGGCAGCCTGGAGGGGCAGGGCTCAGGGGTGGGTGCCTGCTCTGGGTCGGGCTCAGGGCTTCCTAGAACTGGAGTCAGGATAGGGAGAGTAAGTGCAAGCTGGGAATGGACAGGGCCAGGGACACTGAGCTCAGAGGGGACGGGGTGGGGAGGACAGCAGTCAGCACGGGGGTAACGGGGTGGACCAGGGACCAGGAGGTTCGGCCGGCACAGAAGGCTTTGAAGCCACCCGGTTACAGTGCAGGGAAGACGGGAGGTTCGTCCAGCTCAGAGAACGCAAGGAAACACACAAGGGATGCTTGGGAGTCCCTGACTCTGGGGACTGATAAAGGGCTGAGAGGGGCGTGTCCAGAGCTGCCCCGGCTGTATGTCTGGGGCTGACAAGGGCTGAGGGAACCCTAAAACTGAAGGGGGCTGACAGAGTTAAGGGGACCATGACCCCTGTGTCTACGGAGAGGGCCTGAGGACTGCTGACCCCCACATCTTGAGACTCATGGGGCCCAGGCAAAACTCTCTTCCTCATGCTGGCGAGGCCCAGGATACCCCAACCCTGTGTCTGGGGCTCCCAGGGGAGCAGGGTCCCCTTCTGATCCCCAAGTCATGTGTGACCCTCTGTCATGGGCTCCTAGGGCCCCAGGTGACCCTGATCCCCAGGTCCTATGCAGATGGGGCCCTGGACCACTTGGCCACCGTCCCCTGGACCGATGACCCCCAGGTCACCCCCGACCCTGTGTCCCGGGCTGTCAGGTCACCCCAGCCCTGCGCGGATCCGGTGCGGGGTCCCACTCACCTCTGGCGCTGCCCGTCCAGCCCGAGTCCCAGGCCAAGGCCCAGGCTGGCGGGCGCGGGGCCGGGCGCCGGGCTGAGCAGGCCCTGGGGCGCCGACGCCCTGCCCGCGGGACCGGGCAGCCCGGGCAGGCCGGCGGGGGGCGCGGGCGGCGGCGGCGGCGGCGGGGGCGGCGGCGGGGCCCCGCGGGCGGGGGGCTCGGGTCCCGGGGGCCCCGGGGGTCCCGGCGGCGGCGGCGGCGCGGGCGGCTCGCGGGCTTCGGCGGGCGGCGGCGGCGGCGGGGGCTTCTCCCCGCCCGGGCCCAGGCTCGGGGGGCGGCCGTCCAGGGAGATGTTGTTGAGGAAGAAGAGAGCGGCCTGACGGCGCCGCGAGTCCCCGCGCCTCCGGAGCGCCTGCGGCGGGGCCCGGGCGGCGGGGCCGGGGCCGGCGGGCGGCGGGGCCCTGGCGGGACCGGCGCCGGGGCCGGGGGCCGGGCCCGGGGCTCCACCCGCCGCGGCCGCGGCCATCCTCCGACTGAGCCCGCCGGCCGCCCGCCGCCGCCGCCCCACCCGCGCGCACGCGCCCGCGCTGGCCGCCCATTGGCCGGGGCGCGCCCACATGCAAATATCTTGCTGTCGTGGCTACCCATTGGTCCTCGCGGTGCCGGGGGCGGGCCGCGGAGTCCCGCGGCGGCTCCCCTGGGTCCTAGAGGCGGTGCTGCTGCGGCCGGAGGGAGCGGGAGCCCGGCGCGGGAGGGCGGGGGGAGAAGCCCCGGGGGCCCCCGCTGTCGGCCCGGCGGCGACGCTGGCCCGGGTTCGAATCCCCGCCTCGGGAGCAGCGGTACGGGGTTGCCGGCGCCCCGCTGTCCTTGCGGGGCTGTGGCGTTCATGGTCGGCCTCCGTGGAGCCCGAGTCTTTAGGCTCCCGTGGGGTGCGGGTCGGTGCTGGCGGCCGGGGTGCGCGGGGCTGAAGCCTGCGGGGGGGCGTTCAGGTTGCAAAGGGCCGTCCCCTGGGGAGCCCCTAAGGCGCTTCCCTCAGGGACTGGAGACCCCGAGGGTCTGCCGGGAGAAGGCACCTGCGGGACTCGGGGCTGGCGGGCAGGCGGGGGCCGTGCGGGGCCCCCAGGGCGGGCAGGGAGCGCGCTGGCCTCGGCGGGGGCGGCCTCCGCCTCACGGCCGTCCCGGTGCCCGGTGCCCCGTGCCCCGACCTGAGAGCCGCCGGCTCCGGCTGGGCGCGAGCTCTGCACGCCCAGAGCCGCCGGCGTCCTTGCGGGACAGGGTCCTGCCGCCGCCTCCAGGCCGCTCTTGCGCCCCGTCCGGCCGTCTGCCGGGGTCGGCGGCTCCTGGCTGCGCGAGGGGCACCCGCAGGCCGCGGATCTGGGCACTTGCCGGCGGGTTCGCCCCCGCCGCGGGGAGAAGGCTTCGGTGCGCCGCCCCCGGCACACGCCCTCGCCCGCGCGGGTTCTGTGCCCTGGAGAGGGCGTGGGGCGGGCAGGGCCAGCGCCATGAGACAGCACTTCCCGTCCCAGGGGAGGCCACTGCACGGCCCGCTGCCCTCTCGGACCCGTACCCCTCTCACAGTGGACGCGGCCTCCCCTCCTCGTCTTCACTCGCCACCCCGTGTCCAGCCTGCCCTCTGCCCTCTGCCCTCTGCCCTTTCGGATTGCTCGTCAAAGCCTCCCCCGTGCCTGGGAGGGCGTGGGGGTTTCCCATCAGGTGGAAAGTGGGGCTTGATCACCCGCCTCCAGGGGCTCATGGGCAGGAGGGCTGCGCTCTGAAGGTCCCTCCCAGGGTGTCCCCTGCCGGGGGTGTCCCCTGCCCGGGGTGGCGCCCCTGCCCCTGACGCCTGCTGATGCCCAGGGAGCGGGGAGCCTCCGCCCCAGCTTCAGCCTCTGCGGCTGCCTGCCAGCGGGGTGACCTTGGGTGAGTTTCTCACCCTCCCTGAGCTTCAATGCTCTGTAAACTGGGGGTGCTGGCTCTGTGTGCCTCGTGGGGCTCCGGTAAGGGGGGAGTGAGGCTAGGCCGTGAGGCGCTGTGCCCGGGGGATCGTGGAGGGACAGAGTGAGACAGGGGTCGTACCTGCTCCTCGCTTCTCAGCTGCACACCCATGCTCGTCCGCGGCGTGGTGGCAGAGCTGGACCCTGCAGCGTTTCTCCTCTGTCAGCTGGCGCAGAGTGGCGACTGGAGGGTGTCGGGGGAACACCGGCAGGAATGGGGTCTTCTTGCACGGTCTGTTGTGCTCTCTCCCTGGGCTCCCACCCCATGTGGCTTCTCCTCCGCCCAGGGTACCCCGAGCCAGCCCTGGCCTACAAGTCGGGTGTGAATGGAGCACACAGCTTTTATTTGATTTCGGGAAAATCAAAGCCACTTTGAACGACAGGTTTCGCACACACACACAAACGTGCACATCTATACCCCTACACCTGCCTCGGAAACTCAGCCCCCGTGGCCTTTGGGCCGGAAGGCAGGCCACAGTGAGCAGGGCAGAGCCGTGCTCCCGAGGTCCGGCCTGTGCTCCCAGTTTGCCCCAGGCCTCACCCAGCCCAGTCAGCGACCGGTCTCCTGCTTTTGCTTTGCAACGGGCAGTTCTCAAATTTCTCAAACTTCATGTGCAGGCTTGCCCCCAAGACCTGGATTCGGTGGGTCTGGGAACCTGCTTAACCTCCTCTGGCAGAGGGTGCTCTGAGACACACCGTCCTGGAGGGAGGCCGGTGCAGGGAGCAGGAGATCCCTGAGCGCTCTCGGGGCAGTCCTGGCTAGGGGCCCTGGGGCCTGCAACGGCAGGTGTGGGACCAGGGCCTCTGGAACAGCCAGTGAGGAGGGGACTCTTTGCAGGCTGGTGTGCATTTTCTGTTCTGTTCCCTGCAGCCCTCCCCAGTGGTCCCCCTCTGCAAATGGGGCTGGTTTTGTTCCCCAGGCCTGGATGCGCTCCAGAGCCTCTCAAATCCCCCGCAAAGGCAGGTGGAGACCCAGCTGAGCCCTGAGTCTGCCAGCAGAACATGCCATCTCCGACACCCAGCGTGTTTGTGGGGTTCCACGAGGGGGCGCCTGAGACCATCGCTCAAGCTCCATGCTGGGTCAGGGAAGGGGTGGCCGGGCAGCAGGGCCCTGGGAATCAGGGATGCCGGTGGAGTCTGGGATGGTGCGAGGTGGGGGGGCACTGCCCAGGAAGGGTGGCTTATGAGTAGCCGGGGTGGGGGCTGGGCTGGGCCGGAGCCTGAGTGACCCCTGCATCCCTGAACCCTACTTCCTAGGGTGTGGGGGAGCAGCAGGACCAGCTGGTCATTTCTGAGAAGGGTAGAGATGGAGGGGTTCAAACAGCCGGCCAAAGACCCCTTCGTGGCCTTCCCAGCCCCCGTGGCCACGGGCCAGGACCCAGTCCCCTCCTGCCCTGTGCTGGGCCGTCTGCTGGGCTGGATGTCAGGTGGGGAGCCACGTCTGGGCAGGCTGTGGTGCCCCTGGGAACAGCCCGCTAAGTCTCCTCCCAGCTGCTGTGGCTGGGTGAGGGGCTGCTGTCCTCGGGGTACCTTGGGCTCCCGGACCCCTCATGAGCTGTCAGGGGCTCCCCTGGGTTCCTTCTCCCCGGTGGTGGCTTCTTGGAGGCTGTGGAGAGTGGACCAAGGTTAGGCGGGAGCAGAGCAGGGGGCTGGCGGTTCTCGCTCACGGTGCCGCTGGGGCAGCCCGGGGCCCCGTGGGTGGGGCTGAGCACTTGGGAGCCCACCCGGGCGGAGCTGACCTGTTCCTGGAAGCAGCAGACACCGAGGCAGAACTGGTCGGATTGGAGGGTGAGCATGGGCAACTTGTGGGGGGTGCTCCCTGCAGGTGTGTGACCCCGAAGCCCATCGGGCCTCAGTGCCGGGATGCCTTGCTGAAGGTCTGGGACCTTCTGGATAATTCGAGCTTCTGGGGAAACGCTCTTAGGGTGCCCAAGGCACTGGTGGGTGCCTCCATGGACCTGGGGTACAGGAGAGGGCTGTCTGTCCTTGGGACCTTACTGCCAGGTCCTGCCGAGATGCTGGGCCCTAGGCCCATCTCTGATGCAGAACGAGCTCTGGTTCTGGGTCGGATGAGTCCAGTTGGAATTCTGACCTCACGTGCCAGCTCTGTGACCTTGGGCAGGCCATCTCACTTCTCTGAGGGCTAGTTTTCCCATCTGTGAAACAGCAATGACCATCCCTGGGCATGGCGGTGAGCTCCAAAGACAGTGGTTACGTTTGCCACCTTGAACCCTGGCACGGATGCTGCCCTTGGTGCTGAGCGGTGCCAGCCCCGGCGGGTCAGGGCCCTGCTCTCACTGACCAGCAGCGTGTGTGTGGCAGAGTTCGGGTTCCCGCTTGGCGGCCCCCATCTTGGCCCAGCGGGGAGGACTAGGGACAGAGAAGGCTTGGCCCCGAGTGGAGGGTGAGGTAAATGCCTCGACACCCCGTGGACTCTGGCCGCCAGGACAGCGCCCCAACATGCCCAGCAGGAAGTGGCTTGAAATCAGACAGGTGTGCTGGCCTCCCCCACCGTGCGCGCCGGCAAACACAGGCCACTGTCCCTTTCCCGGCAACAATGGCGTGTTGTGGCGGCCACAGCCCAGCCTGCCTATCGCGGGCAGCTTGCACAAACGGCGGGGCAGCAACCGTCACGAGCTCAGGCATTCGTGGGCCCCGCCGAGCCGCCTCTGTGGCCAGAGCAGGAAGGGGAAGGCGGTGCTGATGCCCTCAGCCTGGCCCGCTGCTCCCGCTGCCCTCTGGGGAGGAGCCCCCAGGCACCAGCCTTGGCGAACATTCGAGGGCCCCCAGGGCCTCAGCTCGAGCAAACACCTCCACACCCAGAGGGCTGCGGCCTCTGTGCTGCTCCTCTTCGAAGGTGGGCAGGAGAGCCCAGGAGTCTCCCCTCCAGCGAGGGACGGGGGACCGGAGGGCTTTAGGACCCCAGGCCTGGGGGCTGCTTGTGGCCCAGGAGGCCCCTCCACCCTGATAACAAAGATGGTGAGAACCACGGTCCTCAGCCTTATCCTGCTGAAATCTCACACTGGCTCTGGCATTGGCCCCCCTTTCTTGGGGGAAACTGAGGCTCAGGTTGACAGGACTGACTCGGGCTGCACAGTGACCTGAGGAGAGCCCGGGTTCGTGCTGTCCTGACCTGGGTCCCCTTTCCTAAGGGGCCTGTGCTAGGAGAGGTTCAAGGACCGGTTTCTGGTTCCCAGCAGCCAGAAAGGTGGGGTGCGGGCAAGGTGCTGTGGCTGCCCCCCGCCCCATGGCCCCAGCCGCCGTACCTTTGCACCATGGGCCCGAGGCCCGCTTCCTCTTCGGCGGCAGGCCTTGCCCGCGCTCCTTGGTGTAGGAGCACCCGGACCCCTCCCCTGGCGTGCTCGGCTTGGCCCCCACCTCGGAGCTCAGGCCCACCTGAGGGGTGTGGCGGTGTGGTCAGGAGAGGACCTTCCCCCAAGCCTGGGGCAGCCCTGGCTCAGTGGCCCCACCGGATGTGTGGCGGGGGACCCACCTCATTGTCCGAGGGCTCCGACGCGTCCAGGTCGTCTGACTCCAGCCCCTGCACTCGGGCCTTGCTGAGCTCTGCGGGACGCAGGGTGTGGGTCAGGCCAGGCTGGGGGCCCTGGAGCCGGGCAGAAGCAGAGACCTTTCTGGCAGGCCAGACTAAGAGTGACCGCTGAAGGAAACTGCGGCACAGAGGGACTGAAGGACCAGCCAGCTTCTCCTGCGCCCTCCGCAGTGGCCCCGTCATCTGAGCCGTCCCTAGGCTTGGTCTCTCTGTGACAGGGAGCTCACTACCTGTCCTAAAGCCCGAATTGCTATGATGCTCTTCCCTTCCCCGTCTGCGGTCAGAGATGTGCCTGCCCTGGGCCCCTGCTTCTTCGCCGGGTCTGCAGCTGGGGTGCCAAGCCCTAGACCCAGGGTTTGGCCAGGCAGCCCAGGGGACTGAGCTGGGCCCTAGGACAGGTCCCACCCAGCTGAAGCTGACCACGGCCCCTCGCTTCCCACCATGGCACCACTTCCTGGGGTCTCAGGACTCCGGGGACTCACCCTTGCCAGGGAGACCGTCGGCATCAGGCCTGTGTGGGTGGGGAGGAGGTTTTGGCTTCCCTTTCGCCTCCACTCCCGTCCCGCTTGGAGAGGGCGGGTTTCGGTGGTGCCCTGTTCGAGGTTGGGAGGGGTCCTGGGGGGAAGCAAGTAAGCGGCTTGAATTCATCTGTGGAGCTGCCCTGCCCCCAGTCCAGTGGCGGGAACGCCTGTGAGACTGGGGCTGAGCCGGGGCTGCTGCTGGAGGGTTAGCCCTCTCCCCTCTAGCGCGACTCAGGCAGTCAGGCTTTCCCCAGGGGACCGGCCCGGTGGTGCGGAGGGAAGCGCACAGCCTGGGCGCTGGCGGGACGCTGGCCTGGGCAGGGGGCCTGCGGAGGCCAAGAGCGGTGGGGGGGGGCCCTTACCGCAGGGGTGGGGGGCTCTTCTGACTCTGGAGCTCTGGCTCCCTTTGTGCCGTTGCTGAGTTCCCAGGGTCCAGACTGGGCAGGGGGCTCCACTCCCCGGGATGGTTCCGGGCTGGGAGTGTGGGCACTTGGGGGGCTGGGGGCCCCCCGCCGGTCAGGAGGCTTCGGGGCATCCCGGCCCCGGCCCCGCTCTGAAAGGTCCAGGGGCTTGTCTGCGACATGGTCTCCTGTGGCTGTGGTTTCCTGTCCCCTGGGGCTGCCTGGGCCTGTGGGCTGTGTGTGCTCCCCTCCGGACCGGGCTGCCCCGGCTGCCTCGCCCTGGGGGCCTTCCGAGTCGGAGCTGACTGGCGGGGAGGGTGGGGTCCCCCCTGGCGTGGGCGGGCCCCTCAGCCGGGTGCTGCCCCTCCGCCCCTGCGCCCGCAGCTGCTGGGCAAGGAGCAGGTGCAGCGCCCCTTCCAGCCGAGGGTCCCGCACATCCACCAGGGCCCCGGGCAGCCCCAGTAGGCCCGCCGACTCCTCCCAGGCCTCCGCCTCCCCAGCCTTCAGGCCCTGGGGGCGGGGGCCACAGGGGGCCGCGGGGGGCGCTTGGGGGCTACAGGGCGGGCTCTGAAGGTGCAGAGACAGATGGTGGTTCAGGAGGAAGAGGTGGTCAGCCTGGAGGGAGCGCTTCAGGGACTCGTAGGCCGTGACGGGGGCCCGGGTGGCCGGCAGAAAGCTGCAGGGGGAGGAGAAGCCCCGTCACCGTAGCCCCGGGGTTAGCCCCCGTGTCACAGGCGAGCTGTCCCAGGTCACAAGGTGGGTGGCAGAGGGGGGTGGGTGCACGTGGACGGTGGTGGAGGGGCCAGAGGTGACCTGGGGCCTGGGGTCTGAGGAGGGACCCGCCCGTGGAGATCTTTTTCTCTTTGGGACCTGGGCTACCGGCTGTCCCCCGCCCACCTGTGGACGATGTTCTCAGACAGGAAGGATGGTCTGACCTTACGTCTGAGAGGGGTTCCCAGGCCTCAGTCCCCCGCGGCGGCTCCCACCCCCCGCCCCCCAGCCCTGTCCCACCACCTCTGGAAAAGTGGGACCAGATTCTGAGACCAGGCTGCTCCTGGGGGGGGGGGCGGTGGGCGGGGCCTCACCTGTCCAGAGGGAGGCTGTGCTCATAGGGTGGGCTGAGTGGGCTGCTCCTGGTCAGTGGCCGTGGGGGGGTCCCGTCGGTGGAGCCCTGATCAGTGGAGCAGGCCTGGGAGCCCGGCCGCACCACAGCGATGGTCCCGTGAAGCTGGTTGGAGATTCGCTGGGGGCTCTGCATGGGGTAGACGGGTCAGCACTGCCCTCTGCCCTTGTCCTCTGTGTGACTTTGGGCAGGCCACCCATCCCCTCTGAGCCTCGCCTCCACCCAGGGGTCCCTGCGTGGCACAGAGGACAGACAGCTGGACTGGCACAGACTGGGGCTGTCCGGCAGAAAGGAGTCCTCACCATGTCCGGGGCCCGAGTCTCAGGCAGGTTGGCGCTCGGGGAGATTTTGGCTACTGGAGATGTCCTATACCCTGTAGACTTTTCTGTGGGAGGAGAGGCGGTGGGCAGGCCAGATTGGGAGGCCCTCAGACGGGTGGGCGGCGCAGCCCCCCCAACCCCGAGGCCTCTGCGATCTTGCAGGGTCCAGCTTTCTGGTCTCTTGTCCCTCAGAGTGCCTTGTCTCTGGGGACTCGCACCTGGATGGTCATCCTGGGCCTCCTCGTGGCCTCCCAGCGTCTTCTCCTTGACGGCCTTCCGAGCGCCCGGGGAGGGGAGTAGTAGGGGTGAGGGGGGGTCTGAGGCACCCTCCCTGCATTGGGGCTTGAGCCTGACTCCAGAGGGGAGGCAAAGACAGGGCGGGTGAGCGAGAGCAGCGCCCCCAGAGACGATCAGGAAGACCAGGCCACCCCTGCGGGGACACTCAGGGGACCGGGAAAGAGCCCTCCCTGGACACTGCCTGGGGCTCCACTCCCAGTGGCTGGTGCTGCCAGGCCGGCTTCTCTCAAATACCAGTGTCCCCAGTGCAGTCTTGGGTAGGGACCCCCGACCCCCACGGTTCTGCGTCCTCCTCTCTGCGCCCTGTGCTGGGGGCCTGCCTTGGGGAGGGCTTTGGGGCCCGAGGGTGCCTCCCTCCCACTCACCGTGGGCCTTGAAGCCGCTTCACCTCCTCCTTCAACGTCTTGTTCTCCCCCTGAAGCCGATTCAACTCGTTGGCTGCAAACGGCACTGATTAGTGAAGGACGAGGGGAGGGGAGGCCGGGCAGGGCAGGGAGGCCCCCCTCCAATGACGTCCCCCATTGTGCCGCCAGCCCTTGGCCCGGGGCTTGCACGCACGAGTGGACGGGTGAGGCTACTGAGCCGGCGGCCTGGAGCCCCTCCCACCCCCCACCCCCCGCACCAAGCTTGTCTCTGGGGTGTCCCCCAAGGGCAAGGGGGCTGTGCTCCTTGTTGGCAGGGAGGACTTTGGGCTCTGTGGGGCACGCTCGTTGTAGGGGGGATGGGCTGAGGTCCTGGGGGAAGGGGACCCCCAGCCTGGGTGACTGGCTGGTGAGGGACATGCTGGGACCAGCTGGGGCTTTGTACCATTGTCTGTTTCCCTGAGACCCCAGGTCCTGGGGTCAGGCTGAGCAGGTCCTGGGGGTCACTGGACCCCCACGGGGGACACCGAGGAGCAGGGTGACAGGGGGTGGGGCTCACTGAGGATGAAGACGTGCTGCAGGCTCTGGAGGAGGGAGTTCTCGAACTCCTGCTGCTTTTTCCTGGCCAGCTCCTGGGTGACCATGCAGCGGTCACACAGGCCAGCCCGCAGCCTGCGGGGGGTGCGGAAAAGGCCACTCTGAGGAGGGAGATGGAGGCCCACGGAGGGGGCGCTCCCGAGAGGTGCCCCTGCCGTTCCCAAACGGCAGAGCTGGGTTCTGAGATCGCACAGGGGAGACCCCTGCCGGGTTCACGTTGCCCCAGAGCTCCCCGAGCTCCGCCTTCCCCTGGCCGCCCCAGCCCTGCCCAGGGCTCACCTGTTCTCCAGCACTCGCACGTTCTCCTTCAGCGCCTTCTGCTGCTCCCGGAGCTGGTGGTTCTTGGCGCAGAGCTCCTCCACCCGCTGGGCGTCCCTGTGGGGGCGAGCCCAGGTGGTCTTCTGCTCTGCTCGGGAGCGTCCAGGCCGGCCTCGCCCGTGAGAGGAGGTCCCGGCCCAGGCCCTGCTGGCTGCGCCCTCCACGGACGTTTCCTCGCAAGCGCCGTGCAGAACCCAGCGGTCCAGACACGAGCCTTGAACAGGCCGGTCCACGCGCCATTCGCACCGCAGGGGAACTGCAGCCCCGTATGTGAAATGGGGATGGAGGGGGACCTGCAGGCCTTGAGGTCTCCCAAGCAGCGTTCCTACTGATTACTGTGGGTAGCGCAGGTGCCCGAGTGGACGCGGCTTGCCCACCCACCGGAGGGTCCCCATTTACTCAGGTGGGCTTGGAGATTCCGGGCCTGGGTCCACCTGCTCCTGGAGGCTTGGTCTCGGGCCAGGGGGCCGCCCCCACCCGCCATGGTGAGCCTCAGTTTCCCCTTCTGCATCACTGGCTGAGGGCAGGGTTAGCGCCCTGGGCCGTGGCCACGGTCTTTCTCCTCGGTTTCCCGCTGGGCCAGGGTCTGTTTGGACTCACCGGCATCTCTCCGAGTCCAGCTCCAGAAGCTTATTCTGCAGACCTGGAGGAACGAGCAAAGGAGTGAGAGGTCACGCAGCAGAGCCCGGGGTACCTCCTGTCCCTGGCTGTCCGGTGGGGCTCTCTGTAGACCTCCTGCTGCCTGCCTGCGCCCGGCACCGATGCCCCAAGGCTGCCGCCCCGGGGGGGCTCCTGCTCCGCGCCGGCTGGCAGCTCCCACCCAGTCTCACGGCTGCCTGGGACCCCTTGGGGTCTCTGGCTCTGGTGTCTGCCTGGAGATTGGGAGGGACCCTGATGCTGGCTAGGAGTGACCAGCCACCGGGCCAAGTCCCAGAGGAGTGTTTTTTGGGGGGCACAGCCAGTGTTGAAATAAAGCAGGCTCTTTGGGGAAACCCCAGCGACGGGTTGCCTCTTTGCCACCTGGCCGCAGTGGGACGCGGGCCCGCAAGCCCACACACCCCCAGCGTCGCCGGGTCGCTGGGGAAGAGATCCTCGGGCCCTCGGGGTGGTGTGTCGCTCGCTGCTGGGAAAAGGTCTTGGGAGGGCCTGGCTGGTCGTCGAGTGAGGCGAGGGGGGTGGCTCCAGCCCTGTGCTTAGGGGGTGGAATGCACGGTGTGTGCGCTACGGCAGAGCTGGCTTGGGGGTCCTGCAGGGAAGCAGAGGGATTTCAGCTCCAAACCCTGGAATATTCTGGACAGGCTCCAGAGCCATGAGCTCCCAGTCCTAGAGGTGGGCGACCATGCTTCTGCGGGACGCAGAGCACCCCTGCCCTGTCCGGAGCGGGACCCCGTCTCAGCCAAACTTCCGGCTCTCCGCCGGGGGCGCTGCTTTTTCTTCCTTCCGGCGCTGTCAGCAGACCCCTTGGGAGAAGACCCTCCAGGGCCACAATTAGGCACTCGGGGAGGATGATCTGAGGCTGGGGGCCTGCTATGTGGCAGCTCTGGGCTCTGGGTTAGGACGCCTTGTCTGGGCCTGGAAGGCACGGTCCCCAGGTCTGGCAAGAATTGGAGGTGACCTGTAGGAGTGGCCAGACCAGGTGAGAGCCACGGACACCTGCCCCACGATACTCACCTCGGACCTCGTTCTCGTGGACCTCTTTCAGCCTGTTTAGTGACTCTGTGAAGCTCTCCATGGCTCCCCACGGCTCTGGCCCAGACCCCTGTGTTCTCAGGATACAGCGACGACCTCTGGGCCTCCACTACCCCTCTGTTCCCAGCCTGGAGAGGAGGAAGTGGGGAGAGGTCATGCTGGCTTGGGAAGGGCTGAGCTGAAGCCCGCCGTCCCCAGCGTTGGGCCGGTGCTGTGCAGGGGAGGGGCCCAGGCTCTGTGTCCCTCAGAGAGCAGAGTGGGGCTTGTCCTGGCCCACCTGGGGCCAGAGGCTACTGTCTCCCTCTCCAGGCGTCACTACCACGCCAGGGGAAATGGCCCCTCTTGGTCCTCGGCTCGAGGAGCCCTGGGGTCTGCTGGGTCCTGCCAACAGGTGGCCGGCTGAGCTCTTGGTCCTCCCAGCTCCTTGCCTGCTGGCATCCCACCCCCACCGGTCCGCAGCGACTGCTGGCTGGCCTCCTACGTCCACGCAGACCTCTCCTTTCCCTCTCCTGCCATGCCCGCCGGGGCCAAGCCACCCAGCTTCATGAGGACACACGCTCAGCCCAGCTGTGGCGCAGGCCCCTGAGGGCCTCTGCCCACACCTGCCTGGGGCCCCATCCCTGTG
This sequence comes from Martes martes, assembly GCF_963455335.1. Lineage (NCBI taxonomy): Eukaryota > Metazoa > Chordata > Mammalia > Carnivora > Mustelidae > Martes > Martes martes. Next base: position 1,394,378 of record NC_137896.1, on the reverse strand, counting down.
GTCTTGGGCGGCCAGCTGCGGCTGCCCAAAGGAGCGCTGCCCCATTTGAATTTCGGTTTGCACTGAAGACACGCACGTGAGGGTGTCCAGCAGCCCCCTGAGGAGCAGCCCCGAACTAGGAACCCCCACACGCCCCTGCTAGTGGTCTCTCCTGGGAGGAATGACCGCTCTCCGCCCCAGGGGCTAGCACGCGGTGATCCCCAGCCACGGGAGCCGGCCTGATGTGGGGTTCATGCACACAGACACGGCAGAGTCATGATGCTCTGGGCTCTCGGGAGCTGGGGCAGCGGCCACTCTGGGTGTGGGAATTGGGGGGCGTCCCTGACGGAGGGGAGCAGCCCCCGTGTGTTCTCCTGGAGCCTGTGGGGCTTCTGGAGCTGCCCAAGGGAGCCTGGGCCCTGGAGTCTGGCTCTCGGCAGGTCTGTGCCCCTGAGGTCAAACGTCAGAGCCCTGGGAAGCATCGGCAGGAGGACAGAGTGAGGTCCCGTGTCCTGCAGGGGCTGTGGGGGCCCGCTGAGCAGGGCTGGCTGGGGGTGGTGGGAAGGTGGGGCTTCTGAACTTGTTCTGAGGACCTGCCCGGGCCCCGGGCCACTCCCAAGGGATGGCCAGGGGCATGGGGGTGGCTGCTGGGCGGCTGTGTGCTGAATGGTGAGGGGTTGGGAGTGTTCTGCTGGGAGCAGATGCTCACCTGATGGGGGACAGACATCCTTGCAGGTTAGGAGACCAGACCCAACCTTCTGGGGCTTGGGAGGGACCAGTGCTCGAGCGGGTATAAATGGTAGTCCCGGCCCCATTCCCAAGTGCGACACAGACCGTCATATCCTTTACGGCCGGTCTGTCTAACCCTGGCCGGGTGGTGGGGAGCCCACTCTCCTAGTGGGGAAACCGAGGCCCAAGGAGGTAGTGCCGTGTTCTCGGGAACCGGGGTTTGAACTCACGCTGGGGTCTGTGTGGACCAGGGTCGAGTCCCCCAGTGCCCGGCCGCGCTGGCTGCGGCCGTGTTTACCTTGCAGCAGGGCCCCCGGGGAGCTAAGGCAGCGAGTGGAGGCTCAGGCCGGGGCAGGTGGGGCGAGGAGGGCTGGGTAGGGCCTGAGCCACACCGCTGGAAATTCCACCCCAACCCGCCAGACAGGCAGCTCTCCCCCAGCCCGTAAAGGAGCCGCCCAAGGGAGCCGATGGGGCCCGCAGGACTGGGAGAGGCCTGTGTGGGCTCAGAGTCTGAGCGGGTGGTGGGATCCATCCCCTGGGACAACTCCAGGGCGCGCAGGCCGGGCTGGTGGGCTCCGTCCCCCATCCCCAAGCTCCTTCTGCACCTCAAGCTCCCTCCGGCCCCATCTGGTTCCTCCTCTCGGGTGTCCGAAAGACAGGAGGAGACGCTCTCCGCTCTCTGGGGCAGGGACACACTGAGTGGGGGGGGCAGCAGGGACAGCACGGACACAGGATGTGCCAGTGGCTGGAAGCAGAGCTGGAAGGGGTGTGACATGTGGGAAGCCCCTCCCCTCCTGGGGGGCCCAGAGCCACGCAACGCAACCTCAGGTGAGAGTGCCCGGGGACGCTGTGACGGTGGGCCGGTGACAGAGACGCATTGGCTGAGGCAAAGCAGACAGTTTCTGGGGCAGCATCTGTCCCAGCCTTCACTCTCCTGTAATGTGGGGAGGATCCAAGGAAGGGACAGGAGGTGGAGGGAGGCTGAGCGGGGGTTGAAGTCCACAGCCTCAGCCTTTGGGGCTTTGGGGAAGAAAGCTGGGGTGAGCTGTGGGACGAGGAGCAGAGGCTGTGGTAGCCCCGATGGCCTCCTGCAGGGGCTCTGCACCCAGGTCTTCCCGGTCGGAGGCTCTGTGTTTGCTGGGCGTGCTGAGAGCAGCTGTGGGGCCCTAGGGGTTCCAGGAAGCCGAGGTCCAGTGGGCCTGGGGGGTCTGCAGTGGGGCTGGGTTGGGGGAGACCCCTGCGGGCGTCAGGAGCAAGGCTGCCACTTCTGGGCCTGGGGGGCTAGGAGGCAGATGTGGAGAGAGGCCCGAACTCTGCTCCTTAGGATCCCCAGACAGGCCCAGGAGTACCCCACCTCTCCCACCCTGGATGCCCAGACTGGAAGGTCTCTGCTAGGGCTAAGCCCCTGGAGGGAGCAGGTGGCAGGAAGGGCGGGTGGCTCAGCCACACCCATGACCCTGTGCATCTCCCATCTGCACTGGGCACAAGGCTGAAGCTGCAGATGTCCCAGCTGACAGCCCGGGTGTCGGTCCCTCTCCTGCCTCTATCCCCAGTGTCACCTGGGCAAATCGTTCACCTGTCTGGGGCTCCGTGTCCTCACAGGGGGGTAATCCCCGCTTCCCAGCAGCTTGTTATACGACTCCTTTCATCATCAGGTGATGTGGGTCCAGGTGACACCTGGCCAGGTAACACATTTTCAGATAGCGCATCTCTGCCAGGAGCCCGGCAGGTCGAGTGCTCGGCTACGTGCAGGTAGAGACCCCCGTGTCCACCGCCTGCGGTCTGTCTACGAGCGCCGCCCTCTCACGTGGCCCCCGGGTAGCTCACAGTGCTGTTTCCGGGAGCGCCTCCTCTCTCGGACAAGCGTGAGTCCCTAGCTGCAAAGGGCCTTTGCGAGGGGACAAGATCTCCCACCCCCCAGTTCAGGGGGGAGCTCTCAGATTCCAACAGGCACACCCTTGCATCTTCGGACGGCTGCTTACTGTGCGGACACTTCGGGCCCACTGAGTCTGGGAGACCATGTCCAGGGGATGTGCCCTCCAGCCCCTGTGCACAGAAGAGGGTGCGCAGGCTCCAGCTGTGGAGCCGGACCGGGCACCATCAGGCTGAGCGGCAACCCCACAGTGAGGCGGGTTCTTGCCCCGCTCCCGGGCCAGCCCAGCCCCCGACTCTTCTGGTGTCCGAGTGTGTGGCCGTGGGAGCAGGGCTCCTCACCCCCCAGCCGGCTCCCCTTGTTGGGGCTGGTCGAGGGTCTCCCTCTACCCTCTTTGGGGGCCTCTGTGGTGATGGGTCACACGTCCACCACAACTTTGGCTAAATCACGTGCCTGGCTGTGCCTCAGTGTCCCTGTCCCTCAGACAGACGGTGGAGGTGGATCCTGACCTGGGTTCTCGGAGGCACAAGAGTCCGTGTCTCCTGGGGCCGTCAGGACTCCTTGCACGTGGGTGGGCCGGCTAGGGGTCAGGGACCAGCCTGGGAGCCCTGGGTGCTGGGCACCCACGAGTGCACGGCATGGCACCTCTTCCTGGATCTCACAGTCACCGAGAAGCAACTATGACAACCCCATTTCACAGATGAGGGAGTCGAGGCTCAGAGCGACATCAGCTTTCTGTGGCCACCAGCTTGCCAGGGCACGGTCAGGGCAGAAACCTGCAGCCTAGGCCTCCTACGGACTCCCGGGCCAGTTCGTGTGCAGGCAGGTGTCACCGCTGGGGTGGTTTCCAATATGGCCCGACACTTAGACCCATGACACACGTGCATGCATGTGTGACGCCCACACACATCCAGGGAGGCGAAAGTGTCCTCACAATGTCATAGCGCACACTGGCCTGCACCCAACACACAGATGCCACACACACGTGTGCCGTCCTTGGTCACTCCCCCTGCCACACACTCAGCCCCGCACAGGCCCAGGGACAGGCGCACACGCATGTGCACACACGCGCAAATGCCCGTGTGGTTGTGAATCCCACGTACACGTGCGCACATGCACAGAGGAGAAAGGCAGGTGTGCACTTGCTTGGCAGCTCGGGTGACAGCGGGCCCTGCAACCCGACTCCCTGGGGATGGGCTGGCCCTCGGTGGCTGCGTCCTCGTCCTCGCCGGCTCCCACCCTGAGGCCTGGCCAGGGGAGGTTGAGCGGGACCCGCGTCCCTGATCGTCACTGTCTTTCAGGGGACGTGGAGCCAGGGGCAGCCGAGGGTCCCCGGTGCCCAGCACAGAGTCAGAGGCGGCTGCGCCGTGTACCCCCACCCCCATGGCTGCCCCCCTTTGCCCTGTGAGGGTCTTGGCCACAGGGCAGGTCCAGATGGAGGGCCTGGCCACTGGCCCATCCCCGGCGCCCCTGGAGCTACACCAGACGACGACTTCCTGGTGTGGCGGTGTCAGGCTCGGCACTGCCTCTCTGCACCCTGACCCTCTGCCCGGGAAACTCACTGAGCCTCCTTCCCCCTCAGAAGGGGTGCCCCGGGGCAGGGGGCTGCGCCTCTCGGCTGGTCTGCTGACCCCTGCCTCCCGCTCAGCCCGCAGGGGCTGGGGCTCCCGCCTTCACGGCCAGCACTTCCCCCCCAACCCGCCCCCACCGCCCTCACCTACCCTCGCTGTTGGAGCTGCCCGCCTTGGGGTCCCTGGGTACTCACATGGCCCTCCACGGCAGCGACCTCCGCGACCTCGGGAGCCGAGCACTCCCCACCCGAGGGACACAGAAGTGAGCAGTGCGTGAACTTGCACGGGCAACAAGACACAATATTTTGGCCAAACCCGCTCGACGGGTTTTTGGTTCTCTGCGCCAGGAGCAGAAAGGAGGCGGAGACGGCCCAAAGCTGCCAGACGGGTTCTGCCTTCGCACAGAAAGTGGCAAAACGGGTCGGGGCTGAATCCACACAGACCTGGGATTGTTTCCCCGTAATTACCAACTGGCCTGTGCCTCTGGCCTGAGCCTGGCCAGTTAACTAGTCCAGGGGCCTGGGACATGAAGGCCGGATGGGGAGGGGCGGGGATAAGAGGGCAGGGCCGGCGGCAGACCCGCTGGTCTTGTCTCCTTAGGCCAGAGGCCTGCAGCGGCCCCTCTTGCTTCCCAACTGGCTCAGTCTGGGCTGACCTTTCTGGCCTCAGTTTCCCTGTCTGTACAGTGGGGCTGATGAGCGCAGGTGTGTTGCTATGAGAGCTCAGGAGAAATCCAGAGCTGTGGTTAGAAGTGTTCCCCCAGGTCTGGGAACCCCCCTGCCTGGTACTGTGCCCTGCACCCCTCGCAGAGGAGGGAAGGCCCAGGTCGGGGGCATGTCTGGGTCTCCGGGCAGGCTGGGGGCACCTGGTGGGGCTAGGCCTGGGGAGGGCGTCGAGCTGCGGGAGGAGCCAGGCGCCGTGGCTCCCTGCGTTTCTTCTCCTCGCTGGGACCTTGTGGCCGTACTTTTGGGGAAACCAGCTGGCCTCCGAGTGCCGCAGCTGCCCCATGAAGCTGCCCCTGCCCCTTCCCAATGACTCCTCGCACCCCGTCCACGAGACACCCTGCTCTCACATTCCCTTGCCCCCCCACCCAGCTCTCTTGCCACGAACTCCTGAGCTCCTTTCCCCGCACCCCCTTCCCCACATCCTCAGCCCGGAGGAGCCCTGAGCCTCCCCCAAGGGCACCTTAGTGACTCCAGGGAGAGTCAGGGCTCAGAGGAGGAGGCCCCGGGCTCCGGGCCAGTGGAACTGGTGAGGTCCCGGGAGGCCCACTTCCTGCTCCCTGGTGAGGTCCCTGTTGGCCGGCGTGGTCAGGCCTGGGGATCGTGGAAAGGGGTGGTGGTCAGGCGGGGCGATCCCGGGCTCTGGCCAGGCCGTGGGGCCTCTAGGATCCCTCCCACACAAGGCCTGCCCACAGCACCTCCCTTCTGAGCCCCTTGGGGGTGGGGTGTGCCAGGTGTGGACGTGTGTGAGGGGCTGGAGGCAGGAGTGGGGGTGCAGCCCGATGTGTGGGGTCCGTGGGGGAGCCCGTGTGGGAGGGCGCCTGCCTTTGGTGCCTGCGGGTGTGTGTTTGATCGCAGCTTGGTGAGCTGTGTGCGTTCACCTGCCTGTGTGTACATGGGTGCGTTTTCGTTGTGTGGGGCTGGGGCACCGCGTGCGCGGGGGGGAGGCATAGTTGTGACTTTGCTTGTGTGTGCTGGGGTGGGGGCCCCACGGGGAGGGCAGAGACGGGGGCAGAGCAAACCCTCTTCCCCAGCACCACTGACCCTCAGACTGGCCAGGGTCGGCCTGTGTCCTGCTCGCCATCCCCCTGCCTCACCCAGGTTTGAATCCTGACTCTGCTCCTTGAGCGCTGAGCCACCTGGGGCCAGCTACCCAACCTCTCTGAGCCAGGGTCTCTTCTGCAAAGTGGGATTCGTGCTGATGGCAGGGCCAGGGTCCACCCCAGGAGGAGCTCACTGTGCTGGTCCGCTGACTGGACCACGTTAGTAATCAAACAATAGCTGGAAGTTTCTGGAAAGTGAACATGCTGCCCCACAACCTGGTGGCCCCGGGATGCTCCTGCCACTATATTCTCAATCGCCCCAACTGTGCATCGCGGGGCTGTGCTCCCGGGAGGTCAGAACAGACCTCGGGCTTGCCCAGCAGTGTGGGTGGCTGTCAAAGTATCTTGTGGGGGACAGCCGCCACCCTGCCAGGGGTCGGGGTCGGGGGACGGCGCCAGCTCGCCGCTTGGCTGACAGGAGCCTCTCACAGCGGGAGGCCTGGGTCTGGGGCCGGGTATGGCCAGCGGTCGGAAGGGACGTTCTGGGGGATGGGCAGTACCTTCGCCTTCAGTGTGGCGGCTGTTGGAGGGCAGGGCTCACTTGCCGGATGCAGGCACCGGACACGCGAGGAACATAAGCTCGTTGTTTGCAAATCACAAAGTTGTGGTTTTAAATCAATAAACTTTGTTGGAATAGCTTAGGTTCCCAGCGAAACAGAGGGAGGCGCGGAGATTGCCCCGAGGCCCCCTCCCCCGCCCAGCCGCCCCCATTATCCCCCCACACCCTCCACCCTGCCACTCTCCGTGGCCAGTTTTACTGTCCACGAACCTGCCCAGTACATCCCCGTTCCCCGGAGCCCACACTTAGGATCGGCCTTGGTGCTGCACATTCTGTGGTCACCCCCCAGAATCCTCTGTGCTCCCTGCGATCGTCGCTCCCGCCTCCTGACGCCTGCAGCCGCGCATCTCTTGGCCATCTCCGTGGCTGTGTCCTGTCCAGCCCCCCATCCAGCTGGCGTCACAGCATGGGTGCCCCCTCGGACAGGCCCCCACCCCCACGGATGCGCGTGTGCGCTGCTGCCCGTCTCTGCGGGTCTCACGGCTCACGTCCTGTCCACTCAGATGAGTCGCCGCTGCGGGCTGGGTACATACCCCTCACCGAATGAAGGGCGTCTGCTTGCTCTTGAGTTGGGGCGATTACGATTCAGCTGCTGTGAACACCTGTGCACAGGTTTTGTGTGGACAGAGTCGTCTACGCCTTTGGGTAAATGCCAAGGAACGTGACTGAGGGACTGAATGGTGAAGCGACATACAGGACCGGGAAGTGTGATGGTCCGTTGCCCACGGGACCGGCCAGCAGCGTCAGCCCCTGACCCCTTCCCTGGCTGCTGGGTGGACGCAGCCCTGGGCTGGCCTTGAGGCGGGACACAAGGCTGGGATCCAGCCTTGTCTTCCCTGTTTGCCCTGCCTGCCGGACTCCTTCAGGCCCCGTCTGGGCTCTGGGGGCGGTCCTGGCGCTGTGGAGGGGCCGCGGCTCCCTGTCTGCCTCTGGGAGGTAAGCAGCTGGACCTGACCGCAGCGAAGGGACCCTGTCCCCCCGCACCCCGACACTGTGTGCGCGGCGGGCAGGTCCTAGAGGCCCAGGCTCACGGCAAACACGAGCCACAGACCTACTTACTTCACCCCCAGCCCGCAGGCCGGTGATGGTGTGGGGGTTGCTCCGTGACCCTGGTCTTCAGCTGGAAACTGAGGCCCAGTGGCACGTGCCAGGGCTACAGGGAGTCAGGGGTGGTCCCGGAACCCAGCCTGGAGCTCCTCTGGGCCAGGCAGCCCCCCCCACCCAACCAGGACTCCAGGGGGTCGGGGGCAGCCCTGCTTCCTGGGACAGCTGGAGGCAAAATGCCTGTCCAGGGGCCAGGGGCGCCTCTCGCCTCTCGCAGGCTTTCATCCCTGGGGCAGACCGGTGGGAGATAAGGCTTCAAAGCCATCTGCAAATGCAGCTTGAAGAGCGGGGCCTGTCCCGCCCGCTGTTTGTGTTGCTGGATTGATAGCTGGGGTGTGGGCAGCGGCCAGGCCAGCCCTGCCGCAATGGCCCCCAGATAAATGGGCCACCTATTCATGAGGCCCATGGGGGGGGCCCTAAAAGGGCCAGGCTGCTTTCAGGGATGTCTGGGGCCCCCGTCCCCACCCTCGCTGCAGACAGGCTTCTGATGACCCGGCTGGACCCTGATGGCGGTGCGCTATTTGGGGGGGCACGTGTGGACCCGGTCCGGGCTGGGAGGGGGAGGCACCCCTCCACCCTCCCTTTACACGGCCTCCACGCCAGGCACCCCATTTTCCAATTATGTTTCGATAGCGCAGGAGCTGCCGGATGGCCACTTGGAAACACAGCCGAAGTCCTCTCCGCTGTCCCCCTCCGCTCCCAGGCAGACTGTGCTCCCGGCGCGTCCTTCTCTGTGCCACCTTCTCTCTGCGCAGGAAGGTCTCACGCAGCAGAGTTCCCTGGGGACAGTCACGGACGTGTGCAACCACGACCGGACTCCAGAACACTCTCATCACCCCAGAACCAAGCCCCGTTCTTGTTAGCTCAGCGGCCGGTGCCCCGGGCAACGTCTCAGCAGCTTTCGGTCTCTGTGGATTTGCCCGTCTCGGGTGTTTCCTGTGACAACACGGGGTCTCCTGTGTCTGGCTTCATTCGCTGAGCGCCCTCTCGTTGGGGTTCATCTACGACGTAGTGAACGACGGCGCTTCACGCCGTCTAAGGTTCAACAGTCCCCCCGGCCAACGTAGGGAGGGCGGGACCACAGTGTCGTCCACCCCGTGCTTGCCCGTGTGCGCGTGTGTGCGCGCGTGTGAAATTCCCCCTCGCGCTCCACTCATCTGTTCGCGGACACGAGGGCCTTCCACCGTCCGTCGGGCCACCAGGAGCGCCGCCGCTTTGACATTTCCGCACGACGTTCCGGTGGAAGGCCGGTTTCCAGTTCTCTGGGGTGTAGACCCAGCCGCGGAAGCGCCGGTCCGTGGTGGCTTCCCGCGGGACTCCCTGAGGACTGCCGAGACTTCTCCTTCAGCACGACCTGTCCCGCACACCGTGGTGGAGTCATCGGGGTCCTTGCTACGGACGTCACCTGTGTGACCACCGTAGTGCACGGAAGGCAGCTCAAGGCACGGCAGAGGATAGAGGACAGGTAGGGAGACAGACAGACGGGTAGACAGACGGATGGATACACAGATTGGTCTATGGACGGATAAATGGATGGATGAACGGACAGACAGACAGATAGATGCTATGTGCCCAGGCCCTGCCCTGGAGACCGGGGGTCAGCAGGTCCAAGGGGAAGCTCTCAGGCAATTTGTCTAATCGGGTTGGTCCTAGGAGCACGACGCCCCCCATTCCTCCTCAACAGCGCCGTGGCCTCCCCCAAGATGAACACCCTCCCTGTCGTCAGCCGGGTCCGCCCACAGACACTCAAGCTGCTTCTGTCTCTGACCTTTGTCTGGTCGACCCCTATGACCGTGTGCCTCCTCCTTGCGCACGGCTACAGCTGATTCCTACAGAGACATGACACGCGGAATCGCGACGGGGCTCCCTGCCAGCGGCGCGCTCCGGGGACCAGCACTGGGCTCCAAGTGCAGCTGTGCAGGAGACCCGGGCTCAGCCGGCACGGGAGCGTGACCATGAGGGGCCGGGGCGGGAGGATGGCTCGGGGGTCAGTGCACTGCAGGGTCTCTACCGGGGCCGGGATAAGGATGAGGAAAACATGTACGAAGTTGAAGGCGGCACCAAAAACTCAGTAATCGAGAGGAATAACATACAGGTCGGGTTTTGCTTTAATTCAACAAAAATTTTTTTAAAGATTTTATTTACTCATTTGAGAGAGAGAACAGAGGGAGAGGGAGAAGAAGAGGAGGAAGCAGGCTCCCCGCCGAGCAGAGAGCCCGATGCGGGGCTTGATCCCAGAACCCTGAGATCATGACCTGAGCCGAAGGCAGAGGCTCAACTTACTGAGCCCCCCAGGTGCTCCTCTGTAATTAAAATTTTTATTGAGACAATTATGGAGTCACCACAGCTGTAGGAAATAATCGAGAGATTGAACAGTGTGCCCTGGACACAAAAACGTGGTCCCACCCCATGCTTGCCCATGTGTGCACGTGTGTGCGTCGTATGAAATTCTGCAGCTTTATCTTCTGGTTTTCCACATCCATCTCCCATATTGGGACAGAACGTTCCTAACACCTTTTGGGGACTTTCTTCTTGTCCCTTTGTCACCACGCCACCCCCCTCCCCGAATCCTGGCAGCCACTAATGTGTTCTCTGTTTCTAAAATTTGTCATTCCAAAAGTAGTGTCTAAATGGGACTGTGCAGTAGGCGACGGTTCAGGACCAGCTCTTCCCTTCTGCACGCACGGCTGAGGGTCCCTGGGTGGGCAGGCTTGTGTCCCAGACCTCCTCGCTGTCGCGGCTGGGTGGCGCGGCATGCATGGACCAGCGTGTGTACACCGGGTGGAAGGGCAGCGGGCAGCCGCCTCCATCGTCCACGGGCCCCTGGACGCAGTGTTGCGTGAACAAGTCTTTGGGAGAGCACTTGGTGGGCCCCACGCGGCCACCTGTTGAGTTTTTTTTTTAGATTTTATTTATTCATTTGACAGACAGAGATCACAAGTAGGCAGAGAGGCAGGCAGAGAAAGGAGGAAGCAGGCTCCCTGCCGAGCAGAGAGCCCGATGCGGGGCTTGATCTCAGGACCCTGGGATCATGACCCGAGCCGAAGGCAGAGGCTTTAACCCACTGAGCCACCCAGGCGCCCCCACCTGTTGAGTTTTTAAAGAAGCGGCCGATACTATTGCAGTGCAAGATTTCAGAAGATCAAAATTAATAGAACGCCACAGGGAGCAGGGTATCGGTTTTAAACAAAGACAGGCCTGGGGTGAGGGGAGCGGGACGCTGGGTCTCAGGTGGTGTGAGGGCAGGGTGGCCTCCAGTCTAGGGCCCTCATGGGAGCCCTGAGTGGACCTGAGCAGCAGACCTCTGCTTCCTCAACTGTAGGAGGGGCCGACGGCGAGTCCACCTGTCTGGTGGGAAGAGAGGGTGTTAGACACGTGGCCCAGGCCCAAGCCAGGTGGGTGGTCCCCTCATGGGACCCTCGACGTTCTCCACCTGCCAGCTCCCAGGGACAGCCTTCTGCCTTTCCAGCCTGGCAGCGAGTGGTCTCCTCAGAGCCCTGGGTCTGGTCTCCCCAGACATCCCTGCTGATGCCCACTCACAGGCCCTCTCTGTGGCTGGTCCTCCCCCTGCATCTAGCTAAGCCCGGACATCGGGGAGGTCTTGGCCCAGACACCCCCTCTCGCGGCTTGAGAGCACATCTCTCGTCCGCCCTGAACCCGGTCCCGCCGTCGGGATGGGCCCCGGTGTGTCTGTCCGTCGCCTGCTGAAGGACGCCTTGGTCGCTTCCAAGTTTCGGCAGTCGCGGGGGCAGCTGCCGACGGCCCCGGGGACGGTTCGCGTGGACGCGGGCTTCCCGCTCCTCCAGGGAGACGCCGCGGGGCGCGGTCGCTGCGGCGTGCGGCGGCGGGACGCTCGGTGGGGCCGGCGCGGCCTTCCGAGCCGCCTTCCGAGGCGCCGGGCCACGCGGCCTTCCCGCCAGCCACGCGCCGGAGCGCCCGCTGCCCCGCGTCCCGGCCGGCGTGCGGGGCCGTCGGCGCGGCGGGTCTGGGCTTCCGACGGCCGTGCGGGCGTCTCGCGGGCGTCGGCGCCGGCGCGTCCCGGACCCCCCGGACGGGGAGCGCGCGTGCGGGTGCTCGACGGCGTCCGCGCGTCCTCCGGGGAGGGGCCCGTCCGGTCTCCCGCCCGGTCTCCCGCTGGGCCGTCCGTGCGCGCGCTGCGGGGGGCTCCGCGTCCGTTCCGCCTTTTGGGTGACGGTCCTTCGTCAGAGGCTTCTCGGGGCGCCCGGGGCCCGCGGGTGGGGCGCCCGTCGAGGTCGGCGCAGGCCGTGGCTCAGGCCTGGGACGGCGCCCCGCGTGCGCCCGCGACTCCGTCTCCGTCCGCCGCTCTCCGCGCTCGCGCGCGCCCCGGAGACGCCCAGGAAACCCGAGAGCCGCGGGGAGCGTCCGCCGCCAGCCCTGCCCGCTGCGCCGCGGCCTCTCCTCCCGGCCCCTCCGCGCGAACTCGCGGGGCTGCGGGCGCCCGCACGGGAGTCACCGGGGCTCTGACCGACGGCCGGAGCCTCCCGCCCCGACGACGTCCCGCGGCGGACGGAGCGCCCTGGGGAGGGGGCGGCGGGCCGGGGGCGTCTCCCGCCGCGGCGGGCGCAGCTTCCTTTCCGGGACGCCGGGCGCCCCCAGCCCCTCGCTGCCCCCGGAGCCGGCTTCCCCGTCGCGCTCTGCGGCCGAGGAGGCGGACAGCTCGCGCCGCCGGCCGGTGGGGGCGTCCGGTCCCTCGGGCGGGGACGCTCGCCTCCAGCCCCGTCAGAGCGCGGCCGGCGGCTCCGGGCCCCCTCCCCGGCCCGCGGGCGGCTGAGGCGCGTCCCCGGACGCAGACGGCGCCCACGGCCCACGGCGGCGCTCGGGCCCGCCCCGCTTCCCGGGCATCGACGCAAGCGCCTAGTGCGGCTTAATATCCGGGGTTTTCGGGGTCGGGGAGGGGTGAGGAGGTGACCTGGACGGGAGCGAGCCGGCCCTGAGCGGGGCCGTCCGCCTGCACCTCACGGGTGGGAAAACCGCGTCTTCCCGCGGCGCGGGGGGCGGAGCTTTGTGGGGGGCGGAGCGTGCGCAGGGGGTGGAGCGTGTGCGGGGGGGCGGAGCGTGTGCGGGGGCGGAGCGTGCGCAGGGGGCGGAGCATGTGCAGGGGAGGCGGAGCGTGCGCAGGGGGCGGAGCATGTGCAGGGGAGGCGGAGCGTGCGCAGGGGGCGGAGCGTGTCAAACCGCGGTGCGGGAGCTGCCGCCCGTGGCCGGGAGCGCACGTTCTCAACATACAGTCACGGTACGCGCGTTTTCAGAGAAATACCGAAATACTGTCGTTTTACAGGAAACAAGAGTCGAAAATATTAAAAGTCAGAATTTTATGGCCAAAAAGGAAGTTAAATGATGAGACTATGGGAAGGGAGATGCAGGTATCTCTGGCCGGGGGTCCCCGCGTCCTGGAGGCGGGAGGGAGGGAGGCCACCTGGGCGGGTCAGAGGCTTCCTTCCCCTCCCCCTCCGCCTCCTCCTCAGGGAAGGGCTCGGGAGAGGGGCTGAGCCTGCCCCAACCTGGCCTCCAGCGAGCACGGGGTCCGCTGGCTCCGGACAAGGGCTGGGATGTCCCCACTGCTTTCACCCCAGATCTTTCCAGGAAATGTTTCTGGTTACCAGGGCCTCCTTGTCAGGCTGGGCAGGACTTAAGTCTTCATTTTATGGATCAGCTTGAACAACCCGCCGGAAGGAGCAAATCGAGGGGTGGGGGGGGGTCCTGGCAGTCCCCCAGCCCCCCGGCCCCAGGACCTGCCCGTGGGTGCTGGTGACCACTGAGGACCAGTGATGGGTGTGTCTGGCTGTGGTTGCCCCCTGCCCCCGGGGTCTGCCAGGAACCGTCCTGAGCTCTGTGCACGGCCCTCCAGGCCCCCGTGGGAAGGCCGCCCCATGTGTGCCCGGGGCCCCATACCCAGGGTTAGGATCTTCCAAAATTTTGCCAAGGTTTATTATTTTTTGTAAGGGTGAGAGTCCCATGATTTAAAATGAACCATTGCGGGGTGAACAGCTCAGTGAAGTTTGGTGCGTCACATGCCGAGCCCGCACACCTTCACTCCCTAGGCAGGAGGCCTGCACCCCCGGGCGGCCGTGCCTGTCCTCTGGCCGGCCCCTGATGCTGCTGGGTCTCCTGACCGGCCTGCTCCGGACGCCGCCTGTAGACGGAGTCCCACGTGCAGCCTTGGTGCTGCGTTTGCGCCCTTGGCAGGCGGGTCCGGGGCTTGTGCGCGTGGTCCCTGCGGCGTCCCCTCCTGCGGCCGAGCCGCACTCCAGCCGCACTCCGGCGCGTGTGTGGGGGGCACCGAGCTTCCCGCCGGGGCTGCTGTAGGGTTCGGAAGCGCGGAGCCCAGATCCTGCTCTCCACTCCTCTCGCCGTCATGCTCTGGAGGAGACACGTTTTCTTGGCCGGTGTCGGAGCTCCTGACCAACGGCAGCCCCGAGGGAGCGACACCTGGCGGCCCTCAGCCCCGGCAGCAGAGCCCTCGTGGGAAGCACGGGGTGTGCAGCGGTGTGGAGGCCTCACTCTCCTCGCCCCTCCTCCGGCCTCTCGCTGGGACTTGCCCTCCTCCCCGCCGCCTGCCCCTGCAGCCCCTCACTGCATTGGTCAGCAGAGGTGACAGTGGTCTCCTGCAGCATCCCTGAGGCCCGACCGCGTGCAGCTCCCCTGGCTGGAGCGTGGTGCTCTCCTCCCCTGCGGTGGTCCCTCCTGGTGGAGCAGAGTCCCCTCGCACGACCGCTCACCCATCGTGCTGTGCCCTCCACGTCCCTCGGGAGCAGCGAGTCTTGGCCTCTGTGCCCCACGTGGCAGGCAATGAGGAACACATTGGAAATGACAGCAAGTCACACCTTTCTGTCCTGCGAGATGGATAACCTGGGAGGACAGGAGCCGGGGCTGTCGTGCTGCCCTGGCGGCTGGGGGCAGGAGTGGGCTGGGGAGGCTTGCTGCGGCTGCCCACGGGACCCTGTGTGCCTGGATCTGAGCCCATCACCCTGAGGGACACCCGCCTGGCCTCAGCCCCTGTAGAGCACAGTGTCTGTCTCCAAAGAAAGCCCCACGCAGTGGGGTTGTAAGTGCGCACTTCAGAATCTGAGGGGACAAGCAGGGCAACGTCCCCACCCCAAGCCTGGGGCTTCAGTAATGCCCCCCAACGGGAGAAAGGCCTCCCCCTTAGCCTTTTGCTTTAGGGTGGCGGTAGGTGGATGTCTTCCTCCCCACCTGACACTAGGGTCACTAGGTGGCCTGAGGGACGGCTCCTGACCGTGAGCAGGGTAAGAGCCCCCAGAGTGGATGCTGGGGCAGGGCGCTGGGACCCTGCCTTGCCCAGGGAGGTGTGGCTCCCGGGCTGAGGCCTGTGTGGTCCGTTACGTCCCATGTTGCTTTCCCAAACACGCACAGTTACGTAAACGATGATAACACTTCATAAACATTTTTTTAACATGCGGAATGTTTGACATGAATTTCAGCTATTTTAGAACTAATAAACAATGGTCAATGTCACGGCCGACACAGAGCTGAAGCCACAGCACTTTACAGAAGATCAAAGGCGCAAGCAAAGATCTCGTCTTTAAGGAAAAAGAGACGATGGGAGGGAAGCCCCCCGCCCCGGTCAGAAGGCAGGGGCTCTGCGGCTCTGGGCCGTTGGCGGGAGTCCTTGGGCCAGGGCTGGGCGGGCAGGGGTCCTTGGAGTCCAGAGGTGCTGGGCGCCTTCCCGAGGCACCGGCTCCCTTGGGCTCAGTGCGGAAAGCTCTCTGCTCAGAGGTGCCTCTTACGGCTCACCGCGCCGGCGTCCGAGCCTGTCCCAGCGAGGGCTTTTGGGGAGGGGTCTGCCTTGGTCGGTGTGTGCCAGGCAGCTCGCCAGCCGCTCAGCCTCAGAGCCCAAGGCTGGCGCCAGAGCGCCGGCCTGCGGAGGCCAAGCCACGGCCCCAGCAGGCCATGCCATGTGCCTCAAAGATGCGCACCATCTGCGTGCGGCCCAGGGCGGCCCCTGGAGTCAGAACACCTGAGCGCGTGGCCCAGTCGGCCTCCGGCCCAGTGAGCCTGAGGGCTGCCTCCTCTGGTCTTCCCAAGTGTCGTGTGGGTATTATTTGTCACCCCTGGGGCTGGGCACTGCTCGGGATGTGTCAGTGATGCCCAGAGGACCCTGGGCCAGAGCAAAGCCCCTGCAAGGCCAGTGGCCTCCCTGGAACTCGGAGCCCAGGGAGCACAGGGACCCTTGGTGACCCTGCAGGAACAGGTGCATGTGGGTTGCCCAGAAACCCTGAGACCCCACACTTACAGGGGTGACACAACAGGGACAGATGCACCAGCTGTTTTCATGTGAGCTCCGGGGAGATGTGGACAGAGCCCTCTCACCCTCTATGTCCACACAGCTGGGGCTGGGCTGAACAGGGGCGAGTATAAAGGGGGGACGGAGGCTCTGGCTGCTGGCTCTCAGCCACACCCTGAGCGCTCCCGGCTGTGGGGACCCCGCCCCAGCTGCAGTGACTTGTGGGATCAAGGTTCCATTCACACCTGCAGGGTTCCCCAAGGCTGTGTCCTTCCAGCACACATGCTTTCTGTCCTACCTCCCAGGGAGGGGCCAATGAGAGGGATTCACAGGCAGTCCCTGGCCACTTCCCACAGGCATAGCTATCTCCCTGAAGTTTGTCTCGACACCCAAGATCGTGTCCCTCTCTCCCCCCTGAATTCTGCGTAGCCCCCTCTTTACTCGGAGCAGTAGAAGCTTCCCAGAGGCTAGTGAGGCCCAGTGACCCGGGCCGCACCTTCTGTGCTCTCCTCTAGCCTCCTTGCTCCCCCTTCTTCCCTGCCCCTGCCCCAGGACCTTTGCACTGGTTGCTTGCTTTTCTCATTTCCTTCTTCCCACATTTTCTGTCCTGCCCCCACTCAAATATCCACCCCAGGAGGGGAGGGCCTGGCTGCCTTTACAGCTGCCTCTGAAAAACCTCGATGGGACTAACGTCTCTTGTGGGGTGGACTGTGTCTATGTTGACGTCCTGACCCCCAGCACATGTGAGTGTGGCCTCATTTGGAAATAGGGTCTTTGCAGATGTGGTCACATTAAGACAAGGGCACATCCTGGTGCCACGGGAGGACGGAAGCAGGGATGGGAGGGATGTGGCCACAAGCCCAGGGATGCCTGGGGCCTCCAAGAGCCGGAGGAGGGGACAGAAAGGATCTTCCCTCTGGAGGCACCCCGACTTCAGATGTCTGGTCTCCAGGACGGAAAGGGCATAGATTTCTGTTGCTGCCCCCCCAGGAGACTAACAGCACATCCCAGACAATGAATAAATATTTTGGGGTGAACTAAGAGTCGAGGTAATGCAGAATTCCTTACTGCTCTGTCGGCCTCTGCCAGTGATGGTCCCAGTTAACCTTGGGACCGGGGGCTCCCCAAGTTGTGTTCCCTTGGGCACAGGCCCTGTGCCCCCCATGGCCTGCCTGGGTCTCGCCACCCCCACTCTCCATCCAGCCTAGCGTGCTTAACCCTCCTTCCCTCTCATCCTCCCCTTGAACCTGGGGGGGTTGGTGTCAAGATGGGAGGAAGGAGCCAGCCCAGCCCATTTCCAGGGTCCCAGGGCTGGGACGAGTCCATCTCACACCTGGTGCTCATGATTACCTGGGAGAGGGAGAAGGTGTAGCCTGGCTGGGGAATTCAGACGGAATGTTCCGGTAAGTGTAGCCTCTGTTTTGGCCTCTGTCACTGTAGGGAGGAGCCCTGCTGGTGAGTCCCGTTGACTATGTGGTGCTCCCTGAACCCGGGGGCCTGGCTGGGAGGGGCCTCAGAGGGAGGCCCCCAGGGATCATCTTTCTCTCTGTGGCACCGGGATTTGGCCTTGGCACCCCCCTCCCCAGGGACAGGAGCCCAGGAGACCCTGCTTACGGGGATTGCACACACGCCAGCTGGGGCCAAGCAGAGGGGGGTGGAGGTGCGGACTCCTCGAGCCTGGTGTGTGGGATCGGGCTGCGGCGAAGGCAGAGGTCGTGCCACCCCCTCCGTGCCTCGAGAACTGTGGCTGCGCGTCGGCCCCACGACGCAGACCGGGGAGCGGCCGTCCGATGAGGGCCTCATTCAGCATCTCGGTTGTTTGCATGAGGTGGACCGTCCCGAGCACGTCCTATGGGGTGGTGGTCGCCGTCCAGCGCCTCTGCCCATAGCCTCGGGCGCTGCCGGTCTCCGCAGTAGTAGGCAGAGCTGCGATCATCGAGGCACAGAGAGGTGAAGGGACTTGCCCCAGGCCACGCAGCTAGACTGTGCAGAGCTGGGGTGTGGCCGAGTCCCGGCTCCTACCCAGCCTGCCCCTGTCCCTCCCTGACGGCAGGTGACGTCCATCAAGGTTCACCTGCTTGTGTGGAGGGCCTGGGGTCCAGGGCCAGCCGTCTGGGCTCACCCCCTCCAGTTGCTGGCCCTGCCGCTAAGGTGTGTGCTGGGCCTGTTCACCAATTTCCGAGGTAGGGCAGGTGTGTTCCTGACACCCCGTGGCTGTACTTGTCCACCCTCTGTGTGGGGTGTGGGCCAGTGTGGGTGGTGGGAGCAGGGTGAGGAGCCCACGGACCTGGTGCAGGGAGCTGGCCGTGGCCTTGGGGAGGCCATCACCCCCTCAGAGGGACCAGGAGCCCCGGCAGATGGTCCTGGCACGTCCTCCTCACTCCCAGGCCCGCCTGGGCCCCACTGATCTGTGGCCGTAGCCTGGGGTGATCGGTCCCTGCCCTGACAGCTGGGCGCCCTGCAGCCCATCACGACTTCTCACTGGAGAGCGCAGTCTCCCTTCCTCCTGGCTGTGTCCCCAGCAGGTCCCTGCCTCCCCCGGGGCATCAGCAGACACCTCTGCCTGGCGGCAGAGCCTGACGTAAGCCCCACCCCGCCTGGGCGCCCGATTGCTCTGGGGAGCAGCCAGGAGGCTGCGTGCAGAACCTGTCCCATCTGTCACCGACAGAGGCTGCGTCCGTGGAGCTGGGGGTCTCGTGGGCAGAGGCCTCGTCTCCAAGCGCTGGCTCCGCCTTCCTCCTTCGGGTGGAAACTAAGGACAGGAGTCCAGATGGCCCATTGTCGTGGAGGGGGCTGTGGGGGTGGGGCTCGGCTCTGCCTTCCTTTCCCCTACCTGGGGGAAGCAGGCAGGAGGGGGGCAGCCTGGCCCCCTGCCACAGGCTTGTGCCTCCTGCAGCTTGGAGCCCGGTACACCCACACGCCGACCACCGTGCGTCTCCCACCCTCCTGCACGGGTGCAGACTGCGGCCTCCGGGCCGGCTGGGTCACTGCAAGTTCGTCCACACGGTGACTCTTTCATCCAGTAGCAAACGTGCACAGGCATCTGCCGCACCTCACGCTTGCCTGGGTTTGGGGTCAAGCCCCAGGGGCTGTCCCTACCTGTGCTGTCTGGCACGGGGACCCCGCGTCACACGTGGCTGCCGAGGACACACCGGTCCCGGCCAGGCTGCCCGGTCAGCGTGGAGCAAAGACCCAGTTCAAACCCAGGAACCCGGAGGGTCACGTCCTCACTTTCTGGGGTGCTCACGTGCTGAAAGGTAGCAGCTTGGATGCACAGGGATAAAAGAAGTTATTAAATACATCGCACCTCTTTCTTTTCCCTTTGTCCATGTGGCCTGGCACTTTGCAGTCACGCGTGGGGCTCGAGGCATGGCTGGGCCAGGGCCTGGGCCGGGCAGCACACAGACCCGTGTGTGACGAGGACATTCCAGATCGTGGGGGTGGGTCGCTGAGAGTGGGGTCAGGGTCAGCTCCTGCTCTCAGACCCCGTGTGCCCTGTTCCGCCTCTAAGGGCCCCCCTGACTGGGGTGAGCCGAGTTGTTGGGGTGTCGCTGACCCACCGTGGGCCAGGTGGGGGACCTCTGCCTCCCCATCTCTGGGGCCAGGGACGGAGATGTGGTCCAGCCTCCTCCGCAGCACGTCGGGCAGCTCGGGGGGGCCGTGGTTGTGAGTTTCATGTGCTTTGAGGTAAAAGGATCTGGGCCCCTATGGGCATACGGTTTGTGAGGTTCGCGGCGGCCAGCATCAAGGGGAGGCCTTCTCTCCCGGGGGACCCTCCGGTGGAGCAGAAGGGTGGTGAGCCGGCCCAGGAAGTGCGTGCCCAAGGGCCACTGGAACAAAGCACCATGGACTAGGGCTTTGCCAACAGAAAAGCAGGGGGCTCATTCCTTCTGGGGAGAATGTCCTGGGCTTCTCTCCAGCTTCTGGTCGTCGCCCTCACCAGCCACCCCTGAGTTCCTGGTTTGGTATCGCGGGTCTCTGCCACCGTTATCACATGGGCTTCTCTCTGTGCGCATGTCTGTGTCCCAATGTCCCTGTCCTATAAGGACCCCGTCACCTTGGACGAGGGTCCATCCTAATGACCTCGTCTAGCTGAGGGCATGTGCAGCGACCCTATCTCCAAACGAGGTCACACTCCCGAGAGGCAGGCTCAGGTGCTCCGTGCGGGTCAGGCGGGGCCCACGTCCAGCCGCACACTTGCTGTGGGAACTCACAGCCCCAGCTCTGGACTGCGTGTGCAGGGGGCCCCACACCTGATGCGTGCTGACACCGGTAAAGAGGGGGGCCAGCGGCCCAAGGGCAGGAGGGATCCGTGCTGGGACACCCAGGGCTGAACGGGCTCGCAGCCCCAGTTTCCCCGGCAGCGCACAGCTTGGCTTCCCGGGAAGCAGTGATGGTTCCAGCGATCCCCTGGGTAGGGGGGGTCCGGGGAGCCGCTGGGGTGGGGAAAGCTAAGCCGGTCGCATCACCAGGACGGCGATGGCTCAGGCCTGCCCAGCCCTGCTCCTGACCCTCCCTGGGGGTCCGGCTCTGGGCGGCGGCTCCAGGGAAGACCTGTTCTCATTTTTCCTTCTCTTTGGGGCTCAATTTAACTGTAAAGAACAGTAAATTATGAATCAGGAAAAACATCCCTTGTCCCCACAAAGGACGTGGCTGTTCCCAGATGACTAATGACTCTGAATTCACATTACTTAGTATTTATAACGTCCACCGGACGGGACTTACAGATGTTCCTGGGAACCCCTGCCTGCCCCTGGTGTATTTTTAGAGCCCATTGTCTGTCCTGACCAGGTTTCCCTGAGCTGCCTTGGCTGAGGAGGGACCTCAGGGTCCCAGGGGAGGCCAGCAGTGCCCAGGCCTCTTTCTGCAGGACAGGGGCGGGCCCTGGGCCCCTGGGAGGTGGCGCCGCCGTCCATCTGAAGTCTGTCAACACTCCCATCCGGGACTGGCCTTCCCTGAGCACCTGCTGCGTGCCCAGCCCCGAGCTGGGGGCAGGGGGACGATGGCAGTGGGGACGAGCCCCGTCGGGGTGCCACGCCATGTGTGAGGGCTCCGGGAAGCCCGGGGAGGAGCTGTCGGGAGGGCTGAGCAGGGCAGCGGCTGAGAGTGGGGGGAGCTCCCCACAGACAGGGTGGGGTGGGAGTGGTGGAGAGGGCCGGGGTGTGCCAAGGACCCGTCAGCACCCCCCTTCTCCTGGGTCTCCAGGGGCTGCAGCCCCTTCTGGGGGCTCCAGGGGGGACCTGGGATGGAGCTTCGTTGGCCTGGTGCCAGGCCCCTCCATGGGGGGCTCCGTGCTCCCGGCACAGACCCAAGCGCTCACCTCCACCTGCAGACCCCCCCCTTCATGTCCCAGACCTGCCCGGTCTCCTCTGGGGGCCACCCCTGGAGCCTGACTGTGGGTTCTCTGAGCTGCCCCCACAAAGGCCTGGCGAGCTAAGTGTCTCTTGGCCTCGGGTGTGCCCATGTGCTTTATTTGAGTATTTAATGTCCTCTCTCATTCATAAAATAAACAAGGGAGGTTTATCTGCAAGTGGCTATGAACTCCGGCAGATGCCCCGCAGAGCCGGGGCCAGGAAGCTTTCCGAACTTGACCGAGGGGAGGCGCAGACCGGAAGTGGACAGACCTAATATTTTACCGAGGAAGGTTAATGGCACTGGGCTGCAGGATCTTAAATCTTCCCCCAGAAGACCCCTGAGGAGCCCTGGAGGGCAGCCTCCTGTCAGCTCTGCGGACGGCACACGCCTCCTCACAGAGCCCTCGGCGGAGGA
Organism: Martes martes; assembly: GCF_963455335.1. NCBI lineage: Eukaryota > Metazoa > Chordata > Mammalia > Carnivora > Mustelidae > Martes > Martes martes. Next base: position 1,372,703 of record NC_137896.1, on the reverse strand, counting down.
GGCCGCCCTGCTGGGGTTCTCCGTGTCTAGTTTACAAGCTCTGGAGAAACTCTGTGCCTTCTCCCTAAACTGGGCTCCAGGCTCCGCACTGAGGTACTCAGAGGGGCTCACAGTGGGGGTGACTGTTCCCTGCCCTCATCCTTCTGGAAGCCAGTGGAGCATCATGCAGGGAAGGGGTCCCCAAAGCCCTTCTTCTCGGTTCACCCCGTTCCACGTGTCAGGGCTGGGCCGCCTGGCCCCGCTGATGGAAGGACCACAGTCCAGGGTCGGGCTGCCGACCCGCACCTCGTACCCCTTCACCCCCTCCCCTGGGCCCTCACCCCCAAGGCTGGGAGACGGGCCAGTGGCTGCCCCGTTCAAACAGACGACCAATGCCCCTTGTCCCTGGGGACACCGCGTCCAAATGGTCCAAACCAGGTGGCTCCAGTCCCCAGGACACGTCCTGTCAGCCTCAAGCTGGCCAGTGCCCTGGGCTGACTGGGGAGCCCTCCCTGGCCGGCTGCAATGCTGTGGGGCCCCTCCGACTCTCTGTGCCCCACTCCCTGCCCCTCATTTCAGACTTGCTGCAAAGAGGGATGTAGGAGGGATCCTGGCCCGGGATCCGCCACACTGACCTACTAGGCTTTTGTCAAAATCTCCAGGAAAGCCCCTCACCCGCTGTCCCCGGGCCCGGCAGGTTCTGTCTCTGCGTCCGTTGTCCGTCCAGCCCCTGCCTGCCTCGTCTTCCCCGGGGAGACGCGCCAACCAAGCGGCTCCCGTGCATCCCGCCGGGTGCAGGCTGGAGAGGCTGGGCACAGCTGAGTCCTCCCTGCCCCCGGAGCCCCCCAGGGCCTGCCTGCGGCCTTGTGCAGCAGGCTTCACTCAGTGGGAGGGACACAAGCCCCAGGATAGGCCACTGGGAAAAGTGGGGGAGTCGTGCCAGGGGGTCAGAGTTATGTTCTGTCCGTCTCTCTGTCTGTCTCTCCATCATCTCTCTCTCCTGTGTCTGTCCCTCCACTTCTCTCTGTGTGTCCGTCTCTCTGTCTCTCCCTGTGTCTGTCTCTCCATCGTCTCTCTCTGTGTGTCTGTTTCTCTGTCCCCTGCCACACCCTCCCACCTTGTCTCCCCTCATCTGTACAGATAGTGGCTTCATGGTCCCTATCCAAGCATGTGCCTGCTCTGGTTGGACTTGACCTTCCCCATTCCTGGCCATCAGAACCTCTCAGAGGTCAAGATCAAGGTCAAGGACACAGCCAGCCTTGTGTTGAGGTCTTCGGCATATTATTAAAAAATGGAGAAATGCCAGAACAGAGCTTGAAAGTTGCGTAATCTCTAAAATGTGTACATTGCACAACTTGGCCTGTCTTACACTCAGGAGACATGACTTAGAAAAGATGAATTTGAAGGTCGGACATGAAGCCCTCCTGCCCCCCACCCCCCCGCCGCGTGTCATTTCCAAATCTCTGGGAACCAGAATCCCTCAGGCTCAGCCTTTTGGCGGGCGGCCTGCCCCACCCATGGCCGACCCGAGCGTGCCTGGCTCCAAAGGCCCCTGGCGTGCCCCCCCCACCCCTGCTGTGACCCGGGCACGGGAACCAGCCCCACCAAGCCCCCAACCCAGGCCAGGCACGCGGGCCCAGCTGTCGGAACTGGCCCTGGCCACGTGGGATTTCCCGCCCCATGCGTGGAGCGTGGCCACCCGAGGACCCGCGGACCCGGACTGGGGTTCCTGGAACCCCGTCCCCACATGCACAGGGCCGTCGTGGCAGCGGGCAGATGCTGGTGTCCATGCGGCCCTCGCTCGCCTTCGGCATTCCTCTTTCCACTCCCTTCCCCGGGTCCACACGGATGGCTCCTGGGAGCTTCTGAGGGTCCCGCCTCACCCAGGACCCCTCACCTCCTGTCTGCCTTCCCGGGGACCCCACCCCCTCTATCCCTGTCTCCGGCTGTTCTCAGCAGGACTGAGCGCTGCAGGGTGGCCGAGGACAGACAGAGGCCCCCACCCCCACCCCCGCCATCCCCACGGTGGGTGGTCCCGGGAGGGGCTGGGTAGCTTATCCCTCCCGAGCCGGCAGGGGCACCCGGTCCCTCTGCACATTGATTCTGCCATCACCAAGTGCTGGTCAGGCAGGGGGCTCGTCAGTTTGCCGCCTCCTTTCTGGTCATAACAGCCTCGGGCAAGGCTTGGGACCCAGAGTTTAGAAGAAGCCACGACGCGTCAGCACCCTCAGGAGCTCGATCTCAAAGGCTCCATCTACACCACCTCTCCGTCGCCTCGCCCACCCCGCTTCTCGAGCACACGGGGTGTCTTCCTCGTGCAAGCGCAGCCCCGGCAGTGAGGACGGCTCTGCTTAGAGAGACCTCCTGGCACGGCCTGAGGGAGACTTCCTGGAGGAGGCCGCACAGAGGGTTTTGACCCCCATGTGTGTGTCACCAGTTAGGCCCACAGAGCACTGGGGTCTGAGGGAAGAGCATGTGCAAAGGCCCAGACGCATGGTGGGTTTGGATGCTGGCGGGTGTTCCTTGTCCCTAAGAGTGGACGTGAGTGTGGGGAAGGGAAGCCCTGAGGTCACGGGGCGGTCAGCATTTTGGTCAGCTGGGCCGTTGCTGGGCTGCTACCTGGGCTGAGTGTTTGGAAACAAAGAAGAAACAGGCCCAGATTTGCATCATGGAAAATCTGAGCTTTGGGCCAAGTGGAGGGGTGGAGGATGGGCAGCTGGATGGGAGGGCCCGATGGCCAGGAGGACCTGGCTGAGGATTCTCCAGAGACCATGGGGTCGCAGGACTTGTGGGGTGCGACTCCCAGACAGGGAGGCCCGGAGTCGCCCCGTGCAGGCGCTGAGCTCCTCTATGGCCTGCTGGCTCCGGGGCGGTGGGGAAGGAAAGCCGCTCGCCAGGAAGGGAAAAGCCCAGATTCCTCAGTGCATCCTGCCCCAGAGTCCAGCGTGGAGGCCTGCTCTGGCCTCCTGTCCTCCCACCACCCGCCTCCCTCCCCCAGGCCCCAGCACGGCCAGACGCCGTCCACCAGCGGTGCCGAGAGCCCTTTATCAGATAATAAATAAGGCGGCTGGAGCCGTCCGTGTCAACATCTTGGCGGGCGTCGCAGGGCATTGGGGGGGGGGCTGCCTGCCATGGCCTCCGAGTGGTCGTCAGCCTGGCCACCCCCACCCTGGCTCCAGCAGGACTGTGGGGCTCAGCCAGCCCCCTCCCCTTTGGGGCCGGTTCAGCGTCTGCCCAAATGCACACGGGAGGAAAGTTGGGGACCCCTGGCGCCACAGCCACGCAGCCTGGGGGGCACCTGGTCTCTGGGCCTCCGTTAGCCAAATGGGGTCCACTTGGGGGCTGGGACCCCGAGGTCTGGCCGTCCTCTGTCTGAGCGCCTGTCCGCACGCCCTGGAGCCTGGCTGCCCGGGCCGCCACAAGTCGTCCGCAGTCTGCGGCAGAGGAAGGCAGCAAGACGCTATAAAGCCATCGTCCCGTCCCTGGAGACGGCGGCCGGCTGTGTCTGGTGGCAGGATGGTCTGTGTTTGATGATGGTGACAGCAGCAACTGTTCTCTTCTAAGAAATGTCCTTGTTTGGTCAAATACAAAGTTGGTTCCCTGTGCTGCTTACCCCGAAGGGCCGTCTTCCCTTCTCAAGAAGCACGGTCCGTTTTTCAGACGAGCGCCTTAGAGAATTTGCGCCCGTTTGTCAATGAGCTGTCTCTGGTGGTAGCCCGGGCCCCCCTGGGCCCCCGGAAGCCCTCGGGTCCCGCCCAGCTGCACACGGGGCCCCAGGCTGTGCCGCTGGGGTGACGCTGAGGCAGGTGACTGAGGAGGCTCCAGGTGAGGCAGCACCAGGGCCCGAGGGTACAAACGTGTACCCTGGGGTGGGCACTGAATGCAGGGTGAGCCTCGGCCGCTGCTGTCACCGAGCTGGCCGCGTCCCTGATGACCTGGGGGTGGGGTCCCCACGGAGCCCTGCCAGGTGTCACTGGGGGCTTCGGCCTGCGGCTCTGTTCCTGCAGGGGAGTGTTAGGGCTCTGAGTGGGTGGGGGGAGGGAACCAGCTGAAGGGACCCGGGCTGTCCCCCCTCCTCCTACACCTTGGGTCTCAGTGTCTCAACCCTCTTTTCTCGGGGGTCCTCTCCTTGCTTCGAAGCACCCAGGAAGAACCCCGCGGGGGCTCAGGGGACACCTTCTGTGCCGGGACCGTGGCAAGATCGAGGGTCCCTGCTCCGCCTGGGAAGGTGATGGGAAGCGAGCCCGCGGTCAGCCAGCACACGAGGGCCCCCGTTCGTGTCCTGAACTTGCCAGAGCGGCCGCGCTGCCCACGCCGCCAGCCTCCCCCACTCGTCCGGTCGTTTATGGCCCGCGGGCAGGGCTGGGGGGGGCTGGCGGGAGGAAGAGCTGGGGGAAGGGGGGGTGCCGGCAGCTATATTAAGGCTCTGGGTCCTGACAGCTTCCGGCGCTAAAGGGGCACTGGGGAAAAGGCTTAAATTAGCAGCAACACCCATGCCCAGAGGTGGGGCGCCCGGCCCACCTCATCCTGGGCACGACACATTTAAAAAATGACAAAAACAGGGAGGAAGTCACTGCTTCCTTCCTTCTTTGTCAACCCTCCCCCTCCCTGTCAAGGACCCCTCTTCACAGGCTGGGCGCCTGGGGGCCGGGGCACCCAGCTGCTCCTGTGGGGACCCTACCTGTCCTACAGTGGACACCTCCAGGAAGCCTCCTTGGGTTGGGCAGTGGAGAACGCTGCTTCGGTACACCAGGGACTGCCAGGCCTGGACCAGTTGTGTGCCTGTGTGGATCCCAGACCTGGCACAGGCACATGGCGTCCTCCTCGACCTACAGGTGGGGGACCCAAGGCTCTACCAGAAGCGCTGGGTCCGAGTGGCGGCTCTGTGAGGGCTGTGTTGTCCCCTCCATGCCCAGGCCCTGATGTGCTGCCATGTGGTCCTTGAGGGTGCTCTGTGGCCCCCCCATCTCCTGCTTCTTGTCTCCTTCACTCTGGGGCCCATCACCCTCTCCTGGAGCCCAAGGAAGGGCTGGGCGGGGCGGGGCAGGAGGACAGCTGCGTCCCTCCCCACAGCTGCTTGGGGCCGGCTGGGCAGAGGAGGGCACTGCCACCTGGTTCTCTCAAAGGGACAATCTGGCTCTCGTACTTGGGGACCCAGGGCCCTGGCAGGGTGGGAAGGGGCTCTGCAGACAGGTGGGAAGGGGGGTGCCCTGCCCCGCCGGGTGGCTGCTTACCCCTCTGCCTCACCTGCTCCCTTCTGAGTGGTCTCCCGGGAATGGTAGCCCAGGACCTGTGGGCACAGAGACGAGATGGCAGCAAGCTCCCCACAGCCTGGGACAGAGGTGTGATGTCCGGGCCGAGCCGCGTCCCCCCGACACGTCCGCCCACAGGCAAAACCCTGCAGGCACAACTCTGTTCCCCCTCCCCTGCCCAGTCTGCTTTCTGAAAGTGCTGGCTGTGACCCGTGAGACGGACTGCACCCCGGGGGTTCTCCTCCACAGCCTGGCCTGGGCCACGCGGTTCCCAATGTGGCTCTGCAGGCACCCTAGGTGCTGGCCATCATGCAGGCTCCTGGGTCCCAAGAGTCTGCATTTAACAGGCCTATTGGTTCACCCAGATCTGGGTGGCCCCCGATGAAGCCCTCCGTGTAGGGGGGTGGGGGTCCTGACTCACAGAGGGGGCCAAGGCCCCGATGTTAGTGACTTTCTGTGGACATCCAGAAGGTGAGAGGTGCCAGCACCTGGCCTGCCTGGGGGCCCAACTCATGCCTTGTGTCCCCCGGGCTCATCCCAACACTGCCTGACTGTCCGATGACCTGCCGTGAGGAGCATGAGAGCTACATGGGGACACGGGCTCCCAGTGCCCCAAACCACATCTTGGTCCCTGTCCCCTCACCACCGGCCGATGCAGCAGTACGAGGCAGGGCAGCGCCCCAAACCCCTGTCCACCTGACCCGGGAGCGAGGACCTCTCCAAGTGTGGGCGTCCAGCTGACCTCGGGTTCCTCCCCCAGGCTGGCAGGCGACCTCGAAGGCCCTGTGCTTAAGGGACTCCTGATCCACTCGGAGTGGCCAGTGAGGTCCAGAAGACCAACGTGTGGAGACGGCCCAACTGAGTGCCAGACCGGGGGCTGACCTGGCCTGCAGGGACGGGGCTGGAAAACCTCATAGGCATTTGGGAAAAGGAAATGTAAAATCAATGTCTTTATTTTACATTTTTTTCTCAAGGCATCATTTGTCTTTGATTAAAAAAAAAAAAAAAGACAAGGTTACATGTGAATTGTGGAGCTCAAACTCCAGGTGCCCGCTCAGGACAGACAGACAGACGGACCCATTCTGGAAGCTGGCACTCGCAGCTTCTCCAGCCGGCTCGTGGTGCAGCCGCCGAGCAGAAGCGAGGATGTGGCCCCTTGGCCTGGTGAGCCCCACTCCCACCCCTCCCTGTCGCCTCCCTGGCTCCCGCGGGCAGAGCTGTCTCCTGCCAGCACGACCTGCTGATCTGTCACCCCACTCCGGGGGGGGAGGGCTTCTGTAAGTAAAGCGGCGCTATTAACAATTCCACTGGGGCAACAAATGAAGCTGGATTGACCCCAGGTGAGCCAGGACATGTGGTCACCCGGCCACTGGCTCTGACAGAGCCTGTGAGGTCAGCACGGGGCCCCAGGTCCTGTACTCTGCCTGTCAGAAATGGTCACAACACACAGATTCAGTCAGGATGAGGACCCTTACTGCCCCCTTTGGGAAAACCATCCAAATAAATACACAAGTAAATGATGACTACAGTGTGAGTGGCGTGCCCTTGGGGTGGCATCCTGGTACAGTGCACGACCTACACATCTGTCCCTGGCAGTCCTTCACTCATAGGAGGGTCAGTTCTCCGTGCCGTAGCCCTATCCATCAGATGAGAGAAAGGGACAGATCCTGAGGCTCGAGGTGGTGTCATGTCCAGCCGCTCCCGTCATTCACGTTGTGGGCCTGACCTCAGCATTTCATTTGTGATCCTGGTTTCATAGTAGGAGGCTGGGGTTTTTCCCAACTTCTGTAATGTGTAAACATGGCGATGGCAAATGTTGACAAGAGAACTCAAGTTGGCAATGGGCGCCCCAGGTCAGCCTCGGCTGCAGTGGCCGGGCCAGACCCGGCACGGCATCTGGGAGAGTCCCCTGCGGTCTGCGGCGGGGGCTCAGGCCCTTCTCTTCAGCCTTCCTCCTGCTCTGGGGCCCGACCGCTGTCTGTACAGAGGCCTCCCCCTCACCGTGGCGAGGGATGCCCAGCGCCTCAAGGTCCCACTGGCTTGTCTCTTCTGGTGGGTGGGCCCGGTGAGCTCTCTCCGCTGTGCTGGACCCCAACAGGCAGTGAGATGGGTCTGTTGGGTGCCCGGGGACCTAGGCCAAGGCCAGCGCACACCAGGCCTCCTGGCGCAGGGCCCCGCCGAGGCCAGCCTGGGGGCCCAGGGCTGCGGACGGGAGGGCAAAGTCCTCGGGCTCGAATTTGAACTCCAAGTGGCTGGGGGCCGGGGGGTCGTCCGCCTGGCTGGAGGCCTGGAGCGAGAGCAGGGGGTTAGGGTGTGCAGGAACAGGAATGACCAGCTGGCCTCGCTTGGGAAAGGAGCCCGCACGACCGGGCCATTTGCCGTAAGGGGCCTCCACAGGGATAGGGTGGGGGCCTCCTTGCGATGGGCAGGATCACATGCGCGGCTCGAAGCCCGGCGTCGGCTGCAGGTCAGCTGCTGGTACCAGTGACCACCTGTGTGCCCAGCCCTGCCCTCCTGGGAGAGGCCATGAGGGCTGAGATGGGGTCTGACCTGGTCGGGGAGTTGGGGTTCCTTGAGGAGTAGCCGGGAGCCAGTTCTGGGCACCCCACTCCACCCCACCTGCCTTACCTGGGAGGCGACGCTGGACCCAGGACATGAAGGGGACGCCAGGCTGGGTTTGGGTTTCAAAGCAGCTGCTGGGCTCTCAGGGCCTGGGACGGAGGGCTGCGAGGCTGTGCTGTTTGCTGGGCATCCTGGAAGGTGGGGCGTTTACAGAAGCTGCCAGACCGAGCTGCACGGGCCAGTTAATGAGAGGGCCTGGGTGTGGCATCCTCAGCCTGCCCTCCTGCCCCAGCTGGGTGGCCCCACACCACCGCCCCCAGGCCAGACGCGACCCGGGCAGAGTCGGCGTATCTGCACTTCGGGAGGACAGTGCTTGAGCCCAACATGTAACTGTCTAACGGGAGAGTCTGAGTCGCTTGCAGTGACTCCACGGGGCGAGGCCGGGGACCGGGCTCCCTCCCGCGTCCCGCCAGGCCCCGCCCCACGCACCTGAGGAGCTCTTGGTCCCCACAGCGCTCTTGGGTTTCCGCTTCCGAGTCTGGATACTTTCCTTCTTCATCGCCAGAGGCCGCGGCACCTGGCAGGGGCGGGCGGGGCAAGCAGGGGCGGGTGGCTAGTCCCGCCGCTGCTCATCCCCAGGCCCCTCGCACGGCCACGGGCCCTCGTGTCAGCCCGTGGAGCCACTCAGGGAGCCGAGCGGGTCCTCAGAGCCCCATCTGGGGAGCAGCTGGCCCTGGCGTGGCCCCTTCCTCCAGGCAGGGCGGGCAGGAGCCGGTCCACGCCCGAACCCCACAGAGCTGTAGGGGTGCAGACACCACACCAGGGGGCCTAGCCCCCGTCCCGGGCTGAGCCGGGGGTCGGGGGGGCAGACAGTAACCGCAGAGGCGCGGGCAGTGGGTGGTGGCCACGTGGGAAGCACGCTCTGCCCCTCCCTGCCTCCCAGCAGCCGCGCCCCCCTGAGCCCCCCGCGCCCCCGCGCCCCCCGCGCCCGCTCACCCCGTGCAGCTTCATGTAGAGGCCGCAGGCGTTGCACACCGGCTCCCCGTCCGCGTTGCGCCGCCACAGCGTCGTCGTGGTCGTGTGGCAGTTGGTGCAGCAGAGGCCCGCACGGCGGGACGAGGACTGTGGACGGGGGGAGGCCGGTGTGAGCGGGGGCCCTGGGCTCCACCAGCGGCACTCAGGACAGACCTGCAGCCAGTCTGGGACCACGTGGGGCCGGGCAAGGAGGCTTCGGGGCGCCAAGGCCGTCAGGTCGGCCCCACAGGGACCGCCCGCACTCCTTGGAGCTTTGACTCCCTGCACCTTGAACCGTGGGACAGGTCACTTCTCCACTCTGGGCCTCAGTATCCCCCCCAGTAAAAAGGGGTGAGAACAGACCCAGCACTCCCGGGGTCAGGACCCCATGAAGAACCCGACACAAACAGCTTTCTGGTGCTCTCTCTTTTTCGAGGCCAACGCGGCTTCACCCCAGGCTGCTGGAGCAGAACCCCCACCCCCGGGCCACAGGGTCCCCCCTGGAGCTCCGGCCCCAGGCTAAGCAGGCAGGGCACCCGCCTTCCAAGACAGGACCTAGAGCAAGCGCTCAGCTCAAGCCCTCCCCAGCAGGCGGCAGGCTGAAGACACCAGGCCGGGCCACACCTCCCTCGTGCTCCTGTCCCCATCCAGAACTTTCCTGAGGCCCTGACATTCCAAAGGCCTCCCTCCTTCCCACGTCTCCCTGCAGCACTGACCCCCAATTCTGCAGGTCTCATCGGGCCAGAGATCTCAGACCTTTCTGCACTTGGGGGCCTGGCAAGGACCAGACGCCACCAGCTCCAGGGACTCTGAGAGAGTGGCTCATTCGGGGCTTAGCAGTCTGGGGCTAGAAAGGCTTGGGACGGGGCTCTGCCAAGCTGGCCGGCTGGGGTGGGCCTGACACAGGGGCTCTCCCACCTGCTCAGGATTCCGTGAGCGGCCAGAGCCCAGCCTGCCTCTCTGTGTTGGATGGGTTGGGTCACTTGCACTCTGGGACCTCCAGGCTGGGGTGCCAGCCTCCTCCCCCCCGCCCCGGAGGCACTTCAGACCTCGGACTCAGACCCTTCCCTGTGCCCCTCCGCACAGCCTGGCAGCTCCAACCTGCCCAGACCCCAGGCTTCCTCTTCAGGGAGCACTACTGTCTTGTCCTCACCTCCCGTCCCGGCTCTCAGGTGTCTGAACCCGCCCAACCGCTCCCCCCACGTGCACTCAGGCCCCAGTCTAGGTCCTTGGCCCCGCACCCGGACCACGGCGGTGGGACACGGGGTCTCTGACCATCGTCCCCATGGCACCGGGGTCAGACTGGGCCACATCTGACCCGATGTTTCAGTGGCGTCCTGGGGCACCAGGACAGAAGCCCACGAGGACCTTTTATCCAAATCATCCCAGCGATGTATTTCCTCTTCTTGGGGTTCTCCAGGACGGAGCTGGGGGTCCATCAATGGTAAGGGGGCCAAACGCAGCCACAAAAGGAACGTGCCCTGGGTTAGGAGTGGCGGACGGGGACCAGGCTCAGCCTCCCCATCTTTCAACAGTCTCTAGGATCCTTCCTTCTGCAGCGGCTGAGTGTGGCCAGCCCTGCCAACCAGCTCCTGCCCACCCCTTTCCCCAGGCTGTGGTCAGCTGGTCGAGGGCACAGGCCTGCCCCCAGGAATGGCCAGGAGGGAGAGCAGGAGCCCGTCCCAAGCCCTCTTCCCAGCCACTACCAAGAAAACTCAAGACATGAAAATGCCTCCTTGCCCTCCGTTCCCCTCTCCTTCCAGCTGTGGGCAGCTGCCGTGGGCTCCGGAGAGCTCTACGCTGTTCAGCGGAAGGCTTGGCCTCCAGGTTCCAGCCAGGACTCTGCCCCGGGCTCCGGGACAAAAGGGCCAAAAGGGAAGGAAGGGACGAGGCCTTGGAGACTCTAGAGGAACACCGGGCCAAGCCTGTGGCCCTGACTGGGGAAACCTCATCCTGATGTCTAGCCTCCCAGGGATCCCCAGCTGCCTCCCCAGGAGCACCTGGGGCTGGGACTCACGCAGGAGCGTGAGTGGACAAAACTGGTGCCCAGCTCAGGCCCTAGCAGGACCGGAAGGGAAATGGTGGCCGCAGCCTCCGCCAGACAGCGCATGTGCTCGTAGGCAGGAGGGAGCTCCGGACCCTGAGTCGACCAGGGTCTCCAGCCTGTCCTTGCCTATAAAGCAGCAGCTTTCGCTGGACATGATCTGGGTGTCCTCTCCCTGTCCTGTCCCCATCCCTGCCCTGTCCCTCTCTCCCATCTGTCTCCGGGTGCCAGGAACTATTATGCACACAGCCAGCTCCCCGGCCCTCACGAGGCGGGGTCCCTGCCGCCCACAGGCCATCCTCCTTCCTACAGTGGGAGAAGGCCCCGGGACCTGCCCCAGGCCCCAGGCCGCCCAGCTCCATGTGAACTTCGGACAAGCGGCAAGCCCAAGTTTGCCTCCACGCGGTATTTGGGACCTACTTCCGCTAAAATCCTAGTTGCGGTTTGTCTGAGATCCCCATCTACCCGAGTGTGCGGTATTCGAGTCCGGCGAGGTGCCCCCTTCCGCTGTGCCTCCGCTCTCCTCATCCCGCCGGGACCCTCAAGCCCTCACCAGGCCTTGCTCCCTGCCAGCCCGCCTTCCGCAAAAACTGCACCTGTCAGCCCCTTGTCACCAAGTCCTTCCTATACACACACACTGGCCTGCGCGGACGTGCGCACGCCGAGCCTTGAACACCAGGGCTACTTTTCACTGGCACTCGCGAGCACACACACTCAGGCTCGCGTGCCCCTCCCACAAATGTCCCACGCGTCTCAGAGAAGGAGAGCCACGGGCGCCCCGAGACACAGGTGTGCAGGCGGCGGGTGTGCGCGCAGCAGCCCCAGCGGCTCATGACGTCACTCTGCACCCTGGCAGTGCGAGGGAGATGGTGGGAACCCGGGTGAGGAGTGAATTATTTTTTAGTGAACATAAATTAAAATTAAGACAATGGAAAAAATTTTCAAAGTGTTTGCTCCTTTCTATTTCCTCTCCCGTCATCGGGTTGCGCCGTCCGCAAGGGACACGGAGGTGGGAGGCGCCGGGTGGACAGAACCTCCTCCCTCCGCTGAGCACACGTCCCCGCTGCGTCCCCGCCGCCGTGCCTCCCGTCTCCGCCGGTCCTCGCTCGCTGCCCGGAGGAGCAGCCGCGCTCAGGGCCCCCTTGCTGCCGGGCCTCCTCTGGCTGAATTTCGTCTTTTTTTTTGGTCTGTTCTTTTCAAAAGAAGTTAAACTTCAAAGTCTGCTCGCTGCACCCGAGAGCTGCCCCAAGCTCCAGGCCCTGCCCCCGCCGGATTCAACAGAAGAACTGGGGGCGCTGGGCAGTGCAGAGCCAGGGGCAGGGCCTGCGGAGGGCGAGGGGCAGGGGGCTGGCCGCGCAGCTTGCAGGGGTGAGGCGAGCCTGAAGCGGGGTGGTGGTGGGGGGAGTAAGCACCTCGGCTCGCAGAAAATGGCCCAATTTGGAGCGGGTCCTCCCACACTCTTGGAAAAGAGCACATGGTGGACACTTTACCCGGTAACGCCTGTCCCCTGCTGTTCAAGGGCGAACCGAGCCAGGGACGAGAGTCTGTGAGGCGGGCCACGCGGGAAGGAAAACCCAGGGTCCTCGTCAAGGCCTGGATTCGCTGGGCGAAGGCTGCCGGGCCCCATGCGGCACTGGCCACTTCCCGGAGCTGGCGTCAGCGGTCCCCTGGCCTTGGCTGCAGGGCTCTGGCGTGCAGGGGGGGGCGGTGTGCCAGGGGCTCTAGAGCACTTGGCCACGCAAGCGGGCACGCAGCCGTCTGCAGAACCACCTCAACTACCCACTCGTCCACACCGACAAAAGCCTCGGGTCAAAGGTTTCTGCCTGCACCGAGGATACATGCGGGACGCAAAGGGCAGAAGGGATAAGAGCTCTTGCTGGGAGGGGGACGCTTGCTTGTTACTGACGGCCTTCTAGAACTGTTTTAGTCGTTTAAAAGGAGGTTGGGACAATTGTCTCCCTGGGCATCCGTTCTGGCCACACGTGAGGGAGCGTGAGGCACTGGTGGGGGCAAGTCTGGGGCCACTGGCCAGTCCCCCATGGAAGGGAGCCCTGTGGGCCGGGCTCTGGTCCCAGCACTCTCTGAGAACCTCCGAGTTTCCGCGTGAGCCTGGCCCCACTGGGACCGGCCGCGGGGACGTGGCGGGGCAGCCCTCCTGACTGCCGAGCAGGAACCCAGAAACAAACCAGAGGAAACCGTTCGGGCAGCTCTGTGAACACCCCCATGGCCCCCAGTCCCACTTGGCAAACACTTCCCAGGTATGTTCTGCACTTAGATCTGCCTGGACAGGGACACAGGGCACGGGGCTGTCCACCCTCCGAGGCCTACGGTCTTGGGGAGATCGGCGGCACGAAGGGGCTCTTCCCCAGGAAGCGTCTTAAAGCTACATTCTCCATGTCCCCTGACTAGCAGGCAGAGACCTCACCAGGCTAGACGCTGTGTCCTCTGCAGTCCCCTGAGCGGGCCGAGGCCCAAACGCCCTGCCTCATTTGATCTTTATAGCACAGCACGGGGAGGTGTGTGTGTGCGGAAGGGGCTGGGCCGGGAGACCCAGGACAGGGCCAGCAGGCTCCTGGGGAGCGGACTGTGCATGGGAGCGAGAGGCGGGCAGTCCTGGCTGGAGCCCGGGGCCCTCCGAGGGTCTCTGAGCCCCGGGGGTCATCACCCGGCAGTTACAAAGGTAACCACCTCGACACCTACGTGGCTATCTCACCCCCAGGCCAGGACCTTCTGCAGGGAGGGGAGCCCTGTGAGGGGTGGGGGACAAAGGCAGGGAGGCCCCACACCTTTCCCTGTTTACCAGTGTGTCCCCCTGGGAGAGAGTGGATGGAGCGGCCGGCCTGCGGCTGGGGCTGCGGTCCCCCAGGACGCTTCTGCTCTCAGCCTCAGTTTCCCTCTCGGTGAGGGCGACATCAGATGCCAAGCTGCGGCCCATGGCGGGTCAGGGGGCATGACCACGGGGGCAGGGATAGAAGTGAGGGGGCGACATGCATTCTGAGTTACCCCAGGAGGCACAGTGCGGTGGAGGGTAGTTGGGGGGCCCCCAAATGCCAGGCTAGATCAGGGGAGAAAAATGGTGGTTTCCCCCAAACAGCCTGAGTCACTCCTGCTTCCCGCCTGCCTGGTCAGGGGCCTGGAAGGGTGGGGGGCTCTGGAGGCCAAGGAGTTGCTTTTCCAGTAAAGTCGGGCTCCTGAGGACCATGCAGACCCGGGGGTTGGGGGGACCAGCCCCCTCATCCTCACTGGTCCCAGGCACCAGAACCGGCCAGAACCAGCCGACTGGCCCTGAAAGGGTTCATGGGTTCATACCAGCACGAGACCAGAAGGGGAAGCACCCCCAGAAACAGCCCTGCCCAGACCTCAGACCCCGGAGCGGCTGGGCCTCGTGAACTCCAGACAGCAAACAAAGCGGGCTCTTGCTCTCAACGGAGTCCGCGAACACCCGAGTTTGCCCGTGGGACGGTGTGCGATACAGTAACTTTAAACCCTTACGCAGCTGCCGGGGACTCTGCCCTGCTGGGGGCAAAAGTCGAGCTCCCAGTCCCCCACTTTGCACCCCGCCACACGCCAGAAGAAAACAAAAGTGAAAACAGTTCTGCGCCTTGAACAACCCTAACCCAGTCTCAGCCCCATCCACCTGGTACAGGGTAGAACGTGCTCCCCAAGAGGCAGGGCCCCAAGACGCCCCCTGCACAGGATTTCAGCTGCCTCCAGCAAAGCAGCACCTTCCCCCCCAGCCCCCAGCCCCATGCCTGGGCCCAGTCACCTTGTGCCCCTGCCACCGTGGGAGCCCCAGGGCGGAGCCCCGCAGGCCAGCTGGGACCCAGGTTGTGCCCCTCTGTCCCTGTCGGTGGAGCCGCGGGGCAGGTCCTGCCGTGGGTCCTGGGCCTCCAGGCTCCCCAGCGCACTCCCAGGGTCACCGACCCAAGGGAAGCCAAGCTGCCCCCCCCCCCAGTTCCTGCACTTCCCAGCTCCACACCCCGCTTGCGCAGGGACTCCGCGGCCGCTCGGGCCTGGCCGCACACTCACCAGGCGCTTCTGCGGGCGCACGAGCGGCCGGTTGACGCCATTCATCTTGTGGTAGAGGCCACAGGCATTGCACAAGTAGTGGCCGGTGCCATCACGACGCCACAGCGGTGTGGACAGGGCCCCGCAGTTGACGCACTCGCGACCCTCACCGGGGAGCTCTTCCAAGAAGTCCGACACTGCGGGGACGGGCAGCTCGTGGGCCGGGGCTCTGGCCTCCCCCAAGCCCGCGGGTCCGCAGCTGCGTTTCCTTGTTTGGTGTGAACCTCGAGTTTATTGTATTTCAAAATTGATTGTATCTGATTTTAACTCTTAACTTTACACACAATAAAGCTTGTGCCAGATTAAAAAGAACTGCTGGGTTTGCCCTCCGAAGGGCGGGAAGGGGGGGGGAGGTTAACAAGTCAAACCTCAGGGTGCACAGCAGGGGAGCCCCCACCCGAACTGGGGTGTAATTTCCGTCCCCAGGGGAGGCAGGAGCGGCCTTGTTCTCAGCAACGTTCACAAGGGTCCGTGGTGGTGGCGCTGAGGGCACAGGGACATCCCACTGGGGCTGGGGGCCCTTCACTGTCAGCTTCACGGTGGGGGCAACCCTGTCGCCACCAGGGGCCCACGCGGGGGGAGGGGGACGGCAGGGGCACTGGGCCAGGCACTCTGTGGGGGTGGGGGGGATCAGTCATTGTGGGGACACCCTGGGCTCCGGGGGAGGTGACCCCGTTTCCTGCGTGGAGAAGCCAGCGAGGGCCAAAGGCCCACAAAGGAGAGTGGGCCAGTGAGGCCTCCTCCAGCCTCGAAGCAGGACCCGGTCCCTTGGGCAGCACACGCGGGTCAGCGCGGCCGTCCGTGTTTGGCCGCAGGGGTGAGACAGGGTTCGCAGAGTCGGAGACTCACAGTCGAGGTGGGGCAGATCTCCGCTTTCCAGGCTTTCCAGGCCCGGAATCCGATTATCCAAATTTATACCCCAGGGGAGCAATTGAAACCGGGTCTCAAATTAGAATATGTAAACATTCTAGAATAGAGATGGATGTGGCAGCTTACTTACATAAACCAGTATTTTGAGTTTTATAAAAATCACTTCCAAAACTTTTCCTAAGAGCATCTAGGAGGTAGGCTCTAAATTGGCACGATCTGGAATGGGGAGCTCAGGTGAATGAAAGGTAGAAACACTTCGTTAGGAAGGTGTCAGGGTTCAGGACCCGTGTTTTTCAGCTCAAGGAGCGCGAGAGTGTGGCGGAGATCGCCGTCTGCCTGGGTGTACATGTTCCCGCAGTTCTGGGCCCCGCAGGGAAGCGATCAGAGGGTGCGCCCTCGCCCCTGAGGGGCCAGTACCCCAGTCTCGCACTCACCGAAGGAGGCTCTGCGGCCGGGGAGGCCAGCCGGTGGGCTCTGGAGGCCATGCAGGACGCTGCCTTCGAAGGGTCCCGGGGTCCAGGACGGGGCCACCTCGGTGCTCACATAGGCGGGGTAGGCGGTCGGGTACGAGGCGCTCACTGGCCGCCCGAGCGGCGCGGGGTACTGCTCGCGCGCCAGCAGCGCGCCCTGGTAGGCGCCACCGTCCCGGGTCGCTGCGCCGCCACCGCCGCCGGGCCCCGGGGTGCTGTGCGGGAAGGGGAAGGCGGTGGCTCCGGGCGGCTGAGCGGCCGGTGGGTGCGGGCTGCCGGAGCCGAAGGCTGATGAGTCTGCGGCCGCCGCCTGCGCCCAGCCGGGGTGCGCGGCCAGCCCCGGGGCCTGCGGGCCCGGCTCACACGCCGGCAGGTAGGGCAGCATGGAGGGGACGCGCGCGGGCGGCACGAACACCGGGGAGCCGGCACCTGGCGCGTGCAGAAAGGCGCCCGAGTCCGCGTAGGCGGCCTGGCCGGGGCTCGGGGCCAGCGCCAGGCTCTGGTACATCTTCCCCGCCGTGGCCTTGACCTGCAGGGAAGAGCGACGGCCGTCGAGTTCGCGGCCGCTGTGCACCCCGGCCGGCGTCTGAGCTCGTGCCGCGGGGCCCCCTCCGCAGCCGGCCGCGGGGTCAGAACGGCGGGGCGCCGTGGCCCCGAGCGGCCGGCGGGACAGCCTGGCGCAGCCGCCCCCGCCGAGCTCACCTCCTCCACGGCCGGGCCTCGGAGCTTCCCGGGGTGGGCTCGGCGGGGCCGAGAGGGAGCGGCCGCGCGTCCGCGGGGCCTGGGCGCGGGGCCCCGCCGCGCTGGGAGCGGGCGCCGGGCGGGACCGGGGCTCTCCCGCGGAGGGCGCGGCGGTGTCTGCGGGCCGGCGACAAGCGGGCCGGAGACTGGGAGCCCCGGGCGGCGCAGCTCCGCAGGGAGTCCCGGGCGCCCCGCCGCGCCTCCGCGCCGCCCGGCCCGCCCCGGCGCCCCTCCCCTCCCTCCCCTCCCCTCCCCTCCCCTCCCCTCCTCTCCTGCGGGGTCAGCGCTGGGGCTGCGGCCGCCGCGCCACGTGACCCGAGCAGGCCTGGCTCGCGGGGCTCGGCGGGAAAGGGGTCGGGACTCGGGGCGCGGGGCGCCGGGCACCCAGGAGCCCGCCCCGGCTCCGGCGGGCGGGGGGAGGCGGCCGGGCTAGCTGGGACGCGGAAACGTCCCTAAGTTTGTTCGGGGGGACTGAATGCGCACGCCTCCGTCCTCCCCCGCGGGGCTCCCACCGAGGCCGGCCCGGTGTCCGGTGTCCGGTTGGCTTCCTGCGGACGAGCCCGAGAGCCGGTCCGCCGCGCTGCGGCACATGCGGTGGTGGCGCTTGTGCCGCTGGATCCGGGGCCCAGCGCCAGGATCCGGCTCCCACGGGGACGCCCAGCTCGGTGTCCCTGGGCTCCACCCGGGTGCACGAGGGCCACCCCATGCGCGAAGTGCAGCGGGAGTCCCACGGTTCCCCCGTTTCTGACCAAGCAGGGCAACTTCGGGCGCGATCCCAGCGTGGGGGTGGGGGTGGGGTCGCGGGTCCCCGTCGGCAGGCGCGGCCTGGATACCTGGCTGCAGTCCTTTTGCCCCAGGCCCCAGCCCCGCTCCTCGCCTCCGCCCCTAGGTGGGACCTTTCGCTCGGCCCTGGCGGTGGCGCGCAGTGAGGCCGCAGGAAGACCTCCTCCAGGAGCCAGAAATGTGGGATGGGTGGGGGGCCCCCAAGGTCATGGAGGTGCCCCCTGGCATTCCCTGGGTGGACCCCATGGTGGTAGCCCTGAGGCAGAGGGGGCCTCTCTGGGGCCTCCACAGACCCCCAGCTCTCTGAGGGGACAGCTACGGGGGACGCGGGGTGGCGCTGGCTGGGCAGGGCTTGGCTGGGGTGCTGGGGCTGCGAACGTTCTAAGGACCGGGCCCTTAGCCCCTCCCTGGTGGGTGAGACCCCAGGGGCTGTGGGCCTGGGGAGGGTGCAGGGGTCCCTGCACGCCGCTCTTCCGCACTCTCCCGGCTGACAGCAGCCAGGAGTTTGGGGTGCGTGTGGAGGCATCCATGGAGAACATGGCTGGGCTGCCCAGGAAGGACTGTTTTGGAAGCATGGCTGGAAAGGCCCCCATGCACACCCGGTTTGGAGACCCCACAGAAGTGTCCGGGGCAGGCCCTGGACTCTCCACAAGCCTTGCTGGGGTGCCAGGGGGAAGGGGAACAGGTAGCCTTGGATAGTGCTCCCCGCCCTGCCGCTGTTCCCAGCCCCTCCCCCACGCTCTGCCACATGCCGGCAGGAACCCCATCCACCTGTGGGGAGGGACTCCTGTGACACCTGCTCTCCCCACGAAACCTTCTGGGGTCCGAACTGAGGGGCCCCTCCTAACCCCACTCCTGTCCCTTTCTAGACTTCTCTCTTTCAAAGTGGGCCCCCCAAGAGGTGTCCCCGTACTGCTCCGGGCCCTAGAGACTCTGTGCCAGGGGACCTTTGCAGCACTCGAGGACCCCGAAGTGGGCTGAGCCCCCACTCCTCCTCCTGTGCTCAGAGCGGTTACTGAGATAGTGGACCTGAAACGGAAGCTGCCCCACCGGCGCCACTGGGGGTGAAGAGAGAGGAGAGGAGGGAGACCTCACCCCACTCCCTGGATGGGGGGGGCTGTGGGGGTGGAGCTTGTATAAATAAACTGCAGTCGGGTCCTGACCCTGAGTCCCAGCATCAGTGGGGGAATCAGCTCTGTCCTCCGAGGTCTCCTCTTAATCCTCCCACTAGTCTTGGGAGGTAGATGACGTTATTATCATTCCAAGTCCCAGAGAGGTTTGCTCACGTGTCCAAGGTCACACAGCTAATAATTAAACCAGGTAATTAAAACAAACGAAGTGGGGCGCCTGGGTGGCTCAGTGGGTTAAAGCCTCTGCCTTCGGCTCAGGTCATGGTCTCAGGGTCCTGGGATCGAACCCCGCATCGGGCTCTCTGCTCTGTGGGGAGCCTGCTTCCTCCTCTCTCTCTGCCTGCCTCTCTGCCTACTCATGATCTCTGTCTATCAAGTGAATAAATAAAAGCTTTAAAAGAAAAAACAAAACAAACGAAGCTTGCAAAATTTTGTACAGGAGGTGATCCCTGGTGGCTTTTTCTGTATTCCCAGATCTCCCAAATGGACGTGTAATAGTTTTACAATTAAAAGGCTGAGACTCTTTCTCCAGCAGAATATGTAGGGGGGAGGGCAGGAGCGGCCTCTGAACCCTCGTCTCCAAGGAGGACGTTTGCTCCTTGAGGCCTTGGCGCTGGCTGGACAGCACACAGGGCAGTAAGCATCTGGGGCTGAGCTGCGGTGTGCGTGGGACCACAGCCCCTCCCCCCCCAGCTGGCATGTATGCTCACCTCCCAGAGCCGTGGAAACAGGGGCTGCGCCCCCCACCCCACAAGGCTGCAAACCTTGCCAACCATCACCGCCCTGTGGGGGCCACAGGGTGGGAGGGGGCATTGGTTGTCTGTGACAGCATCTGGACATCTTCACAGATCTCTTCTACTCGAACCAAAAAGAAAGGCATCTCAGCCCAAACCGCCAAGCCCAGGTCCTTCTCCTGCCACCCCTGCCTTGCCCGGCCCCCCCCACACCCACAAGGGACTTTCTGATACTAAGGGACCCCATCACCCTTCTGTGTAGCTGTCCCTCCTCCGGAGGGAGCCAGGTGCCCCAGTCTGCCAGGACCTCAGTCCCCCTGCTCGTCTGTCCAGCTATGAGCCTGCCTCTCCCCAAAGCCGTTGCCCGCGCCGCTCCCCAGCCTGGAAGGCCCTTCCTCTGCCCTCTTCTTTACTTGCCGAACTCCTGCACATCCCTCAAGACTCAGCCCGCAAATCCCTTTCTGTCTGCAACTTTCCCCGACAAATTGTCCTTTCCCCTCCCTTGTGCCTCATCACGTTTTGTGGTCGGGGGGCTGTGCTCCTGCTTTCCCTTCTGGGCAGACAGTGGGCCTCGGAGAAGGCTTTGGGACCCGCAGGTCGGGGTGTGAGCGGGAAGCGGTTAGACCTTCAGGGCTCTGCTTTGCCGTCTCAAGTCTGCGTGACCGCGGGTGAGTTACTTTCCTCTCTGTGCCTCTGCTGCTCTGTAATGTGGGGTGACAGGCTTTGGAGGAGATAGCGGGGTGAGGTACAGCAGCCATCTGCCCCAGGAGGGTCCTCTGTGGGCAGTAGGCAAACGCGGGGGGAAACCAGGTGAGCAGAGCAGAGCGCTGGGGCCCGGGGTCGCAGCGGCGGCCAGCTTGCGCTCCGGGGACCCCGAGAGCCGGGCTGGGGAGGCACAAGAAGGAATGTCAGCGGCAGAGGTCAGCTGTGACTGTCCCCGCCTGGCTGCTAGTCTTCCCTCTCTGGGGATGGCCGGGGTGGCCGGGGGTGGGGGGGACCCATCTCTGATGTGGGGACCCCACACTCGTGCAATAAGAGGTTTGGCCACCAAGCCCCTGGTGACCAGGCAGGATGGAGTTCCTTTTCCAGGGCTGTGAGGGGCTGTGCTCAGGGGCCTTGGGGGTGGTGGGTAGATTGCCAGAGCTGGGATGGTGGGAGGATCCCCGGCCTCCCAGGCTCCGGGTTTCACTGGCCCAGCAGCTGCTTTCGCCCAACCCCGGAGCTCAGGAATTACTAAGTCAAACACACAAACACATCTATCGACAGAAGAGAAAACAGTTGGCATTGTTTGTGGGGGCAGAAGGGAGGGCTAGGGCCTCTGAACCTGCTCCCCACCAGAGGGACCCAGGCCTTGCCTCACCCCAAGACGGAGGGGCACCAGCCCCTATCCAGGGATGACCCCAGGCGGGGTTCGCACTGTGCACAGACTGACTTGAGGCCCAGGCGGCTGTCTGTCCGGCGCAGGGGAGGGGTGCAGTGCCTGGGAAGCAGGCCCGGGGGGGTCCTATGTGCGTCATCCAGAGGAGCGGGGCAGAGCCTAAACTTGCCTGAACCCCAACCTCCAGGCGCTTGCCCCTCCTGCAGGTGTTGTGGGGGGGCTCGGGGTTGGGAGGGGCTGGGAGCTCAGAAGTCCTCCCCAGTCACTCAGGGAGGCCCCATGCCCCCCTCCCCCCAGGGTGGTGGACAGCCAGTTCAAAACCCTTTCACGGAACTCTACCTCTGAAACTAATAATATACTATATCTTAATTAACTGAATTTTAATTAAAAAATAAATGCACATGTTTACTAGGAAAGAAAAACAACAAAACCCCGAAAGCCCTTTCCCTGTCCTCCAGTAGGCCCCTCTCTGCCCAGACTCCACCCTCGCAAGGCTGGGACCTGGCCGTCCCCGGAGCCCCATGGCTGCGGCTTGGGGGAATGACGTGGAACCGCATGAAGGTTCCGGGCTTTCCCCAACACGGACAACTCTGAAGCCCACAACTCACCCCTGGGGACGGGGGTCAGGGAGGATGGGGGCCTCTGGGGCCAGGGCCGGGAGGGCTGGGGTGGCCTGGGCGTATTCAGCGAGGACAGGTAAGGGGACGGCCCTGTCCTCTCCTGCACGTGCTGGAGCTCCAGAGCCCAGGGGGCCTCTGGCCTGCCTGGCCCCGCGGCCTGTGCCCTCTGTGCCCCGAGCTGGGGCTGACCTTGCCACTACTGTCCTCAGCACCCGGTACGGCCTGGGCCTCGAACGTCCTGTGTTTTAACTCCCCCAAAGCTCACGGCCACCTGATGAGCAGCGAGTTCGCACTACCACTTCGCAGATGGGAGAACCAGGGCCTCCATGGACGGGCTTGCCCAAGGGCCAGGGCTGGGCAGAGGTGGAGGCGGGATCAGAGCCCACCGGGCCCACTTCGGGGGTCCTCTGCTTCCGGGACAGGCTTCCAGGACCCGTCCGCCCTCCGAGGGGCGTCATCGTCCGTCCCGCCCACCAGGCCCGGGGCCCCATAGACAGCCTGCACTGCGGATGACCCAGGGGGCCTCGAGTCGGCTGCCGGGAAAAGGGGAGCAGGAGAGGAAGACAGTTCACGGGCCACCGTATCATTTAAGTAACCTAATCTGGCTTCAAAGCCCCTTCCTGACGCCCCTTAGCATTGAGCCCGGCAGGCCAGGTCACCAGACAGCCCACTCGGAGAGGGGTCCTCTGGGGAGGGACTTGAGGCAAGTTTGTTTTGGGGGAGGTGTAATCACCGTCCAAGGGGCTTATCTCCCCATTCGAGGGGAGCGGGCGGTGTGACTGTGGCTTTGGCAAATGTCCTGTCACGTGAGATATTTACGACCGGCTTCCAGGCCGAGGAGCTCCCCTGAGGGGCCTGTCCACGAGCCAGGGTGGGAGCCACGGGCAGGAGCACAGGGGGCCGGGCAGGGCCCAAGGGCACACCGGAGCTGGCCATCGGGCTGGGGTCTCTGGGTCCTCTGGGCCCGAGCCCAAGGAGCATGGACAGGGGGACGGCTGGCTGGCTCGGCAGCCCCTCACATCTCGTCGGTGTCAATGACCTCAGCGTCTGACATCACGCGTGACGCCTGGAAACCAGCTGGGCCGGGGGAATAACATAGCCCGACTCCCAGGCCGGCCTCGGGGATGGATCAGCGGCCAGCCTGACCTTGAACAAGATCGCGTGGTTTCTGGGACCTTTGGGGCTCCGTGTCCCTGACTTTGCCAGAGGAGATGAAAACGAAACCATATGTCACCCTGTAGAATTAGAGCTTGGGACTTGACAGTGACGCCCCATGGCTCCCAGCCAGAGGGGCTTCCCCACGAGGGAGGGGGCAGCGTTCCTCGACAGTCCTTCCGCAGACCAGGAGGCTGCCCCGAGCAGGTCAGGAGGCAGGCTCCTTGCTCATCATCCCCACCCCCATTTTTGGGCATGAAGTCCTGCCCCACCCCCCAAGGACTCTTCCCCACTACAAACACTCCCCACCCCAGGTCTGCTGCCTTAATCTGGAGTTGGAAAGGCGTGCAAGCCACCCACACACCTAGATGTACAAAGTGGCCGAGGTGGGGGGAGTCTTCAGAATCCTGTTCGTAAAAATTAACCCCGGAACCGTCTGGTGGTCCGCGCCATGCTTCATCAGCGGCTCGAACGCTGGTGTGGGCCCACTGCCCGCCGTCCTGGCCTCGGGGGCGGCCCATCCCTGCCTCCCCCCGCTGCGGGCGGCCCTGCCGGAGCTGTGCCCAGTGCCGATGAGCCAGGCCCAGGGGCACTCACGTGGGTGACTGGGACAGCCCTGGCCGGTCGCATCGACCGGAAAACGCACAGTCAACATCTTGGGCTGTAGAGGGGGCTCCGTGGGACATCAGGATACCCACATGCTGTGCTCCCGCACGCACACAAAGTCCCACGGCGTCAGCGGGAGCCGCAGCTCAGCTGCTCCAGCAGCACGTGCTTGAGGGGAAGTCACTCTAACCTCCTCTCCCGGTGCAGAGCTCGGAGCAGGGTGCCGATGGCCCTCGCCAGGGCCCTGTGGGTGGGCAGTGCCCCGGTCAGGGCCTTGTCATTCGGCTCTGGCGACTGTCCCACTGTCTTCTGTGCAGAGCATCACTGAGGCCCAAGGGGTGGGTGGGGTGTCCTCGTGGCCATTGTAAGGGTCTGTGCCCGCTCTGTGCTCCTGGGGGGATGGTCTGCTTGAGGCCCCTGGGGGAGGGGTCCCTGAGGAGCTCCTGGCCTGGGCGCTGGGCGGGGAGCCTTTGACAAACTTGCAAACGCAAACACGTTTGCACACGCACGCTTACATGCACAAGCACAGTGTGTCTGCACGTGTCCACTCTGACCGGGCACTCCCAGAGAGAAGCCAGCTCCGAGAAGTGGGCTGGCTCAGAACCAGGGTATTCCTGCTTTCCTCCCCACGTCCTCTTCCCGTTTCGAAATGATGTCAATGGGGGGTCCTGGAAAACTCCAAATGTGCTCCTTTGGCCCCCACTGAGTGGGCCGGTGGGACTTTCTTGCCATTATTTGGCACCAAAGCTTGTGAATGGGAGGGACAGGTGTCCCGGGCCCCTCCCTGCCTGCTGCCAGCCTCACGGGTGGAGGGACCCTCTGGGAGGGGCCAGGACGGCTCCCAGGGAAAAGGAGAGGGGGCCACGCTTTCCCAGAGGTAGGCTAGAGCATTCCTGGGTGTCACGCTGGGGGCTGAGCTCTCCCCGTATCCCATCCCACTCTCACCTCGACCCTGCAAGAGCGGGATATGGGTGAGATACCAAAACTTTCCTCCAGGGAGTGGACTGTGTGTGTGAATCACAGCAGCCCAGGGGCGTTGAGGGGGAGGCCTCCATGGCCAGGAAGTAGGCACAATCCTAGGGCCCTCCCCAGGGGACACCCAGCTCTTCCTGCCTTTTCTCTGGGAGGTGACCCACTTGGGGGCTGGGAGGGGCTGCCCCCAGACCTTCGCCCTGGTCCCCTCCTGGTCCCCACGGAGTGAAGGGTCCGGCCCACGCCCACCCCTCCCAGTCCCGCCTCCTTGTCCGAGCAAAGGCTCAGGAACTTCTGCTTGACGGATCCAGAGCTGGCGGGGTGGCTCAGAGCTGGTGGGTGGAGAGGAAGCAAGAGGCCGGCCAGGTCCAGCCTCTGCCGTCACCCCCAACCCCGGCCGCTGGACCCAGGGAGGAGGCCTCGTGGAGGCTGCCGGAGAGGCCCCAAGTGGGAAGCAGAGCGGAGGTGCCGAGAGTCAGCAGACGGAAGTGCGGGCCCCCAGGCAAACGGGAGTTTGGGCTGAGCAGGAGGCGGTGTTCTGGATTCAGACGCGTCCTGCAGCGTCCGGGACACCCTTATACGGAGAACGTACTGGTGGGTTCGCTGAAGCTCATACCGGACGGGAGGGCTCACGGTTATCTGGCGACCCTGAGGAAAGCGTGGCCCCCGCACAGCCGGCTGAGGGACGCAGGCAGGGGTGGCCCCTCCAAGAACGGCGGCCGGGCTCCTCAGCCTGCTGGGTGGAAATGTGGGGTCCCTCCCCGCCGGTCGGGCCTTGAGCAGTGGGGTGGGGGTGCCAAGTCGGGGTCAGGCCTGAGCCCCATACCGGAACCCTCACAAGGCCAGAGCAGCTCGGGCTCTGAGGGGGGCCGGCACTCGCCGACGCCCCCCAGAGGCCGGCCCGTGGCTGACCGCAGACGGTGCCTGCGCGGGTGCGGGAGGGAGCCCCTCGCCCAGAGCTCAGCGGGGAGCGGCACTGCTGGGCGGGGCTGCCCGGCCTCAGCCGACGACCCCTCCATCGGGAGAGCAGGCGGGCAGGCTGGTGGCCGCCCTGCTCCAGCCCTGCATCTAACCCGTTCCAGGCTGCGCCTGCCTCCGGGGCACCGCCCAGGGCTCACCGACCCTGTTCCTCATGTGCAAAGAATTTCCCGTGTGGCTGCCGCTGCCGCAGCTGCCACGTTTCTGCAGACGGATCGGATCGTTGTGAAGAAACCCAGCGTCTCCGTCTCCTGATGATGCAGACGTGGGCTGGCGCCCCGGGCCCTGGAACCCCCCTGCCCTGGCTTGACTTCCTTTGCAGAGCAGATAAGGGGCCGCTGGCACCTTGTGGGGTGCAGGACCCACCCAGCACGCGGACAGGGAGGCGCGGGAGGCGGCCGCAGACCCTGGGGCAACTCCCTCCTCTTCTCCTCCCTCCGGGGCTGCAGAAAGAAGACGCCCCTCCACCCCCCACCCGCCCAAAGACCACGTCTACACCTGGACACCCGCTTCGGCCAGCCCCGCGGCAGAGCGCTCCGAGGGGTGCCTGGAACACAGCCGCACCCGCCCCTGGGCAGCCCCGTCTCCTGCTCAGTGGGCTGGGGCTGGGCCCGGCCGAGAGGAGCAGCTGTGTTCTCCGGGACTCCCGGGCCGCGTTTGTGGCGGGCCAGGCCTGGGGGACACACAGGTAAGCAAGCAGGCCTGGCCCGCTCCCGTGAGCCCGCACGCGGGGCCGACACGGACAGACACGGAGGAAGTGTCAGGATCAGCCACGAGGCGCGGCCCGGGGAGTCCCGATGCAGGCCGGGGCTCGGGCACTGCTGGGGCAACGTGCGGGGCAACCCCGCACGCGGTTCCCTCCTCTCTGACACTGAGATCAAGGCCACAAGCAGGCAGCTGTGTGGGCTTGCCCCATTGTGTTTTAAAAGTGGAGAAAAAGTTATGTGAAAATCCAGATTTATTTTGTCTCGGAAAAACAAACAAAACACAGGGCATGTCGGTCCCAGGTGAGGGGCTCCCCTAGAACAGGCAGGGGCACTCTCGTGGCCACAGACCCACCTCTACTGTCTCGTCACTTCCTTGCACAGACCCTTTGTGGCTGCCTCCTGGTTCAGATATCATTTCAGTGAGAGACCAGACCTCCCACAGGGAGGTCACCGTTTGCGGGAAGGTCATTCCACCTGGGCCTAGAAGACTGGGCACTCATCGCCCACGGACTCATCGATCTAGCGAGGCCCCGCACCTCCAGAGCCGTCTTGGTCCGTGAGAGTGGTAATGCCTGTTTCAAGGGGACGGCTCGGAGCCGGGGGCGGGCCCAGAGCCAGCACCTGCCGCCTGCGAGTCCCACAGGCACCTGCGGAAGGTAGCCTGTCTCTTGTGGTGGTGGGAGCTCCTTGATAGCTTTGACATCAAGGCAGCCCCGAAGCTGGCAGGTTTAGGGGTGACCCAGAGAGCCCTCAGACACGCATGCCGTCTCTAGCTCCTTTGTGGGCACAGACCCGAGGGTCCCCTCTATGAGCTGTAAGAGGGGTTTGGGTGAATGGGAGGCCTGGGACTCGTTTCTCAAAGCAGGGTTGTGGGGCTTTGTAGGTGTTCCTTGGAAAGGGCTCTGGGGTGAAAGGCACTAGGGGGAAACAAGCGAAAAAGGCTTGAAAAGGTGACATTTGGGAGGACAGTCCCCCGACCTTTCAGCTAGCGAGCGCCGTGGTGGGGAGAAGCACACGCTTCCCAGAGGCTGACAAGGGAACCCTCTTTGGGGAACGTTCTATGGGATGGACTTCCCCGAGCCCTCGGAGCAATGCTGGACTAAGCACTATGACACGCCCGACACTGGGGTCGTGCATCGATCACGGGCGTGTCTCTCACCGCCTGCACCCTGCTCCCCACTGTAAGGGGTACACGCTTACAGCTTACGGAGTAAGGAGCGGCCCCACAGGAACTTTCCCGGTCGAACAGATCGTGTCTCAGAGCAGGAGGGCGGAAGCAGTGGGGTGCCCGCCCCTGGTGCCTTTTCTGGGCAGGGCAGGTCCCGTCCATGGGCTGCAGGTCCAAGGATGTGCTGGGCCTCTCGAGTCTGTCCATGGAGCAGCGTCCTTTGAGTCCTCCTGGTGTCTGCATGGACGCTGTCCACACTGCCCCCACTTACGGGGTCGGTGGGTCACGCCGCGGTGGACAGCCGGCCGCGCTTTCTCCATGGATTTGGGGAGGCGAGTGTTTCTCATGGAGACAAGCCGGGCCGGGTCTCTGCTGGGACACAGAGCAGCAGGGGTGACGTGCAGGACTGGGACTGCGTGGAGTGGAGGGCGGCCAAAGGCTCTTCCCCCGGCCCCGCTGTGGCATTTTCCTCTGTTGGTTTTTCTGTCGCCTGATTAACGTGGCTGCTCTGGACAGAGCCTTCCTGGGGGCTTATCTGGACACTTGTCCTCTGGCTTGGCTGGAGAACACCCGTACCTCCCTCCTGCCCACGTCCTGGTCCCTGTGGGAGCTGGGAGGGGCGTGCAGGGCTGGGGGTAAATTCCTCTCGTCCCTCTGTCCCTTTCCTCCTCTGGACTGGGGGCCACGAGAGGAGGGCGGCGAGGAGGCCCCCTGGACAGGGACATCTCGCCTGGGGACACAGGTCCCGTCTGTGGCGTCTTGCAGCTCCCGGGCGTCCGCATGCTACAGCCGCACTGGGGACACCCTTCTGGTTGGGGAACATCATTTCCAGGGCCCTCAGGCTCTAGACTTGGACCTGAACCCATTTTGATTCTGGGAAGAGGTCCGTCCACCTGGTTCTGCGGAAAGAGAAGCTGAGCCGGCCGCCTGGGCTGCAGGTGGGGGGCTGAGCCCAGAGAGGAGATGAGCCAGCCTGAGGTCGCACGTCTCCAGCCTCCTGACCCCCGGCTCCAAACTCCGCCCTCTACATGCCTGAGGACTTGCCAGGGGACATCCCAGGCTCGGCGCCAGCCCGGGCCTGCCTTCCTGGAGCCGAGCGTTTCAGGTCAAAGTTGCAGACCTGGAAGAAGCGAGACAGAACCTTTGGCCCCGGTGCGGCTCCACCACACCTGCCTCCTGCCCAGGCGGGGCAAGGGCGCACCCTTTCACTGCCTGCTGCCCAGCTGTGGCCCTGAGTTGCGTGGCCCCTGTGGCCACTGACTGGGTGGCCAGAAGACTTGGGGATCGTTGCAAAGGGAGCCTGGGACCTCGACCCGTTGGTTTTGAGCGTATGTGTGTTGTGTCCAGCTTCAAAAAGTGGCCCCCGGAGTGCAGCCCCGCACGCCCTGCATTCTGTTTGTCTGGGGCAAGTCAGGCCCCCCGTGAGCCTTGGCTTCCTCGTCTAAGGAGTGGGGGGGACGAGCCCAAGCTCCCGGTGAGGCTGGGTTAGAAGGAGCTCAGGCTGGCCTGGCTCCTGCTTCTCACGCTCGTCGTCACCGTCATCAAGCACGGAGAGCCCGCTGGGGCATCCCCTGCATCCGTCCCGGAAGCAGCCCTGCCGGGAGGCCCTCTAGCCCCCATTCCAGCTGGAGGCCAGTACAGGGCTCGGCCAGGAAGAGCCAAGAGCCTCGGGGCAGTCAGACCCTCAGGGAAGAGCTCATGCGCCACACGACTGTGATCGGTTGGCCTCGCAGAGGAAAGGGCGTTCGGGCCGGGGCCAGCCCCTGAAAGCTCGTCTGGAGATCCTCACAGCCGAGTGTCTCTACCGGTGCGCCCTTGACTGAAGCACGGCCGTCCTCTATCGGGGAGGGTCGTCCTCTTCGACGGTCGCTCGCCTTCAGGAGGGACGCGCACGGGGTGGTGAGGGAGGAAGGGGACGCCCGCCCAGCCCCGGTGATCAGTGGGGTTTCAGGTGCCGCGGCCAGAGCGCCCTCCCGTCCCCGGCAGGGCCTTGGCGTGTGGGTAGAAGTTTGTGGAACGAGGTGAGCGGAAAGGGATTTCTGGGCAGAGGCACCCGATGGCGCGGTCTGCAGGTGACCGCTGCGTGTGTGTGGCTGGGGGACACCAGGCGGAGAAGCTGGAAGGTGGTGGGGGCCGAGGTGGGGAGGATCAGTCGTTACCGATATTTTCTCTTTCTGGTCGAAGCGCAGCTGTCCATAGCATCGCCTTTTGGCCTTTGACTTGCGAAAGGAAGCCGCGTACACATTCTCAGTTGGGACAATACTGACTTTCTGAAAGAAAACCTTCCCCCCCGCCCAGGCTCCCAGAAAGCCCCGGAATCTCGCTCCTGACGCGTCCTCCCCTTTGTACAAACACTCACGTCCTCTGTGCGAAAGGCGCGCCGCTGTTTGGACGGAGCGAGTCTGAACCCCGCACCGTTCGTGTTCTCTTTCCCTGCCCAATACACGTGCCATCCCTCCACACGAGCACATGTATTTTTTAAAAGGTTTACTTATTTTTTGAGAGAGAGAGTGAGAGTGCGAGCACGTGCGGGGGAGGGGGGTAGAGGGAGAGGGAGAACCTCAAGCAGCCCCGTGCTGAGCACAGAGCCCGATGCGGGGCTCCGTCTCACGACCCTGAGACGACCACCTGAGCCAAAGCCGAGAGTCAGGGGCTCGAGTGACTGAGCCCCCCAGGGACCCCCTGAGCACCATTTGTAACAGCTGCACGGGGTTTTGTGGTGGGACGGGCGACGCTGGGTTCAGCCGGTCCCTGAAGACGGACGCCTGGGTGTGCTTCTCTCGACCCACGTCAACCGGGCTGCGAGAACCGGGAATGTTGATGGGTCCCGGCCCTGCCCCCCGCTTGCTGGGAACAGCTCCGAGCAGGTGTTATCAGCACGGACGCCTCCCGACTCCGCTCCCGACTCCGTTCCCGACCCCACTCCCCACCCCGCTCCCCACCCCGCTCCCGAATGCCTGCCTCTTCGCCTCACCACCTGAGTTTTCGGGGTGGCTCCGGGCCATCGGGTGGGTCAGGACGAGCACGGGGGGCTCCCCATCCCACCCCCGATCCGGAGATGGCCGAGTCCTGGGTGCTGCCTCCGCCGGTGCCTCCGGCAAATGCCCGGGCCCCGAGAGAAGGCAGCTCCGGATTTTGAGCCCATGGTGCCCCGGGGGCAAGGGCGTTTCCAACTGAGACCGTCCTGACCTTTGGCAGCACCCTAACTGCGCCAGGGGTGGGTGGGTAGAGGGCTCACCTTGGCAGTTGGGGTGCTCAGGAGGCGTGCCTGGTGTGACCTGTGAACACAGTGACTTTTGGCTCACCCGGCCATAAAGTCGGGGTGACAGGCTTGGCGGCCCAGCTGTGCTCCCTGGAGTCCTTGCCCCAGCTGCACCCCACTGCTCCCTGCACCCCACAGGGCAGCCCGGGCACACTCTGCGACCACCACGCAGACCTACCCATTCTTGTCTGTTACCACCGGGGAAACCGAGTCCCAGGCTGGGGGGCAGTGTAGCATGAGGACCGGCAGGGTTGCAGGGTCCCCTGGTTCTTTGGTCGTCTGCCCCCTACTTTCCAGGGCGGTGGGGGAGGAGGAAGGGAGCCCGGCGTGGGGTGCCAAGCTCAGGGCCACAGACACCCGGCCTGTCAGCCGCCCCTGGAGGATGCCGTTTCTCCTCGCTTCTGCTGGTGCCCGGGGTCCCACCCCAGAGCTCCTGTGCTCCTGGGGGCTGAGGGGACAGAGGGGGGCACACGGACTGGGGGGGGACCAGAGACTGCTCAAACTAGCCTGCCTTCCTGCTGGGCTCAGGCTGTGCCCTGGGCCACTCCGTGCCTCGGTTTCCCCATCTGCAAAGAGAGGTTCGTGGTAGCGCCCTCCTCCCTGGGCTGTTGGGGGATGGGTGGGTGAGACGGTGCGATCGGCTTGTTAGTTATTCCGCACCTGCCTGCCTCCCCAAGGGCGAAAGGCCCTTTGGGACCCTGTCTCGGCTGGGCCAGGCGGGGCATGTGAGCGGCCCACCCCGCAGAGCCCTCCCCAGGGTCTGGCCGCCAAGCTGTGGGCTGAGGGCTGGATGCCCTCTAGGTTCCCAGGTAGGCCTGGCCTCTCAGGAGCCCTGGATGCGCCCACCGGCCCCCTCCTGCGCCCCCTCCCCCCCGGCAGCAGGCACGCCCCCGGCCGGCCACTTCCGACTGCGCTGCTTCATCTCTCCGTCTTTTCCTGCCCTTCCCTTGTGTGTTGCCCCTGATCTTTACTAGGTGTCCTCAGGCTTGTCTCCTCCTTTTCTCCTTTCTGTCCCTTCCGGCCATCGCCTCCTCCAGGAAGCTCTCCGGGCTGCCCCTCTGCCCTTGGAGCTCCACCCTGGGCGCCTCTGCTCTGGCCCTGCGTGGGCACCTGCAGAGGGCTTCGCTGAGGTTCAGGTGGGATTTCTCTCCCAGAGTGACCTTGGCCTCAAGGCTGGAGTCCTGAGCCAGCTCCCTGAGTGGGCCAGTGCGGGCCTTCGGACTCGAGGGCCTTCCCAGGACGGCAGGAGCCTGGAGGCAATGGAGAGGCCCCCGGCTGTGGGGGGGCCCCAGCGCTCGCTCTAATGACCCAGCCCTTGACTCTCTGTCATCCTTCCTCAAAGGGCTCAGTTTCTTCTCCTAAAGGCGGAGTATTTCTATTTATTCTTTCTAAAGACGGACGGGACCTCCCCTCCCCCAAGCCCTTCTGTTGGGGGGTGAAAAGGGTGCCATCCCTGCCCCTGGGGTGGGCATTCCTGGGGCTCCCTGGGACCTGGGGGGATGTGGACTCGCAGGGGATGGCCGGCAAGCCCCTGCCCCCATGGCTCACAGGAAGGGGAGGGAATATATAAACCATCAGGGACAGAACCTCATCGTGACAGCTGGTGGGGACCGCCCAGAACAAAGTAGAACAGTGGCAGGGATTATGGGAGACGAGCATTTAGGAGGCCTCTCCAAGGAGGTGACCTTGGTGCTGAGAACCAGGACAAGAGGGGCTGCACTGGGAAGGCCTGGGGCATCTTTTAGACAGCAGGAACAGCACATACAAAGGCCCTGGGGTGGGAAAGAGCTAAAGAGGAGAAAGAGACCAAGGAGGCCAAGGGCCATGTGTGGAGAAGAGACTGGACTGGGGGCTGTGCAGGGGGGCAGGACGGGACCCCAGGCTCTTACAGACCCCAGGAAGGCGTTAGGAGCTCCTGGCCCCCTTCCCCTGAGTCGCCGCCCACCACAGGAGCTCCTCCCTGGCACCTCTGAAGGCTCAGCTTGGTCCTGGACCTGCAGGGGGTGGACAGATCTGAGTCCCCCCGGCCACCCCGCAGTACCCACCCAGCTCCATCCGCTGGAGGAGCCCGGCTCCGGCTGACTTACAGCGGGTGCTGGAGGCTGGGGCTCCTCCAGGAGGCAGTGATCACAGGGGTGGGGAGACCCAGCAGGCCCACAGCACGGCTTCCCGAGGGGAACTGACGCGACCTCGTAGCTATCGAGCAGGAAGAGAGCCTGTGGGCTGTGCGGGCCTAAGCAACACTGGGGTTCTCTGGCCTGGGGCCCAGTAGAGAGTCTGAGGCATGGGCCTGATGCCCCCGTCCCTCGGGCCCGGTGAGGAGATTAGAGGGCCGGCCCCTTGCCAGGCTCCGCGGACCCCGAGAGCTCAGCCACCAACACCCGCCTTCTTCCTGCCGCCCCTTGCTCGTATGGCCCGCCTCGCGTGGGGTGCCCCGCGCCGTTGCCGGCAGGGTCTGTGGGCGAGCACCCAGATGGGAGGGAGTCCAGACCGGGGCCCCCAGTGGGTGAGATGGGTCACCCCAGCCTGTGCTACCTGCACCCCCTCCCAGGACTCTGGTGTTAAGGACCAGCCTGTCGGGCCAGGAAGGCAGTGGAGCTTCCCGTGGGGCCCTGGGGCGCGGTGCGGATGGCAGAACGCCCCTGAAGACGGCACGGGGGTGTCCCCCACACAGCACTCCTCGACCTGGTTCTGAGGACGCTGGGGAGGGTCCGCCGCCAGCCACCAGCGCCCAAAAGCAGGGGCCGGGGGCTGCAGCTGGGTGGGCATGCCTGCCTCCCCTTCACAGACAGCAAGACCGAGGGCGCACCCGTCTCCCGTGGGAGGGCCCTGCCCTGGGGCCCTGGCCCCAGCGTCCTTGGGGCGGGGCCGGCTCTTCTCTTCAGAGCAGGTTCAGGGAGATGCTGCTGGCGAGAAAACCACCAGGCTAGGTACGGCCGTGGAACATGATTCCAAGCGTCCAATAGTTAATGCACAGCAGCACACAGGGTCTGCGAGAAAGCTGAGCCCGCCCTGCACGGCCCGTGGGGAGGGCCGGGGGGTCACTGTCCAGCCGCCGAGGGCTCAGAGGGGGTCACTGTCCAGCCGCCGAGGGCTCAGAGGCAACCCGGCCCGGGGGTGGCCTGGGGGCCGGCAGGGACCAGTCAGGTCCCCGGTGGGCAGGTGCGTGGGGAGACGCCGGCGAGCGTGTCTTCAGCCCCTTGGGTGGCCAGACCGTGGCACAGGGTTGCGGGGAGGGTCTTCCGTGGACGTTGCCGTGAGCACAGGGAGGCACGCCAGGTCCCCTTGTGCTGGTGGGGACGTCGGCAGATGTCGCATCCTCCTCCGGTCCTCCTTGTGGGCGCCGGACCGGACGGCCCCCTGGTCAGCCCTGACCGCTCTGTCTGGCGAAGCTGACAGAGCTGACCACGAAGTGCCTCATTCTGTCTCCCTTGCTGCCCGCCCTGGAGTGGCACAGGGACTGTGGCCCACAGTCCCCCCCCACACAGACAGGTGCCTTCTGGAGGAGGGGTGCCTGTGCGGGGACCACTGACCGTCCACCGGCAAGGCCCCGTGGGGAAACACTTATCACCGGGCCCAGGAAGGTCGTTTGTCCCACCCACTCTTCTCTCCCGGGCGGGCGGGGCTGCTGCTGCCGCTCATGGTCCAGGGAGGGTGGGCTGTCTGGGTCCTGGTGCTGCCCCTACTCCCCTCACCCCTGCCCCCTACCCGCTGTGGGAGGGGTTGGTGACAGGTGTCTCCACGGCCCAGCCCTTGTGCTGTGAGCATGACTTGGGTCAGCCTGTATGACGTCTGTGCCCAGAAGCGGAGCAGACCCGGCTTGGGGCCCACGGAGGCCCCCAGCACATGGGGAGCCGTCCTTCCTCCGGAGCAGCAGGCAGGTCCCTTGGCACAAGGGGGCTCTGGGCACTCACCATGACCACAGCATCCCCAGGCCAGAGGCCGGGAAGTCACCTGGGCTGCGAGGGCTCTTTCCATCCCCCTCAACTTCAAAGCCCAGGCGACTCCACCCCTGATCCCACAGGCCCTTCCTGTGTCCCAGTCCCGTGGTGGCCCCTGGTCTGCCCAGCCTGGGGGGTGTCCAACCGGAGGTTTTCACGGGCGGGCTGGCGGCGGGCACCCCCTGGTGGCGTCTCTGGGAGTCACAGGCCAGCCCGAGGCTCCGGTGGGTCGGGGCGATGGGACTCTGGGCAGACACGAGGCAGGACTCCTGACCCAGCTGGGCCGGGGGCCTGGGGCCTGCAAAGAGGCAGTTTGTTTTACAAGTGTGCTCAGAAGACGGATGGGGCCCAGGAGTCTCACTGCCGGATGCCAGATTAAATCCAGGCAAAACCACAGCATGCCTGGACACCAACGTGCATTTATCTCACGCGGAGGAGGGGACAGGATGCGGCCATAGCCGAGGTGGCAGGGTGGGAGTGGGCTGTCCCCCTCCTGCCTCGCCCTCCTTGTGGCTCTCCCCACTGCCGTCTTCTGCTGCCTTGGGGGTACAGGTCAGAGCTGGGGCCCTGGGTCTCACCCCAGGGCGAGAGCAAGAGCGCTCGGGGTTCACCGTAGGGCCCCCCAGCTCCACGTGGTTCCCCAAGGCCACCGCGGGCTCCCCACCACCCCCGAGGTGGCCGCCATGTCAGGCCCCTGGGGAGGAGCCGGCGCCCTGAGGGGCCTCCCGCCCCCGTGTGTGGGGGGAGCAAGGGGGAGCACCCTGCAGGATTTCATGCTGGGGGCTGTGTGCAGGCTAGTGGCGCGGTCGCTGAGACAGTTTTGTACACAGTCAGGGGGCTCAACAGACCACAGGAGGGGCCCCAGTAGGGGCCTGAGCGCGTGCGACCGAGGGCGGCCTGCCCGCTGGGTGCAGACGCGCTGAGCCAGCCTCCTCCCGGGCTCTGCGGCTGGGAGCGTCCTCTGCGTCACTGCCCGAGCCTGGGGTCGGCCTGGCTTCTCCGAGGTGAGGTCCGCCGCCCCCGCCCCACCCCGGCCCCTGCTGACCCCTTCCTGGAGCCCGGGAGACCGCGATGGCCAGCGCTCCACATCCGTGTGGCTATCAAGTGTTTGAAACGACGGCAGACCCCGGGAAGAGGTGGGGTGGCACAGAGGGTCCTGGGTCCCTCTCACGCAGCCCCCCTGGGGTTAGAGCCTCTGGAACTGAGTCACCGCCAGGGACAGCGCGGACACGATGTGGTCACGTCCTTGTCACACGTGTGGCTTTGTGGAGCCACACCTCTGGGTCACCGCGCCGGGCCCCCAGTCCTCCCCGAGTGGCTCTCCTCGGCACAGCAGACCCTGTAGGACGGTGGGGGCTTCACCCACTGCCCTGGGCCTCCGAGCGGACCCCCGAGACTGAGCTCGGGGTGAAAGCGAAGGGAGAATATGGGTCAGAAGCTGTGGGGTGTTGGCCTCAGTCCAACTCGAGGGTGACTAACGGCCATAACCAGCGAGAGGGGAGGCGGTGGCCTCACGCTCGAAACCAGGATGTGGGGGGAGGGATGGGACGTTGGGGAGCAGCTCACCTCTCGGTTGTTGTCTGGAAGCCCAAGTCAGCTTTGAAGCACTTTCATCTTTGTTTAAGGCAACAAGATGGCCATTACAGGTTGTCAGTGACCGTG
Organism: Martes martes; assembly: GCF_963455335.1. NCBI lineage: Eukaryota > Metazoa > Chordata > Mammalia > Carnivora > Mustelidae > Martes > Martes martes. The sequence continues at coordinate 1,336,607 of NC_137896.1, read as the reverse complement.
GGCTCGGGCTGGCCCCGGGGACGCCGCAGGGGGACAAGGGAGAGGAACGAGGCCCCCCCGGGAGGGTCTGTGTGTCCTTAGCCGTGTGGCCTCCCTCCCCCAGCGCAGGATTTGCGGGGCATGGGACCGGGTTGAACTTTTCCTTCCTTCTCTGCAGAAAGTTCCGGGCCGGGGTCTCTGTCCCCCACGCACACCCTGCTGTGTGGTCCAGGCCCGGGCCGGGCGGGGGTGGGGCATCTCAGAACACTTCCCACCCCTTCTCTGGGGGCAGGTGACCATGGCATCTGTCCGCTGACACCTGGTGTCGCGATGCTGGGGTAGGCTGAGCACTGGGCTGGCAGGAGGAGGGTCCTGGCCAGGCCCAGCCCCTGCAGTGGCCCCGGGAGGAGAGGAGGAAGAGAGCAGGGGAGGGGCCCGCTCTGACCTGTCGGTCCTCAGCCTCAGTGGCTGCTGCAGTGCGCCGTGCAGAATCCTGCGGGTCCCCAGCCCCACGACGGGGGACAGCCTCAACTCTGCTGCCTCCTGGGAGGGGACGGTCTCAGTGGCCCCTGCCTCCCCTCCCCCTGCCTCCCTTCCCTCCCCTCCATCTTCCTGACGCCCTCCTCTCCCTGATATCCAGGAGGGACCTGCAAGCTGCCCCCACCCCAGGCCCAGCTACCTGGGTCACTGCTCTGGCGGCAGCCTCTGCAGGGGTGCGGACCTGGGTGAGGGGAGCAGCAAGGCCACTGGGGCTGGGGGCGGGGCGGTCCTGGCCAGACAGAGCCGGGTGGGATTGGGAGAAGGGAAGGGCGGGTCTCCCTCCAGCCCCGTGTCTTCTCAATGTGGGGTCGGGGACCTCCTGGGAGCGCGGACACCCAGGCAGCGACGTCCCTGCTGCCGAGAGTCAAGGGGTTGGGAAGGACCTGGGTCAGGAATCTGCTCCCTCAAGTTCTGGTGCATGGATGTGGCTCGGTGTGAGACCCACCTTGACCCCGGCCGTGACTCATCCGCCCCATCTCCCCTCTGTGGGGCCCCCGAGAACCAGGGAGAACCATCCGCAGGCCAGAGTGACCCCATCCCTTGGAGACATCGGCAGGGAGGACGGCTCTCCTGGTGGGCAGCGGCTCCAGGGTCCCGGGCTAGACACGGAAGGGAGAGGAGGTGGAGAGACTCGGTGCCCTCACCCCAGGAAGAGACCTCCGGACTGTCCTGAGGAGTATTCTGGGAGCCAGGGGGCAGCTCTGCAACGTCTGCGCCCATGGGGGGAGGCAAGGCCCAGCCTGGCACCCCAGAGCTGCTCATGCACATGTGGCCCAGAGCACAGCCCCCTGCAGAGACCCAGACAGGCGGGCTTGGCAGGCAGGGGGCCCCTGATGTTGTCTGTTGGTGGCACAGAGCAGGGAAGGTGGCTGCCTCAGGACCTCCTGGAGGATGGCTTTGTAATCTGCAGCCACCGAGATAACCCAGCGAGGCAGAGACACTGCTGTCAAAGGGAGGCTGGGGTCTCTCGGCGTCAAGGTCTGCCCTGGGGGAGGGCGGCAGGAGCAGAACAGGGGGCTTAGCGTCCCTTGGTGGTGCTGGGCCCCATGCCACCCATGGCTCCACCCTGGGGCCAGCTTCGGAGAGGCGTCCCTGACCTGTTGGGTTACACGGATTTCGTTTTTGGTCGCCCTGTATTGGTGGCAGGTGATGCTGGTCTATTTCTTGCAGCCGTGATAACGCAATTCCTTTAAAAAATAGATTTATTTAAGGGTGTGGAAGAGAGAGGTTGGCGGCTGCCTCGGGGTGGGGGGTGGTGGATGCCTATGCGGGCGTCCCGGGTTTGTGCTGTATGCCAGCAGCCTGGCCAAGGGCAGAGAGAGGAAAAAGGAAACACAGCAGCGTCGACGGCGGGAAATGCGCTCGTCCGAGTGAACGTGTTTAGAGAAACGTGTTCAGCAAGCAGGAGGTGCGGGCGCGCTTGGCCAGTCTGGGCCTCAGAGGCGGAGGCAGGAAGGGACGTCGTCGGGGACACGGGGACAGCCAGTGAGGATGGTCCTGCCCGGCGTGGACGCCAGCCACCTCCGGCCTCGAGGCCCAGACGCTGAGGTTTGGAAAGCATGCCCAATCCCCAGAAACATTCCTCGGAAAATAAAGTAATTCTGTAGTCACGCATGAGCGTGAGGTTAGAGTGTTTTGGGGGAAAATGTGGTTTTATTCATGCAAATGATGACTGGGTAGCAGGAGCTCTGGAGGCAGGTCAAGTTCAGAGTCCAGTCCCAGCGGCGCCCCCCCGCCCCCCAGTAGATCACCCAAATCTACTGTTGGCTCCCAGGCTGCAGGGGGTGGTGGGAGCGTCCCGTGGGCGGGTGTGTGCTGCGGGGCGTGGCCACCAGGGGGCGCCCGAGGCTTCGTCCGGTGCAGGTGTGCGTGTGAGCGCACCTGCGCGTGGGTCGGCGTGTGCGTGCCTGCGCGTGTCCGCAGGAGTGTCTGCATGGGGGAGCGCACGCGTGAGCCTCTGTGCAGGAATGCGTGTGCGCACAGGGCTGTGGGTGGGGAGCCGCGACTCCCGCGCAAACCTGGGAACCCCGCTCCTGGGGCAGCGGCGCGTCCCGGTCGTCTGGGTGTCCTCTGCTGTGAACCCCCTCTGGGTGGGAGCTGCCCGCCCAAATAGTCCACGGACCCCGGCCGCAGTGGTGCCTCCTGGTGGCGCTGGATTTTGCAGGCTGCCCCGCGGGGGGGGATGGGCTGCCCTGGCTGCCCGTCCCAGCTTCTGACAGCCCAAAGGGCCCTGGAGCCTTGCTGGGTGACCCCTCCTCACCAGACGTGGGAGAACCGTCCTGGGGAAAACCCCCACAAGACCGGTGGGAAGCACAGTCCTGCTTCAGGCTTTTGCACCTGCCGTGCCTCGGTCTGGAATGCTCCACCCCCACGCCTACTTCTCCTCCTCCTCCTCATCTTATCAGAGACCTCCCCGGGTCCGGATAGGGCTGTGACCTCAGAGCTCTGTGAGGCCAGTACGGCCTCATCAGCAGGCTCCAGGGGGCCCTCGACCTCTGACCCCTGATAACAAAGGTGTCGGAAAGGAGACACAGACGAGGAGTCACCAGGCAGCCTGATGGGCTGAGTGTCCTCTCGGGGGAGGTGGGCAACTCTGCAGGAAAGGGGCTGTGGCTACCTCACTCTCTCCTGGGGGAACTGAGCCTTGTGTCCACCTTTGCAGGCCCACAGGACGCTCCTGGAAGCCAGGCAGGGACTGGCAGCGCCAACATGGGCAGGGCTGCGAGGAGTCACCAGCTCCCTGAGTGTCTGGGAACGAGGTTCCTCGTTCGTTCCCCACCAGGTTTGTGTCACAGGGTGGACGGATGCTGCCCTGTCCCCACCCCCTGCCCCCGAGGCTCACTGCTGGCCTTGTGCGAGGGGGAGAAGAGATCCCTGCTCTCCTCTGAGTCAGTTGCCATCTCACTCCTGTCCTTCAAGAGGACTGGCCTCCTGCCCACCCATGGCCCAAAAATGTTCTCTGTCCTAGGGCTGAAGATGGGCTCTTCCTTCAGGGTCGTCTTAAGGCCCTGTGCTGGGGGGACCCCAAAGTGGTCCAGCCCAGGTCCCTGTGTATCAAGTGCTATGCAGGCTGGAGGGAAGGGGTCTGCCCCGTCCCCTCAAGGCCTCTTTGTGATGTGTGGCTGGTCATACCCCAAATACCACCTCTGTCCCCTGCATCCACCCGAGGGAGCCGTCAGGTCTAGGGACGGCATCACAGGCAAAGTCGGGGGACTGTGGGCCCCTGGTAGACTAGGCTCCCTGCTACTCACCTGGGATGTAGAGAGGGGGGTGTGTGGCTCCCTGGTACACTTCGGGCAGAAGTGGGGGTCCTGGTTCCCTCGTCAGACACGTGTCATTCCCCACCGAGTAGCAGTGTGGTAATGACACCCTCTGTCTTCACGCCCTGATTTCAAATCCTGCTTCCTGAGTGTGAGGCCAGAAACAGTTGCTTCATTTGTCTTCTGTAAAATTGAGGCACATCTGTGCCCCCGAAAAAGTGTGGTTGTGAAGCTTCAGTACGTGACTGAATAAACCTTAGAATCCACCAGAGATGGAAGTCACAAGACAGTGTGGCTGTGCCGTACAGCGTCCGCCACCGTCACCACCATCGCCATTGCCATCATCCTCACTGCCATCACTGCCATCACCACCATCACTACCACCACCATCGCCATCACCATTACTGTCACCAACACTGCCATCATCACCATCATCACCACCATCATCACCACCGTCTTCATCATCTTCATCACCTTCATCACCACCATCACCACCACCACCATCATCACACCATCACCACCATCGCCATCACCACCAGCTTCACCACCATCATCACCATCACCATCATCACCATCACCACCACCGTCACCGCCATAACATCATCACCGTCACCACCATCACCACCATTACTGTCACCAACGCGGCCATCGCCGCCATCACGGCCATCGCCAGCTTCATCCTGGTGCTCCTCATGGGGGAAGTGCCTTGGCCTGCTTCCTGCCCCGCCCCGGCTCTGGCCCTTGGTCTTCTCAGTGGTAAGAGGTCAGAAATAAGAGCCCGAGTGTTGACTCCATCTAGAATGACGTCCTCTTTCTCACCCTTCGATTTCTGCTCCTGTCGGAAGCCTCCCCACCCGCCCCACCGGGACAAGTCTCCCGATCTCTCCCTCCTTCGCGGTGCTGCTCGGACCGCCCGTGCCACCCTCGGCTAACGCTGCCCACCTGCTAGACGGACCGCAGCCGTGTGGGCGGGGCCCTGTCTGTCCTGCCGCGCAGTGGCTGCGTCCCCTGTTCCTCGGTGCCTGCTGGGGCTCGGCCCCTCCGCTGCGCCCTCCACCCTCGGCCTCCTCAGGGCGTGTCAGTGCTAGACGTGGGCCTGCCCCGTCTCGGAGGGAGGCGGCGGGCCCTCTGCTCTGGCCAGCCGTGCTGCGGGTGCGTGTTAACGGAGCGCCTGCTGGCTGCCTGAGGTCGCCGGCTGAGGCTCACGATCTTGGGCACACGGGCATGTCGGCAGAGGCAGTGCCTGGGGGGTGGGGGGCACTCACGCTCTCCAGCCTCCGGAGCGTGCTCTTGGGGGGGATGTCACAGACCTACTTGGAGTGACCCAGAGGGCCACCCCCGGGGGCAGAGGACAGGTCTGCCGCTGCTGGGACCAGAGTCATGGGGGCCGAGCCTGCACTTGAGTCCTGTCCCTGGGGCTCCTGGGGCCTGCTGGCCCCTGCCCTCTGCCCCTGAGGAGACCCGTGGGCCAGCTGGGGGTGGGGGAGACAGTCGCCTGGGAACCCGTGGGTCCAAGGAGGCCCAGGCTGGACTGAGACTAGGAGATGGGACCCCACTGCCCACAGGACAGGAGGAATAAATCAGGAGAAATTACACGGCACATCTTCTATTTCTCCCCCTACATCATGTTTTTCGTTAAAGAAATGTAGTCTACGTGAAAATTTATGAGAGGTGATTTTTATTTTTATTTTATTTATTTTTAAAGATTTTATTTATTTATTTGTCAGAGAGAGAGAGAGGGAGAGAGAGCGAACGAGCACAGGCAGGCAGAGTGGCAGGCAGAGGCAGAGGGAGAAGCAGGCTCCCTGCTGAGCAAGGAGCCCGATGTGGGACTCGATCCCAGGACGCTGGGATCATGACCTGAGCCGAAGGCAGCCGCCCAACCCACTGAGCCACCCAGGCGTCCCATGAGAGGTGATTTTTAAAGTGGGTAGTGGGGGCACATCCTTGCTTCTGAGCGCGAGGGGCGGGGCTTCTAGAACGTGCAGGTCACGCGTTCCCTGGGATGTGAGCTGGTGCCAAGCGTGCTGTGGAGGAGATCTGGGGTGCCCCCGGCCCTCCGCTCCTACCCTGGCTGTGTCGCCAGCCCGCCCTCTCTCGGGCAGACCGTAGCCGGGCGACTGCCCAGGGGCCTAACCGTGGGGAGGGGCCTTATGGCTTGGGAAGGACAGCCTGGGAACGCCACCGCTGAGAGGCAGCTGACCCGCATCCTTGACCGGTCCCCCGAGCTTTCAAGAGAGACCAGAAATCCAGGTCCTTAGGCAGCTAATTAAAGTAATTGCAGAACACCGTGTCCATTAAGCATGTGCAGAGGGGAGTCGGCAGGTGGTTTTGGACTCGCTTCTTACCTTGGTGCTTCCTGCCGGCGTTTGTGGCGGCAAATGAGCCAGTGGGTACGTGGTTACAGAAAGAGCCCGTAGTTGGTTTGGGCTCCTGGGTCCTTCCTCACGCCCTGTCTGTCTGTCCCAGGACCCCAGCCAGGACCCCACATGACACCTAGCGTCATGTTCTCCTTAGGATCCCGCGGCTGGGACGGTGCCTCCGCCTGTCCTCGTCTCTGGCGTCCTCTCTGAGCCCTGGGGAAGATGGGGGCACTAAGCCCACGTGGCGCGGGTCCCGGTCGTCCCCTCCTTCGCTGCTCATGGTCAAGTCTGTTTTTGCCTGTGCACTTGTTTCTGTGAACGAGCCCAAAGGAGGCTCCCGGGCCATGCGTCCCACTGCCCTGCCCTGGGGGTGAGGTCAAGGGTGAGCTCTGGGGCTGGGGTGGGGGCAGGTGGCTGTGTTGGCTCTGGCTGGGATGGCATGCCCTTCAAGGCCATCTGATCTCTTAGGAATGGCGGAGCCCTGGTGGTAGGAAAGAGACGGCGTGGGGAGCACCGAGCTGGGGGGACGGGTGCTCCATGGAGAAGCCAGGAGACGAGCTGAGCAGGAGGATGCGTCCCCACGTGGAATGAAGGCCAAGGGTGCTGTCTATCTGGGGAGGGGGGCCTCTGTCCTCTGTGCTCAGACACCTACTTGGCTGTGAGCTGTACAGCCGTCCGGGGATGAAGTGTCTGCCAGGCTGAGGTGGCGAGCGCCAGGTCCCCGTGGTCTCCCATGACCTCCTGTGGTCTCCCGGGGCCTCCCGTGGCCCCCTCTGGACATCACCCACCATCCTTCTCTCTAGCGCTGACCTCAGAGGCAGCCCGAGTCCTTCAGCTCACGGCTGGCCAGCAAGCCGCAGGGGAGGTCACCACGCACACGTCCCCTGAGCGATATCCGGGGACAGCGAGGTGTGTCCTGGGCTGGGGGGCCTCCCTACTCCTGGGCTCGCAGGGAGGCCGTGAGGGGGCCTGGGAAGGAGGTGGAGGCCGGGCCGAGAGCAGAGCCGGCTGCAGGGTGGGTCGAGCTCGAGGCTCTCCTGGCCCCGTGGAGCTTGGACCTCTGAGCCCAGGGACTCTGCGCCTGTGAATCAGCCCCTCCGGGGGCCCTTGGGTTCCAGCCGGTGCCTTGGGGGCCTCTGGCTCTCTCCTCCGTCCTGATTCCCAGCCTCAACCGGACCTGCTGGGAGATCCCTCAACTTCTCCTTCCGAGGAGTCCCGTGGGATTTCTGTCCCTGCTGGTGTTTCCATTTTCTCTTTCTGGAAGGGTGCCCAGGCTTGTCTCTGACTCACTGGGCTGTCACTAATCTGAGGGCCTTGGGCAGGTCGTGGGGGCTGGGGGAGCCGGGGTCAGGGGGCGTCCCACCAGCCGCATGTTTTTCTGCAAACCTCTGAGTAGATGTCCTGCCTTAGCGGGGTCCCCCTGTGGTCACGGCCTGATCCCTGCCCTCTCCCCTTCCCCTGCCGAGCCCACACCCAGAGGCGAACATGGGCTATTTCCTCAGTTTCCCCGGAGCACCTGTGGGGCGCATCCATTTCTCCCAAGGTCTGGGGCTATGAGCACAGGATGACCTCAGGACGGTCAGTCGTTGGTGACAAGGACACTGGACATGTGACTTGTCTCTAGACCCACATGGACTAGATCCTGATCCCTCCTCTCTGGGCATCTTGGCACTCAGCCCCTGCTACTGCCCACTCCCCGTCCTGGCTCAGCCCAGCAGAACCCCACACCAGAGTGTTCCAGCTCCCCGAGAAAGTGGTACTCCCGTGGGCACTCCGGGTGGTCTGTCCCTTGCCCCAGACCACACGGTAGGGGGTGTGTGACACAGTAAGGGTGTCCTCATGGGTACACGTGGCCCAGGACCGCTGTCTGAGGAGGGGCAGGGGCAGACTTGCCTGCTCTCCAGGAGGGTGGTGACCACAGGCTCTGCCCCCCACGCGCGAGGGGCATGCCAGGTCCCCTCAGAGCTCAGAGGTGAGGGGCCAGGTGGCTTCACAGGGTCACCTGCCCTCCCCTCCCCTCATCCTCCAGCCGGCTGGCCGGAGGGTCCGGCCCCAGCTCACCCCTTCCCGGGCGCCGTGCTGACAGTGGGATGGGAGGGGCGAGTGCGGCAGGAGCTGTGGCGTTCTCAGGCTTCCGGCGGGCGCACGGGGGTAGCAGTCTCGCCCCTCCGCACGACCAGGCCAGCTGGCCTCCGCGGGGCTGTCTGGGCCGCTCCACAAGCAGCGAGGACGTGGCGTGTATGTGTAGGGCGGGGCTGGCGGGACACCTGCTCTGCCTGCCTGGCCTGAGCGAGGAGCCCAGTAGTGAGCCCGTAGTTGGTAGTTTCTGGGGAGAGACCGGGGAGCCGGGGCCAGCTTTTGGGAGACCGGACCGCGCGGACACCAGGCCCCACCTGCGGGAGCCGGATGGGCTCTGCAGGCCTGCGGTCCCTGCATTCAGCCAGCCCAGAAACATGGCCAGGGACCAGCGGCACAGACTGTCCTGCTTGCAGAGCGACCAGCCACAAATAAGCCTGTGTGGTCCCGGGACGGGGCTGGCGAGCTTGCAGCAGACCGTAGGCCCACTGTGCACTCCCCCAGGACCAGACACGGAGCCTGACCACCGAGCACCCTGTGGTGGGGGCTCCTGGGGTGAGGCTCTCAGCTTCTTCCTATGCCCAGTCCGACCAGCCCAGTGTTGGGGGCTAGAGTGCGTCTGGGAAGCCAGATGGAGTTAGGGCTGGGGGTAGGAGTGAGGCCCTCGCTGTGTGGGGACAGTCGTCTCCTCTAGCTCCCTGTCCCCCTCCCGGACTTCGGCTCCCTCCCCAGCAGGTTGTTCTGGAGACTGGGGGATGCTAGCCGTCATTTACACTTTAGTGAGACTTGGCCAGCCTGCTCTGTCATTCCGGGGGCCCTGCAGGGGCCACTGTTCACTGTGTGCCTATTGGATACGGGCCTTAGGCGGCATGTTGGATGCTGCCCGGCTCCCTGAGGCAGGAGGGGGGCCAGCTGCCCCCCATCTCAAAGATGAGAAGACTGAGGCTCAGAGAAGTGAACTTGCCTGGAGTCTTCCTTCAAGTGTGCTGGGGCCACGACCTGACCCGGGAGGGTCTGACTCCACCTCAGAGAACCGTCGTGATGACGTCGGCCGCTTAGTGGAAAAGCTGGCGGCCACCTAGGAATAGCACAAAAGGTTTGTTTCCTGTATTTCATGGCCTTGTTGGGGTCCCTGTAAATGGCCTTCGGGCCTCTAGGCTGGCGTGGGCCTGACTCAGCTTTCTGTGCAGGCGCTGGCCGGGGAGGGGACAGGCTGTCCTGGCTGCCACGCCCCAGCCCGTCCCTGACCCAGCCCAGGGCCTTCTCACAGGGAGGTGCGGAGGTCCTCCCTTTCCTGCCACCGTGCTCAGACGCGCTGCGGGATGTGGGGGTGGGGGGGTCAGGAGCCTCGGGCTGCCTTCTGCCCCAGGCCAGCGAGCCTCCCACCAATCCCTCCCCCGCATCTGGCTCAGATCCCCTCTCATCCCTGCATCTGTCCGTTCCTGGACTTTAAATAGCCGCGGCCAGGGCTGGTGCCCGCTCCCCCATCCTCCGCTGGGGCCGGTGCCCTGCTGCCCCCTCGTCCGCCGTGGCCTGCACACACGGCACACACGTGTGGTCCCCCCTGAGCCAGCCTTTCCCACTGCCCACGGGCAGGCTGCCCAGCCCTGCGGCACAGCGAGAAAACCGGAGGGCATTCCGGCGGCTGGATGGCCGGGGTACCTGGGTTGCAGGCCACACTGGCCCGGAACTGGTTGTGACCTTGAGGAGGATGGAAGGGCGGGGCGCAGGGCCACAGCCCCCGCAGCAGGGGGCGGCCCCTCCCCTGCCCCTCCCGGGCTCCTGTCATCCTTCCCTTGAGGACGTTGCTGTTCGTGCCCCTTCCGTGCAGGGGCGGCGGCGGTGTGGCTGCCGAGCCGTGGTCGGGACGTGGCCTGGGGTGGCTCCTGGCCCAGGTCTGAGCAGGGTGCGAGCGGAGGCGCGTTGGCGGGCGGGTGGGAACCTTCTCCCTGGCTCTCGCTGGTTCTCCCTGAGCGGGCAGAGCGGCCGAGCCCTGCTCTCTGGCGGCAGCTCCTCGGCACTCAGGCTTGGGGCTATTTTTAACCTGCGTGTGGTAAGTGCATTTGTACAGGAAAACCACTGTCCTGGTCAGTCCCCACAGCTGCCGGTGTGGACAGCGCGCTCACGCGCCGGCCGGCCGCCGAGGGCCGGAACGGGAACCCGTCAGCTGACCAGCCCAGGATAAATCCGGCTCCTCGGGCGACCGCCTCCCGCCGGCCCTATCTGGTTACCAACGCCAGCCCCCACCTTAATATAACTCCCAAACCATGCCTGGCGCCCGGGGCGGGAGCGGGGCGAGGCCGTGACCTGGTCGCCCGCCCCCGGGGCTGCGGGAGGGGGTACCAGGCCGGAGCAGGGCTCGTTGCGGGGGCCCGGCTCCCCCCAGGCCGTCTGAGCTCCCGGGCGATGTGGGGGAGAAGGCGCGAGCCTCCAGCAGGCCTGGGGCAGGGACTCTTGAGGTGAAGGGCCCCCGTCAGAGGGTCAGCCCCGCGGCACCGGGCACGGGCTCCCCTGAGGTCCTCCCAGGACACCTTGCTTAGAATAACGAGACCCTGGGCGGGGGGACTGGGGAGCCGGGGATGGGGGCTCCCTGGGGTGGACGGCCCTGCACCACCCCTCTCTGGGCAGGGAGCTCAGGCCCTCAGCCCTCCCAGCCGGGTCCCCGGGCTGTCCTCCCTGAGCCTTCCCAGGACGCTGGGTCTTGCGGGCAAACTGCTTCTGGCTGCGGCCGCGGCCCGCACTGACCTGGCGCGGTAGCGGCTTTGCCGTGGTCGCTGTCCGGCCGGGAGGGATTTGGAGGCTCAACTCCCTTGGCCAGGCGGGCAGACATGCTCTGATCTCCTGCAGGAGAGACTCGTCGCGCTCGTTCAGCAGACCTCGAAGTAACCCGGGGCCGGGGCTGGCTGCGGGCTCAGATGGGAGCTGTCCCTGTGGTGCCGGCAGGGGGACACACACCCTACAGGCTCCGGGAGGGCCTGGGCACGGCGGGGTGCAGGGGAGGGGGCCCGAGGGCCCCCACTGGTAAACGGGAGGCTCACGGCTCGCATACAGCCTTTGGCACTGCCGGACTGAGAAAACACGTGTACGTACTGGTTTTAAAGAACGAACCGCTGATGAGAACAAGGCGGGCGTTCGTAACACGGCTGCCCCCAGAGCCCGCCCCTCCCGGCCTCTGCGGCGGCCCCGCTGTCCCCAGGCTCCTCCCATCTGGACAGTCTGGCTCTCCTGCCCAGGGGACTGTGGGCTGCCTGGCATGGTGCCTCTCTCCGGGAGCAGGGGTGGGCACTGCCACCACCCCTGCCCGGGGTCCTGCCTGCCTGGGGAAGGGGGGACGCAGATAGGCACCCCGACCCGGGAGCCCAGCTGGCAAGCCTCAGAGGCAGAGCGGGCACTAGAATGACCTAGCGGCTCAGCGCCCTGTCCTCCGAGAGGCTCAGCCGTGCCCACAGTCACCCCTGCGGAAAGGGCAACGCGGACGGCCTGCTGACCTTCACCCTGCGCTGTCGGCCGCTGTCCTGGGACAGTGTCCCCAGGGGAGGCGATTGCTCAGAGGCCCCCCTCCTCACCTCACGGTCACAGACCCTAGCTGGGATTCCCGGAGACCGCATCAGTCGGGGAGGGGGGATGGGAGATCGGTCTGAGCAGGAAGGAGAGGAAGAGAGTCCACGGGGCCACCATGAGCGCGCGCAGCCCTGGGGGCGGGCGGGGCTGAAGCTCAGAACCCATCGCCAGGCGAGTGGACACAAGCAGGTGCCACCCAGCGGCCGACGTGCCGCCCCGGGGGGGGCCCTGGGGCTCCCAGCGCCTCCACAGGAGAGAAGGCTCAGTTCGAAGTGACTTACTGGACAGTAAACCCCGCAAAGACGGGCTTTCTCGCACTGCAGGCACAGCCGTTTACTCCAAAGCTGCTCCGTCAATGTTGCGTGAGGCGTCAGCTTCGTAGCGGGCACTAGCTGAGCGGTGGTAGAAACTGCCACAAACGGACGAGCCGTTCAGCCTCCAGGTGAAGAGCAAATCTCACCGCTGCAGAAGGAAACACGTTTCCCAGGGGCCCCAGCCCGCAGTCGGGCCCCTCCGTGGCCCCAGCACGGGCCGGTGAACACCCTGAAACTGCCCGGCACCGGGCGGAGGTCAGGTGTGGACACCAGCTCGTGGAGAGGCTGTGTCCCCAGCACAGGTGTGCGGGCCGGCGTGGATGGCGCAAGTGCGCGGGCCGCGGGGGCAGCGGGGAGCGGACGGGCGTGCGGACTGGGAGTGTCGCCCACGGGGACTTGGCCTCCGGATTCCCGGGCGGCAGTGCCCGTCGGGAGGGAGGGCCTGGAGCCCGGAGCCGCTGACCCTCGCAGGCCGGAGCGGGTGCGTCTGCGACTAGCTTGGGCCACAGGCTTCCGGTGCGGGAGCCCGCGGGACTGGACGCCGCTAGCTGACGGGAGCAGACCGGCCTGCGAGGCCTGGCGGGGCAGACATGGACTCTGTCTGCCGGGTGACTGACTGGGCCGCGGAGGAAGAGGGAGGCTGGGTGGGGCGGGTGAGGATGGGGGGACGGGTGACGGGCGCAGCCACAGCAGGGCTCGTGCCGGGGGCCAGGAAGCCAGTCCCCTCCGCTCTGCCTGCACCCACCATTAGCTCTGAGAGCCCCAGCTGGGCCTGGCAGCTGTGGGGCAATGCGGGGGCTGGGGTACCGGGTGGAGGGCGTGACTGTATGTGCTGGGGCTATGGGGTAGGGGTTCCAGGAGAAGGAGAAAGTGCAACAGGCCCCCACTCTCCCACCTTCCTGAGTGGTCTGCATCGGCCAGAGCCCTCGGAGCAGACTGTCAGAGCCCGCAAGCCACAGGAACGCCCGGGGCGCCCCTCTGACTCTTACGAGCCATCCCCCGCCTCTCCCCTACTATGGGCTCCCTGCCCCCCATCTTCTCCCCTCCCCCGTCCCCTCCTCAAGAGCCAAGGGGGTCCTTCTCAGGAGCCCTTGGAATAACACTCAGGCCTGGACACCTTCCTATGCGCCCCAGCCACCTCCACGGGCGGCCCTGCTTGTCCTGTGCCCCATGGTGTGGGGGGCAGCCCCCCTCAGGCTTCCATGGCCTGGCCCCTGTCTGCCCCAACTTCCCAGAGGCCATCCCCCATGGCGTAGCAGAGCGGGAACAGAGGCGTTTGCCAAATAAAAGGGGTCCTGTGGGTTCCCCACGCGGCCCTCCCCCTTTCCCTGGACCCCCAAGGGAGGTCTTCTCAGAGCCGTGGGACATGAGTGTCCTGTGGGGCTTCCCGTAGCAGGGCACACGAGAGCCCGGGGCAGCGGTTCGTTGACCCAGCTGTCGGGGCTAGAGGACAAGCCGGGAGCAGGACGCGGTGATCTGGGACCTGCAGGCCCCAGGAGCTGACGTCGGTCCCTTCCAGCTGGGACCCCAGCAGCTGCGCGCAGTCCTCCAGGAGCACCAGGCCATCCTGCCCCACCCCGCACCCCACCCACTCACCAACTCCACCCCTGGGGAAGCAGGGAGACCGGAGGAGGGGCAGGAGGGCGGACCCCGGGGTTGGATGCGCAGCCCTCGTTTGGAATGAGTGCCGGGGCACTCGCTTGAGGCTGGCAGCCTGATCCCAGAGCCTCATGGGCCCGTCAGGTGCCCACTGCAGGACCGGCCACCCTCCAGGACCAAGGAGGCCCTCTGGCCCTGTCCTGGGGCTGCCAGGCTGTGGGCTGCTGGAGCGCCTCTGGTGGCTGGAGTGGGCATTACAACGCATCCCCAGGAGGTCCTTGTTAGGGGGCTTCGGGAGCTCCTGTCCTCCTCGTCTTACCCCCCCACGCACCTGGTACAGGGACGGACGCTGGGGTGGGATGGCTGGGATGGGATGGTTACCGCTGAGCAGGGAGTTCTTTGTGTACTTTGGACGACAGTGCTCCACCAGGCCGAGACCCTCTCCCACCTGAGACTTGTCGGCTCGCTCTGTCTGGCCGAGCAGACGTCTTACATTTCAGTGCGTTCCGGTTCGGCGGTTTGGTCTTTCACGGACCTGGGTTTGGTGCCGCGCGTAACGAGTCACGGCCAAGACCCAGTGCCTCCGTGGGGAGACGGGTTTTCTTTGAGAAGCGGAGGGGCTGACGGCGCACGGCCTTCTTGCTCCCGGGTATCGAGACGCGCTTCGCGTCCAAGCCGCGGTCCCGGAGGCCGTGGCACTGAACCAATCGGGCAGCAAATGTGCAGTAAAAATGCATCTTCCGTCTGGCAACTTCCAACAAGAATTGTGCTGGGACACGGGAGCGAAAGCTCCTTCCTCGATAGGACGCTCTTCGCCTCACGTGGCCCGTGGCGCCGCAGGACAACAAGCAGGGCTGGGGCGGCCCCCGCGGAGCCCGGGGCCCGGAGATTTGTTAAGACCCAGTCTGATGACGCCAGCCCCGGCAGGTGCGGGAAGGGGTGAGGGAGCAAGGGGGGCCCCGGCTTCCCCAGAGCGCCCGAGGGGCTGCTGGTGCTGGACAGAGCGGCCCTGGGACAGAATGTGCGCCCCCCCAGGACCTGTGCTGGAGCCTAACCCCCGTGTGACGCTGTCAGGAGGTGGAGCCTTGGGAGGTGACTAGGTTGTGAGCGTGGGGCCCCCACAAATGATTAGTGCCCCAATCAAGGCCCCACCAGGTGGGGACGCAGGAGGAAACACCCGTGTACAGCCCAGGACCCAACCATGTCCACACCATGGCCCCACTAGCCACCCAGCATCCCTCCTTCCGGGGGCTGGATAGAGGTCCTCTCAGTGACCGCTCAGGCAGGGGGACAGTGCTTGCCTCTTATGGGCATCAAAGCCAACGGCTGGTCTGCAGGGCGCACCAGTGTCCTGCTGCCGGAATGAATCACCGCAGTGACAGACATGGTGGCTGAAGACAACAGACTTGTCACCGCACAGTTCGGAGATCCGAAGTCCAACGTGGTCTCCCTGGGCTGAAATCAAGGTGTGGACAGGGTGGCTACTTCTGGAAGCTCTGGGGGAGATGCGTTTCCTCGTCTTTTCGGGCTTCTGGAGACGCCTGAACACCTGGTCCCTCCTTGGTCTTCAGAGTCAGCAGCCCCTACCAGCATCTCTGTGCTCCTTGTCACCGCTCCTCCTCTGACCATTTTAAGGACCTTTGTGGTCCTGTAGTGGGATCACTGGATAATCCAGGAGAACGCCCCGTATCAGGGCCCTTAATTGAACCGCATCTGCAAAGACCCTTTGCCGTGTGAGGGGCTTATAGTCCCAGGTTGTGAGGATCTGGACGTGGGCAACTCTGGGACTGTGGTTCTGCCCCCCACGTGGGGACGTGGTGGCCTGTGACACACAGGTGGTTCCACTAAGAGGTGGGCATCTCCCCTGCGGAGCCCTAGCCCCTCCTTGCTGGGACTCCAGACCCTCACGCTGATTTCACAATCTTGCCAATGTCCGTGGCCACTCCCAGGAGGACCCCGTGTGGCAGCTGCGTCCTGCCCACAGGTCTAATAAGATCCCCCGCTTGAGCCAAACGTGATCACGGGGCTGATCGCAGACCCAAAGGAAGTGTGGTGGTGTGAACCAGACTGGGAAGGGCCTGTCGGAGGCCAAGGAGGGGGCTGCCAGGGCCCGGTCCGTCCATCTGTGTGCTGGCCTCCCTGCCCTGCCCCGCACTGCCGGGGAGAAGGTGTTGGTGGGGAGGGCCGTGGGGCAGCTGCCCAAGGCCTGGACCCCACTCCTATCCACCGTGGGTGGGGCCTTTAGGCCTATACCTCCTGCCTGCTCCCCGCCCAGAGTTTCTGGTGCCGGGCATTGGCCAACCTTCCTCAACTTGGGACATGTCCGGAGCAATCCTGTGTCCAGGGCTGCACTCGCCCCTGGGTGGGCCTGAGCGCCAAGGACAGCTGGGCTGGCAGAAGCCCCCCAGGCCTGCCGAGTGCTCCCGGGGGCCAGCGGGGGTCCGGTCCTTCTGACGGCACATCGCGGCACGGTTACGGGCAACACACTTCTCTTTCCAGCCTCCCTCCTGTGAACTTGAAGAACGGAGAGATTGTGGTTTTACTTGTAGGGCAGAACGGGCCGGAGTGCGGGCTTCCCTGTGCAATGCCCCCATGCACGGCCGCCACGGACAACACCCCTGCCAGAGGGCGCTTTTGCAACCATCCGTGAACCGCCCCCAGACACGCCGTGCTGCCCCAAATCCAGGTCGCCTGGGGCGCTGCATTCTTGGGCTCTAGACGGATAGGGAGTGAAGGCAGCCGCTGCTACGGTGTCACACAGCCTTGTCGCCGCCCTAAACTCCTCCGGGCTCCGATCGTCCTCCGTCCCTCCCTCACCCCGGGCAAACTCTGGTCTCTGTACCGTCTCTACACGCTGTCCGGTGGCCCCGCGCGGCGTGTGCCCTTATACTCGCCACCATCACTCGCTTACGTGCTGAGGGTCCCTCCCTGTCTCCGAGTGCGGAGCGCGCACGTCTGTCCGGCCTGGAGGGTCCTCTGTGGTCCGCAGGGACCGCGGTGTGTTTATCTGTCCCCTGTAGGAGGACAAGTCGCCCAGTTACACGCCCGTGTGCGTGTCTTTGTGGGGCAAGGGCCCTTGCTTAGGTGCATGGGGCTGTCAGTCCCGGGGCTCTGGGGTGACTCGTGTCCCTGAAACTCCGGATGTGGAGCTCCTAACGCCCAGAACCTCAGACCTTGTTTAGAAATAGGGCTGCTGCGGATGGGAATTTGTTACGGTGCGGTTGTTTGGGTGGACCCCAAACGCGGCTGGTGTCCTTCCAAGAAGAGGACATTGGGATGCAGACATGCACACGGGGAGGGGGCTGGGCCCCAAGGGAGACAGAGCGTGGGGGGCTTCTTGGCCAGAGAGGCCCGCAACCAGCAGAAGCTGGAAAGGCCTGGGACCCGCCCTTCATTTATTTATTTATTTATTTGCTTACTTATGTATTTATTTAAAGATTTTTTAAAATTTTATTTTTATTTTTTATTTTTTTTTTAATTTTAATAAACATATAATGTATTTTTATCCCCAGGGGTACAGGTCTGTGAATCGCCAGGTTTACACTTTTCACAGCACTCACCTTAGCCCATACCCTCCCCAATGTCCATTTCCCCACAAACCCTCTCCCGTCCCCCCTCCCCCCAGCAACCCTCAGTCTGTTTTTTGAGGTTGAGTCTTTTATGGTTTGTCTCCCTCCCGATCCCATCTTTTGGGACCCGCCCTTCCGAAGGAGCCAGCCCCGCTGACAACGTCACTTTGGACTTCCGGCCTCCGGACCTGGAGGAGAGCCCGCTGTGCTGTGGGGCCGGTTCCCGCAGCCCCACACATGGGGCGCCCTGGTGCGCACGCTCCGTCTCCTGCAGTCCCGCAGCCCACGAGGTCGCCGCACTGTTGTCCGGGTGCAGCAGAGGACTCAGGCACAGGCGGCCCCCCCAGCCCACGGCTTCTCTGCTCACCCCACTCGCTGCTGGCTCCCGGCACCTACACTTCAGCCCCTGGGGACCTGGAGAAGTTTGTGCTCATGGAGCAGGAGGCTGACATGAGCCCCAGACAGTCAACCATCAGCGCGTCAGGAGCCCCCCGAGCAGACCCCGTGTCTCCTGGTGGCTTCAAGTGAAGGTGCTTGGACACATTTGCCCCGCAGCCCCCCAGCCCTGCAGCCCCGCAGCCCCGCAGCCCCGCAGCAGCCCAGCTCGGTGTGCGGCTGACGAGGCACCAGGAGTCATTTCTGCAGGAGAAGGGGCTTCGGCTCCCCCTTTCTTCCCACTGCTGTGCGGCCAGCTCTCTGAAACCCCATTCGTCAAAGCTGCAGGCTGAGGAGGGACCACGGCAAACAGAGGCCACGGCCAGCCCTGAAATGACCTTGGCCGCGGGAAATGCCCTTTGTGATGTCACAGTTAATTACCGCTGGGAGAAAGGCCAGTGCCCAGTGAGTGAGCCGTGCAGGCGGACCTGCTCCCTGGTGCTGGGCACCCGGGACGGGGGTGGCAAGCACTGCATGGGGGGCTTCAATCCTGGCGCCTTTGTGGGGCTGCGTGGGGGCTTAAAGTTCCTGCTCCAGGTGGCCCTGGTGAGGAGGGGAGTGGGGGGGCAGGGTCAGTCACCACTCCGGGGGAAAAAGGCCCAGAAGTGCAGCAAAACCGCCTCCCGTGCCCAACCCCCTTCCCTGTGCAGTGAGGTCCTGCTATGTCGTAGTGGGCTCTGCTCCCAGACACCCACTGTCTCCTCCCGAAACCCCCGGGGTTGGGGGGTCCTGTACCCTTAGAACAAAGTCAGACTTTTTCACCCGGCCCGGCCCCCATGTGGCCACCGCCCCGTCCTTGGCTCTCTCAGGGCTCCCTGCCTGTTTGCGGGTCTCTGCAGCTCCAGGCTGTGCCCAAGCCAGGCCCCTCACTCGCGTGGCACGCAGGGCCCTTGGATGCGTTCCGCTGTGCCACAGACACAAACCCCAATCCACTAGGAGCTCAGGCTTTGCGGGACTCTCGGGCCACGACCCCGTACACGGGGCGCCCACCACAGCTCTATGACCCTGCCACGGAGCCTGCCCAGGGAGGCTGGGGTCATCGGCAGTGCAGCGTTAACGGCCCGTGCGAGCTCCGTCAGACTGGGCGTGCAGAGCACTGGGCGCCCTTCACCCAGCAAAGGCCGCCAGCCTGCAGCTCCTCCCGCCATACCTGCTTTGGCCCCACCGGGCCGGGTGCCCTTGACCAGCGGTATTTTGACAGATGAGGAAACTGAGGCACAGAGTACCTAAGTGGCCCAGGGACCCCCAGCAAGGAAAGGGCAGAGCCAGAGGCAGACGCCGGGGCTCCGAGCTGGCGACACGTTCTCCTGTGGCTGCCCTGACCTCGGGCCGCGGGGCCTGGGCTTCTGGGAAGAAAGGCCCTAACCCCCGACTCGGGGCTGCCCACCCGGCCAGGCCTGGGGCTGGGGATGGATCGAAGTCCCTTGCGCCAACCCCCATCCCCACGGCCTGGGAGGTGACAGGAGATGAGCTGCTAAACGAGGAAAAACCCTGGTTACTGGCAACGGAAACGACTTTAGCTTTCGCCTCTTGGCCAGAATCAATGCCAGGTCTGCAGGCGGCCCATCCCAGGCTCGGTGGTGCTCCGGAACCGGCTGGGGGGCCCCGCTGGGGGCTCGGAGAGGGAGGGCAGGGGCATGTCTGCGGGGTGTTGGCGAGGGGCCTCGTGGAGCCCGGGAAGCCCTGGTGGGGGGCTCCTGGCCCTCATAGAAGTCAGGGGGCCGCCCCTGGTCTGCACCCCTCCCGGTGCCCCTCCCTGTGCCACTGTTTCCGGGCCTAAAACCAGCCCCAGGCCACGTGCTTGTGCCATGCTGCTCACTGCTGAGTGCAAATGCCGGCACCTAGCAGGTGCCCAACGGATGCTGGCTGTGCCCGTGCGAGAGCCTTCCTTCCCGCCTGCCTGCGTTCAGCCCCCCTCTGCCCAGAGTCCGGGCACCTGGGTGGCTCTGAGGTCCGCCTTCCCCAGAGCCGTGCTGGGCTGCTGGCCTGTCCCCTTGGCTCTGCTCAGTGGACTTGGCCTCAACCTCTTGCTCCTTCTGTTCTAGAGACACCGTAAGCAGCTGAAGGGTGCTGAGGGGGCCCCGGGCGGCCCTTGTGGCTGGGCTGAGCCCCTCGGCGACCCTGCGGGGGGGGACGGGGCTGCGAGGGGCCGCCTCTGGGAAGGGGCCACCCCGACAGAGGTAGACATGGGCGGGGCACCAGCTGAGGTTTGGAGAGAACAGGTAGGGGTTCTGGACTCTCCCAGAGGTGGGGGGGGCTCTTGAAATTACCCCAGGGAGACCCGTGGGCTCCGCCCACTTCTGCCGGGACAGGGGGCTGGAAGGTTGGGATGAACACTTTCTCGAACGGAACATGGGAACTTCTCTCTGGCCGGTGTGGGAGAGGCTGGGGCAGCCTGCTGTGAGCGCTGGAGGGCGAGGCCCCCACCACAGGAGAGAGGACCCCCCGGGACACCAGCAGGCTCCCCGACACACAGGACAGAGGTTGCAGAGACAGAATGAGGCGAACCCCTACTGCCCGGCCAGAGTGGGGTCTTGCGACCATGGGCCACCGCCATCTT
Source organism: Martes martes (assembly GCF_963455335.1). NCBI lineage: Eukaryota > Metazoa > Chordata > Mammalia > Carnivora > Mustelidae > Martes > Martes martes. The sequence continues at coordinate 1,316,351 of NC_137896.1, read as the reverse complement.
CTGGATCCCTCCACGGGTCCAGGAACTCGGGGGGCTCGTCCCGAGCGGCTGTGGGGATGGACCCTTTCCCCCACCAGCCTCAGCTCCCTGTTCCCTCACTCTCCTGGGAGCAGCAGGGGCCTGGTGGCCGCCACGGTCACGGCCGCGTGGCAAGCTCCAAGACCAGCAACGGCCCTCTGCGTTATTAGCTGATGCCATTTGGCGTTCAAGTTTGGGGCAAGGATGGTTTTTAAGCCACTGTTCACTTTGTGACCGAGCTCGGTCTTGGGAGACAGATATATTTTCAAGGGGCATTTCTGACACATTTATTGGTGGAGCTAATTAAAAAGCCCGACCTGGTCTTGGCGGGGGCGTCATTGCCATATTTAATTACAGCTCCAGAAATCACAGTCTGTGATGGGAAATTGCTGGAGAAGGGGCGGCTTCTGCTGGGTGGGGGAGGGGAGAATCCCAGCCCCTCCAGGGGGAGCGGCCCGGCCCCATGGAGCAGCGAACCCCCTCCATACCCTCCAGGCTGTCGCTCTGAGCGAGGACTCAGTGGGGCTCCAGCCCTGGCCCTGAGGGTTTTGTGAGGGTCAGGCCCCAGGGCAGGGGTCTGGGGCAGAAGGTGTGGAGGGAAAAGCCCCCAGTCTCGAGGAGCTGGAGTCTGAGGCACCCCCCACCCCCTCGTGGGCCGTGTGAACGTGTATTGCTCGGGGTGGGGGTTGTTCCGGGTGCGTCGGGGCCCAGGCCTGGGTGGTCCGGCGCACAGCTGCAGCGAGTGGGGTGCTGAGGGCCCGGGGGGGACGGGCCCCTGGAAGCTTGGACCCTGAGCCCGCCGCCTTCCAGGCGGCCGACAGCATCCAAGCTGCACACCTTTCCGAGGGCTGTCCTAGTGCAGGCTGGACCTTCACGGCTAGGTCACCGCCCCCAGACACAGGAAGGGCGCATGGGAACCCTCCAGGGGAAGTCGAGGCCGGGGGAGGAGGGGTGGTGGGGTCTGGCACAGGTGGCGGGCACCTGCCCCCACTGGCCCAAAGGGGCGAGCGACTCCAGCAGCCCCTCCCCAGCCCCGGAGCCTCCCAGCGTCCGACTCAACGCGGCTCCTTGGAAAAGGCTATTCTCGGGTCCGTGCAACAGCTGCTGCGCTCGGGGCTCTGCGCTGATGTCAGCCTCCCAACGTGTCCGGGTCTGGTGCTGAGGCCGCCTCCAGCCCTGGCTGGACAGGTGCCCCCCGGGCTTGCTGAGGGCTGGGTTGTCCTGACCTGGCTCCGTGGGGAGGGCTCCAAGCGGCGGCCGGCGGTCTGCGTCCTGAGGCTCGGGCCTCACCCGGGACGAGAGCAGGCCTGGGACTGTGGGGATGGATATCACCTCCTCCAGGAAGCCTGCCTTCCTTCCACCTCATCCTGTTACCACGTCATTGCTGGTTCAAAGCCGGGGTCTCCAGGGGGGGCCTGGGCTGTGTCGGAGCTGGTGTTTGGGTCCAGTTCTACACCAGGCCGTGTGCTAGGCCCCTTCGGCAAGAGCTGGCATGGTGACCACCTGATTCACAGGGGAGAGGCTGAGCCCTGAGAGGCTGGGTGCCTTGTCCCAGCACCCCGGAGAGCAGGTGCCCAGCGCAGGCTCAGCAGATGTCTCCTGAAGGAGGGAATGAATGTGCACCCCACCTCTGTCTGTATGACAGGAGAACAGAGGACCCCTCCAAAGGGGGGTGCTGCTGCAGGGAACCCCTTGTTCCCAGGGAGCGGCCAGGGTCCAAGGGGCACAGCTCACAGCCTGGGGTATTCTCATGCCCACAGCTTTTGTTCTGAGGGGCCAGAACCCTTCCCAGAGCTGTGCCTGGTCACCACCCCCCACACTGTCCCCAGTCCCTTTCCCTGTCTCTTGAGCCCAGGCCCTACCCCCACCCCCTGCCCCCGTGCCCCAGCCCCTGCCAAGCAAGGAGCCCTTGGGCCCGGGGGCCGCTGGCACAGCTGATAGTTGCTGAAAGCCCCGGGAAGGAACCGAAACGGAGGCCAGCACGGAGGCGGAGGGTCATGACGGACAGAAGGAAACTCCTAGTTTTTGGCATCCAGCCGCCTCCGCAGTGACACAGTCAGGAGGTTTTTACTGACCGGGCGATAAAACAGCTCCCGACGGCAGACGCGCATCCTTCAGCAGAGCTGGCCGCGGGCCCCACGGCCTTGGCGAAGGTCACTTCTGGGGCTCAGAGAGGCTGCCTCGGGGCTGCTGGCCCCCAGAGGCTCGGCCCCAAACACGGGCCGGCCCGGGGGGCGGGGGGCCGCAGTCAGTCCCGGACACAGCTGATGCAGACCCGCGGCTTGATGCGGGTGAGCCCCTGGCCCCTCCCACATGCCCTGCTCCTGGGAGCTGACCCTGACCACCCCTCCAGCTCTGCCAGGGGTGCCCCTCAGGCAGGGGCCGGAGCACCAGCAGCTGGTTGGCAATCTCACCTCCTCAAATCCAGGGGAGGTTAGCTTAGTGGGGGAAGAGGTGTCGTGAGGACAAGGGTTTTTGTTGAGTGGAGAGGCGGTGGGACAGCATGGACTGCACAGGCTTCAAGGAAGGGGGCACCGGAGTCGGGCCGGGGTCCTCATGCCTGCCCTAACGGAGGCACCAACAGCTGGGACCCCTGGCTTTGCCGTGCAGGGACAGGATCTCGCTGCTGACCAGAGCAAGCAGCCAGAAGCAGGACGTGCCTCACCCACAATCTCAATCCTGAAAAAGCCAGGATCACGTGACTCATGGGGTTTCTGCACTCAGGGGTCAGGGGCCCTGCGACCATCGCAGTGGGGCCTGAGCTCAGAATCCTCTTCCACCCACAGGAAGCCAACGGCCCCAGGAAGAGCACGGGGCAGGGGAGGGGAACTGATGCCCAGGTTGCGTACCAGTTTTCCATGCTGTGTAACAAACTGCGACACACTCAGCACCTGGGAAGCCCACTCACGTGGCACCTGAGGTTCTGTGGCTCAGAAGTCTGCACAGTGTGGCTGGCTCCTCTGCTAGGGGTCCCTGGGCTGGAATCAAGTGTAGCTGGGGCTGGGTTCCTTCTGAGGCTCGTTCTGGTTCTCAGCAGGGCTCGGTTCCTTGTGGTTGTAGGACTGAGGTCCTAGCTATCTGACTGTGGGCCGGGGCTACCTGAACAGCCTTGCCACGTGGCCCTAAAAGGTAGGCCACAGCCTGGTCGTTGGCCTCCTTCTTTGAGACCAGCTGGACAGTTTTTCTGATGCTTTCCCTTTTAAAGATCTCACCTGATTAGGCCAGGCCCACCCAGCAGATTACGCCTATTGATTAACTTCCCATTGATTGATTGGTGCCCTGATCTCTCGAGTGATTTCCCAGCACCTTTCCCAGCCCTGCTTTGCTCCAGGAGAGTGGACGATAGGGTGTGTACTAGAGATGATAGTGTAGAGGTTTTGATTCCTACAAGTTTGGTGAAAAGGAAGTAGGGGACTCTGAGCCCTGCGTTCCCCAGGAGGGAGGGCTGTCCAGGGAAATGCCCGAGACCCTGCGCTAGTGGAGATGGAAGGTCCCCAGAGGCCACCCTAGGGGACCTCTCGGGCTTTGCTGTCCTCTGACCCCAGAAGAGGTTCCCTGGGATGCTGGATTCTTAGCCCAAGTTAGTGGAAGTGCTTTCTGGTGGGAAACTTCGCCTGGAGCTGGCAGGCCCCCTGGATCCGGGGGTATGCAGTGTCTCAGGCCTGCTTTGCCTCTTAAAGATACTTGAGGACTCAGGTTCAATAATTTATCAGGTCACATCATAAATTCAAGGAATATCTCCAAGGTTTTGAGAACCCGAATTTGACTTCCTCCGGAGTTTTACGATCAGGCAAAGCCATCCATCAGGACAGAGCAGAGATCCATTTGTTAAGTGGGACAGCTCCCTTCAGGGCAGGCTCTCAATGTCCACAAACCCCCTCTCAGGAAAATCTGCGCTGTCAAGAAGGCAAACGTCCTCCAGGGATCCCGGAGTGTGGTCGCTCTCAGGACTGGGGCTTCTGTTGCCGGCCACTTAGAAACTTGGGGCAGAGGAAAGTGAGGGGGGCCCCGAGGGGAAGGGAGAGCAGGATCCCACAGACAGAAGCCCGGGCCAGACATGGCTTGCCCACAGTGTGATCAGCATGTCCACTTTTTTTTTTTTTTAAAGATTTTATTTATTTATTTGACAGACAGAAATCACAAGTAGGCAGAGAGGCAGGCAGAGAGAGAGAGGGGGAAGCAGGCTTCCTGCGGAGCAGAGAGCCTGATGTGGGGCTCGATCCCAAGACCCTGAGATCATGACCTGAGCCGAAGGCAGAGGCTTTAACCCACTGAGCCACCCAGGCGCCCCAGCATGTCCACGTTTAAGCCTGACCATGGGAGGTATGAGGGGTTGCCCTAGGCCTCCTGCCCCTAGAAGCATGGAGGGTTAAATTGTGAAGTAACAGCAGGGTCCTCCCCTCCCAAGAAGACCTGCCCATTGGGCTAGGATGTACCCACTGCCCTCCCCAAAATTAATGAGAAGCAGACATGGGAGTTGGGCCTAGAGGGAGTAGGGTGGGACAGCTTCTCAGTAGGCAAGCCAAGGCCCACACACCCTCACCCTCATCACCATCATCATTACCACCATTATCATCGTGACCACCATCATCATCATCACCACCATCATCATCATCCTCATCATCATTGTGACCACCACCATCATCACCATCACCACCATCCTCCTCCTCCTCATCGTGACCACCATCATCATCATCACCATCATCATCATCACCACCACCATCATCATCATTGTGACCACCATCACCATCATCATCATCATCACCACCATCATCCTCATCATCATCATGACCACCACCATCATCATGACCACCATCATCACCATCATTGTCACTGTCACCATCACTGGAGCTCCATCACCCTCACTGTCACCATCATCACCATCATCACCATCACCTTCCTCATCACTATCATCATCTCCATCACCATGTTGCTGTATGGCCACTGTTATCACCTCTCTTTGAGGAGGGGAAGATGCTTCTGGGGCAGAAGAAGCATCCAGCTACCAGCACAGAAGTCCAGAGCAGATGACCTCCAGTGAGTCCCAGATCCAATCCTGGTACTTCCTTCCGGCATTGACAGCCAGGGGCGCCTGCTTATGCTCACCGGGGCGGGCGGATCCCCTCAAGATCGGTGCCTTAATATCTGGCAAAGCCCGTGGGGCTCAGGCCCCCCGGGGGGTGTGGGAGCGAGGCTGCGGGGAGGTCAGGCTGCAAAGCAGGCTCCGAGTAGGGGCAGGAACTGTGCGTGGCATCCCCATGGGCGGCTGACACACCTTCCCCACGGCTGTGGGGCTCGGCCACCCTCTCGGAGGGAACAGGCCCCTGCGCACGGCATTTCCCCACCATGCTGTGACATTTATAAATGTTACATGCAGAGAACCAGAAAACCCATCCCAAATTAAACAAAACCCCAGTGAGCACCTGCGTGGGCCCCGAGAGGAGCCGTCCTGGCGGCGACGCTTTCATCCACCCCACAATGGGATTCCGAGCAGCAGCCTGCGCCTTGGCAACTGTCCAGTTCCTTACTCCAAATGGGTTTGGCACTTTTTTTTTTTAAAGAGCACCTTTATAACAATCTCGGAATGAATATTTATAGGGCAAGAACGAGGGAACCGGCTAATTGTGGCTGAGATGCTGTTGGATCAACACCCCTCGGCTCCCAAAGGACAGCATGCGCCAGAGAGAAAGCTGTGCCCTTCATCCCGGGGGTCTGAGCGTGGAGGAGGCTGGGGGAGACGCCTCACCCCGGCGGCTGGCAGCCTGCTGTGGCTGGTCAACGGCCACCAGGGGCTCTGGGGACGCTCTCAGGAAAGGCCCTTTGTGTCCTCTCCCGCAGCCTGCCCTGGGGGGCCGAGTGACCTGTCTGCACAGGGCAATGTCCAAGAGTCAGGGCCCCCGCACCCAGGGGTGCCCATCAGGGGTAGCTTGAGCTGTGTAGCACGGGGGGCTGGGGTCCACTGTGGAAAGGAGCCATCCTCGGAGGCTCCCCCTCCATCCCCTTCCACTGAGCCCAGCGAGACCCGCAGGCACCACCCCTGAATTTGCCAGAGTAGGGCGGGAAGGCACGGGTGGGCAGGGGGATCCAGGCATCAGACAGGAGGAGTCCGCTTTGCAAAACGCACGTTCCACACGATGTCCCCGGAACCCATGCGCGGGACAGTGAGGCTGCCCCTTTCCAACGATATCGGGGCGTAATGGGTCTGAGGCTAAGCGGTCTTCGACATTTCCACCTTCGGGTGTGTGGTCCTGTCTGCTGTCTGCGTCTTGAGGACGGCAAAGCCAGTCCTCCTTTTGTGCAGAGCGGGGAGCTCTGCGTGGTTCAGAAGAGAAAGGAGGGACGACGCATGGCGAGAAGGGCCGGACCAGGGGCTTCCTGCTGATTCTTCTCTGTGTCCCCTCAGAGCCGGGGCGTCTTTCCGGGCGCCCGGCAGAGCGCAGCCCGTGGAGCTGCGCCGGAGCTGGGACACTGACTGAGTCCCCTGCTTGCTGTCGTGGCTGGGTGACTGCACACCCAGTCATCCAGGCTTCGTCCTGCCCCGGGGGGCCTCCACCAGGGCCCTCCCGCACGTGGCCGGCCCCCACTTACCGCAGCCCCCGGCCACCAAGGCCACATCCATTCTACTCTATCTGTCCCCAAACCCCTGGGAGAGTGGCCAGGCTGCCGCCAGCTCCCCCACGCTCTCAGGGGCATCTGAAGAGTGTCTGGGATCCCTAGTAATGACCGTGATGGCGTGGGGCCCACAGCAGGGGTCTACGGAGCGGGGGCATCATCCCCGGGGGCAGGCCGTCCCCCGGCTCTGTGGGGTGACACGGCCTGTGGGCAGAGGTGTGACCCTCCAGGTTAAAGCTTCCTCTGATGGCCGTACCCTTGCAGAGCCGGGAGGACTTTCTGCTGTGGGTACATTTTCGCATTTAAATGCAGCCAGACATGGCCCTGAACCTCCACTCCCCATCCACCCCCGTGTCCAGGGGTTTGTGGTCAGGGCTTCGCGCTCCCTGGAAATGGGACTCTGTCTCTCGGGCCAGAAGATACTTCTGTGGGGTGGTCTGGGCGCGTCTGCGGGGAGGGGCGCGGCTGCAGGTCTGCGGGGAGGGCGCTGCTGCGGGGGGGAGGGCGCGCGGACACCCGGGGAGGGGACTGGCCTGGGCCCCCAGCACACCTCCCGCCCTGCAGCCCCCTGTCGGCAGGGGCTCCTCCTGGGGCAGGTCCGAGGCCGCCTGCACACACCCTCCAGGGAGGCCCCCAGGGAGCCCCGTGGGCCCCGCAGCCGACCCCGTCGCTGTGACGGTAAAGCTGTCACCATTCTGCAAACAGGTTGCTCCACCGACATCACGGCAATGAAATGCGACTTTCTCTATGGGCTTCCAGGGAGGTTTTCCTGTCCTCCCGCCGCCGTTACGGCCGTGTGCGCACGTGTGGGTGTGCACACCCGCGTGCGTGCATACCTGTGTGCGCACGTGTGTATGCCTGCTGGAGCGCTGAGGCCTGGCCCAGCCCAGGGACCCCACGATCTGACGCAGGCCTGGCTGGCATGGACGGGCCCGTCCACGGGAGGCTGCTGGACGTGGGACGGGCTGTCCTCTGGGCGCCTCCCCTTGCCCCAGGGCCGGCTGAGCCCTTCCTAGGCTGCCGCAGCCTCTGACCAATGCTGCCCACAGCCTCCCCAGCCCGGTGGTCTTCCTGACCTGCGGTCGCCGGCCCTGGTGTCCCGGAGCGCCGCGTGGGCATCTCTGGGGGGCGGCGCCCCACGACTGCCTCCAGCTTGCTCGTCCTCCGTGCTGGTCCCATCCCCGCCCAGGCCCGGGAGCGACCCCGGACGGAAGGGTGCAGGGCGATGGGCTTCCCGTGCCCGTGAGGACACACAGCCGCATGGTTGAAACAACACGCACTCGTTCTTGCCCAGGAGGTGTGTTGGGAGAGGAGCGTCGGGGTCATGTCGGTGGCTGGGCTCTCCACGGCGCTCGGGAACCCAGGGGGAGCGGGAGCTCAGCGCTCACGGCCCTGGGGCCGTGCCCAGGGCGTGGGGTCAGCGGGGAGACGGATCCTCAGCCCCTGTACCTCTGCTGTGTTTTTATTGAGGGAAAGTCACCTGACAGGACCCAGCCCTGTCAAGGGAACGACTTAGTGGTATTTAGTCCATCCCGCGCTGTGAGGCGGCTACCTCTCTCATTCCAGAACATTCTAAACCCCCCCCGCCCCCAAGGAGGCCGGCCTCCGTGAGGGGTCCAGTCCGTGTCCCCTCCAGCGGCCCGGGAAGCCCTCTCGGCGCGGTGCGGGGTCTGCTCTAGATGCCTCGCGGGCGACGCGTCGCGACGCCCGGGGCCTTCGGCGCTTCTGACGTCTTCTTGCTGCTCCCGCGCCGCAGGCCACGCCGCAGGCCCGTTTCCCCTCTGTGGTCGGGTTTCTCTGTCCGCAGACAGGCGTCCGCACGGTCCCCTCCCTCAGCCCCGTGCTCAGGGGCGCGCGAGTGTGACAGGCCTTGTCTGGTTTCTCGGTGCCTCTGCCCGGCTCGGGATCGGGGTTTGCCGGTGTCGCTGCGGGAGGAGCTACGGACCCTCTTCCACGGCCTCTGAGTCCCCGGTTCGCGCCCCAGCTTCTGATTTCACAACATCTTCCCCAACACTTGTTATTTTCCGGTTTGGGGCTTTTGTGTTTTTAACAGCCGTCCCGGCCGGGGTGAGGTGGCTTCTCACCGTGATTGTGGCCTGCCCTTCCCTGACGATGGCTCCTGGGGTCATTGGGGTCATGTCTGTCCAGTCCCCTGCCCATGGTTGTGCACCTGAGCTGGGCTGGTCTGGACGTGTGTCGACGATGGTCTGAAGGTACAACCAAATTTTAAAGTAAAACCTAAGTTTTGTTCATTTAAAGATCCACGGAAGAGTGAAGTGACCAAGAGACCGTTCTTGTCGTCTGCCTGGCGCTGGGGAGAGGGACACCTGGACAGGGGTGGGGGGCGCCCCCTCCTCCGACGGAGGCCTAACCTAACCCTAACCCTAACCCCAACCTCACCCCAACCCCAACGCTGAACACACATGAATGTCGTTCAGGCCATGCCCTCCCCCCGCCCCATCCCGCCACGTGCCGACGCGGCCCCAGCAGCCTCGTGGTCGACCCGCTGGCTGGCCGGTGGCTTGAATGACTGACTCGTTCGTTCCTTCAGTAGCTCCTCTGCATGAAGACGGGACGGTGGGGGATAGCATGATCTCGTGTGGGGCCTTTTCCTGAACAAAGCCCACAGCACGGGCCACCCCCATCCCCGCCCCCCACGGAGGCTTCCGTCAGCACCCGCGGGCCACGGCCCCACTTGACAGACGGAGACACAGAGGCTGCGAGAGGTGGGGAGACGCCCCTCCCTGTCCTGCGGCCTCTCCTGCACCCCAAGAGGTCACTTGGTGGGGCCTTCCGGGGGCTGCAGGCCTCTCTCTTCAGGCTGGAGGATGTGGCGGGAGGCATGTGAGGTCTGCCCCCCCGATCCCCCCCAGCCCGGCCCCCAGGGATGGCGCTCCAGGAAAAGCTCTCAGTCAGAAGCCACTGCTCCCGGGGGCGCTCCTGGCTCCATTACTGTCCTCGAGCTTCCAGGAAACCGCCGAGCTCGGTGACCGCCCCACCCTCTCCTCTGCTCCAGGGACGAGAGGGCCTGTGGCCCAGAAACCACACTGCTTCCCCGACCCGAGCGCCCGAGACCCCTTGCCAGGGGATGATCCCCACCCCCAGCTGACTCCTGGGACCCCCATCTGGGTTCTGCCACCATCTCTGAGCAGGGACGTCCTTCCTCATGCCCAGCGAGGGCATCGGCTAGGCCCTTCCATTAGGGCGGTGCCCCCTGCCCCCCCAACCTCTCCCCTGCAACACCCCCGCTCTCACCCCCGGGAGAAGCACCCCATCCTCCGGGAGTCTACTCCCCTGACCTCCCTCCTTCTGTGTAGCCGCCTCTGCTCTGTTAGCAGAGCTGGTAGGCAGACTCTGCTGGACTGGCCGGAGCCCCAAGGCCTCTCCCCTCTGCATCGCGGCCCTGTGGGTCCAAGCCGCGGCCATGGGGGCCCAGCCAGCCTGACCCTCACCCGGTGGCATCCCACCACCCCCGGCCTGGCCGCCCTTTCTGCCGTACTGTGGCCTCCATGCTGTCCCTGGCCCGGCCAGGCCCGGGTACTCCTCTGGGCCCCACAGAAGCCTCCCTGACCTCTGACCTGCCCCGCCAGCCAGGCCCCGGGCTTCCCTTTCCCAACTTTTCCTTCTGGAACTCTTCCCCATGCACCAGCAGGAGCAGCCCGGCTTCTCTGATGCCTCACGGCCCGCACGGCAGCAGCGGCTGGGACGTGGCTGCGGACACGGACACTGACATGATCAAATCAAACCCAGGTTTGGGGCTGCGGTCACAGGCGTCCCTCCGGAGACCTCAGCAGCCGCGCATGCCAGGTGGCCTGGCTGGTCGGGGCCACACCGGTGCCCGCGCCGGAGTCGTTCACTGGCTGGTGCCTGGCCTGAGTCCGCGGCCCCAGCAGGTGCGAGCCCGCTCCCCGTGGCCCTGCCGATGAGCGGACAGGGGAGGCGGGCCTTCGGGGCCAGATTCAGCCTCGCACAAGAAGAGGCATCACATCACTGGCCACCTTGCTGAGGATGCCCGGGAGGAGCGCCCGGGGGTGGGGAGGTGCTTGGCCACCTTCCCTGTCCCTCCGACACTTGGCAGTCTCCCCAGGGCGGGGTTCCATCAGTATCCAGGGCAGGGGACCGTGGGTCCGTCTTGACTGTCCTGGCAAGGGGCTCTGGAGGACAGCAGGGCCCCAGGCTGCGTCCACACAGGCGGCCATTGCCTGGCACGTCCCCGCCCCGGGGACCTCGGGCGAGTCTGCTGCCTCTGGGCGTCTGCTCCTCATGCAGCAGGATGGTAGGAGGCCCACTTCTTAGTGATGATTTGAAGGTCAGCACATTGTGACCCAGAAGCTTCCAGAACACCCAGAAATGCTGGCGTTGTGGACAAATGAACAGAGTGCTCTGTCCTCTGGCTTTGTCCTTGCGGCCTCTGGGACCACCGAGGACCGGCCACACAACAAGCCCTTCTGCTGAGGAGAGGCGGCCGTGGGCCCCCGGCCCTGCCTGTGAGAGCCAAGCTGCCGTCTGGAGGGTGATCATCCAGGCGATCTACGACGGCCTGCTCCACACTCCCTCCCCACCCCCGCTGCGTGGAGCACGTTACAGGAGCCCCCTCGGGACAGGCCACTTGCCCACCGCCCCAGCCCGCCCACCTGCAGGCCAGCCAAGGGTCCCTGCGCGCCCTGACCCCCTTGCCCAAGCTCTGCGAGCCCCTCCCCCACCCCTGCCCACGGAGGGGACGGGGCAGAGCAGATCCTCCCTCACGGTCAGGGGCCAAGTGTCTGGTTTCAGGGAAAGCACTTGGACCGCGCAGCTGGAAACCTCATGGGGTCCCCACCTCCCTTGGGTGGACCCAGGACCCCTCAGCCGGGCCGGGGGGCCTGTAAGCAGGGTCCAACTGTCTCCCACCAGCGTTCCCACTTCGGCCTCCCAGACCCTCAGACCTTCCCAGGAGCGCTTGCCCCACACGCCGGGGCCCCTGCCGGCCGGTCATTCCACCCCTCCCCTCCCCTGCCCCTCGCGGGGATCCACTGAGACCCTCCCCGTGGCACCCCGCATCCCGGATCCTGCAGCTCTGGGCGGGGGGCTCGGGCACGTGGGAGCCTGCTCTGAGCGGCAGAGACACCCCTTCCCCACACCAGCAGCTGGAGGTGTGGGGGGATTCCTGAAACGGCTTTCTGGAACGATAGGGCGTCTAGCTGCTCACACTCTAGTGGCCGGGACTCCACAGACAGTGAAGCCTCCCCAGGGGAGCCTGCGCCTGGCCTTCTGGGAAGTGGGCCCACCCTGCCGTTGCACGCTCCATCCTGCATCCCGGGGTCCCCACGCTGCTCACACAGGGCTGGGGGACGTTGGCCTCTGCGTTCGGGCCGTGTGGACAGGCCCCTGCAGGCTGTGCCCAGCACATACCCATGACATCACTGCGGCATGACCCCAGGCTAGGGGCACCCGGAGCGGAGCCCGTGTGAGCACCGGGGTCTCCCGCTCACGTATGCCCCCTGGTTGCAGGCCTGGGGTAGACTGTGGCAAGCCTGGGGGCCTGGCTTGTTGTCCAAGGTGACCTGCGGTCCTCGTTCCTCAGAGGTGGCTTGGGAGTCTCTGCAAAGACCAGTGACTGTGTCGTCACCTCGTCTGGGCCCCCATTCTGGGCAGAAGTGCACAGAGCCGGGTACTAGGGGGCCTGGGGGTGGGCCCAGTCCCTGGAGGCCAAGAACAGGGAGGAGGCGGCAGGCCTCCCCGCCCGGCCAGAGCCCTGGGGGCTGCCTGGGTCTCCCCAGGGCACCCCTAGGAACAGGCTGTTTGGCCTGGGAGGGCTGCTGCCCGGAGGCGCCTCTGTCCTGGGCTGGGCTAAAAATAGCAGGGGGGATGGCAGGGCAGGGACAGCGGCGGGAGGCCCGCGGGGAGGGGCCGGAGGGGGCGAGGACAGCAGCCCAGGCCCGGGACCGCCGTCAATGGCGCTGGCGCACCCACCCTGTTCCCGGTGGCCGGCCAGCCGAGGCCCAGCTGACACGCTATTTTTTCCCCTGCTTGACTAAATATGGTCAGGGAGCACAGCCCAAGGGGGCCCCTTGGCCGGGCCGCGTGTTTGGGATGCTTGGCCGGGTATATAAGGACTGCAAAGGTGAGGCCGGCTCCTGACCCGAGGGGGGCCCCCACGCCGGCTCCAGCCCCTGGGTCAGCCCTCCCCTCCCCGCCCCTCCCCTCCCCCGCCTGCGCGAGCCTCCGAGATGGGCTGTGTGCATGTGTGAGCCCGCACACCCGCGGGACCGTCCCCTTCTGCTCCATCCTGACCTCTACCTTGCACTGACCCGGCTGGGGGTGCGGGAGCGTCTGCAGACACGGCCCAGAGCAGGGAGGGGCTCAAGGTGCACGGGCTCGAGGTAGCTTCTCCGTAACTCTGCATCGTCTCTGGTCCCTCCCTCCCTCCCTCTCCCTCTCCCTCTCTCCTCCCAAGATCTCCCTTCCTGCTAAGTCTGCGCTGCTGCGGGAGGACGGGGGGAAGGGCAGGGTGCAGAGGGGGGTGCGCGGTGTCTTCTTTCTCTTCGCCTGCCCCCCACCCCCCCCAAGTGCGGGCGCATCGGGAGCTCCGGCCTCCCCCACCCCTGCATTCGCGATTGGCTCCGGGAGAAGGTGGATGGTGCCGCCGCGGCTGCAGCATCTCCCTGGGAGCCACGCGGGCGCTCGTACCGGGAGCCGCGACCCTGCGCCCGCCGCCGCCGCCGCCAGCCCGGCCAAGGGGCTCCGCGGTGAGTCCTGCTCAGCCTGGCCAGGCGGCCCCACAAACTTGCCGGCCGCAGCGGCGGGGGTGTGCCTGCTGGTGGGTGGGAGCCGTGGCGCCGGCCGCGTGGTTCCAGGGGGGCGCTTTGGAGTTTTCTCCTGGCTCGCGGCTCTGTCCGCATTTGGAAAACTGCAGAGCCAGCAGCCAGCAGGCTGGGAGGGCGCGTCCAGCCGGGTGCACGAACTTTGACATGCGGGCGTTTTGCAAGGAAGTGGCTGCCTCCAGATGCCCGGGGGTGCACGGGGGTCCCGGTGCAGGGGCAGGGGCCATGGGGGGTGGGGAGGGTGCAGTCAGCCCGCCCCGCGGCACAGCCCCATGGCACAAAGCGTGGTGCTGGGAGTGTGGTTAAACTTACCTTGGAACTCACCTCATTAACCGTGGAGATGCTGGGGCAGGGGGTCCCAAGCCTGCACGGTGTGGCTGCCCCAGGCCGGGGCTCTGGACTTCTGTAGTTCTGGTGGTTCCCATCGGGGTCGGGAGGGTCCCTGTGCTGGGTGCACACCGCGGGGGGTGGGGGTGGGCGGAGACAGCGGGGGAGGGGGCTCAGTGGGGGATGGGGTGGGGTTGGGGAGCAGCGTCTCTTGGAGGGAGCATGACCTCCACACACTGGGGGCGGCGGGGGGAGGTCAAAACTGACGAGCGCTGGGCAAGGCGGGGGGGGGGCATAGCCCGGCTCGCTGCCCCCCCAGCCCCCACGGGGTCCCTCGGAGGCGGCTGCTCCCCTTGCCCTGCTAGGATGGGAAACTGTTTGAAAAGTGGTCGGGGTCCCTGCTTGAGTGGGGGGCAGAGGCTCCCAGGGCTCTGGCTGGACCCGGGCTGCCCCCCATGCCCTTTGGAGCCCCCTACGTGTCCCTGGACCCCAGACTTGGTCTGTGTGAAGGCTGGGGGTGGGGGCGGGAGGGTCCTGGGCCCGAGCAGGGCCTCTGAGGCCTCATTTGTTGGAGGGGGATGGGGAAATTCAGGTGCCAGACTCCCGTTCTCATGTGAGGGTCTCGGGAGGGGACGTTCCAGGGGCTCGGGGGTTGTGGGGGGCCGGGGGGCTTTCAGGCTGCCCTTTCCCTTCTGGCTGCAGGAACATGAAAATAAGGGCAGCCCCAGGAAAGTGGGACGCCGCTCCTCGGGGTCTGTCTGCAGAGCTGCTCCCTCCTTCTGCTGGGGTGCTTTTCGGAGCCCAGATCACACCCCCCACAGAAAACTCCTGCCCGGCCCTGCCCGGTGCGGCAGCCACAGCCCAGGGACTGGAGCAACGGCTTAGCTGTGTCTGCGCCCTGCAGGCTCTGCGGGGACACGGCCCTGCCCCGGCGATGGCCGGGCAGGACTCTTCTCTGGGCCCATCTGCACAGGACGGGGGGCGGGGGGGCTGCCTCGTGGGGACGGGCATACGGGGTCGCCCCAGGCCTGGTTTGCTGATGGAACCGGAAGGGTGCTCAGGCCCAGGGCCTTGTGCGGCCACAGCAGGACCTCGATCCCTGGCCCTCTGTCTGTGCCCAGCCCAGCTGCGGCCCCCTGCGAGTGCGTCTCCTGCTGTGTCCCTCTGCAGGCACCCAGCAATGCGTGACGTCCTTTTTCAGCATCCCAGGGCTCAGCCAGGGCCCTCACCCTGGCCATGGCGAGACCTCCACACGGAGCTCCTGACGCCCTGGGCCTGGCGGGCACCTGACCCGGAGGCCACACGGCTCCCTGTCAGACTCTGTGCGTTCCGACTCCCGGACTTGGGGTGGCCGGAGAAGTTGGTGGGGAAGAGCGGCTACTTCTCCGTCACAGGCAAATTCTGAAACGCAGGGAAAACCAGTATGGGTACAACTAAGTGTTCCGAAGTGCTTAGCTTGCCACTTGCTAAGTTTACTTAACCCTCTTTAACGGGTTTATTTGAAGCCGGTGAGCACCGGGAAATTCATCGCCAGGAAGGCGGCCCCTGCATTTGTCTGTAAATTGGTATTGATCAGGTCGGGTGGAGGCCACGGAGAGCCAGGTGCGCCTGGCCGCAGCGCTGAATGGGCGACAGCCCTCGGTGGCCCCTGGGCACCCGTGAGAGCCGCCTGCTGGTGCGAGCATCCTTTCAGGTGTCACGGCAGAGGTGGTGACATGTCAGGAGTGCAGAGGGGAGGGTGAGCATGAAGGAGGGAGCAGGAGGAGGTGGCCGGAGAGGGAGGCAGGAGTCAGCTCTGGTCCCCCACCCGGGCCCAGGAGCAGATGGGGCTGGCAGAGGCAAGGACCCCTTCCCAAGCAGCTCCCAGCCACCCTCTGGAGATGCACGGTCCACCTGCTGCTGTCCTTGTCACGCATGTCTTCAAAGACAGAGGCGCGACTGAGCCCTGTCTGTCGGGGCTCTGGGAGACAGAACCACCAGGGACGCGCCCAGGAAGCTGCCAGCTGCCCAGGTAAGGCCTGTCCCCTCCTCCGGTCTCCCGGAGCTCCCATCCGGGCTCAGGGTGCGAGGCGCTGGGCTCCCCTTGGGCTCTGGCCACCCTGCTTCCTGATCATCATGCTGGGCTCCCTCGGAGCTGTGGCGTCTTCCCTCCGGCCTCCCTGTGCACTTGGCTGGGACAAGGTGCCCAGATGAAGGGGGGTTGCTGGCTGAGGCTTGGCACGTCTGTGAGAGGAAATGGCACATCCTTATCCCGGGTGAGGGTGGGAGGTGGCAGCCCGGGTCCTTGCTTTTCTCGTTCCTCTGACGCAAAACCAGGTAACTGTGGGGCGAGCGAAGGGATCTTGGACACGGTGCGGCGGGCCTGCTGCTTCTGCCCTGCCTGCCGGCGTGCACGTGTGCACTAGGGCCATGGGGCGCCGGATGGCGGGGGGCGCGGAGGTCAGGCAGGCAGGGGCAGAGCTGGAGGGCGCGGCGTGCGGGACCCACGCCCGGGAGGGCTCCGGGCTGTGTAAGCGGGCGGAAGCCCCACGGCCTCGGGGGGCCCCTTCCCTGAGCCCGCGTGGCCGTCCAGACTGAACTACCCGCTTGGGGAACATACTTCTTTATATGCCCATATGGACCTGCGGAGCTATGGAATGTAAAGAAGTATGTATTTCAGGTGGGGACTCTCACCGTGGGGCCGCCCGGCAGACGGACAGACAGCCAGCCTGCTGGGCAGGCGGCTGCGGCCGGGGCGAGGCCTCCATGGCAGGCTGCCGGGGCGTCAGTGGCCGGCCCTGTCCCCTACCGGCATTGTTCTGTCACTTTGCCTGTGTCAGCAGGTGGAGGCGTTCATCAGACATTAAATATTCAGCGTGCTGACTGCGGCAGAGGGAAGTGGCCCTGTGGCAGGCGTGGGGTCCGGTGCGGGGGCCGGGGGGGCCTGGGCTCGGGAACGTAGGGTGCCCGTGGCTCTGGGGCCTCACTTCCGGACACCTGCAGAGGGGTCATTTGGCAGGAGAAAGGGCCGTTTGTGTGGCAGGGGCAGAAAGCTGCTCACAGACGAGGAAGGCGGCACGTCCCCAAAGGGTCAGGGAGCCAGGCCGGGCAAGGGAAGGGAAGCGGGAAGGGGCTCCTGCAGCCACGTGACGCTCCCCGGGGAAACACACTCCCTGGCTGCCGGGGGGCTGCTCTGGGAAACAGGCGAGGGTGCCAAGTGGCTCAGCCTCTGGGGGTCAGGCCGCAGGCACCGGCGGGCTCAGAGGCACTTGCAGCCCCAGATCCCCCACTCCTGCCTCTGAGACACCCAAGCCCGAACCCCGAGGACGCCCGACAGAGTCCACGGGGCTGAGCGTGGCCGGCCCTGAGCCCAGGGTCCCACCAGGTCCTGCCCCCCCGACTCCCCGCTGGCCCGAGCCCCACACCACTCTCCCCCATGTGTGCTGTGAAGCGTGCTCGGTGTGACGGCCATGGCTGGGAGCCCGGACCCCTTCTGTCTGCCGTGCCACCACCCAGGTCCCGGGCAGGAAAAGAGGCAGGGGTGGAGTCCCGTGGACCCCGTGGCTGGATCGTGATGGCCCAGGGGATGAAGGCAGGTGTTCTCTCTGGTCTACGGGGCTGGTCTCTGCCGTGCTGGGGTGGCTGCCAGGGGCTGGGCTGCCGTGGGAGAGGCCCCTTGGTCAGTTTCTAGCCCTCGGCGCGGGCGGAGGCCGGTGTGTCTGCCCAGGGCACGTCCTCCTTAGACTCGGGGCTATTTGTCCAGCGCGTGTCTCATCTCTGCTGTTCTGGGCACCCTTGCCGTTGCCACCCTGGGCTCATGGCAGGGGCCCCAGCCCCTCCCACACCCTGACCTTTGGCAGGAATGGGGCTCTCGTGTCCAGGTGGGACAAGGAGGGGCAGGCAAGTAGGCCTTCCCCTCCAGCTGCTGGAAGCATTGGGTCTGAGGGCAGAGAGGTTCCCAGAGCCACCGAGATCCTGCCAACGAGCCTGGGGACAGGCAGACACAGGCAGTTCCAAGCTCGCTGGCGGCTCTGGCTCCCAGGGGCTTGACTGCAGGTGGGCATCACTCCAAAGCCACCCTCAGCTGGGACGTACGATCGTCCTTGGGCGCTGTCCTCCTTCTGGTCACTGGGCCCAGAGGGGTCCGATCCCAGTGTCCCTGGGAAGGTCATCTTGGCCCACTGCTTCCAGCTCCGGCCACAGGGAGGGAAGTAGCAGGGCGTGTGGCCACCAGGGCTGGCCGCAGACACGCGGCTTCTCCCTAGATGCATCCGCCGTACATTCCGGCTTTACTGCAGGATGTGGTGTTTAAATACAAGCATTAGCGTTTGGGAATCAGGTTTGACTGAGCAGTAAAGCTGGGGCGTTCGCAGGGAGAGAGCTGGAAATTGCCACCCGTCTCTTGATTGGCCAAAACGAGAACGGGCACCACTTGGAGGCCCCCCGTGGGAGCCTCGGGGGCGGCTGGAATTTTCTGTACGTGAAGCTCCTGCTCTCGGCTTCCCTGAGGGAGGAGCTGGAGGGGGACCCGGAGCACGCGTGGCTTCTCTGTCGGCTCGTTGGGCCTTTCTGGGGGAAAAGGAGAGGCCAGCGGGACCATGGGTGTGCTCTGCCCACAGGGTTCCCCGAAGGGAACCCACCCAGAGAGGCTGCCGGGGAGCTCCAGGGCTCTGGTGGAGGAAGAGGGGTCTGGGGTGTGCCTGGGGGTGGTCCAGACCCTCTTCAGGCTTGCTCGCCCACTTGCGGACCCAGGTGGTTTTGGTGAGGCCGTGGGGAGACATTGAGACTGGGAAGGGGGGCCAGTGCCCCTTTCTCTGAGCTCTCGGACCAGGACGCCCCTGGGTTTCCTGGAGCACCTGGGGAACCTCTGCCGTCCCACGGCAGGCCAGGTTCCGCAGGTCAGACAGCAGCTCCAAGGGCCGCGGCCCTCATAATTTCTGTCAAATTAGCTCGACTCCTCCAGGCGCCGGCCCACAAAATCCAGTCGCGCTCTATACCAGGGGCTCGGGAGGGCTGGGCAGCCCTGTCGTGCCGGGTGGGGGCACGTGTCTGCGTCGAGCACAGATTTTCTTGGCTATCTGTCGCGGGGGAACACCTGCTTCCTAAGAGGGTGCCCTCGTGTCTCTGGTTGGACGGCGCGCTCGTCACGGGCGTGTTCCTGCACAAGGTTTTCAAAGGGGGGTGGCCCTGCTGAAAGCATCCGCTGGGAGCATTAGAAATCTCTCGAAAAAGTCTATCTGGCAGAGGACGGCTGGACTGGGCAGCGACCGTGTAGGCCAGGCTGGTGTTTCAGCAGCCGCAGCCCGTCAGTCAGAGTGAACCGCGCTTGACTTGCGAATCCCCACCCCCGCCGTGGCCTCAGTGAGCACAGCGGAGACCTGAGTCGCCCAGGAAGACGAAGCCTGGAGGGGTTTGCAGGGCAGAAAGTGGAGGGGGCGGGGCCAGCAGCAGGGGGCGGGGCCAGCGCATTGCCTTAATTGTGCCACCTTAGCATAAAGGGTAACCGCCGGGCGGCCGTCAGAGCGGCTTTGTGCTGACTCAGCCTCGCTGGCCGCCGCACGTCCCACTGCAGAGCGAGGCTCCCGGCTGCTCTGCTCCCTGCCTTTGACGCCCACGGCTCCTTCCGGGGGGCCAGGCCTGGGGTCAGTGCTGCTGGGACGGGGGCTCCGAGATGAGAGCGTGTGGCTTTCCGGGGGACCCCGGCCTTGCCCGCTGCCCTTGGCCCACCGGCAGCAGGCCTGGGATGGGAGGAGGCTGGCGTGACTCTTGGGAGGAAAAGGGTCCCAGGCCAGTGCCAGCGGCCCCCAGGAGCTCCCGCGGGCTGTTCCCATCCTGCTCCGGGACTGTCTCAGTGGTCCCGGCAAGGCCCAGGACCTGGCTGGCCGGAGCAGGGCCCCTCGTGGGCTGCACTGCTGGGTAGCTCGTGGGGACCGCTTTTGCCGCCGGCTCTGACCCCAGAAAGGCCCGGCGGTGGGGAGGGGTGGAGTGGTGGCAGCCCGAGGTGTGGTCCTCTGCAGAGCGGCTGCTGGGGCGGGGCTTGTGGGGCCCTACCGTCAAGGGCAAGGACAGGAGGCGGTCTCCGACAGCCTGGCAGCCACTCCTTGGGTGGGAATCCTCAGGGCAATGGGTCCTGCTCCCCAAGGCGTAGGAAATCAGTGCCTTCCCCTGGGTTGTCAGAGGCCCAGGTCTGCTTCCTGTGCTGGACTGTGTGACAGGGCCAGGAGCGTGGGGCACGGGGGTGCCTCCCAGGCCCCCGGTGTCCAGCCCAGGGGGAGGACAAAGGAGAGAATGCCCTACTGCACCCGCGCTGGGCAGCAAGGTCACTGGCTTTTCCCTATCCAGGGGAGCAGACACCCAAAAGGTCTGGTGGTTGAGAGTCTGGGGTTGCCCCCATGGGATTAAACATCGAGCTTGGGGCACAGAGGACAGTGCAGGACAGGAGGTTCTAGGACTAGAGTATTTTTAACAGCAGTGGGAGAAGGCAGCTGTCCAGGAACCTGTCACAGGGGATGGGGGAGGAGGGGGCTCGATGGAGACTGTTGGAAGGTGAAGGACGCCCAGGACAGACGCCCTGTTTTGGGTCCTTGTCCCCCTGGCAGGCCTGCCTGCCGTCCGTCATGCCCACATATGGCGCCCGAGCTGTGTGTCTCTGTGGCCACTGGCCCGTCTTGGCGGGTGTAAATGGTGCATTCTCAGCTGTCCTCTTGGAGAGGCTAAACTCAGATGACTCAGGGCCGGGGGAGGCCCGGGCGGCCTCCTCATGCCCAGCCCACCCCTGCAGGATCCAGGTGCAGCCCCAGTGACCACAGGCACAGGGCATGGCTCAGAGCCCCGGACTCTCCTCGCCCGCCCCCCTTGTGGACACCAAGTCCAGGCCGGACGTGAAGACCGCCTGTCGTCCATTTCCAAGGGCACTGCAGGGCCTTCGTTCACACAGCGGAGGGGTGAAGAGGGCCAGGACCCCAACCCCGGGCTGTGGGCTGTGTGTGGCCTGGACTCCCTGCAGCGTGGACGCCGTTGCTAGGGTTCACTCCATACCTCCTGTCTGTCCCTGGCCATCGCCTCCCGCGCTGCACACAGCAACACGCCCCAGGGCCCCGGAGCTTGGAGGCCGGCAGCTTCCCAGGGGAACTTGCTCCTCTGTCCATCTTTAACCCCAGAAGCGTATCTCTAATGTGGAGTTTAAGCCCTTCTGCAGCCGGTGGAGCAGACGACCTTGAGTGAGGGACTAGAGGGACCTGCCCAAGACCCCTCCGAGCACAGGGTGCCAGTGCCGGCCTGCAGGCAAGCAGCTACACTTAGCACATCTCCGCACGCTGGACCTCGCCAGGCTGGCAGAATTTAGGGACAGATATGCACAGCGTGTGTGAGTGTCATTCTCCCGCTCATCTACTGGACCCGGCGGCGAGAGCCCTCCCCGTGCTCTGAGCTCTGGAGGTGGCTGGGATCCCTTCCTGCCGGTGGAGGGGTGCCACGGGGGCTCCATGGAGGGGCCGTGGTGCCGAGTGGCTTGCTCTGATCTCAGGGCACACTGGCAGGGAATCTGCTCCTCCCACACTGCCACTGTCCCCTGACCTCTGAGCTCTCTGATCTGGTTCTGAGCCAGGAAGCTTGCTTTCCTGGAATTATCCCAGCTTTTACCCCGGCCCTATCTGTGAGATAATAAGACACAAAATCCACCTTACCATTTCTGCAAAGAGCAGCAAAACAATCGTGCATCCCCCTCGCCCCGTCCCCCTGCTCTTTGGGTCTCTTTGAGGTGGAATTTATCTCCAGGAGGCCCATCAATTTGCCGTGCTCTTTCACTGACAAGTTTATTAAAAACCCGGGCAACTCCGTATTAAACTTTTATCAGTGTTGAGAAACAATACATATTTTTTGGAACAGACAGAAAAGTTACCGAACCGGGCTGAGCAGGCCCGGTTGGCATCCGGCTGGGTCAGCATCGGCAGGAATGAGAACTGTCTGGGGGTGGGATTTCCTCCTGTGCCTTACTGTGGGTCTCCCCGGAGACCCCCCTGTGAAGACCCAGCGGCCTGAACAGAAGCCGTGGGAAGGCTCCTTTGGTGCGGCCGGCCGGGGCTGGCCGGGGCTGGCCGTGCTCCTGGGGCTAACTGCACTTCTTTGCAAGTTATTTAAATAATTAACCAAAATCTGGAATTTAAAATTAATTTAGTGGCGAATCTGAGTGTTAATAGGTGATGTTGCTACCAGAGAAATATTAGGGTTCCTGATGTCTCGATTTCGAAAGCTTCATGGTAAAAACTCAAGAGGCGTCCAGACGCGGCTGTGGGCCCCTCCCCACTGGGTGGGTGTGCAGGGCGTCTTGGCTGCGAGCCGCCCCGTGTGGCGGATGCCCCTGCCGCGGTCGGGCGCCGTCGCCGTCTCCGTCTCCGCGACTGGCCGGGTGCAGCTTCGTGCGTGTCCTGCCCTGCGCTCTCCAAGGGCCGCGGCTCCAGCTGCAAGTGTGTCTCTGCAGGGCGTTGTCCTTGACGGAAGCCGGAAGTCGGTGCCGCCTCTGCACTAAGGACTCGGCCGCAGGGCCCAGGCTGCAGGGCCCAGGCTGCAGGGCCCCTGACAGGGAGTCTGGTGGGCTTTGCCCCGAGCGAGCGCCATGTCCCGAGCTCCTGGGCCCGGGGATCCTGTCCGAGCGGGGGAGGCCGTGGCGGTGGTGAAGCAGGGCAGCCTGGCAACCACTACGGACGGTGTGCGGCCGGCACCCCCACGTGGGGGAACTGAGGCTCAGAGAGACCGGGGAAGCCCCCTAAGTGCCCCTCGCTGGTGGCTCAGACCTAGGGACAGCTTGGGGTACAGGGACAGCCTGGTGCAGCCCAGGTCACCTGGGGAGTTTGAGCTGCTCACTCTGAGTCCGGGGCCCTTATCAAATGCAGGAGGGCTTCCTGGAAGAGGTGCCAGCTGCTGCTTGGGCCCTGGGGAGCATGTGGAGGTAGCACCAGCAGCCCCACCGCTCCCTGGCCCCAGTGTCAGCGGCCCCACGGCCCCACTGGGGACTTCTGGGGGCGAGGCTGGCCACGAGTCCGGGCGAGCGCGCCGAGGCCTCACCCGCACCGTCGTTTGTTCTAATTAGAACTAACTGGACGCACACGCACGCACTCATAGCGTCTAATTCTGTATCGTTCTTAATAGGGCCGCCGCGGCCTCCGCAGCGATTGCCCACACCTGGCGTCTGTGGCCGCTCAGAGCTGCGGAGTGTCCTTCCCCCTACGGGACTGGACCACCAGCAGATGCTCTGAACCCTCTGAAACCTGGTTCGTAAAATGCACAAACTGTGTCAGCTACAGCCTCACTCTGTCTCACCCTCGTGGAGGGACAGGCACGGGGGCCAGGCAGAGGGACCTGAAGGAGCCGCGGCCAGCCGGGCCGGCCAAGGGTAAATTCAGCAGGACTCTCAGCCCATCTTTCTGCCGGGCCCTGCAGCCTGGGACACAGTCCCTGCCCCGGGCAAGCTTACCTTCTGGCAGGAGGCGATGCGCATGGAAATGCAGACCTGGTGACGCCTTTGCAAGTCATGGTGAAGCCTTGGCACTGGCCTTGGCTACTTCTCCGCTGTCCTCTGGGCCCGGCCGTGGGGTCAGAGGACCCAAGGGCAGGTGGCAGGGAGAAGGGGCTACGGGGCCCCCGGAGACGGTCGGGTGGAGGTCAGTGGCAGGGGCTGAGCCAGGCAGGGGGCTCCTGGGCGGGCGGGCTGGAGAGGCCCCTGCGCTGAGCCAGGGGCTGTTCAGGAGGCTTTGGAACTTGTGGGGAAGCCAGGAGCCCCCTGATGGAGGCTGAGACCCCGGGATGCCCAGGGAAGCAGAAAATCTTCCCAGCTGAGTTAGAATAGTCACCAGGCAGCGGAGTCCAAGACGTAGGGACCACCTCCCCCGGGGCCTTACTGCAGACGCAGACCCCTCAGGGCGCCAGACCTGTAGTCACATGTGCTAGCCCCTCACTCAATGAAGATTTGCTAGAACATTCCCCAGACAGGGCTGCGTGGGGTGTGGGAGTGGGCGGCTGGACCTCCATGCTCCTGGGGGACAGCCACAGGGACACACCCCGAGCCCTGGGTCCTCTCCACCGCGGTGACGGACGGCGGTGCCTGGCACGTGGGGCCTTGATTCACACACGCCGAGACAAGCCGGCCAAGGCCGCCCGGCCACGCGGCTGGGTTCCATGGCCGCCGCCCTGCCGTGGCGCCGGGGGGTGACCCTCTCAGCCGCATGAGCCGCACTTGCCGCGGGGGCCGAGGTTCCTGGCCGCTCACAGACAGGAAGTGGGCGCTCCAGACCCGAGGCCCCACCGCGTGCTCCGGGCTGAGCTGGGGGCGGACGGATGGCTGGGGGCTGGGCTGGGAGAGCCCCCAGTGGGGCAGTGGAGATGCCCATGTGGAGGCAAAGGTCTATTATTTGGGGCAATTCCTACAGACTTGGAGACCCAGGGGCAGACAGCCCGGAGCAGTGAGGGGTCAGAGGGGAGAGGCGGTGCAGGCGGGCGGGCCAGGCGGCCCCTCGGGTTGGGGTGTGTGCTTGGACTTGGGAACGGCAGATCCCGCCAAGGCTCGCCCACCCCCCCCCCATCAGGAATGTCCAGGGTGGAGCTGGCCCTGGTGCTCCGTCTGCACCATCTTCTCTGGAGGGCAGGAGAGGGGCTGGCTCTGGGAATCCTTGGGGTGCCCCCTTCCCCGTGCTCTGGAGCCAAAAGGAAAGGGTGTTTGCAGAGCTGGGGTCTGGCCAGCTCCCTGTCCTCCAGGGCTGTCAGGAGCCAGAGCTGTCCGCGGGTCATGGGACGAGAGGCTGGAAGGGTTGGGCCCCCCACCGTGGGCTCCTGGTGAACTTTGCCGCCTGGTCTGGACGTGAAGGGCCAGGACTGTCCCCAGGGGAAGGACCCCACAGCACCGACCAGTTCCCATCCGGGAGGAGGGGTGCGGTGGGGGGGGCGGGGCCGAGGTCTTGGGGTCTTCAGGCTCTGCTGCACCTGGAGGGGCCGTGGGAGCGGGTCTGACCCCGCGGTCCGGCCTGGCTGTCTGAGGGTCCGCCCCGCGGCATCGGGAGGGCTGGGTGAGAGACGCGGGGACCCGGAGGGATCAGCGGGCTGGGGGCCAGGCACAGCCGCCCCTCGCTGTCAGGCCGGCCTGTGCTCAGAGGGAAGCCCACACACCCAGGACGCCTTGTCCCCGGCACGGCCGAACCTGCTGTCCTCCCTCGTCGTCGATGCTGGCGAACTGGGTGCCGGCAGGAAAACTAATTTTCTGAAAAGGACCTTCTCTGTCAGAGTCACTGGGGGTGATGAGGCTTGTGCGGCCAGGGCTGGCCCGGTGCTGTCCTCACACATACTGCGGGCCTGTTCCCAGGAGCCGAGGGGACGATCCCCACGTCCCTGACAGGCCGCAGGGTTGGGGTCGGCTGCTTGGGCCTCCCCGTCCTGCTTCACTTCCCACAGCCACACAAGGGGGGCTGCCCTGGAGCATTCCAGCCCCTGCCCACCCAGAGCCCCCGCAGTGTCCCAGCCCACCCACCCCCCCGGGCCAGGTTCACGGTTAACTCCGGGCCTGTCCTGCCTCCGCTCCAGCTCTTGGCCCCCTGAGGGCAGGGCCCTGGTAGTCTCGGTTGTGCCGCAGGGCGGAGACCGGTGGCAGGTGCCATGGAGAAACAGTGAGCGGCAGGGGGGCCTTGCCGGGGGATGAAGCCCCCGCGCCCAGGGCCTCCCCGTGCGTGTGCGCGTGTGCGACCACGTGTGTCTGCCACGGGACGCCCCCCGCCCTTCCCTCTCATGTTCAGTCCCTGCAGGGCAGGAGGGTCCCCGCGCCACGGTGGGTCCTGCAGGGGAGGTGGGGGCGGAGCCGGGGTGTCCTGCGCGTCCGGACATCGCCTCCCACCGCCATCGGCGCCGCTGCTCCCGTGGATCCTGGAGCCGAATGCTTTGCTAGAGCTGGTAAAATGGAACCAAATCAGCTGCTCGACGGATTTGGTCCCCTTCAACCAGCTGCAGCTGTGCATTGATCGCACCATCAGCCAGGCGGGAGGCCACCGCGGAGGCCACGGCAGCGGCCACATGGAGACCCAGCGCGGTCTGGTCAGCTCCAAGTAAGCGAGCCCCTGCCCCTCCCCGGCCCCAGACTGCCTGACCCCACCTGTGGCCAGGACACACCGGCCCTCCTCCGAGCGTGGGCTTCTCCGAGATGCCCACCCTGGGCCGCCAGGGAGCCCGGCAGAGCTCTGGCTGCCCGCCCCCCTCAGCCCCGGCCAGTGTGCTGTGAAAACACACGTTTGCTTCTACCCCAGCATGTTGCTGGCAACTGCGTCCTGGAACCCGTGCTAGCAGGGGTTTGGGGCTGCGGCCCACGTCCTGCCTGTCCCCAAGAAGGCAGACCCTCTCCCCAGCCTGGGCTCCACTGTCTCCTAGAAGGCGACCCTGGCCCCAGAAGGCTCTTCCCAGTGCCGGGCATCCATGCTGTGCTGATGACCTAAGTGGTGGGTCTGGGGGCCCCTGGGGGAGGCTTAGCATGTGGCCTGCCGCGTCCCCGCGCCTGCACATCCAGAAGTCACTTCAGCCACCTCGGGCCCCGGGACTGCCAGCTGGTGGCCCTGCCCAGGGAGTCCAGAACAGAAGGAGAGACAGAGGCAGGGCCTCTCCTGGACACCTGACCCAAGAGCCCACTTTGCGACTCCTGCCCACGCTAAGGACCTGGGGGGACCTGCTGCCCGTCCCTCACCCGCCCTCCTGCCTCATGCCTGCCAGGGGCAGCTCTCAGGCTGGTGGGAAATGCTGCACCTTGCTGGGGACTCGGGCACGCCCGTCGTCCTCGGGAGAGGAAAGCGTGGGTCTCCGCCACGGTCTGCCACCGGAGAGCTGATCAGTTCGCTTTGCAGATGATTGGATTCCTTCACACGCACCTCCCACGGCGCCCAGAGCACCCGGCGCCCTCTGCTCCCGGCCTTGGCTCCCCTCCCACCGAAAGGATGACGCCACGTAAGACTGGCCCCATATCCACCTGCGCGTGGACCACCATGGCCATCAGCTGTGGGCTCCCTGGAATGGGGGTGCCCCTCGTCCCCGTCTCTGCTGGCAGGCTTCCCACCCTGCTTCCCTTGCCGCGGGTGATCACACAGTTGCCGTGGGGCCGATGACCCCAGACAAGGCCAGACGGTGCCTGGAGGACAGCAGGTGACCTTTACAGGGGCCGGCAGAGGGCCGGGTGGCCCCAGGGAGCTGCCACCGGTGGGCACGGATGTGTGGGCTTCAGTGGGCGCTGGACGTGAAATCGTATTTTTCCGTTGGCTTCCCCCCCTCTGTCATTCATTGTCAGCTCCTAGTATAAAAGCAGGCATGTGGGGTTTGGCCTTGGGGTCCCGGTTTGCCCCCACCCTGGGCCTAGCTGAAGGCAGAAAGGAGCCCCAAAGACACCTGCTTGGTGCCCCCGGCGGGCGCGGAGAAGTCTGGACAGCACTGGAGGCCACTGTTCTTCTTGCGGGCAGTGGGCACTCGGTGAATGAACAAGGGGAGGCCCCCGGGGTGGCCCCTCACCCCCCAAGGCCACCGGCTTTCACAGAGCAGGGGAAGGGGACAAAACTCCGGGAGAAGAGCGGGTAAGAAGGTGCCCGGTGGCCGGTGGAGGACAGAGCCCGGGCCCGAGGCCAAGGCACCAGGGGGGCTCCCCCGTTCTCCGGGGTGCGGAGAGGCTCTGTCCGGAGCCCTGGCTGGGGTCTGGGTCCGGAGGTTTGCAGGGGGGCTCTCTCATCACCCCTGCCTCCGGGCAGCCTTGTGAATGTGCCCATGAGCTGGGCCGACTTCTGGAACACGTGTCTGCTGGGAACCAGGCCCCGGCTGGGCGCAGGCCGCCCCAGGGGCCTAGGAAGTGGGGCAGGACACGGGGACACGGGCTCATCCCTGGGGGGGCCACGCTTCTTCCAGCCTCAAGCTCTGTTTGCTCATCATGGCCCGGCTCTGTGTCCCCCCAGGGTTGGGTGCGGCTGCCGCTGAGCACCTGGAGGTCATGGAGGCTGAAGGGAGCGCGTTGGTCACAGGCTGTCCCGGCCCAGCTGGGCTTGGGGGGCCCGGGGCCGGCCTCTTCCACGCTGGGGTTCCTGTCCAGGCTGAGCTTGGGCCGCTAGGATGGTCACCATCTTGAGTCCTGCCCGCGTCTCTGGCTGTGCTGAGCGTTGGGCTTCATGGGGGGGGGGGCGCTTGGGTGAGGCTGTAGGGGAGCAGGGTGGTGGGGGAGGGAGCACCGCTCTGGGGGAGGGTCTGAGCGGCCGAGCTCACAGCGGGTGCTCGTGGCAGCCTCCTGCCGGTCCTGGCCGGCCTTGCCTTGCCCCCCCACCCCCCCCGCTGGTGGTCCCGGGTCACTCGCTGCCGCCTGTCCGTGCTGGGTTCCTTCCAATGACGACTTCTTCCCTGAGGTGCTCCTAAGCTCGCCTGGGGACTCGTTCCCTCCTGAACACCCCTGACTTCCCTGGGAGCTCAGGGCGCAGTCCCCGGGTCACCTGCAGACCTTCAGTGTCACCCTGCCTGTTGGCCGAGCCCTCTCTGTCCCTCCCGCCCCAGCGCCCTGTCCCTCCTTTGGCCTCGCCGACCAGGGCCCCGCTGTGCGTCCTCATGGAGCCTCTTGGCCCCCGCACTGGCTGCGGGCGGGGTCCCGTGTTGGGGTTGTCCCCCAGCAACGTGCCCTCGTGTGCCCAGCCACGACTGTCCTTGGGCGCACGTGTGGAGGCAGCTGGAGAAGGTCGGTGAAGGCCGACGGCCCTCCGAGAACCTGTGGGGGGTCTGGGGTGGGGCTGAGTGGGGACTCGGCCTCCGAGGAGAGCCCGTGCGCTCGGGAAGCTCTTGAAGGAGGGAAACGACCTGCGTCTGGGACCCCGCGCTGGTGAGTCCGAGCTCCCCACAAGCCGCAGCCCAGGGTTCTTTCTAATCGCGGCTCTGGAGCTCAGAGAGAAAGAGACCGTGGCGTCCCCGCGTCCCCGAGCCCCTGTTCCCTCATGTCGGCATCCCGGCTCAGCGGCCAAGGGCCTGGAGCTTTCCACGGGGAACCCCAGTCCCAGCTCTTGCCCTGGACGGGTCTTTCCTCCTGGGGCCCTGGAATGTCCGTTACATTTTAGTAAAGAAAAGAAAATGCTCCATTGAAAGAAATTCTTTCTTAGACAAGATTCAGATGCCCTCCCAGTAAGTGACCCCAAATCCTTTGTCCGTGGCCAGTGAGTGATGGTGAGAAAGGGGGCTTGTCCTTGGCCCTGGGGATGGGGTGGGCGTGTGTGGGTGGGGGAGGCCGGGCTGCAAACTGGGAAGGCTCCCTGCCCGTTCCACAACCTCTGAAGGGCTCACGTGGCCACCTACCAAAGGCGCCGTGTGTGTCCGGGGTGTAGCCTACTCTGCCGTCCTCACGGCCTGCCCCGCGCCTTCTGGGAGGCGCTCCTGCTGTCGGAGACGCTCGCGTGGCCAGGACGCCCACACTGCCTGCGGCTGGGGCCCCAGGGCACTTCTGCTTTGCCGCTGCTGGTGGGGGTCTGTCCGGGCCCCCAGCATACGTGTGCACACACAGGCCGGGGTGCACGTACACGCTCACAACACACACACACGTGCACACACACGCAGGCACCCACACAGCACGGGTGTGAACACACATGCACACGTGCGGGCACGCACAGCCCCCAGCCCACAGACCCCATTCACGACCACAGTCTGGGAGGCGGCCTGATGTGGGCAGGGGGAGGCTGAGGGGAGGGCGGGTGGTGCTCGGCAGGGGAAGTGCCTGGGAGGGTCTGGCCCCTGGGGTGAGGGGCGAGTGGGGCCGAGCCTCCTAGTGAGGGGATCGAGACAGGGTTTATGCTCTCCTTGGTGAGCCCACAAGAGAAGGACTCAGCCCCCCTCTTCCAGGGACGCCCCCAGCCCACGCTCCCCCCCCGGGTCCCCTGGCCACGCCACACCCCGTGCTCCGCCAGCCGGCTGGGACTCCAAGGCAGCCCCTGGGGCCTGGGCCCCGCCACCCGCCCCGATCTGACTCTGTCACCAAAGAGTCCACCAGTGTCCTCCAGGAGTTTCGGGGAAGGCCTCCGTGCGTGGCCAGCTCTGCTTGGGATCTCCCTTCCCGGACTCGTCCCGAGACTCGGGCACACGCGCGCGTCCGCCCTCTGCTTCCCTTCATCGCCGGACAGACACCCTCACCTGTGGGCGGCGGCGGGAGGAACCGGGGCTGGCCCCCAGGAGAGGTGGGCGCGGAGGCCGGGCTGCAGGGCCGCCTCGAGGACAGACTGGCTCAGGGGAGGCCAGGCAAGGGACGTTAGCGGGTTGTGGCCAAAAGGTCTGCCACTCGGGCTAGACCCAGGACCTCAGACTGTGTGATCGGAATCTCGTGGCCCCTTCCCTCTGGGCAGGCTTCACTCTGGGGCAGGATCTTCCCAGGTGGGGGGAAAGGGGGCCCCCAGCAGCTCATGCCTCCGACCAGGACAACAGCAGCAGCACGAGAGAGAGAGAGAGAGCTGGGGGCAGGAGGGAACTCATTCTGAGAGTGCGGGGGGGGGGGGTGTCACCTGCTTGCTCAAGGGTGCAGACGATCCGCCAGAATCCCTCAGGCTCCCCTGACAGAACCCAGGGCCCTCGGACCAAGAGGAGGGTGCGGGTCAGGCAGGGAGGAAGGCCGCCCTGCGCTGGGCCCCGGGGGACACGCACACGTGGGCCAGCCGCTGCCCCGGGCCTTCCTTGTCAGCGGGCTGAGCGGGAGACGGCCGGGGGCCTGCACCCCACCCAGAGCAAAACGACGGTTCACAAGGCCTCTCTCACCACGCAAAGCTGGGCTGTATCTCTCGTGGCAGGTAGGGGAACAAGGCTGAATCCCACGGAAATTTCTGGATGGAGGGTGTCTATGTCTTCCAGCACCAACCAGGGACGCATGACATGACGGATGGGGACATTTGCAACTTTCAAACCTGAGACTGGCGTCTCATGCAGAGACACCGATGACGAGGTTTATGTCTCTGCTAATGCCTCTTTCTGCAAAGCGCCCCCATCATGCCTAACAGTATCAAGCCAATACCCAGCCTCTCTCCCCAAAGGAGCAGAACCGCGTCTTCCAGAAACGGCTCGTTGCTGGGTCGGGTGTTGACTCTTCCGGCCAGCCCGCCAGGCGTGGGGGCAGGCGTGGGCAGAGGCTGGGGAGCCCACCTGCTCTGCTCTATTCTGCGGTCTCTCTCGAGGGCCCCACGGGGCTCTTCCTAAAGCTCCCCGGGTCGCCGCTGCCACGCGCAGACCCAGGGTCCCCCACCCTGACTCCCGGTGGGGCAGTGCTAGGCCGCGATGGGCCACCTGGGCTCATTTTGTCCTTTGTGTTGACCTTTTCCGGAGGCCCCGCAGCCCTAGCCTGGCCTCTGGACAGCAGCCAGGGTCACCCCTTTACCTCTCAGCGGGTGGCAGAGCAGTGGGGGGGCACACACGCGGGACACTCGTCCCCCAGATGACCGAGCAGACAGGAGAACGCAGAGGGACAAGCTCTGCTTCAAGACATGTCCAGGACGGGGCTGGGGTCCCTCGGGGCTTGGAGGTTTCCTTCCGTCATGGTGGGGAGAGGGGGTCTGGCCAGCACAGAGGGGAAGGGGGCCGCTGAAAACCCCATGTCTGACCCCCAGACCCTCCTTTGGCCCCCTCATCCCCAGGACACACCCAAGACCCAAAGGCGCGCTGAGGTCTTTAGCAATGATGGTGGGGCCAGAGGGCAGGCCTGCGGAAACCAAGCCCCGAGGACACCTGGCCTGCGTCACAGGACAGGGGGAGGGGCGCCGGGGCCCTGGCTCTCTGTGCGGCGTCCCGGGAAGCAACTCCTCAAACCGAAGGTGACAAAATTGTTGCGAGGAGCGTGTTGAAGCCCCTGCTGTCCTCAGAGAGCAGGGCCACTCCCCCTCCCTGGAAGCTGAGGGTCCAAGCAAGTCAGGGAGGCGAGGGGGCTTCAGCCCGCCACCTACCTCGTCTAGCTCGGTAGCTGCGGCCGGACCCCTGTCCCTGATGCCGCTGTCCCATGGGGAGAGGCGAGCCGTGGCGGGAAAGAGAGGGCTGCGGCTGTGCCCCCGGGGCCGCCTGAAGAGGCCTCTTCCGTGAGTCTGAAGGCAGAGTCGGCCCCTTGCCGCGTGTGCCGAACAGAACCCAGGACAGGGCCAGGAGCCCACCTGCCCACAGCCCTCGCAGGGGGCCGTGTGCTGCCCTCCAGCTGCCCCGGGCTGCGAAGGCCTGGTCTGGGACCTTGGGGAAGATGTCCCGAGCCTGTTCTCATCTGTGAATCGGGACTGCCTTACGCGGCTCCCGTGGGGTGGCCAAGGGACCCATGGCCCCGTCCCGGGGTGCGTGGCCCATGTGGGGTGTGCCTGCGGCCCTGTCCCTGCTCCGTGTCACCCGGCCCGACAGGCAGTCCCTGTTCACGGGGCATCTGGTGCAGAAGAATTCGGGGGCCCCTTGGGATGCCGGACGTGCTCACTCACACATTTAAATTCCCCTCGGGACACAAGAGCGGAGGAGCGTGGTTCTGTCAGTCCCGGGACAATGACCGTAGTCCCCTGAGAGCCCCTCGCTCCTACTGCGGGCCCCCCATGCTCCCCGTGCCCACGGCCACCCCCGTTGGGGTCAGCAGAGACCCTTCCGACAGACCTTCCTGGTAACTCCAGCCCGCCTGGGAGGCTCGCCCGGGGCCACAGCACGGAACTTGCGGCCACTCCCGGCGAAGGTCGTGCTGACTCTGAGTGCGGCACGGGACCTAATCGGCCCAGTCTGTCACCGTAATAACACGGCACCGCGTTGTACGTCACGTGGCCTCTCAGCCCCGCGTGGAGGGTCCTCCCGTCCCTGGACCAGGAGCTCCCTGCGTGGGGAGGCTGCCCTGGGGGCGGGAGGGCTGGGGAGCCCTCTCAGGGCCTCGCTCTGCCCCCTGCACTTGCCCAGACCTCGCTCGGGAAGGATGGTGGGGCGGGGGGCGTGAGTGCAGCACGTGACGAGACACAGTCACGACGGTGCGGCCGCCGTGGGGGCCTTTGCAGGACCAGATGCAGGACAGCGCCCACCACCACCCTCCGGGGCAGCACCCTGCGCACCCTGGGGTGGCAGTGGGCAGGGCCGAGTGCGGGGACGGCTCCCTGCCCCTGTCCCTGAGCCCAGGAACAAGCCTCCAGCCAGGGGCAGACAGGGACCCTTGAGCTGAAAGATGAGCGCCGTTCGTTTGAGTCTGCGCGAGTTAATTAAAATGCTCGCTTACTAATGGTTCCTGGCGCAGCTGGGAAGGATGGTGTTAACACACAGACTCCGCGGAGCTGGGGACTCCCGGATCCGAACACAGGCCTGCCAAGCCGCTGACGTGCCCTCCACACACTGGAGCGCGGGCATGAATTATTAACACGCGCTGTATTAATTGTATTGATATATTAATAATTAATAACGACTGTGCTAATATCCGTGGCTGCGACTGGTCGAGGGCTGTGGGCTCACACCCCCCACCCCGTGAGGTCCTGCCCCGGGACGAGGAAGGAGCACCCCTACGGGGCCGGCAGCGCCAGGAAGGACCGCGGGGAAGCACGGCCTGCAGGAGGGTGCAGAGAGGGACGCGGCGTAGGGGACGGTGGCCGGCCTGGCCTCGGGTCCCGGGGCCTCACTTACGGGCCATGAGGCCGGGAGCAGCCTCTTCTGCTCTCCGGGGCTCCATGGTGCCGTCTGTGGGATGGGGTCGGCGGCCGCGCCACTCAGCCGAGGGCTCGGACCTGGCGGCGTGTGGTCTTTGGCGAGAGCACACCTGGAGCAGCTGCTACTGTCCCCTGGGGGCCCTCGGAGAGCTCGGGAGCAGGTTCTGGGAACTGCTGCACTCGGGGGCCCCCCTCCCCCCGCCCAACCTGGGAGGTTTGGAGTAAAGATCTGGAGGGTTGGTCCTGGGAGGGACAGGCCTGCTGGAAACAGCCAGGGGGACACGGAAGTCCACAGCGTGGGCCCCGCGGGTGCCAGGAGCCCTCCCGACCGCGCGACCCCGGCCGCCACAGCCGTGCTTCCGCCCAGACCTCCAGACCCCGGTGAGTTACGTGTCTCTTGGAAGATCCCAGCCGGCTGCAGACACGGGCGGAAGGTTCCAGAACCAGAGAGCAGGCTCCTGTGGCCGCAGCCTCCCTCCTCCTCCCCCTTCCTCTCCTCTTCCTCTTCTCTCCGCCCGCTCCCTCCTTCCCTCCTATCTCTGTCTCTCCCTCGGGAAACGGTGGCTCGGGGAGGGTCATTGGAAAGGTCCCTGTGAGGCCTGTCCTTGCTCCAGCTTCTCCGGGCTCTGGCCGCAAGCGCAGGGGCTCTCAGCAGCCTCAGCCCTGCACTTCCTCATGCTCTTGTCCTTGACCTTTGGAGCAGCAAGACCGGAGCTGGGGCTTGGGGCCGTGAGCAGAAGGCGCACAACTTGCCTTTGTTCCCCTTTGGCGACTTATCTCAGAATGGGCCTGTCCCCCCTGAGCAAAGTGTCCCCTCCGCACGGGACGTGGGACTGGGCTCATTTGGAGGAGAATGACTTGTCCCTGGAGGCTTGTGACTGGACGGAGGCTGGACTCCGCTGAGCCCACCCCCCGGGGCAGGCCTTTTGCCCACAGCGGTGCTAGGTAGGAGCACGGGCAGCGTGGGTCCCTTCCAGCCCCGCTGTGCTCCCAGTGGCTGCCGTGTGCCCGGAGCGGTGGCCGACTCCTCGGGGACCGCAGGACCCTCTTCCCCGTGGGGATCAGCGACCATGCTGGGAGAGTAGGGATGGGAGCAGGCGGGGTTTGCTGCGGGATGGAGGTGGGGGGAGACTTGGGGCCCTGCGAGCCCGACGGGATTTGGGGGCAGAGGGCTTTCCAGGAAAAGCAAAGGCTCGGAGTCTTGCGAGGGGTTGAGAGTGGTGCCCCTGCAGCCTGACCCAGAGCCCGCCGTGACCTTGAGCAAGGGACAGCACGCCCCAAGCCTCAGTGTCTTTGTCGGCAACAGGGGCCGGCCGTGTGCTGTGCAGGCCGCCGAGGGGCGCCGGGGGTCACGGTGCTCGCTCCCTTGGGTGGGGAGTGGAGAGCTGGCAGGAGGCCCGGCCTGCAGTGGCCCCCGGAGCCAGAGGCCTGTGGGTGCTGGAGGGGCGGCTCTCGGGCAGGGCGGGGCCTGTGGCCTGATGAGGATCCCGGGCACCTGGCGCGCACGTCAAAGCCCGGCTGCACCAAGCTCTCCACGGCGGCTACAGACCAAGGTGGGTCTGCGGAGTCTGTGCCGTCACGGGAGGCTGTGAGGTCACGGGAGGCTGTGAGGTCACAGGACCGTGCGGTCACCAGAGGGCGTGCAGTCACGAGGGGCCGGGATGAGAGGCTGTGAGGTCATGGGAGGGCTCACAGAGCAGGTGCATTGGGGTCATTGGCTTTATTTTTTTTCTTTAAGATTTTATTTCTTTACTGAGAGAGAAAGCACAAGTGAGGTAGAGGCAGGGGAGGGGGAGGGGCAGGCTCCCCAAAGAACAGGGAGCCCGGCGCGGGGCTCGACCCCGGGACCCGGGGATCCTGATCGGGGCCGAAAGCAGACGCTTCACTACGGAGCCCCCAGGCGCCCCAGGGCCACTTGCTTTAGAATGTCTACACTCGCACAGGGTTTGAACACCGTCTGCCCCACAGGCTGTGGAGAAGCTGTGGCCGAGGCAGCCGGCGGTGGCGGTGGGGGTGGGGGTGGGCGAGGCTCCGGGCGAGATCCGCGCCCTTCTCAGGTCTGGATGTTAAGCGGCTGCAAGTGTTGGTTTTACTTAAGAAGTGACTCTGAGAAATTTTTGGAAAGAAAACTCAGGTGTGGATGGAGGCACAGGCCCCAGGCCCGAAGAAATCAGGCCTCGGGCACTCCGTCCGCCCTGCCCCCGCAGCTGGCGGCCGTGTCCCCGGGGAGGACTTCACACGAGGGCTGCAGACCTCTCACTTGACTCTGACCGGCCCCGCGTGGTGGGGCCAGCTGAAAAGAAAGCATTGAGCGCTTTGCCCCGAGTCTGCAGGGCAGTGTAGGTGCGACCTGGGAGCGTCCTGTGACTCACCCCCTGGAGCCAGGCTGCACATACAGCCTTTGTCCAGCCCCCCGGGCTCGCGGCCAGACACAGGAGAAGCCGCCCAGTAACCACGCTCCCCAGCCTGTCCTGCCCATGCCGTCCATGCCTGGGGCCATGGCTGGGCTGCAGGGCCAGCTGCCCCATGGGTGGACACCCAGCAGCAGGCCTGGCGGGGCACGGATGGGGGCGGGGGTGGAGACCGCTGAGGACTCTGCAGGAGATCTGGGATTGCAGAGAAGAGGGGAAGCACACATTTGGGGAACCAGGCGTCGTTCTAAGTTGGTCCGACGGTGAACGAGACTGTGCCCCTTAGGTTTCCGGACTCCTGTCTCCGAGGACGGGGTGGGACAGGCTTGGAAAGCTGGAGACAGCCGTTGTGTCTGCCTGTGTCCATCAGGCTCTGGGGACAGACAGATATGGTGTCGGCCCCTTTGTTTCAGTCTGTGACTTTACCCACCGCCGCCCGGTGGCTGTCACCTGCTTGTCTTTCTGGCTGGGAAGACGGACAGATCTGTCCATCCATCTATCTGCCGGGCAGCCCACTGGCTGGACACACAGGCCTGGTGTCTTTGCTGTGAAGGCCTCGGCGGCTTGTGGAAGGCTCAGCCGCTTTACCCCGAGTCAGCCCGTTTCAGTGTTGATCGTGTCTGAAAATGCCTCCAGGACAACCTCTAGACCAGTGTTTGGTGACAGAACATGTGAGCACCGAGGCCGGGCCGTCGACATGAAATCCACCCTGTGGCCACTGTGGCCTTCCAACTCCGCGGTGGCAGATGCCAAGGGCTCTCGCGCTTTGCAAGAGTGAGGACCGCCCTGAGCCGCCCCATGCGCCACACGCACGGCCACACCACACACGCCGCACTCCCACGAGGCAGCCACGCAGACGAGGTGGCTGGCTGTCCACTCAGAATTGGCTGTGGGCGGGTCTAGTATGGACGCAGCCAAGCCTGCTGGCCTCCGGAACCTTCTCGGTCCCCTGGGGGCCAGCAGGCGGCCATGCCCAGAGCTGTGTGCCCCAGAGTGGGAGGGTGGTCTGGGGCTGCCGGCCCCGGGGCTCAGACTGACACTGCTCATTCTGTGTGGCCCAGAGAAGTCGCTGCCTCTCTCTGGGCCTCTGTTTCCCTGTCTGAAATGGGGCTGACAGAGAACCAGTGGCACCGGAGAGCAGGGAGCCAGGCTCAGCCACGGCGAGCCCTGGGGTAATGGGGCCAAGGGCCAGACTGGGGCGGCAGATGGCGAGGTTGGTGGCACCACACTCCTTGCGCGGCCCAGGCTTGGTGACGTTGGTGGGACCTTGTAGCTTGTCCTTGCTGCTGGTGCTTGGTGAGCTGCTGGGGGCCCCACAAACAAGGGCACCACCCGGGTCCTGCTCCCAGGATCCCATGGACGTGCGATTTACGTGCTCCTGGGGCCACGCGTGGGGGTCCAAGGGGGTGACTTCACACTGTTTACATGCATGGGGGACACCCATCTCGGGGAGCAGCCTGATCCGTGGCTGGGGGAGCTGAGAGCTGCTAAGAAAAGCAGGGGGTCAGGCTGGCCGGGGTAGTGCCGCGTCTGCAGACCCTAGCCCGGATGCCCCCAAGCCCCCTGACCCGGACATCTTTGGGAAGTGTGTGCTGAGGCTCTGGCCACACAGCTCTCGGGGTGCCTGGGGGACTGAGTGTCCAGAGCTGGTCCCGCGGACTTTCACCCCAGGGCCGGACCTTGCCAGCACCTCCAGCCAACTGGGGGCTTCGAGGCCAGGAGCAGAGCAGGGTGCTCTCCCTCCAGGAAAACTCAGGGCGATGTGACACCCTCTCCAAAGCCAGCCCTGGTCTGGGCATCTAGGTTGTCTAAGTGGGGTGCACTGGTGTCTTTGACTGGGGTCCCTGGGTCAGAGCCTGGGTCAGAGGTTTGGGGCTCCTAGTTGGTGTGGAGGTGATGCCAGCAGGTGTGGAGAGGAGCAGGGTGGGAGGCGGGGAGGGAAGCCTGTCGTGAGAGGTCCTGCGGGGTCCCTCTGATGGTGGTGGGCGCACTTGGAGCCGGCCTCCAGAGGGATGCTCGGTTTTTGTCCACGACCCCCACCCATCTTGGCTGGGGTGTGTCCTGGAGGCGTGGACCGCCGGCGGTCTCAGCCTGCCCCAGCAAGTTCCACTCACGGCCTCGGACACTCTCCCGCCGAAGGTTCTGGGCCTGAGGTGGTGTCCAGGGTGGGCGGAGGGCACATCCACACTGTCCCTCCAGCCCCGGCTGCTTCCAGACCCTAGGAGAGCAGCCACTGGCTCCGCACTCCGGGGGCCGCGTTCATCCCCGAGCCCCGCTCGCCCCGGGGTGGTGGCCGGCCGGCCGGGCTGGGGTTTGTAAGTCACTCCAACAACAGAGTCCTGGCCGTGGGGCCGCCGGGCAGAAAGTGCCGCAGCCGCTGAGGGTAAGGGCTCCGCAGGCGGTGACTCGTGCGGGGCGAGATTTACTCTCTTGTTTGGGGCCTGAATAACCAAGTTTCCACAAATCTGCCAGGGCTTTGAGTCGGGCTCCCCTGTAAGAACGGCTGAATCTCATCCATCTTCCGAGGCCTCTTATTGGGGACGCTCAGCTCCCGTGAGCTGCGTGGGGTTGACAGGCAGCCGGTGCCCGAGGGGCTCACGGGACCTGGGGGAGGGAGGCTGTCACGGGACGCGCTCCCATGGAGGGGGGCACCGTGCGGCCCCCAGGCAGCTCGAACACTAGCCCTTCCTGGCATGCCTCTGTGTCCCGAGGGGCCCGGGTCCCATCACCGCTAACAGGAGAGAAGTGGGTCCCCAGGGGACAGTGTGGTGTGCTTGGGGGAGGGACTGGGGCAGAGGACGGCTTCTGCCATGCAAGTGGGCAGGGGGCTTGGGCTCCCCTCGGCACCTGTGTTTTGGGGAATAGGGGGTCTAGGACCAAGGAGGCTGCTGCTTGTGGGTGTCTCCCTACCTCCTACAATGCCCTCCCTGCCCCCAACACCCTCCTCTCTGCTTATCAAAATTGACTTGTTTTTCAAAGTCAGGCTCAAGGTCACCTTCTCTGGGATGCTCTCTGGGCTGAATGGCCGCCTCTTCGTCTCCAAAAGCCCGTTCTGCTGCTGCTGGTTTGGCTGGCAGCTCAGCCTGACTCTCGGGGGCTGGGAGTTTGCACATCGCCTTCCCCACACACAGCTGGGAGTCGGGCTCTGCTGGTGGAAAGGTGACCTCAGACCCGGCCTGTGCCGGTGGTCAGCTCCCTGCATCCTCGCTGTGGCTCCAGCTGGGTGGGGCTGGCGTCCCCAAGCCGCAGACGGAGCCGGAGGCCCAGAGAGGTCGGGGCGTGTGGGAGACAGAGCTGGGGTTTGAACCAGCCTCTGGGTCCAGCACAGGGGGGCCCACAATGTCAGGAGCCTGAGGTGGGGGCCATGGGTCTGCCGAGCTTGGAGAAAGCATCTGGGGGACTGAGGGGGCAGAGGGGCATGGTTTCTGCAGAGACAACTGCTGGGCATTGTGGGCCCTGTTCTCAGCGCCTCACGCCCCTCACTTTATCCCAGCACACACGGAGGGACGGGCTCCCCCTGACGTCCCCATGTCACAGATGGAGAGAGAGAGACCAAGGGAAGTGATACTGCGCGCAGGGGTGGGACTCACGTGGTTTGAGTCAGGCCCCCTCCATCAGCACCTGGGCTTAAAGGGATCTGCCTCCGGGGGGCCGGCTGCACGGGGCGGGGGTGCTGCACGGGTTTGATGGTTGACATCTACCATCCATGCTGGGAACGGGGACCCTAGTGCTGATGGGTGGGCTGTAGGGAGCTTTGATGCCCACCTGAGACCAGGGCATCAGAGCTGGTGGAGCCCCAAGTGCGCCAGCCTGGGGGCCTGTCTGAGGGAGGTTTTGCCACATATGACCCGGTGCCTGGGCTGGCTGGTTGGGTGTGGACACGGCCGGAACTCGGACCCTGGCCAGCACCTGCCCCTCCCTATGGTAGGGGGTTGGGGACCCTGTCCGGGACCCACCCATTACACCCCGTCTGCGCCCGCGGTCTTCCTACTGGCGCCTGCTCTCCTGCTTTTGCAACTTGAGGCCCTGGGGAGGCCAGCAGGCCCTCCGCCTGACCTTTGTCCCCCTCTTAGCCGCTCTGCTCAAGGAACCCTGACTCCTAGGCCAGAAGGGAGCTTTCCCTGAAGAGCTTTCTGCTCCCTGAGGGCAACCAAATGAGGTTTCCTTTTATGATACATCAGCAGTCAGGACGGCAGACTGAGCTGGGAGACTCCCTGGGAGCAGTGGTGGTGGGCAGGCTGGGGGTGATGAGGGACTCTCCCTCCGGGCACGCTATGGTCCCGACCCAGTACACTAGACCCTCGGGGGCTGTTCCGAGTCTGCCCAGAGTCCCCTCACCTGGCCTTCCTGGCAGCCTGAGGCACAAGGGAGGAGGGCGTCCTTCCCCGCACCCCCAGGGATGCTGCCCATCCCGGGACAAGCCTTTTCCTGAGGGCCTTGAGCTGGGAACTCCTGGCCCTCTCGGCAGAGAGACCCTCTCCTTGCAGAAGGGACCGGGATTGGCCTGGCAGGGGCCTGAGGGTGCACCGGGACCCTTCTCTGGGCAGACCTGGTGCCGACGGTTTACAAGGACCCAGATACACTGGTCGTGGGGATTCTGGGGTAAACCAGCAGGAATGACAAGTGAAGATAAGTCCTAAACCAAGAATGGGAGCACCCAGGCTGACGGGCCTGCGGCGCAGGGGACCCGAACCCCAACTCCCGCTAGGTCAGGGACTTTCACCCACGTGCACACACAGGGGAGTCAGTGGGCAATGAACCCCATGTGTGCAAGTGTCACACATGTGACACACACACAAGGCACGTGCGCATACTCACACGTGCATGCACGCACACACTCATGTACCTGCACACTCACGCAGGCACGCACACCCGCACACGCACTCCTACACATGTGTGCATGCACACTCACACACGCGCACACACCCCAGAGCAATCCTGTGACAGCCCTTTCCACGCCCCTGGGAAATACTTTTTGAGGAAACAAGGCGAGGCCGTCAGCAGCCCCAGCCACGGGGTGTCTCGCAGGGCGTTTTCATCCCTTGCTTGGGGGACAGTGGCATTTGGGGGTCAGCACAGTGGCTGGCTGGAGCCTGGGTTTGCAAACACCATGCCTGATGTCGTGGACCAGTGAGAGTGGCCCTCGCTCCCCCAAGCCAGCCTGCAAGCAGGGAGCCGGGGTGGGTAGGGAGGGGCGGCCTGGCGGCGGGGCCGGGCTGTCGGGCTGTCGGAGGCGGCCCGGACTGTGGTTCCATTAACAGGATGGCTGGAGCCAGAGATGAGTCAGAGCCTTGGAGGGATGGGACTCGGTCCAGGAGCGGGCTCCCCCTGCCTGTCCTGCCAGGGTCTGCCCGTGCCGAGTGAATAATTCAGCAGGCTGACCCAGACAGGAAGCAGGCAGGGCGGGTGGCCCACGAAGGGCAGGCAGGACGCTAACGGGAGGGGCGCACCTGCTCCGTGCACCCCAGCAAGCTGTGATTGCTCTAGAGCCGGGGAAACTGAGGCTGAGAGGGCCTCTGCAGAGCTCCCAGGCTAAGCCTCTTGGGATTTGGCTTCGTTCCTCTGAGGCCACAGCCAGGAGACTGGCCCCAAGCGGAGCCCCGCCCCTCGGGAGCTGCCGCACCCCCAGGCACGGGGGTCACCAGGCCAGCAGCTCTGCCTGTGGGCTCGCCACCCCTGCCTAGGAGGGGGCTCTGGGGCCGGGCTTGGGTGCCGCTGGGCCAGCCCGGGTTCCCTGCTCCAGCCCCTTTCCTGGGGGGCCCTGCCCTGCCCCGCAGGAGCCTTGTCAGAACCAGCAGCTGCCCGGAGCCTTCACAGGCCAGGCGTGGACCCCACAGCCGCAGCCCGGTCTGTGTTGTTCAGGGAGCATGGCGGAGAGGCCCCACAGAGCATGCCCACAGGCAGCCGGGAGTCAGCCCTGCTTGTGCCCGAGATGGGCTAGGGCCACAAACTCCCCCGGGCCGGGTTCTGATCCTGCTCCCTCCCTCCACTGTGTGTGCCAGCAGGTCTCTCTGTAGCATGGTATGCAGCAGGGCTCAGTGAACAAGCCCGAGGAGGTTGCTTCCTCCATGGGTCACCACCTAGAGGAGGGGTCAGGGGGCAGTCGTGTCAATGAGCAGTTGAGGGGTGGTCGGGAGTCTCGGGAGCAGACGGGATGGGCCGGACGGGTCAAGGAAGACCGCTCCAAGGAAGAACTATCTGAAATGGTGCCTGCACCATCTAAAGGCTACACAGCCTTGTGGGGGGAAAGCATTGCAGAGACACGAGCAGCAGGTGCAAAGGCCCTGGGGTGGGTGGGACGGGATGGATGGTCCATGCCCTGAGGGAGGCCCTCCTGGCCAGGGCCCAGGCTGATGAGGCCAGCGGTAACTCTCAGGGGCCTTGTGGGTCCCCTATGGAGCCGGGGCTTATTCTGAGTGCAGGGGGAGGGCGGGAGGCTGGACCTGAACCCTGTGCTCATAAGACCCCTTTGGTTTGCTCTGGGGAGGGACCTGGGTGTGTGGCGCCTGAGGGCAGTGAGGAGGCTGGGTTTCAAGATGATCCCTTGGGTCATGTGGTGGCACGAGAAGGGGAATTTCAGATTTATTTTGAAGGTGAAGCCACGAGCTGCTGAGTGGATGGTCGTGGGTGAGGAGTCTCCGTTGGGGGACACCCAGACTCTGAGGCATCAGTGGCAGAGCCTGGGGTGACCTGAGCCTGGGGGCAGCTGTGGACAGTGCTGCCTGGCCTCACAGAGCCTGGGCAGCCTGCTGGGCCTTCATGGGGCCGAGCAGGTGACCGAGTGCTCCGACAAGCTCAGGGAAAGCTCTGGAGCCTTGGTACGAACTTGGGGTCATCAATGGGTGATCTCTGAGGTGTTGGTGGGGAGGAGGGGCTGAGCCCTGTGGCCTCTGACACCTATGACCCGAGAGAAGAAGGGGGGCCGGGGTAGGGGTGGGAGGGAAGCCTTGAGGAGATAAATGTGAAGTCAGCAAGACATCACTGTTTGGCACAGAGGTCAGGGGACAATGGTACTCAGCTGCACTGGTTGAAGTTGGCAGCAAGCTTATGCCAGCGTCACTCATGGTGCCCCCCCCCCCCTTCATTCCTGCACCATCTCCGTGGCAGCCATTGTCTGCAAAGGGAACAGGCTCGGGTCACCAACTGTGGCATTTGACGGGACCTTTGCCCACGGCCGGTGCTCTCCCCCACAAGCCCCGGGGGTGACCCAGTTTGCTAACCTGGTGGTGGGTGGCGGATCCAGAGTCTCGTCTCCTCGTCCACGCGTGAGAAGCTTGGATTCCTGCGGCTTCCAAACTCCCCTTCCCACCAGGGGCCCAAACTCACGGAGCACCTTGTCGTGAGGAGGGGAGGAGTGCGTTGCTGGTCTGTGTGCAGCGGTGGGCGAGCTGCCGCCTGAAGCCTCCGGCATGCCCCGCACCCCTGCCTGCACCCCCGCACCCCGGCCCGCACCCCCGCACCCCTGCCTGCACCCCCGCACCCCTGCCTGCACCCCTGCCTGCACCCCCCCACCCCCGCACCCCTGCCTGCACCCCCGCACCCCTGCACCCCCGCACCCCTGCCTGCACCCCCGCACCCCTGCACCCCTGCCTGCACCCCCGCACCCCTGCCTGCACCCCCACACCCCCGTACCCCTGCCTGCACCCCCGCACCCCTGCCTGCACCCCCGCACCCCTGCACCCCTGCCTGCACCCCCGCACCCCTGCCTGCACCCCCGCACCCCCGCACCCCTGCCTGCATCCCCGCACCCCTGCCTGCACCCCTGCCTGCACCCCCGCATCCCCGCACCCCTGCCTGCACCCCCGCACCCCCGCAACCCTGCCTGCACCCCCGCACCCCTGCCTGCACCCCTGCCTGCACCCCCGCACCCCCGCACCCCTGCCTGCACCCCCCACCCCCGCACCCCTGCCTGCACCCCCGCACCCCTGCCTGCACCCCCACACCCCTGCCTGCACCCCCGCACCCCCGCACCCCTGCACCCCCGTCCTCCCAGCCAGTCTGCCTAGCACGGCTGTCTTCAGAGGCAGCGCCTTCAGCACGGCCCCGGCCCTGATGGACTCAAGGGAACCAGGGCAACGGGACCACAGGGCGCCCTCCCACCCGCAGAATGTGGGCTGTATGGAGGAGCCCGGCCCGAGACCCCCAGGACCCTGAGCCTGCCGAGGGCCTGGCTGGGCTTTGCAGCCTTGCTGGCCCGCAGAGGGAAGGGTTGGACGGGGCAGTGGTTCTCACTCCCAGCGGGTGCGTCCAGAGGCCTTGTTAAAGCCAGAGCTCAGTGGGTCCAGGCCACTGAGAACACGCATTTCTGTGACGCGGCCGGTCTGGGACCCTGGTTTGAGAACCAATGACTGGAAGGTTCCTACCTGGCCTGCATATTAAATCACCGGCTGAGCTTTAAAAACAGCCTGTCCCCTCGCCGACCCACTGCGTCAGTCTGGGGAAGGCGGGGGGAGGGGACCAGGGGTAGCGAG
This sequence comes from Martes martes, assembly GCF_963455335.1. Taxonomy (NCBI): domain Eukaryota; kingdom Metazoa; phylum Chordata; class Mammalia; order Carnivora; family Mustelidae; genus Martes; species Martes martes. Next base: position 1,272,084 of record NC_137896.1, on the reverse strand, counting down.
ACAATCTTCCCGAGTTCTGCTCTCTGGTGGGTCCAGCCTGGTGAGGACCTCAGAGGGGGAGCCGGTCAGCGCTTCGTAGGTCATCTGAGAGGAGGACCCAGCGAGGGGCCTCGGTGGGAGCAGATGCCGGGGCTGCCGTCCAGAGCCCCCCAGGAAGGCCTGGGGCTGGGGCTGTGGACAGGATCATCGGGGGATCCGTGGGACAAACTGTGAGACCCAGCGAGAAACAGGCGGCCGGACGGCACCGCACGCTCAGATGGACGCACAGAACCACCTCCAGCCTGCTGCTCGGCCAGAGAGTCACCCCACCTGTGTGCAGGGGGAGGCCCGAGAGGGCGCCGGCCAGAGCGGGGGCCCTCACCCCTTCCCTCAGAGTCACCTCTCTGCCTTCTGTTTGGGCTTATTAGTGTCCAGACCCTCCGAAGACAGCTCTGCCCGCACGAGGTTGACCGTGTCCCCTCCCCCCAGCCCGATACTAACCATCAGTTAAAAACCCAGCAGGAGGAGAGGAGAGGAGAGGCTGGGGACATCCGTGTCCGAGGCAGCACCTGGGGCCTCCCTGGGTGGGAGGCTCAGGTCCTGAGTCAACGTGTCTGGCCATCCCTCCAGGCCTCGCTCATCCTGGGACAATGACTCAACCCATCCATCACCCTGACATCCAGCAGACAGTGAGGGCTTGAAACCAGCCGGTGCCCTGGGCCTTGGACACAAAGGTGTCTGCTGGTGCCTGCGAAACAAAGGTTTGGCAAAGGACCAAAGCGCGGGTGACGGGCACAGTATGGTCCGCACTGAACCGGCCTTTCCTACACCAGCTCTCAGCAGTGCCGGGAGCCGGTCCCAGCCTCTGAGAGAGCCCCGTGCGGGGCCAGGCCTTCCCAGGCTGGGCTGGGGCTGGCGCGAGGGAGGTGGGGCTCCGTCTCTCCTCTTCGCCCCGTGGAGGCCCTGAGACAGATGGCAAAGGTGTGGGGCAGCTGGTGGACTACAGAGAGACAGGCACGTGGACGGGGACGCCCGGCTCTGCACACCTTGCTGACACCTGCCCACGGCCATCTCGGCGCCAGCTCACCCACAGAGAGGCTCTGTGGGGACGGCATGGGCCGGGGCCTTGCCAATGCCAGCGGTGGGGCCGAGGGGGGCCTACCTGGGCATCTACCCTGGACCATCCTCACGGTGGCCATAGGGCAGGCGTCTTGCTCAGGAGAGGACACAGAGGTCCCCACAGGCCGGGGGGCCCCAGGCAGAGGGAGGCATAAGGACAACACACGGTGGGCCCGGGGCCCGGCCCGTGCCGGCTCCCAGCACTCAGCTCCGGCAGAGATGAGCTCCCTGAGGTCATCTCGGGAAGGCAATGACCTTAAGCCTTCAAGAGCCAGGAGAGGAGACAGGGCCGGTGGCCACCTGGGCCAGCTATATCGTCGAGCTCCGAGCATCCCTCCCCACCAGCCCCCTGTGGGACATGCAGGAGGAAGGGCTGACTCTGGGTGGGGGGTTTGAAGCACATGACAGCATGCGCAGGCAGCCACTGGGGGCTCTGGCTGTGTCCGCCTCGCTCTGACCGGCTGTGGGCACTGGAGAGACAGTGCAGGGCGTCCCTGGGCAGGTGGAAGGGAAGACCGGGCCACGTGAGCCTCAGGCCAGCTCAGGCGGCCCTAACCATACCGTAGACCGGCTGCTTCGACAACAGAAACCCCTCCTGCTGGGCTTCCGGAGGCTGGACTTCTGAGATCAGGGTGCCAGGGCCGTCTGGTTCTGGGCGAGGGCCTCCTCCCGCTTTGCAGACCGCATCCCATCACTCTCCTCCGATGGCCCCTCCATGATGTGCCCATGGACAGGTTTACCCATCCTATAGGGCCCGGAATCCCCCCAGGACAGCCCCACCCTCATGGCTCCATCCACCCCTAATCACTTCCGCCTCCGCACACCATCACGCTGGAGTTAGGGTTTCAGCGTCTGGATTCTGAGAGACTTTGGGGTGGGGGACATAAACATTCAGTCCATCACAGATACAAAATCCTTCAACAAATACCGGGAAGAATAAAAATAAACGCTCTCCTGACCCAGCGGAATTATCCCGACGACACGCGGCTCGTGTGGTATCGAGTCCTGCGGTCACCACATGGACAATCCAGAGAGCAGGAGCCGTGAGATCATCTCAGCAGATGTTGTAAGAGAAGTGGAAAATACTTGACGTCTACTCATGATGAAAACCCTCAGCACACTTGGAATAGAAGGGGACCTCCGCTGGATGCCGGGCGTCTGCAAAATAATAGTAAACAGGAAACCCACACCCAACCTCATTTGGTGGTGAAAGGCCTGGACAGCGTAACAAGACAATGAACAAGCTGGTGTACGACCTGCCGGCGGGAGAGACCCACAGAGCCGTCTCTACCCACGATGACGTGAGTCTGCAGAGACAGCTCCAGAGAACTGACAAAAAGCTGCAGGAAGCAATAAGTGAGTTTTGCAAGTTCCTCAGATACAGAGTCACTCCACGAAAATCAGTTCTATATTTGTGTCTAGCGGCGACCCCCTGCAAACTGAGATTAAAAACAGTTCCGTCTCTGACGGCACCTAATACATACAAAATACTTAGATAGAAATCTAGGGAAATGAGCGTACGTTTGGTCCGCTGAAGCCTGCAAAACCCTGACTGTAGAACTCAGCTACGACGCACACAAACGGAGAGGCGAACCATGTTCGTGGATTGCTTGCGTGTTCCTTCCCCCAAACTTCCCCCAGACTCACCAAAAGAAGAGCAAAGTGGCAGATTCACAAAACGTGCAGCCTGATAGACGCATAGAACAAAATAGAGACGCCAGAATTGGGCCCACACATAGAGTCGACTCACTTCAGTGAAGGTTCAAAGATAATACGATGGGGGAAAGGTGGTCCTTTTAACAAACGGCGCTGGAGGGCGCCTGAGTGGCTCAGTGGGTTAAAGCCTCTGCCTTCGGCTCAGGTCATGATCTCAGGGTCCTGGGATCGAGTCCCGCATCGGGCTCTCTGCTCAGCGGGGAGCCTGCTTCCTCCTCTCTCTCTGCCTACTTGTGATCTTTCTCTGTCAAATAAATGAATAAAATCTTAAAAAAAAAACAAAAACGGCACTGGAACCATTGGTTATTATGGGCCCAAAAAGACAGAAAGAAGGAAGAAAAGAGTCTAGGCCGTGCGCCACAGCGGGTTCAAAAGTTGATTCAAAATGGCTCAGAGACCAAAATCAAAAATCGGCCACCACAAAACTTCTAGATGATAGAAAAGGAAATTCTCGTGGCCTTGCATTAGTCAAAGATCTTAGATCTGACACATAAAAGCATTGACCCATGAAAAAAAAACAGTTTGTAAATTGAATTTAACAGACGCTAGGAACGTCCACTCTTCTGCGGCAGGTCAGAGAACGGATGAAGACAGGGAGGAAACACTTGCACGTCCTCTTACCTGACAAAGAAGTTGAATTTGGAACGTATAAAGTTCTCGAAACTCAGTAAAAGGCAGCCTACTTTTTTTTTTTTTAAGATTTTATTTATTTGAGAGTGAGCGTGAGTGGGGGAGAATGGTTGAATGTCGTGTCCCTTTGGATGACTTTATCTGCCCGTGTCGGTATGTAACGTGTGTCTCTTGTCCGGTGCATACTGGGATTGGCTTCCTTATATCCACGGCATCAATCTCTGCCTTTTGGGGTTTTTTTCAAGTAGGCTCCACGCCCAGTGCAGAGCCCGATGTGGGGCTTGAGCTCACGACCCTGAGATCAAGGCCTGAGTGGAGACTGAGTCAGACGCATAACCGACTGAGCCAGCCGGGGGTACAGAACTATGTTTCTCAGTGTGGTTTTCTTTAAGTTTATCCTCTTTGGGATTCTCTGAGCTTCCTGAATGTTTTCATTTATTTCTCTCACCAAATTTAGGGTGTTTCCGTCATTTTTCCTTCAAATACTTGCCCACCGTTCTCCCCTCTTCCCGGAACTCCGAGTGTGCACCGGACTCTGCCGTCGTCCCCAGTCCCTGAGCCTCCCTCCGCTTGCCCTCCCATCCCTCTTCTGTAGACAGCGCGTTTCCCCTTCCCCTTCAAGTTCACTGACTCTCTCCTTCATCTCTGTTCTGCTCTGAGTCCAACAGTGAATTTTTTAAATCTCAGATACTGTATTTGGGGATTCGGAAATACTCATTCGTTCATTTCTTATATTTCCTACTTCTCTGCTGAGAATTCTTACTTTCATTTCAAATCCTGTTCTGTCATTTCTGTAAGAGAGACGGGGCACGGTCTCACGAACATAGTTAGGATGCCCTCTGGAAGCCGCTGGTCATTCTGGGGCTGCTTGGCCCTCGTCCCTCCTCCAGAGGGTGGGTCCTTTCCCCTGGTTTCTGTTGAGCGATTCTGTTTTACATCCTGGGACGCGGTGCGGTACACACTCCGGTCCTGCCCCCATCCTCGAAGATGCTGTGCCGCGCACGGGCCCATCTCGCCTGCCTTCCGCGGACCGGGCTTCACGTGTGCCCTGCAGGGCCGTTCTGAGGTGCGCGCAGGGCCGTGCTCACAGCGGGGAGACCCTCTTGCCCGGCTCTCTCCCTTCCCGGTGTCTCCGCGTCTAGTCTCCTGTGCGGACGGGCCGGTTTGAGGCCGGGACTCGCTGCCTGGGCAAAACCGCAGGAAAGACCCTGAAACGCCTTCCAGGTTGTGTCGGTGTGTCCTCAGCAGCTCTCGCTGTTTGCATCTTGTCCAGATTTTAGGCATGATTAGTGGAGGGATGGGCCCGGAGCCCAGGCAGGTGGTGAGGACTCTGCGGGGGGCTCTTTTCTGGGGTGCTGGTCGGAGCTGTCCTGCATCTGGCAGGGGCGGTTGTGGCCGGGTCAGGCGGAGGGGAATGTCATCGTTGTGGGGACACAGCGTCTTCCTTTTCTGCGTCCAAGTCGGACTGAGCTCCTCAGACACGGGCAGCAGCTGCAGCCGCCGCCAGTCGACCGGCAGCCATGGGGACAGGAGGGGCAGAGCCGGGGCCTCAGAACCATGTTCCCCACCACGCGGGGGCCCTGCCTGGCATTCTCGGAGCCGCTCCTGCCACTTGGTGCAGCAGAGCCCGCGTGGGACCCAGGTATCCTTGGCGCCGCGCTCCAGCTCCGGGGACAGATCGCTGATGGCAGAGCTGGTGAGCACTGAGCCTGGGGGAGAGGGTCAGTCGGGCTGAGCAGCCATGACTCCGTGGATGGGAGGAGATGGGAGCAGAGGCTTCTCATACGCGCCCGGCCCTTCAGCATGGGGCAGGAACAGAGACACAAGACCCAAGCCTCATGACAGCTCCTTTAGCTAAAAGGTGTCCCGAACATGCCAGTACCAGGCGAGGCTTGGGCTGAGATGCACGACGGCCGTCCCCTGGCCAGCCAGGCTGGGAGGGCAGGGTAGCACACGTTCCGGGGCCCTGCTGCCCCCCGCCCCCTGCTTAGTGGCACAGTGGGCTGGGAAGGAGGGTACGTGCTGGCTTGTGGACCATCTGGCCACACTGAGGTGGTCATGAACCCGGGCTCCTCCCTGCCTGCTCCCTGGGATGCCCACTAACCTGGGGGGAGCCTCCCAGGACCCGCCCGCAGGAGCCGAGAGGTGGGGGACTGCGGGGGTCTGAGGGCCCCAGACCCAACCCTCGCCACCTGGGGCTGCAGTCCGGCCCACACGCTTGGGTCCTTCCAGATCTGGTGTCCCTTGTTTGGGAAGAACGGTGAGGTCAGAAGGGACCTGGGCATATCCCCCAAAGAGCCTAGAGTAAGAGCAGATCAGTAGCAGCGAGAGTTCCCCTTAGGGATAGGGCGGGCCCTTCTCTGCCGCTGCAACCCCGTCACTCCCCATCTGCAGGGGCCACCATCTGTCCTCCGGTTCTCCCAGTCGCTCCTGCCTCTGAACTCAACACCCGAGCACCAGCTCCTACTGACCTATCCACTAGCGACACTAGCGATCGCAGGGGCAGCCCTCATCCCCCGCCCCAGCCTGCTCCCTCCCGGCTCACTGAGCAGCCCTCCAGCCAGACCGGGGCTCCAGGGCTCCCTCTTGGGGCTCCCCCTCCTGTCTCTGAGATACCTGCCCACCTGGATCTCCACAGGCAAAGGCACCCCAGGCAGCCCTGCCCCGCCCCCACTCAGGGCAGCACGGTGCCTCTCCCACGGACCCCCGGCACACCCCCCGTCACAGACGGCCCAGGCCTCTGCAGGCGTCTGAGCCCCCCTCCCCGCGTAGGCCCTGGGCTTCCCTCCACAGCACCCGAGCCCTCCACCGGAGCCCTCACGGCCCCTCCGCGGGGACTCTGGGCCAGATCTGCAGCGTGGTGTGGGTCTGCTCACGGGTCGCCGTGTCCTTACATTCGCAGTGACTGGTGACCAGGTCGTTACCCTGGGGACCCCCCGCTCCCCCCCGCAGGGCCCCGGGCATGTCTGTGCACATGTCTGTGTGCACGTCTGAGGTGGGCCCTGTTCTGATCCTGTGTGACAAACCATTCCCTTCAGGGTCTGGGGGACCCACGGCCCACGTGTGCGGACTTGAAGCTTTTGACAGTGGAGCGCCAGGTGTGCCCTAAAGGTGAGCTTCCGAGCGAGCCCTCGGTGTGAGCGGCAGTTTCTGACTTAAGAGCAGCCTGTAAGCCCGGCTCTTCTTGGGACCCAGAGGAAGCTCTCGTCCCGGCGCTAACTGTTTCTGGGGAGAAGACAGTGCCTGGAGACCTGCCAGCAGGTTAAGGATTTGGGATTTCAGGAGGTCCCCAGTTGATTGGGGGTTCATATTGTGGTGGGGGGTGTGAGCTCCCGGGCTCAGGGGGAGGCGGGGCCTGCAGGTGCCGGCACATGATCCAGCCACAGTGGGGAGACCGGACACTCAGGCTACAGGCCCTCACCCCTGCACTCACTGTTCCTTTACAAATACAAAGTAAGCCCCTACTATGTGCCGTAATGTCCCCAGCAGCCCTCCTCCCCGACCAGCCGCTCCCCCTGCTCTCAGCAGGGGGGAGTGTCCATGTCCGTAGGCACTGACGTGATGGGAACCAGAATAGTTTTGGGTTCAGGGGAGCCTTCCCTGAGGCCAGACCCACATGTGCAAAGGCCCTGTGGCAGGAGATTCCCTGAGAAGCTAATGTTCGCTTCAACCCAAGGGTGTCCGCTGAGCAGCTGCAGGAGATTCTTGTCTAGCAGGAGCCGCAGTAAACCCTCAGGGCTTCCACGGGGGGGCCACGGTGATCCGCCCCCGAGTGTCCTGCCCCCGGACCTCAGACGTTGTTCCAGTCACTGCTGAATCACTAGCACTGAGACTCGGGCTGTAAGATGGCCCCGTGTGTTGCTCTTGGAGTTTGTGGGCCAGGCCTTGGACAAGCCACACGGGGACCGCCTTCCTGGGTGGGGTGGGCTTCGAGCCTGAAGTTCGGCCACGGTCCCACCAGCTGGGGGGCTCTCGACTCCATTTCCCAGGTCTGTGTGCAGCAGGGGGTGGCTCTCCGACAGCGCAGGCCCCAGGGACACAGGCTCCCCCCACCTCGAGGTTTGCCCAGGAGGAGGCTGGGAGCGGGGACCCCCTGCTCAGAACCCAGCGGCGGGAAGCGTGCACACAGCCGGCCGGGCCAACACAGCCTGACCGGGCGGCCGTTCCAGCCCCTCGGCTCCTGCTGCCCCCAGGATGGCTCTCCGGGGTAAGAGCCCCTCTCTGCCAGCCCAGGGGTGAGGGCGGGTGAGGGAGGTGCCTGGGGGCAGGGTCTCAGCCTAGGCTGGGCTCTGAGGGCGGGGCCCTCACACCTGCTCCAGGGACGCCAGCCCCTCCCCACCGGGCTGTAGAGAGCAGGGGAGCGGCTGGTCGGGGAGGAGGAAAGCCTGCCGGTCTGTGTCCCTGGGGTACCGGCTGGAAGGGTTTAGGACAGGCAGGGTGTGGGACCTCCGGGGCGCTCCTGCACCACCTGGCCACGCCCCCTGTGCCCCTCCGGCCGGCAGGAGCCCCTCCCCCTTGCTCCCCACTCCTCCCCCTCAGCGGGCCTCTGCTCAGAGCGCACACACCTGACCTTGTCTCAGAGCCAAACCCCCCGCACGGCAGCGCCTTGTGCCGGGCACAGACCCAGGGCAGCCAGCTGCAGGCTCCGCGGCACAGCCCTGTCTGCAGAAGGTAAGCGTTTGGGGATGGGTCCGGGGTGCTGAGCCGGGGGGCAAGTGGCAGGGGAGTGGTGAGGCGGGACGGGCTCTGAGAGGGAAGACAGGGCTGCCAGGACCCTCCGCTCCAGACATCCGACTGCCCCCCTCAGGCCCCACCTGGGACCCCTTTGGGGTACCACCCCCCCCCAGGTTCCTCTGCATTTCAGCCTCTCTGGGGGCAGCCGGGGGTTCGCTGCTGCAGGGGGCTCGGGCCGTCGGGGCAGGGCAGGAAGGCTGTTCCCCGGGCCAGTCCAGGTCCCCGTCCTCATGGGGTGTGGGGCAGCTCTGGCCCTCACGGCCAGCGGGCCTGCGGGTCTGAGTGTGAGTGAGCGGAGTGAGCGCCGCCGAGCCACAGCGGCCCTCGCGGGTTTAGCACTAGCGCTCCTGTGAGGCCGCGCTATGGCTTGGTCAGTCACGGGGCCCGGCGTCCCAGGGAAATTGCAACGCTGCCGCTTTGGGGAATTGCAGGCAAGCGCCCGCCGCCCGCCGCCAGCCTCCCGAAGGCTCCTGCCCACCCGCCGCAAGCAGCTCTGCGCCCTGGTTTCCTCAGGGAGGCTCCCAGCGCTCCCAGGTGACGCCCGTTCTTCGACCGGACAACGGGCCCGTTTGCTTTCACACCAGCGGAGGACGTGACCTGACGGCCGCGGGGAGGGGAACACACAGCTCGGTCGGAGAGAGCCGGAGCGCGAGACTGAGCTGGGGACAGCCAGCAAGAGACGGACGGCCAGCCCTCCCGGCGAGGCCTGGCTCTCCCTGCTCCCCGGGGACCCTCACGTGGACCCTGGGCCGGGAAGTGCTGGGCTGGAGCTGCGAGCCCGTCTGTAGCCGCCCTATTCCCCAGCAGTTTAAGCAGTTTAACGCGGTGGCCGGTGGCCGTGGGCTGGCTGCTTCCGCACCGCAGGGACGCAGGGACGCGGGGCCGGGGAGGGGCGCCCCACGCCTGCTGCTTCCTCTCTGTGCTCCCCAGGCCTGCCCACAGAAGGGCACCAGGCCGAAGTGGGGCACCAGCTCTGGCTCCCGAAGAATTTGGAGCCCCCGGGAGGGCTGGGGTCCAAGGGCGGATACCTGGATTGGCGACAGCTGCGGGTGTCAAGAATCCCCAGCATCCCTTGCGTGTCCCCTACCACAGGTGACCAACACCCCAGCAACGCCGAGCTGCGGGCTTCGGCCCCGGGACTCTCCTGTCCCCGTCACTACCGGAGCAGACCCTCCGAGCGGCGTGCCAGCCCGAGTCCCAGCCCGCCCCCCGCTGAAGACGGTGAGGGCCGCTGTGTGTCCATCACAGGCCATGGTCATTTAGGTCATCTTAAAAATGAAGTTCCGTCATAAATCCCATTTGAGGGAACGAGCAAACTGTCGCCTCCCCAGACAAGCTCCTGATGGACGACATGGGCCTCGTCTACACTGTGCCCCAAAACGACATTTCTCATACTGCAGACGCCTCTTCGTGGCTCTGTGTCCCTCGGCCCCACATGCGGGGGCTGCTCCCAACCCGGGCAACGGCGGCCTCATCGCTCCATGGTCACTCACCCGGAATATCATCGTGGGGGCATCGACACCGCATCTCACACTGTGTAATGATCGGAGCCGGGGCTGAGGGCATGCTGCCGAACCCTAATACCCCTCCACAGGGCTCCAGGGCCCGTGTCTGCTCAGGGTCTCTTCTCTGTCTCAGAAGACATTCATGGGGGACCCAGTCCCCTCTTCCTGCGGTGGTGGGCTGTTTTTGCCTTGGGCATCTATTGCTGCTCTGTTCTAGCCCACGCATTCCCAGCTGGGCCGGCTGGGCCATCCACGCTGGGGCAGGCAGCCCTGGGGAGATCAGTGTGAGTCGGTTCCGGGAGGTGGGATTTTGGGGCTGCGTCCGTGTCGGTGAGGCGGACTCATGAGGTCAGAGCCAGTGCAGGTGAGGCACAGAGAAATCTCATCTTAGCAATACCTTTTAAACCCTTGATCAAGCCATACCTGAAACAAGCCTGCTCTGAACTTCCAGGTTGTGTCTTCTGCCACCTGCCACTAAAGGAGGCTGGCCCGTGTTCAGGCGGAAGCAGTGGGCTGGGGTGGTGTGGCACTGGTCTCGTGTGACTGCATCGGGCAGCAGAGAAGACATGAGGAGCCCATCATGAGAAAAGCCTCAGACAAACCCAAATTGAGGGGCATTCTACAAAACACTGGACCAGTCATCCTCCAACTGTCGGGTCACCAAAAAAAGGACAGTCTGAGAGAGAGAGAGTGTCCCAGCTGAGAGGAGCCCAAGGGGACATGCTGACCCAGTGTCCTGTGGGTCCTGGGGTGGAAAGAGGACATGAGGACAGTAGTGAAGCTGGTTCCCATCCCGGGTTCCTTTGTTGTGACAGGAGTTCCGCCACGGTGTGAGATGGGAGCCGCCGGGTGGTATGGGGCATGTGGGGACCCCCCACAGTCTCTTTTGCAATGTTTCTGTAGATCCAAAACTCTTCTGAAATTTCAACGTGTATTCAGAAAAGGAAGGAGAAAAATAAATCAGTATCTGAACGTTCCCTGCAGAAGAGACGGTTTTGCAGAGACAAGGGTGGTCCGTGTGGTGCTCCTGCCGCAGCTCTGCAAGGGAGGGGCTTGAGGGCTGTGTGGCCACACGTTGGTCTGACGCCTTGTTGTGGGTGCGAGTGGCCCAGACAATCACAGAACCCCACAGCAGGAGGCATACAGGTGCCCGGGCCCGTGGGATGGGTGGGCGCACACCGGGTTTTAGGCAGACGTACTAGACAGGGGTTGAGAGCCGTTGCCCACAATAGAGATGAGTTTAAATTCATGGCTGTTGTGCAGAGAAGAGTGGGGGAGGAGGTGGGGTGGGGTGGGGGGTAGGTAGGGGAGAAGATAGGGGAGGAGGCAGGGAGAGGGAGGAGGCGGGGGCAGGGAGGAGAAGGCAGGGGAGGTCCCAGCATCTCCTGAGGGTTGGGCTGGAGCCCCGGGCGGGGCGGGGGGCGGGGGAGAAGCCAGGTGGGAAGGGCGCCCCTCCTTGCCTGCAGCAGCCTCTCCAGGCAAACAGGAACTCGGCCCACATGCCCTTCCCAGCTCGCTGCTCCCCTGAGCTGCTGTGGGGCCGGACCGTGCGGGCAGTGCTGGGTGCTGCTGGCCTGTGTGGACCAGAGCCTCTGCCCCCGCCCCTCGTGGCTCAGGATGCCGGGGAAGATCACAGGGTTGGCAGAAACTCAGGGTGAGGGGCTGTGAGGACCGTGGCCTCTCCCGCCCCACTGGAAGGAAGCCAGCAGCCCCCTGGCTGTAGCCATGGACGCGGCTTTTGCACCAGGGCCGGCCGGCGGGCTTGCTGATGGCCGAGGGGCCTGCGCCGCTCTTCCAGCAACACCACGGCTGGGCATGGAAGGGGTGGGGGTGGGGGGCGGACGAGAGGCAGGAGGGGTGAGCTCTGCGCGGGGGGCAGTGTGGCCCTGCCCGAGGGATGTGGACCGGGCCGCCGTGGGGGTCAGCTTCCAAGAGCGAAGGACGCTATCAGTGCGCTTTGCCCTGGAGGGGAAGTGGGGAGGGAGGGGAGACGTCAGCCGACACCTGAATCCGTGAGACCTCCCGGCTGTCACGCACCGTGTCAGTCAGTCACTGCTGCGTGACAAGCAGCCCCAGGGGCAAGAGGCAAGGAGCCTTTCCTTCTCACTCCCGAGTCTGAGGTTGGCGGGGCAGGGCCGACCCCGCTGGGTCCGGGCTGTGGGCTGGGCTCTACCCCCGTGTGGCTTCCTCTTCCGGGACCGGCAGGTGCTCCCGGCCAGGCCATGTAGGAGCGGCGGCACACGCACGAGAACACAAACCTGTCACCTACACACAATTCAGGCCTTCGCTTGGGTCACATCCACCAACATCTCATTGGCTAATGGACGAGGACGGAAATGCCTCCCACCCGCAGCCCCACTCACAGGTGCGGGGAGTGATGCTGCTGTACTTTCCTCGTGGGCGAAAAGGAGGACCTGCTCTATGGCAGAAATGTCCACTAGGAGGGGCCGCTAAGAGGCTCCCCACCCCTCGGTAGGTGCAAACTGGGGCACAGTGAGCTGCTGGTAGTGAGTCCCAGCCGCCGGGGGGCTGTTCCCGTGGAAAATGGGGGTGTCGTGAGAGTCCAGCCAAGAGACCTCAGCGTCAGCCCAAGGATCATAAAGCGCCAAGATTTCCCATCGGCCAAGATTTTAGGATCGGAGCACACCGGGAGCAGGACAAACACTGGTCACAGCGGCCCCACGCGTCCCCTGCCTGCCGGGCCCTCTGCCGCCGCCCGCAGCCCAGGCATCGGCTCCAACGCTAAACATAAAATGCTGCTTTCTGGAAAACTGCTGATGCTCGGGACTCCGGCAAAGAGCGCTTGAGCAAGACTGGCCTCCCGGATCCACAGGACACATGACAGCTCAGACGTTAATCAATTCCTAACCCTTGAAACAAAAATAGTCTTGATGTATGAATCCCACAAGTCAGGTCTTCTCCACGCCACCCAGCTCTGTGAGCAGAGGTGCCCTTGCCTGGTGCGAGGCAGTGCGGGCCCACGACCCTCCCGGGCACCCGCCCCTCCCCGGCCCGCTGGGCGGCCCCAGCCACAGCCACGCAGCCCCCCCCACACCCCACGTGGGGAGGAGGACGCTGCCCCGGGCTCTTCTTACCTTGTGTGCACACGTGGGGGTTGGCAGTGGCCCTGAGATGGACCCCAGCCCCAGGGGTCACTGCCCAGTAGGCGAGAGATCACCAGTTGGGGGAAATCATGCTCTCCAACCCCACGGACTGAGGCCAAGCAAATTTGCTCTGGGTGGTTGACGAAGATCTGTAGAAAAATTAGCCTCTACCCATTTTCAATAATGTAATTACATTCCATCTGCCGACTCCGGTCACTACGCTGATTACCGACATAAGCAATTTGAACCAACGCTTAGAAACTTCACATCACTGTGTACCCAGACCCACCAGTCGGAGGACATAGCGGGAACGTGGATGAACCGCGTTATTGCCCCGGGATGGTGAGTCCTTCCCAAGCGCCACAGAAGATGGGCATATCGACCACGTAAGAATTTAAAATAGCTGATGGTTAAAGATACCATGGACCAAAATGAAAAGCAAATGGCAAGCCAGGAGAAAGTGTTTCAGTCTGTGCTACAAAGCACATATCTCGTAAAGCAATACGTTCTAAAGGACAAGCACGGCCACAGAAAACGGGTAAAAGCCCTGCACGGGCGTCGCGCAAGTCACACCGCAGCCAGGGAGCTGGCGACCAGCGCGTCCCTTCACTGGAAACAGCGACTCCATGAAGGCATCCACGGCTCTTGGCTAATCTTCTGTCAAACTGGCAGTAATGTTTGAAATCATAAAACCAGTTCTGGCCAAAGAACAGGGAAAGAGCCCCCATGCCCGCTGGAAGGAGTGTGGTTGGCATGGCGTTTCCGGAGGGTGGGAAGACGGGCAGTGGGGTGCAAGGAGCCAAGAGCCCAACCAAATTCATGGAAATACGTCCCAACCACATACGTCCTTGCGTGAAGATTTGCATGCGGTCGCCACGACACTGCTAGAAACGGTCTACACACACGGTCAGATCACGGGAGAACCGTGTGCGCCCTGAGAACGCTGCAGAAGAACGTTTATGGACAAGGACAGCGAGCACAAGCGCGGCTGGGAGTTAGGCAAACAGCGGACAGATGTGAACGCCGTTGCAGGAGAGAGGAGTGGAGAGCGAACACACAGAGGCCAAGGGCATGTGGGCACGGGTCACCCCTGCACATGCTCCCCGGTGACCAAGGGGCCTTCACAAACTTACTGCAAATCAGAAGAGAGGATAAGACAAGCCGGTCCGTCTCCTCATCTCCCGCGGGCCGCTCCTCTTTCTTTCCCGTTGGTCTCGTCTACAAACACCTTGAGTTGAGTTCTTTGCGATCATCATCTGAGGAGGCGTGCGCTCAACAAACTCGGGACCACAAACATGGATGGGCACCAGCCTCCTGGCAAGCCGCTGTCGCTGTAACAGAGGAGGAGAGAGCCGGGGAGCTGGGGCGGGACGACAGGCACAAAATTTCCCTTGCCATTGACGCTGATTTTTAAAACAGAAACACTGGCAAGCGAGAGGCAGAAGACAGGGATAGAGACTTACACCGTGGGACCAGCGCCCCCGCCCCCGGGGTTGGGCCCAGGCTCCGCACCCACAGCCGTGCACCCAGGGCGAGCGTCTCACTTCCTTGTTTTATCCTGACCCATAACGTCAGAGAAATAATCCCATCTGCCTCACGGATGCACCGCCAAGCGTGAGGGTCCCCGGTGGAAACATTCGGTGACTGCTTAGACGGCGGTTAACCTTGGTATCACGGCCGAGTTTGCTCTCCTTCCCGGGGAATCTTGTTTGGTGCGGGTTACAGAAGCCCCACTAGGGCGTGTGTGTGTCCCGGAGCCCGCACGTGGTACCCATGGGAAGTGCACAGGGGCTCACGGGGCACCTGCTCCACTGGGCGTGGTGGCACCGTTTCTAACAGCCCTAACAGGCTGCAGCCCAAACGCCCGTGAGCGGCTGCACGGGGAGACGGCTGTGTGTCTGTCCGAGGGCATACGGCACGGCGAGGCCAATAAACAGGCTTCAGCTGGGTGCAAGGACCACGCGCATCTTCAGAACAGAGCGTGACCTGCAAGAAGCCAGCCACGCCGGCGAGCGCCGGACAAGCCCTCCCGGAGGACAGCACGAGACAGGTGACGCCGGGAAATGGGTGGCCGTCCCTCATAGAGTCAGAGTCAGGTGCAGAGTCCCTGCCTGACCCGGCCGCTGGACTGACAGGCATAACTCCCAGAAGACCGGACGGGGGTCTGGAGAGGTGGTCTGCGCACCCCGGCTGTGTGCGCAGCAGCTGTTCCCGGAGCGAAGAGGCAGACACGGTCCAGGGGGACATCGGTGCAGGAAGGGATCCACGTGGTCTGTCCGCACGACGGAATATAATTCAGCTTCAAAAGACTGACACGCAACGACGTGGCAGGAGCTTGAAGACAGTCTTGCGGGTGGAGTTAGTCAAGCACAGACACGTGTGTGAGCCCCGCGCTCCCAAGGTTACAGAGCAAGGTCACGCTCGGCTGCTGAGCTCAGCGGGGTGCAGCCCCCGGCCCGCCGGACGCCTCCCGGCGTCTGCTCGGGGCCTGCGCTCTGGGCCCCTCCCTTTGCTGACCCGCTCCCCACGGGACGCCTGCAGACACCAACAAAGACACCCCAGGGTCCAGGCGCTGCTGGAGCCAGAGGTGCCCACGGCCACCAGTGTGCCCCTGAGCCAGGAGCACAGAGAAGCTGGGCCCTGTCCCCATGGACACGAGCCCCTTCCTCAGAGGGCTGCTCCCTTCTCAGCCTCACCTCCCTAGAACCCTTGGAGGGCAGGGAGGAGACGGTGGTGACAGGGAGACAGGGGAGGTCCAGCCCTGGGCGCTGTCCAGCCTGCCCCGTGTCCTTAGCTGCTTTGGGCGGCCCCACCACGGCGGGCCGGCTGCTTTCCCACCCTCCTGAGTGTCGTCTGCCTTCTCAGAGCCCAGCCGTGTCGTCCACGGGCACCTGCTCCTTTTCAGCGGCACAGAAAGGCCGTGTGTCCAGGGGCCCCGCTGACTCGTGCCGAGAGACGAGAGCTCGCCTGCAGACGGCAGGTCCCTGTGCCTGGCGTCCCTCAGTCTCTGGTCCCGTGTCTCCACTAGGGGGTGTAGCCAGCGCCGTGGGGGCCACAATGAATCTGAGACCTCCTGCCCCCTACAACCGGAGAGATGCCGGCTGCCGGGGCAGGGGGTCCCGGGAAGGCTCCTGACTGGCGCTCAGCGTGTCTCTGTTGGGTTCTCTGGGACCCCGTGTTGTTACAACAGGACAGCGAACGTTAAAAGACAATGGGATGTCAGGGTCCAGCTGCCTCATTTGCAAGATAGGGAAACCAAGGCTGGGAGGAGCAGGGCACCTCTGCTGCGGAAAGTTCTGGTGCTGGTTCAGGACAGGTGGGGCCGGGAGAGAAAGTGAGGTGTTGGCACAGGGCCCCAGGGCGCTGTGGACACAGGTCAGCGTCCAAGGGTCAGGACGGTGCTGGGCTTCACTGCTTGGGATGTGACTGGCCACAGCCCCGGGGGCCTCCAACATGGATGTGCCTGCACCGCCAGCTTCCCGGGCCCAGTGACCGTGTGGCCATGGCAAGTGGCGGGAGACACGTGGATCTGCAGTGGTCGCCCACTGACACCACCCCCGGAGCCTCCACTCGCTCCCGACCCGCTGAGCGGCCTGCACACCAGCCCCGCCACGACCGTCAGAGGCTCGCATCATCACTAGTGCGGCTGGGGCCGGCCCCCCGCTTGCCAGGATGTCCACGCAGCTCTGGATCAAATGGGGCAGCGCAGTCGTCCACGTGAACAGTGCCCCGTGCGCCGGTGGGGCCGGGGCGGCCCGACTCGCTGGGTAGAGCGCCCGCTAGAATCGGTGTCTCCCGCTCTCGAGACACTGTGCGACCCGCCAGGCGACAGGCGCCCTTCCTCGGCAGCAGGGAGAGCGCTCCAGGAGCAATGCTCTGTCTTGGTGGAGCCCGGTCAGACCCAGGTACTGAGAGACACCGGCCCCAGGGCCCGGCCTGCCTGGGACCTTCCCTCCACAGTGGCGAAGAGGCCGCTGTGCTCCTGGGACGTTTCCAGCCGGCTCCGTGGCCGGCTGTCCAGGCGCCCCCCACCCCCACTGTGCTTGGACCTCAGCGGTGGCCCACGTGGGGCAGCAGGTCCCCCGGGTCCTCCCAGCTCCTCCCCCTGGCAGCCTGGATGCATGTCACGTGAGTGGGCCTGGAAAGGGCCCGTGACACCACCTGGGACCTGGCTGTCGGTCTTTCCTGCAACTCTCCCCCAGCCCGTGGGAAAGACAGTGCTCGCCCGGTCCGCGGGGGTTGCAGGTGTCCCCTGTGGTAAGCCCTGGCAGAGAGGGGTCTGAGCTGGGGGTGGGGGTGGGGAGGGGGCGGGGGGGGGCACCAGGGCCAGACCTCCATGCCGTGCCCTCTGAGCCCGGAGCGCCGTCCCCCGAGGGGCCGGGCAGCTCGGCTGGCCTGGGTCGGGAGCCCACAGATGGGCGGGAAGAGAGGACGGGAGGCCGGTCTGCGCAGCAGGGAGGGTGCCGGCCCCCAGGGTCAAGACTGCTGCCTGGAGACTCGCACGTCCCTTACGGTGACAACAAACTAAAACAAAGGGACCAACCCATGGTCTGTTTTTAGAGAATGTCTCGGGCGCCTGGGCGGCTCAGTCAGCCTGAGCGTCTGACTCTTGGTTCCGGCTCAGGTCGTGATCTCAGGGTCGTGAGATCGAGCCCTGTGTCGGGCTCCGTGTTCCGGGGGAGTCTGCTGGAGGTTCTCTCTCCCTCAGCCCCTCCCCCTTCTAAAAAATTAAAATAATAATAATAAATGTTTCTTTCTTTTTTTAGGCCTCGAGGCTGTTTCCTGTGTGGACTCGGGCCAGGAGGGCCTGCGCGTGGTGCGGTGGGGTCAGCGCTGGCAGCGGCCGAAGCCCGTCACCGGCTCTCCAGGGGCCTCGTGCGCTCCCCTGCGTGTTTGTGCAGGTTCATGGTTTCCCGAGCCCAACGGCGCGGCGGATCGCAGAGGCTCGGCCTGCAGGAGGCGGGCGGGACTCCGGACGCGCTGGCCACGGCCCTGCTCACAGCTCTGGGTGCTAGTCTGCGCGTCTCAGCCCGCGGTCTGGGCCAGTGCGGGACACGGAAAGGGAAACACGGCCGTGACAGAAACGGCGCCGGCGCGCGGCCAGGTGGCGAGCTTGGGAACGAGATGGGCCTCTGCCTGCTGGGGTGTGTGGCGCGCGCTCCAGAAGGAGACACCAGGGACGGGAGCCGAAAGCCGCCTTCCTTCTCATTTGCCCAGAGTCAGGGCTGCGGGGAGGGCTGCCGGCGCCTTCCTGGCGCTTCCACGGGCCAGCTGGCCTCCAGGGGGACACAGGAGGGCTGGGCACCTCGGCGGACCTGGGACACGGGTACCATGTCCCACGCCAGCGCGTCCCGGCTGCTCTCCGGACGGGCACAGCCCTCACCCCTGTGTCCTCTTGCCGCCCACTCCCTCGAAGCCTGTCCCAGCCTGGGACAGCAGGCCCTGTGCCTCAGTCTCCCCATCCGCCCTGCCTGGACACAGGCAAATGGGGGCAGAGGCCAGAGGTCTGATGGCACAGCCGCCCCACAAAGACCGGGGAGTTTCCCAGGGAAAGATTTATGGGTTATCAAATGTTTCCACTCCAGGTCCTGGTGACGGTCACGGAGAAACCACGGTGACCCCACATGACCCACTGTTTCCTGAGCGCGGAGGCCTGGGCTCTGAGTCATGCTGGTATCACGGTGCCCCCGGAAGTGGCCTTGATGTGAGGGAGATGAGGCCAAGCCCAGCCCCTTCCCCAAGGGCCTGTGTGGCACGGATGTGCCCCCCTCCCCCAGAAGTACCCCACGGGGGAAGGGAGCAGGAGGGACGGGTGCCGCCGGCCCCGTGGGGTGGACCCCCCACCTCCCTGCGCTCGGCCAGCTGGGGGCCAGCGGGGGCCACAAAGGAGGGGTTGGCGGGGCCCCCCTCCACGCTGGCTGGTCCCCGGCGCAGCAGCCTCGTTCTTTACCGGGAATTCTCTTTGGGGTTTCGGGGTTTCGAGGAGAGGCCTCCAGCCCCCAAGGAACCCGGAACCGGGGACGGCGTCCCAAGCCGAAGCGTGGCCCGACCCGCAACGGCAAGACGCTTCCACCAGGTGGCGCGGGAACGTCGCTGGGGCTGGGCTGGGCTGGGCTCCCGCGGCCCCCGCGCCTGGGGGGCCCAGGCCATAAAAGCAGAACGAGACACGCGTGTCGTTTTGCAGGAAACAGGCCAAACTGATCTCAACGGTACGTCCTGTTTCATCCAGTGTCGCCAGAATGTGCCACTGCCGCGCGTCATCGGTCTGAGGAGCCACGGGTGCGAGCCTCCCTCCGGCCGTCCAGCTCCCCCATCGCCCGGCAGGGGCCGGTCTCCACTCGCCGCTGAGTTCTTGCCGGAAATCGCAGAATGTGCTCGGACGTCCTGGAGCGTAGGAAAGGACATTCCTTTGCCAAAGTTATTCCAAACACCCTCGGACGTTCTCGTAACCGAACAGCCGTTAAAATTTAGATCTAACTTACGGGGGCTCCCGGGGGGCTCCACCGTCGAGCGTCTGCCTTCGGCTCAGGTCGTGATCCCGGGGCCCTGGGATCAAGCCCCGCATCGGGCTCCCTGCTCGGCGGGAAGCCTGCTTCCCCCTTGCCAGCTCCCCCTGCTTGTGCCCCACCTCTTGCTGTCTCTGTCATGAATAAATAAAAAATCTTTTAAAAGGTCCAACTGAATTAAGGTTGAATTAAAGCAGATGTGGCCCCGGGTGTGAAGGGCCGTGGTGCCGACCCCCACCTGCAGGCAGCCCACCTGGGTTAGTGGCCATGAGGAGACACTACTGGCATTCTGAGGGACAAGAAAGGGCCCCAAGACCACACGAGCTGGGGCACCCAGTGGGGCCGGCCGCCTAGGAGACCCACTCAGTGGGGTTCCAGAGGGCCTGACAAGTCCTGCAGGGAGAGGCGTGGCAGGAGCCCCAGGAGCCCAGATTCCGCCCTTCTTTCTCGGTTTCCTCTGCTGCTG
Organism: Martes martes; assembly: GCF_963455335.1. Classification (NCBI taxonomy): domain Eukaryota; kingdom Metazoa; phylum Chordata; class Mammalia; order Carnivora; family Mustelidae; genus Martes; species Martes martes. The sequence goes on along the minus strand of NC_137896.1, from coordinate 1,252,325 downwards.
TGGCGAGTCCATGCCCCCCACCCCAGGCCTCTGCCCCAGACAAGGAAAGCAAACACTCCCAGGAACCAGAACAGACAAGGGCTTGGATTCTCCCCGGAGCCTCCAGAAGGAGCCCCAACCTGTGCACACCTCAGCCGGGAGGCCCGGGCTGAACTTTGGCCTGGGGCAGTCAGACCATGGGTGTGGGTCATTCTCAGCCCTGGAGTCACGGTGATCGGTCACAGCAGCAGTGGGAAGCTCTCTTGGTCTGCAGCAAGGACAGTGAGGTCACGGGGACCGCAGAGGGCTTGAAGCAGGGAAGAGATCACAGTCTAATTGGTGCTCCCTGACAGTGAGCACGTGCTGGGACGGTGGCCCCAGGGCAGCCGGGGCGCAAATGGCCCCAGCACACGGTAGCACCGTTCTGGCCACGTTGCCGCCACCGCCCGTCTTACAGCCGGGCAGACCGAGGCCCAGGGCACGGCTGACCTGCTGGCCCTCGGGGCGGGGGCGGGGTCTCAGAGCCGCAGGGGTGCACCCTGGGGGTAGTTCTGGGCCCGCCCCTCCCGGAGCCTCCAGGCCAAGCAGGCCGCTGGGGGACGTGACTTCTGTTCGCATGACTGACTTCGCGCTTTACCTGTCACTGGTGTGTACCTGATACCAGGTGCTTTCGCAGGGCGGTTTACCTAGGGAAGGGCTGCGGCAGGGGTGCGGCTGCTGTTTTAGTCATTTTAGCTGGTCCCTGGGGTTTCCCGAAACTTCCAGAAGGGGCCCACGTACGTCCGAACACGCAGCTTCAGGTCTCCTCCTCTCACGGAGGACAGAGTTTCTCCAGCACAAGCCGGCTGGCGTCTTGGGGACAGCCTGGGACGCAGCTTTCCCAGCTGCACAAAATCCGGAAATTGGTTGGTTGGGTTGGTTGGTTGGTTTGTTTGTTTGTTAGGAGATTGGTTCTAATAAAGGTTACCAGGAGTCAACGCTGCTCCTCGCAGGCTGAGACCCGCCTGGGAAACTCTTCCCTCGGACCCGCCGGGGCAGAAGCTCCCCTTGCTTCCCGGCCTGGTAATTTTCCAGAGTCGAAACTTTCCTGTCGAGAGACAGGAAGGACATTCAGCCACGGACAGCTCGGCCAGAAACATTTGTGCCCAACCAGAAGTCACAGCCACCCAGAGCGGGATCCGGGACGTGACTCGGCAGCGGAAGGGTCGCCGGCGGAGCGGGGGGGGGGTGCTCTGTGAGGCGAAGCGGGGGGGGGGGCAGCCGCCGCTGGGGGAGCCGCCCGCCCGCCGAGACGCATCTGGAGCCATGGTGGGCGGAGCCAGGCCATCAGGCTGTCCCCACCTTCAGACCGTGCACACCCCTGGCCACATGCGAGCGTCCCTGACTGGGCACAGAACGTTCCAGGGAGGAGGTCCAAGTGGTCAAGGACTTAGGACCCTCGTTGAAGGTGCTAGAGAGGACGGCGAGACGTAACGCGTTCCCGCGTCCCATGTGGTGGAAGATCCGGGGGAGACGAGTGTCAGAGGTCGCAGTCTCCCTCCAGCCCGAAGGTGTCGGTGCGCGCCGGCGGGGGCTGTGGGGCTGATCTCGACCCCGCTTCCCCGAGCCAGACCAAAGCAGATGTGCTTGCCGAGCGAGGTGGCCCTTCTGCACCTTCAGGCACGTGGCAGGCGGTCTCCTCCTGCCCGGAGCGGGAAGGACCGCAGGGAGAGGGACAGGAAGTGACGGTCTCTGGGGCAGGTGGCAGACCCCAGCCCACGGCGTAGCTCACCGGCTCCTCTTCCACTGGCCCGGCAGCGACAAGTTCAGCCTCCCCGGGGCACCCCCAGGGGCCGCCAGGGACGAGGCCTGGGCCCTGGCCCCTGGGCGTTCATGCCTGTGCCCGCGCCACCTCAGAAGTGGGCTCAGCCGCAGAAGCTCCCGGAAGCAAGCTTCCTCTTCTAAGAAACCTCCAGACAATTCTGTTTTTGGATATTTCTTTTTTTGCATTTGGATATTTTTAAGGGAAGTTCTTTATTATTATCCCAATATGTCACTATCAAAAAAGGGGAACTGCCCATCCACACCGCACTCTTTCCGGTTTCGCCAGAAAGAGGAGATGGTACCAGGACTGGGGTGGGGAGGGCGCAGGGAGCCCTCACTGCAGATCCAGGAAGACTGTCCTCCTGCCTCCCAGAGACGGGCACGATGGCTCCATAGCCGTGACACGTGAGAACAGGGAGGACAGCGTCGCGCCAGCAGCGGAAAGCCACCGACTGGTCTGCACAAAATCCCGCGGGGTCCACGCGGGTCGGCAGCGCCCAGGCCCATGCTTCGGACCCATGCACGCAGAGGCTCCGGCCTTTACTTCCTCCCCAGAAATGAGGACAGAGAATGTTTAATGCAAATCCCATGGTAGGAGCTCAGTTTCCCCATTTCCAGGTAACTGACTGCCTGTGATACAGAGCGGAAATACAGAAAGCGAATTCCTGGTGTGTGCCCCGGGCCACAGGGAGCAGAGCCAGGCCATTGTCTGGGGCCAGTGAGGGAGAGCGGGCCAGGCACCGAGGGGCAGCGGCTGGGCCTGTGAGCGCTTTCCGCTCCACCATGCACAATGGAATCCCACTGTTTCCATCCTTTGGTTTAGAGCTTAATGTCACCCTAAACCAAGACAGAACAAGACTCAACTGTGAAAACCCACCCTGGGCAGGCCACCTTCCTGCCCACCCAGCCACAGTGCCAGGGACAACAGCTGCTGGAATGCATTTCCTTCTGGGGTCTGGTCCTGCCGAGGGTGTGGCTGGCATGGGAAACGATGCCAAAGAAGGGAAGGAGGAGGCCAGCCACCCTGCTGTGACGAGGCATGCATGTGGCTAAAGGCAGTCCGGGCTTGAGACACAGGATCATAAAGAGGGATGTTACAAGAGACTAGAAAGACCATGTGCCCAACGTCCCCTCCTTCCTAGTCTCCTCCCTGTCAACCCCACACAGAGCGCCCCCAGCTCTGGTCTCAGATAAATGCCACCTGATTATCACAGATAACATTCCATTTTTCACCTCCAGGCCTGACTATCCCCAAAACCCAGAGCTGTATGTCCAGGTTCTGACCTACTGTCATCACCACCATCACCATCACCTTCATTATCACCATCATCACCATCACCATCATCACCACCATCACCATCACCACCATCATCACCATCACCACCTTCATCACCATCACCGTCATCACCATCACCACCATCATCACAATCACCACCATCACCACCACTATCACCTTCATCACCATCATCACCATCACCATCACCACCATCACCATCATCACCATCACCATCATCACCACCACCATCACCATCACCACCATCACCATCACCACCACCATCACCACCACCACTATCATCATCATGGCTTGTCTATAAAGCGAGGGAGCATCACCCTACAAGTGGGATCCAGGAAGCAGAGACACACCCAGACAGTGTTTCTGTCACTGTGAGTGAGACCTGGACAGAAGGAAATTAACATCTCCCAGGCCATGTAGAGACACAATTAATGAAGTGTATAAGGAAAATATTTATTAACACTCTTGGGGTTTTTCCACTTCCCTGATCTGAGGCAACCAGCTGTGAGTCACTGATCACTAGAAGTTGAGTTAAGCAGGCTGGGCAGCCCCAATCTCACTCAGCCAAGTATGCTGCCTGCCGTCCAGAACCCCACCCGGCGCAACTGCCCCATACCAGCCCCTAAGCCTGACATACACACCTTGTTCGTCTGTCCGCTGTGGATGGACCCTTGGGCTGCTTCCCTCCCCCCCGTTGGCTGATGTGAATGGCGCTGCCTTGAACGTGGGCTCCATGTGGCTTGAGCCTGCCTGCCCATCTGGGTCAGCCCCTCTCCAGGGAGTTACACCTCGGCCCATCCAGAAGCTGCCAGGGCCTCCCATAGGGGAAGGGGTGAGGTGGGCACCTTCTCTGGGGGTCCTTAGGGAGGAGCAAACGTCGTCCTGTGGATGCAAAGGGTCCCAGTGCAGCCTGTGCTGGAGTTGAGATGGCAGGAACGTGTCGGAGGCTGTGGTCACAGCAGATCAGGAGACCCGAGCTGGGAGACGAAGCTGGGGGTGGGGCACCAGCACACCTGGGCAGAGCTCTAGTGAGGAGCAGGGTAGAGAGGGAGCAGGGAGGAAGGAGGGAGGAGGGAGGGAGAAGAGGAGGAGGGGGGAGAGGAAGGATGGAGGAGGGAGGGAGAAGAGAGGAAGGGGGAGAGGAAGGAGCGAGGAGGAGGGAGAAGAGAGGAGGGGGGAGAGGAAGGATGGAGGAGGGAGAAGAGAGGAGGGGGGAGAGGAAGGAGGGAGGGGGAGGGAGAAGAGAGGAGGAGGGGGGAGAGGAAGGATGGAGGAGGGAGGGAGAAGAGAGGAAGGGGGAGAGGAAGGAGCGAGGAGGAGGTAGAAGATAGGAGGGGGGAGAGGAAGGAGGGAGGAGGAAGGAGAAGAGAGGAGGGGGGAGAGGAAGGATGGAGGAGGGAGGGAGAAGAGGACGAGGAGGGAGAAGAGAGGAGGGGGGAGAGGAAGGAGGGAGGGGGAGGGAGAAGAGAGGAGGAGGGGGGAGAGGAAGGGGGGGAGAAGAGAGGAGGGGGGAGAGGAAGGAGGGAGGGGGGAGCAGCCTGTCTGAGGAGGGGCCAGAAGCAGGAAGCCAGGCCTCCCCTTGTGGGTGGCGTGTTGACCGAGGACAGGCCGGCCTGGCTCAGGACGGAGGCGTGGGGGAGGGACTGAGGGGGTGACTGCTGGGTGCCAGGGGCCACCCAGGGAGTTGGTGCCAAGGGGGAGGACGGAGACCCCCTCAGAGGCGCGGTGTCACGGCGGGGTGTCCTCCTGAGCCGGGCGGTTCTCCAAGTTCCCATCTCTGGCTGCTCCCAGGGCCCCGGATCAGGGGCGGTTGGGGGGCGGTTGGCTTCTGGGGTGCCTGGGCCCCAGCGAGTTTCTCAAGACAAAGGACTATGTGCTTCGCTGACCAAGGGAGGGGCGTCCGGGAAAAGCCAGCGCTTCCCCCCCCTCCGCCTGCAGCAGGCGCCCTCCCCACCTCTCACTAAAGCGGGTGCCACGTCCAAGGACGCAGCTGCCATACACTGTGCTCGCACGGACGCTCGTGTGACAAAGGCCCGGCTCCCGTGTGACGGCCGCGGGCAGTGCCCCCGTGACACCCCCCCGCTCGTCTGTGCCTCCTCAGTCCAGGCGCCCGAGGCCGTTCTCCCCACGGCTGCGGCACGGAGCCCACGGCCGGGCCGATGTCCCCTGTGCCCGCTCCCTCAGGACAGAGCAAAGCAGGTGACAATCTGTGGTCTCTGCGTCGACCAGCCGGGGACGATGGCCCAGCCCCCTGTCTGCACCGGCTGTGGCCGTCAGCGGGAGGACGGTGACAGCACTGGTGATGAGGAGGGGTCAGCGTGGGAGATGTGGACACAGTGTCAACGGAGGACGGTGGCCTCTGGAGCTGCGTGGGGCCTGTGCCGTTGCTGCCCAAGGCCAGGAGAAAACCAGAAAAACAGGGAAAGCAGCCACTGGGCTCAGGTTGTTGGGCCGGGAGCAAACGTTTCTCCTTTAACCGTTTCCTGTAACGCTGTCGTAATGTTGCTTTTGCAATAAATAAAATTCCTGAGACAAGAAAAGGCAGAGAGAGAGAAAGAGACGAAACAGTGAGAGACAGAGAGTCGGAGACAGAGATGGAGAGACAGAGAGACGGAGGCGGAGAGCGAGTCGCAGAGGAAGGGGACAAAAAACCCTGGCAGGGAGGAAGGGCAGTGGGACCCGGGAGGGGGCAAACAGGGCTGGCCCTAAGGAGGCTGTGGGACATCCTGGCTGAGGGGTCTGGGGGGTCCGGGCAGCCGTGGAGGTGGGACGCTGGGGAGGGACACGGACGTGAGCAACACGCGGTGAGGCACAATGCAGGGAGCGGAGCTGGTCACTCTCCCGACACGCTGAGGTGCACAGGGGCTGCCTGCACGGGTGCCCTGCCCGGCCCCTGACCGACATCCGGGAGGTCCACCAGGGGACCAGTGGGGACGGCAGCAGGCAGGGATGAGGGGAGACCGGGGGACGGGAACACGGGGGCCCATAGGTCCCTGTGTAAGAAGGGGACACCGGGAGGGAGCACACTGAGGTCCAAGGAGGAGGCCCTGGGCCAAGGCTGAGGTCGGGATTCAGCTGGAAAGACCCACATGGACGTCCTCCTGGGGAACAGGGGGAGGTCAGCGGCGGGTCTTGGGAGGCAGAGCTGGGAGGACACCTGGTGCAGACCCGGGTTTGGAGCTGGAGCCCCGGCGAGCCTGCCTCCCAGGCTGAGTGGACGGAGGGAGTGGAGAAGGACGTTGGGCATGTCAGGTCTCAGAGGGCAGGGGTCTGTGTTCCGGGGGGGAGCATGGCGGGGGCTGCACCAGAGGATGTGGGGCCCATGTTCGGAGGTGACCACGGCGGGCCCAGCGGGGAGCCCGAGGGGGGCTTTGTGGGAAGCATCTCTGGGGAAGATGGCTTGTGTGACTGCAGATGGGGGCCCTGCAGGCCTGCCCTGGGCGGGGGCCGGGAAAGAGGAGGAGCCCCAGGGGAGGGGCGAGGGAGGCCGGGCGCCCCTGCGGGCCCTGCAGAGCCTCAAGCCACCCCTTTCCTCTGACGGGACAGGCCATCTGGGATCCGGAAATTAAGCCAGATCTTCAAATCCCCTCGGGGTCTCTGTGTTCCTGGGGTTTAAGAGAACATCCAGTCCTCTCCGCGAGGCAGAGAGTACCCTGGGCGTGTGTACCCTGGGCTGGGGAAAGGGCTTGGCCGCCACGACTCTCAAATCTCGGGACTTGGGAAGGATCTCCTCAGCACCAAGGGGCTCGGGGGTTGTCACTTACCTTCCTCAAGGACCCACCGGAGCCCACCCAGCCCCCTGGTCCGGCCTGCCCCGGCGTGGGGCACGAAGACACGATGCACGTCCAGGTGCACGTCCGGGGCACCCAGGACGCTGGGGGAGGACTCTCTCTCCCCACTCCCCCCAGGGGTCCTTCCGGGGCATCCGCCAGCCGCTCTCTGCTAACGACCGGGCTGCTGGGAGAGGCACTCAACCCTCTGCCCCCACGAGAGGCTCTCCAGGGACACACGGCCTCTCGGGCCAAGTCCCAAAGTCAGCTCATCCCACCAGGGTGGAGGGCTGCTCTGGGCTGGGGGGGTCTTCTCTCTGCCTGTGCCCTTCGCTCCCCCAGACTCATGCCTGGCCAGCTCCCGACGCCACGGTCCTGTCTCCTTGCAAAGCGCGGCCCCTCCTCCGGGGGACGGCAGCCCCTCTGCTCTTCCTCCACAGGGGCCGCGGCTTCCCAGGGACAGCGGCGTGCGGTCGGCCACCTGAGGTCAGTCTGCCTCTGCCACCCGCACCTGCCGGCTTTGCCCTCCCCGGCTACCCCAGAGCGGGGTTCACAGCGGGAGAGCAGGTCTCCCCCACACGGCAGCTCCCCTGTGGGAGGGAGCCAGGTTGTCCAGGACAAAGGTTGGGGTCATGGATGGGGGAGGAAGGCGACCCAAGGGCTCGGGCCACTGACTGCTCTGGTTCAGTCAGACCCGTGCCCGGGTGACCCAGTGAACAGAACCACCCAGCCGGAAACAGTTCTGGGAGCAAGCAGAGGGGACCCAGGGCTGGCGCCAGGCTGTGGATGTCCAGGATGTCTCTCAGCGCTGGGGAAACTGAGGCAGCCCCTTGCAATCATGTCTCAGGAAGGTGCGTCCCCTCTTTCTCACTCCGGGTGCCTCGCTCGCAGCCTGGGGGGTCAGACGCCACGTGGCCCGATTGCTGGAAGGCGTGCCACCTTGGGAACACCAGGGCAAGGCCCACAGACAAAGACCTACAGGGCTCAGAGAGCCGGCTTCTGGGGGCGGGGAGAGACTTCCTGGAGGGGGTGGGCTGGAGACGTCCACAGTCGGCAAAGAAGGAGTTTTCAGGAAGAACACTGTGGTGTGTAAGGCACGGGCGTGGGGCGACCCGCAGGGTGTCTGTGGGGCCAGTGGGGCCGGCTGGCGTGGGGAGGGCGACCGGGGCGGGCAGGAGGGCCGGACGAGGGGCCGGGCGCCAGGCAAGCAGCGTGAGCTCCAGCCCCAGGCCGGCGGGAGACACAGGTCAAGGACATTGGACGAGGCCGGGCCAGGGCCAGTAGGGCACGGGGGTCTCCGCAGACGTGGGGACAGGCCCCCCAGCTTCACGGCGGGCGTGGAGGCCCCTGTGTCTTTCCCTCCCTGGGGTCTTTCGCTCCTGTTCGGTCAACGTCCTGGGGAGCAGCCGCGGCTTGAGGGGACGAAGATGCGGAGGGCGGGGCCCAGGTGTCGGGGAGAGCTCCCGCCCCGGCTCGGCGGTGGTTCCCGGCAGTAAACCGTGAAGGAAGGCCGGAGCAGGCCTGTACATAGTCGTTGGCTCTGTGCACGTTTGCCTTAAGTGTCTGCGACACAGAAGCACCTTCGACGCAAACAACCTGGCCAGTGAAGGCAAGGACAGGATTCACGAGTGACGGGGGTTCCTGGGTCCCCGTGAGAGCAAGCTGGGAGCCCCGACCCTCTCGGGCCTGTCAGGGCAGCCCTGCGCACACACCTGTGAAGCTGCCAACAACTGCCCTAGCGCCAGGTCCTTCCGGAAGGAAGCGCTCTGCCAAGGCACCTTCTGACCCCACCCCCTCCCAGCGGGGGGCCAGGCCCCGGGCAGGGCAGTGCGGATGCCCTCCGGCTGGCAAACACAGCTGTCTCTTTACAGAAGCCGAACGGGGATTCTTACGAAGGTCAAATGATCCTTCTAGGGAAGTGCTGGGCAGCCGCCCAGGGTCTGGACAAGGGCGGGGCTCCGCGGACACCGGGGGCCTGGCCACTGTCTCCCCGCCGCTCTGGAAACGCCCGGCTATGGGGCCGCCGGCACAGAGGGGTTCCCTCCACTCGGCGGGGCCTGCCTTTCCGGGAACTGAGAGTGACCCCGTGTCCTCAGAGCTCAGGGCTGTGTGGTCCCTCCTCCTCCACCCAGACCCTCGTCTCCGTGACCGGTCTCTGAGCAGTGACCGGTCCGCTGGTGGCCCCTGCAAAGAATGCGGCGTCTCCTCTGTCCACTGGGGGAGTACCAGGACACCAGCAGTTTGGCCATGAACCTGTCCCAAGACCCGGAGAGAGTCTCCTTCTCTCTTCGCTTCCAAGCTCGAGAGGAGACGTCTGTCGCAGACACGAGATGAGCGGAGAGCCGGCGAACGTCCACGGAGAGGGCGGTGACCGCAGAAGCCTGCACATTTCAGTGCTTTGGGGGTTTGGGGAGCCTCCAGAGATGGTAGCCGAGGAGAATGATTGACCATGAACACGAACCTGGCTTGTTCAGAGTCCCTGGAGGCGTCCTGATGCACGGCCAGACGTCCCCCCAAAGGACCACAGGGGAGCCAGTGGAACTTGGGTTCTGTCTTTCTTTTCCTTTTAATTACTTCCACTCCAGACAAAAGCCCGCCAGGATAGACATTATTGAGTTCAGAATGTTCCAGGGCATTTTATCAGGCTGCCCTTATTCTCAAAGCCTGCTGGGCTCTGTGGGTGACCTCTTGCCAGCCTCCTCCCGCCTCTCCTAAGCTGGGATGGTTGGTGGACAGCAGGCTGCAGCCCGCTCCACAGCTCCAGGGGCCTAGAGTCTGGGCCAGCACCCAACCCGAGGCACCACCCCGTCCCTAGGCTGCACGGGGTGGGTCTCGGGCACACGGGTGCTCCCTGAGCCTCTCGAGGTGCCTATGCATTCGTTAGCTTCGGAGAACCAGCGGCCTGCAGTTTGCATTAATATGTCTGAAATGTTTGCTCCTGATTTACCTTCCAAATCGTGCCCGTGGGTGAGTGCCTCAGGAGGATTCCCGGGGCAGAGGCTGTCCGGGGGGGAGGCTCAGCCTGGCAGCGCCGACAGGGAAGGGCCCTGAGCCCAGGCTCGCCGGCGGCTGGTGTTTTGGGGAGGTGGACGAGGGCCCCGTCGCCAGGACGATGGATGGAGACAGGACCCAAAGAAACGGGGAACCGCAGTGAGTCGCAGGGGGAGCTGCTCCTTCCCTCCCTCCTCATCCCACTTGCTGGTGGACAGTCTCCTTCCTGTCCCTCGGGGACAGCCCATCATTGATGCTGTCTGACACCAGCCCTTTGGCAAACAAGGAAGGAACAGGTCCCAGGCTCAGAGCTCCCGGGTGGTGGTGCTTGGCTAGAAGTGAGCTCTTGTCCTTTATCTGGTTGATGCTCGCCTCTCTCGAATAAAGACACGGATTTACTTCTTTAGAAAGAAATGTACTGTTTTAGTAAAATATGTGACTTGTTCATGTAGATACGTCTCAAGGAATAAAATCCAAAGGGAAGTTTGGAAACAGTGAGTCCAGTGCTGTTCCTGACACGTGAAATGCCTTCCCACCATCAGTACCGGAAGGTCAAGCAGCTCTGTTCACACACTTCCCGTGACAGGGAGCTCACTACCTCCCAAAGTTATCTCTAGTCAGCTCCGCGGGGAAATGCTGCTCCCAGCGGCTCCTCCCCGAGGCCGGGTCTGCAGAGCAGCTCGCCAGTCTCTTCCAGGCGGACAGGGAGGTGCCCCCGCGAGTCTCTCATTCTCAGAGAGAACTTCTCCTGGGAACGCTGTTGGTGGTTTTCCCCCTTACACGGTGGGGCCAGGAATGGAGGCCGATATTCCAGGAGTGGCCAGACCTCGCCCCGGCTTCCAGGTGTGGATGTGTGCCTGGAGGAAGGACAAAACCAGGGGCCCCCGGGGCCTGGCACGAGTGGGCAGCAGCCAACCCTCTGAAGGCAGAGCATTTCATAAATAACCGAGCAAATGTGGACGGTCCCTGAGCCCCAGCACCGCCCCTCCCCAGCCCCCACAGTAAGAGATCAGCCCCAGTCTCCTCGGTGGCTGCGTAGGCCTCAGGCTCCGCCTGCGCCCCCCCAGCGGCCCCAGGTCATGCTTTGGTCGTGTCTTCCTTACCCAAACCCAACCGCGGTCAGGATTTGAACACACACACGCGGCTGACTTGTGTAGACTCCTTTCCTTTCCTTTCCTTTTTTCCTGTATGTTGAGGGAGAGCACACGCATGTCCGAGCAGGGTGGAGGGGCAGAGAGAGAGGCGGAGAATCCCACGCAGGCTCCACGCTCCGCCACGAGCCCAGCTCGGGCTCCACCTCATGACCCCGAGATCAGAACCTTGAGCTGAAATCGCAGGGTGGTCTCTTAACAGACAGACCCCCCCCCACCCCGCTGCAGGAGCCCCTAGATAGACTTTTTCTAAAATGAATTCATTTTGTGGAAACTAAAAGGGAAGCTTTGTGGGGCATCAGTGTGATCTGCTGTTGCTGTACTAACAGGCAACCCTGGGACGCCTTTGTGGCTCCACCCGGCCCCTGCCTCAGTCCACCTACTGCCATCAGGGACCTCAGAGGAAGTGTCGTCAACGCCCCCGTTGGACAGATGATGTAACCAGACCCAGAGAAATTAAGCGACATGTTGGAAGTCACACAGGGGAGGACAGTGTGAGGTTCGGACAGGACCTCCTTCTGGGGGCCCCCGCAGCCTATGCGTCCCACCCTACTAAGCCCGTCACGGGACGGTCACTCTAGCCAGGAGGCCGCGGGCAGTAAGGGCTGGGTTCCCCAGGCGAGGGTGCTGGCCTCACCGCGAGCCAGGGTGAGCCCCCAACCGGCATCCCCCCCATTCCCGGGGCCCCAGGAGGCGTCGCGGAGGCGCCCTCCGGCCGGCACCCCCGCGCCGCTGCCCGGCCCCCACCGGCCCCCGGCGGCCTTTCCGAAGGGTTGGCGGGAAACTTCACTTCCTCTCACCCTCGCCTCAGCTCTGACTCAGAGACCGAGTCGCCGCAGGCCTGAGGACGCCACCGCCGGGCTCTCGGATTTCGGCCTGCAGCTTGGGGCTGCGGTGTCCTGGAGCGTCTCGGGGCCGCGGAGTGACCCGTCGGGGGCAGGCGCGGAGCCGGGGCCCGCGGCGACCTGGGCACCCGCCCGGCCCCGCCGCCCCCGCCGCGCGCGCCCGCGGAGGACACTTCGGGGCGGGCCCGGGGCGCAGGGGGGCCGGCCCAGCCCCCGCGCGGCGCAGCCATTGGCCGGGGTGGGCGGGGCCAGCGGTCGCTGCGGGGCCGGGCGGCCCGGGCGGGGATGAATGGAGCCCGAGCCCCCCGCCCGCAGCCGCCAGAGCGCGGGGCGCGGCGCGGCGGCCGGGAGTCGGGAAGGTGAGTGCTCCGGCGGGCGCGGGCGCGGGCCTCGGGGCGCCATCGCGGGGCGCCGCCCGGGCGCGCCGGCCCCGGCCTGCTGACGTCAGGAGGGCGGCAGGTGCCCGCTGACGCCGGGCTGGGGCCAGCGGGCTCGAGGAGGCGCCGCGCCGGCGGGGCGGGACGCAGGGCACGGGCGGTGCGCCCCGCGGCCCGGCTGCCTCTGGGAAACCGGGGACAAACGCGCCTCCGTCGCCGCCAGCTGCCCGGGAGGAGGCGGGCGACGGGGGCCGGAGGGCCGGGAGGGGCGGCGGGGCTGGTGGCCAGGGCAGGGGGCTGAGCGCGCACGCAGGCGCGGGCCCCGCGGGTCAGGGCAGGGACGGACGCGGCTCCCCGGGGTGCAGAGGGGCGCGGCCTCCACCTGCGGCGGACCGGCTGCGGCTGAGCCCGGGAGGAAACCGTCAGGCGCGGAAGTTTCTCGCGGGCGGCCCGGCTTTGTTCGCGCCGGGGCCGCGGCACACACGTCGCGGCGGGGGCGCGGGCGGAGCCTTCCCCGCGCGCGGGGCCAGGCCGGCCGGCGCCTGTTCCAACCCCACCGCGGGCAGCCGGCGCCGAGCGGGGCTGGGGGCCCGGGCGCCCGGGTGCGGGCAGAGGGCGGGGAGGACGGAAGCGAAGATGCGGACCCGCTCGGCGCGCCCCGTGCGCGCCCTTGGCCCCGGACCGGACCGGGAAGCCCGAGGCGGACGCGGGCCTCCCACCTTGGCGGCGGGCGGCGGCAGGGCGGCCCGAGTGGAGAGAGGCCCGCTGGGGCCCTGCGGGGTCAGCGCCACGAGGGCAGAGGTAGGCAGCGAGCACGCGCTCCCTCGCGCGGGGGACCTGGTGGCGGGGCCTGTTCTGGAGGCGCGGGGGCGCCTCAGTACTTTTCCGCGCAAAGGAACCGCTTCTCATCGCTGCGCCACACCGTGCTTTCTGGGGCCTGGGTTCCCCCCGCCTAATCGGAAACTGGCTTTACTCAGTGAACCCGGACGGGGACCTGCTGGGAAATTTCTGTCGTTGCCTGGGGCGCGGGGCGGCGGGGTTCCCGGGAGAGGAAGCCTCTGGTTGCGGTGGGTTCGTAGTAGGAGCCGAGGCAGAGCTGCTCAGGGAGCAGGTGGACCGGACACCGGGGCAGCTAAGTGCCGTGAGCTCTCAGCTAAGCCCCGCACAGCATTTGAGGTGCCGCTGTTGCCCCGGTCTCACAGGGGAGTAAACTAAGGCAAGAAGAGATCCGGGCACGTACACGCGGGCACACAGCTAGTATGTGCTAGAGAGGCTTCAATCCAGCTTTGGGTCACTCCTGACACTTTGCAACTCCGTTCCTGGTGGGGAGAAGACAACCGGGGTGAGCCAGGCCTGACGGACAGCAGTGTCACCACAGGTGGACCGACAGCTGGGGAGGCTGGGGCCTTTGGCCCGGAGGGCCGATGCCCGTGGGATTCAGGGAGGAGGCCTCTGGGGAGCGAGCCCACACAGCCAGCTTTCGCAGGAGCTGCTCGGGGAGGGGACAGCAGGTCCTTGGGGTCAGACCCCCATGGTGGCCCTGCCTCAGTGCTGTTTCCTGCTGGGCAGAGCTGTTGGGCACTGCCTGGACATTGTTTATGGGGCTGCTTCCCTCGAGGGTGGCCATGGCCTAATCTGCCCCCGGTGTGGCCCCTCGAACCGGTCCCTGAGCAGGTCCCAACCAAGTCCCTCCCAGTCTGTGGTGAGGTGGCTGGGTGTTCGGAGGTTGGGCTCGATGATGGCCAAGTGAAGGGGGCTTTGGGGGCTGATGTTCCGTCCTTGTCAGAGCACCCAGTTCTGAGTGACTCCGCTTGGCTCATCTGGCTGTCCCTGGTGTCCGGCCGACCCTTTGCCTCAACAAGCGGCCACAGCATCCTGAGCTCTTGGTCTCTGTCTAGCTTCCGAGCGATCTAGAAGGGTCGGAGCACGTTCGTCCAGCTCCCAGTTCAACAGGGCTGAGCCCGTGTCCGTTTCTGGCTTTGTGGACTCATGCCGACTGTGGCAGTTTTGGTCCCCAAGGCCTCGGCGTGGGTCAGAAGGGAGCGGTGCAACTAGTACCCCGACGGGTACCCGGCAGATTCGCCCGGCCACGCTTCTCTCTCCGTTGGGGACAGAGGCCACAGAAACATTTCCTACTGAGCCACGTGGCCTCCTGTTTTCAGGTGTAGCAAAGAGCCCATTGTCTGCTTTTAGAAGGGGACACAATAATCCCGAGACACTCCCAGCTGCTTTTGTTCTGGGACCCTGAGCTGCCCGTCCGACCTCAGCGCGAGGGTGATGTGTGGAGGCCCACTCGGGCAGGACCCGGTTTCCCCGAGGACAGGTGGTCCCCAGGCCCCTGAGGACCCCGCCCCGATGAGTGGGCAGGAGGTACCAGCTTGGTCTCTGGCAACCAAGGCTTTTGTTGGGGGGAGGGGGGTGGGCCCTGGGTTCTGTTAGCAGGGGAAGAAACTGGCCTGCCGGGCCCCGAGTCCCCTCCCCTCCTTGGCTGGTCACGGGGACCCTTCTGCTGCCGGCCCTCGACCTGCTGTCCTCAGACACCCCTCACTTCCCCTCGGTGGTCATGGTGCAGGCCCCTCCCACCAGCCCGACACGGAATTAGCCTCTCAAACCACATTTCTGGGGGCCGGTGGACACGTCTCACAAACCACGTGCCCTTTGGCAAAGCTGGTCCCTATGCGGCCGGCGAGGCCCAGTGAGGACGAAGCAGAGGGTCAGGGGAGTCACGGGCTCCTGGGCCGGGGAATTGCCCACACGTCCTCTCCACCCAGGCATGGCTTTTTCTCCACGGAGACTTGGGGGTACCCAAGGTACTGCTCCTTGGCCCAACACCTTTTAGGACTTGGGATCTGCTGGTCTGAGAGCCACCCATTCCTGCCCCACGTTTGTGTGCGTCCTGGTGGTCGGCCTCTCCCAGATGCCCTGGGGCTGGTCCTCGGACCCACGGGCCTGAGAAGCCACCTGGACCTGGCTGACCCCGCCTGTGCCCAGACAGGCCCATCACGGGGCCAAGCCAGTGCCCCCGCTGCTCTAAACCCTTGAGGCCCTTCTGTAGGTCTCCATGTCCCATGAGCTCCACGTGGCGCCCAGACCCACTGGGAGGAGAGGGGCTACCTCCCTCCTCCCCACGATGCCACATTCTTGTTAGGATCGGAGAAACGCAGGCGCAGAGAGGCCCACCACCTGCCCAAGATGGGAACAGACACCTGACCACAGCGTAGCCTCTCTCCGTCCCCTCCGCGGAGCAGTCGTTATGGGTGGGGAAGACGAGTAAACCTGTGCGTACCTCTCTCTGGCTCGTCCTGCCCTCCCCATGTGTCTGCTTGCTGGTGGAGACTGGGTGGGGAGCAGGAAGTCCGGGCGAGACACCCGCCGAGGGGCAGGTCCTCCGTCTCTCTCTCTCGGACAGTCCTTCATTGTTGGCCTCCATGCAAAGTGGCCAGCTTCCCGCCCACTCTGTTCTGCATGGTCACTAGGCATGCAAATACGGGGGGCCAGCACTGCTGTAGTCGCCCCAGATCCTGCCACCCGGAACCCGCTCTCTAAGTAGCTTCGAGCCCCTTCTTCGACAAGTGAAAGCCCCCCCACCCCCGCTCCCTCAGTCGGAGGAAGAGACACCAGGATGAGCCTCGGCGGCGGGAGAAGAGGGCTGCCTGAACAACCTCCATGGGTCACGGAGAGAAGGACCTAGGGTCGTGGCGCGGGGGCGGGGGGGGGGGGATGGGCGGAGACCCAAGGTCACAGTAAGGGGGGAAAGTACCCAGGGTTAAAGGGGTGGGAGGACCCAAGGTCACGGGGGGTAAGGACCCAGGGTCACACATAGGGGGGTGGCAAGGAACCAGGGTCACAGGCAGGGCCGGGGAAGGACCCAGGGTCACAGAGTGGGGGAAGCACCCACGGTGTGAGGCGGCGAGGGCAGGAGAAGGACGGAGGAGAGGGTGGGGCCCTGTGGTGTGGGAGCTCAGGCCGGGGGCTGCCATGTGGCGTGTGGCATGTGTCACAGTGACACGGGCTGTGGCTGTCGACCTCAGAGCGACCAGGTGCAGTCGGAAGGGGTCCTACTGGCTGGAGTGTAGAGAGGAAGCAGAAATGAAACCCGTCCGTGCCCCCAGCTGCCACAACCCCAGCCAGTAGGGTTCCGGAGGGAGCCTGGGGGCACCCTGGCCCTGACATGGAGAGGCCCTGCTTCCCCCACCCTGGCCCCGGGCCTCCCTGGGGGCCAGCAAAAGCTGGGCCAGAGCCAGACTGTTCCTGGGAGCCCGGCAGAGGAGGACCCGGGATCGTGGCATCAAGGGACCCTGTGTCCCTCCCACCTGCTAGGTCTGCAGACAGCCCTGTGCAGGCATCTGTGGCGAGCAGAGGTGGGCCCCCCTGGACTGAGACCAGGGCCCAGCTCTCGGAGACGGGGCTACCCAGGGGCCCGCTGGCTTCTCACACAGCAGCTGTCGGGAGGGCCTATGGGTGGGGGTGAGGGAGGAGGAAGTGGGACCTGGATTTCTAGGAGCCTCGTGGCTCAGACTCTGGGAGGTGGTGGCTGACGGCCAGGCCAGTGGAGACCCGTGGTCTCCTCCTGAGTGAGCCTGCATGCACGCATACACACACGCACGCGCACACACACGCCCTTGCCCCTCTCACTGCAGCCCCAGGTGCAGAGCGTCTGGCGGGAGGCTCCAGGGAACACATTATCCTCGAGGCTAATCCTGGGCACCTAATCCCCAAGGGCTCCTCTCCCGGCCGGAACAGACGGGGGGCTCCTCGCTGCGGTGGGACCGGGGACAGGCCTGGAGGGTGGGATAAGGTCCCAGGACCCCGGGCTCCCTTGGAAGGAGCTGGAGGAGGGGGAGGCTGTCCGGTGTGCGTGTCTCGGGTCTGGAAAGCCATCCGGGGCTACTGCAGGGTCGCTCACAGCCTCGCTGTTGCCCCACGACGGGGACGGCAGCAGGGAGGGGCCGGCCCGACGTGTGAGCTGCGCCCCAGACAGAACCCCCAGCCCGCTCAAATCATGGGGAGGCAGGGGGCTCCTTCTGCTGCTGGCATTCCCGGGGAGGCCTTGTCCCTCGTCCTGGGGCCGCACCCCTGGCTCCATGGGGAGGACCCACCCCCCGAGACGGGTGCATGGCTGAGGACTCGGCCCACAGAATGCCTGTGAACGGCAGGGCAGGCCCCCGGCCCTGAAGCCCTCCCCGGGCCCCTGCAGGCCAGCTCCGCCTCTCGCCTCTGCCGGCCCTGCTGTCCTCACTGCACCAGGACCGCTGGCCGCTGGCGCTAACACGACATCCCTGGGCGTAGGGGGCTGCGAGCGCCTCACGCGTAGGACCAGGGTCCTGGAGGTCCCCAAACGCCACTGCCCAGCACGGGCCTCGAGGACAGCAGGTGCTGGTGCGAAACTACCCGCTGCGTCCCTCGGGATTCTCCGCAGAAACGGTCAGGAGGAGAGACAGACACGTAGAGAGATACATATGTATCTATACGTACTTAGATCTTTCTATGCATCTCTTTGTATCTCTATAATTATTTATATGAATTTATATATATTATTTATATTATTATATTATATCGATAAATTATAATATAATAATATAAATATATATCGTGTAATTATATTATATATAATTAATGTATTATATATTATAAAATATAATGTGTTACAAATATTATTACATTTATATAAATTTATATATTATATATATAAACACATATTTTATATATTTATAGATTATATATCAGATAAAGATTTATTATCAGAAACCTGGCCCATGCAGTTATGGAGTTTGCCGGGTCCCTCGTCTGCGGTCGGGACGCCAGGGAGAGAAGAGGTAGACGTGCGCTGGTCGTCTGAACCTGAGCGCCGGCTCAAGACCTCGGAAGAATGATGTCCTGGTTCCAAGGCAGCCAGGCAGGAGAAATTCAGGGAAGGGTTAGC
Source organism: Martes martes (assembly GCF_963455335.1). NCBI lineage: Eukaryota > Metazoa > Chordata > Mammalia > Carnivora > Mustelidae > Martes > Martes martes. Next base: position 1,234,192 of record NC_137896.1, on the reverse strand, counting down.
CCTTGTGCTCTCTCTCAGCGTTCAACTGATCGGACGAGGCCCACCTGCATTGAGTACGCCAATTCAAGTACTAATCTTTCTAGAAACACCCTTGCCCACACACCAGGAATGCGTTGCCCACCAGACTGACAGGTGGGCCTACCATCCGGCTGCATCAGCAGTAGCTCCGGGTGGAGGACGGAGAGGGGTCGCCAGGTGGTAGAGGCCCCAGGGCTCTCTTAGGGGAGGATACCTGCGGACGGTACCTGGAGCCCCAAGGGGTAGGGGCAGCCTCTTGGCCTGTCCTTCCTGCTAAGCAGTCTCTGTGACCCTTGGCTATCTGTGGGTCTGCCTCCTGCCTCTGCCACCCAGGCACTCCTGTCCTCTGCCCTCCTGCCGCATTGCCCGGCCCCCTACTCCAGCTTGGCTCAGCACCCACAGACCATGACGTTGGCCCCTACAGAAGGTGCCCACCAGGCTTCATCAGCAGGTGGAAAGCAGGCACATATTTTGTCCAGACCGGTTTGTGATGGACATGCTCTCAGGGCTCCAGGAGAAAGCACAGTGGTGCCCAGTCCTCCCCAGAGGGGCCAGTCCCTCCCCATGTGGTGGGCCACTGGGTCTTCCGGCCCCTGGCACCTTCTGCCCATCCTCCCCACGGGGGCCTAAGATACAAACAATAGACAGTGTCCACAGAGCCACCGGCCTGGCCTTAATGTGGGTCAGCTGACACTGCCTGGGTGGCCAGCAGGAAGGGCAGCCGGGAAGTCACCTTTTCCCGGGTGACCACATTGACCACATTGACCTCCTGCCCATTTTGGGAGCAGATCCTGGAAAGAAAGTGCCCGTGAGCAACCTGGGTCACGTGCCCACATCCCAAAAGACTGCCCACAAGGGACCTGAGGGCCAGGAGACGGAGACAGAGCAGCTCTGTGCCCGTCGGACCCGCACATCCCGGTGTGTGCCGCTGGGCTCGGCCACTACAGCTGTGAGGCTCTCAGGCAGGGCTGCTTGCCCGCCGCCGGCCGGGCCCCCCGACAGGCCTCTACGGAAGGTGGTGTCCTTGGGCACACAGCACGTCCTTTGAGCTCAGACCCAGCGTAGGCATGACTATCGGCGCGCCCTCACCCAGAGCTGTCTCTGGCACCCCGTGCACATGTTGGCTCCCAGATCCGCCCGAGATCCTGGTGCAAACTCGGAAATGTCCTCTGGACGTCCCACGACTCTCAGGACCATCCTGGTGGCTGGGAGACTCCAAGTGTCACAGGTCTCCAGACGCATTTGGGCTCCGCCACCGGCCTACGGATGGAGGGGACGATTCCAGGCACTGCCCCCCCTCCTCACGCGGTATCCCCAGGGGGCCCACCTCCCCGTGTCTGACCAAGAGCCTTGGTGAGAGTGAGAGCCTTCCAGACCGCGCAGGGCGACTGCAGCAGGACTCCAGGCATAAGGACAGTTTGCAGAGGCTCCGCCCCGGCTGCCGAGCCGCCAGGGGACCACACAGTGGGGAGGGGGTGCCAGGCAGGCTGCTGACCAGAGCCACTGGAGGAGGGCACCCGGGAGGAGGCTCGAAGCCCACAGCTCCGAGGGCTGCTGTTCAATTCTGAGGCGCAGGCAGCGGCCACCAGTGGGTCATCCAGCTAAGGGTACCCCGGACTGGATTTCCACCTTAAATAATGCGCTGCCCCGGCGTGAGCGTCGTATGTTCACGTCCAAGATCCTCAGCTGTCCGTGCAGGGGAAACTTCGCCACTGACTTGGAACCACACAGTGCCGTTCTCCTGTGGCTCCCGGTTTCTTTCTTTCTTTCTTTCTTTCTTTTTTTTTTTTAAGATTTTATTTATTTATTTGACACAGAGAGAGAGAGAGAGAGATCACAAGCAGGCAGAGAGGCAGGCAGAGAGAGAGAAGGAAGCAGGCTCCCCGTGGAGCAGAGAGCCCGATGCGGGGCTCGATCCCAGGACCCTGGGACCATGACCTGAGCCGGAGGCAGAGGCTTTAACCCACTGAGCCACCCAGGCGCCCCTGGCTCCCGGTTTCTAAAGGGAGGACTCTTCGCCGTGGCCGTCTGTAATCACAAAAGCCAGCGGCCTGGCCACCTCCTGAGCCGTCCCTCCTGCAGAGGCAGGACCAGCGGTTAGAGCCCAGCGTGCCAGGCAAGCCGGGGGGGGGGGGGCTGGTGTCGCAACCACTTACTGGGGATACCGACCCATGAGTCGTTCCCAAGGGCCCGATGCTGACCTTTCACCTGCCGCAGTCTGCTGGGGGCTTCCCGGAGCTCCCCCTGGCTCCCATGGCCCCGGCCTGGTTGAGGTTCTGGAGCTCCAGGGCCCGTCCCAGCTCTTGGCCCTGCATCGCGTGCGTGGTTTATGTGTGAGCAGGTGTGTGTGTGCATAGTTGCAGATGGCTATGCATGGGCGTGTTGATCTGCATGCACATGCGTGTGTGCACACGTGCACGCATCTAGAGGAAAACACACTGTGGTGTCATCAGCACAGGGTGGCCTGGGAATTTGGGGTAACATTGAACCTTTGCGGTGCTTCTCCGTGTGCTTTTTGGCGGCCTGCCTGAGCCATGGGGCTGGGAGGTGCCGGGGCTCGTGCTGGGGGCTGTGGCTGGGGTACAGACGTGGTGCGTGCTGGAGGTGGCTTCTGTGACCACAGGCTCCAGCAGCTGGGTCTCTGTGCGTGCGGGGCTGCCAGCCGGCCAGAGCTTCTTCCGGGAGTGGCGCCCCAGCTCTGCCCGTGGTCGAGCCTGCTGGCCTGGCGGCTCTGTGATAAGGCCCTAGCGCACTTGCAGCCAACGGGGACGGCAGCCATGGAATTCTGCTGGACACGCACGGCCTCAGCACTTGGCCGCAAGTAGCCTGCGGGCACCCATGTCCATGGTGAGCAGCTGGCTGCAGACACGGATGCCGCGGGCTTGGTCCCGGTTCCTTCACTGCGGTGTCGGGGGGACGGCCGGTCGCACACCCACAGGTTCTGAGGGGTCTGTTGAGCTCAGCGGCCACCTCCCCTCAGGCCTGTGGCCTCCTGGAAACTGGGCCACGTGGGACAGCGCATGGCGTCCCCGGGGGCTGGTGAGTTTCCCACAGCTGCCGAGCAGAGCTCTGCGAACGGGGCGCTTCTCCCAGCGCTGGGGGCCAGGGCCTGAGATCAGGATGTCAGCGGGGCTGCGCTCCCTCTAGACGCTCCAGCTGGGGTCCTTCCCGCGCGTCCAGCTCCTGTCCCCCATACCCCCCAGCTTCCTCGTGGCTGCGTCTGCCCAGTCTCGGCCTCTGTTGACACGTGACTTCTCTGTGTCTTGTCTACTATGGACACTTGTCACTGGATTAGGACCCACCCAAATCTAGATGACCTCATTTCAACCCATTAATCACATCAGCAAAGACATTTCTTCCAAATAAGGTCACACTGAGTGTCTGGGTGCACCTGTCTTTTGGGGAGACCACCATTCGACCCCCTCCAGGCCCCTCCAGGGCCCAACAAAGCAGCGCTCTCCTCGGCTGCAGGAAGGAGCCTCTGCTGGCAGAATGGGATGGCAGGAGCCCCTGCTAGCGTCCACTGACACCCTGGACTGTGTGCGGTGGGGGCAGGGCTGGCCTGGTGAACCTGGGTCTGAGGACACTCCGTGGTCCTGAGTCACCACCAACAGGGTCCCTGCCCTGGGCGAAGCCAGCAGGCGGCTCCCCAAACCTCAGAGCTCGAGCCTGTGCGGTTTCCGCGGCTCCCGGAGAAAGGCTCCGGATAAAGGCAGGCTTCACACCTGCCGGGAGCCTCTGAGTATGAAGTGGCCCAACCCGAAGGGGGAAGGGTGGGTCAGAGTCCTGGGGCTGCCAGACAAAGGGCCACAGACCCCTGGCTGGGACTCCAGGCCTTGACTGTCCTAGCTCTGGAAAAGGACGCCTGAGGGGGAGGGGCGGCCACGCAGGAGCCCCTGCGCCAGGCTCTGTCCTTGCTGGTGGACGACGTTCTCACGTGCTGTCCACCTGGGCGAGCGCCTGTGCCCCGGCCTCCCCTTTCTCTACGACCGCAGTCCCAGCGAATCGGGGCCCATGCTGACGGCTTTTCGCCTCTCCAAAGGTGCCGTGTCCCCGCACTCTCATGGCCCACAGCTCCAGAGTGTCCCCTCCAGGGGGACACAGCTCAGCCCACGACCAGAGGTCACTCGGGGGGCAGACCTCGGCGGAAAGGGCCCAGGAGCCGCTCGCCTGCAGCGGAGGTCGGGGGTCTTCTCCCCCCGTGCGTGCGAGCGTGCTGCCGCTTGGTTTCTGGTGGGAGAACCAGCCGCCTGGGGCGTGCGGAGGCAGCCGTGTACCCACGTCGGTGCTGCACTTTCCGACAGGGCTCCGGGAGACTCGGGAGGCAGGATGACCCAACCCCGGCCCAGGCAGGGCCCCCGGAACAGGGCCGGCTAGGGAGCGGCAGACAGAGGGAGCGAGGGCACCCTTTCTTCCCAACTTGTCCGTGTCGCTGCACACGTGTCTCGAAGTGACTTCTTGAAAACCTGCCGTGGCCAGCAAGTGCAGCGACCCTCCTGCGGGGCGCGACCCTGCTTCCATCCCCTTCCCTCATTGCCCTCCAGACTCTGACTAAAACGAGTGCTGGAAGCGTGTGAGTTTAATGAGGAACGGAGGCTGGACAGCATGGGGACCCTGTCCACCCGGGCGGTCCCTCCAGAGCAGCGAGCACAGCTCACGCCCACCGAGCAGAGGCCACAGGGGACTGGGTGGGTCAGGGTGGTCCCGGGGCCCACACGGGCATCGACTGTGGCCTTGCTCAGGTGTGTGGGTCTGGGAGGTGTGGCCCTGGATGCAGGAGGGGGCAGCAGGTCAGCCCCATGAGACCGGGGAGCAGGCAGCAGAGCCACCCGCTGCCCCGAGGGACAAGGCACAGGGCGGGGCATGTTCTCTCCGAGATGTCGGTGTGGGCACGCGTCCACGTAAGTTTTCTAACCAGAAGCTCTTCTCACAGAACAAACCAGCCACTGGACTACCATCGGGCGGCTTCTGTAGCTGCCCCCTGCGCCCCCCGGGCGGAGATGCCTCAGCACTCGATGGGGGACAAGCCCCTGGTCTCCATGCCGCAGCTGGTCTTCCCAAGCCAACCCTCAGCCGCGGACGGCGGGTGCGGCCACGGACCCCCCAGCAGTCGGGCATCCCCCGGCTCACCCCGGAGCCACGGCGCCCTGGATCCTGCCACGCACAGCCCCCTGGACGCCTGCAGCCAGCCACTGTGCCCGCCGCAGGCGGAGAAGCACGGCCCCCGGGCGCCCCCCGAGATGCACTACGTGGCGGCCGGGCCGCAGAGCACGGCGTGCGGCTGGGGGGCCTTCGCGCCCGGGTGCCTGCAGGCCTTCGACACGCCCCGGGGCTTCCTGCTCTTCCTGTGTGTGGCGGCCTTCCTGCAGGGCATGACCGTGAACGGCTTCGTCAACACCGTGGTCACCTCCATCGAGCGCCGCTTCGACCTGCACAGCCACCAGAGCGGCCTCATCGCCAGCTGCTACGACGTGGCCGCCTGCCTGTGCCTCACCTTCGTCAGCTACTTCGGGGCCGGCGGACACAAGCCCCGCTGGCTGGGCCGGGGCGTGCTGGTCATGGGCGCCGGCTCGCTGCTGTTCGCGCTGCCTCACTTCACCACGGGCGCCTACGAGGCCGAGGTGGCCGAGGGCGTGGGGACGTGCCGGGCCAACCGCAGCGTGGTGTGCCGGGACCGCGCCTCGGGCCTGTCCGGCTACCGGCTGGTCTTCATGCTGGGCCAGTTCCTGCACGGCGTGGGCGCCACGCCGCTCTACACGCTGGGCGTCACCTACCTGGACGAGAACGTCAAGTCCAGCCACTCCCCGGTCTACATCGGTGAGTGCGGCTGCCGGGGCACGGGGCGGGCGCGTCCTCACTCCTCGCTGGCCACGCGTGGTCACGGGTGAGGCCGCAGGTGCGCGTGGGCCTTCCCCCGGGGCCGGGGTCAGCCGGCCCCTCGCTGTCTGCGGGGGCTGGGCCCGAGCCTCCCGCTCCTGCCAAGATCCCCACGTTTACACGGAGTGAGGTTTCTGGGTTTCGGCCTCGTGCCCATCACACCCCCGCATCCCTCCTGCCAGGCCAGGCTTTGCCAGGGAGAGGCGCTCAGGGACATTTGAGGGAGACCGGCCAGCACCCCGGGCCTGGCCGCACCTCGTCGGCTGACTCTGGCCTCCTCCTTTTCACCTTGGGCTCTGTCCCTCTAAGCGGCTCAGCGGTGCCGACCCAGGGACACGGGGTCCCGTCACTGCGGTGGGGCACTGGCGGTGCTGAGCGGAGCACCCAGCCCGCACGACGAGGCCCTGGGGACGTTTGCCCCCTCGAGGGACGCAGAGTCCAGATGCTGCCTGCCGCTGCCTTTGACAGAAAATCTGTAAAAGTACTTTTAAAAGTCGGCAGCAGGGGCGCCTGGGTGGCTCTGTCTGGGGGGCGCCGCTCGCGTCTTGGTCTCAGTGTTGTGAGTTCAAGCCCTGCGTCAGGCTGCGGAGTCTGCTTAAAAAAATAAAATTAAATAAATAAAAAATAAAAACAGAAAGTTGACAGCAGCCAGATCTCCGACACAGTGGAGGCCGTGTGGACGCGAGCCCGGGGCCCCTCTGCAGCTCCCCCTCTCTCTGCAGCCGTCTTCTACACGGCCGCCATCCTCGGCCCAGCCGCCGGCTACCTGATCGGAGGCGCCCTGCTGAACGTTTACACCGAAGTCGGCCGCCGGTGAGTGTCCTGGCTCTGCCTGCCCCCCCCGGGACAGCACGGGCCGTGGGGGCCCTGGTCTTTGGCGGACTGGGGGCCTGGGGGCAGGGACGGCGTGGCGGGTCCGCAGCTCCCCAGAGCCAGGCGACGCCGGGTGCCGTCTCTCCAAGGCCCAGTGCGGGGCGGCTGTGGACTTCCGAGCTGCCAGGGTGACTCCTCCCTGTGGGGTCTCCCTGACGCCGGTCGGGCGCCCCAAATTCAACCCGGTTCTGACAGACTTCCCAGAGTCAGTGCAGAGCCTGCAGGAGAACCCCCACGGCCGACGCCAGCCTCGGGTGCCGGGTCCCCCCAGCCTCCGTCCGGCCTGGCTCCACGACCCCGTCCTTGGGCGAGATGAGCCACTCGAACAGCTCACGGGACTCGGGAAGGCGCCTCGCTCACTAGATGACCCGTTCATTAGACAGATTACGAGCCCGGAGCGGCCAGCTGGAGGAGACAGGGGGGCCGGTGGGGGAGGGGGTGCAGGTCCCCGTGCGGGTTCCAGTCACCCCACACCCCACGGCCACCCACCTGGAGGCTCAGGTTTTCACAGACCCGCGTGCAGAAGGATGGCTTCTGCGCGGCTGCCGAGTGCCCGTGGACGGGACGCTGACCCCACGTGCCTCTCCCCACAGGACGGAGCTGACCACCGAGAACCCACTGTGGGTCGGCGCCTGGTGGGTGGGCTTCCTGGGGGCAGGGGCCGCCGCCTTCCTCACCGCCATCCCCATCCTCGGCTACCCCCGGCAGCTGCCAGGTGGGTGCGTCCCTCTTCTCCTCCTCTGGGCTGGCGGGGAGCCCGGGACCGTCTGGGCGGGGCCCCCATCCTGCAGGGCTGGCCTGGTCCGTGCCACTGACCACGGGCACCGTCCCCCCGTGGCTTCTCCATGTCAGAAGCTCCTTCTGTTCCCCCTGGTCCCGGGGTGTGTCCTGCTGCTGGCTCTCTCCCACCTCTCTCCTCTCGGCCAGCAGGTCAGCAGTCACCATGCTGCAGCCCCGTACCACATCTGTCCCTACGCCCTTCATCCAGGGGACCTTCCCAGACCTGGGAGTGGGGAGGGGCTTCAAGCCAAGCTCTCAGTCCCCGACTTCCACTGACATCTCTGTCATTCCAGGCTCCCAACGCTACGTGGTCGTGAGAATGTCTGAAACACACCAGTTAAAGGACATCGGTCACAAGGCTGCCAGCAGCCCCGACTTCGGGAAAACCATCAGAGATCTGCCTCTGTAAGTCCCTTACGGGGGGTGGTGTGTGCCTCTCGCCTGTGTCCCGTGTCCTGAGGACCCTTGGGGAGGTCTGCACCCACCAGATCTTGACCCCAAGCTAGGAGAGTCCGTGTGAGCTGTCCAGGGCCACGTGGTCAGTGCACAGATCCTAAAACTCCCGCATGACCCCGGGCACTTCAGGTCTCTGCCCCAAAACGGAGAGACTAGGGAGCAGCAGCCGGAGCCCTCCTCCCAGGGCTGGTCCTGTGGGAGGGCCCGCTCCTCCCTCCTCTGTGTTCTCTGACCATTCAGGAAGTGTCCCCTGCTGGGCTCCAGGCTCATGCCCCCCTGTGCCTCAAGGTCTCTGAGGACCCTAGGAGGACGGGATTGTCCCCAGCTCTGCTCTCACGGCCCTGTACCAGCCCCTGCCCTCCTGTGCTCCTCTCTTCCTCCTTGTGTGTGACCTGGCCCGGCTTTGCGGTCTGCACACACGGTCGGGATGGGAGATGCCTGGCCTGCTCCGGTCTCAGAGAGGGGGTCGGCGACTCCTGGCTGCCCAGCACCCCTCTTCGCGGGCCCAGGCATTCTGCAGCAGGCCTCTCCCGCGGGTGGGAAAGGAGCCCCCTGGACGGTGGCCAGCCTGGGTCCTCGGGCTCACTGCGTGCCGCCTGCCCCTCCAGGACTCCGGGGCCTGAGCCCAGGAACGGTCGTGTCTAACCGGCCTCAGGGGGCCGGGGGCTCTTAGTGGTGGGAATGAGTCCCCTTTGCCTGTCTTTGCCATGGCGGTGTGAAGGGGTGTCAGGATCAAACGTGGCCTCCGGGGAGGGCCCCGTGCTGTCCGCCTTCTGCTGCTTTGCTTCCCTCATGCAGAGGAAACGGGGCTGTCCTGCTATGGGGGGGGTGGCCCCTGACCCATTTAGGGCTTGTCCTGCTATGGGGGGGTGGCCCCTGACCCATTTAGGGCTTGTCCTGCTATGGGGGGGGTGGCCCCTGACCCATTTAGGGCTTGTCCTGCTATGGGGGGGGTGGCCCCTGACCCATTTAGGGCTTGTCCTGCTATGGGGGGGGTGGCCCCTGACCCATTTAGGGCTTGTCCTGCTATGGGGGGGTGGCCCCTGACCCATTTAGGGCTTGTCCTGCTATGGGGCGGGGTGGCCCCTGACCCATTTAGGGCTTGTCCTGCTATGGGGGGGTGGCCCCTGACCCATTTAGGGCTTGTCCTGCTATGGGGCGGGTGGCCCCTGACCCATTTAGGGCTTGTCCTGCTATGGGGGGGTGGCCCCTGACCCATTTAGGGCTTGTCCTGCTATGGGGGGGGTGGCCCCTGACCCATTTAGGGCTTGTCCTGCTATGGGGCGGGTGGCCCCTGACCCATTTAGGGCTTGTCCTGCTATGGGGGGGGTGGCCCCTGACCCATTTAGGGCTTGTCCTGCTATGGGGGGGGTGGCCCCTGACCCATTTAGGGCTTGTCCTGCTATGGGGGGGGTGGCCCCTGACCCATTTAGGGCTTGTCCTGCTATGGGGGGGGTGGCCCCTGACCCATTTAGGGCTTGTCCTGCTATGGGGGGGTGGCCCCTGACCCATTTAGGGCTTGTCCTGCTATGGGGGGGTGGCCCCTGACCCATTTAGGGCTTGTCCTGCTATGGGGGGGGTGGCCCCTGACCCATTTAGGGCTTGTCCTGCTATGGGGGGGTGGCCCCTGACCCATTTAGGGCTTGTCCTGCTATGGGGGGGGTGGCTCCTGACCCATTTAGGGCTTGTCCTGCTATGGGGGGGTGGCCCCTGACCCATTTAGGGCTTGTCCTGCTATGGGGGGGTGGCTCCTGACCCATTTAGGGCTTGTCCTGCTATGGGGGGGTGGCCCCTGACCCATTTAGGGCTTGTCTTGCTATGGGGGGGGTGGCCCCTGACCCATTTAGGGCTTGTTCTGCTATGGGGGGGGTGGCCCCTGACCCATTTAGGGTTTGGTTCTCCAGCTTCCCACTTCCTGTGAGACCAGCCTAGCGTTGCCCACTCCTGAGGGCGCCCCTAGAGCAGGCTGAGCTGGCCCAGGGCCGCAGGGGCCAGGGGTACGAGACCGTCTGTGTGGGGCCAGCCCAGCCAGTCTGCCCGCACCGGAGCAGAACCACCTTCCCGGCACCCGGCGCTGGGGCCCCAGCAGGTCAGCAACCCTGGATGGCGGCCAAGAAGTTTGTGCCCAGGCTTAGCTCCCCACACTAGCTGCTGGTAAGAAATCCTGTTAGCTTTGCCGGATGAAGAGACATAGACGTGCCCACGCCACAGGCGGGAGTGGCCTCCTCCCGGAGCCCAGCCGAGCGCCTCAAAGACTGGGTGGGTCTGAGCGAGCCCGGGGAGGGACCAGCCCGGCCCAGGGCGTCCCCCACACCTAAGAGCCCGGGAGACGGGGTCCGGGGCCGGGGCAGGTGCAGAACCCAGTCGAGCCCCTGTCCCCCGGCACCCACTCTGGGGGCATCTCCTTCCCTTCCTGGACGTGGGACCCAAGTGCCAAACCGAAGAGAATTGTTATCAGTCTTCAAGCCTGAAAGTCAATTTTGCTGAGAACCAGGGTGGGGGATGGCGCCCGGGGAAGTGTGAGCGCTGCCCGTGTGAGATGCTAGGGGCGCAGGGGAGTGTCTGTCCTTAGCTCCCTCCCGGCCGCTGCTCCAGGCCCCGGTGCAAAGGCTAATCATGGCTGCAGGTTCCGACGTCCAATTTACTGTCGGCCTACGTCCTGAAAAGAGAGTTTGAGCATGAAGGTGTTCGCAGGTGCTGTGACAGGTGCTCTGAGACGAGAGCGCCCATTTCCCGGCTGGCGCAGGGGTGACCAGAGGCACCCCGAAGCTGGGTCTCTGGGGCCGGGGCTCCCGAGGACAGCACTGGCACCTGCTCCCTTCAGAGAACAGCTCTGAGCTGCAGGCTTGAGAATTTCAGCCCAGGGGGGCCACTCAGAGCTGCCCCCAGCCGCAGTTGGATGGTGTCCTTTATGGCCACGATCTGCTTTTCCCTCAGTGCAGGAGCGATACGGCCTGGCCTGCCAGGACCAGGGGCTCCAGAGAGACCTCTGCCCCCAGCCCACCTCGTTCACCAGCCCCGGGGTCAGGGATGACCGTACCTGCAAACACCTTGGGGCCCTAGTCCAGGCGCCTGCTGCCCAGTGGCCAGATGGCTGGGGACGGCTCGGGGAGTCGGGACAGGCAGGCGGGAGAGCCCCCCACAGAGGCTGAGCGTCTTTACTTCCGGACCCCACAGCTGTGATTTTCATGTTTTCCGCTCAGAGGAAAGACTCCGTGAGGAGTCTCTCTTGTTCTGTGCCGTTCTTTTCTTTTCTTTTCTTTTTTTTAAGATTTTATTTATGTATTTGACAGAGAGAGAGATCCCAAGTAGGCAGAGAGGCAGGCAGAGAAAGAAGGGGAAGCAGGCTCCCCGCCGAGCAGAGAGCCCGATGCGGGGCTCGATCCCAGGACCCTGAGATCATGACCTGAGCCGAAGGCAGAGGCTTCACCCACCGAGCCACCCAGGCGCCCCGTTCTGTGCCATTCTTGACATTTACCCGGCAGGTAGCATCGCCTGTGTGATCAGCGCACTCAGGCCCTGCTAGGCCTGAACCCCAACAAGATGCAGAACCCCAGTTTAACCAGAGCAAATGGACCTCAGAGAAACTTGGTGTCCATCCCAAGGCCAGGCAGTGTGGGGCAGGCCTCGGTGCCCAGCCCGTCCCTCGGCGGGGACAGGGGGTACAGCAGCCAGAGCTCACACCTGACACTCACAGAGTTGGCCACAGTGAGACCTGAGGCCAAGTGTCCCCCAGGGCTATGCAGGGGTCCCACTCCCTGTCCACAGTGAGGGAGCGAGGCCAGCTTCCCTGGGGAATCAGTGGGCCAGGTCCGGGGGCGCCGATGCCAAGATCCTCCCTCGGGACCCGGCAATGGTACCCCCACCAAGTATGCACCAAGAGAAACAGGGGACCAGGCATGTCTACCCGGAGCCTCCTTGGAGGGGCCCCTCTGTCCCCCCTTCTCCAGGACTGTAGTTGTGAAGGGGCCCCACTGCCCGGTGCCCATTCCCTTTCCGTGGGGGCCTGGCCAGCCCTGGACGTGGGACGGTACCTCTCCCAGCCCCCGGCTCCTGGTTCAGGCCATCTGCCAGGGTCATCACAGCTGCCCCGCAGGTGACTGAACCATGCACTCAGGGTCTCCCCGCACTGGAGAGGGGGAGAGCACTGATACGGCTCTTCCCCAGTTTTGCAGCTCTTTCCTGGAGTCCGTCCCCACCAGCCGAAGCCCAGCCTCACGCCCTCTCTCGATTTCTCTGGGATGGACGCCGAGTGACCACAGCTCACACCCCCCTCCACTCCCCCTCAGACCTCGGGCCTCTCAATACTCAGGCGGATGGGACCACGGCCCCCGGGAACAGTACTTCCACACACCCTGCTCTGGCCCACTCTGACCCTCTGTCTCTTCTCTCTTCCCCATCTAGCTCCGTCTGGCTCCTCCTGAAAAACCCTGCATTCATCCTGCTATGTCTGGCTGGGGCCACCGAGGCCACGCTCGTCGCCGGCATGTCCACCTTTGGCCCCAAGTTCCTGGAGTCCCAGTTCAGCCTGAGCGCCTCAGAAGCCGCCACCTTGTTTGGTGAGAACACTTGTGGCATCTTGGGGGGTCCTCTGCCTTTTCGTGAGTTCTCAGATGGGTGAGGGGTCTTTGGAGTATCTTTGGGAAGTCCAGCTCTAGCGTGAGGGCTCGTGGGGCCTGTGGTCCTGCAGGAAACGCCCCGGGAGCAGGAGTGGGCCGGTCAGCGGTGTCGTCACGTGGACCCGATGGTTCTTCCCGAGAGGTGGGAGCGCCGACCGCAGCGTGCTGGCCAGTTCTCTCGGCAGACCCCTCCTGGGGGGATCTGCTCTAGCTGGGGGGGGGGGGCGGGAGGGGCCCAGCTTGTCTGTGCTTCCCCCAGGGCCTGGGCCTTCATCGTTCCTGGCCCGCGCAGAGAGTGTTTGGGCAGTGGTGCCCCCCGAACAGCTGAACACTCGGGCTTGGCCGTGCCCGTGAGCCTGGGTGGGCCAGGGAACACGCTGTCCTGGGGGCCGCCCCATCAGGTGGGCAGGGGCCATTGGGCGCTCCTCCTCCCAAACCTGCCCCGCCCCTGCGTCCTTCCACCTCCGGGTGGCCAGGTGTCCTTCCTGGGGGTCCCAGGACCCAAAGCGCCCCCGTCCAGCGGCTGCTGCATGGACAGATGGATGGCTCTGGGCCTCTGTCTCCCCGACCGTAGCCTGGGGACGAGAAGAGCCGGTGGGTTGCCGGCCCTGTGCTGCACCCCCCAGGACCACGCTGAGCAGCCCCTCTCTGGCAGGGTACCTGGTGGTGCCAGCAGGCGGCGGTGGAATGTTTCTGGGCGGCTTCCTCGTGAACAAGTGCAGGCTCCGCGGTGCGGGCGTCGTCAAGTTGTGTGTGCTCTGCGCCCTGACCAGCCTGCTGGCCACCTTCGTGTTCTTCGTCCAGTGCCCCAACGCGCCCATGGCAGGGGTGACAGCCAACTACAACGGCAGGTCAGGGCCGGGCGGCACTGGGGGCTGGGGGGACCCCCGGCACACCTATCGGGGGCACCAGTGGCCGCGAGGGATGGGGAAGGTGGGGTTGGCACTTGGTTGCTGTTGGGAGAGGGTCACAGCAGCAAGACATCAGCTCGTGGCCACTCAGAGACAGCCCAGCGCCAGCCCTTAGGAAGCCCTGGGCCCAGTGTTCTGGTCTGGAAAGCGAGACCGTGACTGCCCAGCTCCCCTCCACGTGTGCACACGGAAAGTGGCTCAGGGTCGGCTCTCACGTGTCCCCCATCATAGGGATGTGAGAGCAACAGTCCTCCGGTGGCACTTGGGGAGGAGCAAAAGCAGGTGTGGACGGCCTGCCGTGGGCTGGGCGGGCCCCTCCCGGGACTCCCTGCAGAGTGGACAGGTCTCGCAGAGCGCAAGCATGCCGTGGTGGGACGGTCCTCTCACGGGGCTGGTGGAGAGGACCGGTTCCCCCGCCGTGGCCCCCACGAGGGCCCTGCCACCATGAGAGGGAGGCGGGAGCGGGGCCTGCGGCCGGCTGCAGATGACAGTGCCCGAGGGCGAGCAGGAAGGACCAGGTGGCGCGATGGTGTTTCCTGTATGAGTGGAAAAGAGGAAAACGTGTGTGTCCGTGATCGCTGCTGTGTGTGCACACACATGAGCTGTGCAAACGAGCAGCTGCGGCCTGGGGGGCTGGCACCACGGCGGAGGGCCTTGGCCTCGGTCCTCTCGTGGTGTTCGTGTTCTGAGCCCCGGGCACACGTTGCCTCTGCTGCGACGGAGTCAGGGACGCGCAGCGCGCACGTGGCTGGGGAGTCGGAACGGAACGGGCCGTGGCGCGTGGGGCGTGAGCGTTGCCAGCGATCCCGTGTGTGGGAAGCGCCTTTCTCAGCTGGAGCCCATGTGGCCGCCTGGCCGAGTCCTGAGGCGGGACACCCCCCGCTCCCCGCCCCCGCCTCCAGTGCCGGCCCCCATCCCACCGCCGCCTTGTCTCCCGCCTGCAGCCCCCTGCCCGAAGGCCGCCTGGAGCTGACGGCCACCTGCAACGCCCCGTGCGCCTGTCGCCCCGAGCACTACAGCCCCGTGTGCGGCTCCAACGGCCTCACCTACTACTCCCCCTGCCACGCGGGTTGCCCTGGAGAGGCGGCGCCCGGCGCGGACGGCCGGAAGGTGAGTGCGGCTGCTGCCCGAGGGCGCCGCGCTCTGGGGGGGCCCCCGCCCCTCCCTCCGGTAATCGGCGCTGTTGTCGCGCTCCTCAGGTATACCGAGACTGTAGCTGTGTCCCTCAGAACTTTTCCTCTGGTTTTGGCCATGCTACTGCAGGGAAATGCACTTCAACGTGTCAAAGAAAGCCCCTCCTCCTGGTTTTCATATTCGTTGTAATTATCTTTACATTCCTCAGCAGCGTTCCCGCACTGACGGCAACCTTACGGTAAGCCCCGGGCCTGGGTTTCGCTCTGGTCCAGAACCTTCCCTTGCAGCGGCGGTGGAGCTCTGCAGATCCCGCAGGGCACGTGTGGGGCCCCCGCGAGCACGAGCTGCCTCTGCACCGGGCTTCCCACCCCGGGAGGCAGTGACGCGGCCGGGGGCCGGGCCAGGACCTGGCTGCAGATGTGGGGGTGTGACGTGGTGGACCGCCACCCTCCCCTGAGTGCTGACGCCGCTGTCTTCCGTTTCAGGTGTGTCTGTGACCGGCAGAGATCCTTTGCACTGGGAATCCAGTGGATTGTGGTTAGAACTCTAGGTACTGTGCACTGCGTTGTGGAGTGGTACAGTTGCGCAGTGTGTTCACTGCACAAGGGCACCCACCATGTGTCTCCTCACCTGGCTGGTGTGCATCCCAGGTGGCCTTTGCCCAGTGAGCGAAAGACGCCATTCCCTAACCGTCCACTAGAGGGACCCATGGTCATCGATTTGCCCAGAGGGTGGCTTCTCCTTAGCACAAAGGGCATCGGAGGTCCCCCCAGAAGGGAGCTTTGAAGCCCACCTTGCACCCCTGAGATCCCTGAAGACCGAGGCCCCCTTTCTGAGAACCCACACAGTCGGGACCTCGGTGCGGCCCGCCTGCCCTGCCTGCCCGGCGCGTGCCCGGGACTGACCCGGCCTCTCTTTGCAGGGGGCATCCCAGGGCCCATCGCCTTCGGCTGGGTGATTGACAAGGCTTGCCTGCTCTGGCAGGACCAGTGTGGGCAGCAAGGCTCCTGCTTCGCGTACCAGAACTCAGCCATGAGCCGGTACATGCTCATCACTGGGCTGGTGTACAAGGTGAGAGAGGCGGCGGCTGGCCCGCGTGGCCCCGAGGCAGCTCCAGAGTCCGCTCCAGGAGGCCAGGGGTCTTCTCCAGTTAGCTCCGGGGTCCGGGCGCCCCATGGGGCCTTCCCGCAGCTCGGACCCCCTGCTCAACCCTGCTGGGCTGGTGTCCGGGAGCAGGGTCCTTTTCGAGTTAGAGCGGTCGTGGTCGGGGCCGCCAAGCCCCGCTGCTGGGGACGCTCCCCGGCCCCCCACCTGCCCGGCCTTCACCCCACAGCTTGGCGGGCGGCCCTGGGACTCCGGTCAGCTGAGGCTCTGCAGAAACGAAAGCCAGCTCGCTGCGTTCTGCAGGCCTGTTCCCGGCTCGGCAGGGTCGGCCTGCTGGGTCCACCCAGGAGCGGCTCCCTCTTCGTCTAGCCTTCCTGGGCCTTGGGCTGCTGTCCCCTTCCTCAGCTCGACCCCGTTAGGAGAAACTCCTGCTGGGACGCTTGGCTCACGATGCCTGGGGACAAGCGTAGTATTAATAGTTTGAATTTTGCCCGATTGGAGGAAAAGGCACAAAACCTTCAAACTGACGGGAAATACTCAGGCCAGTCTGTAAGAGCGTTTTGATTTCCTTCTGTGGGGGGAGGGGTGCTCGGGGTGCTCTTGCCTCGAGCTTTTCTCCAAGGGCCTCGAGGATGCTGGAGGCTCCTCCGGCCCCGGGTTTCTGTCGCCGTGAGCAGAGTTTGTGCGGCTCTGGAGGTCGGCACTGGTCAGCTGTGAAGTCACAGCCTGTCCAGGGGGCTGCTCCTTGCTTCTGTGCCCTGCTGTCCCTCTGCCCAGAGCAGCGGGCCGATCCGGGGATGTCCGTCCCCCGAGACAACCACGCCTGGGTGTCGGCACGAGGCCTGGGAGCGCTCGGAACATCTGGGGTAGTTTCAGCCGGAGGAGCAGACAGGTTAACGCGTCCCAGCCGGTCACCGTCCCAAAGCAGAAGCGGCTTCAGGCCTTTCAGGCCGAGTGACGCTCCAACGAGCAGCATGGGCGTTCCCGCTGAAACCCGGCATTTACACGTTAAAACGCACGCGTGTACCCGGAGGCCAGCTTGCGTGCCCAGTGCCCTCTGCGTGGGAGCCCTGCGGGGCCGTGAGCTCCGTGCGGCTGGGGCCCGGTAAAGCAACCTCGGCAACGCTGAGCGAAGGCCACAAACCCGGGGCTGAAAACTGTAAATATTTACTGTTTCCTTGGCTCTAGAGGCCAGAGGTCCCGCACCCACGTGGGGCAGGGTCCGTTCCCTCGGGGAGCTCTGCCGGGGCGGGTGTGGGGGGTTATCTGTGCTGCGTCTTCTCTGCCCCCCCCCCGTCACGTGGCCTTCTCCTTGTGTGTCTCCTTGTTCCTATGAGGGCACCTGGCATGCCAGGTGGACACACCCCAAAACCCAGGGTGATTTCATCTCAAGATCCTTACCTGAAGGGACATCTGCAAAGACCTATTTCCAACGGCAGGTTCTGAGGGTCAGGGCAGCCCATGAAGCTCTCCACCTCCTCTGGGTCCTGCTTTTAGTCAAATGGTGTTTTCGTTCCCTCACGAAGAGCATTGGGGTCCTCACCAGGCTTCTGCAGGAAAGAAGGATGCTCTCTGCAGACGGGGTCCCCGGGGCTGGGGCCAGGCGGGCAGCTCTGGTGCGGTCCAGCAAGCTCCTCCTCTCCCTGCAGGTGCTGGGTTTCCTCTTCTTCACCACCGCCTGCCTCTTGTACAAGCCCCCCTCGGAGTCTCCCGATGGCCTGGCAGCTTCTCTGCCCAGCCACTCCTCGGCCTCTGAGAGCCCGGTGGACCTCCGGGGCGCCCCCTCGGCCCCGCGGCTGCAGAGCGATGTCTGACGGCCCCCCCCCCACCCACGGAACTTCCCGAGAACACTGTCGGATTTCTCCCCAGAAGGGCCGACCCCTCACCGATTGGTCCCCCTCCGTGCTGAGGACCCCCCGGAAACCTCCCATTGGATTCCAAGGGTCCTGAGCTGGTGGCGGACGCGTGGGAGTCGCAGACACCAGGGAGAGAGCAAGCAGGGCACATGGAGAATGGGCACACCTCCGGCCTGGCCCCTGGGGACCAGGGTGACGGTCCCTCCAGCTCAGGAAGGACGAGGCCCAGTGGCCATTCCCTTCCCACTTCCCGCTCCGTGGAGGACACAGCCACGGGGCACTGAACTTTCCCCTGGACACGTCAGAACCACCTATGCAATCTTACCTGTGCTGTTCGTTCCAGAAGATGCAAAGCGGCCTGCAGGCCTGGGCGTGGCTCCCGGAGGTCACCGTCCTGTCCCGGAGCCTGGGGAGCACCCCCCGCCCCCGCCTTCCCCGCACACACGGGCCTGACGCGCGGCTCCATCGAAAGCGCTGGACGAAGGACGCTCCGGCCCCCACCGCGGGGCTGTCCACCAGCCGGCTTCCCAGCGGCTTCTGCCCGCGACACCCCGCCGGCCCGCCGGCCCTGACGTCCCGGTTCCTCCTGAGGATGGGGCACAGGTGTGAGGCCATCTGCAGGGGTGCGGGGCCGCGGGAGCCGCCTTCTCGGGTGTGCAGCCGGCTCCCCTCCCGTCCTCAGAGCGGCGGCGGGCCGGGAGCTCGGCGCCTAAGCAGACACTCGCGGACCCGTGCTTGGCATCAGCCCATGTGCAGGGTTTGTTTAGACCCCAGGGGTGCACTCGGCAGGCTCACGGGCCGCAGGGACAGCGGGACTTCGCGGAGTGTCTGTTGGCGGGCGTCCTCAGTTAAAATGATGTGTGCATAAATATATTTTAATATTTAAAACCTATCTCTCGGTCCAATGTGTTCTGTTTCCATGAATTTGCAGAGTTCGGTGGTTTTATACGCGCTTCCTGTGGGTTTCTGTCAGTCGGGGTCTCCAGGTCCGAGGGAGGCTGGCCCCAGAGGAGCGCTTTCCGGGCCCCGAGCTCACCTGGCTGGGCATCTCCCCTCCCTCACTGTGACCCCAGAGTCCCCTCCCTCCAGAGTGCAGCCCCCGGTGGGTGGGCTTGCGTCCTCAAACCAGGGCCCCACTTTCTGCCACTTTCCAGAGCAGCCCAGAGCGTCGGGACTCAGACTAGGATGGCCGGACACGGCGGTTAGTGCGGGAGAAATGTGTGCATGTGTGAGAGGCGGGGAGACCCAACGCGCCCCCCCCCGGGTCACTTTCTCCCTGAGCGTCCAAATCTGAGGGAGCCATGACCACGTGGGGCGATGGCCTGTCCACGTCGTCTCCTGGACAGCTGGCACGTGGCCACCACAGTGCTCAGCAGACACACCCTGGAAGAAGCCATGGCGGACGTCGGCAAGCGGTCTGGGCCCTGGCGCTCCCGGCTGGAGGTTCGGAGCGGCCCCTGGCCCAGAGTCTCCGCGGTGCCAACAGCAGGAGCCCATCATCCCGAGGCATTAGGGTGCCCAGGGCAGGTGACCCTCAAATCTCATCCAACAGGCGTGGCGGAGCACCTCTGCCCCCTTGTCTTCTGGGGATAGTCTGCGACGGCCGGAGGACCAAGGCCTCGGGGATCCCGGGGCGTGCCCTGCCTTCCCCTACTTGAGTTCAGGCACCTCTGGCTATGACTCCTGACCCCAACACCAACCCCTCCCAGGAGGGTGCCAGGAACCCAGAGAGTCCACAACGATGGCTGGTGGGTCCCGGGGCGGGATGAGCTTGGAGGTGTCCTGGGCTCCAAGACTGCAGACGGGGCCCTCTCTTCCTTCCACGCCCCGTGTTTCTGCGAATGTGAGCCGTATGCCAGCCCTCCTTCCGGTCCTGCCCCGGCCACTTCATCAGCCAGGAGCAAGGGGTCCTGAGTTGAAGGACCCAGAAGCTCCCTGGCCTTCGGGACCACACTTGAGAGTTGAGCACCTGCTACATGCCAGACCCTGGGCTGAGCGGCAGGTAACGGGGGCGCTGCCCAGAGAGATCCCAGCAGCAAACCCAGGCTGGCGGGAGGGCCGCAGGGGGCAGGGACGGACAGCTCAGCCAGGGTGTTGCAATTTCCTGCTGGGTAGTGCCTCCATGCCCTCTCCTGGTGGGGCAGGCCCTCAGACCCCCTTCATGGGGAGGGACGCCAGGCACCTGATAGGAAGCGATGCTTCTGGAGTCCCTCTGTCCTGTCCCCGCCCGTGGACTGGGCACTTCCTTCAGCTCCTACAAACAGCTTTATTGGAATACGAATCACACCCCATAAAACTGACCCATTTAAAAGGAAACTCAGTGGGTTTCCGTCTCTTCACAGAGTCGTACGACCACCCTGCGGGTGGCTAGAACGTTTTCATCATGGCAACAAGAACGCCCCCCTTAGCCGCCACCCCCAGCCCCCCGCCCCGCTCTCCGTGGCAACCATGAATCCACGTTCCTCTCTAGCTGTCTGTTCTGGCGTTCACTATGGGGGACCACACATGACGTGGTCCTTCCGTGTCTGCCGTGGCCACGGGGCGCCACCACATGGGAGTCTGTGTCCTGTCCAAGGTGGAAAGCTAGTCCGCTACGTGGGTGAACCTCCCCATGTTGGTCATATTATTTAAAGGAGAAACAGAGGTCCCTGGCCCCTCCCAGCCATTCCCAGGCTGAAACACAACGTTTTGATCACTTTGATGTTGGACTTAGGATGCCGTCCTCCTGAAGGACTGACCACGGCCATGCTGTAGCATTCTGAGGGACCCGTCGCCGGGACGGGCTCGACCACTGCATCCATGCCGGTCCACATCTGCTGCACCCCCCAGCCATGAGGTCCCCAGGATGGGGTCTGCCAAACTCACCTAAGTGGCCACTGGGCCAGGCTGACCAGGGAAGGGCGTCCGGGGGCACAGAGCGTCCAGGAGTCATAGTGCAAGGGCAAGTTTGGGGGGCGGGCAGAAGCTTCCTGGGAGGTGGTGTCTGTACCCATTTCACGGGGGGAGGAGGGAGCAGGGTGCCCGGGACCGAACAGGAGCCAGGGCTGGAGGCGAGGCCGGCCACATGGTGCTGGAGACCCCGGCATTGTTCGGGCAGGAGGCAAGATGGCGAGGAGAGGCCAAAGGGGCCGGAGTCCCAGGTCAACACCAGGATGGGGACCCACCGCCAGCAAGGCATAGCAGCTTCAGTCGGGAAGGAGCGCGTATCAGACGTGGGAGCCCCCGAGGGCCCAGCGCTGCCAGGGCCAGACCCCAAGGCCCGCCCCTTCCCACCCTGTGTTCCCGCAGCCCAACTGAGGGTGGGAGGACGGAGTCGGGTCAGAGGGTCAGCTGAGTCCACAGGCTCCACTCCACTGTGGGAGCCACGTCCCCTGGCCCCACTGCAGAGGGCGGGGAAGGCCGGCCACATCCCCGCTGGAGGCCACGAGGCCCTGCAGAGCCGTGTAGCGTCAAAGCTCCTGGTGGACGGTCCCATGCAGGAGGGAGGAGCCCGGGACCCAGGCCTGGAGTGCAGCTGGGAGAAGCCGCTCGCGTGTGGCTGGGGGGAGTGAGGGCTGGGGTGAGAGTCAGAGGACGGGGGACACTGGGGGAACACGGCACCTGGCTCTCCGGGCCGGGCGCACGCGCACAGGGCTCACAATCACGTGTCCCCATCTGCAGGTGGTTGGAATTGTCCCTGTTTTACGGAAGGGGAGCCTGAGGGTCTGAGAAGCCTTGTGATGTTCCCGGAGGCCCTGTCGCGATACAGTGGCCGAGGTGGGTGTTGTGGATGGCTGTGTCCCCCACATTCTGATGCAGAAGGCCCGGCCCCAGTGGAACGGTATCAGAGGTGAGCCCCACAAGGGGCACTGGTCCTCTCTCCCCACGACGGGAGGACCCAGCGAGAGGGTGGCCTTCTGCAAATCAGGAGGTGAATCCTCACAGGCCCCGGCCACAAGGTCCCACCCACCCCCTGCAGGGAGGACAGAGGCACGGAGGGATGGGCACAGATACCAGATACCCTGAAATGCCCCCGAAGGAAGTGGCTGAAAGAAGCACAGGGAAGGTGGAAACCGGCCAACGTCCTTCCACGAGGGACCGTTGAAGACGTCACGGCGGAAATCCCTACAGCGAGAACTTACAAGGTAACTCTGTGAATGGACAGGGACGCCAGCTGAGGACACACGATGGGTGAGGACGGCAGGTCAGGGCATGCAGGGTAGAGGCCTGATGGGAACGGGGTGGGGGGGCAGACTCCTTGGCTGCCGGGGCTGGGGTGGCACCCATCTCCCGGGAGAGCCCCCGTGCTTCCACAGTCATCTGTCAGTGGCCGGGGAGACCCAGCACCTCACAGCATTCTGGGGGATGCCCCATCACCAGGCATGTTGGCCAGAGCCCCGGGGCAGGGGGGAGGCTGCCCTCAGCCCCCAGAGTGGGTCTTGGGCAGGGGGGAAGCTGCCTGGGAGGGAAGCGGGCAGGGCTCCCGGGTCCCAAGCACCAAGCCTACCCAGCCCTCCCCTGATTCCTGGCGTCCAGTCTGGGGTTGGCGGGAAGCTACAGGAGTTGGTGGGCCTCTGGGGCGTCTGCTGAAATCTGGGGCATCACCCCATTGAGTGGCCTGTACGTTTATGTGCGTGCATATGTGCGCTCACAGGTCCCTGTGCACGTATGAGCGTGCACACGTGTGCACATACACACACTCACTTCTAAAGTGCTCTCCCCGTGGAGGGTGGTTCTAAACCTGATCTTGGTTCCGGCGCTTACAGGTGTGTGACCTTGAGCACGTGATACTGAGCCCTGCCTCAGTGTTCCCATCAGCAAACAGGGCCCATACGGGGACCTGCCTCCCCAGGGCGAGGAAGAATGGGTCCGTCTGGGCGGAGCTCTGAGGACGCTCTGCCGCCGATTCCTGGTTGCTCCGGGACCCTAGGGAGCTCCCCTCTGGTGGGTCAGAGGCCAGTGGCCCCCGTGGCCCGGCTGTGCTGGTGCACGGGACCCGGGGCTTCGCGCACACTGTGCCGCCCCTGGGGGGCCCCTGGGGCACGGACGCGAGGCGTGGACAGCAATTACTCTGGGCCCTCGTTTACACTCGGGTCTATTTTAATTAGCAGCACATCAGAAACGCGCGAGTGCTGGCCGTGGACGCCGGTCGCGGGCGGAATCCGTGGCACCCACAGCTGGCTCCCGCAGTAATCGCGTTCTGCTGTGTTTAATTCCTGGCTGGATTGTTTACTGCTCGTTGTGCGGGGCCCACAGGGGCCATGGAGGAACCGCCCTCCCGACCGGACGGAAGCCGGCTCGGGAGGCTTCGGGGGTGGCAATGAGGACGATGAGGACTGAAAGCAAAGGCGCTACGACATCAGCTCCGTAGTAACTACAATTGGGCCTTTCAGCCTGGGACGGTGCCCTCTGAGCCCCAGGGCACCTGCGAGCCTGGGCTGGCCACGTGGCCTGGGTTTCACAGGGGCAGGCCTGGGGCAGACCCAGTGCATTCAGAGACGTGTGTTTCTGGGGTGTCACTTAGCCTTTCCGTGGCCTCGGTCTCCCACCCATGAAACAGGCATGATGCCACTGTAAGGGCTTATCGGGGTTTACGAAAACAAGGGTCCCTGGGTCGGTGCTAAATGCCGTGGGTGCGCTCGTGGGAGGCCTGAAGCAGCCCTCGCCCTTGCTCCGCGGGTGGGAATCGGAGGCCCTGACAACCAGAGAGCCAGCCCGCATCAGCCGGGGTCCCCAGAGACAGACGCAAGGGGAACGTGTGCGTCTGTGCGGACGTCCTGTCGCCGGGGCCGGGAGCCCCGGCATCTGCCGGCCACAAGCGTGGGCCCGGGAAGCCGGTGAAGGAGTTCCCAGGGAGTGCCACAGCCCGAGCCCCCAACCAAGGGCAGAACAGACACCCTCCTCCACTTTCGTTCTACCTACGCCTGCAGGAGATTGGATGAGGCCCCACAATGAGGGGACAACTTCTTCCTGAGTCCCCCGGAACACCCAGAAAAATGTGTCATCCAGGCTCCCGGGGACCGCCAAGTTGACAGGTGATGTGAAAAGTCGCACAAGCCTGCCAGGCTGTGCCATTTCTTCCTTGAGCCCCACGGCCCCCAGAGCACCCATCCGTGGAGCCGGCTTGCAGCCCCACATGTGCACGGGAACCGGGGTGGGGGACCCACACTGAAAGGCAGAGCCCGTGGCCCTCACGCCCCAGGTTCAGAGTCTCTGGGGAGAGCCCAGGCCGCTGGGCTGCCCTCAGACCTCCTGAACCCCTCCCAGGAGTCACTGCTTTGCTGGAGGGCCGGAGTCATCAGGCCATCATTGCCCCTGGAGGGCCGGGACCGTCAGGCCATCACTGCCCCTGGAAGGCACGAGTCAGGAGCCCGGTGGGCCCCAGCCTGTCCTCTGCACAGCCCACCACGGATTTGTTCTTCAGCTAACGGCCGACTTCACAGCAGACACAACCCTGAGGACCGCCCCGCGCGCTGACTTCCCGCCTCCCCAGGGAGACAGCGCAGCAGAGGCTTGAGCCCCTGGGGGTCCAGTAGCCCCTCCAAGGCTAGCGGGTGGTCTGGCCGGGGCTCCCAGGTTGGGGCAGAGGGGACCCCTCTCCTATCCTAGCAGCATGGGTGGGTCGGGTGGCAGAGTCGCCGCAGGGGCGGGTGGGGCAGAAGGGGCCTGACGAGGCGGGACCCGACGGCTGCCCCCAGCCTGCTCCCCAGAGATGGCCCATAGGGACAGTCCCTTCCTGCCCTCTGCGGTGGCCTCACGCTGGCGGCATCTTCTTGGTGGGTTGCGAGGAGGCAGAGAAGGAAGTCAGGAGGCCGCAAGGCCCGGTGTGCGCCTCAGGAATACCCCGACCCTCGAGGCGCACAGGCGTGAAGTGCCCGGCCCCTCACGCCAGGCTCGGACAGGACGGGACGGTGCGTGTGCTTTGTCTCCGTTTCCCTTCCTTCGTGGCGTTTTCTCCCGGGCGGCTTTGTTCCGCGTAAGAAGACGGTGTCTCAGGCGTGCAACACACACAGTGCGCGCCGCGTGTCCGTGTGCTGCTGGGGTCCGCGGGCAGCTGTGAGCGGGTGGGCTCGGGGGAGGCAGAAGCCGCGGGGCTTTCGGCGGGGCTGCGGCTCCTTCAGGGGTGAACGGGATTTCCCTCCCCATGGACTTGCCCATCCCACCCGGCGGACTTGCACCGGGAGCTGGCGGCCTGCCTTCCCCTCAGGACAAAACGCACTGTGCCCCCCCCACGCCCCTCCCCTGCACCCAGGCTGCGCACACGGAGGGGGGCCAGACTGAGGGCGAAGGGTCCTGATGAGCCCCGCTCCAGCCCGGGAAGCAGCCGGGCACTGTGTGCGGAAGGGGGACGTCCTCCTGGGGAGGGGCCTTCCAGGACAGGCTTCCCTCCTCCCCCTCCCCTCCTCCTCCCCCTACCTCCTCCTCCCCACCTTCCTCTCCTCCTCCCCACCCCCCCTCCCCCTCCTCCCCCCTTCCATCCCTCCTCCCTCCAGCCCCCACCCTCCCCTCCTGCCACACCTCCCTCCTTCTCCTCCTCCCCACCTGCTTCCCCTTCCCTGCTCCCTTCCTCTGTCCTCTCCTCCTCCCCCTCCCTCCACCCTCCTCCCCCATCCCTACCCTTCCAGTTCTCCCCCTCCTCTGCTCCATACCCTTCACCCCTCCTCCTCCTCCCCCTCCTCCTTCCTCCTCCCCATCCCCCCACCCCCCTCCCCTCCTCCCAGTCCCTCCCCATCCCCCTACCCCTTTACTCCTTCTTGCCTCCTGCCCCCACACCCTCCCCTCTCCACCTCCTTCCTTTCCCTCCTCCTCCACTCCCGCTTGCCCCTCCCCCTTTCCGGTCTCCTCCTCTCCCACCTCTCATCCCCCGCTCCCTCCCACCCTCTCCCCAGTCCCAGCCCCTCCACCCCTCCGCCTCCTCCCCTTCCTCCTCCTCTTCCCTCTTCCCCCTCCCCTTCCCTCCCTTCCTCTCCTCCTCCCTCTCCCCCAGGCTGTAGTTGTAGGGCTGGTACGTGGGCCTCTGGGCTGTCCCCTTCTGGGCCACCTCTGATTTCTGACGGCAGCACACATGGCGGCGAGCCCTGAACAAAGACAGAGCTGTGTCGCGGGTACTGTCTTTCAGGGCCATATGCCCAGTTATCTCAGCCCGGTGCATCTGCCAGACCAGTCTCTGTGCTGGGGGGCGGGGGGAGGCTGCAGAGCCACTGCTTCCGGGAAAGCGTCCCAGCTCAGGCCCACAGGTGACTCCTGACTTCACTGTGACCCCCAAGCACCCACCCCCACCCCCCCTTTACCAAGGACAACGGCTGACGGCTGAGGCCGGGTTTCTCCTCCCTCTGAGGTCCTGGCTGTGACTGCACATCCTGTCCCACAGCTCCCCATGAGGCAGTCTCTGGGCTGGGGGTGGGGAGGGAGGTAGAGGAGCAGAGTCTCCCGGCCAGGCCCCTGCCCGGAGGGGCTCCAGCCCCGCACACCTTCCCTGCCTCCCAGATGTCACTCCCAAGGTTTTGCTTACTTTTCTAAAAAACTACCTTGTTACAAGATAGAAAGGGAAAGAGCCGCATTAAGCTGTAGCAGTCATTTACCTGCTGGTCTGAGTCAGTTTCAGCTTTTTCTCCAAGGGCGGCTTTGGGTGATATGCGGGAGGGGAGCCGGTGGCCAGAGACACAGGGCCACACAGGGCAGGCAGGAGGGAGGCTTGTAGCCCCAAGGAAGGTCCCCACAACAGGTAGGGACCTCTGCAGACAAATGTCTTCATATTACTTCCTAATTCCGGCGGCCTCTGCCACCTCACGAGGCTGCGAAGGCCCACGCAGACGACCGAGGGCTGCCGGCCACATGAAGAGAGCGTGCCGGGCCCTTCGCCAGCGAGCAGGCGCCTGCCAAGCGTCTTCTCAGTGCCGAGGCCACGGCCGCTGCTGAGGACAGAGCCATGGCTGGCCCAGGGGGCCCCCAGGCCCTAGGAGTCATCCACCCACACAGGGTACGTGTGGACACCTACCGAGTGGGGGGCTGCGAAGGAGGTGCCCCGTGAGTCCGGGGGCCTGTGGAGAACAAGAGTTTGAGCTGAGACCTGGGAAGGAGGTAGCAGGCAAAGGGGGAGCACACCGATGGCCGAGGGCCACGACCCTGGTCGGGGGGGTGCATCTAGGGAGCGGGAGCCGGCAGGCAGACACCATCCGCACCGTGAGCCGGGCTGGGGCAGGCGAGGCAGCAGCATCAGAATCACGGACAGATCCCGAAGAAAGGGAGCCGGCCCCCCACCCGGGGGCCACACCCTCTGGGACCCGGGTTGGTGGCCACCTCTCTAGCCAGACTCCGTACCCCAGGAGCAGGCACCTGGGGGGGGGCGCAGAGCACTCCTGGGGGCCTGGGCCTCCAAGGAGGACATGTCAGAGGCCCAGCTGCCAGATGGAAGGGCTAAAGCTGACGGCACCAGCCAGGAAAGCCCCGTGCTCCAAGCAAAAGTGCCCAGCGGAGGGGAGAGGAAACTGCCGGGGTCTTCGGGGCGCCCGGCTAGCGGAGAAAGAGGGTTCTCATTTCCTGAGAAACCCACTCCTTCAAATAAACCAAATGAGGGCAGAGCTCAGCAGGGAAACACATCGGTACAGGAGTTTGGAAAATCAGATTCATCACGGCACATGAAATCCATTTCCCACGAGGACTTCCCTGACCTTCCCTCTTGCAGACAGTCCTCAAGGTCCCGTCCAGGCGCTGGAGGCCCCCACGGCTCCCAGAGCAGGACGAGCCTCTTGTCAAAGAGCCAGTCAAACCCCAAACCCCGGCCCTCCGTGCCTTCAGCCCCTTCCTCCCTGAACCGTGATCACCCTGGGACTGTGCCTCCGGACGGGATGTCGGCGGGACAGGGGACTCACACACCAGGGTCTTCCTTTCCTGTGCACCCTTCATTTCATGGCAGGAGGGTTTGCGGAGAAGCCCGAACAGGCAGACGCCATCCTGGGCACCAAGGACACCAGATAGACAGTAGAGGCTCGGAGCATGGGACGTGGTCCCGGCGGTCCCGGGCCCCCACCCCAGCGGGGCCAGGCCAGCTCAGCAGCCACTCCGGAGGAGCAGCTGCATCCCACACCTTCCCCTCCTCTGGGGCTGAGTCCTTTCCAGAGAAAGTCCTGGAAACCCTTGGGAAGTCTCAGAGGCTGAAGAAGGGAGCTGACCTCCCTCCCGCTCAGGGACCCCTGTCGTGCTCCAAGCAGAGGTAACCTGCACCGTCAGTGCCCCAAGCCCTGTGTGCGTCCGCCTGGCTCTGGCTGGGCCGGTGAGGCCAAGGAAGACGGTGGAGCTGCGGAACGCCTCCGTGGGGGCTGCAGAGCAGACTCCCCCTGGGGACACGGCCCCGGGCACCTGCCCTCCCTCGTCACGCCTCAAGTCCCACTTCGGAGGGCTCCCAGCAGCCGCAGAGGGGGAGCTGCTGCGGGCGATTCAGCTGCCGCACGGGGGTGTGACGGGGGAGGGCAGGTGCCCCGGCCTCACCTGCCTGCCCCCAGTGCTGCTTCCTGGCCTCCTCCCCCCTACACCCTGCCCGTGACTCCCTTTGGGGTACGCGCCAGCCGTGCAGCTCCCCGGGTGCCCCAGGACCCCACCGACTCCTGCCGCGGCCCCGTGAGTCAGGTCGACATCCTGTTCTGCTTCACCACGGAGGACACAGAGCTCAGGAGAGGGTCTCCCCTGTTCCCGCCTCCAGGCCACCTGCTGGGAAGGGCGGAGGGGACCCCAGGCCATCTACCCCTCTGCCCCCTCCTCCGCCTGGGGAGGGCTCTGCAGGAGCAGGGAGAGCCCCAACGGGAAGGGAGCAAGGGAGGCACAGCCCTCCACGCGCCCCCGGACGCCGCTCGTGCCCCAGACGGAGACCGGTGGGAAACGACGTCACCGCGTCACAGGGGCTGCCCCGGTGGGCTCTGGGCTCGCTCTGGGGTTTATGTCTGGACGGCGGAGAGGATGCACCCCACGGGTTTCCAGCCTGGCGACAGCAGCCAGCCCCGCCCAGGCAGGGGACGGCCATTCAGTAACTGCTGTTATCTTCCGCCGGACGGACGCTGTTCTGTTAACCTTGTGTAGAAGCAGAGGGAGAACGGTGCCGAGACCCCGCGGGCCCCTCCTGCCTCCGCGTTTTCCAGCACACACACCCTCCCGCTTCAGCCCCTCGGCAGCTCGGCCTCTCGCCCCGAATTCTTTGACAAGGTCAGAAGCCCTTTGTCAGTGCCCAGGCACGCTAGGAACACGTGGTCTGCTGGCCTCAGGGGACGCCCCTGTGCTTCCTCAAGGGACATCCTCGGAAGAGCAGACGGCCCGGTGCTGCCCAGCCCTGGAGGACGAGTCTGGCCTGGGAGGACAGAGCCGGGGAGGACGGAGCCAGGGAGGACCGCAACCTGGGCTGCTCAGGGCTGCTCGGAGAGGGACGTGCAGGGCCGAGGTTCTGGTGTGCTCAGAAAGGAGCAGAAAGGGCCTAGAATTCTGTGTCCCCACAAAGGTGTTTTTCTGCAGTAACTTGGCCTTGGCGGCCTGTCAGTCCGAGCCCGCGGCGTGCCGTTCGGAAGCTGATCGTTAGCTGTCATGGGGAGAAGCTAATTATCTCCTCTCCGTTCCCAGCGGATCGGAGCGTCTCAGGAGCTGACGTCTCCATCTCCGAGCCTTGAAATTTCTGGAGAAGACGAGAGTCCGCCAGGCGTGACGCCGCTGGCGTGTTCCCACTGGGCGTGTGAAAGCAGCAACTGGCGGGGGGGCTCTCGGGCCTCTCGCTCACTTTGCGCATCAAGGACTCCGGAACCCAGGTGTGCGAAAACCTGCGAGGGACATCTGAGGCGCCCGTGGGCGAGACACGTGCGGCCAGTGGGGGAAACTGAGTCAAACCCGCTTGAGGAAAAGCAGGCGGGTGGGGCAGGCTCACGGGGTCCCGGGAGTCAGTGCTCCAAGCAGAGTCACAGGCCTCGGAACCAGCTCAGCGAGCAGCGAGCAGGGGTGTCTGCTCTGCCCGGCAAGTGGGAGGGCTTCTGAGAGTTCGCCCTGGGCCCCTGGGCCGTGGGCAGGGGGCCTCTGATTTCAGGGGGCAGGCCACACCGGTGGGCCCGAGGTCCCCAGACACCGGTGACAGCAATAGCGGCGGGGCTGGGGCGGGGCTGGGGCGGGGCTGGGGCAGGGCTGGGCAGAGAACACAGGACTCCGGACAAGCAACACCAACAGATGTCCCCTCCGGGGTGGGCGCCCGCCGTCCACGGCAGAGCAGTGCCCTCCGTCCCTTGTGAGGACAGACGAAGGGGCACAGACGTCCCATCCAGAGAACCAGCCTGACAAGCACACACGGCAAAAGAGATGACCAAAGCCAGGCTATGAGAGCTGGGGCCGCTCCGGCTGTGGACAGCAGAGTGCTCGGTGCCGTCTAGCAGCCTCAGCCCTTTTAAAAGGAAGACGAATATGCCATCGTGTCCCGAAGCCGTCCCACTCCGCCGGGGGTCCGTGTCCGGCCAGCCCGGGGCTGGGTGTGCGGGCAGGAAGCCGTGCGGGCCAGGGTGCCAGAGCGGCGCCTAGAACAAAGCAGGCACAGAGGAGAGCCGGGCGCCTGCGTGTGTGCGTGTGTGCGCGCGAGCCGGGCGCCTGCGTGTGTGTGTGCGCTCGCCCGAGAGGCACGCAGCGTCGGAGCCGGCTGTGACTGCTCATTTACGCGAGAACACATGTCCTCACGCGTGCTTATGCTCCTTTTCTCCCCCAGTGATGATATTTTTAAAAACCAGATTGCAGAACCGTGCTGGTGCGCTAACCGGCGAACCCAGCTTTCGAGGGGAAAACACGCAGTCGGCCTCCAAGCACGTCTCGCAGACGCCCGCCAGCCGGGGATGGACACTCAGCCTGGCCCCAGGAGGGGCCTCCCAGCTCTGAGCCTGGAGAAGTTCCCCACCGGCTACGCCAGCAGGGGCGCCCTCGAGCAGGGACAAGAGGGACCCTGTGTCCCCACTGCCCCAGGACAAAGGGTGGCTTCACGCACGCGCACCTGTGCTCGCTGACCACGCTGTGGTCACGGGTTCCGGCAGCCCCTAGATGGTCCCGGCCCCAGGGAGGAAGGGCTGGGGCTCCACGGCTGACACGGAAGGCCCCGTGAGCCCCACGGGCTGGGCGCTGGCCGGCGCGGCCCGTCTCCCCGTCCCCGATCTGAGGACCGGACAGCTGTCTTCGCTGGGCTCTATCTCCTCAGAGGTTTGGATTCAAGCCGACAGAACAGAGAATTCCCCACCAGCCTCTCCCCCCCACCCCCGGAGCGGGGCCCCCTTCACGCCGCAGAGAGGCCACAGGCAGCTTCCCCAGGACCGCTGGGTTCCAGCTCCGGTCCCCACAGGTGGCACACGAGCGGCACCGGCAACGGGCCACTGCCCGACCCCACGGGAGCTCGGCGTCCACGCTGCGGCTCCGACGTGGACGGGCAGGCCCCAGCGGGCTGTGGGCCGATCGGCCCCGCGTGGGAAAGGCCCCGGGCGCTGGAGCTTGGGGCACGCGGCCCGCAGGGACGACATTCTGAAGGCCTCGACCAGAAACCCCGCATCCAGCCCCTGCAACCTGTGAGGACATAAAGCGGGCCGCGTGGACAGGACAAAGGGAGGGCATTGGTCCCAGACTGGGTGGGGAAACGCCCTCTGACTGCCGTCGGGAAGTGTCAGCAGCAGAAGTCGGAAGGCAGGCGTGAGGCCTCTGTCAGAGGACCAGGAAGGCCTCCAGGAGTTGGGGGAACCCGCCTGGCTGCCAGCCAGGACTCACGCCTCAGCCCTGCGGCCACAGGGACCCTGCGAGCCAGGAGACTGCCCAGAGCCCCGGTCAAGGGCCCCCAGGCTGATGCCCCGGCCAGGCCGGTGGACTTCTGGCCATGGCAGCTGTAACTGCAGGTGGTAATTGCTGGGCCGCTCGGGGAGGGGGAGGCCCAGAGGCCTTTACTTCGGGAACGTGAGGTCCAGTGGGCAAGGCCACCATGCACAAATGTGTCGCCGACAACAGGCCCCTTACACACTGCCTGGGGACAGCGCCTGGCATCTAAGTAAGGAGGGGAGAGCCAGCAGGGGTCACCCGGCTCTCATCCAGGCCTCCCATACCTCGGGGCTCCTGTCCCAGAGACTGAACCCATGCGGCCTGGGCTGGGTCCACCCTGCTGGCTCGACTCCCGGGCCCGTCCCTAGACCCACCACTCAATTCCCCCGAGAGGGCCCTGGTCCCCTCGGTACCCCCTCCCAGATCCTCAAACACCCTCAGCCTGTAGCAGGTGGACAGATGATGAATGCATCATCTGAGGTCATAGAGGGCTGTCTTGGGGCACTTTGGGGATGTGGCAAAGACCTCTAGGGGTGGGGGGGGTCCTGGGGAGGGGGATTCTAGCACCTTCTCCTTTGCTGCTGGGCATCTCCTCCAAAGCTTCCAACAGGGGGTCCCAGCACCCTGAACCCACGTCGGGTGGCGGAAGCCAGAGGAGGACTTAACTGGCGGGGACGCCTTTCTCCTCACACCTGCTGGCCGGAGCCCTCGCCTATGGCCGCCTGCAGGGCAGGACTCACTGTGTCCACAGGGGAGAGAGAGGGCGGAGGGAAGAGGGACACGGGGATGCCCGTGACGCCCCCTCGGCCGGGCCCCACAGCCGCGGCTCTCCAGGGTCCCGGACGTGCCGTGGGACCACAGGCTGCCCGGCCCGCGGCCGCACCTCTGCGAGACCCGTCCTCCGTCCCGAGCCCCTGCGGCCGCTCGCCCTCAGCGCCCCGCACCTGGCTGGGTGTGCCCTCGAGCAGCCACCGGAGCTCTGAGGCAAGAATGACAAAAGAGCCTCCGGTTCGAGTTTTATTTTTGGAACTCGCATGAAGTCACTACAAGATGAGAGACATTTCTTCTATTTAAATATTTCTAGGCAACTAGAACTCCTGATTACAGACAAAGGGAGCTTCAGATCTGCAGAGAAAGAGCTGGAACCGTGAGCATCATGTTTATGCAAACTCCGTCCTCCCCGCCAGGGAGGAGAGAAGTCAGGAAGGCAGGGGAAGGGGCACCGATGCCCACCTGCCCCTTCCCGCCTTGCCCAGGGAGGTGCTGGGGGCGGGGGGGGGCATGGGAAGGGGTCCCCGCACACGGCTGTCAAACAGCCGGCACGCGATCGAGTCCAAGAACCCCCAGTCCCCCTTCCTCCAGATAATAAATAGAAGCGTCATGTTAGCCGAACGGGACCCTCTCGGCTTTAAATTGCCTGTTATGTTCGGAGGGTGCCTGGGAAATTCAACCACAAATTGGTAAATTTATAACAGGCTCAGAAACTGTCCGTCTCCTAGGGCGAGAGCTGCAAACACACCGCTTTTCTTTGCACACTGAGCAGATGGGATTGTCCTTCTGTGTTAGACGTGCTGTGTGTGTGTGTGTGTGTGTGTGCGCGCGCGTCTTCTGCCCAAGAGCAAATTAGGAACCTCCTCCCAGCATGACCAGGAGGGGGTGAGCGGGGAGGCAGCAGTAGCCTCCGTCCAGAGGGCCCCTCCGTCCGTTCCAAGCCTGGTCCGGGGGAGTCGCCGTGCCGCCTCTGAGGCGATTCCGACAAGCACCCTCGTGTGCACGCCTGCCCGACACCGAAGCCAGTCGTCCCAGGACGCTTCCGGGGACCGAGCGACCTTGAACATGTCCTGGAAGTTGGATTTTCTCTCTCCTGAGGAGATGGTCCGACCGGGCCCCTTCCCTCCCAAACCTCAGCTTCCTGGTGCGGCGCCTCGCGGAAGCCTCAATGTCCCAGACGGGGCTCACGCTGGCCCCGCTCCACCTGGCTGTCCCGCCCTCGGCTGCCGGAAGGGCCAGGAGCTGCCGTCAGTGCTTCTGCTTGACAAGCCTCCAGGACTGGAGAGGAGGAGGGCCTGGCTTCTGGGCGCGGTGATGATGGAGGCATAGCCGGTGAGGGTCCCAGAGGGACCAGCCCCTGACCTGCAGCCAGAGCACAGCGTTCCCTGCACATCCAGAGGAAACAAAGCCCCCCCTCGTGTCCGCCTCCAGGGCCGGGCGCTGAGCCCCCAGGGCCTTCCCCCACCACCCTCACCTCTGGCCGTGAGCCAGGCCCCTCAGCCCCCTCCCCTCCACCCCAGACCCCCCACCTGCAAACCCTTCGACAAGGAACGCTCCCCACATGGTGTGTTGTGAGCCCTGGGAAGGCAGCCTCCTGTGCCCGGTGCTGACCACACTCGGTTACCGCTGGACAGACGGACAAAGGGACAGCGGATGCAGGGAAGCCCTAGGGAGAGCGCCTCTGGCCGATGGACACTAACTCTGTCAGCGTTGGTCCAAGAGATCCAAGAATGAGGGGCCCCAGGGCCGGGGCCCAGCCCGTTGGGTTGGTGAAGGCGTCCACAGCGGTTCCAACACACATTCTGCGAGAAGGTCGCTGCCCAGTGAGGTTCTGTGCTGCAGCTCCCGGGGGTGGGGGGGGGTGCTGGAGGCACGCTCCCCGCTCGGGGGCTTCCTTCCTCCCCGCCACACGCACGGCTTTCTCTGAAACGCACACACCCAGCCGGGGGGGTGCTGAGGCCGGCGATGCGCTGGCCAATGAAGATCTCTGAGCCCATGTGCCCAGGTGCCCAACATACGTGTTCTCGTTCCCACGCGCACACACGCGCATGGACCACGTGAAGGGTGTGCGGTTCACCAGGAGGCCGGGAGAGACAAGGATGACACAGCGGAACTCAACGGGCCGGGAGCGGGACCTCTAGGGTCTGCGACAGCCCAAACAGGCCATGAGCCCGCGGGGGGGCCCCGCTTGAGCGAGGCTCCGCCCGCCCCTCTGGCCGGCTCACACTCACACCTCACTTGCATTTGCACACGTGTTGCTCTATTTTAAAAATTTTCCTTGAAATGCTGTACATTCGGGCACGTGTGCGATTTCCATGTCGCGGATGGGAAAATCCACAGCTAAAACTGTGCAAATGTGCAATTACATTTCCTCGAATTACTTTCCTCACAGCACCTTCCCACAGAAGCGCTCACTCCCCTGCCCCCAGCCTTGCAGGAAACATCATCATGATGTCCCGATAGTGGTACGACTGTTAACTGATTACTTTGTCTTAACCTTAGGAAGATGTCTCTTGATTGCCAGAGTTGCCCTCCAGCGGAGGGCGCCCAGAGGACAGAGAGGGACCTCCAGGGCGGAGGGCAGCCGAGGGCACTGATAACTCCAGGGACTAAAATCCTGCACCCAGAAAAGTGGACGTCTCCCCAACCTGGATCTCGACTCCCGAGATGAGTGAGTCCCCCCGACTCCTCCCACAGCCGCAGGCGCAGGCGGCGCGGGGACCGGCCCGGCGGGCTCTGTACGCGAAGCTCAGACATCTGAGCACATGGGACCGGCCAGCTCGCCCTGACACGCGGCGCCTGGAGCCTGGGGTCAGGGGCGACAGGCCCCGAGGCTCTCCGAGCAGCCGGGAGCAGCTCACCGTACAGGGCTCCCCTGCCCTGAAGCCAGCCAAGTGCCAAGCTTCGCCTGTCAGTCTCGGGGACAGACACCAGCCAAGGGCACGGGCTGTCACCCACAGACACAGCCAGACCCAGGATCCGTCCTCCCCACACCGTGCCGACACTTTCTTAGAAGGGTCTCAGCTGTTACAGGACACGTTCGCGCCGAATGAGTGGGAAGATTCTGGCCTCTGTGCCGTCCAGGCTCCCTGGACACGGGACAGGGGTTGCAAGCGGGCCACCAGGGAGCCCCGACAAGGGCCTGCTGCCCCCTTTGTAGACCAAGGCCTTCCAAGTGACATTTCCTCCATGGTGTTAAGCAAATGCCTCATCCAATATTTGCACTAAGTTGACTTTTATGATTTTTTAAGCTCCTAGGCTGGCTCAAGAAGAAATCTTTGAAAAGAAGGCCGGCTTACCGCAAAGGTCAGGGCTTGAAAACCAAACAGTGAGCTTAAGCAGCTGGGCCAGAGCACGCTTCTACCGGGGTCGTCCCGGGCGGCTTCAGCTGCTGGCCGGCAAAGGGACGGGCCCCAGTGGCCGCCAGCTGGTGTCTTCCCCTGGGGAGGCTCCTGAGAGCGGCGACCAGATGCTGCCACCCGTGGTAAGACCCTGGTGTCACCCGTGGTAAGACCCCAGTGTCACCCAGGGCTCCCATGTGCTCTGGCACCGTCCCTTCTTCCTCAGCACACCCAGGTCCCCATCCCAAGAGCCATTTACTTAGTTGGTGGACTTGCCTTCCAGAGAGCAGGCCGGTCTTACCATCTGGGGGTTAACGCCACTTTTGCCGGGGTGGGCCTTCGCCTGCACGCCCCGTGAGGCCGCTGCACGATCCCGTCAGCAACGCCCACCCGCAGGTGTCCACGGAGCCCCTGCTGCGTGCCCGCACCGTCAGCGTCCAGAGCAGCCCTGGCCGGGGGCCGTGCGTTCAACCCCCACGCCCAATTTCGAAGCAGCGAGGCTGGAATGGAGCCATGCCGGAGCCTCCCAGCCTGCGCTACCAGCTTCCAGCAAGGGGATCTTCGCGTTGCCTTTGAAGGCTGAGTTTTTAAGCACATATTTTTATGTGCTGGGATCGCCTGATGAGAACATCAGGTTTCTGTAGAGCAGTGAAGTCCAAAGCCTGTTGAAAAGAGAGGAATAAATATGGACCCATTACTGGGCCGCCGGGACTGGCCAAGCTTCTTAAGCGTGACCTCTTCCTCCCACAGCCCAGCCTCCGCCCCCACTCCACCTCCTCCAGGTCCCTATTCTCAGCACAGCAGGTACAGCCGGAGGGGCCCACCCTGGGACCCCCAGGGCCACCCTTCCCAAGCCTGCTGGGCATGGGCTCGGAGGGTGACTTCTGATGATCACATCCAGGTGGTGATAAAAGGCGGGGGTGCCCACTGGCACCCACGGTGGGACAAAGCCCGGCAGGGTGCCAGGTGCAGGACCGCAGTCCGCCTGGGGAGGGGCGCTGCTCTGCTCCTGCTCTCTGCGCCCCCCACTCACCACTCCCACCCAGTTGTGCTAGAGCCCCCCTGGGCACCCAGAATGGCACCGTGCGGGCTGTTCAGCCCACGGTACCCCCGTCCCTCCCTCACCCCCCTGAGACCCGGGGGCAGTTCCCTTCCTGGGGGTGGGGGTGGGGGCGTGAGAAGTCGGGAAGACCCCAAACGAAGAGCATGCTCCTGGGAGAGGTGGGGGCAAAGAACCCATATCCCCTACGCACCCCCAGCGGCGCGCGGGGGACCCGCCAGCCCCCCACTCAGGCTGGGCGGGGACAGAGGTTGGGGCCGCCGCCGCCGCCCCCGCCCCCCACGGCTGGGCGCGCCGCGCTGCCGCCCGCTGAGTGGAGGCGCGGAGCCCGGGAGGCGCGGGCGCGGCGGGCGGAGTGCGGGGCGGGGGCGCGCGGGGAGCGCGAGCGAGGACCGCGCAGGCGAGGGAGTGAGCGTGCCGGGGCGGCCGTGCGTGCGCTCCGCTCGGCGCCACAGGCTCTCCGCGCGCCGGGGACCCGCAGAGCCGCGGAGGCTGGAGTTCGGAGCGAGCGGGGTCCGCCGGGAGCGGGAGGGGAGCGGCGGCCCCCGGTGAGCGCGCCACGAGCGCTCCGGGGCGGCGCGGGCCGGGGCGGGAGCTGCCCGGCTGGACGGCGCGCCCGCTCGCAGTCTTGCGCGCTCCCCGCCGCTCCCTCCGCGGAGGTCCCCGCCGGCGCCGCGCCCACCATGCGCCTCAACGGCTCGGCGCCCGGTCCCCAGGGCGCGCCGGGCGCCAAACCCTTCCCGCTGCCGCCCTCCGGGCTGGAGGCGGCGCTCCTGGCCCCCGGCTTCGGCAACGGCTCGGGCAACGAGTCCGAGCGCCTGCGAGCGGCGCCCAGCAGCGACCTGGACGTGAATACCGACATCTACTCCAAGGTGCTGGTGACAGCCGTGTACCTGGCGCTCTTTGCGGTGGGCACAGTGGGCAACTCGGTGACGGCGTTCGCGCTGGGCCGCAAGAAGTCGCTGCAGAGCCTGCAGAGCACCGTGCACTACCACCTGGGCAGCCTGGCGCTGTCGGACCTGCTCATCCTGCTGCTGGCCATGCCCGTGGAGCTGTACAACTTCATCTGGGTGCACCACCCCTGGGCCTTCGGCGACGCCGGCTGCCGTGGCTACTACTTCCTGCGCGACGCCTGCACCTATGCGACGGCCCTCAACGTGGCCAGCCTCAGTGTGGAGCGCTACCTGGCCATCTGCCACCCCTTCAGGGCCAAGACCCTCATGTCTCGCAGCCGCACCAAGAAGTTCATCAGCGCCATCTGGCTCGCCTCGGGCCTGCTGGCCGTCCCCATGCCCTTCACCATGGGCCAACAGAACCGCAGCACCGACGGCCAACACCCCGGCGGCCTGGTGTGCACACCCGTCGTGGGCACCGCCACAATCAAGGTCGTCATCCAGGTGAGAAGCCGCGTCGGGGGAGAAGGGCGGGGAAGAAGTGGGGTCTGGCCAGGGGGCAGGGTTGGCAGGCACTCCCCACTCAGGGGTGCCTCGGGCGTCTCGGGCTTCTCGTTCCTTCCCTCCCCTCAAAAGTCCTTTCCAGCCTGTGTGTCCTCTGGGGCAGGGAGCAAGAAGATGTCCCCAGGAGACTGTAGTCCTGTGCAGTCGGGAAGGGGATGGGGGCAGGGGCCTGGGCGCTCAGGAGCAGCCTGACCCCCTTCCCCCGCCTTTCAATCCTGAGCTGCCAGATCTCACCCCCAATCTTGTCCCCTCCTATCAAAGGGGGCTGGGCCCTCCGATCAGGGTCATCTCAGAGGGTCCGTAGACGGGCCTCAGCTGTCCCCAAACTCCCTGAGGTTTAAGGTAAACACGTGTGTGCTGGAGATGGCCCCTTTCGCCGGCTTCCCCGAAAGGATCTGTGGCTCCAGGAGGCTAGGTCTGTCTCCTCTGCAGGCCAACACTGACCTCCCCCCAGACCCCCTGCGTCCAGTGCCTCCTGGCTGCCCCGCCCCCACTCACACTTGGAGCTATAGCCAAACCTGCTGCCACCTGGGACTCGTTCCTTAATTAAGCCTCAGTATTCCCATCTGTGAACCGGGTGACCCCAGCCCGACCTCAGGCGGTAGAGGACTCGGGAGAAAGTGCGTGGGAAGCACTCGTTGGTTCCTGGCTCGGGGAAATGCTCAGAAGCCCAGTTTTGGTGGTGGTAATGACAAAGTTGCTTCTGCCGGGAAGATCCTGAGGGATTTGGCCGTGGTGGCAGGTGGGGGACCATGGTGAGGTGGATAGCATGGGAGCCAAGTGCCCAACAGCCCTCTGACGGTCTGAGCAAGGTGCCACGGGAGCCCAGGTGGGAGCCCGCCCTGGGGACCGGCGAGGACGAGGCATCCTGGCAGGGTGGGGCACAGCAGGGTGGAGAGAAGGCTTCACCTGGGCAAGGGCCCTGTGTGGAAGGAAGTCCAGGCGGAGATGCCACTTTGGATGGTGTTGTGGCCCTGGGACCGGGTGGCTGCAGAGGTGCAGAGTGGGACGGAGGTGAAGGGTCTGGGGGGGGGGTGCTGAGCAGAGCCAGAGGAGGGGGCCAGGGTGCCCCGTGCCCATCTGGCCATCCTTTCCCGCCTCTGACCAGGGCTCCTGCTGGAAGCAGGACGGTGGGCTGGGGTGGGGGCCGGCCATGCGGGCAGGAGCTGTCGTCTACGCATCACTCCCGGGGCTGCAGCTGATGGCCACGGGGTCCCCTGCGTGCCGAGGAACCCCACCCCCAGCCGCACGTCGCAGGGATGTTCGTAGAGCCAGGCTGCCTGCCTGTGACGCCGTCCCTGCGCTGGAGGCAGAGCCACACGGAGCCGCGTGCGACAAGCGGTGGGAAACTGTCTTCCCGAGGCCTCAGAGGACCGCGCTGTCTCCACTGCTCCTGTCTCTGACCGGCTGTGCAGAGGCCTCCCCTGAGCTGCGCGGGGTGGGGGGCCCAGCAGCCGCACCGCCTGCCTCCGAAGGTGTCGTGGGGCAGGCTGGGCTCGGCAGCTCAGGTCACTGGCACTCGCCGCCCACGCGGCAGCCACCTCCACTCTGACCTCTGCCCCTGCCCTGGGCTCCCGAGGGCTTGGCCAGGAGCAGGCGGGTTTGAATCCTCCAAAACAAGCCACAGTAGCATGAGCACAGCCCCCCGAAGCAGCCTCTCCCCATTCCGGCCTCCTCTCCCTCGGCCCCGTGTGATCAGATGTCTAGGTGACACCACTTCACCCCCCACAGGGCCATCCCCCGAGTCCCTGTACAGGGACACCGGCAGCGCCCAGGGCGCGTCCTGGCGGATGTCTGCAGCAGGCCCCCCTCCCGCGCCCACAGGCACAGCCTTCACTAAACGCTCAGAGACCCCACGGTCTGTCTTCCCCCGAAGGCCCCAGCCGGCCGGCCGTGAGCGGCTCCCAGGAGTGTGGCCGGGGCCTCACCACCGTCCCCGCCCCCTTCTGCACACACCCTCTGCTCCATGTCCGGAGAGGGGCCCCAGGTTTGCGTCCCCCACCTGGGCTTCGGGGCCCCTGGGCAGGTCGGGGCGAACGTCACTGGTTTCAAGCAGTGATGCTTGCCCGGGGTGGGGGTGGGGGGTGCTGCGCGCTTGCGGCCGAGCGTGTCCGCCCTCACCGGGGGGGGGGGGCTATCAGCCAGTCCGATGACCCCCCTTTTCAAAGCAGGAGAGCCTGCGTGTCTCCCACCAGCCCCCCGTCCACAAGGGCCCCTCCTGGGCACTGGCCTGCAGGAGTCCTGTTTAGAAATGAGGGGATCTGGGACCGGATTTCCGAGCGACTCTGAACAGGCATCGCTGAAGGCAGCTGCGCGGCCTCTGGGTGTGTCGCCTGGAGCTGGGCCAAGCGGAGCCTGTCAGAGGGCAGGGCAAGGCCCAGGCCAGCCGAGACCCCAGACCCTGAGCCCCAAGTTGACGGGGTGGCTGGGAGGAGGAGCCCACGGGGCCGCCTCCCCTAGTCCGGGCTCTCCTCTGACCCCCGGAGGGAGCTGATTCGGGCTTTCCGACGGACTGTGGGTCCCAGTGAAGACTTCCTGCCCCTGAGGGGTCGTCTCACTAGAAAGCCCCCTGAGAAACAGCACCACCCCCTCGCCCACTCGGTGCACCGTCTCCCCGGGGCGCACTCTGTCCCCACAAGGGCCCTGCCCGTATGGGTCAGCCCACACGGGTCGTGTCTGATCCCCCTGCGGCCCTGCCCGGTCCCCTGCTCTGACCTCAGGGGCCACGTGGATCCCGCCGCCCCAGGCTCTCTGTGGCTGGCTTTGGGGTGGGCCGGGGGCAGGGTTCACGTCCGTCCCCCCAGCGAACCTGCGGTGCGACCAGAGACCAGTGGCAGCAGAGACCTGGAGGGTTTGAGCGTCGGTTCAGATCTGACTCGGCCAGATGCTTGCCCGGCTTCGTGATCCCGGCGGCCCCCCAGCCCGGACCCAGGACTCTGCCTGCCCCAGGGCGGTTGCCATCCTGGTCGCCAGCTCTGGCCTGGTTCTAGCTGCAGCTCCTAGAAGTCTGCTCTCCCCAGGTGCGTTCTCAGTTTCCCAGTTAAAGAAGGAGAGTGGGGGAGATGCTGACCCCCTCCAGTCCAGTGTTGTAAAGCCTGGGGGGCTGTGTCCACGCGTACGCAAACACACAGATGCACGTGCAGGAACACGTACATAGACATGCACGTGAGAGTGTGGACACACAGAGACACACAGAGATGTAACATGTGTACACAGACAGAGGAGACCCCTATGTGTGCACGCACATACAGAGAAACATGCACACACGTGTGTGCACACACAGCTTGTGTGTGACCAGGTTCCCAAGCAGCACCCCGTCCGTGTTGCAGGCTGTCTCTGCCGCTTAGTTAACAGAAGGGGGTCTGGGAGGTCCCGTTTTTTCCGTCAGAAGTACGGAGGCCTCTGTGCCACTCGGGGCATGGGATGTGGGGGACGGACGCACACGGTGGGCAGGAGAGGGAGGGGCAGAGTCTAGACTTCCTTAACAGGTGCCCTGAGCGCTGACCCCCAGGGTCAGGGTCAGCCCTAGCCCTCAGTGCTGAGGGACACGGCTGGGCAGAATCCCAGAGCCCCACGCTAGTCCTCATGTGGGGCCCAGTCCCTAGCAAATGTCCGTGGGGACGGTAGGGCTTCTTCTCTGCTGAGACCTGAATCTGCTCTTTTCTCAGTAAATTTAGTCTTTGTGAGGCTCAAACCAGTGGCCAAGCATTTCCACCCCGGGAGCACATGAGCTCCGGGAACAGAGACAGAGGGCACCTCGGAGCCTCCCCGGGGCAGAACGGCCCCTCCGCACGCTAGCGGTGCCCAGGCGAGGGCAGGGGTGGGGGAGCCGAGGGCAGGGGCGGCGCGGCCTCGCACCACCGTGAAAGGCGGAAGCCCGGGTGGCCTGCACCTGCAGCGGCCGGTGTCGCTCTGTGCCAACACTTTCTGGTTATGATTCCGGGCTCCCGGGGGCTCCGTGCTTCTGTTCTCCTCCTCAGACGGAAGGGCTCCTGGTGGGGGTTGGGCCTGAGCTCGGGGGCAGCTGGCCACCCTGGGCAGGGGTGCGTCCCCTCCCCCCCGGAGCTGAGCCAGGGCGTGGGGGAGGGGGAGGAGCTGGGGCCCCACACCCACCCACCCGGGGTCCTCGGCCTCTGTGACGCTCGGCCCTTGGAGTCTCGAGCGACTCCACAGACACAGAGGCGGTAGGTCCATCTCCACTGAGCGAAGAAAACTGGTTCCACTAGAGTCGGACCATGAGTCCTTTCCTCAGGATTTCCGTCCTGTGGCACCTCGGTTCTCCGCTCCTTCTCCTGCCCGTGAACCGCAGGTAGCGGCCCGACCTCAGTGACGCGGCAAGGCGCAGGGTTCCACAAAACAGACATCGTCGAGGAGAGGTCACCCCCCCACTGAATGGCTCCCCACTGGCGCCGTCGTGTACCCCTGCTCCGCGGCCCGAGGACAACGCAGCCCTGCCCCGAGCACAGAGCCTCCTTCCTGTGCCTGAGTCTCCTGGCCGGACGGACTTTCTGGACTCCCGGTGCACCCAGCCCTGA
Organism: Martes martes; assembly: GCF_963455335.1. Lineage (NCBI taxonomy): Eukaryota > Metazoa > Chordata > Mammalia > Carnivora > Mustelidae > Martes > Martes martes. The sequence goes on along the minus strand of NC_137896.1, from coordinate 1,191,618 downwards.
GAGCGGAGCCCGGCCACGAGCATTAGACCCAGAGCGCCGAGCACCACGCCTGTGTTCCAAAGAGATGCTCGCCCAGAAGGGGAGAGCGCCATGAGGCCCGCGGCAGGGGGAGGGGAGGCTGCCGTGAGGTCCGCGGCAGGGACAGTCGCCAAATCCAGGCACCGTCCGCGGTGAGACGATGAGGCTGCGTCGCTGTGGGACGCGGGTTCCCATTTGGAGAGCTGTGCTCCCCTCCATAAGAGAGCGTCCTCGTCCCGGGACAAAGTCCATCCCAGGGCGCCGTCCGCAGTGCAGGGTGGGCCCAGCGGGGCACCTGGGGGCCGTCCTCACTCCCGGGGAGAGTCTCCTGGACTCTGCGGGCCCACTTGGGATGTCGGGGAGCCTCTGTCTGTCTCCACCGCAGAAAGCCGCCAGACACCCCATGTGGTCTCCTCGGGGTTCGGGTTGGAGCAGAAAATGGGATCCAAAACCTTTCTTTCTTGTTTTCTGTTGTGGTGAAAGATACATAGCGTGAAATTTACCGTGTCAACCGTCTTTCAGCGCAACCGCCCCGACACCTGTCCCCAGAGTGCGGCTATCGTTTGAGGCAGGGAGCGCTGACCCCGTCAGACCCTGTCCGCCCCTCCCGCCCCAGCCCCTACCGCGCGCACTCTACTCTCTGTGCCTAGATTCCTGCCCCTCCCCGCCCCCCGCGGGCTCTCCAGCCCGTCTTGGGGCTTCGCTGACGGCCAGAGTGTCCACGACGAACCCTCTACGCCAAGTGGGGACAGCAGCGGGGAGGCCGCCTGAGCCGCGCTTCCCACTGCAGGACATTCTGGAAACGCCAAAGCGACAGACAGACTCGTGGCTGAGGGGCCAGGGGTGGGGTTGATGTTGGGCGACAAGCGTTCTGCACCTCGATTGCGGGGGTGGTGACATGGCTGGGCGTTTACGACGAGCTGTGGACTGAGGAATCCTTTAGGGAACGTGAACTATTATGTCTCTGTGAGTCTGTCAGAAACGAGCGTGAAGTGCACCGAGGCCTCATCCCATAAAGGCTCCGGGGGGTGGCCAGGTCCCCTCTCTGGTGGGCCTCTGGGGCCTGCACGGTCGTCCTGGGGTCTCGATGGTCCACAAGGACCAGAGGGGTCCTGGAAACGTTCGTGGGGAGCTCCAAGCCGCCAACAGCACTCTCTCCCCTCCACTCAGCCCCCAGGAAGGCCCGAGTCCCACAGCCAGGGGGGACGATGTTGCTGGGCTCCCAGCCATGGGCTCTGCACGGCGCCCTGCACCCCTGCTGTTCTCCAGCCGCACCCCAACATTCGGGCCAACCCAGCAAACCAGCAGCCACCTGTGGGCCGGGTGCCGTCCCGGGTGGAAACACTAGGTTCTTCACGTCCCACCTGGAAGCCGAGGCCAGAGAGGGCAGGGCACGCGAGCCAGACCCAGTGCCCCGTGGTGGGGCCACTGACCTACAGCCTCGCTCTGCCCCCTTGGAGGGTGTCACATGTCAGCCCCTGCTGCTCCATCGACCTTCTGGGCTGGTGTGGGGGCAGGGAAGGCGGGAGGGGAGCGTCCATGCTGCCGGGGAGCAGGCACCTTGGGGATCGTCAGCAGTAGCACAGCGGACTCAGCATGGGCCAGTGGCCAGACCCCAGGCCAGCCGCATGACCTGGTGCGTCCTTTCGCCCCCGGAGCCAAGCCGGGGCGTGGGGGAGGGGGAGAGCTGGTGCCCCGCACCCACCCGCCCCGCTGCCGGCCGACTGCTGGGGTTGTTGACCTTGAGGCTCTGGGACGTCATACCCTCAAGGTGCCTTGGATGGCTCCGGGCGCCCAGTGAGGGCTCCGTGACCCCCACACAGCAGTGAGGTAGCCACGTGTGTGGGGAGACCCGGCCCTCTGATTTGGGACCCCCTCCTGGGGCCAGGAGCTGTTCCCTGTCATCCGCGGGCAGGGTCCTGCAGGAGACCCTTTACTTCAAAATGGACACCTGGTAAAAGTCACTTCTCCTCTTCTTTTTTTTTTTTTTTTTGAGAGAGGGACAGTGAGAGCATGAGAGGGGGAAGGTCACAGGGAGAAGCAGGCTCCCCGCGGAGCTGGAAGCCCGATGCGGGACTCGATCCTGAAATCCCAGAATCATGACCTGAGCCGAGGGCAGCCGCCCAGCAGCTGAGCCACCCAGGCGCCCCTCACTTCCCCTCTGTCGACTTCCGAGTCAGCGCACGGGTGGACCCGCGTGACCCCCCCCCCCCCCCGGAGGGTCAAGGTCAGTCTTGTCAGCCCCACGCTTCCTCTCGTGCTGCTGCTCTGGGGTCGGCCCCGGCCCCGGCCCTGGAAACGGGGATCTCGTGTCCCCAGCGTGCACCTCTCCGGACGTCTTGGGACGGAGCCTCTGCGGCCTGAGCGGTGGCGGTGGCGAGTGAAGCTGATGTCGATCCCGGCGGCAGGGTTTTGCGCGACCGCGCGTCCTCCCTTCTCCCAAGTGAATGCGTGGGAGCCCGGCGGCCGGGTCCCCCGGGAAGCGCATTCAGCCTTCCGGGAAGCCGCGAAGCTTTTCCAAAGTGGCAGTGCCATGCTGAGTGTCCACAGCCTCGCGGAAGGACGAGGGGCCCCGCCTCCTCGCTGGCACCCGCCACCGTCGGTTTTCAGTCTTCCGTCCGTTTTCACTCAGCCGTCCCGGGGGCGTGCGGTGGGACCCCGTCACGGCTTGAGTTGCCTTTCCCTGATGGTGGGTGACTCGGGGCGCCTCCCTTCTCTGCCAAAGTCAGCCCTGAAGTTTGCCCAATTGTTAAACCGACTTGCTTTCTTAGGCTGAATTCGGAGAGTTTTTAAAATATATTCTGCCTGCGAGTCCGTCGTCCAGATACGTGGTTCGCGGGTAGTCTCTGCCCCTCTGGGGCGGCTCTTTGTGTTTTCCTGACCCTGCACGTCCCCAGGGACCGCTGATGCTGCCGGAGTACGGCCTCTCCGACCGTGGCACGGACGCCGCCTTCGGGGCTGTGTCTAGGAATTCCCGGGGACCTTCCTCCTGCCGCCTTCAGCCGTCTTTACGGGTTCACGTCTCGCATTTAGGGTTCTGACCTGTCTGGAGTTCATTTCTCTAGAGCGTGAGATGCGGGCGCTTTCTCCCTATGTACGTGTCCACGGGGCCAGCGCCGCTCACGAAAAGACGGTCTTTCCCGCACTGAAGCTTTTTGGCGCCCGAATCAAAGGCCGCCTGTCCCCCCGCACGGCGCCCCGCCCGGACCCCCCGGTCTGCGCGTCTGCACCGGCCCTGCCCTCACACCGCCGCCGGCACACTTCGGGAAGTTCGTTCCGAATCGGCTTGGCTAATTTTAGCCCTTCACTGTCTACGTAAATCTCAGAATCAGCTTTTAAATATCTACAGAATAGCACTGGGGTATGGGTTTGGATTGGGTCAGCGTGTCTGTCGTGGGGAGACCTGCCGTCTTTACCCTGAGACCTCCAGTCCCCGAGGACGCTGCGAGTCTCCTTCGGGTTGGGTCCCCTTTGCCGTCCTCGGTGCTGGCCCCCAGCACACACATCCCAGCACACTCACGTTCCGGGGATTGTTTTTCTGTTCCCAGGCCTTCGTGGCTGGCGTTTGGGAGTGTGATCGGGTTCCGCTGGCTGATGTTGTGTCTTGCGACCGTGCTGAGCACACTAACGAACTCTACAAATTATTTTGTAGGTTCCCTGGGATCTTCTGCGCAGTCGTGTTGTCTTTGAATGAAGTTTTATTTCTTCCTTTCCACTCTGTATACCTTTAATTTCCTCGTACCGCCGCATCGCTCCGGCTGTGACTTGCAGCGTGACGTGTCATCAGAGTGGAAGAGAAAACTTCCTGCCCTTGTTCCCGATCTTAGAGAGAAAGTCTTCATACTTTCCAATCAAGGATGAGGTTTTTTGTTTATATAAGTTTCTAATGGAGGCCATTTATCGGGTTAAGACGTCATGAATGGATGTAGAATTTTGTTCCGTGCTTTTCCTGCGTCTGTTGGTGTGGCCATGTGGTTTTGCTTCCGTAGTTAATGCAATGAATTACATCACTTAATTTTTTGTTGTGGCAAAATGCGTAGAACGTGCAATTACCATCCCAGCGGTTTTTAAGTGTACAGAGCAGTGGCACTAGACGTGTTCACATTGCTGTGTGACCATCCCCACCACCTGTGTCCAGCACGCCTTCACCTCCCCATCCCCACGAAAGAGCCCATCCCCCGCCACCCCTCCCCAGACCAGAGACCACCAGTCTGCCTCTGTCTCTGTGGACCTGACGACTCTGGGGGCCTTGTATCAGTGGAAAATGTTACTAGTTTTCACTGCTGGTCCAGCCTCACATTTCGAGCACAGGCCACACCTGGCCACGCGTTGTCCTTTGTATATGTTGCCAGATTTGATTTAATATTTGTTGAAATTTTTGTGTCTATGCTCATGAGAGATATGGGTCTGTAGTTTTGTTTTCTTGTGCGTCTTTGTCTGGTTTCGGTGTCGGGGTCATGCTGGCCTCGAATGGTTTAGGAAGTACTGGCTCCTCTTCTGTTCCTGGAAGCGATCGTCTGTCTTCCTTAAAGGGTTGGTATCGTCCCTCAGTGACTCCGTCTGGGCCGGGAGTGTTGTCGGAAGGCTCCCAGCTGTGAACTCTGTTCCTTTCATGGGCACAGAGGGATTCCAGTGTTGTGCTTCTGCCGGAGCAAGTTCTGGCAACTTGTGTCTTTCAGGGAACTGGTCTGCGTTATCTAAGTCATCCCCTTTGGGGGCATGGAGCTGGTGGCATTCCTGTCACCCCCTAGGCTGCCCATGGGTCCTGTGACCACCTGTTCTCTCCTTCCTGGTACTGGTGACCCGTGCACCCTCTTTCCCCTGGTCCACACGCTGGGGCTTTACCAGTATTAGCATTCTTTTTCAAATAACCAACTTTCAGTTTCCTGAGTTTTTCTGTCTTTCTGCTCTCAGTTTTATTTATTTACGCTCCCGTCTTCATTTCCTTTTCATGCTTGGTTTGGATTCAATTTGTTCTCAGCTCCCTGAATTTCTTAAGGTGGGAGCTTGGAGTATTGACTCAGGGCCTTTGTTCTTTTGTAGGTTAAACATCGAACGCTATAAATTCCCTCCTAAGTGCTGTTTTAGTAACGATTCAGGATTTTTGCAACATATTCTGATTCAGGTCAAGATATTTTGTCGTTTCTCTTGGGACTCCCGCTGGTCTTCGGACTGTTGAGAATCATGTCGCTTAATTTCTAAATGCTGACAGCATTTGTCATTGATTCGTAATTCCTTATGCTTAGAGAACACACCGGTGTGACTTCAGTTCCCTGAAGGAGTTCAGGCCTGTCTGGCGGCTCAGAGTCGCGGTCTGTGCCGGGGATGACGTGTGCGTCAGGACACTGCTTGCTCTGTCTGGTGTATCGCTCTCTGGGGGTCACTTTGGTTCATGACCTTGTATCATCTCATTCTAAAACTTCCATTGATTCTGTCGATGTCGTTTCTTTTCACCTTCGAAGAACTTGCATGTTTCTATTCATTTCAAGAGAGTTGCCTTTGTCTTGGAGAGCACAGTGCCTGTACCTGTTCCAAGGTCCTCTCCTAGAGTCCCGCCGTCTGAGCCCCCCGAGAGCCGTCTGTATGGTCTTTTCCGTGAGAGTTGGTCCTGTTTTCCTGGTTCTTCCCGTAATAAGTCGTCTGCAGTTACGTTCTGAACACTTTGGATGTTGCTGTGGTGTTTCGGGTTATCTAGACGCTCTGGAGAATGCCGGTGTTTTAGTGGCTTCTCTGGACAGGGAGCCCAGGTGGAGCACCCTGATCTGCCTCCCTGCCTGGTGGTGGCTCCACGGTCAGTGCCGTTTGCACCCTCTGTAGTGCTGTCCTGCTCTTCCCCGGGAGCACGCGGCTCCAGGTTTCGTCCTGGTTCTGGGCGGTGGTTTACGTCTCAGTGCAGTTTTCAGGTCCTTCCTTTACCCCGGTTCTCTAGGTATGTTCCACGCACTGGCGGGTGAAGGATAAGCCCAGGACTCATGTCAGTTCGTACACGGAATCGGGGGGTCCCCTCTCCAGCGCTCTCCTTGCTGAGATTTCCTCCCTCGCTCACAAGTTTCCAGAGATCCTTTTCTTAGTCTTCTGACGGGGAAGCCAGGGTATTCCATTTTATTTCCCCGACCCACTGTCTCAGGGATACCTGTCTGTGTTTGCTCTCCTGACGGCTGCTCCGGGGCTGTAAACACGCACCCGTAAGTCATCAAAGTCCGGCAAGAATTTGCCTCGACCCTGTTCACACTTCCTGTTGCTACCTTGAGGGCTGTTTTAACCAATTGCTTTGTTCTCTTCCTTACCAGTGGGTCACATTTCCCTGTTACTTTGCATATCTAGTACTTTTTTATTTGCCCTGAACGCTGTACATGGTGCATTGAGGAGACTCTGTGTTCTGTTATGTTCCTTTGAAGAGTGTCGACTCTGACTTTTGTAGGCCATTCAGCTGCAGACCCATCACCCTGGTTTACACCTCACCCGTGCAGCTTTCCGGAAAGCCCAAGCCCTTCTAACTTGGGAGGACTCAACTCTAGTCTCAGTGTCCCCTGCGGGGGTTGGCTTGGAGGTTTAGGTGGGAGCGTCTAGAGCAGGCCTCCCTCTAGGGCACAGAGCTCATTCCTCGGATGTGGCCTCCTGGCATGTCAGCGGGACACTTGGTGTACGAATGAGGCCGCTGCCCTCCAGCGCCGTCAGAACGCCAGCCACCGGCCATAACCAATCAGGGTTTCAGTCTGTATACACAGCGCGCCAACGTGGAGGCCATGGAGAGCCCCTCACGAGCTTCTGCGGACCCCCCCCCCCACTGAGGGCCCCTCTCAAGTGCTTTCTCTGCACATTCAGACTGCTCTGTGGCCCCCGCTTCTGAGTTCTGTCTCCTCAGCTGGAGTAGCCGTGCCGCGTCCAGACCCCAGCTCCTCATGTTACAATCCGGAAAGTGTCCCCAAGGAGAGAAGCGGGGGATAGCGGGCTCATGTTGTGACTTTCCCTGGTCTCGGCCACCACGGTCTCGCATGGGGGCTCATCCTGTGTCTGCAAACAACTGGCTGGAGCATCGGGTACAATTTCACATTGTTTATGACAAAAGAGTTAGTCCAGTAACCCAAGTGGGAGTCAGCCCTGGATTGTAAACACTGCCTGTTTCCAAAAACATCTGAGACAGTTTATGATAGAAGACTTTGCTTCAAAGGAGCTATTAAAACAAAGGTGCAGCAGAATGCCCAGCAAAGAAGCAGAGCCCTCCTAGGGACGGGAGGTTGGAGGGCGCCTCGGGGCTTGCCTAAATCTTACACTGACGCTTACGAGGCCAAATGACATTATTTGGACTCAAACTTTTTTAGTTCGTTGTCTGTTAAAAGGGGAATGTATTGTAAAGTTCAGTTACTCTCCCTTGGCAGATTTAAAGGTTAAGAGCATTCTTCAGTGAGTTTTGTGCCCTGATAACTCAAAAACACTTCCTCTATTAAAAAAGAAAAAGAACCCCACACATTTCAACTTCCGGAAGTTCGAGCGGTCTCGGCCTTTTGGGACTCATCCCTGCTCAGGAATGGCGCGGTTGTAACTGCTCACGGAGTATCATTTCCCCGTTATCTGGCAGGACCTCGAAGCCTCCGGCTCCCGGGGGTCAGGCGGGAGTGCGAGTGCATGTGGGTCGTGTCAGCCGGGGGCCCCAGGCTTCGGGACATCCAGCACTTGCTGGTGCAGAGCCAAAGTCCAAGGTGCGTCCAGCTGTAAGTCCGTCTGCTTCGGGCCCTCTGCCCGACAGGATGTGCGTTCTCGGGCGCTGCCGAGGGTCGCTCTGCACCGCCTGGGGCTGAGGGAGAGGTGATCACATCTGTGCCGACCTCACTCCCCGGATCTCCGGGTCTGGGCGCACCAGCTGCTGCTGGAAACCCTGACTGGAAAGGAGCACTGAGTGGGGGCAGACGGTTTGCCGAGTGGGGGCAGACGGTTTGCCGAGTGGGGGCAGGCAGTTTGCCCAGGGACAGTCTTGCCCACGCAGCTCGGAGACCCCCTTCTGGGATGTCCTTGGTGTGGGGAGCCCCGTAACCTCGCCGCTTGATCTTCCCTACTCGGGGGACGGCCCGAGGGAGGCAGGGCCCAGCCACAGAACGATGCTGGGACTTCTGGGAAACCATCTCCTGGGGGAAGCTCGCCGTCTGGTGGCCTCCAGGTGCTCTGCCCATCTTCCCGTGACAGCAGCGGGCACCCGCTGAGCGCCAGCACCAGGGTCCAGGACAGGAGGGGGGGCACGAGATGACACAGACAGGAGCGCCTGTGAGCCAGGTGTCAAGTGACTGGGTCCGGGCCCGTCCTGTGCTGCGTTTACAGGATGCGCTCGTGAGGCAGGAAGCAAAGTGGCTGGCCCAGAGGCCCCTCTGTCCCCCACAGGCTGCCAACATGCCCGGGCTCTAGGCTTTGCCCCGGCCCGAGGCCTGTGCGACCGAGGGAAGCTGTCCTCCAGGGGACCGGAGCCCACCTGCGGGCCCCCTCCTCTCCTTGGTGCTGGGTGAAGTTTGAGGAGGAGCGGGGCACTTGCCAGGCTGGGGCTGGGAGGGGCACGGGTCCTGGGGGGCACCCTCTCCGCCCTCAGAGGCCCGGAAGATAGGGGAGGCGCAGCAGCCAGCCACAGCGGGCTGCCGAGACACGTGAGCGGTGATCTGGGGTCGCGACAGGCACCCCAGGCGCAGGGAGCTTCTCTGGAGCAGCGAGGCGCCTGGGAGGCACCCCGTTCGCCCTTGCCGGCATCCTGACGCGGATGAGCGCGGGGCACTGGGCGAGGCTGACACCCGCTCGACTTCCTGCAGTTCATCCTCCCGACAGCTTGTTTAAAAGACGCCCGTCTGATGTATTAAAATACCCACGTTTCTGCCGGATCTGGAGAGCGGCCGGGAGGTGCTCGGAGAGGTTCCAGGTGAAACCACCAGGGACAGACACTCATGCTGGGAAAAGGCCCCAACCCCCAGCACCTTCCCAGCTTCCGCCGGCCATGAGGGTCTTGTGAGCCGAGTGCTAGTGCCCGGGGGCCACAGTGACAAGGGACAGCTGACCTCACTGCTCTCCCTGCTCTCGGCTCTGGAGGCCAGAGGCCTGAAGCCAGGGGGCGGGGGGTAGGGCTGTGCCCCCTCGTGATTCTGGAGGAGGGTCCTTCCTGCCCCTTCCAGCTTCTGGTGGCCCCCGGCGTCCCTCCAGTCTCTGCCTGTCTTCACAGGGCGTCTCCTCTGTGTCTGTGTCTCCTCCCTTCTATCACAGGGACACATGTCGTTGGACTTAGGGCCACCCTAATTCAGCACGAGCTCATCTCCATGTCCTTAATTGCGTCTGTAAAGCCCCTTTCTCCAAATAAGGTTACACTCACAGGTTCTGGGGTCCACCAGAAGCCCCACCAGACCACCTTTCGGGACAGAGGCAGAGGGCGGGACCAGGACTGCCTGTCCGGGCGGGGCTCTCTTCCGGGGCAGACACACACTCTGCTGAGCACGGGACCGGTCCCCCCGATCCGAGTGCAGAGCAGGAGCCGATAAGCGCACGAGGAGGAACGGGAAGGGGATGCGAGCGGACCTCACGGCCCTCCGACGAGGTGCCCGTGACACCTGCCTGGTTCCGGGTCCGACCCTTCTGCTCCAAGCCCGTAACTTTTAGTGTACCCGCAGGTCACTGAGTGTGGGTCAGGGGCTCCATGAAGATGCCTCCGTGTAGCCACTAGGAAGGCCAAAGGGACATGTGTGCAAAGCAGGTCTTGACTTCTTTCTGGGACGGAGACCCAAGGTGGATTTGCCGTGCTGCGCGGGCCAGAGGGGCGGACATGGGTGCTGGGACCCGGTCAGGAGGTTGCTCTGGCCCAGCGGCAAGCTGGAAACGGGACAACAAGCAGGGAGGCCAGGAGGGGGTCAGGATCCCTGGCTCTCTTCAGCCAGACGCATGGGGACCCCGCCACTTGCCAGAGCTCCTGCGCCAGGCACGGGAGGGCTCCCAGTGGCTCTGCTTCAACCCCCAAACCCTTGCCCCATACACTGCCGGAGCCCCAGGGGTTCCCAAAAGAGCCAAGGGGTCTTCTCGCCTGTCCCAGCCCCAGGGCTTGACCGGACAGGAGCCGCAAGAAGCAACCCTCCAGCGAGACTCCACGGGGCCAGCAGCGTGGGCCGCGGTCGCTGCGTCACCCCAGCCCCCAGGGGGAGCGTCTCTGTAGGCTTTTAGAACATTTGGAACCACTTCTGTTGCTTTCTGGGGGGCCCCGTGCTGAGTTTTAATGGAACCCTTCCCTGAACTTAACCAGTTCACGAGATGGATGGGGCACCCCTGGGTCATCGGCCCGGCCCGGCCCAACGTTGGGAGCTGGAGTCGCCAGCAGGACTCGGGCAGAATGGCTCTCCAGGGGCCAGCTGCGTGGGCCCCACACGGGATTTTCACTTCCGTCGGCAATAAACTAAACGTGTTTTCGTTCCTCCTGCCCTGGAGAAACAGCCACCGTGGGCGAGGGAGCCCAGAAGGACAGGCAGTCTCTGAAGGAAATCCCAGAGGTGCCCAGCCTGGGTGGGGGCTGGGGGCGACAGCCGGGCCACCCCTCACTCTGCATCCCATGTCCCGCCCGCGAGAGGGCGCTGCTGTCCCCTGCACCTGCCGGCCACTCCGCAGAGAAGGCGGCTGTCCCACGCAGCGTGGCCGCTAGAGCCCAGCCAAGGGCTTTACAGGCGCCGAAGGCTTTCTTCATTACTATTCTTCATTATTGATTACAGATCTGGGGTCAGGTGGGACCATTCTTTGTGCCAATACTGGGGCCACCTCAAGTGCAGCCAGGAGACCAGCTTGTCCCTTCCTACGTCCCACCTGCAGGTGTGGTGAGACCCCGTGAGCGCCTAGAGCTCGCCTGCAGACCAGGTGCTGGGCGTGGTCCATCCCTCCGGCCCCTCTGAGTCCAGGCAGGGAACGGCGGCACCGATGGGCTGGAGGGTGGGCTCTGGCGCTCGCGGGAGTATGTGGCAGGGATGAGGGTCTCGGCCTCACCTGTGCTCACGGATCCCAGAGGCGCTCCTTTGAGTCTCAGAGCGCCCGTCTGGTCTGGTTGGGAGACGAGGTCTGGTCACACCGTTCCCCCAACGAGGACCCGCGCAGGCCCCTCGGACTTGTCACTGAGGCAGGCACCTCTGCCTCAGCCACCCCTACCGTCCCCGAGCCAACCCGGGGGTCTGCGTGCCGGAGCGCGGTGAGGCACCAATAGCTTTGTCTGCCGCCAGAAAGAAACAGGGTCTTCCCCGCCCGCCTGCTTCCCTGAGCCCCCCAGCAGGCAGGTCTGGAGCCGACGTCGCACTCTGTGCAGCCACCGGCGCTTAGCAGAAGGGCTCTGAGGAGTGTCGCTGCGCGTGGCCGCTGGGCAGCCACTCTGAGCCCGGGGCTGGCGGGGGGGACTGCCGCAGGCTGCACACACGGGCAGCTGGACGTGAATTTCCACAAGGACGCGGATCTGGGGAGGCCGGATGGGGAGGCTCGGGCTGGAAATAGTGGACCCTGAAAACTTTCACAGCAGAGGGCCCCAGGCCCAGACATCCACAGCCCAGGGCCGGGCTTCAGTCTGTGGGGGCTCCCCGAGGGCCACTGCGGAGCTGAGAGGCACCGCCCGAGGGCAGGCCCACATGGGTGCCCAGGAAGCTGCCCCAAGCTAATCTGAAAGAGGCCTGGATCCTTCCTCAGGGTCCAAGAAGATATGTTGTCCCAGACCACCTGGTTCTGGCTCCCGAACAAAGCCATCAGCCATGTTTTGTGTCCTGGGCTCCTGGCTCTGTGGCCAGTGCAGGACCACCCAGCCCCCAGCACCCTGTGTTGCTCACTGTGCAGCATCCAATGGTCCCAGCACAGCTGGGGTCGCCAAAAGCCCCAGGACCTACGAGCCCAAACAAAACCGGTCTGGCTCTTTGCATCCCTCCCAGGGTTCCCTATGAGGACAAGGAAGAGCAACATCGACTTATGAGCAGTGTGAGCTGGCACGGCAGGGAGGACTTCCTGGAGGAAGTGGTGAGCAGTTGTGAGTCTGGGAAAGTGGGTGGATCACTGCGCCCCGTGTTCTCCCAGCTCTAAGCCAGGGAGGTTTGGGCTCCTTGAATTTGTACCCTCACCTCCCTCCAGATGCCCACGTTCCCCCCCTCGCTCAGCTGGGCCCGGGGGTCACCTCCTCCACGAAGCCCTCCATCCGTCGGCCTCACATCTCCTGTGCCCCGTCCCTGTGCTCTGCTTCCTCGCTGGGTCACAAGGGCAGAGCTGGACAAGGCAGCTCTGACCGCCGATGGGGCCCTTAAGCCCCGAAGCTCAGCTGGGGGACGCCCCCCCCCCCCGCCAGTGAGCAGAGCCACTCAACAGGCCACTCCTGCGGTTTTTACTGTCCGATTTCTAAAAATGGCAGAGGGCTCGTTTCTCAACGTCCCCTCTGCGAGGCGGTTTCCATTTCACACTTGAAGCCGTTTGTGGCTCTAACTGCCCGCCAGAGCTGGGCCCACCCTTCCACATGGGCCGGGTGAGCTCTCTGCGGCAGACGACCTCTGTTCTCCGGCCCGCCTCTGCGCACAGGCGGGGAGTGGTCAGGTCGGACGGCACAGGGCCTGCAGGAGGGCAGGTGTGAGCCCCCCTCGGCCTCCACGTCCCCAGGGACCCCTGTCCAGGTCCCCACCCAGGCGCAGCCCAGGAAGCAGGCCCTGCCCAAGTCCAGCGCTGGGAGCCGTGCCCAGCAGCCCTGGCGATGTTCGGGGCGACCAGCCAGGAGATGGGTGGCCGCGCGTCCGGCGGGGAGGGGAGGGCAGGTGAGTCAGGTGGGAGGGCTGGCGGTGGTGAGGCCTGAGGGAGGGAGAGACAGCCTGGCGTCCCAGCCTGTGGGCCTCGCACATCCAGCCTCCCTGCCCTGGTCCCGTGGCTACGAGGACAAGCGGCCATCAAGGGCCTGAGAGACTCGGGCACCCTCTCTGGGCCTCAGCTTCCTCCCCTACGGGGGGGGGGCAGGGCTCCCCCTCCCATCGGGCCCCAGGCCTTGGTGTGAGGCTGGGAGGTTGTGGTTGTGGGGGAGGAAGCAACAAGGAAGGCTGCGGGGGCCAGAGGGCTCAGCCCAAGGGTGTCACTCCCCAGCCCCCTCCAGCACTGGTGCCGGGCAGCTGACCGGCGCGGGGACGTCCACGAGCCCCGTGTGGGACCCGAGCTCAGCCCAGCGGGCCGTGCCCAGGGGAGGGTCAGCAGCAGGAGCCCAGCCCCCGTGGCCGTGGGGAGGGTGACCAGTCCCCCTGGGCCCGGGACTGAGGGCTTCCCAGACGCGTGTCTCGGGCAAACCAGGCAGGGTGCCCCCCCAAGTGCCGGGAGGGGGCCCCTAGTACACCCTAAACTAGGGTTGAGGTCTCAGCTGGTTTGGGACCCTTGCTCTGGCTGGCTGTGGGCCGCCCCGGGGCTGCGCCCTGCCGCCGGCTGCCGTGAGGGCGCTGCGGTGAGCGAGAGTGCGCGAACCTCCCTCTGGGTCCCTGCTTCTAGTTCTTTGGGGCGCGCCCAGACTGGACCTGCAGGGCCGCGTTGTCGTTCTTTTCCTTTGTTACTAATTTTTTAAAAGATTTTATTTATTTATTTGAGAGAGAGAGAGACGGCGAGAGCAGGAGCACGAGCAGGGGGAGCGGGGGAGGGGGAAGCAGGCTCCCCGCGGAGCCGGGACCCCGACGCGGGGCGGATCCCAGGACCCCGGGATCACGACCTGAGCGGAAGGCGGAGGCTTAACGACTGAGCCACCCAGTGCCCCTGTTTATTATTAATTTTTGAGGACCTGCCAATTGCTTGCATAGAAACCACGTGCTCAGGGAGGGACAGGGCCTTTCATCGTGTGGATCAGCCTCGGGCTGGCCGGGTCACGCAGCCTCGACAGAAGGTCGGATGTGGTTGGGGTGTGGGCCCCTGGCTCCCTCCGACCGTCCAGGCTCACAGGTGGGTCACCAACCCTCGGTCAGCGTCCGTGGCCACTGCGGAGAGCCTCCCCGAGGGTGTCTGCTCTGTGCTGGGCAGTGGACGAGGAGGGCCGGAGTGTCCTGGGGGAGGCCGTAGCTCGTCCTGCTCCTAGAGCACAGCTATGGCTGAGGTCGGGGGAGCCCCAGGTCTGCGCCGGCGCCCCTCACAGCCTCCCGTGGTTGAAGGGAAAGAGGTCGGAGGCCCGAGCAGTCCGCCCCTGTCCGCCCCGTCCACCCCCACGTTCCCTCGTCCAGCTCTCCTGCCCCTCCAGGCTCTGTCTCCCAGCCTGTGGGGATCCCCGTGGGGCAGCCCGGGGACCATGCTGACAGCCTCGTGGAAGGGACCTCTGGCAGCTTTCAGTTCCAGAACGTTCTCTGGTGAGAAGTCACCAGAGAAATTGGGAGGACTTGTCACATCACTGCCGGGAGGCGTGGCACCCCAGGCGGGCTGTGTCCCGGGAGCGGGAGCGGAGAGGAGAGCCGAGAGCCGGCATGGGTAACACATCATGAATATTCATGCAGGCATTGGACTTGCAAATTCCAAGCAATTTAAATGTCACAAACAGCGTGTGGAAAAGATCTGTCAGAGAAAATGAATCTTGATCACCAGTCATAACAGGGACGCGGCCTCCTCGGTCGTCAGCAGCGGCCGGCCAGGGGCTCTGTGAGGGCCCCAGCTCTGGGGGGACGTCATTAATGCGGGTTAGGGGAGGCGAGCGCCGGCCCCCGGGGGAGGCGGTTGGCTGCCCTGCGTCCCTGTTCTGGCATCCCAGGCTGCGAAGAGAGGCTGCCGGTGTCACCTCGCCGAGGACGCAGGCAGGCAGCTCCGGGCGGGAGGCCGCCACGCTCCGACAGCCACTTGACCTGGGGCCTCAGCGGGCGCGGGGAGTTCCGAGCGGGCCGCGCAGACCGGACCGTGGCCGGCGTGTCATTGACCTATCGACTCAGGAAAGCCCTGTGGCCGCCCCCACGGGATGGCTCACGCCACTCGCGGTAGTTTTCAGAACTAACTCAGACCTCATGGCCACTCTCTGGGCTGGGGCTCCTGGGACTGTCCCCACTGACGGAGCAGGAGACTTCCAATGGGGACGCTGTGGGTCAGACACCCTGCCGCGAGTCTGTGCTGATCCCCGGCGCTCCCCCAGCATCCCATCCTCGGGGCTTAGTTCATTTCTGAGACGGGATGACGGGGCAGAGAGGACGGTGCCGTCACTGGCCACACCCTGTGGGCCTCCCACCCCGTGAAACCCGTGGCACACTCGGCCCCTGTCCCTCACACTCGGGAGCGGGCCTGCGCCGTTTCCGGAAAGCGTGGCCTCAGACACAGGTGGTCCGGCGTCCCCCCGACGAGCTCACCGTGTTTCGTGAAGGGGCTTCCTGCCCCTTTGTTGTTGTAGGAGGGCTTCAGTTCCTGGCACAACGCTTTCATGGGCCGTTTTAAATGTCCCGTGCACACGTCCTGTTTGGGGTTGAGCTGGGGGCCGGGGGAGGGGGGGCTGTGCGTCTCTCTCCCCCATCCTCAAAATCATCTGCTGAAGCTCTAAGTGCCCCCTCCTCCTGGGGGACGGACGGTGTCAGGAGGGGGCCCCCAGCAGGTGAGCAGGCCATGGGCGTGGTTAGCGCCGCTGTCCCAAGACGCCAGAGAGTCGCCTTGTCCCCCGTCCGCCCCGTGAGGGCACAGGTGGCGGCCGTCTGCAGCCAGAACCCTGTCTCGGCTCCCAGCATCCAGAGCTGTGAGAAGGGCTGTGCTGTGTGTGAACCTCTCGGGCTGGGCCCTTTGTCACAGGGACGCGAGCGGACAGCCCGTCATCTCTTGGTTCATTCACGCAGGAAGCCCTCAGGGGCTCACCGGGCCGGGCTCTGCCCCCACGCGGCCGGCTGTGAGTGGGGACGGCAACGCGCCCGTGTTACCGCAACAGCCGCGTGCCGGCCGGAGAAACGCCAGCTCCCCCTCCAGCCTGCCCCGCTCCCGCCGGTGCTCCGGCCACGCCCGGCCGCCTCGCCCGGGCGCCCAGGGGAGAGGACGAGCCTGCCGCCGTCTGCGCCGGAGAGGTCAGCCTGTCCGCACGTGCTTCTGTCCACACCCGGAGCTCTGGGCAGTCCTGCACCCCGCCAGCCCCGGGCAGGTCCGCAGGTCGCCGTCACAGCGGCAGGTGGCAGAGGTGGGCGCACCGGGGCAGCGCCAGGCGGGGACGAGCCGGAGCCTCTGCCCGCCACGGCGGCTCACGGAGGTTCAGCTCGGTCCCCAGTCGGCAACAAAGGCCCCGGCATTGCTTGAAATGCTCCCAAGTGTAACAAATGTACGAATCAGTCTTTTGACACCTTCTTAGGAAGGAGGTAAAACTCCCTTCGAGGTTGGAGGGACAATGCAGCGGGAGTGGCCCTGGGATGAGAGGCCGACTCCGGGAGCAGCCTCCCCACGAGGCTGAGTGGACTCCGCGGGCGACCTCTGTCCTGCACAGGGGACAGTGACCCCATGCCCCATGCTTCCCAGGTAGGCCGGCGCTGGGACGGCTCACTTGGCGGACGTACAACCACTCAGAGCCGCTCTGTCCATCCGCTCTGCCCATCTGCCGTAGCTGCTCTGTCTGTCCACTCTGTCTGTCTGCGCCGTCCGTCCGCTCTAGCCGCTCTGACAGAGACCAGGGACCTCTCAACAACGGACGTGTGTGCCTCACAACTCCGGATGCTGAGGTCCACGACAAGAACACAGTGGCAAGAGCCCAACTCCCCGATCGTGATGGTGGCCTCTCGCCGTGTCTTCACGCAGTGGACGGGGCGTGGGAGCTCCTGGGGTCTCTGTTACGAGAGCACCCATCCCATCGTGAGGGCTTCACCCTCATGACCGAGTCATCCCCGAAGGCCTCACCTCCTTACACCATATCCTTGGAGCGTGAGTCCAGCCTGTGAAGCTGGGGGCCCACCGTTCAGTCTGCGGCAGGATCGCTCCCCCCGGGTCCCATGAGGCGAGTGTACCCCTAAGTCTGGCATCAGGGGGTGAAGGAGGACGTGCACGGGACGCACGGGCCGGGAGCGCGAAGTGGGGAGGCGCTGCCCAAGAACCGGGACCCCAACGATCCCTGTTTCAGGTTCAGTTTCATCGTTGGGGATCCGGTGTACGCGCCAGACTTGGCCCCTGTGTTCGACCGCCGTCCGGACCGCAGAGCCTCGCCCCCAGCCAGCAGAAACCAGCATGACCACGACAGCCCACGTACTCGCTGGGGAAAGTCTGTTCTGAAACTCGGCGCTTCCGCGGCAGCCCGAGGTTCTGGAGGCGGCGACTCTGCTCAGAATCCCGAGGACCACGGACGAGGGCGGAAGGCCGGGGCGTCCAGCCCCGCACCGTCGTGAGGCATTTCCACGCTCGAGTGACTTCCCCGGTTCTACATGAGCCGAAGCAAAACAGGAACCTGTATGGGAGCTCAGCACACACACACATCCGCCACACCCACAGTCCCAGCACGTGCGCACGCGCACACACACACACACACACACACAGAGGCACGCACACACTCAGACACCCGTGCACATACAGGCACACGAATGCACAAGAAGCCGGCTGAAGCAGGGACCAGCGTTTGCTGGTTGCAGGGATCGAGGGACGAGGCCCCTGAGCTGTCAGCCCCGCACAGCCCTCACAGGACCAGGCGCCCTCCCCCCCGCCCCCGCCCCCCGCCCGGCAGCCCGGGGCTCCCGTGTCTTTGTTTTTCACTTGAGTCTGAGCCCCAGCAGAGAGCTGGTTCTCCTCTTTAAGAAGTGAGAGCCGCGGAGGAGCCTCTCTTCACGGGAAATAAAAACGAAAAGAAACCGTCCCCGTCCTCCTTCGTGCCCATCACCCAGCTCTGTGGCACCGCCAGGGGGAACACACCACAGGTCTCATGAGTCGCCTTTACAAAACCAGCCCCCAGATTCCGGGCAGGACAGCCCAGCCCGCGGCGCACGCCGGTCCCAGCGCTCCCGCCCTGCCTCCTTGGGGCGTCTCGTCGGCACCTGCCGGTGAATTTTCCTTTCGAGGGCTGTTTCTCTCCAGAGAGAAAATGTCATGGGGGGCCGATGACTCAGGGAACACACGGCACATCCGCCAGCTTCTGCCGCGGCGCAGGACAGCCCGCAGCCCGTTGGCTCCAGCAGGACATCGCCTGTCTCCTCCAGGAGGCAGCTGGGTTGGCTCAGCCGGTCTGAGCTGGGCTCACGTCTGCATCTGCTGTCATCTGGCGGCTCCACGGGCCTGGGTGAGCCCAAGACGGCCTCACTCTCCTGTCTCAGTATGGGGCTGGCTCTTGCCTGGGCCTCACTGTCCAGGAGACAAATCAGGGTTTCCGCACATTGTGACAGCCACATTCTGGGGGAATGAGAGCGGGAAACGTGAGCCTGGCTCAGAAGGCAGCATTTCCACGGCACGTCCCAGGTCACAGCCAGGCCAGCAAGGGGGCGGGCCACAGACTGCATGTCTCTGTGGGAGGAGCGGCCAAACACGTTGCAAAAGGTGGTGTCCAGGCTGTGGGACACCGTCAGCAGTCTTGGAGGACCCTCCTGCACGGGCCACCAGTGGGCGAGCTCAGGACAGTCTTGGTAGTGGAGGGACCCGTGACAGTGCCCCATGGCGTGGCCCCAAGAGGACACCACAAGGCTGGGGCCACCAGTGCAATTAAGGCCAACTCTCAGGAGCCCTGGAGGTCCCGAGGATGGCAAAGGTGCTGGTGGGCAAGCGTGCCACCTCGGGGCATATGGGGACCGGTGGCAGCCGGTCTGGGGACAGAGCAGGCACAGGGGGCCAGAACAGGTGTGGGGTTTGTGCAGAAGCAGACACGTTGGTCAGATGTCCCACAGCCCAGAGGGTGGCCTCCAAGGTGTTGTTCCAGTCGTAGGAACGTTCTTTCTCCGCTCAGTCCCCGCAGAGCTGTGGGTTTTCCCCACAGTTTCTGGTGCATGAGACCTTGTCTCCAGGTGGCTGAGTTTGCTGGGATAACAGCAGACCAGCCACAAGAAGCTGAGACCCCCGGCACTGACCCCCGGACTGACCACTGCACGGTGACCACATCGGCACCTTCGAACGTAGTCTGCCCACTGGCCCGGCCGGCGCAGGAAGCAGGTGCGCCCAGAGGCCGTGGCCTTGCCAGAGCGGGCCGAGAAAACTCCTCTGGCCGTGTAGGTCTGGATCAACAGCAGCAGCAGATCGCCCCGAGGGAGCTGGGTAAATGCCCTGGACCGCCGCACACCTGGGACAGGGCTCCCGGAGCCCACGGCGTGCCCCCGCGTCAACAGCGGGAGATCTTCGTCAGCGGCAGCCGGCGCGGGACAGGATCGGGGCGGCCGCAGCACGTCAGGGTGTCCAGCGCGCGTTCGCCCCCTCTGCCCGCCTCTGCCTGCCTCTGCCCGCACCTTCCCGCCCGCCCGGGCTCGGCAGGAGGGCACCTCCGGGAAGCGCAGGGCTGCGGTCTTCTCTGACTCCACCAGGGCAGGACAAACCCTGTTTCGCCAACGCCTCATGCGGGAGTCGCTGCGGGGACGGACGCCGACAGCCGCAGGCGGCTCCGCGGGAAGGCTTCTGGGAAGACCAGGGAAAGCCAGGGTGTGAGACGTCGCACGAGAAAGAGCCTCACCTCGTCGAGGAGGCCGAGGAGGCCGTGAGGAGAGCCTCTAACCTGGGAGGACATGTGAGATGAGACGCCGCGTCGGGGGTTCCTAAAGCGGGAGGAGACGCGCCTCCGAGGAACAGCCAGCCACGTGTGCGCCCGAGAGACCAAGAGTCTCCCTGGGGTCCCTCCTGGGCTCACGCTGACTGCCTCCTGCCTGCCACTGTCCCCACACCCGCCCATCCCTGGGTCCTGCCTCAGCCCCCCGGTTTCTCCCAGCCGTCTGCTGCGTCTGTCCCCGCGGGCACTGCTCTCTGGGCCCGGGTCCCTCCTTGCCCCCGGGCTCTACCTGCTTCTTCACCCCCTCCTCCTGCTTCTGCGATAGCCTTTCATAATGCGACCCCCACCCAGCCCCTGTGGGCCCGAGGCCCCCCTCCTCCCCCCCATCCGTGCCCCTCATCTCTCGGGGCTCTGCATGAAGATTCCTCCTCCAGAGAACGGCCCCTTGTCTCCACCAGACAGCCTCATGCTCGCCGCGGAGTCGTGTGTGTTCCCCTGTCCTCTGCACCCACCTCAGTCTGTGCACACTGCCTCCCACACAGCAGATGCTCCATGAACGCTCGTGAAGGTCAGATAAGGAGGACCTGGGCACCTGGTGCGGAGGACGGAGGGTGGGCTGCTGCACCGGGGTGGGGGGCATGGGTAGACACGAGGGAGGGTGCAGCGCTAGGTGCTGAGACATTCCAAGAGGAGACGCCAGAGCAGGACGTGGGGCTGCCCCAACCTGGGGTTCCCGAGCTGGGAAGGAGCTGCTGTCCTGGGCCTGTGTCCAGCTGACGGCCTGAGTCCCAGGGAGGCCCTGGTCACAGCCTGGTCCCCTCACACCACTTCGGCGGCCGCCGCGCTCCTGCGAGAGAAAGGGCTGCAGGTTCCCCGAGCGCAATCCCGGGAAATCTCGGCAAACCCTCCCACCGCCTGTCTCCGCTCTCGGGAGTGAGGCCTCCCGGGAGCCCGTCGGCCCCTCTGGCCCTCGGGCTCGGAGCCCCAACCACGGCAGGGGTCCACGGCCCAGGGCGGCGGGGTCCTTCCAGCAAACCACCCTTCTGACCACGGGAGCTGGAGGCCACGGAGCACATTTGTCCCGGTCCTCGATTCATTTCCAGCCTGGACCGTCCCCGTTCCTGAGGACCAGGGTCTTCAAGAGGGACCAGCCCACCTCCTGCTATACCGGCAAGAAGCAGGCCCAGCTTGAGAATAGATGAGCTCGGGCCCAAATCCCGGCTGCCTTGTCTTCCGTACCTAGGATCAGAGAGCTTGGCCCCTGTCACCGCTGCGGCCGGCTCTCGCACGGAGGGCGGCGTGTCTCGGGTCCGTCAGGCCTCTTTACCGTTTGAGAGTCCATGGCTGAAAGGAGGGAAGCAGAGTGAGGCCCCGTTGGTCCCATGGTCGTGTTCTCTCGGGGGTGGAAGGAGGAATGGTCATCGAGGACCCTGCTCTGGGGTAACTGGGCAGCCGGCGCTCCTGCCTAGCTGAGGACTACGGCCAGGCTCCTCGCTAAGTGGGGCTGGGGGAAGCCGTGGCAGGGGACCCCACCACAGTCTCTGAGGTCACAGCTGCTCTGGGTGGAGGCCCCAGTGGACGCCTGGCAGGGAGAGAGTGAAGCATCGCCGCTGGGAGGGAAGCCAGAGCACAGGGTCCCCGCCGGGTCCCGGAGTCACATGCAGCCCTCGTTGGGCTTGGGGTGTGGGTGGCCCCTCCCGGCCCTCCTCCCTCACACCAGCCACCCCACTCCGGGTCCACCATAATCAGATTCACCTAAAGCAGGGACGGAGCATTAATTCTATTGAAAGGAGCTGGGTACAGACCAGATGTCCACGGGAGCAGTGACCAACTCTGCCGGGGGACAGTAATTCGAAATTGGGAAGGAACAGGATATTTGCTGAACTGCCCCCACAGTCACATGGCGAGAAAACACTGAAGGTCATGTGGTGCGGGTCCATCTGTCGGCGACGCCGGGAGCACGGAGAACAGGGCGGGTGTGGAGGACGGTCCCCGGCCAAGCCCTGGCTGCGCACGGCTCTCCCGACCCCGCTGCTGAGGTGCCGTGGACACCTGCTCCTGCTCTGTCTCGGACTCCCCGCCCCACAGCACATGAGCTCCCCGTCTCACTGAACCCCCCCAGACACAGCTGAGGGTTCTGCTGAACTGCCTCGACACCCCCCCCCCGCCGGCATCTGCGTGTCGCCCCCCACCCCGCCTGGGTCTTGACGGGGACCAGGTCCCACGTTTTCCTGGCGTGGAGCAGAGCTTCGATGCCCCGGGCTCTGTCAAAGGCACATGCAAAATCCCTGGGACGCTCCGAGGACTTGGCACGACGTGTAATCCCTTGGAGTCTAATTAATTCCCTGCACATTAGAAAAATGCACACTAAGGGCTTAGCGAACCTGATCAAATCAGCAACTGTTTGAATTCTTACGAACTGGGAGCCACCCCACAAGACAGACTTGGTCACCACAAGAATACCATCGCCGTCAGGTGTGAGGAGCGGGGAGGGACGAGAGCCGGGAACGCTTCACGTGCACCATGGTCTCCTTGTGTCAGGTGACCACGAAGGCACCTTCCCGTCCCCCTCGCAGGCACAGAAGCGGGGACCGCGCCCCAGGGTCGGCCAGCCATGCACCCGCTCGCTGCTCACTACTCTGCCGTCCTTGTCAACCCGTGTGCTGCTACTTAGCAGATGATTTGAACATTCTCTTGGGCTTTTTAAGCAACAGATATTTGAAAACATGGCAGACAGGCCTTCAGCCTACAGCCCTGACAGCTTGCCGCACTGCACAGATGGCTTCCGTGTGGTTTCGAGAGGCGCCGGCACGACCGAGAGGCAGCTCGCCACCCCGGCTGCTGGGGAGGCTGACAAGCCCCCAACTCGCAGCCGGGGCCAGGCCCCGCGTGCCCCTCCTGTGTACTCCCAGGGAGGGGCCATCCTGCTCCTCCTGGAGGAAGGGACAGGCATATTGGGAAGCGGTTTCCCTAATCTGATTGAGGGTCTCCCAGCAGCCCAGCTGGAGCCAGCACAGCAGCACAGTCGGGGGCAGACAGGATGCGGCTCCGTGGGGGGGGGGGGGTCCTCCAGATTCACTCCCGGACCGCAGGGCTGCAGCTGCAGGAGTGGTGGTGGGGGGGGGAGCACCTCCCACACAGGTCACACAGGTTACAGGTGCTCCCCTGCCCCTCATCAGGAAAAGAAGGGTCTAGAGACGGGGTGGAGTATTCCTGAGGGTGCCTGCTCCTAGCTGGCTTGTGGTCTCCCCGAGTCCTCCCCACCCCAGCCCAGCCCAGGTCCACCCACCGCAGACCATGACCTCTGGTCTCCCCTCAAGGTCTACCCCGCCCCCGTCCCCGGAGCAGCCACCAGCTTTGCTGTCCCTGTCCATGGTGCTGAAGCCCCAGCCTCCTGGGCTGGATCATTCCCTCCCTGTGAGTCTGGCCCCTCCTGTCCCAGAAGATCCGAGCCCTAGGGGACCGTGGAGACCACGGTGGAGCAAAAGGGAGAGCACGGGAAGGAGAGAGAGATGGACAGAGGTTGAGCCTGCAGAGATCACCAAGGAGTCATGAGTTTTGGACTAGAAATTGTTCTCAGAACTTCGTACTCACCCCAAAACAGTGTCCTCTCTGGGCAGTTGAGGGCAGGGCTTGTGTCCAGCAAGGTTTCATGGATGAGGATAGAGTGGCCGCATGCTAGTCCGGCCATTGCCCAAACCCAGGGATGCACGTTCCTTCCGTCCACTCCCTGCCTGGGAGACGGCCCCGGGACGTGGGAGGCGGGTACGGCAGCTGAGGGCCAGATGGGGTCTGGGCTCATAGCTGGGTCTGGGCCGCTGTTTCTGTAAAGTGAGAACACCGACAGAGTCTAGCTCGTTAATCCAATGTGCGTATTCCATGAAGGACGTGCGGAGCACTGAGCTTGCTCTCCGGCTCGAGACAAGCTCTCCGTTCATGCTTAGCTAACGGCTGTGTGTCACCTGGAAGGGGAAGTTAGAGGCGCTCACGGTGTCCTTTTTACATCTGCTTATTAGAGCTAGCAGTGGTGGGAAGGACGGTGGTTGGTGAGCTCTGTGGCTGGAAGCAGACACCTGACCCGTGGAGTCCTCCTCCCTGGGGTGGCCCTGCAGACACTTAACATGACTCATGTGGCCTCTCCAGGTCACACACCCCACCCTCTCCCCTCTCCCACCTGTTGGCTCAGACATGTCCACAGCTCCTCCCCAGAAGCCCAGGCCTGTGACCAGCGCTGACCCACAGTGCAGTGTGCAGCTCAGCACTGGTCTGTCTTGTTTCCCAGTTGTGTGTCCACAGGTAGGTGTCCTTGTTGGGTGGTGGGTCCCAGCAGTGTCTGGAGCGGCAAGGTGCTTGTTGGATGAGGAATGGAAGATTCTGGGCTGTGTCACCTTGAAGGACCCTTTTCTTGTCTTTGGTCCACCCCTGAAGTGAGGACATACCCACTGAGCTCTGGTCCCTTATGCCTCTGGCCCTTCCCAGTCCTGGGGTGGGGGCATGTGGGATTTTCATGTGACCATGAGGGCAAGGACCCCAGGCCCCTGTCACGGACGCACACGTAGGAGAAGCAAACCACGTGTCCTGCTGATTCCATTCCTGTGCCTTCAGTTCAGGAGGGCACGACGGGAGCCTCCCAGCCCTCCCCCCAGGTCAGCCCATATTGGCCTCCATTGGGGTTACCCCTGGGAACGGTCTCCTTACTTCACACTAGCTGCTCTGGGCTTGCTTTCTTCACTCAACTAGTGTCCCGGCCCCACGCCCGGTGGGCCTCATTCCTGACGCCAACAGAGTGGTTCCTGGTGTGGATGCAGCGTGGCTCACTGGACGGCCGAAGGGTGGGCTCTGGTGCTCTTGTTGGGTTTTTGCTGCTCTGAGAGGTGGTGATACTCCGGGACTCTGGAATGACTCCCATCGCTGTCCCTGCTCTCAGCAGCGCCGGACAAAGAAGGAGCCTGGTGCATGTTTGCTCGTGTGACGCGCTTGCTGGGTCTGAGGAGGGGTTCTGTTCCACCTGGGGACTGACTGGAGGCTGGAGGCCACCCCTCTGAGCCCGGGCCTGGCGGCGGCCGCTCACCTCCAAGCCCGCTGAGGAGGTCCCAGCACTCTCTCCGTTGGGGAGTTTGGACAAGAAGCTGAACCACCGGGATTCGTGCCTTTCCCCTCACTACAGGCTGGTTGTTGAGCCTGGAAGCAGTGTGAGCCGAGGGTCCAGCTCTTTGTTTAAACACCTGGGGCGAAGTGGAGAGAAATGGGCCACCGCACTACACAAAAGATGGTTCTGCAGAGGGAGTGAGCAGTGGGCGTAGGTCGTTTGAAGGCAGAAGGAGAGGAGCCTCGTTGGAGAACCCCTCGCAGACTGAGGGCCCCGGGGCCGGGCTCGGCTCCCGGCATCCCCCCGCCTGCTGCGTGCGTCCCGCAGTACTGGGGGTCAGCCCTCCCTTCCGGGCAGACCTTCTGTCCCTAAAGGCAGACCTCCTCTTTATTGCTTCACGGTTCCACGCCGTCCCCCTCACCCGATGACCAGTGCTGGAGCCAGAGACCAGTCCCGAGTCCACGGACAGGGCTGGCCGTGCCAATGTCTGGGGCGTGCTGGCACAGTCCCACACGGAGCGCCCCCCACCTTGCTTCCTCGGCTCTCCCAGTAACAGCCTGGGCACCCCTGAGTACGGACCATGCTCACAGCACTGAGCTGAGCGCCCGTACTATCCCCCTTTCAGAAATGAGAAAGCCGGGTCTCAGGGGCCATTCGGGAACTGCCCAAAGCCAAGGCTCACCGGCCAGTGCACAGCCAGGGCTGTCTGAGACCAAGGTCCACACCCCAGCCAGGCGCCCTGCTTCCCGGGGGCCAGCCCGCCTCAGGAGTTTCCAGCTCTGGCCTGGGCTTCGGAGCCCAGAGGCCGGGCAGGGAAGGAGGGAGGCAGGAGGCCTCCACAGTCCTGGCCTGGTGCTCAGAAGAGCTGTCCTCCCCCAATCAGTCAGAGCTGGCCAAGCGGTCAGTCAGGGCCATGGGGGATGGAGGACAGGCTCCGGCATGAGGGGTCTCTGGAGGCTCCAGGTCCACCTCGAAGCCGCTCGCACTAGAGGCGGAGGGAGGCGGGGAGGCTGGGGCCGGGGGCACGGGCACACCTGGAGGTGCGGTGGGACAGGAATTTCTCCCGGGGCTGAGAGAATTTTTTTTTCCATCATTGATTTTTTACAGCAAAACTTTATAGCAGTGCCCGGACGACTTTATTTCCCAAATTCCGACAGCTGAATGTATGTGATGAAAGTAAGCTTTCCACGATTCTCCTGGTAGTTTCCCGGCTTTGATTTCTACCTTTTCATCTTTGCTCCTTCTGGATTTTTGGTGTGGGATCTCTGAGCTACGGGACAAGCTTCGAGAACCAATTCAGATTGTCCTAAGGGGAATAAAGAAACCTTTATCTCGCTGAGGAAGAACTAGAAGTCTGGCAGCGGCGGCTGCCAGCCGCTGGATCCCGGAGCTCCATCTACGCCCCGGGTGCCCCCCTCCCCCTCGGACTGGGTTCTTCCTGGGCCGGGCTCCTTACAGGCTGGGAAAATGGTACCAAATCTTCCCTCTCCGCCGCGGGGTCAGCAGGACAAAGAGGTCGCGTCTCCTTCCCGAATTAAAGGCCTGCTGGAGGGTGGGCCACTGGGTAGAGGGGTGGGCGGTTTCAGGGAAGCAGAGGGGAGGTCCCGGGAAGGGGACAGAGGCTTTGCTGGCCGTCACCCACCCTCTCCCTCCTGCTTAGATGCCGCACTTGGCCTCGTCCGGAGCCATTTCTGGCCTCTGTCTGCGCCACGCATCTCTTTGTGCGTTTACCTGTGCCAAACCGTTCTCGCAAAGTCTCTGTTTCAGGTGTCGGTGGTTGGTAAGTGGGTGGTAAGTTGACGGTACTGACCCATCACTATTCCTTTCCACAACGTTCCTGGCCACTATTACATTATGTGTCTCTATCTGAATTTTAGAATCAGCCAGTCTGTCCCCAGGTCTTCTGTGTTATTGGGACGAATGCGGGGGCCGGGCACGGCGCCCAACTTTGACCCGCCTGCCTGGGGAGGCCCCGGCCTCTCGCACCCGAGCCCTCCTGCCCTCCTGTGGTGACAGGACAGCATCCCCAGAGATTGTACACGAGGCTCACGAGACGTGGTCTTCTCCGCTCATGGTGAGAGGGTGGTCTGCTCCCCTGTTCCCAGAATCAGGGGCAGGGGGCAGGAAGGAGCCCCCATCCACGCTGCAAGCTTGCAAGAGAAGGCAAGCCCTGAGGTCGTGTGTGCCCCCCAGGGATTCCACAGTCCAGTTCCCGTCTCAGTCTCCAGGCTGGAGGGGTGGGGAACTCGGGGGGAAGACGTCCTTCCCTCTAGCAGCCGGGGCTGGCCTGAGCCGGCGACCAGGGCAGGCCTGCAGGGTCAGGCCGCTCCTCGCTCCGGACTTCAGCAGCAAGGGCCTGGACCCCTTCCAGTGGGGGATCCACGGGGGCCCCCGAGCAGACCCCAGAGGCCCCCGAGCTGGGCCCTGCCCACTGCTTACAGCCCCCACTGGCCCTTGGAGGCAGCAGTGTTTACTGCCTGTGCTCAGCGGGGTATGGTATCTCAATGTTTTGACATTTAAAATCTGTGTTGGATACATTCGTTCTATTTAAATTGTGCCGGGCCGAGGTGAGTCACAGGGAATTAGTCTGTCTCCTGGGCCCAGAGCCGACGTCCTGCTGCACCCCGGCCCGGCTCCAGCCCAGAGACAACCTCAGAAGCCCTCCTGGAGTGGCCTCTCTGCGCCGTCACCCCCCCACCATCCTGCGGGAGGTGGGTTCCAAACAGCAGAGCTGGGAAGGGGCCCCACCCGGGAGCTGCCCCCCGGCCTCGGCAGACACAGGAGAGAAGGGTGCCGGCGCGGGAGCTGTCAGGAACCCGGGCAGGCAGGCAGCGAGCGATGCACCCTGGGGGCCTGGGGGCCTTTCTCCGGCCTGTGTGTCCTCCCGTTTAGCAGAGCCTTGTCCCGGTGGAACTGGAGCTGACCCTCGGGCCACTGCCTCCTGGGAGGCCTCGTGGCCTCCGGGTGGGGCCTGGAGCACCGTGAGGGTGGGCAGGCCCTCTGCACGTCTGAGCTGGAGGTCTCAGCCGGCGTCTGCTCAACGGAGCAGGCATGGGAGTCTGCCCTGTTCTGGACAGACGCCCGACCGCCAGGAGGGCCGCAGAGCAAAGTTGCCCGCGGCCATGGTGGCCGCTGGGTCTGGCTGGGCTCCGCCCGTGTGAGCAGGACAGAGGTGCGGCCGTCCTCACCCCGGCGAGACCGTCTCCGTCGAACGATCGAGGGTCCTCAGGCTGCAGGCAAACCCGGTTAGGGGCGGCAGGAGGGGCCACCTGGAGCCCGGGGAGCCCCCGGGCAGACCCCTGGAACTTTCCAGGGAGTCACAGCTGCCAGGCCAGAGCCAGTGCAGGCGGCCTATCCAAGGGCAGCCAAAAGTCTCTGTGAAGGTGCAGTTCAAAGGGAGCACACGGGGCAGCTTGGCAGGGCCTGGGACGGGCCCCTGTGACTCCCCTCGCAGGCGAGGTCACCCGGCCCCTACCATGGAGCAAGGGGCACCAGACGGCAGAACGTCCAGGAAGAATAAACAGCCAAGAGTGGTTTCACACGCTGTAAAACCTGCCTTGGGAGGTGATGCCAGTGTTGGGACCGGCCCCAGGGGATACCTGTTCCCGTCACCCACCACGGCCACCCCTCAAAGGGGCTGCAGGGATTGGTCTTAGCCTGGTGTCCTGGAAGGGCCCAGTCAAGTGTAGCCCAGCCCCTCTGACTGTCCAGGGCTCAGTTTCCCTGGATACAAATGACGTGGAAGTTAGAGGTGCTCGTGAGAAGCTCTTTTCAATGAGCTGAGGGGCCGTGGGTGGGGCAGGAGGGTCTTGCGTGTTTGTCCAAACATGGACTGTCCGTGAACGGGAGGGATGCCGGGCTTGGCCATCCTGCAGGAGAGTCCGGGGCTCGGGGACCGCAGCCATGACGCGTCGTGTCCTGACCTGGGAACGTCGAGCCCAGCCCTTCACCACGGCAAGGACACACCAGAGTTTGTACCCCGCACTGTCGGTAGGCTGAGCCCTGCGCAGAGGGGTTCGCCGACGCGGCAGACAGTCTGTGAACCCCTTCTGAGCCCGGGGTGGGTGGGAAGCAGGCAGCGCTTGAGCGTGCCCTGCCAGTCTGCCCCAGAAGACCAAGCACCTTCCGTACTCCAGGCCCCAGCCTGGTGGGGCAGAGGGCAGGGTGGTGTCTCCTCCGCGCCAGCCTGACAGCTGTCCCCCTCTGCAGGTTAATACCTTCCTGTCCTTCGTGTTCCCCACGGTGGTCATCTCCATCCTGAACACCAGCATCGCCAACAAGCTGACCGTCATGGTCCGCCAGGCCGCTGAGCAGGGCCAGGTGTGCACGGTTGGGGACCAGCACAGCTCATTCAGCATGTCCATCGAGCCTGGCAGGATCCAAGCCCTGCAGCATGGCGTCCGGGTCTTACGTATGTCACCTCTGGGCCCTTAGGGATGGGTGGTAGCCAGGGGCCGGCGGAGCAGCGAGCCATACGCCACCAAACAGGGCAAAGTTTAAGACCCAGGAAATGAGCAGTCCCAGCAGAGACTTAAAAGCCTGACCCCACCCAGGGATCAGTGCTCTTTTCTCCACCCACTCATCTACCCCTCCACCCATCCGTCCATCCATCCACACATCCGTCCGTCCGTCCTTCTCTCCCTTCTTCTATCCATCCATCCATCGACCCAATCACCCATTAACCCAACCGTCCATCCAGCCGTCCTGTCACTCGTCCATTCACCGACTCCCAAGTCCTCTGAGCATGGACTCAGGGTCAGGCAGCTCACAAAGCCATGGCGCAGCAGGGGTGTGGGTTACCGTGTGTGCCAAGAGACCGATGCCGGCTGGAGAGACGTGAAGTGCGGCCCCCCGGACGGCGGCCCACACTCTAATTAGGAAGCCTGAAGACCAGCCCTTACAAAGACCCCAAGCCAAGCCCCTTCACAGGAGAGTGCAGGGGCGAGCTGGCGCTCATGTGGGTTGTGGTGCTCCCTGTGGGGGTCCCTGGGCCTGGCTTGTGCCCAGAGATGGCATCCTTGAGGAGGGCTCCTTCTCAAAATACCCTGCCCACCCCGTCCCCACTGCTGAAGGCAGCCCCACCCAACCCAGCCCCCGCCCCTACCCCGACCACCTACCTCATGCTTCCCACAGCCCTCCTGATTGCTGTCACCTTCACCCCAGCGGACGGGCCACCTGTCCTGCAGCAGCCACTGTTTCTTGGAAGAAAGAGTCCCAGAGCAGCACCATCCAGTAGGACTATGGACCCAGGCCCCACACACAATTGTAAATGCTCTAGTAACCACATTTCTTAAAGGAGAAATAGATAAAATCATTTAAATGATTAATTTGGGCTAATAGTTCCGAAGTCTTGTCATTTCAGCATTAGTCATGGTAATCGTGTAAGAGCGTTCCTCAGCCCACAGTAACCTTGTGGCCAGTGACCAACAGGTTGTGTCCAGGGTCAGCATCACAGCCTTCGCTTCCGCTATGTCAGGGACAGGCTTCCTGGAACATTCCAGTGCCACCGACCCGTCTCCTGCTGCCAACAGGCAGCCCTCCCATCATGGGGTCTCCCCCAGGCCAGATCTCCTGGGTCAGTGGGGTCAGGGCAGCCGCCAAGGGGCCCGGGCCCCCAAACCGAGCACCTGCTGCAGGTTCCCCCCACGTCCCAAGATGAGGACACACCATGTCTGGGACGAGCTTCTCTTGGCACCAGGACAGCCCAGCCAGCCCCGGGTTCTCCCAAGTGGCTTTTTTATTGCTTTCTTTTTCACTGTGGTAGAATGCACCTAGCCCGCGATTTGCGGTCTGGACCGTCTGTAAGTGTCCGTTCGGTGGCATTACATACGTTCATGCCATCGGTCTCCAGGACATTTTCATCTTACCAAACTGAAACTCTGTCCCCGTGAAGCACTAACTGCCCGGTCCCTCTTCCCCAAAGCCTGACAACCACCCCCTCCTCTCCGTCTCTATGAATTCGGCCGCTCGAGGGGCCTCGGTAAGTGGGATCGTCTCTTTGTGCCTGGCTTATGTCTCTGAGCATCATGTCCTTACCGTTCGCCCAAGTCGTGGCAGGTGTCAGAATGTCCTTTCTTTTTCAGGCTGCGCATACTCCAGGGTCTGGATACACCGCGTTTACCCACTGGGCGCATGGACACCTGGGTTGCTTCTGCCTTTTGGCCATCATGAACAGTGCCACGGGCATACAGACATTGGGTTGAGTCCCTGCTTTCAATGCCTTGGGGATTATACCCAAGGACAGAGTTGTTGGGTCATAGAGTAGTTCGATTTTTAATTTTTCGAAGAACTGCCATACCGTTTCCCAGAGTGGGTATTTTGGACGCCCGCCGGATAGCCAAAGTGGACAGTCCATTTTGCACTCCCACCAACCCTGCAGAAAGGTTCTCATTGCTCCACGCCCGCACCAAAAATCACTATTTTCTTCGCAGGGTTTGGGCGTTGGTTTGTTTTATAGTAGCCATCGTGGGCATGAGATGGTACCTTATTGTGGTTTGGGTTTGGATTCGTCCCAGGGTGAGTGACGAGCACTTTTTCATGTGCTGATTAACCATTTGTGTATCTTTGGGAAAATGTCTGTTCAAGTCCTTTGCCCATTTTTATTTTTTTTTTAAGATTTTATTTATTTACTTGACAGAGATCACAAGTAGGCAGAGGCAGGCAGGGAGAGAGAGGAGGAAGGAGGCTCCACGCTGAGCAGAGAGCCCGATGCGGGGCTCGATCCCAGGACCCCAGGATCATGACCTGAGCCAAAGGCAGAGGCCTTAACCCACTGAGCCACCCAGGCACCCCTTGCCCATTTTTAAACACGTAATTGGGTTGTTTCATTTTTGCTGTTGCCTTTTCATGCTCTGTGTGTCCTGGATGTTAGTCCCCGATCAGATGTGTGATGCAGTGTTCTTTCCTGTTCTGTGCGTTAACTTTTCACTCTGTTGCCTATGTCCTTTGGTCCTGTATCCAAGTACTCACTGCCGGACTCAGTGTTGTCAAATTGGTGCCCATCATTTTCCTCCAAGAATTTTGTACTCTTTGCTACATTTAGATCTTTGATCCATTTTGAGGTAATTCTGTATATGGTGTGAGGTAGGGGTCCAGTTTCCTTCTTCCGCGCGTGGCTGTCCCGTTTCCCCAGTATTGTTTCTGGCACAGTGGTTTGGGCAGCCTTGTAGGAAATCATCTGCCCGTATCGGTGAGGGTTGTTTCTGGGCTCTCTGCCCCGTGGTCTCTGTGTCTGTCTTGAGGTCAATGTCCCACTGTTCAGACCACTGCAACTTGGTGGTGGGTTTTGAAACCGAGACATGAGGGTCCTCCAGCTTCACTCTCCTCCCTCAAGTTGTCTCAGGGGTCCCTCAAGTCTCCACGTGGATCTGAAGACGGGTTTTCCTTTTC
Source organism: Martes martes (assembly GCF_963455335.1). Lineage (NCBI taxonomy): Eukaryota > Metazoa > Chordata > Mammalia > Carnivora > Mustelidae > Martes > Martes martes. The sequence goes on along the minus strand of NC_137896.1, from coordinate 1,159,543 downwards.
AGCAAGAAACGCCGTCAGCATTTTGAGAGAGGTGGCACAGAGTCTGTGATAGCTGTGGGTGACGTTTTAACAGGGTTCAGCTTTCTGGGCGCAGAATAGGACCCATGTCTCTCTGTGTCTCAGGGGCCGTGGTCATCGCCTTCGTGGTCTGCTGGCTGCCCTACCACGTGCGGCGGCTCATGTTCTGCTACATTTCCGATAAGCAGTGGACCCCGTGAGTACTGGGAGTCTGGGGCAGAGCGGGGAGCCCTGGGCTGGGAGAAGCTCATCCCACGGGTTGGCATGGGGGGTGGGGATGCTGAACAGAGAAGCTCAGGGCAAGGGGGCAGGTCAGGGGTTCCCACGGGTTCGTGGTGTGGCCACGGATGGGCGGGGGAAGGAAGGAAGGCCACGGAGGGACAGATGCCACGGGACAGGTTATAGCAGAAGAGGAAAGCAGCCCCTAAGAGAGGGGGAATGAGACAAGTTTAGAGACATCTGGAGAGCGACAAGAAGGCTGGCTCTGCTGGGGGGGCGGCTGTGTGGGAGCCCTGGACCACCTCCACGCTGGGAGAGTTGCCAGGAGGACTCCCCGGACTCAGGGAGAGCCACACCCATGCTGTGCCCCATCGCGCCCCAAGGACACACGGCAAAATCAGGAAAAGCCTGTGGACGGGTCCAGGAGAGCAGGCACAGCTTCCAGAACCCCCTCCCGGCTATCTGCCCCAGAACGAGCTGAGGCCACGTGTGAAATGCTGTCTCCCGGGAAGGTCACCAGAGGCCCAGCGCCCAGGGCATCTGCTGGGGCCAGTCATGTGGGCACCCCTGGCTGGCGGGCACCCAAATTCCAGACTCCCGGTGGGGAGGAGCTGCTCAGCATCAACCCCGTTGTTGGCACAGACAGTTTAGGCCCGGAGAGCCCCACCCCTCAGGATGAGAATCCCTGAGATCCACGCTCCCAGACAGCAGCGAGGCTAGCCTGGCCAGGAGGCCCCTCTGAGACAGCAGCCCTGGGCCCACCATGTGAGCTTGTCTCTGTGCAGCTCAGATCAGAGCCCAGGCTGCAGGTTCTTTGCAGTGACACAGAGCCGGCGGGGAGGGCGGATCAAGGGCAAAGGAGAAGTGCGGGGGCAGAGCCTCAGGGTACAGCGTTCCTGAAACTCAGGGCTGCCCGCTGGGAAAGTGAGCCGTCCGGTGAGGGAGTGAGATGCCTGTGAGTGGAGGCAAGCAAGCTGAGGTATGCAGCTGCCCAGGAGGCAAGGAGGGGGTTCCTGCCTGGCTGTTCGGTGGAGGCCAGGGACCAGCACGCCCTACAGCCCAGGCGTGCCAGGATTCTGCACAAGGAAGGGCAGCCCAGGTGTCACGCAGGGAGAGGTGGAGACGGGCCCGGCAGGGCTGCCACAACCCAGCTGCGCGGACTGGTGCCAGCAGGACTGTGGGCAGAACTTCCAACTTCTCCAGAGAAGCCAGAACCTGAAATTTATTATGAAGCATCCCCACGTCAAAACATTTACAAGGAGTTTTTATGATTCTTGTCCCAAGCCAGCGAGGGTCCGCGGCTGCGAGGCCGTGCAGGCCTGAGCGCCTCTCCCTCGTCCCCGCAGGTTCCTCTACGACGTCTACCACTACTTCTACATGCTGACCAACGCGCTCTTCTACGCCGGCTCTGCCGTCAACCCCATCCTCTACAACCTGGTCTCCGCCAGCTTCCGCCAGGCCTTTCTGTCCACACTGGCCTGCCTCTGCCCGCTGTGGGGACGCAGGAGGAAGAGGCCGGCCTTCTCGAGGAAGACCAACAGCGTGTCCAGCAACCACACCTTCTCCAGCAACGCCACTCGGGAGACGCTGTATTAGAGCGGGGTGGGGGGGGTGCCGGAGAGGGGGCCGGGAGGGCCAGGGAGGGGTGGCCACTGGGCCTCCACACCCCCCACCCCCAGAGCAGGAATGGGGCTCAGCGGAGGCCTAGGACCTGGCCCCCACCCCCAGAGGCCCCGTCTCTTTCAGCGTCTCCATCAGCCCCCCCACCCCTCCCTCCGCGCCTCTTTGAAAACCAGGAGAGATCGCTCCTCTCCCACATCCAGAAAGGGCCTCTAATCAGAAGAAATTAGTGGTGGCTGAAAGGCAGACTTCTTTGTTCCCACACCGCTGGGTGTTAGGACAGAAATGAAAGGCACAGGCCGGGCTGGGCGGGCACGGGGAGGCCGCGGCCCCGACAGGCCGGGGCGCCGGGAGGAGTCTGGCTGGTGGGGCTGCCGCTGTCCTCCTCAAGGAGAGGGGCGCGACCCTCCTCCGGGACGGCAGGCGTCCGGACTCCCACCTCTCCGAGGGCGATTCCCAGGAAGCTTTGGTGTGCCCCGAAGGACAGCACGGGGGTCCCGTGGGTCAGGCACCGGCCGGACCCAGGCCTCCCCCTCCTCCCTGCCAAGACGGCCAGGCTCTACCCGGACGCCCACCGGGAGCTGGCCCGGATGTCTGCTTGGCTTGGCGGGGGCGAGGTCAGGTCGGCGGAGTCTTGCCTCCTCGCACCTGCCGTGCATCCCAAGCCAGGCCGGGGGCGTCGCTGTGGGTTCCCGCCGTGTGGGCTTCCTGAGGGGAAGGGCGGGTTCCCTGAAGAGCAGAGGCCATGGCCGGGGCCCAGAGAGAGGCCACTGGTGGGGACTAGGCCACAGGTGAGGGGGAGGGGCTGTGCGTCCAGGCAGCTCCCTGGGCCAGCAGCCAGGCCAAGGCCCGGCGTCCCAGCATGTTTGTCACGGCCCCAGGCCACGGGCCGCAGCCCCAGCCCCAGGCACCCGGGAAGGCAGGCGTCTCCTTGATCTGTAAGAGCCGGTCTCCAGACAGGATGGCCTCCTGGCCTTGCCCTAGAAGGTCCCCTGAGCCAGGGGGAGACAGATCCCGGATGAGCTGCCCAGAACAAGCTGACCAGAGCAGCGAAAGGTCTGGAAAATGAAATGCAGGCTTTTCTTAAGTAGGTCCTCACTGTCCTGAAGGGGGACTGTCAGGCAGACGGCCGTGAGCCTCCCTGACTCAGGACACAGGAGGCCTGGTCTGAGCCCCGGTGCACCAGGACTCGATCCCCCGCCCAAAAAATGACAAGCTGGCAAGTCTCCACGGCGGCTTTGGATCTGGACCCCCGGCTTGAACCCTACAGGAACCTTCTCCAAGCCACAGGACCTTTCCGGGCAGTCGTCCCAGCGCCAGTCCTTGGCCAGGGAACCATCTCATGACCCAGGGGCCACCCGCACGGGGAAGTAGGCCAGCCCGGACCTCACGCATGGGCACCTGCTCCAGGCAGGTGAGGGGGCCACTGGGCCCCGACAGGCAGGCAGCGAGCAGCCGTCGGTCGGGCAAAGGCTGAGGCGAGGCCCGGGCAGTGGGCATTGGAGCCTCAGAGTCTCCTTCTGAGAGACCCTCAGACCCCCTCCCCGGCCCAGTGTTTGGCACCTCGGGCACACCTGCTACTCGGAGCCTCGGTTCTGCCCCCGACAAGTGCACGTGGCCGATCGGCCCTCTTGCGAGGCTGACGGTGTGGGTCCTGGAGGACGCCGCCCAGAATGGACGGAAGAGACAGTTCCCTGGGCTGGGGGCAGCGTTGACGTGGGATGGGGAGCTCCCGCCAGCCCAGACCCGCCTAGACGCAGCTGGGACAGGGTCTGTGCTGTGGCCCCAAGCCCATTTTACTGTTGTGGTCCCCACGTTCCCATGTGTGTGCCCCGTGCAGCCCCGTGGCGTCGGCGGTTGGCTGCGTCACGCTGTAGGCCCCCCCAGCCAGACTCAGTGGCCAGCGTGGCTGGTCACTAGTGTTGCTGAAAGCCTTTCGTGTCGCTCACACACATGCACCCCCAGCCCTCACCACCACATCCTGCCATCCACAAGAACAAAGGCCTGAGTCTCTCCGTACAGGAGACGGTGGCCCCTGAGGTTGGCGTCTTCTGTTGGGGCTGGGGGACCTGCAGGCGCCCGGACGTTCACTCACTCATGTACTCAGCGGGCACTTACGGGCACAGCAGACAGCTCTGCCTGGGCCCTGGGACCAAAACCACACAGGCTTTGGCCACGTCTCCCAAAGGCTGGGGGGACTGGGGACCCTGATTCCCCTGCTCAGGTCCTGCCCCCACCGGAGCGTCGAGAAGCAGCAGGAGAGGAAGGAGTGGGTGCAGAAGAGACCCCCGTACACCATGGGGCCCCCTCGAGGCCTGACGCCAGGGAGACCCGAGTCCACGCCAGCTGTGTGCCCAGCACCTTGCCTGCCCGGAGCCCATTTCCCACCCCGCGGGCCGGGCACAGAGGAGGCCTCCGACGGGCATGCAGGGTCCTACGAGTGATGCACTCGGGCCCTCCAGCCCAGAAAACAGGGAAGCAAGTCAGCTTCCCCCCAGGACTCAGTGGTGGGGGGACCCCCTGGGGACCCACCCCTGACATAGCCGCCCCCGCTCGCCTCCTCTCCAGCCTCCCCTGCTGTCCCTTCGCCTCTCACTGGCGGCGTCCCCACGGGTCCAGCCTGGGGGACGAGCAGCATCGTCCCGGGCTGCGGGGCTCCAGGGAGGGCCCTCCGCCCCCCTCCCCAGTGTCCTCGGCCGGAGGGGCTGGCTGGTCTCAGAACCACCATGCACCCGGAGCGCCAGCTTGGGGGTCCCAGCCCAGCCTGTGTGCACGCACAAAGCTCCTGGACCCTGGGGCGGGGGGCGCCGCACCTGCAACGGCTTCTCTCGCACAGTCCCATGCCTGCCCTTCACTCACTCATTCGTTCCCTCGCTCGTTCCCCTGCTGGGTGCAGAGTGCCATGCCCACGCCCCGCTCTGGTCGCTCGCGTGCTGGCTCACCCGCGGGGGCTCCTCGAGGCGGCCTTGCTGCTCCGCGCTGGCTGGCACAGGCACGAGGCGTGAGGCTCCAGATGCTCCCACTCCGCCGCAGGTGTCACCGGCCCCGGTCAGGAGGGGGTCTCGGACTCGACTTCACTCCCAGGGTGAGGGCCTCACTGGCCAGCTCTAAGGGGTGCACTGACATCTCACAAGAATACCCAAAGGAATGAAACTCTAATGGTAGAAGTTCAGGCCAACCAAAGGGGGGAAAGTTGGGGGACAGTGGGCAGGCAGTCTGCAACCCAGACCGCATGTCCGTGCCACCGTCCCATGAGACCACTAACCCTAACCCTAACCCTGGCCACTGGGACTGGAGGCCCAGCAGCCTCCCACCCCTGTAGCAGAGGTGGCCCTGATGAGCACGTGTGTCCGAGTCCCCGGGTACTGGACGGCGGGGGGACGCTCTGGGTACCGTGTGCAGCCTGGGTGCCACGTGCAGGCTGGCCCCTCCCCTCCCCAGCCAGCTGCACTCCTAGGATTGCCTCCCTGACAAGCGGGGGGGACTCAGTCCCTTGTCCCAGGGTGGGTGGGACTGGTCGCGAGGACCCCGCTGCTGGCTCTCCGTGGGGCGGGAGCTGGGAATGGAGGAGCCCCTCAAGCAGCTCCCGCCGCGCTCACCTTGCCCCTGGATCCGTCCACTGGCCGTTCTACCTGCAGGGACGACCGTGCGTCCTCGGGCTTTGCTCTTTGCTTTCCGTCTGGGGTGTTCAGCTCTTGGTGACCCGAGGGACAGAAAGTGCCTCTGGCTTCTCCCGTCCCACTTGGAGCTATAAATGGGCAACTTGCCCGTGACACGTCTGACATCTTAGAGCCCGAGCCGAGTCTGCTCGCCGAGGGGCACGCGCGTCTTCCCAGCGCGGGAGACGATCTCCCGAGTGGACACACCAGCGTGTCGCGGATGCACGCACGACCATTTCCAGCCCTTTCCTCTCCCCGGGGAGCGCGGAGCCCGGCCCGACTTCCGCCGTGCTCCTGGCGCGCCTGCCCCTTCCTTCCCCGGGTGGGTCGGAGTCTCCGAGCCGCAGGGTTTGTGCCTTTTCCTGTCACTGCTGCAGCCACGCGCCTTCTGCGGCACCATGTGCGTGCCCGTCCCTCCGGCGGCCGGCGCTCACCGCGAAACTCTGCAGTCCCTTGAAAAGAAGGTTCTGGGAGGATGTTCCGTGACATTGTCTCTCTGCCACCGGCAGGTCAGAGGAAAACGTCGGCTTCACCGAAGCTCCAGGATGAGCCATTTCTTGTGATCTGCGCGGGGAGCCCGGCCGCCGGGGTGCCTGTCGCACACACTCGAGCACCTGCGGCCGCCGCACCTCCCGTCTGGGCTGGGGGCTCCTCAGGGGGCGGAACGGCTTCGGGGACAGAAGGGGACCCGGACCCTGTGCTGCCCGTCACCCACACAGGGCTCTCTCCCTCTGCTTATTTGCGCAGGTGAGGGAACTGCAGCCCCCACCGACCCCTCCTGGTCCCACTGGACGTGACTCCTGACTCGCCCCTTGCAAGCAGTCTCACCTCCCAGCAGCGATTTCCTGCCTGAGCCCCCGACGCTCCCCCGGAGGGTCTTTGAGACCACGCTCACCCTCCCTGAGTGTTTGTGTGTCTTGTCAACGTGACGTGTGCTGGCTCAGAAATACTAAATAAAATCATCATAATAGTAAGATATTTGGGCGTCTGGGGACTCAGTCGTTAAGCCTCTGCCTTCGGCTCAGGACATGATCCCAGGGTCCTGGATCGAGCCCCACATCGGGCTCCCTGCTCCGCGGGGAGCCTGCTTCTCCCTCTCTCGCTCCCCCTGCTTGTGTTCCCTCTCTCGCTGTGTCTCTCCCTGTCAAATAAATAAATAAAATCTTTAAAAATAATAAATAAATAAATACTCAGCGGCCGGCCAAATCCCGAAACGCTGACGTTGCAAGGAAGCCTCCAGAGAGCCGTCTGCAGAGCCCGACGCTATCCCGGGACCCCCGCCCCCGGCCCCCCAGCCTGGGCCGCAGCCTGCCAAGGAGCTTCCTGCCGGTGTCGCCCTCTGACCCCCTCCCGGTCCACACAGCTGCGTGGCTGCCTCCTTCCTTTTCACGGAGCCCAAGCTCCGCGGCTCAGGCGGGACGAGACTTGGAGCAAGAGTGGGAGGGGCAGGGAGGCCCACGGTGAGCCCCGCACTCCCCACCCGTCGAGCTGGCCGGGCACACTTTCACTTTCAAGATGCAAGACAGTTTTCCTCGGTGATGCAGTGATCCGTTCTCTCATGACGTGGAAGAGAGAGTCCCGAGGACAGTGTCCCCTTGGTCCCACCTAGAGGTGATCCCTGCTGGCGGGGGGCCCACCGCCCGGCCCGGGGCCTTGCCAGCCGCCGCACAAACATCCCTGGCCAGGACGGCGGCCGGCGCACTCTCGTGTACGCACCCCTGCGTGTCCCCACGCGGCGCTGCCCGTCACCCACCCAGGGCTCTCTCCCTCTGCACGTCGGCAATGCCATGCTTTGGACACAAAGTTCAAATAAATTTCTGATACTCAGCTGTTTCCAAAAGGGAAATGGTCTGTCTCATACAGAGTGAGGTCCCCGTCCCCGGAGTGCCCATGTAGAGGGCTCGCCGTGTCTCCACACGCCTCGGCTGACCTGTGGGAGCTCAGACATGAGAATGGCAGGTGTCCCGCCGGGGGACGCAGGGGGCCCGGCCCTTCTACCCCCCACTGAACAAGCCAGCAGGGGAGGGACAGGCACAGTAGAAGGGGGCGGGACAGCAGAGAAGGGACACAGAGACCCCTACTGCGCGCCGGTCGGCTGGGTGGCCTCGCGGTGGTCACTAAGCAGGAAGGAAGTTCCTTTCCCTGGTGAGGAAATGGAGTCTGGGAGGGAGACCCAGCGGCATCCCTCAGGGTCAGCGGCAAAGCAGAGAACTCTCTGGCCTCCCAGCACGGCCCAGAGCGCCACCTGGCACCCTCCCGCGCCCCTGCCTTGGGCTGCATCCAGCCCCCACGCCCCCACGCAGGCGTCACGTTACTGTCCCTCCTTCCCGCAGATGAGCTCTTCTCCGGACGGCCTGCGAGCACACAGCTGACGGCTTCTCCCAAGTCATCTGAGGAGCCTGAGGGAAATGTGAAGACCCCATTTCAGAGTCGTCTTGTCACCCTGGATGCCTCAGCCCCAAGGGGAGGGGGCTCCCAAGAAAACCCCAAATCCCCACCCAAATCCCCAGCTCCCAACGTCCCCCAGGGAGCCCTGCCCAGACTGGGCCACCCGCGGGGGACAGAGCCTCCAGCACAGCAAGGAAGCAGACCCCCCAACACCTCGGGCAGGCCGGTGGCTGTAATCCAGGGAGGTTGCTTGGAGGAGGCCATGGAGGGCACAGCCTGGGCCGTGCTCCCCCAGAGCCCACCAAGTATGCAGAGATTCCCACGGACAGATTTACCTGAGCCCCTCCTGAGTGCCAGCCCCGGGCTGTGTGGAGACCCTGAGCTGAGCAAGGGGGGCCCTGGGGCTTCCAAGGAGGACGGGTGGGAATCGGGAAAACAGAACAGGAGATGAGGAGATTGGGGCGGGCGGTCAGGCGCAGACGGGGTGGCTGGGAGGAGCTCACTCTCCCCGGGGTCGGGACAGTGACCCCTGGTAGCAGAAGGGGAGCCAAGCGCAGCGGGAAGACGGGTGGGCAGGGCTGAATGAGGCAGCTGGGGGCCTCGTTCCGAGCCTCTTGGGGCCGTCGGGTGGGGGCGGCATCAGAGCCGCCCCAGAGCCCCCGCCCCGGCCGCTGGCCCAGCCCTGCCGATGGGACCCTGGTATCTGATGGAGGGTGGCTCAGTGGGGGACCGGCACCGCTGCTTCTGTCCGCCCACATCGATCACTGCTCTTGGGCCCAAATTACTCTAATCATGTTCCTCCTCCCGGCAGTCAGGCTCCTCTGGGCATCCCTGTCATCCGTTTACATTAGAAAGTGACACATCAGTGGGTCCTCAGGAGGGGGAGAGGCCTGCCCGGTCCAGCCACACCCGAGCTCCCCGCAGAGCCCAGCTCCTGTCTGACCCCGGCCCACCGGAGGGGACCCCTCCGGCCCCTGAGCACCACTGGCTTCCCCATATCTGACTCTGGTGCCCTGGGGCCTCCCCCCCCACCCCCCCCCGTCCCCGTGGCCCACACAGCCAGTCGGTGCCTCTCTTTCTGGGGCATCTACTCTAAGAGTCATACCAGAGAAGGAACCCAGATCGGGGCCCTGGGGGGAGGTCCTGGGAGCCGGAACATCAGGCTGCCTCTCTGGGTCGGGACCCCCGGGTCAGGGGTCTAGGAAGGAGCCTAGGAGGTCTCATATGGACTGGCTCCCTCGGAGCCTCCCCGCAGCCCCTGGAGACTTACCCTCCTCACTGTCCGTCAATAGGGGAGGGAGCCGCTGAGAGGGAGTCCCGAGCGGTGGAGCGAGCGGTCGGTCACCCCTGTCCCCTGCTGCTCCAGGAATCCAGCCTTGCGGGGGGGTTTGGGCAGGAAATGAATTTTAGGGGCCTCTTTCCATCCTGTGTGCTGAGCCCCCCTTCCCTTGCCCCAACCCCAACGTGGCCTCACCCAGTCGGAGCACCAAGAAGGGGGAGACGTGGATTCTTGCATGATGAGGTGAGGTCTGCGGCGGGAAGGCCTCACGGTGGCCGTGATGGAGCCTGAGTCCGGGGAGGCCGCAGCCCAGCCTCGGATACCCGCTGCTCCCCCGCTCCCGAACCTGCCCCTCGCCCTCTGCAGCTCCACGGCCACTGCCCCTCAGAGGGCGGCCTCTGTCCGCGCCCCCCGCACACCCCACTTCCCCAGAAGCACGTGCCGGGTTTTAGCCCTGCGATCTGGCTCCCCGACCACGGGGAAGGCGACCAAAAGCCGCATTTCTCCAGCGTGAGGTCTGGGCTTACCGACCTCCTGCCGTTTCCCGTCCTTCCGCGGCCCCAGAGAAGGGTCATCAACACAGCCGTGTGCAGGGGCCCTGGGGCTCTGGGGTGATTGCCAGGCTGGGAGCCATGGTGGGCTGGGGCCTGGACCCAGGGGCCCCCGTGCCCTCAGCACCCCAGGGCCCAGGACCGGCCGCTCCAGCTCCTGGGGCCGCAGTGCCTGTGGCGACCGTCAGGACCACGAGCCCCTCCCCCCTCCCTCCCCTTCCCTTCCAGACTCTCCTTTAGAAAGCTAGGAACTGAAAAAAAGGAAAAGAAAACTAGGAACTGAATTCTTTCTCAAAGGGGGTGTACATTCCTTTGAGAGGTATATAAATCTTTTTAAAAGCTAAACACACCTCTCGCCAGCCTACAACCCCGGACTGTGTTTCTCGAGGCCCTGGAGCTGCGTCTCTGAAACGGACCCTCGAGGGAGGTGGCGTCCCTCCCCAGCCCGAAGGAGGCAAGGGCCAGACCCCCCACAGCTCCCTCCCGCCCTAAAGATGCGAGAGCTTATCCCTCCTCCGAGGAAGGCAGTTGGCTGGCGCGGGCGGGCACACGGTGCCGGGTGGGTTTAGGGTGAACCACGTGGGACGGACGGCGCTGCGGAGCCCCCTCCTCGACGGCAAACCAAACGCGCTGGAGAACGCGCGTGTGATGGGTTGTGTGCTCTCGGTGCTCTAAAAGATGCCATTTTCCTCCGTCTTTGGCCCCTCCTGGCAGGCGGTCTGTGAGACACACTGCCCGGTCCTCTGCATCCTGGTTTAGGGCTCATTCGGTCACAAAACCGTTTCCTCTCTCTTCCACCGCCGTGGGGAGGTCTATCCGGCCAGCAGATTTCGTGTTTAGCTCTGTTTCCCCCACAGGCCGTGGGTCTGTCCGACCCTGGGGGCCCCGCCGACGTCCCTCTTCGCCGGCCGCGTTCCAGCTTGAAGCTGCTCGATTGTGAACCCTTGACTTTCTCACACACCCGTGGACGCGGCATCTTTTCCTCAAGGAGCCCACATGCCACTGAGCGAGAGGTACGTGTTACCCCAAGGTGTTGACGCCCCTAAAAATAAAGGGAAACCCCGCACCGCCTCCCACGGCCCCAGAACACGCAGAGCGCATGCACCGTCGCTGTCCATCCATCTGGAAAGCCCGCGCGGTCGGTAAGCCCAGGAACCATGACAACAGCCAGCCACCTGCAAACCCCAGGCTGAGCTCACGGTTCTTCAAGGGCAAGTGCCTGTAGGTGACTTTAAATGACTTTCCGTTAATTACTCGCCAGGGAGTCCAAGACAGCTCCCCAACCTGCAAGTCTGCGTGTGAGTCCGCACTGGGACGTACGGCACAAAGAGGGCCGAAGCGGGTGCATGGAAACATCCTTCCCCCGCTGCCCCTGAAGGCCTCCCAGAGGCGGCCCGCGAGGCTGTTTCTGCCCTCCCAGAGAAGCCTCCAGAACGTGGGCAAACAGGTCTGCCCCCGCATCTGACTGCAGCTTTGCACTCTCCCAGGTCAGGCTCAGACACGCCTCGCTCCAGCGCAGGCTGCCCGCGACCCGCGGGAGGCAGGACGGACGTCCGCTCCTCTGTCGCTGGGACCGGCAAGTGTGTGTCTGTGTTGCTGGCAGCGTGCAGGCACTTGCAGATGGGATTGAGGTCGTCACCAGTAGGGGAGAGAGAATATCCCGAATTTCCAGGCGAGCCCCAAACAGTCACGTGAACCCTTAAACGCAGAGAACCTGCTTGGGCATCTCCAGAGTCAGGATGGGAAGTCTGAGAGGCCCCGCTGCTTCTGCTGCCTTTGGAGACGGAGACAGAGGCCCAAGCCGGAGCGACGGGGGACCTCCTCCGACCACGGCCAGAGGGGACTGGGGACTCAGTCCTACAGTCATGAGGACCCGGATCCTGAGCACGGCCTCTCCCTACAGGCGCCCTCCAATTTTGGGAGCTCTGCCGCCCTCACCTGCCTTGTGCTGAGCAGGCTACCTACACGATCTGAGCTGGGGGCCATGGGTCACACGGGGGGCATGGGCTTTGCCTTCAAGGCATGGACCGGTCTGAGCTCCCAAACCAGCAAGGCCCTACTCTCTGTGGCTTTCTGAGCGCTATTCTCGAGGAAGACGGCTGTAGGGCAAGACGGGCCAGGACAGCACGGCCACTGGTGAGTGGACAGGGACGGCAGAAGGCAGACAAGGGAGCGCGGACACTCTGAGCTGGCTGAGCCCCCGGCTGGGCCACGCCTTGCCAGCCCCTTCCCTCTGATGCTTCAAGATGTGGCTGTCGGCTTCCAGGGCTCAGCGTTTGGCTTTCCCAGAAGGGCCGAGTGGGGCCCCAGACATCACAGAGGCGATCGTTCCCAACCTCACAATCAGGTGGGGGAAAGAGAAGGCTTCAGGGGAAATCAAGTGTCCATTTTTATGGGAAACAGAATTCTCCATGGCCAAGAATCAGGATGTTGGGGAAAAATGACACAGACAGAAATATATTTGTGTCATTCACCACGATGCTGCAAAGATGTGGGCAAACTGGGTTGGCCTGGACAGTACAGTTCTGAGGGGGAGAAATAGCTGTCAGATATGCCGAAAGGTGGTACCGAAGAGTTCCACGGGAGCACCCCGGGGCCTCAGGACAATGGGGCCTCCCACTGCTGCTGACGCCCACCTCAACCTTCTTACGCTTTGCCTCACTACCAGTGTATTATGTTCTCTTACCATCGGTCTCTCTTCTCTCCAGTGTGAGCGATGTTCACCCCTCGGTGCCTGGCACACAGAGAGAGTGGGCACCCCTTAAGTGTTTGAGGGATGGGTGGATGGATGGATGGATGGGGGGTGGTTGGATGGTGGACGAACAGAGGGCTGGATGGAAGGGGAGTGGATGGATGAGTGGACGGATGGGTGGGTGGGAGGATGGAGGAAGGACAGATGGTGAGTGGATGGTGGGTGGAAGAACTGGCGGATGGACGGATGGGTGGAAGATGGCGGATGGATGGTGGATGGTGCGTGGATGGTGGATGGACGGAAGATGGCGGATGGATGGTGGATGGTGCATGGATGGTGGATGGATGGAAGATGGCGGATGGATGGTGGATGGTGCGTGGATGGTGGATGGACGGAAGATGGCGGATGGATGGTGGATGGTGCGTGGATGGTGGATGGACGGAAGATGGTGGATGGATGGTGGATGGTGCGTGGATGGTGGATGGACGGAAGATGGCGGATGGATGGTGGATGGTGGATGGATGGAAGATGGCGGATGGATGGTGGATGGTGCGTGGATGGTGGATGGATGGTGAAGGAGCTGTACGGGGCACTACAGGAAGAACCCACTGTTCTTTTTATTGATTGTTCTGTCAGCAGAGAGTCAACTTGAGGAAGCCTCTTCCCTGTAGAGCCAAAACAGCAGCTAATAACAAGGGCCGTGTCTGCCAAACTTTGCCAAGGAAATTTCCATTTGGAAATTAGGATTGTGCCGAGTTTGGCAACTACGCCATGGAGATGGACTGAACAGCTGTGCCCATGGAGATGGACGGCAAGGATATGGTGCTTGAGCGCACACATCACAATTAGAACTTTCCACTAGCAGCTTCAAGTGGGGGTGGGACAGTGATACTCCCATAGAACACGAGGGTGGAAAATCAGCCATGGGCCAAGCCCCAGACTCCCATACTAGGGAGCCCTAAATAGGCCCAGCCCAGAAGCTGGAGATCCAAGCCCTTCCCACCACTCCATCTGCCTGATGCTTCTAGATGGTTCCTCCCTCGGTTAGGGGCTTCACATAGGAGGGACCTCCCACCCTCTGGCCATCCTGGCGTGGGAGGAGACCGTGCACCTCCGGGCCACGACAGGGGCAGGGAAAAGCAAGGCCTCCAAAGACGAGCGCGCACTCCTCATCGCTTACGGCGGGGACTAGGGGGAGGGAAAGGAGGCCGGATGAGGGTGCGGGCTGACGAGGTTGGCAGCACCCCCAGCACCCCAGTCCAGGACCAGGGGAGGAAGCAAGTAGCCCACACCCGGTTCCGGGCAGCAACCTCCCCACTTCCTCTGGGGAAGCTCCTGAACTAGAAAATAAGGGAATCCTACCCCCCCCACCCAAGCCCGGGGCCTCGGTCTGAGGATGGTCTGAGGATGGCTTCGTGAGGCGGTGTGATATGGCAAAGGCTTGTGCTTATAATCGCTCCCTGCCAGGGAGGAGGAAGGGGCTCTGTGTCCCACACGGGGAATCTCGAGGACCGGGGGTCCTGCGAGTAACGCCTCTGAAACCTGCGAGGGCAGCTGCCAGGAGTGGGCTCCTTCCCCGAATCCTCCCCTCTGACCCAGACACAGGCCCAGACAACCCAGTGTCCTCCGAGGGACCAGCAAGAGGCTCCTTCGGGGGTTGTCAACAGTCAAGTTCTGGCCCAGAGACTGCAGCAGAAGTGTCATCTGCTGCGCTTAGACCGTGGTGCCCCAGGGAGAAGCCGGCAGGGAGTCCCAGAGGAAGCACACAATTTTCTGTCCACCTGCCAAGCCTCCCTAGATAAAACCCAAGAGCTTTACCCAAGCCAGAGGCATCAGCAGCAGCAGCGCGGCTCTCCGGCTTGGACTGCCAGAAAACCACATGGGCTCAGGTCCCCGGCCAGCAGCACAAACAACGTCGTCCCATAGCACCCCAGCGAGCAGACTGGCACGTGGCTCAGAGGCCGTGCCCGGCGGCTGGGAGCTCCGGAATGACGCCGGGGCGCTGAGGGCAGCTCTCCAGGCTGAGGCGGCCCAGGCCCCGACTGACATCCCCGGCTTTGGGCTTAATCAGCCGCTGTTCAGCTCCACCCAGCCCGGAGCCCAGCTCTCAGCTTCGGCCACCATCTGCCCCGGAAGGGGTGCTTGGCTCTGAGCCCTACTTGCGGTCATCCCAAGGCGGGAGTTCATCTTGGGAAGGGCCAGCACTTCCAGTTAAACCCAGCATGAGCGTGAGCTGGCCACTGGGACCTAGCCTGACTCACCCGCCTCAGAGATGAGCCGGCCAGGGGCACTCGGCCCAGGCCCAGGCGGGTGCCCTGTGTGGGGACCGAGCGCAGGGCCCGGGGACCCAGTGCACAGAGCTCCAGGGCAGGGAGCCCAGGTGGGAGGGCTCTGAGCCCGAGAGACCTGCTCCACATAAGGACTGTAGGGCCTGCCCCCTGCCCTTCAAACCCGACTGAGGCAGCAGGGACACAGGTTCTCACATGACCTGGAGTCACCTGCACGCAGTGAGACCTCCCGGCCTCTCTCCCAACACCTCAACTGTCCTTAAGAATAGGCCTTCTTGGGGCGCCTGGGGGGCTCAGTCGTTAAGGCTCTGCCTTCGGCTCAGGTCATGATCCCAGGGTCCTGGGATTGGGCCCCGCATCGGGCTCCCTGCTCAGCTGGAAGTCTGCTTCTCCCTCTCCCGCTCCCCCTGCTTGTGTTCCCTCTCTCGCTCTGTCTCTCTGTGTCAAACAAATAAATAAAATCTTTAAAAAAGAGAGAGAGAGAAAAAAAAAAAAAAAAGAAAGAAAAGGCCTTCTTCCCGATACGACCCACCCCGCTAGGAGCTAATAGGCATGAGCACCGGGACTAGAGGAACAAAGTCTGAGAGCGGGGAACTCACTGCCCCAGGGCACCCCCCGTTTCCCGTCAGCTCTGCAAGCCCAGGGCACTTGGTCATTCTTCACCCCCTAAGCCGGCCGGGGTCCCTTCTGCTGACGCCACCCCATGCATCTCCAAGAAGGGGCATGAGGGAGGCGCCCTCCAGCCGCGACAAGGCAGGAGCCCGGTGTGCACCCTGCACACTGTCAGACCAGCAACTGCCATGGAGAGGACTTACGGCCAACACCTTCCCTACAGGGCCCTCCTGGGTTGTCACCTCCGCGGACCCCCAGGCCCATCCCGGCAGGAGCTGCCCCAGCAGTGTACACCAGATGCCGGTGGGAGCTGAGCGCCCGGGGGCGGACCAGAGTCCCCGCCGTCACGCCCGACCAGGAGGATGAGGCACAGCCGTTTGGGGCAGCTCTCCGCGAATACTCCGTCCGGGACAGACCGCAGTCGTTGCCAGGACCGTGGTGGCCCCAGGAGGGACCAGAGCCCCGAACTCGCACGGTCATCGCTGCTCCAGCCGGAAGCCATGAGGGGGGCCTCGGTTGCCCCCACAACGGAGCAAGGGGGTGCTTCCCTTTGTGTCTAAAACCAAGGGGGCAGCGGGCCATCTGTGCGTGTGTTTCCAACGACCAGAGCTGGAACGTTGCTCTGCCTAAGTCCCCAGGGACCCGGACTGCATGACTCCCCACAGGGCCTCCACACCCCATCTCTGACTCTGTGTGGTCCAAGCAGAGACCCCCAGTTGCTAAGAAAGAGTGTGCATGCACACGTGCCCACGCGCACTGACCGCCGCCTCTGTCTATCAACACTGGGGATTCCAAGGGCCAGGAAGGGGATTTCACCGTAAGCAGCAGGTTGGGGATTCGCTCAACCAGAAATTCTCGCTCCGGGGTACCGAGAAAGCCAGGATTTGGGAATCACATATGCAATCACACAAAAGCTGTTTGTAAAAAGCTGCCGTGGGCGTAGGTCTCTTTCATGTGTCTGTTTTCCTTTCCAACCCTTACATATTTCTTTAAAGTTTTATTTTAGACTAATTTGAAGCTAAGCAGTTGCTGGGCTTGTGCCAGGCCCCATGCGGCCCCAGTCTCCGGGCTCCCCCGATTTGCCTTCCAATCCCTCTCTCTGGGAATACTTTTTCTGGATCATTTGAGATTATTTTCTTTGTGTATTTGCATTATTTTAGTAAAAGTAAAAGCTGAGTGGGTGGGGAAAGGCAGCGCGGTGACAGTCTTCTGGCCGCGCACCAGGCTCCATCCGGACCCCGCGCCCCCTTCTCCCATTGGCGCAGACCAGGCCCACGCCCCCCTCCCCGGGGACGCTGTCTCAGGCTTCCTCCTAATCCATCCGGGTGCTATGGCCTGAGTGCCTGTGTCCCCGAGAAGCCCCTCTGTTGAGAACCTAATGCCCAGGGTGATGGTCTTAGCTCACAGGGTCTCTGGGAGGTGGTCAGATTGTGGGGACGGAGCCCCGTGATGAGATCAGAGGCCTCTCAAAGGCATGGGAGGGAACCTCCACCCCAGCTCTGCGCCTGGGGAGGACACAGCCTGGGCAGAGACAGCACCCTGACCTCGGGGCTCCGGCCCCAGGTGGGGCGTGGGATAGGGCGTTTGTACGTATCATGCTGAACGGCCGTTGGTTAGGCGGGAAGTTTCCACCGGCGCAGGCTCTTCCTCCTGGTCTCTCAGGGCTCGCTCTCTCTGAAGGACGCCCTGCCTGGGGCGGGTCTCCCCGCACTCCCCCGGCCGGCCGCAGCAGGGCTCCTCAACTTCTGGGGACACCTGCATGACTCGACACAGGTCAGCGTGGGGGCTGTGACCTCCGCCCGACCGGTGCCCACCCTGTGCCCCGCAGGACGCCGCCCTCTGTGGGTGTAACCGGCCACGCTGGTTGTCAGCACTTGATGTTATGATGAGGCGTGAAGTGCTGTGTTTGGGCCCTGGGGGAGGAAACTCTGTCCCCTTCCACTGAACCACAGAACCGGACGCCAGCTGCACCGGCTCCCGCATTCCCTTCGCTGCCAGGCTTGGGCGTCTGGTGAGCTGTGGCCCTGGGCCCGTGGCACGGCGTCTTCACACCAGACCAGGACGCAAGCTGGCGGGGGTCTGAGCCCAGCATGGTCGTCCTTGGGACCTCTGCCCGCCTGAGCTGGCCTTCATCCTGGCTCTGAGTTCTCTTGCGGCCGTGCCACTGTTTCTCTCTGAAAACTCACACTTTTTCTCCCGATCTCCGGAGTCTGAGACAGGCCCAGCGGGTGGGTGCTTCTGCCCCAGTGCCGCTAGGTTCATGTCCCCGCTGTGGTCCGTCTCACCCAGGGCTCCAGCTGACCGCCCTCCCACCTGGCCTCTACCTCCTCACAGGGGACGGAAGCTGCACCAAAACCCAGAGACCTCAGAGCCTGGCGAGGGGACGGGAAGCGCGGGACACGGGGGTGTGCTCCCAGGGTGACTTTTCTTGCCTATGAAAGAGAATAGTTCGCTGGTACAAAGAGAACATTAGGCATTCTCCACGTTGACCCCACGAAGCATTTCCTTCTGTTGTAGGTACACAGGGAAGCAGAGCTGGCCTGTGGAAGGTGAATGAATGGGGAAAGATTCCGTCTTTGAGCAATAAACCTGGTCCCTCGTCTGTACCCTTGAAATGGATGTGAAGCCGAAATGACCAGCAGCCCAGGCATGGCGCCAGGGCATTTTACTGTGGTCACATCCCAGCCCTCAGGGTTCTGGAGGTGGGAGTCGTCCCAGGGCTCCTGGAGATCCAAGGAGGCGAGGGCAACAGTCAGAAATGCTGCACGACACTTGGCACCAGATGGCCGGCAAAGGCCTTCATGTTAAACAAATAGAGGGGGTCGGGGCTCCATGGAGCAGGAGTAGGGCTAGAGTTGGCTCTGAATCATCTTGGGGGCAGGAGGTTTTCAAAGCCAACATCCATAGCTCTAGATCAACGGTCTGTTCCTGTGCCGCAGGGCTGGGACCTGTCCAGCCCAGGAGCTGAGAACAGACAACCGGGCCTGTGCCGGGGCTCCCTTCCCTGCATCCCCGCCCACACTCTCCATGGCCCTCAGCATCCACACTGTCCTGGATAAGGGCGATCCCACAAACTGGCCCACAGGCTCCCTTGGGGCCGTGGGACAAGAAGGAGGAGGGGCAGGTCGTCAGTCCCCTCAGGGGGGATAAAATGAGTGCAGTCCCCTGGGGACCCCCCTTCTCAGAGATGGTGAGACGGTACAGGGTTGGCCCTCCACGGTCAAAGCCTGGCTCCCCAGCTGGTGTGGGAGAGCACTTGCCCGACGTTCGTGTGCCTCAGTTTCCCCGCCCGCAGAAGGGAGAGTAATAGCCCCCAGCAAAAAATAACCAGGGTACTTGCTGACGGCTGGGCCCCTACGGTCATAGGTGAGGCCACTGTGCTCACAGGTGTATGCAGGGCCTGGCTCTGATGACCAAGGGCTTGGGAGGCCACGTGTCCCCTGACACGCAGCAGACAGGAGGCTCAGCTTCCCCAGGAAACTGGAAATGGAAAAGATGATCCCAGGCAGCTCAGCCTCGCCCGCCCTCCACCCCCACCCCCACCCCCACCCCTGCCTCGAGGCCACTTGAAGCCTGCAAGAGAGGCTGCTGGGCGAAGCCCCCTCTGTGCGCCTCACATGAAGCCCCCGGAGGGCTGCTTCCCCCAGAGCGCCGGCCCCCCAGACCCTGACTCAGCAGAGCCGCGTGCGTGTGCGTGTCCGTGTGGGAACATCTGCATTTCTGACTCGTCCCGTGCGATGCAAGCTTCTGGCGAGGGGCTGCCTTTGCTGAAACCCAGCCTACCAGAACTTAGCCCCCCTCGGTGTGGTTTGCCCCAGAGCCCAGGGGCGGGAAGTGCACACACGCACCCCACTCCACGCCAGCAGGGCTTTTCATCACACATGTGCACAAAGGACTTCCCCATCAAGGCGGGAGGTGATGAAATTGATTGTCTTGTGTTCCTACCTGGGGGCCCTCTGCACCCACGAAATCAGCACCTGGAAAGCCAGGGCCTGGGGTCTGCCCTCGGCCATCACAGCCCGAGTCGCTCACTCCCCCTTCAAACCCTCATGAGCGCCAGCAGGGACAGGACCTCCCCGTCCCTCATTCACGTGGCTCACTTCAGTGACAGGCAGAGGGGACACTTCGGGCCCGGCAGTCTCTCTACTGCAAGACAAAGCAAGCTGCTGACCAGACCGTAATTAAGGCAAAAGGAGTAGGATCAGCAGATACAACACAGAACACCCAGTTAAATTTGTACTTTAAATAGACAAAGAGTAGTTTTGGATATAAGCATATCTTGCACAGCATTTGAGCCATACCGATACTGCCAAATTACTCATTTTTTATCTGAAATTCAAATTTAACTGAGCGTTATCCTTTATTTTTATGTGTTAAATCTGGCAACCCCGCAAAGAAGGCAACACGCCACCTAACTGATCTGCAGTGACCAGCCGGGAGCCTGGCATCCCACGGCTCCCCGCTGCCCCTGGGCCAGGCCTAGCACCGCAGATGACGTGGCGCAGCCGTGCCCGGTGGGCAGGACACACGGATCATCCCGGTGATTCCTCATATGCCCTGGGTGAGGAATCCACTTGGTTCCCGACTGCAGGTGTCTGAGTGGAGCGGGCTGGTCTGAGCCAAACAGTGGGTGGGAGACGTCCCCTAGCGGCGAGATGTGTGGGCTGCAGGTCACAGCTAGCACCGGATGGGACACTCCTGCCACCCTAGCGGGCAGCCCTGGGTGCCTCGGGCACCTCCCGCCTCTGAGGCCCCTCAGCCCAGGAACGGGGATAATACTGTTGCCCTTGACGTCCAGATGTCAGCACGAGGTCCGAGGAGGCCCGTGTTCGAGCAAGTGGACGTGAACCAGCACAGCGGCCCTCCCAACTCTGAAGGCTGTGCTTTCTGCATCAGCGTACTCCTCTGGTGTCCAGCGGTGAGCTCCACTCCGTGCCACAGAGGAGTGGTCCACAGAGCAGTGCCAGCCAGGCTGGGGTCGGATTCCCTTTCCACCCCAGAGACTCAGAGGCGAGGACAGAGTGCCCAAAGGAAGGTGGACACACGAGGGCGTGTCTGACCAAAGCCTTCCACATTCTCCTTCCTGGGAACCCAGCTCTCACAACCAAGAACCAGACGTCCCCTTAGGAGTGGAGGACAGGTGCCCTTTGATAAGCAACGGTCACTACCTTCCAGAGGTGACATCAGCTTCCCAGGCAAGAACCTCCGCTTGGGCAGAACCCAGAGCATGTCTCGGGAATGATTTACAGCACCCAGACTCCTACAAGACTGATGAACAGACCAGACGGCTTGTGTGCTTGTTGGTCATGGGAGAGATCCCTTTCCAGGGCCTGGGTGCTTCCCACATGGGGTCCAAGCCCCCGTTGCTGGGATGAGGACACCTGGGAGGCCTACTGCATCTTTGGAAGATGTGGACGACACAGGTGGCCGTGGGGGGACGGGGGATCATTCAGCCTCAGGGATCAAGACAGAGAGTTGGTCAGTTGGTTACTGGGTCCGTGAACAAGTGGTCGCGGTCCTCCCGCTGTGGGCCAGATCAGCCCTGGCCCCTGGATCTGAGTGACAAGCTGGCGGGGATGGCAGATGCCAAACAAAAGTCACCGACGGTTTGGACGACAAATAGGCAGCGTGGGCACTGCAGAGCACTGGCGCAGTGTGGGTCCATGAGGCACCAAGTGGGATCCTCCTGCGTGGGGGTCCGGGTGAGAAACCTCAACACAGTCTGATGGTCAAACACCGAGCGAGGAACTGATCTCCAGAAGCCACCACCCATGACCCAGCTCCCTCCCCAGCCTGCCAGGCCTGGCCTGCTCTGGTCCCCACCAGACCCCTAGCTGGGCTCCCCCTGCAAGCCGCCTTCTGGCACCAGGACCACACAGGCCTCTCCTTGCGCCCCTCAGCCCGTGTCCCAGGCCTCAGCTCTCAGGTCCAAGGTCACCACCCCTGGGCGCTCTCCGGACCCCGGGACAGGAGGGCCACATCTCCCCGGTGTCACGCAGGGGGCGCGAGTCGCCAGCAGCCCCCTTGGCAGCGAGGACTCGGGCCCCAGCCCGCTGAGCCGCTCTGATTCCCGGGCCGTCCGAGGGAGCGGGGCTGACCCGAGCCCGCACCGGCCGGGGGCAGCGCTCGGCGCGGGGCGGGGGGGAGCCTGGGCGAGCACCCGAGCGGCCAGCGGGCGGGGCGCCCGACCTTCGGCAGGACCCCCGGGGAACGCGCCGTTACGGGCCCCACCGCACGCAGGAGGAGACGAAGGCCTGGAGACGCTGGGCACCTCGCCGGACCGGAGTCCGCGCCCGGCGGGACGCGACGCACGCGAGCGCCCGCCCCGGGGCCCCAACACCGGTGGGCGTGGCTGGGGCGGGACGGGGCGGAGCCGGCGGCCCTGATTGGGTAATGCCTGATTCCTCGCGGGACTTCCTCCCGGCCGGCCGCCTTGGCCCCGCCCCGGAGCAGGCCCCGCCCCGGAGCAGGCCCCGCCCCCGCCGCGGACCTGTGCGGCGTGTCGCGCCGAGGGCCGGCCGGGGTCGTGGAGGCCGCGGGGAGCCCAGGCCGGCGGGCGTGGTCAGTTGCCGGCTCTTCCCCCTAAGCGCCTCAGTCGGCGAAGTGCGGCTGCCGTCCCGCCCCTGGAGCGCACGGCTCGGAGGGGCCGCCCCGGGCCCCGCGCCGCCGGCGCCACCACCTCCCGCCAGAGCGCTTCCGCAGTCCGCCCGCGCCCGCCGCGCTGCGCCGCGGAGCCCGGCCGCCAGGGGGCGCCGCGGGGGCCGCCCCTCAGCTGCGCCTGCGCTGGCGCCGCGCACGAGCCCGAGAGCAAACCCGCCGAGCGCGCGCTCGCCCGGCAAGTGCGCCTGCGCGGAGGCCGTGGCCGCGCCCGCTCCCGCTGGGGGCTCGTCGCTGGGCGGCCGGGCCATGGGGGAGGCCGAGGTGGGCGGCGGCGGCGCGCCGGGGGACAAGGGTCCGGGGGAGGCGGCCACCAGCCCAGCCGAGGAGACGGTGGTGTGGAGCCCCGAGGTGGAGGTGTGCCTCTTCCACGCCATGCTGGGCCACAAGCCCGTCGGTGAGCGGAGCGCCGCGGAGGCCGCGGACCCGCGTGGGGGCGGGGCAGACCGGGCAACGGCCGGGGGCGCGGGGCGGGGCCGCTCACGCCCGCCCACCCACCTGCACCGCCTCCTCCCTCTGCGTCCGGCGACCCCTGCGCCCACCCACCCCTCCCCGCCGACCCTGCCCCCTGCTGCGCCCCTGCTGTACCCTCCCTCTGTCCCCTCCTGTACCCTCCCTCTGTCCCCTCATTAGCCTAGCTCCCTACCTCTGCCGACCCTGCCCCCTCCTGCGCCCCTGCTGTACCCCCCCCACTCTGTCCCCTCCTGTGCCCTCCTGCGCTCTCCCACCCTCCTGTACCCGCGTTCTTTCCCTTCTGCGTCCCTCCACCCCCCAGTAGTCTTCCTCCGTCCCCTCCTGCACCCACCCCTCCCACCCCATCACCAGCCCCACACCTGCCTGTACTCTTCCACCCCTGCCCCTTCCTGGACCCTCTCTTTGCATCTGCTACACCCACTCTCCTGCCCCTGTCTTTATCTTTTTGCTGCTGACCCCTGCCTCCCATCTCTCTCCTCCCCTGATGTGCTAGCCAAGCCCCCTCTCACAGGCTTACTCCTTTTCGCACAGGTGTGAATCGACACTTCCACATGATCTGTATTCGGGACAAGTTCAGTCAGAACATTGGTCGGCAGGTCCCGTCCAAGGTCATCTGGGACCATCTGAGCACCATGTATGACATGCAGGCGCTGGTGAGCCAGACCCCCCCTCCCCCAGACACAGCTCCTCCTCCGCGGGCCCTCTGTCCTGTGCACAGCCCAGGGGGCGGCAGGAATTAAACCGGGGAGCTCAAGTAGTTTCACTAAAACCCCACTCTGGTGACGGTGGCTGGCTTCCGGTGCAGAACCTCTGTCACGTGGGGTGGCCGGTGACAGTCTTTGCAGGGAGATGACCAGGGAGCTGAGGCCTGTGGGAGGAGGCAGGAGGCCCCACAGTGCTCTAGGCAGGAAGGTGATGGGATCTGAGTTCGAGTCAGGTGAATCTGGTGGCTTCTGTGAGAACGAGGCAGGAAGGGTCCCCTCCTCAAAGGACCCCCCGCTGGTTTCATCGGAAGGCAGGCAGCTTCACTAGGCGACTGGGAAGGCTCAGAGGAACAGGGATGTTCCCAGCCCAGGAGTGGCAGCAGTCCAGGCCCTGTTGCAGCGGGAGATGATGGTCAAGGAGCGGAGAGGAGGCCAGGGCCCCTGGAGAGTGGTGTGGGGGTGGGAGTTACAGGCACGCACAGGGCTAGGAATCTGTGCAGGGGGAGGTAAGGCTCTGCCTCCTGACTGACTCCAGCCGCACCAGCCGTCCCCGCCGAGGAGGGGACTGTCCAGACCCAGTGTTGCCCTTGCTCCCTGGGGGCTGTGGGCAGGTCATTTGCATCTCCTTGTCTGTCCTAGAGAGGGGACAAAGATGGCAGCTGTGCTATGGGGACTGAATGCTCAGCCCGCAGGAGGCGTCCTGGGAGCAAGGCCGCAAGGCCCAGCTGTCATGCTGAAGGAGCTGCTCCCCGGGGGGCCTTGCCCCCACACCCATCCCGTCACGGGGCCACCTGGTCCCCAGACTTCCCGGGCCCTGATTCTAGGCCAGTGGGAGCCAGAAGCCAGATACAGACGTGAGGGTGGCAGGGTTCCTGTCCTGGGGGAGCCCCCGCTGCAGCCCGGGAGACAGACATGGACACCCAGCACCAGGTCCACACGACCTTGGCGAGCCGCAGGGCAGCACTCGGGGACTTCCGTCCCGGACAGGCGGCCCTTCTCCCGTTCTTCTGAGCTTCTTCCTGCCTGTCCCTTGTTCAGGATTAGGCAAGACATCCAGGCTGTCCCCTGCTCAGACCCCTGGGCTTCCCCGGGGCTGCCGCTGGGGTCAGGCGGGACCTTGGCCGTATAGGTCCGTGACCCCCGCTGCAGGGGGACCCACAGGCCCGGGAGCCGTGGGGCTGCCGAAGCTCCAGCAGATGCTGATGGCCATGGGTGCGGGCTGGGTGCGGGCTGGGTGCGGGCTGGGTGCGGGCTAGCAGCCGGCTGCAGTACAGCCCCAGCCTGCAGAGAGGAGCGCGTCTGCCCGTTCACAGCCCCAGTCCTCCCTGCCGGCTCCCCTTTCCCTTCAGCTGGGGGTCCTGTGTCTCCAGGGTCTCTGTCCCTTTTAGCCTGTGGCTAGGCTCCTGGGGCCTGTAGGGCAAGTGGACCTCCCGTAAGCGCCGCGTCCCTGACGACTCTTTGCTTCGCCTGGTTTCCCGGGCAGAGGCCTGCCCCTCGCGCACCTTCCGTGCCTGTGGGCCCCTGCTCCGCAGACAGACCAGAGGTGCCCCGGCCTTCGGCCTTTCCTCAGCGCGGTCACTGCCCTCTGATGGCCACTGCCTCCTGCCCTCGGCGGGATTGGGGGGGCAGGAGTGCCCCCTGCTGGCTGGCGGCTGTCGCTGTCGCTTTGCCTTCTGCGGGTCTGTTAGGAAAGCCCAGCTCTCGGCGGACCCCGAGCAGACGGTCGTTCCGCAGCCCCGAGACTCCGTGTCCGTCAGGTGCTCCGAAGCTGGCTCTCACACGGTTTTGGTGACTTGCTAAAATCATGGGGATTTTTTGTTTGTTTCTGTAACAAAAATCGCCGTTTTTGCCATCAGCACGAATCTGAGATTCTTCCATTCCCAAACCCAGAGAGGAACTTTGTCCTTCCCGAAGAAATCATTCATGAAGTCCGAGAAGGTGAGGCTCCGCCGGGTGGGGTCCGGCCCGGGGTTAGGAGGCAGGATGCGGCGAGGGTGGTGATGTCAGGGTGAAGGTCGCCAGCCTCAGGGAGGAGGTGAGGGTCGCTGGCGTGGTGATTCTTGGCCCAGGTGGACTGGGGAAGGGGTGGTCCGGGGAGCCTCGGGGACTGGAGGGAGCTTGTTCAAGAACAGTCGGCTCTCTTTAAAAGCGGCCTGGCGGCAGCTGAGAACCACACACACAGCCGTCCCCGGCCTGAGCCATCCGCAGCATTGGGCAGGGCCACGTCTCCCACCGTTTTGGTAAACGTCAGCTGTCGCCCCACAGGAAAAGTGGTCATTGAAGAAGAAATGAAGGAGGAAATGAAGGAAGATGTGGACCCCCACAACGGGGCTGACGATGGTGAGTGGGGGGCACCTCAGACCCTCCCCTAGGCCGCGCGAGCAACGCCCCCATCCCCAGCCTGGGTGTCCAGGCCGCTTGTGGCCAGAGTTGTCCCGTCCACTCCTCCATCCGCTTGGGTGGGAGCCTCGGGTGGCGGCGTGGGCAGCCCGCACTGCGAGCAGGCCCCGGAGACCTCAGGTCCAGCACCAGCTGCCAGGCGGCGGGCACAGGCCGAGTTCCACGGGGCAGGGTCAGCGGCAGGCGGGCAGGGTCCTGCGGCCTAAGGCTGCGAGGGGGCGCGTCCTCAGGGACCCAGCTCTCTGCAGGCCCCGTGGCAGCCCCAGCCCAGAGTGCCTTGTGTAGGTGCAGGTTTCTAGAATCCGGTGAGGAGATGAAATAAAACTCTGGATATTCTGTTTTCAGCCAAATGATTTTGTCTCCCAGTTTTTTCGTCTTCAGGAAGCTTGGGGAAAGCAACAGAAAAGTCCAGCAAAGACAAGAACCCTTCGGACTTGGGGTCCAAGGAAGGGGCGGACAAGCGGAAGCGCAGCCGGGTCACCGACAAAGTCCTGACGGCGAACAGCAACCCCTCCAGCCCCAGCGCTGCCAAGCGGCGCCGAACGTAGTCGTGGCTCAGCCACGGCGGGGGGCCGGGGCACTGCTGTCACCCGGCCGGACACCGCCAGCCCGCCGCCTGCCCTCAGGCACCTGGGGCTCCCGCGGGGCCCACTGTGACCACCTGGGGCTCCGGGGGGCCCCGAGAGACCAGAGCTGGCTCGGTTGTGGAGAGCCGGGGGTCTGGGCCTGTCTCCCCCGCACCAGCGGGTGAGCCCCAGCTGTGCTGGCCCCCGGCCGGGCTGTGGTCCGGACTCGACGGAGCAGAGTGCGGGGCATGAGCAGGACAGCTGGAGTGATGAGCGGGGTGCCTGCTCTGTCTTTGGGGAGCACTGGTCTTGCTGGACGACGCAGCTCTCCCTGTCTGTCCGTGTGTCCATCTGTCAGCCGCTCTTCCTAACCAGGCTGCCCCCTGGGGAGGAGGAGACTCGGGCCGCCCTGCCCCCCAGCGCCTGCACCCAGAAAACCGAGGACTGGAGACTTCGCCTCACTCACTTGTACTGTAACGATGTATATAATTTGGTGGTATTTCACTATTTAATTTTTAAGAAGCCTATTTTACTAGTGTTTTATATGAAAAAAATACTGCAGAAGTTAAACCTGTGTTGTATTTTTCCTAAGATGCTTTGTGCTCGGTAGTGAGTACTGAGACACTCCACTCGGTTTTACATGCCGGGAACAGAGTTTGTACGGGCTATTTTTTTATCTCCGGGACCTTGGGAACAGGCCGGATGAGTGTGTGGAGGGCGGTGCTGCGGCCGGGCCGCCGAGGTGCTTTCGTTTGAGCGCCAACCATTAAAGCACGAAAGAACAGCGGCGGTCTCGTGATTTTGGCGCCAGAATTTCTTTTCTAACAGGAGGAAGCCTTTCTTTTCCCAAGGGTTACAACGCAGACTACACTCTCAGACCTCCTAGTGTTCACTCGATACAATGTGTTCACCACCCAGAAACAGGGCCAGAGAGGAAACTTTGTTAGTGTGGCGGGTCCTTCAAATACGAAATGCCAGGACGGCAAACAAGGCAGAGCCGGCTGCGGGTGGGGCTGGCATGTCTGGGGCATCATTCGCAGGCCACGTGGGACTCTGGGCTGAATCTGTTCTCCACGGAGGAGGGTCCAGCCGTCCAGGCAGAGTGAGAAGAGGACGGCCTCGCTCCTGGTCCCGGGCTCCTCACCCGGACAAGGTACCCGGCAGCTGCACTCCCATCCACCCAGAGCCTCCGCCAGCAACTTGGAGCAGGAGCCCAGCCCACCGGGCGAGGGCAGGAACCTCACGCTCAGCGAGTGGCCCAGCGTGGTCGGAGACTGGCCTGTAGCCAGCCCGCCGTCACACACGTGGCCTTGAACACATTGCTGGCGCCCCTTCTCCGCAGCAGGGCCCGGTCCACCCTGCGCAGAAAGACCAGCTGTGTCCGGGCTCCTGAACCCGAGCACCCCGGTGCCCAGCCCAGCTGCCCACGCTGTGCTGGAACCAGGAGCAGAGGCTTGGCGCGGGTTGACCTCCTCCTGTGGAGCTTGGGCGGGCCTCCCGTGCGTGATCTCCCTGAGCAGGAACCAGGACGGAGTCCCAGACTGCCACTTCCCCACGAGGGCCTGCCACTGGCGCTTCTCCCGAGGTCTGAGAGTCCCGTGCGGCCTGCTACTGTCCCAGCACAGCGGACCCCGCACTCGCCCCCAGATGCCCAGACAGGACTGTCCCTGTGCTTGCCACAGAGCAGGGAACATGCCCTACGTGTGTCCAAGGGGGAAGGGGGAGCAGAGGTCTGCATCCTAGCAAGCTCAGTGCCCTGCAACCTTCCCACGAGGCCTGCTCTGGGCCAAGTCCTGTGGCGGGAGTCGCAACGCCTGCCAGAAGCCCAGTCCCTGGGGAGAACTTCCAGGGAATGGGGCAAACAGCTCTGCAGTCGCAAGTGGTTCCGGCAAAGATTGGGGCTCTTCCCACCAGGCTTGCTGGCAAATCCCCATCTGAAACCGTATCTTCAGGGCCCTTCAAACTTGCTGGAGAAGCCTAGTGCCTCGTTCGGTGAGTTAACGTCTGCTGCACGCCTAAGAGAGGAGGGGCGAGGGGCGTACTGAGCCCATCATAAAGAGCAGGTGTCCCCACCACCCCCTGGCTCAGGCATTTTGGGGGGGCCCAGTCCCCATTCCCTTGTGCCTGTGGGGGCTGCAGTCCTCGGCAGGGGTGAGGCCAGTCCAAGCATCCCTGGCTTGGCCTGCACAGGTGCCCGAGGCCCTGCCCAGCTCTCACCATCCAAGCTTTCCTGCCCGGCGGCCAGTTCAGGTCAAATTCACAGGCATCTGGGGCACTGAACCTCTCCCGGCCTAGGGACCCTGTCTGTGACGTGGGGGTCTCATGTGTCGCCCTCACATAAGTAGGACGTTTCTGAAAGAGGCCAGGAGCTGGCCTCACCAGATGTGCGATGGCTGCTCGCTACCCCAGCACCCTGCCCTGGCCACCTGGGGCAGACCATCCGCAGATGTGCCCAGATGGGGGAGCACAGGTGGCTCAATCAGTTAAGCATTGGATTCTTGGTTTTGGCTCAGGTGGCAATCCCAGGGTCCGAGGTAATAGGGCCTCCTGCTCAGGGTGGAGTCCACCTGGTTTCTCTCTCCCTCTGCCTCTCACCACCCCCCACCGCTGCTCGCTCACTCTAAAATAAATAAAGCTCGGGGCGCCTGGGCGGCTCAGTGGGTTAAGCCTCTGCCTTCGGCTCAGGTCATGATCTCAGGGTCCTGGGATCGAGCCCCGCATCGGGCTCTCTACTCAGCAGGGAGCCTGCTTCTCTTCCTCTCTCTCTCTGCCTGCCTCTCTGCCTACTTGTGATCTCTGTCAAATAAATAAAATCTTTTAAAAAAATTTTTTTAAATAAATAAATAAAGCTAAAAAGAGAGAAGGGGATGGCTTGCTGGCTCAGTCATTTAAGCATCTGTCTTTAGCTCAGGTTATGATCCCAGTGTCCTGGGTTCGAGCCCCACATCAGGCTCCCTGCTCAGTGGGGAGTCTGCTTCTCCCTCTCCCTCTGCCTCTCCCCCTGCTTGTGTTCTCACTCTCTCTCTCTCTGACAAATAGATAAAATCTTTAAAGAGAGAGAGAAAGAGAGAGAGAGAGAGAGAAAGACAGATGGACTCAGATGTCCACACCTTCAGGGCGTCCCTGTCATCCTTTTAGAAAGCAAGGTAGTGTGAAGACAGTTCCCGCCCAGTGAGAGTGTACCCAGAGAATTAACAAAGATCGACAAGCCAGCAAGGAGTCCAGACCTGCACCAAGAAAGGCCTTCCGCTGTGCCCACAGCCAAGATTGGAAGGTTCTGGTGAGCTCTCAGCTGTCTCTGGCTGCACAGGCAGCCTGGGGCCTGTTAGCGGGCTTGCAGGGCTGGGAGAGGTCAGCGTCCCTGGGGGCTGGCTGGGCTTGACCCCAGAACTCATCCTCAAGGCCAGATCCATCTAAAAGCCATCCACTGTTAGCTAAGCTTTTTGAAATAATGAAGTGGTGTAGTAGCTAGTTACAGAAGACAGATGTTTCCTGTGGAGGCTGTCCCCACCTTCATTTTGAGGGCCGGGTCACCCACCCACTGTCCTGTGACCACCAGCAGATGTCAAGGCAGAGATGAAGTAAGGGACCCGCAGTGTCTGGGACGGTTGCAGCTGAAGGCGATTCTCAGCCACGTCCAGAATGTGCGGGTGTATGCAAAGAGGGCCTCCAGCAGCAGCCGCCCCCCAGCCCTTAGAGAGGCCCCTGAGGGGGTGTTGAACTGGGGCCTTAGGGTGACCCCCAGTCATCTCTGAGTCCTGGTGTTTGGCGCTTTCTGCGTGCCTCCCTCTAAGTGCAGGGAGCCCCCGTGCTTTCTCTTCATGGAGCGAATGTGACAAGACTAAGGGGACAGAGTTCAGGCCCACGAGGATGGCACATTCCAGGACTCTCAGCACACTGGAAAGACACTCTGGCCTTGAAGAGGCAAACTGCCCAGTTGTAGACTATTGGAGGGACACGGGGCTCTTCGTCCCGTTCCCACAAGAATGAGTTCTGCCTACAGTCTTGGGGATCATGGAAGCAAACCACCTTCCAGAGGAGCCTCTGATGAGACCGCAGCCCCGGCCTCCCCGTGCAGGGAGTATCCTGGGGCCTTTCTGGGGAGGACTTCCAGGGGGATCTTCCTGGAGTTCATCCTTATGAAGGGACATTCTCCAAGGAGGTGGGTACGCTTCCTCCAGGAGAGATGTCCCTCTGGGGGGACTTCCTGTAGGAGGACACCCCTGCAAAAAGGGATATTCTGGAGACAGGAGCCTCCCAGCAGGTGGGCATCCTCCCCGGGGGGACAATCTTCCGGGGGAGGCTTCCTCGGGGGAATATTGTCCTAGGGGGCATTCTGGGGACTGATTCTCTGGGATGAGCATCCACAAGGGACATCCCCTGCATCTAGAGGTGTCCTCTAGAGTGGGGGCGCGCCGGCCGGTATCCCGGGAAAGGGGTTCTCAGAGAGGAGGACTTTAGGGGAAATTCTCTAGGGGAAGGTGTCCAGGCAGGAATACTGCGGGGAGGGGGGATATTCCGGGAGGGATTCTCCCGAGGGAAGACATTCTGTACGGACAAGCTCAGGGAGAAATCCTTGGTGGGGGGGGCATTCTTCCAGGGCGGAGGGATACTGTGGGGGGATCCTGGGGGAGACCCCGGGTGGGGAGCATCCTCCCGGGAGACACGGCCGCGGGGTTGGGGGGCTGCCCAGGCAGGAATCTCAGCGGGGAAGGGGGCGGGCGTCCTCCGGACGGGCGTTCGCGGGCGAGGGACGCCCTCGGAGCCGGGACCTCCTTCCCGCAGGCGGCGGCGGCGGCGCGCGGGGGCCCCGCCCCGGCCCGCCCCCGACCCGCCCCCCGGTCCCGGCCCGCCCCCGAGCTTCCTCCCTCGCTCACTTTCGCTTCCGCCGGAGCGCGGGTCCCGCCGCCGCCGGAGCATGGACGACCCCGACTGCGACTCGACCTGGGAGGAGGACGAGGAGGAGGACGGCGAGGGCCCGAGCGCCGGAGGCGACGAGGATGGCGAGGCCGACGCCCCGGGGGACGCGGACGCGGAGGACGAGGACGAGGAGGACGCGCGGGCGGCGCGGCCCGGAGCGCTCCAGGTGCGGCCCCGACGCGCGCTGGGGTCCCGGCACCCCCGGGCAGGCCTGCCCGGCCGCCGCGAGGTGGGGGCGAGGCCCCGCTCTGGGCAAGGCGTCCTCCCTGGAGATCCGGCCTGGGGCCTGGCTCTCCCTCCAGCTGTCGCCCTCTCCCCCGCCCACAGCCCCCTCGTGCCTCCCTCAGGACCCCCGGACACCCTGAGATCTGCCCGGACCTGCGCCCCCCAGCTCTGGCCCAGCCAGGGGACCTTGCAGGGAGATCCAGGGCCACCCTCAGATCCGTGTCCCCAGAGCCGAATTGTGCGCGTCCACTTCCTCAAGGGGATGTCGTGGGCGCATGCTTGACTCCCCTCTCTCACCTCCCACCTCCGGGCCGTAGGCTCCGTCCTCTGTGCCGCCCCTCCCCTGCTTCCGCCAGCCTCCCTGCCTCTTGGTGCTCCCCGCTTCTGCCCCACCTGCTCCCCGCCGGCCCGCCCCACCCCCACCCCCACCTTTGCTCTGGGGGTGCAGCGCCCACCTACGGGGGGGCCTCCCACCTCCTTGGAGGTGGCCTTGGAGGCTACACGAGGTGGCCTGGCTGAGCCAGGCCTGCCCCGGAGGCGCTGGGTTACTGGTGGTGACCAGCGGCCGCTTACACTTAGGTGCTGGTTGTCCTTACCAGCTGTCCCTCTTGTTACTACTGATTACTTGTGACCAGCAGTTGCTTTCATCCCCACTGATTATTTGTCGTTACCATGGTGACTTTTGTTGCCACTGGTTACTCCCTGTCATTGTCAGTTACTTTTGTTGCCATTGATTTTCTCTGGTTACCACTGGTTACTTTTTTGTTACTAGTAGTGTTACTCTTCCTTACCAGGGCAAGGATTCGCTGGGCAGCACATCCTTCCCCATGTAAGGACAGTGGTTCCAGCTGGGGTCCCAGGTGTTATGGGGGACATGGCTCGATAGGCGTCGCTTCTGGAGGACAGCGTATTCTCGAGTCTGATTTCCAGCCTGCAGGCTCTCCAGGTCCGGTTTTCCCACTGGCACCTGAGAGCTCCGGCTCTTGGGTGGCTCTCTCTGTTGGGGAGTGGTCAGTGAGAGGGACCCGAGGGGTCCTGGGCCTGCCAAGAAGCCCAGGACCCTGAGCATATCTATGGTGGTTAGGGCAGGCATGCGGTTCTTGAGGAAAAGGGCTGGGCGGTGGTCAGGGTCCCTGGGCTGGAGTCAGAGGGCAGGAATCGGGCTCTTTTCCTGGGCCAGATGCACACTTGGACGGAGTGAGAGGACACGGCCCTTGCTATAGTCTCATGGGCACGGCTCCTAAAGCAGTGCTCCAGCACCCCGCCATCCCTGATGTGCCCACAGTCCTCTGCCGTCTCCCGCTTCTGTCCCTCCTTAGGTCCTAATCCTCTCCGCTTCCCCCAAGCCCCCACCCCCACCCCAAAGCACACCCCAGCTGCCCCAGACTGAGCCCTAGCATGGCTGTTTGATGCTTTGCCCTGGGCTGTGTCGTCTGCACACCTGTGGGGCTGGCCCTCTTGCACTGACCTGGGGAGGCGCCTGGCTGGCCCCAGGGAGGAGGAGAAAAGGAAACTGGTGGTGGGTGGGGCCAGCTTCTGCTGAGTTTTGCTTTCTCGGCTGGCCCTTGGCTGATAGGCAAGAATATCAGCTTGCCCTGGTCTATGAATCGAGAATGGAGGCACACCCTGATCCTTGCTGGGGCTCAGAACCACCTGAAGGATCTTGGGGAGTGGGGATGGGGTCAGAGCCAAGGGACACAGTGGTAGGCCTGGCCTCCTAACTCCCCTTCCAGTGCTCTTTTGCTCCTTCCAGGATCCGGGTATTTCCCAGGTATTTCCTGGCTCGAGCGGTCCCTCTTGTCACGCCCAGGAGCTTTACCCGTCGGCCCTTTCTCCTCCGCAGCGTCCGTGGGACCACAAGCCACGCTCAGCCTCGCTCATGCCTCCCACCCTGTAACAGGATGGGTCAAGCAGTGTCGGCCTGGCGTCCTGGTCGCCGGTTCCCTTCCGTCCTTCCCAGGACCCCGGGGTGCTTGGCCTGCAGTTGTAGGGGCCGTAGCTGTTGGAGGGCAACGAGGAGCTTCTGTGTCTTGCCGAAGGGGCTCCCCCACAGGACTGGAGGACAGGAGACACAGGGTCTGGTCTATGAGCTCCGGGCTTGGGCAGAGACAGGACTGGTTCCCTGGGCCTCAGTCATTCATCTCTTTGTCAGACAAGTGTTCGGGGCCCCTCCCGGGGCTGTAGGCTGTGGGACCGCTGCCTTTGGGGACACAGCCTGGTGACAACTTTGAGCACAGGGCAAAGAGGAAGCAATGGGGTAGGTCCCTGGGGGAAGTCCTAAGGCTGGGGTCCAAGTGGAGGTAACCAGCGGATATGGGAGTAGGAAGTGAAGTTAGAAGTGGGGGGGAGGGGGCTGTGTCCCAAGAATGTGCCGGTCGGCCTGGGCGTCCCGAGCACGGGGCAGGCGGCAGGGGCCGAGCAGACCTCGCTGCATCCCCTCCCGCCCGCTCTGCTTCTGTTGACAGCTGACAGGTCCTTGCTGCCCTCGCTATGATGGGGGCTCGCTAGGGGTGGGTCCTGCCTACTGGTGGGTCTCCCACGAGGGTCTCAGCCCCTCTCCTCTCTTCCCAGGCCAGGATGCTGGGGTCCCGGAACTGGCGAGCCATGCGGGACACACGCAGGTACCGGCACAACTACCCGGTAGGTAACAGCTGTCTGGGGCGCCCCCCCCCCACCTCGCCAGCCCCCCTCAGCTCAGAGTCCTCCCACCCTCCACCCGGAGAAGGCCGTGTGACCATGTGTCCCGTCAGCACCTCTTGGACAAAGTTCCACGTCCCACCTGGGACGGCTGCTCCTTCCCGCATCCTGGGGTGACGGGGACAGCGGGCCAGCCTTCTGAGCCTCCACGCCCGGCCTTTAAAACACGGGACCGGGGCCAGCCAGCAGGCGCATCCACAAGGTCCTGCGTGCTGGGGCCTGCGCTGGTGGCATTCCTGTCGCCCTCATCCGTGCCCTCTGCACCCCGAGTTTCAGGCAAGCCCTGAGCTGCCTCGGGTGGGGAAGGGGGGCAGATGACGGGGACCTGCCAGCCCTGGGCCGCAGTGGCGAGCAGGGGAAGGTGGTCGTCAGAGGGAGCTGCTGTCCTCACCTGCGGGGTACATGGGGTCCTCGCCAGCCCTCAGCGTGTCAGAGGTTTGTGGGCCCCAGAGCAGATGCCCCCTGCCCCAGCCAGGAGTGTTCTAGTGCGAGGGACCCTTGGAGCAGCCCGTGTCTGGAGATGTTCCGACGGGCACCTTTCTCTGGCTCTTCAGGACTTGATAGAACGGGATGGCAACGGTGACATGCCAAACCTGAGTTTCTACAGAAACGAGATCCGGTTCCAGCCCAACGGTGCGCGCTTGCCGGGCGGCCCGCGTCTCTGTCCCAGCCGGGGCGTCGGGCCATCTCCCCCCCACTGGCTGCCCCCACTGGCTGCCCCCGCTCCCGCTCCCGGGGTCCCCGCTGGTGGGCCCGAGGTTTTCGGCCAGCCGCACGGCGCCCCCCGGAGGCCGCTGAGGGGACGCCGGGGCCGCAGCCCACAGCCCGTTCTCTGTGCAGGGCCAGGCAGTGAATAGGGCTTCCCAGACGCGCCCCTCGGCGGGGCCGCCTTAGTGGGAACGCCGCACGCGTCCGCTAGCAAGGAAGAATCATTGTTACGTTTTCAAATGGTAAAGGGAAAAAACGTAAGATGGAATAACGTTCTGTACTGTGAAAGCTACACGGAATTCAGGGGTCAGTGTCTGTGAGATGTGCCAGGACCCGCCCAGTCGCCCATGCTCTGTCTGTGGCTGCCTCCCCCCACAGTGCCCACAGGACCTGTGGCCTCGAGCATTCACTGTCTGGCCCTTTGCAGAAACAGCAGCTGCCCTGCCCGAGGCCAGGCTACGGGGTGGGGCTCTGCTGCACGCCCCGTTTGAGGTCAGATTCCAGCCGACAGGCCGTGGCTTGGTGGGGGCAGTGAGGCCACCTTTCTGCAAAGACAGGTGTGGGGCTGGAACCCCCGTGTCGTCCTCCCAAGGGGCCTCCTGGGCTCTCCTGGCCCCGGGCCCAGGGTGGTACTCCCACCCGAGTCCACACTCAGCCAGCCGTGGAGGTCCCACGTCTCGATGGCAAAGAAATCAAGGGCTTTGGCTGGGGGACTTGGTCCCATGAGACGTATACAAGCGTCGGAGCCCCAGGGTCCTCACGGGGGCGGGTGGCTTCGGGCAGCTCTGCACTGACTCGTCCCCGTGGGGCTCCCAGGCTGTTTCATCGAAGACATTCTTCAGAACTGGAGGGAGGATTACGACCTCCTGGAAGAGAATCACTCCTACATCCAGTGGTGAGTGGGCGGGGCCACCGGGGGCGGGGCTTAGGAGCAGGTGCCCTCCGCCTTTCCCAGGGCTTCCTTTGCGCTCCTTCCCGGCGCTGCACCGCCCCTGTCCTGCAGTCTGTGTGTCCAGCAGCTGTGCAGAGCCTTTGAGGCCGGGAGCTGAACACAGACGTAG
Organism: Martes martes; assembly: GCF_963455335.1. NCBI lineage: Eukaryota > Metazoa > Chordata > Mammalia > Carnivora > Mustelidae > Martes > Martes martes. The sequence continues at coordinate 1,123,805 of NC_137896.1, read as the reverse complement.
CGGACAGGCAGAGTGGCACGCAGACTGGGTCCCCAGTCCCAAAAGGCCCCGTGGCCCTGCAGAGCCCTTTGGACACTCAGGGGTGGCAGGGTTCTAACAGTGGCCTGTGTTGATCCTTGTCAGCATGGCAGCCTTGGGGACCCTTGACATTGCCCCCCAAATCTGCTGTGCATTTGAAGATGGCATGGTTGGGGCCTCTCCTGGGCATACAGCATTGTGGGGAACAGCTCTGCAATATTAATGACAAGACAGAAAGAAGAACGTAAGAATAAAGAGGAGGGGCGCGTGGGCAGCTCAGTCAGTTAAGCGTCCCACTCTTGGTTTTGGCTCAGGTCAGGATCTCAGGGTCATGAGATCGAGTCCCCAGTTGAGCTCTGTGCTCGGCAGGGAGTCTGAGGATTCTCTGCCCCTCCCCCTGCACGCACTTGCTCCCTTCTCTCTCTCAAAATGACTAAATCTTTAAGCGAATAAAGAGGACAGCCTGGAGCGCCCTGCTGAGCGCGCGCTGCGCCTCCCATGGCCACACTGCCCCTGCCCCACACCCTGGTCCAGAACAGTCTCCCCCCGACCCTCCTGCCCTCGCCCCCCGGCTGTGACTCGTGAGAGCCCACGACACGGGTTCGTCCAGCCAGACCATCAAGAGCGGAGCCTTGAACCCCGAGAGGCTGGTGAGCACCCGGCCCATGGCGGGGAGCCCGTGTTTGCCGCGATGGGACCCGTGCCGCCCCCTCTCCCACAGGCTCTTCCCTCTGCGAGAACCCGGAGTGAACTGGCACGCCAAGCCCCTCACGCTGCGGGAGATTGAGGTGAGCGATGCGGCCTGGGAAGCTGCCCTGCCCCGCGAGCCTCTTCCGTCCACGGTTCCTTGCCTCTGCCCCCTGGTGCTCCCCACAGGCTTCTAGAGAAATCTGATTCTCTTCAGCCCTTTGCCTTAAGTCAGGGAGCCCAGGGCCAGGGCTGAGAGCAGAGTCATGGTGACGGGGGCTTCGTCACATCTGGTCTGGGCTGGCACTGGACACCTGGAGAGATGGCAGGGTCTGGGGAGCCGAGGAGACTGTGTGTCTCCTGCCATATGCTCCACCCTGGGAGCCCCCCAAGCTGTCCTGGGGGCTGGCGGGATTCCTCTGGGAGCTGGGGCAGATGCCTCTGGCCCCAGTGAGACCTCGTAGCAGCTACAAGAAAAGTCACATTCTGAATTCTCGTCTGGCTCCAGGCGTGTAGATGAACTGGGGCCCGAGGGAGGCGTCAGCCAGCCCGCTGCGCCTGCAATGGCCCCTGAGCTCCCACTGGCCTGCGGTGGGGTGGGTGTTCCAGGCATTTAAAAGCTCCGAGGAGGTCAGGGAGCGGTTTGTCCAGGCCTACGAGCTCATGCTGGGGTTCTACGGGATCCAGCTGGAGGACCGGGACACCGGGCAAGTGTGCCGAGCACAGAACTACCAGAAGCGCTTCCAGAACCTTAACCGGTAAGGGCTGGCCCTCACTCCACCCCAAGTGAGGGGGATGGGGCTGTGCTAGGTTCCCGGCAGGTGTGTGGGAGCACTTTGGAGGAGGAGGGACTGCAGAGGTGCTCCATCAAGTGCCTAAGGCTCTGAGCACGGTCCTTGTTTGCACAGTGGGGGTGGTCCCGACACTGGGGGTGTGAGAACCGAGAGAAAGTCATGCCAGTCAGTCTCCTTACCTGCGCCCCCACCGTCCACCTGGGTGTGGGTCGGGCTGCCCACCGTTCCGTCAGCCTTGCAGGCACAGGACTCCTCGCCCCTGCCAAGAAGCGCTGGGCGGGGAGCGAGCAAGCACCCCTGCTGGTGGGTAGCAGGCCCCTGGGCCAGGCCTCGTGCTCTAAGAGGGTCCCGCGTGGCTCTCCTGCAGCCGTGCGCCCTGGGCTGGGGGGCAGGGAGGGGCGGTTCCGCGGGGCCAAGGGGACAGCAGCCTTCTAGAAAATACATCGCAGCCCCCATCTGCACCATCCGGGCCCCCAGGTCACTTTCTCGAGGGCGGGGGCGGGGGCGGGGGGGGTTGGGGGGGCAGAGACCGCGGGGGGCCGGGCGGGGGGAGGAGGATAGTCCTGGCCCCCGCCAGCGCCCCTCCGCTTGCCCCCACCCCCGCCCCAGGCACGGCCACAACAACCTCCGCATCACGCGCATCCTCAAGTCCCTGGGCGAGCTGGGCCTGGAGCGCTACCAGGCGCCGCTGGCGCGCTTCTTCCTGGAGGAGACGCTGGTGCGCGGGGAGCTGCCGGCCGTGCGCCAGAGCGCGCTGGACTACTTCGTGTTCTCCGTGCGCTGCGCGCGCCAGCGCCGCCGGCTGCTGCGCTTCGCCTGGGAGCACTTCCGGCCGCGGCGCAAGTTCGTCTGGGGGCCGCACGACAAGCTGCGCCGGCTGCGGCCGGCCGAGGGCGCGGGGAGCCCCGGGGAGCCCCTGCGCCAGGCCGGCGCCTCGGGACGGACCTGCGGGCCGGGGCGGGCCGCGGGCGGGGACGGCGCGGCCGCGGGTGCCCCGTCGCCGCCCGGCGGCGCTCTGGCGAGGGACCAGGAAGGGGAGGCGGGGGGCCGCGGGGAGGAGGACCCGGAGCCCCTGAGCCCCAAGGAGAGCAAGAAGAGGAAGTTGGAGGCCGGCCGGCGGGAGCAGGCCCCAGGGGAGCCGGGCGCCCAGAGCGCCTCGGATGTGGAGAAGATTGCCCTGAACCTGGAGGGCTGCGCCCTCAGCCAGAGCAGCCTTGGCGGGGGGTCCCGGGAATTGGGCAGCCAGGCCCCCGGGGAGGCCGAGCAGCCCGGGCTCCAGGACCCAGGGGCCAAGGTGGCGGAGGAGGTGAGGAAGAGAAGGAAGGTGGATCAGGACCCTGGGGACGGTGCCTCGGCGGGTGGCGATGGTGGGGACAGTGGGACCAAGAGGCCAGTCCCTGCCCAGCATGGCGCTGTGCCAGGGTGCCCTGAGGCCCAAGAGGGTGAGAATGGGGTGGAGGAGGCAGTAGGCTGGGCAGGGCTGGAGCCCGCTGCCCCTGGGAGCTCAGCCACTGCAGGACCGTGGCTGGATAAGGAAGCTGAGGTGAGGCCTTAGACCAAACCCAGAAACCCATAAGGGAAGCGGGTGCCGGTGGACATCCCGGCCAGGCCACGGGTCTGGGGAGCCCCGTTGCCATCTGTTCTCAGCACCGTGCAGTCCTGGCCTCTCCATGATGGCCACTGTAGTGGCCGCCGCAGCTGCTGGAAAGCCAGGACTTCGAAATCCTGACCTCGAACTCCCCTCCTACCGCCTCCTCTGTGCCCTGCCCCCTGTCCGTCTTTGTAAATTGGCCTTGGTGGGGGAGGGGGTCATTTTCTTAGTCTGGTGCAGAGGCCTTTTCTGAATAAACTCATTTGACTTTGAGTGTTTGACCGTGGCCAGCGGGGCTGTGGGTGGCCAGAGTCCGGGAAAGGGGCTAGTTTGACTGCTCCTTGGGCTTCTGCCCCTTGGGTGTCAAGTGGCCTAGCCCAGCTGTGGCCCACTTGGCCATTGTGAGCTGGAAACAGCCATGTGCAGTCCCCTGGAGACATGCGTCCATCCTAGGCCCTCTGGAGCTGGGCACTTGGTCCCATGGCTGCCTCTTGTCACTGGTGTAGGAGAGGGTCTGGGACTCGTGTGCGGTGCCTTGGTGGGCTGAGCAGGGAGCAGCGGTTTGACAGGGCCCTGGGTCTGGACGAGATCTTTGCCTACCCTGGTCTGGGGTGTACTGTGGTGCCTCAGGGCCAGCTCCCCAGCGTTCTCTGTGGCTCTGTTTCCTCCGTCCCTACCTTGACAGCCCTACCTACCACACCAGGACCCCCTTGACCCCTCCGACTGGCAGGGGCAGAGTGCACCTCCCTGTCCTCAAGGACCGGTGGGCTCTCAGCCAGGCTTTGTCCCCCTGGGCCGGGGTCCCCCTCCTGGCACACTGGAATTTCTCCATCAGCACCAACAGGGTGAGAGCCCCGCAGAGAGCTGCTCACTGGCCTTTGAACCACTGAAGGGACGGGGGTCACAGCGCTTCTGGAGGGGGATGGGCCCAGTCCGCTCTGAGTCACCAGCTGTGATTTGGGCTCCGTTTTTCAGGAAGAGCGTGGATCGTTAGCTCCTGGCCTGGTGGGAGAGGAGGGCAGACTGGCTGTCATTTTGGGGGGGGGCCAGCCCCTGAGTTAATGTTCCCCGGTGCTGGAGCTGGGGCGGGCTGTGTCCCGTACTGCCGACTCTCCCCTGCCCCCTCCAGTCTGTGGGAAGGGATGGTCCCCTGGTGCCTGAACTCCGTTTGGCTCAGGAATGGAATTTCTACCACAGAGGGGCGATGATGTCACGAAGATGAGGGGGGTCATCCAACACTGAGTTCTCAGCAGCACCCCCCACCCCGAGCCCCTACTGGTGAGAATCCTCAATCTAGACAGTTGCGGAGCACAGGTTCAATGGAGAAGCTTGAACCCAGAGTGGGAGGAAAATGTCATTGGGACAACCCTAGGGGAGGGTGCCTGTGCCCAGCAGTGGGACCTAGGGACTGGCAGGCACTCTGGCCCGCCCACCCCCCAAACTTCACCGAGAGTGATGGCCTGAAACAGAGGGGTGATACTTTGGTTCTGCCTGGGGGTGCCAGGTGTGAGGTCATGACCCACTCGAGCCCCCTGGGGCTCAGCTTCCAGGCAGGGGAGCTCCCCAGGGAGAGGGGCTGTGTGGAGCCGGGGGCCGCTTTGGGGTGAAGGCTGGAGCCAGACTTCAGGCACCAGCTCGCTCCCTTGGCCCAGCTGGACTTTCTCGAAGTCTGATCCAGGAGTGGGGGGGGGCAGGGAGGAGGGACTGCGGGGGGACTGGTGGGGAGGGGGTCTCGTTCCCCAGGCTGTGGGCTCGTGGGGGGGGGTGGAGAATGGCTGCGGTGGCTGAGGATGTCCTAGGATGACCTGATCTCTGCGGCAGGGCGAGAGCTTTCGCGCTTCTCTTGCCTTCCTTGGTAGAATTCACACACACCCCCCATGTGAGGGAGTGAGCAGCCAGTCCACCCCAGCGGTGAGCTGAGGTTCTCGACCGAGTCCGTTTGCTTCCCCGCTCTATCCCTTTCATCGTCCACCCGCCGGTCCCTGTGAGCCCGCGCACCGCCGACGTCCTGAGTTCCCACCCACAGAAATGGAGTTCTTGCAGCCGGGCCGCGCTCGTGAGCCTCTCAGCCATCCAGGTACAGATCGGAATCGGAGTGCAAGCTTTCCCCACCTCCCGCTGATGCACCTGACTAGTGAAAGAAAGAGAGAGGAGAGCGAAGTTCATGCGGTGGGCTATAAATCCCAAAGCAGCATTTCCCAGGGATTCTAAACATTCGATACTCGGCTGTGGGTGGGGCTGAGATCCTGCCAATTCGGTGGGCCTGTAGGTGACCTGGATTTGTGGGAGTCCCCTGGGTGGGCATGGAGGCTCCCGGCCCCAGGTGCTGCCCCCCACCCTGCTGCTCCTGTGCCTTCCCGGGGTGAAGCAGAGTTTGCCTAAACCCAGCGATCCTGAGCTGCCCGAGACTAAAACGGGAACGGTCACACCAGCCTCGGAGGTCGCGTCCATTACCAGCTTTGCTCAGGCCCAGTGGCGCCGGTGCTGCTACCGTCCCCTGCCGGCACCACCATTTGGCTCTCTCTCGTGGTGGGGAGGGCCGGGTCTGACCTTTGCCAGTGATGGATGCCGTGATTGGAGCACTCCGGATAGTGAAACTTCGGGGGAAGGACCCTGGGGCTAGGAGGTGTTCCCAGCCTCGCAAGCCTGGCCTGAGGCTTCTGCCCACGGCAGGACGGGGTACCAGGACGAGAGCTGTAGTGGGCCTGCTCTGGCCCCCAGCACGGGGACGCTCCCCCTCTCTGGGGGTCTTCCTGGGTCTCGGGCAGCCTCGATCCCACTCAGGACCCTGCGGAGGTCACTCAGTTTCTAGGGCTGAAGCTGCCGCTTCTCCAAAGGAGCCCTTCAGTGTGGGGTTGTTGCCCTCTCCACCCCCGGCGGAGGAGCAGGCGGAGAAAAGAGCGTCTTTCTTTTTTGCTAAAAGGTGTGTGTGTGTAACTCATCAGTCCCGGGGATAAATTTAACTCACAGGCCAGCCCAAAAAATGCCACTGGGTTTCTTTCTTTCCCCTGGCTGGCGCCGCGGGGAGGTGTGGGGCGGTGCGGAAGCCCCAGGTGGGCCCTGCTGAATGGGGGGCTTGTGCCTGGCCGGCGGGGCGGGAACTGGCATCCGGCCCGCCGCCCGCCCCGCCCGCCGCTCCAAGCCCCTGCCGCCACCGCCGGCGCCGCTCAGAGCGCGAGCGCAGCCATGGCCGGAGCCGCCACGCTGGTCCTGCTCCTGCTCGGCCAGCTCCTGGCCGCCACCGGGAGCGAGGCACAGGTGAGCGCGGGCTGGAGAGGTGCGCCGGGCTCGCACTGGAGATCGGCGGCCCCGGCGGGGAGGCTGGGGCTCTGAGATGGGGCATCGAGCGGTCCGGCCCCGGGACCACCCCGGGCCTGCGAGTGAGCCTGGAACTCGAGGACCCTTGGAGATCCGGCGCAGCCCTGAAGCCCATGGCCGCCCTCGCCCCCATGGACACCGAGACACCTCAGGAACAAGCCCAGGACGGTGCCCTGTCCTCGCCTGGCCGGGTCGGCCACCGCCACCGGGGAGGCACAATGTCGCCTTTGTTCCCTGAGGCTCCCGTGGGGCAGCGGCCGGCCCCTCCCGGCCTGAAGATGAAAGTCACAGATCCTGCCGGCCCGAGGCTTTGGGGGGTCTCCAAGGCAGGCTTGGGTCAGGGGGGCCCCCGGAGCCAGGCCCCAGCGCCGCTCCTGGCCCAGGAAGAGGGGACACTCTGTTGGGCCGACCCGTGGGACCTGCACCACGGGAGACGGGGGAGGGCACAGCTGCATAACGACCTTTCTCCATTTCAGAAAGTGGGACCTCAAGGACCCCCTGGCCCCCAAGGGCCACCTGGAAAGCCAGGCAAAGATGGCATTGATGTGAGTTGGGAGAGGGAGGGGCCAGGAGGGTTCGGTGGGGTTCTAGTCCGGCCCCAACTTCCCTGAACCCCCAGACCTGATGGGGACAAAACCAAGCCCCACTTCCCAAGGCTGGGACAAAGTGGGGAAGAGGTGTGAAGTGGTTCCTGCTCAGGGTTCACCCCACCGGGATTGTGTCCCCAGAGCAGGGAGGGGTGCTGCGCGGTAGTCTTTGCACTGGAATTGTGGGTATTGAGGTGTGTCTCCGAGTCCCCAGAGGGGCCATGGCAGTGGAGGTGCAAGGCCTGCCCCTCTGGGTGGGTCTTGGAGGCTGCTAGGGGCCGGAGCCGGCTCTGGAGGGGGCTGGGCTGGAGGGAGCTGGCTCTGCCCCAGAGACGGCGTCCTCTAGGGTGTTCCAGGACTATCTGGGCTGAACCCCCAATCCAGCCACCTCCATGAAAGGTGGGGGCCCGCTCCAGGCCTTTCCTCACCTGTAGTGTACTGCGGGAGCATCCCCCCCGCGCCGACTGGTCCTCAGACTCTGAGTCCCCCAGGCCCTGGATGGCCCTGAGTCTCCCACCCACCCCCACTGGAGGACCCGGACCCACAGGGTGCTCAGTGACAGCCCTGCAGGGTGGAGGCAGGGAGGGCTGGGACAGCTCATGACTGGCCCCCACGCCCCTCCCATTGGGGCTGGGTCCCGGCCCCCCGTAGGACTCCCAGGCTGATGGGAGTCAAGTTGAATCTTTCCTTCCGGGGGGGCTCCTCTTAAAAACGTTAGAGAGTGTCGGCTGGGGGTCATGGGTGGGAGGGGGCTGGGGGGTTGCCTTGGGCCTCTGAGAGTCTTGGGGGGCAGCCGCCCTGCATCAGGCAGGAGCAGGAGGCCTCTCAGTGCCCACAGCCACCTTCCGAAGCTTCTCAGGCTGGTGGGTGCGGGTGGGGGGCTGCGGGACCCATTCCCTCTGCCCTCAGACCCTGCTCAAAGGCCTGTGGGCCCTGTAGGGGTGGCGTCCCCGGGGTCCATCTCTGCCTCCCCAGCCCCCACCTCTAGCCTGACCCCAGCGGGGAAGTGCCCCCCAGATGTGCATGAGGTGGGGGTGCTCCCGTGTCATCTCCAGGGGCCTCCTAGGCCCGGGTTATCAGGAGACACTGCTCACATGCGTGGGACTTCCCTTCTGCAGGGAGAAGTTGGGCCTCCTGGTCTGCCTGGGTCCCCGGTGAGTGTCCAGCTCCGGTGAGGGGAGGGGTGGACCTAGAACAGAGGGGTCATTGACACCCCTTCCGCCACCCCTGGCCCCTGCGCAGGGTTACCTGCGGTGGGGGTGGGGGGCTCTGAGGGCTCAGAGCAGGGGCCTGGCCAGGAAGCGGGTGGGAGGGGGCGTGTGGGATTGGGCGGGTCTCTGGGTAGAGGGTCCGGCTTGGACCGGCTTGGAAGCTGTCCTTGGCCAGGCAGGCCAGGTCCCACAGCGAGCCTCCCCAGAGCTGTTCAGGCTCGGGAGCTGAGGGTCCTGGGGCACACTGGCGGTCCCACAGAGGGACCCACTGGCCCTTCGCTGGGGCGGCCAAAGCAGCTGGCCGACAGAGCATCCTGGTGAATGTGCTACAGGTGTGCCGGGGCGGGAGTGGGGGCGGCTGGGGAGGGCCGCCGGCGGGGGCGCGCGAGGGGGGCCGCAGGAGAGCAGCGGGGCGGGCCTCTGGGGGGCGGGCCTCTGGGGGGCGGGAGCCAGTCTCTAGCTGCTGGGCGGGGCCCCAGCTGGAAGGCGCGTCTCTCATTGGTGAAGGCCGCGGCTCTGGGCGGGACCTGCTCTCACGCCTCTGCTCGCCCCCCCCCGCCCCCTTCCTCCAGGGACCGAAAGGGGCCCCAGGGAAGCCCGGGAAGCCGGGAGAGGCCGGGCTGCCGGGACTGCCTGGCGTGGACGTGAGTGTGCCTGCCCCTCCCCCCACCCGCTCCCCTCCCGGGAGCCCCCTTCTGCGCTGCCCCCGCCCCGGGCCCGGACCTGGAGGGGTTTGATCGGGGGCCGAGTTTAATTGCTGTCCTCCAGCTGTGCCTGCTCTGTCCCCGAGGGTCTCCGGAGGTCCCCCAGCAGGGCTCCGCTGGCCTTCAGCCCAGACCCTGCGGCGCCGGCGGTAACGGCTGGCGGAGACCCAGCCGCGCCAGAACGGAGGGGAAAGTGCTACCTGCTCCCGCTTGTCTGGGAGCGGACGCCCCTCCCCCTCGGAGCCCCAGGCTGGCCTCCCGGGCCTTGTAGGGACCAGAGCAGAGGCTCCCAGAGAGGCGGGTCCCCCAGTTGCTCGCCCTTCGGGTGGACGGCGGGCGGCCGGAGCCCAAGGGGCCGCACGCTAGGCCCTTCTCAGCCTCTGGACCCATTTTAGTTCGGAAAGTGCTCTCTACGGGGCCTGTCCTCCCCGTGTGGCCCTCGAGCCCTCCCTCTGGTCTCTCCGCAGGGCCTGACGGGCCAGGACGGACCACCCGGCCCCAAGGGTGCGCCTGGAGAGCGGGTCAGTGCTGCCTGGCGAGTGTGGGTTCCGCTCGAGGGGGTGGGGGAAGCCCCCGGTTGGTGGTGCCACTGGGCCCCGTGTCCGCAGGGAGGCAGAGGGTGCAGAAGTGGGCACAGGGTGGCGAGGAGCCAGCCCGCCAAGCCCCACACTGGCCTCTGGTCACGGTTGTCCTCAGGTTCATACCGGGTCGGGGAGGGGGGATGACCAGGCCTTCCAGGGAAGAGGGGCGGTGGGGGGGTCAGTGGCAGGGTTTCTGGAGGGCGCCCCAGGGCGGCGGGGACACGGGGAGGGGGGAGGTCTCCAGGGCCAGGACCGTGTCCTCTGGACGCAGAGGAGCAGGAGGCACTGGCTCTCGGGGGTCCCCGGGCTTCCTCGGTAACCAGAACCGGGCATGGGGCCCTCCAGTGGGGGCTCCGGGTGCCCTGGGGCTGGGCCTTCTTGTTGGCCTGGCCTACCTGTGCTGCTTTGTGTCCACGTCCAGCAGAGTCTGGACTTTTCTCAGCAGGATTGTTGACAAAAGACCTGTCCCGGGCCCCTGGGGCATCCGGGGTTCCCCCTGGGCCTCAGTCTTCTGTAAAATGGAGACCCCCCTTCAGAGGGGGGGAGGGGGACAGCTGTGTTCTTGGAGACCTGGGGGCCCTGCCCGGCCCCTGACACCCTGGTTTTCTTCTCCAGGGAAGTCTGGGACCCCCGGGGCCTCCCGGGCTGGGGGTGAGTATCGCTTCCCCTGCGGCAGGACGGACCAGGGTGAGGGGGGCCCTCCGCGAGCCCTGGGAGGCAGTGTCCAGCTCTCTTGTCCCTGGGCCATGCCCTCTCTCTCCCCCAGGGAGGGTCGTCCCCTGAGGGCTTGCTCCCTGCACCCCACCTGTCTTAGGGGAAGGGGTGGGTTGGCAGGCAAACCCGTCCTGTCCCCGGCGAGTTCTGACTCAGTGCTTGGCATTGCAGGGCAAAGGCCTCCCCGGACCCCCAGTGAGTACTGACCACCCTCGCACCCCACCCCCCAGCGAGCCCGCAGCACACAGGGCTAAGCTGGCTGCCAGGTCCCAAACCAGGGCTGGGGTGGTCCTCCTCGGGGGCAGACCAGCGCTGTGTGGGGTCCTCAGAGCTCTGTGGGTGCAGACCCCCGTGTCTCTCTCCCCCCACCCCCCCAGGGAGAGGCAGGAGAGAGTGGCGTCCCAGGTGGAATGGGTCTCCGGGGCCCCCCGGTGAGTGGCTGCCCCAACCTTGCCCCATTGCTTAGAGCAGGGGCCCTGCCTGTCAACAACCAAGGGCTTCGTCCCCCTTTCTCCTTCCCTCCCCTCCCCCTACTTCTCCCTCCTCCTCTCCCCCCTTTTCCTTTCTCTGTGGCCCGATAGTAGCCCTGATTGACCTTCAGGGACAAGGAGAGCCTGGGCTTTGGAACGCACCGTGGACACCAGCACCAGGCCAGGGCGGGGGGAGGCCGGCAGAGTGGGGGCGGCCCCGTAAGGGCACAGGGGAGGGAGGCTTCTCTCTGGAAGTAGCCGGTTACCTGCCCTCAGGCGGGGGCTGGTCCTGCTCCACCTGACGTCATACCCCCCCCCCCCAGGGACCCTCTGGACTACCCGGCCTCCCTGGCCCCCCAGGACCTCCTGGACCCCCTGTGAGTATGGGGCAGGGGCCCCGGAGCTTCTTGGGGGAGGTGCCAGGCACAGTGGGCTTGACTCTCCTGCCCCCCCCGGGGCCCTCAGCCCCCAATCCACGCCCTGTAACTCCCGTCCACTTCCCGGATGTGCGTGAAGCCCAGGGCTGTGGTGGCGGCTGGGTCAGCTGACATGGGGACGGCAGGGCTCGGGCCTGGTGACCATCCGCCCCAAAGGCAGCTGGAATCTGTCCTTGTGGGAGAGGCAGGGCCTGAGCCCCCCGGGCAGGCCTGTAGGGGCCGGGGGCGGCTTCACAGTCAGATGTCTTTGTGTTTCAGGGCCACCCGGGGGTCCTCCCTGAAGGCGCCACAGACCTTCAGGTAGGCGCTCGCAGCCATCTGTGAAGGGGGCTGGGGTGGCCCACCCCACCGCCCTGGGGACCCATGCGGAGAGTGGCCTGTTCCCCACCCACAGGAGGGCAGGGGTGCGGCCTGTGCGGGCGGCGCCGGCTCTGGGCACAGACTCCCCGCACCCTGGCCGCACGCTGCCACACGAATCTGGGCTGAGAGACGGGATTGTAAATGGGCCTGGGCCTCCGTGGTGCGGCCACATCCAGAGTGCCCAGCCACACGTGGCCAGTGTCTGCCACCCCGGCTGGCGCGGACACAGGGTGTCCCCAGCACAGAAGGCTCTGGGCTAGTATCCGGGACTCCCTTTGCTCTCCGTCTCGGAGGTGTGTCACTCCTGGAAGCAGAGCAGCACGTCCGGGGTGGCCCCGGGTCCTTCTCCGCGGCGCGTGGCTGTTGGTGGACGGGTCAGCGTCTGGCTGGCGTGCAGAGGTCTTGTGCTCCTGAAGGAAGCTGCCCCATCTGGGGTCCAGGGTGCTCGACCAGCTGGTGTCCCAGAGGGAGATTGTCCAGAATCCGGGGAAGGGCCCGGCGGGAGCAGCAAGGGCAGAGGTGGACGGTGCCGGGTCTGTGCCGGATCAGCTGTGGAATGATCTAGAAAACCCCGTGCCGTCCCGGGGCTTCACCATGCCCCTGGGTGTGGACATCGCATCTGCGCCTGCAGGACACCTGTGCACGGAGGAGAAGCCCGGCCTGAAGTTGCCCGCAGGGAGCACAGGACTCAGGCCCCTCTGTGAAGCCGGTAGCCACTGTGGCCGGATGTCCGCTGAGAAAGGGGGGGCGGCTCTGAGCAGGAGGCCGCGAGGGGCCAGGCCGCCGAGAGCCGGCTCCGGGCAGGCCTCCCTACACCCCGCACCCACACTGAATGAGACCCTGTCTGGGGTCCCAGGAGGCCCCGGTGTGGCCTGTGGTCCCCTTCGCTTGGTGGAACCGTCCCTCCGAGGGCCCCTGGGATCTGAACTCGGTCGGGTCCAGGGCTGCCTGGGCCAGGGCTCTGACTGCTCTGTCTTCCAACAGTGCCCAGCCATCTGTCCTCCCGGCCCCCCCGGCCCCCCAGGAATGCCGGGGTTCAAGGTGAGCGGCGGCCGGAGGGTGACTGAGCCCCTTCCACGCCCCACAGGAGGAGGCAGCCTGGTCCAACGTGGGCCTCGAGATCCCTAGGGGACTTGGGGGGACACAAGGGTCCAGAAAGTCTGCCAGTCCTTCCAGAAGGAGAGGAGGGCTGACTTCCGGCCCAGCCTGGGGGCCTCGCTCTGTCCGCACCCCCGTTCCACAGTGGTAACCGGTGGGCACTGGCGTGGCCACCGGGACCGGGAAGCCCTGCCCCTCTTGACCAGGCCTCAGTTTGCCACCCGGGCTGGCGGCCGTGCAGGCCCCTGTTCAGGGCCGCTGGGGGTGGGCTGTGACTTGCCGCCCACCGCTGGCTTTTAGGGGCCCACCGGCTACAAAGGGGAGCAAGGAGAGGTCGGCAAGGACGGCGAGAAGGTGAATGAGGGCCCTGGGGGGTGGTGGCTGGAGGGAAGGGTGCTCAGCTGGGGCCGGGGGCCGGGCGGGGCCCCACGGGTGGTGGGGGCGAGGGAGGGAGCGCTGGCTGCATCTGGGGTGCACCGTGCACAAGGCCTGTGTGGGGCCCGGCTGGTCAGAGCCAGGTGAGCTGGGCCAGGGTCCCCGGACACACCCCCGCCTGCCGGGTCTCATATGGTTCCCTGAGCTCAGGCGCCCCCTCCCCCAGGTGGATGGAGGCCCCTGCCCTGCCCCTGCGGCCGCTCCCGTGGAGGGTGTGTTTGTGGTCACCCGCAGGCTCCAGGGAGGCCGGCTGCATCTCTAGCCAGTGAGGCCACTGCGTGGGCGGCAGAAGGGCCCACGCCAGCCGGGCAGGGGTGTCTGGGAAAGCCTGGGGGCCTCTCTGGCGGAGGGTCAGGAGCCTCAGGAGGCTGTGAGTGGGGCGATGGCCCCCACGGCGTGGGCTCGGAGCGGGGGGGCAGTGGGCTCGGAGAGGTGCCGCAAGAGCCTGGGCTGATCCTGCTCGTACCCCTTTACCTCCACTGCAGGGCGATCCTGGCCCCCCTGGGCCTGCTGGCATCCCAGGCACTGTGGGGCAGCAGGTGAGGAGGGCGGGGGGGCTGGACAGGGGTGAGGAGGTGGGATCGGAGCCCCTTGGACTGCCTAGGGCTGCAGGGGACGGTCAGCCAGGTGCCTGTGCAGGGAACCGGCCGGGGTCCTGCGTCTGCCAGGCTGCAAATCCCAGCACCCCCCCCTCCCCCGGGCCTGTGGCCCCATCTCCTCCCACCTGTGGCCCCATCCCCCTCCCCCATCCCCGCTCCAGGGCCTATGACCCTGCACTCCCCCTTTGCCTGCGGTCTCCTCCTCCTCCTCCTCGCCTGCCCCCTCCAGGGCCTGGCCTGAGGTCAGGTGCTCTTAGGGAAGACTGTAGGGCCCTCAGTGGTTCCCCGGGGTATGCAATCGTGGGGTGGGGGCAGAGGCTGCTGGCCCAAGCCCTGCCTTCCCAGCTCTCTCCCCACAGGGACCTCGGGGACTTCGGGGCCTGCCAGGGCCAGCCGGACCCCCAGGGGATCGGGTAAGTCTGGCCATCTCAGATCAGCCCAGGCTGTTGTGGGAGGCCACCTTCAGGAGGGGAGGGGCTGGGGGGGAGGCCCTGGAAGATGGGGGAGGAAGAGGGTTGGGCCTCTGGGTGGCCAGTGGGGAGGGGCCTGCTGGGGGCTGTCTGGTTGGGGCTGCTGGAGCTGAGATCTTTCTGGATGGAGCCAGGTCCTCGGAGGGACGCTGGCCAGGCTTCGGACAAGAGTCCCAGATACTCCGCTCTGCCTCACAGGGTCCCATTGGATTCCGAGGGCCGCCAGGGATCCCAGGAGCCCCGGGGAGAGTGGTATGTGTGCATCTGGGGGTGGAGGGCAGCCAAGGCTCTCTGTCCCCCGTCCTCCTTCTCCTCCGCGCTCCGGTGCCTCCCCAGTCCCACTGGGCTGCGCTGGGCTGGCCCTTCCCAGGACTGAGTCCTCTCGTGGGCCCATAGCCCTGGGCACATCTGAGCAGGTGGCAGTGGGCACACCTGGGGGGCGGGTTGAGTTCGCCGGAAGAGTTGGTATCTTTCTGTCTGGACACGCACGGGATGCGGTCAGCCCCTCTGGCCCCTGTGGTCCTCGGCAGCATCGGTCCTGCACCTCTGACCACTTCTGGGGCCCGGTCTGGTCAGTCTCCCCGCAGTGTGGCTCTCCAACCTGCTCGAGTTGTTAACTTTCTGTTCTCCCCACCCCCCACCCTTCTCGCCCCCTGTCGTTTCAGGGTGACAGAGGCGAGAGGGGCCCTGAGGGTTTCCGCGGCCCCAAGGGTGACCTTGTAAGTAAGAGAATCTAGCTTCTCTGGGTCCTTCCTCCAAAGAGCCTGATCTAGGGGGGTGGGGGAGGACACCCAGATGTCACGTGCCAGGGTGGGGGGCCTGCCCTTTCCTGGGGGGTGCATCACTGGGTAACAGCTTGGCCTGGCCTGCTGGGTCCCAGGCAGTTCTCCAGGGGGCTCTAACGAGCTCGTGTCTGGCAACTGACATGAACATGGGATGCGAAGCTGGGTCCTGGATCCACAAGCCTTTCCCCTGGTGTCGGGACAGGCCAACGGGGCTGTCCCCCAGCCCTGAGCACGTAGGCCCCCGGAAGTCCACTGTCCCCGACGCGAGCCTGCCTGGGATTGAGGGGCAGCGCCCAGGAGGAGCTTTCTCAGGCTCCCCCCAAAATGCAGCCAATTGTGTGTCTTTTAGGGCAGGCCTGGTCCCAAAGGCGTCCCTGGGGTAGCGGGCCCGGGTGGAGAGCCGGTGAGTTCCCACGGCCGCCCTGGCGCTGGGCGGAGGCTGGGTCCCTGAGCGGAGCACGGCGTTGCTACCCGACCGTCCCCACCCCATCCCCTGGAGAATCTGTCTCCTCCGATGACGGGGCGCCCCTGGCATCTTCGTGGCGTGGGGGGCAGGTGGAGGGTCTTGCGTGCCCCGTGCCGTCCAGGCCTGGAGCCAGGAGGGTTCTGAGGGTTCTAGGGCGCTCAGCCCAGACCTGAACCCCCTCCCCGCCCCAGCCTGCGAAGACAGGCCCCCCGGGGGCTCCTCCGGCCCCCTCCTCTGGGAAAGCAGGAAGGGCACGTGAGGGAGGCCGTGTGCTCTCCTCCTGGCTCCCAAGCCTGTTCTGTCACCTGAGACCCAGGCCATGGGGGAGGTCCCTGCGGGCATGTGGGCCGCAGCCTGTGGGGGCCTTCACGCTGTCCTTGGCCCCTTGCCATGCGCCAGCAGCCCTCGGCTGCAGTCTGAGGGCTGCCCAGGTCACCGTGTGGGGCGGGGCGGCCTGGGGTCTGCTGACACAGTGCGGGGACTGGGGAGGAGGGGGAACGTGGGGCACAGCAGTCCTCACCCCGTCCCCCGTCCCCAGGGTGTGCCAGGCAAGGACGGCCGGGATGGTGTGCCGGGACTCGACGGTGAGAAGGTTGGTGTCGGGCCGGTGGCCTGCGGGGCGGGGGATCTGCGGGGGTTCGGCTTCCTGGGCCTCAGCAGCCTGTCCCCCGATCTCCCCCAGGGAGAGGCTGGTCGCAACGGTGCCCCAGGAGAGAAGGGTCCCAACGGGCTGCCGGTGAGAGCGTGGGCTTCCTTCGGTGTTCTGGGGATGGGGGTCCTCTCCCCTGGGTCCCTGAGCGGGGGCTTGTGCAGGGGAACCCGCCCTCTTTGGGGTGCTCTGCTGCGGGCTCGGCAGCCCTGACCTCTGACTCGTGCAGGGCCTCCCGGGACGAGCAGGGTCCAAGGGCGAGAAGGGAGAACTGGTATGTGGCTTCTTTGTCCTGGTGGGTGGGCGGGGGCAGCGGCGGGCCGGGATGGAGAGGTCGTGTGGGCACCCAGGGCTCTCCCGTCCTGTGCAGGGCCGAGCTGGAGAGCTGGGAGAGGCTGGCCCCTCAGGAGAGCCTGGCATCCCAGTAAGTCTTCCCACCTTCCCCACCCCTACCCCACCCCCCAAGTCCACGGATGCTGCTGACACCGGCGCTCCCCTTCTCCTTGTGCAGGGAGACGTCGGTGTGCCTGGGGAGCGTGGGGAAGCTGGCCACAGGGGCTCGGCGGTGAGTGAGGGGACGCAGGGTGGCCCAGGGGAAGGGCGCGGAGGCACCGCCATGTGACTGGGTTTCTGTGCAGGCCGGGGAGGCCTTTTGGGTGCACCCGTGGGCTGACCCCATGAAAGCCGAAAGACGGTGAGGGCCAAGCCCAGCTGGTCCGTGCTGGAGACCTCTGTGCCGAGGGACTAAGTCGCCACACATGGCCGAGGTCAGCAGCCCGGCCTCGGGCTCCACGAGGTGCTGCCCTCACCTCCCATCCCCTCCATAGACGGACAGAGGGATCGTGAGGACGCCGGCCCCACAGCCCTGGTTGTGGGTACCTGGCTCCCAAGACTGAGGCGTGGCAGCTGAGGGGAAGACCGAGCTCTCCAACCCCAACTGCCCCCCCCCCCAGGGCTCTCACATCCGTCTGCAGCCCCTGGGCCTGATGCCCCGCGTCCCCGGGGCGGGCAGAGCAGGACTCATTCCTTCCTTTTCTTTTTCAGGGGGCTCTGGGCCCACAAGGCCCTCCTGGAGCCCCTGGTATCCGAGGCTTCCAGGTGGGTGAGGTTTGGGGCCAGGCTTTATGCCCAGTGAGCCCAGGGGGGCCTGCTGGGCGGGGAGCGGTGTCCCCGCCAGGCTCCTCTGTGGGTGCTGACAGGCTGGGTCCTTGTCTGTAGGGCCAGAAGGGCAGCATGGGCGACCCTGGCCTGCCGGGCCCCCAGGGCCTTCGAGGTGGCACGGGTGACCGGGTGAGTGGCTGTTCTCTGTTGGGGGGTCCCTGCCCCCATTCTCCATCCCGAGGACCCACGCGGTGGGCCTGCCCGCTACTGGCGGGCCCCGCGGAGCCCAGGGGAGGCCCAGGGCTGCATGTTTTGGGTTTTCGAGGGTTGCTTGACGCACTGTAGATAAGCGAAGCCCCGGCTCTAGGCACCGTTAGGCCTCACGGCTTCTGACCGTCCCGGGGGCCTCGTGCCTGTCGGGACGTTTGCTGTAGGGTCCCTGTCGTCTGGGGACGGTCAGGGCAGCCCGGAGCCCTCCTCAGATGTGTGCTCAGGGTCCCACGATGGCCGGCTGGCCGCCGGACTTCACCGCGGGTGGGAGGCCGAGAAGCTGCAGGGGGAGGTGGGGGGGGGGCACGGAAACCACGGCCTGAGGCCGGACCGGGGCCCTTCATTAGCCTCCAGGCAGGAAATCCCAGGCGTCAGGGGCTCGCCAAGCGGGTCGGGTCCTCCCTGGGGGCCGGGCCCACCGGCTTTGAATCTCCCCGCCCCTCGGCACCCGCGGCCTTCAGCGTCGTCGGGGCGGCCACATCTCTGCCCCTTGGGCAAGTTCTCACTCTGCTGCTGTTGGAGCCAATGGACAATTTTTACTTCCATGTTTTCTGGGCGATCCTGGCCGTTCCTCCAGACCTGTCCCCTGTCTCAGGTCCTCTGGGAAGGCGACAAGCGTGAGCTCTGGGCGCTGTGACCCGGCAGTTCCCCGCGGGCAACGACCCGCACGGCCCGTGGTACTGGGAGCGACACCAGATTTGAGGAGGCCTGTGACACAGTCACGGCACCGTGGGTGCGCTGCTCCGGGGCCCCCAAGACGGTTTTTCAGGAAGGTTCCAGAGATGGGCATGCGCAGAACTGCCACGGACAGGACAGGGAACCCGCCCGGGGAGGACCTGCTTTCCCAGCCCCGCTGTGCTCCGCAGCTTGGAGGGGGCCGCCTCAGGGATCCCCGAACGCCCTCTAACACTGACCTTCTCTGTGCCAGGGCCCAGGAGGAGCCGCCGGCCCTAAGGGAGACCAGGTGAATGGGCGCCCAGGGGTCAGGTCCCTTCTTTTTCCCTCTCTCCTTCATCACCTGCGCTCCCTCATGCCCTCTGAGCCGAGGGGACCGCCCTGGACCCCCAGCCGCAGTTCACAGGGAGGGTGTGTTCCCGCTGACCTTCCGGGAACAGGGCCTTGTGAGGGGGGAGTGGAGTCTGGGCCCCAGGCCTGACTGTAGAAGGCGCACTCTCTCGGGAAAGGCTCAGGGGCCAGGCCTGTGACCTCCGGGGGCTCCTCGCCCTCTTCGTACTGGTCGAGGGCCTGGAGTGAGCCGCAGCCCCCTGAGATGCCGCTTGGCAAGAGAGGGTCCGTGTGTCCTGCCGATCTGTGCAGTCAGCCGGCGTCCCCACCCTGGGCTTAGGGCTTGGGGACTGGCGCCCGAGCTTGGAAAGCCGCTCTCTGACCTTGGGGCGTGTGGTTTCAGGGCGTCGCAGGTTCCGATGGCCTTCCTGGGGACAGAGGAGAGCTGGTGAGTAGGATTAAATCGGCCTCACTTTTGTCAACAGCTGAGAATAAATTAGTCCCATTTGCGGGGTGGGGGTCCAGTCTGCAGCTCCGGGCAGCGTGGGGAGCCCCGGGGACGCTGAGGCTGCGGGCCCCGTGGCTGTAGCCGGGACAAGCTCGGCTGCACGTGCGCGCACGCGCATGCACGCGTCCGTCCGCCTAATTCCTGGACGAGTCTGACCCGCCGCCCGGCCCCCGGCTCCCGGCCCTGGCAACCCGATGGGGGCAGCCGTGCCTGCCTGCTGGGAGCCCCTCAGGCGGGGCCCGTGGCCCTGCTCGCGTGCGGCTCGGAAGCTTCCAGAGGGCGAGGCTGGAGGAGGGCCTGTAGGCACAGAGAGGTTCAGACGTGCGTTTCGAAAGTGAGAGGACGATGGAGACAGGAACAAAGTAAACACGCGTAACAAGACGTGCCGAGCGGCTACTGAAAACACTCGTTAGGAAAATAAGTCACAAAAACGTCCGTGCGTAGGACACAATCCCAGCGAGAGAAGAACCACTCAGGAGGGTGAAAGGAAGTCGCCGCTTAACGTCCCGAGGCAGCCCCGAGGGTGGTTTCTTGGCGGTTCCCCACCTGCCCCCACGCCCCCGCACTAGCCCGGCCCTCTGGAAGCGAATGCCCGCCGGCTAACAGCGTGCGGACAACCGCTCTCTTGCAGGGTCCCGGTGGTGCGGTCGGACCCAAAGGAGAGGTAAGTGGCCGCCAGCTGTTCCAGCAACAAAGTCCGAAGGAGATGCCGGGCCGGCCTGCTGGGGTGGGGGCAGCAGCTGCTGGCTGCTGTGTGCTCCAAGCTGCCTCGTCCTGTTTCCCTCTAGTCCGGCAGTCGAGGGGAGCTGGGCCCAAAGGGTATCCAGGGTCCCAATGGCACCAGTGGCGTCGAGGGCCTCCCGGGCCCGCCCGGCCCCGTGGGCTTCCCAGGGGTACAAGGTGTGCCTGGCATCACCGGGAAGCCCGGAGTCCCGGTACGTCTTTTCCTCTATTGAGGGTGGTGTTCGCCCGCCTCGGTCACTTTTCCGAGACCGATGTGGGGCGGGGGACCGCGTCTACGGGAGCCGGCCTGCCCCCAGTCTGCTGCCGCACTGACGGGGTGAATTTCAGGGGCGAGAAGCCAGCGAACAGCACATCCGGGAGCTGTGCGGAGGGATGCTCGGTGGTGAGTGGCCTCCACCCCTGCGCACGCCGGCCTCCCCCACCTCTCCCCTACCTGGGGGGGGGGATAGTCTCCATCTGCGCCCGGCAGGGGCTCCCTCCCCCAGGCTTCAGCACAGGCGGGGGCGCGGGGGGCGGGTCTAGAGGTCTGGGACACTGTCGGCAGGGACGGAGACCTGCGCCTTCCAGCCTTTACGGGCAAAGCGGCCGGCTCTTGGCCACTTTGCGCCACGGGATTTGTAAGGAGCTCCCCCAAAATGAGCACCTCCTCCTGGGCACGTGGGAGAAAATGGAGCGGTGTCAGGGCCGCGCCCCGAGGAGAGTTAGGGGCAGCTCGATCTCCCCCCCCCCTCAGCGGACGGCCTTTGCTAGTCCTCCTCGAGTAAATGCTTGCATCTTTGTTTTTCTAAAAGAACAAATCGCACAGTTAGCCGCCCACCTGAGGAAGCCTTTAGCGCCCGGATCCGCAGGCCGGCCTGGTCCAGCTGGGCCCCCAGGTCCCCCAGGACCCCCGGGCTCCATCGGCCACCCCGGTGCCCGAGGGCCCCCTGGATACCGTGGTCCCACCGGAGAGCTGGGAGACCCGGGGCCCAGAGGTGAGTGGGCCGCGCCGACCTCTGTGCAGCCCGGTTAACCCCTTCTTCATGCCGCGGGCCCCACGGACACCATCAGAACAGCGGTCGGGGCGGGGGTAGACAGAGAGGTGAGGGACGAACAAGCAGGAGCCCGTTCGCACTTAACCGCATCCACCCCTGAAAAACTGACGCACGCGAACGCTTCTGTTGTAAAAGGCAACAATCACACAAAACTCCCTCTTAAGCACTGGGAAGTACAATGTAGAAACCAGACGGCCTCATGGCTGGGCCCCGTTGCTGACAGGGTCCGTCCAGGTCCCCGCCGAGCCGCAGCCGCGGGACGCTCGAGCCCATGGACCGGGCCTTGTGGGTAACACGACTGGGAGCTCGTGGACACTGGGCTTTTCCAAACCGGCCTTTAACAGCCACTCCCGTCCGAGTGTGCACCGCGTCCCGCCCGCATCCCGCCACCGAGCCTTCTGGCCGCAGTTCTGCGCTCGGAGCTCGGCCTCCCGGCCCGCGCCGCCTTGCTGATCCGGGGGTTCTGTTTCTAAGAAACAGCATAAGAAACCCGTTCCTGAGAGAAACTTAACTCTGTGGTTCCTCTCTTCATCGGTGAGACAAAGTGTACTGCAAGTCCGGCTCTTCCGGAACGAGCGGGGCCCCTGCCCTTGTATTCGAGAAACTCCGAGGCTGAACGGTTTCCGCCCTGGAGACAAACACGTCTTCGCAGACGCCGTGTCCGTCCCGAGGTCACGGTCACCCGGCTTCGCGCGGCCGCGGGGACGGCTGCGGGCTCTGAGCGTCTCCGGTGCCGGCTCGGGGCACGAGGCCTTGCCGTCATGCAACGGAAGCCGGGCGGGTTGCTCCAAGCGGGGATCTGAAGGCCTTTCGGCCTGTTCCGAACACCGTTCCGAACGGGCCTCCGTCGCGCTCACTCCCGGGGGTCGTGCTACTTCTCTGAGAGTGTTTTCGCTTCAGGAGAACGCTCACCAGGCGGAGCCCTGCCCGTCACAAGGCGGGTGACAGGCTGGCGGGTCCCTCCTCGAACCCCAGCCGGGTCCTCACGTGTCCGGTGCTTTCCGGCAGGGGCTCCGGGAGACAGAGGAGACAAAGGCGCGGCGGGCGCGGGTCTGGACGGGCCGGCTGGGGACCAGGGGCTGCAAGGTGGGTGCCTGTCACCGGCGGCTTTCCCGGGGTGTTGGGACTTGACCCGGGGCTGCATCTGGGTGGGGAACGTGTGTCACGACGTCTTTCTCTGGGCGAAGCCATCTCAGATGGTCGGGAACAGTCAGGAACCGTCCGACCCACCCGTCTGAGCTCGGGCGATACCGGGTCCGGGAGGGTCTCGTCACGTAGAGTCGGTTAGTTTCCACTCGGTGAGAGCAGGCTGGCGTCTAGGTCGGTTACGTTCCAGAATTCCCTCCGAGTTGGCCCACGTGTATCCTGAGTGTTTAGTGTCCAATGAGGAGCCCCCCCGGCCCCACGGTGAGCCTGGGCCAGCCTCAGAGGACACCCGAGTCCCCTCGCACAGCCTTCCACGCACCCCCACGCCGTGGGCCGGGCGCAGACCACCTTCCAGTCCTCTCTGAGCGCCCAGAAGGCCTCTCCTCTGCTGGCCCTTGAGGCCGCACCCCTGCTCCACGCCCCCCCCCCACCAGCTGCCCTACCCTGCTCCACCTGCCCTGGGGGCCCGTCCCCAAGGGGGGCGCCCCACAGGGCTCCCGCACAGGCCATGCTCACCGTCCCCTGTCCCCGCTCACCAGGCAGCCCCGCAGCCCCATCCCCGCCTCTGCTCTCTTCCCTCGGCTCCCCGGGAGCCCTGCTCGGGTCCGAGCCGTGGCGCTGGGGACAGGCCCCGGGCCCCACCTCCTCCCCGCCACGTCCTCTGCCCTCGTTCTCCCCCCCACCCCCCGCACAGTCTCTACTAAGCCCCACACAGAAGGGCGAGGGGCGGGAGGCTCAGTGGCTGTTCTAGGCTTAGGTCTACACTCACCTTCCTGCTGCGTCTCCAGGACCGCAGGGCGTGCCTGGCGTCAGCAAAGACGGCCGAGATGGGGCCCACGGCGAGCCCGGGCCTCCGGGCGATCCTGGCCTCCCCGGTGCTGTCGGTGCTCAGGGGACCCCCGGCATCTGTGACACCTCGGCCTGCCAAGGAGCCGTGATGGGAGGCGGCGGGGAGAAGTCAGGTTCTAGGAGCTCCTAAAACATAACCAGAGGAAGGGAGAAGGTGATGCAGACACTGGCGGGGAGCCCGGGAGGATGCGAGGAGCGGCAGCGCTCGGGGGGCGGGGGCGGCGACACATGGCATCCAGACGGCCCTCACGGCCCTCCTGGCCTGCGCCTCGTGTCCTCAACGGCAGCGACCAGACACTTGGTCCCCGAGAGGGTCCTTCGTCGACCTGTTGTCCGGAGCCATCCCTAGCGCATTTACAACTGCCCGTCAGCGGTCACCGCGCACCTCAGACACAGGCCCGGGTGCGCCAGCTGGACCCCAGCCCCAAGAGGGGGACAGGGCGCACGCATGGGAGGCCTGGAGCGGCCGCCTGTTCACACCGCACTCGCGTGAGGACTGAGAGCGAACCCCAGTAAGACGGCAGCCGGACCCAAGCCACCCCAGTCTAACAAATAAAGGGTTTCATGTACGGCTGCCCCTCCACATGGTCTGGTCTGATTTACCTGCTGCTTTTGTGTGCAAACTGTCTCTGAGTGAGTGTTGGCTGAAGGTGAGTCTGTACCGCGAGAAAACCCACCATTACCTGTTGTGATAAATAAAGCCGCTCGTGAAAACCTCAGTTCCAAACACTAGTTTATTACACACCAAGTAATGACTCTGAATATGAAAATGAGGGCATCGAAGGAGTCCACGGTGACAATGTCTCCTTTACGGGCCAAAGTGGCTTCCAAGGGAGTCTCTGGAAAATGTCCAGCAACAAGGCTGGACACGGGCCGCGTCGCAGAACACGGTCCCATGCCGCCGGAAGTCAGCACGGGGGGAGGGAGAAACAAAGGAGTCAAGTTTCCAAACTACTTCTAATTAAGAACAATTTAACTTGTTCCAATTGCTAAGTGGGCATATTTAAAATGTAAATAAAGTAAGTAAAAAGCGGTGCACCTTGGAAGACTAAGGAAATTACAAAGGATGTTAATTTTTGAAGTTATCATGTTAAGAAAACATGATGGAATCAGGCGGATAATTGAAAAGTTTCTTGCTAATTGTCAACATGTCTTCATCCCCGAATGGTCTAAGAGGACACGAATGGCTAAGTATTTTGTTCTAGATAAACATCTTTACAAAACGTGCTGTAACGTCCCCACGGAGGCCCCTCAGCTGGACTCACGTCCCCCAGAGCCAGATCGCCGGGGCTCCAGGGCAGCACGGACGCTGGGGGCCCCGGGCAGCAGCCGCCGCTTCCGGAACTGGCGGTCCCTTCCCGTCACTTGACGTCCATGGCCGGGCTGCTCTGAAGGCTCTCCTGCGCAGGACGGGCCACCAAGGAGTCCGGTCTGGTCAACTTGAGCCTTCTGCCAGTCTTACCGCAAAACACACTCTCGAATTCCTGAAGTTGAGAAAGAACCATTAATGCTGTGAATTTATAGACTCAGAAACTCTCTCAAAACATACAAGGCTGGGGACGCCCGTCCGGCTCAGCCAGCGGCGGTGGGCAGCTCTCGGATCTCATGTCGTGAGTTCAAGCCCCACGCTGGGTGTAGAGATTACTTAAGATGAATAAATAAGATTATAAAAAATTAAAAATACACCAAAGGTTGGAATTATGACTTAAACTACTTCCAAAGATAGAAACGTGTCATCCACAAACTCATGTCACCTCTTGTAAGGGGGTGTGCGGGCTGAAAACGGGGATTCAAATGTTTTTCTCAAAGTCACGTTTACACCTACTATTAATTTTCCAATAATTCCCATAATTCCCGTCCATATTAAAAAGCCTTCTTGGGGCGCCTGGGTGACTCAGTGGGTTTAAGGCCTCTGCCTTGGGCTCAGGTCATGATCCCGGGGTCCTGGGATCGAGCCCCGCATCGGGCTCTCTGCTCAGCGGGGAGCCTGCTTCCCCCTCTCTCTCTGCCTGCCTCTCTGCCTGCTTGTGATCTCTGTCAAATAAATAAATAAAATCTTAAAAAAAATAAAAAAATATAAATATAAATAAATAAATAAAAAGTCTTCCTTATTTAGAAACAAACACCTATACTTATGTTTTCTAACACAGTAAAATCTGCATGCTACTTTACCATTTTCACGTGTGTGCGTGCGTTTGCCAGGCCCACTGTCCCGCAGCATCACTACTGTCCCCCTGTAGAACTTCCATCACCCACTAGACACCGGGCCCATCACTACCCCGCGCACACGGGGGGAGTGCTCCGGGGCGGGCCTGGCATCAGGGGTGGCTCTGGAAGCTGAAAGCGGGCTCCCGCGGAGCCCTGTCCACCGCGGCCCTTGCTCCCGCTCTCTGCCTCTAGGAACTTTGACAAGTCCCAGGGTTCCCAGCAGGGTCAGACTGGCCGGTCCTGAGCACACCGGGCAGCCCCAAGCTCACAAAAGAAGGCGAGAGCAAGCACATGGCCTGATCTCACCAGCCTCTGGGAAACAAAGATTGGGGTGTGCAAAATGTACACGGTGGGAAAGACTACAGGACGGAGGAGTCTGTCTCTTCAATAAAAAAAGGACCGGGGGGGCGGCGCCTGGGCGGTTCAGTGGGTGAAGCCTCTGACTTCGGCTCAGCTCATGATCTCAGGGTCCTGGGATCGAGCCCCGCATCGGGCTCTCTGCTCAGCGGAGAGCCTGCTTCACCCGCACCCCCTCTGCCTACTTGTGATCTCTGTGTCAAATAAATAAATAAAATCTTTAAAAAAAGGACAGGGAGGAAAGGAGGGAGCCATCGTGGACTCAGAGATGTTGAGCACCACCAGCCAACGTTCGGCCGGGTGGCATTTGGATCCTGACTCAAGGGAGTGGGCAGCAGAGACGGCTGCAAGCCCACCAGGGGCGTCTGGATGTGCTGTGGCTTTCCAACCACGTGTCTACATTCAGAGATGCCCTTGAGAAGGAAACCGAGAGATCTGCGGAAGGCTTTCAATCACCCATCAAGGGCCACAGGACGGGGGTACTGACAACGCGCCCTTGTGTCCGAGGAACACTGGAGCTCTGTGCTCTGCTCTCCCCATGTTTGTGCATGGATACGTTTCCGTAAGTTTTTTTCTTTTTTTAAAGCATAACGTTTTTTTTTTTTTTCCTTTAAGATTTTATTTATTTGACAGACAGAGATCACAAGTAGGCAGAGAGGCAGGCAGAGAGAGAGGAGGAAGCAGGCTCCCCACCGAGCAGAGAGCCCGATGTGGGGCTCGATCCCAGGACCCTGAGACCATGACCTGAGCCGGAGGCAGAGGCTTTAACCCACTGAGCCGCCCAGGCGCCCCTAAAGCATAACATTCTTAAAAATTAAATTTACATTTATAGATTTTCTATTATGGTAAAAAAATACGGAACATGAAGTTTTCCATTTTAGCCACTTTGAACGGTTTTAGCCAGTGGCACTACCTTCGCGATGCCATGTGATCAGCATGGTTTCTGACTTTTCATCATCCCCCCACAGACACTCTGTCCCCATGAGACACGGACTCTCGCCCTCCCCCAGCACCCACCCCGTGTCCCACTTTCTGCGTACAAATTGGGACCACAGAGAGGTTGGCGCAGAAGCTGTCCTTCCGTGAGTGGCAGCCTCGGGGCACCCGGGCCGTGGCCAGTGCCCGGGGCGCTGCCTTTCTGCGGCCAAATCACATTCTGCCGTCGGTGCACACGCTGTGCTTACCCACTCCTCTGCTGATGGACACTTGGGGGTCTCCGCGTCCAGGCTGCTGTGAACATTCCCATACAAGTGTCCACCCGGGTCCCCACCCACAAATGCAACGGCCCATCTGGCAATTCTTTCTGAGAACTGTCACCCCATTTTCCACAGCAGCTGCACGGTGCTCTGCTCCCAGACCTGCTATTCTGCCTGTCCGTCTGTCTGTGCGTGCCAGCCACACCTACTGGGGGCAGGCGGCAGAGTCCCCTGGTTTGGATCTGCATTTCCCTGACGATCAGGGATGTTGAGCATCTGCTCACGGACCTGTGGGCCATTTGTTTATCTTCTTTGGAAGAAGGTACTCAAATCCTCTGCTGGTTCTGAATTGTGTTGTCTTTGTCGCTGGGCTGTAGCGGGTTCCTCCTGGATTCACATCCACCAAGGGACGCGGGGGTACTGTGCTGCACTGATAACACCAGGCCCACCGGCGGCGGCTGCAGTGCGCTTCCTGCCGCCCGCACTCGGGCTATTCCTGCTCAGATCTACTTTCTTCCTGAACTTTAAAGGGCTTGAGGGTCTAAGATGAGCACATTTTGACAATTTCCTATGTATATCCTGACACTCAAAAGCCCAAAATATAAAATATTTGTCCATATATGAGAAGGCAGAATTTACCTCTGGGAATAATTACATAAAAGTCACAAAGAAGGAAACCGTCACTTCTGACAAAGAAAGTACTCGAGGGGCGCCTGGGTGGCTCAGTGGGTTAAAGCCTCTGCCTTCGGCTCGGGTCATGATCCCAGGGTCCTGGGATCGAGCCCCACATCGGGTTCTCTGCTTGGTGGATAGCCTGCTTCCCTCTCTCTCTCTGCCTGCCTCTCTGCCTACTTGTGATCTCTGTCTGTCAAATAAATAAATGGGATCTTAAAAAAAAAAGAAAGTACTCGAGACTTTTGGAACGTCGTGCACACGACAAGGTGAGCGCTGGGCGTCCACCCGGCCGTGCACACTCCCGCCAGCAGTGGGGAGCTGCGGTGCGGTCTGGGGTTCCCAGGGCCCCGGCACCTCCTTACCGGGGCCAGAGGCAAGCCGGCAGCCACCGTCCTACCCTCTCCACCAGCATCTGTTTCAGTGAAAGCTCAGTGAAATGACGGGAGTTTCAAGGGAGTTTTACGAGTCAGAACACCCTGAGGTGACGTCTAGCCAAAGCTGACAGGCACGTTAGGTTTGTAAATATGAGACCGCCTGATAGAAGGAGGGACTTCTGGGGGCACCTGGCTGGCTCAGCAGGGAGAACGCGCGACTCTTGACCTTGGGGTCATGAGCTTGAGCCCCAAGTTGGGTGTGGAGACGACATAAGTAAAAACCAACTTAAAAAAAGCAAATGTCTTTCTTTTTTTAAAAAAGACTTATTTATGACAGACACAGTGAGAGAGAAAGCACAAGCAGGGGGAGAGGGAGAAGCAGGTTCCCCACGGAGCAGGGAGCCTGACGGGGGGCTCGATCCCAGGACCCTAGGATCACGACCTGAGCTGAAGGCAGGTGCTTAACGACTGAGCCACCCAGGTGCCTTGGAGAGCAAATTTCTTAATAGACAGGAGAGCGATGGCTCCAACCACACGTCAAGGAGCCGTGCCAGGAAGCTGTGAGGACTACGGGCGGATGCAGGCCCCTGTGAGCGCAGACCCACCTGAGCACACGCTCAGGGAACCAGGCCGGGCCTCTCGGAGCAGGTCTGCCCGACAACAGAGGACAGGAAGAGTCTGGTTTGTTTGTCTTTTAAAGAATTCTTTTTTTAAAATTTTTATTTATTTATTTGACAGGGAGGGAGAGAGAGAGCGCGCGCGAGAACACGAGCAGGGCCAGGGGCAGAGGGAGAAGGAGGCTCCCCGCCGAGCAGAGAGCCCGATGCAGGACTCGATCCCAGAACCCTGAGACCAGGACCTGAGCCGAAGGCAGAGGCTTCACCGGCTGAGCCCCCCAGGTGTCCCGAGAGCAAGGATCTGAGTCGCTATTAATGGTCTCAGCCTCACAAACACAGGGCTCACCAAACGGACAAGACATGTTTTTGCCAAATAAACACAGAACTTTAAAAAACTGACCACAGAAGAGGTCACAACGAAAGTCTCAGCAAACTTTCAAAAACCTGTTTCTTTATGCAGACCATCTTTGCTTATGAAAACGTAACCAAAAAATGTGAAAAACAGACCAAAAGCTTTTAAACTCAGGTTGTCAGAAAGATTAAAACTACAAAAAAATAGGGGCGCCTGAGTGGCTCAGTGGGTTAAAGCCTCTGCCTTCGGCTCAGGTCATGATCTCGGGGTCCTGGGATCGAGCCCCACATCGGGCTCTCTGCTCGGCGGGGAGCCTGCTTCCCCCCTCTCTCTGCCTGTCTCTCTGACTACTTGTGGTCTCTGTCTCTCTCTGCACCAAATAAATAAATAAAATTAAAAAAAAAAAAAAACTACAAAAAAATAAAGAAGGTAAGCTTCCAGAACAACATACAAGCAAATTACAACGGGAGAAAACACTACCGTGTGCCGCCCCCGCCAAAGCCAATAGAGCAGAACAAGACCAGAAGCCGGGACACCCACGGCCGCCGGGTGACAAGGGCACAGACGCCCCGGCTCGGGAAGGGCAGGACCAGCCCACGGGAGCGCCCGGCAGTGAGGCCTGGGACCAGGGCCGTGGCCTGGCAGTGCCTGGCTGCAGCGCTGGTCCCAGGTCTCCGCGAGGAGGTTGTCCTCCTGCCATGCCCACCCAAGCCACGTTTATACACAAGATGTAAGATATGAGTTTTAACCTATTCGGTCTCTGAGTACATACAAAGACAGGTAACAGATCTGTTCTGTGGTGAGCGCCTTCATCACATACAGATGAATCGTATTAATAACTCACTGCTAACAGGTACAAAGAGCCAAACGTTAAATCATTTTCATTTTTGGTTTTTTAAAAGATTTTGTTTATTTATTTGACAGAGAGAGACACAGCCAGAGAAGGAACACAGCAGGGGGAGCTGGAGAGGGAGAAGCAGGCTCCCCGCTGAGCAGGGAGCCCGATGCGGGGCTCGATCCCAGGACCTTGGATCACGACCTGAGCTGAAGGCAGACGCTTAACGACTGAGCCACCCAGGCGCCCCAAATCATCTTCAAAAATATAAAAGCTTTTCTCCAAAGAAGGCATCCAGGTGGGCAACAGACACATGAAAAACTGCTCAACATCACCCGGCATCGCGAGCATCATCACGCCAGTCAGAAAGGCTAGAATTAACCAGTCAGGAAGCGACAGACGCTGGCGAGGATGCGGAGAAAGGGGGACCCTCCCGCACTGCCGGCGGGGACGCAGGCTGGTGCGGCCACTCTGGAGAACAGCACGGAGCTTCCTCAAAGTTGACAACAGAGCCGCCCTACGACCCAGCAACCGCGCTACAGGTACTTCCCCCAAAGGTGCGGACGCGGTGACGCGAAGGGAGACGTGCACCGAGCGCCCAGAGCAGCGATGTCCACCGTAGGCGAGCTGTGCGAGGGGCCGCGACGCCCTTGCACGGATGCACGGACGGGCAAGATGCGGCCACGGCGCCTCCGTCAGGGGACGAAGACCAGCTTTTGCATCGACGTGGTTGGAACTGGAGGGGATCGTGCTGAGTGAACTACGTCGGGCAGGGTCCTATGGTTTCGCTCACACGTGGAATTTAAGAAAGAAAACACAGCAGCCAAGAGAAAAAAAGAGAAGTCATACAAGAAACGGACTCCTGTCCCGTCTTGCAAGACGGCGGGCGGAAAAGCCGAGAAGGCAGGTGCCGGCGGAGGCGGAGAAGGTAACCCGAAGGCCAAAGCGCCAGAAGGGGAAGCGCCGCGGCGGCACTGGCGGGCGCTCCCCATCCGCAGCGCACGCCGGAGGGGCCGGAGCGGACGAGGCACTCGGCAGCCGGGTCCAGGCCTGGGAAGAGACGGGAGGTTCGTGCAACTGTCGCAGATCCGGCTGGCGGTGACGAGGGCGGTCGGTGCCCGGGCGGGAAAACCTCGCCAAGTGCCGAGGTCTTCCTGCTGAGATGAGCCTTGCGAGCTGCTGAGCTGGGGGGCGGGGGGTGACCTCCCAGCGAGCTCGTGAGCAGGTGTGAGCCCGCATCCCTCGGGACCATCACGCCTGGCCTCGCCGGGCGCTGCGGAGGCAAGACGGCGGTTTCCGGGCAGCCGCGCACACCGGCTTTGCCACTTGTGCCCGCGCCCCTGTCCCTCAGCTGAGCTCCCGCGGTCGATCGCATCGGAAATTCGCCACCGCCACCCCTGCCCAAACCCGCAGCGTGAAAATCCCGGGACGCCTCGCTGACGCCTCCGGCAGGAATCTGCGAAACCCAGACGCGGGAGGGCGAGAGCGTCGACGCCGAGAAGAGAAGTAGGGGGCGGCGGACGCGCGAGGCCGAACGGACAGCGGCGGGTCCCAGCGCTGCCGCAGCGCGAAGCCGCGGCTTGGTTCAGGGCCACCGCCGCTCGGTGTTTTCTCTCACGACGGACTCGGCCCTCACAAAGCGGCGTTCAAAATTCTTACGAAGAACCTAATTAAATGCCTGATCCCTTAAGAAAAACAAAGAAACAGACTCTGCACTGCAGAGTACACGGAGGCCCAGCAGGGCGGGCGCAGGTGGGGGCCCGGGACAGACAGGAAGGGGGACACCTGTGCTGCCGAGCTCCAGGCGGCGGCCGACGTGCCCATCTGTCCTACACCTGCCACGGATACCATCGCGCTGCACTAACTGGCTGGAATCGAGAAAAAAAGCTTCACAAAAAATGCTCACGAAAGCATCATTTTATTAAAATTCACAGCCTCCCTCAAACACGTAACGTCAAACGCGAGCCGTAGGGTCACCATAAGCCACTGGGAGGGAGCGGGACCCAAGTGCCGCTGAGACGCGATCACACGGGTGATGCCGTGGCGCCGTGCGGAGACAGAGCCGGGGAAGGAAACACAGCCGCGGCCCCCGCCCCGCCAGGATCCACACGCAGGAGGCTCTTTGGAAAAGGCTTCGCCTCGATGCGCCAACCTCAGCTTGGTCCCTGCCAGACGCCGCGACCACGGCAGCCACACGATGGCCTGGACAGGGAGCAGCGTCGGGGGGCGCGGGGCTTGCCCCCCCAGGGCCTCAGCAGCGCGCAGCCTGACCGCCAGCACGCTGAGGCCGGCACGGGGAGCCGAGGTCCCCCCAGGGCAGAGCAGTGAAGCCAATGCCGGGAGCGCCCCGTTCTCCCATCTGATCCCCGAGGAAGGGGCAGCTGCACTCCCGCTCACACCACACATTCGGCCCTGCTGGGAGCCGCGCTCGCTCGCTGGAATTGCCCCTGGGACCGAACAGACAGGGCCAAGGCGGTTCTGGCTGCACTCAGGGGCCAGGTGCTCGGGCCCCAGGACCCCCATGTTGTCCCCGGCTCCTAGCCCATGGAAGAGAATCTCTTCCGCGCCTTCTGAATGCATGTGGGTTCCAGACTGCTGAACACTATCTGCCTCTCTCTTCCTGCCTAACTCGTGTTGCTTCAACCCTTCGAGAAGCTGTCATAGGGTAACAGGTGTCCGAAACCCCGCTGAGCCCCATCTGGTCCGCTGCCTGCAGCAGGGGCTGTCACTCAGACTCCACAGGTCAGCGAACTGACCCAGGCTGTGACTATCAGTCCGTAAATGACACACTACAACACTAACGAGCTTTTGTTCAAAGTGAACTCAGTATCCGACACCGGATTCCAGGAAACAAAGGACTGTCAGGGGCCTCTTAGGGAAAAATGGATAAAAAACATCACTTCTAGGTTTATAACATTCTGAGACTGCACCTGCCCTCATTACTGACCTTTTTGAGAGAGTCTCCGTGTCTTTCCTGAATGTACTTCAGGAACGCCGTGGTCCACTGCAGGGTGGTTGCCTTGTCCGTCTCTGCGTTGCAGAACGGGACTAAAAGATTCAACTCATCGCAGCAAATGCGGATCCTGCGCCTACGGACAAAATCCAAAGTAATCACGCTGAGAAGCAGGCGCCAGGCCACTGCTCCTGGCCTGGCCCCCGGCGCTCGGCTGCACTCCGCTGGGACTGCCCTGCTCATGGGCCAGGAGCGAGGGCCACGTTCAAGTCTCTAGACCAAAGACAGAGCCAAACCCCCCAAACGGGAAGCAAAATTGCGTGTGTGCTTTCCCTGGGTAGATCGTTCCTTACTCAGAAATCACGACCCTGCTCTCCATGCGCCAAGGAACTCACCCGCGGCTACGTCATAGCTTTGACCGCCAAGGGGCCCCGGCTCACAAAAGGACCACAGACCGTCTGCCTGCTAAGAGCCCGACACCCAGTCTTTTTAGAGGTAATTTTTTTTTCAGACAGAACTTAAATCACAAATCGGGCCTTACAATTAGACCACGTTAACTCTCGCAGATGACACTCGGCGTCGCGCCAAGTCCTAGAGACGCTGACGCAGAGCAGCAGACGGAGCACGGCCCTTGCTGCCCACCTTCCCACGCGCACACGCGGGAGCTGACGCAGGGATCTCGTCAGGCAAACACGACAGCTGGCGCTTATCTCCGGTCCGTGCAGGGGACAGATCGACGTCGCCAACGAGGCACGGACGTGAGAGAGTGAACCGGCGGCGCGGGGCCCTAGGGGATGGCAGGCTGCCAAACTACGGGAAGGGTCCTCCCACGGCAGGTACCCAGGAATCGCTGATGAAATGTCAGAGTGGGAAAGCTGCCCTTCGTAGCTCACAGACGTCCTTCAGTTTGAGCGAGAGCGTGTGCAAGTGTCCGTGTGTGCGTGCGTGTGCGTGCAGGTCTCAGAACGACCGCGGGCGGGCTAGCTGGCCGTGACACGTCCCTTAGAAAGAAATAAACTGCCTCAGGTCAGCGCTGGAGCCGCAGCTGGAGCTACATACCTGCCTCGCCCCCTGCTGCGGAAAGGAGGCTGGGACGAAGTACCCGCCAATGACTACGTTAACTACGTTAATCATGTTACGGAAACATCGAGTAAAAACCCAGCTGCAATACAGAGAAATTAACCACCTTTTGGTTCTATGTAAAATCTAAAAAAATTCTCAATAAAATCTGCAGATAAAACGACCTAAGTAACAGTTTTAACCCCCTCCCTCCCCAACATTCTTAAAAGAAGCAGGCAAAGCCGGGTGCCCTGGTGTGCAGCCCAGCTGTCCCCCGAGGCCCGCTCATAAGGCCGGCGCCTGACGGCTGCTGGGAACTGCGATCTCGGGAGGGTTCCCAGCACCGCTAGTGAGGTGCCTAACTGTGCCTAAAACGTTGGTACAAACAACACGGTTCATGCTGAGCGCTGGCTCTCCTCCTGGGGCTCACCAGGGAGGGAATGTCCCCGTGACCCGCTCTGCCAGTAAAATCCTGGGGCACCGAGTCTCTCGCGAGCGTTCCCCGCTGGGAAGCTCGCCAGCCTCGGGACCAGGGGCCGAGGGAGCAGAGCGCGTCTGGGAGGCGACACCCAGGAGCTCGCGTCTGGCTCCCGGACTCCTCCCC
The DNA here is from genome assembly GCF_963455335.1 of Martes martes. Lineage (NCBI taxonomy): Eukaryota > Metazoa > Chordata > Mammalia > Carnivora > Mustelidae > Martes > Martes martes. The sequence goes on along the minus strand of NC_137896.1, from coordinate 1,089,944 downwards.
AGGCACCTTGGCTAAATTTGCTGTGTCCTTTCTCTGTAATCGCTCACAGCTCTAAGTCGTCCTAGCGAATCATCAAACCTGGGGTGACCCTGGGGACCCCGGCCCGCCGAGCTGAACCAAGTCAGCATCTCCTCGGCCAACTTTTCTCCACTGGGAACACATTTTGAAATAACTGAACTGCTGTTTCAGGAGTAACCTGCCTATCGTCGCCAGTAACTGTAGTAAGCCTGCGTGTCGACAAGCAAGCACACGCGTTACCTTCTATCTCTTTCCATGCGGTTGTGCCTCTCCCTACGCTGCGACCTTCCTCCCTGGGGCCCGCTCTGGGTCTGCTCCCCGAGGTTTGCCTGCGAGGACTCCGCGGGCGGCCACGCGCCCTGTGTGGAGGTCGAGCCTTCGCCCACGTTCTGAATCTCTCCAAGGGCTCTTCGTTCTACGCCTGTGTCCAGCTGGCGCGCTCTACTCCGGTGCCTCTTACTCACGGCTTGCTTACATAGCGCTTCTTCTTTGCAAAAGAAGGAAAGAGTGGCATTTAATTTTTTATTTTACTTAACGTGTCCCCATTAATGCTGAATGTATTTCGTGGCATTTTTCAAGCCTGAACAGACACACGAGCAGGCGAGGAGCACTCAGAACTGAGCGGGAAGAGCTGTACCCACTACGGTAACCGGTACAAGCCGTTCGCGCAAAGCTCCAAGCTCCAAAGCACAAAACTGAACATAGATCCCTAACTAAATTAAAACACCCCGAGTAGTGTGTGATCAACAGAACCTTGTCTGAAGTCCCTCATTTATCAACAGGTGTTAGCTGCTGTCTGTGAACAGGGAAACCAAGAGGCTGTTTGACTTTTCTGATGTTCAGAATGGAAAAAACAAACTTTCTCCCCCAAGATTTTCTTTAATACAATCACTCTAACAGGACAGCAGGTGATCTACCTCCCATGCTCAGAAGAGGACAAGACCTGTGTGCCCTACGGCTCAAGGTGCCCCCAGCTGACCAGCGACTCTGCCCCTGGGAGGAGGAATCATGTCACAGCTCTTATGTGTGCCGGGGGAACACGGCAAGCCCCACCGCATCGAGGCCAGCCGGCGCCTAACCCCTGTGTGTGGTGACAGGCATTCCTGAGACGCCAAATGAGACCAACGTCTCCGTGGCCAAAGGGTCCATCGATATAGTAGCTTTCACAACGGGACCTGCGAGGAAGACATGGCGGGGAATTCACAGCGTTGGGACTATCTTGTTTCTGAAGCAAAGGAATTAGTATGTGGTTTGTTTCGCCACCAACCCTTCACTCTGCGCACGGAAGCACCTACTTCTGCATAAAAAGTCCAACAGGGAGAACGACCCACTGCCTGGAGGAGGCAGCACTCCACCCCCCCACCCCCCCACCCCCATCAGCTCTGGAGAAGCTAGGTGTCCTTTTGTCAGGTTAAGTCGAAAAATACTTTGTTTGCAGGGAGAAAGGGGTTGAGAGCTCACTCTCAAAGTGAGCAAAGTTTGCCTTTGGCAGTTTCTTTATTTCTAAAACTTTAGAATCACCTTATGGCCTCTTGCTCCCAACTCAATGCTCTGCCCATCTGTAGACTGTCTCCTAAAGCTTTTAGCAGGTTTCAGACTCCTGCCTCACTCACAAAATATAAAATAAGAAACCAAAAACCAAAAACACAACTATCAAGTGCTTTCAGCAACTTGAAGGAAACTGAGAATTTACGCAAGTCTATCACTTTTCCGTTTATGGAGATTACCAGTAAGAAAAAGCAGCCCTCAAGCTCAACGACTCCGTCCAAAACATAAATATGACATGTGAGGGGCGCGGGGTGGCTCAGTCGGTTCAGCGGCCGACTCCCAATTTCGGCTCAGGGCGATTTCAGCTCAGGTCGTGAGATCGAGCCCCGCCACGCGCTCTGTGCTCAACAGGGGTCTGCCTGAGACTGTCTCTCCCCTTGCCTCTCACCCTGCTTGTGTGCTCGGTCCCTCCCTCTCTCTCACTCAAACACAAGGATAAATCTTTAAAAAAGAAAAGACGACTTCATGTTTATGCTCGGCCTCTTGCCGTCCCCACCCTTGGCCAAGAGGCCAGCCAGCAGGACGGGGCTCCCTCCGCTCTATGGCTTACCTCCTACTTTAATCCAAACCTGCTCAGGCAAAGCTTTGCTTCTACTGCCCAAAGTCTGTTTAGTGGATTCAATTTCCTGCTGGTAACAGAAAGAGAACGCTCTAGGCAATCCAATGTCCTGATGCTTTGCAGCTTCGAGTACAGAACACGGGTTCCCGGAACCCTGGAAAAAATGAGGCGACAGCAAGTTTACCAGCACGCACGCAAATCAAATGCCCTCCAACCGAAGACACGGCAAAGACGGTAGCGCAATTTGAGGAACTCTGCGTCCATCCGGGACTTTAAGACGTTCCCAAACCACATAAATACTCTTGATTTTAATGACTATTAAGCTCAATGAAAGAAAAAATCCTTCAGGCCTAATGAAAATAAAATCCACCTAGTACAAAAGAGCAGCCCTGGTGAGTCCCTCCCTTACCTGCGACTGTGAGAGGCTCGAGCCCCCCGAGGCAGGGCAAGCATTCGCCGTGAACAGAGGGCATGTAAACTGCAACGCGGTGGCGGCCGCCGCGGTTTTGTTTTTTACCAACGTCGTGCATTTGTTTTGTTGCTGATGAAGAGGGACGTTCATGAACTCGGAAGGATGTCGGATAAGAGTTACCAAACTGCCAAGACAAAGGAGACGCGGAGACGCGTGAAGACCGTGTGGCAGGCAAGCGGCCAAAGGCTGTGACCCCCAGCACGCTCTCCCGGCTAGCGGGGGGCCGTCTAGACAGCCCGCATCCGGCAGGACCAGCGCCCCTCCTCGTGGGAACCTCTACAGGGCCAGGCTCAACCAGCGTGGCCAGGCCGAGCTCAAGCTTCTTGCTGGAAGAAGGACGAGGGCGCTGGGTATCACCCGAGACCAATCTCTCTCGCTCTTTTTCTGGCCATTCTCCAAAATCTGGCGACCAGGGACAAAATGGGGAAAGTCCCAGGGTCGGGAGGGACAGAAAGCCGAGGAGGCGCCCCCGCCCCCGCCGGCGCAGCGGCTGTTCTTCTTCAGCAGGGGAGACGCGAGTGACCGGCTGGCATCCTGGGGGGAGGCTGGAGCTGCGGTCTGTCGTCGGACACGTTCCTGCGGCCAAGGCTGCCCCGTGTGTGGAGTCCCCCCTAGGCTGAGTCGCGGTGGGGGGAAGCAGGCCTCTCCCGACATTGGGTGGAAGGCCTGGCGCGAGCGGTCTGGTCCGCAGAAGCGCCCGTGCGCTCGGCTCGGGGCGCGGGCCCGCAGGTGCAGACGCGGGGCGCACCCCGCAGGCTCCCACGCGCGGCGGCGGGCTCTGCGCGGCGCACTCGCTCGGCACGGGCGTCCGGCCCCCGCCCAGAGGGCCGACCTTTCGGGAGGGCCCCGGACCCAAGGGGTCTGCTCCCCGCGAAGGCCCGGCCGGAGGAGGCTGCCGGCGCTCTCGCGCGAAGACCCCACCTACAGCGACCCGCCCGGCCTCTGCCCCCGGGTCACCCAGTCCACACCCGGACCCGCCGGGCAGACGCCAGCCGCCCAGCCAGGCGGGCGGCCGCTCCGCGGGGCCTCGCCGTGCGCCCCCCGCGGGCCCGCGCCCCCCGCCCGGCCTCCCGGGAGGGCGGCGGGGAGGGACACCCACTTGTTGAGCGCCACGCCGGGCTCGGGGGGCTCGGCGCCGCGCGGGGCGGCCGGCGGCTCGGCGGGGAGGCTGTTGAAGCGGTCCTCCAGGCGGACGCGCACGGCCGACTTGGCCCGCGCCTCGGGCGCGCCCTCCGCGTTCTCCTTGCCGCCGCCGTCGGGCGCCTTGGGCCGCGGCGCGCCCGCTGCGGGGCCGTCGGCGCCCGGCGTCTTCTCGGCGGGGGCGGGGGGCGCGGCGGCGGCGGCGGCGGCGGGGGCGCCCGCCTCGCTCAGCAGCATCATGCGCAGCTCCTGGAAGTCGACGTGGCCCAGGCAGGGCGCCGCGCCCGCGAAGCCGCCGTCGGCCAGCGCGGGCGGGCACAGCACCGGGTACACGGGCGCCGCGCCCCCCGCCGCCGCCGCCGCCGCCGCAGCCGCCGCCGCCGCCGCCGCCGCGCCCCCCGCCGCCGCCGCCGCGAAGCCGCCCGCCGCCGCGCCCGGCGCCGCGGCCGCCAGGAAGGCCGAGCTGAGGCGCGCGTCGAGGTCGCCGTCGGCCGCCGCCGCCTCCATGTGCGAGTAGAGGATGTGCTGCAGCTGCGTGTACTCCACCTCCGTCATCTCCACCAGGCTCAGGTCGGTGGTCGTGAAGCTCAGCCCCGCCTCGCCCGGCGCCGCGTCCGCGCCCTCGGGGCCCGCCGGCCCGCCCGCCTGCGGCGGCTCCCGCGGCCCGGGGCCCGACATGCCGGAGCCAACGGCGGGGCGCGCGCGCGGCGGGGGGCCGGCGGGCACCGGGCCGGCGCGGCCTCGCCGGGCGACGTTGGGGGGCGGGAAACCGCTGGGCCCGCAGCGCGCCTGCGCCGCCCCGCCCCGCAACGGAAACCCCACCCCCTGCGCCGCGGCCCCGCCCCCGGCCCCGCCCCCGCCAACCGCCCGGCCGCTCGCCGCGCCGCGCCGCGCCCCGCCTCCGACGGCGGCCGGCGCGGGAGCTGCGCGCGCAGGTGTGTGCGCGCGCGTGGCTGCGTGTCTCTGTGTGCGGCCGCGGGAGGTGTGCGTGTGCGTGCGTGCGTGCGTGCGGACGGCCGGGGGCGGGGGTGCCCGCCGGGGCGGCCGGCTGCGCGCTCAGGTCAGGGGCGGGGCCGGCGGGCGCGTGCAGCCCCGTGAGCCGTGCCCGGGCCGGACCGCGCTCCTCCGCCGCGTCCGCTCTCGGGCAGGGGCGGGGTCGGGCCCGCCGCGGCGGTAACTCGCGTCCCTCGTGTCGCAGCCCCGACGCTCTGCCGAGGGCGGCGGGCCGGGCCGGGCGCGACGGCGGAGGAGCCCGCGGAGGACGGACGGCGGAGGAGCGAACTGCCGGAGCCGCCGCGCGCGTGCGGAGGGGCCTCCGGGCCTGGCCGTGGCGCGCCCCGAATCGCCGGGATCGTGCCGGGAGCCGAGTCTGGTTCGGGCGCGGCGGGCCTGGACCCCCGATCCGGTGCGGGCGCAGCCGGTCCGAGGACCCCGACTCGAAGGGCGGAAGCCCAGAGCACCGTGAAGGTCCGATGTTCAGTGCAGACAGACGGCGGCGGGTCCGGTGTGGTCTCCGCTCCCGGGAGATGAAGGGCCGGCCCGCCCGAGCCGCGTCCCGGTTCGCGTAGACGTGAGCGGCGACGGGCCTGGCTTCACTGCAGGCCGCACTCCCGGTACAACGGGGGCAGGACACCAGACGTGCTTCCCCAGAGTCCGCGGAGCTCGGGGGCTCTGCCCGGCCCTCAGGAGGCAGCCCCGCGGAGCCCAGAGCCCCGATGAGGGGTCAAGCCAGGCCTGGCCTGCAGGGCGTGAGCAGTCTCCCGCCACCGCTCCCGTGAGCGAGCGGCAGGCCTCTGTCCCAAACATGCAAGAGGGTAGAATTCGAGAGGGACTCTGAGGACGGGACGAGCCCTTCAAGGACAGCAGGGCAGCGCGGCTGGCACGGTCACTATCTAGGGGAAGACCCATGGTGGGTCATAAAGTCCGTTTAGGCACCCGGGGCCCACAGCTCACCGTCCGTGTGAGCCGTGTGTCAGGAGGGCAACCGTTGAACGTGAAACCGTTACACAAACACGCATTTTGTGAAACCAGCGTGACTTGATGTCAAAACCACAAAGATACTACAGGAATATGAGACCACAGGGCACCATCTGATGTGAACAAACATGTGAAAACTTAGTAGAGTCTTTGCAAATGGAATCCAACGAGATTTTTGAAAAAGGATAAAACATCATGACCAGGTAGGACTCACTCCAGTGACGCGAGTGTTGTTCACATTTGAAAATCAACATCATTTACTCTATTAACAGACCAAGAGCGGGGGGAAGAGTTTGACGAATCTAACATCCCTATAAAAACTCTGCAAGCCGTGAATAGAAGGGAATGTCCTCAACCTGACACAGGGTATCTATGAAATACCTAGCGCCAGCATCACACTTTCCAGTACGACACGGAATGCTTTCCCCGAGGTTCGGAAGAAGGCAAGGACGTCACCCGTCACTAGTGCCGCTCACCATCGTACAGGAAGCTCCACTCTGTCCAAGAAAGCATGCGAAAGAGAAGGCACCAGATTGAGAGAGAAGTACAGCTGTCTTTCCTTGCAGAAAACCTGACGATCTATGTCGAAAAACCCGTGGGATCTATGAAAAAACTACTGACCTCACCATGGTCACGGAATAGAAGAACAGCATTCAAGTATCAATGTTTGCCGGGCGCCTGGGTGGCTCAGTCAGTTGGGCGTCTGCCTTCGGATGGCGTCATGGTCCCAGAGTCCTGGGACCCGAGCCCCGCATCAGGCTCTCCCCTCAGTGAAGAGTCTGCTTCTCCCTCTGTGATTGTTCTCGGTTTCATTCTCTCTCAAATAAATAAAATCTTAAAACAAAAACAAATCAGGGATGCCTGGGTGGCTCAGTTGGTTAAGCGGCTGCCTTCGGCTCAGGTCATGATCCCAGCGTCCTGGGATCGAGTCCCACATCGGGCTCCTTGCTCCACAGGGAGCCTGCTTCTCCCTCTGCCACTCTGTCTGCCTGTGCTCACTCTCTCTCTCTCTCTGACAAATAAATAAATAAAATCTTTAAAAAAAAAAACAAAAACAAGTCACTGTATCTTACACCCTAGCAATGAACATGTGCACGTTGGTTAAAACACAATACCACTTACCATCACTCCAAAATATGCTTAGGTATAAATTTCAACAAAACACATGTTTTGAACATGTATGTTGGATGTCAGACTGAGTATTTTCCTTAAAAATCATCTGTGTTGGGGCGCCTGGGTGGCTCGGTGGGTTAAGCCTCTGCCTTCGGCTCAGGTCATGATCCCTGGGTCCTGGGATCGAGCCCCGTGTCGGGCTCTCTGCTCGGCAGGGAGCCTGCTTCCTCCTCTCTCTCTCTCTCTCTGCCTCTCTGCCTACTTGTGATCTCTGTCTGCCAAATAAATAAATAAAACCTTTAAAACAAAATCCCCTGTGTTCTGCCTGCTCATGCTTCCCTCCCTTTCCCCTGGAAGCCCCTGGTCTTTGTTTTTCCGCCGTGTCGTCGGTGTCACCCAGTGTGGAGCCTTTTCTGATTGGCTTCTTTCACCTCGTTATATGCAGTTAAAATTCCTCCGTGTCTTCTCAGGCTCTGATGGCTCGTTTCTTTTTAGCCCTGAATAGTATTGGTATTCCGCGGTCTGCATGGCCCACAGAGTGTTTGTCTATCACCTACTGAAGGACGTCTTGGTTGCTTCTGAGTTTTGGCAATTATGAATAAAGCGGCCAAACATCCACGTGCAGGTGTTCGTGTGGACCAGAGTTTTCTCCTTCCCTGGATACACACCAACGGGAGTGGTTGCGGATCGCATTCTAAGAGTTTTGTAAGGAACCACCAAACCACCTTCCAAGCTGGCTGCCCCGGGTCGTGCTCCCACCGGCTGTGGATGAGGGCGCCTGAGGCCCCACACCCTCATCAGCCTTCAGGGTCCGCGTTCTGGATTTTGGTCGTTCAGCCTTTTGCAGACTCCCATCACCGCGCCGGCTCGGTGGCCACGTCTGCTGGGCTGGGTGGCGCTTCCAGGGCACAGCGCATGCTAGAAGTCAGCAACCAGCTTGTCACGCTCCTGCACAGCCGGGACTCATGGATCTGGGAATCAAGAGCTGGAAATGGGGTGGCTCCTCTCACTGTTCCCTCTCCTGATCCTCGAGCTGAATCTCTGCTGCCAGTTCCTGCAACTTCTGGTTCTAGAAGGCTCAGTTCAAGCGGAAGAGAGCCTCGTCCAGAGGACGCAGTGATGGTGTCACTGGGCTGTCGGCTGGGGCGGCCACCTGGCCACATGGGACCCTTTGTGCCAGTGAGTCAAGGGGCAAAGAAGGGACACTATATGGGTCAGGCTGATTGGGCCTGCCTGTCAAGGGGCAGAGGGTCTGCAGGACGTGCCCAGAATACAGGAGGATTCCTGGGGCACCTCCCGGTACCCCCAAGTCCTGTGATTGAAGCCGGTGCAAAAGTACAAGGACGCGATTCAGGAGGGCTTGCCGGGAGCTCGGCCGTGAGGAGGGAGTCTTCGGGGCTCCCACCAGGCAGGGAGTCCCGGCCCGGGAGCACAGACTGGGTGATGAAGAAGGCCCTGTGGCCCGCTGCGGAGATGAGGACCACAGCCGCTGTGGCTGACCTGGTCCCTGCTCGTTTGGGGAGAGACTGTCTTGTCCTGGGACTGGCCCGTTTTCAGGATGGCTGCATCCGGTTAGGTGGGGGTGTGATTTTGCCGTTGTCCTAGTTTAGAAAATATGGTTTGTTTATTTATTTATTTGTTATTTTTAAAAAAAATCTTGTGTATCTGTTTGACAGAGAGAGGTCACAAGCAGGCAGAGAGGCACAGGGGGAAGCACGTTCCCTGCTGAGCAGAGAGCCCGATGTGGGGCTCAATCTTAGGACCCTGAGACCAGGACCTAAGCCAAAGGCAAAGGCTTAACCCACTGAGCTACCCAGGCCCCCTGGAAACGTAGTTTAAGGAGTGGCCGAGAGCAAGGCTTCTGGGTGTGCTGGGGCGCTGCCGGGGTCGGTGCTGGGGTCGGTGCTGAGGTCCCTGCTGGGGCCGTCATAGGGGCGGGGCTGGGGGGCGGGGCTGGGGGTGGTGCCGTGCTCTGTGCCGAGCTATGGGGGGCCGTCCTGGGGTCCGCGCTGGGGGCCGTCCTGGGGTCCACGCTGGGGGCCGTCCTGGGGGCCACGCTTGGGGGCCGCGCTGGGGGCCGTGCTGGGGTCCGTCCTGGGGTCCGCGCTGGGCTCCGTCCTGGAGTCCGCGCTGGGGGCCGTCCTGGGGGCCGCGCTGGGGGCCGTCCTGGGAGCCGCGCTGGGGGCCGTCCTGGGGGTCCCGCTGGGGGCCGTCCTGGGGTCCGCGCTGGGCTCCGTCCTGAGGGCCGCACTGGGGGCCGTGCTAGGGTCTGTCCTGGGGTCCACGCTGGGCTCCGTCCTGAGGGCCGCACTGGGGGCCGCACTGGGGGCCGTGCTAGGGTCTGTCCTGGGGTCAGCGCTGGGCTCCGTCCTGGGGTCCGCGCTGGGGGCCGTCCTGGCGCTGGGGGCCGTCCTGGGGGCCCCGCTGGGGTCCACGCTGGGGGCCGTCCTGGGGGCCGCGCTGGGGGTTTGGCGTTTAACTGGAGACGTCACTGGTCGGAAACTGGCGAGTCTTACCGGGGAAGGCCTGGCTGCTCCTGCCCTTCCTTCCGCGGCGCGTGCTTGTGCCGGGGCCGGACCCGCCGCGCTGACCCACGCTGTGTCCATGGTGGCTCAGCCCCTCCGTGTTCACCGGCCGTCTGCGGTTTGTGGTGTTGCCCTCGGGGCGGCCGTGTGACACTGCGCGGCCGACAACGTGGAACCAGAAGCTGTGAACAGCGCGCACGGGGCAGGTGAGGTCCTGCGAGGCTCCGCGGGGGTGAGGTGACGCCTGCCGGGGCAGCCTTCTTGCGGCGACGAGGACCGACTGTCCGTGACACCAAGGCCACTCTGCGCCTTACGACTGCCTGCCTCTAGGTTTGCGTGAGGCGCACCGACAAAACTCTGTTTAAAATCTCTGTTCGTTGGGCGTTTCCTAAGTGTTTCCCTGGTGATACAGCCGTCAGCATCAGCACCACAAGCACAGAACAAAGGGGCCAGAGATACCACCAGGAATGCTTGTTTCTGGATGACCGCACCCCGCCCCCCCCATCCCGGGGGTGTATCTTAGTTTACTTAATACCCTACTTTCATTTCCTATTCTCTTGAGTGGACACTTGGGACCCCAGAGACCTACAGGGAGCATTCATTCTCCACAAACTACAAGGATATAGACATTTTGAACAATGCGGAAAAACACAAATAATGCTTTTGATGAATACTTGATGCCTTTGGGAATCGTCCAGGATAAAACAAATGAAAAAAAAAAAACATATAAGAATGTGTAGACTCCCAGGGACGCCTGGGCGGCTCAGTGGGGTTAAGCCTCTGCCTTCTGCTTAGGTCATGGTCTCAGGGTCCTGGGATCGAGCCCGGCATCGGGCTCTCTGCTCAGCAGGGAGCCTGCTTCCCACCCCCCTCTGCCTACTTGTGATCTGTCTGTCAAATAAATAAAATCTTTAAAAAAAGAATGTATAGAATCCCAATTTTGTGAAAGAAAAACAGGGGAAGAAGGTTCAAGGAAACAGACAAATGTTACCAACAGTTACTGCTGGGTTTCAAGTCACAGGGCCTCTCAGTGCTCCCGTTTTCCTGCCAGGGTCCTATGGTAAGTGCATACCACAGGCCTCACAGGGAGACCCAGCAGCCTGGGGGCAGAGGTCCCCCTTCCCTCCTTCCCCTCCGAGGCCCTCAGTTGGGCTTGTCCATAGGGGCCTGTGCTTGTCTGGCCTCTCGCTCAGGGCCCCTTCAAGAGCAGTCCCTGCGGGCCTCACCCCCAACCAGCACTGCCTCTAGGCAGGTCCCTGGACTAGTGGGGTGGGGGGTGGAGATGGGAAGGGTGCCCAGCCTCTTCAGTGTTGTCCCCGTGGAGGCCCAGCCCCTCCCAGCGCTCTGGTGAACATGCTCCTTTCACACTCCCTTACAGCTGCCTCTGTACCGTGCAGCCCAGCCAGCGAAGCACCAGGACTAGGGGCCACAGCCTGGTGGCACCCCCACCAGGTGACACCGTGGCTTTCGAGTCCCAGGGACTGCCCTGCCTGGCCACGTCCTCAAGCAGGACCCCTCGCTAGTCGGGCTTCTGGAGAGCCACACACAGCTCGTGGGTCCCGGACTGTGGGCAACACTGGCTGCATGGGGTCGCAGGTTGGAGGGCTGATGGGGGTGACAGATAGCAGGGTGAGGACGGCGCTGCCTGGTGCTGCAGGGAGGGCTACGTGGAGCCTCTGGAAGACGGGCTTTGGGGTGAACACAAACGAGGTCAAGCGTCTGAGTAGACGACGGACCGAGGATTTTAGAACGGTACCCAGTTTTCCGACGTTTTGGGGAGACCCCTCTGGCGGCAGCCCGCTGGCCTGAGGGCTCATGGCTCCAGGGCGCCGCGCTCGGCACTCCTCAGCGTCTGTCCTGCAGAGCTGGGTCTTCCAACCCGCAGGGCCTGGGTGGCCAGCAGCTCTGTAGAGCGGCCCTCCACGTGCTCAGGGCTGGCCCCTCAAGCTCCCCGCGAAGCAGCAGGTTCCAGGGGCTTTTGTGGGCTGCCCCTCTGCCCCTGGGGTTGGCTGTGAGCTCCCCTGGGACGGGAGCCTGTCCTGCCGGAAGGGATGTCCTCCCTTCTGCCCGCAGCGGAGTAGGGGGGCTCAAGTTGAGAAAGGGAAGTTCGGGCAAGGCGTCAGGGGACTGAGGGCAGTTACGGGTAGCGTGACTAGCTGCCTTCACCTCTGCTCCAGCCGCGGCCGCCGTCAGGTTCCCGGAGCCCTGAAGGGACCTCGTCAGCCTGCTGGGCGGGCCACCGCCACGCACTCCACCTCGCCACGTGCTCCCTGAGCAGCACTGGGCACGTCCAGCCACACGCTGAGCAGACAGAGCTGCAGGGCGGGTCACCCAACGCAAGGCCAGAGATGGTCTGGGGCCTGAGGACACACGGTTGTGCCCCCCGCCACCGGTCTAGCCCCAAAGCCCCAGCAGGGAAAAGTGAGGGCACACAAGGGACAGAAAACCTTCTGTAGACGTTTATTCTACCTCAAGTAACAAAACCTATGGAGTTGCGTGTTTTAATGTACAGTGATATCATACTTTGCAATATAAAATACAATTTACAGAAATTTCTATCAAGTAAACCTAAAGAAACACACTTGATTTTTACATTTGTGTATTTAAATTAGAAAAATTTGTTTTACATGTAAAAAACCCTTCACATCATATAGATGTTGGAGCTTGACGCCGCTTCAATGCAATTTAACCTACTGACGCCGGGTCTGGAACCGGTCACACGAGTCACCAAGTTCTCCGGGTTCGTTCTTATCGTTTGAACGTCTGTGCTAGAAAGTGAAAAATCCGTAGTGATGTACAATGGAAGAGACTCCAAAGAATGAATGAAATTCTCTAATTTTACACTTGCAAAAGTAAGTTTATGAAAATATAAAAAAATTATCAAAGTGTGTTTGTACAGTCAAATAAGTTAGCAAGGGCTTCTCTGCTTCCCGCTCCGGAAGGACTTGACAACGTGCGACGAGGAGCAGCTTCCCCTCTGCTGTCGTCGAGCTACAGCACGTCACCGTCCTCCGTCTCAGACTTCACACAAATACCGTCCCACTTTCAATGGCAGACTTTACAACGCATCATGGACAGGGTAGCAGCCTGGGGCGGGCGCGCTTTCCCTGGGCCACAGGAAGGACTGTGGGGATGTCGCCTCACAAACGAAAATGCTCCTGATTATGCAAATCAAAGTCAACCCCCACCCCCACCCCCCCCCGTTTTAAAGAACACTTAATTGGCTTTTCTCACTTTCTTTAGGCTGGTAAAAGTTACACCTTTTTCAAGAAATTGCTATTTTAAAAATGCAACAGTTTCTACTTGGACAGATGTTGCTTTTAATCCTGTCTTTGAGGAAAAAAATGTATAAGGTGATATACAAAACCAGCAAAACTAAGAAATGTTTTGTTTCCTGGTTGAAATTTGTAATTCAAATTTCCTTGTGACAAAAGAAAAACGCATTTGTAAAGCTCTGTCTTTCCGCACACCCCAGGGAGGAGCAGAAGGCCCTCTCCCCAGGCTTTGGTGGGAGCCGGCCTGTGACAGCAGCTTTTAGAAACAGATACAGAGCAGATCTCAGTACAGGTATGGCTCTAAGGTCCACGGAAATTCCCTTAAAATTTACTATAGTCAAGTTATTGGAAAAGATAACTTTATAATCTGAAAAAGCAATATGCTTCTGTAGACACATTCCCATTTCAGTAATTTTAAATGGAAATACCGAGTTCTTAGTTTTTAAAAAGCATCTGAGTTGTAAAGATGTGAAATTTTGTAAGAAACCACTATACACAAAATTACAGTCATTTCTGAAGTCCAGGATATTCTATTCTGCATCTGAGTTCATAGCTCACGCGCTCGCCACAATGCCCGCGCCGGCTCTCCTGGAGGGCGGCTGCGGGGAGGCCCGGGCCGGGGCAGCCGCCGCCGGCGGCTAGTTCTGCCCCGCGGGGGTGGCGGCCCGAGGGGCATCTGCTTTCGGGTCCCGGGAGCCCTCCTTGCTTTTGCTGCGGTCCTTGCGCTCCCGGCCGTGCTCGCGGGTCCGGTCCCGGCCGCGCTCCCTGCTGCGAGACCGCTCCCGCTCCCGCCGGCGCTCCCGCTCCCGGTTCCTGCTGCGCTCCCGGCTGCGGCCCCACTCGGACGCCCGCTCCGGCTCCCGCCCCCGGTCCCTGTCTGCACCGCGCTCCCGACTCCGGTCCCACTCGCGGCCGGAGTCCTTGTCGCGGTGTCGGCCCCGCTCGTGGCCCCTTTCCCAATCCCGCTCGCGGCTCCAGCGCCGCCCCCGCTCGCGCCGGCGCTCGTCCAGGGCCCTGCCGGGCCGGCTGTCCGGCGGCGGGGCTTCGGGCTCATCCAGAGGCTTTTCTTTGGGCCCCGCTTCGAACCGCTCCCTCGACCGCCCTTCGAAGGCCGGGCTCCTGTAGTCGTGGCCCTTGCCCTCTCGGAACTCGGACTCAGGGCCCTGCGCCGGGGCCTCGTCCCAGCGCTCGGGCCTGTGTGGCGGCGGGTGGCTGGGCAGCTCCAGCAGCGGCCGGGGGGCTGCCTTCATCCCCGGGGCCGGGGGGCCCTGGAAGTGGAAGTGGGGGGGCGTGGGCTCACTCTTCTCGGGGAAGGGCACAGGCCCCCTCGGTCCGCCAAACGGAAGGGGTGCTGGTGCGCGGGGGTTGGCAAACCTCGGCGGTGAGCTCACCCTCGGCTCCTCGAACGGCTGAGGCTGAACCCCCCTGGGTCCCGGCATGAAATTTGGCGCTTGGCCTCTGGGTCCTTCAAACTGATTGGGATGCGGCCCCCTCGGGCCCACAAAGTGGCTGGGGGGGGCCCCTCTCTGACCGCCAAACTGAGAGGGAGGGGGACCCCCTCGGGGCCCTTTAAACTGTGACAGCAGAGGCCTTCTCTGGCCTCCAAACGGAAACGGCGCCGCGCCTCGACCTCCCACGAACTGGGATTGTTCTGCTCCTTCAAACTGAGGGGCAGGGCCGGCCATCTCGTCGTAGGGGCTGTCCTGGAATTCTCTTTTCTCCCCGTGGGGGTCCTTCCGCTCCTCGAATTGGGGTGGTGCTGATCCTCTGGGCCCCCCAAGGTGGGAGGGGGAGGGACCCCTGCTGTCCCCATAGGGAGGGGGCCCATGTGGCCCTGAGAACAAGGAAGGAATGGGCCCCTTTTGGGCCCCGAATCTGGCCGGGGGAGGCCCTCGCGGCCCATCGCTATTAGAAACGATACTCTCTTCTGAAAACGGAGGGGCTGGCCCCCTTGGTCCTGGGAAACTGGGGCCATGAAGCCCCGATGTCCCAAACGTGCGTGGTGCTGGCTCACGCTGGCCCTGAGATGGGGGCAGAGGGGCCCCTCCTCTCTGTCCAGCTGAGGGGAGCGTGGCGGCCCCCTCGCCGGGTCTGCACTGCGGCTCTCTGTCTCCTCCGGCTTCAACCGCCGGGTGGTCACCTTTTTCAGCAAACTGAGCATTTCTCGGATCCTCGTACTGGGTCGAGCCAAGCGATTTTTCCTGAGCGGTACACACTGGAGCTGAGAAAGGGTCCCTCCCTCCCGGAGAGGGGAAACTCTGCCCGTCGCTCTGCAGAGGGAAGCCAGGCTGGAAGGCGGAGCTGGGGGGTGTGGGCAGCAGCACCCTGCGGGCAGGTCTGGGCACGCTGCCCGAGCCCGCCGAGGGAGGGCCGCCGTCCGCAGGCGGCACGACCGGGCTCAGGGAGGGCTCGTGCTTGGGGCCATCTGGCTTGGCGGGCAGGGCGACCTCCGCACCGTCCTCCCGGGCTGCAGGGGGCCTGGAGCCGGCTTCGCTCTCACAGTGCTCCGCGGCCAGCCGCCGGGCCTGCCGAGGGTCCCGACTCTGCCGTGGGTCGCAGCCGGGGCCTGCCGTGGGAGGGGCACCGGGGAGCGCGGCCGGGCGGCCCGGGGCCTGCTGCTCTTGCGGGAACAGCTCGGCCTGGGGCAGGGAGGCCTTTGGGGGCGGCGACATGAGAGCGTCGGCCACGGAGAAGTGCGCCATGGAGACGCCCACGGCGGCCCTCTGCTGCCGCAGCGCCGCCTCCTGCTCCGCCACCTGCCTCTCCTGCTCCTCGATCTGCTTGTTGAGCTCCTCGATCATCTGCTGCTGCTCCACCAGGGAGGGGGCCGCCCCGGGGGCCGCGGGCTCAGCGGGCCTGTCCGCCGCGCCGCCCTTCCCGTCCGCACACATCCGGTTGGGCAGGTCGTCGATGGCCACTGTGGCTTCTTCTAAAATGGTCTCATCCTCCGGGTCGTAGGCCACCTCCTCCCGCTCGAGGGTCTCGGGGGCCTTCTCCGCGTCGGGGCGCCTCCCTCGCTCGAGCTGAGCGCCGAAGGCTCTCTCGGGGCCGTACTCCTCTTCGGGGTCGTAGGGCCGGTCATCTTCCTCGTCCTCCAGGGCTCTGTCTTTTGAGAGCTGACCAAACTGCTGCACGATTGGATCCAGCAAAGGCGCCGCGGGCAGCCCGCCGTCGGCCTTGGCTTTGGGGTCCGGGTGGGAGGCCGGGGCCGACTCCGTGGGCTCTCTGGCAGGGGGGTCGAAAGCCTTCTTCTTCCCGAACAGCGTCTGCAGGATGTGCTCCAGGGGTGAGGCTGTTTTGGAGGCGGAGGAATTGGTGGAGGGAGCGGCCGTCGGAAGAGCCGCCGCGGCGGGCGCTGCGGGGACGGTGCTCGGGGCTCCCGGTTTGAGCGAGGACAGTATTTTCAGCACGGATGACGAAGCAGACGCGGCAGGGGGCTCCGGCAGCGGGGGCGGCGGTGGAGGAGTCCCTGGGGGTGTGGTGCTGACAGCCATGTCCCCGGAGCCCACCTGGAACCTGGGGGGCTTCCGCTCGGACTGCGGGGCCACGGACACTTTGGGATACACCGAAACCTCTGTCTCTTCCTGGGTCTGAGGGCGGGTCCGCTTCTCCTCTACTTTATCTAATTCTCCCGCACCCGAAGGACGCTTTATTCTCTGGCAGATTACTAACCCGAGGATTATGTTGGGACGCGGCGACTCAAGACCTGAAAAACAAAACGGTTGTGCAAATTTTAGAATCTAAGTTCAGCCCTTGCTCTTCAGGCGCAAACCCCACGGACAGCGGTAGTGGGCGCGTCTCCACGGGCAGGAGGAAGGGACTCACCGGCAGAGCAAAATCAAGGGTTGGAAGAGCTGAAGTGCTTACTGCCAAAGACCGTGTGTCCGGGCCCACACTGACCCGGCTGCCCGGCCCCCGCAGCACAACCACAGAGCCCAGGGCCCAGCTCCCGGGGTAAACTCACCCCGAATGTCAGAACTTACGCTACAGATCCCAACCTCAGATACAAAGCCGAAGCGACACCGTGACAGAGGGCATGGGGAAGGCCATCACGCAACCGTCCGTCAACATCCGCTAAGCCCCAGGGAGTAAGGTACAGACGTACCGGGAGGACCTGCCGCAAAATCTCAGCCGTATTCTTTTATTTGCCTCTTGCTAACGCATCAGAAAGGCAACAGCCCGTCTCGTCTTAACGGAGGATTTGCGCTACGTAAATGAAGCTGCAGGTTCGAAGCAGAGGGCCAGGCTACGGCTTGGTTACGACGCGAACCTGTGCACATGCCATTAGGGAAGTTCGGCAGCCGCTGGCATCCAGGTTCCGGTGAACCGGAAGGACCGGGCTGACCGAAATGGCTCAAGTAAATGTACTTCTGGGTTTAGAAAGACGCTCCATTAACATGAACTTAACCAGATGCTCACGGTCTTTGCAAGCACAGGCTGGCGCTGAGACAAGCAGGCCAGAGTATTCAGAAAACCAGCAGGGGACAACAGGCCACGCGGAAGACACTGCGGTTTCTGGGCACAGGACGGCTCTTAAACATAATCATTTCTTAAGTAAAAAAAGATTATTCCATTCTAAGTCGCACGTCTTTCCAGGAATGTTAGTATTTCAATAATGATTCTCTGCCCCACACTCATAAATCCAGAACACCAAAAGAGGAACAAAAAAACGCAAGTCACAAGAGAGTAATTTTAGGGAGAAAGGATACACAAACAAAAATTTGTCAATAGTGAAAGGTACTTAAAGTCAAATTGTATACACTCACTGATAAGCCAATGTTCCCGTAGCACACACCTATCTTTGTTGAATGTGCCACCTTTTGCTTACTGGAAATCAGTACTGTCTTCCCATTCTTTCTGGTTTTAAAGATGATCACAGGTGACTTCAAATAGTTGTTTTTGGACACCATTATGTAATTCTAAAATGTCTACTAATCTTCCCAAATTCCAATAGAGCTGGGTTGACGCACGGAGCACACAAGGGTGGTAGATGGCCCATCCAGCCCCTGAGAAGCAACGTCAGGTCTGAGCTGGGGAGACGGCCTCGCCTCTGCGCACACAGCACGGTGCTACCCTCCCTCCCTCCCATGTGGGAAGGGCCTCCTGCTTCACGGCTGTCGGAGTGGAGATGCCCACGGAAGACGCCCACTCCTAACACCAGGACCTGAACACCACCTTCAATAGAGACCCCGCTTCCAGAACGTCCACTCCCGGCCCCCAGCCCCCAATAAAAGCCGCGTATCCAGGAAAGGAAGAGGCTGGCACAGGAGGGAGCAGACACAGGACGGTCAGGCAGCCACCCCGAGTGTCCTACCCCAACATTTCTGCCCAGCAGACATGATGGGTGATCTATCCCATTTGTTTCCTAGTTAATACGAGTCAGTGACAGTTTAACTCAGAATGGCATCTCTTTTACTGGAACAGCCATTCACGGAGCGCTGGATTGCTCGCGCAGGTCGTTTTGGGTACGATCAGTCGCTAAATGGCTCTCACGGCCCTTGTGGACCTGCCAGCCGCACTCGACGGCAGCTCCGGAAGCCTGGCTCTCCCCGAAGAACCTGACATCTGAGCCAAAGTGAGGGAATGTGCTCAGCCACGTGGGTGGGTGGGTGTGAGCAAGGGCTGGGGAGTCTCGTCCGGGGCAAGTCCCCCAGACCACGCTCGAGGCAGAGGGCCATGCCACCTCCTGACACACCGTCAGGGCTCGTGGCTTGGGGTCAAGTCTCGGGTCAGTGAGCTGTGCTGACGGGGAAGTCACTGTGTTAAACCCAGGAAGACCCGGCGTGCGGTGCTGGTGCCGTGTGCCCCTCCATCCGAACCCCCGACGGTCTCACGTGCCGGCTGGAGAAAACCACCGCTACACCCTAACCTCGGCCACGCTCTGCAGATTCCAGCCTTGGCTGTCCTGTTCATCACAGCCAAGACGATGCTTAAATGACTCAGCATTTGCATGCGTTTTGAGAACAGCAAGGTCTCCGGACACCGGCCGCTACCGGCCGCTGACTAAGCAGCTTTCAACCCTCGACCACCTCACCCGCACAGATCTGTAAGCGACCCACAGGAAATCTGTAAGAAGCTCCGACTCGTATCAGGGCTAGTTCTGCATTTTGCCAAGTATTTTAAACTCAGACTGGGTGGTCACAAAAATGCATGTGTGTCCTGAAGCAGTCAGATCTTATCATCGGCCTTGTGTGCTCGTGTTATGGCTGCACGACCGCCTGGAGTCTAACTAGCACGTTGGCAGTAACGGACATCCGTGAACTAAGCAGCACAACTCACTCATCTGTCTTGGGCCTTAGGGTCCATCTTCACTGAGCTGACGGTGTCCTCCAGACTTGACCATGCCCTCCACTGCCACAGGGCAGGCGGCAGGTAGGGTGACGGTGGCAAGGGCAATTGGGTGCCCGCCCCTGGGGAGGCAGTAGAGATCCGGCTCTCCTCCAGAACGTCCCCCTCGCAGCCAGGGCCCTCTGCAGGCCTGCCCACTGCCCAGCGCTCCCCTGGAGAGGAGAGGGTGTCCGAGAAGGGGCAGTGGCGGCGGCGGCGACCACACTGGCCGCGGTGTGGAGACCGAGGGCTCCAGCCCAGGGCATGGAGCTGCTTCTCTGCTTTTGCAAAATTCCTCCCTTTGTCCATTACTAGAAGCAGAGATGCTTACTTGCCCACCGCCCTTTTGAGGGTGGTTAGGTTTGGAATTCATAAAGCCGACGGCAACAAGCAACTAGGTGGGCGGGAGATTGCCACACGAGCTGAGCTGAGCGTGCCGTCCTCCATTTCCAGAGGAGCGATCACTGGGAACAAGGCTGTCTGCACCCACCTGCTCCAAAATGCCGGAGCAAGAATGTCTTCAGGGGGCACTGCATGCGTCGCACAAGCCTCCTCAGCTGTATGGAGGCATTCCTGAATTTTCTCTGTGGTAGAGACATTCTCTAGCCTCAGTGTCCATGGCTAGAATCAGACCCGTACAGAAAAAGCGGACAGACCCAGGGACTAGGGATGGGGACATCTGCACAGTCATGTGTCCAGGGACTTCCCGACACAAGACCCAGACCAGGGTTGGGGTTCCTGCGTGCTGAGCAAAAGGGAGGCCAGGGAAGGTGAAGGGGCGGGTGGTGCAGCCCTGGGCTGCCCCCACGTACCTCAGGCCTGACATGGCACGGGACAAAACTGTTTGAAACCACCCACAAGCTGACTCCTTACCCCCAAAGCTATCTGGTACTCTATTCATTTTTTAAAATGAAAACTCTTCTAGTCTGAATCCATCAGAACAAACTTCTCACTCCTGCTCAACAGAAAGTGTGTGGGAGTTAAGAGACCCTAATTCTGCAGGAGGACTTGTCCTAGGAAGAGACGTGGCAAACACACGGGAGACACCACACACCTCCCCGACCCTCCACCACGACCACTACACACATGCACACGCACTCTTCTCCCGCTTTCCGATTCTGAATCCCCAAGACCCGTAAAGAGCCACTGGGCTCAGTGCACGTCTCAGGTCAAAGGGGAGTGCTGTGCGTCTTCGTCTGGGCTGCGCGCCCAGAGTGGGCCGTGCTGGCTTACAACAGTAAGATAGAGACTTCCGTCCTCCGTCCCAGTGGGCCTGTGACAGGTACCGAAGCTACCAGTTCAAATTCAAACAAACAGTGACCAGTTTCCAGGAAACACTTTTATTGATTTTGAAGGAGAAAGAGCGGTACATTGAATTCAATGCTGTGCTTGACCGTGAGGACGTGTGCACAGCCCCGGGTTCTTTCACACGCGCGCAGGAAAACTGAGGGGCGCTTACCTGACGACACCGCACCTCACAGAAGTTTCCAGCTAGTTTAGAAAGCAGGTAGACGGGAATGCAGAAGACGGCACCGTGGGTTTCCAGGCTTCCAGGAAACCCGCCCTCTGCACTAAGCTCCTGGCCCCCAGCCCCCCGGCACACACTCCTAGAGGCCCAACGCCATCAACAGGCGCTCGGGGCCAGGGCCTGCGCACTCCCGAGTCCCACGGTCCAGGCCTGTGGGGGCGACAGGGGACCGTAAGATGAACGTCCAACGTCAGCTGGACCAGAAACTCGGGCTTTCCAGGTGTCTTCTGAAACTGGGCCGTCCGGTTAAGAATTACATGTGTGACAGAACAAGACAGCCTGGTATTTCTAACGGACAAATGCTACGTATACGCCTGGACGGAAACGTCCTTAGAGAAGCGGAGTGCGCTCTGGGTTGTTCTGACGTGCTGTGTGGACGCCTGGTGTGTGGGCGGAGCAGCCACGTGTGGACACACGCTCCGTGTTTACCGTCGGAAGCGTGACGCTGGGGAAGGACGCGGCACTGGCCGAGGGGCAGGTGCACACGGAGTCCCCAGGTTAGGCGCTGCTGTCCATGCTTGAGAAGCAGGACGCAGAAGTTTGGGGGAGAATCCCACATGGACAGCTCCGGGGCCCCTGAGTCCAGAAGGTGAGGGCCCCTGTAGCTTGTCTCTAGGGATGAAGGGACCCTCCGCCAGCCGAGCTTCAGGGAGGGCCGGGCGAGCCCTGTTGTGACACGCTTGCCACCTCCACCCTAACCTCATCCTGCCTACACAGCAGGCCCCCCGCCCAGACGGGAGGCTCGCCGGAGCCAGAGCCCCGTGTCCACCGAGGCCTGTGCTCCGTGCGCTTGCACAAAGGTGGAGCGTGACAGACAGGGGAGGTACGGACCTAGGCACAACCAATTACTGGGTGTGTGACCTCAGGCAAGTGCCAACTGTGGGCAGCACGGGCCACCCCTGGAGAAGGGGCTGCGGCGGGAGTCAAAGGTGCCCCCGCCAGGCTGTGGGCAGTGCTCGCCGGACGGCGCCTGCTCGAGTCCACTGGCTGTTCTGATGAGGGACGCCACCCCCACCCCGGACCAGGCCTGTGCTTTCAAGGGATGCCACGCAGAGACCAACTCCGTGAGGACAGGGACCTCCGTGACGGGAGAAACATCCCCACGCCCAGCCTTCCAGATACGTGCACACACGACACACCAGGACACGTGCCCTGCCTTCCACACGCGCACACACACACACAACACACACACACACGACACCAGGACACATGAACACTTGGACCTAGAGCGCGCCAAGTCACGCTGTGGGTACGTGAAGCCCGTCAGGAACAGAAGACCTGGCCGGGGCTCAAGGCTGTTTGGCTGGGGGATGTCTAAGACACACACAGGGACTAACGGTAGTAACGGTAGCAGGAAAACAAAAAAAAAATATATGCTAAATGGGGTTAGATTTAGAAACCCCTTAGACTTTTAGAAAAGTCTTTAAAAGCTTATGCGCAGAATCTCACTCATCACTATGTTTCTCAGGCCCCCCGCCCGAGTCTTGTATTTACTGTGGACCGAAGTCTGTGGTCATCCGGGTGCCCCTGCAGGTGGCGTGGGAGCTTCAGGAGTGCAGGTGGCCGTCACCGAGCGTGTCCGGTGCCCAGCGCCCATCACGCTCAGCAGACCAGGCAGGTGCCCTCCCCCACCCCCTCTCCTTGTCCCCATGTCACCCTGGAAGCGTCCCATGCAACCCCCGCCCCTTTGCTGGCTGGGCTGCCCCCACCGTGGCTCTGCTGGAGGGTCTCCTCACCTGTCCACTGCAGGGAGCCCGCACCTGCCTCCGCACCAAACCCAGCTCCTGGCAGCCCTGCCCGGGCGGGGCCCCCACGCCGGCCTCCACCCTGCTCCCCGGGCAGCACCGTCTCCGGGGAGCTCACTCGCTGCGGACCCGAGACAGCGGGACGATCCCTAGCCCGGCTTTAGGGAGACTGCGAGAGTCACCCGCAAGTGTCACCAGGGGACCCTATGCTTCTGCTTACGCTACATTGTGCGCACGAGCTTCGATGCTGGTGGCCGACCGGAGGCTCCTCCAGGGCCCGAGAGGCCGGCTTCTTCATCTTCACCCTCAGGCCTCAGGACGGTCATCCAGGGAGCGGCCCGCACACTTGCCGAGAACCTCCAGGGAGGGCCTTCCGCCACCCACTAGGGGGCGCCTCTTCACCGCGAGGGCTCGCGAGAGGACCCCCTGGAGTCCTTGGCTTTTAAAATGGACCCGGCATTGGGGTGCCTGGGTGGCTCAGAGGGTTAAAGCCTCTGCCTTCGGCTCAGGTCATGATCCCAGGGTCCTGGGATCAAGCCCCACATCGGGCTCTCTGCTCAGCAGGGAGCCTGCTTCCCCCTCTCTCTCTGCCTGCCTCTCTGCCTCCTTGTGATCTCTGTCAAATAAATAAATTCTATTAAAAAAAAAAATTTAAAATGGACCCGGCATGAAGGTAACTCAACGCAGCGTGCCAGCAGCTGACCCTGACTGCGGGCCCCAGCCCATACCACGGCGGGCGCACCTGTGGCGCGCAGGGACCAGCCGAGCACAGCTCAAGCGTTAACGCGCCCCGGTCAGGACCCGGGACGTGCCAGCGGGGGGAGCGTTCCGGCCCCACGGCCCTGCTGGGCAGAGCTACAGCTCAGGCACGGGAAGTACAGCATGTGGCTGTGGCAGGACGCTTGCCGGGACCGGTGACAGGGACGCAGAGGTGCCAGGTCTAGGCAGTGCCACCAAGGGCCTGGCGTCCAGCCGTGGCTCTAGACCCAAGCGCTCTGAGAGCGTTCAACGTGTGTCAGACGCGGCGCCTCTCATGTGGTCTCCATCCTTTGGGGACTTCGTGGCCGAGGACGCACTTCAACGTGGCATCTTCGACCCACTGCGCAACTCAGTCCCGTGGACCTCTCGGGGCTCAACGAGAGTCAGCCTCCCGCAGACCACGTCCCCCTGGAGTCACCCTCAACCCCTCGACAAGCCTGAGGGCTTCGCTTTTGTTAAAGAGCTGATCTGTAAGTGATCTTCTGAAACTACCATGTTCTAAGGAATGAAAACACACGCACTAGCTCTCCTGTCTCTCCGGCCTGGCGAAGGCTCAGCCCCGAGCTCCATGGCAAGCACAGGCGTCCCCCCAAGCCCACTGTGAGGATTACCTTCCTCTCTGGCCCTTTTCCGGCCTCCACTGACCCAAGGCCGTGACCGGCTGGCTGGACGCTGTGGGTTTTCCCCTCTTCCTGTCCCTTTTCTAAGACAATTCATGCCAACGTAAGGGTATCTCCAGGGCCACTCTCTGGTGTCCCAGAAGCCGAGGTCCCCGGCTGGACGCGGCTCCATCCACACGCCTTGCTCCTGCGGCTAGAAAGCCCTGGTTTGGGTGAGGTGGCAGATCTACCCATGACAAGTTTGGCAGGACATGGTGTTGGGAGGAAAGGGTCGTGTGGAGTCAAGTGTGCCTAGTCACCCCTCAGAAAGTTGGCGCTTACCTGGGCCCTCAAAGGGCAAGAGTTTGGATGGAATGGGGTCCTTGGCACTCAGTGGGATCAGATAGAGGTCCTTGACGTGCCTGCTGTTATTAGCTACAACGCCGAAGCGGCCACGGCTGCTAAAATAGGAGTAGAGAGAGATATAGGCCACCTCCTCCTCCTCGGTCGCCGGGTGGAAACGGACGAGACACAGCTCCTGCAGCAAACAGAGGACGAGAGCGCGTTGGCCTGTGGCTTTGTGGGGAGGGCACCGCTCCCGTCTTCCATCTAAACCTCAAAGGCCATCTGAAATGAGAGGAACGAGCCCTTCTCGGCCCGTTCCCCACAATCCTGCTGTCCAGCACGCCAGGATGATGGAGTGGGATGGATGGCGGGGACTCCGGCATCGGGCGGCTGGACTCAGACCTTGGTTTTGGCGGCAATTTCCGGAAGACTGCCTCTACTCCCAGTCCCACTGTTCCCCAGACAGTCCCGTCATCGGCTGCGGTGCTAGCCCAGAGCAGCCTCTGGCATGGAGTGTGAGGACGCCGGTCCTGATCACCTGGCTGTGTGATCTACACACGAGCCCAGAGCGGCTCCCCAACAGGAAAGCTCAACGAGACTAGAGGGTCCAAGCCCCGCGTGTGCCTGAGGAAAACCGCAGCCCTTCCCCACGCATGCGCGCTCCACTGCGGCTGCGCCTCAGGGGCTCGCGGCCCCCAGCTCGCCCAGGGCCAGGCCTCGTGGGACCAGCCCTTCCAGCACCTGCCGGCTCCCTCGGTCACAGGAACAATGGGGAGACACAGTGTCTATATTACCCACCAACCTTGAACCACACACCCATTAACATAAACTGTAACAAAACTGCTGCCACCGGATTACTCACACAACCATCCCACTATAGATGGAATTTTAAACATTTACCTGGCGATATTTAACAACTTATAAGCTGACGCTGCAGGCACCAACCCATCAAGATGGAAAGTGGAAGAAGGAGCTGCATTTACACAGACGCCTTCCTCCACGGGCGCAGAGATTAGACTACGGCAAGTACCTTAGATACAGAAGATTTGAGTTTGCCGACATAATCCCAAACTGTTCTGGGTGTGATCCTTCCACCAATGTGAATCGTGTCCGGCAGGTCCTAAACAAAACGTACTTTGGGTAAGTGACCAGTAAAACGATGTAGTCATTTCAAAGCACCAAACTACCCGAGATTCCAGCAGACCGCAACTCCTCCACCGAACACGGCTAACACTAGCGCTAAACGGCGCCCGGTCAGTACCCGGGATTAGGGCTCCCCCAGCAGGAGTGCAGCACGATGGCCTTCTGCCGAACGGGGCACCGTTCTGCAGAGCATCTCTAGGTTATCGGTTGTGAACATGGACGCAAAGCAAGGACTCAGACATGATCCAGAAGTGAGTGACTTCTGCTCGCTAAGGTTGTAGACACTAGTGCTGTTCACACAGATTTTGGGAAAGCAAAGAGCTGCTGCGTGTACACACCAAGACAGTCACACGTGCCTTGCCACACCTTCAGCCGGGAACACGCACACACACAGGCTCCACGCCCTCGCCGAACAGAAGGGGGAGGAGAGCGACCCCAGCTTTTTCATAAACGTTGGGACAGTTTTCATTCGAATTTCTACCACTGTCCAAACGACCGAACCTGCTGACTCATGACCGCAGGCTCTACCGTGCCTTCCCGGTGCTCATGCAGCCGGGCCCGCTGCGGGAAGGGCAGCCCCCACCTGACCCAGGCCCTGGGTGGGACAGCAAGTGTGCGCGCTCACGCTCAGTTCTGACCTCACTGAGATAGTCACAGCACCCCGACACGGGGTACGCCTTAGTGACAAATTTTGCTACACTCTGCATGTTAATAAATCCTTTCCAAATGGTGCTGAGTCGAGACAAGAAGAGGGTTGTATCTCCTTCTGGAGAGGACCTTGACTCGGAGAGACTGTAAAACAAAACCACAGAAAACAGATCAATCTTTCTTCTCTGCTCAAACCATCTCCAAAATATGGAGACTTTACGGAATTATAAAGCCAAGAGTGAACACCCTCGAGCTTGAGCTTTTTCAAACTGGCTACTTTAACCACAGCGCCACAGATGTGCTAGTCTAGTGACAGTAGATGGAACGCGCCACAGACCTGAACGGCCATGGGGCCACACCTCGGTTTTCAAGACCTGTGTGTTTAAAGTAAGGGCCAGGCGTGCGAAAACCAGGCCTTCTCATGCCCATGCAAATTGCCAGAGTGAAGCGTGTCCGGGGGGGGGGGCTGAACTACGGGCTCACCCCCACGGCCCTCTTCTGTTAATCCACGGGAAATGAAACTCGTGGCTTGCTCCCGCTCCGCGTGTGGGACGCACCTGACGCGTGGGGCCGGTGGCACCGGCAGGAGGTATCTGGGCTCAGGGGACGAGGACGGCTTCGCTAGTATGGACTTGGGCACCGTCACTGAGGTCACAGCAGGCTTCAGGACGTCTTGTCGGGGTTCTGCTGGGTGGGCACCATCGGGGCGGGCTGCTGCAGGGGCCGTGACTGTACACGATCCGCTGGATGCAGTCCTGGGGTCTCGGCCAGACACCGTGACCGTGGTGAGCACTGCGCCCCCACAGGTGGCCGGGCAGGAGGGACCTTCTAGGGCAGAGGGTTCCGGGTGGCTGTCTCCTGGCGGCACGGGGAAATACTTCCTCTCCAAGTGTGCGTGAGCAGCGCCTTCCAGGTCCAGCTCGGAGGAATTTTCGGGCAGAGTTTCTGGCATCACTTCATTAGCGGAGCCAAGGACCGGCTCAGAGGGCGGAGGCTCGTACTGGGGCTTCGGCTCCTCCTTCTTGGAAGCTGACAACTTCTGTTTTTTTGGAGCCGGCTCGTCTTCCGACGAGGGGACCTGACCTGAAGAACACGAGGAAGACCTTCCTAAGGGACCCCACATTCAACAGCACAGCCTGCCCCCGAATAGATGACTCCTTACGCGAATAAAACAGCCCGACATCGTAAGGTATTACTTGAGAGAGCGAGCACGAGTGAGAGACGAGCACGAGGAGGGAGAGCGGCAGAGGCAGAGAGAGAAGCAGACCCCTACTGCGCAGGGAGCCCGACGCGGGGCACGATGGCAGGCCCCCAGATCACGGCCTGAGCCGAAGGCAGACGCCTCACTGGCGGAGCCCGCCAGGCGCCTCCGAAGGCAACGCCGCAGAGGCAAACTCCGTACACTTCGGGAACAAGACCCGGTCAGGATCGCGGACGTGAGCAAAAGGAGGCAAGGCCCCCGGCGGCGCGCACCTGTGCAGATCTTACAGTTGAGATCGAACAGGTGAGCCCGGTGCTGGCCCGTGGTGTCCTTCAGCATGCTGCTGAACACGTCCAGCAGGGGAGCGGCGCTCTGGTCCGGCGCCGCCCGCACGCACTCCTGCTGCTCCTGCAGGGGGAGAGGGGACAGCTGAGCGGCTCCCGCCTCCCTCCGTCTCCAGGGCAGCGGCACAGGCACCGCCCGAAGGCCAGGGCAGGGCCGCTGCGCGCGGCGCTCGTGGTGAGCTCAGGGTCCCGACCGGTAACCTGGGAGACCCGAGCACACCGGGAGCAGGTCACTCTGACTCCGTTCCTGGCCCGTCCCGAGTTCCCAAGGCTTACGTCTGAGTCGGACACGGGGGGAGAGTCCTCCATGTCGGGCACAGGCTCCTGCTTCGCAGCGCTCTTCTTACTCTCGCTGGGCAGCTTATTTCTGGACTCCAGCACCTGAGAGGAGGAGGACACGGAGCCTGAAAGCTCGTTCCGGAGGCCTCGCTCGCGCCTCGCCCGTCAACCAAGGCCCGGGGGCCCAGGAAGGCCCGGCACCGAGCGCCCCGGGCCCCTCCCAGCACTCACGGGCTTGGCCGGCCGCTCCCTCCACGCGGAAAGCTCCTTAGACGCCAGCTCCTCTGGCTTCATTCTCACCAGTTTGGCCGAAGAGATCTCCTCCCGCAGAACGCGATGGAAGAGTCCCTGTAAACGAACACGTCTCGTTCACTCGTTCAAAACATGTCGGAGTCTGTCTCTAAAACACCAGAGAGACCGCAAGAAAGACACAGCAGCAAAAGCCGCCTCTGCCAGAGGCCGGACGGCAGCAGGACCGAGGCCTGAAGCACAGAATCGAGCCTGGCGGGGGCCGGACGACACCGGCGCGGGTCGGCTAGTTGCACTCGCGTACCACGCGCCACCGACTCTGCTAAAAAGCCCCCAGAGAACAAAATCCACTCAAAAAGGTAGTTAGGGATAAAGGCAGCAAGAAATCCCTTCTGCCACAAGGTTACCGTGGGGGCCGGGAAGTCGGACTCTCCTCAGCACAGGCAGCAGGCCGAGCGGCTGGGCAGGAGGCTGAAGACTTGAGCCCCGGGCGGCGGGAGGGACCCACCGGGCAAGCGGCTAATGCTCTCCCAGGAACCCCCATTTCAACAGCAGTGGAAGAGCACTACCCACCCACGGCTACTAGGAAGACTCGGCTCCCTACCCCATGTGAGCACAGCCCCTGCCCATGTGGGAGCACCGCAGGGTGCGTTCAGGAGCACGGACCGTTGCTCTAACAAGGCCCAGACGGGCGGGCTCACTCCGCTGAGGGGATGGTATTAAGACCAAAAAGGTTGTCTGAAGCCCAAATACGGAAACACTCCTACACTTAGGACTAAGACTATGAATGTTACTCGGGAGCCAATGAAATGTTAGGAACATAACTTCACAGCCACGTTGAGAAGAGAAGCGGCTGGTGAGACCAGGCATGGCCCGAGAGCGCGCGTGTGAACCCGCACCCCTAGCCCAGGGAAGGTGTGGCAGCGGCCTTGTGGCTCGTGCGGCAGGACAAGAGCTTCCAGGCGCCGTGTCCGGGGGAGCACTGCGAGCTGCAGCTGGGAGACCCTGCCAGCCGGCGGGCCCCGCTCTGGGCTGCCTGCACACACCTGGTTTTTGGGGTCCTTGAGGTTGAACATGATGCTGCGGTATCTGCTCTTGTAGCGGTTGTCGGTAACCTGGAACAGGTTAAACATCTCCTTCTCAATGTGCAGGGCGATCTTCCCAACTTCGCTTTCTGTCATGATTAAGTCGTCACTGTCGTTGACTCTAGAAGGAACAAGAACAGCCCGCATGGGCCGCTGTGCCCCCACGGTCCCCGAAGTGTGGCAGTCACGATGTGACCGCACTCCACTGCTCTAACAGTGAGAAATCAAGGAGAACTACCCACCTTTTCCATAAAATCTCCTTCAAGGAGCGTCTGATGTTTTGCCGGATTTGTGAATTTGGCTGTGACAGGGCAGGGTTTGAGGTTCCCAGGCGTCCTGGGGCTGGAGATGCCAAGGGCACAGAAGCGGTCCCTGGCTTCCTGACGGCCCCCACCAACGTGGCCGAGCTGGGGAGCTTTTTGGAAGCAGCAGCCCCAGGTGCCAGGGCTGCCTGCTTGGCGGCGGGAGCACCGGTGGAGGGTGTGGCCGAGAGCCAGGGCCGCTTGGGTCCAGGGCCCTTGAAACCCGAGGGTGACTTTTTGATGGCCACTTTGGCTGCCGCTGTGTTTGCAAAGGGCGGAGACTTCTTTGGAAGGAGATTTCTGGGTGAAGGTTGTCTGCCGCCTGCCGAGGGGCCCACAGGAGCCATTCTCTTGGGTGCTGTGGTCCTCTCCTCTGCCCGCCTGTCCTCCTTCGTGGCTGCAAGAGATGTACACACACTTAGCGAGGCCACGCTACTGTGGGAGAGCAACTTAAAATAATGAACTCTTAAATCCAGGAAAGAAATGTCACAGTGAAGGGCTGCCAACAATATGCACGACCGTGACCACACCTTATTTCAGAAAACTAAGCTTTGCTACGTGTCAGGATGTTAAACTTTCCACTTCAGCAACAAACCCGTTACCACAGGCTTAATTTAAATCATGAACACAGCATAAAAGCTGAAAGGCAAACTGTGTGTTAATAAGAAGATGTAGAAGATCACTTTCGTTAAGAGTTCAGGTGTCGGGGCGCCTGGGTGGCTCAGTGGGTTAAAGCCTCTGCCTTCAGCTCAGGTCATGATCCCAGGGTCCTGGGATCGAGCCCCGCATCGGTCTCTCTGCTCAGCGGGAGCCTGCTTCCTCCTCTCTCTTCGCCTGCTTCTCTGCCTATTTGTGTCTGTCAAATAAATAGATAAAATCTTAAAAAAAAAAAATAAAAGAGTTCAAGTGTCAGTTTTTGTAATCGTGAATTTAGAAAATCTCAGCACAGGTCAGACACATTCCCCTAAATGGACGTCCACCTGTCACTCTGCCCACTCTCGGGGCCTCGGGAGGGAGACTGCAGGGCCTGGGGCCGCACACAGGTGCTCACCACTCCGAATCAAAGTCAAGTGGAAACAACATGGATAAAGAGGGAAAGCGGAAGGGGGTTTGCGGCACAGGGACGGTCAGCCACTTGACACGCAAACAGAGAGAGGCCTGTGACTGGCGTCCCCAAGGACAGCCCTCTGCTTGGACCTCGTTTTGGGCAAGACAGTAAATTAGTGCTTTTGGTGTAAGCAAGGATCGCAGCTGAAAGCTACAAAGTCAAAACCCCTCAAGCTGCACAAAAACCTACGTTGCACTTTTTCCTCCCTAAGAAAGAGAAGATGTGAAGAACCGATCGTATCTGCACCGTATCAGACCATCACAATCAAGGTCTCCAGGGAGCAACAAGATGGTTCTGGGCCAGTGCTGCCGCTGCTGGGTCTTGGGGCTGGCCAGGCCTCCAGGGACACAGCGGGTCAGGGAGCCAGGGCCACAGGGCGTGCAGGAAGGCCACAGACGGCCGCTCCGCACACCAGAGGGACGGATCTGGAGGAGCCGAATGGCCAGAGAAGTGGGCCCAGCAAGCAGGCCAGGACGCCACATGGGGATGCCGTCCAGGGCGGCAGTTAAGTCGCCGAAGGGACCCGGGGACAAACCGCCCCCCCCCCCGCCCCCAGGCACAGGCTCCTCCTGAACTTCGAGCACAACAGTGGGCCTCCTGACACCAAACCAGGGCGTCCCACGCTCCAGCGAGCCTTCAGTTTTACCCAGGGAAAAAAGTTATTCAATCACCGGTCACTGTTCTAACGAACAAGGGAGAAAGTCTCAAATCCGAGGGAAAAGAGGTGACCCTACCCACAGAGAAGCCTGACCCAACAAACAGCGCTCCTGAGGCTGCCACGGGACCTTGGCCATCGTGGCAGAGGGCCAGAGCCCCGCCTCTCGAGATCCTCCTTTCCCCAGCAGCCGGCGAGGCCAGTGCTGCGCTGGGAGCTAAGAGCCCTGGCACCTCAAGTTCCCCCACTTTACAGGAGAAACAGCACCTCGTTTGCCTGTTGCTGACAGCAACACCGCTACAGGGTCCACACCTGGGGCAGTGTTCCCAGTCCTTTGCCACCAGGCGTCACTTCTGACTTTAAATCCTGCAACTTCCGCTCACAACACCCTCCAGCTTCGGGCCTCATGCCTGACCCTGCCCAGCGTGGCCTGGCCTGTCTACCAGAACCCGGGGCTTGCCGGCAGCTCAGCGCTGGCCCCCACCCCTGAGTGGGGTGTACCAGCGGCACATCACGCTGCTCACCACCAGCCATGCCCACGGTCTTCAGTGGCCACACCTGTAAAGGCCTCATGCCTCTGGGCACGGGAGCTTGGAAGAAAGCACACAATGGGACGAGAAGCATCTCCCAAAGCAGACAACAGGCACTCGGCAGGGACGGTGGTCAGCAGGTTTCCTCTGGAGCACCTCATCACATCGAGTGCATAGGCCGCGGACAGTACTGTACCCCAACACCTAGAAGCCAACTTTCACCAGCTCAGATCGGCTACAAGGTCCACTCTGCCTGGGGGACTGCTGGTTTGGGGGTTACATCCAATGGATGGAGGTCCCTTTTCTTGAAGGAGGCCAGGGGAAGGGAAGGGTAGCAAAGCAAGGACAAGGGGCCCGGGCGGCAAGGCCCACGGCACACAGACCGCGAGCAGAGGCAGGCAGCCGCCCGCCAGCAGTTGTGAACGAAGGAGCAGCCACCGTGAAAAGCGAGGCCCAGAGCCGTTCGGTCCCCGCGCTTCCCGAAGCCCATCTCTGCTGAGGCTGCTTTAGGAGCACACTTAAAGAGCCAGCCTAGGGCACGTCCAGAAACCCCATCAGAGGTGATCACGTCCAGAACACCTGCGTCCATGACAGCAGGTGCTGCAGACGGAAAAGTTAACTTTTAAAAACACACACTGCAAGGTGTCCTGCTGAGAAGTGCCAGTGGTCTAACCAGTATTTCCCCACTCACTCTGCAAAAAGCCAGGCCAAGACTATTTTTAGGACAGTCCCCATATGTGATTAAAGTGACTTCTTGTCCACAAATGGTTCAACGGTAAATGAACCCAATCTTTCAAAGCACAGGACGGCTCTCCTTGGCCATCACATCGCCGTTTGACAGACTAGCTGTTACTCGTCACAGCCAACTTCTGCTATCCCCGACCTGTGCTCTGGGAAGTAGATCAACAGGTACAATCAGGCAAATAAGCAAATTATTAGCGCAATGTCCTGACGCTGAGGGGCTCCGCCAGCTGGACATGACCCTCTTCCACCCTGAAATGTTCCAAACGTGCTGAAGGCCCAACCTGGCAAGTGCCGCGGACGCAGCTGCACTCGGTCCCCTTGCGAGCTGGCACTGCACTGGCTGCTGCCAGTGACTGGCCCCGGACGGCGCCGCAGTGTCCGCACAGTGAGCACACACTAGTATTCCTGAGTAGAGCTAAAATCGAGTTTGCAGATTCTTCACCTTAATTCACTTAACGTATTAGACCATGTATTAATTTATAGGACAAAAAATTGTCTAACCAACCAGAAAAGTCTTAGTCTAAAAAACCAGAAAAGGATGTCTCCAGGGGACAGTGGATGCCCCCAAGCAGTGTAGGACTCTGGCCAGCAAAGAGGGGCCCGAATCCCCCCGAAGCTGCCCTGTGTGGGAGGCAGCCTGCAGGGAGCGGGCCGAGCCTGTCACCCTGGCGGCAAAGCCTCCTGTAGCTCTCACGCCCTGGGGCCTTCTTGTGGGGAAGGGCAGGGTTGTCACAGCACCAGGACAGGCAGGACCTCAGCAGCTACAGGAGCAGCAGCCCCCGTGAGTCGGGCCATCGCCCCAGATGGAAAGGACCGTGCTGGTTCCGGCCACTCGTCTGTAACAGAGACGAGCCCTTCTGGGTGCGGCCTAGCTGAGCGCGGCGGGTCTGCAGGCACTCGAACCAGCCAACTTCCCAACAAGCCCAAGACTGGGGCCCTGTCCAAGGGCCAGGCGGCAGTGGTGCGGCGGCATCGCTGGCCACTGGGTGGCACTGGTGGGCCTCCGCGGAGCCGGGAGCACCCGTCTCCACCAGAGGCAGTCACAGCTGCTCAGGTGAGGTTCCGGCTGGCAAAGCCCGGCAGCCCCAGACACCCACATCTAGGGACGACCCTTCACTGGGGCCGGTGGGAAACCCTCAGAGCAGCGGCAAGTTGCTTTAAACCGTCTGAGCTCTGGTCCTGCCCCCACTAGTACTAGTCTACCCCCAAGTCCCCAGATTAAAGCCCCCGGGCTCAGGTGGGCTCACTGCCTAGAGGAACTGGCTGTAGAAGCCGGAGAAAGCACAGCGGGCTTCTGGTGTGACAAGGGTTCAAGCCTGGGCGCATTCCACGGGGCAGGCGAGGCCCCAAAGGCCCCAACTGAGACGCCACGTGTTCCCTCCCCACTGGCTCCGAAACTCAGCCCCTGCTTCACACCACCAGCCACCTCCACGCGCCCCCCTCGCTCCCGCTAGGTCCCCCATGCGCTGGGCTGTGCATTCTGCTGGCTGGGACGGCAGCTCTACGCTCAGCTCAGGGTGACACGTGCGCAACGAAGTTTCCCACTTCAATTCTGACTGGCAAGATTTCTCCTGGTGTGAAAGTCAAATTAACAGTGGCAAGAGAAAACCATCCTGCTTTATGTGCCTTTGCTTAAAATGTTTAAAGTGAGTTTTTTCCTGGAAGCATAATCAAGTACCAATTTGCTTCTGCATCAAAAACCATGTATAATCCCCAAATTAACACTCAAGAAAGCCCAAGCTACATCCTGACAGTCTTCAGACCAGGCCTCGTCGTTACGTAGACCCCCAGGCACAGTCTTGGCTTGGGCTCCACAAAGCTTTTCAAGGCTTTTTTCTTCCTGATGTCCAGTGTATGAGCGACTTACACCTTAGTGGAGAGAGGAACAGAACTCTCCACTTGTAAAACCAAAACCGCCCCCAAGTCTATACCTGGAAGCGAGTCCCCCTTCCTCACTGTAACAGCTCCACTCCCCGCGTTCTGAAAATGAGCCCGAAGCCCGAGTCAGGCTGGAGGGGTGACCTACAGAACCAGCCAGGCTGTCCTTCCACACGAACCACGCAGACAAAACGGGACCGAGGCCGTGTGGGGAGACAGGTGGTCCTTCGCTCTTCTCGACTACATGACTGGGATCCGGTGAGCGGCCCGCTGTCCAAGCCGGAGTGGATGCGGGGCCCGAGACTCGCTTGGGAGCGGAGCTGCTGCTTTCCCGAGAGCTCTCCAACTGGTTAACAGGCATGACCATACTTTTAATAAGGTGAAATTTTAACCCGTTACCATTGTACCCCAACTGTCTACTAGTTCATCCAACACATACCTAGGGGGCTGAGGGCTTGTTAGAAGAGCTCACTGGCCCTTCTACCCATCCCTTGTCCCAAAGGGTCCCATTCCACAGAAAACCCCAAGGCCGCTGGCCCTGTGCAGACCAGAGTCAGGGCCCCACAGCAGTTACCTTTGTGTGCTTCTGGCTGAATTTCTCCAGGTTCTTGGCACTAGAAGAGGGCCCAGCCTTCACTTCAGGTAAACTTCTTTGGTTTGCAGAAGCAAATAATACAGCCACGTGCAAGGGGATGCAACTTCACCTTAAGAATGCTCCCACTTAATGCAAGGGCCCTGTAAAACTTGTGTGCCACATTGGAGGGGTTACGGGGGCATCGACACAGATGCCACCAAAGGGACTTCCTATAGTATGTCTTTGGACATCACAGTAGAGCCACAGCTCCCCACGGCCACATAAAGTTCACCGGAGGGCAGGTGGAGGGAGCCAATCCTGGAAACTTCCAGCGGCTGCTGCACAACTGCGGGGACAGCACTGGGCGCTACTGGCAGTTTCATCTCCAATGTTCAAGTCCATGTATGTGGGAAACCTTTCCCTGACCTGATCTTTCTAAAGTTACCCAGTTTGTTTGTTTTGGTTTTGAGCTCACAAGACGTGGGGAGTCCGAAATACCTAAACATCATCACTGAGCACCACGGAAACCCCAGGCGCACGGCCAGCATTAAAAGGGTGGTCAAGCTGCACCCTTTCTCAGTAGAAGTTCTGGATTTCCCTCTAACGGGGGCGGGGGCGGGGGGAGAACCTTGGTTCAGATGTACCAGGTCTGCTTTGTCCCCAACCATATTTTATTGCCAATGACGATTCTGGAATAGGTTGAAAATGGCTCACGTAACTGATACAACCCTAACCGCTCACAGGTAAGGATGTACGTTTCTACGAGATACTCCCAGGTCCCAGCACCCCCTGCATATTTATTACAGGAAACTTGTTTCCACTCAGAACTTCGGAAGCGCGCCTCTGCAGCCGCTCCCCGTCATCCCCGTGGCAATCCACATTCTCCTTGTTGCACTGCACAAGCAGGTGGCCCGTCCGAGTGGCGTGCCCACGAACTTACAGGGGAAACGCTTCTATCTGCGGCAGACTGCTTTACCAGAGCTTGTGAGGCTGCGAGTCCCGGTTGTTAGGGTCTTGCTTTCTCTCAAAGCTAGACGAAACTGTAGAAATCTCACTTTCCAGTCAAGATCTGTTCAGAATCCCAGTGTTTTAAGTCCCCTAATGAGCCACTTAGGGGGTCCCAGATACCAGGAATTGTGCCTACAAGCATCAGAACTCCACTTCCAAATGCTAACACGTCAGGGACATTTTAGAAAAAAATGTTTAGCCCCTTTCTCTTCATGCCTTGACAACAGCAAGTTGACCCAACATTGAAAAAGAACAGAAAAAAATAAGGTCATCGAAACAAAGACACGTGGTGATTGAGGGACGTAGTCAATAAAGCGGCAGTGGGTTCTACATGTGAGAAGCAGCCGCGCAGAGACCAGTGAGAACTGTCATCTGTGAACCGTGCCACCTGGGACACAAAGTATCTGCGGGTCCTCTTGTGGGAGCAGCAGAGCGAGCTTCCCAGTCCCTGTCTGTTCCATGGGAGGTCTCCTCACACCCTGTTCACGGACAGCTGTGACTCCCCACGACCCAAGGTCAGCAGCAGGGGCCTGGGGGGGGAGGGGAAAGTCTAGGGTGCCTCCCGGGCAGGGTCCCTCCCTCAGCAGTGGGCACTGTGGCAGAATGGGGGACATACCCACAGACTTAACATGTACCCAGGTCAATGTAGGAATGAATGCTTCCTTCTAACAAAGGTCCCAGTACCAGCTGTACCCCAAATCTAGCCACCCCAACCCAGAACAACATGCTCTGCAGCCAGCTAGAAAGGCAGGTGGGGGGTCCTTGTGGGGACACAGGGTTCTGCTGTGTGTATGCGTGCTGCCTGATGCCCCACAACTGTGAGGTGATGGGTCTGGGGGAGAGGCGGAGACACGACTGCTACTCACCGAGTCTGAAGTCGCGTATTTTACCAATGACTGGAAGATGACAATTCTGGGATAACAAAAAAGGATCAGAAGCAACTAGCTAAAAAATATGTCCCTTATGCGTGCTATCCACCTTGGGTATCCGCCGACTTTAATTGTGAGATGTGAGTGTGCTGAAACGGCCGGCGGTCACCGGTCCCAGCTCTGTCTACTGAAGCAGCTCCAGCTTCGGCGAGGAGCGGAGCAGCAGGAAGGGCAGGCAGGAGGGAGGGGGCAGAGAAGCAGGCCTCCTCGTGGCCTCCATTCCCCTCAAAGGCCAAGTGAGGCGAAGAACCCGGGGACAGGAGCCATCCCTGTTTCCCCCTCCCCGTGCACACCGGGAGCCTCGCAGCAGCTTTCCGGGCCTGGCTGGTACGGAGCCGTACTGAAGCCCGCCACCCAGGGCTTCCGGGGTTCCCAAGCCCCCACCGCTGTTTCGTTCTGTTATGTGCCTGTGACCAACTCCGAGCACTGACGCACGAGACTCCAAAGCGAGTGCTCCCCACCCGCGTGCTCGCTGGTCCGCGGTGCTTACTGAGGTGCACGCGGGACTCGTCAAGGTGCTCTGTTGAAGGTCTGAGATGTGCTGTTAGCGTGGAAGTAGCTCCAACCGCCTGAGGTGTGTCAGGGACTCATTTTAATCCAGCACCCAGTTCACCCTGCAATGGAACAGCTCCCTCCAACTCCCCCCATCCCACCCACCCCTGCAGGTCTGGGGTCACTCCCACAGCTCCCCAACCCCGTCGGCTCTAGCATGGCCCTGCGGGAGTGCCGGCCACGGGACAGTGTGGCACACGCCCACGGTCTTGAACTTAAAGCTATGCGCCTTTTGGTACTTTTCTAAAAGGCACAAAACATAAGACGACATAAATTAAAACTGAGTGAAAATAATCTTAGTAATAGCATAACATGTGTCCTATGGACCAATTTAAATTTCCAAAATTTAAGTTTGGGGTGCTTGGCTGAGAAGCCAGAGTGGAGAGAGGAGCCAACTGCACGATCTAGAGCAGGGCCCTACGCAGCTTTGGGACCAGTCTGGGGGCGAGGCGGCTCTGACCCGACAGTGCAAGCCTCCGGGACAGAGTCAGGTCCCGGTTACTGCGGGCGCGCTCCCTGCAGGGAGGGCACTGCTCCAAGGGCCAGCACATCACACTCACTTACCTTGGAGCATATGCAGTAGCAAACAGCCTTTAAAACTTGAACATACGTACATACGTGTGTGTGTGTGTGTGTGTGTGTGTGTGTGTGTGTGTGTGTGTAGTATGTGAGTTGCACACACACACAAATTCCTGTTGGATCAAAAATAACGTAACTCCTGAAAAACCACACTTGAGTCGAGTGTCAGGTGGATCCTATCTGCAGAAGTGGATTCCCGCAAGAGGCAGCGAGTGCGCGGAGACTAGATGAGCTGGACAGACCCCTAAGCCAGTGGGGCTGTGGTGAGCCTGCAAGGGCTGCGTGGCCAGTCTGGATGCCGGGAGCGCGTTTACCCAGCGTGACCTCGCCGAAGACCACACCGATACTTACCAGAGCCTGACAGTGAAAGTGATGGAGATTAAAGACACTGGTTGCCAGGTGAGACGTTTAGCCACGAGGTTTGTACAGCTTTGTGAGGTTTGTACTCATAGGAAGGGCCGACAGACTGAGGGGGCGCACGGGGCTCGGGCACCTGCTTCCATCTTTGCAGGTGCAGCATTAAACACGGCTAAAGCTCCTGGTCCTGGACAGGCCTGAGTGACAGCTGTCCAGAAAGACCAGGAAGGGTCCAGGCGCTACCCCTAAGTGATACATACATTTATACAACAGTGGCGGCCAGAGAGCAGCAGTCTGTTCCGGCTTTACTGCATTGTAATTGTGGTCACTCGCCCAGGACGGCGTGCCTTCACTGGCTGCTTCCTTCACGAGGACCTCACTCCTTGACGGGGCCACCAGCGCCTTCTTCACGGTGTTCTCTTTCTTGTCCGGAGCCGGTCTCTTGTGCACAGCAGAGATTCTAATGCCTGCCTGGATAACCAGCAAAACCCCAATCATTAAGGAGGTTAAAAAGGAGACCCCGCTCATCACGCTCCGCAACGAAGGTCACGATATGCTCTACGGTCAGGGTCACGAGAGGCCCCTCACCACCCCGACCTTGGGCTCTGCATCTGCTCAGCAGCAGGGCTGGGCTACCCTTGCACATCCAAGCGACGTGGAGGGATGGTCGCAAACAAGGACCTGGGTGCCAGGCAAGGCTTGGGGACACTGGGAGACTGGAGGCAGGCGATGTCCCGCCTCCTGTGCCAGGCGCTCGGCACGGTCAGCACGGCCTCTGCACAGCGGCAACCGCTGCTCTGGGGGTCCAGGGACTCAGAACCAGCAGCCGTACAAACCACACCATCTACAGGCCAAGCCAGCACTCAAACAGCGGGCCGGGCTCCCCAGACGGCACTGCTTAGGCCTTGCTCATCACAGATGTAACGGGGCTGCAATGCGGCCCACAGACCTGAGCTAGAACTCTGGGCGACTCCCGAAGCAGCCGCGACTATTCCTGAGTCGCATAAGGCACAGCAGAGAGACAGGTCCGCAAGCCAGGACTCAAGGCGAGGCACAGTCTGGCCACCCAAGACCCATTCCCCACTCTGGGCCGCCTGCAAATCTCAGTGCCACACAGACCCTGGCAAACCCCAGCTGGTCCCTGACAAGTGCCGGCACCTGGATGGAGGGCTCAGCTCCGGCACCTGCCTCCCCGAGCGGGGAGACAACATCCGAGTAATGACAGAGCAAGCGTGCGAGGCTGGAGGCCAAGTGCGCGGGCGGCAGCGGCGCTCGGTGTGTACCTGCTGTGCCCCATGCCCTGCAAGCCGACACACCATGCCAGCCCGCGGCGCGCACATGGCACACAGACACGTCCCACTTCAACAGCTCAAACGGCTGGACTGGATCGACTTACCTGGACGCTACATTTTGGGAGAATGAGCTTCTCTGGCTTCGTCTTGGTCTTTTCTTTAGGTTTTGGCTTTTGCTCTTTACCTGAACTGAGAAATTTCATCGTCGCCGCGGCGTGCTTGAGAATGCAGTCACTGCTGCAGTAAACCGAGTCCGGCTGCGCCGCGCTGGAACACCCGGGCCCGATACACTTCGAGGCCCCGGGCGCCTCGGCTACCTGTGGGACAGAACGCGTGGGCTCCAGCAGCGTCCCTCCCGCTCCAGCAGGCCCCCGCGCTCCCCAACTTCCTGGTCACGCCTCGGGGCTCACGATTTCTAACGGACACGCGAGCGGCATCTTCCACGCCGATAAGAACGTGTCCCTGCTTCTTTAGAGCGCCTGCCCCGCTCTGCCCCGCGGCAGGGCCCTCACGGTAACTGCAGGGCTGGGAGGTGGGCCCCGGGCTCTGCCCTGGCCCACAGGCTCCGGGGACTTTTCAACACCATGGGGTTTCACACCCAGAGCTCGGTCCCGGTGCAGGGCAGACATGGAGCTCTGGGGATGCAACTAAGGATGCTAACGAGAGGATTCGCAGCCAAGGAAAGGGTCTGTTTCATCAACAGAAAATGTCCGAAGAGGGACTGGGCCTTGCAGTAGAGAGAAGACTCCACCACTGGTTGTGAAGGAGCAGAGGGCCGTGTGGGGGGCCCTGGTGGCGAGGCTCTGAGGGTGAGGCTACCGGACCAAACCCAGGAACACCCCCTCAACGTGAGTCTCAGACACACGACGGGCGACTCAGGACTGCTCAGCCCCGCACAGGGCACGCGCACACACAAAACCACCGGAACCTTGCAGGGGTGGGTCCTTGCCCAACCGAGCCCCTGAGGAAACCTCAGCCTCCGCTGGCACGGGGGTGCCCTCCCTGAAGACCCTGTGCAGAGACCGGCTAAGCCAGGCCCAGGCTTCCGCCCCGTGGAAGCTAGTAAGTGCGCGCTGTGGGAGGCCGCTGAGGCCGGCTCCCCGGTCGGGCAGCGTGGGGGCTCTCGCGAGACCAAACCCAGCCCTCAGACATACTTGAGCCGAATCTAGTGTCTTCACCTTGGTGTTCCGACACTGTTTTTCTTCCACAGAATCCAAGTCTGACCAAGAATAAATATAAGCTTATGCAGCCTCAAACGTCAAAAATAAAGACACGGTATTGGGGTGACTTTTCCCACTGTTCCATTTCCACGAATTTTTCTTAATGACCCAATGAGATACGAATAACCGTCACCCCCCCTCAGTGTGTCTCCACGCTACTGCTTGAATGATCCAGACCTCACAGCACTTCCGCCGCGAGGGTCTCACAACTCTCAAAGCTTCTGCACGCCCAAGGCCCGAGCACAGGCTTCCAATTCAAGGCTGTGTAGGGACTCCGAGGACTTGGGGGAACGTGCCACGAGAGCCCGTGAGTGTTCCTCAACATCAGAAGCTGATGACAAAGGAAAAGCCACGGCCCTACTAGCGAGTGCCCGAGTGTTCCAGAGGGGGAGGCCAGTGGCAGCTGAGGGAGGTGCCTTGGAGGCCAAGGAGGAAGTGGTGTGCCCCCCCCACCCCCGCCGCCCCGGGAGGCTCAGGTCGCCAGCACTGCTCTCAGTGTCTCACAGCAAGACAGCTGCGAGACCACCAGCTCTCCGAGGACGATGGGGTCAGGTCAAACAGGTGCACGTTTACTTCAGGAACTCCTAATAATTCTGTCACTATGTGTACGTGAA
This sequence comes from Martes martes, assembly GCF_963455335.1. Lineage (NCBI taxonomy): Eukaryota > Metazoa > Chordata > Mammalia > Carnivora > Mustelidae > Martes > Martes martes. The sequence goes on along the minus strand of NC_137896.1, from coordinate 1,048,723 downwards.
TTGACGTTCCAAAAAAAAAATTCAAGGAAAAACTAACTTTAAAAAATGAGTCTGTTTGGGGCGCCTGGGTGGCTCAGTGGGTTAAAGCCTCTGCCTTTGGCTCAGGTCATGATCCCAGGGTCCCGGGACCGAGCCCCACTCTTTCCTCTCTCTCTGTCCGCCTCTCTGCCTACTTGTGATCTCTGTCAAATAAATAAATAAAATCTTAAAAAAAAAAAAAAAAAAAAGAAGAGTCTGTTTAAGGAAAACATTAACTCGATACTAACGGTACAGGAGGCCGATTAAGACTTAAAAAAAGGCCCGTCACGCTGTCCTGCAGGAGCACAGAGCGCAGGAGGCCCACGAAGCCACGTGCAGGGGAGACTGCCTGCCCAGCCCGTGGCAGATGCAACCCCATCTGGAAGGAAAAACCCAACCTGCTCTGAAAGAAAGACCAACTGTCGGAGTCCTGACGTTTCTGCCGCCAGGAGCCCGAGATCTACATCGTCCCCGTCTATCCCTGGCCTCGCAGACGAGTACTTACAGGCTGGAATATCTTGAGCTTTTTCTTGCCACTTGGGTTCGCAGCTTTCTCAATTCTACCCTTTATCCCCTGGTCTTCGCCGGACTTCTGCTCCACCGTCCCCATGCTCGTGCAGTCCGTGCCGTCCACGTCCGTGGGCGGGCCCTTGGCCTCCTGCTGCTCTGCGCTCTCCGAGTTCGGCTCGTCCTGCACCTGCAGGATGGTGCAGTTGGGGCAGATGTAATCTTCGCCATTCCTTTCGAGGAGCCGTCCCCGGGCCTCGGAGATGCCCACGCAGTCGCCATGAAACCATTCTTCGCACCGGTCGCAGCAAATCATGAACCTCAAATTGTAAACACTGGCATCAGGAACGTAAAACTCGATAAATGGTTTCAGACTTATTAAAAGGCTGAATTCAGGTTTTAACACATTATGAAAAAAGCAAAATACAAAAAAGCAGAGAACAAAGAACAATTCAAAGTCAAGCCCTTCTCTTGACTTTCTCCTGAAGGAAGCCTTCTGAGCGAGAGCTACAGGCTTCACGGCACTCCCGCCCGGAGACCCCGCCCTCATCCCCACGGACCAGCACGTCGCTCTGTCCCACCGAACACAGCAAACAGTGGCTCCCTGACACGGCCCAGCACGCAGACGGGCTCCAGGTGCTGAAGCTGCGGCCCGACCACAGCCTGCTCACGAGTGCCCCCCCGGGACAGTCTAGGGCGGTGTGTCCAACACCCGTCTACGACAGGAGCGCCTGAGTCTGTACGGCCTCATGCGTCCTCCCCCGCGACCCACAGCGGCAGTGGGGGGCCTTGTGTGGCTACAGAAAGTCCCTCCCCTTCTGTGGCTTGCCCACCATCCGCCCCGGCCAATGCCTCGTTCATCCAACTGAGTGAGTCACTCATGCAGCCCAGCTCCGGAAGGCGTCCCCTCAAAATGAACAGAACCCTCCCTTGCCATTTTCATGCCCTGGATCTCTCTGGACGCCGGGGGCCACCAGCGCACCCCCATACCGTGGCCTACCTGTTGTTGTGTGGCTGACGACAGATGCAGTACAGGGCGTTGGGCTCATAGGCCTCACACTCGGGCTTCTGCCTGCCCACGTCCCTGGGGTCTCCACCGTCGACTCCCTGAGCGGCCTTCCCTTCCGGCTCTCTGTCTCCGCCGTCCCTCTCAGCCTGGGACGCCGCGCCCTGCCCAGCCTCGGGCTCTTGCTGGCGGGGCAGCGCGCCCTCCGCGGCGCCGCCCGCCTCCACGTCCGCGGCCCGCGTGGGATCCTGCTCCCGGCGCTTCTTCCTCAGGCGGCTCTTGGGGGGCCTGTCGGCCGCTTCTTGTTCCCGCTGTCTTCGCAGGCGGTTCTGAAGTTCTTTCAAAGTCAACCCATCGCTGTCGCTGTCAGAGGTGTCGTCCTCGTCCTCACCTCCTTTGGCCTTCACGGAGGCAGCCGGTCGTTCCTTATCGCCCGCGGAGCCCGACGGGGGCCCGCCCTTCCCCTCAGAGGTGCTCTCCACGCTCCCTTCAGACGCCGTCTCCACATCCGTGACGGGACAAGACGCTGGTTCGCTGGAATCCTCGAGGGAGACGGGCGCGTTCTTCCTTCCCCTTCGCCGGACCGTCGTGAGAAACTCTTCTACCCGCTCCGTCCGCTTCGGCTGCCTCCCGCTCCGTCGCAAGGAGAGGCTCTGCTGCTGCTGGGGCTGCGGCTCCGGGGCGTCTAGGTCGGCATCCCCAGCGCCCTCTCGCTTGGCAATGGTGGTCCTTCGAAAGCCCCACGTCTTCCTGAACTCTTTGCTGGTGGGTTTGATGGCCTTGGGCACCTCCTCATTTCTCGGATCCCCCTTCTCATCCATACCTAGTGGTGAAAGGGAACCAAGCCATGAGCCACGTTAACGGGGTGACATTTCTTGGCAAAGAACGAGCCCCTGAGCCGCGAACACAAAGGGCCTCGGACTCACGCGGAGGGAGCGCGCCTGCGCATCAAACCACCGCCTTCTGCCGACACAAAGTGAAGGTGTCGATTCAAATGAGTTCTCTCGATCAGGGTTTCCTGAGAGGTAGCGTGAGAGAAGATCTGGGGGGACCCCGGACAGAAGTCAACGGTCATGCATCTAGCGCTCAGTACACAACCGCAGCCAGCGACTCAAGCCTGTCCCCCCAGCACTCAGCTGGGCGCTGTGAGGGCGTGAGCGGAGCAGGGCTGCAGTGCTGGGAGGCGCCTCGCACCCGTCCCCACCCCCCAACACCCTGGCACAGAGGACGGAGAGCCAGGCCGGCTCGAGGCCCAGCTGCTTCCGTCCCGGGTCGCGGGGCCCCGAGCTGCTGTGTTAAGTGGTCCAACCACCCTGCTAGAGAGAAGGGCACCCCAGGCCTGCTGTGGCGCGAGTGCCAGCGTCCTCCCCCACAGGCCCCCGGAGGAGCTAAGGGTCGCCAGGCTAGAGCCTGCCCGGACTCCCGAGCCCCGACTCTGGGCTGGCTGTCACGCAGCGACAGTAACTTGGCCGCTTTAGAAAATGACGACACGGGGAAGAGCTTTCCGTGCAAACATCCTTTCTCCCTGACAGGCTACTAAAGCACTGGGCTCGTGAGGAGACCTGAAAAGGACAGTATGTACCTTGAAAACTGTTCTCTAGGCTAGCCAGGCTTCATTCGCATCGAACGCTAACGCTGACTCAGCCTTTATGCCACATTCCGTCGCAGGGGAAGGACTGTGCTGGGACGAAAACCTTCAAAAATACAAAATACACAAAACTCAAAACCACACGCCACCAGATTTGTTTTTTTGTTTTTTCTTTTACTTCCTGTTTCCTGCTGGCTCTAGGGACCCTCCCCTCTCGAGCCTGGCCGGCCGGCTCCCAGGCCACGCGGAAGCTTTCGGGAGCGGCTGTGACACCAGCACGTGCGCCAGCAAGGACCACACCACTTTTCTGGTCCTGAGATGCTGCGCGGGGAAAACTCTCCTCAACAAACACACCTGTCACCGAAGACAGCTTAAAACGTCAAGTACTTGCACCAAGAAAAAGCCAGTGGAAAAATGGAAGAGTGCCCTGAGTAAAAATGCTCAGCACGTGGCCGAACGTTCACCTACACCTCAGGGCTAAACATGCTACGTCATACCACGTGCGAACGTCAGACCGCCTGTTTCTTCACGTAAAATGGCACTTCAGAAACAGGACACAAGACTTCAAACCCACTAAGAGAAAACTGTGTCACTGATGCTGCCACCAGTGCCGTGTTACCTGCCCCGACCCCAGACGCTCCGACGCCTTCTCCAGAGGTCCGACCGCCTGACGGACGGGCTCGCCTGCCCCACAAGCACAGCCCGGCCTCCGACACTGCTGCTGTCCGTCACTGGCCACGGGGAACAGTAAAGATCACCTCAAGACTGTTCCCACGGAGAACGCGCCTGAAAGAAAATAAGAAAATTATTTATAGATTCAAGTAACTGTAATATTTAAAAAGGAAAAAAAGCATCAAACTTCCCAAGTAATCTATTATCTGGACGTATGTCATAAACTGTGACCCACTCAGGGAGTTGGGGTGGGGGAAGAAAAAGAAAAAGAGAGGGAAAGGCAAGAACACAGCCCCCCTTTTTAAGGACTTGTGCAGAAGGAAGACATGCGACCGCACTGGGATGGAGCGTGGCTCGGCCGGTCTCGGAGGGGCGCCAGGTGCTGGCCGGTCCCCCGGGGCGGGGGGCGGGGAGAAGGCTGCTGTGGCAAGCGCAGCGGCCCCCGCAGCATGGCGGCTTCAAAACCAGGCGCGGCTCATCAGCGGCTTTCCAAGTATGATCCTACTTTTGAGATGGGCTCGGCTTGATAAAGCCAAACACAGAGAAAAACACGAAAAGCCTGAACAAAATCATCCACGGAGAGAAGTACTTACAAATTCTTAATACTGGAGATATGCCATCATTTAGTTAAAAGCCCAAGAAAGATTTTGGGGGCCTCATAATTACTTAATATTGATGTGGTATATTTCATCTACATGAATCTAAAAAAGTTCTCCTAAATTATAGTCCTGCAAAAAACTCATACCTAGTTGGAATGCGCACCGAACAGGCCTCTGCTCCTGGACAGATCCTCAATACTGCTCTTTTCACACATTTCACACTCTGGCCCCCAGGGTCCCTCCCAACCCCTCTCCTGGCGAGCCCTCGCCTCCACCGCTCTTGCCCTCCTGCCTCCAGGTGGGCACTCCAGGTGGGCACAGCTAGTTGTGGTCTCCTTAGGGACCCCAGAACAAAGACAAACATTCCAAGGCATCTCCTCTTAAAGAGACAGTGCCCATTCCACTAACCAAATCCACCACCACAACCATCAAATCTCTCATATGTGGTAAACGCATTTCAAATCAAGGCTGCAATATTCAGATGCCTTTCCTTCCCAGGAGAAACTAAACTTTCCTTCTGTATATCATAACACTGAGTGTTTACAAAACAAAGGACTCAGGAATGAAAAATTTAAATATGCATTTACCTGAGAAATAAACACATTTCTGGGTTTGAGTTCTGAATCACGAATTAAAAAAGGAAAAAATCGGGGTGCCTGGGTGGCTCAGTGGGTTAAAGCCTCTGCCTTCGGCTCGGGTCATGATCTCAGGGTCCTGGGATCGAGCCCCACATCGGGCTCTCTGCTCAGCAGGGAGCCTGCTTCTCTTCCTCTCTCTCTCTGCCTGCCTCTCTGCCTACTTGTGATCTCTGTCAAATAAATAAAATCTTTAAAAAAAAAAAAAGGAAAAAGTCTAGTTATTTTTGTGAGTGAGATTTCAGAACAGATCAGATCACTTTAGATCATCTGATTCACTTAAGTCAACTTTATCGTTGCAAAATCGACATTTTGATCATTTCTTCAATGTAGAAATTCTAATAAAAATTTCATCAATTGCAACAAAAGCGTGTATATCAAGACAAAACAACAGAAGCCCATGCCGAGCCCCTGACACAAGCAGGCCGGGGCGGCAGCACCCAGCGGGGCAGGGAGGGTGTGCCCAGGGACCCACGTCACACCGGGGTAAGAAGCGCCGTCCCGAGGAGCAGAGCGGAAGGTGGCCATCCCTGACTCCGGGAAGAGAAGAGGCGGTGCACATGGAATGCACCGAAAGAACGGAGAGCTGTCCTGCACTCGGTCAGGGCGGCGTCTGCGCCCAGCCGCACGGACCCAGAGCCGGAGCCGGAGCCGGAGCCGGAGCCCGAGCCCAAGCCCGAGCCGGCCGCCACACACGCCGGGCCGCCACCTGGAATACGCAGTTTTTCACAGCTTCTGCTCTCTGGGCTCCACTACACCCTTAGAAGTGGGGGCTCCAAAAAGCTTCTGTTCGTGTGGGACCGGTGGGTCTTTCCAAAATTACAGCTGAGGAAGTTTTCAGGTAACTGTGGGTGTTCTCGGACATGGGGCCGAAATTCAACCAACAGGAGCTTCACGAGGAGAGCCGCCAAGCGGGGGCCCGAGACCTGACCCTGGCCGCGAGCTGCCCGTGCCTCCGCGCTGCCCGCCGGGACCGCGCACACTCACAACCCTGTGACCCGCGCGGCGGGCACGTCGCTGAGTGACACGGGTCCGCACGGCACACATCACCGCAACAAAGACACACCGTTGTCAATGCCACCACCCACCTCCTCAAATGTCCTCTTCTTTTTCCTTTTTCCAAGATTTTGTTTGAGAGAGAGACCAAGAGCGAGAGTGGCGGGGGGAGGGCCAGAGGGAGCGAAGAAGCAGGATCCTGACCTGAGCCAGAGCCACCGGGGCATCCCTCTAACGTTGTTAATGACTGGGAAGCCACCAAGCTCATGATGGGCGGACAGGAGCTTTTCAAAACTGTAATTTTCACTTGGAAGCTCAAATTTTATCATGAGCAACAAGTCTCTTGCACTGCTTCCTGGAGACTCGGTCATCGTCTCTGAGAAAATGCCCAATCCTGGGTCTGAAGCCCAGCGCTGGTCCACGCTCCCCAGCACGAGGGCTGGCCCACCGGGGGTGGGGGTGGGGCGGCTGGGCTGGCAAAGGGCTCCTCCGGCGGGCCCGCCTACTCTGGGTACAGGAGGGCTTTGCCGTTGGGTACAGGGAACGTGAAGTGATGGGACAGGGCCCTGAGCGGTCGGCACAACTGAGCCAACAGCCCTTGCCACCTCTCCAAGGACACGCTTGGGGCAAATGGCACATTTTCCACGACCAACGAGGGCTCAGCAGCACACAGCACGCCGCACAGGGGAATGCCACTGTCTGGACCGGTTTCTATGGGCCACTGCTACCGTGCCAGCCGTGCCAGCCCCGGGCGTCCCTGGGACACACCGAGACACGCTCCTCACACCCCCACTAGTTAAGCACACCCCGGAGACGCATAAAGCAACAGCCCATCTCTGCTTCAGTATCAGAAGGGACCAAGCATCTCCTTCCACAGAATTGCTCTAAAACCACTAAATTCTCCCTTCAGAGTCTCCAACTTTTCAAAATGTTAAGCTGTCAGATGTGGTTTCTTAAAAACAAAAGCTCCACAGCTGTTAAGCGTCAGTGATGCGCGACTTTAAACCCTTCTTGTAAAGCTGAAGGCGCAGTTCCAGAAGCCACGGCGAGTGCCCACCGCGAGCGCTCTGGTTCTGTGGACCTGAGAGCAGCTTCTCGAAGACGCTGGGCCGCGCAACCACAAGGAAGCTCCCGTCTCCACAGCGAGACAACGAGGAGTACACAGCCGGGGCCCCCTTCTCAAGAAGGAAACACGCAAGTGCGCGGCGGTCCCACCGGGGGCCCAACACGGTCTCTCGGAACCTCCTACCCGGCCTCCAATGTTCAAAAAGAACAATTCGAACCTGCCACCAGAAGCCACGTATGTGACGCAATGCAGCCGCCTTATTTCTGCCTCTGTTAACGGAGATTTTGAAATGACAGATCACGCCCAAGTTTATATTTCGTACTGAAGGTCGCGGGCCCCCCAACTAACCCTTCCCTGTGGGTGACGAAGGTTGCCAAGACGCGAAATTCTTCAAACTACTAAAGAAGGCAGGCTGTCCCACTGAGACTCTCCTAACTCAGTCCCCATCCCTAGAAGTGCCGCGAACCAGCACCGGCCCACGGTTCCGCCCGACACAGCAGGCCCCGACAGCAGCACACCGTTCGATGCGCGGCCGCCGCCGGAGCTGGAGGACGGGCGGGAGGCTCTCCCTCTCCCCCTGCGCCCTGCGCCCTGGAGGTCTGCAGCAGCAAACACCCGCCTGTGCTCTGACCACAGACAGGAGAGGTTTGGGCCCACAAAGTAAACTAAGAAATCCAGTTTTCGTTTATTTGAACATCTACACAGAACCGGACTTGACTGTGTTACATTTAGAGCTTTTATAGCTAATTCAAAGTTTCGCTGCTCCTGAGAAACACGGTCATTATTACAATTATTCTGATGAAGTGACGGTATCCCCAGCACAGTAAGCTTCTCAGGAAATGAATATAGAGAGAAACCTAGAAACCACCTGGTTTAAAATTTCTTAGTACCTTGCGCTCACACGTACGCAGACAGAAAGCCAAAGGTGCTACCTGAGCTCCTCTTACGGACTAGCGCCCAGCCAGGCCCCGCCGTGAGGCTGGGGCGCCGGCTTGGCACGGGGTGAGCAAGGGGCCCCGGCCTCTCTCTGGACAGTTTCCACTGCAGAACACAGGCTCGTGACCTTGGTGGGCAGCTCTACATGGGCGTCAGTTACCAGAACAGCCCTGTTACATCCACCAAGGTCAGGGAGCAGGAAAGGAGGCTTTCACCGTTCTCTGTTTCACGGGGCGGTCTCCCAACTGCTACCTTGGACAGGCTTTGGCCATGGTCTGCACTGTGTGCCCAGCCCCTGAAATTCCTGCTGAGACCCAGTGCCAAGGTAATGGCACTACCAGGAGATGCGGCCTTTGGGAGGCGCTTAGGTCATCACGTCAGAGCTCATGAATGGTGTCAGTGCCCTTAAAAAGAGCCCCGAGAGCTCTCCTCCCCGCTGCAACCCTGAAGACACCTCACCAGGACCCAACCACACCAGCACCCTGACCGTGGGCCCCCAGAGCTGTAAGAAATACATGGGTTTTCCCTTTCTTTTTTTTTTTTTAAAGATTTTATTTATTTGACAGACAGAGCTCACCAGTAAGCAGAGAGGCAGGCAGAGAGAGAGGAGGGAGCAGGCTCCCCACGGAGCACAGAGCCCGATGCGGGGCTTGATCCCTGGACCCTGGGATCATGACCTGAGCCGAAGGCAGAGGCTTTAACCCACTGAGCCACCCAGGCGCCCCATGGGTTTTCCTTCTTTCCTTCTTTTTAAATTTCCTGATAAGATTTTTTTTTTGAAGATTTTATTTATTTATTTATTTGTGAGAGCGAGCGAGCGTGCGTGCGAACACAGAAGCAGGCAGAAACAGAGACAGAAGCAGGCTCCCCGCTGAGCAAGGAGCCCGATGCGGGACTCGATTCCAGGACCCTGGGATCATGACCTGAGCCGAACCCAGTGGCTTAACCCACTGAGCCACCCAGGCATCCTGGCACGTGGGTTTTCTATCAGGCCCCCAGCCCACGGTCTTTTGTTAAAGCAGCCCAAGCAAACAGAGCCAGCTCCCCTTTTGTCTCTGGACAAAAACACGGTCTTCAACACTGCAAGGGACTATAGGAATCCTTTATCTTGGGGGACTGGTGCTCCTGAGACAAGGCTACCGCCTTGCTCTTGTGATCCCTCGAACTGTACAGGTTCTTGGGCTCATTAAAAAATCTGCCCTATGGGACAAGTCCAGCTACTGCTAAATACCGAAAAATGACACCGGGATGGGTTCCCAGACAGAGTCTCCTCCCCTCCTTCCCCAACAGAGAGAAGGAAGGACAGGGGGTGTATGCTCACGGATGGGATGAGGGTACTGTCAGTCATTTCCCCGGAGCGTATGACATTCAAGTGCCAGTCGTCCCTGCTAAGCACTTTGGGGGCTGTTTCCCCTCAGAATGACTTTCCAGGTCCTAAAGCTATTCAGAACCCTCATCTTCCAGGGAAGACCCCTGCCCAACTGGCCGCCCCACTGCTTTTATACCCACAGCAGTCCGAGTAGGTGGGTGGCTGGCACTCCCTTCCGGCACCAATGGGGGCACTGCTCCAGGACCCCACACCCTGTTGTGGTTTCCTGGGTTCACGCCCCGGGAGGCCGGATCATTCCACAGTCACTGCAGGCCATCCTCACCCCCATCTTCCCTGCAGCACGGAGGCAGGCCCCAGTGAAAGGCTGTGTATGGCGAAAGGGCATCCTACCATCAACGCAAGGGCTGCTTACATGCTCAGACTGCGGTCAGGCCACATGACTTAAGGCCAAAAGAGGCCTCAGGGCCCTACCACCCAGCCAGCACCTTGGTCATGCCCTGGGTCCCTTGCTTCCTTGCAGGTGGTCTACTGGAATGAGGTGTGCATTGGAATGACAAATTGTCCTTATCTCATGCTCTTTGAAAACGCAAACACACAGCTGAGTCAATTAAAATAAACCAAAGACGGGGTCTGTCTTCCTAAAAGTAACCCAGTTCTGCAGGTGTTCAAGTTTAGAGTCAACTCTTGCGAAGTTCTCTTTTCTTAGCAGGAGCAACTCCAATCACATTTGAGTTGAAGTTCCCAAAATGAGGTCCACAGGCCTTTCAGGAGGTCCCCGAGGTCAAATTATCTGCACAAACACAAAAGATGTATACCTCTCTCACCGGCACTTAAAGGAGTGTACGGCAGAGCTTTCCAGAAGCTGAATGAAAGTGACGTTACCACTGTCTGCCTCTGTGTGCAGATTGGAGAATCCAGCTGTTGTCAACTAAGCCAGAAGTCAGAGATTTAAAAAAACCTTAAAACAAAACAATGCTACCTCTTACTGTTTTTGTCTTAGAAAATAGTTTCTATATACCGTGTTATTCATGTTAGTGCGTGAAGTTTTATTATTTAAAAATGAGCAAGTTTATGTGCCTCTTTTCACACCAAGCCCAATAAATACCAACAGATGTGAGGAGAGAAACAAAAGGTCTGCGGTATCCCCAGTGACCGCAGGGTGGGAGAGGCCTGAGTTCCAAGGTAACCTTACAGGACTGCTCTCCGAAGGCCAAAGCCGTTCCAGGCCCTCCCAGTCAGTAAGACCAAGATGGCAGCAGCACCTCCACACCCCGCCCCTGCCCTGCCTCAGCCAGCTTCAAGTGATTATGGAGAAGGCGCTCATTTCCAACGATGAAATGGCAGTCTCGCACAGCGGCTGTCGCCTGGATTCGAAGACAGTGTGGTCTGGAGAAGACGCAGGGGCCTCGTGTCCCAAGCACCTGCTTCCCGAGTGGCGCTGTCAGAACTGCACGCCACAGGCCAAAAGACAAATATCACGACTGAGGACAAGTCAGGAAACCACTGTGTTTCGCTTGGGGTCTTCCTTTCTTTCCCTGAGACTAGCAGAGCTCAACGCCTAGTTTTGTTTTTTTGGGGGGGGGGCGTCATGGACAAGGTCCAAGGTGAAATGGAGAAGTTACAGAGTAAGAGGACGTTCTCTATCAGTTTCCAGACTCCCAATCTGACAGCGGGACCGCACTTTGACCCTCACTGCTGCATGCACGAGAAGGGCAGAGAAAGGGTCTCCTACTACTAAAAGAACCCACGCTGTGAAAAAGGAAGCCTGCCTAACCACAATCTAACAAAGCTGGAGAGTCCACAACCAGGGTCCACTTAGCCCTGCTAACCTCCATGGGGTGCCGGGGCACCTGATGGGCCCCAGGCACAAGTGGGGTAGTTCTCATAAGCAGACTGACGTTGGGAGGCTCTGGGGGGCAGTGGGGCAGATGACAAGAGCACAGGCTTCACGGCAGGACGCCCTTAACAGGCGTGCTTCCCTCTGGGCTGCGCTTTCCTGCCTGGGAGATGTGGACTACCGTGAGCACACAACTTCCGAAAAGGCCGTGTGAGACTACACCGTGCCGAGGGGCTGTCAGTGCTTGCACAGGGCAGGCAAGCGGTAAGCAGTAGGTGCCACCTCTTAAACCGACAACGTCTGTGTTGGTGGGTGTTTGGGGAGACAGGCCCTCTTCCGAGGTTCTATTCGACAAGTATTTATCAAGATCCCCTTGTGTACTTGGCAAGGGGCAGAGCAGGCAAAATTCCTGTTCCCACGGACCAGGCGTGACCTGCCTCCAAGAACTGGGTAAGGGCAGGCGTGTTTATAAGGGTGCTCCCAGCCATGCATATACTTATATTTTTTAAACAAAGGGACACAAACCAATGTTCATCACCAGGACAGTTTTGGGGGAACAAAATCGAGAAACATCCACATAATAGAATTCTTAAGACCGCAATTAAAAGGTGATGACCCACAGAGCCACGGCCATGGAAAGACTCCTGTGCGAGTAGGAGCACCGGCGACAAAGCAGCCCTGAGCAGCGGCCGCACCCCCTAAACACATCCTGCCACACCCACCCACCCACATTCACGAACGAGGGAGCAGCTGTAACGTGGGCTTCGGAATGGGGCCATTTCTGCTGCTTTTCCTCTATTACTTTAGTTTTCCGTGTATGTATTTGTGACCCAACACACAGTAAAGCTATCTTTACACTGGGGGGTGGGCTCATTCCATTTCTTATAAAGGTGTATTAAACACCACTTAAAAGTCCGTATCACCATATGGAAAACCAAGCCACAGCATCGGAATCTGATCCCCAAAGATGTACCTGTTCACAAGTAACACACAGGGTAATCGGCCCCCGACTGAGCATGTTCTACAGCCACGGCTACAAGAATCCTTACTAAGACACCTACAACTACCGGTTCAACTCCGTGCAACAACGGGCCCTGAGAACCACCACTCACGTAACAAAACTGGGTGTAAGCAAGAGGAATTCTTCTCCAGTGCTGTGAGCACCTAGAGCTAGTGAGCCCGATTCAGACCCTTTCCCAGTAGTGTGTTTCCATCAACTGTAAGGCACAGTTCTCCTAACAGAGTTAGCTCCCATCCTGTGACACTAGCCACGAAGACGCGAGGACCAGACAGCGACTCTAAGGGGCCCCGCCACGTAAGTAAGTAGGTACCCAAGTGAGTAACTCCACTTAAGAAAACACCCTTCGTAACGGGCTGCCGGAGTCCACCGGGCACGTAAGAACCAGGCCTCGACGACAGACAGCGCCCACTGCAGGGACCCAAGGACAACAGTGATCTGGTGGATCCTGCGAACACGTTCCGCCTCCGCTCTCCACCCAGATCACCGGAGGAGCGCAGAAAGGGAAAGTGTACCACGTCAGCAAACACAGACAACCAGAACCGCGACCGCGTGCAAACGTGCGCCAAGCCACAGAACGGACCAGTCCCCGAGCCGCTCTGGACCAGGCCTCTCCTGAGCCGCTCCCCCTGTGGAAGAAGGACTCAGAGCGTCAGCAGCAGCATCTAGAAGCTCCAGCCCCAAGCAGAGTCCCTACTCCAGACCCACCCCCCCAAGGCCCACCTGAAACCCTGAATGCACCGACCTCCAAGCCCCACCAAGCCCCAGCGACACGACGCGCTTCCTCAGGGAGCCATTGTGATGCTCACGCAGGCACACCACGGACGGAGGAGGACAGGAGAGATCGGTAACCGTGGGAACCCGCACAGTAAGGAGCAGAGTAACTACACTTTCCTTCTATTGGACAGAACTCAGCGGCTGGAAATAATATGAGTTTAGTCGAATGCTGACTAGGGCCAGCTCTTGGTGCAGAACCAGCAGTAAAGCCAAGGAGGTGCCTAGAACATGCGTCTGGCATGAGGTCTGGTAGCGGGCCTTGGGCCGGGTGCTCCTGGGATACCTCCGAGATGCCCGCGCTGCTGTTTAAAGCAGCGACACCGTGGACTGCTCCTACCGAGATGCCCGCGCCTATGCCAGCCCCAGATTCCAATGAAGGAGCCGGCATGTCCTCGCAAGTCCCCGCTGCACCTGTCTCCAGGACGGCGGAGGCCTTTCAGGTCACCAACACAGCCATGAGGCTTAGCACACGGGGGGCACGGAGCATCAGCCCCGTGCATGGCAGAGCCCTGTGAAGGTCGAGGGCCTCAGCTCCTTGAGACGCACAGCTACGGCACCTCTCCCGGCAGCAGGTCTCAGCCGGGCCGCGCGGCTCTGCAGGCTGTGGCACGTGCGTCTGGGCCGGGTCCCGACACCCCACCCAGCAGCAAGCCCCGTCCCCGCGCTTCGGTTCCCGGAAGGTCGGAACCGGCCCCAGCGCGGGTGCACCAGGCTCGTGTCTCCTTCCTTCCGCGGCAGAGAACGCGGGTGCCAGCGTCCGCGGCCGACGGATAACTCCGGGGCTGTCTTCAGCTGACCTCGCGGGCGACTCTGACCCCCGGAGCCCACCTCAAGCTCCTCACTGGGGAGCCAGATTCGCAGCCCAACACCTGGCCCGAGCTGCGGCGTCCCACCGGCACTGCGGGGCAGCGAAGAGGGACCCGAAGGCCTCGGTTCTTCCGCGGAGCCGCGAGTGGGGCCGCGAAGTCTGCACGTGGCCCTGCACAGGCGGCCGCGCTCTGGCGGCTCCAACCTCGGGGACGCGGAGGCCCAGAAGGAGCCTGGCCAGGAGCGCGGCGCAGGGGGACGCGGCTGGGGGGCCGGGGGCAGCGCACGGAGAGCACCGGCGGGGTCCCGGCGCCCACCGCACGGGACACAGAGGGGCCACGGGGGCGCGCCTCCCTGGGACGCTCCACGCCGGCCCCTCCTACCTCCGAGATGACCAGGTGCGACACAATGGGGCCGGCGTGCGTCCCGCGGCCCCCACACAGAAACCCGACGCCGGCGCCATGCCGCGCGGCCGAGCCCGTCCTCCGACAGCCTCCCTGTCCTCCGACAGCCTCCCTGCCCCCCGCAGCACCGAATGCCCCGCGTCCGCGCGACGTCCCCCCGCCGAGCGGCCGCGCACACGCATCCGCTTCCGGACCGACCGCCGCGCCCACACTCCCCCCGCGCCCCCGGACGGCACCCCACGGCCTCCAGGCGCCGGCAGGAGCGGGCCGCGGCGGGAACCGGAGCTCCGGGGAGTCACTGCGGCCAGGCCCGCGATCTGGGAAGCGGACCATCCGCGCCTACGCCAGCCGGACCCCGAACTTCCCCGAAGAAGCCGTTTCCCTCCCGCCGGGCGGCCCCGCCTCCCGCGCCGCCGCCGCGCGCCCCCCACTCCCGCCAGCGCGCCCGGCCCGCACCCTCCTCGCGCGGCAGGGGCCTCGGGGTCGCCGGGAGCGGGGAGCCCCCCCGCGCGCCCCCCTTCCTCCCCGCCCCCCGGCCCTCTCCTCCCCGCCCTCCCGCCCTCCCCGCGGCCGCCGCCATCTTCTCTGCTCGGCGGGAGCGCAGCGCGGACCTGCGCGGTCGCCGCGGCTGTCGGCGGGCCGGGCTCCCGCACCACCGCCGCCGACCCCCGCCCGCCCCCGAGTGCGGCCCCACGGCGGCCGGCTCCCCGCCCCCCGCCCGGCGGCCGGGACGCCACTCACCACGGGTCGCAGGCCTCTGGGGTCCCGCAGCCATTTCCTCGGAGCTCCGCGGAGTGGGCGGGCGGGCGGGGTCGGCGCCGGTCACCGAGACTCGGGGCTAGAAGGGCCGGCCGCGCCCTGAGCAGCGCCCCCGCGCGGAGGGAGGAGGCCCCCGCCCCGCCCGCGCGCCGGCGCTCTGCGGATCCCAGGCCGCGGTGAGCCGCAGGCCGCCCCGCCCTCCCGGGGAGCGCCCCGCGGCCTGGGCGGGCTTTGTGGCGACGGGGCAGGGACGGCGCTCCTCGGCCACCAGCCGCGCTCTCAAGTTTCTGCTGGACTCGGAGCGCAGCACGCCGGCCCCCCGCCTCTGGTCCCCGCACGCATGACCGCCCCGCAGGGCCTGCGAGGAAAGGGGGGGGACAGTCATTGCCCAGAAAGGGAAAAGAGGGTCTGGCCGAGGGTCACAGCCCTCCCCCTGGATGTTCTTCACTCGGTGCGCCGGCCACGGCCAGTCCCCAGACACGCCACAGACGGACCGCGGGGCACGGTGCGCACCGCACGCCTCTGCCCCGAGGGCAGGAGCTCCTCGGCTGCGGGCCGTAGCCCCCTTGACGTAGGCGACTCCACGGCCCCCCGCCAGCGCGGCCCGCACAAGCAGGAAGCCCTGGGCTCTTGTCCGAGCGGCGAGGCGCGCTGTGTGCAGCCCCGCCGCGCGGCGGACCCTGCAGGGGCCTCGCGATGCGCGGGCCGCCGTCCTTCCAATGAACACCTCTGGAGCGCCCCTCCAGGGCTCCCCAGACCTGCTCGTTTCCGGCAGAGCCGGTCGGCTTCCTCCCGAGGAATACAACGCAGCTCGTTTCTGCTGCTGTGGTTCCGTTAGGACCACCGGCCTGGAATCTGGCAGGGCTGGAGTGTCCACTCTTCCATCCTGACCATGTCTTCAAGTCTGCCCCCGGATACGGGGAGCGGGGAGTTTAGAGGCCAGGCAGGTGTGAGGGGACAGCAGCCGGAACAAGCAGTGTGACCCGGGCCGGCCCACTCGAAAACAGGGCTCTTGCTGGGGGAGGGGAGGATCACAGGAGGCCTCCCAGGTCATAAGTAGGAACGGGAACCCCGCGCAGGGTCTTTAAAGGAAGCAAACCCAGCATCAATGGCCATGCAAGGTGAGGCTGGAACTCCAGGGAGGCAGGGGCAGCATCACGTGGGTGCTTGCGGGATGAGGGGACAAAGACAGGGACTTGGGGCAGTACCTAAATCAAGGTACGAAGAAGTGTGTATGAGACCAGGCGATGCAGACGTGCTCCCCTCCGTCCTCCTGCCCGTGTCTAGAGGTGCTCATGCAGAGAAATGGCTGCCAGTAGTGTTGGGTTCACACTCCACAGTGCCCACTTACTCCTTTCACAACGGCATCGCGCTGTGAGTTCAGGGAAAAATAAATCGACTTCAGAGGAAACCAGTGTTTTAATGAGTGTGAAGCATGAGAACTGTGTTTCCTTTCTGGTTGCTTTCATCTCCTAAGTCTCTAAAGCAATTCATCCAATAAAAACGCCCGACGAGGCAGTGCCTGTCACAAGAGTTCGACAGAAAAGCAGTGTGAGAGGAAAGCAGTTGTGCCCACATGGGCTTATAGGACTAATCATCACACACGGTGTGTAACAGAGGAGGAGGGGGCCTCCCTGAGGTGAGAGGCTGCTCATCACCACCAGTAAATCTCAGGGCGCCAGTCTGCTGCCTGGGGGGCCCTCAGGAGCAGGGCTCTGCCTACAGGTGTACAGGCTATAATCGAAAAAGACTGTTTCCAAAATTAAACTACTTAAAAAGTGAGAGAGACCACTGAAAGTCAGGTCAAACAGCGGCTTTCTGGGTTTGTGCAGAACAGAAATACTGTATGAATTAAGCCCTCCTCCCGACCGGCTCGTGAGGCCAAAGTGCCGAAGGTTAGCACGGACGTCTGCAGGAAATGCCAACAAGAGGATCAGAGACTCAGCCCCCAGAGATTTCAAGAGCACACCAAGAGAGTTTTATTCTGGACTTTGACAACATCAGTACACACAAATTACCCTTTCAACACCACGACTCTTTTTGAGTTCCAAATCAAACAAACTGCTGCTAAAATGTAAGAGATGCAAGGAGAAGTGACATCCCCCCAATCTGTCCAGGGAGGCGGGAGGCCAGGATGCTGCCTTCTATGGAGGTACAGAGAAATGAAAACTCTTGGGAGTCTGTCCGACATACGGAAGTTCCTCTCATTCCAACAGAAAGCAGGCATTTGAAGAATATAAGAGAATTTTAAAGTCAAAAACCCAAAAACCAATATTTCACACGTGTTTCTAAAAAGAGCAAATGCGGGCATCAATTGGGAAAATCCCGTCAAGACTTCACCACGCGATCGGGCCCTGATCACCATCACGTGGCTGGGTTTGTGGAGGCGGCGGCGGGAATCCTCAGAGCATGTACCGACAGAAGTGTGCACGGGAAACAGTATGTGTGTTCGAGCACACACAGGTTGTGTGTGTGCCAGCTCCGTGCTTTCATTTTAACTTAAGAGAGAAAGACGAACTCAGGTGTATATCAGCTTCTGACCCCCCAGGTCTGAAGGGTGCAGTCAAATCCGTCTGAAACGGTGCAGGACCAGCACCTCAACGGGGCTCAGCAGTGGGCAGCGGCGAGCCGTGCGGCCCCCACGCCCCATGGAAACACCATGCTGCACACAGGTCACGTTAACCCAGGACGTACCTTCTCTGGCTTTTACGCACGCGAGGAAACTTCGAGCCGGTGCTTTCTGATTCGATGGAACAGTCTCAAAAGAGAAATACAATCAGGCGGGGGGCAGGGGGGCACATCAAAAACCCCATTAAACGTGCTTTCCCGGGTCTTAGAATTCAGCTGAGCCACCCAGCACCTGAATGTGTGCAGCAGGACGAACAATCATACAATTCCTCCTGACTCTGAACACCTTCACGAGGAAACGGAGCACACCAGGAGAAGCGGAAGCTAAGGCTGGTGACCTCTTGGTGCCAACTGCCTTGTGTGGCAATGACCCTGGGCAGCACTAACGGATCAGTTTATGCGTTATCCTGAAGAATTCGATTTTAGCAAAATCTCTTTGAAAGCAGGGTCTCCAGTACGTATGGGCTTGATTTCATGCTCTTAGGTTTTGAGAACAAGATAAAAGCGCCCATCGGAATGCTGTTGTTCGGGGAGACACAGCTGCGGCCGGTTTCCCGAGCAGTCTAGGATTTGAGTACACGGAGCACTGTGTGTTTCATTCCCAAAATACTTTCCCCTTTTAAAAAATGCTTTAAAGCTCTTTTAAGACTAGCAAACTTTTAACACTACCCTGTGCAGAACTGCTCATCTATTAAAACGAAACTCTCCGCCCACACTTGGAGAACAGTGGAGGCTCCGGACACCTGGAAACTCCCCTTCCACAGCCCTGCCTCTTTCCTATCCACCCGGTCGCTGCCCCAGGCGGTGACCAGAGTGGCCCATGGCCTTCGCGCTACCCCACACCCGCAGACTCCCAGCAGCATGCGGTGTTCAGGGCCCTTGCCCAGGCTGGCCTCTATCTTCCCTCAGTACGCTCTCCACACAGGAGCTCCCTCCTGGCTGTGCTTACCTTTACCTGTGCCCAGATCTGGGTCCATCCACTCACATGTTCCCCTAACTCCTCCACCCGATGCCTCAAATGCACCTCAAAACCTAACGTGTGCAAAATGAGCTCCTGACTTCTGAGCGTCTCCTCCGTCGGAAGCTTGGAGATCCTCCCTTCAGCCACCGAATCCTCTTGCTTTAGCAAAAGTTAATTTAGTTTTAAATTAGTTAATTTAAATTGATTAGTTTCATGGGACCGATGTCACCTGCAGCCTGCTCTCCACACGTGCTGCTCCTGAATGTGCTCAACGCACGTCTGTGTCCCCCTCACCCTATTCACCTCTGGACTCCCTGCCATCTGACGTTGTCCCTTCCCGCCGTGTCCCTGAGTTCTTCGCTCTTTGGCCACGCCTGTCCAGGAGAACCAGGGGATGGCCTTGCCGCACTCAACGGGTGCTCTGCTGCTCGTCTGCGTCGTCTCAAACTGCCCACCCTGGGGCTTCCCCGAAGCCCGCCTCAGCCCCATCCCTATCAAGCCTCTTTGCCGCCTTAGTGGACAGGTTCTCGGGGTAACAGCCATCTGCTGCTCCTTCTGGATCCTGGACTTCTCTGCTCCTCCTCTCTATGGGCTTTCTCTAAACACATCTCTCAGAGGTCCCCAGCTGCCCCGGCAGAAGCTTCACCTGCAGGCCTCGTCTGCCCCTTCAGCTCTCACCGCGACCCCCGCAGGCACCACTTATGCCCGGTCTCTCCCCCCTCTTCCGGCCCACTGCCCGGCCGATGGCTCTTTCTCCGCGGGTGTCACCACCGTCAAGGGGTCAACCAGGGCGCACGTCGGAGCCCCCTGCAGTCCCGGAGCACCGCCACTGTTCCTCCGCACGGAAGGTCCGGCCGTGCTGGCAGCGCTGGTCGGGAAAGTCGGCGTCAGCATGGCTCGCTGGCTCCTTCCGTCCTCAACAAACGTCCCAGAGCTTTCGGCGCTGGGGAAGCTCCCACGTCTGGGCCGAACGCTGACCCGTTATCAGGCCTCAGTGAGCACAACCGCGGCGGGAGACGCTACAGACCGCTGAGGACGCGGGGGCACTCGTTCGCTCTGCTCGGGAACGCCTCCCCTCCCTGCCGAGCTGCCGACCCCAGGGAGACCCCAGAGAGACGGGGAAGCGCCTCCGCTCGCCAGGACCGCAGGAGCCGGCGGGGAAGGGGCTGGCGTGGGGAGCTTTCCGGCCGTGCTCGCCCCGACGGCGAGGTCACCCTGCCGCTGGGTGGGCTTCAGGAGAGCACGGCGCAGGACCCCGCCAGACGCACTCCCAAAGCAGAGGACGGCCTCAAAGTCGGGGCAGAGCTGCCCACGGTGGACGCTAGGGCGTTCACCTAGGACGGGGAAGGTGGGGTCTGCGCGGCTGGGGACCCGGTGGCCGCGGCGGGAGGGGCCGTGCGCCCGCGACCCCGAGAGAAGGCGCGGGAAGCTTCTTGGGGCGGAGCAGTCGGTCTCCGGAGGGCGCGGGGCTCGGGCTTGGGCGTGTGCGCCTCTGCCAGGGCCTCGAAGCCCCTGGGCCCGCCGCGCACTCCGCCGGACAGCCGCACGGCACAGACGGCCCCGTCGCCACGGACGGCCTCGCCACCGACACGCAGCGCCCGCGCGTCCTGGGTTCGCGTCGGAACTTCGGGCCCGCAGGTCGGCCGTCGCCCGGACAGCAGCCCCAGCAGGCGTCGCGGTCAGACCGACCCGCCCCCCGCGGGAGCGACCGCACGACCCCGGCCGGCCCCGACTTCTAGCCGAGAACGACGTCGCCCCCCCCCCGACGCCCGGCTCCGGCAGCCCGGGAGCTCCGGCCCCGCCGCACGCCTGCCCCCGGCCCGGCCGCACGCGCGCCCGCAGCCCCGGCCCGACCTGGCGCGGCCGGCGGACTCCCGCGCCGCGGCGGACGGCTCCCCGAGGGCAGGCCCGTCTCTGTCCACTCGTGAGGCGCCGGGCGCTGCCGCCCCGGGCGGGCGACCCCCGCAGCCCGCCTCAACCGACAGCGCGGAGACTCCCGCCGGGCGCGCTCGGCCGCCTCCTCCCAGGCCCGCGCGAAGGCAGGCGCCCAGCGGGGAGGGCCCCCCCACCTCGGGGCGGCGCGCAGCACCGGCGCCTGCCCCCCGCCCCCTGCCCTCCGAGCTCACACAAATGACGGAAAGGAAGCTGGGACCTTGGCCTCCGACTCAGTCTAGATGTCGCCATCGCGGCGCGAAGTTCCCCCACAACGACACCTCGACGGCGGCCATCTTGTCCAGGGTCGGCCGACGCCTTTTGACTCTCGCGCCAACCCGTACAGTGAGGGCGCCGCGAGCGGAGTTCTGCGCAAGGACGGAAGCCGGAGTCCCGCGCTTCCGGGCGGCGGCCGCGCCCCGCCCCCCCGCGGGAACTCCTGATTGGCTGCGGGCTCGTGAGCCTGCGCTCTCGCGATCTCGCGGGAGGTGCCTGGAGGGGCGGCCGTCGGTGCGTCTGCCCTCGCGTTCCCCGCCCCTGCCCCCGCCTCCGCCGCGGCTCCCGCCTCCGCTCCCGTCTTCGGCGCCTCACCGCCCTCCCGGCTCGGCCCGGCCCCCCGAGCGGCCGCGGAGACCGCGCAGCGCGGGAGGCGGGGTCCGCACGGTAAGATGGCTGCGGCGGACCCAGGCGGCCGGGCCGGGCTTCCCCGCGGGAGCGCGGCGGGCCGGGGCGCGGCTGGGCGGGGGCCCGGCGGGGGCCGGGGCGGAGCGCGGGGCGGAGCGCGGGCCGCGGGCGGCGGAGGGGCCGGCGCGGGGGCTCTGCCGGCTCCGAGGTCCGGGCGGGCGGCGGGCCGCGGCCCTGCGCGCTGCACGTCCAGCCGCCCCTGGTGTCCCGGCGGCGGAGACCGCTGACCCCCCCCGGCCGCGCCGTAATCCGGTGTTTGCTCCTCAGGGCAGAGCGCGCCAGGCGAGGGCTCCGACGTGCCGGGCTGGCCGCGCGCTGGAACGCCGGTCCTGCCGCGAAACGCCGCGCCGGCGCGCCCGGGGAGAGAACGGCGTCTGGGACACGCGCGGCGGAGCGCTCGCCGGCCGGGTGAGGACGGCCGCGCGGCCGGGGAGGCGACGGAGCCCGTCGGCTGTCCGCCTGCTGCGCTCTCGGTGCGCCACGTAGGGCGGGTCGCAGCTCCCCAGAGCGGCTCGCGCTGCCCGCAGCGTCCCGGTGCGGTGGTGCCAGGCCGGGGCTCGTCTGGGAAGCCGCGTGCGGCCCGAGCGAGGTCCGCGCTTGCTCGGAGACGCGGCACGGGGCTCGTCCTCGGCCTTGCTCTGGGCGCTGCAGGACTCGGTCGTGGGCCGGTGCTTCCCCCGCCGGGCTCTCCCCCGCGCGGTCCTTGCCCGGCTCCTGGCCCTCAGCATCCTCGTTCGGAGGGGGCCTCCCCAATGCGCGCTCCCAGCGCCGAGCCGGGCCTGCGGCGGAGGGGCCTGCGGGGCGTCCCGGCAGCGCGTCGAGAGGCGGCCCAGACTCGCCCCACCGCTCGAACCTGTTCCTCCCCTCGGGCCTCCCTCCGCGGCTGTGGCCCTGTCCTGTCCTCCCAGGTCTCAGGCCTGAAAGCTCCCGCCGGCCTCAGGGGCTGCTGTTGTGTGAGTGTGTGTGTCTGTGTGTGTTTTCATTCTGCGCACGCGGGCCGGCAGGACCGTCGCCTGCTGTGTCTCTGACGTTCCTGGCTCGGCTCTCACTGGGCTCTGCACTGGCCACCCAGTTTCCACCGCTGAAGTTCTTAATTCAGCGTGCGCTCCGCTGGCGTGCAGTCGCATCCACACTTACAGGCTGCTTATGGAGCACCGGATGGCTCACCACCCTCCCGAGAGCCCCGCTGGCATTCCTGGGGCACCTGTCCGCCCTGCCCACCCACGGTAACGCCGCTGAAACAAGCAAACACTGCACACTCGCATTTCCTGCTGCGGCTGTTGTTCGCAAGCTCTGCCGCAGCGCCCGTCCCTCTCCCAGCTGGTTCGTGAGAGTCACCCGTGTGGCTGTGTTCGTACTGTAACTGTTCTAGTGAATTTTCTTACGTGACCACACGATCATAATCCTTTCTCAGCAATCCTGACATCCAGATAGCTCAGAAAACCACAAGTTTTTGTGTGTTTTATTTTTTTGAACTATTGGATGGCAAAAAACCTGAGTTGGTGAAAGCTCTGAATCACTTCTGTTTCACTCAGTGTGGGTGTTCAGACCTGTCCCCAAAGAAGTAGTACTTAGCGTGGGGTGCCGCCCCAGACTGCAGTGCGAGTGTCATGTGACGTAGGTGAGTTGTGCCAACAGGCTTTATACAGTCTGCAAGATTTTTAGTTCCGAAACATACCTGCCTAAGGGTTCGGGGCCTGGGGTTGTGGTTCTGTGAACCAGTCTGTCTGTCCATGCTGCTACCGAATGAACAGCTGGGTGGGGAGCTCCCCTGTTTCTGCCTTTTTGAGTGGTGGTCCTGTGAGTGGGTTCGTGCGAGTCTGGTGCTCAGTGGGGAGCATTGAGGTCTCAGTCTTGCAGTGGGATTGTTGGCCTGTGAGCAGCTCTGCAGAAGGGCCAAATAACGTTTGCAGTTCGCATCTGCCCTGACGGCAGCATCGGAGACTTGGAGGGAGCTCTGTGTCTCTGTTGCACTCCTCAGTGTTGGTCGGTCCGGCGAGTGTCTGGCAGCGGACTTCTCGTGGGCACTGTGTCAGAGTGCATGCTTCCTTCGCTCCCGGCCCTCGTGCAGCTGCCCTCTGCCTAGAAGAGAATTGATCTAAATTCCTGAGCCTCTAAGGCCTTAGTATGACACGCCCCACCTCTTGACCTGGCAGTTCAGAGGCTCCTGGCTCTTCCTTGCACACATCCTGCCTCCTAACATCCCAGCTTTCTTTCTGGTCCCCACACTGCTTTTGGGCCTCAGGCCCTTTGCACTTGCTGTCCTCCAGATTTAAATCTGTTCCCTCTCTCTCTGTCACTTTGCACCATGTAGCTGTGTTTACCTCTGAAACGATCACAGTTGTCATAGAATTCTTAAGAATTTTTTTTTTTTAACCGAAGTATAACGGAGACCAGTGTTAGGTTTGTTTCTTGTGTACCGTGGTGGGACTTGACAGCTGTCTGGGTTTTGCTGTGCTCACAAGTATAGCCGCTCTCCGTCACTGTCCAGCCCGATGGCAGTGCCACTGAGTGTGTTTCCTGTCTTGTGTCTCTCATTCCCGTCGTCTTCACTGGTCTTGAAAATATTTTTTCTTGTAGAAACACGTCGGAATGAGTTACGCAGAGAAGCCTGACGAAATCTCGAAAGACGAGTGGCTGGAGAAACTCAATAACTTGCACGTGCAGCGCGCGGACATGAACCGCCTCATCATGAACTACCTGGTGACAGGTAACGAACGGCCCGCAGCCGGGGTGCTGCCCAGCGGACGTGCCCACGGTCAGAGCTGTACCGCCGATGTTCCTTGGTGATCTTAGCTTGTTTGCATGTTGTGAAAAAACACCAGACTGATTTAGCAAATTCGCGGATCAGTGTAGTAAAGATGAGGTCTTCTGGAGGTGAGATTATTACTCTGGGTGTCTGAGCTCTAAGGCGAAAACCTGTTTCTTGACCGGTACGGTGACGTGTTTACAGTTAATCAAGATAAGTGAGAACATTCTGAAGTACGTTGAAAGTCCCAGGTAACTGATCTCTTCGCCCCGGTCTGATAAATTACTGTCTATAGAAGGTGCGCCTGACTCAAAAGAGGAAGGGGGAGGGAAGGGGAGAAGCCCACAGAGACGGACCAGCGGCGTCTGTGGCTGACAGTCCTCCTCGATACTGGGAAGGAGGAGGTTGATTCTGTGCCCGATCCAGAAATGCAGTTGTCTCAGACGGGTCTGAGTCTCCTTCCCAGTGTTCCCAACAGTCCCCTTCCCCAGATCCGTCGACCGTCATTTGAAAGGCGACGAGGAAGTGTCTGCCTGTTGCTGGCGGGGTGGGGTGGGGGGACAGCACACGCACTGCTTGGGTGTTGAGGAGAAGTGTGGGCTCCCGAGAGGCAGGGGTGACCAGGTCCCTGTCACTTGTGAAGGCAAGCCAGTGTGTCCGGATGTGCCTGGGGGACACATGCCTGGGACAGACCTGCACCTTCCCTGCCTCTGGGCCTGGGCCACAGCCCTCTTTAAGGAGCCCACAATGTACTGGGCTTCGTGGTATTCGCTTTCACCCCTGGCTGGTAGGTGAGAGGTGTTTTGGATGGGATGGGAAGGAGTGAAATTCATTCTTTTCATTTTCTCTATGGGGCGTAACTGGTAGGTGACAGAGATGTTAATACCAAATCCCTAAGAAATTGCAGGTCATGTTGAAGGTTATTGGAGGTGAGTGGGCTTTCTGGGGCTAAAAATGCTTTGCATCCGTGTCTCGGTCGCTTTCTGAGCACTGAAGATGGTTGTCATTTTCAGAGGGCTTTAAGGAAGCAGCAGAGAAGTTTCGAATGGAATCTGGGATTGAACCTAGTGTGGACCTAGAGACACTTGACGAGCGGATCAAGATCCGTGAGATGATCCTGAAAGGCCAGATCCAAGAGGCCATCGCGCTGATCAACAGCCTCCACCCCGAGCTGCTCGACACGAACCGGTACCTGTACTTCCACCTGCAGGTGAGCCTTCGTGGCGGCGGCGGACGCTTCGTGCGCTTCCCTGTGGCGGTTTCGGAAGTCACGAGGCTGAGTTGCGTTACTGCAGTATGTTCTGGTTTGCCTGGGGAAGGGGTTTCAGGTAGCTGTGGCTTTTTGTACTTCAGAGGATGTTTCTTGCTTTAAAAATGCTAATTTAGGGGCACCTGGGTGCTTCAGTCACTGAGGCACCCGACCCTTGCTGAAGGCTCCGGTCATGATCCCGAGGTTGCAAGGTTGGGCTCTGCTTGCTTCTCTCTTCCTCTCCCTCTGCGCACGCCCCCCCGGCTTGGGTGTTTTCGGTTTCTCTCTCAAATATATAAAATTTTAAAAAATGCTATTTTAGTAACTCAGGGATGCTAGGAGGTCGTCCTCTAAGGTGACCTTTGACTAGAAACTCGCGCCGCACTGCCGGACGCGGTGTGAGCCTGTGTGCCTTTGCCGGTGACCAGCAACAGCACCTCATAGAGCTGATCCGCCAGCGGGAGACCGAGGCGGCGCTGGAGTTCGCGCAGACCCAGCTGGCGGAGCAGGGAGAGGAGAGCAGGGAGTGTCTGACGGAGATGGAGCGCACGCTGGCCCTGCTGGCCTTCGACAACCCCGAGGAGTCCCCGTTCGGAGACCTGCTTCATATGATGCAGAGGCAGAAGGTGAGCCCGCCGAGGGGTCCTCTGTCCCCCCCGCGGGCCTTCGGGGTGGGGCTCAGAGACCACAGCGGCCGCCTCTGGGTGGGTGACGCACGGTCGCGGCAGTGGCGATCCTTCCCTGATGTGGGGTCTTTCACTGTGCAAGGCCCGGAGCAGAGCGTTGGGACTGATTATACGATTTTCAGACGTCTTTGTTAGCTTCTTCTTTATCGTAGTCTTTTTCTTTGTTTGGAGACTTAGAAATAGGTGTCCTCGGGCCATCTGGGTGGCTCAGTCAGTTGAAGCCTCTCTCCCAGGCCAGACGTGATCGGTGCCGACCGCACCACTCGCTCCTTCTGGGCGAGGAATGTGTGTTTCACATCCGTGGGCATGCCTCCTGGTGACGGGCTTCGAGTTTGCTTAAATAAGTAACGAGCTCAGCCTGTAAGAACGGCTTCCAGGAAGTATAACAAGCACGTGGTAGCAGCCTTTCGCTGGTGCTCTGCGCGAGTGGTGGCTTTATGGGATGTGTTTATTTTCTAGGTGTGGAGCGAGGTTAACCAAGCTGTCCTAGATTATGAAAATCGTGAGTCAACGCCCAAGCTGGCAAAATTACTGAAACTTCTCCTTTGGGCTCAGAATGAGCTGGACCAGAAGAAAGTCAAATATCCCAAAATGACAGACCTCAGCAAAGGTGTGATCGAGGAGCCCAAGTAGAGTGCGCCAGTGGCCCTGTGCTCCCGCGGCCCGGACTCCTCGGAGCAGCCATCTGTGACTGAGACATTTTTACTGCAGTAGAGAACGCTTCCCCCCTTTCCCTCCCTTTCTTTCTTTCTTTTTTTTTTTTGATCTGGCATCTTTTTTAAAGGGAAAAGTGGCCCTTTTAAGCGCTGGGAAACTTGCAGTGAATGGCACTGTTTCTTTGGAAGTGGGATGCAGACTCTGCTGGCAGGGCATGTTCCGAAGGCGCGGACGGGTGGCGGGGCGCTCCTGCCTCCGGCTCCCGAAGGATCGCACCCGGCGGAGTGCTCGGTCAGGAGGGAATATTGTGAAACTGAGGCCTCCCGCTCAAATCTGCAAAAAGCACTGATCGTTATTTTGCTTTCTGTTAGTTTGTAGGCAGAGCGTACGTTTTCTCAGATCTCCTAAGACTTGCCAGGCCTCGGTGCAGAAGTTGTTTCTTACCCCTTGGTTTTTCGTTTTTGTTTTTTCATAGGAAAGACTATATAAATTTGTAAATCCTAATTCACAGACTTTTCTTGTGTGAGGGCATTGAGTTTGATTTGTTTTCCCTTTCGGTCTGGGTTGTGTGGCTTTTGGGGAGATGTGTGCCTGAGGGGTGGGGTTAAGTGTTTTTTAATTTTTTAAATATATATTTTGGTGCTGGTTGTGGTGAGAGATTCTTTCCTGGTGGATCAATGAACCTTCTCTTCTAGGCAGTTGTTGAAAATAAAGGTTTCTCTTTGATCTCAAGAATGACCAAACGGCCTCTAAAAAATTTTAATCATCTCAAACCTTTTGCTTTCGGGGTTTATGTCCCGGTGGTGATGGCAGTGGCATCACCTCGTCCCTGTGGCCGGAGGACCCCTCTGCCTGGTGTGGTTGGCGTGCTTGGGAGGGAGCACCCGTGCTGACAGCTGAGCCTCGGCCGCAGACGTCCCTGGCGGGAGCGCGTGCTCACCTCAGGAGGCCGGCACCGCAGCAGCTCGGTGTGTGCTTGCGGTCTCGTGGTGTTTGTGAGTTCCCGGGTGTCCTGATTCTGCGCTCTCCCCAGTCCCACCACCGGGGCAGGTGCTGGGGCCCTTGTGACTCGGAATCGAACACGTGTGTGTGGCCTCACTGCAGGTGTCGCTGCACACGGATTCTGTGGGGCGATCGTTACCGAGCTGTGTCTCGTGGAGGTGGTGGTGACGGTGCCCAGGAGTTCGCGTCCCCCGGTGGGAGCGCCCAGCTGCTGTGGCGGCTGGGACTCTGTCCTCACTGGGTGGATCCCCGTGCTGGGATGGGGTCTGGCACCTGTGGCTTCACGGAGGGAGATGCCCACGGCAGCTGAATTGCTGGGAATGTGTTCTTGTGTCTGGCGAGGTTGGGCAGGCTTGTGGGTGCTCCTGTAGGTCAGGTGGTGGCTGGGCCCTGTCCCCCGCGTGCCTGCAGCCCTGGGCGGCGGTGTGAAGTGATGTCTGTCAGCTCCTCTCCTGCCGCGCTGTGGGAGCAGTGGTCTCCTCGGGTGGGCAGGAGCCTTGGGCAGGGTCAGCTGCCCTGGGGGGTCAGTGATGCAGAGGCAAGGTGGTGCGGGCTCGGGGGGCTGTCCTGGCCTCTGACTGCCCTTCTGCCCTTGTGGTTTTGTGAGGATGGAGGGCGGTCTTCTCGACGCCGGGGAGCAGACGTGTTTCTGCTCTGACCGTCTCGGCAGTCCTCTCCAAATGGGACCTTTCTTGGGGGCCGTTTCCTCTGAGGCTTGAGCGTGGTAAGTTAGAGCTAAGGTTTTGGTCTTCAGGCAACTAATCATCACGTAGAGCAGAAGCTGGAAGAGACAGCAGCAGCGAGGTGTGCGTGAGCCTGTGTTCGAAAAGCGCCGGAGGGCTCAGCACGTTCCTAGTCGTGTATGTGAGGTCATTTACGAGCATAACTTACATACGATCACCCGGACACGTTCTTCGCATTAGAGGGTGTGAGATGCGTGGTGGCGGGAAGTTCTGTATGCAGGAGCCACCCAGGAGCCAGCACGGCCCAGACGGGCTTTGTCACGCGCAGAAGCGCAAGTGAGCGGCCGTAGGACGGCGTGCGGGCGCGCGGTCACCTGTTGGGGCCGCGCGTGGCGTCACGAGCAGGCGCTGCTGCCAGGGCGAGCCGGGTGTGGCGCGACGGGAGCCCTGGCTGTGCTCCTGCCGGCCTGGCCTCTGTCTGTGGCCTGCTTCGTGCCTCCTGTGCTGTCCCCGACGGGGGACCTGCTTTGGCAGGAGCGGCTCTGCGGGCGCCTCCCGTTTGCCGCCTTCCGCGGTCTCTGTCTTCAGGCGGACAGCAGACGTTAAGCCATTTCGAGATAATGAACATTGAGTGTAATTTAATTTTTCTTTATCTCCTTTGGATCTTGCTGTTGTGTTTATTAAAATGTGAAGTTTTACATAGTTTATTCTTTTTACATTTTCTTGTGGAAAGTGCCTTGAAATAAATAAAATTTGAGAATACTCTGGTACTTTGCGTTCCTGATATCGTGAAGTTGTGTGAGGAATAACCCCCAGTTTGGAGTCTTTACGAGGCGTCGGGATTATTGCAAACCCAGTGAGAGCTAATGTACTTGGACGTTTGGATTAAGGTTTCCAGGTTCTAGAAAAGGCAAATGTGCTTCGGGACTGGTCTTCGGGATGGACTGAAGACCCCGTGTGTGAGGCGTCGGGAGCAAGGAGGCGGCTCTTCCTGCAGTCGGGGTGCTTCCTGGGGATAGTCTTCGTCAGGCAGTGTGAGGTCTGTGTCCTGGGACAGTGTTGGTTTGGGGGACGGGTGGAGCCGGGGCTTCAGAAAGAACTGTGCACATTGTACGTTCAAGTCAGTGGCGTCTTTGGGGGAATGGGGCAGGACCCGCTTCTGGGAGTTACTGTGGAGTCCCAGCATGAGCGGGAGGCCAGACCGGGACCGCCAGGCCGGCGCGCCTGCCCCCCAAGATGCCGAGCCGAGCACAGTAGGTCATCGGGGGCTGGGCTGTCCGGCCTCAGGAGCCCCGCGGTGTGGCATTTTGATGTGTATTTGGAAACCACGTACTTCGTTTCTATAGCGGGTATGTTTCTGTTTCAGAAATGTGTTGCTTTTTCGGATTTAAGAGTAAATTATATTGTCTGCATCAGTCATGTGACTTTGGTGTCCCTCCGTGGCCAGCCGCAAGCCTCCGTGCGCCCCTGGTTCCGAGTCCGCGTTGCTCCTGAGGGCACGTGTGCCCGCCACAGTGTCTTCTGAGAAACGCAGGGTCGGTTGCTTTCGGTGCCTCTTCTTAAATTCGTGGTCGACTTCTTATGTTTTTCTCAGAGTTGTTGCCTGGAAGGTCTCTTGTATTTTTGCGCATAAAGATACTCTAATAAGAATAAGGAACTCAGTATGACACCCGGTCCTCCGGCAGCCCGTGTGCGCGAGCCGGCAGGAGGAGGCTTCAGCCTCGCTCACCTCGAGGCGCTGCTGTTCCGTCCCCTCCGACCAGCACCATCCGGGGGCGCGTGTGCACGGCTGTGCGTGTGCCGTGTGCAGTCTGTCGCCTGTTCTCCAGAGTGGTGGTCCTGAACTTTCATTTTTGTGAAGGAAATAGATTGGGGCCACCTACCGCATGATTTTAACCTGAGAAGTTATTTTTTTTTTAATACTCCTGAAACTTTCCAGACATTCAGAGTAGAGGAGCTACGCGGTGAGCGCCAGGGCCCTTCTCCCCGTAGGGCCTGTGCCACGGGCAGCCGGGGTCATCAGCGCCTCGTGTGAAAGGCAGTTGTGGGACACTTGGCAGAGACGCGGAGTGACAGCTTTCCAGTGCCTTCTAGTGAGTGCAGAAGTGAGGTGCCTCGTGCCAGAGCAGCGGCATCATGGACTGTGGCCCCCACGGGTGCATGGACATCGGAGAGGGGAGAGCGACCCCCCCATCGCTCTTCCCCAGGTGGCGATGGTGTCCGAGGCCTTCCTCACGCCGGTGTGCCCCTTCTCGCGGGACACTGTGCCACGGTTCTTAGAGCCGTCCCCACGTGGAGCACTGAGCGCGTGGGTTTGCACTCGACACTGCGGAGTTTGGCTGGGACCACAGTCCCCGGCGCATGAAGCCTGTCTGTCTCGGATGTTGTGCCTTAATTCCCAGACGCCATCGAGGCCCTTTTCCCGTCCTCGTCGTGATTGAATTCCGTGGATGTAGAGACAGGGTTTGCGTGGGCCTTGGGCATCTGTGGCTATGCGGACTCCGTGCCCTGGGGGGGTCCTGAGCCGCTTGGCCCCCACAGGACACTAGGCCCCAGCTCTAGCAGCCCGAGGGCCTTAGCGGCTGGGGAGGGGCAGTCTGGGTGAGCTGGTTGTTATATCCCTGATGCTGTGGGCCAGAGGTCTTTTTCGTTGCAGGGTGGATGTGGTGGGGCGGAGACGCCTCTGTGTGGTCGGGAAGGCCCCAGCTAAAGGCCAGGTGGATGGGCTCACTCTGACCGTGGCACAGAACATCCGTCGGACTCCTCTATACTCTGCTGCAACCACAACCTTTGGCAGACGGAGTGAGAACCGGGGGCAGTGGCTTTATCCGCACGTCCTGAAGCAGGTCGCACTGCAGGCCCCCTGCCCAGCTGTGGACGTGGCCCAGGCCAGCGTGCGTGCCGTGTGCTGCGTGCTGTGGGGCTGTGCCTCCCGTCTGGAGCTGGGGGTGAGGAGACAAGGCTGCCGCTGGCCCCTGCTCCTGGGACTGCTGGACTCAGGTGTCGGAGCGCTGCCTGGCTGTGACTTCTCTCCCTGCCACGCTGCGACTGACTGCTCGCGCAGACCGAGGCATCACGTGGCTGGCCTTCTCCCAACTGGCTTTCGGAAGGGAAGCAAGCCGGAGGATCATTGAGGACTCCCCGGCTAGGCCACAGGGGCCCCGGGGGGCTGGGAGGGGCGGGCAGCAGAAGTACCCAGACCCGGGGGAGGGGGCGGTGCTGGTCCCTGCACGGCTCCAGACTCATGGGCCCAGCGAGTCTGTAATCTCTGGGCGTCCAGGCGTATTTTTAGTGTGAAACGTGTTGCACAGCGCTGTTTTCAAGACTCACGTAGTGAACTCACCAGCACTTTGAAGAGAATGACCTGTTCCAAAACCTTCAAGAATTCCACATGTAGAACCTATATTGCATTAAATCCATTTGTTATCATAAAGCTCATCTTCCTGGTTTCCAGTGAAATCACACACAGTTCGTTGCCCTTGTTTCCCTCTGCCGCTGTTAATTCTGCTCAAAAGATGGCTTCGTCGTCCCTCCTTTGGTTCCTGAGCACATGGTGGGGGGGGCGCGGGGGAGGCCCGGCCGGTGCCATCCCAGTGGGGCCGGCTGTGCAGGCTGGGGAAGGTGGGAATCAGCCCCTGGGGCTGGAGGTGGGGGAGGTGGAGCCTGTGCTGTGGGGCTTTCCCAGGTTTGGTGCTCAGGGCAGCGGGAAGCCTTGGCAAGATGGGCCAGGCTGCCGCGAGATGGGTGGGTGGGGGGCGTGAGGAGGCAGCCGTGCAGGACAGCACAGTGCGGCCCAGGGTCCGCTCCTTGCCCTTGGGTCGCGGTGTGCACGCTGCTGGCTGGGTCCTTCCTGTGGACACGTGAAGCCCCCTGCGAGGGAGGTCCAAGGGGCCCGCTTGGGGCCTGGCAGAGCCTGCATGCTCAGCACCCCTTTGCGGGGAGCTCCGACCCCTTCCGCAGCCGCCTGTTGTGTGGACGCTGGCCCAGGTGACGAGGCTGGAGCCCGCCTCCAGAGATCCATGTCGACAATTGGCTACTCCTGACGGGGCTGTTCTTCCACTCTGTGAAGACTGTCCCCGATGCTCACAGCCCTGTGATGGGCAGGGTGGGGGCGGGGGACCACCACCATCCCCCAGTTCACGGTAGGCGTCCAAGGTCAAAGTCAAAATGCCCTGTGCCAGGACCACCCGGCACAGCCCCTGCACAGCCCCACCATAGCCTGGTCTGTCCAGCCTGCGGCAGGGAACCCCGCACCCTCCCGGTCTGCCTGCGCCAGCGCCCCCAGGAGCAGCAGGGAGGTGGACCCTGACAGCCGCCGAGGAGCGTGGGGCGGGGATGGGGCGGGGACGGGGCGGGGACGGGGCGGGGACGAGTGGTGTGCTCCGCCCCGCCCGCCCGCCCGCCCGCCCTTCGCGGTGGCCGTCGGGGGCGACACGTCCTAGGAGCGCCAGACGGAAGCGCCGCTGGGACTGACACGTGGCCTTGGGCGGTGCTGCCCCTGTGGGTCGGCCAGGCGGGAGCCCAACCTGGACGCGCTGAGCCCTGTGCCCGCGGACGGCCGCCCCCGATGCAGCCGCAGCCGCTGCCGCTGGAGGAGGCCCGCAGGGACGGGGCCGAGAACGCCCAGTGGTCCAGGTGGGGCCAAGGTGTGGGGTGGGGGGAGGAGGGAGCGTGGTGGCTTGGGGAGGGGCCGAGGCCACCACTCCAACCTCTGAGGTCGGGCACTACCCAGACCCAATCCGGGATCCTCCTCCCTTCCATCCAGTCCCACGGCCAGCGAGTGCCCCTTGAGCCCTCTGCAGGCCCTCCAGGGTCCTGGGGCTGTGCAGGCAGGAGGGATTGCAGAAGGCCTGCCTGGGGGCAGGGGATATTATCCTAGATGGTGGAGAGCCAGCTCACAGGCACAGCTGGGAGTCCCAGGACTGACACTGCCAGGTAGCACCACACAGATTTCCAGGCCTGAGGGCCGGGGGGAGTGGTCCAGGGTCACCTGGCAGGGCAGCTGGGGAGCCTGTCGGCAGGGGGGGGTGGGCCTGAGTCCTGCCTCCACCTGCCAGCTGTGTGCTGTGGTCTCCATGGGTGGGGCCCAGGCCGACTGCCCACTCCTTTTCATATTCTGTGTCCACGTCCACTGCCACGTGCACAAGTCCCCAGGGCAGGAACACGCAACGGCCCCTCTGAGCAGACCCCAGACCGCATGCCTCAGCCCTTGCTCTAGTTCTGTGGACCTTGGCCCCTCAGGCCAGCCGGCTGGACGCTGGATCCAAAGTTGGGCCCTGGGATCCCAAGGCCGGTCCACCTCCAGCTCCGAGTGCCCAGGGAGCCTGCTCTCTGCAGGGCGACGGCTGGTTCCTGCCCCTGCGTCCAGGCACAGGCTTGCAGGAAGCCTCTAAGGGGAAGCCCCCCCGCCCCCCCCGAGGTTGGGGCAAGATGAGGGCCAAGCTAGTGGGGAAGCTGGGGAGAGGCCGACATTGCGAAGTGGCCCACAGAAGCTGGAAGTTTCCTGCAGGACGGGGTGTGGAGAGCGGGGCGGAGAAGGGCCGGGTCTCCCTGCCAGGCATCCCCGGGACAGGGCGCTGCGCTCTGCTACGGCCGGGTCCAGGAGTGCCCTGCGGCCTGCCTCGCGCTTGTCCCTCCCTGCTGTCTGGTTATTGAGGTGCTGATCCAGGCTTCACGGCCGTGTGGGCAGAGTGCTGTGGCTGTGGCTATAGCATGTTCTGCTAACTTCCCTCTCGGGTTCGGTTTCCGTGGCTCTGGCCTTAACCTCTTCCCTCTGTGGCTCTGGAGGGAGCACCTGCAGCCCCCCCGGCCCTTGACAGGTGAGGCAGCAGCTCTGGAGGGGTCTGGGGGGTCCTGGATGGACCTGGGCTGTGCTGGGACGAGGTCATCCCCACCCCCACCCCTGAGCGCACAGTTATGTCAGTCACAGGAAGGGTGGCAGTTTATTGCAGCCGAAGTGGCGCGCCCTCGGCGTTGACAACTTTGCGTCTGCTCTCGTGGCCCTGGGAGGCAGGGCTGCCACTCGCCAGCTGTGTCCCTGGGGTGGGGGCAGCCGGTGGCCCTGGACCTGTGTGTTCTCTCCAGGCCTGCAGCGCCGGCACCGTTCCCTTTTCTGAATCAAGGAGCCACGTGGCCACGCATTTGCTCAGCCGTGGATGCTTCTTATGCACAGAAAGCACAAGGTTCTAGAAGGTTCATAGGAAGCATTCTGCTGAGCTCGGGGCACGGATCTGAGGTCCAGGACCGGGCAGAGTAAGCAGGCTGGAGCTTTCCCGGCTCCTCCTCCCGTAGCCTCTGTGTTTCCAGACAGCCCTCTGCGAGATCAAGGAGTCTGGTCCTGGCGTGCTCACCGGCCCTCAGGCGGCTGTCCCTGTCAGGTCGCCACCTCTAGCCGGACTTGCTCGTTCTGTGTCCCCACCAGCTGTAGAGGAAGTCACTTCACCCGCCTCACGGGCAGTGCCTGCATGCTCAGGGCCCGGGGGGCCTCCAGGGCCCAGGGAGGAAGCCCGCAGCACCTAGCCCCACACAGGCTCACAGCAGACTGGCATGCTGTGGTCACGAGGAGGCCAAGGGGCTGCATCACGTTCTAGGTACGGGCCACCCTTCCCAAGCGGGTCAGCCTCAGCTGGCCTTCCGGTGTTTCTTTCTTTCTTTTTTTTTTTTTTGAAGACTTTATTTATTTATTTATTTGACAGACAGAGATCACAAGTAGGCAGAGAGGCAGTCAGAGAGAGAGGAGGAAGCAGGCTCCCTGCCGAGCAGAGAACCCGACTCGGGGCTCGATCCCAGGACCCTGGGACCATGACCTGAGCCGAAGGCAGAGGCTTAACCCACCGAGCCACCCAGGCGCCCCCGGTGTTTCTAACTGGACTTCTCGCGCGAGCTCTCGGGCTCACCAGGGAGACGCCCCCTGGCCAGGCGGGATGCAGGTGACCCTCCATGGCTTTGGCCACAGAAGGGAATAAAGCTCCTCTGTGTGGGCCCGTTCGGACGGTGGCTGTCGGGGATGTTGAAAGCTTTGCTCCCACATCCGGCTGTCCTCCTAGTGCCCTCGGGCAGGCACATGGATGCTGGCAGTGAGCCCGAGCACGGAGGCACAGGGATACTGTGGGCCCACGGGGGTCACCCGGATGGGGCATCTGGAGGCCACAGCAGTGCCCCAGGGGCTCCACGGGTGGCAGCCGGCTAGGCACAGGCCAGCCGCTGGCCCGGCTCGCATGGGCCATTTGGACCGTGTTCCTCTGGGGCTCCCTAGTAGGCCAGCAGGGATGTTTGCTTGGAAGTCCCCGACAGGCCTGCTGCCCTCAGGATGGGCACATGGGGATGGACGCTGGGGTGAGTGCCCACAGGGTGCGTTTGGTCTAGGCCCGGGGAGGGGCACCAGGAAGACGGGCTGTCCTCTTCAGGTTTGGAACCCCAGAAGAGACAGATGCCCGAGCCCGCAGGGTCCCGCATCCGTGGCAGATGGGCCCTGAGCAAGTGCAGATGCCCGTCCCCCACCCCCTGGACCTGCCACGACCTTATGGTCTTGTGTTCTGGATAGAAAACCAGCTGAGAGGGAGAGCCCGTGAGCTGCCCTCCAGGCCGGCCCCTCTATGCTGCTTTCTCCAGCAGGCGAGGCCACTGAGACCTGTCCGGTCTGTCTATCCTGTTGTCTTGGCTTCTGAATCATTCCAGGGACATTTTAAGAACCAGGAAGTGGGGGGGGGCATGATGTTGAGGGGGTCACTGGCCCAATTCCCAGTGGAGTGCCCTCCCCAGCCTAGCCAAAGCAGGGTCTGGTGTCTGGCTTCTGGAGTGACAGACTGGGTGTATTTTTAGCACGGGACCCTATTTCCCACTGGACTCGTGTGAGCGCAGAGGGCAGCAGAGGGGTGCCCCAGAGCCCCACCCACGGCACCCTCGGACGCCGAGACCTAGCTTGAAATCTGCGGTCCCACCTCTTCCCGTGCACATGGAGGGGTGGCAGCCCAGGGGTGGGCCCAGATGGCGCCCCAGCCCCTCTGCCTGCAGAGTTCTCTACTGCGCCGCACACCCCGTGGAGAGCCGGCGGGTGCGTTGGACCTGGAATTCCCAAACCAGCCCCAGATGGGGCCTGGCCTACTGATACGGGTCTGCTGGGGGACAGAAGTCCGGGCTGTTGGAACCGGACTCATTCACCCCAAACCCCCTCGTGGTCCTGGTGAACCTCTCATCAGCTGTGTCTGCTGGTGGGACTGTGCCCTCTTCAAGGGCAGCGGCCATGGAGGGATGGTCCCGCCGCAGGCCTGGCCAGGCGGAGTGCCTCCTCCTCCTGACTGTGGAAAAGTACATGGTGGTTTGCAAGGGGGACGCATGCACACGGACATGCCGGCCAGAGGACGTGGACATGGCGGCCTTACCTCCCTCCCAGGCAGTTGCAACGGCTCCTTATTGGGACATCGGGAACTTGCTGGTCACTCTGCTGTTTACTGACCCATCAAGGGGGCAGATGTCACGGGCACGAGCCCTTCTTCTTTGAGGAAACAGGCTCCAAGAGGCCCATCCACAACCCCAACCGGAGGTGCCCACGGGCTAGCCGTGCACCCCACGGATGGCAGGTGCAAACTCGCACTCCCGGTGAGTCCCCAGAACGACTCCCACGGTCAGCCGTCCACCCTGCTGGGCGGGGGCAACCTTGACGTGCCCCTGGCCAGCTCTTCTCCCGGAGAGGTGGGCCCTGTGCCGGGTTGGGGCCTGCCTGTGGGGTGACAGACACACCTCATTAGGCCCATCGATCTGGTTCCTGGCTTGGGCACCACCTGCCAGCGAGAAGTTGCCCTCAAATGTAGGAGGTCGTTCTTCCTGGGGGAGAGGCCGGCCGCCTGCCCCCGTGCCCTACTGGGGACATCTGGTGTGGGTGGGACACCTGAGCTCCCCGCCAGTCTGTTGCCCTCACTGCCTGCCCCTTGGCACCGTGTTCACCGCCTGAGGCATTGCCAGGCACCCCCCAAAACCCCCTGCCGCTGCAGCACCCCCGCCCATCTCCCACCCACGTGAATGGCACCCACAGCTCCTCCCTCTCTCATCGTAGAAAAGTCAGCTTTGTTTCTGAGGACGTTTCTTGATTTCCAGAGTCTCTCTGAAGGGTCCAGGGTCCCCTATGCCCAGGGCACCTCCTGCCACATCTGTCTGTGTCCTGCCTTTGTCCCATCAGCAAATGTCAACACGGCACTAGGAGCCAAAGCCCATCGTTCGCGGAGATCCTGCTGTTTGTTTTGACGCCCCGGGGCCCCATTTGGGGTCCCGCGTGCATGGGGCTGTAACCTGCTCCTGGCTGGTGCAGTTGCTGACTTGCCTGGTGTCAGGGCCAGTCGCGGAGCGTGGGCCAAGAGTCTGAAGGATGATCCCTGCATGGACGCCTGCCCTGGCACGCAGGGCTGCTTCAGCCCTGCCCAGGTTCTCCAAGAGCCGACCACCCTGAAGGCGCTATGTCCCCTGCCCGAGGTCCTCTGCTGGGCAGACACCGCTTTCCTGGGCACCCTCCAGGGACCCACTGTCCTGCTCCCACCCTGTGGGAGGCCCTCCCTCGGCCTCAGCCCCAGCGCCCCCTGGGCGGCTTACTGAGCTGTCAGCTGCTTGGGACCTGGGTGCTCGGGTCCTGACTGCCAGTGCCAGAGGGTACAACCGTCCAGCTGCAGCCCGTTTTACCTGCGTTTCTGCCGGCCGGCTGGTCGTTCCCGGCCCTGCTGCTGTGAGAGGCTCTTTCGCAGTCTCAGCCACAGACCCGGGGGCGGGGGTGCTTGGAGGTGGCCGTGCTGCTCCTCCAGGCCTGACGCAGCCCCTTCTGTCCTGCAGGCCTGAGTGCCAAGCATGGACGGGGACGCTGCTGATGGGCACGTGCCTGCTGTACTGTGCCCGCGTCAGCATGCCCGTGTGCACTGTGTCCATGAGCCAAGACTTCGGCTGGAACAAGAAGGAGGCCGGCATCGTGCTCAGCAGCTTCTTCTGGGGCTACTGCCTGACGCAGGTGGTGGGCGGCCACCTGGGGGACCGGTGAGCCGTGCTGCTCCCCACGTGGGGTTGGGGCTGCCCTGGGGCCGGGGCTCCTGCAGAATGAATGTGCGCCTGCCCGCCCCCCCACCAAGCAAGACATGAACCGGGAGAGCCGAGCTCCATGGGGGAGGCGGTGGGGGGGCGGGGGCGATGCGGGCAGGTGCACAGCTCCCCCGGGGGCGCTCAGCACCCTGAGGAGCCCCTGGCAGCCCAGTGCGGTGCTTGTCGGGACAGATGGACAGGCTGGACCTGCGCTCCTACCGTCTGCCTCTTCTGCAGGGGGGACGAGGCAGAGCCCGTGTGGGCTCCGGCCGTGGTTTCTGCGGGTGGGGTCTTCCTTTGGGCGGGATCTGCTCAGCCTGCCCGGCTGTCCGGCCGCAGCGCTCCCGTCACTGTCCCCCTGTCCTTCTGCAGGATCGGCGGGGAGAAGGTCATCCTGCTGTCGGCCTGCGCCTGGGGCTTCCTCACTGCCGCCACCCCGCTGCTCGCCCACCTCAGCGGCGCGCACCTGGTCTTCATGACTTTCTCGCGCATCCTCACAGGCTTGCTCCAAGGTAGGGCTGCCTCGTAGCTTCCCGCCTGGTCTCAGCCGTGGGAGAGCAGGGGGGGTGCACACGTGTTGTCCACACGTGTGTGTGAGTGCACGTGCGTGCACATGGCTGTCCTCACGAGTGCTCCCACGTGCGAGGGGCCCTAGATCAGAGGAGGCATGTCCACGGCCCTGTGTGGCCGCTGATAAGGTGGCCGGAGCTTCGGGCCTGGCTGCGCGGCCCTGGGCAGGGCGGCGGGAGTGCGGACCGCGCTGGCAGACGCCCGCTCTCGGCGGCTCTCACCGGCTGGTTTGCCTGCTCTGGAGACTTCCCAGTCTGGCACATTCTAACATCAGAAGCCCTCCTCTGCTCCAGAGACATGGCAGCAGCCAGCTTGGTGTGCGGTAACTGTCACCACCATGGCCCACGGCGCAGTGGGGATTTGCTGAGTGTCCGCGTGTTGTGGGCACAGGCTGCCCCCGGGGCCAAGCCCCCCAGGACCGACACCTCTCCCAATGTGCTAATCAGCCCCGGCAGTCTGGCTTACCGGCAGTCGGCCCCTGCGGGAGCCGGCTCTCTGGGTGCCCAGCCAGGTGGCCCTCAGCTCAGGTCATGTCCCCATCTTCCCAGGAGGCCAGTCTGTGGCCCAGTACAGGGGGCTCGAGGGGCAGCCATCACTCTGGGTGACTGGCACTTGGCAGGGACTGGGGGAGCGGGGCCCTGACGGGAAGGCAGAGTACCGTCTCACCCACTGGCCTCTTAGTTCTTCCTGGTACTTTTAGAGAAAAGCATGGAAAAGGGAACCACAAAATCAGATTTTGAAAATCAAAATCAAAATCAGATTGAAATCATTGTAGACTCACAGGGAGTTGTAAGGAAACTTCAGCCAAGCTCCCTTCCTGGCCCCCCACGGCGATGGCCGGGGTGGGGTGGTGTGTGAGGCAGGGGCATACGGGGCGCTGCAGCTGCACAGGGCTGTGCGTGCGCCATGGACGCGAGTGGGCGCGAGTGTGGGCACGAGTATGCACGTGAGTGTGGACGCGAGCGTGGACGTGCGTGGGCACGAGTGGGTGTCCACGCCAGGACACGGGCTGGTGCGGCCTGGGGCCAGCGTCAGGGTGATGGCAGTAGGAGCCCCAGCTGGGACCCAAAGTCGCTCCCATGGCCCACGCTGCGAGTGCACTGCTGGCCGGACCGTGAGGGCAGCTGTTTCCCACGCGGGACGCGGGAAGTCTAGCTGAATCCTGCTGGTCCTTGGGGGTGAGGTCAGCAAGAAGGACACCCCAAACTCGACTCGTCCCAGCCTGGCTCCCACCCTGGCTGGCCCCCCTCGCAGGACCCGGGTGACTCTTAGGGGACACAGCTCTCCGCTCGTTTCAGGCGTGTACTTTCCGGCGCTGACCAGCCTGCTGTCCCAGAAGGTGCGAGAGAGCGAGCGAGCGTTCACCTACAGCGCCGTGGGAGCCGGCTCCCAGTTTGGGTGAGTCCCGGCCCAGGGACGCCGGGCGACACAGGGTGTGCCCGTGGGGTCCGGGCAGGGACAGGCCACATGGGCGCGTATGCAGCTCAGGGTGACGTGGGAGGCTGCTTCTGGGCTGCAGGAGACCTGCCGTCCCTGTGTTTCTTGGTGCATGTTCTGTCCCTGGCGCCTGGGCCGGTGGCGTGGCTTTGAGGCCCGTGGGCCGGGGCAGTGGCCAGTCCACTGAGGCTCCTTCCATCTGTGCTGGGGGGGGCAAGAGAGGGTGCAGTCTGCTGGGGGCACAGGGCGTGGTCCTGACGTCATGCCCATGCTCCCACATGGAGGCCTCACTCAGGGAGAAGGGCCGTGTCGTTGTGCTAACGGGGCCTCGCTGCCCCGGGGCTCAGGCCCCCGATGCCACTGCCCCCAGGATGGAGACAGGAAGTCGGAGGGCCGGGGGAAGCTGCGGATGGGCGAGGAGCCGCCCAAATACAACCCAGGGTACCCGTGCCATGGGTTTTCTGGATAAGCTGCATGGGGCAAACTTGTACCAAGAAGGATGTGCCCTTTTCCTGAAACCCTGCCTCAGCGGGGGGCCCTGGGCCTGTGTCATGGGCTGGGAGGCACCGGGAGAGACTCTGCCCACGGAGGTGCTGAGGGGAAGGCACCCCCGTGCCTGCCGGCCCTGCTCTCCCTCCTCCGTCCCCTCTTTAACTGTCCCGGCTGCGACTCTGCGGACGGCCTGGCATGCCGGAGGGCCGGCCCCACGGGGGTGCCTGGAACCTCGGAGCTGCCAGGCGTCCAGCTGTTGTGCTCGGCTGTGCTGCTTCTGGGTTTAGAAATCGCAGGATGTCAGCTTGTGTGCCTGCGAGGTGGACAACGGGGGGTTTCCTTTGAGTTCCCGACACCGTTCCCGACACCGTCCCTTCTTCGCGGCCGCCTTTTTAGTTTAGAAGTCACACCACCATGGGGGACCGGCTTGAAGGGTGGGAAGCAAGGGATTAAAGCAGTGCGGGGACCCCGGGTCCAAGGCATCCGGAAGTCTCCCCGAATTCTCTAAACCCCTCACAAAACATGCTCAGATGGGGCCTTCTGAGCCTGCTTCCCTGGTAGCAAGGTCCCCCGGGGCGGGAGGCGGGGGGGCTCTCAGAGGCATCACCTGGCCTGAGTGAAGCCTGGGGTCATGGCCACACCACTGTGTGTCCTCCAGGATGCTGGTGACAGGGGCCGTGGGCTCCCTCCTCCTGGACCGGTACGGCTGGCCGAGTGTCTTCTACTTCTCAGGTGGCCTCACGCTGCTGTGGGTGTGTTACGTGTACAGGTGCCTGCTGAATGGAAAAGGTACCGTGGCCAGGTGGGCGAGCGCCAGCAAACACAGCTGCCCAGGGAGGGGTGAGGGCCCGGCGCCAGTCCCCTCCTGTAGCTGCTCACCGTCTGCTGGACGCAGGACCCCAAGCTGCGGCTTTGCCCCACCTGGAGCCTGAGGAAAGTGCCCACTCTCAGGCCCATGCAGGCGCGCAGGGACAGCCGCCACCCAGGCCCGGGCAGCTGCGGGGGCAGCTGGTCTGCGGGTGGCAGGAAGCAGGGCTTGGGAGAGCGGAGGGCAGGGGGAGGACTGAAGGTCCACACAGGTGTGGGGCCTCCAAGGTAAATGCCGACAACCCAGGATGCGTGCGGGGAGGACGGCGTGGGGGGCCCGCACACCATCAGGCTGGGCCCGCGGGAGCCGCCCCACCGACAGGAGCCAGTCGGCAGCAAGCGGTGCTGTGCCCTGATGGTGAGGATCTTTCATGTGCCAATGCCCTGCTCCCCTCAGAACTCATCCTGGCCTTGGGCATCTTGGCGCAAGGCCTGCCGGTGTCCAGGCACACCAAAGTTCCCTGGAGACAGCTTTTCCGGAAGCCTTCAGTCTGGTGAGCCTCGGGACCACAGTGCATGTGGGGGTGCGATGGGATAGGGTCGCGCACGGCCGGTCTCGGGTGTTCCCTGGTGTGAGTCCACCCCTGGCTCCTGACCTCCACGCCTGGGCCCTGTGGGGTGCGTGGGGGGCCATGCCCACAAGAGCCCCCCGTGGGCAGGGCTGGGGTGCGGACGGACGCTGAGCCGGCCCCTGTCCGCAGGGCAGCCATCTCCTCCCAGTTGTCGTCGGCTTGCTCCTTCTTCGTCCTCCTCTCCTGGCTTCCCACCTTCTTTCAGGAGACGTTCCCCAGCTCCAAGGTGGGTGAGCCACGCTGGCTCTCTCGGGGACAGGGAGCGCTGCAGACTGGTGCTGGGACTCCGTGTCGGCTCCGGCATGCGGGCTCATGACC
Organism: Martes martes; assembly: GCF_963455335.1. Taxonomy (NCBI): domain Eukaryota; kingdom Metazoa; phylum Chordata; class Mammalia; order Carnivora; family Mustelidae; genus Martes; species Martes martes. The sequence goes on along the minus strand of NC_137896.1, from coordinate 1,006,225 downwards.
CTGTGATGTCCACCCCCAGGCTCATGGTTGGCACCTGGGCCTGGCAGGGCGGCTTCCTGCCGTCACAGCCCTTGCTCCCGGGCCGGACCCCGAACGCTGCCCCTGCGGCTCTGCAGCCGTCCTGTGGATGGTCGTTTCTGAGGGTGGGCCAGCGGGGGTTGGGACGTGGGCAGGGGTGTCCCCTGCCGGGCAGCCTGGTATACACCAGCCCAGCCGTCCGGCCACCCTCCCCATCTGGTGACCAGGACCCCCCAAGGTAGGCCCGCACCCACAGCTCAGCCGGGTCACGGTGTGGGGAGCCACAGGGGAGGCTCAGCCTGCAGGGAGACAGCGCTGGTGGGCCTAGAGCTTGGCCACTGGGGGGACCGTCAGGGCCAAAGAGGCCCCCAAGCCCGGGAGGGGGAGAAACTTCCTGGGCGTCAGTGACCTTGGGCAGCCACCCGGCCCGTGCAAACTGTCCCCTCTGAGGCCTCCCTCCTTCCTGCAGGGTTGGGTCTTCAACGTGGTTCCCTGGCTGGTGGCGATTCCCGCCAGTCTGTTCAGCGGGTTTCTGTCTGACCATCTTATCAATCAGGGTGAGCCGTGGGGGAGGGGCCACTGGGAACCAGCCCGGGCTTAGCCACACTTGGGGGGGCGGGAGGCACCCCTCCTGGGGAGTTCTACAGGGATGGGAAGGGGCCTTGCCCCTGAGGACCTCCTGTCAGCATGGGACCCCAGCCTCAGTTTCCCTGGGGGAGTGGGGCGCCGTGAGAGGACCCGAGTCCTGTGGCCGTGGCGTTCCTCCCCAGGGGCTGGATGCGGCCCCGACCTTCTTCAGAGGAGGAGAAGTCATCTGATGGGGTCAGAGGTCATAGGTCGGGGTGGGCCGTGTGTGTGAGCCTGGAGCCCCAGTGAGCACCCCCTGAGGGTGAAGAGCTCGGACACGCTTGGATGTTAGTCCTTCCTGTTCACCAAAGTGCTGTCTGCGTGCGGTGGGAGGAGGAGACGCTGTGGAGACACGTGCAGAAAGTGCGTGGGTGACCGTCCCAGCCGCCTTCCCTCTGTGTGTCTGCTTCACCGTGTCCTGGAGGGTCCTCTAGGGGCACGCCCAGTGCAGGGTTCACACACGGACACACATACGCGGACGCACTAACACGTGGGCTCACGCACTCACACTGCACCTGTGGTCACACACACGCACACGTGCACGCATGTGCTTGCACATGCACACACGCACGAACACACATGCTCACACACGGCACCTGCACACATGGACACAATGCACTCACGTGCTCACACGTGTGCACACATGCTCACAAGCGCTCACATCGCACCTGCACATGCAGACACACACTCATGCACACGTGCACTCACATGCTCGCACATGCACACACGCACGTGTGCACTGAGCACACAGGACACTGGGAGCAGATACATGCTCACGTGTGTACACATGCCGCCTGCACAACAAGGGACACCCTACCTCGAGCCCAGGGCCTGTCCCTCCCCTCCCTGCTCCCTCTCTGCAGCCGTGCCGGCCGGGACCCACCAGGGGCCGTCAGGGGCTCAGCACAAATGGGCCGATGGGACCGTCTCCCCGTCTCCCTCTGCTCAGGTTACAGGACCATCACCGTGCGGAAGTTCATGCAGGTAGAGAGGGGGTGGGAGGAACCTCTTTGGACACCCGTTTGGTTCCTGGGACCCGAGGGGTTTGACCTCCAGTTACCCGACCCAGAAGGCATTTGGAGGGTGCCCTAGGTCAGTGCTGGGGGCTGGCTTGGCTGACTTGAGCGCTTCTCCCAGCTGCATTTGTGGGTTCTCTGTGCCGCTGAGCCCCGGTGCGCGTGTCTGGGCCTGGCTGCTCTCATTCCCCTCTCAGTCTGACCAGTGGGGCTGGCTTATCATGGAGCCTCGAGTCACACATCCCCAGGAGCGGTGGGGCTTTCCAGTGTCCGCCACAGCCTGTGCCCTGCCACCCCCCTTGTCCCGCAGGTGATGGGCCTCGGGCTGTCCAGCGTGTTTGCCCTGTGTTTGGGTCACACCTCCAGCTTCTGTACGTCTGTGGTCTTTGCGTCTGCATCCATCGGCCTGCAGACCTTTAACCACAGGTAAGTGCCAGGCACCCCCCACCAGGGCTGTCCCATGCTGCCCACGGGCACCTGGCAGCGTCTCTGGCCGCTTGCATCTGGGTGTGTGGCAGAAGACACCTGGCTCAGGCTCACCTGAGAGCGAGCCACGGGGGCCCACGTTTCTCCAGGTATCAAGCTTGCGTGGACCCGAGATATTGGGAAAAACTAGATTTGCAGCTGGGGAGGGGCTGGGGAGGGGCGTCCTCTGGCCCCTTTCCTCTGGTTCAGTGGCCCCCCTGAGGTGCTCAGCAGCCCAGCAGTTGACAAGGAAAATGTCACCGGAAATTGTTTTAGCCGCTTAATGGTTTTCAAATCAGTAGACAGCAAGCGACTGTGCGTTCGAACAAGCTTGTCTTCCTGCTGTTTGTTTCATCCTGGGAGTGGACTCCTGCAGTGTGTCGTGGTGGGAATGGGACAGCAGGGTGGGCACGATGGCCTGAGTGGGGCTGTGCCCCTGGTGTGGTCTCGAGTCCTGGTGCCCCAGCGTGGTGGGCCGGCCCCGGCTGGGCTCGGGTCTGAGGACCCACTTGGCAGTTTCTAGGCTCCAGGTGCTCATAGGACAGCCCTGGGCGTAGGGGAGTGGTGGCCGTCCCGTGGTCACTGTTTTCCTCTCTCCCGTAGTGGCATCTCAGTCAACATCCAGGACCTGGCCCCGTCCTGTGCCGGCTTCCTGTTTGGTGAGAACCCCTGGCCCCTGTTGAATAGGAAGTGACTGTTCCCCCCCGGGCATCCCTCACCCAGCCTCACCCCTCCCTGGGCCCCTAGGGACTGTCCCAGGATAGGGGGGCCTCCTGTGACCTCCTCTGTCCTGTTCACAGGTGTGGCCAACACAGCTGGGGCCTTGGCAGGTGAGAGGCAGGTGTGGTGCCTCCTGGTGGCCCCGCCCCCGTGTCTCCCCACCCTTTGGGTACCCCAGCCCTGCAGGGTGGGCATGGTGCCCTTGAGGGTCCCACAGTGCCACGCCAGTGGGGAGGGGAGAGTGCAGCCCGCGGAGCGGCAGGGCAAGAGCCCAGCCACTTTCCATGGTGGTCGCTTTTCTGACGGCGGACCCCAGCCCCCACAAGACCCACAGGTGTGAGTCAAATCCTTGAGGCCCAGGGTTCGCAGGGTTGAGTGTCTGGATGATAATGTTGGGGCTCATTCTCCATGGGGGCTGAAGAGGGACCTGTGGGGGGGGGCAGTATCCTGGGCAGCCCATGAGGTCTCTGGCCCTCTGAGACCCTCTGAGGCCGGCCTTCCCTCGGCCTGGCGGTGTGGACCCCTGAGTTCAGGTTCTGTCCCTCAGGCCGCCCCTGGCCTCTCCTCCTGGAGCCCCGGCACCAGATGCCCTCCTCGGCACTGCCCTCGGGACCGCCTTGGAGCACTCGGCCTGTCTGCCCCCCTCCGCTGCAGGTGTCGTGGGCGTGTGCCTGGGGGGCTATCTCCTCGAGACCACAGGCTCCTGGACGTCCATGTTCAACCTGGTGGCAGCCGTCGGCAGCCTGGGGCTGTGCACGTTCCTGCTGTTTGGAGAGGCCCAGCGAGTGGACCTGAGCCCCGCCCACGAGGACCTCTAGCTGCTCCTGCCCACGGTTCCTTAGTGCCGTCTCCCTTGGGTGACAGGCTCTGTTTTCGAGCCTCCCGCTCCGGACAGAGCAAGCAGAGGGAGGGCGAGCCATAGCCGAGCCAGGCAGCCCTGGGGGGAGCCTCGGTTTCTCCAGTGAGGTGATCGCACCCTCCCCCAGGGCTCGTGGACTGTCCGCGGGGAGAGGAATTAGTATTTTTCGTAGTGGCTGTGTCGTCACACACGCAGTCTGTTCCATGCAGATCCACGTGCCCCTGAGGTCATGACGGTGGGAGGGTTGCCCGTCACTGCAGGGACTGGGGCACCGCTGGCCTAGACTCACCTCCCCACCCCCAGCACGTGAGGCCAGACCATTCTTCATGGGGGGAGGGGGACTGTCCTGTGCACTGTGGTTGCATACCTGGCCCCACCTACAAGGTGACCCCCCCACTCATGACAACCAACATTGGCTCCTGGCATTACCACGAGTCCCCAGGGGAACCACTCATGGGTGGGAACCACAGCTCTCACGAAGGCCGTTAGCGGCTGTGGCATCAATGCTTCTCCAAGAAGCCAGACTGAGACCGCAATTCAGTGGGTGGGCCGTGGACTAGATGCCCTTAACCATCTTTGGGGACCTGCCCCGCCTCTCCTGTGGGTCCTTGGCACTGGCAAAGTGTTCTGCCTCCCTGGCAGCCACTGACGCCAGCATAAGGGGACTGTGGGTCCCTCTCCTGCCCAGGGTGCTCCCTGGGACCAGGGAGCCTCTCGCATCGTCCTTCTCTCCTAACAGAGGAACTGGTCGCCTTGGGAATTAATAACGGGTCCTGCAAGATGTGTACATAGAAAACAGAAACTAAGAACGTGGAAGAATCACCCCAGACTTATTTAAATGATGCCTATTAAACTAGAAGAGGAAGACTGTTACTTTATTACTCTTTCTTTTTTTTTAAAAGAATTTTATTTATTTATTTTGTGAGAGAGACAGAGTGAGAGAGAGCATGAGAGGGGAGGTCAGAGGGAGAAGCAGACTCCCCGTGGAGCTGGGAGCCCGATGTGGGACTCGATCCCAGGACTCTGGGACCATGACCTGAGCCGAAGGCAGTTGCTTAACCCACTGAGCCACCCAGGCGCCCACTCTTTCTTTTTTTTTTAAAGAATAACCACTAGGAGGAGAGCTTTGTTGGGTTCGCAGCCCAGGAAGCCCGCAGAGGTTGCACACAGGTGGAGGGGAACGAGCAGGGGAGAGGGGAGGGGCGGCTAGTGCTCCGCTGCCTGCCGCAGGCACCCCCAGAATCGGGCCGCAGGGCCGGGGAGCACTCCACGAGGACGGCGGGCATCTTTCCCTGGTTGTCCCTCTGCTGGATCAGAAAGAACCTGAAAGAAAGATTCTTGGTTCCCAGACTGTGCTCTGGCCTCCGTGGCTTCGACCAGGGCTGCACTAGGAATACTACTTTTCCACAAAGGCCTTCGCGGTCCTTGGTGGGAGGTTTTACGGAGCCACCCTGGCGGGCGATGGTGGAGCCCAGCCCAGGAGACTCCCCACGGCCAGAGTCCCGCGGCACCCGGCGTGGTCGGGTCCTCGGATGCCGTAGCTGGGCTCTCCTCGTGGCCGGGCGCGCACCGAGTAGGGTCCCAGCACAGCCGTCCCCACCAACCGTTTCCGGAATCTTCCACCTTCCCCACCTAAAACTCTGTCCCCGTTAAACGACATTCCCTTGCCCTGCTCGCAGCCACTTGTGCCCACTGTCCACGTTCTGTCCCCGTGGATGTGGAGGCTCTGGGTCCCTCACAGCATGGGACTTGTGCAGTAAGTGTCCTTCAGTGACTGGCCCGTTCCACGGAGCGGGATGGCCTCCAGGTGCGTCCACCCGAAAGCAGGTGCCAGATTCCCCCCCCCTTTTCAGGCTGAGCCATATTCCACTGGGTGGAGAGGCCACATTTTGTGCCTCCGTTCCTCCGTGGACAGACACGGGTTGTTTCCACCTCTCGGCTGCCGCGAACATGGGCGTCTCTAACCCGCAGCCCTAAGCTCTTCGAGGGCACAAGCGAGGAGGTGGCTCTTCCCGCCCTTCCTCGGTCTTGCAGGGTCTAGGACTTTGAGCCCCTGAACGAATGTGGGACTCAGGAGGCAAAGGTGGGTCTGGTCAGAAGGGGAGCCCGAGGCTCATGTATGTCAGCCAAGGCCCCGGCCTCCTGAATGCCACAGGGGTCCCCTCGGGTCACTTCCTCAACATCGGAGGAGGGAGGCTGGTTTGTGGGATTTGGGGGACACAGGCCTGGTGCCCGGCAGAGGGGCCCAGCTCCTCCCAGCACTGCCGTTCCTGTTCTGGAATGCCATCCTGGAGCCCGGTGTGCTCTCCATACCCCACCCAAGTTCAGTGGTGGACCTCGGTCAGGCCTCCCCAGAGTCTGGGGGACGTGGCTGCTGGCAGGGAGGGTGCTGGTGGCAAAGGGGTGCTGGAGGGTGGTGGGCGGCAGCCCTGGGCGGAGTGCTCGATGCCACACGCGGGTTGGGACACATTCCAGCCCCGGCCACTGCTCCGGCAGATCCAACCGGCTGATGGGGACGGGTCCGGCGGCGGTATGGGGGCGGGGCCAAGAGCCCAGAGCTGTGGCCACCTCCTTCAGCACACACTGAACCGAGCTCGCCAACCACTGCTGAGCCCAGAGGAGGGGCTCCAACCCCCCGGTTCTGGAGCGGGGCATGCACCTGCGCTTCGGGCACCTGGGGGCGCCTTGGGAGGCCCAGGCTGCTGCCGCCCACAGCTGGCCGACAGAGGGCGCCGTCGGACAGGCCTGTGTCCCGAGGCCGGTCCAGAGCCAGACCCTGGTCTGCCGTCCTTTTGGCACCGCGTGAGGACCACCTCCCCGCCTCCACCCCCTCCACCCCCGGCTCCGGGTCCGGCTGCTCAGTGCCCACAGGCAGGCAGAGCTCCCAGCGCTGGGCTGTACCGCGGGAACTGTTGGAAGGATGGTGCAGTGCAGGGGACCCGTGCGGCCACCGCAGCAGGGGCGGGGAGGGGCTGGGACGGCTCTGGGACGGGGAGATTTCCATCCCCACTGTTAACTGGCCAGGGAGTGGAGCTCCAGGGCTCGTCCCCCCCACCTCTTCCCCAGGGCTGGGGACCCTGGGTCCTCAGGGGCACAGGCCTCCTTGAGGGGCGTGTCCTCCCACCTGAGCAAGTAGGCAGTGGGACTGTGGGAGTTTAGACTCTGGGAACAGAGGCCTCCACAGGAGACCCCTCCAGTGCTGGTCCAGGCTGCCTCCCGGGGGCCCTCCCTTCATCTCCCACCCATGTACAGGACCGTCCCCTCCTGGTCACCAAAAAGGACACTTTTCCCTCATTTCTCACTTTCTTCCTTTTTTTTTTTTTTTTTTTTTTTTGGGAGAGAGAGAGTGTGAGCTGGGGGGCATGGGAGGAGGGGCAGAGGGAGAGGGAGAACCCCAAGCAGGGTTCTGCTCAGAGCAGAGCCGGGAGGACGATTGGATCTCCCGACCGAGGCCACCAGCTGAGCCACAATCAAGAGTCTGATGCTCAAAGGACTGAGCCCCCGCGCCCCTCCCTCGCGTCTTTAATGGGCACTTAAGATTCGTAATTAACATGGGAACAGCTCCCCCACCTCTCTCTCGTTGCCCTCCTTGGCTCTGTTTCTGGCTTTGTCCTTCCAGCTGTAGGACTACAGTGCCCTGGGGGTCCCCACGCGCCCCCTCGGGGACTCCTGGACCTGGTCCCTCCCGGTGGGTCATCCCTCAGAACCAGGGAGACTTGCGGAGGCCTCCCCAGGCTGTGCTCTGTCCCGACCATCTGCGGTGGGTCATCCCGTCACCCTCTTCCGGCGCCCGAGGAAGGAGAGGTGAGCGACATGTTGGGCGGCACTTTCACTAGGATTTATTTTATTATGTTTAATTGAAAAGCATTGAGGTGGCGGCATGAATATTCAGCCCGGCGGCTGCTGGCGCGGGAGCGGGGCCTGATTCTGGGACACGCCCCAGCACGGGCCCTGTCACAGGGGGAGTGAGGTGGGGAAGCTATTAATTGAAATAGCTTCATTAATTAGTAATTAACAGCAGGGAGATGACTGTGTCACACGTCCTATTTCAGTGGATGCCCTTCATGTGTTATGGGGCCTTTAATTAAAGGACGAGCATTTTAATTAAAGGCAAGCATGGCCCTTTGGCCTTTGGAATACAAAAGACACTCCCAAGTTTCAAAGAAGCCGTCGGGGAGGCTGGTCCAGGTGGCGGGGGAGTCGTGTCCTCCGTGTTGGACCCCTTCGCCCTCTGAGCCCTCCCTGGGCAGTGGCCCCGGGCTGATCCCCCTTCGAGTCTGGCTAGCGCGCTTCCTGAGCCCACAGTGGTGGTCTTTGGGGCTGTGAGTAGGGGCTAGGTGCTGGGTGGAGATGCCCTGGGCCAGTGCTGAGCCTGCACCGTCCACTTGCCCCACGCTCTGCCTGTCCTGAGTGACCCGTGGGAGGACTGGGACCAGCACTTACCCACAGCTGTGCCTAGAACCGGTGGGGGTGGGCCAGGGTGGGGGATGCTCAGCCTGCTCCCAACATCCTGGGATCCAGGTGGGGTGTCTCCTCTCACTGGCCAGGGCCCAGCAGGCAGGTCCTGAACCTGCCAGCAAGCGGTCACCTGCAGAGATCTCGGGTGCCCTCCCGCCGACAAAGATGTAACTGGGCAGCTCGGGACCCACACCCCTGTCCTGCTCTCTCCGTCTCTGCCTCTGTCCCCCAGAGCGTCCTGTGCCCATCACCCTGACCACCTCCTGAATGACATTTGCCGAGGTCACAGAGACAGCTGGGTCTGAGCCTGGGGGGTGGGGCAGAGGGTAGACTCCAGGCCCCGCATGTCCTCCCAGCCTTCAGACTGGGTGCCTGGGGTCGCTCGGATGTACCTGCCCTTTGCCCTGCTTATATTGTCCACCTCGAGACCTTGGCCCCGCCTCTGTCTCTGCCTAGATCACCCCCGCCCCCCCATCCAGCAGACAGGTGCTCGCACACGCACACGTACACGTGCACACCTGTACACGCAGACACACACACCCAGCACTGGAGTGGCGGAGGTTCCCACTAGACAGGGGCTCGGAGGGCAGAACTCATGAACGGCGCTGCTTCGTGCCCCCCACCTGGGGTCTGTCCCGGGGGTTCCTTGGTGGAGGGCTCCATGGAAGCAGGGCACAGGGGCCTGACCCAGGAGCAGAGCACTCTGCCCTCCCATCTGGTTGGCCGGGCAGAAATACCCAGCATCAAGAGGAACTGAGTCACCTGTGGTGGAAATCCTGGGGCTGCCGCCTTCCCAACTATCAGGTAGCTTTGCGCTCACCTCAGGGGAAAGTGGGCACAGGGCAGGGACACCCATCTGCCCCGAGAAGCCCGTCTGCTCTTTCAAGAGCAGACCCCAAATTCCTTCCCTTGAGCACCTTGAATCTGGGTGCTCTCTAAGACCAGAAGGTGATTTCCGGATCAGGGCAGGAAAGGCTCCCCAGTGACACTGGGTCATTGGAGCCCCCGCCACGCTGTGAAAAGTTCAGTCAGGCCTCCAGGGCAACACAGGGGAGGCCCTCTGGCTAACTGCCCGAGGAACTGCCAACAAAATGACCAGCAGAGCCCCTGCATGTGCCTGACCACGGAGGCCACCAGGAGAATACAAGAGTGGACGAAAAGTAGCCTGGGTTTGGGGTGGTTCCTTCGGGTTCCCTTGGGAGGGAGGAGAGGGGTGAGCCTGTCCCGGTGGGCACTGGAGTGTCCAGATGGCGTTTGAGCTGGGCCTGGGACGGGCATGTGCGAGAAGGGGGCTCGTTCTCTCGGGGGGACTGCAGGAGGGCCTCTCGGCAGGGCACCCCACTCTGGTCAGCGGCCACGTTCGGAGGGTCCCAGCCGCTCTTCGCTCAAGATGTCTGCTCAGAGAGAATCTGACCGATGCCCACTCCCCGCCCCTCGCAGAAGCAACGCCTGCCTTTGCGCGGGTGGGCAGAGGACCCAGGAACCTCTTTAGGAAAGGGCCGGGAAAGCGTCTGTGCCAAGGACAGACCAACGGAGACACCACTAAAAATGCCAGCGACGTGCGGCATGAAATACAGCCTGTCCGATTAAATTATTGAACGCATTAGCGTTAATTGCCGTCCCGCAACCCCTGAGTGGTTTGCATCTCCCTCTTCCTCTGGCTTGGAGGGCCTTCAGCCGGCACTCACTCTATCTCCTCCTGTGCCCCGTGAAGAGGAGGCCTGGGGACAGGCCCCCCATATTCGAGCCAGTGGAAACCGCTGCTGCCTGCGTGGCCCTGCCCCTCCCCACCACCCGCCAATACCTCCTGACTGCATGCAAGCTCTCCCTTCCCAGGACCAGGCACCTCCACAGGGACCAGCCCAGGGCCGTCAGACGGTCTGATGGTGGTGGATCCCTGTCCCGGCACTTGCCTGGGGACAAAGTGCAGCAGACCGGGGCTTCCCCGGCGCTGGAGGCTGAAGGTCCGACGACAAGGTGTCAGCGTTTGGCTCCTCCCGAGGTCTCCGTCCTCCCTCTGTGTCTGGGTCCTGATCTCTTCTTCCACGCACAGACTGGAAGGGCACACCCTAACTCCTTGTTTCGACTGCAACACCTCCGCGAAGACCCCATTTCCCAGACCCTGGGGGTCAGAGCTTCCGCCTGTGGACGGGGCACACGGGGCGGCCCACAGCAGCGTGGCTTCCCTGTTTGTGCCTGCCCGGAACCCAAGACTGTAGAGGCCAAGTGAGGCTGCCCTGCAGGCCGTAGGAGGTGCCGTAGGCCACCTAGACCCCACTCAGAATGGGGGTGGGAGGTGCTGGTGGCTGTTGGCCCAGCCCCTTTCCCAGGATCGACCCCCCATGGTCAGCCTGCTCCCCCAGGCTGGGCAGCATGAGGGGTAGAGGCTCCCTCCTGGCCTCAGCTGGACCACCTGAGCCCCATCGCAGTCCCAGAGTTTCCCGTGGTGTTAGGGAGACTCTCCGTGGCCACGAGGCTCCCCAAATTCTCCCTGGCTCTGTCCCTTCCCACAGGGTAGTGGTGAGATGCCCTGTGACCCCCTGCAGCATCCACCCCGCCCTTGTCTGCGTGGGCCCCGCCTGAGGGGTCTCTAGGGCAGCCACTCCTGGCTCGGGAGAGACCCACGTCTGCCGTGTGCGAGACTCCATGAACAGAAGTGCCGCAGCAGGAGACCCCGGGGGAGATGACGGACGACGCCCCAGCGACCCGCGTCCAGCCAAGATGGACAGCTCCGTGCTGCTACCTGCGAAGCCGCCGTGGGACCGTGCAGCCTGGCGCACACGACAGCCGCGGAGAGATGCATGATGCCATCATTCGCCAGCTACAAGCCAGCCTGCGCAGGGCTCTGCGCTTGCCCGCCCGGCGGCTGGAAGTGGCAGACGGGTCAGGGAAGGTGTGAGCGGGCACATGGAGAAGTGGGAGCCCTGACGTGCCACAGGGGCGTCACCCGTGCATCCCCTGGGAGAGGCACACGTGACGTTACCATGTCGACCCAGCCACGCCACGGCCACGTCAGTGCCCACAACAAACAGAAGCGTGATCGGACAATTGCCACAAATGTGCACAGCAGCCAGAAGCTGGAAACACCGCGACGCCCATCGCAGATGAAGGGCACCCCGACGGCGGCCCGTGCACCCAGCCACTGTCACTCAGGCTCAAGAAGGGGTGACGCAGGGGCATTTGCTGCCGCGTGGAGGAGCCTCGGGAACCTGACGCGGCGTGAGAGACGCCAGACACGAGGTCCCAGAGCGTATGAGCCTGTTTCGGGAAAGTCCATAGACAGAAGATGTGTCGGTGGTTGCCAGAGACTGGGGTGGCAGAGAGTGACTGTTATGCATCACGGGGCCTCCTTTTTGGGCGGGGGAACATTCTGGAATGAGAGGGGTGGTGGCTGGTCAGCACAGCAGGTGGGCTCACTGCCACTGGGTTGTTCACTGGTTAATTCAGCGTCCTGTGAATGTCCCTTCAGCTGCAATTTCGGGGGCACAAGGGGACTCAGGGGTGAGATGCAGCATCCCCCCGCCCCCTGCACCCAGACATGTGGCCAGACAGGTGCCCCAAGCAAGCAGCCCCCCTCAGGTCTGGAGGGACAGAGGCCGTGGACAGTCCCGGGGCCTGCCTGGTGTCTGAGAACAACCAAACCTCCTTGGAAAGGGGGGAGACAGGGCCCAGCCCCTTCGAGGGAGAAGTCAGTCCCTGCAGTGCTTGTCACTTGGCTCCGGGCAGTGTGGGCACCATCGGCCCCCCGGAGCCATACTTGTCTCTTTCCATGGATCGAGGATGTTTCCTTGATGGACCTTGGCTGGGAAAACAGAACCCAAGTGCGTGGGGATACGGACCCCAGGGGAAGACGGCCAGCACGTGCTGACGATGCTTCAAGCCACTGTGTGTGCCTGCCTCGGTCCAGCTGGGGCCCTCCGTGAGGATACTTTGTCCCCGCTGGGGCCGTGTGGTCCCCCGTCCGGGGCCATGACTGTGTTGGCCAGCATCCCTCTCTGGCATCTCCAACCCTGGTCCCTGGGTATTCATCGACCAGCGGCTCCAGCTGGCCGCACCCTAGCATCCAACTCCAGAGCTCCTTCCAGTGTCCCCGCAGGTCAGCGGCCCTGTCCTACAGGGATTAGAGTGTTGTTCAACAGTAAAAGGTCCAAAAGCTTTTCTGAAAGTCATTTGGGAATTTGGGGCTGGGGAGTCCCCTCGCCCAGCGCCCCCAGTGCTCACCACCCATCGTGTTCCCAAACCAACGTTCCTCGTTACTCGGGATCCCTGAGTCCCCAAGTCCCCGCGGCCGGGCTGGGTGAGGGGGCTGGGGACGAGCCCCTGGGTGGCCCTGGTCTGCTCGGCAGGGTGGGGCTTCAGGGTTCCGGTGTGTTTCCCGCTGACCTCCACCGCCATCCTGCTGTTTTCTCCCAGGATGATGGCTTTGCAGGCAGGAGAGCGGCTCTGCTGTCCAGACTCCTGTCCTATCCCCACTACTTTTCCCCCAGTGGGTGATCTTAGCATAGACAGATCTAAAGGCGCCATGTGAGAGGACACCAGAGCCCAGAGCCCAAAGCCCTTGACCCCAGGATATTTCCATCCTGTGACGGGCTCTCCTGGTTTCCTCAGGGAGCCGGCTGAAGTGCATGGTCATCACTCTCTGTGGCCACACACATTTCCACGTCTCCTGTGTGGACGTGACTTTCACCAGGGTTGATTCCTGTAGGTGAAGAATGTACAAGTCTTTGCTCCTTGGTCCATCGCCGCATTGGCCACATGGTCAAAGCTGGCTAACTAGAACGTCTCTCTTAGGGTCTCCATGTCCACCTGTCCGATTGTCCTGGGAAGGTCTGAAGCCCTGAGCCAAGCCCAGCAGCACCACACAGGCCCCGGGCAAAGAAGGGCCAAGAACCGGAGTGACAGCTACTTTCTTGTGGCCACAGCAGCTGGACCAAAGTCCCCAGTGCTGGCTGGTCACTTGCTGCAGCTGCCTGGACCCGACCTGACTTTGATACCCTGGCCTCGTTCTTCCGTTCCGTCTGGTGACGATCATGGACGTGCTGCCGTCCAACCTGGTCTCCCTTCCCTGCTGTCCGGTGGGGTTGAGATGACGGTGGGCTTCGCCAGGAGCAGGCCTTCCTGCCCCTGCTGTCCCCGGCGCAAACCTCTCACGAACCTTCAACGTTTGACCCACGTGGTGGAGTGGACTGGACGGCAAGGGCCTCAGGCCAATTTCTGTGCCAGGAACCATCTGTTGTTTGCGAGCAGAGGGGCTCGGGAAGCAGGCAGTTGTCCCAACCTTCTGGTGCAGAGACCCCCCGGAGCTGGCCTGACCCTGCTCTGGCTGCCGGGTTAGCTGCCACTCCAGACCCACACACCACTCTGAACCAATCCTGGGCTTGGGGCCTTAAGTTCCCGTCAGCAGCCTTCTCCAGAACTGGCCCTAATGGGTGGCTTCTCAGCCGCTCTCGTGGAGGGGAAAGCGAGGGCCCTGCCCTGCGTTCCTGGGGGCAGAGAGCCCACCTCCTCTGCCGTCAGCACGGCACGAGGACTCTACAGGGGGAGGACGGCAGGTGGGGCCAGCCAGGGCGGCCAGCCGTCGGGATGGGCCGCTCTCCAGACCTAGCGGAGGCCCCGACAGGGGTGCGTCCTGTCCAGCCAGCTGCGCCCGAGGCAGCGGGGACAGACAGCCCCGCCCCGACGGGCCCTGGGCTTCCTCGAGGGCCCTGCTGGACGGGGGTCCTCCCTCCAGCCTTGGTCTGTCCCTGATGCTGCCCCGGGGAGTCCCCTTCCTGTTGACAAACTCGTGTGCCTGCACCAGGCAGAATTGGCCCTGTCTTGCGCTCACTGGCAAGATTCAAAGGGGTTTGAAGAATAAATGTTTTCCTAAGTTTTAGCTGACATTCAATTTTAATGACTTTTTAAACAAAGTAACTATTAAACGTGTGTTGTTTTATGGTCTCCTGATGTCTGACAGGTGTTTTTGCCCATGTGGGAAGCAGATGCTGATCGCATTCTCCCTAATAGCTCATAAATAACAAGCCCTTGGCATTTCCCTTTGTCTGTGGCACTGCCAACGGCCGATTTGTTCTTCAGAAGTGGCCACGTCGGCCTGTCAATCAACTCTTGCCGTAGGCGGTTTTTGGTGATTAGAAGCCCCTTAGAGAGTGAGAACTCCAAATTAGTTTTCAATAAAAAATCAGAATATTCATGCTGCTGAACATCTAAAGGTAAGAGGAGCAGCAGAGCCCAGACCAGCCGGCTGGGGTCCTGGCGCTGCTGGCGGAGGGGGCTGCGGGGCCCGCGGGGCCCAGACCCACGAGGACGCGACCCCAGAGCTGGGGGGTACGCAAGTGATCCGGCGTCAGCCTGAGACACTCAGCCACATGAGGGTGGCCTTGGCAGCCCAGTTCACGTCTGCTGGTGCCTTCATGGGGCCATGAAGGTTCATCCCCAGGAGCCGGTCTCCTTGAGAGGAGAACAAATGTCCCTGTTTGAAGAAGCTGGCGGAGGACACAGCGCCCAGAGTGGGCATTGGCGTGGGCGTGTGGGCTGCGATGCCTCCTCCCCTTGGGGCCAGTGGAGCAGGTGCTGCCCCTGCCCCCACCCTCCTCCACAGAGAAGTCTTGTCTGGCGGCTGTGCCCTTTGGGAGGTGGGGTGGACCGGCCTGAACCCCTTCCACGGTCCTCGCCGGGCACCCCAGGCCTTGGCCCTGTCCGAGGTGCTGAAGCCAAGGGTCTAGGATGGGGCCCTGCCCAGCACCCGGTGGGGTGGGGACACGGACTGGCCTGGGCGGGGAAGTCGGAGCAGGCGCCCCCGGCGGTGATGGGGAAGAGATGGCAGGATGCTTGGGCTCTGAGAACAGGGTGCAGAAGTCAGGAGGGTGTGGGGGGCTGCAGGCCAACGCCCCTCTGGGCAGTATCGGGGGAAACGGTCTAGGAGTGCTTCTTGGGTATGTGAAGCCTCGGGAATCTTGTCTGCTCCTCCAACTCCCCAGAAAGTCCTGGCACTAGGGTTGGGGATGGATCCAGGGGCACAGAGGTGCCTTGGCCAACCTGCCATGGGGTCAAGCGGGTCCATCTCTGTCCTCCCACCCAGCGCCTGCGGACATGCGGGCAGGCAGGAGGTGGGGGAGTGGGGGCAGTGAGCACAGGGGCAGGGACAGGCCTGGAGGGGGGCAGTGGGACTGAAGAGGGTGGGGCGGGCCCATCTGAGGCCAGCTGGGGGCAGGAACCCTGCTCACTGACTGTTGGCCTCTCTGGGGACAGAATCGCGACCGACCCGGACCATCTCCCCAGAAGGTGCCTACTGTGCCCCCTACGCCAGCCTCTGAGGCCCGGCAGACTCTCCAGGCTGGAGAGGGCTCAGTTTCCCCTTGGTGTCCGGGATCTGGCCCTGCACTCTGTGTCCTTTGTTTTGTCTCCTGTCAGCCTGACCCTGTGTGAGGACTTCTGGCGCTCTGGGCAGACGGTGACGGCAGCCTCTACTGCTCTGAGCCATCCCCCAGGCTCAGGCATTTGGGGATGGGGTCCTCAGACTGTGTGTGGCTCTGGGGCCGGGGCCCTTCTCTGCTGGCCGGCAAGAGGAGGCCAGTCTGAGGCAGAAACACACACAGGTTGCTTGGTTGCTCCTGCAAGGCCATGACGCACTGTGTGCCTGGTGGTGGCCTCTTCAGGTGGCCCAGGAGAGGGTGTGGGATGGAGACAGGTCCTCACTGGGGCTGAGAACTCTGCATGACACCGGGACCTCCGCTTCCTGGGAGCCGGCTGTCACACCACAGACTTTGGGCCAGTTTCTTGGGACTTGTCAGGAGTCTTATGCCTGGGGGTGCTCCCTGGAGCAAGCACTGGAAGGGGCTCCCTGTAGCCCTGAGGCAGGCTTGACGCCTCACCTGGAAGGTGCATGGCGTTCCCAGTGACCCACCCTCCCTACACTGCAGTGTCCTCAGCGGGGAAGGGTGGGGGCCGTGACGGAAGAGCTTCACCAGGTCTGGGACATGGGAGGTCTCAGGGAAGGGCCCAAGGGGGCACACAAACTGCCCTGGGATCCACCTTCTTTCTACATGGGTGACCCACTGCCCCGGGGCAGGATCAGGGTACCTGCCACTACCACACCCCGACCTCTTTATTCTCCACCCTAGTCATCCTTCTCTCATCTCCAAGAGCCACACTGCTTCCTCAGGGCCTCCCCACACCTGCTGTCCCCCTGCCTGGACCCCCACCCCCACCATTGTCCTGAGCTCAGCCTAACACCACCTCCTCCAGGAAGCCTTCCTCCATCTCAGGTTGACTTACCCGATTTCTGTCCATGCCTGCTCTCGGCAGTGCGTTCTGCCAGGACCAAAGCCAACTGTTTGGTTCATTACTGTGGCCTCGGGAGAGAGCTGTGCTGGACACTCAGCGGACCGCCTTGATCACGAAGGACCTCTGATGCTCAGGACCGTTACAGTCAACACTGGCACCACGTCATCTTTGTGGCTTTTTGACAAATTTACGATTTTAAGCATTTTTATATTTTATTTATTTATTTTTAAAGACTTTATTCATTTGACACAGAGCACGGGCAGGGGGAGGGGCAGAGGGAGAGGGAGAAGCAGGCTCCCCGCTGAGCAGGGAGCCGAATATGGGGCTCGATCCCAGGACCCTGAGATCATGACCTGAGCTGAAAGCAAATGCTTCACCAACTGAGCCACCCAGGTGCCCCTTAAGGATTTTAATGTTGTGCAATCCTCACTGTCTAGTTCCAGAACCTTCTTGCCTCCCGTAAATGCCAGCCCATGCCTGCCCCTGCCGGCTCCTGGAAGCCAGGCCTCCACCCTCTGTCCTCTTCGTTTGCCTCTTGTGGGCACTTGGTGTAAGTGGGATCACATACTCTGTGGCCTTTTGTGCCCGGCTTCCTGCTCAGTGCCATGTTATCAGGGCCCATCCACACGGGAGTGGGCCATAACTCCTTCCTTACTATGGTGAAGAATGAGCCACTGTCGAGACAGACCACACTCCGTTTATGCGTTCGCCGGCAGATGGGCGTTTGGGCTGATTCCATCCTTGGCTACGTCTTGGTCCCAAGCAGCACCGAGCAATGTGGTGACAGTGCCGTTGTGGACGTGCGTGTCTAGGGCTTATTGGAGCCCATTTTCAGCTGTGTTCGGACTTCCCAGATCCTCACTGTGCAGGGGGAGGGTCGACCACAAAGCCATCGCCAGGCGGTGAGGGGAGCACATTCTCCCTCCCACAGCGGGAAGAACCACGCCCACCGCGAGGGCCCGTGGTTCTTGGCGGAGGCCGCTGCGTGCCCGCAGGTGCCACGGCGGCCCAGGTCTCCAGCAAAACCCTGCCACACTATTAAATATTTTAGCAAATAAAATAATTTTCGCCATGCGGCCAGATGTCCAAGTTGACAAAGTGCTTAAGGCATTTGACTGATGAAAAAAAAGCCCCAGCCCTCGGTAAATGGGATTGAAGACAGGCCCCGAGGCAAGTGTGTGATATTGAAAACATCCCGGGCCCCTTTGTGCTGCGCTTGGGCGCACGGAGGTTTGGAGGCGAATGTCCATCTGTCGCCGCCGTGCGTCCTGACACTCAACAAAGCTGGAGAGATCTCGGAGCCCACCGCTCTGCGCTCTGCGGAGGCCTGAGCGGGACGCTCCTCACAGAGGCAGGGCCATCAATATTCATGGCTGGGCCTGCTGGTGGCCCCGGGAGCGCCTTGCTGGGGCTGGCCTGGCGGTTTGCAGAAAGGACAGCAGCGGCTTGGGCGCTGCCCTGCAGCCTCCGCTCTTGGTTTCAGTTGTCGAAGAGTAACCGCTTCCGGGCGAGCTGCCTCCCAAGACTGTGGAGGCATCGGAGGGACAGGCGGGGACCCCCAGAGGTCACAGTCCCCTCCTGGGAGGAGGGAAAGGTTGGGCCAGGCCTCAAGTGACGTGGACTTCTCCCCACGCTGAGAGGAAGAGAGAGGTCCTGGGTGGGGATGGGAGGCTGGGGTGGGGGTTGGGGGGCTGGGGTGGGGACGGGGGGCCGAGGAGAGAAATGCAGGCTGAGAAGAGCCAGACAGAACAACTCTCAGAATTAGCAGGAAGTTGGGGTCCCTGGGGGCTCAGTCATTAAGTGTCTGCCTGTGGCTCGGGTCATGACCCCAGGCTGCTTCTCCTCCCACCCCCCCCCCCCGCCTGTGTTCCCTCTCTCGCTGTCCCTCTCTCTCTAATAAATAAATAAAAATCTTAATAAAAAAAGAAGAATTAGCAGAAGTCTGAGTTCAGTTTTCGAACATCCAGGCGCATGATTTCCAGCACACGCCCGGTGGTCGTGTGTGGGTCTGAAATACTGAGGTGGTGACAGCAGTTGGGACAGTCGGGTTTGCTGACAAGGTTCCCGTCGGTCCTACTCTGGTTTGTGCCACTAACTTGTTCGTGTGTGAATGAGTGACGGTGGGAACTAGCATCCTGGTCCGCGGCCCCCGGGTCAGCTTCCAACCCTGCCGACTTCCAGGTCAGGAGCACCTCCCCCTGCAGAGGGAGGGCCCAGGCTGCGCGTGGGACGGGCTCTGGTTTAGGGCCTCCACATCCTCACCTTGGGCGCTCCTGTCCCTACGTCTGGGAAGCATGGCTGCCTGTGTCCTCCCTGCCGGCTGCGAGGGGTCAGCGGGCAGTTGGCAGGGGCGCTGGTGACCAAGCAAAGGTCCCAGACGAATCCGGGAGCTGATCCACTTGCGAAAGAAAATGTACCAGCGGTCGGGACGCCTGGGTGGCTCAGTTGGTTGAGCGGCTGCCTTCAGCTCAGGTCATGATCCCAGTGTCCTGGGATCGAGTCCCACATCGGGCTCCTTGCTCGGCGGGGAGCCTGCTTCTCCCTCTGCCTCTGCCTGCCACTCTATCTGCCTGTGCTCTCTCTCTCTCTCTAACAAATAAATAAATTAAAAAAAAAAAAAAAGAAGAAGAAGAAGAAAATGTACCAGCGGCACGAGTCGGTTTCCGGGGACCCCATTCTCTACGTGCTGCCCAGGGACCCTGAGCAGGTCATTTGTATGAGGGCGGCCTGCCTGGGTGCTGTGGGGCTGTCTGTTGTGCCCGAGGGGGACAGGCATGTACCTCCCCAGCCTGGAGGGTCTTCATGTCCCCCCACAGACCAGGACACTGAGGCGCAGGTGGTCAGAGGCTTGTCCAGACCTCTGGCTCTGTTGGGGGTGTCGGTGTCCCATTTGTAGTCTGGCCTCCATGACCGGGAAGGGACCGGTGCTGAGGACACATTCCAGATCCCAGGATCTGAGGGCCACACCCTGCCCCACACCCTATTTCCCAAGCCAAGCATAGGTGTGGGGCTCCCACAGCCCCTTGAGAATGTTCTAGCATAACTCTGCTTCATTTCAGAACAATGGAAACTTAACGAAAATGCCGCAGAGGAAATTTTATCATTGAGGGTTTTACGTAAGACCCAGGAGGGCGGCTCCTGTGACAGTCACCGCGGCTGTTAAACCCATTCCGTTAATTAGCACAGGCATTTATTACCGCCAGTGGAAGGTAATACCAGGGGGACTGACAGAACCCGTGTATCTGCGCGTCTTCCCCCCGCCACCCCTGGGGCAGCGCGTCAGGGGACAGAGAGACTCTGGGAGACGGCTGGGGGACCCAGTGTGGCCTGGGGGGGGATGTTCTGCTGAAGGCCGGGAAACACAACCTCACTCACTTTCGCAGCGCCTTACCCCCGAGCACCACGCCGGCGCCGGCCCTGGGTCCACGGGGACAGGTGTGGCCCAGGGGACACAGGTCACTGTCTGCAAGGATGGTCAACAAAGACCCCTAGACAGGGGACAGCCACGTGCTCTGGGAAAGGATCCAGAAAGGGGCTTCTTCACGGGGGCCCCTGGGGACCCCCACCACCACCCCAGAGCTTAACTCAAAGAAACAAATGTCTGAAGGTGAAATTCAGGCCCAATGTTTGTTTGCGGGGGGGCGATTTTATATATAGGAAGGGAGTCTTTTCTTCAAATCCCTGAGTGAACCATCCCAGTGTGTGGTCTTAACATGGGGCCGCTTTCTGGGAAAACCGTCCCCTCAGAAGGAGGCTTTAATTCCCTCTTGTTGAATGTGGGCTGGACCCAGGCGTCCTCTGAGCACAGTGTGGGGGGACAGGAAGCTGCGAGTCACCAGATGAGGGTATGAGTCACAGATCACCCGGGGGGCCGGACGGGTGCCGAGGACACCCACGCAGCCCCAGGGAGAGTCCACGCGGCGAGAACCTGAGGCCTGCTGCCATGGGCCCCACAAGGGGTCCTCCTTGGAAGGGGATTCCCAGACCCTTCAGATGACCAGAGCCTCCGCCAGCAACCTCAGGGGAGTCCCTGCCCGGAACTGCCCAGCTGAGTCACTCCTGAGTTCAGACCCTTGGAAACCGTGACATGGTTGTTTTAGGCTGCGGTGTCTGGGGCTGGTTTGTTACGCAGCAACAGGCCTTCGATGCGCCTGCGAGGGACCCAGTCAGGTATCCAGGCTGGAGGAAAATGGTAGGGTGGGCTGTGGGCCCCTCGCCTTGGGTCCCCAGCTGACTCCTTTATTGTGACGTGTCTTCACCGCCGGCTGGAGCGGGGACTCCTGTGACCCCATCGGTCAGAGGCTCAGCTGGCCTCATCTGCCCATTGGAGGGCTCAGGACCCCTGCCAGGTCCCCACCGTGGGACATCACCTGTGTCCCAGGACCCCACCGGGCTTGCTGAAGGCGGGGCAGAGATGAGTCTGAGACCGCCGGCTCTCGCTCTAGCTCCTCCAACCCCCGGTGAGTGATCGTGGCCGACCCCTCCGTCGTCTCCATCCCTCACACCACCCGCCAGTCAGGACTGACGACGCCACACAAGGCCACGTGGTGATGTCCACTGAGCGCGCCATGGGAGAGCACCTACCACGCTCTGTTTGGTCAGTACCGCGAACCCCCAAGCCTCCAGCTGCCCTGACGAGGGCGCCGGGCAGACGCAGTGGGACAGCCCGTCCCTCCAGGTGCCTCTGCCGCTCAGTGTGGGCATCCTGCTGGCTGGGCTGTGCCGTGGAGCCGCTGAGATGCACGCACCCAGGGGGATCACACGCACACGCATGCAGCGAGGGTCCTGGAGCAGCCACGGCCATGACCTCCTCTGGAGGACACAGGTCTCGTGGAGGAAATGGGACTCTGCCATTGGAGGTGCAGGCGGGCGCCCTGTGCCCACCGAGTGTAGACCTCTCCACCTCCCCTGCAGGAGTTAGGGTCAGGGTTCTCCTGCTGCTGTGAGGCCGAAGTCTGCGACCCCCGGACGGCGGGTCAGTGCAGCTGGGCCCCTCCGCAGGCTCTGGGACAGGATCGTCCTGGCCTCCTCCTGCCCTGCAGGTGGCTGTCCGTCCAGACTCATGGCCACCCCCAGCCCCTCCTCCACCAGCTCCCGGACTCCCTCCACCGTCGCTCACATGGGGAGCCAGCTGGGGGGTCCGGGTCAGGTGCCTCTTCTCCAGGCCCTTAACTTGACGGCACAGTTTCCTGTCTGCGGTAGTAGCCGCAAGGCCCAGGGTTAGGACCAGAGCCTCCACTCGGCCCACAACTGCTGCTTTCTGGTTTGGGGGTTTTTGTTTGCTTGTTTGTTTTGTTTTGTCATTAAGATTTATTTGTTTATTTGAGAGAGAGAGAGAAAGAGCATGAGCGGGGGAGGAGCGGAGGGAGAGAGAACCTCAAGCAGACCCCCCGCTGGCAGGAGCAGATCCGGGGCTCGAGCCCACGACATGGGATCAGGACCTGAGCCAGAATCCAGAGCCCGCCGGGTGCCCCTGCTTCCTGGTGTTAAGAAAAGATATTCACAGTGTGGGGAGACGACTCAGTATAGAGGTGCTGCCAGGGGCCGGGCTCCCTCTCGTCGGGCCTGTGGGCCCGGAGCCTCCCCTGCAGAAGCCCCCCCGCGGGCCGTGTCTCTGCTCCCTCTAGAAAGATCTGTAGTTGTGCCGAGTTTCTTCCCGTAAGACAGCAATCAGCCTGTTGTAGACCATGCTTCTGTCACGCTTTTACCTGGTAAATCTTGGAAACTCCGTGTCCGTGAGCGTGACTGTCTCCGGTTCCCGGTGGCGGCCGCACAGTGTTCCATCATGGGTGTCCAGGTTGCACGTAATATGTGGAAAGTGCAGAGAAGCAGGTCAAGGCTTCAGATTAGCGCCCACCCCAGATCGAGGGCAGCAGCCGTCCATCTGGGACGGGCGCCGGGGAGGCCAGCCCGCAGCTCAGCCCGCAGGCCCGGCCCACCGACGTCTGCCCGTCTCCACTTAACGAGTGACCTCGGATTAAACGGGAGCCAGCAGCAGGGCAGCAGTCTGTATTAAATCTCCGCAAAATGGAAATTGCAAAGATTTACCTCTGGTCGCCACGTGCGGAAACGTAATCACGGCCTCATCCGGGACATTCCCTCGTGGCCGGACGGGTCCCTGAGCTGCCACACAGGGGATTATGAATGCCTCCTGTTTATGAAGATAGCTCCCCACTGACGTCTGGGGCCCCTCACACGGAGGCACGGCCACGAACGCTTGGGTCACTTGAGGCCAGGCCCCATGTGACGTCGGCGGCTCACCCCGATGACCCTCACGCTGCTGGTCCGACAGGAGGAGGCGGTCGGCACCTGGTCCGAGGAGGACGAAGGCCCCCCCACTGCGCCCGGCCGCGTCTCCCCCACCGTGCCCGGCCGCGTCCCTCCCACCGTGCCCGGCCGTGTTTCTCCCCACGGGCCCCTGCGGTGTCTGCTGTCTGGCCATTTCTGTCACTGCGCATTTGCCACAGGTGTTTCCTGTCTCGTGATGAGGTTGTGCAGGCGGCTTCCTGAGTGCCCCGGGAGGGTCTGGGGTGGCTCTGGGCTAATGCCGGCTGACGCAGTAGGGGGAAAGTGATATCACGGGGGCCATCCCGGCCGGGCACTCCTCAGGGCCCCCTCCCTGATCACAACTGTCACAACTGTCTTATTCAATCTGTGTTCGCAGGGGCACAGCAGGACCCCCTTCCCAGGCCCTTCACAAGCAAGGGGTGGGGAGGGGTACCTGGCCGTGCTTTGTCTCCCCTTCCTGAATACGGGCCACCTTGGTGGCTCCTTGCCCAGACTCTTGGCCCCTCTCACCTGTCACAGAGACCACCACCGGCAGCCAGGCATGCCATGTGTTTTTTTTTTAATATTTAATTTATTTATTTGAGAGAGACAGAGATAGTGACAGAGAGCATTAGCAGGAGGAGAGGGGGAAGCAGGCTCCCTGCCAAACAGGGAGCCTGTCTCGGGGCTCAATCCCAGGACCTAGGGATCATGATCTGAGCCGAAGGCAGCTGCCCAACCCACTGAGCCACCCAGGCACCCCAGTGCCTCGTGAGTTTTAACCCAGAAGAGGTGTCTTTGAGAAGGGGAGGAAACGTGGGGGACACGCAGGCTGCCTCCGAGAGAGGTCAGCATGGACGGTGCTGGGGACCCTGTCTCACAGGAGCCGCAGGCAGGAACTATCTTGGGAAATGTCGACACGCCCCAAGCGGGTCTTTATGTAAAGACTAGGGTTGGCCTACTCACCGCACCCGAGAAGTCTCTTTCACGTCACAGTGGCCCACGCGAGGCTTCTGCAAAAATCGAGGTAGGGCAGGTATGGTGCTAAGATTTATGGAAACACCTCATACAGCTCCCTCAAAACCCCATATGCTACTGAGATTACCCCCCCACTTTGCAGATGGTAAGACTGAAGCACAGAGAGGGGACCCCGGCGAGCCTCACATGTGCTATGCCGAGGCTGCCTGTGAACAATCCCTCCCTGGGAGATGTTCTGGGAAAAGCCAGACTCGAGGCCCAGAAAGCCGGCCGGCCGGCCGAGGGAAGCGCGCACGAAGGCCTCCTGGGGTGATCCCGGCGTTCTCTAGCTTGGCCGCGGCAAGTTTCCCACGTTCCGGAGCGGTGCGTCGAAGCGTGTGTTTTACTGGATGCACGTTGTATCCTAACGAGCCCGGCTTGAAACCAGTCAAATTACAGATGAAGACGGGCCTTCCGGAAGGAGCAGTGGGACGGCCGCACGGCGCTGGGAACGCCCTCACGTCGCGGACGGGGTCCATCACCTCGCTGAAACGTCGGCCGGTTAGGTCTGTCTTACCGTAACACCGACAGGAGACAGTCACACTGTGAGACTGCGAGCCGCCCCTTTAGCGGCTGGCCCTGCGGGGTACGGGGACCGCTCGCGAAATGCCCCCGAGTCTACTGGCGCGGAGCGTGCCTCCAGCAGACCGCAGGGACCGGGCAGCCGACCACGAAGCCGACGTGGGCCTGGGGAGAGCGAAGCCCCTGGTGCGGGTCCCTCGGTGCCCATGGGTCCGTCCACACTGTCCGTGGACAGAGGAGGAGAGGGGGGCCGAGCCCGCCCCCCCCACCCCGTCCTGCTGCCCACAGTGCTCTGCTCCGCCGTCCCGGCCCCAGGCACTGGGTAAAGGCCTGCTGGAGCCCGCCGGGAGGGGCCTCTGACCTTGTTTGTTCGTTTGTAATTATTTTGGAAACAGTATTCGTTCACTTAGGTGGGGGGAGGGGGGAGGGGAAGCCACTGAACGCCGAGCTTTCCCTTTAAAATGACATATTTAGCGCTCGGCCGCCGTAATGAGGCTGCTTAATGAAGTCGGTATCCTTGAAAGTCCGTCGCCGTCCCTCATCTGTCAGCACGGCCACCTTCCAGCGTGGTATTAATGAACCGACACACCCCACGGTGCCGGAGAGAGGCCCGTCACCATGACGAGCGGGTCTAGGGGAGGCAGGGCTCCTCAAAATTACGCCTCAAACCAGCCTTATTAAGCAAAACTTAGAGCGAAATCGCCCGGTGACGTGCTCATTAGGAGACGCTGGTTTCCGTCGGCTCCCCCTGCTCCAACGGTTTCCCTCGATGGCGGTGGCCACTGTCTGTCCTTCCTCCCCGGCTGGCTCCCGGGCCTTCAGCCCTGCCCCCACGGTCTCTCCTAAAACCTCGGTGGGGACGGTTTGGTGTCTGGGGCTGGCCCGGCTGGGTGGAGGCATCTTCGGGGGAGAAGCAGGGTTCCGGGCGGGGGCCACGGCTCGGGGAACGGCCCTCCCCGGTCCAGCCCTTGACTCCTCTCCACAGTCGCCCCTGACCATGGTGGCATCCAGCGCCAGTGCCCCCTCTAGCTCCTGCCGGGAGGAGGTCCCCTCACCAAACCATTTCTCTCTCGGGCACTGCCTGTGGTCTGCGTCAAGCAGCATCACCCCACTTGTGGAACGGCCACGGGCGCGGCGGTGAGCCCCCACCTGCGCTGACCCATTCACTCCAGGCCAGGCTCACAACCATGGTTTGGCCTTGGCTGCAGGGAAGGGCGTCCGTGGGGAGACGAGGGATGTCCACAGGGGTGTGAGAACAGAGAGCAGGACACTGTGCCTGTGTTTTATTTATGGGGCTCACCCTCTCTCCTGTTTTCAGAAAGGGTTTGAGGACCTAACCCCTGGGTGACCAACTCAGCCTTTGGCCTAGGACTTTCCAGGGCTTAAAATGGAACATCTGTGTCTGGGGAAACCCGGTCCCAACAAGTGGGCAAGGGGGTTGCCCTGCTAACCTCAGTCAAGCACACTCAAGGCCAGACCATCTACAAAGAGGCAGGGAGTTGCTAAGACCTCTTAGGGCAAGGTGGGGGCTAGCGGTGGTGCCACCGTTCGGTACCCCGGCGGCAGCCGAGGACCCAGGGACTGCGTGGGAGGTGAAACCGTGCGAAGCGTGACACACATAGGAGCACATGCTCGTGCACACATGTGCACACACACGCACATGCGTGGGTTCAGGACACACTCCGGGCAGAGGATGACAGTGGCCTCAGCCCACTCTTACCCTGCGCCCCCCCCCCCGGCCGCGGGCGGGGCTGGCGGCCACCGGCTGCTCTTTTGCATCTGCCTTTCGCTTGCAGACCGGCCCGGCCTTCCCGAGTCCCGAAGCAGTCGGCTCCGCCCGAGAGTAGTGACCAGGGTCTGGAGACACCAGAATACATTTGGAATATTTTAAGGACCATGTGTGCTCATTAGGGCAGCAGCGCTGCCCAGAGAGAGGGAAAGAGTTATAGGTTCTTCTTCCCCCCCAATCCCCAAAAGCAGCTTCAGGAGAGAATGAGCCAGAGGCAGACAGACAGACAGACAAAATGAGCAAGGGTATGTGTGCCGGGAAAGGGGCCTGGGGACACACTCTGTTCCCTGAACACAGGCATTTCTGGAAGCAGGCCGTGGGGATGCTGGGGCGAAGTTCTCACCCCGTCGGGCACCCTCATTCTGGGCACCTCTGCCGACCCCACAGCCCCAAGGGGAGACTCGAGTGCACACAGAGAGCGGTGTTTTGCAGCAAGAAGCCTTTCCATTTATTCTAGAATCCCAAATATAAAAAATATATAAGAATTCCCAAATATAAAATAAACATTTTCCCTGTTGTCTGTGATGTTGGACATGCAGGTGCCGCCCACACAGGTCTCTCCGTGGGAGCCCGAGGAAGGGCGCTGGCGGTCGGGCTGGCCCAGCCTAACGGGTTGGGAAGTGCTACGCTCGGAAGAAGGGATCTTTACACCTCAACCCTCCCGTTCAGAGGCCCTTCTCCATCAGCCGTCTGGCTGTCCGTTGGCATCAACCGACTCCCAGATGTGGAGTTTCTGAATCTCAGTTACCAAAAATCATGGGTGTCCCCGCTCCCGAGTGATGAGCTGCTCCCTCCCCAGCTTGCGCTGCATGGACAGAGCCTGGGGGGGAGGTGGTCCTTGGCAGAGCACATCTGGCTTCCGCCAGCACCACCTCGAGCTGGGGGGCAGGGTCCCACGAGCCCCCTGTCCGAAGGGCTCTGGAGCCGTCTGGACGGCTGCGGGGGGCTGGGACGGATCCTGGACTCTGCCCCGGGCGTTCGAGACTTAGAGGCTGTTCCCAGGGATTTGTACGGTGCCTCTGTGACACAGGGCTCCAGGCCGAGAGCCAGCCAAGCCAGGCTGCAGAGTGAAATGCGTCCCGTCAGATGCCTCCTGGCCATCAGAGAGCGTTGCACGGCCCACTGGTGTCTGGGCTTTGCGGCCACTTCCTGGACTGGCTGTGGCCTCGTGAGCACCCGAGCCCTGTCTACACGGAGCTGGGAGGTTGGGCTCCTGTCAGGCTGAATCAGGGCCCCCAGGACAGCAACTGACGGTGGCCTCACCATTTCAGACAAAACAGGCTTGGAGGCGAAACCGGGCGCGTTGGGAAGGCTCTCCCGTCCAGCACGCAGGCAAGCTGCTGCTAAGAAACCCTTGAGCTAGGACCCTGTCCCTGGTGCCCCACGGGCCCCCGTCAGCCGGCACCCCCACGAGGCCTGAGCATCATGGGGGACAGAGGCCACCGGCCAGGCCCGCATCCGGTTCTGCTCTGCGTTCTGACAGCTGTGTCTCCCAGGAACGCAGACTGCGGCAGCCACGGGAGCCACAGAGTGTCGGCCCTCGGCCCGGCATCCTGACCCGGGGAGCCCACAGAGCCAGCCGCAGAAGCACAGACACGGCCTTATTCTGAGACCCCCTGCCAGCCCCGCATTTCACAAGCTCCTGCCCTGCACTCACTTTTAAAATAACCCAGCTCGCCGCCTGCTCAGAGAGCCCCACAGATCACAGCTCTTCGTCCCTCTTCTCCGTACATGGGCCTGGGGCGCTTCAGACTCATTCTACAACACGGGAAGACACTGGCCTCAAAGGAGATTTTGCTAACGATCAGAGCCTTTTTGCGTTTATGGTAAATTTAGCTCCTTTGGAGTTAAATGTGCCAATGTGTATTAATTTATGTGTATTAATTTTCTAATGGCATTGTTTGGGTATAGAACATAACATCCAGGGTTATGATCCAAAAAGTTAATTAATTGTTGGAGAAATGATTTAATACATTGTAAATCTCTCTGTTTCCATCCCTTAAAATAGGATGCCAAGAGCGATTAAAGACTCAGGACGTATCACAGGCAAATTTCTATGATAAAATTGCTGTAATCACTGTCTGCGGGATTAACCGGGGCTCTGGGGTCCCGCCAGGTTGCTCTCATCAGACTTCTCTCGGCAAGGGCGAGGCAAGACAGGCCGTGCCGCTCCGAACGACACTCTGTGCATCTCACGCATCCTTTTAGGAAAACAACATTTGTCCTCTGGGAGGAGGTGCCTCTTCCTCTAATGTCCCAGCCTGCAAGGGAAACAGACATGCATATTCGACAAAGCAGGTGTCTGCCCCCGGGACACTCGGGAGCTTACTCGTAAGGATAAACAGCCCTCCCCGAGGATCCGACTGACATCAGCACGAATGAAGACAAACCCCGGGTTTGGGATGAAATCAACCAAGAAGCCAACACGCCTGGCACACGAGGGTCTGCGAGTGGACGCGTGGGGGCCGACGGCCCTTGCCTGTCCGAGCTCCGGGTCCCTCGGGGCAGAGCTAGGCGAGGACGGAGTTCTGCTCCCCGAGTGCTGATGCCGGTTACCCAGTGCTGAGAACCAGGGATGCTGTTTTAGGTGAGCGAGTTTCCTATCTGGAGGGAGACAAGGATCTTTGGGCGTCAGACGTCCTGAGCCCCACGGGAGCAGAAAGTGCTGGGGCCGTGGCATCTCACCAAGTAGGTAAAAATGTTCCCACCAAAATACCCAAAGGAGGTGGAGAGCTTTGTCTGCCGTTGGTCATTTCAAAGAAAGGAAGGAAGAGGAGGCGGGTTCTGCCGTGAAATGCTCGATCATTAGCTTAACCTTAAAGACTCTCCACTTCCGTCTTCCAACCCGTGTGCCTTCTCTCCCCACCGGGCAAGCTGGGGGTGTTCACACCTGCACAGGCCACGGGGGCGCCAGGCAGGGTGCAGGACCTGACCCACCAGCCTCTCCTCACCCTAGCAAGGGCCCCCTGGGGGGCCACCGGGTCGGGGAAGCCGGCCCCAAACCCCCATGAGCCGGGCTCCACGGGCTCACAGCCTGATTTTGAGTGAACCTCGGTCTGCGAGTGGCTCCAGCAGCGGCCAGCGGCCCCCCATGGCCCGGTAATGGAGGAGGAAAGCAGTGTAGGCGTCCTGACACCCCCTCGGCTGGAATGTCATCGTGCTGCTGGCTCCCCGGGCTCGGGCGTGGGTGGCCAGCGTGCTGCTGGGAGGCAGCTGGAAAGGGTGACTCTGTAGACAAACGGCCACCATTTTGTGGGAGAAAATGGACCACAGCTTTTCTTGCCCCCTGCCCTGGCCTCGGCCGGCCTTGGTGAACCAGGCTTGGAAGAGCAACAGGGTTGGAGCATTTCCCGCGTGTGTCGCTCCAGAGCGCGCTCCTTGACTCAGCGGGCATTTCCTGCTTATTATGAGTGTGAAGAAAGCAATGGTCCCTCACAGCTTCGCCTCAGGCCGCAGGGTCCACTGTGGGCGTCACCAGCCTGTGCCGCCCTGGATACTCAAAACGGGGCTGTTCTGAATGGAAAGGACCTCTAAGTGCAAGACACACCGGGTTTTGAAGACTTAGCACAAAAAAAAGGAACGTGCAATATCCCCTAATAATCAAAAGATACTGACTGTGTTTTGAAACACTCTTTTGCATGCACGGGAATAAATAAAAGTCATTACAATTCATTTCATGTATTCACTCTTACGTAGCCAGTAGAAAAGCTACCATTTCACGTGTGGCCGGGTCTCTGTGTGGCCGGCCCGGGTGTACAGCGACACTCCCTCACACCACATCTGGACCTACCAGCAGGTACGCCTTTCCTTGTCCTAAGATGGTTCTAAAAACAAGCACCCGGTAAAAGGCTGTTTCAAACACCGTCATAAGCAAAGCCCTCTCCTGCTGAACTCTCCAGCGCTGGAGAAGGGTCTGCTCTGGGGGGTTAGATGCCGGAGCAGTTCTGGGAGTGCCTGCCCAGAGCCCCCGTTGGATGTTTCCAGACAGCGGTGGGCTTGCCGGCGGGGAGCCTGCTTCACTGTATTTTGGGCACAGGGGCCGTGGAGGACCAGACCTTTTGTGCTGGGAGCTCTTAGAATGGGGGAGGCCAAATGACTTGTATTTGCTAGAGCAGGTTGCTATGTTAGCTTTGTTGAAAAGCCTGATTTCACTTACGGAATGACCCTCCGTTCCACGCCGCGAGACGCAGCCTCACGTTCTGGAGAGAACAACGGATCGTGTAGCTCGTGGCTGAGCAGCCAAAAAGAAACACATTTCATTTTTTTGAAAACCAAGTAAACGGAAGAACGTACGATTAGTTAGATGGTCCTTTTAAAAACTTGATGTTTTTCATTCAAGGGGGGACAGAGATTTTTTTTTTCCTTCCCCTGTTTTCTTCATATTTTATACATCTACTGAGGGGCTGCTCACACAGCAGCCGTCCGTCCCCCCCAGACTTTCTAGACTCTGACCGAGAAGCGCGGGGTCCAGACCGGCACGGCTCTCTGAGAACCTAACCTCAGTCACAAGTGGCCATGTTTACTGTGGTATTAAAATTTAATCACATTATTTTAAAAACTAAGTTAAAACTGTAACTTCATTCTAAATAGAAACGCTGTACCGGAGGCATCTGTTTCAACCAGGGTGAACAATGCTGTTTCAGATTATGACCAGTAATTCATAAAGTTGATTCAGGAGCACTTTGAAATGGTCCTGGAAGTAAATGGCATTGGAGTTCGCAGCTGTCCTGCCTTTGCTTACCTAAAAAGGATTCGAAACAGAGCTCCTAACTCTCAGCTTTCTGAATGTGCAAAACCAATAACGCAGTGTGTTAGGGAGAAGAAGACAGTGAAGAAATAAATATGGAAATTAGCAAAAACCAGTATTAAGCGTACGTCTTTATGAATAAAGCTTAATCACACACTTCATTTTGCAGATACAAAAGGGCCTTTTGAAATGCATTAATTAAAGTTAAATGCTTCAGACAGGCCGCTCTGTAGGGCGGAGGTCCTCTCCTCATTAGCACAGCGACAGTGACAGCCCGCCGAGGAAACTGGGTTACTAAGGCCGGAAACTGCAGTGGGGTGGCCGGGGGGCAAATGCGCTGGGACAGCCCAGTCCCCAGGGTAGCTGGCCGGCAGAATTCTGCACCGTGCACCCTCATCAAAGAGACAGACCCCGACACCAAGAGACAAACCCATCACCTTTCCCCAGGTCCGGAAGCAGCCCCTCCCACCAGCCTACTCACCCATGGCCCGGCCTCCTCCCCTGGAAACGTGCAGGGGGCTGGTGTGGAGGTCAGCGGGGCTAGACCCGGCCCTTCCCTGATAGCCCAGGCCAAGTGTGGGGACTGTCCTCTGTACAACTGCCTGTGAGCATAGGGCAGGCAGCAGGTCTCCATCCAACTCCACGCAGGCCACACCCTGGCGGGGACATTCCAGCGTGAGCGGTGGTGGCCGGGGAGTCCAGGGACGGTTTAGGGGACAGATTCCGCAGACTTGGAGGCGGCCAGTGTTGGCGTCCACTCACCCCAAAGGCTAGTGCCTCTAGGCAGGCGAGAAACTAAACATAACACACTCTGACTTCAGCTACTGCCCCGGGGCTTCCAGCGTCAAGGGCATCCAGCTGCTTAGCAAACAGTCATGGGCTGAGTCGGTGCGCATCCGCCGCTGGGCTGCAGGGGCGCCGAGGCCACGGCCCCAGAGACAGACTACCCTGGCGCCGGTGGTCGGTCGTTGTCGTTGGGAGCACACCCAGCAGGAGCCGGCCCTGCAGTCGAGGGGGGGCGGAGAACCCAACGGGAGGGCCCCCAAGCCGCCAAGCCCAGCTAAGCGCTCTCCCTGTGCTGGGGGAGAACCGGGCTGGCGACCAGCAGAACCACTCCCGGGGGGTCACGCCGTTCCCCGCTTCCCCCGGGGTCCTGGTTTTCTTTTTCAGGGTGAGCAGCGGTGCCCAGACAAGCAAAGTTTGTCCCCTGTCGGAGGTTGCCCAGCGGGCGCGGATGCCAGTGCCCTGCTGTCGGGCTCAAACCCGTGCCCAGACGTGCTCCATTCCGGGCTCCGAGCGTCTCCCGGCCCTGCCCGCGCTGTTCAGCAGGCGTGGGCTGGAAGCGACGTCCGGCGGCTTCCCCGGTGGGCGGCGTTCAGTCGGGGCAGGGTGGCACAAGGTAAAATGCAGGACCGGTGCGGGAAGGAGCAGCCCGGCCCCTCATGGCTTCTCGTTGCAGTGTTTGCACAGCGCCGAGGGCGTCCCGGAGAAGGCGGCGCACTTGTCAGGACAGGGCAGCGGGGCGCCCGCGGAGAACGGGTATACAGCGGCCTGGGCGAAGGGCGTCAGGAGCGCAGCGGCCACCGGCGCCGCCAGGCCCTGGCCCTGGTTGAGGTAAGCCACGAGGCGCCGCATCTCGTCCAGGGCCTGCGCCTGCATGAGGATGTAGTTCTTGGCGAGCAGCAGCGTGGCGATCTTGGAGAGCTTGCGCACCGACGGGCTGTGCGCGTAGGGGATGACGGCGCGCAGCCCGTCCAGCGCGTCGTTCAGGTCGTGCATCCGCCGCCGCTCGCGCGCGTTGATGCTCAGCCGCAGCGAGCGCTGCTCCCGGGGCCGCCGCCGCGCGTCCGCCGCGCCCCCGGGTCCCCGCCGCCGCCGGCGCCGCCGCTGCTCGAAGGCGTCGTCCTCGTCGCCGCTCTGCTCGCCGCTGCTCTCGGCCACGGCCGCGGGGTGGGGCGCGGGCGCCGCGGGGAGGTCGCCGCCCGGGCCCGGCGCGCCGTAGCCGCGGGCCGCCTCGGGTCCCCGCGCCGCCGCGTAGGCCAGGCCCGCGGTCGCTGCCGCGTAGCCGTGGCTCAGCGCCAGGTACGCGTCCCCCGACAGCGACTTGAGCTCGGCCATGGCCGCGCGTCCGTCCGGCTGTCGGTCGGTCCCCGAGCCTCCGCGCGCCCGGCCTCTCTGGCCGCCTCGGCCCCGCCTCCGGGTCGCCGCCGCCTCCTCTTCTCCCCGTCCTCGTCCCTCTCGTCCCCCGTCTCTCCGTCCTGCTCTCCTCCCCCACCCCTCGCCGCCGCGTGCAGGGCTGGGCCCGGGGGCGGCTCGAGCTCCCACACACTCTGCTCGTTTTAAGGTGCGGGGGCGCCCGCTGGGACTCCGCGGCCGTCCAATCAGAAGGGACTTGGTGACCGCCTCTTTTCGGAGCCTGGCTCCAGCGGCGGCGCAGACCCACGGCCAGGGTGGGGGACCGCTGGGATGGAGGGAGCTGGAGGTCTGCGCGGAGAGCGCGGCTGCGGCTTTTCCGGCTTCTCGGCGTCTCAGGCGGTCTCCTTCTGCCACCTCGGGGTTGCCACCACAGAGCGCTGGCGCCTCACGTGGGCACCTGCCTCGTCCATCCTGTCTTCCGTTCCTCTGGCCGCGGAGCCGGAGCGGGGAGCGCGCAGCACAGCCGGGGACACCGTGCCGCGCAGGCCGGGGCAGGTGCCCATAGCAGGCCTGGGGTCCTCTGCCGGCGGCTGGGGCCTGCAGCCCCGGGTGGGGGCCCTCGCAGAGCCGGAGCACAGCCGCGCAACCGGGTGGGCAAACCAAACCTCTCACTCAGGCGCCAGCCCTGGGGCGTCAGGCCTGGAGGCGCCATCCCGGACCTCCCTGGGCCTCCAGTCCCCCACCCACTTTCCCAGGATTCCTGCGTCCTGAGGTGGTTTCCACGTTCCCCCAGGTCGTAGTGATGCACCGCTGGGATTGGAGTTTGAGGACAAAAACTTCCTTTTTAGGGTAAACCTCTTGTTTCTGTTTTCTGGTCTTTCAAGTATACGGTTGACACTTGTCCAAGGTCAGAGAGGGAACATCCTGGGTTTCTACTTGCCAGGCACGGCCTGTGTGGTGGAGTCAGGAGGATGGCGGGCGAGACTGGGGGCTGGGGGAGGGGAGGCTAATGCGTCTGTCTACGCTGGAGCCTCCTGTTTGCCCTGCTTGTGCGTTCAGAAGGGCAGGTCTCACCCACAGGTGTGTCCTGGCCCAGAACGAATGTGGGTGGCAAGAGTTGGTGAGGATAAGAAGGGTCTGGGCTGAGGCCAGGGACTCCGGGTTGGGGGAGCAGCTACACTGGGGAGTTTGGTCTTGGGTAGAAGGAACGGGAGCAATCATGGAACACGCTCAGGGACGAGTCCCGACAGACCGCTGTGGTCAGGGGGCTTGGGGGCACTTCCTCCTGGGTGTCTCCCCAGGCCTGGCAGAGTGGTCAGGGGTGACAGGGCGACACGGAGAGAAGTGGGCTGAGTCCACAGGCACCCTGAGGCCGACAGAAGCAGTCGGATGATGTCCTGCCTCCGGGACTCGGGCTTGGATGGAGGTGTGGGGGCTCGGGGCGGGGGGTGCTATGGACATACTGAGTGGGGGGGGGCATCTGATCACCCGGGGGCGCCGCGGCAGAGCAGGTCGTGACCGAGCACAGGTGTGGATGAGGCTGGCTCTCAAAGCCCAGCCTGGATAGATGCATATAGTGGAGTGGTACGCAGCCACGAAGAGTGAAGCCTTGCCCTTCGTCACAACGTGGACGGAGCCAGAGGGTGTTACGCTAAGTGAAGCAGGTCAGTCAGAGAAAGACGACGACCACGGGATTTCACTCCTCTGTGAAACTGAAGAAACAAGAAAAGGGAAGAGAGAGAGAGAGAGGCAGACCAAGAAAGAGACCCTCAGCTCCGGCGGACACGCGGCTGGCCACCAGCGGGGAGGGCGCAGGGGGCAGGGGAAGCGGCTGGTGGGGACGAGGATGCGCACCCGTGTTGAGCACCTGGGGGCTAAAATAAAAACTTTAAAAAATTCGAAGATCGAACCCTGAAACAAGCTGGCCTGGAGCCGCGTCCTGGCCTGGGCTACAGATGGGCATGGGGGGGCGGGGGGGTGGTTAAGGTGTAGCCGTCCTGGGTCGCAGCCCGCGGCGGGCGCTGCTCTGGGGCCGGGCGGGCAGTTGGGAGGTCTAACCCTCCAGCCAAGGCCATTTTCGGACCGGCCAGGTAAGCAGGCCCCTTCAGCAGCTCAGAGGAGGCCTGGAGGCAGGGGCGGGCCTGCGGGCGGTGGGCAGGACCAGGTGACAGCCTTCATGAAGGCCCACCGGGCTGACGGTGGAAAACCAGCCACAAATCCTGGAAAAGGCGGGAGATGCACCGTTTTTGGTCAGGGGCCGCCCCCTGCTGGCCGCCCGGAGAACTGCACTCCGCCCGTGGGGACGAGAGAGTCCCCGTCTCACAGCACAGGGGCTGCCTCTCACACTCCATATCCCTTGGGATGCTTCAGCTGTTTCTTTCCAAACTTCGCTAATGAATGGCATATTTCACATAAGGAGCTGCATTGGCGGTGCAGGGACGTGGGGCGGTTTGCACACAGATCTACTGGGTTGTGGCCTCTTGATGGGATACCTAGAACCCAGCCCCCCAGCACCCACCTCCTCCCGAGTGTTGCTTAGGAGGCTCAAATCCTGTCCCGCCAGCCGGACCTTCAGATCCCCCATACAGAGGGCACCTGCTGGCCGTTCAGGAAGGATGTCGCGGAGGCAGGCGCAGCACGCATCTGTATGAACTCATGCCCCCAAATGTCTCCTTGGTTGGTGGCCCAGCCATTGACCTGGGATAACCACGAGAGAAGCAGAAGCAGAAGCTCGGGGAAGGGTTCGGCCTGCATTACCTCCTTCTGCTGTGCTCCCTCTCCCCCATCACCAGACAGGCTCCCGGCTGATCAGATCTCTTTCCACTTAAATGCCCAACATGCTCTGTGTTGTTTGAATCCTTCATTCTCTTATTTTTGGTGTATTTAGTAGCTGCTGAGCTGTGGCTAAGTCTCATTGTGTGCCTGAGCTCCATCAGACAGTGACAGCCGCTGGAAAAGCCATTCTGCTGGCGGGGGATGGTCAGGATTGCTCTGAAAAATTTGCTTCCTAAAGACATTACCATGCTTGCTTATCTTCTTTTTTGGCTCAGCATATGGTCAATTAATACATTTTTCCTTAAAAAAGGGCAGTTTTAAAGTTTACAGAAAAATTGATGGAAAAGTATAGTTTCCGGTTACCACCTCCCACCGCCTGCCCCCATTATTAACATGGTGCATGGACGTTACGTGTGTTCCAGCTGATGACGCAGGGACACGTTACAATGACTGAAGTCCACAGCTCACATTCACCTTCACTCCTTGTGCTGGACATCCTGCAGGTCTTGACAGGTGTATAATAACAGGTACATACCACACGGAATAGTTACATTGCCTCAAAGTCCCTGCCCTTGTGCCTACCGATCTTTGTCCCTCCCTCCCTCTCTCTCCCCAGATTTCTATAACTATCTTGTATGGTTAATTTTTGTAAAATTTGTAAAAAATTTTTCTGGTGGAAGCAGGTACATTTCTCAGTTATTGGGTGTAGGGTTCTATATAAGTTAATTTGGTCAAATTCACGATTGTATCACTGAAGGTGTCTACATAGTTACAAATATCTCTGTGTCTTCTGTTAGTGGTTGGCAATTATGAATGAAGTTGCTCTAAATGTCCATGTGCTTGTGACCGACAGCACAGGGATACAGTGGATCGTAGGAGACCGCCGTGAGCAAGTGTGCACCAACAAGCTGGACAGCCTGAAGACACGCGTCAATCCCTAGAGATGTACAACCTCCCAAGACTGAGTCGTAGAGAAACGGAAAGTCTGAGCAGGTGAATCAGGAGCGAGAAGATCGGTTCAGTAACTGGGAACCTCCCAACAGAGAAGGTCCCAGGACCAGAGGGTTTCAGAAGCAGATTCTCTTGGGTGTTTAAAGAGTTGATGCCGATCCTTCTCAACATCTTCCAAAAAATTAAGAGGAGGGATTCTTCCAAACACGTTTTGCTAGTGCAGCATTACTCTGACAGCAGGCAAGGACGCCTCGAGAGAAGATTACAGGCGAGGCCAGTGTCCCCAATGAAGGAAAATTTCAGAAAAGAAACCAAAGGCATCCAAATCAGAAACGGAGAAGTGAGACCATCTCTAGACGATAACACACGGGCGTGGTGTTACATAGAGACCTTCCGCGACGCACGATGGGGTCACATCTTGATAAACCCACCGTAAGTTCAAAGTATCATAAGTAGAAAATACATTTAATACACACTTCAGCTACCAGACACCACACCTAACCCGGCTGACCTTAAACGTGCTCAGAGCACTGACATGAACCTACCGCTGGGCAGAATCATCTCCCTCAAAGACTATTTTAAAATGCTGAATATCTGACTTATTGAACACTGTATGAAGAGTGAAAAACAGAGCGGCGGACTGGGTGCAGAACGGTTCCACGTGTCTCTGTCGTTGAGATCTTCTTGATCACGTGGCTGCCGGGAGCCACCACTGCCCAGCATCGCAAGCAGGACCCAAGCACAGACTGTTAGCTTGGGAGGATCAAACTCCAAGTGTGCTTTCTACCCAGTGTATATCGCTCTCACACCATTGTAAAGTCAAATAATAATAAGTCAAACCATCATAAGTCGGGGACTGTCTATATAGGAAATCCTGAAGATGCCACTAAAAACTGTCACAGCTAATAAAATAATTTAAGAAAGGTGCAGGATACAAAATTAATACACAAAATCAGTTGTGTTTTTTTTAAAGATTTATTTATTTTAGAGGGAGAGCATGCAGGTGGGAAGGGGCAAAGGGGAGGGAGAGAGAGAGAAACTCAAGCAGCCTCCCTACTGAGCGCAGACCCCAACTCGAGGCTCATCTCATGACCTTGAGATCATGACCCTGGGATCACGACCCTGAGATCACGACCCTGAGGCCATGACCTGAGATCATAATCCTGAGACCACGACCCTGAGACCATGACCTGAGATCACGATCCTGAGACCACGACCCTGAGATCACGACCCTGAGACCATGACCCTGAGATCATGACCTGGAATCATGACCTTGAGATCACGACCCTGAGACCATGACCTGAGATCATGACCTGGGATCATGACCTTGAGATCACGACCCTGAGATCACGACCCTGAGACCATGACCTGAGCCACAACCAAGAATTGGACAACCAACTGAGCTACCCAGGCACCCTCAAAATTAGTTGTGTTTCTATACACTAACAACAAACCATCAGAAAGAGGAATTAAGAAAATAATCCCATTTACAATTGCATTAAAAAGAATAAAATAACTAGGAATAAATTTAACCAAGGAAGTGACTCTGAAAACTCTAACATTGATGAAAAGACATTGAAGAAGACACAAATAAATGGAAAGATATTCTGTGCTCATGGACTGGAATTTAATATTGTTAAAATGTCCATACTGTCCAAGGCCATCTATAGATTCAATACAATCCTTACCAAGATTCCAATGGAATTTTTGCAGAAATAGAAAACAATCCTAAAATCTGTATCAAGCCACAAAACACCCTGAAGAGCCAAGGCAGGACTGAGAAAGAAGAACAAAGCCGAAGGCATCATGCTTCCTTCTTCCAGACTATGCGGCAATGCTATAGTAATCAAAACAGCGTGGTCCTGGCATAAAAACAGACACGTGGGCCAGAGGAACAGAACAGACATCCCAGAAATAAACCCACACGCATATGGCCGATGGGCTTACGACAAAGGAGCCAAGAATATCCAATGGGAACAGGACAGTCTCTGCAGTTGTTGTTGAGAAATCCGGACAACCTCGTGCGGGAGAATGAAACTGCTCCCCGGTCTTATGCTGTCTACAAAAGTCAACTCAAAATGGGTTACAAGACCTGAAAACACAAAACTCCTAGAAGAAAACACAGACAGCAAGCTCCCTGACGTTGGTCTCGGTGATGATTTTTTTGGATTGGACACCAAAAACAAAGGCAAAACTAAACTCCTGGGCCTCCGCCAAACTAAAAAGCTCCCACACAGCAGAGGAAACCATCAACAACATGAAAAGGCTGCAGAATGGGAAAAAGTATTTGCAAATGTGCGATAAGGGGGTAATAGCCTACCTATATAAAGAGCTCATATAACTTATTAGCAAAACGCATAAGCCAATTAAAAATGAACAGAGACGGGGCCTCAGATGCTGGAGGAAGTGGAAGTTGGCCTGCGTGCCCCATACTCTGTCTGCTCTGGGGCCCAAAGAGGGTGGTGGGTCCAGCTATCCAGTTCCGGGCTTGATCGCCGCATGCTGCCTGGAGTTGGCAGGAAGACAACGGGCCACGGGCACCCTGACGGCAGAGCTCGTGTGGGAGTCCCGGAGGCAGAGTCTGGAGAGGCTGGAAACAAGAGCAGAGGCCGGCGGGCCCCAGGCTTCCCTTCCCAGAGGTGTCTCTGCTGCTGATGTGGGACAACGTGGAAATGTCACTCAGCCTCCCTGACACCTTCCTTTCTCCATCAGAGAGTGCTAGGAAGTGGTGTCCTAAGATTTACCCCCACTTCTGACCTTTTCTTCGGGGAGGGGTATGCCCTGGTTCACCTGTGGGGAGGCCAGCTGCTCCTGCAGCCTCTCACACAGCAGTAGGTAACCGACACAGCCTCCCAGCTGGTCTCCTGCTGCTGTGTGGGGTCCCCACGTGTTCTCTCCCCCAAAAGACGGAGGGATCCCGGTGAAGCACATCAGGTGAGTCCCTGCCGTGGTCCCTTCTCTCAGGATAAAACTGTGGTCCACCTGCCCTTTGCGATGGCCCCTGGTTACCTCTCCGAGCTGGGGAGAACAGCAGCCTCGCTCCACCCGGCCCAGTCTCACTCTTGCCCAGGTCGCCGTCAGCCCTGGACACCTTCCTGTAGGCAGACCTTTCCCTGCAAGTCCGATGCCATTCCTCCCTCCCCCCAGCCATCCTGCTCAAACTCCTCTCCTCTGTGTCCCCTGCTTGGTCCTACCACATTAACCAGCTGAGCCGTGCTGGTCCTGGGTCGCCACCTGCCCCCTTGTCCATGTTCTCTGCAGCCACTTGGAGAGGAGGCAGTCACTGCCCCGTACTTGCTGAGGGCACCTGAGGTCACCGTGCCCTGAGCCCCTGCCAGACACTACAGGTGTTGGCATGAGTGGGGGCTCTGTGCAGGTGGGAGGGGCTCTGCCACAGCACCTTGTGGTGCTGATCGGAGGATAGCCTGGGTGTCCAGGGCCCTGGGCGGAGGGTAGGACGGCCCCAGTCCCTCCCCAGTCCCTCCCCACAGCCCCGCCCCCGCCCCGCAGCGGGCAGGGCTGAGGGTGGGGTGACCCATTAGGGGCTGTTCTCCTTCTGGCCTCCGGGGGGCAGCAAGCCCCTGGGTTTGTGTGTCCAGCAGTTCCAGGGGACTGGGGCGGCGGAAGCCTGGGGTCTGAGTTCGTCCTTGGCTGCTCTCGGGGACACCTCAGGCCCTGGACTCTGGAGTGACCGGGACGCAGCCCGGAGGGTCCCGCCTGCAGCCCCTCGGTCCCCCCACCTGCCCCCTACGTCTCTGTGTCAAGGTGAGGCCCAGTGTGTGTGTGTTGGGGAGGACTGCACGCCGACCGCAGTTCTGGGCCTGTGGGGGGGGGCACTGAGGGAGCAGGGCCGTGGGGAGGGGACAGGGGCATCTCTGCAATGCCTGGGGGTGCCCAGACTAGTGCCCTTGGACAGCAGGGTCTGGCTGCAGGGGGATCTAGGCCCAGGACACTGAGGACGGGCCCAGATGTAGAAGGAACGGGCCTCAGAGGACAGTGGTCAGGGCCCAGGAACCTGGGGCTAGGCCAGGGCAGCCCACGCTGGACCCCCAGCTCCGCCTCACCTGTAAGATGGGTAAACCAGGGTCAGCCACGGCACCTGGCTGCCACGTGCTGTGCACTTAGGCGAGTGTGGGGACGGGACCGGTGTGCGCCACGCTTCTCCATGCGCTTTGGTGGGTCACCCTTACTGGGATGACCGCAGGGGCCCTGCCCAACCGTCCAGGAAGGCCTCACCCTCTCCCGTCTGCCAAATGGGGTAGCAAGGCGGAGGGTTGCCCGGAGAGATGGTGGCGGGTCAGCCTCCCACGTGGGGGGCCCCAGGCTGTCCGGACGCAGACACCCCGCGCCGGGTCAGTGAGTGCAGCCGTTTCACGCCCTCACTGCACACGGCAGGGTGGGCACCGTCCCGGCATCGCAGTGCCCACCGCAGACAGCAGGACACAACGCTGCTCAGGGCCATTCGGATCTCCGCCTCCAGAGCCGCGCTGGACGACGGGCCACCCCCAGGCCAAGAGCTCTCTGACACCCGCTGCTCTGTGTGGACGCCTACAGGCGGCTCCTTGACGGCATGTGGGTGGCGGCCGTGCGGCGAAGGATGTCCGTCTGGCCCTGCCCTGTGTGGTTTGGGCACGTGCGTCTTTGCCATCCTCGATGAACGGGCTCTGCTCCCCGGATCAAACGGGGATGGACCCGAGAAGAGCTGCCGCCGATCCTCTGTGCCTGTCCCCGCCGCGCCTTGCCGCCTTCGGGACACCCCCACCCCCCGCCCCACGGCGGCCCCTCCTCTGGCCCACGTCCCCCAGTTCCTTCTTTCCTCTTTCCCTGAATCCCTTTGGACTGCGCTTTACAACGATCCCATCTCTACCTTCACCTTGGCCTATCGGCCATGGCTCCAAGTTTCGCATTCAGGCGGCGGCTCTGTCCGCGTGCAAGCGTGCCCTCTACCTCAGCGTGTGCTTTGCACACCTGCGACCCTGTGCTCGCGCTCCCGGCCTGCGTGCCGCTGCCGCCCGGCCCGCGGGGTGTGTGTGCGCAAACGGAGGATCCACGGTGCCTCATTAACAAGTCGGCTTGAGACCCTCGATTTTCTTCTGAAAATGAGCAGAGGGTTTTAACGTGACCCGCGTGTCTTCCGTGTCCAGCCCGCCTCGTCCTCCGGTGGGGACCCGTCTGCTGTCGTTTCCCTGGTGCCCGAAGGACTTTGATTTCTTTTCTCCCCGAGAGC
The DNA here is from genome assembly GCF_963455335.1 of Martes martes. NCBI lineage: Eukaryota > Metazoa > Chordata > Mammalia > Carnivora > Mustelidae > Martes > Martes martes. Next base: position 964,348 of record NC_137896.1, on the reverse strand, counting down.
CTGCTGGTGATAAATTGTCTGACTTTTTCTTGTTTGTTTAAAAAAGTTCTATCTGTGAAGGTATTTCCATGCGGTGTGGGGTTTTAGCCGGACAGATCTTTCCCTCTGGACGCTTTCAAGACGCTGCCTTGCTGTGTTTGGCCGGGAGCGCTCGGAGAAGCCGCGGCGGGGGCTCGTTTGGGTCCTGGGCTGCGGGAGGCCTTCCCCGCCGGTTCTCCTCCGTCGGACTGGACCGCTGGGCCGCCGTTTCTTTATGTTTATTCTGCTGGGGCGCGGTGTGGTCTTCTTCTCCGGATTTTCGACAGATTTGGAAAACTCGATCGTTATTTCTTAGGGCCTGATTTTTCTGTCCCTTGGCCACCTTCGTGCCGGCCCTCGTGTCACAGAGCGTTTCTTTTCAGAGCGTGGCCCGCACAGCTCCGTCGGCCGCGTCTGCAGACCGCCCCCCACCCCGCCCCGCCACGTGCGGCCCTCGTCGTCCCTTGTGCCTCTCACTTCGGAGGCTGCGGTTCTCAGGTCTGTAATGAAAAGACCCTTTGGGTCCTCAGGCCTCGTTCCTCCGTTCCCCCACCTTCTGACGGGGGAGTCTCCCCCTGGGTCCCGGCCGCCCGCCCAGTGCCCCTGGCCGGCTCCTGTATCTCCTGCTGGGGTCGGATGTCCCCCGGACACTGACCTGTGGGCGCCAGACGGCATGTGAGGAGCCTGTTGTGCGGCTCGATCAGTGGGCCGAGGTCCCCCCCTCCACGCTTCCTTTTGTGTTGACGGGGCGCCCTGGAGCACTCTGTGGGGCTCAGCTACCCACAAAGAGTCCCTCTGGGGCCACGCCCAGTACCCCTCCCTAGGGATGCAGAAGGCCCCAGCCCCAGCTGAGCCCCAGCTGAGCCCCAGCTGAGCCCCAGCTGAGCCCCACCACCAACCCAGTCTGGGGGAGCTTCACGTTCCGTGAGCAGACCCGCATCTGCCCCGAGCTCGGGGCCCCTCTGCCGCTCTCTGGGGCTCCCTCCAGACAACTCTCTGGTCCTTAGCCCTGGGATTTCCCACTGCCTCCGCCTCCAGGATCCCGGCTTCTGTCTCCTCTGCTCAGAGACGCCTGCGGGCCCGTGACCCTTCCTGAGCTGCAGTGTGGGGACTGTCCCCAGCTGGTGAGCTGGGAGCCAAGGGCCCCGAGACTGACTTCTCTCCCTTGAAGACCACAGTCCTGCCAGGTCCGAGGTCCGGTGCGAGAAAGAGGCTCCGGGGCTGCTCATTCGTGGTGGAAGGGTGGGTCTCCCTGCTGCCCTCCCCCTGCCCCCGTGCCAGCCAGAGTCTGGCTGGACCTTTGCTGGGTCTCCTTCCACGAGCCCATGACCTGGGAGCTGGGGGCTTTGGAGTCGGGGATATTTATAGAACAAGGGGGTCAGGAGTTCCACTGACCCTGAGCTCTTGGCCAGGCACCAGGCAACCTCATTCCTCCCCTCTCCCGGGCTCAGTGCGCCCAGCGTCACGTGGCCCTCAGGGCACAGCTGGCCTCGGGCTGCCATCCGTCTGGGTGCAGACGGGAGAAAGTGCAGCCCCAGGCTGGGGACCTGGGGCCCAGCGCCCGGAGTCCTAGGCTACTGGGGCTGTGTTCTTGCCTGGGGACCCCATGTCCCCTGGTTCTATCCATCCGCTCCCCCTCATTCCTGCGTCCAAAGTCTCTGTCCAGAAGCACTGGCCGTAGCTTCCAGTCAGAACATCCAGGGGGGAGGGACCCCCTTTGGACTTGACATCTGTGGGGGCGCGGGGACCTGGCCATGGGGGCCGCCTGGACGCTCTGAAGGACCATGGGGAAGCGGAGCCACTCTCACCTCAGCTCCCCTGTGCACGTCACAGACGGCCCACGATGCTGCCTCTGACCTTGTCCCTCCCTGGCCGCCCTTCCTGGCCTTGGCATCCCGGGTGGCCTGCGTGTCCGAGAGGCGTGATCGCCCGGAGCAAGCAGGGACCCTCGAGGCGCACCGAGAGCAGCTTACATGCGCCCGTTACTGATTCTTACTCCCAGCTCCCATGTCACTGCACGGCTGATTCTGCACTTGGTGGAGATCAAATATTAATACACAGAAAATTAAAAGAAGAGATTGTCCAGGCTCCTGAACAATGATCACGTAACAGTTCAAAAGCAAATGAAGGATATGTTAGAGCAAGTGCTGGCGGGCGTCTCGGGGGTCAAGACGGGAGGTGTCCCTGGTGGGGGGGTGCAGGCGGCATGGCCCGGCCTGCACGTTCCTCACGGGGGTGTTTGCTGTTTATCCGGTGAGACCGATTGGTGGGGTGGGGGTCTCAGCAGCAGAGAGTGAGCAGGCTGGGGGCCGGGGGCCCAGAGGTTGGCGTGCAGGGCAGTGTGTCCTTGGTGGTCTCCGCTGCCCGGGGCCAAGTGCACACCTGTCTGGCTTCTCCTTGAGCTTGGACCTTCGTGGGAGCTGGGACCTGACCCTTTGCTACTGGAGGAATCTTGACTAATTCAGACTGGTTTAAGAAGAAAAGGGACCTCTGAGTTTGCAGTTAACATGAGCCCAGGATGGCTTCAGGCACTGCGGGATCTAGATGTCCAGACGATGGCCGGAGGGCTCACTGCCCCCCCACCCCCGCCTTTCAGCTTTGCTGTGCTCAGGGCTGACTTTGCTCTAGGGCAGGCAAGCCCGGGAGAGGCAGGGGCTGCAGACCTCTCCCCAGCTTCGCTCGCCCAGCGGGAAGCAGGCACTTTGTTTCCCTTCCAGCACCTGCTTCTCTTGGTCTGGAAACTCTGTCCTGAGTGTCATTCCCGGCTTTTGGTTCTTGTGGTTCGGTTGGCTGACCCCCCACCCCGACTTGAGAGCTGGACACCCACCTCCTGCACACGAGCCCCAGCTCAGGCCAGTCCAGTGAGCTCCAGCTCCTGGGCCGGTGTTGAAGCCCCCCGTGAGGGCTGGTCCCTAGAACTGCCCCAACCTAGGTTGATCGTCCATCGGTGGGTCCCCCTCCTCCCCTTCATGCCGGCCCCTCCACCCAGTCTGGAAGGTGGCAGGCCCTGGCCCAGGGCCGGGCTGGGGGAGATTGGAGCATCACTTTGCTGGGCTAGTCCCAGGAAGGCTTCCTGGAGGAGGTTGCAATGGGCGGCACCCTATTTGAGCAGAGGGCTGCTGTCTTGCTGGGGACTGGCCCACATCGATACCGGGGGCCACCAGCCTCCCTTCCCCATGCTCCTCGTCCCTCCCCCTTCCCTGGGTCCATCCTAGTGAAAGGGACGGCGCCCACCAGACAAACGTTTTTACTGTCAACACAAGTCCTGCCTGCTCCGCGGGAAGGGCAGCAGGAAGGGAGAAGACGCGGGCTGTGCACTGGGTGCGAAGCTTCCCGCAGAGAGCCACAGCGACCGTCCCGGTCCGGGGAGCCCTGCAGGAGGAGATGAGGCCGGCGAGCCTGGACCAGCCTGGTGCCGCCCTTGGAGGCCTCGGGGCGGGGGGAGCGGCTCCCTGCGGTGGCGCCACCTGGTGGGCACGGACGGTTACAGCCGCCTCCGTGCGAGTTTTCCAGGTCAGGGCGAGTGGGCGACTTTGGAAACCCGTGGGAGATCAGCGTTCTTTCGCAATTTCCGGGTAAGGTGAGACTCCAGAACGACGTGAAAATCAGGTGGCTCAGCACGGAGATGCTCGTGGGCTGGAAACGCCGCCAGGCCACGCGCACATAACACACGCGTGCACGTCCCTGCACCGTCTCTTGCCGTGCGGGTGCTGACCCCGGGGCTGTGGCTCTCAGGCACCCTGCTGCTGGGTCACCGGCCGGCGCTGGCCACAGTGTCACTGAGCTGCCATCGGCTGGCAGGCCCTCTGTGCCCACGGCCCTCGCGGCGTGTGTGTGGCCTGGCTCTCGTGCGCCGACTGCCCCCGGGGGAGGGACTCCTGCCCGGAGTGGCCGTGACTTCTGTGGTGGCCGTATCCCTGTCACCTGGGCAGGGACCCCTGGGGCAGGCGGGAGAGGGGTCTCGCCTGGAGGGCACGTGAGCTCCCTGCCGTCAGTGGACGACGCCAGAACGTCTCCAGCTGGGTCGGGTTTCCTTTCCAAGTTCCCTCGTTTTGCAGCAGTTTCCGTGCTGGGAGAGGGGGAGCCCGTGGGTTCTCAGGTTGGGCTGTGGAGCGGAGGGGATAGGCTGCTTAGGGGGCGGCGTCTGACGTGCATCTCATGCACCCCCAAGTTTTCTTTCCCACTGAGGATCAGCACAACACAAAGTGGCCTTGGAGAGATTCTTATGTTTTTAGATGAATAAAAACTGGAGTAACCAATTGAAATATTTTGGCCATGAAAACAGTCCACGTTGGGGAGAGCGTGAGTTTCCTAGGTGCCCCCAGACCCCGTGTTTGCTACCAAACCTCACATCCTCGCACTCTTGGGGCCTGGAGGAGCGGCCTCCCCCTGATGCTGGCAGCCCTGCCCGCGCCCCGCGATCTCAGCCCCTCAGAGCAGGGCCGGACCCCTGCCTGCAGAGCGGAAGTGTGCAGAGAGCAGACTCTCCGGGCTCTTAGCAAAGCCCGTCTCCCCTATGCCCTCCCCCCTCTCCCTCCTTCCTCTCCTCCTCCTTCCCTCCTCCTCTGTCTCTTCCTCCTTCTTCCCTCCTCCTCTCCCTCCTCCCCCTCCTCCCTCTCTTACTTCCCCCTCCCGCCCCTCCTCCCGGAGCAAGCACTCCTTGCTGGGACTCTGGCCTCCCTCTGAAGCTGTCGGTTCTCAGTTCTCGGAGCACAAGAGAAAACGTTCTCTGCCTTTGTCACAGTGCGCTCACAACACTGCCCCGTGACTCAGGAAGGAATGTTCCAGAGTGAGCCCAGGGCCTCAAGAGTGCTGGGCAGGGCTGAGAGGGCCCGGTGAGCACGGAGAACCCGGATATGGTATCGGCTTCCCAGCGGGGCCGGGAGCGGAGACCCGCTAGCTGAGAGCGTGTGCAGAGGAGCCGGCCTCGAGGGAGACCGATGGCCGCCCTGCACCCTGTCCTCAGGCAGGCTGTGACGCTGCGGTCACTCAATCTGTCTCTTGCTGGGGCTCCAGACGCTGACACCGGATGCAGGGCCGGGGGCCCGGGTGTGAACTGTCAGCACAGAGCGCCCTGGCGGGGGGTCAGAGTGGCCCAGGGCTGGAGCAGGGGCTGGGTCATCTCCCGGCTCCTCCGAGGGAGGACGACACTGTCCTCTGCTGCCCGTCTCTGCCTCGCCTCTGGGAGGTTCATCCGTTCTAGGCCTGCTTCCTCACCTGACCTCCTCCCCGGGCACCGTGTGTCCCAAGTCCCCTTCCTGCCAGGACGGCCACACTGGGAAAGTGAGACCACACTGGCCTAACTCCCTCTGCAAGGGCCTGCGTTCCCAACGAGCTCGCATTCTGAGGGCCTGGGCTCAGGACTTCAACAGGTGAGTTTGGGGACACAATCCCGTGTATGAGGAGGATGCCTGCGCCGTGATGGGGTGGCCCCGCGATGGGGTGGAGATGTGTCGCCTCGCTGCCAGGGTTACCCTGCTGCCCCCACTCTCCTCGGAGCTTCTCATCTGCATTTCGCCACCTGTGCAGTCCCTTCGTCCACTCACTCGTTCCCCCGCGTGCGCTGTCCCCGTCGCCATAACTCGTAACTCCCAGTGCTCGTTCCTTCGTCTCGCTCACACCGCTCCCCTGGCTCAGCCTGTGTCGGCCCCTTGCAGGGTGTTGTTGGGGCTCCGACAGCTGAAGGCAGAAGGGGGTGGGGCCTGGCGGGCAGGTCCTCTCCTGCAGAGTAGCTGGACTCGACCTGTCCAGTCCCCAGACTGGCCATCCTGGCCGATGAGTCTTGTTGGAGGCCGGTGGGGCCAGGAGCCCACTGTGTTCCACCTCCAGGCCCCCCAGAAAGCCGGGAGAGAGGGCGGCCTTTGTCTGCCAGCTCAGAGTTTGCCGGGCCCAGTACAAAACAGAACTCCAGGGCCCTTTGTTCGAACCTGACGACCAGTCCCTGACAGTGACCGCGAGCTGTAAGCCGCTCAGCCTTCCGAGCACGAGGTGACGTGGCGGGGAGTGACTGACTGCCCAGCCCCCTGCCCAGGAGACCCGGTGGGGGGCTTCTTGCTGGAACTGACGGTACAAGGAAGGACTCACGGGCCTGGTCCCAAAGGGGCGTGGAGGAGCTTGTCCGGAGCGGCTCTGTCGGACCCTCCTCAGCGCCCGTGCAGCGTGACCGTGACCGTGCAGCGTGACCCCGCGGCCTCGTCCCAGGCGGAGCTCGGAGGATGGAGGGACGATTCCCATCGGGGAGTCTGGGGTGTCCTCACCCTCCTCCTGCCTGCGTGGCTCCTCTCGCTGTGGGCAGTGCTCTGCAAGCAGCTCACGAGCTGTGCGTTCGACCGCTCTGAAGTGTGCGGTTTGTCCACATCCGGTGCGTTTATGGGTCGCGCTACACCACGGGTCCGGTTCCGGACATCCCCTCGCCGCCAAAGGACAGCTGCCCCGGGCCCCCACGGATCCGCCTCTTGTCCTGGCTCGGCCGCCTCGGGCCTCTCGTATAAGCGGAATCCCACGGCCCGATTCCACATTTTCACCCCAAATCAGACTACTGACGTTACGCAGGCCAAGACGGTGAGTTCCGGGCCAGCCCCGCAGCTCCGGGACGGCAGCTTATTAACACGCAGCTGCCGGGAGGCCGGCTGCTCTCTTCTGTGTTTTCCCCTTTATGGCAGAGGGTCGTCTCTGTGGGGGCAAAGCCACGTTCCTTTGGTTTTCCTGATCTCAGAACGGGCGCGGCCGTGTGCGTGTGCGGGGCTCACCCCCTGCCCTCTGGAGAGAGACGGACAAAGAGCAGGAGGGGCCGCGTTTGGTTGCGGGCCTGGCCGCGGGGAGAGGTGAAGCTGATCCGGCGCTGTTGAATAGGGTGCGGGCCTCCTGGGGGAGCGGCGTGCGCCCGCCCTCCGGGGCTCTGCCCGCCAGAGGGCCCTAAGGTGGCCTGAAATTAAAGCGGGAGGCTTCCCGGCAGCAGCAGCTGTTCTCCCCACTTCCCCCTCCTCCGATGAAGTCCGACGTGGGGAGTGGTCCGGGCAGTCTGCCCTCCTGCCAGCACTCTGGGAAGCTCGCAGGGCCCTCCGCTAGCCTAGTCTGGAGCATGGGGTGTCTGGACGGGGCACGCCCTTTTCCAGGGGCCTCAGACACCTGCCAGCTGTGGGTGTGGGGACACCTGCAGATGCAGGGGCCGGGCAGGGCTGGCCCAGCCCGAGCAGGCTCCTTCCAGCCTCATCCAGGGTAGTGGGAATGCGGGTGGGGTCGGCCGGGGCTAGGCCCCCACCCGGACAGAGGTGTGACGTGAGACCTTCGGCCGCGTGAAAGGTGGCAGGACAGATGACAAGTGCCCCCACCTCAGTCCGGAGAACACGCGCGTCCCTAACCTGCCGTGTGCAGCTCCAAGGAAGGGGCCCTTTCAGGGAGTGGGGTGCTCCTGCATTGTTTTAAAAGATTTTCTTTATTTCTTTTAGGGAGAGAGGGAGTGCGCGTGCATGAGCGTGGGGGAGGGGAGGCGTGGGGAAGGGGGAGAGAGACTCTCCAGTAGACTCCCCGTTGAGTACGGAGCCTGACCTGGGGCTCAGGCTCACGACCCTGAGATCAGACCGGAGCTGAACCCAGGCGTTGAACACAAAACCCCCTGAGTCACCCAGGCGCCCCTCTTTCTGCTCGATTCTCAGAATCCTGGAGAAGCGGGTTCAGGGGAAGCAGCTACCCCACTTACGAGCACAGGGGGACACCGGGCAGAGCCCCACGCAGGGACACAGTTCGTCTCTACTTGGGGTGATCTCACTCATTTCCAGTGAGGGCTCCACACGCTTCCAACCCCCCAGGCCTCCGGTTGTGCGGACCCCAGCCCCACGTGAGCCTGCCCGCTCTGCTCCCCGGCCCCCCTGCGTGCCCCAGTGGCGACAGCTGGCTGGACCGGGGTCTGCAGGACGAGGTTAGCCCTCCACCCCCGCCCCCGTTCCCACCTTCACTGCACACAGCACCCCGGGGGCAGTGACCGTGAGCTGCTTGTGAGCAGGGCCGGCCGGGGCTGGGGCTGGGGCTTGCACGGGGGCCGCGAGCCTCCCACAGACGCTCCCCCTTGTCCAGTTCTGTGGGAGCCGCGGCTTGTGTCTCCGCTCCCTTGTTTGAGGTTATCGACTAACAATTCTCTCTTTGGTCCCTCAGGGAGCTGGTCTGAGGCGGTTTGAGCACAGACGCTCCATGAGGAGAGAGAAATATTTCACGGTCCAGGCCAGTGAGGGAAGAAAATAAATAGCCCCGTCCTCGGTCGGGTGCCCTCCCCCCCCCCCAAGAGAGTGCGGCCTTCGCACGTCTGGTTTTCTTCATCCTTTTAGACAAAACCACAGGCTGCCAAGTACGGAGGCCGGGAACAGGCTGGGCTGGTGCAGAATTGTATGGAAAGCCAGGCACGTGCCATGGGCCTCCTGGAGGCTTGGGGGCTGCGTGGCAGATGGAGGGGGCCCTGGCCCAGAGTGGGGAGTCCAGGCTGTCATCCCTGACCTGCTATCAGGTCCTGGGGCCGGGGAAGCCCCAGCCAGGGGTGCGGCCTACGGATAGCATTTCCTGCAGGCCCGGCTGCCCCGAGCTGTGTGACCTCCTGTAACGTGGACCTCAGGTTCGGGGCCCACTGGTCCGCTCCCATGTGTCGTGTAGGCTCTCCTCAGTGTGGCTGAGCTCATGACGCATAACTGCTTGCTGACGGACTCTCGTGATCCTGTCTGAGCACGTCTGGAAGGTTCAGGCACGGCTACTGCTCTCTGTCCACTTACCAAGACCACCCGGCATCCACCACCCTGTTCACCGCGTTCCCCCAAGATCGGGCCGACTCCTTCTTGGACCAGGAGCCGCCCGGGTGCCCTGTGCCAGGAAGAGTGTGTGCGACCTTCCGTCTTCATGAAGGGGACAGTCCGGCCATCTCCTGGGCAGGGGGGTGTGTAAGGAAGGGCTGGCCCTGTGACATCTGGGGAGGCTGAGGGCAGCAGGCAGGACATGGCGGCCCCTCCCAGCCCCCCTGGTGGCTCCTGGGGCCATCTGCAAGGAGCGGGCGGGGGCACGCTGGTGTGGAGGAGGGACCCAGTGTGGTCGTGGTGGGGTTTTCTGGGCTCACGCTGTGACCTGGGGAGGCTCCTGTGGTGTGTGGCACCGTCCTCATCCAGGGAAAGGAGCCAGGGGTGCCCAGCACAATGCTGCCTTTGGGGGTGAAGAAACGAAACCCCATTTCCATCGAAGATGCCTGTCGATGCGGCTCTGGAACATTCACTTGTCCACAGGGTGAGGCTTTCCTGATCAGCCTCTTTCCCTCTACCCTCGTGGAAAAGCCCAGAGTCATCCTTTTGAGATATGGACTTGGGAGGAGGTGGGCCGGGAGAAGACTCAGTGAGCCTGGCAGCAGTTTGGGGAGCAGGGACCCCAGTGTCTTCTTGGGGACATTGGAAATTTGTAAGTTGATCCAGGTGAGGCAGCCGCTAACCCACAGAAAGGAGCACTGTGACGGGACTCTGAAGCCGCACGTGTGTGTCAGTGAGTGTACCTGCACCCGCGTGCACGTGTATGGGTGCGTGTGTGCATCCGTCTGTGTGTCCGTGCACCCGTGCGCACATTTATGTGTGTGTGTGCACCCATGTGCGCCGTCCCCTGGGGCAGGTGTGTGCACGTATGTACATGTGTGCACGTGTGCACCTGTGTGCATGTCCCGCACCTGTGAGTGTGTGCGTGTGTGTATGTGCGTGTGTGCACCTGTGTGCACCTGTATGTGCGAGTCTCTGCACCTGTGTGCGTGTACATGGACCTGTGTGCACCTGTGTGTGCATGTGTGTGTGTGTGTGTGTTTGTAGTGGTTCCTCACGTCCTGGGGCCTCACCTTTCTGCGCTGCTAGCCTCTGGGTGTGAGCGTGTCCAGTCTCTAGGTCCTGACTCCTCCCCCAGTGTGGGGTGACATCTGGCTTTTGGGGGGCCCAAGCCAGTCTCACGAGCTGTAAGCTGGGCAGGCACAGGAGCCACCCTCAGAGGGGCCGCTTGGTGTAACGTTGCGCTGTAGCCTTCTTGAAATTCTTAATCATTTTTTGTTTGAACTTGTGCTTCATACGTGACATTTGAGGGGCTAATGGAGCAAGTGTGAGCAGAGGAAAAGCCACACGTGCTCTCTCTCTTCTGTGTGGTTTATTGCATTCACAGAGAGCGTTTAGGAGGCCCTGGACACGGAATTTAGGAGTCCAGGGGGACCAGACTGAGTGTGTCCAGTCAGGGAGAGCGGCAGGAGTCACATGTCCCTTTGAGCCAGAACTTGCAGTAGACGCAGAGACGAGGTCGCGTGTCAGCCTCACGAGCCACAGGGGCATCAGCTGAACCCGGTGAGGGACAGGAGACCCCGGCTCCTTTCCTGCCTCCTCCCGTGCTGCCCGTGGGAGGGGGACTGGGGGGGGGCTACTGTCCACAAGTCAGGAAGTGAGACAAAGCCGGGGGGCCGGTGTGGTGTTCCCATAGGAAGACACAGCCACGGGCGCGTCTGTGCCAGGAAGGGTGCCCGTGTGATGTTGTTGTTCTGCCTGGAAGTTAAGGCTTTTAATTTGCTTTCAGAGCTGGGATTGTACAACACGAGGATAAATAGTAAAATTCACGCTAATCCCTTGGAATTTTAACTTTGCTTTACTCAGAACTGCGTTAAATAGCACGTAGGGACACCTGACCCGTGGAGAGGGAAGGCTGCCGGAGGAAGGAGCCGCGTTGCCCTGAGCCGCTCTCGGGGCGTGCTCCCTCCTGCGTCCTGGCCTCCTTGCACAGGACAGCCCAGCACAAGCTCCTGTAGCCGGAGCTTTTTCTCCAGCCCCTCCCCAAGCCCTTCCCTCTGGCCCTGCCGTCTGGTCGTCCTGGTGTCCAGGTGGGCTGGCATCGATCTGTGCTGACAATACCAGGGTTCTGTGGCAAGGGTCTCCCTGGGGACAGGAGCAGCCCCCCCCCCCCATTGCACTCGATGCAGCCTCACCGCCTCCCTGCCAAGCCGGCGGGACGGGGTAGGGAGAGTGCCGTCAGGCCGCATGGACTCTGGAGAGTTCTTGGGTGTCCTGAGGGCCGGTCCCTCCTGATGAGCATGAGGAATTCTGCTCAGGCGTGCCCGCTCCCCTCTTCTCCAAGGAAACGACGCCCCACTGAGGAACCCACTGCTGGATGGGCCGGGGCTGCGGGCGGGGAGGCTGTGGTCTGGCTAGCAGTGATTGAGGCGGGAGCCGGGGGTCACGTCATGGCAGGACAGTGGCCTTGGCTGGGAAACGGGGCAGCAGGCTCAGACCTCAGGCGACAGATAGGCCGAACCAAGCTCTCGGACTCAGGCAGGTGGGGTCACAGCCCTGTATGGAGAGGCTTCAGGCTCCCGGAAACAACACAGCCCAGGACACTCCCTCGCTTCTACCCTGGGACTGGAGACGCTGCATCGGCATAGATTTGTTTTATTTTATTATTTTTATTATTATTTTGAATTTTATTTATTTATTTGACAGAGAGAGACACAGCGAGAGAGGGGACACAAGCAGGGGGGGCGGGAGAGGGAGAAGCAGGCTCCCCGCTGAGCCAGGCAGCCCGACACAGGGCTGGATCCCAGGACCTAAGATCATGACCTGAGCTGAAGGCAGACGCGTAATGACTGAGCCACCCAGGCGCCCCCGTCTGTGTAGACTTAATTAAGGGCCTTGACTCCTGGTCCCTGGGGGCTGGCAGGGGGCTGGGAGCCCCGTGGAATTGTCCTGTCTTCAGCAATCTTGGCTGTCCAGTCTCAGGCTGCACAGATCAGCTACTTAATCAGATACCCCATCAGAAAATGTCACATTATTATTTATGATGGGTTTAATAATCATGGCACAATCATTGCAGGCAGTGGGGTGGAAAGTGCAAATGTAGTTTTTAAATTATATTTTTGAATTTGGTCGCCGGCAGAAAGGAAGGTGGACTGCTTTCCTCCCCACCCCCACGGCCCCGGGGGGAACAGGGAGGCTGGCCAGGTGACATTTGTCCTGCGGCTGGGACGCTCTGGGCATGGGTGGCCCCTCACGCGGGCTCAGGGTGCGGATGACCTCCATTCAGACCCCAAAGGCCGCCATGCGCCGTCTATGACAGGCCGGTGTGTGGACGCGGCAAACTCAGGTCAACTCAGGAGGGCATAAACACACCCCCAGAGGGAAATCTGAAAACAAGGGATGTGGGGGTAAGGTTTGGCGTAAAAGTACTGGATTTCATGAGAGTCTGTCCCGCTTGATTTTGAGCCTCTTTTAGTTTGAGAGTAGAGCTTCACGGTTAGAGATGAGAGCAAAGAAACAAAGCAGAGACGCTGGGAGAAGGACGACAGGCCCCAGCCCAAGGCTGAGTCCCCTCAGGGCTGATAGACATCGTGTGCTCTCCAGTGGGACCTTGTGTGAGGTCTCGGGTCACCGTGAGCAGCACATGCCTCCCACACATGGCGGCTCATGGACCCACACCCACTGAGGCGTCAGCCTGTCCCGCGTCGGGGGAGAAGCAGCGGGATGCAGGGCTGTGGAGCTGGGGCTGTTTCCTGTCCCGGCCTGTGGCTTCTCCCATGGACAAGTGGAAAGTCCTGTCCAGACCCCACAGCAGTGGTTGCCCCAGCCGGGCGGCCGCTCCTCCTGGAGGGCTGTCCCTCTCGCTCACTCTCACTCACTCTGGACCTGGGAGGGGTTGTGCGGGCGCCCCCCCATCCGTCCACACCTCTGCCTTTGTGTCGGTGGCTTCAAAGGGACGACAATCAGTGGCGCTTACCCCAGAGTCCACCCCACCTGCGTGGGGGCTCTGTGCTGCCCTTCATGGTCCAAGGACAGTGGGAGGGCCAGACACCCAGAAGAGGATGAAGACACAGTGGGAAAGGTCAGGATGGAAGCCATGGTGCGTCCCCTTCTCCTCCCATGGCTCTCTGAACCCCAGCCCCCAGCAGCCTCTCCTGAGCTGACAGGTGAGCCCAGGCTGGTCCCGGAGCAGGAGATCTGCTGAGTCCCCAGGTCCCCTGGAAGGAGGCACACCCATCACTGGAATCAGTGTGACTTGCCCCCAGCCCTCACCTGCTCCTCTCGTGTTTAAGGGGGCACTTGTGGCTTCCACTGGGGATGGATTAAGAGCTCTTGGCCATCTGAGCCTTGCTGGGGAGGGATTTCCTCCTTCTCCTGGACTTCTCCAGTTCTGCCTCCTTTCTTTCTTCGTGGATTTTCCTGGTGGGACGGAGGGAGAGAGGGAGGGGGGGAGGGAGAGAGGAAAGAAGCAAGGAGGGCGGTCTCAGGTTGAGGGGTCACTAAGAAATGAGGCAGGGGCTTCTGCCAGGCCCCACACAGCACACCCGGGGGCTGTGTTATCCTCGCTTTTGGTGACTTGAGAGCCTGATGTCTGAAAGCTCAGGTGAGCTCTTGGCCTGGTCCTCACAGGTGGGGGGAAGCTTGCCTTTGGGGAGCTGTCTTCTGGGGCTGGTCAGCGGTGCTGCCAAGGGGCTCGTCAGCCCTGGGCCTCAGGTTACTTCCTCCTGAACTGTCTGTACTGTGGTGAGGCGGGAGGGGAGGAAGGGACACTTCACTGCGTTTAGTGAATAATGGGGCAGTCTCCTCCACCCTGAGGGCAGAGGCAGGCCACGGCCAGGATCTGGGGCAGGTCCCTGCTCACAAAGCCCGGCCAGCCGGACGCCTGGTGCTGACGCTGTGTGGTGGGGGAACTCCCACTTGCTGTGGGAGCCCAGGGACCCACTGGCACCAGAAATAAGGGCGACTCCTCCTGACTCAGAGTCAGCTCCCGCCTCTGGAGCCTGTTACGGCGGCGCCCTCGCACTCAGCCGGGGCGCGGGTGGGAAAGAGCTCAGAAAGGCTCCTGGCGGGCTGGCGGCGCTGTCCGCGGTGCTGGCGGCGCTGTCCGCGCTGTCGGCGGCGCTGTCCGCGGTGCTGACGGCGGCTCGCCGCAGAACGAGGCACCTGTCGCCGCCCCATACGGGAGCTGCCGGCTCTGGCCTCCCCCCTGCGCAGGCAGGACGCGTCTGAGGTAGATATGCACACAGCTAGGCAAGCAGCCCCCACTGAAAGCAAACCTCAGCTGTAGTGTCCCCCCAGGCCTCCCAGCGCGGCGCCCACCCCTGCAGGCGGCGCCACTGTGAGCGTATATGGGGACCCACGTCTAGAAATGAAAGGGAGAATGTCAAGCTCAAAGCCGCTCTGCCTTTTCTTGCTGATGTCCGGCCTGGACAGGGAATTCACCTGGAGAGAAATGAGGCCACAGATGGTGCACATGCTCTGTAAAGACCGCTTTCTTGAACACTCAGACCCTAAATGCTTCTTTGTGCCACATTAACCTAGAAACGAGCACCTCCTCAGAGAGCCCCGGACTCCAGAACCATCGTCATGTACCTCTGTGACTTGGAGCTCAGAACCATTGCATTCTGGGGGGACAAGAGAGTGAGGAGGAGGGATGAGGGGAAGGCTTCCCACGCCTGAGCTGCGCTTTCAGTGCATTGAGCTCTGAGCCACTGCGGGGGCCGATGCGCTCGCTTTGCCACACAGACAGATCGGGGGAGGCCTGTCTGCCATAAACATCAGCAAGCCCACTGCCCCCCAGCAGCAGAGTCCAGCCCTGCTCTTTCCTGCTGAGCATGCAGACACGGCCAGGCCTCATCCCCAGACAAGAGCTCAGGCCGATGAGTGATTCCAGGGACGCTCGACCCAGAGGGAAGGCCGGCAGGCCAGGGCTGGGGACAAGCCATGTTGTGCAGGCTCTTTGGCGTGGCAGAGGATCTCCTTCTGGCATTTTCCAAGCAGGCAATGCTGACTGGGCATGTCAGGGAGAGGGAAGCTGTTTGCTAGCTTGTCATCTTAAACCTAATTATTTAATTACCCTAATTTAAACTTCTACCAAATTTAGCATCAAAACATAAAAATCTGTGATTGCAGGGTCAGAAAGTAATAATATAATTAACTTATTTAGGGGTAACATATTAGCTCAGGTGATTGCAAGGGGGTCCTGGGGAGAAAACATGCTCGAGATGTGTGGGCACATGAGGGGTCCCAGGGGCCTGGCAGTGGCAGCCTCCCCCCACCCAGCTGTGACCACACTCGGCCACCAGGGCTCAGCTGGGCCGATGTTGCTCCAAGATCGCACGGACCCCGCTTTCCAGGAGCAGTGTTTAGGATGAGGTCTCTCTAAAGGGAAGTTCTTGTCAGGACTCCAGAATTTGATTCCAATTTCATTTGTAAAGTTCATTGTCAAACCCCATTTCGTTTTCACCCTCTGCTGAATGAGTCGCTCTCCCCTGCCCTTCCTCCTCCTCCCCCACGTGCCTCCAGGAGCCCTCCCGCCATGTGGGCAGCGCTGACCTCTGCCAGCAGCCGCGTGTGAGCACACATGGAGCGCGGCCGTCAGGGAAGATCCGGGCTGCTGTGCTGTTGGTGTGGACTGTCCAGCCAGCCCAAGGCCACAGGCAGCAGGGACGCCCTCGTCAGGATGCCCCACACAGGCCTCCTCCTGGAAGCCGGCACAGGGTCAGCCTCAGCTCTGGGGGATGCCTAGACCCTGCCATCTGGACTCGCGTGGTGGTCCTGGAGTTGGTGGGACTAGAGGTCTCATCTGCAATTGTCCTGTCCTCCCCCTGCTCTCCGGAGAGGCAGCCCCTCCCCTCTGGCCCAGGGGTGTTTGTCCCCAGAGAAGTGTGCTGGGACTGGCACCTGAGCTGGGCTCTGGGCAAGGGCTTGTGTGTGGTGGCTCCTCTGGGAGCAGACCGGGGAGGAGGCAAGAAACAGGAAAAGGTGGACGTGATGGTCAGTGAGGTCAGTGGGGGCGCGGGGTCCGGGTTTGCCAGGACCCCTTGAGAAGCACACAGATCAACCTCCAGAACTCTCTGCCCGGGGTGCTTACCCATATGTTCCACCACCCCTGGCTGAGAGGGACTCCCCACCGAAGAGGGCAGCCCCCAGAAACTGGAGGAAAATGACCTATGTGGCCTACATGTGGTGGGGGGCAGTCATCAGTTTGAAGGGACAGGAAGCCAGCAGGCCAGGCCTTCCACTGGCAGCTACACTCAGGGGACCCACGTGGGCACCGGTGCCTCAACTCCAGCCCCTGACAGACAAGAGTCTGGGGAGCAGACCCACTGGTGGGAGCAGGGATCACGGCGGTGCCCATCCTACGCGGGGATCCCCCTGCACAGGGGATCCCAGGCTCCTGCGCTTCCGTGGTGGTTGTGAAACCTGAGTGGTCGTTGGTGGGACCAGAGTCCTCCAGGCTTTGGATGTCTTTGCACATGGTGGGCCTGACCTTCGAGGGGAGGCTCCCCACCTGCCCAGGCTGTGAGGTGCACTGACGGCCAGCGCTGTCCTCTGCACAGCCCTCCCGGCCCAGTGGCGTTCCCCAGCCTGGTGACCAGAGTGTGGGGCCTGCGTGGGCACCGGGGCTAGAAACCTCACCCACATGTTCCCACCCGCCCACCGGGTCTCTGTGCCAGGCACAGAAATGCCAGCGGAAGTGGAGGGCATCTTCAAGGGCACCAGGCACTTGGGCTGGCAGGAACAGGTCCGGGGTCAAGGAGCTGGGGGCCTGCCCTGTCCTCACGCCTTCCAGGGAGTCCATCCAGGACAGGGCAGACGCTGACCCTCTGTCCTGTACCCACGCCTCTGCCCCAGCCAGGAGTGCCCTTGCCAGTGATGCAAATCCACACTGACCTTGACCACCCCCCGCAGCAGACGCTGCCGGGTGCTCTCTCAGATCCCTGCACCAGGCCTCGCAAGTCCTGCTGCAGCCCCTCGTGGGGGCCCAGGTCCTGCCAGCAGGGCGTCCTCCAGCACGGCTCCCTTCCTGTGCCCGGACCCCAAGAGCCATGGCTGCATGTGGAGGCCCGGACTCTGTCTGCCCTCATGCCCACATCGGGAACACATCGGCGATATTTTAAGTGACTTTCGCGACCAGGGCCGCACGAATGTAGAGGTTCTGGGAACAGTCAGGGTCTCCGATGGGCCTTATCTACCACGCAGCTGCAGCCCAGCCGGCGAAAGGAGCAGGAGGCGCAGGCCAGGTGGGACTGGGAGGCACGACAGCGAAGAGACACTGGCGTCCCCTGAGCGCTGGGGAAATGAGGACATTTGGTGCCAGACTGCCTGATTAGATTTCCATCAACTCTGGGGCCTGCGGAGGCAGCAGCCCGTCTGACACAGCCTCGGCTGCGCTCCGGGCCCGGGCGTTCTGCAGACACAGGGCGGCGTGGGGCCGACCCGGTGCACGGGCTCTGGTGCTGAGGCCCGCCTGTCTGCCTGTCCACCTGCGAACCACTCTGCTCCCTGCCCCGGCTCTGTCCTTCATCCCGCCGAGGACGGGGGCGGGGGGGAGCCGACCAGCCTTCAGGATGCAGGCAGGGTGATTCTGAGGGACGACTTGCTCTCACAACTCAAGATAATAATACGCTGCTTGAAAAGCTGCTCCGCTGAGGAAATTGGGTGCTATGTCTTCCAAATAAAGGCTTTAATTGCCCCAAATGGATGACTGTGAAGAGGAGTCTGGCAGGAAAGGCAGTTCCTCTCCACGCTCCGGGTCCCTGCAGGTGGCGATGGCCCACGCCTGCTGGACGCCGTGGCCTGACAGGCCCGTGCGGAGCCCCAGCTCCCCGGCTGTCCACACCCCTGGATGCGGGCTCCCAGGGCAGCTTTCCTGGGCTCGTGGGTTCCAGCGTCCCCACAGTTACCCAGGGTAGGAAGACAGACCTGAACAGGGGCCCTGGCAAGGAGGGCTGGGGGCTGCCTCTCCGTGGGGGAATTTGTACCCCCATCTCAGACTGCCTGAAGCACGGGGGCATTCTCCACGAGTGTCGGGCTGGGGCCCCCCAGCCAGAGCAATGCCGGCCGCCGGCAGCACCCCAGCATGGTGGTCCACGCTCCCCACCGCAAGGCCCTCCCCACCCAGCAGGCACGGGCTGCCACCCAGACACGGCAGCCTTTGGGGTGCTTTGCTGGGTCCCCAAAGTGCAAGCCCCCTGCTTCTCCAGCCACGCCTCTAAGCCAGGCTGGGGGCGTTTGGGGGAGCCCTGCCCCATTTGCTCAGAGGGTCGCTTCTGGGACTGGCACCATCTTGGCCTTGACAGCCTGTCCTTCCCTGTGTGGCCGTAGCCACGCCCTCGTCCGCCTTCTCCCTTGATCTACGTTGCAGTGACCCCCACATCCTCTGGCTTGAACAGCGTGGCAAGTCCCGCAACGTTGTATAAAAATGCTCTTTTAGGGGGCGCCTGGGTGGCTCAGTGGGTTAAAGCCTCTGCCTTCGGCTCAGGTCATGATCCCAGGGCCCTGGGATCGAGCCCCGCATCAGGCTCTCTGCTCTGCAGGGAGCCTGCTTCCCCCCCCCGCCCCCCCCCGCCTGCCTCTCTGCCTGCCTCTCTGCCTGCTTCTCTGCCTACTTGTGATCTCTGTCTGTCAAATAAATAAAATATTTTTTAAAAAATGCTCTTTTAGGAATTAGCTGTGTTTTGGATTCTTTAGAGAAACCCACTGTTGAAAGGGATTCTCTGGGGGGTCCTCTGATGCCAGGACCCCCTCCCCGCCTGCCGAGAAGAAAGGGCCGGTTCTGCGGACGGGGTGGGGCCCAGAGGGGATTTTAGGTGCCCAGGAAAATTTTGACCTCAATAAATATCAATAAAACCAACAAAGGTTTTATTCCGAGTGTGTGTTGAGAAATAGTAAACTAGTATATCAAACCCATGATTTTACAGATATTTCTTCTCAGGCCAAAGGCTAAAAGAAGTATTGAAGTCAATTCATTCATTCAGCTGAGAAAGCTCCACAACCGTCTTGGGCTGGGCTCCCTCAGAAGTCGACCCCAAAGCAGGGCGGGAGAGGGTTAGGGCCCCTCCAACAAAGCCCTTCCGACAGGGTGGTTTGCAACAAGAGATTTGGTCTGTCAGCTCTGGACCCCAGAAGTCAGAAGTTGCTGCAGCCGCCGTGGCTCCTGCAGGCGCTGGGGGTCTGTTCCAGGTGCCTCTGGCGCTTCTGGTGCTGCCGACACCCACGGCTTGTGGACATGCACCCAGGCCTCCGTCTGCGCGCCTGTTTCCTGTGTCTGCCTTCCTTCGTCCCGGAAGGACAGGCACCACCGGACCTAGAGCCCGAACGCAGGACAATCTCCTCCTGAGAGCCCCACCTTAATCGCACCTGCAAAGACAGCTGTTCCCAGTAGTTGGGCACACTCTGGGCAGCACTGGGCTGTCCCAGGTGGCACAGAGGGACGGTGGGATGGGGAGGCTGCTGAGCGGCGTGGGCATGGCAAACGGGTCACTGCCACAGGCAGACGGTGTGGACCGTGCCTACGGTGGCCTCACCCAACGAGCCAGGCAGTGGTGGGTGGGGGGTGCGGTGGCTGGGATCACGGGAGGGCCAGCCGTGCTCACTCTCAAGCCCCATCACCATGCTGGCGGGCTGGCTTGCTGTATGGTATCCCTGCCCAAGATGTGAGGCTTGTTGGAGGGTCAGTCTTACTGATCGCTTGAAAGGGACCATGCCCTGAGCTCCAGACAGATGTCACGACCTGGAGAGCCCAGGTTTGCAACACCAGCCCGCCCGAGGCTCCAGATCCCAGGATCCCGGGCGCTCCCGGTGACCCTGCAGACTCTCTTGTCCTCATGAGAAGCACAGCGGCACTTTCTATCCAGTGTCTGGGCCTGCATGTCTCTGCACCCCCCCGCCCCGGACCTTCTCTGGCCCAGAACCCTCCCTCTGCTCCTCCGCCTCTGCAGGGCCTCTGGCCAGTGGGCGCAGACTCTGCCCGGGACTCGGCCCCATCTGCCGGCCTCTGCTCCTCCCAGCAGGTCTGCCACGCCAGCCCAGAGGGGCGGGGACTGCCGCGGCCCCTCCCCCCAGGCGCCACCCCCAAGCACCCCTCCCCATGTCCCGCATCCCTGCAAAGTGAAGGGGAATCTATTTTGTTTGTAAAAAGCTGATTATCATAGATAAATGTATCTAATTAGTCTCATTTGCTGACACACAAGCCTTTAATTGCGAGTTGAATAATTAGACATATCTGCATATGCAAATGGCTACGGTTATACCCTCTGTCAGTCTGTACCGTACTCCTGCGGAGAGCAGCGGCCCTCCCTACTCCAGCACGGAGCGCGACACACTCAGTCGCACGGACGGTCGGCTGCGTTCAGAACCAGCGACTCCTGTTCGCTTACGTAAAGTAATACCTGGAGAACGGGGCGTCATCTCCTCCTGAAGCAACGTCTGGGAGCCCCAGCCTCTCGCTGGGTGGCACCCGAGGTCAGGGCTTCCTCGGTCCTCCCGGATGCCCACCCCTTGCAGGCTGAAGGGTGGGTAGGACAGCCAGCGCCACCGGCTGAGGCTGCAGCCTGGTCCCGGGCATGCTGGGTGCACCCCCCCCCCCCCACGGAGCCGCACACGGACAGGGCCGGCGGGCTGGGGTCCCAGCTTCCAGTGACGGCGCTACAGCCAGCTCCCGCCTGGGCTGCTCGGCAGCCAACCTGCTGATGGGTGTGTGCACAGCAGCCTCAGGGGAGGGCCGGTGGGCCTGGTGGGGCCTGAGGCCTTGGGGTCCCTGCTCATGTCAGGCCTACCCAGCCTCTACGCTTGGCTGAGCTCCCTGATTCCTCTGTAACCCAGGCAGGAGCCCAGTGACCGCCCCCAGTGACCGCCCCCGTGACTGCCCCCAGTGACCGCTCTGGGCATCCTACAGTCTGTCTGGGATGGTCTGTCTGTCTGGGATGCCCTGTGAGGACATCAGGGGCCCTGGCTGCAAAGAAGAGGGAGAGCCCCCCCCCCCGCTGATGACCCCCCAGGCAGAACCGGCCTCCTGGTGCTCAGGGTGCCAGGGCCCTGGGGTGGGGGCCCCCAGGACAACAGGGTCTGGCCCCCTTCCTGGGCCTGGCTGGTCACATGGGTTTGGCAGGGGGAGGCAGAGCGAGAAGAATTTGGCTCCAGGGAAGGAGGACGCACATTCCTGCTTTCCAGAAGAACTCAGCCCCTCCACCCCCACCCTTCTGTTACCACGGCAACCGGCTCGCTGACTCGACTCGAGCTGACACTGGGCCGAGTTCTCCTGTGGTCCCCTCCCTCTGCCTCCAGGGCCACGAGTGTGCTGGGCCCACATGGCCAGCAGGGGGCAGTGACAGGCCAGCCACTTGGGGCAAGGGGGCCTCCCTGGAAGCAGGTCCTACATTTCGGGGTCTTGGGGTCTCCATAGGCCCTCCCCAAAGTCCAGAGGCCGGAGCCCTGCCGAGAGCGGCATGAGAGTGACAACTCTTAGCCCTTCTGTGCCCCTTGACGGCCATGTGGCCCTCGGCCTGTCGGGACGTTTGTCTCCGGCAGAATTGGAGGACAAGAGTCTGCGGGCCATTCCCAGCCCCGGGCAGGGGTCCTGCGTCGCCCCCCGAGGCCGCTGACACCCAGCCAGGCGTGGCCCAGGCTCACGCTGGTGCTCACAGGGGAACGTAGGGAGTCTGGCCTCTGGCCGTGGGTCCAGGCTGGACTCAGTCCCGCCGTGGTTGGGGGCAGTGGGTCTGACATCCTGACGGCAAGGGAGGCAGACTATCCCTGCCACCTGCTTCCGGGCACCGGGGACGCATCAGAGAAGGGAGGAGACACTGCAGGAACGAAGGAGGAGACGTCGGCTGCGCTCAGGGAACCCGGCTTCCAAGAGGCGAGCGTGGGGCTGAGAGGCTCTGGCTTTGGCCACGGGCAGGTTTGGGGAGGAAGAGTTCATGAAGCTTTACTGAGACGTGCAAACCCAGCAGTGGCCCAGGCGGGGGGACAATGGTTCAGAAGATGCCCCCAAACCTGCTTCAGAAAGAGGGGCTCGGCCAGAGGACAGGGTCTGCACCCCAGATGTCTGACCGTCATCTGCCCTGTGCGTGCTTGCGTGTGCTCACACATGTGCACGGCTGTGTGTGTGTGTACGAGTCCGTGAGTGTGCACACATGAGCGCCCAGGTGTGTGTTGTCCGGGGCACACTCTGCCCTGGCCCCCGAGCAGTCGCCGGCATGGGAGTGTACGCAAACACACCTGTGTTCTGTTCTGCACATGCGCGCAGGTGTGCGCAGACCGTCTGGGGCCTGGTGTCTCCTCTCCTCAGTGTGGGCCCTCCTCTCGGAGTCGAGCAGCTGCACTGGGTCAGTGTGGCGGCTGGCGGCACCGGGGGTTGATGGCAGATGCGTCCATGCCGCTCCTCCTCAGGGCTGCGGGAGTGCAGCCCAGCCCCGACCTGCTCTGGCGATGGAGTGGAGGCCACGCTGGCTGCCGGCCCTGTGCTCCGCTTCTCTCTGGTGCAGAGCTGCCCTGCCCTTCAAGGAGGCCAGAGAGGGTGGGTCAGGCCTGGAGGGAGGCCAGCAGCGTCTGGCACGGGTAGGCTGGGGGCCAGGGAAGGGCCACACGGGAGGGGAGCTCGTCCTCTCAGAGGATGAGCCTCATCCTTATGCAGGAGGGCAGGCGCACGCACACGCAGGCAGACACACGCCCCTGAAGCCTCACTGTCTGGGTCTTTCCTCCCTCACTGGGGTCCCGGCTCTAAGCAGTGTCAATGTTGGGGTGTCCCACCCTGACCTGGTTTTCAGGGTGGATCGGCTGCCATGGTCGGGCTCGGCAGAACCTCCAAACATCCTTGACTCGATGGCGGCCGTAGCACCTGGGAGCGCTCCAGGACGATGGCAGTCGCTGGGGGCTGTGCTCCTTCTCACCTGTAGCCCCGTCGTAGGGAAGGCACGTGGTCTGCCGCCTCCTCGGCCGGCTCTGGGCAGAGTTTTGGCTCAGACTCGGTTTCTCCTGCCTGGTGTGCTGCCGCTGTGCCTGCAGCACCCAGGACGGGACACCGAGCCCCCAGGCACCTGCTGCTGGAGGCAGCCAGCTGGCCTTAGCTGTGGCCCATGCACTTGGCGTCCTGGCCGGCACGGGTCAGGATTCCGCGGGGGACACGGACCCTCTGTAGCAGAGCAAATGTGGTTGAGCAGAGATGGGGCCGGCGTCCACCCGGGGGGGTCACGCATGCCAAGGGAGGGGCCTCAGACCTCTAGGAAGCCGCCGTCATTCTGCAGCCTCGGCGCCGGCAGCCCTGCAGAGGGTCAGAGGTCCCTGCAGCCACACGCTGGGCAGTGGGGCTGGGGCACCCCCCCAGCTGGCGGGAAGATGGCGACTTTTGGGGTACTTGCTCTCAGCTGCCATGTCTTCCTCGCCCGGGCAGTTTGCTACAAGGATGCAGATATCCTGAGCAGGCCCGGAGCGCCAGCCACTTCCCCCCTGCTCTTGGCTCATTCTCTGGGAGGTGACACTGCCTGGCCTCTGCGGGTGTCCCTGGGGGCCTGCATGACTTTCCCGTTGTCCAGGGTCGGCGGAGGTGGTGTTGGCTTCAAGATGGGAAGTCTTTAGAGCTTCTGCCAAAGCATTAATTCTTCTCCAAACTGTCAGAACTGAAATAATTTTAGAAGCTATTGTTTATCGTGGGTTCTGTTTCTCGTGGTTGGTAAAAGTCCCAAACGGTCGTTGTCTTCAGAGGAGGGTGCTGACTGGGAGAGGGTGCTCACGGGACACCACCGACGGGGAGGCCACCAGGGAACCGGGCAGATTAGGGTGTTGAGCCAAACCCTGCGCCGTACGTTTCTGCGGCGTCGCAGGCAAAGGCGGTGGCCGTGCCTCTCCCAGCCCAGCAGCCCCGGTAACCCCTGTCTGTGTTCCCTTCGCGTGTTGTTTCGGGGTTTCCTCGGGCCTGGGGAGGAGCGAGGCCTGCACACCCACTGGGCTCCTAGGAGGCGGGCATTGGCCATCGTGTTAACCCACATGGTCACGTGCTGGGGGGTTCCTGTCCTGTGGGCACGTGGGGCACGTGCACAGCTGCTGCTCCCCAGGAGGAGGCCCCGGGGAGGGAGGAGGCGTCCCTGCCGGACGCGCACGACCACTTCCCGGCTCCGGTCCTCCGCCTCTGAAGGCTTCTCTTCCTGGCCAGGGTTTTGTCTGGGGAGCAGGCGGTCTGCACGGTGTGTTCCCAGAGTCAGCGTGGGGGGTGGGTCCCCCCAGACCTCGGGCCGCCCCGCTGATGCACACGTGCCCCGCTGTGCACCCTGTGACGGAGGCCGGAGACCGAGTCTACCTTTCACTTCCCTCCCTCTCCTGGTAACATATTTCGGGGGAATTGTTGCTCACCAGGTAGAAGTGGCTTTGCTCCCGCAGGCCTAGTTCTGGGCTGCAGAGAGGTGGAGCCCCAGGGGAAAGGGAAGGAGGCCATCACCCTCCAGGGATGGACTGCACGCACGTGCTGCCTTCTGCTGTCCCCGAGGTGGCCGGACGGGCAGTCTCTGGGCACAGCCTTTCTCAGACCTCGGACGTCACGGGCCCTGGAGTCTGTCCCGGGGACTGGTTTTCTCCTGCTGCTGAGTGGCTTGGTTCTCCGGGAGAGGGATGCCAGCCCGGACCCTGGCTGGGCCCAGGAGCCCCCCGATCCCGGAAGCTCTCCCAGCCTCTCGGTCACAGCCGTGCAGAAACTGCCCTCCGGGGGGAGGCACGTGATGAGCCACGCCGGCCTCCGAGCACTGGGCGCGGGGGCCGGAGCGCAGCTCTTCTACCGTAACCGAATGGAAGGCTGCTCCAGCTCCAAGGACGCTCGTGATGAAATGCCTTGACTCCGGTGGGTAACGCTAAACGCTCTTTGGATAAAGCCTCACACTTGACGCGCTCCTGCTCCCAAGGTCGCGGAAGTGCTTCTCTAGCTCATGGGCCTGGCGCTGCCCAGGCCGAGGCCTTTCTGTTTTGGTGCAGATGGAAGGTTCCTTTGTTCTGCTTTTGGGTCAGCAGAGCCCTAGATGTCCTTTGGGTACAGAACGGCTTTGACCCAAGGACACCATGACCCTGTGGGCAAAGCAAGACTAAGAAGTGTGGGGTTCAGGGTTTCCTGAGCTGGTTTAGGGTGTCAATGAACAGGACTCTGGCCTCCTCCCAGAGGAGCCTGCAGAGCTGCGGGGTGGGGGTGAGGGCGTGGGGAGTGGGGCCACACGCGGAGTCAGTGGGAAGACACTCTCCTCGTGCTTGGAGTGGGCAGTCTGTCCACTTGCCTGAGTCCCACTGCCCTGTCAGACAGTCCGAGAGCAAGAAGGACGTGCTGTGCTGGTCCCTCTCTCAGGGCACACCTGCTGGCACCCGCATGCTCGTTCGGGGTCAGCGAAGCTGCCCTGCCTAGGCCAATAAGCTCAGGACTCCCGTGTGGCACCGTCATACACACGAGGGACAGAGTTACCTGCCCAGCAGCTGAGTCTCACGGGGCACTCCGAGCCTGTGTCGGGGGCGGAGGGCCTATGGGAGGTCCAGGCAGAGACCCCTCCCTCCCTGTGGCACTGGGGAGGGAGGGTCACTCGGGGAATGACCACTGGTGGCCAACAGTGGTGGGACACCTGGGGCTGCCGGGTGGAGGACTGCCACTCTGGGCAGGAGGCAGCGAGGGCCCCCGGCACAGGAACAATGGGCCGCAGATGAGACAGACGTGGGGGAGCATGGCTGTCGGGAGAGCAGGGGACCCTGGGCTGTCTCCCGGCCCTGGAGCTCCAGTCTAGAAAGGCCCTGCAGCCTGCTGGAGGGCCAGGCTGCGCCACACTCATACCGACTCTCCAGTGCCAGGTCCCGCCCTGACATCCACTCCTTCAGCCGCTCGTTCCTTGAACAAACTGGCCTGACTCTTCAGGTGGGCGGGAGGCGGAGAGGGGCCCCACCAGCTGCTGGTGAAGCACCCATCAGCACCCTTGACCCACTGGGAGCGGTTGACCGGGGGCCACGCGAGCCGGTGTTGTGTGTGGAGCCAGTGGCCGTGAGGCAAATGCAGACGGAGCACCGGCCTGTTCTGCATCTTCCTCCCCAGTCCCTGCCTGCTCGCGAACTCACTCTGCCATCCCAGCTCTACCCCATGCAGAGGGGACGTGGCGCCAGCTTCAACAGGCGGGCTGGGCAAACCCTACACAAAGAGACACTAAGAAGAGGCATTCACTGAAGCAGCCCAGCTCCCCTCTTCCCTCCCCCTGTCCTGCCCCATCCTGGGCCCATGTGAGTGGTCTGCCATGGCCAGGACGGGAGGCATGTGCCCAGCTCCCAGGATCTGGGACCTGTTTCCTGCCCCAATGAAACCATCTGCTTTCCTGAAACCCAGACGCACCTAGGCCTCCTGGGGTGGGCCGCGTGGGAGAAACAGCGGGACGGAAGTTTTCCACAGGAGCAGAAGGTTGGGCACGGCGCCAGGCCCCCACGGGATCTGCACACTTCTTCCCTCCTGGGAAGTCATGAAGGGATTTCCCAGGGGAAAGTTAGTTTTTTAGAGGTTGGGGAGTAAGAAGTGCACCTGCAGTGGGAAAGGTTGGGTCCTGACCACAGAACGATGGCCTGCAACGGCCGGCAGCCCCCGCGGGAGGGAGGGAGGAGGCCCCGGGAAGCTCGCGGCGGACACAGGTATGTGCACGACACAACTCCTTCCTTTCTGGGAGAGACGTGCCATCTGAGCTGATTCCGTTCTGAGGTGAACAAGGGAGGGAAAGCGACTCCAGGTAGAGGCCCCAGGCCCCTGGACCGATGTCCTTGCAGGCTGCTCCCCTGAACTAAACCTCTCTGGGCCGAGCAGCTGCCTCTGGCCCAGCGCAGGAGTGGAAGGCAGTGCTCCCCCTCCCCCACCTGGACTCATGCACGTGGAGCATCGATGGGGTCCTGAGGGGGAAGGGAGAGGCTCACCTCAAATCCTCTGAGGGGAGCAGCAGGCGAGCTTGTCCCCAGGTCTCTGGGCACACGGCCTGGAGGTGGCCAAGCCACATGTGGATGTCACTGTTGGGGTTCAGAAAACGTGAAGGTCGGCACCTTAACGGTCCTGCTGTGACAGATACAGGTCACGAAAACCACAGCAGCAGAACAAGGAGGAAACGTCTGTGCTCAGCCACAACCTCTGAGTGTCACCTCCTTCGGCCCATGGGGCGGAAAGCCTGCATCATCCAAGGAGGCGGGTGTGGGCCTGGGGTGGAGGGCCACGACCCCGGCCTCCCAGTGGAGCTGCCCCTCACTGGGTGCAGCCCTAGGGTGCAGGGGCACTTCCCCTGCATCCACACTCTGCTTCTAAGGGCAGCTGATCTGCTCCTGTTCAGGGGCTCTAGGCTTTTAAACACTGCGTTAGAGGCTACTTGCCGTGCCTGGCCCCGACAGACTCCTGCTCCCCACAAAGGAGCTGAGCTGTCATCACTCATCAGGGGCACGTGTCAGAAGCCCCATGGAGGACAGCCAGCCCTAGGAGGCAGCTGACAGCAGCCGCCTCCCCCCTTCCCACCTCCTGCCCGGAGAGGGCCCAGTCCTGCCCCTGCCGGTCCCTCGCGGTGGCCGGGCTGTCCCGGCACGCTGTCCCGCGGTGCTGACGTGCAGCCCGGCTCGGCGTGGGGCGCTCTCCGAGGTGCTGAAGACAACCTGCCCGACTCAGAACTTCCGGCTGCTCTGACAAAGGCCCGCCCCACTGGGCCTCGCTTGAACACACCCTGAATTATGGTTCTGCCTGCGTGTCTTTGGGAACATGAGTTTTTATCAGCCTCAGCCAGAACTTGAGCCTTCCCGCTGCAGGTATGTGGAGATGTTCCCCGGGTACCTCTCAGTACAATCCCGCACTCTACACACCAAGGAGGAAGAGGAGGCCTGTGTTCTCTGGCCTCTTGAGAGGTCCTGACACTGAGTTTATAGGAAATATGGAGTCCCCCATCCCATTTAGTGAAACCGAGTATCCAGCTGAATGACCATCTGCACATACTCTGACACCAACACGAGGCCATGTGCATCTACCTGGAACCTTTGCCAGGAAGCAAAGATGCGGTGGTGAGAGTAGTTCTGTTACCTGGTGTTCAGTGCCATGTGTGATGAGCATGTGCTGGGACCTAGCCTGGCTGTCACCGCATTCTTCCCCAGGCCTTGTCACTGAGGGGAAACCCGTGCAGTGTGGGGCGTGGGAGGGGGCTTCCCGCGTCTGAGCGTGGGCTGGGGATGGAGACAGCCCAAAGGGGGTCGTGCTGCTGTGGGAGCTGCCAAACCAGATGGGGTGGCTGGGCAAAGGGGAAAGAGCCCAGCATGGTGGGCGAGGATGTGGGCCTGGACCCTTCCTGTCTGCGGTAGGATGCTGGCCCCACCCTGAGAGTTTGGCCTCGAACTGGGAACACACAGCTTGCTTTTGAACCATTATTCATTTCTCAGTTTCCATTATCAGGGACCCGTTGTTATAGATTCTGGTCCCTGGGGCAGGGCTCATGGCCCCCCCATGGGTAGTGTGCATTGAGCACTTCTTGGGCCAGTGGGAGGCACTGACCACTGTGGTGTCCCCACTCTTCCCGGACAGCGACCCGTGGCGCTGTCCTCCCTTCTCTGCAGCTCAGTCCGTGAGTTCCCACTGTGAATCTTGGCCGACATCTCCTCCAGAAGGTCCTTCCTCAGCCCCTCCCCTTGGCAGAGCTCTGCCGGGGGGGTGGCAGCCACAGTGTCCTTCCTGTGGGAGGGGTCAACATTCCATCAGGGAAAAGGGGCCAGCTTCTCTGTCCTCTTTCCTGGGCTGGGTGGGGAAGCGAGTGGTTGAGGAAGAGGAATGGGGATGAAGAGGCCCTGGTGGCATTTCCTGAGGGGGAGCACGGCCTCTGGGAGCCTTTGGCTTGTCTCTGGGCCAGAGTGTCACGGATGAGCCCCCAGAATTTGGGCAAGGCTCGCATTTCAGACCTGTTATAGCAACAGTGAGAGAAGACAAGACAAGTGACATGTTCCCTCCCCTGGAGTGGAGGACGGGGCCCAGAGTGAGAACTGGAATGTAAGCAGGGCAGATTCTGGGGTTCTAGAGTCTGAAATAATGCCCATGCCTGGCTGCAAACAGGGGTCCTGGAACAAGGGGAGGTACTGAGCTGAGCTGCAGGCACCTGAAAGTACCGTGTTCTGGGTGCATGCAGTAGACGCCACACCCGGGGCCTGGGCGGCATAGAAGGTTCCTAGGAGGCTCCAGGAGATTAACCCCGTGCGGCCTGAGCGGCCCGGTCCCCCCGCCCCTCCCCCACTCCCTGCCCCCCCCACCTCGGCACCCGCTTTCCTTCCCAGGTCTCTCCCGTCTCGGCTGCAGGGGTTCAGGGGACACCCGAGCATCTATCCCTGCATCCTTGCCCAGCTCCCAGGCCCCCTCCCCTGCACAACCGCCTTCCGCACTTGCTGCCTTTGTCTGGCCACTGGATAGCTGGACAGCAGTCTGGGCTCGGAGACCACTGCCCAGGAAAGAGCAGAGCCTGAGGAAACGGCGATTCGCCCCTAAGTGTCCTCTGCGGAAAGATCCCGAGACAGTGCTGGTTCTGCCACGGGGCGGGGTCCACGCAGGCAGGTCCTGGGCAGGGATGGACGCTGCACCCCAAGAATCCACGCTCACTTGGCCGAGGCCCCGCCCCATCGAAAGCCCCGCCCAGGTCCTGACCGCGGGATACCCACACCCTCTATTTATCCTCTGCAGGACTCGCTCCTGGGCAGTCGCAGGCTGGATGGTGGGCGGTGGGACTGTGCAGACCTCACGGCCTCTGGTCAGCGAAGACCCCCAGGGCCCTCTGCACCTGCTGCCAGGTGTGTCCGTTCTCTTATCCTGGGCCATCCATTCAGTCTTGCCTGGGCGGCCTTCATCCCCAGAGCACTTTGTGGGAGCAGCAGGGGCTGAGGGAGCTTCTCCAGGGAGGCCCATGTCGGAGGCCGGTCCTGCGCCTGTGGGGCAGGGGCTGCCACACACACTGACCTGCCAGGGTTGGCCTGTGCCCACCGTCCCCAGCCCCTGCACCGCGTACTGCACCAGATGAGTCTAGGATGGCTTGGCATGGAACGCCCTGCCCAAGCAGGGATGGGTTGGCCCTATGGATCCCTCTGTCCGTCCCGGCCCAGGGCCCCACAGGGAGGGGTTGGGGAGGCTGTGGTCAGCAGTGGAGCAGAAGCCATGGTGGGAGGTAGGGGACTGGACCGGAGGAGGGAGATGGACCCAAGCGGCAGGTGGTGGGAAGCAGATGGTTAAATTTCAAGTAGTCCTTTCACTCTGCTCCCCTTGAGACCTTGAGGCCAGAGGGGTGCAGGGATGCCTGGCATGGGTCAGTCCTGGGGAGGAGTTGCATGGAGCAGCGACCTGCTAGGGAACCAGTAGGGGTCTGCGCAGGGGTGGGGTTCACACTGGCTGGAGGGACCTGCAGTGGGGGAGAGGCTAGGACCCCATCCATAGTCAAGATACAGTTGGCTTAAGGGAAGTAGCAAGGTTCCTGTCACCCTGCTGCTCAGGTTTGGATGGAAGAGAAACCTGGGGGTTTGTGCTGTCCTCCTAAATGCACCTCCTTAGAAGCAGAGAGGGGCGTGACCACAACACCCGACAGAGGGAAGGAAGGGTGGGTCACTGCCCAGGAGGGCTGTGACCAAGGACGAGACCCCACACTGGGCTGGGCCTGAGGGTCCCACAGCAGAAGGGCAGCCTGCTGGAAGTGCCTGACCCTACCATCCTTCCTACAAACCGTAAAGCAGAGATTTATTAATTCAGATGCTGCGATTTCTCTGATAAACGTCAAAATATGTAAATATCGAACCCTTTTCCTTCAGCCACTAAAACAAATGGAAAACACATTTATTAGCATAGAGATGAGTTTAATCAAATCAGCTCGAGTACAAATTAGCCACAGGAAATGTAATGAGCTGGGAATTAATTAGCAGCATAATGATAATAACGTTGAGGGCTGATTACCTCACGGCCACACGGCTCTCCTGCCACGGGGCTCTCCTGGCAGCTGATCTTTTCCTTTGCAAGAAGCTCTGCGCAGGGACCACTGGATGGCCCCTTGGCCACCCAAGAGCAGAGGAGAGGCTGCTGTGGACTGGGGTGCAGATGCTTCCTAAGGTCAGGCCCTCGAGATCTAGGGAAGATGAGCCAGTTC
The DNA here is from genome assembly GCF_963455335.1 of Martes martes. Taxonomy (NCBI): domain Eukaryota; kingdom Metazoa; phylum Chordata; class Mammalia; order Carnivora; family Mustelidae; genus Martes; species Martes martes. Next base: position 933,429 of record NC_137896.1, on the reverse strand, counting down.
TCCCTGGCTGCTCAAGGGTCCCCGTCTAGGGCATTTGAGGGCCCCAAATGACCCTATTTGCATTTAAAGTCTGAGGGGAAGGCTCGGGGCCCCGGTTTCCTGCAGGGCAGCCCTGAAATTAGCCACATCCATCCCACTTGCCAATTCGCAGGGTCATAGCTAGTGTTTGAGAACACCTTGCTCAAACCCAAACAAAAATGAGTGTTGTGCCTTTGCACCACTTGCAAAAGCCATGTCATGCAGTTTTAAGTCAGAGGAACTGAGAGGCCTCAAACGTGTTCACCATCTTTTACATTTTAGGCAAAGAAATTGTGGACAAGGATAAAAACAACAGTGTGTAGCCTGTGATAACCCAGAGCACAATACTTACTCCTGTTCTTTTTAAGAAAGTGTGACACTTCAATGTCTCCATGAGCTAAACCACAAAACCAAGGAGGAGGGATTTGCATCTTTTGTCCCTGATGTCCATGTGTCCAGTTTTGGAGCCCAGGTAGTTAGAATATTATTTGGGGCCTTGGATCTCTGGAAGTTGATAATTTCTGCCAGACCAACTTCTTTGATGTTTTTGTTGTTGGTGATAGTAATCATAAGAAGTATAAAGATAGATGCTGACATTCTCTGAACACCTGCCACGTGCCAGGAACTCTCCTATATATGCCTCGATTATCCACGCTGTGTAACAAACCATTCCAAGACAGAGTGATCTAAAAAACGATCATCCTGATCAGAAATCTGTAATTTGGGCAGGGCTTGGAGGGGCCAGTTTGTCTCTGCCCCACAGTGTCACCTGGGGCAGCGGGCTCCATCCGGAGGACCCACTTCCAAGACGGCGCACCCGCAGGACCGGACAGGCTGGGCCGGCTGTGGGCTGCATCCGTGCAGGCCTCTCTCCAGGCTGCTTGAGCTTCCACACAGCACGGCGGGACAGGTGTAGACCAAATGCCGAGCCAACGCCGTCCAAAAGGGGCAAAGGTAGAAGCTCCCATCAGTCCTGAGACTGGGGGCAGGGGGCATGGCCCCATGCTGAGGGCTCCATCAGGTTGCCTGGGACTTGTCCTCTGGGCTCTTGGCCCTGCCCTGTTCATTCTGTCCCCTTCTGTCCCTTTCAGTCCAAATCAGCAATGCTCCCACCAAGCATCTCATAAAGCATTGTAGGCCTTCTGTCAAGGCTATTGGGGTTCCCCTATAGGTGGGTGGCCACACCCATAAATCCCTCTGAGATGACCCTCTGTCTCGGTCCCCAGTGAGGCTCAGAGACACTGATGTCCACAAGTCCCCAGAGGCCCCCGTTGTTCCATAGGCCCTTGGTGGGGGGCTCTGTGGGATACCCCTGAAACCTGTCTGAGCTATGACAGTCCTCCAGTCTCACCCTGAAATGAGCACAGCCCAGGGCTACTTCTCAGCCTGAGTGTCAGGCAGAGTGGACGGATGGTCAGCTACATTCCTGGCCCCTGCACCGGCCTCATTATTCACTGCAATGTCTACCCTGAGCTTGCGGCTCTCTCCCCTGTGTGTCGGCTCTGATGGATTCACCACAGCAGCCAGAGGAAGACAGAAGGCCCTGCCTGGAGGCCTCCTGGACAGGCCCTCCATGTCCAGTGGGCAACACATTTCTCACGCAGGCTAAATTCCTGCCACTCTGCCTGCTAAGCTCTTCCCCATCTATGACACCTCCTCAGGGTGCTGCTTTGGAGTGCTACCCACTTCCAGGCACAAGCTCTCTCTGGTTGCTAGAACTGCATGATGGCCACCCCAAAACTTAGTGACTCAAACAGTGACCGTTCATCTCTCAGTTCTGCGATCTCCTGGGCCTTAGAGCAGAAGTGCACACCAGCCCCACATGGCTTCAGCTGGGGCATCTTGGTGGGAATTGAGGATCACTTCCCAGCTGGGCCCTCCCTTGAGTCAACTTCTGTCCACCTAGGCCTATGCCTGCAGGGGTTTCTCATGCCTGGGGACTGGGCTCTAAGTGCCAGTGTCCCAAGAAGGGAGAAAAGCTGTGTCACCTCCCACATGAGAGGGGGTCAGAGACCCACAGTAAGAACAGCATGTGTGGCACTGAGGGCGTCTGGGGAACATACCACCCACACGAATACTTTCTCAGCTCTCACCCCAGCTGATGAGGCCGGCTCCACTGTCACTGTCCCTGTGGAGATGGGTGCTTAGCCCAGTGAGTGTGGTGGAGAGCCTGGAGCCCCTGTCCTTGACAGAGAACACCTGTCACCTGAATTGACTTCACAATTCACCGGGTCAGCACCCCGGTCAGCACCCCCGCCAGCGCCGCAATCAGCACCCTGGCCAGCACCACAGTCAGCACCCGGGGCCAGCACCCCCACCGGCACCGCAGTCAGCACCCGGGCCAGCACCCCGGTCAGCACCCGGGCCAGCACCCCCACCGGCACCGCAGTCAGCACCCGGGCCAGCACTCCCACCGGCACCCCAGTCAGCACCCGGGCCAGCACCCCCACCGGCACCCCGGTCAGCACCCGGGCCAGCACCCCCACCGGCACCGCAGTCAGCACCCGGGCCAGCACCCCCACCGGCACCCCGGTCAGCACCCGGGCCAGCGCCCCCACCGGCACCCCGGTCAGCACCCGGGCCAGCGCCCCCACCGGCACCCCGGTCAGCACCCGGGCCAGCACCCCCACCGGCGCCCCGGTCAGCACGCTGGCTAGCGCCCCCAGCGCTCGCTCTACACCTTCTCAAGAACAACGGAAGTGGTTGCTTCCCGAGAGCTTGTTCCTGGAGGCTGCCTGGTGGGGCAGAGCGGAGGAAGAGCCTCCCACCGAGGCCCCCCCACACCACACTGGGGTGGAGGGAGCCCAGCTGAAACCACTCCCATGTCCCCCAGCTGACCCCGTGCCTCCACGGGGAAGACACAGCCAGGCTACAGGGACACCTCTTCCTCGGCCAGGGCACAGCATGCTCTGACGGATCTGCACAGGTCAGATTTTGTTCAGCTTCGTTCAGCTGCTGCAAGAGCTGCCTTGCTGGCCTGGGCACCCGGGGGCTGGTCGTTCCTCGGGGTGAGGGGCCTTGGGCTAGCCGTGGCTGGCCGTGGCTGGCCGTGGCTTCCGTGGCTCTTCATCCTGTCTATCCCTGGAAAGGGCGGCTTCTCTGCACATCCTGTGCCCTGCAGGGGATGGCCTTGGTTTCCGGGAGGGCCACTGGAGTAGCAAAGCGTAATGTCTGCCAACATGACCACGTGGAGTGGCTTCCAGTCAGAGCCCAAGGGGGTCTTGGAGGTAGTTAGCAGGGACAGGGCAGACCTGTTCTGGCTTCAGGGCCTTTGCATGGGCTGTTTCCTCTGCCTGTCTGGCTTTCTTCAAGGACACACAGAAAGAGAGACAGGACTCCCGGCAGCTCTCATGGTGTCCACATGTTTTTTTTTATGCCAGAGTCTCTGACATCTGTATTCTACAAGCCAACTTCTATAAAACCTAGACTTCCAATAATTTCCTTTTTGAAAAGAGCTGTCCTGTGGGGTGGTGCATGCAGGTGTCCACAGTTTGGAAATGATCCCACTGGGAGGGCGACCTCCCCCAACCCAGGATGTGGCTGGGGGGAGGAGGGACCTGCTGAGTCCTTCCGAATCTGTGTCTCTGTGGCTCCTGTGAGTCCAGCAAATGCCTGTTCGGCACGTGCTCACTCTGCCCCTGGTGATGGAGATGCTCATATGAAGGGTGTTTTATGACTGAAGCACTTCTTTTATCCCCACAAAGATCCTTAGGGGGTGCCTGGGAAAGCCACCTGGGTCCTGCCCAAAGCAGGCACTAACGTTGCCCTTCGTTGCTCATTTCAGGAAACCAAAGCCTAGGGAGGTTGGGGGCTTGTTTGTTGTCACTCTCTTGGTGGGACCAAGCCAGGGGCTCTCTTGCCAGCCTGTGTCCTGGGGTGGAGGCTCCTGGGCTCTCTTCTGTCAGTCCCGGTCCTTCTCAGCCCAGCTGCTGCCTCTCCTGAGTCATCGGGGAGACGCCTCTGCATCAGCTCAGCTGCTGTGTTCACCCTCCCTGCTGTGTGCTGCAGGGGTCATGGGGTGCGAAGGAGAAGTCTGTGCGTCTCCAGGTGGAGGAGGCTCTGAGAACAATGGAAATGAATATTCTCAGGTGAATTCTGTTCCTCCCCAGGCAACAGAAATGGGGGAAGCCTGATGCCTCCAGGGCCTGCTGGGATGCCGACCCTGGCTGTATCCAGGGGTTCTCCAGGGAGTGGGAAAGGGGTCCTCTGCTGCCCATGCATCTAACGAGCTGCTCCGTTTCTTGGAGACGCTAAGCCGTGCTGCACACACCCTTCCCAGACCGCAGATCCGCGTGAAGGAGAGGCGTGAGAGCTGCCCCCAGGCTCTTCAGGTGAAGAAGTGCGAGGGCTCCTGCCATTTGCCCTGGGCCTTTGTCCAATACCCACTATTTCACCAGAGGACAGAAGAGGAATCTTTCTGATGAAAGGTGTAAAATGTGCATCTGCTCATTTTACTGAAGTCCGAGCTCACTGTGCAGGCCTCTGCACCTCTGTGTCCTGCTGACACCCACGGTCACATCCTGTCTTTGGGGATGTCCAGTGAAACATGGCTACTGCCCATGTGCACCGGCCTGGGGTTGATCATTTTCTAAGAGTTTGTGTTACAGAAGATGGAGGAGACTGACGGAGAAACGTGGACTCTGTCAGGGGTTTGATTAAGAAGGTCCTCACCGGGACGCCAGGGTGGCTCGGTGGGTCAAGCCGCTGCCTTCGGCTCGGGTCATGATCCCAGGGTCCTGGGATCGAGTCCCGCATCGGGCTCCTTGCTCGGCGGGGAGCCTGCTTCTGTCTCTGCCTCTGTCTGCCGCTCAGCCTGCTGGTGTGCTCTCGCTCTCTCTCTCTCTCTGACAAATAAATAAAATCTTAAAAAAAAAAAAGGCAGGATGTATGAAAGGCAGGATGTATGACATCCTTGTCTTAAAAAAATAAAAAGAAACAGAAGACCCTCACCACCGCGCCCAGAGCCGGGGGCGGGGACCACCCTTCCGGGTGCCGCAGGCTGGGAAGACCGCTCGGCAGAGCACAGAGATGCCTTTTCCATATTTGTGGCCCCTCACAGCATCCCTGCTAAGTTCTCCGAATTTACAAGTCTAAACAAGATATTTCTAAGTGTGAGTTCTGCCTTGCAGCTGGGCTGCTGGACACCAAAAATGTGTTCTGCTGGCTGCATGGGCCTTTCCCATCAATGAGAGGAGCCTGGGGAGAGAGGACACCACAGCCGGCCACCCCAGGTTGTTAATGGGATGTGCACGATAGCCCACGGGTGGCATACTGGCCCGTAACAGGTGTGAGCTGTTCTGAGTGGCTCACAGGTGGGTCCTCTTCCCACCACCCTCATGCCCCGGGGGCAGGTGTGGTGCTGGGGAACGCGGCCCTCTACCGGGCGGACCCCAGAGTGAAGAATTCTCCCCTCTGGGCACAAACCAGCTGCTGCCTTCAGGGTGTTCACGTTATACGAGGAAGACAAACGAACAGACACGAAGAGCTTTGACTGGCGGCGGTGCCGGGGGAACCGTGAGGGCAGCAGGAGGACAGAGCAAAGACAGCAGAGGCATTCTGATCTGCAGAGACGGGAAGGCCCGTGACCAGACGCATCTGAGCTGAGACGTACGGGCAGAGAGGGGTGGACCACAGGAAGGTCCGGGGGACAGAGAGTGTCCCAAGAAGAGAGAGCAGTAGGAGCAAAGGTCCTGAGGCAGGAGTGTGCTTGGAATGGACCAGGACAAGGAGGGACAGTGGGGTGGAGCCATGGGACCTTGCAGAATTTTATCCAGATTGATGGAACCCATTGGGCACCTCTGAGCAGAGCAGTAACCTGGCCTGTGTTGGGTACGAGGCTTGAGCCACAAGGAGGGCTGTGAGAAGAGCAGGTACAGAGGGGACACTGGGAATTTGGCTCTGATGGGTGATGTTAGAGGCACCACTGAACACTGAACCTCCCTGGGAGTCTCCCTGCAGATGGCTCCAGGGACCCCATCCAGCCTGGGTGGTCGGGAGGCCTGACGCCAGAGGAGGACGTCTTGGGGACCAAGCCTGGGGCCCACCAGCACTTGCGAGTTAGGGAAATGGGCAGGAATAAGCTAAGGGTCCCAGCAAGGGTGGGGGAGGGGCACGCAGAGGAGCGGGCCCGGGGGGTCTGTTGGCAGCTCACAGCCAAGTCCCCTTCCCAGGGCTGACCTCCCACGGCCAGCCTGCATCTGACGGTTCGTCAGCATGGGGGGAAGGGTCCTACCCCTGCCCTCAACTGGGAAGTCCCGGAAGGTCATCGTGGCTCCAGAGCTCCTTGTGGGGCTTGCAGACCCCGAATGGACCCCGCCCTCTCCCCTGCCCCCAGGGGTGGTGCTGAGACACCCTCTGACCTGGACTGGACAGAATCCCTCCTGGAATTTTGGAAAGTAAGCTTTTTGGAGCTGGGGTCTTCGCAGGAGTAATTAGGGAAGATGCACGGGAGTAGGGTGGACCCTTAACCCCGCGACTGGCGCCTCATGAGGACAGGGACGTCTGGGCGGAGGTGCACGGGGAGAAGCCCTGTGAAGACGGAGGCGGAGACGGGAGGACCCGTGTACAAACACGCCCACGCATGGGAAGCTGCAGGGACGCCTGGACCAGACCCTCCCTCGGCATCCCTGCAGGGACCGCCCTGCAGCACCTTGACCTCGCGCTTCTGGCTTCCGGAGAGCATACATTCTGTTGTGCAAGCCCCAGGCTGTGGCCCTTCGCTACGCGGCGCGGGAGCCCGACGCACTCTCCCGTGGCAGCCAGAGCGAGGATGAGATGAGGGGTGTGGTTTCGATGTGGGGGTGCTGAGCACACCCGTATCCTTGTGCGGCAGCCGGGGGTGGCAGGGTGACCGCCCCTTTGAGCACAAGCGGCCCCAGGCGGTCTCTGAGCACCGCGGTGTGCAGAGGGCAGGAGGGCAGAGGGCGAGGGCAGCTGCGGTCCTGGGGGCAGGTGGGGGCCTGAAGGAGAGGGGCATGTCCTTGCCACTCAGGCTCCTCTCCCAGGTCAGAAGCTCTCTGCTCCCGAGGAGGCGTCGGCTGTCCCGGTAGAAGGAGACAAACCCAGCGTGGACGAGAGAGGGAGGCCCCAAGGCACAGAGGGGCACATCTGTGCAGGTGGATGTCACGCTCACCTCCCGCGGGCATGTGCGTGGCCGCTTGAGTTCTGTGGTGGCAGAGATCCGGATCTGAGTGAAGGGACAGTAACCGGGCACACCTCACCGGCGTTCCTCCCCCATCCAGGAGGCTGGGGGTCCCTGTTCCCACGGCACCTGCTCACCCCCCACCTCCAGGGGCCTCTGCCAAGGACGCGAGGTTCAGGAGGCGGGTGGCTTTGCGAGGGCCACCCCCACCAAGGGAGCCCTGAGACTGGTGGTAGTGTCCCCCGCCCCTGCTGCCACCACCGTCCCGCCAGCCCTGAAATTCCAAGAGACCTTGAGGTGACTATGCGAAGGACCCAGGTGGGAACCATGCACATTTTTACGGGAAGGATCCTGTGTGTTTGGAGTTCCCCTCCCCTGCGCACGCAAACGTCAGCTCAGCATGTCTGATGAGAACACACCTGATCTGGTCTGGGTTGGGGGCAAATCTCGTGACCAACCCTGGTGTCCCTGCACACAGCGCCCCATGCCTTAACGAGGCTCGGCCACCTGGGCAGCTGCCCCCTGGAGCACAGAGAGCCGGTGGCCCAATGCGGGAGCCGGGAGAGGCCAACAGGTTGGGGGATGGACATCTGACCCAGTGGGCTGTGGCCAGTGTCCACCGACTGACTTCTGGTGCCTCTGGTGGGCAGAGGCTCCGGGGTCCGTGTCTCTCCCCAACCTGGCAAAACGTCCCCTGCTTCCAGAACCTGCTCTTGGCCGAACCTGGCAAAGACCCTCATGGCCATCGACAAAGGGAGCCAGGCCAGTGTCCCCTGTTCCCCATGGGCACGTGGTTCTCCTGCCACCAGGGCGTGCACCCCCGCTCCCCAGATGCTGCAAACACCCCGGTGCCCCAGGGGAGAAGCCCCCTGCCCCGCAGCAGCACCCTGCCCCCCGCCACCTGCAGGCTCCGCGGACCGGCTGCCGCGGCCTCGGCCTGGGCGGTGCAGCTCTGGGCTGGAGCTGGCTGAGCCCGGCCTGCCGACCCCCTCAGCTGAGGACGCCCATTTCTTCCGAGCCAGAGATTTTACGACTCCAAGGGTTAGAGGCTGTTATCCCAGCCCACCCTGTCTGCTCTGATTTTACGGTTAAGCCGTGCTAGGGCACTTTTCAAACGGTATGCTAATTGTGTTTATCGTCTCCTTTATTACCACAGGCCCTCCAGCCTCTCCCAGCCCTGTGCGCGCACACCCAAGTGCGTCTGTGTGCCCCGTGTGTGCCCCTGTGTGTCTGTATGTGCACCTGTGTATGTATGCACCTGTGTGTGCATCTCTGTGTGCCCGTGTGTGCACCGTGTGTGTGCACCCGTGTATGTGTGCACCTGTGTGTGTGCCCCTGTGTGTCTGTGTGCCCCTGTATATGTGTGTGCGCGTGTTCCTACCTGCACAGAACATCTGCCTTTTCAAACCAGAAGAAACCTTCGTAGGTCCCGTGTGAACATCTGGTGCTCGTGGCTGCGAGGAGCCGTCAGGGCAGCTCGTGCAGCTCGTGGCGCTTCCTCCTCGGGTTTGTCGTGAGTCTGCCACGGACGCACGGCTCTCTCTCATCTTCGCTTTCAGACTGTTTGGAAAGCGAGTGTGCAGCCTGTGGGACTTTGAAATCAGGAGAGCGCCGGTCACTGCCCTTTGTCTGAAAGGAGCAAGAGTGGGGTGCCGGGGAGAGAAGTCCGAGTGGGCGTGTGTGCAGACCACATCTTAGGGTCAATGGGGACAGGACCCATGCCCTCAGCCTGTTGTCTTTAAGGGCCACCCCTGTATCAGGGCCTCGATCTGAGCCTGATGTGTTCCCTTGGGTGGTGGCCAGCCCAGGGCACCGGGTCACCGAGTTCGCCTGCCCGAGAAGGTGGACCGAGCACAGCGTCCTGATCTGATTCTGATCAGGCGACCCATCCGGCCCCACGCGTCTCGGGAAGTTGCAGGCTGTTCCCCAGGGCCAGGGGGAGGGGCAGAGGCGCGAAGCTGGGGGAGCAGGCAGCCAAGGGAGGTTGAAGCTCGCACAGAGACAGAAAGTGGGCAAAGCCTGCAGGGGCCAGTGAGGCGTGGGACGCACTGGAGGGTCGCTGTGGACTGGCCCTAATAGGTTAAACTCCGCATGACATCATCTCTGACAGATCCGAAGGCATGACGTCAGCACGACGTCATCGCAGCAATGGCTCTGAAGGCACGGCGTTGCTGAGATTCGGGGTGCCGGGTGTGGCAGGAACAGGGCAGCTGCTTGCCCTGCGCAGGAAGGGGCCCGGGGTCCCATAGCCCAGGCGATGCCCACCAGGAAGCAGCCACACTGGCCTGCAGCCGGGCGGGAGCAGGGCGGAGGGCTGGACGTTCCGGCGGACTCGAACTGTGCAGAGCGAATGTGGCCCTGTGTGTGCACCAGCCGGTTCTACGACGGGCCGCGCGGCGGGCGTGGGGTGCTTCTGCAGAGCCCCGGGCTGGTGAGGTGCCGCCTCCCGGTGGGTGCCAGGCAGCTGCTGCTCCGTCTCCTGTCCCTGCCGCGCACAGGGCCCCGCAGCTGCGCCTGGAGAACGAGGGAGTGCGGCAGGCTGAGGGGTCGTTTACTTCCTTGCGGTGAGTTCGCAGGGCGGCACGATGGCCCAGGCCAGCCGGGCTCCTCACGCTCCGGGGGCGGACAGCCCTGTTTGGAGCGTCCAGCCCTGCCCGGGGCCAGGCTGCGGCACTTTGTCTCCAGGTGAGGAAACACTGCGTGCCCCTGTGCCACACCCCCTCGCTGGGGCCTCAACTCTGGACTCAGAAATGGTTTGTAAGGTTGTATCCGGACGCCCTGGGGAGGCGACACCCCTCCGGGGTGGACCCAGGTAGGACGCTTCAGGGTCTAGGAAGAAGCAGGCACACCAGAACCCCTCAAACTCAGGCTTCCTCTCCCGCCAGTGCCCAGGGTTTTCCCTCTACGGACGGTGCCGGCTTCACCCGGCCCCGCCAATAGCGGAGGCCGGGACCCCACGGGGCACGCCCCGCCCAGAGCTGAGCTTCCCCACCTGCACGTCGGAGGGGTCCTAGCCCCTCTCCCACAGGTTCAGGTAGGGACAAACACCTGGCCGGGGAAGCTTTGGCCCGAGCCTGGCACATCGCGGGCTCCGAGCGGGGGCGCCCACCGTTCCGGCTGCTGAGGAACAAGTGTTTCGATGTTCTAGGTGGGGGAGACGCGAGGCCAGCGCCCTCGGCACGTGGGGGAGCGAGGGGGGCTGTCGGGACGGGCTGCGGTGGGGCGGACGCCCATCCAGGCCGGGCGCCCATTGCCCCCCCCAGCAGCGCCTCAGGGAAGTGTGCGTGGCCGTTGGGCGGTCTGGAAGCGCCAGCAGACTGTGCGATAATCGATTAGTGACTATCATTGTAACTGCAGGGTGATCACACGGTAACCTCTGCTTTGCAAATTAAAGTGTTGCTATGAGGTTGAACAATTATGCAGGGTAATGAGGCCCCGATTCACACACTAACTCTGGGTAAATAATCCGGTAACCGTAGCGTGCATCGTTGCTGTACAAAGAGGGAGTCGTTGTCGGCTCGTCATTACGCATTAACGGAGGTGGCTGGCCTTGCACACGGGTGCGCTTCCCACGGCGTCCCGTCCTCTAACTTCCTAGCTTCCCCGTGTACAACGAGACCCTGTGAGCGACACCACTTCCCACGGAGAGGTGCCGGGAGACCTCACTCTGGGCCCCAGAGGATGGGGCCATTTCCAAGAAAGCTGTTCTTCTCCTAATACCCTGGGATGACAGCAGGGCTGGCTGCCAGCGGGAGGACGTGGCCCATAAAGGCATCTGTCTCTGCTACCACCGAGGCAGGAAGCCACCTGCCTCTGCTCACCTGGGAGTCCCCAGGCTGCTCCTCTCACCTGAGGCAGCGGCTTGATGAGGACCCAGCAGGTGACCGTCCGTGTGCTCATCGCGCAGCCAGGGGTCCGCAAAGAGACGGGCTCGCAGCAGGCGGTGCCCATGGGCTGAGCCTTCGCTCCCCCACTCACACCCTCCTGCTCTGGTGCCCGCGGGGTGCACCGTGCAGGGGATCTGCCGGCAGTGAATGTGTGTGTCTCCCATTTCCCACACTGAAGCCTGTGGGGTAGCGTTGGGCGCTGGGGCCCCCGCGATGAGAGGAGGCACCGGACCCACCGCCGTCTGTCCCTGCTCCAACCCTACGCCAGGCCAGGACACCGTGCCGGATGTTTGGTGACCCCTGCCTCCACCCGCCACAGGCCGGCCACTCCCTTCCACAACTGGCTTCATTGTCACCCCCCAGCAAGGCCACAGACATTGCTATCTGTCCCCAGCACACATGCATCAGGGGAGAACCACTGAGTTCCTCTCTCGGGCCACTCCCGGCCCACCACCTGCTTTTATAAATAAAGTCTTACTGGCCCCGGCCCCCCATCCTTCACGAGGGGTCTGCTGCGGCTTTTCTCCTGCAGCGTGGAGCTGGGAAGCTGTCACCGAGACCACGTGGACTGTTTCTTGTCTGGCAGGAAATGGTTGCAGACTCTGCTCCAGACCTGGATGGGGGGCGGTTAGTAGCTGAAACCAATAGCTTCAGGGAATTGGAAAATGGATTGTGAGTGACCCAGGGGTTTGATAAGCTAATTAAGTTATTTCTAATATACACTGGATGCTTTAAATTCATTAAACATACTAAATGCCGAGAGAGGAAGCGGTCATAAACCATCCGTGGGCTGACAGCGAGCGCAGCACAGACTGCACTGGGAGCCCCCAGCCGCGCACTGCTTGCCACGTGGGGGCGGCTTCCCCCAGACAGACACATGAGCCTCCTGTCCCTCTGGCCCCGTGACCTGCCCACACGAGGTGGTGTCTGCGGAGACCATTATGGACCGGCACGTCCCACAGCAGCGAGCACGTTCTTAGCCCAAAGGCCCAGGGGTTCGGAGAGACCGGCCGGCTGTCTGGGTTTTCCCCGGGCTCTGGGCACAGAGCTTGGCTGGGCCTGGCCGCCAGCGGCAACTCGTCCAGCCCCCCGGCTAACCGTCCAGCCCCCCGGCTAACCGTCCAGCCCCCCGGCTAACCGTCCACCCCCCGGCTAGTCGCTCTGATGCTCTGCCCAGAAGGCCCTTCTCTCGGCTCTTCTCCGGCACCACCTGCGGGGCGGACGTCCTGTCTTTGTGGTCCTGAGAGGTCCCAGGCGGCTCCGGAAACTCCCTCCTCCCTCCAGGACCCGGTCTGTCACTGAGCCTGCTCCGGGTCTGTTCTCCCCGCCAGCCTGGGATCCTGTGACTCGTGAGGACCACGCGCGGCGGCCCCATGTCTCCCCGCGGGCGTGCTGGCGGGGCTGATGCTGGGAAGGTCCTCTGTGGGCCCTCCAGGAGAGGACAGGGTGGTCCTAAGGAAAGGAACACCGTCCCCCAACATACGTGTGGGGATCTGAGCAAAAGCCCGGACGCAGGGGCTGACCCTGGGGCCACACAACCCCCTGCAGTCCCGCTCCCCATGCGGCCCCCCGCCCCCACTGGAGACCCCAGGGAGACACAGAGAGGGGCCCACGGAGGGCTTCCGTGGGGCTCTCCCCTGAGTTCCAAGCAGCGAGATCCTCGGGGGCTAGTTCCCCGGGCGGTGAGAGGCACGTTCCAGGGCCACGCCCTGGCCCTCAAATCCAGCCACAGCAGAAAAGGACGCAAAGAGAAGGTCAGTATTGTCGTGAGTCGGACCGTTTCCCTCCTGTCGGGCGTGAGCGGCCCCAGGGTGTTGCTGACCTAGCAGTCCGGGAAAAGGGTCAGGCCTCCCCCACAGGGTGGGTGATGAAAACGGGCAGGGATTTTGGAAATCACACCTGGGGCGGCTGGTTCTGACTGGCAGGGGCTGGACGGGGTTCCTGCGGGGGCTTCGGGGCAGGGGCACAAGGTCTCCAAGGGAGTGGGAGGCAGAGCGAGGCAGGGAAGGGGTGGGCAGAGCTTGGAGCCCGGGAGCTGGCTGTGGGGCCGTCTGGCTGGGTGCAGGGGCTCTCCCTGTGGGGACAGCTCACACTGGGACGGCCAACGGACCGCTGGGAACACGCACCCGTATGGCCCCAGGATGGCAGGACAAGGACTCATGTGTGTAACGTCCCTCATTTACCTTTCCCAAGATGACACTCCTGAGGGTGTGCCCAGGAGCCATTCTGCCTTGGGGCCCAGAGGGTCTCAGTGGTCCCCAGGGGCCCTGACCCTTCCCAGCAGCCCCGGCTCAGGAGGGAAGGAGCGGCGGCCTGGCTGACCGCTGTCCAGGGTGGTCCCTCCCTCGTCGAGCTCAAGGGCCAGTCAGTCGGGCCAAGGAGGCTTGGAGAGGTTGGCGCCCTTGTCCTTGGCTGGAGAGCTGTACCCCGGGCAGCCGCGGTGGGAACAGTCTAGCCGGCCTCGGCCACGGCCTCGTGGAGCTGCGGGACCCGGCAAGTTGATTCCCGGGTATAGAGCCCAAGGAAATGAAAGCAGGCTTGTATGGACTGAACTGTGTTCCCCCAAAGTTCAAGTGTGGATCTTAACCCCAGGACCTCAGAGAGTGACATCACAGTGGAGAGAGGGCCTTTCTCGGGTGCTCATTAGGGTGGCCCTAAACCATATGGCTTGTGTCCCTCGAAGAGATGAGGACACAGACTCACACAGAGGGCTGGGGCCCGGGGAGAGAAGGCGTCTATGCGCCCAGGAAGGGAGGCTTCCGAGGACACCAGCCCAGCCGTGCCTGGGTTTTGGACTCGCCGGCTCCAGACCGCGGGGACTGCGAGCTCACAAACGTGTGCGGTGCAGGCTGTCCAGCCCGCGGCATCTTGCACGGCCGCTCAGCGGGCTAGCACACCGGGTCAGAGAGGCGTGTGCGCGCCCCTTGTCCCAACAACCGGCAGGACGTGGAAACAACCCAGCCCCGCTTGACAAACGAGCAAAGTGGGGTCGGTGTGTCCGCGGGAACACCCTTCAGTCTGGGAGGGAAGGAGACCGACACCCGCTGTGGCGAGGGCCCTGCCTCGGAGCGAAGCGAACCCGTCCCACAGGGGCAAAGGCTGCCGCTCCCCTCGGACGTGGCCGCCGCCATCGCCGTCAGACCGCGGGGACAGAGAGGCAATGGTGGGGCCGTGGGCAGCGGGGGGACGGTTGGCGGAGCGGCCTGGAACCGGAGGTGGTGGTTTGTGTGAGTTCACGAGCGTGCGGCGCGCCACCGAGTTGTTCACTTCAAAGCAGCTCATTTTAGGCCACCGGAGTTTCGGCTCCATAAATCGCTGAGGTTCTAAAGGTCGTCGCCCCCTCAGAAGCCCCTTGAGCCCCCAGCCCCCCGCAGGACCCATGCAGCCGGGCGTGGGGCCCAGAGCTTGAGAGGCTCGCCAGCCCCCGTGTCCCCGTCTCCCGAGGCCTGGTCCCCATCACAGGGCACGCCATCCCCCGGCCGTTCCTGAGCTGTCCCTGCTTTCCCGCCTTCCCCTCTCTCTTCTGCTGGAGCACAGGCTTCTCCCGGGCAGGGGGGCTGGGCAGCGTCCTAGCTGGTGGGGTATCTTCCACGGGGCCCAGGGACCCCTGCCGCCGGCAGGCGGGGTCAGCGTCTCTGGGGAGAGGCCGCCAGCTGGGGGGAGGCGCACACAGGCGCCGCTCGGACCAGTTGTCCCGTGGAGGCCCGTCCGCTGACTTCTGGCTCTCGCCCCCGTGCGCTGGGCGGACTCGGCCTCACTTCCGGTCCGCAGGGCTGCTTGCAAGGGCCTCCGGATGGGCCGGCAGCGGCTGAATGGTGACCGTCCGCCTGGAAGCCGTGAAGGGACCTCGTCTGCAGATGTGACGAAGGTCCCGCGAGGAGGCCGCCCTGGATCTGGGCCGATGACAGGGTGTCCTGGTGAAAGAAAGACACAGACCTGAGATGGGGGAGGCCGAGGAAGTGGAGACAGAGACACTGAGAGACGGAGACACTGAGAGACAGAGAGACAGAGGCAGAGAGACAGAGGCAAAGAGATAGAGAGATACTGAGAGAGAGACAGAGACCGACAGAGACAGAAAGAGACAGAGACAGAGACAGAGAGACAGAGGCAGAGATACAGAGGGCTGCCGATCTCCGGGGCCGCCCTCGCGGAGCAGCTGGGGCGCAGCCGCCATGGTAGCGTTCTGTCTGATCACCCCTAGGCTGCCCCGGCCTGGGCTTTGTGGTCGCGGCTTCAGCTGCGCTCAGAGGATGGGGTCCCCCCTCCACCCAGGGGTCTCGCCGTGGCAGAGGTAGTTTCTGGGCCAACAACCGGGCCAGGCGCTCCCCCAGGTCTGACCTTTCCAGCCTCCCGCTTACCCTGCCCCGAAGGCCCTGGGAGCTGGCCGCCGCCCTCAGGTCCTGCCCCTGGCCCTCCAGGATGAGATTTGGGGAGCAAGCTGCGGGCTGCGGGGGGGATGGTTATGGGAAGGCAAACGGGACTTCCCTCGACGACGTACTGCCGTGCGGGCGGGAGGCAGGACTGACCGCGGAGCCGCAGAGAGGCGGGGATGGGCCTCCTGCAACTGCGATGTCCTGGGCTGAGCTGCGTGGGCGCCACGGCTGGGACCCACGGGAAGGATGAGAAAGAGAAAATGAAATTCAGCATGCATTTTAAAGGACATGAAAATAGAAAAAGGAAGACTGTCGATTGTCTCACTTTTGTTAATTCAATCAGGTGTGCAATTTAAAAATCGCTTTGCCATTCCCTGAAAAGGAAATTAATTAGAATTTTTAACTGAACCCAGCACTGGGGAGAAAATTTGGGACTGCGTGGTCCCAGAGAGAGTCTCCCTACATGTCACAGTCCAAAGCTGCTCGGCCCGGCAGGTCCCAAGGGTGGTTCCGGAAGGTTGGCTGGGGGCCGGGCGCGGCTGTGGAGGGCAGGAGGACACAGCTCCGCAAGTCTGGGCTGCCTGAGGCCTGGGAGGGGATCCCAGCATGGCCGTTCGAGTTCCCTGGGATGTCCTTCGGCGTGGACGCACAGGGACTCGCTTGCAGGGACGCGTGTGGTGCTCTAGCTCCCAGGCCTGGGGGAGCCCCGCGTCTGCTGTCCTGGAGGCGCGGCCTGTGACGGAGCGGGAGGGGCACAAGGGTCCTAGTGCATCACGCAACACGCAAACGACCCCGGTGTCCCTCAGCGGATGGCAGGCAAGCAAGGTGGGTCCATCCTTGCGGTGCAAAGAGTGACACGCAGGTGGACACCTGCTACCACGTGGACACGGCCTAAAGACACGACGTTCCGTTCACACCGGACACACAGCACAAAGGACAAGGTGCCGTCTGATCCCATCGATAGGAAAGGTCCAGCGCAGCAAATCCGCAGGAACGGAAAGCAGGCGAAGGGCTGCCTGGGGACGACGATCTCGGGGTGGCCGTGGGAGGGTTCGCCGTGCCGCCAACGGACCAGACACCACTCACCACGAAGCCCCGTGGTACGTGAGTCAACAAAGCTGTTAGAATCAACCATCTTGGGACGCCTGGGTGGCTCAGTGGGTTAAGCGGCTGCCTTCGGCTCGGGTCATGATCCCAGTGTCCTGGGATCGAGTCCCGCATCGGGCTCCTTGCTCAGCGGGGAGCCTGCTTCTCCCTCTGCCTCTGCCTGCCTCTCTGTCTGCCTGTGCTTGCTCGCTCGCTCGCTCTCTCTCTCTAACAAATAAATAAATTTAAAAAAAAAATTTTAAAAAGAATCAACCATCTTTTCTCAAGAACGAGCTACAGTCTAGACAATCGTGGGGCCGCCCAGGGGCTGGGAGAGGCGGAGGATCCTTCTGTGGGGCAGCCGACAGGCCGCATGCTAGATGCCTGAGGGGCTCGCTGCCGCACGCGGGGCTCAGGGGCGGCCCTCGGAGCCCCCGTCCCCCTCACGGGCCCGGAGGGCTTTTGTGCTTTCTGCCTGTCGGGCTCAGATAGTACCCACTGCCCTCCTGCCGCGGAGACGCCCGGTCACGTCCCCTCCCCCTCCCCAAGGAGACCCCCAGCCCCTTGCCGGGCCGCTAGCCTGCACCCTTCTCCTCACCAAGCTGATACTTTCCAGGCAGCTTCTCGGTGTTTTGGATGGAACTTTGTTCCCTCCCGTGCCACCGCAGTGTCGAATCTCATTCTTCTGTCTCCAGCCCAAGTGGACGGAGATGTCGCCGAGGCTGGACAGAGGGGTGGATGTTACCTCTGTGCACAGGCCTGGTTGTTTGAGGGACAGAGACATCTCTGGAGGGCCGCACGGAGGGAACCGGACAGGATGGCTGCCAAGGTGCCCTCCCCAGGCTGCTGGGCCCAAGCCCACCGTGGACTGCTGTGCATGGTGGGGTGAGGCCAGGGACCCCCACACTGAGAAGTCAGTCAGAGGGAGGGACAGGGGGCCCCCACAGTTGTCTCAGCAGGGAGAATCTCCCTTTCTCTCCTGACCCAGGGACCCCGCTCAGATGTCCGCATCCACTCGAGACGGTGGCACATACCCGCTGTCCAGAGCCAGACTCTGGGGGTCACTGGACACAGGGAGAGACAGAGACGCAGTGGTCTGGGCCCAACTCCCAGTGAGGAAAGGGGCCCTGGGACCCTGACGGCTCTCCACAGACAGGGACAGGACGGGGTCACCCCAACAGCTGCCAGCAGAGGGAGGCGCCCACGCTCTGGCCTCCTCCTGGGGCCGCGGCCCTCAGACTCTCTGAAAGCATATTGCTGGTTAATTTCACTACACTTTGGTAAAAATAGACCGGCTCTCTCGGAGCAGGGCCGCAGGAAGGGGCTTTAAACAGCTCATCTTTGGAATATTAATAGCATGGAAAATGTTATTAGAATAATTTTTCATCGTGAATAATAAATTAATAGAATAATTTGGTAGTGCCACGTGACACCCACGTAAGGGTGGGCTTTGTTTAAACAGAGTGGGGAAGGGGACTTGTGGCGGGGGCAGCGCAGAGCTCCTGGGGCTGGGAGGGGGACGGTCGTTAACTGGGTAAGGGGTCTGGAGGGACGGAGGACTCAAAAACACATCTAGGGTGGTGGACAGGGCTGGGGACCAAATCCCGGGAGGTTTTAGGATGAACAGATGAGGCCTAGATTCGAGACCAGCCCCAACCAGCCCTTTATGTCCCTAAGAAAAGCTGAAAAGTGTTTTGTGTCCCAGGAAGACACCACGTTGGTATGGGCTTGACCTTGAAGGTGGAGGGACCACCTGCACATGGAGTGGCCAGTTACCCTCTCAGTCAACGCCGAGGCCCGAGTGAGGATAGTGGGGCCCCTGGGGAGGTTTTGGTGTGTGTACCCTAGGGGCTTGCCGGAGAGTTTGGTCTGAAGGCAGGGCCTCCGGTCCCACCGAGGGTGTAGCTAAGCCACCCCATGCCTTCCTTGGGGGCCGTCCTGGAGACTCACAGGGCGAGCTTGGGCCCACAGGTCTTCAAAGATCTTAGTTGGGCAGGACCTGCTGAGCGAGCGCAGCAGGCAGGTGTGGCTCCCACAGGGGAGCATGGGTGGAGGACGGGGATGAAACCCCTTGTCCACTGTTTCCATGCATGTCCCCCGCCCACTGATGTCCCCAGTTTGGGCCAGCCAGGGTGTCTCTGGCTGGATGTAGACAGTTTCTGTGGCACACACATGCGTGCCCAGTGTGTGTGCGCGCACGTGTGTATGCGCATGCATGTGTCATGTGTGTGCATATGCGTGTGTGTGTCGTGTGTGTGCACGCCCGTGTGCATGCATGCGTGTGCACGTGCATACTTGTGTGTGTGCACACACGTGTCGGGGTGGCCGTTGCTGGTGCTCAGATCTCAGCTCAGCTAGGACTGCCGCTGGGGAGAAGGGCCCCTAGCACAGCATCTCTGTGCGAGCCCAGACCTCCACGCGCATCTGTGAGCCGCATAATCACCCCGCAGAGAGCGCCCGCGCCCGCGCGGGCATTATGCTCGCTCCCTCTTTTCTGTAGTGTCTTACCCTGCAACTGACAATTAATGTTCGAAAGAACATGAAATGGAGGAGAAATTACAGCAATTTATCAACTGAAATTATAGGTGTAGACACATGTCAGCAGTGGAAACAGTTTCTATCAAAATTAAAGTATTTAGAGATTTTCCTCAAATTTCAAATTATGCAAATGCCGTTTGCCGGGTTGGATTGCAGGGTTACGCGGCAGCAGCACGCGGTGCAGTCCGGACTCAGCCCCGCCCCCCGCCCCCACTGCTCCCGCAGCCCCCAGCTCGAGGCATCAGGGCTCAGGTCTGGGAGCTGGGCAGGCGCGTCCCCAGGAGAGATGAGCAGAGATGCACGGGCAGGTCGCAGTGATCCCTGACAGCGCTGGTCTCGGGGCCCGTGGCCGCCTCCTCGCACTGGGGCTGTGCCCGTCAGGGGTGGCTTTGGGCAGAGCAGATCCAGGCTGTGAGCCCAGCCCCCTGGCGCAGGCCTTCTCTGGCCCAGCGTGCCGGGAGCCCCCGGAGCCCACGTGGGAGTGGAGATTCCCAGGCCGGATGTTGGAATCTGAGTCTCTAACAAGCGCCCCAGTGCAGCAGGAGCTCCGAGGCACGGGCCTCAGGCCTGGGCCTTTCCCTGCCCAGGCCCACCTGAACCAGGCACTGCCGCGCACGGCACAGGCTGCTGCCCGGGACCCCAGCCAGCTCCCCCCCTACCGCCCGTGGAGGGGGCGGCCAGGACTGACCTTGGCCCTGAGTCCTGCTGTCATGTCACTCCTACCTGGAGCCAGGCCCCGCAGTTTGGCCTCTGGTCATTAACTCCAGGAGGTGGACACAGCTCAGAGCTCTGTCCCCATGCCATGGGCATTGTCACTGAATTTCAAAGTAATTGATGTTGAATTGGGTACCTAGGCCCCCTGTGAAATGCCTAATGAATTCACAGTGATAAATGGCCGCGTCCAATCAGAGCTGCGGCTCCCGATGAGGGTTCAGCGGGCCGGGGATGCCTGCAGAACCGGGTTGGGGCAGGGAGCAGGGTGTTGGCTGGGCCCCAGCCCCAGGCTCTCAGCCCCCAACCCCAGACCATGCAATGAGGCCGTGTTCCTGCTGCTCCCCACCAGGGAGCTGGGGGAGCAGGTTTCCTGGAAGTAGAAGAAATCGTGGGGGGGGGTGGAAAGGACGGCTCCCCAGCCCAGGGGCTTTGCAGGCAGGTCTGGGGGTCTGGCCCCACTACTGCCGCCCCCGAACCCTCTGAGACAGAGGATTCCAAGCCCTGGGGTGAGGGGCCGGGGGTCTCGGGAGAAAGGAGCTGATCGGGGGTCGTGTGCTCTTGCTGCCCCCACCTGGCCGGAGACCTCTGACCTTAAAAGGCACCAAGGTTGCGGCCGCAGGTCCTGACGATGCAGCCTGTTCCGTGGTCGCGGCCGCTCCAGTAGGACTTCCCGGAAGGTGCGACAGGCACCCTCGGAATAGCGGCCGGCTGCTGCGGGAGCATCCGCTTGTAAGAAACCCCACCTGACGAGAATCCAGATTGCTCACCTACGACCCCTGCTGTCCCGTGTCCCCACGCGGTGGCACCTGCCAGAGGGTTTGCTTCCCTCCGCCTTTCTGGAAGCACGTTGCACTCCACTCCACGGCGGAGGGCCAGGGGCAGGCCCTTCCAGCAGCCGAGGGAGGGGCGGCTGCAGGGATCCAGGGCTGGGACCTCAGTGTGGCCACGGAGCCCCCATCCGGTGCTTCCTTGCACTGGGCTTGGGGGAGGGCGGCCTCGAGGTGGACCACCATGTTTCCTCACGGAAGAGAAGGGTCCTTTCAGGAGGAGGGTGGGGCTGCGTTTCTCTGGGAGCCCTTTTTCCTCTTTGCCAGACCCCACCTGTCCAGGGGGTGGCGGACGGGCTGGAGGGGGAGCACTCACGGTCAACGCTGATGCCTGATGGAACCTTTGGGGGGTGGGGGGCAGAGAATTGAGGGGGAGGGAGTGAGCATCCCCAGGAAAACCCCGTTTCCTAAATTTCCCGAACACCATCCCCTGTACTCTGTGGGGAACACGGAAACAGAGCCACCCGCCACGACTCCGGAGAGCCCTGTCGAGTGGGACCGGCGAGCTGGGCATGCTGGCCTTCTGGTCTAGGAGGGCGGCCTGCGTGCTCGCCGCTAAGTGTGGTGCTCGTTGTCCGTCTTGTGTCTGTGCTCTTTACCAGCAAGGAGGGACCCCGCATTCCGACTTTGCCGAGAGTTTTTAATCATGAACGTACATGGGATCCAAATGCTTTTTCTCTATCGATCGATATCATCATAGGGTTACTCCTCCTTTGGGCTGTTACATGGTGGGTTATACTGACTGATTTCCAAATGTGAGAACAGTTTCGCCTGCTCGGACTAAATCACACCTGGCCGTGGTGTACAGTTCTTCTTACGCGTTGCTGGAGTCAGCCGAGTAATAATTTCTTGATGATTTTTGTATCCGAGTTATCGAGAGCTATGATTTGTAATTTTCTTCTGTTTTGGTTGGTAGGTATTATCTTTGCTTTTCAAATCAGAGGAATACTGGCTCCCAAAATGAGAAATGTTTCTTTTCTTTTGTTTTCTGAAAGAGATTGTGTTGAATTGGTGTTCATTCTCTTTAAGTTTTTGGCAGAATTTTCTAGTGAAAATTCTGTAGATTTTTTTTCAAGTGGCTTACAACTGACCAGCCCCTCTGACGGCCGCGGGACTGCTCGCGCTCGCTCTCCTCCTCGCCGAGCCTGGGTCAGCGGCTAGTCTGGGCCGCGAGCCGGAGCTCTGCGCGCTCCTCTCTCGTCTGTGCCGACGCCCACGTTCATTCCCGATACCGGGCTTCGGGCCTCTGTCTTCTCCTCTTCGACGTTTGTCAGCTTTGCTGATTTTCTTTCTCTTCCCTCCCCCCCCCTTTCTTGAGGAACAGCTGTTCGCGGGTCCCCCCCCCAATTACTTTCCCGTCGTCAGTTTCGTCGACTCTGCTCTGCTCTTCAACATTTCCTTCCTCTTTCTTGCTTTGGGCTTATCTTTCTCCTCTTTTTCTCGTTTCTTGAGGTAGGAATTGCAACCGGGCTGCCTTTCGTTGCTGAGTTATAAGAGCTCTTTCTGTATCTGGACACAAACTCTCTTTCAGACGCGGGATTCACGAACGTCTCCCGGCCTGCAGGCTCCTTCCCTCCGTTGGTTGTGTTCCTTCACGCATGGGAGTTTTTAAGTGCGATGAAGGCCTGTTTAATTTTTCCTTTTGTTGGTCGTGCTTTTGCTGCCTCATCTAAGAATCCATTGTCACGTCCAAGGTCATGAAGCCTCACACCGGTGTTCCAGGCTCGGAGTGTTGCGGCGGTCCCGCGCACGTCCCGGTCTCTGACCCACTTGGAGTCCCCTTCGCCTGTGGAAGTAGGAGGTGCTGGTGTGACTTCAGGCTCCTGCCTGGGGACGCCCGGTGGTCCCAGCACCACCAGTTGAAGAGGCCACCCTTCCCCACCGTGTGGTCTTGACGTCCTTGCTGGAAGCCAGCCGGCAGTAGATGTACGGACTTAGGTCCGGACTCCAAATTCCACATCGCACGGCCCGGGGGTGGGGTTTCCCGTGAGTGTTTGAGCAGAGTGGGGCCGGCGTTGCCAGAAGGTGCTTCGTTTTCACACCACCTTTCTTGACCCTCTGGCAGGGGAACAGGCTTTTCAATCCACACCGGCTGGCAGCTCGGGGTGCGAGCTTTGTGCCGTTCTCCTGACCCTGCCTGGGAAGCAGTAAGGACGCCCACAGACCCGACAGCCCCGCCTTTCCTCGCCCGAGCTCTCTGGGCAGGTGCTCCTTTCCGTCTCCCCACCCGGGTTGGCTGCCTGGCGTCCAGGGCTTCTTGGTTGTGGGGGAAGGAAGAGGGCATCTCAGCACAGCTGGGGGCATCCGTCGACCCACTTTTAGAGGCTCTCGGGGTTCCGATTGGGAACGTCGTGGATTTGTAGGCAATCTGCGGGGTACGGACACCCTCATGCTGTTCCATTTCTCCTTTTATTTACACGGGACGTCTCCGCGTTTAACCAGGTCTTCATCAGTGGCCTCCCAAGCCCGTGATGTGTCCTTGAGGGCGGATTGCTCATAGCGGTCATTACCGCCACAAGTGGAATTTCTCTTCTGTTTTATTCCCTCTTGGGGTTTTATTTCATGGGTGTGGGTGCCCAATCCCACGCTTAGCGAATGGCTGAATGCTCCGATTAGTTCTCACACTTTACCGGCGTTGTCCCCTGAGCTTCTGTCCGATTGTATTTTATGCAAATAGGGGCCATTGGTTTTTTCCTCGATTCCTCGTTATCTTTTTGGGGGGCCTTGTTCCATTGGTAGGGACGGTCACTGCAAAGTGAACAGAGTGTGACAGCAGGCGTTTTAACTTGTGTGATGAATCTTCTAAAACTCCATTATTAATTTATGGTGTTTGCTGTACCTTCCCCCCACTGTGTGCACGGACGAGCATGGTGGATCTTGTGCACTTTCTCACCGCTGTCGAGGTGATCACAGAGTTCTCCTTTCTGTCGTTAATGTGGTTGACAACCAAGGATTCCTGAGATTGAACCAGCCTTGCATTCTTGGTCATGGTGTGTTGATTTTTATACACTGATGGATTTAATTTGCGTTTTCTTCTGGTGCTTGTCCTGTTTTGACATCAAGACAACACGAGTCCCGTGAACTTATTTGGATGGATCATTTCATTCTTTTTCAATGAAATCCTTCTAAAGATGGTTATTTCCTATTCCTAGAATGTTCAGTAAAACTTGCCTATAAATCTCGGGTCTAGAGGTGTGGGCAGTGGCAGGGGGGTGGGGGGGGAAAGGCTCAGGTACTGATGTAATTTCTTCAGTGGTAATTGGTTTGTTCGTTGCTTTTGCATATTTTAGTTTTGCTGTGGCTTTTGGATATGCTTTATTTCATCCACATTTTCACATTTATGGACATAAAAGTGCTCAGTGGAATTTATGGTTCAAAAAATTTCTACCGTGTCTTCAAACATACACTGTCACAATGTTTCTACCCTATTTTAAAAGTCTCTCTCTCCCCTCCATTTTTTCTGTCTGACCCGTTTCTGGGATTTGCTGGTCTTTCCAGGGCTTTTTGGCTCGTTCTGCTCTGCTTTTCTCCCTGGTGCCTCTACGGGTGTGTTCTCTGGTCCTACTTTTGGCTTCTTGAGTTCAACACTAGACCCATTTGTTTCTAGACTTCATGTCTTTTGATAAATTAACTCAAGGCTCAGAATTTATCTGGGGGCCAACTTGGCTGCACCCTAAGAATGAGAATGACAAGGGCCTTGTTGTTTTAAGGCAATAAATGCTCCATCTGCTACGATTTCCTCCTAAACGCATGTGATTCAGAGGCATAGTACTGGATTCTCGAGCATCTTTACTGCTGGTCTCTGATTTGATGGTTGACGCCTCAGGAAGGATTTTGAAAGACAAAGTCTCTGCCCACCCTTCTGGAACCCCGGCCTCGGGCAAGGACACTCGTGCTTACAGGGACTCATGACTCTGAGTACCCTCAATATGGGCCAGGGCTGGCTCAGTGCCCCGGGAGCCAACAGCCAACACCACTGTTCACATTGTAAAACGATGCTTGTTATCGTCAAATCCGTGCCATCCGTGAGACGGGGCTGACGGAACCCTTGTGGCCGTGAGAGCTGAGTTAGGCTGTCGGTTGCAGGTAAGTGGGGGCTTCCAGAAAACCTGGGAATGGTGGGGTCGCCCCTTCTACCTTGTTTACCACTCGGTTTGTACGGTAACCCCAATGGAGAGAGGGCGCACAGGTCAACTCCCCAGCTGCTGCCTGAGTCACCACACGCCGCACGTCAGAGGGAACTGTATTAATGAGATCGCACTGTCATGACAGTGACCTCGGGAGACTGCCGATGTCCATAAGTAGGTCCCGTGGAGGCCACACCAACCCCTTCTCACAGACAGGAGTGCACCAGATGGCGACTGGGTCTGGCATTTTGGAGCTCGTCACCTGGGGACCTGGAGGCAGGTTCGGAAACTTTTGTCGGGGAGGCGTCTTGACTCCGCGGTGGGCCAGGCAGCGGCAGGGGATGGGGGAGATGTGTTCCAGCTCCTGCGTCCTGGGTCTTCACCACAAACTCACTGTCCAGCCGGGAGCCTCCCTTGGGCAGTGCTTCTCAGCTTCCCAGTCTCAGGCCGCGGACCCTCATCTGGACCCGCCCAAGTGGACCCGCACATAACACACCCCTCGCAACTATACCCCTAATTCTGCAGCTAACGGAAAGGCCCACAGAATCCTCACATGTCGGAGTGTTTTACAAGTTTCAGAGCCATGAGTGATAGAGGGATATTGTGGGCCAAGTTCCTGACTCCAAAGCGGCTGAAATTCTAGAAGGAATCATTCTGGGCTCTGACACTTGTGGGGAGCCAGGTCCAAGTCTGGCACTCTTGTCCTCAATCTCTCGATTTCACATCCTGCTCTATCCCTCCGCCAGCTTGCTGCACAGACCATCCCTCGGTCACCTGACGAGTCCTTCAGGTGCCTTCCTGAGGGGTCTTCTTTCTCCCAGCCCCTGGGGGTGCACCCTCTCCCTCTTCCTTTTAGATCTTGGGGGGTCTAGGCCTGGTGGAGGTGGGGGTGCAGACTAGGGAGGGGACAGGGCCATGCAGAAATGCAGACCAGGCTCAGAGCCCTGCAGGTCGTTGGAACTCAGCAAGGGGGAGGAAATTCTGCAAGGGCTTCGCGATGCAAGGAAGCTGCCAAGGGGAGCAGGCAGGGGGCGGGGCTGGACAGGGAGAGCTGGAAGGGCTGGAGGGGAGACAAGCCGGGCCTGCAAGAGGGCCAGGTGGGCTTCTGTAGCCGGGAGGGACACCGTTCACCCCCGTGCTCACCAGCACTCCCATGCACATCCCCGGCTGGCTCAGCTTTCCCTAGCATCCTGGGCGGGGGCCTGATGACCTCTTCCTCAGACAGAAGGATGAAAGGACCATAGCTGGAGGCCGGGGGAGGCATCAAGGGCCACTCATCAGGGGCGTCCTGGCCCCTGGCTCCAACTCCTGTCCTGCTCTGTTCTTGTGCCTGGGGCCCTAGTGGGCAGGAAGAGCCAGGGTCTCTGAGGCAGCCGCTCCGCAGGGGAACACGGCTCAAGAGGGAGCTGAGTGGCTCCCAGCCAGGTACCCTCTCATCCAGCTGACCCCACACGGGCGCCACTCTGCAGACCACAGACCGGCCAGGAATTCACCAGCGTTTCCAGCAGGTGGGGTATTGGTGGGGGCCTCACACACTGTCAGAATAGTTGCCCCAAATCTCTAATTGCCCTTATAGGCAGATGGGCTGTGCGCTTCCAGCCCCATGACTCCACCACACACACTCTCTGCCTCGGTTTACCCAATCCGATGGTCTTGACTCAGTTTACCTACACCCATCTTCAAAGGTCCTTTAAAAAGTAATTAACTGTGAATGTAAAACTGCTGTAAAAAGTCGTCTTTTTCATTTAAATTTTTAAAATTTTCTAGTTGAAAATTTAAATTTTTTCTTAAAAAACAAATCTTTTTTATTAAAAGAAAGAAAAAAAGAAAGGGAGGGGCGCCCGCCTGGTTCGGTCAGTGGAGCACGTGACTCTCGATCTCAGGGCTGTGAGTTTGAGCCCCACACCGGGCGTAGAGGTGGCTTAAAAACAAAATCTTAAAAAATAGAAAAGTCATCGAGAGAGCCATAGTTTAATAATTTTTGTGTAATTAGGGGGCGGACACTCTCAAGGTGAATTTCCATGTCTCTTTCCGGTAGGATTTTTCTTTTTCTCTCTCTCCCGTTCGGCAGACAACGCGAGGTGCCATGATAACCTCTGGGGTACTTTTGTTTAGGGGGGCTGGGTCTTGGGAACTGGAGCAAAGATGCTTTGGGACATAACGTTGCTTCTGGGTAAAAGTCTAAGGGACGAGACACCAAGTGCGTCTTCGGGAATCAGAACTCTGTTGTGACCTGTGACTGTTGTCACAAGTGCGTCAGTAGGGGACCAACAGGCAGTCCTGCTCTGGCTCGTTTTCTGCCCAGAAGCCAGGCCTGTCGTCCCTCTCAGCATCGATACCGAGACCCGCCCCTCGGCTTGGGTCCCCGGGGCCAAGAGCTCAGGAGCAGGCACACGTGTTCATTGTGAGGGTGATCCCAGGAATCTGGAGGTGCAGGAGGGTGAGAAAAGTGCCCAGGAGCCCCAGCAAGGTGCCCACCGGAGCAGGGGGGGCCGCAGTGCTCCTGCCCTGACTCCTCAGGTCACGGCGAGCCTGTCCCCGGCTGGCAGCCCTGGAGCATGTCCTCAAGCAGAGAGACGTAAAGGTGGCCAGGGGACATCCGCTGGAGCCCGGGAGGTGGTGGCCGGGGAGTGGCGGGGGGGGGGTGCCCCGTCCACATCTGCTCCTCTCAGACTTCAACCAGTTGTGACATTTCCCAGCATTTACAGTTTCCAGAGACTTTCGTGTGTAGCCACAGCACCACGAAGGGAGCAAGCCGGGTCTCACGTCTCCCACGTCTCCTTCAGTAGACGTGTGCTGAGCTTCTGGGACGTGCTGTGGTGTGGCAGCCATTGGCCGGGGTCCTGCTGTTGTGGACACTCCAACCTCCTCCTTCAGGCATGTTCGACCCTTGTCCTAATGCATCGGGACACTCGTCAGGGTCGTCCAAGGAGAGGAGGTGCCAGCTCTGAGGTCTGGGTAGGTGTGACAGTTCTGAATATGCCGACAGAGACGGGCTGAGAAGGGATCTGTTCAGTGTCGCACAGCAGCACGTCCCCCAAGTGAGACTGCAGACCCTCGTCCGAGAGCCGAGGGGGAACCACCCATGATCATGCCAGGAATGGCTCACTCAACATCTCGGCAGCACCAAGTGGGTAGACCCCCTCCCCTTACACGCATGCACACACATGCGCACACAGAGGTGAACAAGCAATCAGTCTGCTAGCCATTCATCTCTCATTTCATTAAACACAACGAAATGTCAGGGTATATTTCAAGGACATTTGAGAACGTCCTCTGAGTTTATTGCAATGGAATCCATGCCCATGTGACCACACCTGTCAGGAGCCAGGTGGCTTCGCAGGGGCGAGTCCCCAAGAGACCAGTGTCAGGGGTGGCGGAAGGTCTGGTGGGCAAAGGGTGGGGATTCTAGGAGGCGTGTTCAGCACCTCGGACAGTGGCTCCGCGGGTCTCAGGTGTCCTCACACCCGGGCATTGGTTTGCTGTTTCCTTGGGGGCCCCAGGATTGTGGATGGGGGCGGGGGTTGGCATAACTTTTCTAAGGCCAGAGAACCCCTGACTCGTGAGGAAACCAGGGCTCTAGCTCCGACTTCCCACCGTCATCACTCCTGTGTGTCAGTCCCAGCCTGGAAGGAGGGACATCACCTCCCAGCTGAGGCCTCACCGAGGGCCCTCGGGTGTTACCTGCTCTGCGCTGTTGGCTCACCTGCTGGCATGCCTTTTCTCGGTCGGAAACCTGCCTCTGCCTGTTCCCACAGCCAGGACCCGTCACGTTCCCTGACGCAGCTCCAAGCCGGTGCAGTGTGGGCAAGCGCAGGGCCAATAAATACTCATTGGCGGAATGAAGAGGACTGCTTTCCCGTTTCCTTCTCGGGATCTAGCGTGCCTGGATGCTGGAAGAATTCAACTTAAATGTGCAAAGAGGAAAGTAAACAGACCCGTACATTGTTTGGATCTCCACAGAGTTGGGCACTTTGCCAAGTGTAGGTATCATTACGGGGAAGCGGCGGTTCGTTTCCCACGCGCCCCCTTGCACCAGCTGGAGGGAACTAGCTGCGTAAGAAGCTTTGCCTTTGGCCGACAGACTAAGGACGTGTGTGCCTGAAGTCATACCTGGTATTCGCCGCATTTTGTGAATGGCTCGCGGTGGTGATAACTCTCAGAGGGAGACGACGTTGAGGCAGAGAAGCAACACCTAAGCACGGGTCCACCTGTGTTCTTAGGGAATGTGTGACATCGCCCAGCATCCAAGCTCTGTGAGCGGCCATGCACACAGAAGGGGGGCAGGCTGGGGGAAGGCGGACGGACGGGATCTCTACCCCTGCACACCCAGCCCCTGCTCTAGTTTACCGCGGCTACTGTAACAAAAGACCACAAGTAGGAGGTTTAAAGCAGCAGAGATTTCTTCTCAGTTCTGGTAGACGAGAAGTCAGCAAGCCCGGGTCACGGTTCCTTCTGGGGCTCTGATGGGCGTTCTGCTCCAGGCTTCCGGCGGGCTGGGTGTCCTGGGCTTGTAGATGGCCCTCAGATTCCTCCTTCGCATGGAGTCTGTGTGTCTCAGATCTCCCTCTGCTGAGCTCACCAGTCACTGGGGCTGGGATCCACCCTAAATCCAGGATGGTCCCCCTTAGCTTAACTTAATTACATTTGCTAAGACTCTTTTCCCAAATAAAGTCCCTTTCACAAGGGTCAGGACATGGACAACCCTGTCTGGGGCCACCCTCAGTGTACTCTATCCTCCAAGCTTACTGGTCCTCACCTGCCCTCTGGTCTGGGGCATCTCCAGATAAAGACGCTGGCCACGCTCATGTGTCCATCGGCCCCAAACATCAGGAGGCCCTGCTGGGTGCCAGGTACCCTGCCTAGTTCTGCCTGACTGAGTTGCCCAAGTAAGGTTGCCATGGGGCTGGGATGTGGGGGGGGGGCAGGACAACATGGGCATGGGGGATGAGCTACGTGGGGGTAGGCTCCTCATCCTGATGGCAGGGTGGTCCTTCTGGCAGAGGGAGAGGGTCCTGAGCTGCTCACTCTGGGCCCGGGTCCTCAGGAGCCACCAGTGAAAGGGGGATCCTGAGAGCCGGCTCCTTCTGGGAGCCTGCAGTGACCCTGGCCCTGTGGTGGGGGTCGGGGGGAGCTGGGCCCGGAGCACCTGCCTCTCGCAGGCAAAGAGGAAGGTGTGTCTGTCTGTCTCTCTGTCTCCCTGCCAGGACTGTGACTCTGGTGCCCTCCCCAGTGCCCACAGCCTGGTGGCTGTTGTTTCCGCTGGGCCCAGCTGGGACCGGAGCTAGTGGCAGTGGGCTCCTTTGTCCTGCTCCCTTTCGTCACTACTCTCAGGACAAAGAGAATGAAAGATCCCAATCCCCCTCTCATTACTAACCTCTTCCCTTCTCTTTGCTGGGCAGGAGGGATGCCCGGGCTCCTGGTACTCGGGTGTGGGTTCAGGGCCAGGTGAGCCGAGTGGGGGGTGCGATGAGTAGGAAAGAGCTGGGGCCAGCAGGCAGCTGTCTGGGCTCTGTGCTTCTGGAGGGAGCCTGACCACTGGCCTAGACAGATGCGGAGAAGCTGCCCTTGCCCTGGGCTCTCTAGAGAGAACATTTGCTGCTGGAGGGAAGGGCCAAGAGGCCATGGGACACACCGACCCCAGGTGAGGACATGCTGGTGGCCCATTTCTGAGGGCAGAGCACAGCAGTCCTGGCCCGGCGGGAAGGGCCCTCTGCTGGTCTGGGCAAGAAGGAATCGGAGGGGGAGAAGTCACCTGGGGCCCCCACCCTGCGCCTTTGTTTCCATGGTAACACCAAGGGGAGATGGGCGCCATCCCAGTCCCGCTCCAAGTCAACGAGGAGGTTGTCATAAATAATTATGGCTTGGAAACCCACTCCCAGAATAGGCTGCCCATGGATGGAGCCTGGGGGGCTGTCCTCTGAGAACCCTGCCTGCCCCTCCAGCCCCGGCTTCCCCTCTGGAGCCCACCCACCCTGACCGTGGGGTGCCCCAGGCTACACCCCGGCCTCCGGGTAGGAAGGTGAGGGGCCCTCCTGTTGTCCAAAGTCACAAGAGACAACCGACACGGAGCCTCACAGAAGAGGGGTGCAGGAAGGGGGTCCCCGTGTGGCATTCTAGGGGAGGGCTGGGGTCGTTCATTCTGGGTCATCTTCTGGCCTTCCCGACCCCTGGCAGACACGGGCCCCCACCTGCTCTGATCATTTGAGCCAAGTGCCCCTGTCTATAACGAACTTATTTATTTATTTATTTATTAAAAGGATTTTATTTCTTTATTTGACAGAGAGAAAGACAGCGAGAGAAGGAGCACAAGCAGGGGGATTGGGAGAGGGAGAAGCAGGCCTCCAGCCAAGCAGGGAGCCCAATGTGGGACTCGATCCCAGGACCCTGAGATCATGACCTGAGCCGAAGGCAGAGGCCCAACACACTGAGCCACCCAGGCGCCCCACTAACAAACTTCTTAAAACTTGAATACCCACAGACAGGGAAAGTGGGTCTGGGAGACCCAGGGGTGGAGGTCAGGAAGTCTGGGTTCTTGTCTTGGGCGCACCAGAGTTGCTGTCGAGTCGTGGGACTCAAGGAAGTGCAAACCAGGTGAGCCGCATGAAGTCCCCTCCTGAGGGGACAGACCCAGCAGGACTCTGACGATGGGACCATACCAAGTTTCAGCGGGAGCCCTGGACCGGGACCCCAGTGCTGGGGGGACACGGGGACTCCAGTGTGGGACACACGGGGCCATGTCCTCGATGCTGAGCCTCCCGTGCTGCAGACAGTCCCTTAGCCTCTCTCGCTGACTTCTGACCACTCTCAGGGACTGTCTGGCTGCGTGGGGACAGCAGATGCCCCCAGCCACCCCGGCCTCCGGGTGAGGACCGGCACCCAGGAGAGGAGACGCAGAGCCTTGGCCAGACACCCCTCTCTTTCCCTGGCCACCACTGCCTTTGCCATGACCAAGAGGCAAGGAATCCGATCAGAGTTGATCACTGTCCCAGTGTGGATCATTCAGGAGAAGACACTCCCTCCTGGCGACAGCAGAATCAGGCACCTGAGAGGGGTGCGGGCCGAGGGCGTGGGGTGCACCTACGCGGGGTCCACCGGACCACACATGGGGCAAGCGCTGCGGTGTGCCGACTCCCCGGCGGGCGGAGACGAGGCCTTCGCGGGGCGCCCGGCCAGAGGCAAGCTCTCTGAGGGGACGGCCACTCAGTTGAGTGTGTGCGCGGCTGAGGTAGGTGAGGACGAGCCCCTCACCTGTTCTCACGGGCTGCAGGGGAAGCGTCCGCGTCCATGCAGTCCAGCGGGTGCTTCGGAGGAAGGAGCAGGGAGGGGGCTCTGAGGGGGTGGGGCATCCAGGAACGCAGGACGCCAAGCCCCCTCCCCTGGGACCCGGTCAGTGTTGCAGAAAGAGAAGCTGCCCGGGTCGGCCTGCCTCCTGCCTCCTAGAGGGAGAGGACGGGGGAGAAGGGCAGAGGTGGCCGCCTCCTAGGAGGGGACTCGGGTCCCATCCGGGCGCCGCTTTGGTCCTGGAAGGCTTTGGTCCTGGCTGGTTGGCGTGGCCTGGCACAGGGGTCGCCTGCCTGCCCGGGTGGAGCTCTGCGTCCACCAGGTGCCAGGGCTCCAGGCCCAAAGACGGTCTGTGCCTCCAGCGCCCGAGGGAGCCCCTGTCACCAGACAGCACAGACGCAGAGGTGGCTGGGCGGGGACAGCCATCCAGAGGGGAAGCCACTGCACAGAGCGCGTCCTGACAGAAAGGGATGCTCGCCGTGTCCGCAGCTGCCCCGAAGTCGCGGACGGGTCTGCTCGGGGCTCCCACACGCAGCCCTTGTCCTGGAGGGTGGCAGCGACGGCCCCGCGGCCTATGCGGCCATATGGGCCATATGCTGTGTTCCCTGGGACTGAGTTCGTGACAAATGCTGGGCAGTGAGGAGGTTCTGCCTCTGTGGGGACGCACCCTCATCCACCCGCGAGCCCTCCGCCACTTAACAGCCCAGTGATGTGTGGGGCCACCGTCCTCGCCACACAGGCTCAGCGTCTGGAAGCGGTCAGCGCGTCGTTCTCCGCAACGGCAGGTGTCTTGGGGTGGTTTCCCTGTGAGGCCACGCGGTTACACACACAGAGACAGACTTACCTGTCAGCGGGGCCGTGTTCCACCAGACTTGGGGGTGGGCGCAGCGTGGCTCCCGCAGGGAAAGGGATCTTGGGGCCCAGGCTCTGGCTGGGCTGCTGCAGGGACTTCTGCCCAGGGGCTGTGCCTCTGGGGTCCTTTCTGCTGTTTTGTTTTCAGTCCTTCTATAGGACACCAGTGCCCACCACGGCGGGGGCCCGGAATAGGCCGCTAGGCTCTCCACGGACTACTCCCTGCTTTGGGGGTCTGGGGGCAATCCGGCTGGTGCTGGGGTCCCATCGGCTCCCCCAGTGAGGCCCTGCGCACGGAGAGCAAGGGACTCCCGGCAGCTGCGTGGGGCCCGCCGAGGTGCTGCCGGACCCCGCCCAGAGTGTGGGCAGCCTCGTGGAGGGTCACAGGCCCACTCAGCCTGGCGGGGAACATGGTCAGGGAGGGCTTGCTGGAACAGGGGACACCTCCGCCGAGAGCCCAACAGCCCGTGGACGACGAGGAGCCCAGAAGGTTGTCGGGATTCCTGTTCGGAGCTCGGGCTGGCTGCGGGGGGAGTGGAAGAGAAGCGGAGCGCGTGGGGGCTGGGGGTGGGGGGGGCTGTTTCTGCGGGAGGGGGCAGGGCCGGGGGACGGCAGGAGGGCCTCTAGTGACCGGGGCGTGGCCAGGTCACACCGGAAGCTGCGAGGGCAGGGAGGGAAGGGAGCCCGGGCTTTGCGACCCCATCCCTACTGAGCAGACCCCAACCCCCATGTCAGCACTCACACAGGCGGGAGCGGGGGCTCTGTTCCGTTCCCCAGACAGCAGGATGGAGGCCCCAAGGTCCACCCCCGGCATCATGACCTCTGCAGGCCAGGTGCCTTTGTCGCCCGCAGCCTGGGGACGGCTGACCGAGCTCGTTTCACCCGGCAGGTAGGCACCTGGGCACGGGGTGTCCGAGCTGCCCCGGCCCTGCCCACACATGGGCACGCACGGAGCTCCCCTTTGCCCAGCAGCTGCCTGGTCTGAGACCTCCGGGCCTTTTGCCTTCAGGTGGAGTTGTGGGTGGTGGACGGGGGCAGAGACGGGGCCCCGAAGCAGACCACAGCCGCAGCATCCCCCACCCCTATCCCACAGGCCTTGCCTCCACCCGGGCCGGCGCAGGAGCCTGGCATGTCCCGGGACAGCGGGAGCTGTCGGCCCTGTGGGCTCCGCAGGCCCGCTCCGCCGCCGCCTGTCAGTCCTCTCCGTAAATCTCTCTCAGAGAAACGCCACCCATAAGCCGCAGAGCCCAACATGTGACCACCGAGCCGCTCCGTTATTAAGTCTGTAATTGCCGAGAATTAATTTGCTAATTGCATGCGACTAATCTGAGCCCTTTTTGTTTTATATCAATTAACGAAGTAATTAAAAAAAGCAATCTCCTTCATCGCCCCTCCCTGGCAGCCTCAGCCGCCGGAGCTAATGACACGAGGCCACCCTCTCACCAGCCTCATTAGCGGCTCCGCGCTCCAGCAGGCCCCCTGCCCGCAGGGTTTGCCGTGAGTCCTGCTTGTGCGGTCGCAGGCGAGGCAGCTCCCCGAGACCCTCAGCACGGGGCAGTGACGGCCGGTGGGCGCGGGGGGCCCCGGGAGGACGCCCCTGCCCCGCCCGGTGGGCCCGAGTGGCCTCGCTTCCCCACAGCTCACGGATCACGGAGGCAGGGAGTGCTCGAGCCGCTGGCAGTGCCGGGCCCGCCCGCCCACAGACCCGGCGACATCGAGACTCGGGCGCCCTAGACAGAGCGAGGCCCTCCGCCAGCCCCTCGGCCACTAGCCTGAGAAGCCACCTCACCTGCCGCAGCCCAGGCTGCCGGCCCGGGGCCAGCGGTTGGAGGAGGACGGCCGCGCGGGAGCGGGTCGGCGCAGGTGCTCCACGACCAGGGTGGGGGCCGACCTTACTGTGTGGCAACGCGGCCGCTCTCGGCTGGACCTCCCCATCCTCCTCCACGATGGGACCGGGGCCAGCCCCACTTGCCGGCAGGATCGAAGCCAGGCCTCGGCAAACACACTTTCCCCCCGGCTGACAGCGGAACGCCAGCTTAGTGCCCACCCTGCAGGGGCCTGGCCGGGGACACCCCCACCCAGGCTGTGACTCTTGCTCTGTCCTCTGCGGGGTCCCCGCCCCCCTTTTCCTGACCCCGAGGGCCTACGCCTCCCTGGGACTCTCCAGGCACCGGCTCTGAGATCGGAAGGCCCCGCCCGCCCCACGGTCCGCCACCCCAGTGCCGAGCCCTGCCTTATCCCGCCTCCCATCCCTCCTGTTCCTGGTCACCTGCCCTCCCCCGGCTCAGAGTGTGGGGTACATGGTCAGGCCACTCCTTTAGACATGCGCTTTCCTGGTGCCCACCTGCAAACCCCCATCCTGGGAAGCTACTTTCCGCCTCTGCGCCTCTGCAGGGACCACCAGGGACCACCGGGGACCACCCCGACTCCACCAGCCCCTTCTTCTCCAGCTGCCGTGGAGATGGCCAGGCGGTCGGGGGTGTCCCCGGCGCCCTCGAGCCTCTGTCCTGGGGGGGCTGTCCTCTCTCCTAAGGCCCCCCAGCTCTCATGGACACAGGTCTGGGGGCTAGGCCCCCACCCTCTTGGTCCCAGTAGCACTGGCTGAGGCTCCTGGGACACGTGGCTGCCGGTTTTCCTGAAGCGCCTCTGTTGGGTGTCAGGCACTCGTGAGCCCTGCTGTTTGGGGGTGAACGCCTTTAAGAGACACCGGGAGGAGCGCCCGTCTGGCTAGGTTGTGTGACTCTTGAACTCAGGGTCGTGAGTTTGAGCCCCGCGTTGGGTGTAGAAATTATAAATAAATAGACTTTAAAAACAAGTAGAGAGAGAGACCCAGGACACTGCCCCCCACCCACCAGTGGAATCCTGGTCTCCAGTGCCCGAAATGCCCCCTTTTGGGGCAGAAGCATTCGTCCCACCCCATGCGGCTGACCCCTTGGCCAGGCAGGGGCAGGGGTTGTGGGGAGGATACTGGCCACGCTGTGGGCTCCCACGGCCACGGCAGGACCAGGTGGGGCGTGCAGCCCGTCCTGCACAGAGATCTCCCACCCACCCTCTGGTTGGGGCCCCGTGGGGTCCAGGAAGCGCAGGAGCAGCGCTACATGGACAGGCCTGTGGGCCCCTGGGGCCAGGTCGCCCGGCGCAGACTGCCACCCAGCAGCCCAGGGCCACCCCTTCTCCCTGAGACCAGAGCAACCCCCCCCTCCAACTCTGAGGGGACCCGACCTTTGTGCCCAAAGACACTGGCTGAGCTGCATGTCCGCGGGGCAGCTGGGACGTCAGGAGCCCAGGGGCGGCCCCAGAACCCGCTGCTGGAAACTCCCTTCCTTGCCGGGGTGGGCACAGCGGCATCCTCAGGACGGCCCGTGGGGAGGACGGGCGCTCTGTCCCCAGCACACACGGACCCGGCGCTCCGTGGGGGGCGGCCGGCGCTGGGCCCGGGGCGGCAAGGGTCAACCGCTGCCTGCGTTCTGAGCTGTGTTTGGGAAGCTCCCCTGGGAGAAAGGCCGACACACGTGTACATGCACACATATGCTCGCAGCGTGCGTGAGGGGCTGCTGGCCTGGGGGCTTGTGGCCCAGGGTGGGGGGTCCGAAGTGGGGTCACGCTGGCCAGGGCCGGTGCAGGCTGGTGGAAGGACCTTCACTACCCACTTTGTCGCACACACACTCACCTCCGCCTCTGCGCGCAGGTTGGGGGTGACACCGCCCGGTGGCTCGGGCCTTCCCTCCCCTTCCTCCAGCCGAAGGACGCGGCCCCCCCACCACACGGGCATCTTTCCTGACAGTTCCGCCCCGGGAGGGTCCCATCTTTTCCGAAATAATCCGGACATGTTTTCTGGCGTTGTTTTTTGTTTTGTTTTGTTTTCCAGAGAGAGGGCGGGAGCGTGCCAGGGAGGGTGGGGGAGGGGCAGAGGGGGAGACTCTCAAGGGCTCCGCCACCCAGCAGAGAGCCCGACCCCGGAGCTCGATCTCACCACCCTGAGATCATGACCGGAGCTGAAATCAGGAGTCCGACCCTTAGCTGACTGAGCCCCCAGGCGCCCGTTTTCCTGCTTTGGAATCGTAGTTCCCGAGAGCAGAAGGCAGACAGAGATGGACAGATGGACACTGGACGCTGGCTTCAAGGACACTGGAAGGGCGGAGGCCTGTGCAGTCTGTTCTGGAAATGGCTGCCCAACCCACGAGTCCCTGTGGGTCCTGCCGACCCAACTTTGAACTCCGTCTTTGCAGAGGGCCTCGGAAGAAGCCAAGAGAGGAGCCCCTCCCAGGCTCTGGCCACTCCCCAGCATTGGAGACCCCAGGGGACCCCCGGAGCCACAGGTGGGACAGACACATGGCATCTCATTCTCCATGGGGCCACGGCTCCCGAGCAAGCTTCTGACATGAAGCCAAGCAGCCAGATGACCATGAACTTACAATATGGCCGTCAGCTCCGGTTCCGAGGGTCAGACGTCCAGCCTGGCCCCCTGGGCCACTGTCAAGGTGCAGGCAGCTCTGCCTCCTCCGCAGGCCCCAGGGGAGACAGTGCCTGGCCTTTCCTGGCTTCTGGAGGCCACCGTCCCTGCGCAGCCCCTCCCTTGCTCGGCGCCGACCTCTCTTCCCTTGGCACATCCGGGCCTTCCTGCCCTTTTCTCTTGCAAAGGCCCTGGGGTCATGTCGGGCCACCACGGGGCCAGGATCACCTCTCATCTTAAGGTCCCTAATCACCCCTCCCGTGCCACGTGCGCTCACCGCGTCACAGGCGGTGGGGGTTGGATGAGGAGGGGCTGCAGCTCTGCCTCCATGTTGCGTGACCCCAGCTGTGAACAGACACTTATCAGAAGGAAGGTGGCAGACTTCTCCAGGACCGCATCTCCTCCGGACACCAGCTCTGAGAGGAGGGGTCGGGCTGCCTAACCTCAAGCTCACGTCCACGCACAGGTCTGTGTGCACCCACTTCTCAGTGTCGGAAACACCCGCACGCGGCTTGGTGCGGCCCAGACAACACTCTCAGGGGCCCAGCCGGGCCCAGAAGTTTCTGGGCCCACCCTCTCCTCCTTGTGGGTTCACAGGGCCGTCGCCGAGCCAGGGACCCCGTGCCCTGCCGCAGGCCCAGCCTCCCCGAGCCTCACCTGTGGGTTAACGGAGGCAGAGGCTTGGCCTGCCTGACACACTGACCCCTTACCATTAGGGTCACCGGGTGGGTGGCCTGAAATCATTGGTGTCCAGCTAACCCTGGATCCCAGGAAGACAAGCCGCGCTTTCTCATCCCACAGTGTGGGACGTCCTCACCGTACAAGCGCACCTCCCGGGTCTCTGGAACCCCGTCCGACCTTAGCCCGGGTTGCGGCGGCGGCCTTCCCCTGCAGAAGCAGCCCCGCCAGAAACGGGGGATGGAAACGGAGGGCTTCGCCCTGGCAGCACCCGCCCCTCCTCCCGCCCCACCCCCACCCGGCATCTTGGGGTCCGCACTAAGTAATTCCACACTACTTACAGCGGTGGCCGTCCCCAACCCAAGGTCATGTCACAGACCACGTAATTTGGGCACAGGAGTTCGGGGCAAAGGACTACAGACCCTCCAGTGGAGAATCAGCCTCCCTGGCTCACGGCAACGCTCCGGCCCGGCGATGACATCTTGTGTCCATAAACCGAGGACTCGGGCCCTGAGGCATCTCAGGAGCAGGGTGTGAGCACACGGAGGGGGACGCAGCAGGACACCCATGCTGCAGACGGACAGACGGTCAGACGGCACCTCAGCTGCTGCCTGTCCCCCGCCAGCAAATGCCTCTGCTACCTGCAGAGGGGTACCCCAGATTGGACGCTCCCTGACTCCCAAGCCCCGGAACCCCTCGGACCCCCCACGTCCACCGAGGAAGGGAGCCGTGGCCTCCGCTCGGTTCGTGCCCACGAACCTCATCTCCCCCTGGTCTCCCTGCCTGGCGTCCGGGGCGGCGGGCTGCACGTCCCGTCTTGGTGAAGGCCACTGGCATTGGGGGCCGGTGGGGCAGATGGGAGGAGAGCGGTGATCCACATGGGGACAAGCAGCTGTGGACAGGGAGGCCGCGGACGGGGTGATGCGGCCCAGAGCTTGCTTCTCCATGGCCCTGAGGCCTGGCCTCAGAACTGGCCACGCGACCAAATGCAGAGAGCGGGCGGGTCCGGGCGGCTGCGGCGGGTGCGCAGGGCTGCGTTGGGAGGGCCCGCAGACGCAGTCAGGGCTAGGTGTGTTCTTACAGGGGAGGCCCTGGGAGATCTGGGAGGCTGTCCTGGCAGGGGAGGCGTGCGCACACTGTGGGCTGGGCTCATGGTCTCGGATGGGCCAGGGATGTCCAGGGAGACGATGCGAGCGAGCGACAGTGGAAGGCCACGGAACCCCGGGCTCGGTGGACTCAGGTTTGGGTGAGACGCACGGAACTGTTTCCTGAACCATGCCCACCGCCCTGGCCGGCTCTCAGCAGCTCTGCCCGCCCCACCGCCCCAGCCCGCCCCGTTCCTCCCTGCACTCGAGTCACAGGGCCTGGGGACCGCGGATAACAGGCTCTGGGTGGTTTGTGAGGGAACAGCAGTCAGGGGAGCCTCAGGCCGGAGGCCTCGCTCAGTTGCGCAGCGGGCTGAAGGGCACGCGTACCCACGGGCCCTGCCGGGTGCCATGGGTTAGCCGTCCTCACCTGACGGGAGGGGGCTCGAGTCCCTGGGGCTCCAGCCAGCCCCCCATACCGCCTGCTGTCCCGGCCCCGGATCCCCAAGCAGGACTGGCCCCCACCCCGCTCCCGCGGCTTGGCCCAGTCGGCCCCCCTGAGGGAGACTCCCTGGCTCCGCAGTGAGTCGTGGAGGTGGGCTTCCTTTACAGACCCGTCTCCCTGGGATAGGAAGTGAAACTCCTCTGAGATGAAGAAAATGCAATCGTTACCCTCCGCAGCGGCCCTCTTGGCTCCGGGGAGGTGGCTCTGCATTTAGCGAACGTGGCTACTGTCTAATGAGAGGGGGATGGGGCGAACTTGAAAACCTAACAGGAAAGAGCCCGTCATAAGCTGGGGGTGGGGAGCCGGTGTGCTCGCCTTTTCAAGTACCTCTCTGTCCGCAGCCCTCTGTTTTTTAAAGCAGGCTCCAGGGAGCCCATCGCGGGACTTGAACTCACGACCCTGAGATCACGACCTGAACCGAAATCAAGACCCGGACGCCTAACTGACTGAGCCATCCAGGAGCCCCAGGCCTTTTAAAATATCTGTTAATGAAACAGGTGAGGGCAGAAGCCCCCCGACTCTGCTGAGCACAGACTGGTTTCCCGGGGCCTCACGAGCCCACGTCCTCCCTCACCCACAGATCTCAGGGAGGAGAGCGAGCTCCGTGGCTGGTGGGCAGCCCTCGGGGGACGTCAGTGGAAGAACCACAAACGGCTTCCACACGGATCACCGGCGCCCCCAGAGCCGGAGCCTCCGGCCACTTCCAAACCATCGGGGGTGAGGTAGACGCCCTCACCTCCTCCGAGAAACATCTTGTCGCGTGAAAAGCTGAGAAACTGGCAGATTTCCCACTTCTAAGACAGCAAGTCCGCAGGCGGGTGCTGAGGCTGTGGTCGCGCCCCAGGACCGCGGGGAGCGCTGTCTCCAGACACCGGCTGCCGGGGTCCAGCTCGGAGGCGGCGGCCTGGGCTCCTCCCGGGCACGGAGCTTCTTCCCCGGAGAATTCACGGGCAGTGCGTCTGACGACCAGCGGCCCGCAGGGCGACGGCGGGCTCCCGGCTTCTTCCGTTTCTCACTGTGTCGTGAAATGTCCCGTTGCAGACGGGGCCGTAAAGGCACGTGCTTTCAGGGAACTACGAGCCAACGTCCAGGATCAGAGAGAGGATGCTGCCCCCCCGACACCTGTTTTTCTAACCACCGTTGCCCCACGTTCTTTTTTCTTCAATCTGAAAATCTGTGGTAAAATCACGTAAAATCACAGAACACGAAACGAGCGCCTGAGCCGTTTGTAAGCGCAGAGTTTGGTGAGATGACCGCACTTACAGGCTCGCGCAGCAGCCCCCCATCTCTAGAATTTCTCCCCTTCCCAAACGGACACACTGCTCCCACGGACGCCCCTGCTCCTCCCCCAGGCCCAGCGCTCACCACCCTCTCTCCGTCCCCGTGACTGTGACAGCTCCGGTCCGTCGTGTAAGGGACTCATGCCGTATTTGTCCTTTAGTGACTGGCTTACTCCAACCAGCACAGTGTCCTCAAGGCCCATCCACGTGCGAGCCGGTGTCGGAACACCCTTCCTCGACGAGGTCCGGTCTGTGGACTCACAGACCACGCTGTCGACTCCTCCTCGCTTCCCTGTCTTGGTCAGCGTGAGTCGTGCTGCCGGGAACACGGGCGTGCACACAGCTCCTCGAGTCTCCGCCTTCAGCTCCAGCGGACGCACA
The DNA here is from genome assembly GCF_963455335.1 of Martes martes. Lineage (NCBI taxonomy): Eukaryota > Metazoa > Chordata > Mammalia > Carnivora > Mustelidae > Martes > Martes martes. The sequence goes on along the minus strand of NC_137896.1, from coordinate 892,200 downwards.
CCCAGAACTGGAATGCCTAGGTCCCACTTTCTTTGAGGGTTTTACATGCGTATGCTTCTAAATAAAATATTTTATGATTCTGCCCGCTTTTGACATCTCTATAGAGGGAATCACTCTTCATACATGATTCTGTGACTTCCTGCTTTCACCAAACACTGTCTTTCTAAAGTCCATTGCTGTGAGTGTGGGCGGCAGCCGCTGCCTGGGCTCACGGCTACTGTTCACTAATGAGCCGCTGGCGGACACCCGGATAGCTGCCAAGGCTTGTGGGCACGAGCAGAGCTGAGTGGACGTGCGGGGTTCCCGTGCACACTCTGGACCCCGCCAGCAGCCTGCCGCCTGCACCCCGACGCTCTACGGGCTGGGCAGGGGCTGTGGCCGTCTACACCTGGGCTGCCCTGCTGCCCGGCGGGACGTCTGGTCGTGTCTGTGGGCCCCGCGCTTTCGCCCTCGCTGAGAGCAGCACTGTTCAGGGCTTTTGCCCATTGGCTACAGAGTCGTCCTTTCCTTACCGATCTGCAGGGCCTCACATTCTGGTCTTGGCTTGTTTGTCACTTTGTATGTCAGTTTTGTCTTCGTTCTGCAGTATCTTCTACTGAAAAAAATGCTCTTTTTTTTTTTTTTAGATTATTTATTATTTATTCCTGAAAGACAGAGACAAGGAGAGAGAGAGGCAGAGGCAGAGGAAGAAGCCCACTTCCCGCTGAGCAGGGAGCCCGGTGCGGGGCTCGATCCCCGGACCCTGAGATCATGACCTGAGCCGAAGGCAGACACTTCAGTGACTGAGCCCCCAGGCGTCCCCAAATTGTTTCAATGTAGAAAATTTTGTCAACCTTTTCACTTACGGCTAACGCTTTACGGGATCTTGTTTAAGAAATCTTCTCCTATCATGGGGTCATTAAGATGGTTTCTATATTGTCCCTAAATGTTTTGTAGTTTTTCTCATCGCGTCCTCATCCGCCCGGAGTTGACTTGCGTGCGAGGCAGAGACAAATTTGACTTCCTCTGTGTGGGCATCGGTTTCAAAGAAGCTGGATTTCCCTGACGAGCTGCAGGGCCCCTCCCTGGGTCCCCCACGCAGGGTCTCTGCGGGCAGGGGCGTATGCGCAGCCCCACCCCCTGCTCCCCGCTCCGCGAGCCTGCCGCCCCCACCCCCCACCCCTGACCGGCCCTGCGGTCTTGGAACCAGCCCTCCTGTCTGCCCCACTCTGGGCTTTTTTGTACCTTCTCCAACCATTTCAGATGCAGCCGGGGAAGTCGGTCTCCCCCGACTCTGTCTCTGTCGCGCACACACCCCTTTCCCCGTCGGATTTTTGTCGGATTTGAATCTGCAAATGAATGTAGGGAAATTGTCCCCTGTGTGACATCGTCCCTTCCACCCCACGGACGTGTTCGTGCCGCGTGTATACACATTGTAACCCCGCAGGGCAGGCCACAGGGCTTGCAGTCATTCTGGTGGGGCCCGCGCCTCCCTGGCTACTGTACGTGGGGTTTCTTTCGTTCCTGTCCTCCTTTCTGCTGTCAGGACCTCAAACCCGGTGGATCTGTGTATATTGTCTCGAATCCAGGAACTCTGTAGACCCGGACTCGGGCTGAGCCTGTCTCCCGTACTCAGCGTCCCGCCCGCCGAGGGCCCTTGTGTCTAGTCCTCCGGCACTGGCCCCTTGGTCCCCCACTGGCCGTGCTCCCGACAGCCTGGGAGGCCGACCTTCGTCCGCTGAGAACATTTCCTTCTCTTCCCGATTTGCTACAAGGCTTTTTAGATACCTTCTGTGGCTGTTTGGTGCCGTCAAATCTTTCCTGTGTCCACAGACAGATGACGGTCCAGGTAGCACGGTGGCGACTGCGTGATGACCTGCCGACCCCGTGACCCTGCGGGTCCCTGCCCCTCGCTGCCATGGCCCCACCCTGGGTCTTGAACCCCAGGCACAGGGAGGCCCCCGCCCCAGGCCCGTCCAGAGCGAGCGCACCCCCCCCCCACAGCCCGCCTCTTCCCCCGCGGGCGGTTATTACTGTCCCGCTGCAAGACGTCGTAATAGCCTGCTGTCCCCGAGCACAAAAGCTCGCGGAGACGGTGAGGAGACACGTCCTATTTATGCCGTCACCACGAGACAGCAGTGGAAATGGGGGGAGAATAAACATCTGTACGCCGGGAATAACAATGCCGTTGTTCTCTCTTTTATCTCCGGAGTCTGCTGAAATCACGCCCCGCGTGTGCGTGCAGAAGCGGATTAATAAAAACCCATTGAAATGCAAAGTGCGGACCCCCCTCTCCCCAGGCAGCACTCGGTCCCCCGCCCGGAGCATCTGACACCGCACTTGGGCAAACTTGACGGGACGTCAGTCCCCACACGGACCAGACTCGGGACCTGCAGGACGGCGGGAGCCCCGTGCACCGAAGACCACAGAGGGGCCCAGCGTGTCCCAGCGTCGCGGCCCAGCATCACGGCTCAGCACCACGGCCCAGCGGCGCCTATGCAGCCCCAGCCGGGGTCTCGGCGTGTCTGATACTTCCAACCCCATTTTGAGAAAAATAAATGCAAAGGTTGCTTTACTCCCGCAGAACACGCGCCACAGCCAAACACTCCTCCGTGCGCTCACGGCGTTTTCCGTCCACACGAAGAGGCCATGGGTGTAGGGGTACGGCAGGGAGCTGAGCCCGGATTCCCCACGCCCGGGCCGACCTGGGTGCAGGCCGGGCCTCCCCCCGCTGGCCAGGGCCCATTCTTGCGCGGGGGTCCGTCTGCGCCCGCAGCAAGGGGGCGGGGCCGCACGTGTTCCTGGCGGGGTCCCGTTGCGTGACGCGCTCGGTAAGCCCTCTGGTGGGTGCAGTGCTGGGAGGAGGGGTGCGTCCTCCTGACTCCCTCCCTTCCCGGGCCTGAGTGTGGATTTCTGCTGAATACGGCGTTTCTCATCCCCAGCTGAAGAGGTAAGCCGACGTCGTGGCAAGGGTTTCTCTGAGTAAGAGAGAAATAGAAGGAGAAGCAGGCCGTGTGCGTCCCTGCTCAGCCTGTGACCCACGCCGCAGGACACGGGGACAGCGACCACACCAGAGCCCCTGCTCCCGGCCCCCAGATGGAGATGTCCAGGCAGGTGCAGCAGCCAGTGTTGGGGATGGCCCAGGGTCACGGGAGGGGGAAGGCCCCAAGGTCACTGGAGACGGCCCAGGGTCAGGGGGTGGACGTCCCCTGACCAAACGCCGCTGGTGTGTGCTGGCCAGTCGTGCTGCGTCCTGAGCGACGGCCGTCCGTGAAAGATGTACCTTGTAGTTAGGCCTACTTTATTCTCTTTATTAAAAATGATACCAAACAATATTTCATTCTCCCCTTTGGTGGAGATTAAGTGTTCATGACCCTGCGGCATGACCACGTGTGCTACTGTTACTCAGCCCAGCTCGGGGCTTATACTCGAGGCCAGTCTGCTCCTCCTCCGCCGGACAGCCTGGTGTGCGAGCCGTGGACACACTTGCTCTCGGGAGCCCAGTGTCAGCACCGTGCTGTCTGCCACGCACAGCGGCAGCCCAGGCCCTCAGCAGAGGCCACCGGGGGAGCAGAGGGGCTCTCTGGAGCGTGTGCACGCACACAGCTGGACATGCCAGCACTTGCACACACGTATACACGAACACACACGCATGTACCCAAACACACGCCTGCACACAGATGAGTGCACACACACCCGAACACCCACCCACATGTGTGCCTGCCTTCAAATGGGCATACACACGTGCATGCAGAGGCACACCCACACACACGTGCACGCCCACACGCGTGTATGTGCGTGCACACGGCCCAGGCACGTGACCCAGAGCCCACAGGGCCACGGAGCCTCTGGACACCGTGGCCTGACCACAGGCTGTGTCACTCACACCTCACCCAGAGCCCGGTGGAAACGCCCTGAGGACCTAGCTCCCCTTGCCCCTGTGGCCACCACTCCCCGGGGACAACATGGCTCCTGGGTGGGGACCTGTCTATTCCAAGCCCACACGGGCCATCGCCAAATGTTGACAAGGCTCCAGCCGCCAAGCGGGCCGGTCGGAAATCAGCACCACGTGATTTCCCTGGGGGCCTCCGATTTCCACTCAGGAAGGCGGGACGAGGGGCCGTGCCCGGCACGATCCGGGCCCAGCTGCTCACAGGCTCTGATGCTAGGTGGGAGGCCCACAGCAGCCTTCCCTCCGGTGGCTCCTGCCTGCACCCAGGCCCTCTGTCCTCAGCACAGGCCAACCCGGCCCCGTGGCAATGCCTCAGGGGACCTCACAGCCTGCCTCTGCCCGGGGTCTCTGGTCCCAGGGCCATAGAGCAGGGCAGGCTGGGGAGACCCCACAGAGGGGCCCATTGTTGGGGCTTTCGGGGCTGCTCCCTCATTGCTGACCCGGGGGTCCCAGCCCCTCGTGTCCCCTTGCAGGACGTTCCTCAGTCATGGACAGCACAGAGGCTGGGAGGGAGACCGGGGTCAGGGTCCCCAGGGTCTCCTCACCAGCCGAGTCCCCAGACACACAGTGAACCCACCTGAGTTTTCTCTCCTCCAGGGGCAGCAAGCCCCGGCTTGCTGAGGGGTAAACAGGGCAAGTCCAGAAAGCTCTCAACCCCAGGGAGGCCAGGCCTGTGGCCACCACACTCGGACCCTGCAGCCCACGGGACCATGCTGGGCAGGGCAGGGGGAGGAGGGCACCTCGGCTTCGGAGCCCCGACAAGCCCCCTCCCCGGCTGCCTGGTGCCACAGCTCTCCGCAGCCCAGATGGTGAGGACAGCGGCACTGTCTCCATCCTGGGCACAAGGACACCAGGCTGACAGCAAAGCCCGGGGGCTGACCCTTGAGTCTCTGACCCTTTGAAAACTTCCCAGAAGCCGGATCTTCCCCTGGAGGCCTTACATTAGCGGAGTGCCGGGGGGGGGGGGGCTGAGGTTGGGATGGGGGTCCTAGGGAGCGGTCCCGGACACCAGTGGATGCCTTGGCCATCTCGGCCACATGCTCCCTCTGCTGGGTTGGTGAGAGGACGAGGGCGAGGCTTTGGGGAGAAACCCCAGGTCAAGTTCTCCACAAAGCACTCCCCTCAGACTGGCTGGCTGGTGGGACCCGGGCCTTGGGGAGCCGCCGGGGGCGGGGCGGGAGGGGCCGGGAGCCAGGCCTGAGGACACCACCGCCTGGGAGCCTGGCAGATAAGGACGTGAATCAAGGAGGCACGCTTTAATTAGGTTAGTAGACAGTGAATTAAATGCTGCCGGCTGAATAAATCTTTTGGAAAAATCATTATCTGAGTTCAAGATCAGTGGCACTGGGTCAGCCTAATTGATTCTGAACTTGGTGATTTGGGATTCGCCAGGAAGTTTAGTTCCTTCTTGACTGAGTGTGTCACGTCCAGAAGTGACCTCCACGGGCGTCCCACCAGGGACTCCCTTCCCCGAATGATGCCACCGCCACCAAGACACGTCAGAGGGCGAGGTGTGCATGCCAGCACTCCCCACCAGAGCTGGGGGCACCCCGTGGGCCAGGCAACGGGGCTCAGCCCACACCTGACATCATCCCAGGGGTTTCTCTGGGGTCCGTGAGGTGGGCGGGCCTCCCCCACGTGGACCACCTTTTGGGCCCTTCAGAAAGACAATAAAACTCAAAAGAGGTAAATAGTATAACTCTTACTCTGGTCAAAATTAGTAAAACAGAAAATAATAGAAACTAAGATTCTCCAATTTAATTAACTTTTTTTAAGTCTAGAAACCAGGACTGAGTGCTGGGGATGAGTGGGTGAGCGTGGGGGCCTCCATGGCCTTGAACTTCGTGTCCCAGGCAAAAGTAAAACAGAAGGGACGTGTCCACAGCCCTAACAGGTTAGAAAAGAAGCGGGAGGCAGGGCCTGGGGGAGGCTGCAGGGCTGCCAGCTCCAAGAACCGGTTTCCGGAGAACTGAGGAGCAACGATGCGGCCTTGCCTGGGCACAGCCCCCTGCCCTGCTGGCCCCTGGACGGCCCTGGGGGGTCATCAGGATGGCAGAACGCTTGCAGCCACGGTTCGGGCAACCTCTCCCCCCTCTGCGCCCTACACAGCCTGCCAGGCTCTGCGCCTCGTGGGGCTCCCAGGGACTCTGACTGCTCCTGGGAACTGCTCTCCGGCAGCCACAGAGGACCCTGGGTGCCGACAGGAACCACAGGCTCCGTTTTGCACACAGCAGGTCGGGGGGGGGGGGTTGGGGAGGGGAAGAGGGTCGCGTCTGGCACACGCCTGCCACCGGGGCTCCCCGGGATCTGCGTCCACGTGCTGGGGCTCAGCACAGGACCCTCACCCTCTGGCGGGTAGACTCACCTCCACAAGCACCCGGGCCCCAGCTCTGCCCCCAGCACCATGCAGACACCCCCCAACCACGTCTACAGCACCTTCATCTCCCGGGGCCCCCACGCCATCCCAACCCTAGGCAGCTGCTAAGCTACTTTCCGTCCCTATGGATTTTTGCTTATTCCGGGCTTTTCCTGTAAGCAGGACCATACAACGTGTGGGGGAAGCTCTGGCTTCCCTCACTGAGATCAGGTTTCCGAGGCCCACCCGTGCGGCAGCGTGCGTCCCTGCTCCCCTCCTCCCCCATGGCTGAGCGATGTTCCTGCGTGTGGGCGGACCGGGCTCCCACCGTTCACTCATCTCCCGGCGGCCCCTGGCTTGTTCCCGCCCTGGCTGCCGTGCACATCCGTGTTCGTCCTTGTGTGAACGTGACTTCCGTTTCTCCCGGGCGTACGTCTCCCCGTGGACCTGGGGCTTCATGCGTCGGCTACGTGCATAACAATTCTGAGGATCCCCAAACTCTCGTCCAAAGCACCTGCCACACTTCGTGTTCCCGCCAGCAACACGCAAGGCTTCTGCTCTCTCTTCCCGAAAATGTGCATCATGAGCAAGAAAGCTGTGCTCTGCGCTGACAGCGGGCGGCCGCGCTCCGAAGGTGCGTGTGGCCCTCGAGGCCGGGGTCCCCTCATGCTGCTGGTGTGCAGGGTCTCCTGTCTCCGCCCGTGCTCCTGGGAGCACCTCTGTGGGTTTGCAGACACACGCACGGGAGCCACGGGCCTTCCGCAGGCGACAACCAGCCTTGGATGCCTGCCTCCCTCCCATCACTGTCTCTCGAGCAGAAACAGAGATGTGGCGGGCCGAGGAGGTATTTTCAGGCCGACGACCTTTTCCCGTCCAGTACCCCAGCTTCGACCGGCAGACAAACCGAGCGGAGAAAACAGTGATCGACTCTGGACGTGCCGTGCCACCACCTGCTATAAACCAGTCTGGGCACAGATTCCAGATTATTGGGGAGGCCCTGCGGGAAGGATCGTTGGGCAGGAAGGCACAGCGTTCGCAGCCTGGCACGCTCAGGGCTTTGCGAGCTCCGGTGGACAAAATGAAGAAATCAGTCAAGACGAGTGAGAAGACAAGCTCCGCTGTGAGAAGATATCTGCAGCCTCTGGCAAGTTAGCACTCGCGGCTGGAGTTTGTGAAGGGCGCTCAAGGGGACCCTGGGGGGCTCGGCCCGGGAAGCATCTGCCTTCGGCTCAGGTCACGGTCCCGGGATCCTGGGGTCGAGCCCCACGTTGGGCTGCCTGCTCAGTGGGGAGCCTGCTTCTCCCTCTCCCTCTGTGCTCTCTCTCGCTTTTACTCTCTCTCAAATAAATAAATAAAATCCTTTTTTAAAATGCTCAAAATTCAATGGGTAAAAAACCAAGCCAGTTAGAAAACAGGCAGAGGACATGAGACTTTTCTCCAAAGAGGAGACACGGAAGGGAGATGAGCATGTGCAGAGGGGGCGACGACATCGGCCATCCGGGCCATGCAAACGGCCCACAGGAAAGACCGCACCTGTCAGGACGGCTACAGTAAAAAGTAGCGACGACACCAAACGCCACGAGCATGCGGGGAAAGGGCTCCGTCGTCCACAGCGGGTGGAGCGCAAGCCGGAGCGGCCGCTCTGGGGAACAGCCTGTTGGTGTCACACCAGAGCCCGTGCCAACCACACAACCTGGCACGCAACGCCTGGTGTGGATCCTCGTGTCCACAATTATCTCGAAAACCTCCCCCAGAACAGTCCCGCTGGACACAGCCGAAGTGTCCTACTATCGAAGGATGGCCAAGCCGACGACGGCCCGGCAGACGCGGGGACACGCTCAGCCGTTGGAACCACCCTCTGTCCTCGCAACGCCCCGCAGGGTCTCGGCACCACGCTGAGCGAATGAAGCCGACCTCAAAAGGTCACACAGGGTAGGGTTCCACTTCTGTGACATTCTTGAAACAACAGCATCCCCGAGCGGGAGAACAGACTCCTGGTGCAGATGGGAGGGGGACCCTGAGGACAGCAGGAGGGAGACTTCCGGGACAGACCCGCGGCCAGTGCACGATGGCCGCGGGGACCCGCCGTGGGACGAGCATCGGAGGACTAGACTCGGGGTGTGCAGAGCGCGCGGCTCGGCTGTGGGGCTGCATGCCCCAGGGACGGAAGACGTTGCAGGTCGTGTAGACGGGGAATCTGCGTGTGTAGACAAGACGGCCATACCATCGGGCTTTGCAGTTTCTTGTGAGCTGTAATCGTTGCAAAATGAAAAGTATTTCTTTGAAATGACAGCGGGCTCTGCTTTGTTCCCGGCGAGTTAGACCCTGAGCCCGTGTAAGTGTCATGAAAAGGGCTTATACCGCTGTCATCTGAGCACACTGTTGTACTGGAAACCGCTATTCCGGTATCATTTTATCTCACGTTCAAAGTCATGAAAAAGCCTCATTGTCGTAACAGCAATTTTTAAATCTGTTTGCACAGCAGGACAACCACCGACTGCAGCCGGCTTGCGGAGAAAGGGAGACGGGGAGATGGTACCCGCAGCCGAGGGTCCTCGATGTCCTGCTTCACAACGCAACACAATTAATCCAAAACAGACCCCGAGCACGGGGCCAGGGCGCTCCGTTCACAAAGACAGCCTCTGACGCGGAGAGCCACGCGCCCGCCCCAGGACGCGCAGGCGAGCGTTCCCAAGTCACGGGCCAAGTGTGTTAGCACACTCGCAGCCACGTGATGCCTCTGTCTCCACGTGTCGGAGTGCGGACATTCCACTCCGTCAGGCTTCCCCTGGTATGCGGAGGACAAATATTCTGGGAACCACGTCCTTCCTGATTTCTACAGCCTCTCTGTGCCGTCGTCCCGGCTGGAGCCTTCACGATCTTGCAAGAGCAGCTGCTGGGACATTAACGAGACACGGCGGTAACAAGTGGCGTGTAATTAGCCTCCTTGTTCCCGTGAATGTGCTGTTTGAACGGGGAACAATGTGCAGCACATCCCTGCGTGGCAGCAATTAGCTCGGCGAGCTCTCCTGCTACGGAGGGCCAGCCGGGACCACGGCCCGGGTCGTGGGCTGAAGTCAGGTCCCTCGGAGGCCCTGCCCACCACCTAGCCCCCCACCCGCTCGCCCCTCCGTTGGCTGGCCGTGCCGGCCTCCTCTGGCAAAACTTCAGCACAGGGACCTGGTCCCGGTCACTTTGACTCTCCAGCAGCTCCTCTCTTTGCTAGATCATTTGTTCTGGTATTTTCTGAGAGCCCGCGGTGTGCCAGGCTGGGGCTCGGTGGGGAACAGTCACCTACACCACAACGCCGGCCGCACATGGCGGAGTGGCACGACCCAGCCAGACTCACCTGGGGAAAGCAGAGAGCGGCTCACGCTCACGTGGGCAGACAGGTGCCTGAGCCGGGGGGCAGGTGAGGGCAGAGCCCAGGCCAAGATGCGTGGTGCTGAAGTGGCTTCCTGGAAGAGGAAGGCTTGGAGCTGCGACCTCCCGGCGGCCGTGCCTCCCACCACCCAAGCGTGGCTTTTGTCAAGGGCGACATGGAGGGACAGCATGGGCCTGGTCAGGCTGCGGTCTTTCCCTGGATGCCTTTCTCTGACGGACGAAGCCCCCTTCACCCCCTGTCTTTTACCGTGAGCAGGTGTCTGCTTCCTGATTTCTTGTCTGCATTTATCTAGAGGATTGTGTGTGCTTCTCTGCTGTTTCGTTACGACGGTAGAATGAATGGCTTGGTTTTAGAATGTAGACCGAACTTTGCCTTCCGGGATAAACCATACTTGGACACCACCCGGTGTCCTTCCACTGCTGCGCTTGAAATTGCCGTTGGTCTGCTGCAGAGTCTGTATCTCCATTCACAAGAAACACTCCGCCTGAAATGCTGTTGGGAGTGATGTCTCTCCAGGCTCAGTGTCAGGGCTTCCCGGCAGTGACTCTGCTGGAGAAAACAAGCACCTCGTCTCTCCCTGGCTCGACCATGGGTGACTTGAAGGCAGCCCCCACACAGGTGTATATATCACAAACACGGCTCGTCAGACCCCACACACCCCTCGAGCCTCTTGTCAGCCGCTCGCCACAAAGCCAGCTGGTCTCACAAAGCAAACTGGCTTCTTTCCCCCTATTTTCTGAAAGACTTGACGTAAGGTGTATGTGCCTCCTCCTTACGCATTCAGCACACTTGTCAGTGAAGCTAGCTGGGCCTGGAGTCTTCTTTGTAGCAAGATTTTTACAATTTGAATTCATTTTCTGTCGAGGGTGCAGGGCCGCTCATGCTTTCCACTTCTTCTTGTGTCAGCTCCGTGCGGCCATGGTTCTCCAGAGGTCACCCTGCCACGTCTATGCCATGTCATGTACTGGTACGAAGGGCTCATTACACCTTCTTGTTTTAAGATTTTATTTGAGAGAGAGATAGAGAGCACACGCAGGGGGAGGGGCAGGGGGAGAGGGAGAAGCAGGCTCCCCACTGAGCAGGGAACCTCACACGGGACTCGATCCTGGGACCCCCGCATCGTGACCTGAGCCGAAGGCAGACACTTCACTGACTGAGCCACCTGGGTGCCCCCTCTTAACACCTTCTTATTCCTTTAATGTCTATGGTATTACTCCTGAGGCTGAAAAATCTGTGGGGTTTTTTCCTTAATCTCTCTGAGTGGTTATCAATTTTATTAACCTTTTCGAAGACCCAGCTTCTGGCTTTGCTGATTTTCTCTATTGTTGGCCTGTGTTCTGTTTTATGGATTCCGAGTCCTATCACTATCATTCTTTCCCCTCTACTTATTTTGAGTTTAATTTCTTCTTATTTTTCTATATTCATAGGTAGAAACTTAAAATAATTGATTTCAGACATTTAGGTCTTTCTGCTTTTCTGCTGTAAGCATTTAAAGCTTTCCTCTGTACACCATTCCATTCGTACCGCACAACCTCTGGTATGTTGTATTTTTATTTCATTTTACTGCAGATATTTTCTGGTATCCTTACGACTCCTTGGTCCCAAATATTTGGGGCTCTTCTGAATATCATGTAGTTGTCTAGTGTAATTCTATTGTAATACTAGGACATACTCTTAAGATTTCCATCTTTCAAAATGTCTTGAGGATTATTGTAAAATGTGCGCTTTGCCACTGTTGGCTGGAGCGGCCTGTCCCCGCCGATCAGGTCAAGCTGGTTGGTGGTATTGCTCAAATTGTATGTATCATTACTGACTTTCTTCTGCTTGTTCTTTCCAAGACTGAGAGGAAGGCCTTAAGATCCCCGAGGCTGTGACTGTGGATTTGCCAATTTTCCCTTCAGTTATGTTGATTTGGCATCACGGGTTTGAAGCCGCATGTCTGAGGATTACATATTTCTGGCAAAATGAGCCTTTTTCATGATGAAAAGTCCTCTTCTCTCTGGTGAGCTGCTTGGTGTCAGGGTGGCCGCATCAGCTCTCGTACACTACTGCTGGCATTGCGAGCCCTTCCCCCACTGGCTCTCTGCATTTAAGGGGCCTCTACAGCATGGACTTGGGTCTTGCTTTTTTTATTTGGTTTGACAATTCCTGCCTCTAAACTGGAGAGTTTGGTCCGTTCGTGTTTAATGTGGTCATGATGCAGCCGGGTGTACGTCCGCCGTCTTGTTATTTGTTTTCCTTTTCTTCTGCATGATCTGGACCCTATATTCTCCTATCCCCAACTTCCTTGGGGTGAATCAAATGTTTGTTAGAGTTTCATTTTATCTCCTCTATTGACCTGTTATAAATAAAATAAAACCCCTTCTTGTTAATGGATGATCTAGGAGTTACAACATGAAACCGTGAATTACAGCAGCCACTTATAATTCATATTGGTTCACCTTACGTAGCATGTGAGTGAGTCTACAACAGGGTAACCCCATTTACTCACCCTCACGTCCTTTACGCTATTGTTGACATGTACTCTTACTTCCGCAGACGCTATAAATTTCACAGCATTTATGTACTCAAATATTTACCTTTCCTGGTGCTTTTCATTCCTTCCTATACGTATGAATTACACCTGGTTTCATTTCTCCGCAGCCTGGAGAACTCTCACATTTCCTGTAGCTCATGTCTTCTGACAATGGATTTTCTCAGCTTAAAAAAAAGTCTCAGATGTCTTTATTTCACCCTTGTTTTTGAAGGATAATTTCCTCTGGATATAGAATTCGTGATTGACAGGCTTTTTTTTTTTTAACTAAGCACTTTGAAGATGTTGTTTCATTATCGTCAGGAATCTGTTGTTTAAAGTGAGAATCAGAGGAACACCTGACGGGCTCAGGCAGAAAAGCACGTGGCCCTTGACCTTGGGGTTACGAGTTTGAGCCCCATGTTGAGTGCAGAGATTACTTAAACATAAAAATCTTTAAAATGAGAATCAGCCATTGTTCCCATAGATTGATCGATTGATCGATCGATAATCTCCTTTTTCTCTGACTGCTTTCAACATTTCCCTTTATTCCCACCTGGCAGTGGTAACTGTATGAGCCTAAGTCTGCTCTTCTTTGTGTTTGTTCTATTTCCTGTATCCATGGGTTGTTATTTTTAACCAAACTGGGAAATATTTCAGCATCATTTCTTCAAATATTTTTAATGCCTTATTTCTTTCTTTCTTTTTGGGGTTATGGCACCTGCTTACAAGGCCACCTGATGCTTTAGTTCCATATATTAGCACAGGACACACATTAGACCCCCAGGTCAGTAAGGCCGTGCTGTTTTCCCCATGTCCTTCCAACCAGACAACTTGGGTTGGTCTGTCCTCAAGCTGACTGACCTTTTCTCTTCCAGTTCCCAGTGTGCTCTTAGGCCCTCCCGGGGAGCAAGCTCATGGTTCCCAGGTCTCTACTGAGTCTCCCGTCTGTTCACTCACTGTGTCCATGTCGTCGATTGCGTCCTTGAAAATATTTATAGCGGCCAGTTTAAAGTCCTTGTCCACTAAGTCCAACACCCAGATCATCTCAAGCTCTGTTTCCGTTGACTATGTTTCCCCCTTTCTTTGTACGTTAACATATTCATGTTTAATTTTTGACAACTGTGTTGTTTGTCACATGCCGTGCAGTCTGCTCATTTAACATGTGTAATACATTCACAGAACTGTGCCACTGCCGTCACAATCAGCTTATCACACCTCCAAGCCCACACCCTTTGGCTGTCCTCCGATCTTCTCCCCCAGCCCCTGGCAGCCACTGGTCTACCTCCTGTCTCCATGGGTTTGCCTGTCCTGGAGGCACAGAAGTGTCTGAGATCCATCCACACGGCACGGTCTCAGAGCTCTGTCTGCTTTGTGGCTTGATACAAAAAGCCACCCCAGACATTTTGCGTTTTTACCAAGCCCCACCCCCTGCCATTGTGATTCTGACATATGTGGTCCTGAGACCATGGCAGGAAATTCTGGTCTGTCTGATGGGAGAGCAGGTGACATTAACTGGGGACCTCCTATGAGCCTGAACGAAATGTACCCCCAAACCTGGCCTCACTGGCCCAGCATACGGCTCACGTGCATGTGGCCGGGCTGCCTCAGCCCCACATGTCAGATGGGGAGATGGGGGTCACACAGCCAGCAAGGTGTAAGAGGCAAGAAGCCCGCAAGCAGCCAGTCTCCAGAGCCCACCCCAAGCCAGGGTGTTGTCTGTCCATGCCCCTCCTGACTTTGGCCCCCTCCCAGGACAAGGCCGTCCCTCCCTGGGTGTCCCCAGGAGCTCACTGCCCGGCCCAGCTCCCAGGCGCCGCTTCCCCCCGCCCAGCGCCCACGGGCAGTATTTGCCAGGACATCGCCAGCGCCCGGTCTGCGGAAACCTGCTTGGCGGAAACCTACTCGGCGGAAGCCCAGGCCCACGGCGGGGATATGCAGCTTGTGTGTCTCCCTGGCAGCCGTCCGGAGGCGTGGCTGTTGCCGGAAGAGCTCACTGTCCACCTCAGTCCCTGGGCCGCCCGTGGCGCGAGCAGGGACTTGCTTGGAGACCCCTCAGGCCGTAAGAGAGAGTGCGGGTCGGCTGTTCTAAGCCGCCCAGTCGGAACAGCAATTCCATTTTGCTAAAGCATCAACCTTGGCCTTGCTTTTATTCTCCGTGTTTAGAAACGCGTTTTTTAATTCATTTGTCCCCTGTCCTGCTGGGACTTTGATCACAAAGTGATTTTCATAGACGGCGAACCACGGCGGCCCTTGAGCTGGGGTCCCGGGCGCAGGCATGGCCGCCACGAGCCCGCCGCCACCGGACACGAGCCGCCATCATTTAACTCTGCATATTCTGCCTTTAATTACAATAAACTAACAAAGAGCCCGGAGATGCTCTCGTTTTGATAGAATGCGGCGTTATAATTGGGGACCTATTTTAAGCAATTTAATTTTCCATGACCTGTTTTCCAAATGAACAGAGTAATAAAGGCCGTGTGCGGTGAGAGGGGCCGGACCCTGCCGGGCTGCCCCGGCCGCGGCTCTGCGCAGGTGCGAGACCCCATCCCGTCTGACGGCCCCGGGCTGAGGTCAAAGCATAATCAAAGGACATGAACGAGGACATCCCCGGGGTCTTTGCGAAAGCTGTCCCCGGGCAGAAATCCGGCTGAAATCCTTCCCAGGACTGGGACTCGGGTCAGCCCCTGGGGCCAGGAGCCAGACGGCCCTCCTAGCCCCCAGGCCCCTCGATGCTCACGCGGGACTGGGTGGGTGGGGGGGGTCTGCACATCCAGGGACACGCCCACCCACCCTCCCTCTGCCGGACAAGTCCCCTCCGTGCCCCGGACCATGAAGGATTGGGGAGGAGGAGAGGACAGGGGAGCACAGTGGGACGGTGTCTGCCCACCCTCCTGTGTGCCCTTGGGCTGGCAGACCCGCGCCTGTCTGGGCTGTGGGAGGCCCAGGAGGGAAGAGCCTGGTGGAACAGGGGCCCTTGGGGTGGCTGGAGACGGTGCTGCCGGGAGCAAGGGTGTCAGGCCTCTACACCAGCCTCCGCCTCCCTGCGGGGAAGGCAAAAGCCCTACCTGCCGCCGCTAGGACGACAGAGGGGAAAACAGGAAGTGGTGCCCTCCCCTCCCCTCCCCTCCCCCTCCCCCTCCTGTCCCCATCCCCCTCCCCCTCTGTCCCCCCTCCCCCTTCCTGCACCCCACCCCCTCCCCCTCCCCTTCTCCCTCTGTTTTCTGGTTGCCCAATTCCCAGCAGCACCCGAGGGTCTGCTCTTCCCCACAAACATCCACCTTCTGCTTTTAAATGAGGACGAAAGGCAGCTTCTAACACACACGCACAGAATAAAAAAGCACTTTTGAAAATGGCAGAAGCCAAAACACGGTGCTTCTCCAAGTTCGCGTAAAAGACTCAAGGCAACCCCGATTTTCTAGCGTCTCTGCTTTCCTGTAGATCCCTCTCTCCCTGACCCCCTCAGTCCTGTCCCCACCCCCAGCACAGCCAAGGCTCCACGGAGAATCCCTGCGGCCAGGCCCCAAGCGTCCCGTCCCTGGCGTGGGTGGAGAGGGACCCGGGCTGGAAGTGGCAGGAACACGGGTCACTGGAGCATGGAAAGCACGTGGGGAGGGGGCTCCATGCCCTCACAGACCCAGGACCTGGCTGGCACCGGGGTCCCTGGGGGTCCTGGGGCGTGTGCTAATGGGGGAGGAGCGTCTGGGCTCCTGGCGGGGGGCAGTTCCTTCCATCTACGGAGCGTAGATGTTGGGGTCACCCAGGTAACCACGCTGCCCAGCGGGGGAAGAAGGCCCTTGGCTGGACTCCACCCCAGGTCCTCAGGCTGGGGACCCCTGCTCACAGGAGGGAGGAAAGAGCTCTGCCTCTGGCCCACCGGCTCCCGGTGCCAGACCCCCCACCGGCCTCCCCCTGCCGCGCCTGCACGGGGAGGGGTGGGGCTGGGATAGGCTGAGGAAACACGGGGAAAGCAGGGCTCCACGGCTGAGCCCGCGGCTCCCCTGCCCTTGCACCATTGTCCTCGGGGATGTCCGGGTTAATCCCGCTCTGAGCTGATCACTTTCCAAAGATAAAGCCTCGGATTTGATTCGCGTCTGGTGCTATTTGTGGTGGGGCCGGGCGGGTATGGCCCCAGCAGAGCAAGAGGTGTGAGTGATGACCCGTTTCCTGGGGATGACTGGGATTACTGACCTGCGCCCCCCCCTCCTCTGCCCTGCTGGCCACCAGCCGCTAGAGGGACACTACTGCACCGGGCTGCCCACAGTGGCCCATGCTTCAGCAGAGCCCAAGCCGGGATGTACTCCAGACGCTGGGCTGCCCTTCCTGGGGGACAGACCTCTGGGCGGCAGCAGCAACCCTTTCCTGGGTCCCCCCTGGGAGGTTAGGAGCTTCTGGCCCTTGGTGGCTCCCAGGACCGTGGGTGGCCGGGAGGCTGCAAGGACCCTCCCACAGCCCACAGAGCTCCCCCACTGGACCGTGGGCTGCACTCACCCCTGGTAACAAGCAGAGGACACCTGGGACAGAGCACCTGGAAATGACACGGGGCTTCAGCCGCAGGCTGTTTGGGAGGGCAGGGCTCCTGTCCTTGGAGGGGTTCATCAGATTCGAGAAACATCCCCGGGTGCTGAGACGACAGGACCGCGCCAAGGGAGGGGACTCCCCAGGCTGCGGACAGCCATGAGGGCATGGGGCAGTGCTCTGGGTCCTGCTGGGCGCGGGCCCTCCTGGAGCTTGTTAGAAACACAGATCTTGGTGGCCCCCGGTTCCTGTGGGTGATTCAAGGACACATTTAAGTTTGATGATTTGCTGCCCTAGAAGGGCTCCGGGATAGTCCTGGCAGGCAGGCTTACAGGATGGGGAGAGCCTGTAGGAGACGGCAGTGGCCACTGCCCTAGAACATCATCCAGGGCCTGAAGTTACATGCCTCATGTCCTGCACATTCCTCTTTTAAAAGTAAGAAAAAGCCCAGGAAGGCAGCCAGCCCTGGATGTGGGTGCCTGTGCCCGTCACTGCTCTTTCCAGACTTAAGACCCTCCTGGCATTTGGAGGGCAGAGAGCCATGACCCCACTGAATTCCACAGCTCGTGTACCCAGGCTAGGGATTCAGAAGGTGCTCAGGAAACTCATGAAGGAGGGATGGATGGTGGCGGGATGGGTGGGTGGGTGGATGGGTGGCTTTAGTCTTCAGAGAATAAGAAAAATTTAAAAGCCAGATGAACCTTCCTACGCTGCTGATGGGAGCGTAGAATAGCGCAGTTTCTCAAAAAACTAACCCTAGACTAACACAGACCCAGCAACCGCACTCGGAGGTGTGTGTCCAGGAGAACCGAGAACACACGCCCATAGGAAAGTTTGTGCACAGCGGCTTTACTCATGACGCCAAGGGGTGGAAACAACCCAGTGTCTAACACACAGTGAGCAGACACGTAAAATGTCTGTTTGTACAAGAGAGCACCGCTGAACCCGGGCACGGCGCAGCCCCACGTGCATGCACCCGGAAAACATCCTGCTGAGTGAAGGACGGCACGTTGCGCTGTCCTGTTTCTATGAATGTCCAGAACCAGCAAACCCCAGGAGACGGAAGGTGGCCCAGGGCTGAGGGAGGGGGCACAGACCAGGTTTCAGGCTGAGGGGCCAGGTGTTGTGGTGACTGCGCGACTGCGGACACCGTGAGCAGCGTCTCGCCTCACACCCTAACGGGGAAGCTCAGGGTGTGTGAGCTGTGCCTCCATCACGCTGTCACCAAAATACACACGACACAGGGACGGGCAAGCCGGACGACCCCACCTTCTTCCCAGGGGCCCAGTGGGCGGGGCTCGAGTCAGGATGGAAAACCAGGGCTGGGGCCGGTGTGGAGGGTCGTGCGCGCACAAGTGAGTGTGCGTGTGTGCACTAATGTGTGTGCATGTGCACGTGCATGCGTGCACATGTGTGTGCACCACCACCTCCCAGCGGAGCAGGCCGTGCGCTCCCTCCGAGGGGCTCACAGGGAGCCCTCCCCGGTGCCCCAGCCGCACCCACTCCATCTTGGGGCACAGTCACCTGGCCGGTGACCCACACAATGGCCATGTGCTTCAGAAATGCTCACTGGAGCTGGGCTCTGGCCCCGGGCCAGAAGCTGGATGGCTTCCCCAGGCCGAGCCCCAGGTCCCCCTGGCTGGGAGTGAGTGGGCCTCCAGACGGGTCCCTCCATGGGCTCTAAGGAAGCTGTGTGCGCTTCTGCCTTCGCCTGGACGCTCCCCTCTCCAGGCATGGGGTCCTGCAAGGTTTCAGTCTCTGCGGCGGTGGTGCCCCGCCCTGAAGGCACATGAGGTCGGAGCTAAGCAGAGGGCCCTTTTGGCCTCCCCGGGGAGCCTAGCAGCGGGCAGGCACCTGCGGGGTCCATGAGAGCAGCTGTGGGAGGCCCCTCCGCAGGCCCATGGACAGGTGCTGAGGTCCAAGGAGGACCCCAGCTGGGCCCCCCACTTCAGGGCCCACGTACCCTGAACACACCAGGCTATTTTCTGGAGGCCTCAGCCCCAACAGGGTCCCTCCCAGGTCCCACAGTGAGCCTCCCTGGTCCCTGGGGCCCCCTCCTTCCCTGGGGGGGTCTATGGAGAACTGGACAGGCCAGGTGCCTGGCTGTGCCCCACGGAGGGCTTGGCCAGCTGTCGGCCACCGTCCACACTCCTGAGGCGCCTGCGCGTCTGGTCAAGGGGAAGGTGGGGGCCAGACCCTCCCCGTCCCCTTGTTTTCTCCTTAACCTCCCAACACCACAGAGGGTCGGACAGTCGCACGTCCAGCCCTGGAGCTGATTTCCCCCCTCTCTGGGCCCCGCACCCCTTCTTGTCCTGCCCTGCCCCGGGACACCCCCACCCACTGATGTGCCGTCGGCTGGGGGCGATGTCCTATCACACACACACGCCCATGTTGCACACGTAACACACACATGACACACTCAGGCACACACACACCCCATCAGGGGCTCAGGTCAGCACACTCCCAGGCCCAGCGTGCAAACCCAGAATAAGCAGCCCTACACATGTGCGCTCCGCCTCCAAAAAGGGGCCCGTGGACTGGACAGGACCCCAGAGCGTGCCTGGGCTTCCCTCTGGCCTGCACAGGGAGCCTCTCTGGGCTCCGGAAGGAAGAGCGGCACGGGGCCAGGGGCTCGCCCGGATTCCAGCCCAGCGGCACGGCCAACGTCCACCCAACCGCTGGAGCTACCGCCAGGGGCCTGCCCAGCCCCACACACGTGAGGGAGCCCCTGCCCCATCGTCTGTCATGGCCCCAGATGCTAAGGCCAAGCTTGGACAGCCAGCCCGAGGCACCGGCCCCTGCAAGGGCGGCGCAGGTGGGAGCTCAGGGCCACAGTGGGGGACCGCCCACCCATAGTGCCAACTCCATGATGTCACAAGCTCCATGACTCACATCTTCTCGGGGTGTGGGAGGTGGGGGTGTTGTGAGCACGGGGGCAGCCACCCCTGACCTCCCCCAGGGGCACCTCGGTCTCCGTGTCTTGCTCTCTCCATCCCAGCACCTGAGGGTGGTCCACAGGGAGGGCCAAAGCAGACCCCCGGGCTCTCCCAGGCACAACAAGGTCCCCTCGCTGACTCCAGACACCCCAGGCCTCCCCTCCCTGCCTTCGCTCACATTGCCACGTCTCCAGATCTGCTGGGCTGTCTGGGCCCCTCATCTCACAAGTGCTGCTGACACTAGCTCCCCCTACACCTGCCCCTCCCTCCCCAGGTCTGGACACAAGTCAGGAGCCACGGGAGTGAACCGGCATCCCTGAGGTTCTGGAGAAGGCTCTGGGCACTGCCATCAGAGGCCCCCACGTTGGGCTTTCTGGGGGAACCCACGCCTCCTTCCTCCCGGAGCACGCGCCTTTGCAGCACAAGCCGGGCTGGTTGGAAAACGCCATCCCACCCGCCTGGCCTCGCCCACGCTGGGCCAGAGAGCACAACCCCTGCACACCCCGGAGGGGGTCTCAGGGAGACACTGGACGGTTCCCGGGACCCAGCGCCCAGCAAGAACTGGTCTGGGGCCTCCCACTTAGCCCGAGAGCATCTCCAGGGTCCTCAAAACTCGACTTGGTCCTCCATCATCCCGCGGGAATGGGCCCACTGCCCTCCCAACGGGCACCCGGCTGCTGTGCACCCCGGGCCCCAGGGAGCCTCCTTCCCTCCCTGCCAAGCAGAGCTGAGCGGCTGCTGCTGTGTTCCATCAGGAGGCCGGGGCACGCCGGGGCACACGCGCACTCGCCGCCCATGGGGACATGGTGCCTGGGGAGCCCTCAGGGGAGAGCAGAGGCCTGTCCCTCCGCCTGCCCCGCAGTGCTCTCCCCACCTCGCCGTCGCGTGACCTCACGCCTGACTTCGGGTCCAAGTCTCTTGGTTCCTTAATCCTAACGCACTATTGACAGCAAAGAGTTAAGTTCTTTGATGCCTCCGAATAAAGGAAGTTCAACACATCTCCTCCCACAGACCCCGGCCTCTCCGAGTCCCCTGGGAAGGTGAGCAGGCCTCCCACCCGCACCCCGGTGGCCAGTGGGCCCTTGCCGCGACTCTGAGGGCTTCTGCTCCGCTGTGTTCCCCTGGTCTGTCTGTACAGGGCAGACAGGACCCCACGTCCTGGACGACTACCGTCAGCACCCAGGAGGGTCCCCTCCCATGCGCGCCCCGCCAGGAGCAGGGGGCATGCTGGGCCGGGCACCAGGGCCGGTCTCCGGGGCCGCAGCGCAGGCCCGGGCTCCTCCAGCCTCTGCTTGGGACTCCAGACCCTTCCAGGTGGTACTGCCACATCCTCGGCGTGAAACCCTCCTTACATCTTCTCTAAACAAGAGGAATAAATGGCAACACCAGTCAGAGGGGGCTCCCCACTGCTTTCTCTCCGAGGGCCTGGTCCCTCCACGTCCACTAGAAACCCCTCCCGGGGGGGCAGGTCCAGGACAGAGCAGGGCTGGCCCTCGGTTCTCCTGGCCTTGGGTGGCCACCGGGCCCCAGACGCGGGACCCGTCGCAGCACGGGTCAACTCCCACCCACCCCAGGGCGTGGACCTGACAGTTCGTTCCATGCAGCAGAAGCTGGTGTCCTCGCTGAACAGGGCCTGGGCACTGACATCACCGTCCCTTCGCCAGCGAGCTACGAGATGGGGTGGGTGCCGCCGAGGACAAGTCCTGGTCCTCCAGGGCCTGTGGCCCCCACGGACTTGGGGCTCGAGGCCCTGGCTCGTGGGTGGTGCAGCAGGGGTCCAAGGACGTCCCATCCAGACCTGCTGCCTTGGCTTCCTCCTCACTGTCCCCAAGCAAGCTGTGTGCCCGGATCGAGCACCAGGCAGGGGAGGCAGGTGCAACGGAGCCCAGGCGCATCCCGAGGGCCTGAGGTCTACTGGTGGAAGGACAGCGCCCTGCTTGCACGCACCCCGCAGACACACAGACACCTGCGTGTGAACACAGGTACACACGTGCACACACCATGGCACAAAGACCCTTCCACCGCGGCCTGTGGACTACCAGCTCGGGCTTTAGGGAGAAAGGAAGAGAGGGATGAGTCACTAGGCAACCAGCCCGGGTTGCCATGGTACCCCTGAGAGCCGCCGGGCCAATCAGAGCCGAGCGCAGGCTGGGCGGCTGTCTGTGGGCCCCGACAAGAGGGGTAGAGAGGGGTACAAGGCCGGCACTGCCAGCGAGGGGGGCATCAGAGGCAGACCTCGCCTGATGAGGATAGCACACCTCATGAATATTCATCAGGCTGACTGAGGCAAAGCCAATTAACCCCTCGGTGGCTCACAGAGTCCTGGGTCCCTTTTCTCTGAACCGCTGGGTGGCCGAAGGGCCGACTCCACCGACTTCCCGCCTGGTCCCGGGAATGGTCTACATAGCTAGACCGCTTGGATCGTGCCAGACCCAGCCCTGATCCTGGGCGTCCGGGCCCTGGGGCCGCAGCAGGGTTTGGATTCCCACCCAGGAGCCAAGAAGAGCACAGAGGGGTTCCCGAAGGACATGTCCACCCCCTCCCTCACCCGCTCGCTCCCCGATGGGAGGAGTGACAGAGCAGTGACCACAGCCTTCACCAGCCTCTCTATTGTCAGCCCGGCCACTTCTTGGAGCCCCAGTTCCTGTGTTAGCCCAGGTCCCCAGAAAGCCAGGCCTGAGGCAAGGGTTACACGCCTCAAGGGCAGGGACCGGAAACCATGCAGGGGAACTCTGGAGGACAAGGTGGGCAGGGAGTATGACTACTGGGCCACCACCGGAGGACAGGCTGCAAGTTGTCCATCCCAGCTGGACGTTCAGACGACAAGGACAACCCCCCACCCCAATCCACCCCAAAAAGTTTGCAAGAGAAACTGCACCTAGAGCAGACCCCAGAGAAGGTTAGGTTTCTCTGCCTGGTCCCTCCTGTCTCCCTCTCCCTCCGGCCTGGTTTCGCCCCTCGGGAGCCCCCCCGTGCACTTCCATTGGTGCCCTCTGGGGCCACATGGAAAGCCAGGTCCCTCTCCACGGTGCGGCATTTATCCACATCTGGAGCTTCTGACCAGGAGACAGAGGAGGGGCTGGGGGGGGGGGTGTGCAGGACCCTGGAGGACGGGTGTGGACGAGGCCATCTGAACTCTCTTCCACAGCCTCGAGGCTCCTGCCTGGGGACATCTGTCCCCCTCCCTGTGCCCAGTGCCAGGACACTGCCCCACGCGGGCTCGTCCAGAAGAAGCATGTGCTGTCACCTCCAGCTGCCTCTTGGCTCTTGGCACGTGTTCAACAACAGATGCGTCCGTGAGCCCACCCACCCGTACCCGAACCCCACCCCCGGCTCCAGCTCAACGGGCACGGTCCAGATGTTTCTGTCACCGCACTGTTCTGGGCCCGGGGCTCAACGGGTGCTCAGTGAGTCCATTTTGGGTGAGGATGAGAACCCCAGCAGCTTTCCAATGGTCCTTGCCACAAAAGCTTGTCCGTGTCATTCTTTACTGTGACAGCAGCCATAAACCAGACATCCCGAATGGCCCCCCCTTGGCCTAGCTGCTGACCATCCCTTATGCTGAGTGCCAGGCCGAGGGTCCCAGACGGCAGGGCTCGGCTCCCAACGGGAGCTGAACATCCAGAGCTCCAGTATGCAGGGGGCTGGGGTTTAGGAAGGCCGTGGCGCTTCCGGGTGATTCACTCAACCTTGGCCTCAAGTGGGAAATAGCAGCGCCCCCACAAGAAGACGAACAGCCCTGGCCTGGCCAGGTGTGGTTCAAGGAGGATCACTGTGGCCCTCGCCCACCACAAACAGGAGTGAGCACCGGCCTCCATGGCAGCCCCCCCCGCCCGTGCCCAGGGCACATCCAACCGCTCCCTGGCTGATCCCACCCCAGCGCCTTCCCAACGCAGATCCCGCACGCTGGATTCTGTGACACCCTCCGCGGGACATAGAGCCGCCCACCCCCACTGCACGGGCACTGGGGAGCACGGCTGCTCCTTCCCAGACCCTGGCTCACCTGTCCTCTCCCTGGGTCTGGGTAAGTTGTGACCCAGGCTCAGAGGGTGCACCGAGCCTCCAAGCCCACTGGCTTTACAGAGCCCTGAGTCCTGAACGTTGCCTGGTGGGCAGGGACCCAGCAGGCTCCAAACACAGGGGTGACCCGAAGCTGGCCCGGGCCCTGCCCCTCCCCACCCTCCCCAGCTCCCTGTCTGGTGCCAGACCAGCGGTGGGTGCCCAGAGGAGCGGGCAGTAGAGGCCACGTGCCCACGCCCAGCCTGCTGCAGAGACAGAGGGAAAGATTTCTGTGGGCTCTGCACCCCGGGGAGAGGATGTCAGGTCACATCTCAGCCCCGTCCTGACCTCCCCTGACCAGCTACAGACCTCAAGGGGTCATTGAAGTCTGAGCCTCTGTTTCCCCTTCCCCTGGTGTCGTCAGGCCATCTCACAGTGCCTAGAACAGAGAAGAGAAACAGAGATGACCTCCACCAATGCCTACTGAGCCCTACCTGAGCCCTACCTGAGCCCTACCTGAGCCCTACCTGGGCCCTTCCTGGGCCCTACCTGAGCCCTACCTGGGCCCTATCTGTGCCCTACCTGGGCCCTATCTGAGCCCTACCTGGGCCCTATCTGAGCCCTACCTGGGCCCTTCCTGGGCCCTACGTGAGCCCTACCTGAGCCCTACCTGGGCCCTATCTGAGCCCTACCTGGGCCCTATTTGAGCCCTACCTGGGCCCTATGTGAGCCCTACCTGGGCCCTACCTGAGCCCTACCTGGGCCCTATCTGTGCCCTACATGGGCCCTAGGTGAGCCATAACTGAGCCTTACGTGGGCCCTAACTGGCTCTACCTCAGCTGGGTACTCTGCCTGCCTTGCCCCCATCTGCCGTCCCGCTCTGAGCCTACAGACCACTTGTCCAGGCCCCACACCCGCTCTGCACACCTGCTTCCTCTGCACACCTGGCCCCTCCCCTGGCCACACTTTCCCGGCTGCTGCCAACCCCTTATCGTCTCTGGACCCTCAGGTGAGGGGGGGGGTCCACCGCTCTGAATCCCCTGGGAACCAGCCCTTCACCCAGCTTCAGGGTGGCCCAGAGGGGACCATGGCGGAGGTGCCAACAGGCAAACAGAGCCACAGTGTCACATGGAACCTTGGATCAGGAGGAAAGCCAGAGATGAGACCGGCTGCTCTGGGAGGAGTCAGCTGGATGAGAGTAGAGAGGGACCAGACAGGGAAGCAGGGCCTGCCTCGGGGCCTAGGGCTCACTGGACCCTTGGGAAGCGGCGGGGGGAGGGGGGAAGCAGCCAGAGAGGACCATGTTTCCCGTGGAGTGCACTGCCGGGTGGTGGGGGCTCCAGTGTCCAGGTGAGGGGGCGGTCCCAGCCCAGGGATGGCAGAGGCGAGGCCGGCCGGGGGACTATGCCACAGGCAGGCCCAGTGACAGCTGGGGTTGGGATTGGGGGGGACATGTCCTGGCCAGTGCTATGGAGATAGGTGACCCAGGCCACTAAGGAGGAGAGGACAGGAGGCCTGGGGCCCAACCAGGCCTTGGGTGCGGGTGCCAGCAATTGTGGAGAGCCCCGGGGGGGTCCCGAGTGCCCTCCCAGTGCCATGAGTGAGGCTGGCAGCCCAGACAGGGCAAGGCCTCCCCACGGCCGGCACTGCCAGGAGCCCACTGCACTCAAGGCAGGGGTGAAATTTTCCAGCCCTGGGGGGACTTCCCAGGGGTTTAGAAACCTGTCCCTTGCCAGGGTTCCCCAAGTTCCCACTACCCAGATTATGGGGTGAGTCTGACATGTGTGCCCCATACCCTATGGTGGGATATGGGTGTGCTTCTGCCCCCATCAACTGTGAGGGTCTTCTCAAGGGACTGGACTATCAGGTGAGCCCCGGGCCAGCGGGATCCCCTGCGTCCTACAGGAAGACGAGCAGGGCAGAGACGTGGGGCATCTTCTGGGGGTCCCGACTCCCCCGCCCCGCCCTTGCGGGTCCATCAGGGAAGAGCCCGGTCCAGCCAGCATTCCCACGGGTGGTCTGACTGAGGGGAAGAAAGCCACCACGTGCCCGGACCCTGGAGGCCTTGCCGGCGGTGGGGGCCGAGGGTCACACCCCCTCGGTCCTACTGTCCCACAGCTGCCAGGCCTCTGATGTTCCAGATCCCAGGGCCACCCCTTTGGCCCGTTTTCGGACGCGTCCTTTCCCCTGGCCCCCGGCCCAGTCCTTGTGGGAAGCAGAAGCTCTCGGGTGAGGCAGGGCCCTTTGAAGCGAGAGAAGGCTCCGAGCCACCTTCCAGGGGCCCTCTGACTTGAAAAGTGTGCGTTTTCACTAAAATGTTACCTTCACAAACGGAAGAGCCGTTTTCTCCGAATTCTCTCCCAGCCCGGGAGCAGCGGCTGCTCTTGCCCCCATTTCTCAGACGAGGACACTGAGGTTTAGGTGGGTCGGAAGGCCTTGGCGAGGAGAGAAGGAGCGGAACCTGCCCAGGCCTGTCTGCTTCCGGGACCCACCCCTGCACCAGGAGGCCAGGCCCAGCCCGAGTCCGGACACCAGCAAAGGTGACCGAGCATGGCCACCAAATTTTGGGGTTCTGGGACAGGCCCTGCAGGAAGGTTTCTAGAGGGTGAGGGGTGGGCAGGGTCCTCACGGGTCATCCCAGATGGGAGCTCCCTGGCCAGCGCGGCCTCGTGTTCACGTCGTGGGAAGCTTCTGCTTCAGGAATGATCGACAAGAACATATTTTTGCAGAGGCAAGAAAGCAAGTTTAGCCCTCGTTCTCTGGGCACTGGCGGTAACCTGAACCAATTATTTTCATTGATGTTGGCCTCAGCCGGGCGGCCGGACCAGCAGGGTGGGGGGCGCCCTCTGCAGACACAAACCAGGGAGGCCCCGTTCTCCCCTGGCCTGGGCCCCAGTGGGGGTCTGGGCCCACCGTGTGCGGGGCGTGGCCCACCGGGTCTGCCCTGTGTCACCTTCTGGAGGAGGGCAGACGGTGTGTAGCTGAGAGCTGGGGTGGGGCCCCCCAGGGCCTTGTCCCCGACGGATGGTCCAGCAGGCCCTGCCTACTACGCTCTACCGTCAGAGCAGCTCCCGTCTTTCCACCATGATCTGTGTTCAGGGACTTGGGGATCCTGCCAACTCCTCTTTGCCACGAGCAGAGGCCCAGAAGCTCATCCCCGCGTGGGGCCCGGGGAGGGGGGGGGGCGGCTCCTTGGGGCAGAGCCTGAGGCGGGCAGCAGGGCAACCCTACAGTTGTTGCCGTTAGAGTGGGAGAAAGTGACGGTCCAGGTCAGCCCCAGGTGTCCAAGTCACAGGAGGAGCTCCCCACCCCGGCCCTCGTGCCGCTCATGGGGAGACACCACGGGCAGGGAGGGCGCTCCGGCCCCCGGGGCCGCACGTCCAGGCGTGGCCCTGACCAGCTGCCCCTTGTGATGTGTGTCTGAATCAGCTGTTGCCTTCCCCAGAGAAAGGGCCGCGGCCCGGCGGGGGAGCTCGGAGGACGGCAGGGGCAGACCCTGGGGGTGGTCCCCGTCACAGCGTCCCTGGCAGTGAGTCCCTGCCCCTCGCTCGAGCACGGCACTCCAGCGAATGTCCAACGTCTCCTTCATAGCACTCCTGCCCCGCGAGACCCTGGAATTTCCCAGGGAGTTGCTCTGTGCCCCGAGGCAGGGTTCCGTGCCGGGGGCGGGGCGCGGCGGGGACGGCTCCCACAGCCGGACAGTGGCCCGCAGCAGTCCGAGCCCACCTGTCTCGCACGAAGCCCATTGCCAGGACGGAGGGAAGACACTGAGGCTGAGTCCTGATGCTTCGGCTTGGAATTAAACCAAGCCGCGGACCGTTGGCCCATGGGAGGGCCACCACAGATACCGGGTCACCTCCTTGGGCCGGCCCACACCCGCCAGAACCCAGCACCCTGCAGGCGCCGGCAGGGGACCCCCTCCAGCAGAGGAAGGAGGCCCCTTGTTGCACCCACGTCGGGCACTCTGGCCGCCCCACCCCCTCTGGGACAGAGGGAGTGACTCTTCCTCCCCCAGACGGTCCCCAGAGAGAGACCCGCCCTGTGCTCCGTCCTGTGCTCCCAACCCCCACGGGACTGCGGGCAGCTCTGAACCCCCACATGAGGTGCGGGCTTGGCTCCCTTCCAGGCACAGCCAGGTGCTGCCGCTCGGCACCCCCACCCCAGCCCCACGCTCCCTCCTCCCCCTCCGGCCCTACCTCAAGGATGGATGGGGATGGATGGGCGCGGGGGGCCGGGGGGGCCCCGCTCTCAGGATGTGGGCACTGCTCGCCACCATTACCACAGGCAGGATGGGAAGCAGAGCTGGGATTCTCGGGGGTCCCTCCCTGCGGTGATCCCGGGGTCAGCCCTGAGCTTCTGCAGAGCTGCCTTCCCAATCCGGGAGCACCCAGCCCCACTCACCTCCCTCCTGCGGGACCAGCACCCCGGGAGTGCTCGGAGACACTCTCCTCTGGCAGCCCAGCCACCACAGTCACACGGGGCTTGGAAGGACGCGCCAAGCCACAGGGGCTCCTCCTGCAACGGTCCTCACCCCACCCCCACCCCACGTGGCAGTCTCCTGCGGGGAAGGTCCCTACCTCTCTTGCCATGCAACCTGAGTACCAGCCTTGTCTCCTCTGTCCTTGGCCACTGAAGGGGAGCCCTGGGAGGTGTCCTGGGGCACCAGAGTCTCTCGCTCTGCCCTGGCCAGCAGGAAAACCTGCCATGAACTCAGGCCTTGTAGGGAAGGCCGACCGGCCAGGGGCAGAGACGCCGCAGGTGAGCGACGTGGGAGGGTCTGGGAAGGCGCACCTTGTACACAGGCGCGGGCAGGCGCATGAGGGCCTCCTGGCATCGAGGCCGTTCCCTTCCCCCAGGCCAGAGAAGAAACGGGGAGCAGGCCCCTGGAAGGAGGTGCTGCTGTCCGTCCGTCAAGGACAGGGCACCCACAGGGAGGGCACGGCGGGATCACTCGCTCCCTCACCCTCTGCCCTCAGGTTGGCTCATGCCTCCCATGGCCAAGGACACCTGGAAGCCAGGGGCACAGGGCCCACGGAGGCAGCCGCCGAGGGCAGGAAGTGGAGGACAGACAGCGGCACGCGGGAGGGTCAGCAGCAGAGCTTAGCCCCTTCACACCTCGGTTAGAGGCAGGCTCTGAGACACTTTCCGAAGGAGGGTACAGCGAGCGAGAGGGCTCGGAGAGGCCCGGTGCCCACAGCCCACGTCCAGGGCCATCCTCGCCTCTGCCCCGGCCCAGCAGCCACTTGGGCCCCAGGTTAGTGTCTACCTGCACCGCCGCCAGCAACAAGGATGGGGCCCCAGGGCCCCAAAGGCAGCCCGTCAGCATGGTGCCCACACCAGGCACACCTCCCCCTGGGCAGGCACTGGGGGGCAAGCAGCAGTCTCTAAAGTCACCAGCTGGGACATGAAAACCGAGACTGACTCAAGCCTTCTGTGCAGAAGCAGCCGGGGCCCCCAAGCCCAGCACACGGAGGCCCCTCGGCACAGAGGTGCACCTGTGCTCCTCCTGGTCTCTCTCGTCCACTCTTCTTATTAAGGACTGTCCTTCAGAAGAGCTTTACACTTGCGCGGGGAAATCACGACCACGTGCCCTAAGGAGGCTCGAACCGCGACACACAGACACCAGGAAAGCCCAGGCCTCACTGGTCGCCTCCGACGTCGACAGCTCCCGTGCAACGCAGGCCAGTCAGCACCGAAGGTCCTTCTGCACACACACCCGGCCAGAGGCGGGCAGTCCCCCAACCTAGGCCAAGCCCAGGTCCCTTCGTGCGTGCCCCCCACCTCCTGCACCGTGTGCTGGCCCCCAGCCCCACAGTCCTCCCCACACTTCCTGCTCTCCTCCCTGAGCGGCCAGGCACACGGCCCCGGCTTCCTGTCTATCCCAGGCCGGCAGCTACAGGTGGTACAAGCCCCTGTACCCCGTGTAACTGGCGGGGGGTTCCCGTGCACCTCCCCGGGGTCCGCACCGGTCCGACAGGATGGCTGACTGTCCTGTTCAGTCCCAGGGACCAGGGCATGTCGGCACCTCCGGCCCCCTCCCCAAGACTGGGTCCCACACACGCTGAGGCTTTCTCCCGGGGGTAAGGACGTTCCAGACATTTCTCTCTACAGGGGACACTTGCTGTGACATTTGACTTACAGGGCGGGGGGCATCCCTCTAGAGACCCCATGTTCCTGCCAGAATCACTCATGAGAAGCAGACGGCTGGTCCCGGGACGAACTCTCAGAGGTGGAGACAGAAGGAGGAAGGGGTGGCCAGGAAAGAGACAGGTGGGGAGCAAGGCTGTAGGACAGGAGAGGCAGCAGGGCCAGTGGTTGGGGGACAGGGCCCTGCATCTGGACAAAGGGCCGGGCCAGCAGGAAGCTGTGCTATCCCTTCCCATGACCAGCTCTGGCCCCATCAGCCCAGCCGCGGAGACTCCGGTTGCCCCAGGCCCTTTGCCCAGATTCCCGGCCTTCCAGGACCCAGGTGTGGGGGGCTCAGGCTCCGGGGCCGCTGTGGTGGGATGCCCTTGCATGGGGCCCTGAAAACCGGGGAGAAGGGGGCAGCACCGGGGGGCCTGCAGAGCAGGGCAGGCACTGGGCAGGCCACGTCCTGGGCTGAACCCATTCTGCCTCATGATGGAGGAGAGGGCCTTGCTGGGGGCCGTTGCTCAAGGGCCGGAGGAAGCAGGGGGCCGAGGGCCCGGCGCCCCTGCTCCCCCTCAGAGGTCGGGTTGGCCACCAGGGGGCAGCTGTCCCTCCTCGCCTGCTGTCCACTGGCCGTGTGGCCGCAGACGGAGAGGAGGACCAAAGCAGAGGCCCCGGCCCCTGAGTGGACTCGGGGAACAAAGAGCCCCCACCTGGCCCAGGCTGGCCTCATCCCTCCCGAGGAGACACATGACCAGCTGTGGGCAGGGGTCCCCTGGCTATGCTGCCCCTCTCTGCAAGACCTGGGTTCCAGAGGACTGTCCCTTCCAGGGTATCCTTGTGCACAGGGTCCCGCATGCCCGGCTGGGCCCCACTGCCAAGGGCCTCCGACTGCTCAAGGCTGGTTGAGTTGGGCTCTACAGGCCCTCTAGGAACCCTGGGGAGCCCAGATGCCAGACACCTGTTCCAGGCCTAAGTGCTTTGCGGAGGACAGAAGTGGGGACGAGCCCTCAGCCCTGCCTGCCCAGGGGTCACCTGCAGACGCCAAGCCCCGAGGTGAGACCAGCGGGGGCCAGCCTGGGCTCCCTCCCCACAAGACCCCCTCAAGGAGGCCGTGGGGGACCACTCCAAAGCCAGGCCCCAGCCCCACGGGAGGGGGGGAGTCCAGCCCGGGGATAGGGGTTAGGAGAGCGGGTGGGGATGGCAGCCGGCCTTGCTTCAGCTTCCTAGCTGGGTGGCCACAGAGCTGCCTGGAGCCTCAGGGAGGGCCAGCAGGGGCGCCTGCGGAACAAAAGGCCCGTTCCCGCCACTGGCCAGGCATCCAGCCTCACCTCCCAGCGGCCTGGGACCACCGCCGGCGTCCGGGGCACTGCGCCTGGCCCAGCCCAGGTGCGGCACTTACTTACCTGGTCCCCTGCAGAACCACTCGCTGTTCTACAGCCTTCAGGCCCAGTGACTAGTCCTCCAGGGATCTGGGTGCAGCTGCTCTGGGGCTGTGGGGTCCTCGGTCTGTCTGTCTCTCCCAGTGGGGCTGGGCGGGGCCAGGGAGGAGGGAGCAAAGGGGCGGGAGCAGCGGGGAAGGGGCTGTGGCCTCATCTACATGCGGGGGGCCCCTGGCCCCTGAGCGGCCCACCCCATTGTGCGCCTGGCCGGGCCAACAATCACAGCCTTTGTGGTGGCCTCTCCCACCCAGGGGAACTCGAGCGTGGTGGGGGTCCTGGCCCCCCACTAGCTCCCAAGGGCAAGTTCCTCCTCCTCCTACCGGCTGTCCAGGCCGTCCAGACCTAAGCAGAGGGACGGGTGGCCGGCCCTAGGCAGAGACGGAGCCTGATCCTGGGGGCGGGTTTTGCTGTGTTGTTCCCCAACCTCCTAGTCCTACAGGCTGAGGGAGCCGGCAAAGCTCGGAGTACATGGGGGCAGGAAAGGCCCCAACAGGAGCAGCGAGCAGCGAGCAGCGAGCAGCGAGCAGCAGCAAGCAGCAAGCAGCGAGCAGCGAGCAGAGCAGCGAGCAGAGCAGCGAGCAGGGGAGCAGAGGGTCCCTGCTGGTCTGGGCGGGGCCCCTGCTTCACCTCTGGGAGCCTCAGTCTGACTGTGGGAAGAAGGGGGAGGTCCTCACGGCACCAGGGGAAGGACCCCGGCGCTTCCCTCAGGGGAAATGTTACTGGTGCCTGGTGGGTGGGATCCGGGCCTCACCGCACAGGCCGATCGGCGGGTGGGGGCCTCCACGTCAGAGCTGGAAGCCACAGACCGTTTTATGGCTATGGGGGGCCCGGGTGGGGAATGGGCTCGGACCCCTGCAAACTGTCCCCTCCTTACGCTGGAGGCCTCAGCTTCCCCTCCTGGGGCTTCAGGTCCCCTGCAAGCACCACGGGCCTCCTGCTCTCCCCCAGCAGGTGGTAAGACCCCCAGTCCTCCTCCTCCCCCACCTGGGAATGGGGCAAAGGTCAAGCTGCCAAGAGCCAGGGGTCCCCAGACGTGGCCGTGGCCCCACCCCTTTCTGGAGGAGCGACAAGTCTGGGCCCGGGAGGGGCGGGGGCGGGGGACGAGGCCGAGGGAGCCGGGAGGGCGGGGGTTCTTCATCGGTATCTGTGGGTTTGTTTAATCCCACGCCATTCGCCGTTGGCAGGCTTTCGCGGAAGGAAGAGAAGGGGGAGGGGGGTCTCGGCCCACGTCCCGCCCCCAAGAAGACACCTGACCTGTCTCCAAGTTGCTGGCCCGTGGCGAGAGGGGCCTTTGTGCGCAGGGAGGCGGCTGCCTGGAATCCGGAGCCCTGAGCCGCCCTGAGCCCTGAGGCGCCCGGCTGCACCGCCTCCCTGCGCCCTTCACTCCCAGCCGGGGAGCTGGCAAATAAATCCACAAACACAAAATCTTGTGTGCCGGGGAGAAACTGCGGCGTGGGCAGCAGCGGAGAGCAGGTGCGGGGTGCCGCGAGGCTGGGGCACGGAGAGGCTGGGCCCGCGTCCGCGGAGCCAACGGGAGCACAAACCCACGCCGGGGCCTGGCAGCAGTAAGTTGACTTTTCTGAAACCTTCAGAGCCTCCAGTTCCATCAAGAAGGTCCCCACCAGGCGGGGGAAGAAGGGCGGGCAGGGTGGAGGCTGGAGGCGGGTTCCCTTTCCCACCCAGCACCCACTGGTCAGCTCCAGCCCCACACCCAGGGCGGCCCTTCCTCCTGGAGGGCCGGGGTGATGTGTCGCTGGTTACTGGGAACTGGTTACTGGGAACCAAAGGGCCGAGCCTCGGTGCTCAGGACTCTGAAACGTAAAAATGGCAAGAGAAGCCCACCGGCTGCGCAAAAATCTGGCCTGATCCAAGAGAAGGAGAGCAGCACCCCCACATCTGCCCAGCCCCCAGAGAGGAGGCAGACTGGCAGTGCAGGGCTCGGCCGGGGAAGGGAGCGGGTGGGCGAGGAGTGGTGACCCTCCCCAGGCCCAGGGGGAGCCAGCCCGTGGAAGAGGGATCCCAAGGAGAATCTGGGTCCATAAACCTGAGGCGCAGCCCCCGCCCCCGCAGAATGTAAACAAGCTTCAGGGAGCTAGAAGCCAGAGCCAGCCTGAGCTCTTCCAGGAAGCCAAGAGTGGAGGGTGGTCGTTTTGCCCTCGCCTCCTGCCTGGACCCCCACCTCTCATGGGCGAGGACAGAGAGAAACATCCAGAGGCACGCAGATGAGACTGGGTCAGGGTTCGGCTTCAACACCATGGACAGCAGACCCCCTGCGGCCGGCCGCCGGAGCTCTGCCCCAGCCACCATAGGGGGGACGAGCATCCTCACCATGCTGACACCGTCCCTGTGCTTAAAGTGCCAGCTGCTCTGTGTGCCCTGCCCTCCAGGCCGCCAGTGAGTGTCCAGCCTGTGTCCGGCTGTGGCTGGGAGCCCCACAGGCTTGGGGCGCCTTCCTGAGTGTTGGGCTAGGGGTAGGTGAGTGTTCCCTTTTTGCGTGGATGAGTGTGTTGGGGGAGGGGGACATTACATGCCTCATGCTAGAGAGAAGGGCCATCCTGACCCTGCAGAGGACAAGGAATTGCAGCTCAGGCTCCTAGGGTCAGGCTGGAGCTGCACCAAAGGGGGAGGGGCGCCCTGCTGGGTTGAGGAGGGGGTGGGGGTCAGGGGCAGCGGCACTTCGAGTCCCACCCCCTTCCCAGTGGGCTCTCGGCTGCCCCTTCTGTGCTGGAGAGAGCCAAGAAGGAAGGAGGCAGGACCTCGAGCCCCAGGTGGGAGGTCAGTGGGCGCCGCTCTAAGGCAGATGGCCCAGGGCCCGGGTTGGCCTGGAGGGAAGGAGAGGGGAGCAGAGGGCTGCTGGTCGGGCCTGGGCCTGTGGCTCCCTCACCGTCTGCACAGGAACAAAGGCCCACGGGGGAGGCCTGAGGTGGTGTGGCTTAGGGAGGCATGAGTCCTTTGCCCCAGAGGAATGGACCAGGGACAGCCCTTGGACGGGCTCCAACCAGAGGGCAGGCTGGGAGGTGTCGCCTGTGATTCCATGGTCCCCACTCAGGACACAGTGAGAGAGGAGCAGTGTTTGATGGGGGGAGGGTCTCTAGCTCCCTCCTCCACGTGAACACTTTGGAGGGCCGCACAACCGCCAGCACCCAGCGCTCTGTCAGCAAATCCCTTCCTGTCCTGCGGAGGCTGGAGGGGGCCCCCGGGGCGCACGGTTTGTGAGCCGAGGGTGGGGGGAGTGTGTTATGGGGCACAGTGGAGGAGCCTAGCCTGCGGGGAGAGCCTGAGGGCGGAGGTGTGTCTGCGGGTGCGGCTGGGGTGTGGGCCCGCGAGGCCTGGCCGCTGGCTGTCAGCGTGCGCCCGGAGGCGCTGCTGCTGCAGGAGGAGCGCTCGCGCGCGGGGGCCGGGGGAGGCGTTTCCGTGCGCAAACGTGTGGCCGCAGAGCGCCGGGCATGGTCGAGGGCGCCCGAGGGCGGCGTCCGGGTGAGCGGAGGAGCGCGCGGGGCGGGACGCGGTGAGTGTGCGCGGGAGGCACCGGGCGCGCAGTGCGTGTGTGCGCGTGTGCGCGGCGCGCGTGCCCCGCAGTTCTCAAGGACACCTCGGGGAGGCGGCGGCGGAGCCGGTGTCCGGGTGACGTCACCGCGCGCCCCAGTATAATCGCCCGGTGCCCGAGCCGAGCGCGGATACGCGCGGAGGCAACTGCGGCGGCGGCGGGCGCGGGTACAGTCGCGCCCGGGCAGGCCTGGCCGAGCAGGAGCGGGGCGCCCACCGCGCTGACCCCACGGACCCTCGGCTCTCAGCGGGCCCGCGGCGCTCGTGGACTTGTCCGGCTCTCTTCGCGGCGTTCACACGCCCTCCTGCGCCCGGGGCAGCGCCGTGCGGGGCCGGCGGGCGCCGAGGAGGAGGCGGGAACGGGCGGCGCTGGGAGTGGAGGCGGCGGCGGCCGAGGAGCGGCAGGCGGCGGCAGCTCCCGCCCGGGACGGGTAACTGCGCTGGGGGCCGGCCGGGGCGGGCCTGGCCAGCGGCCTCTCCGGGTCCCCCGTCTCTCCGCCAACGGCTCGAGCGCCTTCTGCCCGGCCCCGGCGCGCGGGGAGGACGAGTTGGCTGGGTTGAAAAAGACACTGGTGTTCATCTCCGAGCATCGAGATTCTTCCTTTGAACCGCATTCGTTGCGCGCTCGTGGGCCGGGCGGGGAGGGGACGCAGCAGGGGGAGGACAGCTGGCGAGAACCCGACGCTGCCCAGTCGGAGCGGGCTCTGCACCTCTCGGCGGCCCGCGGGAGGCGGCCGGGCGCGCACGCGCTCGCTCACCGCCTCTGCTCCTGCTCCTCCTCGCCAGGATCCGAGGGCTCCAGGCTTCGGGGACGCCCCAGGGGGCTCACTTGGGGCCCCCTCCCTGCTGCGGAAGGGAGAGAAGAGTGGGCTCCTCAGAGTTGGGGGCGGATCCGGGCTGGAGTCCGAGGAAGCACCGTCGGCGTGGCGCAGCGCCCCCGCCCCGCCCGCCCCGCGCGCCCCGCGCGCCCCGCGCTGAAGACGCCGGAGCTTTCGCGGCCTTGGGGCGAGGACCCCACGCGAGCCGGAGCCGCGGCCCCGACCCCGGCCGGCCGCCCGTCGCTGCCTGAGGGCCCCTCTGCGTGTTCACAGCGGACCTTGATTTAATGTCTATACAATTAAGGCACGCGGTGAATGCCAAGAGAGGCGCCTCCGCCGCTCCTTTCTCATGGAAATGGCCCGCTAGCCCGGCCAGCGCGGTGCCCCTCCCGCGGGAGAAGGCAAGCCCGGCCCCCGGCGGCCCCTCGCGCCGCGGACAAATCCGGCGAACAATGCGCCCGCCCAGAGGGCGGCCCAGCTGCCGGGCCGGGGACCAGGCCGCGGGACACAAAGGGGCCCGCTTGCCTCGGGCGTCGCGGGGCGGGTGGGGGTGACCGAAGGGAAGCCTGCGGTCCGGACGGGACTGCGGCCACCCGGCCTCGGCCCCAGCCACGTGCGTCCGCAGCACGGCCCCGAAAGGCTCGCAGCGGGCAGCGGGGTGTCCGAGGAAGAGCTGAGGCCGGGAGACAAAGAGAGGGTCCGCAGGGAGCGGCGGAGTGGGGGCTGGGGGCCGGCGCGGGGGGAGCGCCGTGTGCCAGGAATCGGCTGTCGGGGGCTAGGGGGCCTCGGCCTGGGGAGGTCGGGCCACCATGGGGCGGGGCGGGGTGCTGTCCGCGGTCCTGGCGGTGGGCCGCCCCCCCGACAGAAGCGTCAGGGGTGCGGGGCCAACTGTGTCCCAAAGGCCACTCGCCCCAACTGCAGGCCCGCTGGGCAGTTGCCATGGCAACGAGGGAGGGGGTGGGGTGGGGTCTGAGGTCACTGCAAAGTCTGTCCTTCCTCAGTGTGCCGCGGGGTGGGGGCGGCCCTCACTGAGCTCCTGGAACTGCCTCCCAGCCTGGCGGGGGGGGGGGGGGGGGGGCGCGACTCCAAAAGGGATGGGGGAGGGGGGACGCGTCTACACCTGTGTCCAGGCTCCAAACCAGGACAGGTGTACAAACCGGACCGCATCCCTCCCGAAACCTCGCTCTGGACTATGCGGGACTCGGGCACGTGAGGCTCCGCAGCCGAGGGGGAGGGTGGCAAGTCCCTCCCCCACCATCTGCAGCCGCAGTGACACCCACTCAGGTTTGCTGCAGGCATTTTTTTTTTCTGTCCTCAGGAGCCAGCGCCACCTGCTGGTGCCCTGGCAAGCGATCTGTGTGGACTCCTCCTGCCTCCACCCGCTAGGCTCCCCATCCCCGCGAGCACCTCGAGCACCTTGGGTCACTCAGCTGCCTCTGCCTCGGGGCAGACAACCCCTTCCTCTCTGCAAGTCCCCAGCCCAGACTTCGCAGCTGTGCAGGCTTTCCTCCTAAAGCCTGGGCAGGGGCTTTGGTCTCCCCAAATCTTCCTTCAGCGGGGTTCTGGAAACCAGACAAAAGGGACCACATCAGTTTCAGGGTGTGGCCCCTCACCCTCCACCCCTCCTCTGGCTGCAGGGCAGGACACCTGCCCCCCAGCTCTTTCTCTGCTCAAACATCCAATCTGTCCCTGAGAGGCACGCTGCAGGCCCAAGAAGCAGCCAGGGGACCCCATCTTCCCACCTCCGCCCAAGTCAGGGTCACTGCAGAGGCCAAGGACAGAGTCCTCTAATCTCCTGTCCCCCACCCCACCCGGAAAACGAGGAAGCAGCACGGTGGCCCCAGCAAGCTTCAGCCTGACCATCATGCAGCAGAACCGACCCCACAGCCCTGACCCTGCACTTGGTGGCCTTCTCCTTCCTTGCCCTGAAGAGGGTGCAGATAGCACCCCCAAAGGCGCTTCTAGGCTGGAGGGGACCCAGGGTCAGTCCAGGACAGCACTGAAGGGACAAGGGGTGCAGCCCCGGGTCTGGGTGTCCCTGCTGGGCATGAAAGGCATGTAGCCCTTTTCTAGTCTGGGCTTTCTCTTGGGGCCGCTCAGAATGTTCCTGGACAGAAGAGTGGACGCTCCTTCCCAGGGAAGGTGGCCCCTGCGTCCCTGGCTCTCTGGACCAAAGATGAGGCCAGGCTTTGTGCTTCCTACTGCTCTTCCTGGGGACTTGGCTCCTGACCGGAGTTAGCCAGATGGGGAGGAGGAGGACACCTAGAGCTGAGGGACGGCCCTTTCCCCCAGCGTCAGTCAGTCTCTGCTGCAGGTCCCCCAGGAAGAAGTTGGGGAGCTCTGTCCTAGAACCTTCCTGCATAGGAGTCACAGAGCAACTGCAGCCCAGCCCCTGGATGGGTCCAAGGTCTGCAGGGATCTTGGGGCCAGGAGGGCCGTGTGCAGGGGCCAGAGCCTAGACTTCAAGGGCTGAGCCCAAAGCCCGCACTCTGCACCTAGCTCAGCACCATCTGTGCTCAGCCTCCCTCCTGCTCACACAGGGGCTCACATATACCCACACGCAGACCACTGAGCTCACTCCAGAGGAAGCGCTGGACCCCCTGACTAGTGCTAACTGCCCCCAAGCAGCCAGCCCACAGGGCCCCCCCATGCAGGTGCTGGGGAGTGACCCTAGGGAACAGCAAGCTTGGATGAGTGCTTAGAACACCCCGAGACCCGGCTAGGCACCAAACTGGGGTCCAGCTCAGGGCTCCCCAGCAGGCGGCCACCTCCCAGTGTGGGGCCAGTGAGGAGGACATGAGCAGATGGCAAGGGAACCCTCCCCCAATTTGGCCTGCCAAGGCTCTAGCCCTGCGAGACGACTTCCCCACTGTGAATCAAACCTAATAAACACCATGCTGCCCATCCCAGCCCCCTCCCCAGGAGTCCCCTCTGGACTTCCCAGCACCAGCCCACTCACGGGGCAGCCAAAGAGGGAGACGCTGCAGGGCCAGACAGAGTGGCCGCTTCCCCCACACTTGGGTTCCCTTGGCCCTGCTCTGGCCTCACCTCCTCGGTAGGGCCCCCTCAAGGCCAGGCCCCAGGCAGGCCTCTGGCTGCAGCACATTGGGAGCTGGGCGCTCTGGGCTGTTTGCCCCTAAGCCTGGACACTTAGTGGATGATCCCATGGAGTGCAGGCCCTCAGCAGCCCTCTCCCCATCTCTGGGCTCCCAGTAGCCGGGTGGGGCAGGGTGAAGGGTAGCGAGGTCTGGGGGGAGGTAAGAGTCTGGAAAAAAGGGTGAAGCGTTGCTTCCCCTCAGAGCACTTGCATAACCATCCTGGCTCCCTTGTGGGGAGTCAGCAGCAGCCAAGATAAGAATGGCCCCAGAGATGGACATACCCCTGCCCTTCCCAGGCCTGCACACTTACTTCTGCCGGCCGGGCTGATCCCCAAACCCTCACCACCCAGGGCACTTGCAGCAGGAAGGCAGGGGTAGGAATCTCCCCACCCCACCCTGCCGCCCCGTGTGAGGCAACGGGCACCAGAAATGATTCAAAGAGGCCCTTCTACGAGCCGTTCCTATGGCTTCTCTGGTGGCAGTGGGGCCCGCTAAGCACGGAGGGCAGCCAGGGCAAGGGACTGCATAGGACGGAAAAGGACGGCCCCTCCAGAAAACAAGGCTCTGCTTGCAGGGGTGCCGAGCCCCGTCTCAGGAGCGCGGCTACATTCAGCAGGTCCTTTCCAGCCACCCCGAGACACCTGTGGGCCCCCGCAGCCTCTCCCTTCCCCACTCCCCAGTCCAGGGCCCCCGCGGCCCCGCAGCAAGGCTAGACTTCAGAGTCACTACCGGTGGGGAACGCCACACTCCAGCCCAGCCAGGAGTGTACGCCGGGAGCTCCAGACGCCTGCGAGGGCACCTAAGCCATCCTGCAAACCCTTCCATTGAGCCCCCCAGGCTGGGACCGACACCTGCACACAACCCCAGGGAAGGCCGGCCCTGGGGATAGAGTCCGCACACCACGGCCATGGATGACCAACAAGAACAGGTTTGGGACACTCCTGGCCCTGGGCTGTGACCTGTCATGGCTCAAAAAGTGCACCGTCCTCACTCCACAGCAGGCACCGTCTTGCAGGCCTGCCCACACACCAGCTCAGGCAGAATCTCCAAGTACAGCCGGATGGCACAGAACCCTCCCTTCTGGCACCTGCGGAGACCTGGATCTGTCACTGTACCTCCTGCAAGGGCCGGGGTGCACGACGTGAGGGCCCCCTGCAGGATTCTGGACCTGGACAGGGCCCGGAGGGACCCCGGGCACTGCATGGACAGCAGAGGCCAGCCCCAAAGGCCATCTTCATGTGACAGCAGTTCGACAGCAGAGGCAGCCTCCCCCAGCTGGGAGATTGCCCCTTGCCGTGGCACCTCAGACCAGGGGAGGAGGGACACCCAGGCCCACACAAGGGAAGGCCTCTCTACTCCTGGATGCTTTTCATTCATCCAACATTTCTGAACCTCTCATAGGGGCCAGGTGCCTCCAAGATCTGGGACCCTGATGGGCAGAGGGTAACATGGGTTCCTGCACTCCTCTCAGGAACCCGGCTGGAGCGGAGCCTGGGACAGAGTGGGAGCGTCTTGATGACAGGAGACAGGAGGGTGGGTCCCCCACAGCCATCACACATGAGCAGTCTCAGGCCTCACCCAATTATTTCATCTCCCTGTGCCTCTGTTTCCTCATCTGTGGCTGGAGAGTGAGCTCAAATGTGGCCACTCAGTAAATGTAAGCAGCTATCACTATCATCACCACCATCTTCATCACCTTCATCACCATCATCACCACCACCATCATCACCGTCTTCATCACCTTCATCACCATCATCACCACCATCACCATCATCACCATCTTCATCACCACCATCACCATCATCACCACCACCATCATCACCATCTTCGTCACCATCATCACCACCACCATCATCACCATCTCCATCACCACCATCTTCATGACCATCACCACCACCATCACCACCATCACCATCATCATCAAACTCACAGGATGAGGCCATTAGAACCCCCTCTTCATCACCATCATCATCACCATCTCCATCACCACCATCTTCATGACCATCATCACCATCACCATCATCACCACCACCATCATCACCATCTCCATCACCACCATCTTCATGACCATCATCACCATCATCATCAAACTCACAGGATGAGGCCATTAGAACCCCCT
Organism: Martes martes; assembly: GCF_963455335.1. Taxonomy (NCBI): domain Eukaryota; kingdom Metazoa; phylum Chordata; class Mammalia; order Carnivora; family Mustelidae; genus Martes; species Martes martes. The sequence continues at coordinate 851,411 of NC_137896.1, read as the reverse complement.
CTTCATCACCATCATCACCACCACCACCATCATCACCATCTCCATCACCACCACCATCACCACCATCACCATCATCATCAAACTCACAGGATGAGGCCATTAGAACCCCCTCTTCATCACCATCATCACCACCACCACCATCATCACCATCTCCATCACCACCATCTTCAAGACCATCACCACCACCATCACCACCATCACCATCATCATCAAACTCACAGGATGAGGCCATTAGAACCCCCTCTTCATCACCATCTCCATCACCACCATCTTCATGACCATCATCACCATCACCATCATCACCACCACCATCATCACCATCTTCATGACCATCATCACCATCACCACCATCACCATCATCATCAAACTCACAGGATGAGGCCATTAGAACCCCCTTTTCATCACCATCATCACCACCATCACCATCATCACCATCTTCATCACCACCATCACCATCATCACCACCACCATCATCACTGTCTTCATCACCACCATCACCATCATCACCACCACCATCATCACCATCTTCATCACCACCATCACCATCATCACCACCACCATCATCACCATCTCCATCACCACCATCTTCATGACCATCACCACCACCATCACCACCATCACCATCATCATCAAACTCACAGGATGAGGCCATTAGAACCCCCTCTGGCTGGTCCCGCAGCAGTGGGGGCGGGTGAGCACAATGAAGAGGCTGTAAACCACTGTAACTGCCACTCAGTCAGAAAACCCACGTGCTCCTAGAAGGGTGACCGCATGCTGAGGATGCAGGAAAGGCAGTGACAGGGTAGAGATGAGAGCTGAGGTGTGGAGCACACAGAGACAGCTGGGCATGTGATGCTTAGGTCCGTGACCCCACATGAGGACAGCTGTCCTCATGCCACAGAGGCCCCCAGCCATCAGTGCCCAAGCAGCCCCAGACCCAGCTTACCCTTGAGCAACTTCCAATGTCCTTTCCTCACAATCTTCCAAGATGTCAGGAAAGAGCCCCGTCTTGGCACCCATACTGCATCCCCCCAAACCACGTCACACCCAGGAAAGTGCAGAACCCCCTAGGGGCGAGCAGGTTTTGCTTCCTGGCTTAGAAGGCTTGGTGGCCGTCCTTGTCGGTGGCCGTCTGCTCAGAGATTGGAGATGGTGTCCTAAGAGCCCACAGAAAGGCCTGCTTCCAGCTAAATCCCACTTTCCTGTTGTACAAAGGACCCAGGAGGTGCTCTACCCCAGCAGCCGGGTGGAGGGGAAGGCAGAACCCCCCCTCCCAAAGGGCCCGTTTGTCTGGCGTCATTATCATCTTTACAACTGAGTGTTGCCATTACCAGGGCCGTGTACACATGTGTGTGTATGCATAGGCATGAGTGTGCACATGTTCACGCATATTGGCATGTGTGTGGCTCCAGGTATGTGCAGAGTTATGTATTTCTATGCCCACGTGTGTGAGTGCACCTGTGTGTCTACACGTGCGCTGGCGTGTGTGCATATGTGTGTGTGCATCTGTGTCTACACGTGCGCTGGCGTGTGTGCGTGCGTGCGTGCGCACCTGTGTGTCTACACGTGCGCTGGCGTGCGTGCGTGCGCACCTGTGTGTCTACACGTGCGCTGGCGTGCGTGCGTGCGCACCTGTGTGTCTACACGTGCGCTGGCGTGTGTGCGTGCGCACCTGTGTGTCTACACGTGCGCTGGCGTGTGTGCGTGTCTACACGTGCGCTGGCGTGTGTGCGTGTGTGCGTGCGCACCTGTGTGTCTACACGTGTGCTGGCGTGCGTGCGTGCGCACCTGTGTGTCTACACGTGCGCTGGCGTGTGTGCGTGTGTGCGTGCGCACCTGTGTGTCTACACGTGCGCTGGCGTGTGTGCGTGTGTGTGCGCACCTGTGTGTCTACACGTGCGCTGGCGTGTGTGCGTGTGTGTGCGCACCTGTGTGTCTACACGTGCGCTGGCGTGTGTGCGTGTGTGCGTGCGCACCTGTGTGTCTACACGTGTGCTGGCGTGTGTGCGTGTGTGCGTGCGCACCTGTGTGTCTACACGTGCGCTGGCGTGTGTGCGCGTGTGCGGGCGTCTGTGTGTCTACACGTGCGCTGGCGTGTGCGCGTGCGCGTGTGCGCACCTGTGTGTCTACACGTGCGCTGGCGTGTGTGCGCGTGTACGTGTGCGCACCTGTGTGTCTACACGTGCGCTGGCGTGTGTGCGTGTGTGTGCACCTGTGTGTCTACACGTGCGCTGGCGTGTGTGCGCGTGTGCGTGCGCACCTGTGTGTCTACACGTGCGCTGGCGTGTGTGCGTGTGTGTGCGCACCTGTGTGTCTACACGTGCGCTGGCGTGTGTGCGTGTGTGTGTGCACCTGTGTGTCTACACGTGCGCTGGCGTGTGTGCGTGTGTGCGTGCGCACCTGTGTGTCTACACGTGTGCTGGCGTGTGTGCGTGTGTGCGTGCGCACCTGTGTGTCTACACGTGCGCTGGCGTGTGTGCGCGTCTGCGTGCGCCTGTGTGTCTACACGTGCGCTGGCGTGTGTGCGTGTGTGTATGTGCACCTGTGTGTCTACACGTGCGCTGGCGTGTGCGTGCTTGTGTGCACCTTTGTGTCTACACGTGCGCTGGCGTGTGTGCGCGTGTGCGTGCGCCTGTGTGTCTACACGTGCGCTGGCCTGTGTGCGTGTGCGCACCTGTGTGTCTACACGTGCGCTGGCGTGTGTGCGTGCGTGTGTGCATCTGTGTCTACACGTGCGCTGGCGTGTGTGCGTGCGTGTGTGCATGCGCACCTGTGTGTCTACACGTGCGCTGGCGTGTGTGCGTGCGTGTGTGTGCACCTGTGTGTCTACACGTGCGCTGGCGTGTGTGCGTGCATGTGCACCTGTGTGTCTACACGTGCGCTGGCGTGTGTGCGTGTATGTGCACCTGTGTGTCTACACGTGCGCTGGCGTGTGCGTGCTTGTGTGCACCTGTGTGTCTACACGTGCGCTGGCGTGTGTGCGTGTGTGCGTGTGCGTGCGCCTGTGTGTTTACACATGCGCTGGCGTGTGTGCGCGTGTGCGTGTGCGCACCTGTGTGTCTACACGTGCGCTGGCGTGTGTGCGTGTGCGCACCTGTGTGTCTACACGTGCGCTGGCGTGTGTGCGTGCGTGTGTGTGCACCTGTGTGTCTACACGTGCGCTGGCGTGTGTGCGTGTGTGTATGTGCACCTGTGTGTCTACACGTGCGCTGGCGTGTGCGTGCTTGTGTGCACCTGTGTGTCTACACGTGCGCTGGTGTGTGTGCGCGTGTGCGTGCGCCTGTGTGTCTACACGTGCGCTGGCGTGTGTGCGTGTGCGCACCTGTGTGTCTACACGTGCGCTGGCGTGTGCGTGCGTGTGTGCACCTGTGTGTCTAGACGTGCGCTGCCGTGTGTGCGTGTGTGCGTGTGCGTGCGCCTGTGTGTTTACACATGCGCTGGCGTGTGTGCGCGTGTGCGTGTGCGCACCTGTGTGTCTACACGTGCGCTGGCGTGTGCGTGCGTGTGTGTGCACCTGTGTGTCTACACGTGCGCTGGCGTGTGTGCGTGTGCGCACCTGTGTGTCTACACGTGCGCTGGCGTGTGCGTGCGTGTGTGTGCACCTGTGTGTCTACACGTGCGCTGGCGTGTGCGTGCGTGTGTGTGCACCTGTGTGTCTACACGTGCGCTGGCGTGTGTGCGTGCGTGTGTGTGCACCTGTGTGTCTACACGTGCGCTGGCGTGTGCGCGTGTGCGCACCTGTGTGTCTACACGTGCGCTGGCGTGTGTGCGTGTGTGCGTGTGCGTGCGCCTGTGTGTTTACACGTGCGCTGGCGTGTGTGCGCGTGTGCGCACCTGTGTGTCTACACGTGCGCTGGCGTGTGTGCGTGTGCGCACCTGTGTGTCTACACGTGCGCTGGCGTGTGTGCGTGCGTGTGTGTGCACCTGTGTGTCTACACGTGCGCTGGCGTGTGCGCGTGTGCGTGTGCGCACCTGTGTGTCTACACGTGCGCTGGCGTGTGTGCGCGTGTGCGTGTGCGCACCTGTGTGTCTACACGTGCGCTGGCGTGTGTGCGTGTGCGCACCTGTGTGTCTACACGTGCGCTGGCGTGTGCGTGCGTGTGTGTGCACCTGTGTGTCTACACGTGCGCTGGCGTGTGTGCGTGTGTGTATGTGCACCTGTGTGTCTACACGTGCGCTGGCGTGTGCGTGCTTGTGTGCACCTGTGTGTCTACACGTGCGCTGGCGTGTGTGCGTGTGTGCGTGTGCGTGCGCCTGTGTGTTTACACATGCGCTGGCGTGTGTGCGCGTGTGCGTGTGCGCACCTGTGTGTCTACACGTGCGCTGGCGTGTGTGCGTGTGTGTGTGCATCTGTGTCTACACGTGCGCTGGCGTGTGTGCGCGTGTGCGTGCGCCTGTGTGTCTATACGTGCGCTGGCGTGTGTGCGTGTGTGTATGTGCACCTGTGTGTCTACACGTGCGCTGGCGTGTGTGCGTGCATGTGCACCTGTGTGTCTACACGTGCGCTGGCGTGTGTGCGTGTGTGTATGTGCACCTGTGTGTCTACACGTGCGCTGGCGTGTGCGTGCTTGTGTGCACCTGTGTGTCTACACGTGCGCTGGCGTGTGTGCGTGTGTGCGTGTGCGCACCTGTGTGTCTACACGTGCGCTGGCGTGTGTGCGTGTGCGCACCTGTGTGTCTACACGTGCGCTGGCGTGTGTGCGTGTCCAGCAGCCCTGCTAGGCCCCTGGACTCCCTGCCCGTCGCCTTTGCCCACGCCCCTGGGAAGGCGCTTCTCCCACCCCCCTCACCTGCTCTCCGAATCACTCGTCAGACCCCAACTTGACATTTCTCTTCTGGAGTCTTCCCTGACAACCCAAGGACAGGCATCAAGACCCAGTGTTCCCAGGGCCCAGGCCCTCCTTTCATCGTTTCCTCCCCACCTGGGGTCTTTCACTGCCGCGAGGGCTAGGGACTGGCCAAGAGAGGCAGACCAGAATCCTTGCCGTCGCCCCGGGCTGCTCAAAGCCCACCTTTCTCTCCACGCAGGTCCTGCCCTCCAGGCCAGGTGGGGCCTCCCCCCAACCCCATCCTGGTGTCCACCAGGTGGCATCCCTCTATGGCCAGTAAAACCGTGGACACAGGTAAGAGCAGAACCAGCTCTGCACCAGGAGTCCCCAGAAGGCTGGGACCCCACTCCTGGCTCCCAGGGGTGGAGACAGACATGGAGCCTGCTCAGGACAGGACCGCTGTTCAGGGTCCCAGCAAGCAGCTTGGGCACAGCCCCCCAGCTGTGGCCTCCTCACCTGCTGCACTGACCACGTCCCTCTCGGACCAGGACCCGGTGCCCTTGTCCACTCCTGACCTCTTGCTGCAGGTGCTTAGTCGCCCGCCGCTCTCCAGCTACACTCAAACACCCCTCACCCGCAAGTCCCCAGGTGCGGGCTCAGCTGCTCTGCCCCACGAGCTCCCCTACCCGTCCTTGCCCGGGAGGCCACAGACTTCCGGCCCCCTGCCCCGGGGTGCCGAGCAGTTCACAGCCCTGGCTCCTCCTGCATCCTGGTCTTCTCCAGGAAGACCTCCCAGCCAAGCACCCACCCACACTGCCCCCTCCTTCCTCTGGCATTCCTGCAGCAGCAGGCCACCGTCGCTCACTCTCTGACGCTGTGGTCCCTGGAAACGGCTCATCCCCCAGCCGGCCCGGTAGTCCTCGGTGGCAAGGGACCATGTCACCGACCTCTGTTCCCTTGAAGGTCGCTGATGGCCAGAGCCCCAGGGGCCGAGTTGCAGTTTCCAGTGACATTAGGGCTTCAGGGGTAGGGGAGGGAAGAGCCCTGCGGGAAGGCACAGATCGACGCCGTGCGGTGACAGGATTCAGGGGCCTGCGCCACACATCAGTCCAGGGGAGAGGGGAGATGTGCAAAGGGTGCCATTCAGCCAGCCGTAAGGGAGGAACCACAGGCACTATCCCCGGTCTTGGTGGGACTGTCGCAGGACTCAGGCATGAAGCACAGGACCTCATCCTCCCAGGGTGACAGGAGAACCTGCACCTGCACCTGCACCTGCACCACCCCCAGACGGGAGGCAGGGAGCAGCCCTCCCGCCCACACTGCATCACTGAAACCCACGGCAGGGCTGCAGAGGACAGCCGTCACTGGGGACACCACTCAGATGATGGCTCCCACGAGCCAGGAGTCAGTGTCAGCTAGGGCATGCCTGCAGTTAACCACCCTCCGCCCGCCAAGGGCTCTGTGGTGCTGCCAGCTGCCCGGGAAGCAGCAACCTTTTGCATGCCCAGGTCAAAAGGAAGAGGGCATGCTCCTGGCATCAGCACCCCGGCAGACCAGCCCTGGGACCCCTGGCACCTCTCTCTGCTGGCAGGTGCCCCCCTCTCTCCGTGCCAGTCCCCAGGCTAAACCCACATCCACTTCCAGAGGCCAACTAGGCAGGGCTTCCCTGGCCACAAAGACGCACTCGGTGCACTGGACCTGGGACAGCAATCACCAGCTGCCCGTGACCTCCTACGTTTGCAGAGGCCGCCACCGAGGGACCAGCCACGCAAGGAGCACCGCAAGGGTTGGAAGGGACCCTAGGGCCTCCCCATCAGGCCTGCAAGGTTGTGCGTGTGGGGTGTCCTCTTCCAGAGCAGGGGGGTGGGGGGGCCAGTGGCGTGTCAACCACGAGGCTTTGTCCAGACATAGCGTAAGAGCCTGGTCCAAAAGGCTTCCTCCCCTCCCCAGAATGGTGCAGGACACTGTCGCGTTAATGACCAGACGGAGCCCCAAGTGAGAGTCACAGCTGTCACACTCAAGAGCCTAACGAGCTGTGGTCAAAGCCACACTGGAGTGTGTGGGTGCAAGACCCAGTGCAGACCTCAAACAGTGCCCAAAACGTGCACACCTGCACACACGCAACCTTGCACACACCTGCACACCTACACACACAGACCACACACGCACACCCTGCACACAACGGCACACACCTGCACACCTACACACAGCACACATGCACCCCCACATACACCCCCACCCGCACACACCCCCATACATGCATACACACCTGCACACACACATGCACACCCTGCACATACCTGCACACCAACACACAGACCACACACGCACCCCATATACACCCACACCTGCACACCTTGCACACACACCTGCACACCTACACATACAGACCACCCACATACACCCATGCCTGCACACACACACCTACACACACGCACCCACGCCTGCACACACACACCTACACACACGCACCCACATACGTGCATACACACCTGCACACACACATGCACACCTGGATACACACATTCACACCCTCAGAACTGCTCACACCCAACTCCACACACGTGACCTGCATGCACACACACACCTACACACCTGCACCCCTGCACATCTGGATATACACATACAACACACCTGCATACGCACACCTGGATACACACACGCACATGCCCACATTCACATACAAACCCTACACACAGGTACACGCACACACACGCACATGCACAGGAAGCACATGATCAGGGAAACGGGGCGAAACGCTAGCGAGCAAACTCGGTCAAAGGCGGTCCCTGCAAAAAAAAATTAAAATTAAAATTAAAAAAAAAAAAAAAAAGGCGGTCCCTGCACCGTTCTCGCTCCTGCGACTCTTCTGTAAATTTGTCGCTACTCCCAATAGAGTCTGAAAACGAGAAACGCAGCCCCCAGCTCCTGCGCCCACACTCGGCGGGCCAGGCCTTCGGCACGGGAGCCCGCCACTTGGCAGAAAAGCCCTCTCCCACGGGGCATGGCATGTGGGTGTTTGCGTCAGCCTTGCGTGGGACACCACAGCTCCAGGGCACCCTGTCCGTCACGCCCGCTTTCAGCCGACAGCCCAAGTCCGTCTGGAGGCCTCAGAGCCGGCAGGAAGGGGACGAGGAGCTGGGGTCACCACACCAGTGGCACTCAGCATGTGTCACCGTGAGCCTTGAGCTCCATCCAGCTGTTGGCAGAGGTTGGTCACTGACTCAGGGTAGACTGTACTCTTGGAGGGGGCCACAAACCGTCCGGGTGATCCAGAGTTTGGCCTCGCAAGGCCTCGAGAACTTGCTCTGAGACACCCCTCATGCCCTGAGCTGCCAGCAGGCCAGGGCACCTCCCAGGTCACGCCCAGAGCTGCCCTCCAGGAAGGTCACTTCGCAGGGCACAGCCCAAGCCTGTTACTGGCTCTTCTCGTGCAGCGGCCGGTGGTGCAAGCGGGAGGAGATCTCATCTGTGTGCAGGGCTGACCCTCCGCCTCCCCGTCCGGGGAGCACGGAAGCCTGTGCCTGGCTGCCGGGGAAGGAGGGATCCAAACAGTCACTCCCCGGCGAGCGGCCACTACTGTCGCACCTTCACCCAGACACTCCCCAGGGGCTGGGGCGGGGGGAGGCTTTCCAGTAAACAAACATGGGCTCTCAGACAGTCCACTGGGTGTTCCCAACTGAAAAAAAAACTCCCCCTCATCCAAAGAATTAAAGTAAAAATGTCATGGAGAACAGCTATTCAAATACCTTTTCTAACACATTGGTTTCGGGGAAAAAAACCCAAACACGCTAATCTTAACTGCAAGCTGACCGACAGGTGATGGGCCACACAGAGAACAGGCAGGGAGAGCCCAGGGAGGAGGGGGACAGACATTCATCTGCACGACTGCTGCGCAGGCCCCGGGACCCTGCCAACGCCCGTGCTCGCCGACACAGGCCCAACAAAGACGCCCCCTCCCTGACCACAACCAGGAAAGGAAGCTAGTGACCCGCCTTCCTCCCGCCCGAGTGAGAGGAGTGCCTCGATCTCAGGCCCTGAGGCACCCGGCAGCACAGGACCCCAGCTGGAGAAGCCACCAGCAGGCAGGGCCAGCTGGCACTCTCCAGGACTCGCTCTCATCAGCTAAATGCCCAGACAAAGAGCCACCTGTGGGTGTGACCGGTTAAACGCTAGAGCTGACCCGGTTGGCCTTAGGGGGCAAATACTACTGTCACACAGCCCTTTATAAGCAAAACCTGTCCCGCTTAGAACTGCATGCATCCTTACAACCCTCCCCCGCCACGACACACGTTCTCTCCTTCGTCGGATGTGGTTTCCTCTCTCGAGGGCCAGTGTGGGAGGCAGCCCCTGACTTCTGCTCCCAGGGGCCACCCTGGCCAGCAGGGTTTGGACGGAGCCTTCTGACTAGGTGACAGGGAAGGAACCGATCTCATTAGACAAACAGGAGTGGCCGCCCCAGCCTCCGCTCCTTGGTAATGAACATCTGGCCCGTCCTCGCACGCCCGTGACAGCCCTGGACCCTCTGCTGCTTCGCCCCCAACTGAAGGCGGGGACGCTACTTAGCCAGTCGGCTCGGCTAGGGACCACTTAACCTTTAAGGGAGCCTGACGGCCAAGCCCACGGAAGAAAACAGCACCCGAGGTCTGATGTGCACTTTCCAAGACAAAATCCGAGAAGTCATTCTGAGCAAATACAGAGCTGCATTGCTATGGACAGAACACTCACCGGATGGGGAGTGTAAAACCTCCAGGTCAACCTGCCAGGGAGCCAGGCTGGGTGTCCTGTGCTCACTCACCACACCCTCACACGGATGACTGAGTCCCCGCGGGGCGCACACCCATGAGAGCACATGAGAAAGTGTTGTGCGGTGCTGTTCACGTCCCATGTCCTTATTTCTATCTCAAACTTCAAAACTCTTAAGGTTTGTGCACCTGTAAATTTTACCACAACAATAAAACAAATTAAGAATTAAACTTCCTTTTTAAAAAAAAGATAAGATTTTATTTGAAAGAGACAGAGACAGTGACAGAGATAGCGAGAGAGAGCATGAGTGGGGAGGAGAGGGGGAAGCAGATTCCCCGCTGAGCAGGGAGACCAACGCGGGGCTTGATCCCAGGCCCCGGGAACCCGACCTGAGCCGAAGGCAGACATACGTTCAGGCAGACCGATGCGCCACCCAGGCGGCCCAAGCATTAAACTTCCCGATGCGCGTGCTGACTTGGGAGAGTGCGCTGGGGTCTGCGGCTGGCGAGCGGGTAGAGGAAGGAGGTCGGCGCCGGCATCCAGTGGATGGAGGACGCTCACAGACCTCCTGCAACTCGGCCTGTGCCTGGAAAGGTACGCTGAGGGGCTAAAACTCTGAGTGAGAACTGGACCTTCAAGAGGCTCCCGGCTGGTTCGGCCCACGGGGCACGCAACAAGTAATCTCAGGGTCCTGAGTTCAAGCCCCATGTTGGGCTGGAGAAAATTGAAAAAAAAAAAGAAAGAAAGAAAAAGAAAAAAGAAACAGAGAAAAACATTCCTCTGAACTTTTCCACAGAGCCCAGCGCAGGGTGAGTGACGTCAGGATGGTGCTCGCTTTCCGGAGACGACGGGCTCCCCGCCGCAGACAAGAGAACCAGCGTCGCCCACGCGGCCGAGCGAGAGCTCGCCACATCGGGCAGGGGTGAAGAGCGACAGGACAGCAGACTTGCTCAACAGGCTTTGTTTATTAAGGCTTGTATTCTCCAGAGGAAAGTTATCCAACGTTGTCCGTGACTCCGTGCGGCCGCAACGGCTCGGAGTGCCGGGTTCTCAATACAAGTCTAAACGACACGGCTCACGCTTTGACCGGGAGGTTCTTTTGGAGTAAATAGGTTCCAGAAGGTATCTGCTCTCGAACAGTCGGATCCCCTATGGCGGGCGGGCACAGACTGTGCCAGGACGACGGGCATGAGCACCGTTTTTGTGCTCCGAGTCAGACTCCGGGCGGCAGCGAGCTCTTCAAGGTCCCTCATTACACAACACAGGACAGCAAATTCAATTTCTCAAAGGATTTCTTGTTTGCTTTTTTTAAACCCCTTCAACAGGAAAACGAAACCCATTACAGCACCGGCTATCCCAGCAGATCCTACGTGTGAGGCTCGGCCTCGTGGGCAAACTTAGGAGGGCACCGGGATCCGCAGGTGCAGAGCGGGGGGCTGGGGTGGCCACACGCAGCTGAGCCTGCAGACCGCTGAGCCCGACCCTCTGCCAGCCGCCCCACCCCCCACCCTCTGCCCTGCCGGGCCGAGGAGCCGCAAGGGGCCTGACACTCCTCGCCAACACAGCATGCTCACCGAATCTGAAAAACTCAAATCTATCTTTCTAAGTAGAAAAATCAAGTGGACAGACTAGCATTTCAGACAGACAATGAGTAATAAAAAATGGCAAACCAGCTGAACGAAGTTGATTTCAGCATTTTGAGAAGTATTTTAACAGAACGCAGGAAATGACAAAACAAGCCACGGTTTCTCCTGTTTGCCAGAAAGTAAGAAAGGGTGACAAAGAAGTCCCTATAAAGACATTAAATGACAGTGACTCTTCGGAGCAAGAACATGACCTCTGCCGAACGACAACAGGACCTTTGGGACGTTCTGCCGTGAAGGATGCTTGGGTTTCACGTCAGGTCTGACCGATAAGTGGAAAACACACTCCTTTATTAGTGAGCTCTGGGATACTATAACACATAGAAAAACACAGATGAACGCAGATCCACTGGGGCAAAAATAAAAGACAAAGGGCGCGGAGATGCAGCGAGTCGGGCCCTGCACAAGACGACAGCACCAAGCACGTGTTCCCTTAAACGTTTTCGATCGAGTGTCAGAACACAGAAGCTGGTTCATCCTCACTGTTTGTTTCGATTCTGTCGTTCCTGCAAAAAGAACGAGAGTTTAACAAACTGCGTGAACCGGCCACACACACTCCCTCAAAAACGAGGTCCCAGGCTGCCCGGCGGGCTGTGGCCCGGCCCCGGACTGGTGCACCCCACTGGCACCGGCCAGGCCACGGCAGCAGGGGGGACCGGGCCTCTGAGCGCCACCCACCCACGGCATCCACCTGCCTGAGGCAAGGCCTCTCTGGCCAGGTGCCTCCCACCAGGCACAGACCCACCTCGCCCCACATCTGCCTGTCTGGCGTCCCATCGATAGGGTCCGACGCCCCGTTGGCCCCTCCTCACGACGCTGCAAGTAAAATCAGCCTGAGACACGGACCCACGGGGCTGAGCAGGAGCGCGCTGGCAGCAGTTCCAACCTCTCTCGAGCTCACTGGGGGACAGCTCAAAGCCGGCAGGCAGGACCCCACGGACCAACTTAAGACTTCCTCTTCCCAACACCCCCTCGCTAATGTACATTTAGGACCCTCCAACTTTAAAACACAAACCGGGTCACGGACAGAAATTTACCCCTAACCTCACACAACATCTGGAACCCAGTGAGCTTCGGGAAAAGACCCGAGTGCCACAGGATCTAAGATAAACCACGGCCACGCACGGCCACTGCCAGACACCCACGAAGGGTCGTCAGCTTATCACCAGCGACTTCTGCCCTATCCCTGCAAAGTCAGCAGTTCAGTTGTTCCGCCTTATACCTGAAGAGTTAAGACAGATTCTCACTAACTGGAAAAAATGACAAGCACCTCTCTTTTCCACACCAAGGAAGGAGGGATCACTCCCGTTCACGTCTTACCAACCATGAGCTGTCACGGCCGGTGTGGCTTCTGAAACTGCAGACGGCACTGTGATTCCCGTCATCTACGCCCCGTTACGGGGTTTCAGCTAAAACAGGCCGCAAACCCATCTACTCTCAACGGACATTTAATTTTAAAAAAAGGTGTTTTAATACCAGAAAAGCGTAACAAATCTTGGGATGAACTCTCTCAGACAAACCAGCTTTACAAAGTGTGTTGCGCTGTCCTTACTTTCCTCATTTCTGAGCCAGATCACGGGCATCTGAGCCCTGTTCCCCCACAGCACACACAGTCCCTCCAGCCACCTCTACCAGCCCCGGCTCAGGACACTCCCAGTCACGGGGCGGGAGTCAGAGCCGACCTCACCGCCCACCGCGAGGCCTACGCTCTGGGTTCCCGACGCTAACTCGCTGTTAGCAAACGCCTGCACTGCAGACCTCCCCAGCCCCAGCCCCTCCTTACCACCTGGATGCCGAGTTCAAGACTAAGACACAGGGTTTTCGAGGGAGAAGGAAGCAACAGCCTCTAGACCAGCGCTTCCGGGCCACTGAGGGCAGGGTCTGCAGCCCCAGCAGCTGGCCCACCCCGTGCCACAGAATACCACTCCTAAATGTCCCTGACAGAGGTGTGCACTGTGGTCCCAACCATTACGTCCTCTCAAACTGGGGAAGTCATACAGTGACACCCACGTGCACGTCACCACTGGTGACCATTCCTGGGAAGCCCAGGCGATGCACACCCTCCCATGACTGCGCCGCCCCTGCCCCAGGCCACTGGGGAGTGGCGGTCAGGGACCCCGGCTTTGAGCCCCGGCCGGGGGAAGCCAGACCCACCTTGCGCACCACCTCCTCCTCCTCCTGGCGCTTCTCATAGTGTGAAAAGTCGTCAAAGATGGAGGTCGTGTGCTTGTAGGAAGCGATGATTTTCAGCACTTGTTTTGCTTTTTCTAAGGGCACCTCCTGGGTGTCGCGGGAGTTGGTGACCGGCTTGTTGTCGTTGTTCTCCAGTCTGATGTGCCGGAGCTGGTTATTGGGCACGTCCTTGACAAAAATCCACTTCACGTCAAACTTGCCCTTCCACTTGTCCTGAGCCCAGACCCCCGCGCTCGCGCCGTAGTCCACGGGCGACTTCATCTCCGCCAGCCCGCAGAAGTGCCCGCTGCCGTTGACGCTGAAGAGCAGGTACACGGGTGCCCTGCTGCCGGCGGCGCGGAAGGCCCCGTCCAGGCGCCTGTTGCCGTGCTCAGTGCTGCACCAGATCGAGTACTTGATGGAGCGGTGCACGTCGTCCTCCGAGTAGCTCTTGATGATGAACACGCGCCCGCTTTTGAGGTTCCAGTCAAACTCCTTCGGGTTGTAGCTGTGGGCGGCTTTCAGCTGCTCCAGAACGGGGTGGGACTCCGCAGTGGGGGCAGAGCCAGGCTGCGTGGTTCCGGCAGCGCCGCCATCTCCGCCAGCCCCTCCGCTCTGCCCAAATGCCGCGCTTCTGTTGCGAGGGGCGACCCAGCGGGTTTGGGGTGGCAGCTGAGGGTTCGGATGCTGCGGCTGGGCCGACGGGGGAGGCTGGGCAGGAAGAGGCTGCGCAGCCGGCTGGTGCTGGGGTGCGGGCTGGGGGGCGGGCTGGGGTGCCGGAGCCTTGGGCGCGGGCCCCTTGCTGTCCCACGTGCCGATGTCCATGTTGTGCTTTATCGGCGGAGGGGGCAGGGCGGCCCCAACCACAGGTCCACTTTTCGCTTTCATCTTCGGCTGTGGTTTCGCCGGCTTGCTGGCGATGGCAGCCCACGAGGTCGGCTTCGAAACCGGCATATTTACATTTGTGCCACCGTTGCCAGAAAGGACACCAGTCATCGCCACGCTGCTAACGACCGACCCGACAGTCTTGACGGCAGAGGTGGTGACGTCCCCAATCTTCAGGCCCACCATGCCCTGCTCCAGGCTGTTCATTCCAGGGGCCTTGCTGAGGGTGTCGCCGTGAAAGCCCGTCTGCCCGTCCACAATTGTGCCGCCCAGAGAGCTAGGCGGGTAAGTGTAGCTGCTCCCGTATGCGGGGCTCTGCGCCTGCTGGCCCTGCGACCCACTTGTCCCCCAGGCTGAGAAAGCAGGGTTTTCAGGGAAAAAATTAAACCTGTGCTGATAGATGTTGTTCCCCAGGCCCCCGGGCTGCCCAAAAACAGCATCATGCATGAAATGATGGTCTCCGTTACTGAGCTGTCCATAGGTGGTGAGGTACGGGATGGGAGGGTCTCCTCCAGTAGACCAGGGCGCCTCACTGAGCGAGTAAGGGAACCCGATGGATGGTGGGTAAAAGCTGGACAGGTAAGGGTCCGCCATGGATGGGTAACTGTTACTCTGGGGAAACAAGCACAGGAAACGTTAGACGACGCCCCGGCGGGGACTGCCTACGTGGGTACCGCTGACTCTGGAGCGCCGTCACTGCCGACAGGGAGGCCTAGAGCACCGACTGAGAACAAAGCCAGGACAGAGAGGCCCGGTGGCCACCTGCAACGTTCTGGGTCCAGGCGACGTGACCAGGCTCAGCCACTCTACCATGGGCTGTCTGCGGCCCACTCAGGAACCCCTTCTCTCCCCTCAAGGAGTGGACGGTTTAAACCTAAAGGAACCCAGAGAGAGGCACAAACCCATCCGACTGGCAGTGGTGTGGACCCGCACGCTAGCAGCACAGGCGGTACAGCAGGTGAAAACGGCTTTCAACGGGCAACGAGAGGTTCAAGCCACAGGACAAGCTGGGACGCTCAGGGAGACTTGCCCCACAACCTGGTCTCAAGCCCTCGGACTGCTCAACGCGCCCGAGAGGACCCGCCCCACTTTCAACACCCTTCCCCTCCCGCCCCTCCTGACAGCCCACCCCCTCTTCTGAGTCTGGAGGGGTCTCACCATCTCACAGCCCCACCCTGTCCTGGCCGGCGCCTTGGGCTCTCAGAGTGGCTCCGGCAGCTCCTTCGCCAACTCCGTGTCCTGCCTGCTCTCTGAGCTGGAGAGCCCCTTGTCTCGGGCTCCAACCAAGCTGGAGTCCTGGACACAGGAACCGCCCCTCGAGGCAGCAGGGACTCCTCTCAAGAGTCTCCGGAAGCCGGCGAAGGCACAGATTTACACCTGGGGTCAGCAGTTCTGACAAGGCGCCTCCTTGGGGAGTGTCACTGGTGGTCTGGCCAGAACTGGACCTCCCAGGCCATGCCACTATTGGTGACTTAAATGGTTTCCTGAAAGGTGTTTCGGGGGGGGTGGGGGGGTAGGGGGGGCTTCCCGCCCAGGGCAGCTGACCTAAGAGTGGAAAGGCTGTAAGGGACACTAAGAGTAGGGGCAGCAGCAGCTTCCTAGTCTGTGACACCATCTTCTGGCTGGTCCCCATCCTCTCCCCACCCTCCATCCCAGACACCAGAAGGTCCTACACGGAGAGCACTGGCTAGAGACCACCTCCTCCAAACCCACACCAATCTTCCGGTGAGCAGACCTGCCGGCCCGGCTGGCACAAGGTGTCTGCTGCCACTCCAGTCCCAGGGACCCACCAAGGTGGGAGCTGGGCTCAGGCAGCCGGGGGGGGGGGGGGGGGGGGGTGGAGTACCAGACAAGCGAGCCTCTCTGCCTCCCTGCAGTGGCAATGTGGAGTGACTCAGCAGACCCCCCAGAGAACCCTATGGAGAACAGGCTGGTCCCCCAGCAGTCACAGCACAACACGTGACTGTGGTGACCCAGCCCCCTGGCTGCCAGCAAACCTGACATTCCACTCGCTTGTGAAGGTGACCTGAGATGTGACCCCCTACTGACAGGGCCTCACCCCAGACCCGTCCAGATGCAGCCCAGAACATTTGCTCCCGACAGACGTGCTGCCACCCGGCCACAGCTCAGCCTGGCTCGCTGACACCAAGCAAGCAACCTACTCCGCGCGCTGTGCACCCGGGGCTGCCAACGAGAAGTCTGGGCACCGGGGCTGCAGGTGCGGCACACACTCCAGGATTCGCCTCAGCACGCCGGCCACGCAACACATCTCTGTAAGCACAAGGTAAAACCACCTCCCCGCCCGATATTCTCACGCACCAGACCTCTCATCATAGCCTTTGGTAAGATACATGACCTCAAAAAAGAGAGGCTGACACGTCTTCAGGGCAAAATTAGGCAACAGAAGGAAAGACATTGCCAAGTGCTGGATGCCTCGGGTGCCTCCTTGAGGCCTCATCCAAAATAATAAACAAGATGGGCCCTCCAGACATCACAGATTTCAAAGTCAGTGACTGTTAGCCCTACGTCATTTCCGCTAAAAAACCATAAAAGAAAATCATCTATTCTAAAATTCAAACTTTCTCACACTTAACAGTAAGTGAACCACACTAAAAAAAGAAAAGAAACTCATTCTGAATGACCAAAACTGAAGCTTAAATAAATTACGTAAACAGGGAAGGATCAAAGGGACACGAGTGCAGGGCACGCAGCTGAGGCCCAGCAGGTGCACGTGGCAGAGGCCCTACGGAAGCCAGTCCGGCTGCATGTGTCCCTGCACAAAAGGACCGCGGCTGCAGGCCCTCGCCTGGTGGGGCTGTGTGCGTGGAGCACGGTTTGACACAGAGGACGTCTGCCTCTGTCTCAGCTCAAGGCACGCAGTTTTGAGCAAGGAACAAGCAGGACACGGAGACCCCCTGGGCCCTGCCGGTCGCACCCCGTGATGTCCCCACTGACTGACTGGCATCACTGGAGGCCACAGCACACCGGCCCCTCCCATCACCCAAGCCCACCAGAGCAAGCCACTGGCACGAACCACGGGGCTCATGGGCTCGTCACGTGATGTGGGCCGCCGACAGGGCGTCGGTGTAGCCTGGCTTTGTGCTACCGGGTGAAACCCCCCAAACCTGCCGGAAACCCTGGACGATAGCGGAGCACCATTTTCAAGACGAGTTTGTCTTTTACAAACCGAACACCTCTCCAGACCAGACAGATGCTCCCGGCAAAGCACTAAGGAGGCACCAAGTTAACCATGGCATGACTTCTGAGAGCTGGTTCACCCAGGTCCACGAAGAGATGCGGAGAGCTCGGGACACCCTGACCCTGAAGCACCCCCGCCAGCACTCAGGAGGTCTGCTCCAAGTGCAGAAGCCTCCTGCGCAGGGCGGACGGCTGGCACAGCTTTCCAGAAGAGCGCTCCAGAACGAGCGAAAGCAGCGACGAGCGACCAGCACTGAGGCTCAGAACAGGAGAGTTTACACAACGCCCCTATAAAGCGAACATGTCCTCGGACACTGACGGCACAACTGAGTTGCTGAAAAAAACTACAAAAGTTAACCATTGTTCCTTTCTGTCCCTGTCCCATGTGACCAGACCAACAATCTGCTGATGACTGAGTATAACCTGAGCACAGTCCCAGCTGCCCTTACCTCCCACAGCGCCCACACTGCCTGGCCCCTCCCCCAGAATCCTGCCCAGAACCCCTCTAGGGCCCTTAACCCAGAGTCTCCCCCAGAATTCCACCCAGAGCCCCTCCCCTAGAAAACCCACCCAGAACCCCTCAGGAACCTTTAACCCAGGGCCCCTCCCCCAGAATTCCACCCAGAGCCCCTCCCCCAGAGCCCCTCCCCTAGAATCCCCACCCAGAACCCCTCCAGAACCCTTAACCCAGAGCTCCTCCCCCAGAACCCTACCCAGAGCGCCTCCCCAGAACTCCACCAGAGCCCTTCCCCCAAAGCCCCCCACCCACAATGCCCACCGAGAGCCCCTCAGCTCCCCAGTGCTCTCCCTCCCCCTCCCTAAAACTGACTAGTGCATGCTCCACGGCACACAAGGGGACCCCAAGCTGCTACATCTATGCAGGAGGGTCCTGGGGGGCAATTAGGAAGGAATAAAAGTGCAGCAGAAGCAAAGTCCCGAGACCTTCCTGTGGGAAAAATCCCCCGCCCCGGGGACACTTCTGTTCAGGGCATTCCAAGTTAAATTACCTTAGAGGCCTGCTCTGAAACACTTCCCTACCATCCCACGTATTACCACCTCAAACACAAAAACAGAAAGGGCCTCCAACCTGCTACTGCAAACATCTGGGTTTAAATAAACCACAAAGTACCAGGGGCTGCCAGCTCTACCCACGGCCTTCACCATGGTGGCCAGGCACGGGTGCACAGAAGAGCCCCTCGCAGAGCGGCACCCTTTACCCGCGTGCAGCCGGGCGCGCATCGACACCTCGCTGAAGACGAGCACAGCGCGGGGTGCCACTCCCGGCCACCCAAGCTACTTCTCTCCCTCGTTCGGCAGCACTTGCACCCCCGATCCGAGACCTGGCCGAGCAGTATGCAGGAGCTGCCCTCGGCAGGAGTCGTCACCAGCAGAGTCCCCGACTAGACGTGGACCAATTCCCAGCGGCTCGTCTGCAAGGAGGCCATACTGCACAGTGCCTCCCCCACCGAAGAAAGGAATGACAAACAGCACAAAAGGAGCCCTTGCCGCATGCGGGAAGAGACACATCCCACCCCTCAGTGGGGAACCAAGCTCTGCCACAAACAGGTCCCACCACCCGGGGAAACCAGGCCTCTCCGATCCCGTTTCTTCACCCGCAGAACAAGAGGACGAGGAGAATTAGGATCTCAGAGCTCTCCCGTGTTACCTGCTTCCCACACTCCAACAGTGGGGTGTTTCCGGAAAATCCGTGCTCAGTCGAGAACACAGATTTACTCTACAGCAATGTGCTGATTAACCCTGCACCCTAACAGCCGGGACACACAGCGGCTGTCTTGAGGCAGTTCACGGCAGCGTCTGCCTACGACGGTCTTCACGCTGACTTCCCCAGGCTGAGACAGCTGAACCACCGTCCTGACGGAAAATCGTCTGCCCCACTTCCAACAAAGGCCTCCTGAACAACATGAAAGCTCCTGCCTTACACAAACCTCTCAAGTGTATTTGAAACAACCCCCCACCGCCTTTCTCTGGTTAAAACAGAACACGCTACTGCCGTGGTATTCAAATCACATAAAAAAAAGTAAGGCACCAAAATAAAATAAGTCCCTTTAACTGCTTGCCGTTACCTCCAGCGATACGCCACCGAGGCCAGGGCAGGCCTCCTCTGCAGCACCTGGTCCTGCCCAGAGGAGGGGCGGATTCTTAGGGGAGGTGGGGAGGCTCTATAAAGGGTCTCCCGAGCGCCTTTGCTACTGATCTGCTCTATGCAACAAGGACATAGATGCAGAAAAGTTCTAAGAAGTTCTAAGACACTTTAGACAAGAACAGACTAGAAAAAAAAAGAGAGACAGAATAACCTTATTCCTCTGCAAGAGGCAAGGCTTGGTTTTATTCTAAAGCAAACACAGTACGTTTAAAAAGTGGTAGACGTCATGCTTAAACCTACACTCCAACTAGCCCGGTGGCTTTAACCAGGGCAAGCTGGCCCCCAGGAGACATGCTGAGACATTTCTGGTTGTCCCACAGGTGTGTGGGTATAGGGCGGTCGGTTACTAATGGCATGTTGTGGTTGAAGGCCAGGAAGGCTGCTAAACATCCTGCAACACACACACCGTGCCCCAAAGATGTTTCAGTCCAAAGCATCCGGAGTGCCACGTGTCTAAGAAATCGGCAGCTGTGACCTACTGGGGCCATCACAGCTACGGGCTGGAGCTTCACGCAGCCCCATCAATTGTTACCCTCCCCACGATCCTACGAGCAGTCACCACAACCAGCACACAGAAAAGGTACCTGAGGCACAGGGAAGGCAAGCATCCCCACTCCATCGAAAGCAGCGCGCCACCGCGCCACCAACGCTGAGGCACACAGAAGTCCACCAGCACGCAGCCCCCATGGGACACTGCTTCCTCCGGACAACACCGCAGCCCCACCCCTCTCGTGCCCCATGTCCAGCTCCAGGCTATCGTCCGAGCAAGGCGTCTGCACACTATTTCTAGTACCTCATATTGTGCTTCTTGGTTGTCAGGATAACAAAGTCGGAAATGTAACACTAAAGGTGCATTACAAAACTCAATAAAAACTAAAACAGAAATATGTTATTTAAAAAAAAAAACTCACCTGATTCGACTGTCCAGAAAGGTAGGGCTCAAAGTCATTGTCATGGACCGTATCCTTCTGATGCAAAGCACCATTTTGCACTAGAACAAGAAGTTGAAAAGTATTATCTCTGCATTTTAAAAAATGACTTTTAAGCACAGAGATCAAAAGTAGTAAAGTCTATGCCCATCACTTCCTAGAAATTGCTTCCATGGAAAAGGAACACGACTGGTATCCCACTGATCTTTACATAACTAGTTACAATGATGATGCAGAACTTCAACGATTTCAGTGTTTCTGATAAAGACTTAATCGTAAGTTGATAGAATGCGACAAGACAGGTGCAGACAAAAGTAACGCAAGAACCTGTAACTGGTTCTGCTAAAGACGGTCTGGTCTGGGAAGACTACGGGGGCCAAAGAGAGGTCGCTGCTTCCAAAGGCCCCCTGTGTGTGCAGGACAGAGACCCGCGGAGTGCGGCTGGGGGAGGCTGGAGCCCAGCGAGGACTCCCAGCTCAGGTCGCGGGCTCCCCGCGCACTTCCCACGCTACAGCGCTCAGCCAAACAAGCAAAGGAACGGTAAGTAAAGGACGGGGCCTCTTCCCACCTTAAAACACGAGGGGCCCGTATCTGGCTACACCCGAGGAACACACCCTGGGTAGACGCCGCCGTCCCAGCAGACTCGAAGGGTCACTTACGGATTCTCACAGTGCGCTGGGGGCTTATCCGAAGCCACAAGGTCACAGCGTGAGCAGACACGGAGAGCCAGGCCCGTGGCCGCCGGGTGCCCAGCTGGCCGAGGGCTGACCCGGGCGCCCCAGAGCCGCGGCGCGCCTGCGGCCCGGCCGCCCGCCCCTCCGCCTCCTTCCCTGCGCGCACTCCAACCCACCCTCCTGCAGTGGGGAGGCGCGAGGGGGTCGCTCTACCCACCCGCTCACGGGCTCCTCCTGGAAAAGCCCCGTCGACCCTCCCCAGACGCGACGACCCGACTTCGATCTCCCGGAAGCACACGGAGGAAAGTTTCCGGTCCCAGATGCCCTTCCCGGACCTCTCCTCCCCCCGCAGGGTCCGCGGCCTCCCGGGCCCGCCCGCCCCGCCGCCGCAGGACCGGCCCCGCCCGCGCCCGCCCGCCGTACCTTTATTATCTTGTCCTTTTGTTCTCTGCGGCGCCGCGGGCCGGCGCGGGCGGGACCGGGGGGGAGGGAAACACCAAGTTACTCACGGGCGCCCGTCCGGCGTGCGGCGCGCTCCGGCCCCAACGGGCGCGCGCTCCCCCGGCCCCGCGCCCCGGCCCCCGGCCCCGGCCCCCGCGCCCCGGCCCCGGCCCCGCTACCTGGGGGTCCACGCTGGTGGCCGACATGCTTCATGAACGGCCCGGCGCGGCGCGGGGCCCGGGCGCCCGCCGGCTCGGGCCTCCCCGCGAGGCCGGGCCTGTCACCCGCGCTCTCGCGGCCCCGGGCCCGCCGCCTCCTCCCCGGGCGCCGGCCGGGCGGCGGCGGCGGCGACTATCGGGCGCGCGGGCCGCTCGCGGGGCGCGGCGCAGGGCGACGAGCCCGGACGGGACGCACTGACGAGGCGCCGACTCCAATGGCGGCGGCGGCGACGGCGGGGACGAGGCTGCGCGACGTCAGCGCGCGCAGGGCAGGCCGGGAGCGCCGACGGCCGCCGCGCGCCGCGCCTGCGCGCCATCGCCGGGCGGGACGGATCTCGCGCCCCGGTCCTGGTATCGCGCGGCGGGGGCGGGGCGAGCCCGGGGAGTCTAGTGGGCGACGTCCAGCCGGGCCACTCGGGGCAGAGCGGGAAGCGGCGGGTGGTCAGCGGCCGGCCTCGTCGGGCGTGCACCTGCCGGGCCCAGCGCCTGCAGCCTCAGCCCATGGCGCCTTGTGCGTATCCCCGAGGTCTGAAGAAGCAGAGCCAGCGAGTAGGACCACGACCCCCTACCTAAAGCCGCTCACGGCAGGGTGGACCGGACGGACCACCCTCCGGCCCGGCCCAGACGCCCCGCAGACCTCCCTCAGAGGGGCACCCTGAGCGCAGCTCTGCGGCCGCTGCGGCTGCACCTCCCCGCTTCCTAAGTTTTGTCTGTGTCCTTGCCTTCTGCAACCGCTGTTCCTGGGGGACCCTGTGCTTGGGCCTCCTCGAGGGGCCTGCTTTTCAGCGCTGTCTTGGTCCTCCAGGGACTCCCCGGTTCATCGCCGGTTTGCATGTTAGAGTCTTGACCCGGATTTAACCACGGGGAGGAAAAGAGGGTTCAGCCCCACACTGGGCCCTAGTCCAGGAGGGACAAGGGGGCTTTGGTCTCCGTCTGAAGCCCGACAGCCCCTGGAAGGAGTTCAGTTCTATTCCTCACTCACCCCACCCCTCCCAGTGTAGGGCCCCCGGCCTGGACCCGGCTCCCGGCTCCAGAGCCCCTGTGGCCTCTTCCCACCCTGGCTTCCAGAGGGCTCTCTTCTTCCTTCCAGCCCTCCCTCCTGCGCACGCCTGTAACCTTCACAAACGCCAGGCTCTGCTGAAGGAGAGAGGCCTAGAATGCTGGCTCAGGGTAGGGAGCCAGGCAGGTGGGCATCAGAGGATCGTCCCCAAAGCAGGGCCAAGGGGGACGCCAGCAGGCAGGTTAGGCCCTAAGCAGGGGGGATGGGGACTGCTAGGGTCATCGTGGGATCCCAAGACAGCCTCAGAAGCTGCACCAGCGCCGGAGAGACAGGATCAGCGGGGTACCAGACAACATCTCTGGCGGCTGCAGGGGGAGGTAGAGATGGTGCCGGCAGGTGGGTGGGCCATGGGGGAGTCCGCTGCGCCACGTTGCTCATCACTGGGTCTCCCTGGGCCCTGCCTGACCTAAGGATGGGAAAGGCAGGCTGCTCACAAGGGCAAGAGGAAGATGTGATTGATGCCCTGCAGATGGCTCGGCGTCCAGCGGGACCTGGCTACGCTTGGGCCATGGGCAGCTCGTGGTAAGGTGAAACATTATCTTGGTACTTGAAGGCCAGGTGGGAGACACATGCAGTCCCCCTCCCTAGCCCACCACCCTGACGGCACACGTGCACGTGGGTCTGTCGGTTTGTCCCCCCGCACACAGCGCTGCATCTCACTGCCACTGTCGGGGACCGCCCACCGCTCCCCTCGTCCCTCCCAAGGTCGTCCCTGGGCTGTTCATGCTCAGGCTGCCGTGAGCAGCCCAGCCCGGGGGGACTGGCTGTGTCGGACGCAGCAGATGGCTCCCAAAAGAGGCTGCGAGGATTCATCCAAGCTGGGGGGTGGGGCCTAAGGGCTGTGGCCCTGAGTGCCCGTGACCACCTGGCTGGAGGCACCTCTCCCCTGGGTGTTGGCCATAGCTCACCCAACAACTGGCCTTGGGGGGCCTGCAAACGAGGACACCTGTCCACCCAGTGGGTAATGAAAGCACCCACACCAGCATCTCGCTCTCTGGTCACCTCCTCAGCTAAACTCCAAGTGTATTCCTGAGCAGGGGTCTCCTTCTGGAAACCCCCGTCTCTGCGGAACTTTCTGTAGAGCCATTTCATCCCCAAAAGACCTGCTCATGTTCTCCAGACACGTGCCCCCCCCCCAGAGATAACCTTCTGTTACCTTCTGTTACCTTCTGTTACCTTCTGTGAGTCTAGCGTTTTACAGTTTCGAAACCTCGTCTTTTTAATTACTTCATTGGGTCATTCATTCCATGAATGTTAATTGAGCACCTGCTTATGTGGGGTGCTGGGAGTTAGGCAGCAGTCTCCGCCCTGAGGAGCTGGCAAGGGGACTGGGGATCATTGCCGCAGCCTGGAGAGCGGCTCTGCTTACGGCACTGAGCACCTGCTGCGTACGGGGACCAGGCACAGGGACAGGATCAGCCAGATGCTGCCCTGTGACCCAGAAGGGAGACAGATGGGAGTAAACAGGTCACCTTCGATTAGAGCTGAGACAGCCAGGTGGGGCCGCTGGTCTGGCCTTGGAGGGCCTCTGGGGCCCCGTCCAGAATGGGGGCTCGGGGGCAATAGCTCGTTGGCTAGGACTTGGAACCAGGACACAAGGGCAGCTGCGTGCCCCCTGGAAGGGCAGCTCCCCGTGGCCAGGCCAGGCCGGGACCCACTGCTGTGTGCAGTGCGGGTAGACAGCCTGGCACGTGGGGGTGCACGATGACAGTTAGCAGACCACTGAGGCACCAGCAGCTCGGGGGCCTGGAGCAGCTGAGCCCCCAGAAGTTAGAGGGCTCACCAGGGCCCCACCGGGAATCCATGGCCAGCTGGCGGACGTTAACCAGTTTCTGGCACCCCGCAGCCTGTCCTGTCCTCAGCAGGCACCCTCGGCTCCAACCCCTCTGTGTGACTTCCCCAAAGGGCCTGGCCGCACCCCTCCCCCAGCCTCTGCTGGTCAGCAACTTTCCCTGCTTTTCCAGGAGCTGAGCTTTTAGAATCTTAACTCCACTTTGCCAACAGCAAAGTGCTTCCTCGGTCCCCAAAGACGGTGCCAGGTGGTTCCCCAGATGTCTCACAGCTGTGGGGGCAAGATACAGATGCCCCCTGCTGGTGGTCGAGGAGACTGCGGGAGTGGGGGTGCTCTGCACCGTCGTCCCAAGTCAGGTGACCTTGACGTTGGCAATGAGATGAGGTAAGCTGTGTCCAAGGACCCTGCACTGCTCAGTCTGGGGGAGTGGGGTGAGGGGGACCTCACTTCACCTGGCAGCCAGGGGCAGCCCAGGAGGGCCCAGCACAGCTGGCTCTGGGCAGGTGAGAGCCTTGGCTCGCTCAGACGGCAGGAAGAGGCATTCTCTTCCCTCGGCCGTGTCCCAGGGCCTGTCCTGGCATTTATTGTTTGCTGCTTAAGGTCACGCTCCCTGGGGCAGGGGATGCTCGGAGGGGAAACACAGGCCTTCACAGGATTCCCAAGCCCACGCTTATGACTCAGAGCCCCTGCAGACCCCTGCTGGGGGGAGGGGCGTATCAGTCACCCAGCAGAGGACAGTGGAGGGGGCAGCTGAGAATCTGTCCTAGGGGAAGGGGATCAGGGAGACCCCCAAGCTCCCCCCCCACATGCCGCATCATCCCACGGGATGTCACTTTACAAAACACAAGTTCAAAGACAAAAGTATTAAGAACATCAAGATGGTGAATGCCAAGCCAGCCCCACTGAGAGCAGTGGGATGCCCTGAGGGCAGGCCTGGGTCACAGGTCCTCCGGCACCATGAAGACTGACAAAGAGGGGGGACCACAGAAGCCAGTGGCCAGAAAACCAGGGAAGAGGGCTGGACCGGGTGCCTGGGGGGGGAGGCAGGTGGGGCAGAAAGGAAGAGCAGGGTGCGTCCTGCTTTTCTTCCGGGGAGACCCCCCCCGGGGTCCATGGTTTGGACCTGGGCACCTCGCCTGGCCCTGTCGGAGCCCCAGCCCAAGAGAGTGCCTGGGTCTGGAGATGAGACGCTTCCTCTGGTGCTCAGCTAGGCCCACAGGAGCTGTCAGTGGTCACGCTGGCCTGGAAGCTGGGGGACGCCGAGGGCAGGGCCCAGAGTGGGAGAAGCAGGCCTGTCAGACAAGCCGCACGCTGTCCAGCTCTGGGCCTTTTGTCACAAGAACCGAGAGGTTTCACTTCCACTGAAGGCTTGGGTTTCTGTCCCTGCGCCCGGGAGTCCTGACCACAACGATGACACAGGGCGTGCGGCCCCCGGGGCCAGACCTCAACTCGCCAAGGAGGGGTCTGTGGAGCTCAGGCGACCGTCGCCAGCCAAACGCTGCTCAACTAGCCCCTCTTGGCTGGCTCCAAGGTCCCATGAGCCCCAACCACAGTCCCCTCAGCCACACTGTCCCCTCTGCCTGGGGTGCTCTTCCCAGTCTCTGATAGGCACACTCAGCCCCCTCTTCAACTCCTCTCCCAAGCCTGCCCGGGGCTCCTGGGTGGCCTGGTCCTCCCTCCTGTGGCTCTCCTGAACCTCACGCTCACTCTGGGGGACCTTGGGGCTCAGCTGAGTCATGACCGATCTGCAGGATCTACACTTGACCTGACCGTGAGAGGCCTTGCCCCACGCAGTGCTGCCTCGCGAGCCTGAAAACCCAAAGTGAGGGAGAGATCGAAAGGAAGACGTTTTGCACCCCTATAACCCGCTCAGCCCTTGAGCTCTGCCTTCATGGGGTTGGGGAATTTGGGGCTTGTGTACCGGTACAGCCTGTCAGCTCTTTTCCAGGAGCCCCTCCCAAAGGTGGGTTGAGCTCCCTGATCCAGCCCTCCCTGAGGCTGAACCTAATAGCCCCGGTCCCTAGGTTGGGATCTGGGCCCGGACACAGGATCTTTCAAGGTTCGAGATGATGCCCAGGTGGTTGCAGACAGCAGAGCTGGCCTGAGGACATGTGGCCAGGGGACATCTCAGGCTTTGCAGGTAGTGGGACAAGGCCGCTGTTCGTCACCCTCCTTCCCCTTCAAGCTGGGCGCCTTCAGTCTATCCCCCATCCTCCTGGCTCAGCTTTGAGGGGCAGCTGGGCTCGGGGGAGAGGCGGGAAGGAGCCCGACTCGGCTGCACTGAACCGTCCTCACTGAGAGGCCGGTTGTCCTGCCCAGGCCTGGGCCCAGACATGCCAGGAAACAGTCTGATTCAGTGAGCCTGAGGTCACTCGGGCTGGGCCACACAGGCAACCCCAAAGCTGTAGGTCGGGTAGGGTCCCCCGGGCCCTCAGCTCGGTGGAGGTCCCGCGCGTTCACCCTCAGCAGGCGGGAGAAGCTTGCCTTTCCCACAGGCCACGTACTGGCCTCTGGCGGCTCTGCCCGCGGCTCCCTCCAGCCCCCTCACCCCACAGCCCATGTGCCACATGCCAGGTGTGCCGCCCCTCGCAGGGCTGCCGTGGCAGTGACCCCTCCGCAGCACCCCCCAGTATCAGTGACTTCCCACTCCCTCCTTCTGCTTCCTGCAGCGACCCCAAACAGCACTTCTACCCCAGGGCCTGCCCTGGAGAACTCAAG
This sequence comes from Martes martes, assembly GCF_963455335.1. NCBI lineage: Eukaryota > Metazoa > Chordata > Mammalia > Carnivora > Mustelidae > Martes > Martes martes. The sequence continues at coordinate 824,002 of NC_137896.1, read as the reverse complement.
GTAAAATGCAGGGGAAGAAGGAGGAGCGGACACTGAAGCACCTTCAGTGAGATCCAACCTGCCTCCTTCTCTTCCCTCCCACCCCACCCCTGGCCGCCTTCCCCGGCCACCTTCCTTTCACAGGCCCTCATGGCTCCGTGGCCAGGCACCCTTCTAGGCTCTGAGGACCTTCTCGGCTGAGGTTCTCGCCCTCCCACGCTGTTCGCCTCGGCCCGTCCGCAGCTGTCCCGGCTCGGTTAGATTGTGCCGGTGGCCTCGAGGCTGCACGTGCTTGCTGCTGGCGGCAGCTGCGAGGACAGTCCCACGTCGCCAGCAGCTGGACCCAACGTGGGCTCTTGGATGGAGCGTGGACGCGGGGGCGGGGGTCCCAGCACCAGTGGCCCTGCCCCCGCTTCCCGAGCCTGTTCCCGTCCCCTCCAAAGCCTCTACAGGCCTGCCCTGCGCTTGCCCAGTGCCCTGTGTGGTCACCTGGAGTCCGGGCTCTGGGGCCACAGCAGGGGAGCTCCTGGGGCAGCCGGGCTTCCAGACCCCCGTGTGGAAAGCTCTGAGCCCTTCTCTCAGCCAGGAGAGGGGGCGCACAGAGAGCAGGCCTCCTGCCCTGTCTCACAGGGGCTCCTGGGATGCTTCCAGGCCCGGGCAGCAAGCTCAGCCCTGCTGAGCCTCCCGGAGGCCCAAGTGCCAGGGACTCAGCTGCCCTCCCCCTCCCTTGTGTGGACTGGCCTCCTTTGCCCAGCCTCAGAAGCCTCACTCCAGGGGAAGGTGTCCAGTAGGCCGATGCAGCTGCCCAGGCGTCCTGGCCCCAGTCATCTCCAGGGAAGACCAGTTCTTGCGTGGACAGCATGTCCCACAGCTTGCAAGCAAGAACATTCTCAGGTGGGTATGGGCTTGGGGGAGGCGGGAACTGTGGTTGGGGTGCTGGCCCCTCTCCCCCCTGACAGCCCAGCCCTGCTCGCCGGTGGGGAGAAGGCCTCAGTCCAGGGATATAACCCTCCAAACCCACCTGTCTCCGAACCTCTCAGGCAGGACAGGAGTCTCGTCTGCTCCCCAGGAGCACATTGCGTGGGTCCTGGGTTGTCTTCTGACCCCGTCGGTGATGACTGGGGTGACCTGCGGCTGTCTCGCCCGGTCTCCCACCTGGCATCGTTTTACCTGGGAGGACTTCACAGTAGAGATACGGCACCCCCGAGGTCTAGGCGGTCAGCTGTCGGAGGCATGGACAGATACCCATTCGTGTTTGAAACCGGACAGTTAACTGAGAAATGGGGGCAGGTAACGGGGAGGCGGAGCACGTCTGGGGGTCAAGGGCGGGGCTCCTGCGTCTGCCTGGAGGCTGTTGAGTTGCTCCGTCTGAAACCACAGAAACTGTGCACCATCCCCTCCTGGAGACACCTTGCATGGCTTCAGGGCAAGGTCGGACCCAGAAACTGACCCGGTAGCACCACCAAATGCGTTCAGACAGTGACTTTCACTCTTTGTATTTTCAGCATTCTCAATATTTCCAGAATAACATGTGACTGCTATTTTTACCTCCAGGCCTCTCTTTCATTACGTAAGCCGCTCACGGCAGCTCTTTGTTCCAGGAATCCCTAACACGGGTGCAGAGGAGCCAGGCCGGGGACGCCGGGCCTCTTCCTCCCTCCGCCAGGCCTCCTCCTCCCTCCTCGGCCGTCTGGGCTGCCCGGCTTCCCCGCCCACCCTCAGAGGCCCAGGGAGGCGGTACGGAGGCTGCCGCGCGCCCAGCGCCGGGGAGGGTCTGCCCGTGCCCGCGGTTCTGCACAGACAGGCCTGCGCTGGCGGAGCTTGTGGGACATCTGCCCCTGGGTGTGGAGAGGAAGTGCCCCTCGGCTCAGGCAGCAAAGCCCCCTCTCTGAGCCGCTTCCTCCCTCCACCTCGTAATTAGCGAAACTAGGCGTGTTTGGGACGTCCAGGCTTGAGAGATTCTGCTTCTACCTCGCCTGCCCCAAGAGTAGAGTCAGAGGGGCCCCCAGGGGAAGCCGCCTCCGCCGCCCGGGGCCAACGGGGAGGGCCCCCCCGAGCCCGTCCTGTCCCCCGTCCCCAGAGCATGCAAGCCAGCCTAGGGGCTGCAGGGCTCCCCTCACCATGAGAAAAGTAGCCTGGAGGCTTGGTCCCCACCTCCCTGTCCATCTGAGGGTCAGGGTGGACCAGGGGCAGAGGGCCGACCCCTGAGGAAAGCTCCCACCCTGGGACAGGCGGGCCAGAGGGAAGGGTCCTTCTGCGTCCCGGACAGTGGAGTGTGGAGGGGGCAAGGACCCGACGTCCTGAGACCAACATGTTGAGAGGTTCCATCTGGGGTCCAGTGCCCATCCCTGCCCCCATCGCCCACCAGGCCACCCCGGCCCTGGGAGCCCAGAGGGGTGGGGCAGGGTCGCAGCCACCCCGCTAGCCGCCGCCCGCTTTCACAGCCGCACACTCCACTGGGCATCCCTGCAGGGACCCCGGCGGCTCTGGGCCTCTGACAGGAGCAGGTTTCAGGGCCTCTCTGGGACCCTGGCAGCATCCGGGCGGAGTAGCTGATATAGCCAGGACGGCGACGGCTTTCCTGGAAGGCGAGGCAGCAGCCCCCTCCCCCGGCACGTGAGGCGCGGGTGGAGGAGTGCGGGCTCCTTCGGCTGGGTCTGTGGTCTGTGGCGCCAAAGGGGAGGGAGGGCCGCTGCGGCAGGTGCCCCGCCAGGTCCAACCTGAGTTAGACCTCAGACGCCTCCACTTCTCCCAGGTCTTCTGTGACCCTTGCTGCGCTGTGGCCCACCCTGCCTGGCGCCCTGCAACGGCTTTGCTGCCAGCCCTAGGGCAGGGTAGCCTTCCTGCCCCCACTGCCCACTGTCAGCCCCCTGCCCCCATCAGCCCTCCTCCCCCCCACGGTCAGCCCCCTGCCCCTTCATTGTCAGCCCCCCTGCCCCCTCCCAACGTCAGCAATGACCGTACGGAGCCTGGTTCCTCACTTGTTTCGTCACAAACTTGTTTTAAAGGGCTGCAGCCCCGTGAGCTGACGGGAGATGGGAGCCGCCGCGAAAAGCGTGTTAGGGATGAGAAAGGGTTTAGGGCCTGAGGGGGCGGAGGAGTCAGGTTTGCCCCAGGAAGCAGGGAGTAGGTTTGGGCTCCTAGGCAGGGGCAGTGGGGGCAGCGGGAGTGGGGGAGACCAGGGCCGCAGCTGCCACACCCCGTCCAGGCGTTCTCTGCATCCTTTCCACATCAGAGCCTGTTCTGCCCACCCAGGAGCTCCAGCTTCCCTGGGAGCAGCCCCCACCCCGTGTCCCCCAACTGTTGCGCTTCGGGTCACTGGGACCCCGGGGCTTGAGCTGGTTGGTGGAGACCGTGTGGCCATGACCAGGTTTGAGGGAAGCCTGCCCCACGTGGCCGGTGGCTTTGATCTGGGCCTGGGGTAAGCGCAGGTTACCTGGGACCCCTGGCCAGCGGTGGGAGCACCCCATGCATACCTAGCCAGGCAGACGTGCCCCAGGCAGGCCCAGGGAGGTGGGCTGGTCCTGAGGCAGAGCAGGGGGCACCAGGGAGGGCAGTGGGACGGCCGGTCGGGTCACCCAAGCAGCAGGGCGGGTCTGACACAACAGGTGCAGGTGTTCGGAACTGCGACCCTTCCCCAGAGGTCCCTAGTGTCTGGGTCACATGGCCTCCAGGGCTGCAATTCCAATGGCAAAACTGAGCCCGCACTGTGTGGCTTCACTCTCCAGCCTAGTCCCACCTGGACACTGAGGCTGAGGGAGGTGACAGAGGTGAGCTCAGGCCAGCCCCTCTGCAGTGCCTCGGGAAGGACACAAGCCCGGTTGTCCCCGATCCTCATGGTTTAAGGGCTAGAGCTGTCCACTGACCTACTGAGACCTCCTGCTCTTGGCCGGCCAAGTGAATGTCTTGTTCCCCCTCTGCTCCAGGGTTCAGAGCAGAATGTCCAGGGGAACTGCTCCAGGGGCCAGCCCATCACTAGACAACCCTGTCCCTGGGAGCCCGGTGTCATCCCTGAGAGAGGGGGGTGCCCTCCCCTCTGGGGGAGCACTGACTGCGTAGTTCAGAGCCCCTGGAACCTTCCACCTTCAAAGGCTGGCACTGGCATCTGGCCCAGGAACTCGGAGCTGACCCACAGCATCGCCTCCCCCTTCTCCCAGCCCCCCTCCTCCCCCAGGTCCTGGAGCCAGCAGTAGCCCTCTGTGGCCTTGGGAGAGGTGTCCGTGCTCCAGCCCCTCCCGCGCTGTCCTGAGAGTCACCACCCACCCCTGTGGAGCGGAGCAAGGCCCCTACCCCTGGGAGCCCCGTGACACACTCCTGCTGCCAAGAGCGCGTGATGCCAGCTGCCACACTGTCCCCTTCCAGAAAGCAGCAGCCCCCTGGCCGCTCCCCGACCTGGTGCATCCAGGGGGCAGGACTGGGCCCGCCCTCATCACCCAGCTGTTGTAGGCAAAGGCCACTGCTCTCCCCAGGCAGGGCCTAGGGGTCAGGAGCCCTGAGGCAGGCTGGCTGGGCACATTCCAGGACTGGCTTCCGTGAGCCCCATCGCCACCGCAGAACTGGTCAGGGCTGGGATTTGTGCTATGGGGCCGGAGGACAGGGCCAAGTGCTGGTGCTGGGGCCCAGAGCCAAGCTGCTGGGCAGCTGGCAGCGGTCCCACACAGGGGCACGGTGGACCCCTCTCTCTGTGTGGCCATACTGTGGGCCAGGGCACCGCTGGGGGGAGGGCCTGGGGGGGGCAGGACCCCATAGATGGGCAGATCCTGGGCCAGCCGCGCCCCCTCTCAGGGCAGGAGGAGGAGGAGGAGGGGGCCAGGGCTACCCCAGCAGCAAGACCGGCCTTCCCCAGGACGGGCTCCGAGGAGCTGCAGCTGGCCTCCTCCTGCGACTGGCCACTGACCGCCGTGGTGAGGCCTGAGCGGCTGGCTGCTGCAGGCTTCTTCTACACCAGTGAGTTCTGGGGGCGCCATTGGGGACCCTGTGGGCCTGGAGACCCTCCCCCCATAGCAGGGCGGGGCTGAGCCCGACACAGAGGGGCAGGGTCCCTCGGCCTTTCCGCACCTGTCCCCTGCCTCGAAGTCTCCCCTTGGGTGGCCGGTGCAAAGGGAGAGTTGGGCTGGAAAGCGTGTGGGGCGTCCACGGGGCCGTGGGGTCCAGGGTCAGGCCTGTAGCACCCCCAACCTGTGGACCCCGTGGATCCCCAGGGTGAGGGCTGCCGGGGCAGAGACAGGAGGCACCTGGCACACTCTCCTCTCTGTCGCTGGGACATCCAAGCAGGCTGTGCCCCCTGCCCCTAACTGTCTGCCTGCAGACATTTCATTCCCCTGGATGAAAGTCTGCACCACTGCCCAGGCACTACTATCCCCACTTCGTCTCTGAGAAAGTGGGGTGCATATGAAATCCAAGAATAAGGGCAAAGAGAGGGCAGAGACACTGGGTGCCCCCAGGGCTCATGAGCGACCCCAGATAGCCCTTGGCACATAAGGGAAGGCCACCTGGGAGCCCCCACAGCCCTGGGGGCACACCTGGCCGAGCGGGTGGGTACCAAGAGATCGGGGGTGGGCAGGGCCAGCATCCGTGCCCCGCCTAGGCCAGCAAGACAAAGGGAGGTGCTTCTTCTGCTGTGGGGGTCTGCAGAGCTGGAAGCAAGGGGACGACCCCTGGACAGAGCATGCCAAGTGGTTCCCCAGGTGTGGACCCTGCAGGCCGCTCCTAGGGCTGGGCATGGGCCAGCTTCTCCTTCCAGGGGCGGGGGCGGGGGTGCCGCATTCTGGGGATGGGGGCGTCTGAGGACGGCATGTTTGCTGTTCCTTCCCTGACGCTCCGTTGTCTCCAAAACAGCCTTCCAGCAAGAGCCTCACCCTCCGTGATCCCCAGCTGCCCGCTGCAGGGCCCTGTGGGGGCACAAGGCTGGCTAGAGGGGCTCTCCTGCAGCCCAAGCCGCGCCACGGGGCCTCCCAACCCGCTTCCTCCAGGTGTGAATTCCTGCTCCAGACGAGGGGACGGGACTTTGCCTGCAGCATGCAGGAGGCCCGTTGCCACCCGCTCGGCTCCTGGGTGAGTCCTGCCTCTCCTTGGGACTTGTGGGGGGGTTCCCTCGGCCCCTCCCCCCCAAATGCTCTGTCTACTCTAGGCACAGATGTTCTCTGGCTCCTTTCAGGACCGATCGGAAGAGCCAGAAGACGGGACCCCTGCCATCCCCTCAGGTGAGCCATGGTGCCCGCCCCTCGCTCTGCTCCCCAGGCGCCTGCGGCCCGCCCCGTGGCCGCCCCGTGGTGGAGGCGATCAGTGCAAGGAGAGTGAGGCTGCCCGGCCAGCTGTGAGGGGGCTACCTGGGCTCACTCTGGGGGCAGGGGGCTGCGTGCGGGGGCACTGTGTCTGGGGCTGCAGGGGAGAGGAAGCAGTCCCCTGCTACCACTGAGCAACCCACCGTGGGCATCGCCAACCCCAGGGCCGGCACTGGGAGCATGGAAAGGAGATGCAGGTGTACCAGGTGCCCCCCTGCCCCCCACGGTGGCTATAGTCGTGAGCCCACAGGGGGCAGGGGCTGCTGTCTACACCGAGCCCAGAACTGTAGGGTGAGGCCCGAGGGGCTCCGGGGCTCAGACCCCAGCTCTTCTAAGTCCATTGCAAGTGACTTGCCCCCTCTGAGCCTCATCGCCCCAAGCCCTGAGACGGGGACGGTGCCAACTGTCGGGAACTGAACTGGGCTACATGATGCTCTGGGAGCAGCACCCAGCCCCTGGCGGGGTTCTGTCCCCAGTGGCCTCGGCAATGAGCTTTGACGGTCTTTTCCGTGTCATGGTGCGTCTGAATCACGGGGAACGTCCCTCCCTGGAACATCGACGAGGCAGCCGCGATGGCCTCAAAGGCCCCTGGGGACCAGCCACAGTAGCAGGCCGCCGCCTCTCTCCCACGACCCTGAGCACCGCCCCCCGGTCCCAGCCTTCCTCTCCTCTGTCCAGTGCCCCTCTCCCTTTCTTGCAGGTGCCAGGGACAGCCAGGAGTGGTCCGCACGGCGCCAGTGCCCAGCGGTGCCGGCCGTGCTGCTCATGGGTTTTGGGCCGGGCCGTGTGCGGAACCTGCTGCGGCAGAAGTACGGCTGGGCACGGCCGGCTGACCTCTCCGCATCCTGGCTGGTGGCAGACCTGCTCCAGGAAGACGACGGGGGCCAGGGGCCAGGGGGCCAGAGGTACGTCCCCGCCCCAGCCTCTCCCTGCTCATCCCTCTGGGCGCAGCCCCCAGGGCCGGGTACATGCTCCCACGGCCACCGTGCCGGCTCTGCAGGGACACGACCCGGTGGCGTGGGCGCTGGGGTTCACGGCATGCCATGGGAGGGGCAGGAGGAGAGCTGTGGGCCGGGTGGCCCCTGCCAGAGCTTCTGGGTGGGGTTCCACGTCCCCTGGGGAGCCTCTGTTCCGTTCCTCACCACCTACAGCTCCTGTCCACACTATGCCCTATGCCCACGCCTATGCCCAGAAGAGAGGTCCAGTCAGAAGGTGCCAGGGAGCCAGGTGAGGGTGGGGCCCACCTGGGGGCAGGGCCAGCTCCCCTGCCTCCTGCGGAAGGGGGCCCTCCTCCATTAGCCCAGGACAGATGGCAGAGGTCTGGGGTGGACACGGGGTCCTCCGGGGCATGGGGGGAGCCCAGGCCCAGAGGGCACCGCTGGGTTCTCAAACCCCAGGAGCCGGGAGAGCGGCTGCGGCGCCTGCAGGAGGAGCGGACCTGCAAAGTCTGCCTGGACCGCGCCGTGGGCACCGTCTTCGTGCCCTGCGGCCACCTTGTCTGTGCCGAGTGCGCACCAGCCCTGCAGCTGTGCCCCTCTGTAGGGCCCCCATCCGCAGCTGCGTGCGCACCTTCCTGTCCTAGGCCAGGTGAGTGGCCACGGTGCTGCCCACGGGCAGAGCCCAGCCTGGCCCACCTTGGGCACGTCCTTCCCCGTGTGGGCCTCAGAGATGTCTGGACGGGCCTGGACGGTGAACCCCCGGCGCACCTTATCTCACGCGATCTTAACTCCAGGGCAGGCCAGCGTGGCGGGACGGCCGGAGGGAGCACGTCTGATTTCACCCAGCTCCCCGGCCCTGGCAGGGATCAGCCCACTACCTTCCCCTGACACTCAGATCCTTGCCTTGGGTCCTCCTCAACACAGAACCCTGGCTGGCCACCACCGCTCTGCTGGGGCACCTCAACCGTACCAGCCAGGCCCAGCTCTGCCTCGATTTCCCCAGTGATCGGGGGGATGAGGCCGCCTGTCCAGCTGGGTGTGTGGGCCGCAGCCAGGCCCAGGGGAAGAAGCTCTGGCGGTGCACTGCTGTGAGGAGGGGCCTGGCCAGAGACAGCAACCTGGCCGCCAAGGACAGGCGGGAGTGCGTGACAGGTGTGGGAGGGGAGTGTGAACCTTTGATTTTTACAGCCGGCAGAAAGCGTGGCCTCCTGGTTGTCAAGGGATTCTGTGCCCCTCCCCCACCTCTCCGAGCACCTGCGGAGGCTCCAGTGGCTGGGGAGGGAGGGCCAGCAGGCTGAGGTGTCCCTGGTCCGTGGACAAGCCAACAGGGCATAGCCCGTCCGCCCTTCCTCCTCTCCCGGTGCTTCAGGTGCTGGCTGCCACGCGGGCGCCCTGCCCATCTCCGCCTATCCCTCGGGCCACAGGGCAGGCCTGCTGAGGTCGGCTGAGCTGGCAACCAGAACGGGCCGTCCCCAGCCCCAGCCGCAGACCAGGGTGAAAGGGAGCTGCAGACGGCGTGGCGAAGGGGGTGGGTCTAAAGCTGGGTTTTCTGATGCTCGGGCGCTTTTGGAGATTCACAGTCAAGTGGTGGGTTTTCCCTGGACTGCCCTCAGCAGCCTCTGTTCCAGATGTGCCGACCCCGCCCCACCCGCTCACCAGCAGGGCGGCGGCCAGACATCTCCCGGCACGTCCCCCCCCATGCCTCCTCGTGCCCCGCGGGGCCCCTTCCGTCCCCTCTCCTCTTCCTCATTCTGTTCTTCTCAGCGTTGTGATGACTTCTAAAGCCTCAGGTCACTTCTGAGACTGAGCTTGTAAATGTCCACCAAATCCTGCCTCTTGAGGAAGGAGGTCTGCGGGGCAGTGTCCTTTCTACTTTCTACGTGGGGGCACTTTGGGGATGCTGTAGGACCAGGACTTAAACCCCTTCTCTGAACAGCACCACTGGCCAAGGACAAGGAAGGGCCCTACTCTTGGACAGAGGAGGCCACTGCTCCTGGCCACACCCTGTCGCCCCCCCAGGGCTCCATCAGCAGCCCCCGGGACGCGTGGGGACTTTGCCTGGGTGACAGCTCACAGCTCACAGCTCACAGCAGCCTGGGTATGCCGTGTTTAACCAGGAACCCGGCTGCTCAGAGTAGTGGTGGGGGTCACTGTGGGTTTACACCGACCTTCGTGGTGGGGTCACACTTTCCTGTCTCAGAGTCCTTGCAGCCACCCCTCCCCCAGCCGCAAGGCATGAAACCTTGCCGGGGGGCGGGAGTGATGGTGCAGCGGGGCTGGTGTAGGCACCCAGGGAGGGCTCATCAGACGGCAGCCCCAGGCCAGCTGTGGGCGTGGGTGACAGAGATCCCGGGGCTGCTGCAGTCTTCTGTGTCTTCTCTCCCTTTTTTTTTTTTCCCAGAAAAATGAAATTATAAATTCTTCTGAAGTTGTAGCCATCCCCAGGTTAGCCCTGGCCCCGATGGCCTGGCTGGTGTCTGGTCACTTGGCCCCGGAGGCAGAAGGGAAGCCAGGGGAGTCTCCCCGCGGTCTTCAGTGGTCCCTGGGGCTGGAGGTCACACGCAGAAGGGACCGGTGCTTCTCACTTACGCAGGCCTGTGGGGGCAAGGGGGGGGGTGGGCAGAGCTCAGAGAGCCCTGAGCGGCAGCCCTTGGCACCGGGGCAGGAAGGCTGGGGCAGTCAGCCGTCAGCAGGAGCTGCCCCCTCTGCCTTGGAGAGCCCCAAATGCAAAAGGCACAACGTCCCAGCAGCAGAGGGCTTCCTGGCCTCGGGCCGGGTGGGGCTTCTGGGACCCCAGCCTTGCGTCTGCAGACAGCAGGGTTTGGGCCACGAAACTGGGGGTGTGGGGTGAGGGGCCACCCTAGGTCCTGGCCACCCAGGCTCCAGTGGCTGGAGGGAGAGCCTCAAGGCCCTCCCAGCCTGGCGAAACCCTCCAGAGCCCCGCATGCCCGGGGCAGTCCGCTCTCGTCCTCTGCCCGGGCTGGGTGGCCTGAGCGAGGGCTCTCCTGTCACAGAGATGGGACACCTGCCACCCCTGCTGGCCCTTGGCTGAGATGGGCCTTCACCTGTAGGGTGGAAAGGGTGTGGCTGCCGAGGGGGCGGGGGACCCTAGGGGATGGCCACAGAAGTTGCCTCAAGGGCAGGATTGTGTCCGAGGGCCTCGGTGGGATGGGGGGAAGGGGAGGCGCAGCTCCACGATGACAAGGACCCCAGTTCTTGGACCCCAAGTTTCAGGATTGTATGTGGGACCTGGCAAGGGCTGCTTGAGAGGAGGTGGGCAGCGCCCAGTTACCGCCATCCTGAGCCTGGGGGCATGCAGGGTCCTGGACACTGCTTTTTAAGAGGAAAGAAGTCTGATTCTCCAAAGAAACCAACACCCCAAATTTCCTGCCGCAGTGAGACCCCTCAAGAAGACGTCGTCCTCCTGCGAGGAGGTCTCTCCAGCCCCCCCAGCACAAAACCATCTCTGACCCAAGTCCGTGGACTCTGCCGGGCTTGCAGCCCCAGCGGGTGGGGGCCACGTCCCAGAGCCTCGGCTCTTCCGCACCCAGCGCAGAGCCGGCACGGAGCCGATCTCGGGGAGCAAGGAATGGGTGGACGGACGGATGATGGACAGATGGACGGATAGGCAGACGGATGCCCGGTGAGGCTTCCGCAGGGAGAGAAGCCTCGCAGCTACGCTAAACCAACCGGCCAGGCCCAGCCAGGGGCGGGCTCTGCTGGCCACGCTTACTAGTGCGCCTGCTCGAACAAGAGGCTGGAAGGCTTCTCCTTGCCGTGGTGGAGAGGAAGTGGGTCAAATCCACCAATGAAATCCACTGAAAACAAACAAGACCCAAACAACGGAAAAGATGGCAGAACAGAGAGCATGCCCAACCACAAACCTCTGCGTGCTGATGGCAGAGGCGGGGCGAGCCTGGGGGGCTCCAAGGGGAGGGCAGGTACCGCCCCACGCCCGACCCAGGCCTGGCCACGTCCCTCTGGAGGATGGACAGTGTGACTCCTCAGGCAGAACGTTCCGGTGGACACTGACGAGCTCAGCAGGGGGAGGCAGCCTACGGGGCCGGTCTGGGCCCTCAGGGCTGGGGGGCACCTCACTGTGGCCCAACCACGGCCCCCCGCCACGTCCACGAGCATCAGCCACCTGCCCCTTGAAGCTGTGTCTGCGCAGCCGGCGGGTGGCTGGGCTTGCTGGGCAGAGGTGATGCATTTCTGAACCCCAGGGCTGACTCCCGTGCCGGAACGTTTTAATGTAACCAATACGTGAATTCCCCTTGGTTTTCTCCCAGCCGGCAGTGGTCTGAGGGACGGTTTGGGGGTCACGTGGCGTGAGAGCTGGGGGACCTGGGGGCTGGTCCAGAGCCGGTCTGGTCTCCCAGTATAGGAAGCCATTCGACCCCCAGAGAGGGCTCTGCCCACGGGAGCAGTGGCCCCCGGGTGCACCCAGGCCCAACCCACCCCATCCTTGTCTTCTGCAGAGTCTTTCCAGGAAATCGGGTCAGAGCCAGGGGCAGTTAGGCCTGGCAAGCGTGCCTGAGATGTTGCAAATCAGAGGAAGGTCAAGGGGGTCCCCCTCTGTGAGCAGAAAGCAAACGTGCTGCTCAGACGGTCCAGCCGGCACTGAGGCCTGACGGGGCCCCCACAGCCGGTAGGGCCCGGTCTCTCAGGCTGCGGGAGACGGAGCGGCCCACCCCTCTGCAGGTCTGAGGGCTGAACCTCTGCCTGCAGCTGCCGTGGGGGCTGTGGTGGGACCTGCCCTGCAGTCCGGGAGCCCTTGGACCTGGGGGCTTGGGTGTGAGCTGAGCCCTGGTGCCCAAAGCCCGGGGACCCTCTCATCTGTTCTGAGGTGGTTGGGCCATCCTCCTCTCTGCTCAGACACAGACCCCTGAGGGCAGGGGTATCCACCTAAGAGGCGAGGTCTCAGGCTTTGCCAGCAGAAGTCCAGGAGAACGCGGAGTCACCACCTCTGTGTCCAACCTTCTGCTCCCTGCCCACAGGCTGGACGGTCCAGGCCAGGTCACCAAGAGGCTGTCGTGGGCACCCGGGGGCCAGACACTTCCAGCCGTCCTCCTCGGTGAAAACGCTGCCCATGTAGCAGGCGTAGACGAAGGCCAGAGGCTGAAAGACACCGAGAGGCCGAGATGAGGACAAGGCAAGCTCGAGGCACAGGGGACAGAAGCCTCAGGGTGTCCTGACCATGAGGCCACAGCCCCTGCCAGGCCTCAGTTTCCTCAGCTGTAAAAGGCACAAGGAGAGCGCGTCTGTGGGACTTCCTCAGCTCCGATGTTCCAGGCGACATCTGACTTCCTCGCCGGGGGTGAGCGGGATAAGGGCTGGCCAGTGGGTGAGTCCGGAAGGTGACCACCTGCTTTAACGGGAGGCTGAGGTGCAGAGAGAAGCCTTCAGAGACACGACCACAGCTGATGGACTCCCAGACCGAACCCCTCGCCCCAGTTCCAGCCCGGCCATCACCATGGGGTCCTCTTGCCGTAACCAACCACCAGCTTTCTCCTTCTCGGGGAGGGGGTGCCCACACGCAGACCCGGCCGGAGAAGTCAGAGCCAGGCTGGTGCTTCGGCTGCAGGTGCCAAGGACCCAGCTCGGCGGGCAGTTCTGGACGGAGTGGACAGGGCAGGCTGCTGCCCTGAGGGAGTCAGGGGCTTGGCTGGGCAGAGGCTCCCCAGCCAGGCCCCCGGGAAGACACTCAGACTCCAGGGGAGAGGGCAGGTGGGCATCAGGTGTCCCGTGGACAGCGAGACACCAGGACCACTATGGGAGGAAGGACTCCAGCTGAGATGGAGGGGCTGGCACTGCCCGTGGTCCGGTCTCTCTGCACTCGTGTGGCCCAGGCGATGTAACCAAGGGTTAACACCTCCCGAGGGTGGCATTCACGCCGTCGGGAAGTTGCATCCTCCTTATGGGAATGAGGGGACCAGCACTGACTCGCAGCCAGAGCCCAGGGTGGGCCCTGAGCAGGACTGCTTGTTTCTAACACGCATCCCAGTGCCACAGGGCCAGAGGTTCCCAGGAAATGCCCACCGCCCTGTGTGCTCACAGGGTCTTGGGAGAGGTTGGCAGCCCCAGCTCACCCGGGAGGCTCTGCCCAGGGAAGCAAAGCCAGCCTCTTCCACAGATGCTGGGAAGCTGTGAGGTCGCTGAGGATGGTGGGTCATGCTGTCGGGCATCCGAGCATCTCCCATACCAAGCAGCGGTCTCCACCCCAAGGATGCAGCTCGGAGCAGGAGTCTGATGGCGGTGACTTGGGGGTGCTCCACCTGACCCTGCTCCACATTCCCCACCCCCTGTGGTGTGGATGGCGTCCACGCTCCAGCATCCTCCTGCTTGGGTTGGCCAATGGGGGGCCCAGCAGGAGAAGGAAGGAGAGAAATAAAGCGTGGACCCCTCGGTCCCTTCTCTGCAGCTCTGCATCCCAGGGGCAGGGGGACAGCTCCAGTGAGCTCTGCCTGGATGTAACTCCTCCCCACACTCCTGCGGACCAGAGGGCAACGGCTCGGTGCCTGCACACCCCAAGGGAGTGGAACATGCTGTGTTGTCCCTCGCGTGGCACCCAGACTTAGAACAGCCCCTTCACCCGCCCCTGGGCATTAACCCAACCAAAGGGCACCACCTCGGTCTTGCAGGGATCCTGACTGGCCGGGGGGACAAAGAGAAAAGGTGCTTCACAGGGGGGCCTGCTATGGAGAGATGGCACAGCAGATCTTCTGAGAGAGGGTGGTGGGGTCTGTCTGTGAGACTAGCACAACCCAGGGTGGGGTAAGAAATGGCACGGGGTGGACAGGAAGGTGGCCAACAGCACGGTCTTGGAAGCAAGGGGAAGGACAGCATTTCCAGCTGCCTCCCCGGGGATGGCCAGCCCTCCACCCACGACGGTGAGACCTGAGGGGTTTACGTAAGCTCTGGGTCTTGGTTTCTTCACGCACAGATCAGGCCCAATGGTCCCCCCTTGAGGCCACAAGCCGATCTCCTCCCCCTCAAGAGGGAAGCTTGAGGAGTCCTCCGGAACCCTTATGGGAACCAGGTGCCCCTCCCAGACAGGGCCGGGCCGGAGCTGGCCGTGGTCCTGAAACCTCCTCCAACCCACCCACCCCCACTGCACTTCCCGCACAGGGTCCTGGGGACGGACACCCCATGATCTGCCTTCCCACCTCCTGTCTGTCCCCCACACCCCACCCTGAGCTGCTCCCCGAAGCTCCCAGAGGCCCACGGTACCTGCAGACCCCGCTCCACCAGCACTAGGCTTTCTGCCTCCGTGGCAGCCAGGACGGCAGGCCAGCCAGCTAAGGGCTGGCCTCTCCAAACCCTCCAGAACAATCATCAGAGGGCTGGCTCCTGGGGGGCAAAGCACATACCAGCGAACCAGTATTTAGAAACTCGCATTTCATGAAAGAAAGTCCGTACCTGCAACCCAATGGATCCGTCTCTCCCATCGACACGTGGAACTTCCTCCAGCACCAGCAGCAGCACGTTGGACACTCCCACCGAGAGTCTTTCCTTTTCGTTGCCTTTTTAAAAATTCTATAAATGTATGGAGGAGTGTCCTTCCAAGCTGGTTCTTTCTCCTTTCGAGGAAGCCACCTGGGTTCCCACGCGTTTTCAGGTAACCATGACCCTCGTTTTACATCAGTGAGTGAGGTGTGCAGCACCAGAGGGAAGGGCGGCTCTGGCTTCTGGCCATGGGGACAGCACCCCAAATGCCCCAGTCTGATGGTCCGTTGGGCCTATAAAAACCAGAGAGGAGGGAACGCCGGAAGCGTGCAGGCCACCTGAGCTGCCGTGTTTTCTCATGCTGCAGACCACCACAAGCAGCCAAGCGTAGCCCAAGATTCAGAATTCAATTTCCAGTGTCAGCTGCTGGGTGCCGAACCTCTGTCCTGTAAACCCACCTGGACACATGGATGTCGACGTCACTGTTTACACCAAGCAAAGTCAGGAGCCTCCAGATCTGACCAGTTCCCTCCAGGGACGCGGCAGACACACCCGAGATGCTCCGTGTGTCCTTTGTAGTGGTCATGGAGCTACTGGCCAACACGGACTGAGCTCCTCCTGCATGCACACTGACCTGAGGCTTGACCTGACCTCCCCCAACAGGTCCTTCCCCCCCGTGCTTCCCAGGCCACAGAACAGGAAGCTGAGACACTGGGCTCAAGTGGCTCACGAAGGCGGCACCTGCCCGACCCAGGGCCTCAGCACTGCCCAGGGCTGGAGAAGAGCTAGCCAGACTGGACTCCATTGTGAAGTTCGAGGCTCACCTGGACACACACTCCAAGGTCCTGGGGCAAAGCCACCTGGCTCCTCGCTGGTAGGCCTTAGGTTCTGTGGCGGAAGTGAGGCAGGACAGGAGTGAGTGGGTTCTGTTGGACAATCAGGTCAGGAGGTTCCTTGCCCGGCTTCCCCAGGGACCAGCAAAGCCTGCGGCTGGGCCTGTCCCTGGCCTAACCCGGCCCCGCACCACCCCCACAGCCTGCACGACACACAGCTTCGGAAAGGGGCCTTGGTTGGTCTTCAAGGGGGCAGCGCTTTGCCATGCGCGTCCTCCAGGAGCCAGAAGGCACCTGTGTGACCCCGAGGAATTGTTTAGTTGCTGTCGTGGGTTGAATTGTAGCCTCAGAAATACACGATCAAGTCCTCACCCCCAGGACCTGTGAATACTGTCCTATTTGGAAGCACTCTTTGAAGAGACGACAAAATTAAGACGAGGCCACCCCAGATGCTGAGATTTAAGGAAAAGTGATGAGATCTGACACCCAAGACACAAGAAATACGGCTGTGTGAAGACAGAGCCACGTCTGCCGGTGGGGACATCGACACCAGAAGCTGGGACAGACCCTCCGCCCGAGCCCCGGGCAGGAACCGACCCTGCGGCACCTTGATTTTGGAGTCCTGCCTCAGAACAGAGAAAACAAATGTTTCCAGTGGCCTGTCATGGTACTTTGTTACGGTGTCCCTGGGAGACGAAAGCGTTGAAAAGCCAGAAACCATCGGCCCAGCTTCCGTGGCCTGGCCACGCACAGAGCAGCTGGCGTCCCTTTCAGGGAGGAGCCCGGCATGGACTCCGGCTCCAGGGGCCTCGCAGACAATGGCCCAGCTCCTCCCAGTGCCTCTCCTTTCCCCACACAGGGAAGAGCCTGCGCATGGCTGCGCGGCCAGCCTGCCCTTGGAGGAGCTCCCTGACCTCCCCTTCCTCCAGGGCCCTCCAGGCTGTCTGACCACCTTGGAGTCCACGGTCTGTTTCCTCGTGCTCCCTCCATGAACCCCAGCCTCTGCCTCTGCTACTCACAACCAGTCTCGTTGTCTCACACATGCATCCATGGATAAGACACCCCCCCCCGAAAAGGACGAGGTCCCTGAGAGACCCCCCCACTGAGCAGCACCCTCGGCCAGACAGCATCCCTGTAACAGACTCTGCCCCTGGGTGTGTGAGCTCAGGACAAGCTCCAGACCCACGGGTACAGAGCCCACCGAAGGTGATACCTGGAGGAGGGACACCCATTCCATCTGGGCCCGGGGACAGCCTCTAGAGGACGCTCCTGGAGGCTTTGAAGAGAGGAAGGGGCTGCAGCCCACAGGGGGTTTCCCAGCCCCAGCTTTGAGGGGCCTGGTGATGGGGCCATGCTTTCCAGAATACAGAGGCCACATGCTCATGGTCAAAGCCAGTCTGGGCTCTGCTGACCAGACAGCTGTGTCCACAGCCACCTAAGCCCTTCCCCGACCCCTCCTGGAATGGGGTTTTTCCCTCCCCCCCCAACCCCTCGATGGCCTCTTTTGCCTCTTCTGGGTATGAGCATCTTGCAGCCAGCTTCCCGGCCTTACGTCAAACTGTGGGCTTCAATCTTCTTCTTCTTCAGATGGGTCCTTCTCTCCCTGGAGGAGATGGTGGGGAGAAAGGGCCTCCCTAGGGCCCCAATTCAGAGAGGTTGGGCCTTGTTGGAAGAAAGGGGGGCATCTGGGCCCCATCTGCCTCGTCACTGCAGGGAACCAACAGCAGGGAGAGCCTGGGCTCCTGCAGAAGCCGCGGGGCCATCCGGGTGGATCTCCCCGGAGCTCATGCCCTGCGGGGCCATCTCCCACCCTGACTAGGGCTGACCTGTGCAAACGCTGAGATCCTCCAGAAATGACCAAGTGTGACGTCCAAGACAGGGTCTCAGAGGCAATGCAGCTGCCCGTCCCTCTCCGCCCGCTCGCCCTGAGGGACCAGCCACCCCATGGTGAGGACATCCAAGCAGCCCTGGGGGGTGCACGCGAGGGGAACCCCTTGGAACCAGCACTTGAAGCCCCGGTCCGGCCTTCAGGTGACCAAAGCCTCCGCCAACGGAGGCTTCGTGAGTGATCTCAAGCCAGCACCGGCCGATTGAGCCGTTCCTAGACTCCCGACCCGCAGAGTCACTGTCTCCAGCTGTGATGTTCCAGGATCCTAGGTCACAGCCGCAGCCACCAGCTCCCGCAGACCCCCTGCAGCTCCACGCTCCCCGCGCGCCGCTCTCGCTGGGCTTCCGTTCCCCGTCCACACGCTGGGGACACGAGGCAGGCACGGGAGGATGAGACATGGACCTCAGCCCTGCCGTGTGCCCGCACCGTGTGCCCCACCCGACGGCAGCCTGCCGGGGCACGGGCGCCAAGCAGCAGTCTGCCGCGGAGTTCAGACTCTCCCTTCAGAGTGGGGCTCCCGAGAGTGGGTAGAAGTAGCTCCCGGTGCACCCTCACCGGCTTCAGGAGACTCGGCGCTTCGGGCCTAAATGCAGATGGCGGACCCCAGCAGCTGCGAGCCGGGGGCGCCCTGCAGAGGCCCCCCGCTGCCCACGCAGCTGGGGCTTCGGTCCTCCTCCCTCCTGCCCATCTAGTCCCAGAGCCCCTCCGTGGGGGTCAGAAGCCGGGTGCCCAGACCTCCTTGGTGGAGAGGGTGCGGGAAGCTAACCGTCTGGGTCGCAGAAGAGAAACAGGCTTGGAGAAGCCACCGGTTCATGGCCGGAGTCTGTCCCGGCAGCGTCCCCAGTCCCCAGTCAGGAGGGGCAGAGGGGGCCGGGCGCTGGCCCAGCTCCTGAGGCCTGAGATGCCCCTGCCCACGCCCGGCCCCTGCATTAAAACACTTCTCTTTTCAGGGCTTGCAGATAAAATACAGGACACCCACTTACATGCGAATTTCAGCTACACTATGAACCACGGGTGTCGTGTATGTCAGAAACCCCGCGTAGAGCGTGCAACGCTGAAACGTAGTCCTTGCTGATCTGAAACTCACACGGCACTGGGCATCCTGTAGTTGGACTCATGGGGCCACAACCCCTATCAGCACAGCAGGTGCAGCTGCGTCTCTGCCCCCCCTCATGTCAAGCGTCTGTGTGACTTGGAGGGGCTGTGATGGAGGCTTCAGGGCCGGCAGGGGACAGACAGACACCTTCATTCTGGTCCCAATCCACCAACCCACCAACAGCATCAACAGAGCTTCTGGCTCTGTCCTGCTCCCACCCTCATGCCCACCCTGCGGTTGGAGCCCGTTCCAAACCCATTTTGCAGAGCAGCGCACTGAGGCTCCAGTGGCCCGAGGGACAGATGGGGGTGGGGGTGACTCCTTACCTGTAAGCCCCTCCCCCACCCCTTTCTCCGCTTCCTCCCCTGCCCTGCCCCCCCCTTCACTGCAGGGCACCGTGCAGGGCCTCAGTGTAGCCATGCTCCAGGGCACAGCCGATGGCGGGCACCAAGGCCTGGCCGTCTAGGGACCCAAGACCAGCCTGTGGCTCCTCACGCGGGCACCCCGTGGGGTGCTCATGCCACCAGGAGCGGTGCGGGGAGGGGTTGAAGGTCAGGAGCTCGCTGTTCTGGGGGTGAGGGTGGGACCAGGTGAGCAGCAGGGACACGGCCCACCCACAGCCCAGTGTGGGCCCCTGTGAAGGGGGAGGGGTCCCTGCCCTCCAGCCAAGGGAGGCAGGGACCCCAAGGCCTGCTCGTCACTCCCCTGCAAGAAGGCCTCCCACTGCTTGCCCTGGCCCCCTACCCTGCTTACACCCCTTCCTCCAGGAAGGCCTCCCTGCCCAGGTCAGACCCTGAGGGTGTGTTCTCACAGAGCTCTCGGCCCCTCCTTCATGTCCTCGGTCACCACTGTCATTTTAGGTTTGGAACTAACGTCTGTCTTCCCTACTCTGCTGCCCCAGCTGTGGCCCCACAAAGCAACGGCCAGTCTGTCCCGTGGCGGAGCCGGGGTCCAGCCCGACCCGCATCCCTGGCTCTCAGCTTCAGGCAACGGTGAAATAAAACCTTCCGGACAAAGGGCCCCAAACCGCCACTCAGGCAGACCACGGCTTGGAGGTGGTGCCCGCCTGCCCGGGAGAGGCCGGTGGGCTTTGCCAGCATCTGAAAGAACCTGCCCCTCGAGGTGCCTCTGCACCTCTTTGCTCCCCAGCCTCCTCCAAGCCCGCTGCCTGCAGTGCCCACAGCCGCCGTCTACCCATCAAATCACAGGTCTTCCCCCAACCTTTGCTGAGTCCCTCCTGTGGGCCAGGGCTGTCCTGGGAGCCAGGGCCAGGGCCAGGGCCAGGGCCATGAACCGGCCACGGGAGAGACAGTGACCCACAAGCAGCCATGTATAGCGCTCAGGGGCCCGGCCACAAGCCCTCGACTTACCCACCTTCGACGGTCCCCCCACCTCCAGGAAGAAGCAAATAATGAAGACGTTCCAGGTGACCCAGACGGCTGCCCACACAGCGTACTGGAAAGTCGAGACGGGGAGGGGTGGAGAAGGTGCACTCAGGTCTTTTGTGGGGGCCAACCTGCCTTTCCAGAGCACTCTGGGAGGGGACTAGCAGGGACGACTCTCCTCCCCGAGTCTGCAGCCAGCACGCTCTGTTTGGAGGTGACTTCCCCGAGCCCGCCCCAGACAGGGCTCAGGCTGCAGCGGCTGAATCCCGGACTCTCCGGGATGTTCCCGTGGCTTCTAGGACACGATGCCGCCGGAGACCTCCCACTGGTCATCCTGCCCCCCCCTCCCGCCCATGGGGGTCTGCAGGAGCACGACAAACTCACCACCACGACATAGCGAGGCCAAAGAGCCCCAGGATGACCACGACGATGTGGACAAAGGTGGCCAGGATGGGCGCCACTGATAGCCCAGGAAGTCGAACACCTGCCGTTCCAGGGCAGCGACCTCGGGGCAGCGCGGGCACCTGAGGGCCGCAGAGCACCCCCACCTGCATCTCCTGCCCGATACCACCACCCAGCGCCGGCAATGGTCTTGGGTCGTCCAACAGAAATCTCCAAACGCATCCAACTGGCCCTCAAGTCTCACCTTGGGGGTGTCCCTTCTGCTTGGAAAGACTGTCTTTGGACAAGCACCATGCCCCCCACCTGGATTCCCTCATCCCCAGAGTGGGAACACCGGGCCGCTCTAACTCACCGGGTTTCAGGCCCAGCCACAAACCCGGGGCCGGACACGTGAGGCCAAGGCTTGCGGCTCTGGGGCACGCTCGGCAGGAGTGGGCGCTGAGGTCCCGTGGAGCTCCGGTCAGCACCCTCCCCGTCTGCTGGGCCCTCCCCTCACTCCATGGACTGTGGCCATTCCCGCTCTCCAGCCCTGCAGGCCCGGCCAACAGAGGACCAACAGAGGCGCTCAGAGACTCTGAGGAGCTGGATGGTTTTTAAGGCCTTGCTTTCTTTCTCTTTCGTTCGTAGTCCTCACGCCCAGCGCGGGGCTCACGACCCTGAGGTCAACAGTGGCGTGCCCCCCTCGCTGAGCCCGCTGGGCGCCCCAGGAACGTGATGTTTAATCCACAGGGGCGACCCACCGTCTCTGAGCGCAGTCACGGCCCCAGCAGGCACACGCGCGTCCACACGCTCCTTCAGCCATTCTTTGGGCCTGGCCCGCCACTGGGAGAAACCAGACCACACCCGGGAGCACACCCAGCCAGACCCACCGCATCGAGCACCTTCCCACCCATGCGAGACAAGGCATGTCCAGCAAGGGTCGGAGGGGACAGGCCACATCCTGGAACGACGGCGGCAGCGAGGGGACAGCATCCTGGCAGGGCTCCTGGCTGCACTCTGCCATTCCCCTATGGCCCCACTGTGCGCCAGCGTGCCACCGGCCTGGGGACAGCCAGTCCCCGACCCAGAGCCAGCTCAGCTGCATGGGCTGCGTGGGGGCCACCTGCCGAGTCCCAGAGGAGAGCCTCTCCGAGCAAGCCCCCCCTCCGGGTCCCTCCCACAGGCTGGGTGAGCTGGAACCATGAGCAAGCAGGCCAGACATGTCTCCAGGCGCCACACTGTTCCTCACTGCAGTGAGGGACAGACAGAGCCCAGTGGGGTGAGCCTTCGTGGACTTCACAAACGCCCTGACACCCACAGGAGCGCCTGGTCCTGCCCCCACCCCGGCTGCCTGCAGGACTCCAACCAGCCCACTAAACAGTGGCCGGGGGTGCATCCTGGGCATGGCCAGCTGCCGTGTATGGCCCCAAAGGGGTGGCGGCAGCTGTTTCCAGGTCTCTGGCCGGGGACATTCCAAGTGTGCCCTGCAGAGGCTGGGGTCCATCCTAGGAGACAGCGGGGCGTGGGGACTGGGAGTGGCTCAAGGGCAGGACATGTGTCTGCTCTGCGCCGCTCTCCTGCCTGCCACAGCCTTCCCGCCCCACAGGCCCACAGGGGATGGGCAGCTCCAGACCAGCACCCCCCCCCCCAGGCCAGGAGGTGACAGGCATCGTCTCCTGAGACGCCTCTGAGGAGAACCAGGGCCAGCCAAGCCCCCACCTTCTGTCCCCACTTTGCTCTTAATGCCCAGTGAGTGTGGCCAGGGTCCGGCCGGTCACTAGACTCCCCACTGCTTGCCCTGCACAGGATGAGGGGTCTGTAACCGACACAGTCTCGAGTGGTCAGTACACATCTGGAAGGACATGTGGCACCGTCACTGCCGCTAAGAAGGCTTCAGTCGGAGTCTGAGACCCCAGTGGGCAGGTGGGACCCATGGGCCGGGCCCATACCCTCACTGGGACGCCCTCAGAGCAAAGTGGAGGGGACCAGGCAGCTGCTGGGAAGACCATGGGCCCCGTCCCCTCCCGTCTGAGGTGCCTGCTGTCCGACTTCGGCCTCCCTGACCACGCCCTGTGTCCTCCGTGCCCACGGTTTTGGACCACAGGGGGCATCCCTGGGACTGTGGGTGTTCCTGCTTGGGGGCCTTCCAGGAAGGGGACGGAGGTTGGAGGGCACCAGCAGGCCAGGGAGGGGGGAGGGGGGCTGACTCAGGGCCGTGAACACGCCGGGCAGGGCGCACAGAGACCCAGCTGCCCAATGGACAGACCCCAGTGTTGCCCCCACGTGCTCAGGCAAGTCTGTCTGTCTGTCCCCTCCCAGGGCATCCATCCCTATCATGAGCCCGCGCCTGAGGGGGGGACACTCAGCAGCGTCTCCAAGCCATGTGTCCTCCCCACAGAGAGTGGCCCCGGAAGGCCCAGGCTGCTCACCAGCTGGTGCCTGGCCTCCTGCCTCTCCCCACCCCCCACCCCCGCCCCTTATGGTTCTTTTCAATTCAGGACAGAGGGGACGCTCACGCTTCAGTAGCTCCCAGAGCCTGCACTGATCTTTCCAAAATGTAGGCCCCACCCCCACTCCCCCAACCCGCCCTGAGGTCCCCACCACCGTGCTGGGGGCTCTGGGACCCCGTCAGGAAGGAGCATCGGCATCCGCGTGCCCTCTGGCCACCAGAACCTGAAAATCAGCTCAGCCCGAAAGCACTTGAGTGTCACGGACACTGTGTCAGCCGGAGTCCTCACCGCAGCCTCAGCAGAGGGGTCCCGGGACCCCCCTCACAGCACCCCAAAAATGGGAACCAAAGGAAGCATTGGGCTCGGGGCTTCCTCCTCCTGGCACCTGAATCAGGACTGGGTCACGGCCAGCAAAGGCCAGGAAGAATTAAGGAATTACCCACGCTGGGGCGCCTGGCAGCCAACCGGGTTTCGGCTCAGGTCATGGTCTCAGGGTCCTGGGATGGAGCCCTCAGTGGGGAGTCCCCTGACGTCTCTCTCCCTCTCCCTCTGCCCCTCCCACTGCTCACCTCTCTCTCTCTCAAATAAATAAATAAATCTTAGAAATGCAAAAAGAACTCCCTCGGAGAAGGAAGCGCGCAGTAGGGCTGCGAGTCCCGGTACAGGACGGAGACTGTAGCAGCGAGTTTTCAGAGGACAAGGACGAGCAGAAACGAAGCCCCCTCCCCAGCACCCCCATCTCCTGGCTCACCACCAGCCCTTCAGGTGTTTGCGGAGCTAACCCCGGGCACGGGAGAGGCTGTCTCTGCCCAGAGGTCGCCCCGCGCCAGCCCACGGCCCAGCCCCTCATGCGCCCCATCGCCGGGCAGCAGACAGTAGCTCCCATCCGGGCTCGGATCCCGGCTCCCAGAACTTCCTCCGTTTCACAGATTTGGAGGAAAGAGACAGGCGTCTGAGGGCAGACATCCTGCCTCTCCCTGCCTCCTGAGACCCCAGCCCTGAGCACCCAAGGTGGGGGATTGGGACCTGGAGCTCTTGGCCAGCCCCAGTGGAGGACAGCCTGAGGGGTCAGGGCCTGGGTGGGCAGAGGAAGCCTGGCCAGGCTCAGCCGGGGGTGGGGGGGGGAGTTCCGCAAGAGAGGCAAAGCTCTGCAGGTGGGGGAGGGGGCCCCACGCGGAAGGGCCTGCGCTGTGATGGGGGGACCCCGCAAGGCAAGGAGAATGAGGCGTGCACACGTGCGTGCACACCACAGCCTTCCCGGGCACAGCCGGCCAGCCCCACCTGTTCTCAACACAGAATGACTTGACGTCCTGAGCCCCAGCCTCCTCTCCTGACCACAAGACCCTAATCAAGGGGCTGGGGCTCATGCCCCTCCCCAGCACCCCCCTGCCAGTGCCACACACTCAGAGGAGACTCGGGGCCGCCTGCCAGCTCCTCCCAGCCCCTGCGCCAGTCACGGCTGGCCGTGCTCTCCAGGGTCCAGGCCCACGCCCGGACCGCAGGAGCGCGGCTGCGCACGGCTGTGCTCCCGACACAGACCCTACAGCTCAGGTGTGTGCCCAGCGTGGGCGCTGGCTCCATAGGGGCCTCCCGGTTGTTTCAAAGCCCCCTGCCGGTTCTGCCCCAACCCTCACCCCCACGCAAAGGACAGCCAAAGGACAGGATGCCATGCGTGCGAGGACTTTCTGCTTCAAACGTCCTGCTCTCTGGGTCTCCGAGCTTCTGGGCTGGAAGGCCCCTGCCCCGCCGAGCCAGGAGCCCACAGCCTGGCCTCAACAAAACACCATTTCCTCTCTAAGATGGGAGACCGCAGGGCTCCTGGGCATCTTCTCCCCAGGTCTGCGGCCTGGGACCTCGGTTTAGCACTCCATCACCCCCACCCCGTGTCTCGGGCTTCGGAGCGACTGGGAGGGGCTGGGGCAAAATGGAAACTCCACCGGAGCAGGGGTGGGGGGGGTGGGGGGTGCCCAAGTTCTCTGGCAAAGCTCTGGATCCAGGGGAGCAGCTAATCCCCAACACGGAAGGGTCCCAGGTGCAACTCTGGGCAGCGGCTGGCGGGTCTTTTCTCCTTCCCACCTCTCCAGGGCAGAGAAGGGGCGAGGGGGCCCCATCCTCCCGCGCCCAAGGGGACAGGGCCGCGCACACACACCCTTAACATACACTCGGGAACTCGCAAACTCGCAAGCACACCCCCACCCCCAGGCTCTCGGGCCTTGGAAATGGGCCGGCGCCGCTCCCCCAGGGCCTGGCGCCCGCTTTGGGAAGGGAGCGCGCGCTCACACACAGGAGCCCCGCGCGGAGGCTTCTGCTCCTCCCGGGTCCTTTCCAGCCGCTCCCGGGCACGTGCCCCGGCGGCGCCTGTCCCCGGCGCTCGGGTCCCCGCGGCGGCCCCCCCTTCCCTACGGGCGCCCACGCCCAGCGGGGCACGGAGGTTGGCCGCAGGGGCCAGCGGGGTCGCGCGCAGGACGCCGGCTCCCTACCCTTCCCGGGCCGCGGCGAACTTCGGCCCCAGAAGCCCGCGGCTCCCACCGCCCCCAGCGGGAGCCCCCGCCCTCCCCGCACCCCGCGCGCTGGGACCGCGGGACGCGAGCAGGAGCGGCCACTCGCCGGCTGGAAAGCGCGGAGGAGCAGCAGCGCACGGTGTCCGCGCCGGCCCCGAGTCTGGACCTGAGCCACCCCCGCGCGCCGGCTGCCGGGCGCCTCTGCCCGCGGCCCCCGCCGCCCCCCACTCCCGGCCCGCCCCGCGGCCCCCCGCCCCTCAGCCCCGGGCTCCCCCGCCCCCCGGCCCGGCTCCGCGTCCGAGGAACAGCCGCGCCGCCCCTCCCTCCTTCCCTCCGGGGCTTCGCGCGAGCTGGGGAGGGACGCGGGACCCCTTCTTCAAGCGGCGGTGGCGCGACTCGTCAGGAGGCTTGGAGCGGCGACCGGCCGCGCGGCTGCCCCAGTATAGAACCGCAGCCCCCGGAGCCTGCCCCAGACCAGTCGGCCGAAGCAGCAGCCCTCCCCTCCCCTGCCTGTCGCCTCCCACCGAGCACCTCCTGCATCGGCCCATCAACGTCCTCAACGCGTGCCGGGCTCCCGCCAGGGTTCGCCGCCCAGAGGTCCCCTCCCAGGTCTGAGGGCTCAGGAGGAGAAGGAGGGTGGGGTGGTCTACCAAGGGCTCACAGGCCCAGAGAATGCGGGGAGACAGGGGGGCCAAGTCCAACGGTGTCTGTGCCAGGGCAGGGTCAGGCCTGGGGGTAGGGACACTAGGGAGCCCCCAGCATCGCAGGCTTGAGGCATAGGTCTTGTGCCTCTGAGGCAGGGCTGGGGGACAACCTTGCCGTGCGAAGGCCTGGAGGTGGGATGAGCAGGGTGGGGGAGAAGGGAGGCAGGTGAGGGGGGATACAGAGGCTTTGCTTTTATTCTTGAGTCACAGGGAGCCCCAGAGTTCTCCACAGTGTGAGCCATGATCAGGCTGGTTCTCGGGAAGTGAGTCCTACACGGGGAGCCAGCAGGTTGCTCCTGAGCAGAGCACGTGGGGGTGTGGGGACGAGGGTCCTCCTCCAGGCAGCACAGCAGGCCACACTGCAGCCTCAAGCCATTGCTCTTGGCTCCAGGAGTCCAGGGCCGAGCGCCAGCCCCGCGGGTGATGGCTTCCACGGCCGAGCCGCTCAGCCAGGCAAAGGGGCACCGGTGCTCACCGCGCACGCACTGAGCACCCCCTGGTCACCGGCCCCTTCACAGGCGGGTGATCTGAAATCAGGTTCCCGTGGCGACCTCAATCCCTGACCCCACCTGTGGGATTTACAAAACACCAAGAGTTTTCACCAATACAATATTGGCTAAAGGTCCCACTGTCCACTTAACAGAAGAGCAAGACCGAGGTCTAGAGTCCCCGGCCAGGTGGAGAGAAAGCCACAGCGGTGCTCTAGCCCGGGGTCTATGGAGCTGTGCAGCTCCAGACCCCAGTAAGTAGAAAGGTTGGGAGGACCGGGTTTGGTGGAAGGGGGAGTGTTCTCAGGGGGTGTTTGCTGATGGGCAGGAGGGAGGGAGCAGGCAGAGTGGGGCACAGGGAGGTCCCTGGAGCTCAATCCGATGGCCTTCGTGGGGGTGGGCCAGGGAGAAGAAGGGGCCTCTAGAAGCACCCCCCACGGGAAGTCCAGTTCCTGATGGGGATGATTCAGCAGGCTGGGGGGGGGGGGCGCTACAGTGACAGGGTCACACGTGGGAAACCTGGACTCACCACCCAAGGGTTTTGATCTTCTTTGCAAATCTTGACCTTTAGAACCCCCGGAAAGGGACTTCCTAGGAAGATGTTCAATGAAAAAAATAGGTGGGTAGATGTTACAGGCGATGGAGCCTCTCAAAACCAGCATCCCAGGCACGAGGGGACAGTGACTCTGTGCTCCAGGGCCCCGGGCACTCTGGGAGTCCGGCAGCATCCCTGGGCTCTTCCACTAGACACATGGCATCCCCACAGGTCACAACAATCGAAAATGTTTCCAGACATGGACAAATGTCTCCTGGGACAGCCCTCACTGCCGTGAAGTGTGGTTTCGGTTTTATCAAAAGGAAAGTGTCTCCGACGCTCCTGGGGACGGGGCGGCAGACCAGGTCGCCAGCTGGCAGCGTGCGAGCCCTTGGCTCCATGGCTTCCCAGAATATCTCTCCCGGATACATTCTCCTGTCTGCACCAGGATGTGCGGGCGAGGGCCGTCCCAGTCCCATTCGCAGACGGAAGACGGGACAGCCCCAGGCCCACGCAGGAGATCATGATGCATCTGGAGTTCCCAGAAGCACCTGGAGATGGAAATGCAAGTCAAAACCACAAGGGGACTCTGCTTCACACCCAGCGGGGTGGCCGGAGTCCACCTTCCACGCGCTGCTGGGGACGTGAACGGTGCAGCCGCACAGAAGGCTGTCCGGCAAGCTCCTTGAGACGCTGACTGTAGGGTTGCCATGGGAACCAGCACTGCCGGCACACGCTCAGAAGAAACGGAACAGCTGGAGGAAAGCGTGTGCACCCGTTTTTGTAGCAGCGTCATTCGGAAGAGCCCAAAGAGGAAAAAAACCCACATGGCCTTGAACAGGTTAACAGGTCTTTACAAGCGTGGTGTGGCCGTATGATGGAGCGTAGCTCGGGTGTCCATAGGAATCGAGCCCTGATGCATGCGGCACTGTGCATGGACACAGACGGCATCACGCCAAGTGAGACCATCACCGCGACTGTCTGCCCTTCCGCCTGGAATCAGACACCGGGTGAGGGTGGGACCAGGCCAGCCTCCTCCTGCCGGCACCATGGAGTATCAGAGCTGGCAGCCGTCACCTGTTCCAGAGTCCAAGTCCCCGGTGGAGGGGCTGGGGGTCGGCCCAAGCCCCTGGGACCCTGAGCTCGGACGTGTGGGGTCCGCGTGGGATTGATGGTGTGCCCCCTGCTGCGGCAGGCGGCAGGACCCCCAGGGCGCAGAGTCACCCATCCCGTGGACAAGAACGCTGTGACGCAGCCCAGTCACACAGTGGGCGGTGCCGTGCAGTGTTGGGACCCAGCCACCTTGAGGCGGTGAGCTTTCGCTCCTCACTCCACGTGCTGCTGGCTGAGCACTACAGTTCTGGAAAGCCGCGTGGTGCCAAGCCTCATTCCCCACGGACGCCCAAGGTGAACACACCTGTCCCAGCCCCTGGCGCGCCCTGCCCCTGCCGGATCTCGGCAGCCGGAAGTGCACTACGGCGAGTCGTAACCAAAGCACAGAGACGGGCCGCCTCCAGACCCCGCCGGCCTGCGCAAGGGGCGAGGGGCTGCGGGGTGGCCAGGAGCCCGACACCCACCCAAAGGACTCAGTCCTCAGAACGGGGCTGGAAATGTCAACACCGCCCTGTCGCTGGGGCTGTGGGGAGGGGCGGGGCTAGGACAACGGGGGCAGGGAGATGCCCCTGACTTCCAGAGGGGAGAGCTGGACGCTCAACACATGTGGGGCCGTTTCTTCCTGGGGGTGTCCAGTGGGGAGCTACCGGGCAGCAGGGCTCTTCAGGCGAGCACCGCGTGCGAGCCCTCCTTTTCCTCCCGCGTAACCCTGCTGTGTTCACTTGCTACCATCTAGAGGGCTTGAAACGGCAGAAATTTATTCTCACACAGATCTGGAGACCGGAAGTCCACGATCAAGGTGCGGGTGGGGCTGTGCTCCCTCCCCCTCTGTCCTAGGTGGCACTTGCTCTATGTCTCTGCCCCTTATAGGGATACTTGTGACACCACATAAGTCCCCCCCAGGGGAACCCAAGACAATCTCATACTGGGGTCCCTAATTCGATCACATCTACAAAGATCTTTTTTCCTAGAAAGGAACTCACAGGTTCCGGGCATTAGGAACACGTCTCCTGGGGCTACGGCTCAAGGGCGGCGCTCGGAGAGGCCGGCCGGACATTCCGGGACGCTCTCTTGGACCCTCCCGCCCTGCACCAGAAACAACAGGGAAAGCGCCCAGGCCTGTGTGGGGTTGGCTCATCCTCACTATCAAAACATGCCACGTTCCCACACGCCCAGAGCCACGGAAATGGCCACGTGCACAGATGTTTTCAGATGAAACTGGGAGAAACCTCTAACCATCCACAGACACTCCCAGGAAAACAGAGGCCGATCCCCAGAACCACACAGAGCAGGCAGCTCGGCCCCTGCT
This sequence comes from Martes martes, assembly GCF_963455335.1. Taxonomy (NCBI): domain Eukaryota; kingdom Metazoa; phylum Chordata; class Mammalia; order Carnivora; family Mustelidae; genus Martes; species Martes martes. Next base: position 794,672 of record NC_137896.1, on the reverse strand, counting down.
TCCCGACGGGGTGGAGGTCGCCCAGTGGGTGGTGGCCGTTCTGCTCTTCCTCTGAGAGATGCTGGCATCGGCCGGTCTCCAGGTGATCACACAAGAGTAGAGAACGGAGCCCCTTTCTGCTCGCACCCAGCCCCCGCCCTCAAAGGAGAGCCCCCCCCCAACAGCATCCGATGTGTTTCCCGTGTGGGTGGGCTTGTGTCCCTGACCCGCAGGGGAGCGCAAGGTGCGAGCCCCTGGGAGCCTCAGGGGTGCTCCAGGTGCCAAACTCTCCCCCATGGGGGCTTCACCCCCCCCCCCACCGATGTCCCGGGCCACGTTCCCGCTCCCTGGTCCCCGCAGTAGATGCCGCCACGCCCCCTCCAAACCACAGGATCCTTGGAACCCTGGCTGCATCCAGATGCAAACACCCCAGATCAGTGTGGCCTCCTTCCAACCCCAGCCGCGCACACGGTGATGCCCTCACTGCTTCTGGTAGCTTCTCAGCCTGAACCCATGTCCGGCCGCCACCTTCTGCCTCCAAGGCGGACACGCAGTGCTGGGGCCTGCTTTCCCGACAGCACCTGGGTTCCTGTTGGGGGTCGCCTGTCCTCACAGGGGTCACATGGCCGGGGGCGTCCGTGAAGCCACAGGGCTGTGCACACACAACCTCCGGGCACCAGCACACAGGGGGACACGCTGACAGGGCCCCTGGGGTGCACCTTGGACCCTCCCCCCCGGGCCGGTTCAGACACAGGGGCGGCACGCGGCCGAGCGTGGCCGGTCAGACGCACACACGGGACCGCACGTCCTGAGCTGTGCATGGGTCCCTGAGGCCAGCGGCTGCTGGTCTGTGCGCTGAGCCTGTTTCCCCGGGCTCCCCTGTCCTTCCTGCAGAAGCCCGTGAGCTTTAGGTAGTCCAGTGGGTTTCTGCTGCTGGGAAGCACAGAGCCCTGCCCTTCAGCGGGGCCCTGCCCAAGGCTCGGAGGCAAGAGCTGCGGGCCCCTCGGGTCGGAGCGCATCTCTCCTCCTCCAGCATCTCGGAGCTCCCGGGCCTGACTCAGGGCCCTTGATGAACAAGACCTCGAATGGGGCGTCTCTCCCCCAAGGTGGCTGTTAATTTGGGGAAACAGCCTCGCACACACGCACCCCCTCCAGCACCCCTCCGCTGACTTCCTCCTCCACCTCCCCATGCACTGACACTCCCCCCACCTTGCTGGGGAGCCCATCTCCTTCCCCCCTGGCCCGATGGTCCAGGCCAATCCGCTGGCCTGGCACCTTGGGCCGGCCCCACCTGTGTCCCGCACAGCTCTGCCGGCAGCAGATCGCAGAAAGCCAAGAGCCGGAGCCGGCGGGCCTCCGTGACTGGTGCTCTGCGATCCCTGGGGCCCTGGCGCAGCCTCCCTGCCCACCGGCCCTCAGCCTCCGGGAAGAGGGCATCGTGAACGGCAACGAACTTGGAGAGTGTGTCACCGCGGAGACACACGGTGGCCCTGGACTGGCTGGGGCTCTGGGGTCTCCTCCCTTGGCCTGGGGCAGCAGTGGGTTCTGGGCCACACCAACCCCCATCTGGAGCTCAGATCCCCGGGGGCTGCCCAGTTTGCCTTGTCCAGCCCCCAGTGTGGCCCCAGCACGCACGTCCCCGGGCCCACGTGCCACCATCACGTTGCCCCAGGCCCTCGGGTAGGGCGGCTGGGCTCCTACGTGAGGTGGGGACCCCACGCACCACTGTCTGCTCCGTCTACAGTGCTCTCCGGGGACCCCGGGCAGGTGGCGCTCCCTGTTGCACTGCGGGGAGAGGAGCCTCAGGGAGGCCAGCCTCAGCCCAGGGTCGCTCAGAGGACTCGCCGGCCACCTGCCCCGACCCGGCCACAGAGCTCATGCAGTTCCGGTCTGCAGCTCCCGGATGGTCTCCAGGAGAGCCCAGAGCATACGCACGGGGGTCTCCTTGGGGACCTCGTCATTCCTCTCGGCAACTGGGGGATTGCAGAGAGAAGGCAGGGCAGAGGCGGGGGCTGGGGTTCCTTCCTTAAGCGTTTAGCTCATTAAACAAGCAGGAAAAGCACAAGGAGAAGGAAGGCATGTCTGCAAGGCCTGTCCGACTGTCCTCCCAAAGGTCAGCGGCCTCCCCCTCCGTGCAGTTCTTGGCATATGCTCTCCCTTTCTCATCTCTGTCTGTCTCCGTCCGTCTGTCTCTCGCAGCGGAGGCTCTGGCATGGGGCACGTAAGCGTCGCACGAAGTCAGTGTCTGGGGGCCATCGGGGAGGACTCAGCAGCCCTCTCTTCGGCAGCCCAGGAAGCGCTCCCAGCTGACATCCTCTCACTCCCTTGGTTCTATTTATTCTCCAGAGGCCCCTGGAGAAGCCTCTGTTTCTCTCTCCCACTGTCCCCAGGGTGACACGTGGCAGGAGGCCCTGCACAGAGGAGCTGCCCGAGCAGAGCTGCCGTAGGGCTCCCTTCCATCCCAGGACCTTCGAGGGAGGGCCTGATGATGTCCCCAATTTACAGATGGCGAATCGGAGGCTCAAGGACTTTCCCACAGCCCGGAAAGGGCAGAGACGGGATTGGACTCCAGGCCTGTGTAACCGCAGCAGGAACCTGGGGGTCGGGGCAGTGTGGGTGCCCCCTCACCCCTGCCGCTAGCAGCTGGAAGGAGCAGCCCCGGCGCCTGAGAGGAGGCTGTCCCCCGCCGGCTCCGTCCACGATGGCTGGCACAGGCCTGGGAGGTAAGAATGCAGGCTCTCAGGCCTCCCTGAGTGCATGCAGGGAGCGGGCAGCACGCTCAGCCCCCCTATCTGGACTAGGCTACATTTCATGCTCCTGATCCACACCTCATGGGTCCTGTTGGCCTCGGGGTCGGTGCGGGTCAGTTAGCGGCTCTTTGTCCCTCCTGGGGTGTCACCAGCCTGTGCTCCCTCTCCCTTCCAGGTCCCTGGTGCTGTTCCTGTTCTGCAAGTCAGCCGTTTGGGCCTCCCTGAGTGCCCCAAACTGGACATGCCCACATCTGGGCCACACGCTCTCTCCTCCCCCTCCCCAGGCCAAGGTCCCACCTCTCCTGGCAATCCACCCGTCCCCCTCACCAGTCTCTCTCCCTTCCAGCAGCAGCCGGGCCTTGAGAAAACAGAGAAACAGGCCGAGCCCCACCCACCTGCCACCAGCCTCTGGATCACGCTAGCTATCCCCTCCCACTTCACGCGGCACCCTAGATACACGGAGGGGAACATAACACCCTGCCTCTACCTCTCCTGGGGGAAGCTGGCCTGGTCCCCAGTGGGCTCTGAGGCGGGCGGCCTGGCAGTGCGGGTACATGGACTGGTCGCTCTCCCACGTCTTGCCTCCTCAGGTTTCTGGTCCTGGGGAGCCCACCTCCCCCTGAGGCTCCAGGGACACAGTTTGGGGCTCAGATGTCATGGGTTGGACTGACCATCCTCTGGGCCTCTGATTAGCTTAGAAGTGGACGTATGACCCAAGGTAGTCCGATCCAAGGGAATGCCAGGCTTCTTGCTGGGATGCTGGTACAAAGGTGGATGTGAACCAGGGAGTTTGCAGCCTTAGAAGCTGCATCTTGGGACCCTAGGATAAAGAAGGGACTTCAGGGCAAAAAAACCCAGTTTATTATAAACTGGTTTATAAACTGGGTTTATAAATTAATGAACCCAGGCAAGAAACCCAGCTCTCAGCGGTATTGTTGAGCAGCTGGATCAAGCCTTGCCTGAAAGCCAATTCACCACTGGGCATTTCATCGCATGAACCAGTAATTCTGATTTGTTGTTAAACCATTTGCGGTTGGATTTCGTGTGTCTAGCAACTAGCATCTAGAAAGATTCTTGACTAAGATAGGCATGGGAGGGGCTGAGGCAGAGCGTGGGGTCCTTACTGTCTGGCTCCAGGAACTGAGCAAGCCGAGGTGCTGGCCCTGTCTCAACACACTCTTAGCCATGATTCCTCATCCAGTGTAGACACGTGTGCTTCCGTGCAGCTGCAGGCTCCTTGGGTTGGGAGTGGGAGGGAAAGCTCCGGGCTTTCGGGAACAGGGGCACCTCTGCTGTGACGCACAGCGTCTCAGATCAGCACAGCCATGGGCTCTGGCGTCCCCTCTGTTTCCTTGTGCCCCCGGCCCCAGCTCCTCCTGTGTTCCACTCAGAACCCGGCCCCAGTGCCTCCCACGCATCATTCAGAGGCAATGCCAGGGAGTCTGATGGGGCTGGGTCCGCTAGGCTCTTCTCCCCTTGGGACCGAGTCCTGCCACCGACAGGCCAGAAGCAGGAGCCCGGCAGCCCCAAATCAAGCTCATGGTGTTCTGTCCAGATGCAGGATGAAGCCATTCCAGGAAGCACCTGGTGGTGAACAGAAAACAGACAGGGGGTCCTCAGGAGGAGGTGTGCCTTGTCTGATGCACCTTCGCTTGGTCCGGCCGCCCAGCACAGCAGGGACAATGCACATGCTTCCGGCAGGACGGAGGTGAGCAGCGCGGTGAACGCAGCAGGGAGAGGGCACGACAAACAGGCGTGTTCACGGCAGGGCGCTCGGTGCGAAGATTCTGCGAACGACTGGCTAGAATCTGTCAGAATTCCCCAGAGCTTGCAGATCCAGAGACGTGTGCCCTAAAAACACGTACGCGGCCGCGGAGAGGCCATTGCACACGGACGTCCAGTAAACCATGAGGGTGAAGCAGAATAGCGACAAAGTGATCATGGTGATAACAGAACCCCGGTTTGCAGTACGGGGCCGGTTAGAGAAATTCCACCGTGGGTCTGCGCTTAGGAAGAATGAGGTCCTGCTGCAAAGGCCGACGAGGGAGGTGCTGCTTGTAGACTGGTTTGGGAAACCCGCTGGAGGAGCCAGCCCTGGGACCCAAGAGGCCCCGCACGGCATCCTGGGGCAAGGGGTGCGTCCTTCCAGCTCCGCATGTCCCTGCCTGGCTGCGTGGGTGAATGGGCCACCCCCTCCCAGCCTCAGCCCGTTTCTGCCCACTGTGGTTTGAACCTGTTGTGATCTTGGTGGCAAAGTGGGGTCCAGCAGTTGGGCCTCGGGAGCTTACCTCCAGTCACCTCTGTGTGAGGGACACTGAATGACGGGGAGAGGAGGAGGGCGTGGGCCGGCCTGCCCAGACCACAAAGCAGGCCAGGCAGAGCAGGAAGGAGGACACAGAGGAGTGAGTGCGATCCCCACGAGCAGAGGGCAAGGAGGAAGGCCCGCGTTCCAGGACAGGTGGCACGGCAGTCACCAGACCAGAGCCCAAGCTCCTGGGAGGCCAGGCATGCCAAGTCCAGACAACTGGACTTTATTCTGGAGACTCACGGTGCCTAGGGGGTGCCTGGGCGGGAAACGGTGAGTGAATTCCTGACAGCAGTGGGTGAGCCCAGGGGACAAAGGGCACAGTGGTTCTTTGCCAGATAAACCCGGGTCTCGTTCCACAGCCCCGAGCACAAGCTGTGTGACCTCGTGTGACGCGGAGCCTCTGCCTTCTCCCCTGAAGGGTTCCCACTCCGGGGGCCAGAAGGGAGCACCGCAGGGCAGCGGCCCGGCCCCCACAGGGAACGGTGCCTTGCCGCCCCTTCTCGAGCCCGGGACCGGCCGGCCATGGCGTGGGGCTCTTCCTGGCTGGGGTCAGGGTGACAAGGTGCGACCCACAGGTGGTGACTGAGAGCCCGGGAGAGGTGAGAGAGGAGAAACCGCTGGGCCTGTCTTCCTCCCCTTGGCCTCCACCGAGAGGCCACGGCGTAGCCCGCGCACCCCCCAGGCGCCGCGCTGCTCAACGGGAGGCTCCGTGTGTCGAAGCCCAGGGGGTCCCGGCCCCAGGCCTTCCCGGGAACCCCGGCAGCTTCCTCAGCCTCCGGCCATGTTTCCTCAAAAACAGTTCCGGTGAACAAGCAGGGGCCCTGGTGTCCTCAAGACGGGCTTAAGCTGGAGGCCGGGGAGGCCCCCTGGCAGGTGTGGGAAACACCCCTGCGCCCCAGCTGGGCCCAACCCAGGAGGTTTCCAAGATAAGCCGAGCGGAGAGTGATAGTGATACCTCGGGTGGCCCTGGAGCCCCCCTTGATGGGATCAGAACGTCCTTCCAGGATGCGCGTTGGTCCCGCCCCTCCCCGGGGCTCCGGGCCGCGGCGCCCGCGGGCGCAACCTCGGAGGTTAGGTAGTGGGCGTCCCAGGAGGCCGGCGCGCGCGCGGAGGGCGGGGCGGGGGTCCGCGCTGGCCGGGAGCGCGCGGCGGGAGCGCGGCCGGGAGCGCGCGCCGCTCCACACCGCCGCCCGGCGGCCGCGAGGGGGAACCGCCCGGTCCGCGCGGGGCGTCCGGCACACGGACGCGCGGGTCTGCACCCGGGACGCGCTGCGGGGACGCGCTCCGAGGGAGGGTGAGGCAGCCTTTACTTCTCGCCTCGGTCCGGAGCCCTGGGCGAGTGCTGCGGGGCTGCGCCTGCGGCGGGGGCTGCGCCTGCGGCGGGGGCTGCCGCCGCGCTCGGCGGCCGGCGTTCCAACGCGGCTGAGCCCAGGGCCCCTGGGGTCCGAGCGGCCTGGGACTGCGTCCGCCAGCTGCTGCCGCGGGCCCGGGTCGGGCACGGCGTCACGGCCCGGGCAGCTCTGCAGCGCGGACCCAGCGGGACCTGCCTCTCAAGGAAGCCCTGGTTGTGGCCCCTGCCCTGGCCGTCTCCCCGAGCCGCACCTGCTGTCGCTTTGCGGCTGGGTGACTCGCTACGGAGAACCTGAGCCCGCCGGGCCTTCGGGCACGGACCCTCGCTCAGCGTGCCTGCGCACACCTTTGCCCCACTCACGTGCGCACGTGCACATGCGTACAAGCGCGCGTACGCACCGGCACACACGTCCGTGGGCACTTCCACGTCACAGCTCCGAGGGCTCACACGCACGTGCGCACACGGCAACACGCACGTCCCACGAACACGGGTGCACGACGCGCACACATGCAAACGCAAACACACTCACAGACGCGTACACTTACGCACGTGCACACGCGTGGCCCTCACCGGCCCTGCGGAGCTCCAGCTGTTTGCTTCCCGCCATTCCTGCGGGCCGCTGGCTGGAGACCCCGTTCTGGGGTCCAGACAAGGCCACCGAGACTGGTGCTGGGCGTCCTGATCCAAAGACACACCTGGTTACCCCTGGGGATGCCCAGCTCCACACCCCTGCCTTCTTGTACTTGGAGGAGGATGGTACAAAAGCGAGGTACACACCTTGTCACCATTAAACTGCCTTTTGGACCTTGAGCAAATGGCTTCTTTGTTCTGCACCTCAGTTTCTTTTTTCATTTTTTAAAAAGATTTTATTTATTTATTTGCAAGACAGAGAATGAGAGAGAGAACACGTTGGGGGTGGGAGGGCCAAAGAGAGAAGCAGACTCCCTGCTGAGCAGGGAGCCCGATGCCCAACTCCATCCGGGGACTCCCGGATCACGACCTGAGCCAAAGGCAGTCACTTAACCGACTGAGCCCCCCAGGGGCTCCCACACCTGTTTTTTCATCTGAACAATGGGTTAACGTCAGAGCACGGGGGCTATGCCGCTTTCAAGGTCCTGATCAAGCCCAGGGCCTGGCCTCTGGAAAGTGTTCAGGAAGTGTGGGCTCCTGGCCTGCAGGGGAAGCGCAGACTTGTTTTCACCAGTGGGGAGACTGGGCCCAGGGCCCACAGCGGCCTCACAGGTGACCTGCCCTCCTGCCCGGCTTGTGTGGCAGCCCGACGCCCTGCAGCTCTGCGGGGCTTTCATTGCGCTGCCCCGGGAGTTCCCTTCAGTTCTATTCCCATCCAGAGCTTCCCAGCTGGGGGAGGAAGCCACAAGCAAGACCGTATTACTGACTGAAAGTTAACCGATGCCAGCAGTTCCAAAGGAGCGACAAGCCGTCTGAATGGTGCAGACAGAGTAACAGAACGTGTTCAGTGTGCAGCTCCACGTCCCGCACCCATCACCACTCCCCTGCCCAGACTCTGCTGCTGTCCGTGTCTTCTCCTGTTGTGGGGACACTGCAAGAGCCTTCAGATCGCGGGAAGAGGCCACAGCTCCAGATGCCATGAGGGAGAGTGTTAGCCCTGACCTTGGAAGGCCACCCCTCTGGTCTCGGCTCCAGGGACCTGCCTTGCTCTGGGGATGACCACAGCCCCAGGCCTCCCAGAGTGGGGGTGGGGCGGGTGGTTGACTCTTCTGCTTGGTGATCAGGAACCTGAACATTCCGCCTTCACTGCTTGTTTGGTCCCGTAGGTATCAAATAATGGCTCCAGTTCTGCCCCCCAGGAGGGCCTTCCCTTCTCCGCTCCTCCTTTTAAACATCCTCTGCCCCTCCCAGCCCACCTCCTCCAAGAAGCCCACTGGAAATCCAGCACACAGCTCTCTCTGTGTGAACCTGTGGAGCCTACAGTTCCGACCACAGGGAACTAGCCTCACTGCCACCGCGTAGACCCTAGTGGTGCCCATTCCTTCCGTGAAGGCCAGAGGCTCCTTCCTGAGGGTTCCCTCCGGCTGCAAGACGGTCCTCACGGCCAGCCGGACACCAGGCAAGCTGGGAGTGGGGGAAGTTCAGACGAGCACGCAGGGCAGCTTTCAGCCAACGATGGAGGGAAACGCGGAGAGACCCCACCTGCGCCCACTGCGACGGCTGCCCTGAAGGACTGGCAGCCCCAGGGTCGACAAGGCCGCGGGGCAACCGGAACCCTGCGCGGGCAGAAGCAGGGAGCCGCACGGCCGTCTGGAGGACCGCTGGGCAGCTCCGCATGGGGTCCAGAGGACACCCAGCCGCCGCACAGCCGCCCAACTTCGGGGCGCCGGAGCGAGAGAAGCAACAGTGCGCCCCGAGACTGGCGCCCGGGGTTCAAGGCCGCTTCCTTCCCGGCGTCCACACCTTCAACGTGGCTGCAGCGTCCGGCCAAGCGGGCCCTGCACGAGCGGGTGCCGCCCGCAGGCACGAGGCTCACCCGCTGACGGCCGCGCCACGCACGAATCGGAAAACACGGCGCCGAGGGAAGGGCGCGGCCGGTCGGTACGAGGCGCCCGGGCCAGGCCGGCACCCAGCGTGGGGCCCTCCGGACACTGGAGCGAGACGGACCCCCGCGGCGCTCACTCGCAGCACTTCCGGGAGGACCGGGCCGGACCGCGCTGGCTCGGGGGCGGGGCTGCGCCCCGGGCCGCGGCGGCCGCACCGGCCAGGTCAGCGAGCGGGACGTTCGACGGACGCCGCGCTGCTCAACAAGCACGTCCCACGAGGCCGCCCCCGCAGCTGCGCCGGAACGGACCGCCCGGAGAGCGCCCAGCGGCCCGTCCACCACCGCGACCCCCGTCGCGCCGGGCAGCCCCGCGAACTGCGTCCCCGCGGCAGGCGCGGTCAGGCCCGGGACCCGCGCTCCCCACTCTGCGGCCGGCGCGCCCCGCCCGCCCCGCACACCCGCTCCCCCCGCTCCCCGGCGGCCTGCCCCGAGGGCTCGGCCCCCGCTCGGGGCGGCGTGCGGTGGGGGGCGGCCGTCCCTCCCCTGCCGGGTCGCCCCCCACCGCACGCCGGACTCGGCCAGCTCCCCCGCCCTGGGAGCCCGGTCCCCGCCGCGCCTTCCTGATCCGCCCGCGGTGACCGAGCCGGCCCGGAGCCGAGCCCTCGGCTTCAGGGGCACCCCCAGCGCCCGCCGGCCCCGCCCCCGGCCCGCCGGCCCCGCCCCCGGCCCGCCGGCCCCGCCCCCGGCCCGCCGCGCTCCCGCGGACGCGCGAAGGCGGAAGTCCCGCCCCCGCCGCCCGCCCCACCCCCGGCTTCCCGTGATGCCCTGCGAGGCGCAACGTAGCCGGAAGCTGGTGGCGGCGGGGCGGGCGGCCGGCGCGCGTCCCCGGAGCAGCTTGCGGCGCGCCCGAGCCCGGCCGACCCCCCGCGGACCCCGGCGGACCTCGGCGGACCTCGGCGCGCGGGCTCGAGTCCGGGCCCTGCCGGGTAAGCGCGTGGCCCGAGGCCCCCGGCCCGCTGGGGCGGACACCCCCGCCCGGACCCCCGGGCCCCCGGCCTCTCCCCTCGGCAGCCGCCCCCACCTCGGTGCCTGGAAGCGTCTGGCGGCCGCGGCCCCGCGCGCCGCGCCGCTCCCCTGCCTCCCGCGGAAGGGGCGCAGCGAGCAGACCGCCGGCCCGGGGCTGCAGGCTGAGGGGCTCCCGCTCGGGGAAGCGAGGGCTCGGTCCGGCGGGGGCGGGGGCGGCCGGCGCGGTGGGCGACCCCGTCGGAGAGGCAGCGGCTCGAGCGGCCCTTCTCGGTCCCGGGTCGGGGCCCCCCGCAGACCACGGCGCGGGGAGGGCGTGGTGCTCGCTCCGGGCAGGCCGGAGCCTCCTGCCGCGACCGTGCGCCCCGCCGTGCTGGCCAGGGGTGCCGGGCTTCCGGGCCTGCTTTCCGGGACGCGCCCGCCCCGGCTCCCCGCAGCTCCGTGCGTCCGCGCAGGAGGGCGGTGCTCTGGGGGCTCCGCGGTTTCCGACACCCTCCGCACTGGGGCAGCCCTGGCACCCGCGCGGCCCGTCAGCCATCCCCGGTACCCAGCCCGGGCGCGGACAGAGCCCAGCTTCAGGGCTGAGCGCCGCGCAGTTGACAAGGGGCTTAGGCGTTGAACCAAGCAAATGCCCTCGTTGGGCTCAGCGGCTGCTGAAGCTCTGTGCCCTCGGCGGAGGCGCGTTCTGCCATCTCGGTTTCAAGCGTTGAAGAGCTCTTGGATGGCTTTTGAAGACAAACCGTTAGCTGTGGTTTTGAAATTGAAGATGCTCGTTCGTGTCTCAAAGGCAGCATCTCAGAGAGGTGGATGGTGCTGAGTCCGAAACTGGTCCCCAGGGGGTTACTTGGCTGCTCGTTCTGCAAACATCTGGTCTGCCTGATTTCATTTCACGCAATCAGAAATGCTGAGCGTGCTCAGCCCCGGCGCCCTTTGACCAGGATGTGAACGTCCGAGGGAAGGCACAGTTCTCTGGAGAGACAGCGGGGCCCGCACACCGGCCCACAGGGGGCTCTCCGGTGGCCGCCGGGAGACGAGCGTGTGCGGAGGGCTTTGTGAATTCAGATCCAGCCCGATGTCTCTCCACGTGTGTGTTGCGCACCTGTTGATGCCTTTCGCGTGCGGGCATGGACGCTCAGTGTGATGAAACTATCCTGCTTGACCGCGTCTGGCCAGGGTGTTGTGTTCGGGTGTTTGCCCTGGAGACCCGGTGGTTTGGGCGGACGGTCACACGTAGCACAGAAAACTGCAGAGCACAGAGGAGGTGCAGGTGAACTCCGCGTTTTGTCCCTCAGTTATAGAAAACCGAACCCATGTTTATGTGTCGTTTCCTCCAGCTAGCTTCAGAGTGGACACTGATGAACGCAGGAGTCCTGGCCTTCCAGACGGAGAAAGTTTGGTTGTGCGGAGAGTCGGGGCTTCTGCCCGTGACTTCCTTCTGTGTACTGGGGTTGCACGTGGGGTGCAGCACAGAGATCCTCTGGGAATGTTCACGCTGCGCGTCAACAGAAAGCTCCAGCTTCACTCGCGGAGAGGCTGGCCGCATGAGGTGTCCAGCAGCCGGGCGGGTACCCAGTTCTGAGCCACTTACAGGGTCCCTTGCGTGTTGTGCAGCGGGCGCATGTTGCCGTGAGAGTCAGGGGCCGCAGCTCACGGGCTCCGTTCACCAGTGAGGGAAGGGTAGGGTCCCAAGGGGCACGTGCGCGTTTGTGTGTTGGGGGTGGTAGAGTGGCCTGGGGCCCAGGGCCGAGTGGTGGCAGTGCGCACAGGACAGCCCCGTGCTGCCTCCCACCCCCTCCTCCAGCTTCAATGCACTGTATCTGTCTTCCTGGTCATGAATCTAGTGGGCTGTTGTTGAACTTGAGCTTCGCCCAAACTGGGAGCTCTGTAAGGACAGAAGTGGTGTTTCTCTGCAGACTGAGTTAGGGGCTCTGGTGCCCCAGCAGCGTCCCTGTGAGGCATGGTGGCAGGTGTGCCCTGCTGTACTCATGCCGTCTGCCACCTCCCCCTCCAGGACGGCCTTGCGGAGGCCGTCCCCACAGACCCTCTCACAGGCCAGCCTCCACGTAGCGGTCAGGGCTACCGCTTCGGCCCCGTGCCACAGGCTGCGGAGTGGAAGGAAGGAGTAGCGTGCAAAGGACTGGGGTTCCGTGTCTTCAAAGTTTATCGGCCCCAGTCTGACGTGTTGGCCTCTCAGGTGGGCAGTCAGGTTGAGCAGCTAGTCTGTGTACGTTGTAGGAAGACCGCCCCGTGCTGCAGGCTTCGTCATGCACTGGGACGTCTTATAAGTTGTGCAGTGCGGGTGGTGCAGGAGGCCTGCACGAAGGGGACACCAGTCGTTACGATGTTCTTAATTTCAGCATTGCCTTTGGCTGGAACCATGCAGATGGCTCTGGGTCTTTCTTAGCACACGGAGGCCAGATTCTTCTTTTTTATTCTTTTTTTTTTTTTTTAAGATTTTATTTATTTGACAAAGAGAGGCACAGCGAGAGAGGTAGCGCAAGCAGAGAGAGTGGCAGAGGGAGAAACAGGTCTCCAGCCAAGCAGGGAGCCTGATGCAGGGCTCGATCCCAGGACCCTGGGATCACACCCTGAGCCGAAGGCAGACGCTCAACGACTGAGCCCCCAGGCGCCCGGGCAGATTCCTTCCGTGAGCGGTCCCCGGTGCTGCCTAGTGAGCTGCGACGAGACCCCACAGCTTCCAGGCCGCCGCGTGGGATTTCCCTGAAGCTCCGTGTGGTCGCGTGTTTGCACTCCTTCATTTTCTTGTGAAGTAGCCTACTGGTGAGTTTTACAACTGTGTTTCTCCTTTGCAGCATCATGGCCAGCCCCAGAACGAGGAAAGTTCTGAAAGAAGTCCGAGTGCAGGATGAAAACAACGTAAGCGTCGGCTCGGGTGCTTTGAGACTCAGCAGACCGCTGAGAGCCCTCCCTGTTGCCCTTAGTCTGAGTCCAGCCTCTCCTCTGCTCCCTCTTGGGGCTACCTGTCAGGTCTTTGGGGTCCCTGGGCCCCGAGTGCCTGGGTGAGTCGCACGTGGCCGTCCCCGCAGGTGTGTTTCGAGTGTGGCGCCTTCAACCCTCAGTGGGTCAGCGTGACCTATGGCATCTGGATCTGCCTAGAGTGCTCAGGGAAGCACCGCGGGCTTGGGGTGCACCTCAGGTCAGTGCCCTGCCCCCCGTGCCTTGAGGTCCTCCTGCCGGGGCACAGTGACAGGGTGACACGCGCTGCTGTGTCAGCTCGGTGCGCCCACAGGGGTGTCACGGGCAGTGCGTGCGCCAGTCACGGCCTGCTTGGGGAGGGGGCTCTCGGACACCCAGTGCTGATCAGTAGGTTGGCGCTCTGGCCTCTAGCTTCGTGCGCTCTGTGACCATGGACAAGTGGAAGGACGTGGAGCTGGAGAAGATGAAAGCTGGAGGGAATGCGAAATTCCGAGAGTTCCTGGAGTCTCAGGAGGACTATGACCCCTGCTGGTCCCTGCAGGACAAGTACAACAGCAAGGCCGCGGCGCTCTTCAGGGACAAGGTAGGGACTGGCTGAGCAGCGGTGCCGAGGCGCTGCCCGTTGGCTGCGTTGAGGGCTTTGGGAGCTGGCTTTCTCCTTTGGTCTCTGACATGCCCGCAGGGCTGTGCAGTGTGTCCCCAGATGGGATGCACGGGCCCTCTTGTCCTACCTGGGGCGGGGGGAAGCAGGTGGGTGCTTGGTTAGTGGGGTTGAAGAACAGGCGCGCCCCCCGGGGAGTGTTGCATGCTGGCTCCCTTGTACATGGTGGCTGAAACCGCCGAGGACGACAGCGCGTCATTAGGGGTTGGAGCCACTGACCGGGAACTCGCCAGCACTGCTGTTTTAGAGTAAGACCGTCTCGGGGTTGACCTGTGGCAGAGAGCCCCCAGCCCATGGCTGCTGAGCTTGGGAGCCCTAGGGTGGGTGACAGCACTGATGGCTCCTGACAGTCCCAGACTGTCTGATGTCTGTGTCCCCTTGGCAGGTGGCCACTCTGGCTGAAGGCAAAGAATGGTCTCTGGAGTCCTCGCCTGCCCAGAACTGGACCCCACCGCAACCCAAGACACTGTCGTCCACTGCCCACCGGTAGCTACTCCTCTGGCTTCTTGTCTGGTCCCAGACCATTCTGGCCCTGGCCCTGGCCCTGGCCCTGATCTTAGCCGTAGCTCAGGACCCTCCTGCTGGCGTGAGGACGGCTCTCTAGGTCACTGGAGCAGTACAGGCTCCCCGTAGAAATGCTGCCTGTAAGTTGCATCTGAGTTGAAGGGAGTGCCGCCCCATCTCTCCAGAGCACCGTCGGTGCAGGTCCTTCTAGACCCATCCCCGTGACACGCATGCATCTCTGTAGGAGACGCTCTAGGTGAGCGTTGCTCACCTCCTCTGTCCTCTCGAGCACTGCCCGCTCCCAGGGCTGCCGCAGGTACGATGGGGACCGGCTGATCCCCGTGCCGGATGTCCTGCATGCTCTCGCGTGTTAGAGGCTGGTGCTCTGGGGTGACTGGTCCAGAGAAGGCTCCCTGTGTGCACCGTGGGTGCCCAGGGAACCTCGCCGCACCCCCGCACCGTGTGTTTTATGTGCCTGCTTCAGCCTCCATCCCTCCATCCTCTCCGCTGCCTCCCTGCGAGCGTGGGCAGGCGCTTGTTGCCAGCCGAGCCTAAGCCACCTTTCAGACAGACCTGGAGGCCAGCTGGCCTTAGTACTCTGTTCTTGGAGGAGCCCCGGTGTGACCAGGGGGACGTGACAGCGTAGCGTACAGGCCCGCACGGCTCCCTCGGGCACCTGCCGGTCCTCTGCTGGCCTCCCTGACCTCTGACTCTCCCTTTCAGAGCCCCTGGCCACCAGCAGAACTCGACCTCCTCCTCAGACAAGGCGTTTGAAGACTGGCTTAACGATGACCTGGGCTCCTATCAGGGGTGAGGCCATGGGCAGCAGGGGGCTCGGGCCCTTGGGGCGGGGGCCTCCTGCTTTCTGTGAGCAGGACGCGCGGAGCCCCCGTGTGTCATGTGGGGCTGGTTGTGGTGTCCCTGAGCCAGCGCAGGTTTGCAGAGTGGTTTTAAGTGGTGAGAAACCTAACATTTAGGGGAAGAAAGAATAGTTTTCCTTCTTGGGGACAGCCTGACCTGTAAGCGGGTTTTGTTCCCGGAGCTGTCAGACTGGATCACTTTGACGTCTTTCATGGTGGCCGGCTCTCGGCTTTGGGCCTTGCGGGGGTTCCCTGGCTTAATGCAGAGCTCCCAGAGGAGCGCCTGACCTGTGTGCCCGCCTTGCTGTGGACGCACGTCCTCCCTGGGGCCCTCGCACCTCTGCCCGGGATCTGGGCGCCTCCCGCCGTGAGGCTTTCAGGAGCGAGCTGCTCTTTGTCTCCCTGTCAGGGCCCAGGAGAACCGCTACGTGGGGTTTGGGAACACGGTGCCGCCCCCAAAGAGGGAAGAGGACTTCCTCAGCAGCGCTGTGTCATCCCTGTGCTCGGTGAGGACCGTGCCCTGCCCCACAGGCCCGTGGTCCGCTGGCCGCCTGTGGGACGCCTCCCCGTCCCTCGGAGAAGTCATCTGCGACTGGCACACTCACTTGGCCCCCGCGCGCGTACTTGTTCAGTGACCTCATTATAGAGCGTACGTTGCCGATTAACCGGGCCCGTCTCCTCCGAGCACGACATCCTGTGCGGGGCCTGCCCGACACTCCCGTCCTGCGAGAGCGCTGGGCACGGCCGATCCTGGCCCTCTGCCTGCCAGGCCCACGCTGGCGAGCTCTCGAAGCTGCACGCTTGGGCTGTCATACCCTCTGGGTTTGGCGCTCGCGGCCCTGCGCTTTGTCCCCACCCCCACCCCCACCCCCAGGGCTTCAGGTCAAACCACTGTTTTCCAAGGCAACTTACTGTGGCCTTAGACGACGTTCGCTCACTGCTGTGCTGTCCGCGGCGGCCGTTGCAGCCCCGGGGCTGTAGCCGGCGACGTCCGGCAGCGGCCCCGGCTGTGTGCCGCGCGTGTGGGAAGGCGAGGAGACATCGTCTGCGCTCATAGGATGGGGTCTTCGGGACACTGGGGGGACTCACGTGCAGATGGAGCAGATGGGGGGTGGAAACGGGAATCACGGGAGTGTCGTGTGTCTGCGGTTGCTGCAGGGCTCTGCGTCCCCGGTACGGGTCGGGGGTGTCGTCTACTGAGCGCTGCTGTCCGCTGTCCCTTCTGGTCTGTGCCCACGCACTGTTCCCAAAGTGCTGGGACGTCCGTCAGAAGTTACGGCCGCGACTCCAGAGCCACGTGGTGGCGGCTGCTGGAAGGCCTCCTGGGGCCCCGGACAGCCAGGGTCCCCTCTCCGGGGAGGAAGGGCACGCCTCCAGCCCGGAGCCTGCTGCCTGGGAGTTTATGAAGACGGGTCCCACCGAACATAGCGAGTTTGTGTCCCTCTCCTGCGGGTCTTTAATTCACTGAAGAAGCCGAACGGGGTTGTCTGCTGAGCATAAAGGTTGCTCTGCTTCGTCGTGGGGGTTGGGGGGGAGAGGATGTGTTGGGAAGCGGGGTTCTGAGGGAGACGTGTACGGGTCTTATTAGTTTCAGTTGGCTTTGGGGGCTTAGGGGAAGATCTCGAACTCAGAACAGGTCTGCCTGCAGAATAGGTGTGAGGCCCGAACTCCTCCGAGGGGAGGCGGAGGGCCCAGGGCAAAGGGACAAGCGGGTGCGTGCACGTGGGGCCGTCTGGATGGTCAGGCGGAGCATGGCACGGACGCACGTGCTGTCCCGGCTGCCACAGCGTTCAGATGTGCCCACGGCAGGAGGGCCTGTTCTCCTTGGGAGGTGGGGTTGCCGCTGTGGGAAGGGACCCCGGAGGTGGCCTTTCTGCAGAGCTAGGGTACGGAACCCATCGGCCTCTCACCGAGCGGCAGATGGCACGGCCAGCAGAGCCTGCCTGGATGGTCGCCCACGGAACCTCGACGTGGCCTCTCTGTGGCTTTTTCCCAGGGCTGGAGCAGTTTCACCACCGGAGCCAGCAAGTTTGCCTCTGCCGCTAAGGAGGGGGTAAGTAGCCCAGCCCAGCAGCCTGCCCGCGGGGCCCACATGAGCTGTGCTGGTCGGGGCTCCGGGGCCAGACAGGGGTTTTGAAGGGGCTCTGACGAGGGGTGGAGGCCATTCCCAGCCTCAGGGCTTCCTCCTGGGCCCAGGCCGTGCACTGTTTCCCCTAAGTCCCCGAGGCTGCAGCAGATCTCAGGGCTCCGCCGTGCGCTGCTTCCGTGCTGGGCATCCGTGTTCGTGTTGGGGCTGAGCGCTGTGCGGAGGGCCCGGCGCCTGAGAGGAGAGCTGGGCTGTGCTTGGGTGCGGCCTGTCAGTCCTGCAGGCCGAGTGGTCCCGCAGCCCTCCGGTTCTGCTGCTGGGCACGGGGCAGGGTTCGGGCAGTCGGGCTTCTCTCTGCCCCTCGCCGCCTCCGCCCAGGCGAGGGAGGGTCGGGGGTTTAGTCAGGACACACAGGTAGGGAGCGGACCTTGGAAGGGAACAAGCAGAAGCCCGTCTGGAGACGTCAGCTCGGAGGGACACTGTCAGGGACGTCCAGCAGGTTTCCAGGCCAGGGTGGCCTTGGTGAGGAAGGTGACCTGGAGCAGGGAGGGCCCGGGGCCGGCTCCGGGCCGGAACGCAGGCGCTGTGGACGTCTCTCCGTACGCTCCGTGGGCCCTGGTCCCCTGCATCCTCCCCCACCAGCCCGGAGGAGCCTGGCCTCGGGCACCAGGCCCTGTGGTACCACCACTCTGGCACATGGCCTCTGCTGGCTCTCTCTGGGCCTCCTCCCTGCAGGGCCCCAGCCGGGAGGTCCAGGCGCCTTCAGCAGGAGCACCTGTGGGTGGGCTTTCTCCTTCGCTTCTGAAAGTGTCTGGGGGTGCTGCGCTACGGGGAGCTGTGGGGTGGGAGCATGCTGGGCGCCAAGCAGGTGGCATGGTCTGGGCCACGGGGTGGCCGCCCCTGATGCTGGACCTGCTCCCCCAGGCCTGTGTGCCACGTGGCTGCTCCTCCAGCAGCCTCGTGGGCCCCTCGGACTGCTGTGAGGGGGTGGCTGGCAGGGGACGGGCCTAGGGCCGAACGTTTTTCGGGGTCCGGGGATGTGCCGTCGGGGTCCGGCATCAGGACTGGCGGTCTCAAAGCCCTGTGTGTTTTTCCAGGCGACCAGATTTGGATCTCAAGCAAGTCAGAAGGTAACAGAAAGCTTTTGTGTCTCGTGCTGTTGAAGTCTCTAGTCCTGTCCCGTCGGCATCCGGACGCTGCCCGGTCTGCCCTTCTGGGGTCTGTGCTTGGGGGAGGGGCGCGTCCTCGTGCCTCGCTTCCGGTGCCGTGGGTTAGCAGGGAGGGTGAGAAGCTGCGCCTGGAAGGGCCTGCAGGGCCGAGGCACCCGAAGCAGTGAGGCCCGCGTGCCGTCCGCTGTCGTCACCCGCGGGTGGGAGGATGCCTGGTGTGGCCGGGGCTGTGGCTCCTGTGGGCCGGGCGGGGACAGGCTACCCTTCCTTTCCTGGTTTCTCTCGTGGGCGGTGGTTTGGGGTGTTGGCGGTTGTTTTTTTTTTTGGTCCTCAATCTCGGTTGGTTGCCCTGGCCGTCCCCAGGTGGTGGCGGGGCTTGGGCCGCCTGTGCCCTGGGGGGTGAGGAGTGAGGCCAGAGGCAGAAGCTCTGGAGGCTGTCCCGGGGGTGGGGGTGGGGGCAGCGGCTGGTGTGCGAGCCTGGCCTGGCCCTGTCTCAGGCCCCTGACTTGCTCGTGTGTGTGGTTCTGGAAGTTGTACATTGGGAGTGGAAAGCAGTGAGGCGTGGCAGTAAGCGGACACTCGAGGTCCCTTTTGAGGACACCTGCTGGGGTGGCGCCACGGGAGCGTGAGGCTAACGAGGCTGTCGGGAGGTGCTTGCTGGTTGTCGCCCGACGCTGCTCCTGCTGTCTGTGCTCGCTCCCTCTCTCACTCTCACTCTCTCCCTCCTCCGCCCCAACCCGCTCTCTTGCTGTCTGGGTAAAGTTTTGGGGCTCCAAGCAGCAGCCCGAGCTGGTAAGCCCAGGTCTGTTCTCGTGCATGCCTTTCCCCGTCTCCGTGCTGACCACGTGCTTTGTCCTGAGCCTCCCTGGACCGTGGCCTGCGTGTGTCCTCGCTTACGGGCGTTGACTCTCAGAGCGCCTCGCCAGCCCGCTGGGTTCCCATCCGGTCCCTCCGAGCTGTTCAGGGACCTGAGACCCTGATGAGGGGCCCGGGGTCCAGAACCAGGGGACACGGCTCCTGCTGGGCAGGAGGTTCCTTTCCCGGCTCCGTCACCTCGAGCTGAGTAAGCAGGAGGGTCATCCCTGTGGCGAGGTGCCGGCAGGTGCGGTTACCCCGTTCATTGAGGCTGCTGCTCGGCGCTTTCCTCCTCAGCCGCCCGGCTGTCCCGCCGCTGCCCTAGCCCTCGGCTCTGTCCTCTTCTCCCTGAGGCAGGTGCCTGGGGGAGGGCGGCTGGGCTCACTGCTTCCGGTGGCTGGGGATGCACCTGCCTGCACCCTAGCTGGGGGGGTGGCGTGTGCCCTGTCGGCACGTGGCTGTGCTCACGGGATGCGGTTGCGTGGGCGCTGATGGGAAGACCCGTGGGTGGCCGCCGGGTTTGCTGCCGCTCTGGGCCCCTTCCTTCTGGAGCAAGTAGGCCTGGAGCAGTGGTCTCTGGCCAGCCCGCAGCCAGGGGGTGTCTGGGTGCTGGTGGGCTGCTCACCGTCTCCTGCCTTCCCTTGCTCGGCCAAACTCGCGGCCGCTGTGCTGACCCGCATCCTGGGTGACGTGCCGCTCGGGCTCGCCTGACTTCCCTCTCCTCGCACAGGCTTCAGAGCTGGGCCAGAGTCTGAACGAGAACGTCCTCAAACCTGCGCAGGAGAAGGTGACGTAGCCCCACGCCGAGTGTCCCTCTCTTCCTCCCCACCCCCACAGGCGCTCGCTCCAGGGGAGCAGCTGGTGCTGGGGGGGTTTCCAGCAGCTCCGAGTCCCGCCAGGGCCTCACGTCCCGCGGGGGCCCCCGCCCCCGGCTCGGGGAGGCCCGGCCGTGCGCTCTGTTCCTCGGGGTGGGGCCGGTGTGGGCAGCGCGGAGGTGGCTGGCGGGGCCAGGGAGGACCCCCGGCGGGCCGCGGCCTCAGGAGGTGGTGCCGGAGGACGCCGTGCTACGGTGGCCCGGGCTGGTGTCGGCGGCCCCTCATGACTCGCGGGGCGACGGGGTCGCACACAGCTGCCGCCGCGGGTCTGTGCGGCTAGCACTGGCCTCCGTCGGACGGGCCCCGGGGGCTTTCTGCCGCTCGGCTGACGGCGCCGTTCAACCCACGCAGGTGAAAGAGGGGAGGCTTTTTGACGATGTGTCCAGCGGGGTCTCTCAGCTGGCGTCCAAGGTAGGGCAGGCCCGCCTGGCGCTCGGGCGCGGCCGGAAGCCAGTCTCCACATTCCAGGGCCCGGGCTCTCGGTCCCCACGCGCTCGTGCGGCCACAGGGCCCGTGGAGCGGTGAGGAGGTGCCATGAGACGCTGCCGTGGGCGCCTGGGGCATGTGGGGACAGCTGGCCGGGGGGTCTGTCGCGTCTGCTAACGGTCGCTTCTTTCTCTTCTGCCCTTGTGCTGCCACTGCTCTTCCCTGGTGAGTGCCACCTTCCTGACGTGCGGGCTGTGGCCGGGCTGCGGCCGCCGGCTTCCTCCGGGCGGGTTTGGGTGTGCGTGGCCCCCTGCAGCCCAGCCCGCCCCTCTCTGCGTGGGGAAGCCTGCGGGGGGCTCCGCACACAAGC
The DNA here is from genome assembly GCF_963455335.1 of Martes martes. NCBI lineage: Eukaryota > Metazoa > Chordata > Mammalia > Carnivora > Mustelidae > Martes > Martes martes. The sequence goes on along the minus strand of NC_137896.1, from coordinate 774,003 downwards.
TGTTTCCTTGAGCTACTGCGCCCCAGAGCCTCTTGCCGCCACCGCCGTGTGCACGCAGGGAGGGCCCGTGAAGGCCGCGTGCCTGAGCCCGGCCGTGCTGCTCGTGTCTCTAAGCTCTGCCGGGTCTTGGAGCGGGACCCCGTGTGTGTGCCACGTGTGAGAACCCACCCTGAACTGCCACCTCCCGTGCCCTTCCAGGTCCAGGGGGTAGGCAGCAGGGGATGGCGGGACGTCACCACTTTTTTTTCTGGGAGAGCGGAGGACCCTTCAGACAGGTGGGCCGGTTTCCCGCGTTTCCTCGCACAAGGTCTCTGGGAGGCAGTCAGCACCCCCCGGGGGACAGGCATGGCCTCCCCTTTGGGGAACAGGGATCACCGCAGCCCCCAGAACCCTAGAGATACCAGCTCTGTGGTAATTGCTGCTGCCCAGGGAGGGGAGGGAGTGAGGAGGCCTGGGAAGGAGGGGTGCCTGTGCTGATCCCTGTCTCTGGTCGGGGTAGGTGGGGCCGGTGGGGCCCTGAGCAACCCTGTCCCCTCGCTCACCATCGCTCTGGGCTTGCCTCCTGGCTTGTCCGCGGGAAGCCTGGTCTGGCTGTTTGCCGTTACCCAGCTGCAGGGTGGGAGGGGTGGGGAGGGGACACGTTTCTTGTGCTCATGGGGCCACATGGCTTCTTGGCACACCATTTAGTGGTTCATGCCATGTGGCTGCACTGGTCAGGGTACAGCTCCATGAGGGGCTCTGCAGGGCCCCCCGTCTCAGCGCAGGCAGGGCCCACACGCTCCCTTTTCCCTTAGTCACCGCAGAAAACCGGCATCGTACATTTTGCTTCACGACAAGCTCCTTTTGGGGTGGGACTGACCCAGCCAGACTATGGTGGCAGGAGGCCCGAGTGCTTCCGGCAGGTTCTGTGCCCCTTGGCTCCGAGTTGGAGTGGCATGGAGCCCAAGCAGACAGCATCTCCCAGCCCTGTGGGCGTCAGGGTCTGGGGGAGAACACCGAGGGACGGCCTGGTGGCTCGGGCCGTTGTTCAGTGTCCTTCCGTCTCCCCAAGACCCCTGGAGGGCCAGAGCTACCAGAACAGCGGTGGGGACCATGCCCTGAACCGCGCCGTGGACCAGAGCTTCTGGGAGACCTTCGGGAGTGCCGAATCCACCAAGGGCCATAGGTCCCCAAGCAGCAACAGCTGGACATGCGCGGACGCCTCTGCCGAGAAGAGGAGCTCGGACAGCTGGGATGTGTGGGGCTCGGGCTCTGCGTCCACCAATAAGAACAGTGACCACAGCGATCTCGGGGAGGCCTGCGGGGGCAGCGGGGAGGGCAGAGCCAAGACCGCCAAGAAGGCCGCCCCGTCCGTCATGCCAGTGGGTGAGGGCTGGGACAACCAGGACTGGTAGGCCTGTGGCGCCCCCGCACTTTGCCCCACGCTTCCTCCCATCTGACCCCAGACCCCAGCCGTCGCGTGAAGACAGCACCTTGGGTGGGAGCTGGGGGGTGGGGGAGGGTGCCGGCTTGCACGGACACTGGCCTTGCAAGGCCCTGGTGCAGCGGAGGCCACGTGCTGCCCCGCGGTCCACGTCCCAGCTCTCCTGCGGCTCTCGGGCGGCCTGTGGAAACCTGGCCAGGGTGACACGGGGGGGCTGCTCCTAAGTCATCGGTCCCATGATGCCCTCCCTAATAAACCCTCCTGAGTGGTCGCAGCGCAGCCGTGCTGTGTCGGGTGTGAGACGTGTGTGCTCTGATACGTCAGGCCCAGGCTTGTTCTGGGCCAGCTTTTCTGCGTGAGGGATGTGCCTGGGGCCCTCCCGGCTCTGTGTCACTGCCGGACCGCTCTCCTGTGTCACCTCTCCAGATCTCCACGTGTGGCCGTACACGGCCCCTGGCACCCGGGCCCTCTGTCCGTACGAGCACCGGGCCCACTGGAGCCAAGGTGGCTCGCCGAGGACACCCCAGACAGCTGAGAAAGGGGGACGTGGAAGTGAAACGGGAGGGGGAGGCAGGCCGGCACACGCCTTCCGAGCCCAGGTCGGGGTGCGGGTCCGCGGGGCGGTCTCCCCAGGGTTCGTCGAGGAGCTGCACGGTGTCCGGGTCTTTCCGCCGGTCTAGAGCGAGGAGCGTTTCCGTGGGGCTGGGTTGCCGCCCCTGCGTCTCTGCCAGCTCTGTGCTCTGCTCCCAGGGCTTGGCTCGTGGTGACATGGATCTCCTCGTGTGCCCGGAGGCCACCTGGTGCCCCACGTGCCACCACCCCCTTGTCCACAGTCGCAGTCCGGTGCGGATGAGGTGCCTTTCCCCTACCAGTCTGGTAGACCTGCTCGCAGGCCGCAGCCGGGCTGGGTCCTCCATCCCGTCCCACACCCCCTTCCTCCGGTTCCTGCGTTGCTGTCGGCCGCCCTTTGACCAGGCACTGCATGTGCCTGGGTCCTACTGGGTGATTGGTGCCAGATGTGCCCACCACGAGCTCTGCTGCCACCAGCTGTTCATGTCCCAGGACAGGCCCTCCCAGCACGGGTGCCGGCAGCAGAAGGGTCGGTCTGCGGCGCGTCTGGGCTGGCAGTCACCGAGGGGCTGTCCAGGACAGCGCACTAGCCCACAGCTCTGGCTTGAGGACACCCCCGGAGGAGCAGGGACACCCAGCGTGGAGCAGCTGCGTGTTTGCTGCCTGAGAGTCTCGGTCACTGAGCCGGCAGCCTGCTGGCCCCGAGGGGAGAGACCCCCAGGGCAGACAGCTGAACCCAAGGTCGGTCTGCCAGCCCGGGGCCGAGCATCCCAGGGTGACGGTGCTCAGGGAGCACGAGCATCAGGTGTCCGCCCCCCATCCGGACGGGGCTTGGTTTCCACGCTGGGGCCCTCCCCCGTCGGGGTGGGGCTTCTGGCTCTGCCTGCGGCTCTGGCGGGTTCAGCGGGGCCCAGGCTGCATTCTCTTCTGTAGTCTCTCATCCTGGAGGCCGTGGTACGTTGGGAGTGAGTTGCCTTTGGCCTGGGAGCCCCCTTCAATGCCAGATGCAGTAACCAGGGTGGTGGTGAGTGTTCAGATGTCTGCGGGCAGGGGTACTGTGCTCCCCGGACCCCCTTCTGGGGTGCTGGGACGTGGCGTTCCGAGGCCTTTCATGGACAAAGGTGTTCCTGTGCAGGTGTGGTCCAGGGTGGGGCCCCGCATGGGGAGCTGGGGCTTGAGCATCTCCCTGGTCCTCTCCCGGGCAGGGTCACTGGCACAGAGCGATGCAGTGACGCAGGTGAGCACACAGGTCCCGGAGGTGCCGGTGGGAGGGCAAGGAGGTCTCCAGTGGGTGTCTGCCTGGGACCCAGGGCCCACAGCAGCTCACCTGACCCTGGGCAGGAATGCTCTGCAGCCCCGCGCCCTCCATCTCAGCCTGCGCCCTGTTGAAGGTCCCAGCGGGGGAGCAGTCAGAGGCGGAGCCAAGGGACGCTGAGTGCACTTTCCAGAGCTCTCTTCTGGGTGGTCTCCCATGGGTCATCTGGTCTTGGGAGGCAGATCTGGGTGGGGCATGGTCCCTAGGGGGCTGGATCCTACACGGGACAGTCCCAGGGTCAGTTCCGGCTGGATCCCAGGGGTCCTCACCCACTCGTGCTGACTAGCCAGCCCTCTGCCCCTCAGGCCAGCTTGGCAGGGAGACTGGGCCAGTGGCCACGAGGCTGCCCTCAAGCCCTCTGACCTTCTGCATGCAGTTCCACCCAGACCCTGGCTCCAGGACGCTGGGTCGACCAGGGACTGGTACGACCACCATAGGGTGAGGGTCCCTGGTTGCTGCAGACCCGTCGCGGAGGGTGCTGGGGCTGACCAGCAGGTGCGCTAGAAGGCCGGCCCTGCTCTCTGGGTCTCCCCGTGAGCTTCTGCACTTCTCTGGGCCGTGCGTCTAACACAGGTCAACCTCTGCCACCCCGTTCAGTTATCCAGCAGGCCACCGTGCCTCCAAGCCCCAGTGCTGCGACTGTCCTGGCACCTCGCACCCGGAGCTGGGGCCTTCCTGGGGCCCTACCCTCTGCACGGTCTGGTGTGCACCACCCCCGTCCCACCGGTCCTGCTGGGTCTGACCCAACTGATACGGTCAAGGGGGCTCACCCCCCCGCATCAGCTGGGAACTGGGGGAAGTGGGACCTGTGCTCGGGGTGCGCTCAGGGCCCCTACCCGCACGCTGGAGTGAAGGCCGGCCAGCACGTGGGGCCGTCCTTTTCTTTCTCAGGGACCCGGGGCAGCCCTGACATTGCTAACTAGTCTCTGGGGCTTCAGGGGCTCTGCAGGACTCCAGGGTGGGCACACAGGGGAGGGGCAGACAGCGCCCAGCCAGGGGTGCTGAGGAGTTGAGTGGCTTACGTGTGTGGAGGGTGGCACCCCAGTGGGGTGCGTGTGAGTGTGTGTGTGTGTCCTGAGTGCCCACGAGCCACAGGTGGACACAGTGTGTCCAGTGCCTGTCTGTGGCTGCTGGATCCAGTGCTCTCTGCTGGTGCACACTTGAGCGTGTGGGGCTTGGCTGGGGTGTAGGTCCCAGGACCAGGCAGGTGCCCAGCACCCTGAGCTCTGCGTCCATCAGCACTGGTGTCCTGGTGTCCAGTTGTGGGTCCTCAGGCTCCGGTAAGTCTCGGAGCCCCAGTTGGCCTAGGCCTGAGGCCCTTCCTGGCCATAGGAGCACTGTCTGCCCAGGAGAGAGCAGGGCTCACAAAGCGGTCAGGACAGGGGTAGTGGGGTGGGCTAGCAGAGTGCACAGAGGGGCACTGTGGCACCTACAGCAGGGCCACCTTGGTCTCCTGGCCCAGGCCCGAGACCGTGCACCCTCACTGCCCAGCAGTGTTACCCGGTCTGGGGCTGGTAGACTGGCAGTGGCGAGGCAGTGTCCTCCCTGTGGACAAGAGTGTGGGGAGGGGGCTGAGCCCCCATGGGAGTCGGTTAAGGGCCCTCCTCCCCCAGCAGCGTCCGGACCCAGATCTCTGGCCACCGAAGGCTGCCAGCCTCCAGCACACGCCATGTCTCCAGCTGTGGCCTTCTAGCCCAAGAGCCCCTGCCGCGCCAGCCCTTCCGAAGCACCGTCTCCGGAAGCTGGCGTCAGGACAGGCTCCCAGCCCTGTGGGGCTCCTGGTAGTCAGCTCCCCTCACCCCTCAGTGACCTTGTGTGGGTGATCCTGGTTCAGGTGGGTCCAGGGCTGGGGCTGGAATGGGGTCTGGTCTGGCCAGTGTCCCCGGCCAAGCAGTAGGCTTAGGGCTGTCCCGGTGGCTGGGAGGGGCTGTGCACTTGTCTGGGTCTGCAGACCCAGAGGGCAGCGGAGACACCGTTACTGCAAGGAAGGGTTCCTGGCGGGGCCAGTGTGGGCCTGGGCACTGGGCCAAAGTTAGAGGAGCCTGGAGGAAGTGTTGTGCTTCCCCACCAGAGGCACCGGCCCATCATCTGTGCACACATAGTGGCCTTGGTCCCTGAGGTGCCTGCCCGGTGATCCCTGCTTTGGGGCTGACCGTGTGGAGTGAGGGATGAAGGTGTTTGGTGCTGTGGGATCCCCGCCCTGAGGCAACTGTCCTTCACACAGGAACTCTGTACACCCACTCTTGGCCTGTAGCTGGGAAGGGGGAGAGAGCCCTGGGAGGGGAGGAGGCCAGGGGCGGGCCAGGGGGTGGGCTGAGGCAGTGACGTGGAGGGGTGGAGGGACCGGGACCTTCATAAACCCCGGCTCTCGGGGGCCGCAGCAGAACCGGAGTGGGGGAGTGCAGGGGGACCCAGGGACGCCACCCTCGCCCCGGAGAAGGTTAGTGACTCGCCTATGGTCTTGGGGGGCCACCAGGGGTCTGCCCAGGTCCGTGATCAGAGGACGATCTTGCCTTTTCAAAGAGGCCTGGGGCAGGGAGGGCAGACTGCAGAGGGCTCCCCGCAAGGGTCCCACCAAGTCAGGTTTCTGGGGAGCAGAGGGCTCTGGCTTCAGAATGTGGATCAGGAGGGGCCTCCGGGGCCCAGGAGAGTCCAGAGCCCATGCACCGGCCCCCAGCCCTCCACAGCCCCGAAGCTCAGCAGCTCTGCTCTGCGGGGCTGCTGCCCACCCCCCTGGGGTGTGGCTGGGGTCCTGAGCTTCTGTGCTGTGTGTCCTTTCCGCACTGTCCACAGAGGCAGCTCCCCAGGCTATGTGGGGCTTGAAGATGGAGGGTTGACCCCAACCTGCTTGCAAGGACTTCCCAGCCGACAGGCCGACTGGAGCCGGTCCTCAGGCAGGACACACCCTCGTGGGGCTGGCAGAGGGCTTGCTGTACAGCCCCCAGGGGTCTGTGCTCAGACTGAGGTCCCAGCTCTGATGCCCCTCGGGCTGCAGATAGGGTTTGCCCCTACATGGCTCCGTTCCCTCTCCAGGCCCCGTGGCCCTGGCAGAAGCTGTCCCAGTCTGTCCTAATGACGAGTGAGTGGCTGGGCCAGCTGTCAGGGCCTGGTGCTGGCCTGTGAGAATGTCCTGAGGGCGGGATGCAGGACCAGAGGCTGCTACAGCAGATGCCTCCAGGGTGGGCAGGGGAAGGGCAGCTGACCGCCCACCCGGGGAAACACCTGCACGCGCCGTGCAGGACACAGGTCCGCTGTAGGGGGCAGTTCCAGATCACGGCTTGTGGAATGCCTGGTATGGGTGGATGGCTGGCTGGATTGATGGGCGGACGATGGACGGACAGACAGAAGATGGCCGAGTGGACTCTTCCCACAGGCCGTGCACCATGAATGCCCTTACACGGCCCCATCTTGGGCATTGCCTCTGGCTGTGGCTGGGTGTTGCCTTGGGACTTGGCCAGGGACAAGGTAAGGACATGAGGGGGGCACTTCCTGGGAATGTGGCACCGGTCAGTGCCCAACCCCACCCCGGGGCAGGGCACAGGCCCCACTCAGGAGGGGTCTCCACCGCCTGCTCCTAACTCCCCCGGAGCCGTTGTTCTGAGTTGAATGTGTGCTCGAGGAGGAAAGACGACACCAGAGGCCACCTATGTCCTCTGCCCCAAGCGCTACCCACAGCTTTTGCTGGACCTTCCAACTTGCTATCTGTCGGGCCCGCGTGGGGATGCTGTTGTGTGCTTTCTGACGCTTACTAACACGCGCGGCACTGAATTCTGTCTTATATCCGTGCTTTCTCTTGCACTATTTCAGGGCACCACCTCTTTATTTATTTTTTAAGATTTTATTTATTTGACAGAGAGAGCAAGAGAGGGAACGCAGCAGGGGAGCGGGGGAGGGAGAAGCAGGCTCCCCGCGGAGCAGGGAGCCCCATGTGGGCTTGATCCCGGGACCCTGGGATCATGACCTGAGCCGAAGGCAGATGCGTAACGATGGAACCACCCAGGCGCCCCATCAGGACACCTCTTCAGTGTAAAATTTCCAAACAGCAGAAAGCCAGGGGAGGGAGGAACACCCCCTTTTCCTCCTGTCCTCCAAGGAAAGCACTGTCCATCCACACCGTCCATCCTGTGCCACCTGTTCTCGCTCCTTCCCCTTTCCGTGCTCACTCTGAGGCACAGGAGAACGCGGGGCTGCCCAGCCCTCCCTGCAGCGCCTTATGGCCCAAACTGATGGCTTTCTACCAGGTACTGACGGTCCTTACCTTTGTGACAGTCATCACCGTGTCTTTGGAATAGCCCAAAAGGGACGCAGCTGCGGAACGGGGCCGGCGTCCTCGCTGAGCTCCCCACGAGGGGCACCGGCCTGCCCTGGTTCTGGGAAGGTGGCTGCCCGCGCCCTGGCTTGGCCCCCAGCCCAGGCGGCTCCCAGGGAGTCCTGTGAGGGTGGGAGACTGCGTCTCCCCCTGTTGGAAGGTGCCGCTCCCGGGCGACTGCCGGAGTCTTGCAGTGTCTGACTCCCAGTCCCTGTTGAGAACGCGTGCCCGGCAGAGGGGCGCGCCGTGCGGCCACACCTCGAGTGGCGGGAGGCACGGGTCTACTGACCGCTCTTCCTCGGTGCGGACTTGTAATGCAGACTGGCCATGGTCTTTGGGGCATGTCCCTGGGTCCCCGTGGCTCTGACAGGTTGACGCGATGGTGGGGCCAAGTCACTCATGAGCCCACAGACACATTGTGCTCCGGGTTCAGCAGGGATCCCGCGGACTCTGGGCAGACCTGGGCCTCCCGGACCCTAGGAGGGCGGAGGGTGGGGGCCTGCAGGTCCGGGCTGCCTTCCCCAGGGAGGGCCCTGCTGAGGGGCGCTCCTGGGGGGCTTCTCACCAGCAGGCCCCCGGCCGTCTGCCCTGTGCCCCACCAAGGCCCCTTAACATGCAGAGCCCCAAGGCAGCTGGGAATGTCTCCCCCACCGTGTCAGAGGCGCCGTGAGACAGAGCACTCTTCATCAGCAGGACTTGGGAGGGGGTCCCGCTTACAAATGGCTTTTCATGGCTCCACCATGAGACATTCCTGCCTTTCAGCCTGGCGCTCCCGGGAGCCGCCGGGCACATCCGGGGGCCCAGTCCGGCTGCTTCCCCCCCTGAACCATTGGTCATTGTGTCTGCCCCGGGCACCCCCAACCCTGCCACCCTCCCATGGCCCAGCTCTCCCTGGGGCAGCCAGAAGAAGCCCATCTCTGTCCCCCTTTTCCAAAAATACCCACCCTGCCACGGGCCTCCCGGAAGCTTCCCTGATGGCCAGGCCGCACCCCAGGCCTCAGGCCCTCACGCCCCCTCTTCCTCCCAGGACAGCCCCGGCACCCAGCAGGGCTCTTCCTACTGATCCTGGATGCTGGCCTGGGCCCCGGTCAGCAGGGCAGGGGCGCCCCTCACAGAGCCGGGCGGGCCTCCCTGGGTGGGGGCAGTCTCTTCACCGGACCTACCAGGCAGCCTTGGCACCCGGGACCCTCAGAGGGCCCGGTCCCCCTCCAGCCCCAGATAAGGCCTCAGGTTCTCCAGTGCCCCCTGGTGGGTGGGGCTGGGCCCCCCACGACTGCCGGGTGCTGTCCAGGGGTCAGGGCTGACCCCCCGGTCTTGTCTCCCCAGCGAGCAGCGGCCTGAGGCTGGCCGTGCTGCCCGAGGACCGGCTGCAGATGAAGTGGAGGGAGGCGGAGGGGAGCGGCCTCGGCTACCTGGTGCAGGTGAAGCCCATGGCAGGTATGGGGCTCCGGCAGGGCCGGCAGGGCCAGCGGCTGGCACACTGCTCTGGGCCCAGCTCCTGCAGCCCAGCACCCGTGTGTCCACGGGAGGGAAGGACCGCGGGGACAGGAGCGGGAGGGTGAGGCCTGTGATGCGCCCACTGCTACCTCCCCACGTCCAGCTCACGCGGAAGGCTCTCCCTGCTCTGTTGCCTCTGATGCTTTCTTCTATATTTTTAATTCCTTTATTTCTCCATTTTTAAAAAGATTTTATTTATTCACTTATTTATTAGAGCGCGCGCACGCACAAGCAGGGGAGCAGCAGAGGGAGAGGGAGAGGCAGACCCCCCGCGGAGCAGGGAGCCCTTTGTGGGGCTCGATCCCAGGACCCTGAGGTCATGACCTGAGCCGAAGGCAGACGCTTCACTGCTGAGCCCCCCAGACGCCCTATTTCTCCATTCTTAATTTTGTGTTTTCTATTCTGACCACTTTTTATGTCTTCATTTACATGTAAGAGGTGGTTCGGTCGGTCTTTGAATCCCCAGCTTCAGGTCTTGTTTCCCCGTTCTAGAATTTCCATTTGGAAAATGTCCATTTGGTTTTTACATTCTAGGATTTCTTTTTAATTGTTTCTAGTTTGATACCTGAATCCATAGGCTCATCTCTAAGTGTCCTGACTAGTTAGCGCAGCTGACTTGAAGCCCCGAGCGCCACTGTCTGGAGCACCCGCGGCACTTCCTGTCCCTCCTCTGGTTCCTTGTACTCCTGGTTGCCCACCACTGGGCATCCGCCGTTGTGAAAACTTACGGAAGTACCTTAGGACCTTCCGTGACATTGTCTCACTTCAGAAAAAGCTTGTGTTGGTTTTTGACGGAGGCGACGTGAGCGAGCAGTCTTGGGCAATCTTTTTAAATTTTAGAGGTTGAAGGCCCTCCCCACTCTGCGATGTGCGCGGACACTAACACACGTGGGCCTGGACGCACTCCCGGTCTCGGTCTCTCTCCCCACCCCCGCCCCAGGGGACGCAGAGCAGGAAGTGATTCTGACCACCAAGACCCCCAAGGCCACAGTGGGGGGCTTGAGCCCCTCCAAGGGCTACACCGTGCAGATCTTCGAGCTCACCGGCTCCGGGCACGCCCTGCTGGCACAGAGGGAGTTCGTGAGTAAGTCTGTGACCTGCACAAGGAACCCGGCCTCGGAGCGGGGCTGTGTGTAAGGAGCAGGGTCCCCCCGGGGTGGGGGACGCTCACAGCCCCGCATGTCTCCCTGCAGTCGAGGACTTGAAGAGTCACGCGGCGAGCGGGAGCAGCCGGAAGCCCCTGGAGGCGGCCGTGGAGCCCACACCCTCCCACGTGGGGAGCCCAGGCCCCGAGCCCCGAGTTGCCTCGTCCCCAAGTCAAGACTCACCCAGTCTTGGTGGCGCAGAACGGGGTGAGGGTGGGTCACCTTCCGTGGCTGACGCTCTCCCTCAGGTCGGCTCTCACGTTCCAGCTTCTCCTTGAGCAAGCCGGCCGCCCTCCGGCCCTCACCCCAGCTCACGGGGACAGGCCACCCGCGGGGGGTGCACTCGGGCCCCCATGCCCCTTGCGGCCCCACCTGAGTGTGGCAGGTGGGAAGTGACCCAGCTGTGACCTCTGCAGGGCTGCCTGGCAAGGAGCAGCGCCCAGCCAGGGGCTCGGGGGGCAAGGCCCCTTCCCAGCCCTCCACAGACCAGGAGCGGAAGAGCCAGGCCCAGGGCTCTGTGGCAACAACGGAGACACCAGGTAAATGCCGGGACAACTGCCGGGACGCCAGGTTCTGTGGACCTGGGGGGGCCGGGGGTGGGGCCGCTGTGTGACCCAGGGCAGACAGCTGTGGCGTTTCTGCTGGTCACGCCTCCTCCACCAGACCAGGGTGTCCCTGACTCTGTCTCCCCGTCAGTCACAGTAGGGATAGAAAGAGGGATCTCTCTCCTCAGGTGGACACGTCCCCTCTCTCACCCTCGCTGTCTCCCAATGGACTTGGCATCTGCTGGGACGGTCTCCCCAGCCACATAGTGCTTTGAGCAGGGCTGTGCCCCACATCAGACGGCATCTCCTTGCACTCACCCTACCCAGGAGTCCTCACGAGGGGTCTGGCCTGGGTCTGGGGCTCGGCCTAGAGGCACCAAGTTTATAGACTTTGTGTCCAAAGAGCTCCTAGGTCATCAGGTCAAGCCACTGTCCCAGCCAGTGAGGCCTGAGGCTAGAGCTGCCAGCCATGCTGACCGGCCCCCCAGTCGACACCCCTTGGCTAGTCTCTGTCCGCTGGTCCCCACGTCGACAGCTGCACCTGGGGACCAGCCCTGCCGAGGCCACTGGAAGGCAGAGGTGCTGGGGTACCTAGGGGTCTCATTAGCCCTCCCTGAGGGCACTCAGAGGGCTGACACCATGGACCAGGGTTCACACAGGGTGTTGTGAGTCCCGAGAGGGTCCCCAAGACCTGGCCACCTGCCATACTTGAGGCCAGAGCCCCATGGCCCCTCTCTGTCCACCAACCCAGGGAAGGAGACCCTGGGGGCTGGAGCACAGCCTGGAGCCGTTCGGGAGGGGCTTTTACAGTGGTGTGGCCCTGGCCCAGCTCCTCCCTCCCTCCTTTCCCTCCCAGCCAACTCCCAGTTCCGCTGCACACCCCCCACACCCGTGGACGTGATCTTCCTGGTGGACGGGTCCTGGAGTATTGGCCATAGTCATTTCCAGCAGGTCAAAGATTTCCTGGCCAGCGTCATTGAGCCCTTTGAGATCGGGCCAGATAAAGTCCAAGTCGGTGGGTACCAACCCCCTGCCCCACCGCCCTGCCCGAGGTGTCCCCACAAGTCCTACCCCCACCCAGGAGAGGCCCAATTTGGAGAAAGGGCAAGGTGGGGAGGAGGCCCAGAGCCTCCTGGGGAAGCCGGAGGACAGCCTTGCCGATCGGGGTCGCCGGCCACCCACCAGCTGCCCCCCCCCAGGCCGGGCGGGTGGGGGCTCCTGCAGGGGCTGGGGGACGATCTGGTGACCTGTCCAGGTGCAAACGTGTACCCTGCCTGGTGTCCCGGTGAGGCCGTGTGCACGCTGGGCAGGTCAGCACCCAGAACTGCCCCCGCCCAGGCCTCACTCAGTACAGTGGAGACCCCCAGACCGAGTGGGACCTCAGCGCCTTCCGCAGCAAGGACAAGGTGCTGGCAGCCGTCCGCAACCTCCGCTACAGAGGGGGAAACACGTTCACAGGTGCGCCTGGGCCCCCAGCAGCCCCGGCCTTGGGGGTCTGTCCGGGTCTCTGTCCCGAAGTTCCCCCGACTCCATCCCACAGGGCAGCCTCCCAGCCTTGAGGCCGAGGGCGATGCGGGTGCTGAGCCTGACTCACACCTTCGTCAAGAGCAAAACACCCCTTAATGACCTCGGATGAAGACGGGGCTTCCCGTCAGCCAGTCTTGCTGGAAGCCAGTGGCTCCTCTGATGGGCGCGAGCTCCTGGGAGGGGCCGCCCGTGGATCAGCCCCCAAGCAGCGTCTCCCGCAGGCAGCCCCCCGGGTCTCGTGGTGGGTCCTGCCTCTGGAGCGCCCACTGGCGCGGCCGGGACTGACTCGGTGGGCCCTGCTGGGGTCAGGGACCGGTGGAGCGATGTCGGGCAGGAGGGTCACGTGGGCCACACGCCTTTACTCTTGATTGCCCAAGGCCTGGCCCTGACTCACGTGCGGGAGCAGAACCTGAAGCCCGGGGCGGGGCCCCGTCCAGAGGCGGCCAAGGTGGTGGTCCTAGTGACGGATGGCAAATCCCAGGACGATGCCCGTGCTGCCGGCCGCGTCCTCAAGGACCTGGGTGTCGCCGTCTTTGCTGTGGGTGAGCAGCCCCCTGCCCCGGCTGGGTTTCTCACGGCCGGGCGGGCAGCTTCCATTCCCACCCGTCCGCCCTGGGCTGGGGGTCCCTCACAGTGCTGGGTGACTCGGGCCAGGGGCCCCTGGTCGTGCTAGCAGTTTGGGACAACAGTGTGGGGCGGGTGGGGCCAGGTGTGTCCTCACCGCTGTACCCTGTGAGCAGGTGTGAAGAACGCAGACGAGGCCGAGCTGCAGCTCCTGGCGTCCCCCCCGCTGGACATCACCGTCCACAATGTGCAGGACTTCCCCCAGCTTGGCACCCTGGCCGGCTCGCTCAGCCGCCTCATCTGCCAGAACGTCCAAGGCGGGAGCCGGGGCCCGAGTGAGCAGGGTCCCCTCACCGGCCACAGCCCTGCCTGGCCCCTCTGGGCAGAGGGAGAGGGCGGTTGTGGCCCCCAGATGGGACGCCCTGAGCCCCCTCTCCCCTTGGCTCCCAGGGCTCTGAGGGTGTCTGCAGCCTGGGGGACACCTGTCCCTCCGGGAAGTGGCCGCTGGGGAGAGCAGGGTAGCTGCTAATGCAGGCCACCTGCTGGGCCGTTGACCATCCTCCTTCCCTCCCACAGTTACACCAGCTGTGGCTACCCTGGCCCCGGACACCGTCGTCACTCCCACCAGCCTCATCTTGACCCAGGCGACCCCCTCCAGCGTCCACCTGTCCTGGACCCCAGACCCCCAGCTGCCGCTCAAGTATCTGGTCACCTGGCGGCCTTCCAGGGGTGGCCCCCTGCGGGAGGTGAGGGGGGCTCTCTGCCTGCCCTGGACAGAGTCAGGGCCATGCATGACACAGCTGTCCCACAGGGCGGAGGGCACGGTGAGGGTGGCCCACCAGCGCGAGTGGAAAGGTGGAGTGGGCGCGTATCCTCTCGCCACCCGTGGCCGTGTGGTGGCCGAGGTCACCTGGGAATCGAGGACTGACCTCAGCCCCACCAGAGTTGACCGTGTGCCTGCCCCACACCCCTGCGCCTGCCCCGCAACCCTGTGCTCTGCACACCTGCGCCCCACACCCCTGCGCTGCCCACCCCACAGGCTCAACTGTGGCTCCTGTTCCAGGTGGTGCTGGACGGGCCTGCCTCATCCATGACGCTTCACAACCTGACCGTCGGCACCGAGTACTTGGTGTCTGTGTTCCCTGTCAGCGAGGCCGGGGTCGGCGAGGGCCTGCGGGGCCTTGTGACCACAGGTGGGTGGGGTGGAGTCACGCTGGGGTTCGGGGGTCACCCCCCGTAGCCTCCCCTTGGAGCCCCTGCCAGCAGGGTTGGTGCCGAGCCTGGCCTGGTCTCAGCCCGCCTGCGGTGTCACTGGGCCTTCCTGACCCTCGGTGTCCTCTTCGGAGCTGCTCGCGCCTGCTGTGGATCTCCTGCCCTCTCGGGCCACCATGAGCCCCCTTAAAAGCTTTCTTGAGACATAATTCCCACGTTGCAACAACTCAGCTGTGTGGTGTGAGGCTCAGTGGCCGTGGGTCCTGCCCCCGTTGTCCACAGTTCGCTGTGGAGTAGCTCCTCACCGGAGAGAAGCCCGGGCCCCCAAGCTGCTGACCCCAGTCCCCCAGCCCCTCAGCCCCTGGCACTCCCCGGTCTGTGGCTGTCCGCGTAGATTTGCCGTTTCTGGACCCTACGCTGTGTGGCTTCCCCGTGGGGTTTCTGACCTGGGGGCCTGGCACCCCCACCCTCAGGGCAGGCAGTCTTAAACAGAGACCCACAGGGCGGCCACGTTTCCCCAGAGCTGTCCACTGGAAACGTGGCCCAAAGCGAAGTCTGGGGGCAGAGTCGGATGGGTCTGTGGGTGCCCCCCACCCTCCCACCTCCGTCTCCACTGAGACCCACCGCAAGGTCTGCATGGCCCGGGGCCGTCTGTCACTTGAGTGAGGTGCCCCCGTGTGTGTGCGTATGCTTTCTGCAAGGTGCTGCGTCCCTAAAGTGTCCCCCCTCCCCCAGCGCCTCTGCCTCCGCCCAAGGCGCTGACCCTGGCTGCAGTGACGCCCACCACCGTTCACCTCACCTGGAGGCCATCGGCCGAGGCCACGCAGTACCTGGTGCGGTGCTCGCCAGCCCCCCAACGCCACCAGGAGGAGGGCAGAGAGGTTCGAGGCCCCCTGAGAGGGGATGCAGAGGAGGGCGCTCTGGGGGGTGCGGGCTGGGCAGCGCCATGGGCAGGGGCCAGCTTGCCTGCCACACCCCTGCAGGTGTGGGTGGGGCAGCCAGAGGTGCTGCTGGACGGCCTGGAGCCTGGCACGGACTACGACATCTGGGTGCAGAGCTTGCAAGGGCCAGAGGCCAGCGAGGCCCGGGGCATCCGTGCCAGGACCGGTAAGCGTCCGCCCCCCGGCAGCTGCCCCCTGGACAAGAGCCCCTTCCCCCAGGTGTTGGTCCCCAGAGCCCTCTGGTGGCCTTGCTGGTTGGGGAGTGGGTGCCAGCCAGTCTCTGAGGCCGTGATGTTCCCCCAGCCTCCCTGGCACTGCGCAGACACCTCGGCTTCTCAGACGTGAGTCACGACTCGGCCCGTGTGTTCTGGGAGGGCGTCCCGAGGCCCGTGCTCCTGTTCAGGGTCGGCTTTGTCTCCAGTGAGGGCAGCCACTCGGGGCAGGTGAGAGCAGCCCCTGCCTGGGGGCCCTGAGGTCCAGTGGGACAAGGTGAACACAGGGGCCAGCCCCCCACCCCCCACCTGCACTCACAGTTGCTGGCTATTGGAGGAGCCCCCGGGCCCCAGCCTGGGCTGCCGTGGGGGGACCGCGAGCAGCAGCCTCCATCCCGGCCTCTGGGAGCCCCAGGCTGCAGGTTCGGGGAAGGGACAGGTGCGGAGCCAGGACTCAGACGCAGGCCCGGAAACCACCTCCGGGCAGCGGGTTGCAGGGCCCGGGGCCTCACGAGAGGCTTGTCGGGCTCTTTGAGAGAGGGGGTGGGAGCAGGCGGGGGCCCAGGAGACCCTGCCTGCGTGGCAGCTTCCCTGCTCCAGGACACGGGCCATGGTCCCCTCCTGCCAGAGTCTGACCCCTCCCCAGCCTGGGGAGTTGGCCCCAGGCCTGCACCTGTGTGTCTGTCTGCCTCATAGGTGGAGGCCCCTGGGAATGCCACCTCAGCCACTCTGGGTCCCCTGTTCTCCTCCACTACCTACTCCGTCCACGTCACCTGCGTCTACCCCGCGGGTGGCTCCTCCACACTGACTGGCCGGCTGACCACGCGTGAGTGCACCGAGGTCGGGCCGGGGTCCCCAGGCCGGCTTCCTCTCTCCCCCGATGGCTGGTTCAAGCTAACGCGTCGGCCGAGGGGCGGCTGTGGGCAGTGCTGAGCTAGGTGGAGGCACATAGACACGGCGGGTGTGATGTGGGGCGCAGGGCCCTGGAGGGCAGGACCTGGGCCCCCCCGAGAAGCAGCCCAGACCAGACTGCAGCCGGGCCCTGGGGAAAGGGGAGAAATGTGGGTATGGCTGTTGGGGGGGTCCGGGGCTCCCCTCTGTGTGGTCCCCCAGGTGTCATCCTGCAGCCACAAAACCTCCAAGAGCACGGGGGCAGGTATCTGTCGAGCTGGCCAGGGTGGGAGCATGTGGGACCCCCGGGCCTCAGCGGGGTACACTGGCCCCTCCTCGCGCCGCTGCTTGTCCAGGCCCCACCGCCCCAGCCTCGGTGTCCCTGCTCTGTCTCCCAGGGAAAGTCCCCAGCCCGAGCCAGCTCTCAGTGACAGAGCTCCCCGGAGACGAGGTCCAGCTGGAGTGGGCGGCCGCCTCGGCTTCTGGAGTGCTCGTCTACCAGATCAAGTGGACGCCCATGGGAGATGGGAAGGCCCGTGAGGTGTGGGGAGGGGAGAGGAAGACCATCCCCACTCAGGAGCGCTCAGATGCTGGCCCTTCATCCCAGGGGCACCCGACTTCCCGTGGCCTGTGGGCAGAGCCCCGCATGAGGACCCCTGTCCTCAAGGCGCAAGCCTGTCCCTTCTCTCCACAGATCTCTGTCCCAGGGAGCCTGGGCGTGGCGGTCCTGCCTGGCCTCCAAAGCCACCTGGAGTACGAGATCACCATCCTGGCCTACTACAGGGACGGGGCCCGCAGTGACCCGGTGTCCCTCCGCTACACCCCCCGTAGGTGACCCCTGCTGTGCCCCTCAGCTGCGTGAGGACCAGGAACAGCCCAGAGGGACCCCAGACTCGCCCAGCTCCGGCCCAGGACCTCAGACTCCCAGAACCGTTGACAGCTCCCTGAATCCCTGACCCTGTGGCCTGACTACGGGGTCCACAGGCTCTCCCTGAGCACCCCCGGCAGGTGTTTCCGGGGTGGGGGGTGGCGAGGTTTCACATCCCGGCTGTCCTCAGGACTGTGCCAGTGGCCCCACCCATGCCGAGCCTAGGGGCGGAGGGATGTGGCAGCAGGGCGTGCTGGTTGTCCTCCAGGCCACCCTCTCTGAGCCCCCAGATGCTGCCCACCCCACAGCACGCCGGAGCCCGCCCTCCGACCTGGCCTTGGCTTCCGAGTCACCCAGCAGCCTGCGAGTCACCTGGACGCCCCCGAGTGGCCACGTCCTCCACTACCGGCTCACCTACATGCTGGCCTCAGGCTCAGGACGGGAGATGTCGGTGGGTCTTGGCGGAGCAGGGAGGCTCCTCGTGGGCCCCCCGGTCCCGGGCGCCGTGACAGGGAGAGAGCCCACCCTGTCTGTGGAGGGGGGCAATACTTCCGTGGCAGAACACAGACAAATGAGAGCAGAGATGGTCTGGGGTGGGGGTGCTTAGGTGACTGTGTCCCCCCTCCCAGATCTCTGTCCCAGGACCCAGGAACCATGTGACGCTCCCCGACCTGCTGGCAGCCACCAAATATAGGGTCCAGGTCTCGGCGGTCTACGGAGCAGGGGAGAGCGCGCCCGTGTCTGCCACAGGCCAGACGAGTGAGTGGGCACCAAGACCACCAGACCCAGACAGACCCCACATTCACACCCATCCAGACCCAGACAGACCCCAGACCCAGCCAGGCCCCAGCCAGACCCAGACCCAGCCAGACCGCAGCTAGACCCCAGACCCTCATGCCCAGGCAGCCCCCAGTCAGACCCCAGGCCCAGCCAGGCACCTGGACGCCTAGACCCTGGGGACCTGCCAGCAGGGTGTGCTGCCTGTCGTGCTCCGCACGTCGCCCGGCCGCACAGAGGTAGCAGAAGGGAGCTCAGGGTTTTCATGGAAACCGTCCCTGTTGTACAGCGCAGACAGTAAGCCCCCGGTTAAGTCCATTATCAGTCCAGTATAACAGGTGCGGGGTGGTGCAGCTGGGGGCCTGGATGGAGCCCTCGCCCGCAGGTCCTCGGAACTGCGGAGTGGGCTCGAGGTTCTGTATGTGTGTCCGAGTGGTCAGGGCAGACACCCAGCCTGGCGGGAGTCCTGGGCCAGCCGAATGCAGATCACAGAGAGGGCAGGCGAGGGTCACAGGGGCAGTACTTGGGGAGGCCCAGGCTGACCTACCTTGATGCATCAAGTTCATGGACAAGGCATCAGTGGTCCCTGGGGGACTGCCACCCACAGGCCAGGACCCAGCAGAGAGGACCGTGCTGGTTCTGGTTTGTTGCTGGTTTCTTTGGAAAATCACAGACACTCAGAGCAGAGGACGCTCAGAGGCCATTCAGCTTGGCCGCAGCACCTTCCTTCTGTGGCCCTCCGTAGGGCCATCCCGTTTGGGCTTGAATGCCTCTGGGGATTGGGGCCTCCCTCTGTGGTGCCTCTACCGGCCCGCGGACAACTTCAGCGCACCTCCCGTGCCCCTGGTCATGGAGGAAACCTGCGCGGCCAGGCCGGGTTAGCACATCCCCGCAGCCGCGCGTCTTCCGGCCCCTTGGCACTTCGGGTGGCCAGTGTCAGGGTGCAACGCCCAATCGGAGCCCCCCTGGCTGGCCACTGTCTTCCAGGGCTGGGAGTACGGCCACCAGGGGAGCAGGATACCATCCCTGTCCCTTCTCTGTCCCGTTCCTGTGGTGGGGGGCCCCCAGGCCAGGAGAGCAGCAAGCTGGTGTGGACGAGGCTGTGGCTCCCTGCACTGTGGACTTGAGGGCAGGGTGACTACCAGGCGCCCCAGATGCAGTCGAACCCACCACTGACCCTGACTCCTTTTGCCTCCCAGCAGCCTGCCCCCCCCTCAGCCCCGACGGCCCCCTCCCAGGTAGGAAGCCTCTCATCCCCCACCTACCCCTCCCCCACCTGCCGTGAAGGGGCAGTGACAGTGCACCAGGTCATGGCGTCACTAGAGGCAGTCAGGCAGGGGGGTCCCCATGAGCTGGCGCTTTCTTCTCACATCACTATGGAGATTACAGATGGGACACGGCCATGCAGACACGAGGCCGGGGTCCTGGGTCCTGCAGGGCCTCCCGCAGGCTCTCTGCTAACCAGGAGCTGGGAGAGGGGCCAAGGCCGGGGTCACCCAGGGACGGCCCCCGACACGGGGCTGACATGTGAGTGGCAGATCTGCCCAGAGCAGGGTGTGGCTTCTCCCACCTCCCCTGTTCCCGCCCCAGGCCCGGGGCCACCCTGGGCACCCAGGGAGGCAAGATCCCCTTCACTCGTGCTCCTGACGTCAGAGCAGGTGCAGACGCTGTGAGCCCGCTGAGTCGGCCCGGGTGCTGCGGCTGGGCACCCTTGCCGCTACCAGGGGTGGCGTCACCCTGGCGTCACCCAGCCTGACTCCCACCCACCGCGGGCTCCAAGGGTGCGTCCATCCACGGTCTTCGCAGTCACCGTCTTCCCATCTATGCGCCCTGGGCTGCTCCTCTCCCCTCTCCCTGGACCCCTGGTGTTTTCTCTCTGCCCCGCCCCCACCCCGAGTCTCTGATCACCCCTTTGTTGTTGCCACGCCCACCCAGGCTTCGACCTCATGGCGGCCTTCGGGCTGGTGGAGGAGGAGCACGCGTCCATCCGAGGCGTTGCCATGGAGCGTGCGGCGTTCGGCTGCGCCCGGACCTTCACGCTCTTCAAGGACGCTCAGCTGACCCGCCGGGCCAGGTGGGGGGCCCGGGAGTGGACAGGGCCCCAGAGGGGGCAGCTGCAGAGCGGGCGTGGGTGGCCACATCCTCCCCGTGATGCCCCCCGTCTCCCTGGGGAGGCTGTGGCAGGTGCAAGCCCCCCAGAGCCGATGAGGTGACCCCCCCAGGCAGGTGGGGTTTTGCAGATGAACAAATCTTCCGGGGCGGAACGTGGCCGCACGCAGGTCCTTTTCCCGCGTGACCCCAGCATGGCTCAGACTTGGAGATACAGAAGCTTGTGTCCCTCGGGAGCTCTTGCGTCCTGGGTGTGTGTGGATCCGGCAAAACCGCGGGCCCCTGGGTGCCCGCGGGCGCTGCTCCGGGACTGGCCGTGGGCAAGGCGGCGTGGCTCCTCACGGCCACCTTGTTGGTGGAGCCGGCTGGGATCCGGGTCACTGGGCCACGCCCCACATGGCCCCACCTTAAGCTCCCGGGTTGCACGCGCTCGGCGCGGTCATCGGCTCTGTGCCAGAGCTTCGGAAACCGCACAACAGCTCGTCGCACCACACTCACCACAGGCCGCCCCGATTCAGGACTTGGCGTGGCGGGCGTGGCTGCGGAAGGTGCCGCTCTGCCGGCCGCCGTCCTCCCGTCCGAGCTCATGGCTCCCTCACCGTCCTCTTCCTCCCACCCACCCCAACCTGCTCCTGTGTTAACGTTTCTTTCAGGGGGTGACAGGTCTTCCCTCTGCGTGTGGGTGGCTGAAGCCGGTCTCTTTCTCAGTGTCCCCTTCCTCCTATCCGAGCTTGAATCTGGGGTCTCTATCAGGGCGGGCTGCTCTGAGTGTCTGGAACCCTGAGGCTGTCCTCCCTGGATGAGGCCAGCACGATGAGGCCAGCACGACACCTGGTCTGCCACCCTTGTCCCTTTTCTGCAAGCAACAGACTTTCTCAGGCCCTCACTATCTACCGTCTGGAGTTCACGTTCTGCTGGTGCAGCCCCCACCCCAGATGCGATCAGCCACCCCAGGGGAGGTCACCCAGTGCAAGTGCCCCGTGCCGTGATAGCTGCCAGAGTGGGGCTCTGGGCTGGGAAGAGTTGAAGGGTCAGGAAGCCCTGCCGAGGAAGTGGCAGACAAGTAAGGGCCACCAGGGAGACAATAGGGAAGGGAAAGGCACTGAGGAAGAAGAAGCAGCCTGTGCCAAGGCCCTGGGGTCAGTTTGCTTGGAAAACCTCAAGAATGTGCAGGGCTGGCTCTTTGGGCTCTTGGTTTTCCTAAGAGCAAATGAAGGGCGGAGAGTGAGGCTATAGGCCTGCAGGAACAATGTTACTGGGTGACCTAACACCTGTTCCCCGCCCTTCCCACCCCTCAGCATGCACCAGTGGGCGCTGGCACAGACACACCCCCTGCCTGCCTGTTCTGAGCACACCAACAAGCTCGGGTCAGCGGGGGCAACTCCCGAGGGCAGAGCCACCTGTGGGCTTGTGGGCTCCTGACCCCAGGACACAGGCCCAGAGACCCTCCTGCCAGGCCCCTGTGACCTGCCCCCATCTGCCCCTGTAGAGCCCCCAGGGAATGGGGTCTTGGAGGACCCTGCCCAGGAGTGTCGTGAACACTGACTCTGGTGGGGTGGCCTTTGGTCCCAGCCATAGAGCACGTGTGGCTGAACCGCCACCAGCCTGGGGGCACTTCTGTCCCCCACATACCGCACGTTACTGTTGGGGATGGAGGCAGGAGAGGCCCAGCATGGTCGCAGACCCCCGCACTGCAGCACTGTGGGGCTGGGGGATGGTGGGACCCCCCCACCGCTCCTGGGCCTGCAGTCACCCCCCCCGTGCCCCCACAGCGGCCCCCAGCTGGCTGCGCCCCCGCCGGAGCACACGGTGGTCTTCCTGCTGCGCGTGCTGCCCGAGACTCCCCGCGAGGCCTTCGCCTTATGGCAGATGACGGCGGAGGATCTGCAGCCCATCCTGGGGGTCCTGCTGGACGGTCAGTCCGCGGGGGGGTGCCGGGTCTGTGCACCCGGAGGAGCTCTGCGCCGCGCCAGCCCAGGATGCCCCAGGCGGAGCCACGTCCATGCTCGGGCCCCTGAGGCTTGGGGTGCGTTGGCGTGTGCCCTGCCTGGGGCCGCCCCACTCTGCTCTGGGGGTCCCATGCGCTCCTCACCCCTCCCCTGCAGCTGGCAGGAAGTCTCTGACCTACTTCAACCACGACCCCAGGGCCACCCTGCAAGAGGTGACCTTTGACCTGCCCGAAGTGAGGAAGATTTTCTTCGGAAGCTTCCACAAGGTCCTGGAAGGTTCCTGAATGATTGGAGTCTGCCTCCCCCAGGACCCTCCTCCAGTCCCTGAGTTTGGGGACAGACCCCCACAGGACACTCAGGACGTGCCTGCCTCCCACCCGCAGCCCCCGTCACGCACCGTGGCCCACCCCTGCGCCCCCCGTTTTCCTGGAAAGTCATGTTTGGCCTGTCTGAGCCTATGCCCCGCACTCCCCTCTAGACAGGTGTCCTCATGTGGGTCTGAGAGCATCCCAGCCCTTCCCGGGCCCCTCCCCTGGGAGGGTGTGATTCGGTCTCCTTTATAAAGGGATACTGAGGCCCCGTGAGGGGGTGTCCCATGAGACCTGAGGTGGAGTCAGGGTCCTGCTGCCCTGGTGACGGGCCCTTGCTCCCCCTGGCTGGCTGGGGCGGCAGGGGAACCCGTGCTGGTGTCCGGCAGGTGCACGTGGCCGTGGGCCGCTCCAAGGTCAGGCTCTACGTGGACTGCCAGAAGGTGGCCGAGAGGCCGATTGGGGAGGCGGGCAGCCCACCTGCCACGGGCTTCGTGATGCTGGGGAGGTTGGCCAAGGCCCGGGGCCCCCGGAGCAGCTCAGCCACAGTGAGCACGGGGCTTGTCCTGCCGGGCTGGGCCGGAGGGGGCCACGGAAGCCCGGCCTCGTCTGGCTGACCCTCTCTGTCGTAGTTCCAGCTCCAGCTGCTGCAGATCGTGTGCAGTGACTCCTGGGCAGAGGAGGACGTGTGCTGCGAGCTCCCTGCGGCGGTAGGTGGGCCAGCGCCTGCCGAGGCTCTTAGAGTCTGGGGGTAGACGGTATGTCCATCATGGGGCTGGGGGAGAGCAGGACAGGCTTCCTGGAGGAAGTGGCCTCTGGGCCAGAGCCGGAGCCCTGGGCAGCCGGAGGCCCTGGGGGCCAGGCAGGCTGGAATGTGTCAGGAAGTCCCCAGCTGCAGGGGTGCCCACTGCCCTTTCCTGCAGGCACAGCTGGGGTGTACGCTGCGGGCCAGGAAGGGGGTCAGCCGGCAAAGCCAGAGGGACCACCAGAGACTCGGTTGGCCTCTACACCTTGCAGGTGTGGCCGGGTTCCTCGCACTGGACCCACCCTGGGCTTGGCCATGCTCTGGACTTGGGAGGGACTGTGAGACGGCCCAGGCAGGGCAGCCTGGGAGGCGGCACCCAGGATGGGGTCCCTGCCCTTCATTCCCAGCCTGCCAGGCGTCCTAGAACCCCAGAGTCTGTGGCTACTCTGAGCTCAGACAAGAACAGCTGGGGACGCACTTAATGCGTGGGGCCTCCTTTCTCCCAGAAGGATGGAGAGACCTGCCCCGCCTTCTCTTCTGCCTGCACCTGTTCCTCGCAGACCCCTGGGCCCCCGGGGCCCCAAGGACCTCCAGTGAGTCCATCCTCTCCTCCCCTGGGGTGCCCAGGGGCTCCTGGCAACATTCCACGGTCACAGCACCGAGCAGCGGTCCCAGCCTGCCGCACAGATGGGATGGGCTCACGCGTCCCCAGCAGCCTCGTGCGCCCAGCCTCATGCGACCCCTCCCGGCAAGCCTCTCCTTCCCCCCAGCCGCCCTCCCCTGAGCGGAGCCCTTTCTGGTGTGGGGTCCAGCGTACCCCCAGTTTCCCCGTGGGGCTGCAGCACTGTGCTGGTGGGGACCAGTGAGTGTGACATGGCCTGGCCATGCATCACAGCCACGTGGGCGGCCTCTGTCCCGGGTACTCTGGCTGGGGGACACTGGGAGGCGGCTCTCTAGGCCCTGGACCATCCCCCATGGGGTGGGGCCTGCAGTGAGACTGTTGGTCGACAGGCACGGGCTCTGGGCTCCGTGGCCCATACCAGACGGGGTCAGGATTTGAACCGGGACCTGCCAGGAGAGGGGCCTGCTCTACGCAGAGGCTGTGGGACGCAAGGACAGGCTGGGGGTCTCTTGCCTTGGAAGCCCCTGCCCCTTCTCCACCTAAACTTGGGGACTGCAGTCCAGGGCAATACTGTGGGGCCCTTGGGGGGACGGTGCTGAGCTCTGACCGTGCCCCTGCAGGGCCTCCCTGGAAGGAACGGAGCCCCAGGAGAGCAGGGCTTCCCAGGGCCCAGGGTGAGTAGTGGGGAGTCCTATGGGGCTGGACCCTACCTTTCCTGGGAATGCAGAGGGAGCCCCACAGCTCGAAGCTAGGTGCCCTCCCCAGGGAGAGGCCAGCTCCCCACCCCAGCCCCAGAAATGACCCTGGCCTTGAGCGCTCTGACGAGGGGACCCTGTTGCTGCCCAGTTCAACAGGCTTTTCTCCTAAAGCAGCTCCAGCTCCCTCTGGAAGTTACTGGAATTTTCTTGTCGGACAAATGTCCTTTGAACCCTTTCTACCAGGTCACTTTTCTTACTAATTCTTGGGGGCGTTCACACTCTGTGGAAACCACCACTTGCCTGAGTCTTGACCACGTTTAACCGCCTGCGGCAGTGCGGACCCAGCACCGGGGGTGGGTACAGAGGCTTTGGGGTGTGGTCGTCCCGTCTGCGCGTTCTTGTCTTACTAGACTGGAACTCGAGTGTGGGTACTGAGTCAGGTTTGCTGCTGTGGACACAGCCCGACAACCTCTCGTCCTGGAGCTGTTCGTTTGGTGACTGATCTTAGTGTCTTGCCGGATCCTGGGCTGCCTTGCTTGAACTGGGTCCTTTCCGCCATGGGGCATGGGGCTGTCTGCGGCGTCTTACTGGCGACGTTCTCGCTGATGCTTGCGCGTGAGAACGGCTGCCGTGTTTTTTTTTTTTGTGGAGGTCGGTACGCTTACACGCTTGGCTCACAAGCGTTCCCTGAGAGCATCCTCTCACCGCCCCCACGATGTCAAGCAGTGGGAACAGTGGGTGTCCCCTGTCCCTCGGAGACTGGGGAGGACGCTCCAGCCAGGCCTGAGTCTGGGGCCTGGGCTTTGGAGCGCTGTGACTGCCCGTCCGGGTTGGCGCTGCCATGGCGGTTTCGGCACCCCTCCGGGTCAGGAAGGGAGGACAGGTTCCCAGGCTCTGGGACCTGGAGCCGTGGCCTCGGTCCATTCCTGGCTGTAGAGAGGGTCGCCGCAGGACCCCTCCTGGGGTGGGCAGTGCGGTGCAGACGTCTCTGCACAAGCCTGGGTCTGGTACCAAAGTCGGCTGGAGGGCCAGGGCTACCAGTAGAGGCAGGACCGAGGGAGGGGCTGCTAGAGTTTCCCCAGGCCTCAGCCCCTCCGCTGCCCGCATCCGCAGGGAGAGCCGGGGCCGCCCAAACAGATGGGACCTGAGGGTCCTGCAGCTCAGCAGGGGTCACCAGGGACCCAGGCCCGAACCGTGCGGGGACCCGTGGTAGGTGCTGCCTCCCCCGTCCTCCAGAACAGACTTCCTGCTGAGTCTCTTTCCTCTCCAGGGTCCGCCAGGGGTCAAAGGAGAGAAAGGGGACCAGGGGCTCCCAGGCTTGAAGGTAGTGGGGTCAGACCACTCGGGGCACGTGGGCGGGGAGGACAGGGGCTGGGGACGTGGGTCTCGGGAACCGGGCCTCCTCCCTAGCTTCAGACCTTGGCCTCAGTCTCACCAGCCATCTGTGTTCCCTTCTAGGGCCATCCTGGTCACCAGGGCGCCCCCGGGAAGGTCGGCCTCCAGGGACCAAAGGTGGGAGAGAAGCCTGCCACAGGAGGGCCTTGGCCAGAGGCCGTGGGGGTGGCGGCCTGGCCTGCAGGGAGGGGGCTGCGGTCAGTGCCCTGGGGCGGGGAGACAGGCCCTGAGCTGGGCTGGCCGCCCCGGCTCTCAGAGTGACGCACAGAGGTGCGCACCGCCTTCCCGGGGACCGGTCGTGTTTGCGACCACGTGGGCGTGCGGGACGGCGTGTGGGGCTGCCAGGCCCCCTCCCGCCCCAGCTCGCCTCTTCCTTTGCCCTCAGGGAATGCGAGGCCTCGAGGGGAGCACCGGCCTGCCCGGACCTCCGGGCCCCAGGGTAGGCACCACGTGCCCTGCGATGCTCTACCCCAACCCCTCACCCCAACCTCCTGCCCGGGCTTGGGGCTGAACACAGAGCAGGCCCCAGCTGAAGGGGGTGACAGGAGGCCTCTCCTCCTGGGCTGGAACCCTGCAGAGGTCCACGGGGCCTGCGGAGCACCGTGCAAGGGCCTTTCCCACCTCCCCAGGCGGGTTAGACAGCCCCAGGCACCCCTGCATGAGACCCACATGGTGGGAACCGACCCAGGTGGGCCTGGGGAGGGTGGGTGGGTGAGGCAGGCTGCAGGACACGACCGGGGCCCCCTTCTTCTCGGCTGCCCTCCCCAGCCAGCGGGGCCCCTGCTGCTCTGAGCGGGGCGAGGGCGGGGGTGGAGAGGCAGGGCAGGCTCAGCCTGGTGCCTCTCCCGCACGTGCCCTTCAGGGATGGTCATGGTCAGGACAGCTGGAACAGAGTCGAGGGATATTGTAGGGAAGGATCAGGGCTGAGAGGTGGGGCAGGTGGGACCCTGCCCTGGGCCTGGGGCATGGACCAGCCCCGCGGTGGGGACGAGAGGCTAGCCCGCGTGAAGGGATCCACTCTCGGTCCAAGGCTGCAGGGACCCAGACCACAGGGAGCCAGGGCGGGCGGGAGGAGGAGCCACGTTCCTGGGGGGCCTCCAGCTAACCCCGCACCTCTGCAGGGCTTCCGGGGCACGGCCGGGGCCAGGGGCACCAGTGGGGAGAGAGGACCCCCGGGGGTCGTGGGGCCCACGGTAAGTCCCACCTACCCCCTCCCCAGGAGTTGGGGGCGGGGCAAACGTGAGCAAAAGCCTCGTAGAGCCAGGCCTGCAAAGCCCTTGGGTCTGGGGCCCACCCGGAGCAGAGAGGGCCTGGAGCCACCTCGCGGAGGGGTCCCGACACGGGGCCTCTGGGCTCCAGTGCGGGGGGGCACGTGGGGCCTGTAAGCCGGGGGGGCTCCAACTGGGAAGGGGAGGAAAGCAGGCCCATGGGTGGGGACGTGCTCTGCACAGGCCCGTGGGCTTCTGGGCCTTCGTCCCGCGCTTGCCTGCTAAGGGCTGACCCTTTGTCCCTGAGGGACCCCCTGTGGCTCCCTGGGGTCAGGCTACGCCCTGCCTGGTCTTCCTCCCCCCACATGGGTAGGACCCCCACCCTACTGGGAGCAGAGTCAGGGGGCACCGCGCCCAGAGGGGGCCCCGGCATGCAGCCCTCACCCCGCCCAGAGGGGAGCCAGGATGGGGTCCAGGCGTGGCTCCTCTGCCGTCAGTCTAGTTCTCTGTCACTTTCTCCTTTTCCTCTGCTTAAGGGCCTACCAGGACCCAAAGGGGAGCGAGGAGAGAAGGTGAGTAGGCCCCTATCTGGGGTCTGGGCACTTCCTAGGGAGTATGGGGAGCCACCGACCCCCGTGCCACTGGTCATGGCTCGTGCCCACGTGGCCCTCTCCTTGCAGGGCGAGCCACAGTCCCTGGCCACCATCTACCAGCTCCTGGGCCAGGCCTGCGAGTCTGCCGTCCAGGGTGAGTGGTGCAGCTTCCTTGTGAGGACCCCAGAGCCTCCCGGGCCTCCCGTGCAGCCTCTGTGCTCACACCAGCCTGGGCCCCTCGTCACCAGCAGCCCCGGCCTGGCATGGCCGTTCTCCTTGGCCACGCACCATGGAGTGAGGGGGAAAGCACGTGGGGCGCCCTACACTCCACGCCCACCTGCTGATGCCCCCTCCACCCCAACCCCCAGCTCATATACTGAAGTTCCGCTCCTTCCACCGTGAGAGCGCCAGGCCCCCCAGACCCATCTTGGAGGCCCCCAGGCCCCCCAGCACACTCGGTGAGGCCCCGCTCCCTGGAGAAGTGGGAGACGACGGCCTGCGCCCTGAGAACAGAGGTACTGGCTTCGTAGGGAGGGTCAGGTGCACTGCAGCCCCTCCCCCTGCACCGGGCTGGGGGTCCTGTGGGCCCTGGTTCCCCACCCTCCTGGGGCCCCCAAGCACACACCGAGTTTGCTTAGGCCAGGAATGGACTTCCTGGGGTCCTCAAAGGGGCCCCTGCCGTCCCCTCCCTTCTGTCCTCGTGTGCTCGGACGCAGCAGGGGGCTTGGTCTAATGACCTTGTCCTATGTTCCTCCGTCTGGCTGGGGCTGCACTGCTGGTCACAGCTCAGGTGCTAGGATGGTTGGGAGGCTGATGGGGGAGACAGAGCTCGTGGGCCTGGATGGGGAGAAAGGAGCGGCAGGGAGGGGTCCTGCCTCCCCCCTCCGGCTACACATTGGGTTAGGGGAGAGGGCCTCGCTCGTGGGAAGCCCCTTCCCACCACAGCCCACCACAGTTCTCCAGACACGGCCTTTGGGATGACCACCCCCTCTCCGACAAGGCTGGCCCAGGCTGTCATGAGGACCCCCCACCACACCGTTGACCTTGGTGGAGCCAAGAGCTGGTGTCTGTCGGGGGCTCAGGCACCCGTCTTCCCATCTGTCAGGTCAGGGTCCCCAAGAAGGGAGAGTGTTACCTCCTGCACCTCTCAGCTTAACACAGCCCTCTCCTGCTCAGGGGAACCCAGAGCCCTCAGTCACATGGGCACCCGCGGGCCACGCTGGGACACATGGGGCTCGAGTCTGCCGCGCCCGGTGGGCTGGGTGTCCGCTGCCTGCCACCTCCTTCAGACCTGTCCCCCCTTCTCTCCTGCCAGGATGGCCCCCATGCTGCCCACAGTGACCCTGCACCCCTCCCCAGACTCGGCACCGAGGACGGCTGTGCGGGCGGGAGGAAGAGGCAGGAGCAGCGAGTCCAGGAGGGACCTGGGAGCCGAAGGAGGGGGGTGGGGAGCCCTTCCTCTGTACCGTTTTCCGCACTCAGATAAACGGCATCCTGCTCGCCAAGGGGGGCTGCTCACTCCAGGGAGGGGTGTCCCTGGGGCCCGGAGCCCATCCCTGCCGGGGCGAGGCCAGGGCTCTCCACCCTGGGCCCTCAGAGAGACGTGCCACCCTTCCATGGCCTTGAGGACCCCTGCCCCACCGTCTCCCTGTTACGTCGTGACTCCGGCCAGGCTTCTCAGCTGCACTTTGAGCTGGGGGGGGGGGGCTTCAAACACGGTGCCCAGCACCCCCACCGGCTGATTGGCCTCCTGGGCCCAGCCAGGTGTGGGGTTTGGACAGTCTCAGGGGCTCCTCACCTCGCTAGCAGGCCATCTATGACACCAGAGCGGCTGGCTCACCTCCCCTATGCTCGGGCCCCATGGGGACCCTAACCGGCTGGCCCCATGCCTAGTCAGTGCCAGTGCCCCCCCGCTCCCGCCCGGCAGCCTGGATAGGGCAGCTGGTGCCATGCCCCACCCCAGCCATGTCCCACTTTTGCTCACGGAGAGACCTTCCCAGCAAAGGGTCTGGGGCCACACACGCCACGGCCTGTCAACACCACCCCCCCTTCCCGGTGCTAGGGAGAGCTCGGGGCCTCCTGTAGACGCGGAGGCCAACAAAGGCTGCTGAGGGGACATTTGAGCAGAGACAGAAGCACGAGGGAAGTGGACGCTGGTAGGAGGCTCTAGCAGGGATGCAGGGTGCGAGGCCTGGACCGCGGCACCCCCCAGGAATGGCCGGAGGACAGAGAAAGCCTAGGGCCAGGGGCACGGTGGGGTGGGGTCTGGACCTCGACTTAGGAGGAGGCCTCTGGGGCTTCTGAGCTTCTTACACGGTCTGTGGGTAAGACCTCAGGGACCTCCTCCGTGGTCCTGAGACGGAGGTGATGATGAGGGCAGGTGGAGATCGGGGCTGGCTGCTGGCAGGAGGCTGAGCCCCGGGGTGAGCGGTCTGGGCGGGGGAGAGCAGGTTCTGAGGACAGAAGGGGGACAGAAGTGTGGGGGCCGCCGTCTCACAGTGAGTAGAAGCCATGGGGCTGTCTCCCTGGGTGTGAAGGCCAGGCTCGGCCAGGGGGACCCTGTCGGGGTGGGGGGCGGACGCGAGGCACCCGCCCTGGGCTGCTCAGTCCGGGAGGCAGGGGAGGGGGCAGCCGTCCAGCTTGAGAGCCCAGGCAGGAGAGGGCACCGGCTCCCGGCCCTGCCCGCCCTGATCTGCCGCGGCCCAGCCTGTCACCTCCGACTCATCTGGGCGGGCTGGGGACAGCGATCCCGCGCCCTCCCCTGTGGCTGACTGCATGTGTCCATGTGAGGCCACAGTAGCACCCAGAGCCTCCACACACGCGCTCACGGACACAGACACGCGCGTGCGCCGCACGGCCGCCGGGTCGGGGGGACGAAGCATCGGGGAGCGGAGAGGCCGACCGGGCCGACGGCGCGGCCTCCAGACCACCACGCACACGCGCGCTCTCCCCCGTTCACCAGGAGTCACGGCGCCTTCAGAGAGGGGAGCGTGGACAGGAGCGCCGCGGGGCCGGGACTCGCAGGCGTAAAGCAGGGGCGCGCGCAGCCCGGTGCGAGGGCGCGAGACAAGTAACACGCCGGCGGCCGGGCGGTCTCGGACACCCCGGGAACCCGGGCGGCACCATCCGCGGGGAGGCGTCTCCCGGGGGCTCAGATGGGACAAAAAAGAGAGAATGTGAGTGTCGGCGTCGCACGGCAGGTCCCACGACGAAACGGGCGGCAAGAGGATGAGGGCTGCGGAGCGCGGAAATCACGTCGTTTTAGAAATCAGAGAATTAGAGGAGATCTGAGACCTCGCCCTGAAGGCTCGAAAACCAAATGGGATTGACTTTTAAAATACACGCTTAGAGGGCGTCTGGGGGGCTCAGCTGGTTACGCATCTGAGTCGGTTTCGGCTCAGGTCATGCTCTCCGGGTCGCGAGCCGGAGCCCCACGTCGGGCTCCGCACTCAGCAGGGAGCCCGCTGCAGATTCTCCCCTCGCCCCCCCGCCCTCTCCCGCTGACCCTCCCCTCCCCTCTCTAAAAGAAAACAAAAAACCCTACACCCTTAGATTCTTTAATGCAAAACATGACAAAGACAACAGAAATACTCCTTAGAAGTCAGGTCAGTGTCAGAAGACAGGAGCGTAATGACCCGAAGTGTTGAAGAAAAAATACTCAAATTTTACATCCAGTGGAACTATCACTGACATCGATGGGGTAAAAACATGCTGAGTCCAGAGTCTCAGAAGGGGACACGAGATCCGCTTTGGCATTCCAGCCAGGCGGGGCAGAAAACGGAGACTAACCAGAAACTAGATCCCACACGCAGGAAACCCCACAGCCACTGGAAGGCCCAATGAGATTTGCTACCGACTGAATAATGAAGCCTCCACACGGACCAGTCACTACAGTTCTAGATCCTTCCATGGTGGCTGGTGCGGCAGGGCAGGTTCCTGAAGACAGCAAAGCCCTTGATTTATCTGGTGGTGGGTGGCAGGATACTCGTTTATTAAACTCTTAAAACATATAAACCTTGGTCTTAAGTTGGGAGCAGCCACCAGGAGGGAAAAAGTAGAATGTATAACCCTCAAGATTAGTCAGCGAGGTCAAGTTTTCTTTCCTGGGACGAGATAGAACAAGTAAACAGAGAAACCAGAGAAACAGCTCAAACATATCCCCGTGTAGCAGAAATTACAATAAATAGAAGTGAGTTTAATTCATCAGAAGATGAGCTCTCCAAGTTGTGTTGAAAGGCAAAGCCCAGGGGCGCCTGGGTGGCTCAGTGGGTTAAGCCTCTGCCTTCGGCTCAGGTCATGAGCTCAGGGTCCTGGGATCGAGCCCCACATCGGGCTCTCTGCTCAGCAGGGAGCCTGCTTCCTCCTCTCTCTCTGCCTGCCTCTCTGCCTACTTGTGATCTCTCTGTCAAATACATAAATAAAATCTTTAAAAAAAAGAAAAAAAGAAAGGCAAAGTCCAGGTTTCTGCCCCCAGCCAGGAGGGAGCCGCCAGGACCAGCCGTGTCTGCGGCGTCTGAGCCTCTTGATGTGGAAGGGTTTGCTCCACGTGGTGCAGAGACAACGGGAGGTCTGAGTCAAAAGCACCGACCCCCAGCCTCATCTCACACCCTGCACAAAAACTAATGTGAAAATGTCATAACCCAAAACATCGGGGGCGCCCGGGTGGCTCCGTCGGTGAAGCGTCTGCCTTCGGCTCAGGTCACGACCCCAGGGTCCTGGGATCGAGTCCCGCATGGGGCTCCCTGCTCGGCGGGGAGCCTGCTTCTCCCTCTGCCTCTGCCGCTCCTGCTGGTGAGCTCACTCTCTCTCTCGTGCTCATTCTCTTTCTCTCTCGCAAATAAAATCTTTAAAACAATAAACTGAAACACAGAAACGAGAACACAGCTTTCCGGAAGGAAACAGAGATGTGCACACAGCCTCGGGATGCGCGGACTTCTCGGAAAGGCTCCGTAAGCCAGAACCGTCGCCGGGACCTAATAAACCGCCCTCCGCCGAACTTAAAAGCTTTTCTTCAAGACACCACTAAGAAAATGAAAAATACAGCCACAGATGGGAAGAAATAGTAGCTCACCGAAAGAAAGCGGCACGTAAGGAGAGACCCTATCCACGGTCGACCGAGCGAGACGCAGCGCAGCGCGGAGCCCAGCGCCGCGGGGCCTGAGAAGCGGACGGGAAGCGCGAGCTCCCCCGAGCGGCTCGCGGCCTTGGGACCGCGGCCAAGTGTCGCAGGGGGTGCCGCGGGGGTGCAGGGCGCACGGCCAGGAAGTTTCTCAGCTCCTTATGAAGACAGGAGCACGCCTCCTGCGGCCCCGAAATTCTAGCTATTTGCCCCAAAGACATGAAACCGCGTCCACACAGACCCATGACTGAGTGTGCGAAGTGGCCCCACCCAGCACAGCAGAACGACCCAAACGCCCAGCAGTGAGCAAACACACGGCGGTGTGTCTGCGGACGCGAGCGAAGGGCACACAGACTGCGGACCGGCGGCCGCCACACGCCGAGCCCGGGAGGCCATCCATCCACAAAGGAGTAGCTTCCATTTCCGCGAGGTTCTAGAACACGCGGAGCCACGGTAGCAGCGGCGGTCCTGGCGGTGTGTCCTGGGGCACGGCGGGGGGGCGTCCTGGGGGTACGACAACACCACGTTGACTGTCCACACGGCACCCGCGTCAGCAGGGACATGAGTCAGGTTAACGGTTAAAGGCGGAAACACCCCTGAAGGGAGCTGACGGGCTGTGTTGTTGTCGGGAAAGGGGGAGTTCAACACACAGAACACTGCCCGAGGCGGCGGGGGCGTGAGGCGAGGGTGCACCGGGCCGGTCCGCAGGAGGACGACAGCCCCAGTGCGACAGCAGGGCAGAAGCCGACAAGCCCACGGCGGTTCTCAGCAATACCCGCTCGGGAGCCGGGAGGGAAAACGGACGGAAAGCCAGAGGTCTGCTGTGCCCAGGCAGACCTTGTCCCTGACCGACCTGGCTGGCACTTCTGAACACTCCCCACGGCCACACAACCCTGTAAAGGATGCATGGACCATGGGCCACGAGCAACCCCACGCTGGGCCCCAAAGAAGCACTTGTCACAGAAAAATCAAACTGTCCGCAATGGGGTCAAATCAGAAACCCACAATGAGCACTGGGGGCGGCCGGTTCACGCAGCCGGTGAGGAGCGTTCGGGAAGAGCCCTGCAGGCGGCACCGGCGGGAAGCCTGGGCACGGAGGGGCCAGGCGGCAAAGGGACGCGAGCGTGGGCGCACACTTCCCACCTCGGAGCAGTCGCTCCAACAGAAACGCACAAACACCCAAAACACACTCGGAGATGCCCGCAGCAGAATCGTGTGTAACAGCCCCGCACTGGAAACAGCCCAGAGGCCCAGCCACAGAGGGCGGATAAGCGAAGGCTGGGGGAACCGCACACGGGACCCTGCAGAACCACCGGGGCCTGCGGGGCAGGCTGCGTGCAGCGCGTGGACGGAGCACGAACGCGGGTGAGACTGGCAGACGGCCGCGGGCTGAGGGCCCGGGGTGCGGCACAGGCGGTCTGCGAGGGAAGGCCGGCCAAGCTGTGCCCTTGATGGGTGAGCCGGGGAGACAGACAGACGTCCGGACGCGCCGGTAGGAGACAGGGGATGGGCCCCCGCCGTCATCGGCTGAACCCTGGCTGAGCCCCACAGTCGGGGGCACGCGATGCCGTCTGCTGTGGTATTTTTACTCAGACTGAAAGGGGAGACTGTGGACCAGGAAGGACCGGGTCCTGGGGCCACGGTCAGGGTAAACGTTTACCGCCAGGGGATCGCACACCGGGATCATGGGCTTGTCCTGTGGGGGCTCAGGTGGGAAGCCGTTTCCACTTTGGGGGCGCAAGGTCTCTGTGGGAGCAGCAGGCCTGCCGCCGTGGGCCATGGCCAGCACGGCCCGCTGGGCTGGGTGTCGTTGCGGGGGGGAACGCCGGAACTCAGTCCACTGGTGGGGGGGGAGCCGAGGTGCGTGGTGACTTTGGGAACCTGGGCACCGGCCAACTCCCGTGACGGAGAAGCCGGACCACAGTGCTCCGTGCCCGTCTCCACTCGTGCGGGTGGCCCAGTGAGGCCGCGGAGAGGCCAGTGCTACTGAAAGGAGGACCTGTGACTTCATTCCCACGCCGCGCCCCCACGGCCACAGGGCAGGGTGGCAGGAAGGCCCAGACCATGGCCTTGCTGGGGCCTCTGGGGCAGGGCAGGGCGGATGGCTAGGGCCTGGCTCTGGGTGTGTGAGGCCGGGACTGGTGGCTCGGGGACGAGGAGACCAGGGCATGCAGGGGTGGGGCCTGGCTGCGAGCGGGAGGGGAGGCACACGCCTGGCATGCTCCAGGAAAACGCCCACCCCGGGACCTCCCTAGCTCTGGGGGCCGCCCCTCGCCAGGCCTGTAAGGCCCCCAAGATGTCCTAACATCCCAGGATACCGACCACAGAAACCAGGTTAACACGACAGGAAACGAGAGCATGTCCCACACAAAGACCAGGCGGCCCTCGTGGCCACCGAGCCAGGCCCCCGGGGACTGGGAGCAAAAGTCATGGGCAAGGGACCCAGAAGCCCCCACGCTTCCGTTCGCGCAGACGGAGAACGCCCCTCGGCAGCTACCGTTGCCGGTTCACGGGCAGACAAAAGACAACGATGGGTCTTGGCGATGCCACCCCGGCAGGGAGGGTGGCAGGAGGGACCCGCCCCGCAGGGCTCCCCCGCAACCCCCCCGACCACCAGAACGGGTCGGGCGGGCTCCCTGGGAACCGTGGCGTCCGTATGCGCACCGGGGTCCGGGGTCCTCCGTGTCTTGTGTCGTCGGCCTCGCTGACCTGGTCACGTGGAAGTGTTGCCTTGGTGGGAACACAGAGTCCTGGAGGCAAATCCGAGACCGTGGCTGTGGCTCGCCTGGTGTGAGGGGAGCGCGGCACTGAGCGTCGCTGCGGCGATCTTCTGACGTGGCGTTCTCAGTCTTAAAGCACAAGAGCCAAAAACAACAATGGGACCGGAGAGAGTCTTGGCGCCAGCAGCTTGGTGTTCTCTCCCGACCCAGAAAAGAGCATCCACGCTGGGCCAGCACCACGGGCCTCCCCGCGGCCACGGCACGGCTGGACCCGCTTACATAAAGACCGGGCGCTCGCATCCGAATCTGTGTCCTGCCCACCGCGCAGGGACGGCCGCCCCAGGACGCAGCTGCAGGTCACGGCAGGCCCAGCGGGGCCCCAAAAGCCTGGACTTAGACCCTGGGTCTCTGCGTCCCACTCCTGAGCACGGGGACCGGCCAGGCCCCGGTCGGGGTCCTGTGTCACAGACGGGGGTCCCAGGGGAGGGGGAGGACACCCTGCTGCCCTGACTCTCGTCCACCCCAGCGATCGGGCCAGGCAGCAGCCAGGCCCATCAGGTGCTTGGTCACTCTGCGCTCCCCTCTCCTGACCCGGACAGTTTCTACCTGAGTCAAGGGCTCTGGGGAGGTGGGATTTTGACCATCAGTGGGGGGCACAGGCTCCTAAGCCTCCTGGGCTTTGTCCTCTGTGAACGTCGTCCTTACCCCCTTCCCCGGCGCTCACGGCCCAAGAGCTCTGAAAATTCAGGGAGAACCCGGGGGCAGCACATACCGGCCCCCATGCCACCCCCAGGAGCACGGGGACACCGTGAGGGCTGCCTCACTGAGGATGACACCAGGTCCGCCAGGCCGGGGCCCCTGGGCCTCCTCGGCTGTGCTGGTCCCCCACCCCCAAGCCAGCCCCAGGGACCACACTCCAGGGGGCCCCGGAGTCAGCCTGGCTGAGCCGCCCGCAGACACCCCTCACACGTCGACCACATCTGTGCTTTAGTCAGGGTGTCCCAAGGGGCTGTGCCCAGAGGGGGTCCCACGGGAGGTCGGGGAGAACCTGGACAAGGGCCAGAGCCCGTGGTCTGGACGCTGCTCCGGGGCTCAGACGAACTCCCAGTGCCTGCTGGGACTCAGGACATCCCAGGACCTCAGCAAGACGGACGTCCGGACTCCCTGGGGCCAAGGGTGCCTTCACCATGGGGCACCTGTCTGTGGACTTCGCTTTAAGCAGGCCCAGCCCAACACCATCCTCAAGCCCTCAGGCACAAGCCTCGTACAAACATGAATTTACCCAGAAGAAAACGAAACAAGAAAATCCCCGCTTGGGCCCACCCTGACAAGTGAGCGTTGAGAGTCTGCAGCCCGCCGGAGCGTGCCTCCACGATCCCACAGGGACGAGGGGCATGCGGGGCTGGGTGGGGCCGGGGGTCATGGCCCTGGGACGGGTGGGACCACCAGGCCTCCTCCCGAGTGGTCAGACGCGTGTCCTGGCAGGAAGCCGGTGTGTCACCATGCTCCAGATAAACTTTAATAAGACGCGGGCGGTGACCCTGCCCTCCAGACGAGAACAGGCATTTACCCACTGTCCTTTCTGGCCTGGCCGCCCCCCTGGACGTCCCAGCACGACCCTGCCAGCCCCAGCTCCCCCAGAGGCGGCGGCCCTTCCCACGGCCGTCTTGCAGTCAACAGAAGACAGGGGGACGATGTGGCAAACGGCAGGAAAATGCAGGAGTCCCTCAGACGGCCAGGCACAGGTCCCGGTGAGAGGCCCAGGGGCGTCGTGGGCATCCCGCAGGTGCCAGGGCCCTCCCTGCTAGATCATGCCGGCCAGCCAGGGAGGCAGGAAGAGGCCGGCGGTGCCCAGCAAGCAGACGATGATGAACACCCAGAGGAAGATGCGGTCGATGACCATGGCCACGTACTTCCAGTCCTCCTTCACCTGCAAACAGACACGCGCGCTCACGCCCGGCCCGCTGCCCTCGGGCCTCCAGGCCACGGACACCTTCCAGAACCTGAAGCTTCCCGGGGCAGGGTCTTCGTGTCCCCCTCGACGCCAAGGCCGCCCTGCGAGGTGACCCCCTGCCCAAGGTGCCCGGCAGGAGAGGCTCAGACACGCGACCTCTGCCCCAGGGGCGACACCCTCTAAGGGCGGGGGCGGCAGCAAAGCTACCGCGAGAGGCTTGCAAGGACCCCCAGTGCCAAGGAGGGGGAAGGGGAGAGGGCCTGCGGGGACACGGGGGTCTGGGCTGCTTCCCAGGGACGTCCGTGCTTGCTTCGCTAAGCTGGGTGACACGGGCCATCAAGCACACCCTCACGCAGGTGAGGACCGAGGGCCCAGACGGGGCGGCCACCCCTCGGATATTCAGGGCCAGGACCATCCTGGAGGGGACGTCACATCGGATGGCACCCAGGCAGCGACGGCTGAGGCCCTGCTGCCCTCTGCTCCTGCCCACCCCGCCCCAGGGCCGGATCTCACAGGCCGACTGCTGTCCTGGGTCCACAGGGTCTCTCAGTTCTGTCCCTGAAGCCCCTTGAGGCAGCCACAGACCCGGGCGCGGCGGGCCGACTCCAAGTGGCAGAGCTGCCAGGAGCACAGGACCCCTCAGCAGGGGTGCGGGGGAGGTCCCGGCCGGAGGTGGGGGCCTGCAGCCCGAGGCCAGAGGGTGGGTGGGGCCCGTGTCCCCTGTGGTCAATGCCTGAAGGCACTGGCTCCGTCCACATGCAGCTGGGGACCCCGCGGGACAGGGCAGCAGGGGGCAGCCTCAGTAACACATCCCAGCTCCCAGCCCAGGCTGGCCGCGCTGCCGTCCCGTCTCCCGGCCCCACGCCTCTGCCTCCCCCAGGGCACAGGCTCGGCGTGGAGGCTGTGGCCACAAGCTCGTCCTGGATGGGCAGCCCGTCCACCCAGGCTCATCCTGTCTGAGGACGGCCACAAGCTCGTCCTGAGGGACAGGAAAGGGTGTGGCCCCCAGGCTCCGGCCAGCCGGGCACCGAGGCAGGACGGCTGAGGCGGGGGCAAGCCCAGCGCGCCCGTGTGGGGGTGTCAAGGGTACGGAGGGCCTTCCACTCCCATTCTCTGCTCTGATTTCCCAAGGACTCAGAGGCACCCTGATGGTTTTAAACGGTTTTAAACCAAACCGAAACCGGGGAGCAAACAAGGTCACTTATAAATAAAAAGTCCCTCCAGGACCCTCCGTTCCAGGAAGGCTGAGAAGTGGCCCGTGGCCTCTTTCCCTGCTTTGTCTTTGATCCCCCTGGGCGCGTCCCCCATCCTGAGGATGAAAAGCCTCGTGGACAAAGCCGCCCAGAGCATCCAAGGTCCACCCGCGTCAAGGCAGCTGGGCCCCCCAGAGCCTGGCGTGACTCCGAAGCCAGAACCAGGTCGCGGTGGTCCATGACGCCACACAGACAAGCGTGGGGCCGGGCCCCCCCCGGACAGGTGCGCACGGCCGCCAGAGCCCGTCCGGACTCTGCACACTCCTAAGGGCGTCTGTCCCCCCTCAGCGGTGCTCAGACCTACACTCGAGGCAGGGACCCGTCTGCTGCCGCTAAATGGGGTCCCCAGAGCAGGGCCTCCCAGGCAGAAGCTTCCGGAAACCTCCAGAATGGCTTCCCAGCCTGAGATTCCACAGGGGGTCCTACTCTCAGGGGTGTGTTGCACGGGCCCAGGGCCCCCTTTCCGTCCAGGGCTCGCTCAGCCACAGGCCCAGTGGTCCTGGGGCCACACGTGTCCCCCACGTAATCAGGGGCCATGACCCGAGGTGCAGGCAGGGACAAGGAGGAGCCATGTCCACATCCGCAGCAGCGGTGGGCATCACCGGGCAGGACTCAGCTGGCAAGGGCAATGCCACAGGACAGCTGCGGGCCCAGGCTGCCAGCAAGGGACGGCCCCGCAGACTGAGGAGGGCAGACAGCCCCCACCCCCACTTCTGCCCGTGCTCTGACCTGAGGGTCCCCCGTCAGCCTGGACCCCGGTAGACACCCCTCCCTCCCTCCTGGCTCCATGGGGACCTGAGTGGCCGCCAAGCCTGCACCGGGAATCCTGGCCCTCGGTGCCCCCATCCCCACTGCAACCCCGTGACCGGCAGGCAAACATCAGCAGAAGGAAGGAAGACGCTCCCTTAGTGGCAGACAGTCCCCGGGCCCACTGCGCACTGTCTGGTGACCTTTCCTCCAGGAACCGGAAAGAACAGGAGCTCCTGTCTCAGCCTTTGGGACTGACACTCAGCAGGGAGATTGGGGACACTGTCCGGGCTCCTTTGATCCCTGCTGGTGACTGAGAAGCCCCCACAGGAGGACCGGCTCCCGGGTCCCCAGGTCCCTGCGGTTGGGCAAGCATTACTGCCCGGACACCCACCACTCCCCGTTCCTTCTCCCTGCTTGACAGATGCAGGGCTGCGCCCCAAACCCTCCCCTCCCCTCCCCATCAGGCCTCCTTTCAGTCCCTCTCACTACCCTTCCACTCCTGCGCCGGGGCCCAGCACCCCCCCGCCAGGTCCCCCGCCAGAGGCCCACTCCTGGCCCCACTCCTGGGCCTTCCCAGGGGCCAGCAATAGGGCCCGGACCTCCCGGGCAAGGCCTCCCTGCCGCCTGTGGGCTCCCGCGTCCCGGACGACACAGAGGACACCCTGCGGTCCTCTCGCTCGCCACTCCGGCCACCTGCCAGAACCAGGTGCTCGGGCAGAGAGCGCGGGGGTGGGACGGGGCTGTGTGCCCCACAGAGCTCAGAGGCCCAGGTCCGGGGCCTGGATCTTGGATTTTTCACCAGCCAGCCCGTCCTCCAGGGAGGGAAAGGGAGCGGCCAGGGCATGCCCAGCCGCGGGCGGAAACTCACCGAGAAGTCCACGTCCTCGGCTTTCAGGTGGTCAGCGATGTACTGGACGCCCTCCACCGCCCGCGTCAGGGCCGGAGACAGGGGCAGGTGCCGGGCCGGCGCTCGGGTGCCACAGGCTTTGCGCACGGCATTCGGGGACGGCTCCTTCCTGCACCTGCACCTGCACGGAGAGGGCTGGTCTGGGGGCAGGAGCTCGGCGGCACTGGCCTTCGGGAAGGCGGGGGAGCTGGTCACGGGGCCCCCGGCCACGGAGGCAGCCTCGTCTTGGGGAGCGCAGCCCTGGATGCTCCAAGACCGGCACCGAACGCCGCCCTCCACTCTTTCAGCCGCACTGGACACGTGCTGGACGCTCAGGGACCGGGCTTCGGTGAGCCCCGGGGCCCGGGTGCTGGCGGGTGGGCGGCAGGAGTCGGGCGAGGGACAGGAGCTCCCGGGGTCAGCCTCCGAGGGCTGCAGCGCAGGGACCCGGTCTGAGGGCGACGCGCAGGCTGGCTGGGGCTTGGCCGGCTCGTCCCGGGGGCTGCGGAAGGACGCGGAACGCGAGGGGCCCCGGCTCCGCTCTCCGCCCACGACGCCGGGCTCCCCCTCGGGCTCGGGCCAGAAGCCGGGGGCGCTGGCCACCTTGTGCATGGACTCGATGAGCCGCCTGCAGTTGTCCTTGACCACGGACGGCCGCTTCATGAGCAGCAGGCGGGGCACCACGTCCAGGAAGACCCGGCGCACCCAGGCGGGCATGGTGTGCGTGCGCGGAGAGCGGTGGTGCACGTTGAGCACGAAGACGGTGATGACAATGGACAGGGTGACAAAGATCATGGTGAAGAGCAGGTACTCGCCGATGAGCGGGATGACCAGCGAGGTGGACGGGATGATCTCGGTGATGAGCAGCAGGAAGACGGTGAGCGAGAGCAGCACGGAGATGCACAGCGTGATCTTCTCGCCGCACTCGGACGGCAGGTAGAAGACCAGCACAGTGAGGCAGGAGATGAGCAGGCAGGGGACGATGAGGTTGATGGTGTAGAAGAGCGGCAGGCGGCGGATGACGAAGGCATAGGTGATGTCGGGATACACCTCCGCGCAGCACTCGTACTTGCGCGTGTTGTAGGTGCCCACCGCGTCCACGATGACCCACTCGCCACTCTCCCACAGGTCCAGCTGGTCCACGCGGCTGTGCATGCTCACCAGGTCGATCTTGGCCTTGTCATACGTCCAGGAGCCGAACTTCATGGTGCAGTTCTGCTGGTCGAACGGGAAGAAGGTGACATCGATGCTGCAGGAGCTCTTGTAGATGGCAGGAGGCGTCCACTGGACCCGCCCGTCGTGGAAGAGGTGAGCCTTGGTCAGGTGGGTGACCGCGAAGTCCCCGTCCGCACTGTGCAGGGAGAGGGGCATGAGACCCACCAGGACCGCGTCCTGGCGCTCAGGCGCGTCTGGCTTCGCGGGTGAGCAGAGAGGGGCGGGCAGCCCGGCCGGCCACCGGGCCCGTCACTCATCTGCCTCAGCTTAGCGCGCCTACCCTGGGGGACGCGTGGCTGGGAGGACCTCCACGCGGCCCACGCCCGGCCTGACACGCACGCTTCTTGGTGACGATGCCCATCACCCGGTGCGTACGGCAGGGACTGGGGTCCTGCACCTGCCAGCACCAGGGGGAGGGGCACCGGGTCCGTTTGGTCCTGCGGCTGTGCGCCGCCCGTGCGGGAGGGAGCGGGCCGCCTGGAGGGGATCATGTCCCTGCAGGGGCCCCAGGTCAGAGAGCTCCTGTCCGTGGTGTGAAGGCAAGCGGGGCCTGACCCTGAAGAACAGAGGCCCACACTCTCCTGCCCCTGGTCCCATGGCAGAGGGCGGAGGGGACGGACGGTCCCAGCTCCCACTCATACCCCGCACAGATCTGCACGCAGGCAAATTGAGGGCCAAGCGGCCCCCACTGGGCCCATCACTGCGCACCTGGCCGTCCTCACCCTAAGGACACTGGCAGGGCTGCCAGGGACCACACCACGGAACTTGGCAAGGCCTCCTGGGACCGACCAAGTCCCCTGCAGGTGACCCTGGGGGACAGGCCAAACTTGGGGTGAGGGCCTGCCCAGCCACTGTCTCCTGCCAAGAACGGGGTGTGCCAATACCACTGAGCACGTTAGTGCTTTCTCTCCATTATCCCCAGGACTCACAGGCAAGAATCCCCCTTCCTGCCCAGGTGAGGACCCCAGGCCGCCTGAACAGGAGGGGACAGGGCCCACCCCTGGCCATCCGTCCTCCGGCCTTGCCCTCAGCCTCAAGAGTGTTGGCACCTGTCCATGGCCAGGCGGATGAAAGAACGAGGAGCAGCTGGCCTCGAAGTCCAGGCTCTGGCCCTGGACTCCCAGACAGCAACATCCGCCCTGGTGTCTCCACAAGGATGCACACGCGTGGGGTGCACTACGTTGGTGCCCGTGGGAGCCCGGGGGCACTGGCTAGCAGCCCCCACCCTGAGCCCTCAGCGGCTCCTGGAGTCGACCCTGCTCTGGATGCCGATGGAAGGCCCTGGACTTCGGTCCCGGTCCCCAGCAGGTGCAGCCTGAGCTGCGTGCATGCTGCTCTCCGGGCCTCAGTTCCCCCCGGGCTGGGCTGTCCACTCTATGGACAGATAGTGGCAGTGGCCGGCCCCATCCTCCCCACGGCCGCACGGAGCCCCAGGGACAGCACCCGTGGGCCCCACGCTACCGTGACCCTGCGGACAGGGTCACCGCACACCGCGCTGACACAGCAGCTGAGTCAGAGAAGCCACCCGCCCTGGGCTGAGTCAGGTGCCCCTCCACGGGCTCAGAGCGTGGCCTTCGTGCCTGCCCACACCCACCAGGGCCTAAAGCCCCCAGACATCCAGCTCCAAGGCCCCCAACGGTCTCAGGTGGTGCCAGTCCGGTCCTACGATCTCCAGGCACACTTCAGGGCCAACATCTAGGTCAGCAGCAGGCGGAGACCCACAAACGCATCCACCAGGAGAGTGGCAGGGGGTCTGCACGTGGGACCCAAGGCCTAGACTCCAGCGGGGCACCGCGGCTCTCTCTGGGGTGGGGTGGCGCGGGCTGTCCTCCCTCAGCAACCTCGATCTACAGCCCAGAGCCCCGTCCTTAGAGGCACCAAGCACATGTGCAAACACGGCTCAGAAACATTCTGCAGGTAGGTTTGAAGCTCTGGTCAGCGGCAGGAGCCCGGGCAGTCCTGATCCCCCAGGAAGTGCAGGGAATGTTCCGGAAGTTCACGGAAAGCAGCCCCAGGGCTGGGAACGCGCACCAGACCTCCGGGTTTTGATGCTCACAAACAGGATCCAAGTCTTCTCCCTGTGCACAGCTTGCGGCCCCCCATGGCTGGGCCCAACCCCACCCCACGCCCCCAGCCTGGGGGCTGCTGTGTCCTTGCCCGGCACAGATCTGGCTCAGATCCCAGAGCCGCTCCCAGGAGGACATCCCCCTCGGGACATTGGGTCTGGACCTGCGGGCAGACGCGGTCCCCATGGGCAGACTCTCTCTTCCACGGCCCAGGTCTCCAGGAGGCAGAGACTCTCAGAAGGCAGCTGAGCGGGGTCCCACCTCCTCCCCTACCCGGCCTCGAGGCCCCCAGCTGTGAAGGGCGTGGCCCAGTGCAGGGGAGAGGAAGCACTGCCCCACATCCTGCCCCGTGTCCCACCTCCAGGAAGCCATGCGGCTTCTGACGGATGTTGGGACCCAACAGTCAGATGGTGAGCGCGCTCTGGCCTCGCCCCGTGGAGCTGTGGCCCCGGCAGAGCAGAGCAGAGCAGCCCTGTGAATCCCCATCCGTGTGGGGGAGAGGCCTCCACCCCAAACGCCACCACGGAGAAGCCCCCAAGTGCCCCCAAGTGGCAGGGGGCTCCCTGATAGCTCCCCAAAGCTATCAGAAAAGCTGCCCCCCATCTCCGCCCTCGCCCAGTAGCCCAGGCTGACCACCTGCCCACTCCAGGGCACGCCGCCCTGGCCAGCATCAGCCACCCTGCGACCCCATCCTGAAAGAGCCTCTATGCCAAGCACAGCCCCACAGAGAGACCCGGGGTCCTCCTCCCCTCCCCTGGGACCTGGAAGAGGCAAGAGAAGGAGAGACTCTGAGGCAGCGGCCCCAATCTCCCAGGCCGCAGTCCTGGGGGTTCTGCACAGCAACCCCCAGAGCTGCTTCTCAGCCGGCACCATCCTGCCCAGGGAGGACAGAGCTGTCCCCACAACACAAACGCTCCCTGGGTCCCAGGAAGCTGACAGCACGCGCTCTGAATCAAACAGCCCCAGAGATGAGCTCGGTGGGGTCATGGGGAGCCGGGTGCGGACCCCAGGAAGGCCGGGGCGGCCAGGGACCCCCGGGCTGATGGCTCAGTCGGGGCCGGCCGTGGAGAGCAGGGACCCTGCCCGGCGGGAAGAGCCGCACCGGGTCCCGCTGGCGGAGCCGACCCCCCCCAGTGCATCCCCGAACACCGTCAAGCTCTTCCCGCTACCATTACTGGACTCAATTAAGCTGGAAGAGGAGCCCCATCGTCCTTCATCAAATAGCAGCGCTTTATAGGTCAGGCCCAGCGCCCGGGGCCCTGGAAGGGGCTTTGTACCAGAGCCCATCGGGGTCTGGCGGTGGGGAGGGCAGGGGTCCGCAGGGAGCTAAGTG
The DNA here is from genome assembly GCF_963455335.1 of Martes martes. Lineage (NCBI taxonomy): Eukaryota > Metazoa > Chordata > Mammalia > Carnivora > Mustelidae > Martes > Martes martes. Next base: position 729,284 of record NC_137896.1, on the reverse strand, counting down.
CTTCCCTTCGCTTCATCTGCAAACACTGTGGGAGCTGCGGCACGGCTGAGCCTGAGACCAGGAATCCGCCGCCCGGCTGGGACCCGGCAGTGACACGGGGACACAGGAGGACATCAGGCTGCCCCGGGCTCAGGAGCCCCTAGCAAGGGTCCCAGCAAAGGACAACTGGGACCCTGAACTCTGCCACGGCCAAGCCTTGCAAACACTGGCTTCCGGCACAGTGACGGCGTCCGTGAGCAGATTCAGGGCGGCGTCCGGCCCCAGAGGCTGCTGGCTCGGGACTGTGATGGCATCGGGGCTGGGGAGGGGCCGAGCGCCCAGAAGCAGAGGCACGAAAGGGCCAAGGGCAGCGAGCAGGCATGGGGCAGGAATGGGGTGAGGAGTCTGGGGGCTTCCTGCCCCCGGGGCAGGAAGGACCACCTGCCCAGTCAGGGGCTGATCCCGAAAACATGAGAGCCGCTCTAGGCCTGAGGTCCCCTTGCCCCTGTGGGGAGAGGGACTGATGCCTGCACGGGGCTGGCTGGTCCAAGTGGGGACGGACCCACGCTGCACCCAGGGCCCCTGTCCCCTGCTTTGCTCGCCCCCTAGACCCTCCACCCCCGCCTCTGTTCCCTCCTCTGCCTCCCAGAGGCCTCAGCACTGGCTCCCGAGGAAGGACAGGCCCACACAGGCCCCGACCTCCTGCTCACGTCCGGACCCCCGGGTCACTCACACCTGGACACAGGTGCCCGCTGCCCCGGCCCGCTGACCTCCCCGGGGCTCACTTGTTGTAGAGGACAATGTCCGGCCGCCAGATGAGCTCAGAGGGAATGCGGATGGAGGTGACATTCTCGTAGTCCGCGGGGTCCCAACGCAGCTTATAGTCATGCCATTCCTGGGCCAGGGAGGGAGGAGGAAGCCACAGCCAGTGAGTGAGAGCGAGGAGGGCGCGGCGCAGGGGGAGGACCAAGGGGTGGCGGGCTCCCCTCCCACTCACCTGCTTCACCCACACGTTGGTTGTCATCATCTGGTTCTTCTCATCCTAGGACACAAAGGAGAAGGACAGCTGTGACCCCCTGGGGGACAGACTTGTGTTTGAACGTGTGCAAGCGCACGTGTGTGTGTCTCTCCCTCACTCTCTCTTGGCCCTGAGTTTCCTTGCCCACAAAGACAGGCCTGAGATGGACATGGGGAGCAGGTAACCTCAGGGAAGAGTGAGGACCTCATCCCCAGAGACAACCAAGGCCAGGGTGGTCAGCCTGGGGGTATTAGATGGGGACACGGCCCCTGAACCTCTCCCGAAGGACCGTGGGGACAAAGCTGGTCTGACCCGGCAGATGGCCAGCGCCTGGCCCGCCCCCAACCCCCGTCAGGTGTGTGGGATGTCCGAGGGCTCCCAGGTTGCTGGAGGAGAACCTCCTCCTGGGTACCCCGCCAGCCTGCATCGCCCCTCCTGGCTGGTCACAGCAGCCTGTCCTCGGGCTTACGCAGGTGTGCACAAGGTCCCACTCACTCCCTAGGCTGGGGACTGACTGCCCCTTTAGGACTAGGGTCTCAGCACCTTGAGATGGATACGTAAGGGGCTGGAACAGGGGAGGTGGGAGCAGGAGACCTGGCTGGTTCCATCCCAAGGTCACTGTATGGTCACCTGTCCCGGTGAGAAGGCTGGACCATGCACCCCGTGAAGCCAGCCACTATCCCCAACCCCACCCCACCCCCTTTCCTCCCTGCTGGTTCACGAGGACGGGCCAGCTGACATTTCCCCTGGGAACCCAGACAGACAGGTCCCCTGGGCAGTCAGCCGGCAGGAGGTGCTGGAGCCTTTTGGAGAAGGGCACCACATTCCAGGTGGGGACACAGGGGTCTGTGGGGACAGGAAGATCCAGCATCCTCACATCCCACCAGCCTCTGGGAGCCACAGCCCAGCCCCCCCGCACCGTCTTGAGAGGGGGCGCGCCTCGGCACACGCTTTGCCTCAGGTTTGGGGAGGAGCCCTGAGCCAGCGAAGAGAAGCCTCCCTCAGAGTGCAGACTGCCCATGGGGTCCGGACAGGCGGGGCTCTGCCCCCGAGGAGAGGGGAGCTAGACAGGGCTGGGGCAGCGTCTGACCCCGACGTGGCCTAACCTTTGCCCTCGGCCACCCGGGACCAGGAACACACAGGCCATTGGCAAAACCCACTGAAGCCAAAGACATCCACGGGGTCCGCGAGCAGAGGGGGACCCTGTGCCAACACTGGGTCAGGGAGGCGTCTCGTGCCGCAAAGGCACAGGTCTGGGCACCTCCCCTCCTGCCTCCCCCAGGAGACAAGCTGCCCACCAGCTAGTTCAGGAGAGGGGACGAGGCCCCTCACCGCGGCCAGGCCCTTGCTCCTGCTCTGCCCCGGGCCGCTGAGGGCAGGCCAACCCCCAAAGGATGCCAAGGAGTAAGCACGGCCCGAGCTGGCCCTGCGGCTGGTGCTGGACACACAGTGACCTCCGTGACCCAGTCCTGCCCCGTGCTGCCTGCCCACCACACCCCTGCCGACCACAGCCTTTCCCTGCCCCCTCCAACCCCACCCCTGCCTCCCCGGGCTCAGAATGAGCTTTGAGGGGCAGGGCCCAGAAAGCCCCAGGACGCCTCGGGCTCCCCTGCCCGTGTGAGCTCGCACACGGGAACACGCCCCCCGACACTGACCTGCAGGAACACTGAGCCCCGCAGACGGAAGGGCAGAGCGTGGACCGGGCGCGCGCGGCTCCTTCTGCCCGTACACGCGGCTGCCAGCCTCGGGCCACGGCCCAGGACACCAGCAGGGGCGCTCGTCCGCACACACGCGTGTGCAGGCGTGTCCGGGGCAGAATGCCGAGCCTGGGAGCCCCTCTCCCCCTGCCCGCTGTGGCCCAGGGCCTTGGGCACGTCCCTCGTCATGGCACCAGAGCCTGTGTGCTCCCAGCCTCAGCCTCCCGGGCCAATGGGTCGCGCGGGCACGTGCGGCCGTGAGCGACCCTGAGAAGCCCAAGACGACCGGGCAGCGCGCGGACGCAGACCCCCGCGGACCCCCGCGGACCCCCGCAGACCCCCGCGGCCCCCGCGGCCCCCCGCAGACCCCCGCGGCCCCCAGGGCTGCCGCCGCCCAGCCCTGCTCGCAAGCCTCCAGGAGCACTGGGAGCGCTTGGGGGAACAACCCAAGGCCCGGTTCCAGGACACCTGAAGGTGACCGAGGCCAGAGGAGACTGACCAGTGCCCCCGTGCACATATGTCCCTCCCGCCTCCCAAAGCTCCCCCGAATCTCCCCCTCGGACCTGCCAGCACATTTCACAGGTGGAAACTCCGGGGGTCACGGGCAGGGGCTGTGTGCAGCAGCGCCTGGCGTCCGGGCCCCCACGCCCCATCCCGGGCAGCTCCCCCCCCCGAAGCAGACTCAAGCCTGGGATCGTGGCAGGGGTGCGAGGTGGGCATTTGGGGAGATCTACAGCCCCCCACAGTCGGATGAATTCCACCTCCCTCCCAGCAACCAGGGCTGACTGGACCCTAGTGTGGATGACTTGGGCCCTCCCCGACCCAGCAGGCCTGGGACCTCCTCACAGGCATGAACCAAGCTCCCGAGGCCCCTCCTGGCCGGGCCAAAGCTGGGACTCCAAGGGTCTTGGAACCCCACAGAGGCATTTTCGGCTCTTTGCTCCTGAAGGAGACAGCCCTGACCTGGTGAAAATCTGGCATCTGGGTTTTCCCACGGGGGCGGCCCCCCAGTCCTCTGGGCTCTGGGAGGGCCGACGGCAGCCTCCCCACCCCTCCAGGCTCCCCCGGCTCTGCAGCCTGCCCTCGGATGGGGCCCGCTCCCTCCAGCAGGAGCCTCCGAGGCTGTGTGTGTCACGGGCCAAGGCTCAGAGCGCCCCGCTCCCCACCCTGGGCACCTACCACATCGATGAGCTGGGCGATGGACAGCCCGAAGTGGACCAGAACCACGTCCGAGATGTTGGCCACGGGCCGGGACCACTTGTTGTAGCCGGAGAAGAGTGTCTTCAGCAGCCGCTCCTCGGCGTGGGCCCGGGTCTCCACCGGGCCACTTGCTGCGGGGACAGGAAGGGGTGCGGCTCAGGAGCGGAGGGCGCAGTCCTCCAGGGTGCCCCCTTGGGCCTCCCACCAGGTCCTGGTTTCCTCCAGTTCCAGCCACCTCAGGACATTTGCACATCCGGCCCCGCTCCTGGCCTCGGTTTCTCTCCTACCCTCTAGGTCGAAGTGTAGCTTTCTCAGGGCAGCCTTCCCAGACCCCTCAGGCAGCCGGCACTGAACCCCAAACAAAAACAAAGGGTAAGGAGGCGAGGCTGGGTCTCCAACACCCGCTGAGCTCCAGAAACCTCACCTCAATGCACAAGGTGAGGGTAACCCGCAGAACTCCGGGACAGCAGGACAGCTGGGTAGGCTGTCCTGGGCATGGAGAGCTGGCTCCCCACGGCTGCCAGCGCCCTGAGTTCTCACCAGACCCTGCTGACTCCAGCACCCTGGGGCCCTGGACAGACGGCCTTCCGTGAGTCAAGGGTGACCCCCTGCCAAACACACACTCTGCTTCCTGAGGAGGGGCCGCTCCGATCCCGCCCAGCCCCACCGAGCAGTCTGTGGGCTGAGGGCCTCTGTCTCCCCTAGGCCCCCGCACTGGGCTCACTGTATCATAAGGGGACTTGGGGAAGGGGAACAAGGGACCCGCTGCCCCGACGCAGCTCAGTCCTGCTCGCCTGTATGTCCTAGACCGAATGTTAAGAGAGGATTCACAACACCCTGGGGTCAGTCTTAGACCTCTCCTCTCAGGGACCCTTCACTCTGAGTCCAGGGACACCCCCCCACCTGCTTCTTCCTGGCCGCTTGCCCGGTGAAGGGTTAGCCCACTCCCCACCGGGGAGGCCAGGGGGCGAAATTCCCTCCCCAACCTATGAACAGCTCGGTGGCCACCCAGGGGATGGGGGAGGGGGAGATCGAGGGGGTTAAGACTTCTCCTGTCCCAGTGAGTCTGGGGGAGCAGAAAAGGTGTGGATGGGGCGCGGCCAAGGGCGGAAGTCACCCCTCTGCTCCCCCAAACCAGGAGCCGGCGCGGGGGTGTCTGCAGGGAAATTTGGCCGATGGATAAAGACGGAGATAGGTGGGCCCCGCCTCTCTCTACCCAAGTTGGAGCTTCTGGGTCCAGCTCCCAAAACAGCAGCCCCCCACCCCCACCCCTTCCCAAACCCCTCTCCCGCATTCGCAGGCGAGTTAACTCCTTCCTTGCCCCTCTCAGTCCGCGCCGCAGGACCGCCTTTGCGTCTGGGGTGGGGGAGCCTCCGCGGCTGCCCCGTTGCGCGCACCCGCGGCTCGGGACCGCAGCCAGGAGCCTCCCCTCCTCTGGCTCCGGAGGTCCAAATCCTCCCCGAACTGGACGAAAGGGGGCCCGTCTAGCGCCCCGAAACTTACCGGGTAGGAAGCCGGCCCCCAGCAGCAGCAGCAGCGGCGGCAGCATTGGCGGCGGCGGCGCCCCGGGGCCCCCGAGCTCCATGGCGCACCGAGCGGGCTCTAGACGCGGGCGGCTCCCGTCTCCGCCGCGCCCCCGCTCCCAGGCCCGCGCGCGCCCAACTTCATGCCCCCGCGCCGCGCGGGCCGCTCCGTCCACTGGGCCCGGTTCCGCCGCTCCTCCCGCGGGGCGCGGCGGCGGCGACCTGGCCGGGAGCTCGGGGCTCTGGGCTCCACGGCGCGGCCCCGCCCGGACCTGCCCGCCTCCAGCCGGCGAGGAGGAGACGGAGGAGGGAGAGGGGGAGGAGGGGAAGAGGGGAGGAGGGGAAAGCGGGCGAGGACGTGAGGGGAGGAGGGCGGGTCGGGCGGGGGGCAGACCACCAGCCGGGAGGGGGCGCGGAGGCTGCGCTCGGCCGGCGCCGGGGTAAAGTTTCCCTCGTCCTCCCCGGGGCTGGGGACGAGCCCGAGCCAGGGGTGGGGGCCGTAGTCACTGCGTCCGACTGGGGGATCCTGGCGCCGGGCTGGGTTTCGGGGCACGACACACTGACCTCCACCCCCGTCCCCAGTCCTGGCGCCCCACCGCCTGCCTGGATGGGGACCGCGCACCCAGGGGCCCCCGGCGGCCCGCACGCGCCTGGTTAACTCCATCAGCCCCGCCCCGCTCCGCGGTTCGGAAATCACGAGCCCCTCGTCTTCTTCCCCCGCCAGGCGTTCCGGAAAGACCACCCTCTACCAGACTGTCCCCCGCGGGCCGGAAAGCGTCCAGGGGGGAGCCCAGGCGTGGCGGCCGGCCCTCCCGGGGAGAGAACCCTAAAGCCCCCGCCCCGGGCGCAGCCGCTCTGCTGCGTCCGCTCCGGCCTGGAACGCGCGCGGGGGACTGAGGGGCGGCGGCGCAGGGTCTCGGCCCGGGCGGCTGGAGAACCAACCGCCCAGCGGCGCCGGCGGACGCCTCATGTCCGCCGCAACTGAGGTGCCTGGCGCGACCGTGCTCGGTGCCCTGGCAGGGGCTCTGCCCCGGGTGGGTCAAGGTGGCCGCTGACCCCGCAGCAGGGGCTCCGAGGAGGGCTGGGAGTGGCCGCTTTGTGCTCGCAACCCCTGTCTGCAGTGAGGAGAGGGCGCCCGCTGCGCAGAAACGCACCCGCGTTCATCCCTGCGCGCCGGGTTTCCGGAGCCCCCACGCGGGGACTTCGGGCCGGAGTGGGAGCAGAGAAGACGCTGCAGGCTTCACTGAGCTCCCCGGCCCAGTGCGCGCCCTTGAAGGGGCAGAACGTGGGTCTGGAGCCCCGTGCCTCTCTGGACAGACCCCGGAGATGCTCCCGGGTGACAGGCATCAGTCCCCAGGGCCCCTGCCCCCTCCCCATTTCTCTCAACCCATACCCCCTCCTAATCTCCCCAGAGCCCCTCCCAACTGCCCTTCCCTCCCCCATCTCTCCTGCCCCCGCCCCCATTACCCTCTGCCCCTCCCCTCCCCATCTCTCCTGCCCCCCACCCAGCCCACCTGCCTTCTGGCTCCAGGCTGAGCTCTGCACACCTCATACCCCTGCTCTGAGACCTCCAGGGGCTTTTCTCACTGCTGTCCCACCACCAGAGCTTTCAGAACGCTAGGCCCTGGCCCTGGGCCAGTCTGGGCAGCGATGAGCGCTCGCCAGCAGCACCCCTTTAACTGGGCTCCTGTTTTCCGAGCATCCCGGTGAGGACGTGCTTGCACAGAGAGGTTAGGTCATGTGCCCAAGGTCACGCAGCAGGGAGGGGGGTTCCAGTCCAGCCCACCTGGCTTCACGACCTTCAGGCCTTGAGCAGAGCGTGTCCCAGGACTGGCCTGTGTCCCTACAGAGGTGGCCTCCTGGTGGCATCCCTGTGGTCTGCCATTTCCCGGAGCCAGGGGAAGCCTGCCTTCCGGGAAACCTGAACTGCCCAGCCCAGCACATGGCTCTCCTTCGGACGACCCCCACAGACCCAGTCCTGTTTCTGCAGGCAGGACCCTCACCCCTCCGTCCTCCCTCCCACGCCCCCAGCAGTGCCGGACTCCGGATTCCTCTGGTGTTTGTCGGGCCCTTCCCCAAGCAGCTCTGGGTGAAGCACTAGAAGGGCCCCACGCGCATCGGAGAGCTGGGCCGACCCGGGAGCCGGCGAACGGGCCTGGCCTACCACTAGCTCCGTCCAAAGGAGGGAGGAAGGCGCCTCGGCAGACCCGTGTCTCACTTGGACCAAGAAAAGCCATCTCCTCCCCCAGGACACAGGCCACAGGAGGCTGAGACCCTGTGGGGGCCTCTCCTCTCAAAGAAGGGACCAGGGAGGGTGACGAGCACTGGTGGATGGGAGAAACAGCCTGTCGTCCCCCGTTTTACCTCCGGTGTTACGAAACCCCTGTTCTGTACTGTCCCAGAACAAGTAGAGCTGCACCTTGCTTGACGATCTCCAGGTGATTCTACACTCCTTTGTTCGCGACAGAGGCCGGCTGCGCTCTGGGTCCTTCTGGAAGCCTCTTCCAACATCTCAGCAACCCTATGTAGCAGAGGTCACCATTACACTCATTTGGGCACCTAGGAAGGTGAGCCAGGAACAGATTTGTCACTAGCTGGTGAAGTGTCCTCTCCTCCTGCCATTGTCCCGCGGCAAACATGACAGCTCTGGGGATGAGAGGCTCCCTCAAGGCTCAGCATTTAGTTCACTCCTCGGTAGAGTCGGGCGCTCCCGTGACTGTCAGGCTGGGGTCAGACGAGAAGGAGGTGCACGGGGGCCTGGGCCAATCCGCGAAGGCTTCCCGGAAGAAGGAGCACGCAGGAATGTAGGCCCAAGGACTCATGAGGAGGGTCCAGCCAGGCCCCCAGCCCCCAGCAAGCGCTTGGAGCTGACCTGGCCTCCTGGCCTGCAGGGCGGCTGGGACGGCCGTGGGGTGGGGGCTGGGCGGTGACACACTTGTTCAGGGAGAGAAGCCCTTGGCTCTCAGCGGAGCCTGCAGAGCTCCCAGGTAAGTCAGCTCTACCTTCTGTTGCCCTTCACCTTGGCGGGCTCGAGCGGCCAAGATGGTGGCTCCTGGTGGCCATTCCCGTGGGCAGATTCCGCCAGAGAGCCCAGCAGAGGCCGGCAGGCCTGTCCCTCCCCGTGCCTAGGGCCAGGCTCTGGCGGACGTGGCCCTGTGGCTGGCGTGCTCGTGCTCACACACATCTGTCCAACCTCATTTGGCTTCCCTGCAGATTTGCTAATGCAGCAAGATTAATCGGGTCTAACTCATTAATTTGCAAGGCCCTCCCTCCCCACCTGCACCCGGCTGGAAAGCACTCTTGCGGGAGCCTCGAAATCACATCGTAGCTGCCGCTGAATTAGACTCTTACTCCAGCCTCCAGACCCCTCCCTCTAGCCGCTCCCCAGACTGCTGTCTCGGCGGAAAGGAAAAGCCCCAATTCACAAACAAATGAGACCAGCTTCCGAACAGTCCGTCCCGCCCCCAAAGTCCCACAGCCTTTGTGCCGGGAGCCCTGTGTCCTCTGAGGGTGATCCCTGGTGGGGGCCAAGGGGAGGAAGGAACAGGCTCCTCGGAGACCCCTCCCCAGATGCACCCCCAGGCAGTGTCGCGCCAACAATAGGGATTGCGGCCGGCAAAAGGGGAAGGTCAAGTCGGGCAGTAGCGGCCGTGCCCCGCCCCCCCCACCCCCCCACCCCCCCCACCCCCCCACCCCCCCGCTCCCGCGGCCCTCTCCACCCTCCGCCCTGTCCCAAGGACATCTCCATGGCAACCAGTAGGTGCCCTAAACAGGGATTTGAATTAAAGGTGGGAGATTCAGCTGGATCCCCGGTCCCAGCAGCACTGAGAAAGAGGCTGCAGGGACCCACGATGGGGGCAGGGGCCCATCAGCACCAGGACCCAGCAGGGTTCCAGAAGCCCCTGTGAGGAGGGGGCGGCGCCGGCTCAGCCTAGACGCAGGGGCCCTGCATGTATTCCCACGACCCTAGGGGACCTCCAAACTGTCACTAGCCACACGCTGACCCGCCCACGCCCTGTCTCACCCAGCAACACCGCACACGATGTCCCTCCAGTCTTCTCTGCGGTTGACCACCAGAGGCCCTTCAAAACCCGGATACTCTCGAGGAAGGGGGCACGTGAAAAGTGGGGTCAGTGCTCCACTGGAAAAGAACGTGTCAGTGCTGTTGCCCCTCACTTCCCCGCACTCTACCCCAAAGCCAGGCCTTGTTTCTCTCCCTAGGTGGTCTCACCACCAGAAAGCTTATCGGACCTTGTACGTGGGTCTCACTCCACCCTTCACCTCTGCCGCCAAAGTGAGTTCAGAAGGGAGGCTGTAGGCCTTGTACACGGTGTCTGGCTTTTAGCAGGAGCTGGTAACCATGTGGAAGGCACGGGTGAGTGAATGAATGAATGAGTGGGTGGGTGGATGGATGGGCGGACAGATAGTGGATGGATGGATGGACGGATGGACAGATGGTGGATGATGGGTGGACGGATAGATGGTGGATGGATGGATGGATGATAGAAGGATGGTGGATGGATGGGCGGACAGATGGTGGATGTTGGATGGGTGGGTTGATGGATGGATGGATGGATGGACAGATGGTAGATGGATGGATGGTGGATGGATGGACGGATGGTAGATGGATGGATGGTGGATGGATGGATGAATGATTGAAGGATGGTGGATGGATGGGTGGGTGGGTGGATGGACGGACGGACAGATGGTGGATGGATGGATGGATTGATGATAGAAGGATGGTGGATGGACGGACGGACAGATGGTGGATGATGGATGGGTGGTTTGATGGATGGATGGCTGGATGGACGGATGGACGGATGGTAGATGGATGGATGGTGGATGGATGGACGGATGGATGGACGGACAGATGGTGGATGATGGATGGGGGGTGGAAGATGGATGGATGGGCGTTTAGATACCTGTCAAAGGGCATAAGGGAAGCCAGGCCCAGGGTGGGGCCCTATGGGGCCACCCTTCAACCCCACCCTGCCCTGGACCCTGCACACTCAGACTGAGAGGATCCGGGTGTGTGGGGTTGGTCCTGGGCTTCTGGGCACGTGGTATCTGGGAGGGAGGGATGATCAGGCTGGAGCAAGGACTGAGACCTGCAGACGGTTCAGAGCCGACCCTGTCACCTCATTGATTTTCCTATCGTCTATCAGGAGCGGATCAGGATTTAGCGGCTCTCACTCCACAGGGCCTGGCACCTTGCCCTGCCCTTCCTCGAGTCGGGGGTCATGCCGGCCCCCTGGCTGCCCCTGAAGCACTCCTCTCAGTCAGTCCTGCCGATGGGACCCTCCCTCGGATGCACAGTGGACCCTGCCCCAGCAGAGCCCCCGTTGGTCCTGGCCGCCTTTTCCCTGGGGCTCCTAGAAGGACCCTGGCCTGGCCTTGGTATTGAATCTCCCATCAGGAGCCCTGGTCCAGCACACACCAGCAGTGAGGCCCGGAGAGAATGTTGTGTCCAGTCCGCAGGCCGTGCTGAGCACCGCAGGGAGACAGGAGTGCTCCTGGGCTCCAGGACCCGCCTCCCTGCTGCCTTCCTGCTCTCGGCACCACAGACAGCTCTGCTGCTGCTGCCTCACGCGGGAAGGCTTCCCTGGGGCCCTCATCTCCTAAGGGCCAAAGCCCTTCTCTGTCCCCAACCGCAGATGCTCGCAACCAGACCCCTTATAGAGACACCGTTGCTGGCCCCCTGAAGACCGCACACATGCTGATGGGCAGGACTGGGGGAGAGCGTGGCCAGGAGGCCCCAATTTCTCCTGAGCATCACAGTTTAAAGACCCCAAAATGTTTTCCTTGGAGGACAAGAGTGGGCAGTAGCAGAGGAAGGAAGACCGGCCCCTCCCCAAGACTTGGGCGCTCACCCTGAGCTCTGGATCTGAGTCACGGACGAGCCAAGCTGCTCCGGGACCGGGACCCGCTGCTCTAGCACCTTGCCCTGACCCCCTCACCTCGGGTGTCCCGGAGCTGGGTCACTTTGCAGATCCAGCCTGAGTGGGGCTCAGGCCTGCTCCCCGACCTTCAAGAGTACCCTGCGAGCCGGTGTCCCGTGAGCTGGCGCTTGCCCTCAACACTGCAGGATCTTCGTGGACAGAACACCGGTCCGCCACCGCCGACTCCCGTTCCACAGCGGAGGGTCTCCGCCCCCCGCCCCTGCCCCCGCCCCGCCTGCTCCTCTGCGAAGTAGCTAAATCTCTCCGCAGGCGCCGCGGAGGAGCCCAGCTCCGAGTGGAAGCATGCAGCGCGAGGGGTCTCTGGTCCTGACCGAGGGGACTGGGTGCTTGTGCAGCAGGGCAGTGACACGGGGGCTCAGACGCGGGCTCCGCCCCGCCGGCCGATGCCTCTCCGACCCTGTTTCCTCCGCTGCTAAGTGGGGAGAGCAGCGGTCCCCGACTCCGGTCGTTGTGAGGATGGAGGGAGGCTGCCGGCCGCGCACGTGGGACCTGGCTCAGGGTCTGGCAGCCCCCGAACTGGGCCGCTGCTAAATGGCCACTAAACCGTTCTTCTTCCTCCAGGGAAGGGTCCCCGTGCCGACAGCCAAAGGGCTGGACCTGCGGCTGCGTCGCGCGTCTTCAGAGTCCGGGCGTGGAGCCCACGGGCTGGGCCAAGGGGGGCCCCGGTGCGGAGCCCGCTCCTCTGCCCTGCGGGCCCGGCCGCCTGCCCCAGGGGCCGCAGAGCAACGCAGCAGCTTAGTGCTCAACTCGGGGGCTCTGTCCAGGTGGCCTAACCCAGGACCCAGACAACAGGCCTCTGGAGACATGCCTGCCCTTGAGCTGGTGGACACATCGGGCCCTCGGGCAGAGGCTCTGAGCAGGCTTTAGGAAAAGGACTGAGTCCAGCTCTGTGTGACGAGTTGCATCCTCATGGCTGTCGGCACCAAAAAGCCCTTTGTCCCAGCCAGCTGGCCGCTGGTGGATCCCTAGCCTGAGCCTTCCGGATGGACCCAGACAGTGCGCCTGGGAGGAGGGGCTCCAGCGGAAAGGCAGGCGGGTGGGCCACAGGCCACTTGGCTCCTCGTGCTTAGGGAGAGCAGGCCCAGTGGGAGACTCCATGACCCCTCCGGGAGAGCGCTCAACCCTCTCCCCAGAGCCTCTTCTCTCCCCGCTGAGTCCACGTGCCCTCTCTCGGCCCCCAAACTTGGCACAGGGCAGAGAAGAGACTTCTGTGGCTCTAGATGGAGCTCTGCCAGGCTGTGAGACCCCCCAAGGCCTGACCCCTCTGGGCCAATGGAAATACCACATCAGGACACAGAGAGGCTCTGATCCCGAGCCAAAACTGATGTTCCCAGGCCACACGTGGGACTTGCCTGCTGAGAGCAGAGCAACATGTGTGCTCTGGGACTAGACCAATTCTGCTGACCCACAAGGGGTCCCCACATTGCTGGTTGTGGGTATCCCTCTTCCCCCACCGGACCCTGACACCCCCGAGGAGACATCCTAGAGGAGCCACTGGGCAGGCCACAGGTGCCTCCTGCCCAGGCCGGGCTTGGTCCATGCCCACAAGGCCCCACTGAGCAGGCCCAGGGGAGAGGAGAGCACCTCCTAAAGTTGGAAACTGGGACTTGATCCAGGAAAACTGGCCCCATCTGCCGGGAAAGGGGAGAAGAGGCCCAGTTCATGCTCCTGTTGGCCCTTGAAGGTGGGAAGAGGGTTCTGCTCCCTGCAGATCTAAGGCAGAGCTAAGGTCCCTCCCAACTTGTCACTTCCACCCCTGGGCACATGCCCTGGGCCCCCACTTTTGGAGAGGCATATGTGAGCCGTGGGATCCTGAGTCAGGGTACCTAGGCCCAGGCCTGATCCTGCCACCTCCAGGCAAGCTCTTTCTCCAGCTCGGTCTCCCGCCTTTAAAATGGGGTGCTGCCCCTCACTTCCCAGGCTCTGAGAGCAGGGATGTCCTAACCAGACAGAGCTGGCCTTGGTCGCTCCTAGACCAGGCAATTGGATTTTCAGGTCAGCGCATTCCCTCCGGAAGGGCAGCCAGGGCAGGGGCAGGCCCCGTCCTCTTCCTTGTCTCAGGACAAGGCCTTGTCCTCCAAGCGCCGCTGGGTGCCTGGGATGTCTGAGACAGCTCAGGAACTGGCAGCAAACCAAGACACTTACCCCCGTGGAGGCTGCTGACCCCACCCTCTGGGGGACCCTCGGATGGACCACCACTTGCAGGGGCTCTGGGCCTGGAGCTCTTCAAAGGGGCAGAGGGGTATCTGGCACCTCTGGGTCCTCGGGCACTTTGTGAGGAACCCCAGGCTCAGGTGAAGGTGAGCCGCAGAGAGCAAGAGGACAGCTCCAAGGGGCTCTCCTGGCTGCTTGAGGGTGGTGAGTTCAAACCCACGTCGGGCATAGAGCTTCCCTTAAAAAAAAAGTATGTTTCAAATCTTAGACTGACGTAATGTTTGTTGTACACCTGAGACAGACACAATGTTACGCGTGAATTCTAGCTCAGTAAGGCTAGAAACATAAAGAAAGAATAAAAAGTAAAAAAAAAAAACAAAAAACCCAAAGAACAAATAATCCAGTCAAGAAATGGGCAGAGGACATGAACAGACATTTCTGCAAAGAAGACATCCAGATGGCCAACAGACACATGAAAAAGTGCTCCTCATCACTCGGCATCAGGGAAATACAAATCAAAACCACAGTGAGATCCCACCTCACACCAGTCGGAATGGCTAAAATTAACAAGTCAGGAAATGACAGATGCTGGCGAGGATGCGGAGATAGGGGAGCCTCCTACACTGTGGGTAGAAATACAAGCTGGTGCAGCCACTCTGGAAAACAGCATGGAGGTTCCTCAAAAAGTTGAAAACAGAGCTACCCTATGACCCAGCAATGGCACTACTGGGTATTTACCCCAAAGATACAAATGTAGTGATGCGAAGGGACATGTGCACCCAAATGTTTATAGCAGCAACGTCCAAAATAGCCAAACTATGGAAGGAGCCCAGATGTCCATCAACAGATGAATGGATAAAGAAGATGTGGTATATGTACACAATGGAATACTATGCAGCCATCAAAAGAAATGAAATCTTGCCGTTTGCAACGACGTGGCTGGAACTAGAGGGTATTATGTTGAGCGAAGTAAGTCAATCAGAGAAAGACAATTATCATATGATCTCCCTGATATGAGGAATCTGAGAGGCAGGGCAGGGGGTCGTGGGGGGAAGGGAGGGGAAAAATGAAACAAGATGGGATCGGGAGGGAGACAAACCGTAAGAGACTCCCAATCTCACAAAACAAACTGAGGGCTGCGGGGGGGGGGGGGCTGGGAGGGAGGGAGAAGGTGCCTGGGGGATGGACACTGGGGAGGGTACGGGCTGTGGTGAGTGCTGTGAAGTGTGTAAGCCTGACGAATCACAGGCCAGTACCCCTGGGGCTACTAATACATTATATGTTAATAAAAAATTTAAAAAAAATTTTTTTTAAAGAATAAGGACTGCAAGTAAAGAAAAAAGGTTAAAAAAAAAAAAAGAGGAGTGCTCTGGTGGTCGGGGTGTCCCCAGACAAGGTCCTGGGGCCCCGCGGGTCCCCAAGGCCCAGCCCTCCCTGCCGAGCCCTCAGCCTCTTTCTGGAGGAGATGCCAAAAGTTCGGTCTTGCCCCAGGGAGTCAGGAGCCAGGACTGCTGAAGACACCCGTGGAGGGAGACAGGGCCGTCGAGCAGGTCCTTACCGGCCAGCGCACCGATTAGGACCCAGCTGGACACATCCTTGAGCCAGGCATGGGCACCTGTCGCGCTCCCCAGAGACCGGGAGCGCCGCTCCACCTGTCTTTGTGTTTCGGAGCTCACCCGCGTAATCTGGGGAGCGGGGCAGGGCAGGGAATGGGTGCTCCTCTGCGGCGTGGGGTGCTCTGGATTCCTGGCACGTTCTAACATTTGTCATAGCATCTGGGGCCACACGATTTCTCTGTTGCTCCCATGATGACAAAGCCGAGGTCATCTGGCCACCTCCAGCATCATGGCGACCTGATGCCCGAAGTCTCCCAGACCCGGGCCCCCGCCCCACCGTCCTTGATAAGGGATGCCCAGAGCTGCCGGCTCAGGAGAGCTCAGAAATGCAGCTCTGCTCCCTGTTGACAAAGACGTGTCTGCAAATAGCGCCTCATGGCTCCCAGTCCCAATCCCAAGAGACCAGAGCCAGCACCGCCTCTGCTACCTGGGCATGGCTGCAGCTCATGAATATTCATGGCCTCTTCCTAAGTAGCGTGAATTAAGCCAGCGGAGACACCCAGCTTCCGTGCAGGCTCCAATCCCTCTGACCCTCAGTTCCTCCCCGGTCTTTTCACCTCCTTCCTGCGCAGGGGTGGTAGCAATCGGGGACCTCCCTCTCTGTGCCCCGGTGGGGTCATCCACATTTGGGCTGTCCCAGTGCCAGCACCCCGCTCCGGTCCATCGTCTGTTGCCAAAGCACTTGACACGTCCCTGGCCTGTTCTCAGGGAGACCCTGGCCCTTGTCCCAGTCCTGGGTGGAGAAAATTACCCTGCCGTCCGTTTGCAGAGTTTTCCAGGCATTGGAGACAGATCCGGCCGCGGCAGCTGTGGAGGGCGGCGCGCGTCCCTCCCTTGGCTCCCCTCCTCTGGGACAGCGTTTCCAGCACTGCGGGGCTGGGTGCCTCTCCAGCAGGCAGCCGGCACGGAGCTCAGTGCTGACCCACAGGTAGCGGTTCCTTATTCTCAGCACCTGCTGGTTGGGGGCGTCACACCCTGCCCAGGGCCCGACCCCCCTACGCGGCCTGCGCTGCCCGAGGAGGGGCCGTTCCTGCCCTTCCACACGGAGCCCAGCTGCCCACTCGGCCACCGCACGGGGCACTGGGATCCAGGCAGACGGGAGGGAGGGAGCTGAGAAGCCCGGCTCGCGGCAGCCCTGGTGCTCCCCGCCTTGGTGTGGGTGTCCCAAGAGTGTCTGCAGCTTGGATCTCACTCGAAGGGGCTCTGGGCTAGGCAAGTGGCCACGGGGAGGGCGGGGCAGTGAGCCGAGCAGCAGCAGGTCCTGGAGCCCAGGCCCTTGTAGCAAAGTCCCTGGGGGACACCTTCGGGGAGTCAGGACAGCTGCGCTGTGCGGGGAGGGAATCGCAGTCAGTCGTATTTGCCACCCCCCCCGCCCCTCTGAGCCCCCACAGGGCAGGCGGAGCCCCCTGTGGCCCAGGGCCTGTGGGAGTCTGATGTCCCTTTGGAGGCTCAGGCAGTGCCCGTGGATCGAGGGGTTAGAGCCTCAGTGGGCAGGGGGTGGCCTGTGTTGTTGGGCTGCGGGGAAACGGGACCCCTCGGAGCCCTGGGCACAGCATGCCGCCCTGGGGCTGGCTCTTCCGTCCAGGAGAGGGCGGTCGGACAGCTGCCCTCAGTCAGGGACTGGGGCGGCCTCCAGCCCCTCCACATCGATTTTGGGACCTTACCCGGCAACACTTCATAGTCCCTGTGTGACGAGTTTGTCCTCCTCCTGGATGGTCACCTTCACAAAGTGACCAGGAGAGCAAGACCCATGGTGAGGTGAGCCTGGGGGGCTCTGACCCCATGGGCCAGGTGGGGTCTCCGCCAGTCCCTCCCCCCCAGCCCCGTTGCCCGGCTCTCTCAGCAAGTCGGCTAGGGCGGAGGGGGTCATGCCTGCCTTGACAGACACTGGCAAGCCGGCCACGGCCACCTCCCCAGAATCAGCCCAGGGTCCTGGACCCCCAGAGCACAGACACCCCTGCAGCCCCTTTCTGCCCCACACCTGGCCACTTCCTGTGTGGGCAGCTCTAGCGGTTTGGGGGGCATCCCCCTGAGTCCCTCCCCCAAAGCCTGTCCCACAGGCCGTGGGAGAGCTGCTGCTGACCGCGCTGCCTCCTGCCTCATCCGTTCTGCCCGCTGACCTGCCCGGGCTCACAGCCGCCACCGACGGGGCCTGTGAGCGTCCGCCCGGAGGCACGCGTGTGCTCCGGCTCTCGCCCGCATCCGTGGCCTCAGGCCCCTGCGAAGACCCCTTCTGCCGCTCCCCCGTGTGGTGAGCCGGACGGCGCTCGGTCACGCCCTTCGTGGCAGGTGCACGGTTGCAAAGATGCCCTCTTCAGGGCTACAGTCTGCGAGGGACCCAGGCCCCGTGCCGGCAGACACCAGCCAAGGGGTGGGGGACACCACGGGAGGACCAGCCGGGAAGAACCAGGAAGAACGAGGCCACCCCAAGGCGCTGGGCTCAGGTAGAGCGGCCCCAGACCCGCCCTCCCCGCCTCCAGCCGAATCCTGTGAACTCCCAGTCAGGGTGTCGCCTCAGGCTGCCGGCTGCCAGCAGGGGCGTGCGCTCCAGATTCTAGAAAAACCTAGCACCCCAGGCAGCGCACCTTTTGAAATGTAGGTCCGAGGGACGCCTGTGGGGCCAAGTCAGTGAAGCATCTGTCTTTGGCTCAGGTCGTGGTCTCGGGGTCCTGGGATCGACCCCAGCTCAGGGAGCCGCTTCTCCCCCGGCTCTGCCTCTGCCCTGCTTGTGCTTTTTCTCTCTCTAGAATAAATAAATTCTTTAAAAAAAATAAAATCAAATCAAATCTAGGTCCAGGGGAGGGGCCCTCCTAGTGTCTGTTCTCTGCTTTCCCTGGATTTTGGGGTGCTAAATTCTCAGCCTGGAGCCCCGAAGGGACACGGACTGCCCCCAACTCCCAGGAGCAGACCTCAAGGAGGAAGGGGCCCGACCCGGCTCCCCAGGAGGGGGTTTGGGGCCAGGCTGCTCTCCTGCTTCCAACACATGTCCTTGTCCAAATCACACTTGTGCCAACAAAGCACCTCCCAGAAACGCCGGCGAGGTGCTCGCAGGGGAGGGGGGGCTGCTGCTGATGGAGGCTCCGGCTCCCCACCTTCCCGTCCATGAGCTGCAACACCCCTCTGGCCATGGGGGCTCCCTCTTGCCCCCTCCAGAGACGCTGGAGGCTGAGCTCCCCCGGCCAGGGCGTGTGGATCCTTATCGCCCAACTCAGGCTCTGGGGGACACTCCGCTTGCCACTAGCCAAGATTACTGACCACAGAGCAAAGAATTTAATGGGATTTCTATGCCCGAGGCTGTCCTTGTTGGATGATGCCCCCAGGGAAGAGGGACCTGTCCCCAGGCAAGGCCGTGCCCCTCGGCCTTGCCATCCCCAGAGCTAGTGCCCAGGCTAGGGCTTAGGGTCACCGTGGACCCTGGCCTTGGGACACACCCAGAGGCCTGGAAGAGCACACCCCTCAGCAGGGCCTAGACACTCCCAATGTCCATTCTAGGTCACCCCCATCCATAGCCTCAACCTTTCCGGCTTCTCAGGAACGGACTGACCAGGCACAGCCCCCATCGGCCTTTCCTCTAGAGCCCCAACCGCCCGCCCAGCTCAGACAGATGGGAGGGAAAGGCCGGCTCCTGAGTCTCCCCCCCAAGACCACTCATGGGCCGGGGGGGGGAGCGATGATCTAGATGTCAAGACAACGCCCAGGGTGGTCCTGGGGGAGGAATGGTGGTACCACGGCCAGACTGTCCCGGTGTGGACGGTGACCCTGTTCCCATTGGCTTGTCTCTAGTCACCATGAGACTAGAGGTGATGGGGCCCCTCCCTGTGCTGCCCGCTTTGGGGTCTCGGCAGTGGTCCTGTGTCTGAGCTGGTCCTGGTGCTCTTCCCATCACGTGAGCCAAGGACACGTGGCACTTAGAGGGACCACTCAGAACAAGTGACCTCTGATCAAATACGTTTGTGGGTCCCAGTTAGAGAAAACTGATTACTCAGCCCCTTTTTCCCGCCTGACTTCTCAAAGGCCTCGTTCCGGTGGTTCCTGGGCGAGGGGCAGGGGGCCGGGGGGCATCACAGACCGTACTGACAGGGAATGCAGAGCCGTCTGGAGGTCTCTCGGGGCGCCTTCTGCGAAAGGCTGGACCCCAAGGTTGTGATGGACAGTGGGCTCTGACTCTTCTCTGGGGCCCAGGAAACGCACTGTAGGCTCTAGGGGGACCTGGAGGCCAGAGGCTCGAGACGCCATGAGGGTCCGTGGTGGACGTCAGGCCCTGCACCGTGCTCTCGTCCACACCCACCCCCAGCCTTCCTTTCTTCCCCGTAGAGGCTGCTTTCAAAGTGTGAAATCTGGGGCAGTGGGACCCTGTGTTATGCCCAACCAGCTTCCCCGTGTGTTCTGGAGGGCAGGGACAGGGAGAAGCAGAAGAGGCGCTGGGGGCCTGGGATCCGAACCAGGCCCATCTCAGCCCGGCGTCCGCCGCCGGCCCGTCCAGCCCTGCCTTGAAGGTCACCCCAGCCCTCCTGACACTCAGGACCTCGGGAGACCACATCTCCAGGCCAGGGAGGGCCCCCAGCCAGCCACAGACGGCAAGGGCCCCACTGCCCGGGCCCTGCCAGGAGGAGGTGCCCTTGGGTGACCTTGCCCACTCAGGCCTCTTGAGAAATCAGAGGGTCTAGAAGATGACGAGTCAGGGCGGAGGAGACAGGAAATACGGGAAGGTCAGGGCCGGTGCTTTTGGTGGGGACAAGAGAACACTTCTTGGTCATGATTTCAGCCTTTGAGCAAACCCCCTCCAGGGAGCAGAGACAGAGGGCAGCCCACGGGACGTGCCCTGGACCTTGGAGGGACCCTGATGTCGGGCTTTCCCAGGCAGAGGAAAGGCAGGCGGAGCTGGGTCCCAGCTGGGAGGCCGGTGGCCCCGGGGCTGTGGGCCTTCGACTGGGGGGTGTCTCCGCAGGGTTGTAGCCCACAGAGCTGACGAGCTCCCCCCCGCAGCACACAGGGCCCCTCCCTGCCTCTCCCCTCAGACCACCACATCCCTGGAGTCAGGCCTCCCCAGACCACGTGCTTGCTTAAGGGACACTGCCTTGAACGCAGAGGACAGCGGCAAGGGACAATGACTTGCCACTTGAAACAGAGTGTCAGGCGGGCCGTGGGCAGGTGGAGGTAGGCCCGAGCGACGCCCCCACAGGCAATCCCACAGGAGCCCGGACGCTCCAGAGGTAGTGTCCCTGCTTGTGGTCCCCTGTAGGCCGAGGCCACCATGGGTGGCGAGACCCCTCCTCTCGCAGAATCTCCCTAGTGCCACAGCCCCAGCGGGATGGCCGTCTACCCCCCACGCATCTGCCAAGGGCCACACTCAGACCAGGGCATTCCAGGACACACCACAGAGCTGTGCCTGGGAAGGACGTCTGCCCCCCGCAATCTGGGATCAGCCGACCAGAGACGCGTGGGAGGCAGTCAGCCCCGTGAGAGCAGGCGCCCAGCGGGGACCTCGTGTGCCCAGCAGAGAGGCTCGCCCGGCGGGCCTGGGCACGGGACCTCGGAGGCCCAGGGAGGCTGAGTGCCAAGCAGTCCCTGGCGGAGAGGGGCGAGGAGCGCTCAGGGTTTGGGGCCTGGCCTGGCCTGGCTGCCCTCGGGGGCCCCACCTCTCCAGGCCAGAGCTACCCGTGACCCAGGTGGCCAGGCCCGGCGGGGAGAGGCTGCGTGCTCGGGACCCTGGCCGGAGCCCCCCGGCTGGTTGAACTGAGCAGTTGCCGGGAGACTTGCGTGGCCCCGGGTTAACGAACGGCATGTGTGAGGCTGTCTCTGGTGTCCCAGAAGGTCACACGTCCCCGCCCGCCCCCCGCCCCGACCTGCTCTCCTCAGAAACACATTCATCTTCCCTGACCTCACCAGAGACCCTCGGGACCGTCCTCCAGCCCGCGGGTCTGCGTGTTTCCGTGGTAACCTGCACGTGCTTCCCACTGTGAGCTCGTCGGAGGCGGGGCCCCACCGGGATCACGCAGGCGAGGGGGGGCAGAGCAGTGCACCGTGAAGGGGACCGGGCCGGGCAGCTTGGGCACTGAGCCGTGTGCCCGCTGAAAGCCACTGGGTCTCCTGCCTCATGCCCATGACCTCCCTTGCTCCAGAGGACGGCCTGAGAACAGGGAAACTGAGGCGTGGGAGGGGGAAGGAATCTTCCCCCTCATAGCAGCCATATGAGGGGATCGTGCTGCCCGGCAACGGCCACGCCCCTCCTAGGGAAACGGAAGCATCCCTGGGACAGCCCGGCCGGCGACAGCCCCTCTGAGTGGGGGCCCGGGGCAGGCCCTGCTTTTCCCTTGCCTCAGCTCCCGGAGCCCTCTCGGTGGGGCCGGCTTCCCTGCTCAGGCGGGGGGGCGCCGTCCGCCTCCTGGTGAAGTGGCTTCTCCGCAGCCCATCCCCCGTCTGCCGGGCGTCCCTCTCAAGGCAAGGCACTCCGGCGTCCCCGTGTCTGCCGTGGAACTTTCTAGGGCATAGTGGAGAGGCCAGCTCCGGGCAGGGGAGCAGAGGGCAGCGAGGACCAGCCCCAGGTGTGACGGGCACAGCCCTGTTCCGGCCCGTGGGCCTCCCCACGCGGAACACGCCCAACACCACAAGCAGAAAGGCTCCCGTCGGCGCCCGACGTCCTTTCCCCCGGGCGATGCTTAGCTGGGATTATTTCAGACACACGTGGGCCCTACGTTTCAGTTTCTGATCGCAAAATCATTATTTCTGATGCAAGTTTCTCAGCCCACAGACATTGCTGGAATTGGGCTGAACAAACATGGGGACACCCGTCCTTCCACGATCCCAGGCCCGGCCCAGCCGCCGCACTCCTCCCTCCTTCCCCCTCACTTCTGTCCCGTCCTCTTTCCAGCCAGCCCTGGGCAAAATGTGTGGGGACACACGTGGGGCGTCTTGGTGCTCTGAAAGCATCTCGGGCTGTGGGGCAGGGGGCTCTGACTCGGAACTCCTGGCTCGGAGAAGACCTTTAGGCGGGGAGGAGGGGTGGGGGTGGGGAAAGCCTGGAGCCGCGTTGTTGGGGGGGGGCGCTGTCCTCGGTGCTGACCCCGGTGCTGACCTCATCTGCTCACCCAGGGAGGGAGACGGAGCCAGAGGCTGACAGGTGGCAGGGAGCGGAAAAGAACCAGGAGTCAGTCCCCGCAGGGGACGCCTCCTCGGGGGGCCGGGCCCTCCCGCGCTCCCTGCGGCGATCTGAAAGGCTCGTAACCACACGCAACGTCTGCCTTTCCACAGCCCACTCCTGCCCAGTCCACTGACCAGACCAGTCTACTCAACCCCACAGTCTGCAGGCAGCTGGGACAGGCACAGCTGTGCCCTGCGGCGGTGGTCGTGAGGTTAGAGTAGGTTCTGTCGTGAGGGCCCTGACGTCCACCTGAAGGGAGGCTAAGGCAGGAGCACGTGGGAACGGAGGGACCGGCCGCCAGCCGGATGTGAACTGTCATGTTCTCAGGTCACCTGAGCTAAAGTTCAAACTCACTTGGGTCTCAGGGTCAGCCTCCTTTCCCCGGGGGGTTTCGACATTTATCAGAGAAAGGAGGAGAATCTAGACACATGCGCATCTGTGAACCCAGGGTCCCGAGCGTCTGGCCCTCCCTGGTCTCCACGACCTCCAACTCAGGGAGGCAGCGAGTGAGCCTCTGGCTCCAGGTTTCACCTCCGGCCCCTCCCGGAAGGAAGGGACCCTGGTTTCCAGGGGGGATGGGGCTCCTCCTAGGTGGATCAGAGCTGGCCGGGGCTTCAAGAGGGACGGGCTGACCTGGACATCTCCTTCCACGGGGAGGCCCTGTGTCGTCTGCTTTCTCAGCTGCAGATTCAGCTCCAACTGGGCATTTCTAAGTCGAAGCCAGTGTCAAGTACAGGAGGAAGTCGGGCTTTCCCGCTAGGCCCCTAACACTTGGCCTCCCTGCCGGACGGGCAGATGCAGGCGCCTAACTCCAGAGAAGCCCCGAGGTCCACCCTAGGCCGCTGGTGGGAGATTCCGACTCGGCAGGTGCCAGCCCCCGCCCCCACGGGCTCCAGGCCCCCATGTGGCTCGGAGGGACTGTGGCCTCGCAGTAGCCCTGGGAGGGGGAGCTTGGGGCCAGGTGGCAGTTCAGGGCTCCGGTCACCACAGGACCCTGGGCACACGGCTGGCTGGGGTGTGGGTCCTGACTGCTCACGGCCGTCGACGGCTCGCTCCTGGGGCTGAAGGGCGTGTGTTGGGCAGACGACTGCCGGAAGGAAGGATGGTCACACTGCAGTGTGGGGGCCCTCTCGGCCTTCCCCAGACAGAAGGGCTCCCATCCTGGGACCGGAGCGCTCACCTAGCTCAACCCTGCCCACAGCGGGAGGGCAGCATGGCCCTGCCGGCCCGGGGGCTGAGCAGAACCAAGAATCCCCACGTGCTGTGCCGTCGGCAGCTGGAGCGCTGCCCACGGTCACTGTGTGGACCTGTCACCGAGGCCTGGCTTCTCCCAAAGGGGCAGTCCCATCTGGCCTTGACCCAGCCCCCTCCTGCAGCCCACGGTGCCCACTTCCCGGCCCAAGGCACCCAGGATGCCCAAGCACCCTCTCCCCCCGGAGGCTTCTGTGTTGCTGGTCGCCGCTGGCAGAGGCTGTCGGACTATCGGAGGCCTCTCTCGGCCCAATTTTCTTAAAAGCACATAAAATATTTACCAGATCATTTCTCGCCGCCCGAAGAAGATAACGGAGTCACGTCCACAGCCCCTCCCGCTCTGGGAGGTGACGGCCAGCCCACCGGCGGGGACTGAGGCTTGCGGGGGGCACTGGCCTGTCCGGGGGCCCCTCCTCGTCTATCTTGTTCTTCCGTTCGATTTCCTCGGTGCTGAAGTGACTGAAGATTCATCTGGTGTTTTAAAATTACAAAACCGGCGTTTCTTGCCTGTGAGCATTTCCACAGAGAAGTGGGGTTGGGAATTCTCTCCAGCGGCTCCCACCGCCCGTGTCCCACGGCCTGCTCCTGGCGGGCGAACGCACCAGCACCCCCAGTCTCCCGCGGCTAGGAACGCGGAGCTCGGGTGCCCGGTGCAGACAGCGTGGGCGGGGGGCCTGGGGCCGCCCGACCCCTGCTGCTCACCTGAGCCGGCGGCGTCCCCACTAGACCTGCCTCGCTTCTGCGGGTGCGGCCAGCGGTGAGACGGGCTCCCCCAGCCAGCGGGGCAGGCGTGGGCAGGCCGTGGGCACAGTCTGGCCCTCGCCTGCCCTCCGTGCCAGCTCTGATCAGCCTCCTTGCCGCGTGGGGCTGGGGAAGCCCGTCTCCCTCGGACGGCCCAGCTCCCCACGCACGCGTGGGCGGTCACGATCTCCTGAGAACCCCAGGCAGGAACTGCCGCTGAGGGGCGCAGAAGGGGTGAGCCTGCCTGGCCAGGTGCAGCCTGGGCTTCACACCCGGACACTCCCCCTCCCCTGAGTCTCACGCCTTGACAGAGGTGGCTGTGGTGACTTTGAATATTTCGTGCGTCCCTGAGCCCACGCGTGGGACCAGGCTCTGAGGCCTGTGCTCTTGTCTGACTCTGGGGTCAAGGAGATTCAAGTCTCTCCCAGCACCTGGACCACCCCTAACTAGAAGCCCACCCCAGCCCCGGGAACACGAAGTACACCCCAGACCTCACAGGGGCCAAGCTGGGGGAGGAGCCGTGGGGGAGGGCCTGTCCCTAGAGGTGCGGGACCAGGGGGCGCAGGGCCCAGGCTGGCCTGCGTGTGCCGGCTTCTTGCTGCCGCCGCGTGTGCCGGAAGCCAGGCCCAGGGTTTGAGACAAGTGCCTGAGCACCTGCCACGTGTTTGGTGCTGTTGTGGACAGTGAGGGGCTGCCCGGCACGCGGTGGCTTGTTGGGCATTTCCTGTCCACCACCATGGCTGCCCATGGCGACCGTGAGATTGCCCGGATGACCAGTGTGGCACCGCCAGCCATCTGGTCCGATGCTGTTCCCGGAAGAGCGGCCGCGCGCAGACACAAGCACGGCGTCCACGGGGACACGCCGGGTGCTGGGTCGTCCCACAAATCCACAAGCTGGGAAGCGAGGCGGTCGTCCCCGTCACCCACGGTGCTGTCTCAGAACACGAGGACACGGAAGGGGACGTCGGTGACGGAATCAGATCTTGAAACCTTCCCCCAAAATGACCCAGGAAAGAGGAAGTCTCGAGGGAGATTTGGAAATATTTTGCACTAAAATGAAAATGAAAAAAAAAAACCAACTATCAGACTCTGTGGGAGGCAGGGAGAGCCCTGCTCGGGGGAAGTTAGGGTCTGACGCCTGCGTTAGAGAGGAGAGGTTTCCGCGCAGGGACCTGAGCTCCCACCGTAGAACCTGCAGAAGGCAGGCAAGGCCTCCAGGAAGCAGAAGGAGGAGAAGGGACGGACCAGGGTCAGGGCTGAGGTCAGTGAGGCTGAACCACCGAGTGCTGGGGCTTTGAAACACCCAACAAGACCACGCAAGAGACTGACCCCAGGAGGGACGAGGGCCCCCACCGTGGGAGGGACAAGGGAAGCCGCAGGCGCTCGGGGGCTCAGACCCGACAGACGGCCATCCGCGCACGTGAACCGCCGCACCCCGGCCAGAGGCAGACGCGGCCCCGGACCGTAACGAAAACCGCGTTTGCAGTTACGAGCCTCTGACAAAGAGTTCAGGCCCCTGCGGCGTCCCCGGGAAACCCTGACACCAGACGAGGCCGGCGTAGTGCCACGTACACACTCCCTTTCAGAGAGGACACACTTCCCAACTCACTACCTGACGAGCACAGACCAGAGCGTGAGCGAGCGCGGGACCCCGCAAACACGAACACACCACGGCCCTTCCAGGCTGGTCCCCGGGCGCGAGGCTGGACTGACATTCGGAAGGTGCTGTCATCCCCCACGTGAACAGAGTAGAGAGGGAAAGCCGCGTGACCGGCCAGCGCCGTGGAAACCCACGAAGCGTTTGCGAACGTCCACAGATGCCAAGAGCTTTCAGCGAGCCGGGAACAGCCTGGCTCTCCGGCGTCTTCCCACCGCCAGGCTCCCGTGAAGACGCTGGCACGCTCCCTTCCGTCTGCGCCCACGGGGGCTGCCGCGCCCTCACAACGCGCCTGGGACTCCTTTCCTGTAAACCCCGTGATTTCGCGTTGGTGTATCTGTTGTTGCCCAACAAACAACCCCGGAACTTCGTGGCCGAAAACAGTGGCCACCACGGGGATCTCTGACTGTAGATCAGGACCCCAGACAGGACACAGCAGGGACGCAGCCTCTGCTCCCAAGGGAGGGACAGGACGGGCGGCCACGTGCGAGCTCTCTGTGCAGACGCCCCACAGCTCTGGGTACGCGCCTGGGCTGTCGGGGTCCCAGAACCTCCCCTGCGTGAGGCAGGCGTGGGCAGGGCGGTCCCCCAGATTCTCAGCGCCAGATCGGCCAGCGGATCCAGGCTCTGTGGAAGCAGAAGGAAGTTAATACAAACCAATTCCAATGCAAATGTCAAGCCGCCCATGCCTCGAACGCTAGCAGCTCTGAATGTCAAGGAGAGCCCCGCCCCAGCCGTGTGGCTCTGGCTGGTGGAGGGGACAGGGCTGGGCTGCACCTCCCGCTCCTGGGCTGAGGGCCACCGGCAAGCACAGACCAGAAGGGAGACCATCTCCGGACGGTGGGGCGACGACGCCTCTGGTGAGAAGGAAGGGCCCAAGCTGGGGGAAGTCTGGCCGCCAGGAGCAGTGTTTGCTAGAGCCCTCCCTCCGAGCCCAGGACTGCGGACGATGATGTCAGGGTCTGCTGCGTTCACACAGAAGGCGGGAGCTGACGGGTG
Organism: Martes martes; assembly: GCF_963455335.1. Taxonomy (NCBI): domain Eukaryota; kingdom Metazoa; phylum Chordata; class Mammalia; order Carnivora; family Mustelidae; genus Martes; species Martes martes. The sequence goes on along the minus strand of NC_137896.1, from coordinate 702,348 downwards.
CAAGGTGACCTCTGATCCAGAGTGGCCAGATCAAAACCTGAATTCCCTGCCCTAGGCCGAACGTGGTCACGAGAAAAAGCCTGAAGGTATTAGTGGACACAAACCCCCGGACACAGCTGGCCCCTGCGGCACAAGAGATCTCCGGTCTGGAGTGTAGGAGGGGACAGGCCGTTGTCTCCGCCAGGGAGGGAGCCGTGGGGGCCTGGCCTGTACAGCCTGTACGGCCGTGGACCCCATGCTGAGGGGCGTCCGGTGACTAAACGGGCTCAGTGCAGCCGTGGTGAGCGTGAAAACCCGCCTGACGGCGGCGGACGGCCCCGGCAACGGAGGGCAAGTGACCCGTGGCCACGGGGCTGCAGGGCTGACCATGCACCGAGTCAGAGAAGGTCAGGGGACATCTGGGGGCAGGGGACAAAGGCTGCCCTGAGCTCCCCCCACCGCAAACTCAGCAGGTTTCCAAGCATCCCACGGTGCCGGGCACAAGGTGCAAGGGGCGGCTGCTCCCGTGCCCTCGGCCTCGTCCTTGCCGGCTCCCTCCTCATCCACCGGCCGTCTGCAGAGCTGCGCGGCTCCCTGAGCTAGTCCTCACCTCCCAAGCCACCCCCTGGGCTGACTCAGGCCGTTTGCACGTGACACATTGGAACGAGCCACACGCCAGCGTCAGACCTCACACCTCCCTTGGCAGATGCGGAAGTAAGGGCTTGAGTTAAACCATTTCATTTTTAAACTGAAAAAGTAATTACTTTTTGCATCTTATAAAACCAGATGATGGCTGCAAACAGGTGGGGATTCCTGAGGACCGAGCACGTGCCTGAGGCCTGGGGTGCCCCAGCCAGGGACAAGCAAAGGGAGGAGACTCGGGAGGGAGGAGCCCTTCTGAGCAGAAGGGAGGGGCTGCCTGTCACCCACAGGACACAGATCCAGCCAAGGGAGGGAGCCTTGTGCAGGGCCGCAGGGAGGCCCCAGCAGGAGGTGGGAGTGGAGGTGGGCCTGGTGGACGGAGCAGGATTTGCAGAGACAGCAGAGGGCAGGGAAGGGGGGGAGGGGGTGACACAGAGAGAGGGGCAGACCTGGTGTGCGGGACGAAGAGGCAGCTGACACCCCCACCATGACCCCTGGAAGCCCCAGATGTGACAAGAAAGAGTTAGGACTTTTCCCTACAGACACTAGGGAGCCATGGAAGGCTTCAGAAGAGGGAGTGCCATGGTCAAAGCGGCAGAAGCCTTGAAGGAGGAGACTGGGGATGAGAGGAGAGGAGGAGGGGGCCATCCAGGTGGAGGGGTCACAGAAAACTCCCCAGGGCTCGGTGAGACAGGTGCACACCCGCACACACACAGCAGAAAGTTCTAGCCTTCCCTGTGCAGGTGAAGGCCTTTCCTGGGCCTCGCCCTGGGGCCCCTCCGTGGTGAGCCCTCCTTCCTACCTGTGAAAGCCGCATACCTTGTGGAGGGGCCCCGACTTGCCTGGTTTAACGGCTGGGACCAGGAGTCCCTGCCCCTGCCCCTGTCTGGTCACTTCCTGGCCAGTCCCTCCAGCCTCCGGCCTCAGTTTCCGAGTGGCCGCGCGACGGGGTGCGCCGTTCCCGAAGCCCTTCCTGAGGCCTGGGCCCAGCCTCGTCCCTGCACCGGTGCCGGAGGGAGGACGCCCAGGAGGAGGTGGGCGCGTGAGGAGGGCGGGCTGAATTTCCCGGCGGGTCACACGGGGGAGAGGGAGGAATCTGGCAGCAGACAGGGGTGATGGGGAGCCCCGAGGGGGCGCGGTGTGCAGGGGCTGTGTGGAGAGGATGGGCTCCGGATGGTATCCAAGGCCAGGGCCCTAGATGAGCTCACCTAGGAGGGGCCAGCAGACAATTCCTAGACTGTGTGGCCCTGTGCCCTGGGAGAGCCTCCACGCCCCAGGCCCTCTGTTCCCAATACTTATGCCCACCCTGAGGGCCACCGGGACCCACGGGGACCCAGGGCAGGGTAGGGGTCTTGTTTCTGTAACACAAGACACACCGCAGGACATTCTGTCCTGGAGACGGGCTAGACGACATTGTGAGCAGGAGCGGGGCAAGTCCAGGCAGAGCAGGAGGGCGGGAAGAGGGCACAGCCTCCTCCGTCCTGCCGGAGGCCCCCCACCCCAGGCCAGCTGCGTTCTCCGTAACTGGGCTTTCAGAGGAGGGGAGCGGGAGCTTGGAGCACTGTCCTCCGTCCTCCTTGGGGCGCAGCCAGAGCAGAGCCGAGCCCGAAGGACAGGTGGGCCCGGCGAGTGGAATAAAGGTCGGCAAACACGCTCGGTGCCCCTGCTGGCCTCGCTGGCCTGGCTCGGGGTCCAAGCTGCGGTGCGTTAGGAGAAGGTCGGGGAGATTTGAGCCGTGAGCTCTCAGAAAGCACACGCTTGCTCCGGCAGGTCGGCCTCAGAGGTCGGGGGACAGGGGTTGGTGGGTGCCCCCATCTTGCGCCCCAGGTTCTGGGGCCGGGTGAAGCCAGACGTGGTGGCGTCCGAACCGGGCCAGCTTCCTGCCTGTGGCTCCCTCCCTGGGTCTCAGGTCCTCGAGGGCTCCCGGCACTGGACAGGCAGGGACCGGGCTCACCAGAGGCCCAGCAGAACGGCTGACCCAGGGTCGGGCCGGCCGCACAGGCCTGATGGGCCAGCCTGTGACCACCCCATCCCCCCTCCCGCTCTGGCCTCCCCAAGGCCCCTCCTCCTGTCGGCTGCTTCATGGATGTCGCTGGCCCTGCTCCCGTCACACGATGAGCTCAGGCTCACACGAGCTCTTGCACACGACACACAGCACACATGAGCACACGCACCCACATGCGAGCACACTCACACACGAGCACGCACAGCACACGAGCACACACATGTGCACGCACAGGCACGTGCACGCACGGGCGCAGCAGAGGCCGCTACTACCCCTCCGGCGGGGGCGGGGCCTGCAGACCCTCTCGGGGCCGCTGGCCGGCAGGAGCTCAGAACAGACCGTATGTGGGGGTTGTGTCTGACCGCTCACCTCGCTCACGCAGGGAGGGAGGGGGCAGGACTGGTCCCCCCCAGGGGAAGGTTCAACAATCCCAGGCGGGAAGCTGGAGGGTCCCCTTGGGCCACCTCAGCCCGGGTCTGGCTCCGCGGCAGCCCCTCGCCAATGAGTGCTGCCACCTGGTGGCGTCCTGGATGCGGCAGCTCCAGGCCCGGGAAGGGTGAGAGGGCGTCCAGGGGGCTGCGGGCAGGGGGCTGGCACACATGGGAGTGGGCATTCGCCCACCAGTTTCCCTTGAGCCCATGCCTGCCCCTGTGTCCATGTGCACCATGTCCTGTCCCTCTGCTGACCCTGTTCTGGAGATCGTACACCCTCGGGTGCCCCCATGACACCTTCGGAGCCTTGGAGACACCTGCATCCTGCCGCCACATTGGAGGACCCCCGGTGGGCATGGGGGTCACCACAAGCAGGGGTGGCATGTGCGGGAGGAGGGTCGTCAAAGATCCTCGAAGTCTCACTAGCCACTTGGGAATGTTGCTGTCACCCCAAAATCGTCTTCCGTCCCCATGAGGCTCTTCGGGGCAGGAGGCGGGGAGAGCAAGGGGGCAGGATGAGGAAGGGGTCGTGGGAGCAGATGACCGCGGACCTCCCTCAGTCAGCACCCCTGGGAGGGAGAGCTCCGCCGCCCAGGGGTCTGCCGCGGCCCCCGCCCTCTGTTCCATAGGCATCCCCCTCCCTGTGTCCACCCCAGAGCCCCAGACCCTGCTTCACCCCTTCCTCCGGCTCCCAGGCTGCCCAGATCCGACCTGCAGCCTCCCCCACCTTCCCCACAGAGCGGCCCCAGCCCCCAGGCCAGGACACGGTAGCCCATGGGCCCAGGAGACAGCAGGAGGCAGCTCCGTGCCTGGCCTACCTGGAGGGTAGCGAGATGCACGCAGACCTTCTCAGGAACCAAGACAGCCACGGCAGGGACCCCAGAGGTCAGCTCAGCCGGGCCAGTTCTCCTGCAACTCTGGCCACTTCCCCAGGCAGGCCCTAGGGCCACCTACTGACCCCTACTCACCTCCAGCCCGGGCGTCCCCAGCTCTCCCACTATGGTTTCCTCCCCTCGGGAAATGCCACCTCACGGGGGTGTGTGCATGGCCTGATACGCAGGGGTGCGTAGCTGTGTGGGAAGGACAGGACCACGGGGTCACCCCCTGCCCCGCCCTTCCCCACTCTGCTCATCCTGTGGTCTGGCAGGGGGGCTGGGAGCCCAGCTGGGAGCAGAACGTGGACTGGGCAGGTTGCTGGGCACAGGCTGCTGGACGGCCCCTGTACAGAACCCTGGCGTGGCCCGGCACGTGGCATGAAGACTGCATTTTCCCGTCTTCCATACAGACCGTGACTGGGTCTTACTCTAAAGGAGGAGGCAGAAGCCTCACGTGCACGTGGGTGTGTGACTTCAGAGACTGGTCCCTAAAAGGACAGGGTGCCCTTCCCGTACCCCCCACCCCACTTTGTTAGCCGGAATGAAGATGTAACAGTTGGGAGTCCAGCAGTCACTTTGGTCCATGAGGTGACCCTGAGGAGGAGGTCACGTAGGACAGAGAAACAAATCGGGAGGGTCCTGGGTTCCTGGCCCCATAGGTCCGCCTCCCACACTCGTCCACACAGCCTCCCTCTGGACGTGGGGGCCGTCAGAAACAAAGGTGAGTCTACCCTGCGGAACCCGTGCTTATGTAGGGCCTCTCTGTTAATCGCAGCCAAGCCTAACCCTAATCCTAGGTAACAATTCCAGAGAAACTGAGACCAATTTTTTTTTTATTTTTTTTTTAAAGATTTTATTTATTTGACAGAGATCACAAGTAGGCAGAGAGGCAGGCAGAGAGAGAGAGGAAGGGAAGCAAGCTCCCTGCTGAGCAGAGAGCCCGATGCGGGGCTCGATCCCAGGACCCTGAGATCATGACCTGAGCCGAAGGCAGAGGCTTTAACCCACTGAGCCACCCAGGCGCCCCGAAACTGAGACCAATTTCTCAGCACCAAGACCTCAGAATGCAAGCAATGACCCTCTCCTGGGGCCATGGAGGGGGGACAGAGGTGGCCTGCTGCCTCGCTCTCTAGCCTCTTCTACACGGAGCAGAGGGACAGTGCCAGGTCCCCTTGAGCACTCCGGGGCCTAGGTTACTCACCAACACCCCCAGAGCTACACAAAAATCTGAGCAGGGTGGACTGTGCTGGCCCAGGCACCCCAGGTTCACGAAGCACAGGTTCCAGGTTTCCCAGGACGGCTCACCTGGTACCAGCAGAGCCTGGCAGGGGACACAGCATAACAACCGGTGCTGAGGGGACAGAGATGAACCCGGCAGCTGACCCTAGGCCTGCAGAGAGGAGGTCAGCCGTACCTGGAGCGTGGGCCAGCTCTCCCCAAAACCTGGACACCCCAGCCCAGAACGTTCTGGAAGTCTTGCAGCACAAAGGCCTCTGATGGGTGGCCAGGCCTGACAGAGGGCCAAGGGGACTGTGAGCCTTGAGCCCCACTGAGGTCAGCAAATCTGGGCACCCACCCAGGACAGCGCGCTGCCTCTCAGCCCCTGTTCACCAATCTTCCTGCTCCACTGACCCCCAGGGAGGGCCCAGCAGGGTTGAAAATTCCAGAGGGCAGGGGGCAGCCATAGCAATTCAGACCTCGCTGCGGCCGGCCCCCACCCAGGACACTGCAGGGCGGGAGACGGGACGGCTGTGTCCACCCCAACCGCCAGCCCTCTTCCCACGGGGCCTGGGCAGTGGCCGGCAGGGAGAGGACAGCAAGAGCCCCGGGCAGCAGAGCCCCAAGCCGAGGGCCGGCAGCGCAGTCTGCCTCTGCACCCGACCCACCGACCCACCGCTTGAAGCTTGCAGCCAGGAGCTGGGTCCGCGTCCCGGACCGGAGGGCTCACCAGCCCCAGCCAGCAGCTCCCTCCCCCGGACGCCCGCGACTCCTACAGGCAGAGAGAAGGGCCGCCGCGGAGCCTCGGAGCCTCGGCAGACTCAGGCCAGCCCGGGCGAGTGAGCACGAGTCTCCGGGGTCTGAAGCCGCCAGCATGAGTCAGTAACGGACACGGACAGAGCCACACACCTTGGCCCTGGACACTGTGTGTCCGACTTGTCCCTGCCCGGGGAGCACCCCCACCCCAAGACCCCACCAAGGCCCTGGAGACGGTGTGCAAGACGGAAAAGACCGCACGCCTGCAGGTTGGATCACTGTTTTACTAAGTGCACAGGCCCACGGGGCTTCCAGACAGGTCCCCGCGGCAGTAGAACTTCCCGAAACTTTTCACATGCGTCCCTGCTGCCGGATTCCACCCCTGAAGTCGCCGGGCAAACCCAGGCCGGGCCCCATTCTCGGGGACAAGTGTGAAGCGGACAGTGAGTTGAGAAGTTAGTGTCTCGGCTGGTCCGTACAAAACTCAAGTTCATTCCCTGGGCGTCTATCCCTAGAAGACGGACAATGCGCGAGTCGAGGGTCGAGTGTGCGGTGGTGACACATTCACGAAACAGAAAGGCCCGGCGGCTGTGGTGCGGGGGTGCATACACGTGGTCGGAAGGGCACGTCAGTACTGAAGGCAAGTGAAGAATTCTTTGGAGCAGGAACAAAGTGCAGACGGCCAAGGCAGCAGCACGGGCGGGGGCCGCGGGGCAGCGAGCGGCAGGGGCGGGCGCGGGACGGGGTGAGGAGGGTCCCGGCGGGCACAGGGCCAGTTCCTGGTCCATTGCCCACTCTGCGTCCGACCGTAGCGCCGGTCCCGTGGACGAGGGGGCAGGGTGCGGTGCCGGGCAGACGCCGGGGGCCTGGGGCGACCTCGGTGAATTTCCGTCCACGTGCATTAAGGCAACGACATTATGAAGCCCAGCCAGAGTTGGGCATACGGCATTGGGGGGCCAGAACACAGCGCTACCCCCCTGAGGGCCCCCTCCCCCTACACCTGATCTGGGCGATCCCCAGGCTCTCCCTGGCATCCTCTTGTCCAAGACAAGAGGCCGCCCCGATTCCTCCAACCCTACGGGTGCCTTTGAGAGGTGGACGGAGGGTCTCCCCTGCCAGGGAGCGTGTCTTCCTCGCTCTCTCTACCCTGTTTGCTGAAGCCTCTCTCCCCCCAACGTCTCCTTCTGGGGTCTGCCGTCAGCCCCCTCCCCTCACAAGGTGGCCTATCCAGCGAACCATGGCCACCGCCCGTCCGTGCTCCAGAGGCCACCCAGTGTCCTAGCCTAGGCAGCTGGCTTTCTTGGGTTCCTTGGAGAGAAGAGAGTTACAAGCCCCCAATCCCACCATACCGCCTCTTTCAGGAAGCCCTCCCTGGTTGCCTCTCCTACTTAGGGCTTGGCAGGGGCCCAGTGGAGGGCAGCTGGCCTGGGCCAACACACAGCTTCTCCTGGTGCTGGAAGCAGGCAGCGCATTCCTTCCGGGCCCCACCCAGGCCTCCTGCCCCTCGCCCAGCTTCGGTCCATCCAAGCAGGTGGCCTGATGATCCGCTCCGGGGCCACGGCAGGCAGCCGAGGGCGACTCAGGACAGCGCTGGTCAGGGAAGGGAGCGTCTGATTCTGAGCCATGAGCACTGGGGGGCACTAGGGGCACGGAGCCCCACCGGCTGCTCGGGACCCAGCCACGCTGCTGGGGTGCCCCCAAACCCTCCATGGGCTGTCAGGCTGTCCCTCTGCACACCACGTTTATTTCAAGGGCTTGTGACATCGGAGGGTGGGACGCTGCGTCTGCACTCTGGTCTTGCAGCGTCACGTCAGGGACGAACCCCTGAGCCCACCGCTCTGTACACTATTTACAGTTTGGGGAGAATACGAAATAGATACAAACATCAGCATTTCTACAAAGGCCTCCCAGGGGCCATCCACACCTCTGGGCTTCAAGAAGCATCTAGAAACGTCTCAGGGCCGATTCCATCCACGCCCGGCACAGGCAAGGGGCACCTGCTCTACGGAGGGCCCCTGAACGTGGGGGCCGCTGGAAGAGAGGATGCCGCCCCCTTGGCTTCTGTGTTACTGTCAAATCGGTGACCACCGGGGGACTCCAGCCTAGTTCGAGGGGAGAAGGTCAGTTAAGCTAAATCACCACGTTAAAGACGCCGACCGTGCCCGGCTGGCTCGTGTGCTCTGGGCTCGGGAAGTAGGGCTGGCCACGGGGCAGGTCCCGGCCTGCTCTAAGCCCGTAGGCTTTCACACAGCAGTCCCGGCAGGGCGGGCTCCCGGAGCCTCCAAACGGGGCTTGAGAACAGATCCCGCAGGAGGGGATGACGGTGGCCTTCCACGGGGAGAGGACAGGTGGACAGGCCAGGGGGAGCCTCTGCCACGCAGCCAGGGCCCCTCCACCCTCCAGGGAGGACTAGCGAGGTCACGGCTCATGAGCACGTGGACAAAGGGGAGATGTGGGGCCTCAATATGCCAGGGAGAGAGGGGACAACACCCACATGGCCAAGGAGGGCAGAGGGAGGTGGCCAGGGCCCCAGAGTCACAACTGGACACCCAGAGCTTCCCGGCCCAGCCCACGCCATGTGGTGGCATCCAACTGACCCGAGGCTCTGGACAGCTGCCGGGCCAGCGGATGTGAGGCGTGTGGGACCCCGGATGGGGCCGGGGGCCCCTCTGCCCGTGCTGCCCAGGAGCCTGGGCACGGGAGAACCTGTTACTCCATGTGTCCATTCCTTGGGGCTGGGAGTGGGCAGACCCAGACAGAAAGGTCAGACGAAAGGCCACGGGAGTCAGGAGCACAGTGAGCGTGCACGCACTTGTGTGTGTGCCCGGATGTGAGCTGAGTGTGAGCACAGACTCCAGCCTCCCCCGGACCTCAGGAAACCCTGCCACACCTGCCAAGGGGTGACAGCTGTCCTGAGCCCCACTCCCGTCACACGCGCCCCACAGACGCCCCGTGAGAGCACATCCCAAGAAGGACCCCCTTGGGTCCGCGCATCCCAAGAAGGCGCCTTTACGATACCACCTCCCCCACCTGTACCTGAAACCAGCCTCCCTTCCGAGGGGTCAGAGACTCCACGCAGGAGACCTCACACCCTCCCTGGATGCGGGACCTGCTGCGGCCTAGGGGGGCCCCCGCCCCTCCGAGGCCGGCTTCCTTGGCTCCCAAGGGCGCGTGGCACAGGGAGTGTGGGGGACAGGTCCTAGGGCCCCTCCTCCCAGGTCCTGGAGCCCCCGACCACCGAGACCCGGCAGCGGAGGGGGTCCCCGTTGCTGGCTCGCGGCCAGAGCTGGGGACGGATGTGGCCGTGCCACCCCGTGGTTCCTGCCCTGTCCGGGGGCCTGCAGCCTGAGTCCCCCGTGGCAGGAGGGTAAAGGGCGCTGAGCCCAGAGGCAGTCAGCGATGGGAGGGTCTGCTGCAGGACCACGACACACAGGCCATGCCAGGGGCTCACGGCGTCTGCACTGGCAGGGACTTCTCACCACCGCGAGGCCAGAGAAACACTGTGTGAGGGAGCACGGTTCATCAGCGTGAGGGAGCACCCGCAGAGCGCCAGAACGCCCCCCTCCAGGCCGTGGGCCACGCACCTCCACGCCTGCCCCTCCCTGAGGCTGGGGAGGGGCGTCCTCGTGCCCGGTCCCCAGCTCGGAGCCTTCGTCCTCCCGCTCTGGGCGCCACCCTGGGGTAAACACAGGCCGGCCCAACCTCTGGCTGCCCGTCAAGCAAGGAGGTGCCCACAGCAGGATCAGGGGAAGGGGCAGCGCCCGCAGCCGTGGCCCCGCCTGCTCAACAGACGCTCGTCCCCAAGGAGAGCCGCAGGACCCCAGGCCCGGAGCCCGGGACCCTCGAGGCCGCTTCCCGCGCCCTTCCCAGAAGACAGGAGCGACGCTGTCACTGGCTGCTTCCGGTCCCAGTCGCAGCGGGGCTCTCCCGGGAGGTAAGTTTCGGGGGAAGTCGCTCCATAGCGGGCTTGGCTGCACCCAGCCCTAGTGCCCACGAGGTCACCACCTCAGAGAGCGCCAGGTGACCAGACCCGTTGTCCCGACTGCCAGACGCCCGCACGCACTGACCGCTGAGGGCCCGGAAGGGAAACTCCACAGCTGCCGTCCCTGGGGCCGAGGGGCCTGCCCCAGGAGAGGTGGGGGTCCCTGCTCCTTGAGGCCCAGGCTGGAGATGGGCATCCTTGACTCCCAAGAAGTCCCAGCCAAGGGACAGGTCAGTGGAGAGCAGGTGAGTGGACGGCCAGCTCCAGTGGGGACAAAAGAGGCTTCCTACAGGAGAGAGCTGCTTGAACCCTGCAGAGGGAGGGGACCCCACAACCCTCAAGGGGCTTTGAAGGGTTTTCCCAGGGCTTAGAGCATCACTGTCCTGCCCCGGTCCTGTCAAGGCCCCGGGGGGACCAGGGAGGCAGAACCCCAGTGAAAGACAGCATGTGAATCTGGTCACCACCCCCCGGCCCCGGGACCCGGAAACAGGAACCCAGCCTGGCTGTGCCCCAAGCTGCGCTCCCTGCGCACGGGGCTCCTTTCAGAGCTGGTCGTGGCCTGGTGGCTGGTGCCCAGCCTGAGCAGAACAGACGGAACACGGGGTGCCCGTCCCCAGATCTCCTGTGGCTGTGGGAGCCTCTGAGGACCCTCTTCCAGAGGCCTAGGGAGCAGCCCCGCCCCCCAGGAGCCCACCTGGGAGGTGCTGGGGCCTCACCTCACCCCTTCCCGTCCAGGCCGGCATCCCGGACTCGGGACTGGTGCGGACCCGGGGGTGGGGGGAGGGGGTGCTGACCAGCAGCTCTCTGGAGGACCGGCCATCACGCACGCCTGCCGTGCGGGGACAGCGGGGGCAGGGACCGAGGGACAAGGACAAGCCACACCCAAGGGGCCAGCCGTACCTCCTGCAGCCGCAGGCACCGGCCGTGGCTCCCGCTAAGCCTCCAGGCCACCGACCCCCCGACAGCAGCCACCCTCACCGGCGCCCTGTGCCTCCTCCCCACTGCCGGGCCCTGTCCTCAGCTGTCACCCGCTCACACCCGCACCAACAGCCTCACAGTGGGCGCGGCGGCCTGGCTGCCCCTCGTTAGAAAAGAAACTCTTGTTGGCTCTCACCACGTGAGACCCGGGGCCCCGCCTGCCGTCACCCCCACAGGCCCCACCCATGTCGCTCTGAGGAAAGGGCCCGGGAGAGGCCCGTCCGCAAACCTGGAAGGCTGAGAGTCAGGGAGAGGCCGGCGAGCGGCCTCACTTCCGGGGCCCGGCCCAGCCCACGTCGCCGAAAGGGCCCTCCCCGGTGGCGGAGCGTGGCGGGGGCCCGCACGGGGTGCAGAGGTCCGAGTCCGTGTCCGACTCGCCCTCCGCGATGTAGGGCCTGACTTTGGCGCAGGGCGCCGCGGCCGCGCCGCAGCTGTTGAGGGCGTCCAGGTTCTCCTTGGACTGGGAGATGCTGAAGCCGCTGAAGGAGCGCTCCAGCTCCTCGTGGTCCACCGACGGGATGGAGATGGACGTGTCGCTGTCCCGCAGGGCCCCCTCGTGCCTCAGGAACTCCGTGCTGGCCCGGTTGCCCCCGCTGTAGGCCGAGAGCGATCGCTCGTGGGCGGGTGGGGGCGGGATCCTCACCAGCGAGCCGGGGTCACCCACGGGGGAGGTGCCGTGGCCCTGGCGCGGGGGGCACTGCTGCTGCCACGAGGTGGAGGGCGGGCACTGGGCCGGGGGCGCCGAGAAGTTCTTCTGGCCCGTGGAACTGGCCGAGCGGATAAGCTTGATGATGCAGGCGCCCCTGTCCCCGTGCTCCCGGCTGTCCTCGGGGCTGTGGTACGGCGGCGCCGGCTCTGGCTCCTTGGCCCCAAAGTAGGCCTCCGTCTCCGTCGGGGGGATGCCCATACGCTGCATGTAGATGTTCACCAGGAAATCCAGCTTCTTCTCCATGGACAGAACCTGCAAGGGGGGCTGCTGGACCAGGCCTGGCGCTCTCCGGGCGGGGTGGGGGGAGGGGCCCGGGCTGCTCTAGGAGGTAGGGAGGCCCTGGGCCGCCCCCCACCCCCGTCCCACAGAGGTCCAGAAGCAGCAGGAAACAGACACAGCAACTTAGCCTCTGAACCCTCCCATCGGTGTGTGGTCCCTTTGAGCAAAGCCCACAGCTCCCTTCCTTGGCTCCCAGAAGCACGCCCCAAGTGCAGGGTCTTACACATGGACCCCAAGGACCCGCTCCCCAGAGAGAGCTTTGACCCAACCCTGGAGCCCAAGGCCCTGCCCGCAGGGCCCATCTCGGCCCCTCCTACCTGCTTCTCCACTTTTCCCAGCCGTCCCATCATGCTGGGGTCCTCGGGCAGCTCTGCCTCGGCCGGGCCCTTGGTGCGGTCCTTGTCGGTGATCGCCGGGCCCCGCCCCACGATCTGGTCCACTCTGCCAGGAAGAGACCCCAGCCCCCAGCATGAGCTCGGGTGGGTGCGGCGGGGCCCGTGGCCCTCTCCTCCTGGGCCAGGCCACAGCCCCCCCAGATCCAGGCTCCGGGCTGAGCCCAGAGCCGACTGGGGGGGCACCAGGGTGCCAGGACAGGTGGACGCGGGGCACCTGGTCTCGCCCCGCTCACTGAACCTGAGGGGCTCCCCTGCCGATCCAGTGGGCTGGCACATTAGTAAGGAGTAAAGTGGTGGGGATTGGTGCCTCGAGCCCCCCAGGCCCCCTCTCCCGTGCCCGCCCCACCCCTGAGCTTTACTCCTCCACAATGTGCCACGGGGTCCTCAGCCCAACAGGGGTCTGGGGCGGGCAGAGTTCCACATGTGCGGCAGGAACAGAAGCAGAGATGACAAGAGCCGCGGCTCCATGCACACGGGACGGGGGGTGGGGCACAGACTGACAGGAAACCGCCAACGCACAACGGAGGGGCAGACAGAGCCACTGCCAAACGGGGAGTCCGTGAGTGCTTGCGCGGGGGCGACGTGTGCGTGTGAGCACGTGTGTGCACGCGCGAGCCTCTGCGAATGCATGTGCAGAACGCAGCTGCGCTCGGCTCCAAGGAGGCCACGGGGCACGAATGGCGACAAGAGGCACAGGTTTTCTAGAGGGGGAGGGGCCCAGCACAGTCTCTGCGGAGCAGAAAGGGCCACCGGAGGCTCAGAAGGGGCCACCGCTGCGGCGTGGGCTCTAACACCCGCGCCGAGACCCACAGGCACGTGGGAGCTCGGAAACAGAGATCCCGGCTGCCTGCGAGCCGCAGCGCCGAACCCCCACGCCTGCCGGGCGCACGGCTCTCCCCCGGGCTGAGGCCAGGTAGCCCCGCCTCGTCCCCGACCAGGAGCCCCAAACACATTCCTCGAGCTTTGGGGGTGCGGGAGGGCACGGCTCCCACACCCGAGCAGGGGGCCTCGTCTCGGCATCCTTCCACACCCACAGGCTGCCCCGTCTGCCTCGGGGTCGGGGGGCTCGCGGGGGGCTTTTCCTTCTGTCGCACAAAGCGGAAGGGGGTGGGGAGCCGCGTCAGCCACGGAGCAGCGTCATGCCCTGGAGAGCCGCGCATGCTTGCCTCATGCACCAAGGACAAGGAGCGACGGGGGACAGCGGGGGCCCTCGGGCTCCAAGCAGACGCCAGTGGAGAGCGGGAGGGAGAAGTGTTCTTGGTGTTTCCAGGTGTCCACACAGTCCAGGCATAGGTGCTCAGCGCCTTCACCCCTGCCACATGACGGGCCACCTGCCTGGCCTGTCCCACGGGGAGCCTGGAGCTGCCACGGGTGGGGGGCTGTGAAGGGACCTCCAAGGGGCCCGGGCCATCCCTCCCCTGGCCTCAGGCAGAGGAGTGAGGTTTAAGCCCCACGTGCCCACGCCGTCCTTCCGGCGCCTTCTCTGGGTGACTGTGTGTCCTCTGGCTGCAGTGGTCCAGGGGCCTGGGGGGCCCTGAGAGCCGCAGGACCCTTCCAGCTCCCGGCCTGAGGACTCAGCCGCCGCCCCCAGAGCAGTGCACGAGGGGGGTCTTGGGGGTCAAGGCTCCAGAACACTGTCTGAGGCTGCCCTGGCTCAGGCCTGCTCACCCTCCCCCAGGGACTGCCTTGTCGCGGAAGAGCCGCCGGGTAGAGACGACCGGCGTGCCGACCCTCAGCCTCACGTGTAGAAGTCCTGGCACACGGGGAGCGCGGGGCAAACACACAGTCCCTCCACCAGCCAGCTTGGCCAGCATCCCTGCTGGTCTCCGGGATGCCCTTGGGCCCCTCTGCCCTCCTCCCCGCCCCAGGGGCTCTGCTCTCCTTCAGGTGACCAGACCTGCTCCGGGGGCACAGGTCACAGCCATCATCTGAACCATCCCAGGGAGGCAGAAGACCCTGGAGCTTGAACTCCTCGCTACAGAAACGACTTCTGCTAACTCACCACCTAACCGTGCCCTCGCCTTCCTCCCTGCCCGTGGGCCGGGACCAGCTGCGATGATGCTAATTCTGATGGTCGGAAATAAAGCTCCAAGGTCCCGGGCTTTCCCTGGGAGCCTCACCCGGTGCTGGGCGCCTGGCCGGGACATTCCCATTTATTCTTCACGGAGTCTCAAGGCGCGAGAAGCAACAGGACCCGCTCAGATCTACGGAGCAGCCCAGGTCAGCCCCACTGAGGGGAGGGCATGGGAGAGAGCCCCAGAGGGGCTGGGAAGGACGCCACCAGCCACGGAGCCCCGCAGCTCTGAACACATCGGATCCTCGCGGGGGCATTCCTTTGCTTCTGGCCCGGAAGCGTCCCCCAGGCGGACGCCACGCGGGACGTCCGTGGAAAGCAGCCCCCGTGGCAAGCTTCTCCAGAGCCTGCCAAGAGGAACCGCTCCAGGGCACCCTGACCGCCCCCCACCCGGGGCCCCGGGGGCACCACCTTCCCCTACGGCTGCCTCGCGGGGAGGTGCAGGACAGGCGCTGCCGTCATGTGGCCTGGGGCGAAGGGGGCTGGCCCTTCCACAGAGACAAGGCGGGGAAGGGTCGGCGTCCTGACCTAGGTGAGTACTGGGGTGACTCTCTCGGAGGGGCCGTGGGTCCTTTGCTGGGGTACTTCTTGTGCCGGGGAGTTGAAGGGGGTGGGGGGCCCACAATCATATCTATCCTGGCAAGTGAACAAGAAAAGAGACACCAGCAAGCGCATCGTGAAGAGCACGGAAGGGGAGTCGGCAGAAGGACGCCCCGCACGCGGCGCGGGGACCACCACGCTCGCCTGGCCTGGGCGGCGCCCGAACTCTCCCGGGCCCAGCTGCGCGTAGGACTGGGGAGCCGCGGCCTCACGGCTGAGCCCCGCCCGCCCGGGCCGGCCGGGGCGTGCACAGGAGCCGCCGCCGCCAGCGCACGGGCCTGAGGACACCGGCCATGGACAGCCGTGCGGCTCTGCCGGCGACGGGCAGGACATCCTGGCTCCCTGGGCCCATTTGTGTTGTTTTTCCAGATAGAAAGAGAAGGGAAGGGAAGTTGAGGTGAACCAAATGAGCCTCCCTGAGATGCGGGAACAGGCCCAGCCGCCGAGACACTGCCCTGCTCTCACACATCTGTGTGTGCACGCTCACACGTGAGCACACACCACACGCACACACACGGGTCTGCACTGTCCTTGCACACTCGCACGCATACTCCCTCACACACATTCCCACAGATCACACACACACAACCACGCACACATCTGTCCACACACACAGCACAGGTCTAGCTGGTGCTCCGGGGGGGACGGTAAGTGATGGGCTTCCTGGCCTTAGCCCGTGTGGAAGAAGGGGTCACCACCCCCCCGGCTCCCCACCCCACGGGAGCAGCTGCGGGTCCAGAGGGACCCCTGCCGGGCATCCCGCTGCAGGACTAGAGACGCCCCCCACGGCAGGCGCTCACGACCTCCCCAGAAGGAGGACTTCCATCCTGGCAGGGGCTGGGGAGCTGGGCAGACCTAGGACTGTCCTCTGACGGGCCAGACCTTCTCCCAGCCAGGGCCCAGGATCCCGGGGCAGACAACCTACAGCAGCCCAAGTTAAGGGACCTGGGCAGGGGAGGGAACGTTGGCAGAACCATGGGACCCACTTCAGGAGGGACCCCAACAACAGTCCCGTGGGCTCCTTCCAGACCCTGCAAACACATGTGCTCACACAGGCTTGCTTAAATGTGGCGGGGGGTGGACACCTGTGGGCACGTGTGTATTTGGGTACTTGTGTGTCAGGGAGGTAGCGAGTGCATGTATGCGGGCACAAGGCTGACGGTGGCTGTGTGTGCACGTGTGTCTGTGTATCCGTGCATATACATGTATGTCGGTCCACGTGCAAGTGTGTCCATACGTGTGTGCCCATGGGGGTGCACCCGTGGGCGTCTGTGCCCTGTGCACGCATGCATGCTCCCTGCGTGTGTCCATGTGTGTCCACATGCATATGCATAGCTATGTGTGTGTTGGTGTGCGCTTGCACACAGGAGTGGATGCGTCCTATGCATTTGTGTCCATGCCTGTGGCCGGTGTGCAGGGAAGCCCAGAGTGAGCCAGCCGGCCTCACGCGCACACGGCTGCCTGTGAGCAGAGCAATGTGTGCCCCGCCGTCACCATGCCCCAGCCCTGCTTCCTGCCAGGGGAGGGGGTGCCCTCTGCGAGGCCAGGGCGTGGACAAGCCTCTCTGCTCCCATGGAGCGTCCTTGCTTCCCGACAGGGCTCATGAACCTGCAGCCTCACCCCCAACACACACACACACGAGTGTGCACACCACACACACATGCACACGTGACACAACACACACAGAGGCACATGCACACACATGCACACACATGCGGGACATGTGTATGCACGTGCGTGCGCCCGGCACACACATGCATACACATGTGTGCCCACACATGCACCCGTGCGGGTGACCACAGATGCCTGGAGACGTGCGCTCACGTGTGTGTGGTCACACGACACCTGTGCGCACGGGCAGGCGTGTGAGTGCACACACACACACACTCACCCCCTACAACGGGGGCAGGAGGGTGAGGAGGGAGAGGCGACAGAAATAGTCAGACAGACCACACGAGGACATAGCAGGACGCCCGCACAGGGCCGGCGTGGGGCGGGAGGTGGCAGCAGGCAGGGCTGACCACCGTGTCCCCCCCTGCACCCTCACGCTACACCTCACCCCCATACTGGCCCCTGAGAGACGCCACCCCTCTGGGGCCACGCTGGCTTTGGCCCAGATGGACCCCCAGGGCCGGGCAGGCAGGGGTGCTGTCTTGCCTGGACTGTAGGTTTTTGATGCGGGACAGCATGTCCAGGTGGCCGGCCGAGTACTGCTCAATCACGTCCATGACATCGTACGGCCGCAGGCTCTCTTTGAACTTGCGCTTGGACACCAGGAACCGCATCACACTGGGGGAGCACAGCTGTGAGCCCTGGGCCGACCCCTGCCCCGGGCCCTCCCAGCATCTCCCAGAACATCCACCGGACGCGTTGCCACGGTGATCTGGCCCCACCCACCTGCCACATCCACAGGCCATGCCCAGACCCAGGGTGCAGACAGACCCTCGCCCCCGGGGTGGGCAGGGGACAGCTCTGACAGGGGCGGGTGCACGGGAGCCATCACCAGCCCCCAAAGGACCCAGAGCCCAGGGACAGAGACCGCACCCCTCCTGGACTCCGCAGGGAGGCCCCTTGCCCTGGACACTGGGTGCCTCACCACACGGCCCGGATGCTGACTTTGAGGCCCGGGGTCAGATCTTCCGTCACAAACTCGCAGTTACAGCTCTTATTGTCTTCTGCGATGTCTTCCCCGGGGAGGCTTGCTTCTGGGTGGAAGGAGACACGGCCCATGAGGGGCTGAGCTGCGCCGGAGGGCCGACGTCGGGGACGGCGTCAGGGAAGCCCCGAGAGCAGCACCCTGCGCTCTGGAAACCCACCCTCTGTCCCGCTGAGGCCCCAGGAGAGGCCCACGTGATGGCTGAAAAGTGGACGGACGGGCAGACCCATGGCTACGGCCGCAGGAAACAACGGAGCATCAGCCCGCTGGAAACCGGCGTGAAGCCTGACCGTGGCCCGGCGTGGAAACACCTGGAAACAGGTGCACACAGCGTGTGATTCCACATGTGGGAAATGTCCAGAATAGACTGGCGGTGGCCAGGGGCTGGGAGGGACTGCTAGCGGGCACGGGTCTCCTTTGGGGCATGGAAGCCCCTAGAACGAGAGAGGTGATCTCTGCTGCGCCGTGAATGTGCTCACGGCCACTGAGCCGTTCGCTTGAAAGCGGCTGGTTTCATGTTACGTGACTTCACCTCGAAAACAAGAAAGGGAGAAGGGGAACCGGCCGCTCGAAGAGGCCACAGGGCCCCGGAGGCGCCCGGCGGGGGGGGCGGCTGGACCGCGGGAAGCCCGCGGCCCGACCCACCTTCCGAGTTCTGGCGGGACGCAGCACCCTTAATCCGGAAGGCCTGCCTCGCCCGGCCGCGGTCCCCAAAGCTCCAGCTCTTCGGTACCTTGCCCGGGCTGTCCTCCGGACTCTGGTCGGCGCTGGGAGACCGCCGGACGGCCTGGGCCTGAGGGGACCCCTTGCCCTTGGCAGCCACACCTCGGGGGCTGGAGAAGACGCGGTCTTTCAAACTGACCTTCTGACTGCTCCGAGGGCCGGCCGGCGGGCGGACACACACAGAGAGACAGCGAGAGAAGTCACTCCGGAAGGAACGCGCACACCCCACCGTCCGATCGCCGCCGCCGCCCGCACGTGGAGGGGGGTGGTGGCGGGGAGACAAGGAGCGCGGGGGGGGGGCGCTCCGAGGGCCACTCAGGGGCTCGGCCTGGCTGGGGAAGGGGTCAGTGGACACTTAAATCACTTTCGGTGCTACGGGAAGGTGCCAGGGTCCTCTCCACACGGTCCTGTCAGGTCTCCCTCTCCAAGGTGATGTGAGGGCCTCAAACGCCGTGCGGGTGCGGCTTCTCCCTGCGCACCTCGTGTGGGTCACGCCGGTGGTTCCCCTGCCCGCCCCTCCACACCCCATCCCTGCCCCCGCGGCATCCTCTTCCCCCTGCCGCCTGCCCCAGGGTCCGGAGGCCAAGCCCCGGGCGTCACCTGGAGGAAGGGTCTGGGCCAGGAGCAGGAGCCTGGGAATCACGGAGGGGGCAACTGTCCCCCGTCGACTCTGCAGGGCAGACCTGTCCAGCCCCCTTGCCCCCAGGGCCAATACAGGCCCCACACCCGCACACAGGAGGTGTCTGGGGACCGCAGTCCCACACCGCCAGAAACACAGAGTAGACAGGCTCCCTCTGCCAGGCGCCGCGCAGGAACAGACCTCTGGTCCGAGGCCACAGTGGGGGCAGGGAGCAACGCTGGCCGGCCTGCCACAGCCCTGCCGGGGTCCCCAGGCCCCCACCCCCGGGCCTGGATCTCTTGGAAACTGTGAAGTCTGGCACCCTCTGGGCCACAGCCAGGAGGCAGAAGGGGATCACGACGGTCCGGGTGCTGGTCAGGCCCAGGGGTCCGGCAGCCACTGGCCGGTTTCCACTGTCTGCAAGCAAGGCTCTTGTGACCTGCGGACCTGCCTCACCCAGCCACAGGCAGGAGCCGCAGAACTTCCTGAAACAGCCTCTAAGGCAAGCCCTGCGCTGCCCGGGGGTATGTGACAAGCTGCCCGGGGTCTCTCCTCTCACTGGGAAGCTGCCATCACGTGCTGACCTCTCAGACCTCGCCAGACCCCGCTGTGGCTCCCCCGGGTCAGCCGCCTCCAGCAACCCCAACCAGGACCCACACCGAGACAGGTCCCTCAGACGGCGCAGACATGACTGGGCCATGGAGAAGTGGCCAGCGGCCTGGTCTGTCCAGTCTGGTCGCTACAGTCCCAGCCAGTCCCCCCCGGGCAGCTGAGATCATCCGTGGCTAGACCGAAGGCCTCGTGGGATAGCGAGAAAAGGAAGAAAGGAGCCCCCAAGGGCTGGCAGTCGGCCTCGGGTGTGGGTCGCACTCAGCAGTGGGGCAGGCCTCTGCTTGCCCGGGTCACTGGCCCCAAGCCTGGAACATCTGTGCCCAGCACGAGGCCAAGAATGGGCAGATGGGAGCCGAGGGAAGCCCAAACCCAGGTGCCCTGGGGCCCTCGGCACAGATGACCTCCTTCCCAATGGAGACCAACATCTAGTCCGGGGAGACCATGAGAAGCAACGGCCTCACCCAGCCCCCAGCACCGGGGCCCACACAGCTGCCCCAAGGACGGAGCCACGGGAAGGCCTTGCTGTCGCAGCCCCTGGAATGCCGGGGCTGGGGAGGAGCGCTTGGCGGAGGAGCCCGCCGTGCGGACGGGTGGCCTCGCCCAGCGCAGCCTGCGGGCGCCCTACCCACGAGACCTGCCCCACACCCAGGGGCGCACACAGCTCCTGCTCCCGCAGGCATCAAGGGAAGGCTGCCCTAACCTCACAGGCCAAGGACAGAAGCAAACGAACACGAAGGATGGAGTTCTGGCCACCTGCTCAGGGGAAAGGGCACTCGGCGAGACCACCATGCGTGTGAAAGGGCGCTTTCCTGGCATCTGCCCTTTGGCGTTCACACAGGACCAAGGAGAAAGTTCGGGATGGTCTGGGGGGAAAGCCAAGCCCCGGCCTTTCCTCCCCTGCCTGTCACCCCGTAGCGAGATTCTAATGGCCTGGGGCCAGCTGAGCAGGGATGGGGCAAGGGGAGGCCCCGCCTGCCATCTGCCACACCTGGGTCTGCACAGCCAGGGCCTGGCTCAGCGGGGGAGGGGGAGCCAGCATCCACGGGAACGGCCCTGCCCTCACCGGACCACGGATGCCCAGGGAAAGTACCACCGACGGAGTGACATCCGTGGGACTGGCACACAGCAAGGCTGAGCTCGGCCTGGGCTCCTGGACTGGCTGCGGGCCCCGCCGGCCCTTCCGGTCCCCAAGCAGCGTGACCACAGCCCCTGACCCGAGGGACCAGCCGGTGGCCCCACAAGCGCTGTACAAGCAGGACAGCTTCGGCCGGGGCCCCAGCTCTCCACTCCCGGTGCTCCGCGTCTTCCCCAAGCGCCTGCCTCCGGGAGCACACAAGCAAGGGGGACAGGCGGGGGAAGGCGGGCCTCCGAGCCCCTGTCCAGGAGAGGACATGCAGATGCAGGTGGACGAGCATGCTGCCGCCCGGGCCCCTGGCCTGCCGACAGCCCCACCCCCGCCCGCCGCTCCACCACGGCTCCCGGGGCATGCACGGGGGTGGGGTGGGGCGGGCGGGCACAGCGGCCCACGCGCTGCACTGCTCAGGGAGGGAGGCAGGCAGGAGGGAGACGGGCTGGGGGGACCCAGAGCAAGCAAGAGGACAGACGTTTCCACACACCCGACAGCAGACAGTGGACAGATAGTGGAGGTGCGGACAAGGGGCCCACGGTGCAGAGGGCTGGGGTGGGGGCGGATTTTCCACCGTCCCGTGTCCAGTCCACCCTAAACCAGGCCTGTGGGGGAAAGGGGGAGCCGAGGGTCTCCGGCTCTGTGGTGTGTCCGGGGAGCCCGGCACACACGGGACGGAGCTGCCTCCCGCAGACGGGGCGGCCGGTTCGGAGTGGCCGTCCTCGGGTGCGTAGTAGAGGTGCTAGATCGGCGATCCCCAGGGAAGGGGCTCACCAGAGAGCGATGAGGGCCCCAGAGGCCACCGGCGCCCGATCTGGGCTTCCGAGCCCCTGCCGGCCCCCCGCCTGCTCGGAGCAGGGCATCGTTTGGCTCGGGGAGAGAAGTGTGTTGGTGCGGCCGCCACCATCGGCGGGAGGCGGTTTGGAATCACGGGGGCGGGGGGGGGGGGGGCCTGGCGCTCCGCGGCGGCTGGGGCCGCGGAGGCCGCGCTGCCAATCAGAATCATGGCCGGGGGGGCCGGGGCAGGGGGGCGCCGGCCTCGCCCTCGCTCATCTAGAACCTCTAGTAAGCAGAGTGTCTGGCGCGGGAGGGGGGTGGGGAGCCGTGCAGCAGGCGGTCAGTGCGCGCGGCTCGCCCCGCGGTACCTAGAGTGTCCGGGGCAGCATCCACACAGGGACTCTCTGCACGGTCTGCCTTTACTGCAAACGAGGAGAGCACAGTTAGTCCTGGCGCACGGGCGGACAGGACGCACGGGCCCACCCTGCGGCCGCGGCTCTGGGCTTGGGGTCCGCCCACCGCGCCCGCGTCCAAGCAGCGGCCGTGAGGGGGCCGCACAGAAAGTCTCCCGCCGGCCTGGAAAAGAAAACAGTGCCCTATTTTTGGAGAAAAAAAAAAATCCCGTTTTTTTCCTCCAAAAATACCTTTTCCTTCCAGAGTTAGAGTTTTGGGCCACGTCTTTTTAAAGATGTATTATTTTTTGCTATATTCATGCCAACAAAAAAATAATACATGGGCAAGACTTTGCAAAAGGCTGGTTCTAGATGGACAGGATTCCGGAAAGCACACATTAGAGAGGAAGAACGTGCAGTCTGGTGTCGCAAACCAGTCACCAAGGCTTCGCCAGGCCCTGCCAGCCGGAAGTGGCCTCAGTTTACCCTGGAGGGAAGCTCAGGAAAGCAGCCTTGGGGACCCTGGATCTAAGTGGACTGCCGACATGGGTTCCCCTGGGGCTCGGTGCCGAAGCCCTGGACCAGGCCGGACCTGCTGGGAGCTCTTTGGGCAAAGCCCCACCTGGGTCCACACTCCCCGCTCCCCGGAAGCCGGCCCAGAAGGCCCTAGAGCCGTCTCTGCACGAGCTCAGGCACATTTCTAAGCAAAACTGAAAACCACACACCAGGACTTTCCGCTTTCCTGGGGTCTCCCTCCCTCCATCCTTCCACCCACCTGTCCCTCCGTCCCCCACCACAGCTGCTGCTCAGACGGCCGCCCTCACACTGTGCGGCCGAGGAAACAGACGCACCGACCACCACTCTCAGAAACCAGCCCCGGGCCTCCGTGCCCAGCGTCCACACAAGTAAATGCTGGTGGCGCCTGCCTGTGTCCAACAGGGCCTCAGGGAAAGGACGCACTCCGCTAGTCCCGCAGGGTGAGCAGGTCAGGCTCCTCAGAAAGCTGTGTGTGGCCCAGGGGCTGTGAGGGCCACGGTCCCCCCACAGGCCACCCTCCCCTCCAGGGGGACTGCCTCTCTGCCGGGTCCTCCCGGTGAGGGACCCAGGGTCCAGCCGTATCAGCAAATGGGCTCACCTGGGGACAAGCGTCCATGTGACTGAGTACCCCGGGCCCGTGCTCGCCACTGCCCGGCAGCTCTGGCCGCTCACAGAAACCCCTCAAGTTTGGGGCAAATGCTCTCTCCCAAGGCACACCTCCCGTCAGCCACGGTCCCACCACAGCCGAAGACGGGACCCTCGTGCTCTCCCGTCCCGGGGCTCCGCAGGCCAGCACACGGCCCCCACCCCCCAGCACCTGGAGGCTCTGTCCAGGGAAAGAGGACAACAGGGGGATGGTCTCTGCCTCCAACAACTTAGAAAGGCCCCAGCTTGGACCAACCCCCCAGCCGGCTTTGCTGCCTTCGAAACTTCCTGCCCAGACACGGGGCCCAGACGCATGGCCCAGGGCGCCCCGAGCCCGACAGCCTGGGGCCTGGCTCACGGTACTTAGTGAAGACTGAAACCTATGGCCGGTGGCTCCTGGGCTGCCGGAGCCCGGGCCTCCCTGAGTGCGGCCCCGCGGGCTCCAAGGCGCGAGGCTCAGGCCCATCCCTCCGGGCCCCGGCCCGGCACTGGGATGTTCCTGCCCACAGAAGCCGACAGCAGAGTCCTGGGGGTGGTGGGCGGGCAAGACCGGGGGCCTGGGGACCACGTGGGAGGAAGAGGCGCCCACAGACACTCACCAAGACCAGACCGAACAGACGGGCACTCAGACACGGCACGTGGCTGCCGCCGACGAGGAGGGACCCACACGGACAAGGGGGCAAAGCAGCTGGAGGACGGGGTCTCCTCCAGGCACGGGGTGGGGGGCAGTGAGAAACGGGGTGGGGCAGAGGGCAGAGGGCAGAGGGCAGGTCACAGACACGCCCAGAGCAGCGCAGCCCGAGACCCCGCAGCCCGCCCCCCACCCCACACCTTGACCTGACCCAGACGGCCTCGGCCTGACCCCAGCACAGCCACAGCGGGTCCTGCCGAGCCGAGGACCCCGCACGGCCGGGGCGCATGCCCATCACGACCCCGGACTGGGAGGGCGCCTCGCGGCAGCTGGGCAAGAGTCCGTGCCCACCCCATCCACCTGCCCAGACCGGTCAGCGCCAGTGGGATCCTGGCATGCAGGCGGCAGGCAGCGGCCCGGCCACGACCGCCCAGCACCACACACTGGAGGCAGGGGGCACACCCCCATAAGCACTTCCCGGAGCAGGGTCCCCCTGCCCGGCAGCCCTGGGACAGGCCCGGCCTCTCAGGGGCCCTGGGGGCAGAACAATTTCCTGCCTCCCTGCTATGCACTGGCTGCTGGAAAGGGGGTCTGTGGCTGCCCCGGGGGAGGGGACAGAAATGCCACCCTCCCTCACCCAGCTGACAAGTGTGCCTCGCGGGGTCTCAGCCCAGGGTCCGCCAGGAGGAGGGCCGGGCCAGGCTGGCCCTTGGGGAAGCCACTGGGTCACGGGCAGGCAGGGACACACGGACACACGGGGAGGAGACAGAGGAGCGTGTGCGGAAAGCAGGGAGAGGGGAGCCACGGAACGTACCGGAGAGCCCGGGGGAGGGCTCCCGTGTGTCTCACCTTGAGTCCTGCTTTCAGGGTCAGCCACCTCCTCCCCAAAGACAGACGGACGTGAAAGGGGCCCAAGAAGGGCAGTGACAAGATTAAAGGCACTTGGGGGGGCAGGCAAGAGTGTCCAAATTGGGGGGAGGGCAGGAGAGAGAGAGAGAGAGAGAGGCTGAGACGAGGGTCGTGGGGAGGGCCACGAGAAGCCGCATCAGGCCGGGGGGCCTCGGGTGGATGGGGCAGAGCCGCGGGCCCGCCTCCCCCGGGCTCAGGGTGTGGCGCGGAAGCACCGGGGGCCCGAGGAAGTGGGAAGGGGCAGCCCCACGGCCCCCCACACGCCAGGCCGAGCTCGGCGCACGTTTCCCCCTCCACCCTGATGACGAGCACGGAACTCTCCGTGCTGGGTAAAGCAGCCTGGCCCCCTGCAGCTTTCTGAGCCGCTGTGAGGGGTTGGTCCCCCTTGTTCCTCTGGCCGGTTTGGGGCCACTCCTTGCTGTCAGTCCCCCCGGAGGCACTCGGAGGATGGGGGAGGGTGGGGCTCAGCCTAACTCCAGCTCCACAAACTGAGGGGACAGCTGAGTCCCCGACGGTCCAGAGGGCACTGATGGAAGGCAGCAGGACTCTGGCCCGGGGTCGGGGGACTGGACTCAGGCTGCAGCCTGGGGACAGGGTGCTCGGGGGACCCCAGGCTCAGAGGACTCAGCACAGTGACACACACGCAGGCTGGGCTCCATCAGGCTTGAAAGTCATGAACTAGCCGGGAGTTTCCCTTGAACACGGGGCAATGGCAGATAGCTGTCCACCCTTCTCCACCCGCGGAGACGGCCCCGGGCAGTCCCCGCGCGGCCCGGTCCCTAACCAGCTCGACAGCTAACCCGCCTGCAGAGGCTAGACAAGCAGCACTCACAGAACAGGGGCGTCTGTCTCCACCGGAGAGGTGGGACACGGGGCCAGAGTGGGGCTGTTCACCACCCCTTAGGGCCCCTTAGGGCCCCGGGGTGGGCGGGACGGGGGGAGCGGTCCCTCACTGTCCACCCTGGAGCCACAGGACAAGGGTGCTGAGCACAGGCGAAGTGATTAAAGGGCCCAGGGCGGCCAGCAGGGTCCAGACACACAGTTCCACATGTGGGCACACACAGGGCCCCTGCTGACACGCAGTGAACAGACACGGAGGGACCGGCACCGGGCACAGCAGCGAGCCCGGCGCAGCAGGGGACAAGCAGGCACTGACCTGGGAGACGGCTCCGGCTGAGGCTCCTTCCTTTAAATAGAAGCGACAAGACAGTTAGCAGTTGGCCCGCCGCGCAGACCCCACCGCACAGAGGGCTCGGTGGACCTCCCGTGGCACCCACCACGGTCCACAGCCCCACCTGGCCCCCACCTGAGGCCCACCCACCCCGAGAGCCCCCGGAGGGCCCGAGGAGGCAGTCCTGCAGGAGAGAGGGAGTTCTGGAAGTGGTGACAGCCCCAGGTTTTAATGAGAACTGCCAGCATCAGGTTTCGGAGGAAGCGAGTGCGGACGGAAACACGAGCGACATCCGGCTTCCAGGTCCCCGTTCAGGACAGGCAGCTGCTCTGGTCCTCCTTCCGGCCGGAGGGCCACGGCCTTGGGCCCATGCTCTGCCCACCCTGCCCGTGGCCTGATGGTGCCCGACATTCATCACGGACAGCAGCGGGAGGGTGGAGGCTGGGACCGTGCTCAGCGGATCCCTGGGACGACACCAGGCTCCTCGGGGCACGTTGGAAACCTTCGCAGAGCACGTGGTGTATTGATGCTGCTGGCAGAGCCCCGTGTGACCGAGGAGGCAGGAGGGCATGCCCAGACTTCCTGCTTGGGGCTGGGGTCCCTGAGGACTGGCCCCAACCTCCTGGGCTTCCCTTCCCATGAGGTCCAGGGACACGGTGTGCAAAGGCCTCCGTGGGAACCCCAGCCCTGCACTGCCCCATCCCGCAGCCCCCCTGAGCCCAGCCACCAAGAGCTGCCCTGGATGCCCTCGGCCCAGCCCAGGGCATCCCTGCACATCTTCTGGGACCACAAATCCGGTGGCTTTAAGCAAGGCACTTTCCCTCTCAGTCCGGAGGCTGGAAGCCAGAAATCTGGGTGTTGGTCGGCAGCAGCCCCCTCCCTGCCCCCAGGGCTGGAGGGTTGGGTTCCCCCGCCTCTCCTGGCCGCTGGGGCCCAGGCGCTCCCGAGCGAGCCCGCACGTCTTTAGTCTCTGCCTCCTTGTCACATGGCTTCTCTCTTGCATCTGTCTTTTCAGGAGACAGGGGCCACTGGACCTAGGGCCACCCTAATCCAGGAGGACCTCGTCTCAGGGTCCTGAACTCCACCTGCAAACCTTCCCTTTCCCCAGGTTAGGTCCCATTCACGGTTCCAGTGCATGGACATAGCTTCTGGGCCACCATTCAACTCACTACCATCTGTGCCCCCTTATATCCCAATCCCCCAAAGTCTTAACCCAGGACAGCATCAGCCTGATGTCCAAATGTCAATGAGGACTCGGCAGCTCAGAGTCCGGAATACCAGCGTCCCAGTCATCTGACCCGGGTGAGTGAGACTCTGGGTGTCTCCAGAGTCTCCCCAGCTGGGGACCTGTCATCTCTAGGCCAGTGATCTGGTCCCAAAACACAACAAGGCAGACATACCGTCCAAACGGGGAGGAGTTGGGAGGAATCAAGGTCACCACTACCCAAAGTCTAAGACCCAGCAGGAAACCCCACTTGGGGACAAATGCCTTAGTCACCCCCAGGGGCCCCGGGACCCAGGCCCCAGCCTCAGCATGCATGTGCTGAGAGCTGCTCTCCCCTCGCCCAAAGGGCCCCATGTGTTTGTGGTTCCATGAGCCTTTTCCCAGCCTGCAGCCCCAGACTGCCCTGCCTTCCTGCCCGGGGTCGGTCTCTGTCCCTGCCGGCCGGGGAATTCTGCTGGAATAACATTTCTAAGACTCCGTGGGCCATGTACATGCCCCCACATACACCCCAGGGACCGACGCCCCTGTGCAGGAGGGCCTGGGTCTGGGTGGGTCTCTGGGTGACCCACTCTACTCCCCTGTGCCCAGAGGGGGACCCCCTGACCACACATGGGAGCTCTCCCACCACGGCCGTCCAGTCATGCCCGTGGCCCCCTTTCCAGAGCAAGTGTTCCCCACCCTACCCGCTGTGTCCCTAACTTAGGGTCCCTGTGGCCCGGACCGGCCAAGGCACCACGTCTTCCGGCGCTGGCTTCTCTGCTCAGTTCTTTGAATTCCCTTTCTCCGCCCGTTTTCGAAAACCAGAGGGGAGACCAGACGGTATCTTCACACCAGCTTCGAAGCCGGGCACACCCTAGGTCTGCTTTCCGGCCCATGCTGGCCCAAGGTCCCCCTCGCTGTCTGCCCCTGTCTGACAGGAGTGGCCGTGTCCCCGGGAGTACTCACTTCCACGCCGCGGGACCGTCGCAGCAGCCCTCGGTCCCGGGAGCATGACCTGCTCCTGCCGGCCAGAGACGCGGAGCCGAGGAGCTCGCACGGCAGGGTGCCACGCGCTGGTTCCTGCCTCCCCCGGCTCCTGGTGGCCCCAGGCGTCCTGGGCTTGTGGCCACAGCACCCGCGTCTCTGCCTGCCTTCGTGTGGCCGTCTTTGCTGCCTCCTGTATGGACACTCATAACTGGACTTAGGGCCGGTGCTAACCCAGAAGGATCTCGTATTGACACCCTTTCCTTAGTAACGTCCGCAAAGACTTTCCAAGGAAGGTTTCGTGTCCAGCTTGCAGGATGGACGTACCTCGGGGGGGCAAGTGGGTCCCTGTTCACTCCCCACGGCACCTCTTTAGAGGTGGCAAGCCACCGGGGGCAGCCCTCAGCATGGGCCCCCGGCGGCCATCTCTCTGTCCACTCTCCTGCTGGGCCCCCCTCCCCCACACAGCCGGCTCTGTGCCCCCCCACGCTCGAGTCCCAGAGTTCACGATCACAAGGAACCAGCAGGCGCCAGAGTGGGTGCGCCGGCCACTGCTCCAGGGAGATGCGGGGCCGGCTTTCCACCGCCCGTGCCCACCCCCAAACCAGCGACCCTCTGGGGACGGGAGCCTCCACCGCGTTGACAGAACCGGAAAGACACCAGGATCTCCAGACCCCAGGGCGTCCGGTAGCTGCCGGCCCCTGACTGGGTCCCCCCGCAGGACGGCGCCCAGCCCAGAGCCCTCCGCTGACCTGAAGGTGAGCCCGGATTTGCTCTTAAGGTTCCGCAGAAGCTCCAGCTGGTTCAGGGGCGGGATGAGTCTGCGGCGAGAAGAGACACAGTGAGCTCCTGCTCGCCGGAGCCTGGGGGACCCGCACCCCGGCTCTCGCCAGCGTCCACGTCCCACACAGGCACCTGCGGTGGTGATGCTGGGGCCATGGGTGCGGCCTGTCCCAGGCAGGGGGAGGGGAGAGCTCCCTGGCCACCGAGCCGCTGGGGGCCAGCTGCAGCCTCTGGGCTGCGCCTCTCAGGGGAGCCAAGGCCCTGAAGTGGGCGCACCAGCATGCACTGCCCCTGGACTGCCCACGGGGAACGCGGAAGGGGGCCAGAAGGTCCCGGAAGACAGGCTGGGGGGGGCTTCTACCCTCCCCTCTCCCTCTCCAATCCCTGAACACCTCCAAGGGGCAGTACAGCACCCCTCTCTGCAAAGCAACGCCCTCTGTGGAAGTCAGGGCCGGGGCCAGGGTCCTAGGAAAGGGCCGTGGTGGGTAGAGAGAAGCCCACTCCGGGTGTGTGGGTGAGCTGCCTGGGCGGCTGGAGGAAAGGCCCCTGGGTCCTTGGCAAGCTGGCCCGGCTCGGCTCCACGCCCCTTCCCAGACCAGGTCACACCCACCCAGGACGCACTCACGTCCAGCCCCCCGGTCTGCAGCCCCGCGGTGGCCGCTGGGCAGCTCCAGCCAAAGTCCCATGGAAGCCGAGAAGGTAATTAATTCCTCACCTGGACACCGAGGCCGGGGACATGCAAACCCTGGGAGGTTCCTGGGGGACCCCCAGCTGTTCCCACCTCCAGCCACAGGACTAGGGCCCCTCAGGGGGACTCCAGCCTGCTCCCAACATCTGGGGCTAGTTCTGTCCCTCACTACTTTCTGCCCTCAGGTCTGACTCAGGTCTCACTACTTTCTGCCCTCCAGACACTTCTCATCTCATTTTGAGCAAACACCCCTTGTCCTACTAGACCCCGGCCCTGGTCACTCCTTCCTGACGCAGCCCCCACCCGGGTGACACCCCATCACACTCTGTGAGCTCCCCAATCCCCCATGACTCCCCACCCCCGTGACACCCCACTCTGCTCTGACACCCCCACTCGGCTGTCACCCCCACCCTGCTGTGATTCCCCCACCCCACCGTGACCCCCCACTAGGCTGTGACCCTCCCACTTGGCTGTGACCCCCCCAACACACTGTGACCCGCCACCCTGCCATGAACCCCCCACTCTGCCCTCAGCTTTGGAATTCCAAGCACTCCTTTAAAACCACACTCAAAGACCCCCACCCAGCCGCAGCCCCTAACCCTGTCCTAACTATCCTTGACCCTGGGGACAGGTGACCCACCCCAGCCCATGGGGCCCCTGTCCAGCATCAGTGTCTTAAGCCTCTCCCTGGTGTGGGAGGGGACAGCACCTCTACCCTGGGGGCTCAGTCTCACCTGCCCGCAGGTGTCTGCCTCCTCCTCTCTCCGCCCACAGGCCTGGCCGGACCCCACCCTGACCTCATGGGACATCACTCAGTGCTCCCCAGTGTCCCCAGAGTCAAAGGATTGCTGGCCCCCTGAATCCATGGCACAGGTGCCAGCTTCCTAGTGTCTGGCTTTGCTCCAGCCCCTCCACACCCCTCCTTGCCTGGCTTCCTGATGTCAGTGCCCCCCCCACCCCGCCCTGTGGGTCCTGCCCTCAGTCACTGCTGTCCGGTCTAGCTCAGCTCCCTCTGGAGGAAAGCCAGGTTCCTCCTCGGGGCTCCCCGCGGGCTCTCTCTCTCCTCTCCCTCCTGCTGGCCCTTTCTCCTCCAGGTCCGGCCCAGTCCTAGCGGGTCAAGAACGAGCAGGAGGTGAGGGCAGTCAGGTTGGCTCACGTCACCAGCACAGCAGAGGCCCCAGGGCTGGACACGGGGACAAAACCGGCCTCTCCACTCCCCCTCAACCACCCACCCATGGGCCTGCAGCAGAGACCACGGACAGCACCCCCTGTTCAGCCCACACACACGCGCGCGCACACACACACACACACACACACACACAGGTCCGAGTGGAGGGGCACGCAGATTGGATGTCATGCCTCGGACACACAGCAGCAGGGGGTGGAACATGGACAGGCAGAGCCACCGCAGGGGCGTGCACACACCACACACGTGAGGGCCACACACACAGCCCCCATCACCCGGAGAGCGGTCATGGCGGACGAGGGTGCAGCGTGCCGACTGGAGTAGGGGACACGTCGGGGGGCATCCCACAGGAGTGAGCAGGGGCTCCTAGGGGACAACTCTCGTCACCCAGGCCGAGGTGGGAAGAGCCTCGAGCAGGGTCCCCCCAACTGCTGGGGCAGCCTGGAGCCTGAGGAGCCCAGGGCCAGCACCCCAGGGAGGACACTGCCCCCTGCCCGCCTCCTCCTCTGCACGAAGCCTCTGGGACAAGCGGCCGGTAAACGGCAGGTGCTGGGGAGGAAATGTCCATGGGGCTCCGCACCCCACTCCCATCTGGGAAGAGGGTGAGCGGTCTAACAGTCCCCACGCGGGGCACCATAGACCAAGAACTTCTGCCCGGGGACCCCAGGCTGGGTCTACGCGGGGAGACGGTGGACCCTCACTCTGCTGGCCTGTGTGCGGACGCGCTCATCCCACATTGTCCATCCCCGTCCCTCAGGGAAGGACCTACAGAGGGGCTGTACTGTGCGTGGGGAACAATTTCCTGTAGGAGCTCAGGACCCCTACTCTGGGCAAGTGAGCCCCTTTCCTCCCTGCGGTAGGAGTGAGACCTCTGCGTTCCCCCCGCCCCGCGCTGGTGTGGACAGAGTGACCGGGGACAGAACACAAGGACCACAGGCCCTCGGTCCTCCCAGGTCTAGAGAGGGAGTCCAAGCAGCGTCAGAGGCGAGCTGCCTGCTGGGAACGGGATGCCCTCCCCCGGCCGGAATGGAGGAAGCCCCCATCTCCACCAGCTCAGTGCCCTGCATAAGAGGCCTGCGGGTGGAGCTGGAGGCGCGGGGAGGGACACGGCTACTGAGACAAGGCAGGAAGCAGGACAAGGAACAGAAGACAAGGTAGGACAGACGGATCCAGCCCGAGAAAGCAGCTGACGGGGGTGGGGGAGGTCAGAGAGGGAGCCGGGCTCCAGGCAGGGATCACAGATGAGCAGGGCAGTGCCTGCGCCCGGCATGGGGAACACAGGCTGGGCACAGGTGCGGGGGTGCTGGCCGGCAGCCCTGCTCTGCAGACCGGGGGACCCGGGGAGGGGGCTCCGGGGCAGCCCTGTACCAGCCCCAGACACAGAACAACCACACCACACACGCTGTCCGTCCCATGCATCTCCTACCTGGAGGCCCCGTAGGTTTGAGTTTGCGAGCTTTCAAGTGTTTTCACACACACACAAAGGGAAAAGAACGGAAATTTTAAAAGAACGGGATAAGAAAAAGAAAATGAACCAAATGGTCAAGGAAAGTGGGGGAAACAACAGAACAAAGAAAATTAGCACAAGGGTCCACCCTGCTGAGGCCCGAGGGCTGGAACGCAGCGCTGGGAAAGCAAGAGCCTTCGGCACTCCCAGGAAGGTGTGTGCCCAGAGGGGGAATATTCCAGAAAGTTCCCGGGGGGAGGGGTGGGGTCACACGCCTTGGCCTGGTGACGAGTCTCTGCAGGGGAGAGGCAGCGGCAGGAGGGGACGGCCCCACCCTGCCCGGCCGTTGCTAACCCGGGGTCCTCAAGGGGTTGCTGCCCAGCCTAGAGCCCTACCCCGGCTGGCCACCAGCCCACCCTCCGGTGAGGGCCCTGGGGGGGACCTCTAGGGCAGGCAAGGGGTACCCTCGGGCTGCGGAGTCCCAGGGCTCAGCTTGTCCCCCCCAGGCGAGGGCAGGCCAGCAGGGTGGGGTCTATCCCAAGGGTCCCAGGTCATTTCCCCTCAGACCTTGTTCTCCGCCTGGCGCAGACACACCCTGGGGGGCCACGCGCTCACCCTGGGCTGCCACCTGCCCTTGAGGAAAGGCGGAAAGCTGCGTGCTGGTGACCCCGGGGCCTCGGGGAGCCCACCAACGGCTCCCAGTGAGGGCTTCCCCGCCCTCCACTCCCACCAGAGGGCACCTGCCAGTGGTCCGGATGCTCTGTGCTGTGGGGCGGGGTGGGGGGGGTCGGGGGGTGACGGGGTCGTCCCTGCTGCCCTGGGCAGGGCCCTCTTGGCCCTGGAGCCTCGATGGGGCCCTTCCCCAACACAGCAACCCTGGTCCTCGCTGAAGGGCAGAGGGTCAAGGTTACCCTTCCACTTCCAAGGCTCCGGGGCCGGCCCTGCCGGGGCTCGGCGCCAGGCTGCGGACCCCGAGAAGCTCTAGGGAAGGCCTGTCTCCGCGATGCCCACAACACAACGCGACCAACAGCAAGGAAGCTAAGCAAAGGGGTGGATGGAGGTGAGAGAACGGCGAGCTATAAAACAAAGAACAAAATTAATACTGCGAAATAAATCACACACAGAACTCCTTGAAAAGTACACACATTGTTTAAAAAAAGAAAAGAAAAATCAATGAAAATCATGAACAACCAAAAGATGGGGTTTCAGAACCAACAAAATGAACCCCAGGCGATGCAGCGCATGGGGCGGCGGCAGCAGCGGGTACCTGTACATGGGCACCGTCACCGTGCGCTCGTAATACTGCCACGTGGAGTGGAGGTCCGTGCGGGACAGGTTGGTGGCGTAGAACCTCCAGGCCGACTGCAGAGGGAAAGGGGCGAGGGTCAGACACCTCCCTGGGTGCCCCGCCCCTGCACACGTCCCCCAGGCCCGGCCCCTGCTAGCCTCAGTGGACCCTCTGTACGGCGCACACGCCGCCGCAGCCGGCCTGCGCAGAGCCCTCCAGGACCCGCCTTACCTGCCGCTGGCGGTCACTCTCCACCCCGAGCCCACAGGCGGACCTCACGCTGGGTGTACACATGGGTGACCCCAGGAGCCCGGGCCAGGGGGCAGAGCAGGGACACGCACTTCAATCCTCCCACCTCGCTCCTCCCCTGACACCTCGCTCCCCCCGGGAGCCGCGACCGGCACTCAGTGAGGGAGAGGGGCCCGAGTGCAGCCCCGGCTGTTGGGCCCGAGTGTCCTCATCTGACCAGAGCTTCCGCTCCCACTGGTTTTCAGTTCTCATCGCGGTGAAACACACACAGATGTGCCATTTCAAAGTGTGCGACTCCGAGCAACAGGTGCGCTTACACGGCCGCCGCGCAACCACCGTCACAGCTGGTCCCGGGGAGCCCCGCGCCCGCCAGCCCGGGGCGTCCACCTGCGTCCCCCTCTGCTCCCGACGTCCCCTCAGCACGACCACACCACACCCGGCCTTTGGTGACCGGCTTTTATCACGACGTTTGCAAGGCCCGTCCGCTCTTTCCAGGATCGAATAACGTTCCCTCGTTCGCAAACGCCATATTT
Organism: Martes martes; assembly: GCF_963455335.1. Lineage (NCBI taxonomy): Eukaryota > Metazoa > Chordata > Mammalia > Carnivora > Mustelidae > Martes > Martes martes. The sequence continues at coordinate 668,265 of NC_137896.1, read as the reverse complement.
GGTTCATCCGCAGGAGGCGCCGGTTGTCCTACTGCAAGGAGCGCCGCGGCAAATGTCCTGGGAAAGATTTCGGTTGAACCCCGGTTTTCAGGTCTTTGGGGTCTGTGCGTGGGGGCGCTGCCGGGTCCTCGGGCAAGGCGGACCCCTGAGGACCCAGGCATCCCGGCCCAGTTTCTCCACATCCCTCCGGCTCTCCCCTGCGTTTCCCGCTTCAGCGGCCAGGGGTGTGAGCACAGCTCTCGTGCGTTCTGGTTTGCGCTTCCCTGAGGACAGATGATGGGGAGCGTTCCTCACGTGCTTATTAGCCTTCCCTATGTCTCCTTGGGAGAAACGTCTGCTCAAATTCATTTCCAAATTAGTTTGTCTTTTTATTCCTGCGTTGTGGAAGTTCCTTGTGTTCTAGATACCAGACTCTTCTCAGAAATACGCGCAAATACTTACTCCCATTCTGTGGGTTAACTCTTCACTTTCTTTTTAGTGTCCCTTGAAGCACAAAACTTTTTAATTTTGATAAAATCCCATGTATTTTTTTTCTCTTTTTCTTGTGCTTTAGGTATCCTGAGAAACCAAGGCCATGGAAATTCGCTCCTGTTTTCTTCTAAGAATTTCATAATTTTAGCTCTTATAATTTGGTTTTTGACCCATTTTCAGTTAATTCGGTAGAAGAGTCAAACATTATTCTTTTAAAATTGGATGTTTGGTCGTCCCAACACCATTTGTGGAAGAGACCGAGCTCTCCTGTTGGATGTTTATAATACCATCATTTGAGACTTGTTTTGTGGCCCCAAGTATGGTCCATCCTGGGGAGTGTTCCCTGTGCTCCAAGCAGGACCGCGCTGGGCTGTCCCGGGGCATCCGCAGGTCCGGCCGGGCCCTGGGCCCAGGTCTTCTGCGTCCTGGGCTCTTCCATCCAGGACGAGCTGGGGCGTCCACGTCTCCAGCTCTTACCACACAAACGTCTACTTCGCCCTATAATTCTGTCCGTTTCTGCTGCATATACTTGGGGTTCTGCGTTAGTGTGTACGTGACTGTCACTGTTCCTTGTGGACCGATTTCTCTCAACACGTCCCGATCTCCTTTGACTCCCATCACAGGATCGGACTCAGCGTACGCCCTGGCCCTCTGAGGTCAGGGTTCCCGGAGACCCTCCCTCTCCTTTCCTGTACTTTCAGCCTGTCACTGTCCCGGGGCCTGGGATGAGTCTCCAACAGACAGCATACGGCTGGGTAGATTTTAAATATTTTCTGCCCCCCCCCCCCCGCTTCTCAACTGGGAGAGCTCAATCCATGCCCGTGTAACGTGGTTATGGACAGGCCTCCTGCTGCGTGAGCTTCTGAGCCCCCCAACCCTGCCGTCCTTTGGGTTAGGCTGTTTTACATCATCTGGTGGGGGTTTTTTTGTTGGCTTTTTTTTTTACATTTTTACATCATCTGGTGTTTTACTTGGACTCCCTTCTCTCGCCCTTTCCTGAAGTTTTAATAAAAGCTGTTTTCTGCATGGTCACCCTGTGGATGATGCTGGTGTCTCATGCCCACAGTTGTCTAGTCTAAACGTAGGCCCGCTTTTCCACAACAACGCACAAAACCTGCTCCCCGCGCCCCTGGCCACCCCTGCCCCATGCTATCACCGTTAGAGATCACATCTGATGCCCTGTGAGCCAGAAATGCGGCTCTGTGGCTGCTGCCTCACACATTCGTCTTTTAAACCACGTAAGGAAACAGAAGATGAGTTCTACGTCAAACGTATGCCAGTACTCCTTTGAAGTTTGTCCACTGGTGACCTACCGATGTCCATGTGTCCGGGGGCCACTCTAGCCCGGAGACAATGTCCAGGTAAAGTCCCGAGCTGACCCTTCTGGGGGCCATCAGAGCCCAAAGCAAACCACCACACTTCCAGAACGAGGCACCCTGCCCCTCCCCGACGCCAGCAGCCACACCAGGAACGTCCTGGGGCCAGGGGCAGGGGCTAGACAAGGGCGTTTAGACCACATGCTCCCGGCAGCTGCCTTCAGGCCCACTGCCCTGGCTGATGTAAGATTTTGATCCAGTTCCTGAGACCTGAAGGGTAAGATACCCCCGGGGCAGTGTCCATCTTTAAAAAGGAAAGACCCAGGAGGGCGGGACCATGTCCACCAGCTCCCTAGCTTTGGAGAGGGACCCCTTGGGCAGCCTGCTCTTTGGGGGTCCCACTCAGGAAGCATGGCTGGACCCCGAGGGGATCTGAGCCCCCAGCAGTGGGACAGGCTGCACGGCTCGCTAGTGGGGTCTCTGTGCAGCGTGGGCGAGCCAGCACACCCGCCCCCCAGAGGCCCGCGGCCCACGCAGGACAACGGCCACCACCCCTGTGGTCACGACTGCAGGCCTTAGGTGTCTGCACTGGTTCCCGACACGTGGCCCTGACTTCTGCGCTCGGTGTGCTCCTGCAAAGGGCCACGGCCTGTCCGTGTGGGGAGGCCCGGGGGCGCGTGGACTCACCTGGATCAGGCCCGCCGCAGGGTTCCGCCTCTTTTCGAAGTGCTTCTGCCGATGCTGCTCTTGAACTTTCAGAGCAAAGCCAGACCCCAGAATGCCCTGTGAACCATCGGTGTCAGACCATGTGCCTGGGGCCACAGCACCCACTCCCACCCCAGCCCATACACGCTGGGGGAACGCACAGGCTCGGCCTCACCACCGCCTCCGTCCCTAACCACCTGGGGACCAAGCTGGGGGAGAACACTTGAATTCAGGGTCCAGGAAACCTCTGGCTGGCATGTGCATGACAATGTGCCCCCGGAACCCGCCTGGGCCCAGAGATCGTCCTCCTTCCTGACCATGGGCCCTGAAGGGAGAGCAGGCCCAGGCTCCTGGCGGAAAGCAGGGTCCCCCGCCAGCCTCGGCCGACGGTTAACAGAGCCCTCGCCCCCTCTGTGAGGTCCCCTAGAGACTTGACAAGGGATCTGTGAACCACAAAGCACTGCTCTTGGTCAAAGGGGCCTACTGGCCAGTCCTGTAAGGCCGAGAGGCCAAACAGTGACAGACAGAGGCCACGGATCGAGGACAGAGTGCTCCCACCAGCCCCCGGCCAGGGCAGGCCTGAAAGGGCGAAGGGCGCCTCTTTGCACCAGACCTGCCACCTTGAGCCCCCGCGGTGCTGGGGACCTTGCTTGGAGCTGTGCCCCTGTCCCGTGGACCCCAAGTGGACAGGAGCCTGGGCCTGTACGTGGCCCCCACCAAAGGCGGGAAGGGGCAGCAGGACTTACCGCGGGAAGAGCGAAGAAGGAGACGCCGATGAGGGTGAAGGTCGCGGCCAGGAGCCTCCCGTTCCAGGTCTGGGGGTACTTGTCCCCATAACCAATGGTCGTCAGGGTGATCTGTGGAAAGGAAGGACGGTCAGTCAGCCAGGCCTGGCCGTGACCACTGTGGAGGCCACAATCCTGACCCGGACGCTCTTCCTAGCCCCAGGGGTCTACACAAAGGCCCACCCTCAGGACACACTGGACAGGCACACAGGCCACGCCTCCCACGTCAACCGCACGAAGCCCAGGGAGGCCGGGGCCCACACTGCCGCCCTTCAGCCCTGCAACGGCCGCCCACTCTCCAGACCCCCCCTCTTTCCCCACATTCCAGGGCGGGCTGTGGGGTCCCTAGGAGCCTCTCTTCCCACTCCACACCTGTTGGAGCCAGAGGAGCCACCAGGCAAGGAGGCCGAGCGGCTTCCCATGGTGGTGGGGGGTGGCAGGTGGCAGCTCTGGGCTCAGGGCGGGGGCTGCGGTCAGAAAGCCCGGGAAGAACCAGCAGCTGGACGGAGAGGGGGGGGGGTGCCCAGCAGGAGCCCCAGGGCGCAGACGACAGAGACCGGACGGGGCCTTCGCGCGCTGGGGCCTTTGGAAGGTGACTTAGAAGCAGAGGCCAGAGGTTCCGGAAGGGCCCCCCAGAGGTGTGGGGCGCGTGAGCTGCCCCAGCAGGACGGGAGGCAGGACCGGCTCCCTGGTGTGCAACGGGGAGGGCTGTACCCACGCACAAGGCCCTCAGGCCCACAGGAGGCCCGCTGCCCACAGGGTGAGATCCAGGTGGCCCCCGCCAGATCTGCCGATGGGGCATCCCTCAGCACCCACCTGCAGCCCCTGGGGCCGTCCCCCGGACTCCAGGGCACGGAGCCCACCTAAAGCCCACCGTGGAGTCTGGAAAACAGCACTGGATGAATCATGGTCCCCCAGGCAGGGACTTCTGGGCCTGCGCACATACAGTGAGAAGAGGAACACCATCCCCATTCAGGCCTGTGTAGAAAGTTCTGGAAAGGGACCGGTAGTGAGAAAGGGCAGCCAGGAGTGGGCAAGGGCCGTAAGGGGATCCACTCCTCACCGTTAAAACCTCCCTGGTCAAAACTTCTTCACCAAGTGCGGGATTACCAAGGTTTTCAGTATAAATACGCATATTTTAAAGACAAAAGGCACGTCAGACCACCATTTAGAGGAGATACAAGGGTGGAAGAAGGACCCAGAGGATGGGGCTCGGGGCCAGGAGAGAGGACAGGAGTCTGGGTGAGAGACCCCAGCAGAAAGCAGATGCCTCTGGACCCCAGCCACAGCGAGCCCCTCCGTCACTCCAGGGCGGGAGCGAGGGACAGACCAGCCGGGGGATGAGCCGGAGGGAGATGGCCGGCAGGGGAGGGGCAGACAGGGGGACGGGCCAGCCGGGGGATAGACTGGAGGGGGACGGTACGGCCGGCAGGGGGACAGGCCAGCAGGGACAGACCAGAGGGGCACGGGCTGGAGGGGGAGGGGCAGGCAGGAGGACAGGCTCCATGAAAAGGGCAACAGTGTGGGTGAACCCAAGCTTTGCGGAAAGCCCTCCAGGGGGCAAAAGACCTCAAAGACATCAAGATCCTCTCACAGAGACAAGAAACCTTATCCATAAAACAAAGTAATTTTGAAAATGAAGTTAACACGAAGCTGGCTGAGACAAAAGGCTGGGCACGTCTCCTAGGAGCTGGACAAACACACGAGGAGACTGAGAAGAACCAGACAGACACATCCCAAGGTCCTGAGGTCCATGCAGGTATCATCAGGCCCAGACAGAGGTGGGCAGACTGGCTCGGGAGTCCAGGTGGCAAAAGCAGGTGGACAGGAGGACCCCCCCGAGGCCCCCAGTCCAGAAGTACGTGGGAGATGGTCCCCAAAGTGCCCAGAGGGAAAGGCCCCGCCCTCAGTAGCTCCCAGCAGCCGGGTGCGTGGCAGTGGGACACCCATAGACATGAGGTCTCAGAGCCACCGGCCTGCTCCTCCAGAGTGAGGGGAGACTTGGGGGGAGGGTCGGGGTGGCCTTGGGAGGGACGCAGGTGCGGGGACACTAGCCAGGGCCCCACAGCCCTGCAGGCCCGCAGAGCAGAAGGCAGGCGGCTCAGACAGGACGTCTCCCTAGAATGATGAGGACAGCTAAGGTCCTCCAAGTGGGTCACTAAGATATGAAACTTCCACCGGGAAAGAGCAGTGTAAGCATGTTACTGGGGATCTGGAGGTAAACCCCCAAGAAAGGCCGCAGGAGTCGCTGCCTCTGCCCCCGGGCCGGGAGGGCGGGCACACTCACGGCAACACCTACACGCTATTCGTTTGTCACGTTGGCACATATGCAAACGTGCCTTCGGTAAAACCCTAAAATAAGAGTTTCGGTTCTCAGAGATGGGAAGACGGGTCCAAGAACGGGGCCTGGGGGCAGGATGTGCTGCGTCACCAGCCACTGGCCCAGGGCCCGTGCTTCCCACAAGGCTGGATCAGAGGACACCGACTCCAGGCCTCCCGGCGATCAATAAAATAATTACAGATAAATTGCATTCTCACTTAAATGCGAGGAAAAGCTGCACATTCCTTCCCCCCGTTATATCTGAATTATCTGCTAGAGGCCACCCAACCGGCATCTGTGGAAGAGGGTCTGGAGCCCTGGGAGACGGCGGACCCATGCGACCCTCCACGCGCCCCCAGGCCAAGCACTCCGCTCCCTCGGGAAGGGCCCCGCGGAGGAGGGGCCCTCCTGCGCCCTGCCAGGGACCTCTGTGGACATGGGCCGGGGTGAAGACCAGGTCAAGTTCCAGCCAGCTAATAGGGATGAAGCCCCCAGGGCACGGCATTGTCCCCAAAAGGCACAGACACGGGGCTCTCCCCACCCAGGGTGGCCCAGGAAGAAGCAGATGACAGGGGAGGGCCCTCCAGGGACCCGGGAGTCGGGCAGCTGCGCCAAGGGCTCCGGACCTCCCCTGGATGGGGCAGCCTGGAAGGTGCGCCCCAGGAGAGCCATGGGCCCCAGTGTCCCTTTTTCAAAGTCTCCTGTCCCTACTGCCCCCTCCTGTCCTCCAGCTGAGAGTTCTCACACACCGGGGCCAAGAAAAAAGGAAGGTCAGTGACTGGCCAGAGCCGGACACAGGCTCCCTGGCGGCCAGCACAGCGATGGAGGCGATAAGCACCACGATGCCTGCGGGAGAGGGCGGTGGCCTCCGTCCACCTGCACGCCAGCCACGCACGCGCCCTGCTGCCCAGTCTGGGCACCTGCTTTTGACTGGCCAGCAGGTGGCCCCAGAGAAGCACCTCCTGCTGAGAGTCCTCCTGCCTCCTGGAGTGGGGGCAGGGGGCAGGGGGCACCTCCTGGGGAGGGCTGCAGCCGGCAGGCAGGGGGAGCACCCCCAGGGAAGGATGAGGAACCCAGCAGCCAGGGACTCACCAGGCCCCACCACAGGGCATCAGCGTAAGTGTCGAAGTGATCGTTCTCCCCCTTCTCCGCCAAGTAAACCAGGAAGGAGGCCAGGATGAGGCACAGAAAACCGATGTACCAAGCCGTCACCAGCTCCTGGAAGAAGGGTCCACGTCACGGCTGCCCAGCCCCAGCAGGCAGCGTCTGGCCTGGCCCAACCCTAGCAGCACGGAGGGTCCCCCACCCTGGGCAGGCGTGCTATGGGCTCGGTGACCCGCAGAGCCCCCAGCATTTGCTGGGCCGTGTGGCCCTGGCCCTGGGCACGGGGCTGGGGAGGAGGGCGTCCAGTTTCCCAGTCCCAGGGCTGGGTGGTCCCTGGACCTGGGCGCCCCTCCCATGCACAGGCCAGCACGCCCCGTCCCCCAGGCTTGGGGCGCTCCCCCAGCAATCTGAGGCATTCATTCAGGCTGCAGACTTGGGATGACCTCCCTGAGCGTGGAGGAGGCTCCTGGACCAGCCAGGGGTCCTCAGCACCTCAGCACGTCCAGGGACCGACCCCGGCCCTGGCCTGCCCACCCACCCCCCAGCTCCGGGCTCAGACAGGAAGGGCTGCCGGGCTCCTCCTGGGCGGTGGGGCTGCAGGGCCCTGACACAGCCACCTTGACCCCCTGCCTCCGGGGTCCCGCGCCTGGGCGGTACCGGCCCCGTGCCCGCACCGACCACGCCGCGCCACGGGTCAGCCGCCCCGGACAGAGCCGCCCGGGACAGCACAGCCCACGGGAAGATGCCCGGGAAGGGGACGGGCCGGGTCCTGTGTGCCGGCCCCCGGGCCTCTGCAGCGGGGTGCGGGGCGCGGCTCACCTTGCTGTGGGCGTAGACCACGGAGCCCAGTAGCTTCCAGGTGCCGCCGCGCCGGTCCATGCGGATCATGCGCAGGATCTGCAGGAAGCGCAGGCTGCGGAGCGCCGACGTGGCGAACACGTTGCCCTGGGAGCCGGCGGCCAGCACAGCGATGGAGGCGATGAGCACCATGATGTCTGCGGGAGACGGCGGGGATCGAGGCAGGGCTGGCCCCCCGCACCGCCAGTTCTGGCTGCAGGCGAGGGGGCCCCCAGGATGACGGACAGATGGACGGGAGCCCCACGCAAAGGGCCAGCAAGGGGGCAGCACGACGGTCCACCCTGCCTGGCCCCGCCCTGGGCAGCAGCTGTCCCCACAGCTCTGCCTTCCGCCCGCCACTCCGGCGTGTTCGCCGCGGCGCGGGCACCAACAGGGCGGGTGGGAGAAGCTTCTGGAAGCGACCAGTCCGCAGCCTCGGCCTGCCTCCGGGGCCGGCACACCCCCCGTCTGTCTTGGGGCCGGCGGCCCGCCCGCAGCCCCTCCGGTCTCACCTATCACACAGAAGGGCTTCCGGGCGAACTTGAGCCGCCCCCTCCAGCCGCGGTAGCGGCAGCAGCAGCCCGCGGCCCAGATCCGCACAAAGTACTCCACACCGAACACCACGATGGTCACGATTTCCTGCAGGAGAGGCCAGGCTGAGCCACGCCCAGGCCGGGGTCAGGGCTGGGACCGAGCCGGCCGGTGTTAGTTGGGGGGGTTCCCGTCCAGTGTGAGTCGGCGTTAGTTGGGGTGACCGGGGCGGGGAGCGTGGAAGGCAAAGCTGAGGTCCCAGGCAACGGCAAGGGGGCGTGGCCTCCCTGAGGCCGGTGGCCCCCAGGCCAGAGCGAAGGGTGGGGGGGAGGGCAGGCTCCTCTGAGGTTCATTCTGGACCTCGATCAGCCCCCTCCCGCAACCCTTCCGTCACCAACAGCAGCAAAGACGTTACACTATGGTTGCCATGGTGCCCGCCCCTGCCTGTCAGCGGCTGTCAGCTCCTCAGCCTCCTGTGCCCCCGCCCCGCGCCCCCATCGTGGGGAACTCCCCACCATCCCCGGGAGGGGGCACCTGGGCCCTCGGGCTCTAGCGAGCACGTGGGGACGGGGCGGGGTGGGCTGTCAGAGGCTGTGGGGACGCAGGGAGGGGCAGCAGGGTGGACTGCCTGTTAGGGGAGAAGCAGGTGGGGGCACTGCGACCCCGGGGGCGGTGGGCGCTGCAAGGTCGCTCACTAATGCAGAGGGGAGGCTGGACGGGCCTACATCCACCAGGCTGGAGACCAGAGATCAGAGAACATGGCGGTGGGGGGGGTGTCTCCATGAGGGGGCCAGGCTCTGCAGAGCAGGTCTGGAGGGACCAGAGACAAGGGGCTGGGGGACAGAGCGCCGACCACCCCTCTGCGGCTGGACGTCCCGCCAGGGGCTCACCAAGATGTAGAGTGCTCCCTCCGAGCTCTTCTCGTACTCCTTGATGGTGGAGAAGACCGACAGCACGAGGCAGGAGAAGACCAGCAGGAACCTGGGGCCGAGGCGAGGGCGGTCAGCGGTGGCACAGAGGGGGCCCGGGGGGCAGAGCCCCGCACCCACGCCTGCAACGCCCCCCGGGACTGCGCACCACCACGCCTGCCACACTCCCGCGTCAACAGCCCTGGGCTGTGGGAAGGTCCCCAGAATGCTGAGAGGGACACTGGCTGCCCCGTGGACGTCCCTCAGTCAGTCTGGGTCCTCTGCCTTGCATTCGCTTGTCCCTTTCTGGGCTCACAGACAGAACACACCCGTCTTCCAGTTAGCACGGTCCTTCACGAACACCAGCCCAGGGCCCTGGCTGCCAGGTCTGGGTCCTGGCTGCGCACGGCGGGGGCAGGGAGGGTCCGCAGTTCCCAGTAAGTGGTGCCGGGAGGCACCGTGCAGCTAACGCAGACGCCAAGGCCCCGTCCAACACAGCAGCCAGGGTGTCCAGCCGAAGGGGACAGTGTGAGCCTGGGGTCTGAGGGAGCAGAGTGCCTGAGGCCAAGGGCCGGGGCACAAAGCACATGGTGTGGGGAGCCAGACAGGGGTCCACACACCACGCCCCTCCTGGGTGTCATCGCCACCCTGGGCGCCCCAGGAATCGAGACCACCAGGCTCCCAGGTGGCAGGAGGAGGCCCCTACGCAGTCCGACCCGAGCCCAGCCGCTTGGACGCTAACTCAGGCCCGCCCCCCGCTGGGTCCGCCCGTGTCCCGCTGGCGCACTAAGTGGGCTGCCCAGCAGCTCTGAGCCTCAGCCCGGTCCTGGGGCACCTCGGGCAGCCTGCCCCATGCACCCCAAAGACGCTCCCTGGGAGCGCGGCTGGGGAGGGGGCCCTGGCGCACGCGCGGCAGATAAAGAAGGCAAGGCCGGCGCCCGCCAGCCAGATAAGATGCGCGCGAAAAAACAGTCACATTTCAAAACCACAATTAATTTCCTTTCATTAGACAATTTATTCAATTAACTGAGCCCTGGAGAAAACGTCCAGACAGCCCATGTGCTGTAGGTACTTGTAACCCTCTGCCCGCTGTTATCTTCTCCCAAGTCAGTCAGCGGGGGGTCGCACCCGTGCAGAGAGGATCTGCCCGGGACAGGGGACGTGGAGGTTCCCAGGTTCTGGGTCAGGACCCTGGAGGCCTGGGTGATGGCAGGGGCTGAACATATCACCCATGGCAGGAAGGGCACCCAACTCGGCTTGGCTCGGTGCAGAGGTGCAGGGAGCCCGGGGAGACGTGCAATCTGGCAGGCCTCCCTGAAGAGGTGTCCACGAAGGTGAAGAGGAATGGGCAGGGCCGAGAGGGGAGAAGGGAAGAGCGCGCGGGGTGGCCCAGAGATGGGGAAGACGGCGGGTTCCGGGACTCGGCAGAGGGCACGCCCGACCAGATGGGAAATGGGGCAGGGGGAGCCTGACGCCACCGTCCCCCATGTGCAGGCGGGCGGCCTCCATGCACAGACCCACGCTGTTAGAAAACGTCGCCCCAAAGTGAAGGAGAGAAAGCCCCGGTCCCAAGGCGACCAGCGCTTGTGCGCCCAGCTTCCCGTGGGCGGCTCTGGCTGGCACCCTGGAACATTCCGGAACTGCCTGGCCATGCTCCGTGGACAGGCCGCCTTCCCAGCAGGCCGTGACGGGGAGCTGCAGAGTCACCCTCAGGGAAGCGTGGACTCTGGGAAGGTCCCCCTCAGCCAGGGAAGCGGAGCCAACTCTGAGCAGCAGCCGCCCTGCGCCGGAGGTTCTAGAACTGACGGCCCCCGCAGGCGCCGGGGTGCGCGCTTGGGAAGACGTGGGCCCAGCCCACCCATGGGCGGGGGGGAGGCAGGCGGCGCGTGAGCCCGCGGCAAAGACAAGCAGAGCCCCAGGGAGAGTGACCACCCGCTGGCCGAGCCACACCTCCAGGCCAAGGACTGGGTCCCCCGTTCCAGAGAGGAGGCCTCCAGCGGCGATCGCCTCCCCGCCCCCAGTGCACGTTAGCCGAACAACAGAGAATACATTTATTTCCGGGCACCTTCCTGTCTGCAGGCGCCTTGGGGACCAGGGGCCCCGCCAGCCCCCTGCCGTCATCCACACTCACACCCGCTCTCGCATGGGGAAACCGAGCCCAGGAAGCCGCTCGAGGGCCCGAGCACAGTGTCCTTAGCGATGCAGACACCTGAGTGGGTCCAGCCCTGGGACCCTGGGGGAGGGGCTAGCGTGGACACAGGTGCCATCCTCCTGCAGGGCAGGTGGGCTCCCCTCGCAGCCCTGGGCAGATCTGGAGCCGCCCGCTGACGCTCGGGGATCTGAAGGGGGCCTTCCCTCCCGTGGCCTTTCCCTCAGTCTCTGCTCCTGATGGCTGTGGCAAGAAGGGACCCTTCTGCCCACTCCCGCTCCTCGAGAGACAGGTGGGGAAAGGAGCCCAGGGACCACCACCAGCACCCCCGTGGGTCCCCTCAGAGCACACCGTGGGCTCAGAGTGCCAACTCCTCCAGGCCCCGGAGGACCCACACGGCTCATGAGGAGAAGTCCAGACAGACGTCTTTGCTCTGCCAGCCCAGGATGGCCGGTCCACTTCCTCCCGGTGAGGACGGGGTGCAGCTCTACGGCCCCGTGGCTGGAGCCCCTCCCGTAGCTGCTCTGTGCAGCCCTTCTCAGCCCTCCAGCCTGGGAACTGTCCAGGCTGCTGCGAAAGAGAGGAGGGAGGCGGGAGGCATCCCCGGTGCCAGGACCGGGTGGTTCTCCTCCCGCAGCCACAGCCTGAGATCGCTTCTCACGGCGAAATCCCCCGGTTGCCAAGGAGACAAGTATCTCAAGCAGCCGGTTTCCAGGCCCAGATTTGGGGGGGGGGGCAGGATGGGAGGCATGAGGCGGGGGGGTGAGAAGGACCTCAGACGGTGCTCACCCGAACACGAGGAAAGGGGCCACCTGGAGAGGGAGCACCCGGGACAACCCCTCGTCTGCCGCCTGGGTGCCGGCCAGCCCTGCCCAGGCCTGCAGCGAGCGGGCGGTGCTCACCCTGCAGCAGAAGAGACCTCGGCCGGACGTCAGAAGGGACTTGAGCCACAGCCTGAGCGGGGAGCAGAGAGGCCGGCAGGGACCTGACTGCTGGGATTCTGACATACAGGGTGCTGGTGCGGGGCGGGCCCGAAGCAGACAGGTGCTGACAGGAGGGACGGGGACAGAGAGCAGTGGAGGGGCTCAGGTCCACCAACGAGCCCCCCGCGGCGGTCAGCCTGTAGCCACGCCTGCCAGTCGTGGGGAGCACCGAGCAGGCGTGCGCACGTGTGAGCACGGGTGAGTTCTGCCTGCCCCCGCACGCGGGGGGGGGGCAGCCCCCACCCCCAGGGAAACACTCCTCTGCGTCGTCTCCCCCGCCCACACCTCACTCCATCTGACAGCACAGAATGTATACTTTCTGGAAAAATAGGACAGAGCCCCTGCGACCTCGTTCCTGGGGTCAACAGGGAGGGGGCCAGCGCAGAGGCCGGGCGAAGCCCCCTGGGCCAGGCCGTGACCCTGGACGCCATCGCTGCCCCCAAGACTGAGGCAGGAGACAGCCGAGGCTTCCAGTCTGGTTTCCATACGTAACGAAAAGACGTGAACGGTACCCAACAAGGACGGGAGGAGGCTTGAGCACAGCACTGCCCCCCAGCCCTGGCTGGCTGCTCTCAGAAGGTGGGGAAGGGTCTCTGGCGTCCAGCCTCCCCCCTCAGGCTAGCATGCACAGCGAGGCGACTATGTGCCGGCCACGACCGAAGGCAGGACGTGCTCTCGCCCATGTTACAGGCGGGAAAACGGAGGCTCTGGAGCCACTCACGGTGGCCACTCAGGGCCTGAGCAGCCTCTCCCCTCACCACGGTACATCTGTGCCTCCCTGGGGGCTGGTGGCCCAGAAGCCCGGGAGGGCCCCGGCGGAGCAAGCATCCGCCAGCACGAGGCCACAGCGGGACCTCCTGTCCAGACTTGCCGCCCGGCCCCCGGGAGACTCTTGCCCGCCTTGTCCATTAGGACCTGGAATCTAATTTCGCCCCTAATAAACTGCTCTGCCTCCCGGACCCACTGCCACTTCCAATCTTCAGGAGTGACGGAGAGCCCGGACTGCTGACGGCCGCTCCAGGCATAAACCAGACGTGAAAACTCACCGGGATCCGCAGGGGCTGGAGGGAGGAGAAGCCGCGGTCCCGACAACGTCTTCTGGAGCCAAGGCTCACCCATGGGTGCGGCCTCCCCCCAGAGCCCCCAGGCCAGTCCAGCCCCCAACCTGAGTCGGAGCCCATGAGGAGGTGACAGGTGAGCTCTCGGGACCGTGCCTCGCACTCAACAAGGGATCGATACGAGGCCCGTGCCTGACAAGCCACAACCCAGAAAGCCCCAGCCCCGTGGAAGGTCCAGCCTCTGGCTCGGCACTCGAGGCCCCGTGAGCAGCCTTGGCCTGCCCCACCCCATTCCAGCCCCTCCCACGCCCGGCCCCCAGGGCCACCCCACAGCCAGGCCTGTCGTACCAATGCCCCTTCCTCTCACAACACCCAGGGCAAGAAGGTCTCTCAGGAGACCCCTTGATGCCCCCCACTGGCTAGTGACCCCCAGGATGGCCAGTCCCTACAAGGCCTTGGCCATGGACTCTCTCAGGACCCCTGCACCTCTCCCTAGCCATTCATCTATCAGAAGCCCCATGTTCACAGGGACACCCAACCCCCCACCGAGACCATAGGAAGCGCACCTCACTCTCCTCCTGCCGATTTCTCAGCCTTCCCAAGCCAGCTTCCTGACCCCAGGGCCTTTGCATACACCGTTCTTATGGCCTGAATCTCTTTTCTGCTTGCACATCCATCATGGGGCCGCCTCCTCCTCATCTGTGGGTTTCTGACAGGCTGCCCAGCCCTGCTATGCTAGTATCCTCCAAGAGCGCCTCCCCTGCTCAGCTCAGCTGGCCCCTGACTACACAGCCAGAACCCACACACAGGGATGGGGCAGGCTTCCTGACCCATGATGGCCAACACAGCCTTCCTGAGGTCGGACCGGCTGGAGAGTGGCTCACAGCCCCACCCAGACAAGGCTCACGGTGCAAACTGTGCAGTGTCCGAACACCGCTGGAAAGGACAGGAGCCAGGGCTCAAGCAGGGGCCCGTCGACAGCAGGCCAGTGTCCCAGAGTGACTCAGCCGGCTTCCAAAGGCAGAGCGTGGGGGTCCTGAGACCGGGAGGGGCGTGGCACTCTCTGAGGAGCCCAGCCGCATGTGAACCCACGACGGGGCCGACGCACCTCATGGACCAGGAGGCCCTGGCCCACAAGGAACAGCAGAGGACTGGGAAGGACAGTCCGTCCGCACAATCCCAGGGAAGCCTGGCACGGGAGTGTGGGGGGGGGGTCCCCTGAGGCGACACGGCTGTGCTGTGAGCTCTGGGGACCGGACACAATTAGCAGGACCTGTCATCTGCTGAGGAGACATCGGCTTCTGGGGGAAAGGTGCTCAACACAGGGTCGGGGGACCACATCCCAGGAAACGAGCCTAGGAACACACTCAGGGGCTCAGGCCCCCCTACCCGGCTGCCCCCCCGAGGTTGATGGGACAGCTAGGCTGCAGCCCCATCAGTCTCCCCCAGACCCTCCCTGAAGACTGTCCCCCTGGCTGCTGGGCTGGCCCATCCCCCACGTTCCCGGGCTCATAGCTCTGCCATATGGTCCCCTAAAAACATGCCTAGGGAGCGTTTTCTTGGACTCTACTCCCACGCCTCCAGGGACAGAGGGCTCACCCACAGGCAGGACCTATTTTTATCACAACCCCTCCTTGGCCAGTCCTGGTCCCCCTCCACCCGGGTGGCCACGAGGCATGTGCTTGGGGTCCACTCTCCAGGTCAGAGCCCACAGCCACTGTCTCCTCCCAGGTCTCAAGCCACCGAGGGCATAAGGTGAGAGGAGTCAGGGACAGGTCCCTTGTCACACACCCCCACCCCGCTAACTCTTCTCAGAGACAAAGCCCCACACTCACCAAACACAGGAAAATGCCACAGTACATCGTTAACACAGTAAAGGATGACAGAAATCTGCACCCTACCTTATTTAAAAAATGTCTAGATGGGCACAGATGCTTGAAAATAAATCAGGGAGACAAACATCCTTCCTGCGTTTGTCAGCATCTTCCCAACGTCCTACAATGGGTGCGTCTCATTTTTGTCGGCAGAGAAGATAACACACCACACCCGAGGGCTGCTCTCAGAAGCTCACCCTGGGCCGCCCGCAAAGAAGCCCCTGATGCCGGGCCATGCCGCGGTAATTGGCCTTCAGCTAATTAAACCACGCGCGTCAGAGAGGACCGTCTTGGACATGCCAGCGAGAACACTAACGGGAGAAAGCACCGCGGACCACCAGCAGCTGGAGACGGAAGCCAGCGGTCCAGGGGAGGGGCCGCCCAGCCCCTTCCCCAGCGCCAGCCAGCTGCTGGGCCTCGGCTGGGGTCCTCGAGGAGCCCAACCCGCGGGCTCACGTTCAGAACCATGGCCAGCGCCGCCCCCCCCGCCCCCCCCCCGCCCTGCCTGGGGCCTCCCAGATGCCTGGGGCCTCCCAGACGCCTGGGACCTGAGCTCCCAAAGGCTCCCAGTTCCCTGCTCTGCCCTTCTGCGAATGAGAAACGGCCGGCTCGGGCCCTGCCGCCCGGAGGAGGCTCACAGAGCTCCGCTTCTGTGGTGAACACACTTTGAAACCCCCAGGCCCGTAACCCAGAGGCTGCTCCTTCCACTCCCGCACCTGCTTCTGCTGACCCGGCTTCTCTCTCTGTGCTTCCCAAAGCCCTTCACCACCTCCCCCAGCCTGGGGTCCCAGGAGAAACTGGTCTTTTCCTCCTGTAAACCCTTCAAATATTTTTTCCAAGCCTGAATGGAAAAGCAAACTCAGGCGTTCTAAGCTCTCGAGTTCCATGGAAGGAAAAAGAAAACCAGACGAGACCTGGGGGGAAGCGGGCTGGGGGGGGGGACGGCGGTGCTCTGCATACGCCCGAGAGCCATTGAGGGGGACGCCTCGCGCGCGGCCAGCTTCACCGCGAGCTGCCAGCCTGCCACCATCACCGGTGACTGACGGATATCCGGGGACACTGTGCCCAATGGCTCCCCTTAGGACTTTCTGTACAGTGACAAAATTATTCCAAGGAATCCAAAGGATTAGAAACCTAATTTTATTCAAGCCGGGTGATGGGCAGAGCCTAATGACACAGCCGCCCCCCCCCCCTTGCCGGGAGCGTGTCACGTGGGTGCGGTCGGACTCTGGCCTGGAACACACCCTCCCCCACCCTCACTTCCTCCAAAGCAGCCGCCGTGGCCCCAACCTTCATGGCCTCTGCACAGAGTGGCCAGAAAAGGCAGGGCCCTGTCCTCCCAGCATCTCCTCCCCTCGGCCAAGCCCAGAGGCTAAACAGTGGGATGTGGGGAGGAGCCGGAGCCCTCCAAGGGCAGGTTCCCCCCCAAGAGCAGGAGTCCCCGGACCACATGTGGGGGCTGCTAGAGAAGCCACAGGCCCCGTCGCCCAGTACCAGCTCGGTCTGAATCCCGGCTGCCCCACTTGTCACCGAGTGGCCTCGGGCCCATGACCGCTCCCCGGGGATCCTGACCTCAGCCTCAGGGGCCGACGGACGGAAGATGTGGGAAGAAACTGAGAACAATCCTGTCCCCATCCACCCGCATTGTCCGAGACTCAAGGAAGGGTTAGAAGACCCTCTTTCCAAGACATGACCACCCCCATGACCCGCCCTAACCAGGGCCCAGGAGGAAGGAGAAAACATTGGCCTCAACTCCACGTGGGGTCCTGCGTCCCCGCCCCCAAGTGCCACCTTCCCCTCCCTCCACCAGGACAGGGTGAGGCCAGGTGCACAGCAGGGCTGACAAGCGGTTCCTCAGCCAGCATCAGACCCGCAGACAGCGCCTGCTGGGGACCGAGCCGGGCCCTGGGTCCCCACCACGTGCTCCGGGCCTCGTCCCCACGGGCTCCCAACAAGGACCCAACCCAGCACACTGCCACGCAAACATGCTCAGAGTTAATCGTGCTAGAAGCACCTTATTCGGGGCGCCTGGGTGGCTCAGTCGTTAAGCATCTGCCTTCAGCTCAGGTCATGATCCCAGGGTCCTGGGAAGTCTGCTTCTCCCTTTCCCACTCCCCCAGCTTGTGTTCCCTCTCTTGCTCTGTCTCTCTCTCAAAGAAATAAATGAAATCTTTAAAAAAAAAAAAAAAAAAAAAGGAAGTACCTTATTCTTCGGGAAACATTGACCATCCAGGCGCCCCTGGGAGGCCTTGGGTCTGACAGAACCTTTGGAAGGCAGGTCCCAGCTCAGCCAGAGTGCTCCCCATCCAGGGGCCCTGCCGTCCCAGGCGCATCAGCCCCAGCCTGGATGAATTAAAAGCATCATCTAGACCAGCTTCAAACAAGAGAAGCCCTGGCCCCCTCCTCCCAACATCAGACCAGTCCGTTTGCTGACCAGCCCGGCACCGCCCCCCCTCCGACTCCGGTCGTGACTTCTCTCTTCACCCCAGCGTGGAGTCCAACGTGCAGCCTGAACTCACAGCCGAGATCAACACCCGAGTTGAGACCAAGAGCCAGACGTTGACCGACAGAGCCACCCAGGTGCCCCTCGCCACAGCGTTTTAAATTCGCATGAGGAAGAGGCAGGCTTCAGGGAAGGTCGAGTCTGGCCCTGGCCCTCTCCTACATGCTCACTCCTCCACAGGAAGTCATTGAGGACAGCACGTTCGTGTCGGGGCCACTGCTATACCACCCGCAGCGGGGGAAGGGCACCGAGGAACAGTCAGTGGGATGCCTCACCCCTCCAGAGTGTGGGGCCCGGGGGGCAAGGCACAAAACTGAGTCATTTCCAGAGCAAGGGCTTGATTCCAAACCCTCCCCCCAGTCCAGAAGATGCCGATCTCTAGGGACGACCTCAGGTCTGCACGACTCTCTTCTTCCCACCCCGGAAGGCTGCGCTGCCCCCAGCCTCTCTGGGCGGGCGGACAGGTGCCACGCAGCCACAGCAAACGACACACTTCCTCCTCCCGCGATGGCTGGGGCACGGCCACCAAGGAGGCGCCGTTCTAAGAGGCGGCTGGAGCTGTGGGAAAGCACCCTGAAGCTCCAGGCTTGCAGGGAGAGCAGCCGAGCCCGGCAGTGGCTCCCACACTCTGCGGACAGTGCAGCCAGGGGTGGGCTCCGCCGAGGGGCCTGCGTTGACCGTGGTCCCCACGTGACTTGGCCGAGGACAGCAGGGGCTGGTCAGGACACCCAGACAGAGGCCAGCGGCCTCGGGAACCCCGCTAGTACAAGCAGCCCGCAAGCTGAGCACGCTCTTGCCTCCGTGTTCGGAGGCTCAGGGTGTGGGGAACGTGTGCCGTTCCGCCGCGAGCGGGACGGCGTGTCCAGAGACCCAGGCGGCCGCAGAGCAGCAAATTCCTTCAGGAGAATGGCCAGTCCCCCAGGACAAACACACAAACCAGCGTCCAAAGTGCCAGAGGGGCCTTGCGTCTGAAAGCGTGGCCTCATTATCAGCAGCCACAAATCTCTTGATCCAGGCCCAGCCACCGGCCGACGGGACTGCGGGCTCCCACAGCTGGGCTGAGGGGCGGGAGGCCACGGGAGCCGCTCAGGACAGGCCAACCTCCGTCCGCCTGGCCGTCCAGCCTCCGTGCCAGACGCGGATTTTCACTTGGTTGAGCCACGGCCACAGAGACAAGAGTATCAGCCACGAGCTCTGGGAGCGTCACACACACCGAGCTTCTGGTCGACGACTCGCAGAAAGTGAACACAGTCACTAGCCCATGTTACAGATAAGAAAACTTGGGGTCCAGGGTCTGGGGCCGTCGGTGGAGACAGGGGCCCAGTCAGCTGGCCCAGAGCCGGGGGTCTCCACCACTCACGGTCCTCACCCTCTGAACCATCTCCCCGGATGGCGTCGTGCCACGAACGGCAAGCCACGTAAGTGACGCGCCTGACGGGCAGCGGAAGTCGAGGCCAGGCGGCCTCAGCGGGGGTGATGCGGGCGTGTCTGTTCCTGACACATGTACCGTCCAGGAATGATCCTAAATTTGTACCCGAGAATATTTAACGGGGACACGTGCAGGGCACCCGGCAGTCTCCGGTAGCCAGAGGTCGGGCACAACCTCCCTCAAAGCTTCAGCTTTCCGACGGCAGCAGCCCGCAGCCCGGGGCCCACGCGGCATCCTGAGCCTTTGAACAGGACAGGGCCTGAACCCCAGGCCTCAGCCCCGGCCCCGCCCGCCCTGTCCACGGCCCCGCGGACACTCAGAGGCCACAGAACCGTGCTGTGTGACCCCCAGTCCCGTACAGAAGTTCTCCCCTGAGGGGCCTGCCCTCCCCACACCCAAGACCCTGCTGGTGTCTTCCATAAAATGCCCCAAGGAGCTCGGTCCCCCAGGCCCCATTCCTTCCACGGGACAGTCAGGGAGCCCACTCTTGAGGGTCGCCCCGTGGCTCTCACTAGCAGGGACCGAGGACGCCCGCTGAGTGACGGCCACACAGAGGCACGGCCGAGCCCTGCGGGTTAACATATAAACTGCACGACCTGTGAAACACCCTCGTGAAACCCTCCACCACGTCTGGACGGAATCTGCTTCTTGGAAGACGCACTGGGGCTTATGTCTTGTCAGAAGCAGAGCCGGACCCCCCACCACAGGCCGGGCATCTGGGGTCCGAGGGTCCCCGACGCACAGCAGCGCCCACATCACTAGCGCACTCCCCCCGAGTCTCCAGAGTTGGAATTTTGGGCTTGTACGGATGTCCAGTAAGTCCGAGACTCTTTCTGCTCCGACCAGGGGAGACTGACAAGCACCAGGCTTCCTGTCCACCCCATCGGGCTGTGGACACAGGAGCATGGGAGACTCCACCGCCTAGCAGCTGACACAGAGGACACCATGCTCAGACGGGACTGTGCTGTCACGGTCTGATCTCAGCGGAAACTACTTGGTGAGGGCGGGGAATCCTGCAAGGAGCCTGAGGTCTCCAGGCCAGTGAGGATGGCCCCTCTGGAAAGCACAACCCTCCTTGCATTCCCACCTTTAGGGAAATTTCTGTAAGATTCTCCAGCTCTCGATGGGCACTCCCTCCCCGAAGACGGAGCTCTGCGACTTAAAGGCAAATGCGAACAGAACCACGCAGACCTCCGTCTCCTTCTGGGAACAAAATGCTCCGTCCGCAGAAGAGGGACCCCAGCCACCTCCCCGGGCCACACTCGACCCTCAAATGCGGTCAGACCAAGGAACAGAGCGGCCAACACTCAGGGCCAAGGCTGAGGGCAGAGGCTCCCTCCCCCCCCCAACCCCAGGTGGCCCACTGGCTGGCGACAGACAAGCGAGAGGGGGCAGCAGGCAGCCTGTGCAGGCCAAGAGTGTGACCCCACTTGGGTTAGCCAAGGCCACGCAGGGGATGGCAGCAGGCCCTGGGACCCTGGACCGCAGCTGGCTGACACGCAGCAGGAGATCACACTGGGCCCAGCAGCCCCAGCACAGAAAATCCTGAGGCCGGGGCCATGTAAGGACTGGGAGGGCTTGGTGGCTCCGCCCGAGGGGGAAGAATCATGAAGAGGGAGCTGCACGGGGAGCCCGGCCTCCACGCTCAGCCCGGCCTCCGCACAAAGCCCGGCCTCCCCACGCTCAGCCCTCCTCGGCCTGTTTTAAACACAGTTTCATGCCAACAACTCAAAGTGGCTTTCCGATGTCAGAAAGGTCACGCAATCTGCAGCCTCGTCTCCAAAGCGGAGACCCCTTTCAGCTAGAGCGGGACAGTGCTGGAGCTCACTCAACCCTGCCTGGCCTCAGTTTCCCCACCAGCAAGGCTCCCAGAGATCTGAGCAGCAGGCGCGTTTCCACTCCCACATTTAGCCACAGAGAGACCCCGCGGAGGGGAGACCCTCGAAGCAGGAACTGCCCCCAGCTCCCCTCAAGCATGGAGTCACACCCGATCCAGGGGATCCCCCGTGGACCTGCCCGGACCACATCCCCAACAGGGAGGCCTAGGCCTTTCCTGTGGCTACCACGTTCCCTCTGAGAAACTCGAGAACTCCAGACCTTAGACCCAGAAAATCCACTACACACAGACGCCCCCACTCTTGGTGCACAGATCCTCGAGCCCGAGACTCTGGCCTGAGGTGCGAGGGGCAGGCAGGAGGGAGCAGGCTTTGCGAGTCGGACCCTAACCCACCCGACGAGGCCCAGCTCCTCGGGGCAGGGCCCCACCCGGTGCTGACAACGCCTGCGAGTCCTCCCACCCGGGGCCCCAGCGACCGCCCCCAGGGTCCATGCGCGGCTTGGGCTGCCCACCCAGAGAGGGGTGGACCGTCCCACGGGGCAGGGCCTTCCCGCCCAGGCAGAGGAAGGGACCCTTCAGGGAACTCAGAGCTGGGAGGGCCAGGTCCAAGCTGTTTCCGACCCAGGCAGGTCCACACTCCCGGCGTGGGATCCCTCCTTCCTCAGGGAAGGCTGCTTTCTCCAGAAGCTCACACCACGAAGGAGCGACGGCCGACGTGGCTCCGTGGCTCGCTCCCAGAGGCAGGTCCTCAGAGAAAGCGCTTCCCACAGAGGGTCGGCAGGGAAGTCAGCGGTGAGCGCGGAACCGCAGAGCAGCCTGGGGCACCCAGAGGGGCCGGCCCACCTCCAGCTCCCAGAGGCTTTGGTGGCA
Source organism: Martes martes (assembly GCF_963455335.1). NCBI lineage: Eukaryota > Metazoa > Chordata > Mammalia > Carnivora > Mustelidae > Martes > Martes martes. The sequence continues at coordinate 646,585 of NC_137896.1, read as the reverse complement.
AAAGCTGTAGAACGGTGGCCCGGGAGGGCTCAGAGTTGCCCCAGCCCTGGGGACCCCCTTTCAGCCAGGACAGATGGTGAGGGCCGGGTCCCTGCCCTCCACGGTCTTCCCCAGGCCCAGCTCAGCACCAGGCGGGGGAGAGGGCCTTGAACTTCATCTAATTAATGAATCCAACAAGCCAAATGATGCACACACACTGTCCAGTCCACGCTGGGCAAGGGGATCCCAGGGTGGCCTCAGCCTCGGGCAGGAGACCAACAACGGGGCGGTGAGGGCGTCCTGATTTGGGGTGGGGCTGGGTCTGGGGACAGTGGAGAATTCCACGCCTGGGGACCCAGGGGATGGGCGATGAGCAACAGAGGCAGCCGTTCAGGGACAGTCCACGGCCGGCCCTGGGACAGCAGCTGCCCCACGCAGCCCATCTCCACAACGCCTGGGGGCAAGAAGCAGGCGCCCACCGTCCTGAGCGAAGACTGGGTCCTGCAGATTCTGGGACTAGACTTCAGTGCCTGACCCGGCCGCTTCAACCATGCCTGCTCCCCTCCTGCCCCCACCCCGCTCCCCGGAAAAGGTCCCCCTGCCAGTGAGCTGGGGGCAAAGGGAGCTCAAGGCATCCCACGACCTCGGCGGGGAAGCCGGAGAGGGGCTGAGCAGGCGGGAGGGCCCCCACACGCTACAGGCCTGCCTGTCCTGGCTCACGGACACACGGATGGACACACACACGCACATGCACACACGCACGGGAGCAGCAGCCTGACCCGGCCTTCTCTCCCGCGGCATCCCGGTCTGGAGGCTGCAGCTCCGAGGGGGCACAGAGGGGCTGGCCACTTCGGGCCCAGGCAGGAGAAGCCACTCGGGACTGAAGACAGGACCACACACGGGACCCTAGGATATCCTGTCGGCCGGGGACTTGTGGGGCCAAGGCAAGCAAACCTTCCAGCAGCCATACCACAGGTCAGAGAGGGTGCCTGGCTGCTGGGCTGTGGGGTGGGCTCTGACCTCCTACCGGAGGTGAGGGTGGGGGGAACCTGGCTGCCCACACCCGGTCCCAGCAGGCAGGAAGGGAGGTGGTGACAAGAGGGCCACTGGTGAAGAGACGCGGGACTCTTCCAAGGATGAACAGCACGCCTGAGCAGCCTACATGGGAAGGGCACAAGTCGCCCTACTGGGGAGGGGGTGGGGAGGGTGCTCACGGTGCCAGGGAAGCCCCTGCCTCCACGGTGACTCAGCACTGGCACCTGCCAGGGCTGGGGTCTCCCCCCAGGATACCATCCCACCAGCAGCCAAGCATTCCCCCCGCCCCGGGGTCTTCTCCCCTAGCCCATGGACCCATGGAGGGTCAGTCCAGAGCACACACACACAGGTCCGTGGGCACACACCCTGTCGTCCCAGGGGGGCACATGGTTGGAGACGGTTTCCCAGAATCAGTTCCTCACTCCCATCCCAAAATGCCTCTTTCACACAAAATGGCCGAGTTCCGGCCCCAGTCTAGCTAGGATGGGAGGGAGAGTGCCTGCCCGCTCAGAGACTGCACGCCAACGGCACAGGCCACACACAGCAACTCCTGCCCGAACACGCCACCCACGAATGCTCATGTGCACACAGTGTGGGCCTGAGGCCACTGCCCCTGCCCGGGGAGCCAGGAGTTCCCTGCATGGGGCCAGGTCTGGCTGGCTCAGGACAGAACCCCCCTCTTGGGCGTCCATCCAGAGCCCAGAACGGGCATCTCCCTGCTCCTCCAGCTCGCAGCAGCACAGAGGGGTCGGGGCTGAGCTGGGTGGAGGGGAGAGTGAGGGATGCACTTTGGGCCAAAGATGAGTGCAGGCACCGCGGTCAAGACAGTCCACAACCCCGAGCCCTGGGCTGAGGGGGTGGGGGTGTAATATTAGGACAGCCCCTACCCTCATTCCTGCAACCCAGAAGCTCACCCTTGGTGGAGAGTGAGCGACTTGGGGGTTGAGGCCTGGTAAGCCAGGCCCTGCCCCCACCCCTTGCCCCGTTCCTGGGGCGGAGGTGGGGGGGTGCCCAGGCCAGAGGGGGCCTCGAGGAGCCCAGAGACAGTGGCAGGACTGGCAGCGCCACCCTCCCTCCCGGCTGGCCCTTTGTTCGGCGCAGCGGCCGTGGGGAGGGGCCTCGGGCCGAGGAGGAGAGGCTGGGGCGCCGCACATCCCCCACCCTGCGGGGGAGGGGCTGATGCAACCCAAGCGGGCCGCTGCTGGTGGGGGGACGGCGCCCCCACCCCGGCCGGGACGCCCGGACCCCAGAACTCCTTCCGATCCGCCCTGGCATCTCCGCCCTTCGCTCTGGCCAAGGAACGCGGTTCCCCGGACTCAGACGCGGGCGCCGGCGTGAGCGACGCGGGCGCTCGGACGCACAGGGGCCCCGCGCCCCGCGCCCCGCGCCCCCGCCCGCGCCCCCGCCCGCGCCCCCGCCCGCGCCCCCGGCCGCCGCACTCACACGTAGGCGTGGTAGATGAACGCCCAGCCGCGCGGCCGCTCCAGCACGTTGTACAGGAAATTCTGCAGCTTGCGGTAGAAGGCGTTGCGCTTCGGGGGCTTCCCGGCGCCCGCGCCCCCCGCGCGCGGCTTGCTCAGGATGCTGCCGCGCTTGGGGGCCTCGGAGCCGGCGATGAGCAGCGCGCCGTCCCGGGTGGAGTCGGGCGCGCCGGGGTCCAAGCCCACGAAGCCCACCTTGAGCTTCTTCTCCCCGCTCGGGCCGGGGTACACGCCGCCGTTGCGCGACTTCTGCACCATGGTGCCGGGCGGCGCCCCGGCCGGGCGCGGGCTCAGCGGGGGAGACGCGCAAGGGGCGGCGCGGGCCCGAGCCCAGGCCCCCGGCCCGGGAGCCGCATGGCCGAGGCGGCGGCGGCGGCGGCGGCGGCTCCGCGCTCCTGCCGGCCCGGGCCGCGCGCGGGGACGCTGCGGCCACCTGGCTCCGCCCGCCGCCTCGCCCCGCCCCCATTAACCCCCGCGACGCCGCGCCGGCCGCGGGAAGGGGAGGGGAGGGAACGCAGGAGAGAACAGACGAAGAGGACGGGCTGCTCCGGGCCTCTTGCCACCCGGGCCCGCCGGGGCCCCCTTCCCGCAGCCCCGCGTGCCCTGACCAGGGAATCCGGCCCCCTGGCCATCCCCTGCTAAGACAAGCGCAGCGCCTGAGCGGCCCCCAGCTCTCCCTTGGGTCCCAAAGCTCTGCCAGCGCCTGGCCCCAGTTGGATTCCTACCAGCTGGACCTCTGGACTGGACACCTAGGAGCAGGACGTGGGAACGGGCACCGGCCCTTAGTAGAACCTCCGCTAAGGCTCAGCCCACTGGGACCTTATGTGCTTGGCCTCTAAGAGGGCCAGTAATGAGGACCCCTTAGACCCAGGTCCCTGAGTGTAGAGGGAGGCATCTGGGGAGACTTTCTAAGAGAGGGCCTGAACTGGGCCTTGGAGGAGTCCCGGAAGGGAGGAACAGAGGCCCCTGAAGCAGGGGGAGGGGCAGAGGTAGTCAGAGAGGTGAGACCTGAGAGACTCACCCCAAGGGGTCTGGACTTCCTTCTGCAGACCCCAGAAAGGACCTGGGAGGATGACCCCCAGGGCAAGACAGAGACCTGAGCCTAGAGTGCACACTGGTGCCATAGTCCAGAACAAAAGAGGGCAGGTTCTGGACATAGATGGCAGGGTGTCCTGTTGAGGGGGAGTAGGCAGACGTTGCCTCCCCTAGCCAGGGAGCCACGGTTGTGTGTATATGTGGTGGGGGTGTCATTCTGGAACCTTCTTCTGGGAAGCCACAGGACTCTCAATCATCGAGAGGCCCCTGTGCACTCCACATGGACACTCCTCACCCTGCCCCCACTCGCTGAAGCCTCGCTCTGCAGCCTCCCTTGGACGGTGCTGGCTGCAGGTGCCTCTCCTGACCACATCCAGCCTCTTCCCACGTTTGCCTAGGACTGTGGGGTCCACCAAGATCCGCCCTGTTTGTAGCAGACGCTGTTCTTTCTCCCCAGTAACTTGGCGCAAAAAGCAGCCCTGTCCATGGTGCTGGATCAGCTGTGCTGTTTGCCCTTTTTTAGTTCCAAAGTTAGAGTCCATGTGGCCTTTTCCAGACAGAGTGGTCTAATTTGTAAGGATGGAGTGCCGCTTATGCCCCGCATACACCTGTGCACACAGGTACAGCCCAGGGGCCACGCTCCTGACTTCCACCACCCTGCCTCTGTGCCTGGTCATTAGCTACAACCACCAGCATTCAGCCAGTGTGCCCTAAGGTGGCTGCAGTTTCCTTGAGTGTGCACACCCCCGCTGAGCCCAGGCTGAGGAAGGGGGAGCCCACCTCCTCAGTTCAAGGGGGGGCATGACCACTTTCATCACAAAAAGAGAGAGGCTGCCCGTGCTGCCTCTCTCCACTCAGCCTCTGAGCTGCCCTTGTGTGCCTTCATCCTGTTAAAAGCCCCAGACTATGGGGTGCCACCTAAGCGGGGCATGTCCCCTCCTGGAGGAGCTCTTCTCAGGGCTCGATGTGACAGTGAAGTGGGCCATGGGTGAGGTTGGCTCACAGAGGAGAAAGGAGCAATTCCCAGGTATCAGTTTTGCAAACATATGGGTGCTGAAATGGAACCACCATCCAGGCTCTCTGGCATTCTGAGACCTTAAGGAGAGACTAGCTGCCTTCAGAGCCTCCTGGGGGAGGCCCCTTCAGCAGGAGCACTGCTGGCCAAGCTGGAGGAGAGCCTGCTAGGGATGCAGGCACCCCTTTGCCTCCCCCAATCCCTCTGTTCTCTTGTCTCAAGCAGAGACCCCAGGAAGGTCTGACACATTTCCCAGAGGTTCTGGCAGATGAATCCCATATCAAGGCTTGAAAATCCTTGGTTTAGGATGTCCTTTTAATGAGCTGGCTCACTGAACACGCATGTTTTCAGTTTCGTGCCATGCACACCATTGTCCGGTTGTCAGCAACCTGGTCCACAACGTCCTTTACCCCCGCAACCCAAGGAACCAGGGTTGCAGAGGTAAATGCTTAGTTGGGGTGAATTCCATTCAAGAGACAGGAATTTCATTTATTTAAAAATACATGGGAGAGCTTTCAGGCTCAAGCCATCTTTGCCAAGACTGCAGAATCCAGAAAAGAGGAGTGGAAAAGTCCAGATGGACACAGCACCCAGCTCCGGTCTGGGGAGACCCTTTCCCCTGGGCAGGAGGCTGGCCCACCAGGCTGGGCACTGTCCTTTCAGCACCCCCAGCACTGGCCACTCTCCCCAGAGCCTCCGGAGAAGCTGCTGCTCCTGGCCTCCCCTTCTGGTTCCTCCTCCCGCCCCCACATCCCTGGCTGCACTAAGCAGCCGAGATTGAACTACTGAGCTGAGAAAATAGTGTGGCCACTGTTGTTGTCTCACGCGAGGCCAACTCCAAGGTCTCACAGACCCCCCCCCAGCCCCCAAAGTGCTCTTCCGTGTTCCCTTCCCGTCAGGGAGCCCACCGCACGGGGCTGGGACCCCACTGCCCTGCCTTTGCATGTGTCCTGCCTGCTGTTGTGTTCCCCAGAGCCCGGCACACGACACCACGGCTGCTGGCTGTGGAAACCAAATTTGCAGCACATCTGGACTATTCCCTCTTCCCCGGAGGTACCAGGCCGTGAGCAGGCTTGGCCTTTCCTGGGAGGCAGCCCTGGGGAGGTCATGACTCTAGTCTCACAGACAACATAGGACGGTGGGTCCCACAGAGAAGACATCAGGGCATAGGGACAGTGAGTCCGGAGGAAACAGGCTCCCAACGGTTGCTCATCGTGGCCGGGGGACACCAACAGTGATCCTGCACGGGCCATTCCGGGGTAGGGTAGGAGCAGTGGAGCCCATCTGGTGCAACCCCACCCGGACACTGTGTGGACATCTCGTGGTCACATAGAAGGTATTTACATCCAGGTTTTCAGCCACACTCGAGTTCTCTGGGCCAGTGACCCTGGGGACCGCAGGGACAGACACTGAGAAGCAAAGCTTCCTGCTTTGCCCGCACCCACCTCCTCCCGGCAGAAAAGGAGCAAGCTCCTTCCCCAATCATTCTGGCCTCAGGAAAACAGATGACCCCGGCAGAGGCCAGAGGGGACACTCCGCCAGCCCAAGAAACAAGACTTCATTTGGGGAAATGAGAAGAGACGGGCCCTCAATCCCCTAGCCTGGGTCAGGGCTGTCGTTGTCTTGATTTTGTAATTTGGACAACAGAAGTGCCTACCCAGACAGAAAGTCCCAGCCCTCCCTCCAGGGAATCTTCCGATATTAGGAGGAGGAAGGGCTGAATTTATCCAGCTCACAGGGGAGCAGGGCAGCAAGGAAGAGATTTATAGGAGAGCATTGATTTTTTAAAAAACATCTTACACTAAAGTCAATAAAAATTTAATTTATAAGTTTTTTTCAAGGATCGGAGCTCGCAACAAGCTTCCCCAGCCCCTGGCAAAGCGACTAATCACATGAGGGAGCTGGTTGGTATCTCGCAGCCGTGATCATTCTTTGGCACTAGGAGTCCGAGGTTGTCCATGACGTGGAGACGGACTGCAGAGTGACGGTGGTCCTGGACGCCTCCGGAAGGGCGGAAACCAACGGGTAGATTCTGGGCCTTCGAGGGAGCCCCTGCTCGGCCTCTGCCACCACGGCCCCGCCCCCACTGCACCCCCGCCCCTGCCCCCGCCCGGCCTCCGGGAACACACAGGGATGGTGTTTGGGAGGTTGTGCATTTTGTCAGTTCTGGTCCACAGAGAAAGCACCCCTGACGCCTCTTTCCACACCTCTGGGCAAATGAAAAATCTATGACCAATGGTCCCTGTTCTGCGGCAGATAAAATCCGAGGGACAGCTGGGCCCTCACTCGCGCGCTGGGACGGCGCGTCTGAGCCAGGCCCCTCCGAGCTCTGGACCCATCAATGCTCCCGTGGCCCTTCGACCATAACCCGGTGCTCTCTTCACCTCTGTAATCCACCCCTGCGGCTCTCAGACCACCCCACCTGCACCTCCCACTGCTCTGCCCCCATCCCCCCACCGCTCCCCTCCCCTCCCTTCCCCACCCACCCCAGGCACACCGCAGCCTCAGTGACCCTCAAGCCGGGAAAGGATTGTCCGTATGTGCTGCTTCCTGTGCCGGGAGTTCTGTCTCCTCTGCTAGCACACGGAGGCCTCTGTACATCTTCTCAGGGAGGCCCTGCTTCTGGGTCTTCCCTGAAGGGGACACCTGAGCCCTTCTCAGTCCCGGTTCCTCATCGAGATCTGAAACTGTTGCTTATTGGCTTGCCTCTTGCTCACCCCTCCCCTGGACAGACAGTGCGCACGCACTCAGTCCCGTGCGCACACTCACACCCTCGCGCCTCACACCCCCAGCCCAGCCCAGAGAGTCGCTTTTCAACATTCCTTGAATGACAGTCACTTGGTTCTAGGGCTCGACATCACTAGGAGCCTCCAGCCAGGACATGCCCTCGATGACTGGCCTGGGGCCTGGGCAGCTCAGGGACTGCAGTGCTAGTCCATGGGAGGACATGGGCAGCTGGAGCTCAGTGCCATGGTGACTGGCTCGTGGCCAGCACAGCGGTCAGCTGCCTGCCCACATATAGGCTGTCAGCATCTGGGTCCTGGCTGCCCGCCCATGGCTGGCCCTGGCTCATTGGAGGGTCTTGCTTGCTCGGCCAGATGTCCAGTAGGCTTTAGACAGAGGTGCCCAACCTGGGGCAGGGCTTGTGGGCTGTCCGTGTCCCCCACCCACCCCCTCTCCCAGGACAAGGTCACCACATGCTGAGCTAAGGGGACGCAACAGGAAACCTGGGCTCTCCGGTCGGCAGAGCCAAGCCATCGTCAGCCCAGACAGAGCCGGGGGCATCGCCAGCCCGACAGCCCTGCCGGGATGGCTCCAGAGGAACCACGCCGCCAGCGAACACCAGGCTCCTGCCCATCGCGTCACTGAAGGCGGGGTGTGGCTGCTGCAGGAAGCGACCCTGAGGTGACCCACGATCTCGTCTGAGCTCTGGGACCTTGAGCAGAGCCCTGGGCATCTCACGGGTCAAGCGGAGGGAAGAGGCCCCCACCTCGTGGGGCTGCTGGGACACGGACCTGAGCGGAGCTGCAAAACGTCCCCGGCAACGTCCAGCTTGGAGTAGTGTCCAGGGGAGGTCAGGAAGGAGCTGTGGGAATCCCAGGCCGCCACTGAGCCCCTTCCTTCGCGTCCTGCAGAGCCCCCGCGCAGGCTGCTGTAGAAGAGAAGACTCTGTCCACCACCCCAGCTCGGACATGCGGACCACCTCCCTTTCTGGCGTCCCCCCAACAGAGAGGGCTCCATGTAGGCCAGGTGCTCCCACCAGGGGACGACAGCGGGTAATGCCTGGAGCTGTCTCTAGTTGCCCTGAAGGGAGCAGCTGTTAGATTTAGTGGGTGGAGAGCCGCTGCAGTGCACAGGAAAGCCCTCCCACCCCCCCAGCAGAGGGTTCTCTATCCCCATGTGGCAGTGGTGCTGAGGTTGGCACACCAAGATTTAGGCTGACAAAGTCTTCTCGTAAAATGCAAATATTTCTGGTAAGTTAGCCATCCACACCTTAGTGTGAAATAGCACACACACATGGATTTTTCTCCCCAAAGCTCCTAATAATACCCACGCCAAGGGATGAGAATTGTCGTGAGAAAGGAGACAGGAATCTGGGATGTCCCGAAGGAGGGCGACTTTCCCCCACCCCGAAGGGCTTTGCACAGGCAAGTATCTGGGTGAAGGTCCGCGTTGGCCAAGGGTCAGCTGGTCGGGCCCATCAGGTCCTCATCAGAGCTCAGCACAGCAGCCCAGCACCTTCCACGCTGTCATGTTCTAGCTTGCCGACAAAACGTTAGGTTTACCCCATCACAGAACAATGGAGTCTTTGCTACGTCTCACGGTTTACAGGCTTAACGCACACACGTGGCTTTGGGCGGGTTGCTGAACCTCTCTGTACCACTGTTTCTTAGTCTGTAAATGGGTGATAATAATAGTACATACATCACAGGGTTGTCACGACAGCGCAGTGAGTTAAGGTTTGTAAAGCGGTTAGACAATGCCCAGCATTATATAAGCATTAAAGTAAAAATAAATGAATCCGTTCCAGGGCCGGCTCTGCGTGCGCTCCACTTCCAACATGCACTGCTTCCTCACCCAATATGAAGGCCTGGGTGTTGGGACACACACAGAGTAAAGGCAGCCGGTATCCCAGGAGCACCCCTCCCCGAGAGCCATTCGACCAGACCTCAGCCCTGAAGGTGCGCAGAGCCGAGGTCTAAGCCCTGCTCACTTGGGAGGGCACCAGCTTTGCTCACAGACCAGGAGGTGAAAGGGGAAATGTTACCACCCCCCACCGTGGGGTTCAGGGGCGCGGCCCTATCCTCCACCTCTCCCCTCCCTCTGCGTGCCCTCTGGCTCCCCGTTTGGTTCAGCGTTGCCCTCCGCTTTCCAAACCGATGACCCCAGGAGCCCAGTGGCCCCAGCCTGCTTGACTGCTGTAACTTCAAACGGCTGCTGGCAGTGACCAGCCCCCAGGGTGCTGGGCCAGGCATCCCAGCAGGCCCATCAGACACACAGGGCTGGCACAAGCCCAGCCCGCAGCCCCCCATGCCCTTTCCATGAGCCTGCAGGAGCAACGCTCCCTTCCCACCAAGCCGCCAGCACCCACTTCACCAAGGACATTCAGGGAGGCAGCCCAGGGACAAATTTGCCCCCCCCCCCGACGTCTCCAGGCCCACCTACTCTGCCCGAGGTGGACACGGGATAAGCACAACCCGGGTGCTCTCTCACCTCCCCCAACCCTGCCTTGGGCCCCCACTCAGCCCACAGTCCAGGCCCGGACCCTGGGTGATGAGGCTGACAGTCACCGTGGAAGACCCTGGCCCCGACAGTCGCGGCAGCCGACCCCACCCCGAGCCCGCGTCGGAGCTGTTCCTGACTCAAGCCCCCCACCCCCTTCTACCTCCTCCCCAGATGACCCCCATAGTGAGACACAGGGAGCAAAGCCAGGGAAGGAGCCGGCACCCCGTATCTCTTACTGACACCATGCTCCATCCCGCACTGACTCACCCCAGCAGAGCCAGGAGCAACCTAGAGAGCGCACCCCCGACAGCCCAGCTGCCCAGCGAGCTTCTGCCTGCGAGGCCACGGGACCGGGCAAGGGCCCAGTGCGGCCTGAGTCCTCTCACAGATGCTTCTCGGGGGCTCAGCTCTGGCACTAGACAGCCGGCCGGCAGGGCACACAGGGCTGAGACGCGGGACGGTGTATGCGGGCACACATTTGAGCACACATAGACGTGTGCTTTCTCTTGAGCACGCACAAACACGCATCCATATGGACGCACACACGTGGGCACACACATGCACACCTACAGCCACTTGTGTACACATACACACATGCCTGCAGTCACGGCACCAGCTCTCAGAGCTCCGGGATGCCCCACCCTGAGTTCTCCCCACACCCCACGAGCCCCACACAGGCGTGCAGAGCTCGCGCTGGGTGCACACCAGAGATATACAGATCTGATATCCAGATAACCTAGAGTTACCCACAAGGACAGTCACTCCCTCGTGAAAAACCCCAAAACCCCATTGCTGGGGTCCGAAACTACTGTTCAGACACAGAATTGTCCTTGCCAGGGCCATGCTGGACCCTGAGGGAGGGAGACAAGATGATGTCTGCTCTGAGGGGAGGGCGCCGGGAGCCCCGGGCAGAAGAGGACAAGAGACGGACCTGACCCGGCCGGTTCAGCAGGACCCCGCAGGCTCGACAACTCGTGCGTGTTTCGGAGGTGCCCAAAGAGTGAAGCTGCCAGTTGGGTCCTGGTGGCTCCTGCTTAAATTATGCACAGCCCAGGGCCGCCTGTGGGGCTCTGTACGTGAAGTGTCTGCCTTTGGCTCAGATCCCGGGGTCCTGGAATCGAGTCCTGCATCAGGCTCCCTGCTCAGGGGAGTCTCCTTCTCCTTCTACCCCTGACCCCGCTTGTGTTCTCTCTCTCTCTCTGACAAATCAATAAATAAAATCTTGAAAAATAATTATCCAGAGCCCAGCAGAGAGTGGTGGCACATGGCCCCACAGCCCTAGCCTCAGGTGCCGCCACACTGAGCCCGGGCCCCAGACAGCCCGGGGCAGCCAGGGCACCTGTCTGGGCCTCCATGTTCCCCTCCATAGCCCAGACATGTGAACCCTTCGTGAGTGCCAATCTGTGTCCCAGTTTGGGCCCCCAGCCCTGAGGTCGTCGAGTATGGTCAAGCTGTGGTACCCCCCACCGTGCTCCCCTCCACGGGCCCATCCAGCTGCCCACGGGGCTCCCCAAGCTGCCACTCTGGTGTCCCCTACCCAGCTCAGCCTGCTGTGGGAAAGGGCCCACCAGAACAAAGGAATGCCCCCCTCCCCCTGTGCTCCAAGCTTGCACCTCCGTCTCACCCCTGCAGGCCATAAGCCCAGCCCCAGTGAGCACTGGACAGTGCAGGGGGAGGAGGGGAGTCAGCGGCCGCACCTGTGCACCCGTACGTGCTGCGACTCAGTGAACCACCTGCTCCGTCCTCGTGCTTTGCCGCCCGCAGCGCTGCTGAGATCAGCAGCTCTCAAAGTTCAGTCCAAGCACCTCAGGTCCTAAGAACCTTCTAGAAGGCCCTAGAAGTCAAAACTGTTTGCACAATGACACCAAGGCCTTGTCTCTGTCATGACTGCTCTCTCAGGTCTGCAGGGTTTTCCAGAGGCCCGGCGACGTGTGATGACGTACGCATCTATGAGAACCGAAGGCCAGGGGTGTCACAGAGGAGGCTGTGCCGGTCCCCAACCCCCCACACACCTCCCCTGCCGGAGATGTGGCCTGGGCTCATTGGCCCCCAGAAGCCCCGCCCCCTGAGTGCAGGCCTCCCCACCCCGCCACTGGAGAGAGCTGGCGGGGGGGCGGGGGGGGCGGGGGGGCGGGGGGGCGGGGGGGGCGGGGGGGCGGGGGGGCGGGGGGGGGGAGCCCCCCAGCCGCCGCAGGCGGGTGCAAATGCCTGGGTAGCTGTGCTGCCCCCCGTGGGTGCCCAGAGTGGCTGCACCCCCACCAGGCTGAGGCTCAGGTCCCCTGGCCTTCCCGTGGGCCCCTCTCTGAGCCTAGCCCCCCAGCCGCCGCAGGCGGGTGCAAATGCCTGGGTAGCTGTGCTGCCCCCCGTGGGTGCCCAGAGTGGCTGCACCCCCACCAGGCTGAGGCTCAGGTCCCCTGGCCTTCCCGTGGGCCCCTCTCTGAGCCTGGCACCAAGGGTGCCACGAGGCCCTGAACCTGCCAGGCTCCAGATCCGGGCGTGTGGAACTTTCTGGGCCTGCCTTCATCACCTGGCCCCAGAACGGGCCCAGAGTGCTGAGACCCTCCCCAGGAACCCCACACTGGGCCACAGCCAGCACCCTCACCTGCCTCAGACCCTGGTGGGAAGGAGGAAGTGCTCCCACCTCTGTCTCCACACCCTCCCAGGAGTCTGCGAACCTGGGAGCATCCGTGACCCAGTCCCAGAAATGTACCCCCTCTGGGGGGACCAGCACGGGGCGGGGAGGCAGGAGGCAAGCACAGACCTCTGCTGGGCAGGACACTCGGCTCTAGCCCTGCCTGTGGTGTCTGAGTGACCGGGGCTCCCAGACGGACCCAGAGTTACCACAGCAGATGGGAGGGGAGGGGAGGAGAGGGGAGGTGAGGGGCCCCAGAAGGACTATACAGTCCTTCCACCCCAGTGAGCCTGCCTTGCACTCCCACCCTGTCCCAGGCTGACAGTTTAATTTGATTTGACCCCAACCCTAACTGGGCCGCGAGGACGGCTTCCTGGGGCAGACAGATCTCAGGTCACCAGGTCCCCCCAGCCACAGAAGTCTGGGGGTGGGGGGCGCCCAGGAGAGCAGCACGAAGCTCCTGGTTTCCTAAGGTAGGGTCGCAGACAAAATACACAGTCAGGTCCGAATCTCCGATAAAGAACAAATACTTTTTCTGTGTAAATACTGTATGTGACATATTTATATTAAGAAATTATTGGGGGATGCCCGGGTGGTTTAGTCATTAAGCGTCTGCCTTCGGCTCAGGTCGTGATCCCAGGGTCCTGGGACGGAGCCCCACATCGGGCTCCCTGCTCAGCGGGGAGTCTGCTTCCTCCTCTCCCTCTCCCTCTCCCCTGCTTGTGTTCTCTCTATCTCTGCCTCTCTCTCTCAAATGAGTAAATAAATCTCTAAAAATAAATTAAATAAATAAATAAATAAATAAATAAATATTCACCATTTGTCTGAAACAAGTCTGCCTGGGCTTCCTCTGTCTGTATTTTCCTACTTGGGCCCCCCTCCTTGGAGGCCTCTGTGGGTCAGTCCGGACCCTTCCCACGTGGGTCTGCACCAGCGCCGGAGAGCAGGCCCCACATCACTCTGTCTGGCTGCGAGGCTCTTCCTTCCTGTCCTACTCTGTTCATGCAACTTCCTGGGACCCAGGCCCCCTTGGGCACAGGCCGCGGGAGACGCCGCTGAGCCACAAGCGCCCATCTCTGCGGCTAGCAGCCTCTCGCAGTGTAGCGGCCTGGATGTGCCCCCACAGAGTTCAGGCCCTGACCCCCAGAACTGTGATGTGGCCTGTGTGGCGGGAAGGGCTCTGCAGAAGCAGCTCCGTTGTGGGTCCCAAGATGAGATGACGCTGGGCTCTCACGTAGGCCGGTCACCTGCATCCTTACAAGAGAATGCCGAAGGCCATCGGACGCACAGAGGAGATGCCACAGGCCTGTGGAGCGGGGCCTGGAGTGGGCCGGCTGCAAGCCGAGGAGCTTTGGCAGCCACCAGAAGCTGCCAGAGGCAAGGAGTGGGAGCCTCTGGGGGGAGTCCAGCCCCACCAATGCCCGAATTATGTCCCAGTCGCGGTGACTTTGGGGGGGGGGGGAGAGGACACCTCTGCCGTCGTAAGCCATTTTGAGGTCACTTGTTGCAGCAGCCCTAGAGACTCACATGGTTGGCCTACTGCCCCCCCGGAGGGGAGCCCCCAGCCCCCGTCCCCTACTGTGAGCATGGCTGGGGAATCCGACGGTCCATCCTTGCCCCCACGCGGGCAGGGCTCCTGCAACACCAACCCCTGGTACAGCAGGGAGCGGCTGTCCTAGAGCAGGGATGGCCGGGCGGGAAGCAAGGACACCGCCCCCTGTCCTTGCTGACCACAGCCCGGGCTTTCTCCAGGGTTTGGGGGACTGGAGTCCTGGGTGCGCCCAGGCTCTCGCTGAAGGGCAGGACGCATGAGGTGATTCTCTCCAGCCACAGTGACTGGCTGGCGCGGGGGGAGTGAGACGGGAGGAGCGAGGAGCCCAGCGAAGAACAGAGTGTCACAGGCACCGGCGGGGAGGGGCCCTCAGCCCCCCCACCACCACCACCCGCCCCCATGCTCAGAGAGACCTTCACAACACTCAGCCCTCTTCTGCGGAGTCTTGTGTTGGACGCCCCCAGGAGGGCATTTCCAAAGCCCCCGTCGCCCCCACTGCAAACCGGGATCAGGCCTCCAGTGCGGGGGGCCACAGCGTGGGGGCCCCCACCCACCCACCCACCCTGGGTAGCGCGGAAGGACACCGGCCAGGCCAGCCGCAGCGGTGACGGGGGCAGGGGGGACCCCGGGGCGGGAAGGGGCTTGGGGAGAGCGCGGGGCGGACGGCCCCCACCCCACCGCACCCCACCCAGAAGCAGGCGCACACGGGTCTGGGGTCGCTCAGTTTATTGGTAAAACGGGCACTGAGCGCGGCGAAGGCTGGGCGCGGAAGCGGGGGCGGCAGGGGCGCTTTTCCTCTTAAAGAACTTCCACTGGACCTTGATGGCGAGCATCCAGTCGCTGACCGAGAGCCTCTTACAAGCGGAGGTGCAGACGTGCGCCTGGCGGGGGGGCGGGGCGCCGGGCCGGGGGCGGGGCCGGGGGCGGGGCCGGGGGCGGGGCGCGGCGCCGCCGGGGAGGGTCGCGCCGCGGACGCCCGCGCTTCACTTGCCCGCCTTCTGCGCCTTCTGCGCCGACTTGGTGACCTTGCCGGCGCCGCCGCTCTTCTTCTCCACGTTCTTGATGACGCCCACGGCCACCGTCTGCCGCATGTCGCGCACCGCGAAGCGGCCTGCGGGGAGGGGGCGTGAGGGGCGAGCGGGGCCCCGCCCCCCGGGCCGGGATGCCACGCGCAGGCGCACTCGAGCTCACAGCATCCTCCCTCCCCGGCCCGTTTCCGGGGGCGGGCGGTGCGGTCCACAGCCCGCGGAGTGTGAGACCCCCGAGCGGGAACGTCTCTCAGCTCTGGTCTCCTTAGGCGGCAGGAACGACCCCAGGGCCGGCCCAGGCCTTGGGGGGCTTCCGGGACACGCCTGGCCGGGACTGTACCCTCTCAGCCCGGACGACGCGGGCCAGCAGCCTGGGCAAGGCGGCTCTCTGACATAGGCCTGCGGGTCATCCTAGGGATACCCCGGCCAGCTGACGCCCAGCAGGCAGTCCTCATTCTGCCGCCAGACTGGCTGTGGGCCTGGGGTCTTCCTCCCAGAGCTGCCCAGCAGGGCCACCAACGCTCCGTGAGATGGAGGCGGGAGGCCACAGCAAAGTGAAGGACATCCCCGCCCGCCGCCCCATGCGGCCCTCTGCCGCAGCCCAGACCAGCCCCAGCCAGGCTGCACCTCCCTCGGCCCCGGGCCAGCTCACCAAGAGGTGGATATTGTGAGAAGCTCTCCACACACATGGGCTTCCCAGGGACCATCTCCACGATGGCTGCGTCTCCCGACTTCAGGGCTTTGGGGTTGTCCTCCAGCTTCTTGCCCGAACGCCGGTCAATCTTTTCCTTCAGCTCCGCAAACTTGCAGGCGATGTGGGCCGTGTGGCAGTCAATGACCGGTGAGTACCCGGCGCTGATCTGCCCTGGGTGGTTCAGGATGATGACCTGGGCAAAGACACACGCAGGGCTGTCAGGCAGGGCTGTCAGACACGCCCCGAGTGGGAAAGGGGGCGTCAGCCCCCAGGGAGGCTGGAATCCCCGGGGCTGGGGGCCGGCCGTGAGGGAAGGTCAGGCCATGGGGGACCCACACCGCTGGCACGGACCCCAGGGTCCTCAGGAAGCACTTGGCGAGCCACAAGAGATAAGCCACCAACAGGTGCCCTGTGGGAAGGGCCAGTGCCCGGGGCCAGAGCCGAGGCAGGATGAGAAGCCGCACCACAAGCCCCACCCTTCCGTTACACCTCGCGGAAGCCTGTCATGTGAAGAGGTGATCAGAGAGGGTACAGTGAGAATGTAGGGAATAAAATACTACGGAGACGTCCAGCGACAAAAACATTTTCAGGACCCACATGGGACCTCAGGGAGGCTCAGAGCAACAAGGTGGGGCCCGCCCCAGCGTGTGCTCTCCCTGTGAGGGCCCTCAGCCCTGACCCAAGCCCTGGATGGCCTCATTTGTAAAGCAAGGGTCCGGTTCTCCCAAGGGCCAGGCTCAACAGGGATCAAGCACTCTGCTAATGCCAAGGACCTCCCTGTTCCTGTCCTTGGGGGACTGGAAGCCCACCTGGGAGGTGAACTGGGCAGCCTCCTGGGGAGGGTCGGACTTGCTGTCCCCACACACATTGCCTCGACGGATGTCCTTGACTGACACGTTCTTCACGTTGAAGCCGACATTGTCTCCGGGCAGGGCCTCACTCAGGGCCTCGTGGTGCATCTCCACGGACTTCACCTCCGTGGTGATGTTCACAGGTGCGAAGGTGACCACCATGCCCGGCCGGAGGACGCCCGTCTCCACTCTGCCCACGGGCACGGTGCCAATGCCTGGGTGGAGAGGAAGGGGGCTATGAGGGGCAGGTGGGACGGAGCGAGTGGCTCAGGGAGACCCCAGACGAGGCAGACACTGAGGTTCAGATAGAAGCAGAGGCTACCCTGACCCTGTCAGGAAAAGAAGGGACTGAACACAAGAGAATTCCCAGACGCCTGCGCAGGAGAAAGTGAGGGGAACATGGGCAAAGAGAGGCCCATCCAGACCTGGAGGCCCGTCCCTGCCCCCAGGTGGCAGCTGTCCCCTGGGGGGAGCACTGTGTGAGGCCCCTCCAGGTGTGACAAGAGCAGGGCAGTCGAGGACCAGCCCACCTGGGCCCGCTGATGTCAGGGGCCACCCCAAAGGGGCACAGGTGCCCCCGCACTTCTCACGGATCTGCTCAGGCCGTGTGGCTGCTTGGTGGGTGTCTGGCCCCCCTCAGCGAGAGAGGTGAAGCTCCACCCCCAACCCCGGCTATGGGATGACAGAGCCTGGGGCTGGTGGCCGGTCTCTGTGCTGGGTGAGTGCGACACCCCTGCACATAGCCCCCACACTGGGATTGTGCCTGTCGGCCTCGTGCTTGTTTGTGGTCTCCCTGTCATCTCAGGTCTGGAGCACATCTTCTCTCCCACAAGACTGGGACTGTCATGAGGGTAAGGGGACATGGGAGTTACCCGTGTGCCACCAGCTGCTGGCATAGGGCTGAGTGCTTAGCTGAGGGGAAGAAGACCCTGGACAGATGGATGAATGGGCAGGAGTGGGCAGGTGGGCAGATGAATGGACAGATGGACGGGTGGGGGTGGACGGGTGTGTGGACAGAGAGATGGGCGTGTGGGTGGCTGGCTGGCTGGCTGGACAGACGGATGGGTGAGGTAGACAGCTGTATGAGCAGACAGACGGATGGCTGTTTGGATGGACGGATGGACAGGCAGATGAATGGACAGATGAATGTGGGGGGGGAACAGTTGTCTGGATGGATGGATGGATGGGGGAAGGACAGACGGATGGATGGTCCCCCAGAAAGTCTATGGCACTGGGGGAGAGGCAGACAGCTTGGCCTCAAAAGCCCCTTGTCAAGGGCCCTGGTCTCGGAGTGGGTGTGAGGGGCAGAGCCCGCCGGGGTCAGCCGGGCCAGGTGCCCACAGCCAGTGGAAGCTTGCACCCCCACTCACCGCCGATCTTGTACACATCCTGCAGCGGCAGGCGCAGGGGCTTATCTGTGGGGCGTGTCGGGGGCAGGATCGTGTCCAGGGCCTCCAGCAGGGACACGCCACTGGCATTCCCCTCCTTACGCTCCACTTTCCAGCCCTTGAACCACGGCATCTGGACAGGAAGAAAGTATCCGCTGGAGGTGGAGACCACCTACACCCTCCCTGCCCTACATCCTAGCCCCACGGCCTCCCCAGGACTCTCCCGGAAGCCTGAAGGAGGCATCTGACCCGAGGGGGTCTGGGGAGCAGGGGCACACAGACCCTGCCGGCCAGCTCTGTACCAGAAGCCAGATCATGTCCGTCAAGGTGTGGCCCAGGTGGCCTGTATCCTCCCCACCCACCAGTTCACACTCCCAACATCACAGAAGCCTTGGGAAAGGAGGTTTGGGAAAAGAAGCAGAGCCCAGCCCAGCTCAGCCCCCTTTCCTGCACCCTCAGATCCCGGGCCAGGGCTGGCACCAGAGCGAGAAGGGCCTGAGTCGGGCCAGTGGGCGGGCTCGAGGTCGAGAAGGCAGCCTTGCTCCTTAACCACTGTGCCAACTGTCTGAGGGCACGGCTGAGCCCTCCCTGCCTAGGGCTTCTCCTGACCGCACACCCAGTGCCCTCCTGGCACAGGCCCCCCCCAGCCCGCTGGCCACAGGCAGGGAGAAGGGGAGGGGGCCGGCAGCACTGCCCCGTCCACTCCAGGGGCTGTGTCCCCTAGATAGCACAGATCAAGCGAGAGCGCCCTGCACTTGGGTCGGGAACGGGATGTCCGGGGGCCGGTGTTCTGTCGGCCTCCCCAGGGGTGGAGGCTGTGGTCAGCTCACCCACGAGTGCCATCTTTGTGTGTGTGTGTGTGCGCACACACGCGCCAGCTTCTGTGGGACCCACCACACGCAAACAGGCAGCCCAGCGAGAAGGGGGCACGGTCCCCAGCCTTGCGCCCTGACCACGGAGCTCCAGAGCAGTCTCCCCCCACGCCCGCCTCCCTCAGTGTGGTGGCCACGGCACCGGCCGGAGCACGCGGCCACCCTCCGAGGCCGGGGCGGGCTCGTGTTTCACTGTATGCGGAGGTGCCCGGTCTCAGGTTCTGAAAACTCCGCTTCAGGCTCCGACTCACCGGCTCCTGCTGAGTCAGGGTCCCTGAGACACAGGCTGCCTGAGCCACAGCCCCATCCAGCCGGGGGAGGGTCAGCTCTCGGCCCCTCCCAGGGCCCCTCCCAGGGCCGAACCGCTGAGCCCCTGGGGAGGCTCCTGGGGGAGATGAACAGTGACCGTCCAGAGACGGGGCCCTCGGTCCTGGCCCCCAGCGGCCGCTGCTCCTGCACTCTCCACCTGACAGAGTGCCCCGGCCGGAGAAGAGCCTGTGGGGGCCTCATGGGGGGCTGAGGGGAGGGCCACAGTTCACGCAAACGGGCTCGTCGCCAGGCTGAGCCACCGGGCAGGTGCCTCTGCTCCTGCAGGTGAAGGGAACGCAGCAGGCCGGGGGGAGGCTGAGGGCAGCCTGCACACGGCTCCTCTGACCCTATGCTTCGCCCTGACTGAGCCCGACCCACGCACACCCCGGGACCCTGGCTGCCCGGGGAGGGGCCCCGGCAGCCCCCCTGCCACTGTCCGTGGGCACTCACGTTGGGTGAGGGCTCCAGCATGTTGTCACCGTGCCAGCCAGAGATGGGCACAAAGGGCACCGTGGCTGGGTTGTAGCCGATCTTCTTGATGTAGGCGCTGACCTCCTTGACGATCTCGTCGTAGCGCTTCTCGCTGTAGGCGGGCTCCGTCGAGTCCATCTTGTTGACCCCCACAATGAGCTGCTTCACGCCCAGCGTGTAGGCCAGCAGCGCGTGCTCGCGGGTCTGCCCGTTCTTGGAGATGCCCGCCTCAAACTCGCCCACGCCGGCTGCCACGATCAGCACCGCGCAGTCCGCCTGGCCAGCAGGGCAGGCCCTGTGAGCCCCAGGCCCCTCCAGGCAGCTGCCCGGGGATGGGCCTCGAGGTCCCAACAGGAGGGGCGGCAGCAGGGGCTCCTCTGTGTGAATGGCCTGGCGATGTCTGATGGTCTGGGGCTGTCTGACTGTCTGTCCGACTGTCTGCCAAGGTGGCCCTGGCGGTGGCTGGCGGTCCTTACGGACACCCCTGCCTGGCTGAGGTGTTGGGGCCCCTAATCGGTTGTCTGGGGGGGCAGGGGTGAGGGATAACAAACGTCCGGGGCATCACGCCCCGGGCAGGAAGCCGAGGAAACCCAGCTGCTCCTCAAGGGCCCCGGGCCCCCAGGTGTCCCCCAAACGGGTGCCCCGCCCACCTGGGACGTGCCGGTGATCATGTTCTTGATGAAGTCGCGGTGGCCGGGAGCGTCAATGATAGTGATGTAGTACTTGGTGGTCTCGAACTTCCAGAGGGAGATGTCGATGGTGATGCCGCGCTCCCGCTCTGCCTTCAGTTTGTCCAGCACCCAGGCGTACTTGAAGGAGCCCTTCCCCATCTGCAGGGGTGGGGCGTGGCACCAAGGAGGGACCCAGGACTCAGTCGGCTGGCCATGGGAACGTGTCACAGCAGAGGCGCCCCCCTGGGTCCCTGGGACTCTGAGCCCATCTCTGGGATGAGGGAGCCAGAGGCGAGGACCTCTGAGGGACACCGGGACCTCAGCCCTGTCCTGCCCAAGCCCCGCCACCCTGTGTGCCCAGGTCCAGCCTCCTGCCACCTGGATGGTGGCCATCCGAACGTCCACCAGTAGGTGGCGCAAAGGCCTGGGAATCAGGCTTGGAGGGAAGCCACCAGGTGATTTCAACCCCTCCCCTGGCCGAGGGTGCCCCTTTATCTGAAGCTGACCACCCCAACGTCCGCAGATCAGATCCCTACGTTAGCCAGAGGCTGACAACATCACCAGCAAGGTGTCAAGCCCAAAAAAAACCCTCTAATTTTTTTAAGGGAAAAAAAGAAGGGATGCGTTTGCATGGGAGGGCCTGGCTTTCCAGCTCTTTCTACCGACAGCCAACGCTTCCAAGTGGCTCTGAGGCTCCTCCTCGCCTTCTGTGCTCCCCCTGCAAATTTCGGTGCCCCACCCAGCAAGACCCCCGTGCTCCGGGCCAGAGCTGTGCTCAGAGCAGCTGCCGAGGCCGCTGTCCAGCCAGGCAGATCTCCCTGCAGGGCTGTGCATGGACAGTGCTCTGCCCTCCGGGGAGGCTGCCCAGCCCAGAGGGCCACCCAGACAGGCCCCAGAGGGGACCCAGCTAGACCTGAACCAGACATCCTGCAAACACCCACAGCCTCCCCCAGCGCCAATCACGCAGGGAAGCAGGGAGTGACGCAGCTTTTGGGCTTAGGCGTGGAAGGAGACAGCCCAGCGCAACAAATCCCCCCAACACGCGCGCACACACGCACACGCACACACTCTGAGCAGGGTCAGCCCAGGCCAGCAACTGACTCCTCCTGGGCCCTGGCCCTGACCCCCCGTCATCCAGGAAAGAACCCTCACAGCCTCCAAGACAGGGGCTTCTCCCAGAGCCCAGGGTGGGCGCAGAGGTTGTCAAGAGCAGAACCTCCCCCCCCCGGCACCTCTGTGGCCACTTCCCACCCATGGGTCTCAGTCACTTAAGAGAAAGGAGGTCAGCCAACAGGGCCCCTCCTACCCTCCCCAGGCAACCAGGAACCCCTCCAAAAGAGCGCCACCCCGGACAGGCGGCCCTCCCCAACCCAGCACAAGAAAACGGAGCCGATGGGCTGAGTGCCCACCCGTCAGCTATTAATAGCCACCCCGAGGCCTGGCCCAGCCCCAGGACAAGCGAGGGCAGCATCACCTCCAGCCCCAGAACTCAGCCCTGGGGACACAGGAACCCCACCCTGGGTGCAGGCTTCTCAAGCCCAATGTGGCAGAGAGTTCCAGAGCCTGGTGTGGACCCCTGTGGAGCAGAAATGCTGCCTCCAGGTCACCTCCCCCGCACGGGGGGGGGGGGCAGATCCCCAGGCTGTCCCTCTGCCCACACCAAGCAGGTCTCCAGAGAGAGGCCGCCGCCCCCCACAGCCGCTCCAGCCGGGCTCTCTCAGGTACCTGTGCCCCACGCGGGTGCCTTTAGGGCTCCTGCCTTCTAGCCCTGGAGGAGATCGGCTGAGCCCCGTGCCCCAGAGTCAGGGAAGCCCCAGCCCAGCCTCCGTGTGGAACCTGTCCTCTCTGTGGACGGGGGCGAGGGGGGCAGGCTCACCTCCGCCGCCTCCTTCTCAAACTTCTCGATGGTCCTCTTGTCGATGCCTCCGCACTTGTAGATGAGGTGGCCTGTCGTGGTGGACTTGCCGGAGTCCACGTGGCCAATGACCACGATGTTGATGTGGGTCTTCTCCTTGCCCATTCTGCCCGGGGCGCGGGGAAGGGCTGGAAAGGCCTGGAGCGCTGTGGCTCAGGGTGGGGGGGGGGGGCTGCTGAGCGGGGATTCTGGGGGTTGGGGTGGGGGACAGGTGATGGAGAGCCTCAGAGGGAAGCCAGCAAAGACACTGGCCAACACATGTTGCAAGCACGTCCCTGCCCGCCGACCCTCCCACGGGGCCACGTTCCCACACTTGGTGGGCCAGGAAGACCCCCCCCCCAGCCTGTGCCTGGCCCATTTGGGTCAGGTGGCAAGCCCCAGCGGTCCAATCTGCCCTAAATATCTGGGTGTCATGCCCACAGAGCACCCCCATGAAGGAGGCTAACCGCCCTCCCAAGAGCTGGAGAAACACCAGGCTGGGCAAACCCCATGGCCAGTCAGGAGCCTGGTGATGAGTCACTGTGCCCTGCGCTCCAGTGCTGTCCCTGGTGCTTGCCCCCCACCGGGAGTCCTGGGCCCCGCCGTTCCCCACCCCCACAGGCCCCCGCTGCTGCTGGGGTGGCTCCCCTCTCCCCTCCTCAAGCAGGGAGGGCGCCATCTTCCCTTCATCCCTGCCAGGCTGGCCGGCACCAGGGGAGACGGGCCTGGCCAGGGCTCCCACAGGGTGGTGGTGCCCAGATCAGGGGCCTAGAATAGCTTGGGCTCTCCCTGGTCCGGGCAGGGGGCCGACTGGAGGGCAGGGAGGTGGGGTCCCTGCTCTTCAGAGTGGGGAGGAATCTGGCCCCAGCAGCCAAGCCCAGGAAGTGCCAGACAGACATGCCTGCAGCCTGGTGGGGGCAGGGGACCCCTCTCCCCCTTTCCCTCCGTGGGGGCCCAGGGCCACAACCCCTGCCCCATCCTGGAGGTCAGTGGAGAAACCTAGGCAGCCCAGGAGGGGACAGGGCGCTGGGTGAGGGGAAGTAGGCAGCAATGGCGCACCCTAGGGTGCAGACACCAAGTGGACACGTCGGCTGGGGGGGGGGCGCGGGTGGCGAATGCCCCCCAGGTCTCCCTGTCTCCCCCTCTGCCCCGCATCCCCCACAGCCCCGGCACTGAGGGCACTGAGGACCCTGCCGCAACCCCTCAGCACCCCCCACGCCGCCGGTCCCAAGGTCACAGCTGCGGGGCGATCGCCGACGCCCACAAGACCTGTCCCCAGCCGGCACCAGCGCATAAACAAGCTCCACCGCGGGGCCCCCACCCCGGCGCCGTGCGTCGCCGGGGGACCGAGCCCTGGGGCCCGCCGGAGCCCGGAGCCCGGAGCCCGGAGCGAGCCGCACAGCCTCGCCCGGCGCGAGCCTCGCCCCTCTGCGCGCCCCCTCCCCGGCCCGGCCCCCGGAGCGCGGACCCGCCGCCGAAGGCTGGGGGCGGAGGCGGGCCCCGGAGGCCGAGCGTCCTTACCCTGAGCCGAGGTCTCAGCCAGAGGGACCGGCGGCGCCGGCGCGGGCGGTTTTATCTCTCCGGGAGGGGGTCCACCTATCGACGGAGCGCGCGCAGTGCACTGCGCCCTGCGGTACGGCAATGCGGTACCGGCGGGGGAGGGGCGGGGCGGGGCGCGCGGGGCGGGGGTGCGAGGGACGCGGGGGTGCGGGCCCCGCGGGCGCGCGCGGGCGCCGCGGGGACGCGAGGGCAGGTGCGGCGAGGGAGCGAGCGGCAAAGGCGCGGACGCCGGGCGCACCGGAGGGCTGCAGGCAGGGAGCCGCGCGGCGGGCGCGGGGGGCGCGGGGCGGCGGGAGGGAGCCGGCGAGGAGGGAGGGGCAGAGACGGAGGACGAGGAAGCAGAAGCCGAGTGAGGGGCGGGGCTCAGGCCCCCCAGGACAGAGGAGGTGGAAAGGCGCTCCAGACCTAAAAGGGGGTCTCTGGGGACCGGCCGGCCCCAGGGACAGGAAACTGCAGGTCAGGCCTCCGCCGGAGGGGCAGGGGCTGAGGCCAGGGTCTGGGCCACAGTCCTGGCCCGCTTTTCCCAAGCGCAAGGTCTACTTGTGGCTGGTGTCTGAGGAGCAAATGAACCTCGGATCTGCCTCCCCGGTGTGGCCAGGTCGTGCAGGTCCTTCCTCCTTTGGGACCCTGAAATTAGCTCACTGTCAGGCCCCCTGTCCCCGTGCGTCTGCCACATGGGCTCACCCTGGCGCACCCCCACCACGCCCCATGGCATGGCCTGAAAACCGTGTCTCCAGGATCCCCCCAGCTTGGCCAAGTAGCCCGAGGCTCCTGAGCCTGTGTACCTCGACCCCCCTCCCTCTGAGGCTCCTGCAAAGGGCTCTCATCCACCCTGGGCCTCTCTCCACGCAGGGCACGTTCTAAGTCTGTTCCCAGAGACCACTGATAGCTTCCCAAGATGCCCTAATGGGCGTGAGTGGGCAGGGGTTCCCCTCACTCCTGGCCTCCGTGTGGTCACACCGCCAAGCCACCCATGGGCTGGGTCTGTAGAAAGTGGGGGCAGGGGCATCTCGGAGGGTCTTGGGCAGACCAGGGTAAAGGCCACCATGGGTTTTAAGGAGAGGAGTGGGCAGCCCGGTGTTGTGTGGAAACCGAGTATATAGGCCTCTTGGCCCACAAGCCTCTGTCCCCATGGCCACACCTCCCATCAATGGGAGACCACTCCTGCCTGATTTGTCCTAGTCACTGCAATGTCTGGGAGAAGGTCAAGCAAGGTGAGTGGGTGACAGCAGAGGCCGGGTGTCCAGCACCTTCTACCGGGGCATTGGCTGAGAGAGCCCTCAGAGATGTGACCCCCAGCAGGTCGGGAGGCATAGAGGCCCAGGGCAGTGGCTGGGGCCAAGCAGTTCTTCTCCCCAGCCGATGGGGAGGTCTCTTGGGGAGGTAACAGGCTCTCCCACTGAGTTGTCGTGGGGTGGGGTCTGCCCCACAGGACCAAGGTCTACATCTACAGACAGAGGCACTCCTAACCCTTTCAGGCAGGGAAGGGCTCGCAGATGATTCCCAGCGCTTCCAAGTGCTGCTGATACCATCAAACCTGAGCCAGGATTAAAAATAAACTCCTGGCAAGCTTGGAGACCATACTCAACCCCCCACCCCCACCCCGCACAGCTGCCCTCTAGGTTTGATGTGTCTCTCCTGCCTGAAGGTTAGCAGGAGTTTGGGAGACACCAAATTGGGGGTGCTGAAGCTGGAATGGGCCAAACCACTGCAGAGAGGCCAGGTCCCTGGGGACACCCACCCGACTTCCCCAGTGGGGCCACCACCCCCTGAGCCCCCGGGCTGCCTGCAGGCCAGCCCCCGACAAGGTCTGAGCTCAACTCCCAGCTCACGCGCTACTGTCAGCCCAGTGGGAACCAAGTCATCCCGGGGCTCGCCTGTGCCAGGAGGCCATGCTGCCCCGGGCGGTGGCCACTGCTGCTGGAATGCAGCGTCCTCCCCGGAGGTCCAACGTGCTGAGCCCCGGCAGAGGTCTCAGGTGGTTTCTCCAAAGTGCCTCTGTCCCCACGATGTGCCCCATCGACCCACAACTGGGCTGCCTGCAGGGCCCTGGGATCCCGGCCTCTCAGCCTCCGGGACGCACTCGAGCTCACTTGGAC
The DNA here is from genome assembly GCF_963455335.1 of Martes martes. Taxonomy (NCBI): domain Eukaryota; kingdom Metazoa; phylum Chordata; class Mammalia; order Carnivora; family Mustelidae; genus Martes; species Martes martes. The sequence continues at coordinate 620,793 of NC_137896.1, read as the reverse complement.
AGTGAGAGTGAATATGGTATAAACCTGAATGACGACACACCAGCGGTGCTGAAGGAGCCCTAACCAGTATGTGGTCCTGGAGACTAACAGCTACTACCTGCTGCCTGGACTGGGTAAGCCTGGATCCTTGAATAGTGCTGAGTAGCACCGCAAAAGCCCGTGGGAGGCTTGTGAGCTCACCCAGTGCTGGGCGGGGCTACTAGGCCGCCAAGACCCAGGGACCGTGAGTCCACTGGGCACAGACGGGCAAACCGCGGGGGCCAAGGTCACAGCCAAGGAGGGCCGAGCCTGCAGTCAGCTCAGAAGGCCGAGCCGGGCCAGCGTTCCTTCTGGACAGAAGCCAGCTGGGTCCCACCTGTGCTCCTCCCTCTCCTCCCCTCGCCCTGCTTCTCCCAAATCTGAGCCGCTTGTCACTATGGCCCCCACAGCATCCAAGGGTATGGGTGGGGGGGGGTGGTGAGCAAAGAAGGGGCCCTTCAGCCTCACAGAGCACCTTCTGAAGAGCAGGGCAGAAGGAAGGGGTACGGGCCTGCCCCCTTAGTCCCCTCCCGGCGCCCCCAGGGGCCCCCAGCCACGAGCTGTTTGGGGAGACACAGGCAGCCCCCTCTTTGGCTGGCTGAGGTTTCGTGAGCCTGGGGAAAGAAGATCCAGCTAAAATTAACCGTTATCAAGCTGTCAGCCTGGAAATAAACCCTGCTCCCATTGGCTGCCGGTGACGTCACTCCCGGGTTAATAATAACTTGCGAATGCGTAACTGACCACCTGTGCTGGGGCCTTCCTGCAGGGGCCAAGGCCAGTGGTCACCCAGACAGGGGCTTTGGGGCGGTGGGGGGGGTGCGGGGGTCAGGCTTGAGAGCACCCTCCATCCTCGGGGGGTCTCCGAATGACCCCAGCTCATGGCCTGGGGTCCCAGGCTTCCCTCTGACCCCAGGATTTCTGTGCTCACCCTCCTGTGCGGATCAGTCTCCTCTCATCTCCCAGCCTACGGGGACGACACGACCTGATCGGCCTTGGGGACAAGTTCCTCCCGCCCCCAGCTCCCCAGGCTCAGCAGCCAGGGAACTGAGCTGCCGGTGAGGCCTCAAATTAAGTGGTCTCCATGGCGAGGAGGCGCTCTTGGCTGTGGAGCTTCCCTCAGAAAAGCGAGCTCGAGGCTCAGAATCAGAGAAGCTGCCCCCACACGCACACCGCGGGGGCGTGGGGGGCAGGCTGAGCTGGGGCAGTCTGGCCTGGGGCCAGGGCTGGGACTGGAGAGGGGGTTTTGTGACACTGCTAGAACCCAAGGCTGGGCAAGGGCCCCTCGAAATGGCCAGCCCCTTGCTTGGTTCCTGGGTCAAGTAGCCTGGGGCGCTGGTGACTTCCGAGAGGCCCCCGGCCCCCACGAGTCCACCCCAGGAAACCAGCGTGTCTGGGAGGGTATGGGGCCCACCCGTCTGCCAGGGAAGCCCAGGGAGGGGGACAGAGCCCCTCAGAATGAGAAAGGTCAGCCCAGCCCGCCCTCACCACGGCCGGCACTTGGGCCACAGGACTTGTCTGTGGCCGTGACCGGGCACCTGCTGCTTCGTCGTGGCTGGAGCTGTTGCCATGGTGAAGGAGCCGGTCACTGTCACCTGGCTTGGGAGGGCAGTGTCCTGCCGGCACCAGAGCTCCACCTCTGCCCGGCGCCCACCTGGTTCTAGGGAAGGGGTCTGGCGGGCTTTGTCCTCTGAGCTCCCGGAGAGTCCGGGCTCCAAGCAAGCAGCAGGGGAGGGAGTGGCCAGGCCCCCCCATTAGGTCCACTGCGGGCTGGGCGGTGGGGGGGGCGGTGCACTGGAGAGCCCAGGGAAGGGGTCAGCCTCAGCCTCTCCGGGCAAGAAGAGGCAGCCCCTATGTCGGGACAGGGGAGGGTCTGCAGGCCCACTGCCCACCCCTCAGGTGGCAGAGGGAGAGGCCACAGAGCTCCATGCGAGGAGGAGCGTCTCCCAGTGGGGCTGCCCCGGGGAGCAGGCAGCTCCTTGGCAACCCTGGAGCCTAGGTCTCTGCCGCGGAGAGAGCGTCCTTCCTCAGGGAGATCGCGAGCAGCCTTCCTCCAGGGCAGGCGCCTCACGGCCGTCCTAGGGATGAGGGCCTGGGAGGCTGCCTGCGGCAGCGGTCTCCCCATTGGGGCCGCCTCCTTCCCCAGGAAAGACCCCCCCCACGCCCTCGAAGGTGGCCGCTGTCCCGACTTCCTAGGCCACAGGCCACGTTGTCTCTTGCGAACTTCCTGGCCGTGACCTGTGCGGTTTCGACCCTTCCTCCTGGCCTCTCTCACAGGCCACTGGGTTTGTGACATTCATCGGGGCGTCACACAGCGGATGCTCGCCGCTGCTCTGTCGCACCTCCAGCCAGGTCCGAACTAGAGCCGTGTGGGCGCGCCTGTGCACGGGTACCCCAGGGCAGAGCTCTGAGCCGCGGGCCGTGTCCCGCCCGTCGTCGGCTTACTGCCTCGAGGCTCGGTACCTGCTCCGTGATGACAGACTTGGAGCATTTCTGCTCTACGGGGAGCAGATCCATTTTGAAGGGCGGGCAGCGAAGGATAAGTTTATAGCTGAGAGAAGATTAATTGATGGCTTTTTTTTTCTTTGACTATGAGGAACTTTTCCCATTTCTTGAACATCCAGTAATTTTGGGTGAAGCCGGAAGACTCCGGGTTCTGGTACCTTCCTCTGAGGACGGCTGTGCTTGTTCTACCAGCTCTTCGGCCACTGGACCTGTGGGGCCTGTTCTCATGCTGCTCAGCGTTGGTCTGTGGAACACCGCGCAGGTCTCGCAAGCCCTCAAGGTTGATAAGATTCAACCTTTGGTCTTGGTCCCCAGCTCTCCATGGGGCTCAGCTTTAACTTCTCTTAGATGACCCTACACTAGACGTGACTGTAGGCTGTCGTCTTTTCTCTCTCTCCGTAAGTTTTATCTATTTGGGTGATCTCTACACCCAGTGTGGGGCTTGAACTCAAGACCCTGAAATCAAGAGTCATGCGTTCCATGATGGATCCAGGAGGTCTCTCCACCCTGGCCGGGTCCAAACACCAGTGCTGCCCAGCACGGCTTGTCTTCTGGTGTCTTGTTCCGATCCCAACCCATGGTAGACATTGCCGTACTGTCCCCCGGGACCCATGCCCTGGAATCACCCCACGCCCGCGAGTGCAGAGGAAGCTGTGGCTGCCTCTCGCCAGCAGACTGCGACGGACGGGAGCCACGACTCCCTGGATCCGCTTCCGTTATTTAAGACGATGTCTTGGCGGACAGAGCAGAGCGAGGGAATCTCCTACCAGCCTTGAAGACGTGAGCTCCCAGGATGTGGGAACGCCAGCGCGGGGCCAACGTCAGGAGACGCTGGGCAGCCCCTGAGAGTTGAAAGTGACCTCGAGCTGTCCATGGAGTGAAGCCGGGACCTGAGTCCTACAGCCCTGTGATCCTAGAAGAGGACCCCAAGCCTCAGGGGGAAACCGACAGCCTGACCTCGTCCTTCAGAGCCCTGAGCAGAGGCCCCAGGGGAGCCCAGCTCCAGAGCCGGGTACGTGTAACAAACGCACGTTCTTTAAAGTCACTGAATCTGTGGTAATTTGTTACGCGGCAATAGACACTAGTGCGGAGACGGCCGAATCCGCCGTCTGGGAGGCCTCCCGCGGCCTCCGCGGCCGCAGCCACGGCCCGAGCCGCCCCCCGCCCTCCGCCCGGAGCGGCCGCTGCTGGAGGCCGGGCAGCCGAAGCAGAAGTAACACACGCCCGCTGTTCATGTGGAAATAATTTCAAACTTAGAGAAAAGCTGCCAGGGTAGGTGTCCCAAGTGTTGCCTTTGTCCACACCCTCTGGCCGTCTACGTCCACCCACCTGTGGGGACATTCTCTCGCGCGCTCTCTCTCTCTCTCTCTCTCTCTGGGCCGGAACCTCGTCCTTTTCCTGAGCCGCTTGTGAAGAGCTCGCCCAGACCGTGGCCCTCGCTCCTTCGTCCTCGAGTCGGTATTTCCCAGGCACTCTGTGGACACACTTCGAGCCAGAGTCCCGGTCCCCACGGTGCCGGCTCTGCAGCCGGTGCCGCCCGTAGCTCGGTCTTCCCAGTCCGGGGCCACGGGCTGGTGTCGCGCGGCGCGGCGCCCCATCTGCGTGTGCTGGAGATGGCTCCTCGGGCACGTGTGTCTTTTGGGACGCTGATGTGCTTTAGGAGTTCAGGCCGGGCGTTTCGAAGACGGCCTGCTTTTGGCTTTTCTGATGTTTGTGCACCAAGAAATTCAAGTTCTGTTTTTCTGCTGGGAACACCAGCAGAGCCACCCGGGCTCCTCCCAGCGCCTCGGAAGGAAAGCCGCCTGACGCCAGTCGCAGTTACTGCCGTGTGGTCCGTGGTCACCCAGTGAAGGTGGTGGCCACTAGCTTTTCCTGCCGTCATTATCAGCTAAGTAATGGGGTGTACCTTGGGTTCTGTGAACACCCCAGTTCTCTTCGAAGTCCCTCTCTCAGCCTAGCACTCACTGATGATTCTTACCTGAATCAATTTTTACCATGACGGGTCTGCTCTTTAAATTATTTTTTTAGGGTCACCTGGGTGGCTCCGTCTGCCTTCAGTCGGGTCATGATCCTGGGCCCCCGGATCGAGCCCCGCATCGGGCCCCCTGCTCAGCGGGGCCCCTGCTTCCCCCTCTGCCCCTCCTCCCCACTTGTGCTCTCTCTCTCTGTCAGATAAACAAATAAAATCTTTAAAAATAATAACAATGGATTATTTTTAAATTTTTATCTTTTCAAATTATCATACAGAAAACTGACTCTTTGGGAAGTAGACAGTTACATGAACGTTAGCACGTGCCCAGATTCCTGTAGCTCCATCGACCGGGACCCAGAGTGTTCCCCCCCCACAACCCTCCTTCACGCCGTCTGCCTATTCTCAGACCTCTTACCCGGCAGCCGCTGATCTGTTCTCCACCCGAGGGCTGTCGTGAGACCCTCCCAGAGTCAGCAGCGCCCACAATGTCCCTTCTGGGGCAGGGCTTCCTGCCCTCGGCGCGACGTCTAAGATTCGCCTGGGCCGCTGTGTGTCCACCACTCACCCCTTCGCACGGGTGAGTAATACTCCGTGTGTGGATGAACCTCAGTTTACTTATCGCTCATCCCCTGAATGACCTTTGGGTTGTTTCCAGTTTGGGCAGTTAGGACTAAGGCTGCCGCCGACCTTCGTACGCAACTTTGTGTATGAACGTGTTCGGGTTTCTCTGGGACACATGGCAGACTTGGGGCTGCCGGGTCGTGCGGCAGGTGAATGTTTAACCTTTCCAGAAACTGTCAAACCTGTCTCTACACTGGGGTCCCGTCCCGCTTGCCCTGCGGGGCATGTGAGCCCTGGGGGCTCTGTACCCTCAGCAGCTCTTGGAACTGTCTGGCTGGACGGTCCTTTCCATTGTCCCGTGGGCGCATCCTGCCACCTCGTCGTGGTTTTAGCTGACATTTCTCTGACAGCTGATGACATCGAAGATCTCCCCGCCTGTGGAGGGACGCGTCCTTGCCCGTGAAGTTCTGTTACGTCTTTATCCCTTAAACACACACCCACGAACACCGTTTCATCAGGATGTCATTTACATACCTCCCGGTGTATCCATTCAATGTGTAGTTTGGCGGCTTTTCGTCTATCTGGAGTTGTGCGACCATCACCATAAACCGGTTTTAGGCCATTTCCGTCACCGCACAAGAACCGCCGCACCGTGCGGCAAGCACCCCCATCCCTCCCCTTAAACCACACCCGCTCTGGGGCTGTGGATTTGCCAGAGCTGGACCGTCCACACAGACAGAGCCACATGCCAAGTGGGCGCTCACGCCCGGCCCCACCGCTCCCGTGGGCATCCACACCGCACTCCCTATGTCAGTGGCCGGATGACGCTTCTTTGGTTTGTTGCTCCCGTTTGTTCGTCGTCCATTGATGCTGGACATTGGGATGCTGCTGTGAACGCTCATGTCCACTTTTGCCCTGTGGACATCCGTCGTCGTCACCTGGGGTAGACATCTCAGTGTCAGACTGCGGGCGAGCCTTCTCAGCCCCTCGAGGAGCTCCAGACTGTGTCCATGGCAGCCGTACCGCCCTGCATCCCGGCCAGCGACGTGGGAGGGCTCTCGTTTCTCCTCATCCTCACCAGCACTGGTTACTGTCTTTTATTTTTTTTTAAGATTTATTTATTTATTTGATGGGAGGTACAGAGGGACAGAAGCAGACTCCCCACTGAGCATGAAGCCCAGCGTGGGTCTTGATCCCAGGGCTCTGAGATCGTGACCCGAGCCAAAACCAAGAGCCAGACACTTCACCGACTGAACCCCCAGACGCCCCCACCCGCCTCTGTGATTACATCTATCCTATGAGCATGAAGTGGCATCTCACTGTGGGTTTGATTTGCATTTCCCTAAAACCAATGATGCGTTTATTGGCCACATATGTATCTTCTTCAGAGAAATGTCTATTCAGATCCGTAGCCCAATTTTTAATTGGGTGGTGTTTTCCTCGTGTTGAGTTTTGAGAGTGCTTTGCGTATCTTGGATAAAAACTCTGTGTTAGATATTCATTTGCAAATATTTTCTCCCTGTCTGTGCTTGTCTTTCATTCTCTCACCGGTGTCGTTTACAGAACAAACGTTTTCAATTTCGATGAAATCCAGCGCGCCGTAGTTTTCTTACATGGCTCATGCTTTTGACGTTGGCTAAGCCCCGACCACAAAGATTTCCTCCCATATTTTCCCCTAAAGTTGCATAGCTCTACATTTCACACTTTCTAAAGATTTTATTTATCCATTTGAGAAAGAGAGAGCACAAGCAGGAGAGGCAGAGGCAGAGGCAGAGGGAAAGGAAGAAGCAGGCTCCCCACGGAGCAGAGAGGCCAGCGTGGGGCGAGATCCCAGGACCCCGAGATCATGACCTGAGCCGAAGGCAGAAGCTCAACCCACTGAGCCACCAGGCACCCCTACCTACATTTCACATTTACATACGTTACCCATTTTTAGCCAATTTTTATACAAAATTTGAGATTTTGGTCACGTTTATTTCCTGGCATCAGCACGTCCGTTCTCCCAGCAGCACTCACTAGAAAGGTCACACTATCTCTGCGGAGCTGCACGTCCGCATCTTCTCACACAGCTGCGCGTGCGCGTGGCTGGGCCGTTTTCGGACACGGGTCTGTCACGGCGATTTATGGGTCCCTCTCTTTACCAAGACCACTCTGAGCTCGCTGTCGTAGTTTCATACCAACAGCTAAATGCTGACGGCGTGCAGAAAGAATGGTGTCTCCGGCAACGGTGCTGAGACTGGGTGGCAACTGGGAACCGCACAACGAGGGTGAATCTGACCCCTACCTCACACCAAATACAAAAACCAACTCAAAATGGCCCAATAAAACCGTAAGACTGTGAGAAGCAAACGCAGGTATTTGTCTCCAAGACCTTGGGTGTGGTGCGGCTTCTTAGATGTGACACCAGATACGTGGGCAACAAAAGAAAAAGTAGGTAAACTGGGCATCATCCGACTTTTAAGTTTTGTGCAAACAAGAGCACAAGGAAGTGAAAACATGGCCTCCAGAACGGGAGAAACGAGTGACGAATCGCACCGGGTGAGGGGCTCGTAGCACACGTGTGAGGAACCGTCGCGGCTCGGTGACAAACAGGCACACGACCCCCTTTAGACGTGGGCACAGGCTCTGAATAAGCACCGACCCGAAGGAGACCGGCAGACGCCGCCCGGCGCCTGAGAAGACGCCCGACGTGGCCGCTCGCGGTGCGCCTCAGCTCGGCTCGCCAGAATGCAGGAAGCAAGACTGACAGCAGCGAGGCGAGAAGACGTCAGTCCGCCGCCCGCCACGAGAGCGGGACAGAGGACGGCTCCCCGCAAACCGGGCGGGTCGGAGCCGCGCGGGAACGCGCCCCCCAGCCCCAGCCGCAGCCGGAGGTCAGGCTGTAGATTAAGTCTCGGCGACTGGTAGGAGACGTTTCCACGGAGGATCCCCTCGGTCCACAATGGGTTGAGCTTCGAGACCGGTAACCGGGGAAGCACGGAGAGTCACCGGCCTGCAGGCAGCAGACAACGCGCTGCGGAGGAGACCGCGGGAACCTCCGAAGGCGCATGAGGAGGAGAGAAAAGGGAAACAGAACCCACGGGGCTCACGGGACGCGCGCACGTGAACGCCGAGAAGGGCCCCTGCCGGCGCGGCTCGGATGCAAGGGACCGGGAGGACGAGACAGACCAAGCCCAGAGCCGCAGGAAGGAAGGGGGAGACCACGACCAGGGAGCGCGCCAGCCACAGCACGACCACTACCGCGTCCACCCGCAGGAGGTACAGAGGCCAAAGTCAGGGACAGAGGGGACGGGGTGGGGGGGAGCGGGTGCTGTGCTAGTGTTAAGAGGAACAGAGTCCCGGTTCCACAGGATGAGTGCGTGGCGCAGGGGGCGGCAAGGGCGGCGCAAGGTTCGGGGCACGTGGAGTGCCACCAAACCACACTCGGAGCCATGGCTGAGGTGGTCAGTTTTGTCACGTGTATTTTACTGCGGCAGAAATCTTTGTGAAAAACAGAAAGCGCCGACCCAGGCCACGGTGTGGTTGAACCCCGGCCCCACCAGGCCAAGGGAAAGAAGCCGGACACGGGAGACCACGTGCTGAGTCCACAGAGACGGAAGGCAGGCTAGCGGTGGCCGGGGATGGGGCACCAAGGGAGAGCAGCGGGGGACCGTGGCACGACACTGGGAATGTGTACATTATCCGCACACTTTCACACGGTGACTTCTCTGCTATGGGACTCTCACCCTCAATGAGAGGATTTGGGCACTGCAATTTCACCAAATTCCTATCTTCCAAAAACATTTTAGTTATCATAGCTCCTTTGTCTTCCCACATTAATTTTGGCATCCGCTCGCCTAGAGCTTCGGAAATCTTGCTGGAGTCGTTATCAGTGCGATTAGGTCTAGACATCAATTTTCAGGGAACGGACGTCCTCACTGTCTGGAGTCTCTGTTTACTTCCCTTCTTCGGTCTCCCCTCCTTAGCGTTTTACTTCTGACACACGCGTCTTGCTAGGTCCGTGCCTGGGTGCTTCACGGGCAGAGGATACCCATCATAAATGGTATTTTTCGAAATGTCCGTTTCCAGCCGTGGATCGCCAGCGTGCGGGGAGACCACCGGCCGGCAGCCCGGGCCTCTTGCCCACCGCGTTTCCTCCATCAGCTTTCTCGTGGGCTCCCGGAGGACGGACCGTCGTGCTGGCCGTGGACAGGGATGGCTTCGTTTCCCATTGCCAATCCCTATGTCTTTTGCTTCTTTTTCTTGTCTTATTGTACGGGCTACGACGTCCAGCAGGTGCTGAATGACTGCAGCCAGAGTGGACGTGCTCGCCTTGTCCCCGGTCCTGGAGGAAGGACGCGGGTCTTTCCCCGGCGTGCACAATGCCGGGCGAGCTCGCCGTCAGCTCTTCCTCGATGCTCCGTGTTGGGTCGAAGACCTTCTCGTCCGTTTCTCATTTGCGGAGTCGTTACCGTGAATGCATGCTGGGTTTTGCCAAAGTTCCTTCGCCGCCCTTCGATACGAGTGCCCACGACCGCCCGCGGGCTCACCGTGACGAGAGCTGCCGGAAAGCCTTCACCCGCTCTGCCGGCATCTGGGCGGGTCAGCACCGTGTTTGCTGTGCGTCTCCACAGCGTTGAGCTTTTCCTGCGCTTTTATGCCAAGTGATTTTGGATTTTATCCTGAAGTTCAGTATTTGTGATGAATAAACTCTTTTCAGCTTGTTGTGTGCCTTGGGTTGAACTTCAGAGCAGTAAAATGGTTGTTTCTGGTAGTTTTTCCGGCTTTATAGTTGCATTTTGGGGAGAATGTTTGCTGACCTCCTCACTCCTTCATGCTGGAGATCCGTAATATCTTTTAGCATTCGAGTCGCTCTTCCATCAGATATATTTAGTAAATGTCTGCGGCGTGACAGATCCTTTCTTGGCCGTGGGGAGCACAACAGATACAGTCTCTGTTCCCGCAGGCGGGGCCACCCGGCTAGGAAGCAAATTCGGTATTTGCAGCGGTGAAAAGCACTGTTAACGAAGCTCGTGTGTACCTTCGGCTGAGCACCTGCCCTGTGCTCGGTCCTGGTCTGCGTATTTACACGAAGGATCTTAACCTCGACGTAGCCTGTGAACCAGGCTCTGCCTGGCTGCTGCCCCAGGACATCATCTGGCCACACGAAGGCCCCCACGTAGTAAGTGCTCACCAAATAGTAGTCAGGAGCTTTATTTTCCTCTGCGGATGGTGACCTCACCTACAGAGGCTCGTGCTAGGGAAGGCGGCAGCCGCTGCCCTTCAGGAAGGAGACTTCTGACCCTGCAGGTTGGGGGCAGAACTGCTATGCCCCAGGCTCCTGGCTCAGTAAATGCAGCTTTTATGTTGACACCGGAAAGAGAAGTCATCTCCTTTCCCGTTCTCTGTCCTTGAGGATGCTGGGGAGGCTGCGGATATGGCAGCTTGCGTGGGGCCGGCCCCGCGGGCTGCGCGGCCCTGAGACGCGCTCCTGGAAGGAAGGGCTCGCCTGGCCGGGGGCGGCCGGCCCAGAGCCCTCGCAGCCCGCTCCTTCAGGGCTGGACTCGGCCGCAGAGCAGCCTTACCCCGGGACTCCCTCCTCTGGGCAACTGCTCTGGCTCTGAGTGACAGGAGCCAAAGGCCCTCCCAGCTGAGCCTGAGCAGGTCACCCCTGGTATGCCCTCTCGCCCCAGGCCCCCCACGGGCCCCACCGCCCCCGCCCCCCCAGCTCCCTCCCAAAAACACGCTGTGCGTCTCAGTCTCCGTCCCAGTGCCTGCTCCTGAGAACCTGGCCTGGGATACTTCCCCACGAGGGAGCCCCAGATGGGAGAAGGCCAGGCCAGGTGCCTTGCCTGCCCAGGCTGCCAGAAATGGCCTACCGCAGCGGGACCCTCGGCATGGCCGGGGCTCTGCTCAGTGCCCACAGCGCACATGTCTGCAACCAGCCAGAGGCGCGGGGGGCGGGGAGGGGTCGTGTGGCCTGAGCAGGCTGAGGAAGGGCCTGGCAGGTGGGGGTGAGAGCACCAGTGTGAACAGAACCAAATTCCATCCAGCCCACCGGCAGAGCACCAAACGGATTGTCTCCACGTGGTTGTAGGACAGGTTCTCAAACGTGGAAGAGGGAGAGGAAGAACCTCGGGAAGTCCCAGCTCCAGACGAGAGAGGCCCGGCCCGGGGATTCCTCCGGACCTCTGCTGTGAGCATCTGAAGCTTCTGCCCGGGATGGGGCTCTGGAGGAGGGTGTCAGGACCCCAACCGCCAGGCCCCTCCGCACTTCTCCCTGAACCTTCCACGCCCAGGGGCCCAGGCCTACACCTGGCCCGAGGAACCCTGGGGCCTGGGTCCCCTGGGGGGGCAGACGCTGCGGCAGCAGGGCTCTCCTGGGGGCCAAGCTCTGTTTGTGAGCCCAGCGCAAGGAGGGGCTTTGAGACCACGGGGCAGCCCTGCATGGGCTGCAAGGAGTGAGTGCTCTACCTAGTGTGCCCACTCTGGGTAGTCCCTGGGACACCTCGCCCACTGCTCCCTACCTGGAGGCAGGACAGAGTTTCAACCCCCCACACACACCTAGAGCCCAGCGTGCCAGGGATCTGGGGGCCGGGGCCCTGCACCTCCCAGCCTCAGGGCTGCCACAGCACCTTCTCCACCTCCGGGGACTGAGCTGGGGGCGGCCCGGCTGTCCACCCGCCCACCTCTACGTACACGGGCCTTGCACGGCCTGGCACATGGTGGGCTTCCCATCAGCTCCGGATGAACAGAGAGTTGGGTCCCAGCCAGGGAGCCCGACAGCAAGGCCAGACCGGCCCCCGGCCCCCGGCCCCTTGCCTCAGAAGCCCTGGCTGCCCTCCGCTGGCCCTATCCTTGGGCAGCCCCCAAGTCCCAGCTGTCCTCCTGCTCCCACTACTGCTCTCCCCGCCCCTGGGGAGCACTCTTCGACCCCCCAGGCCCCCAGGGATGACCTGAGCCCCCACTGACCCCCCACCTCCAAGCTCTGCCCCTTGTAACCACCATGCCCGGATTCAGAGCAGGCACCCCACCACCTCAGACACTGTGATCTGGCCGCAAGCCCAAGCCCCTCTTCCCGGCCCTGGGAGCTGTCCAAGGCCCTGGTGGCCCTCAAGCTGACCTCTCGAGCTTTGGGCCCGGAAACCACCGACCGTCCTGCAGGAGGCACAGGGGAGACACACCACAAGGCACCCACACACTCAGCCACGGACCGCGGCGACAAGGGAGTCTAGGGAAGGGGCAGAGCCCCATGGCTGAGGGTCCTTCAGAGAGGAACAAGCCTGGTTCTTTTTTTTTTTTTTTAAGATTTTATTTATTTATTTATTTATTTATTATTTATTTATTAGAGAGAAAGAGTGAAAGAGAGAGCGCGCGAGGGGGGAGGATCAGAGGGAGGAGCCGCAGACCCCCCGCTGAGCAGGGAGCCCGATGTGGGACTCAATCCTGGGACTCCAGGATCATGACCTGAGCCAAGGGCAGTTGCTTAACCAACTGAACCACCCAGGGGTCCCAACAAGCCTGGTTCTTACCAGAATGTTCCTCCCACCTGGGGTCAACGGCACTGACCCATCTGCCCTCTCAGTGACCTCAGCGGCCCAGCAGGCCTGGCCACCTCTCCAGGCTCAGGCCCTGCCACTGCGCTCCCCCATGCCAGGCTCTACTGGCTTCCCTGCTTGTCCTTCCCCCCATCTCCACCTGCCTCGGACCCCTGCTGTCTTGTCTCACCAGGTGGGGGCCCCTGCCCTCTGGACCGGCCCTTCCGCTGCAAGGAGCTCCGGGCTGTCCGGCTGAGCCATGGCTCACGGCGCATGCTCAACAAACCCACGTACCAAGTGTCACAACAGCACAAGGTCTGAGTCAGGGCCAGCCCCGTCCTCCCGGTGCCATGAGAGCCCCTCCCCACGTCTCACTCTGACACCCCCTCTCCAGCATCCCTGCCTGACTCTCTGTTCCTTACTGCCCGTGAAGGTAGGGGCTGTTGGCCCCCACAGTTTTGTGAACCCAAATACCAAATCCCATCACGATTTAAGCCCACCGGGAGCTGCCCCTCGCTCGGGGATGGGGCCCAGAGGCTGCCAGCACGCAGTCCTGCTTCTCAGGGGAGGCTGAGTCAGGAGAGGCACAGGCACCGGGCAAGCCTGCTGGGTGTATGCTGGCCGGCGGGGGCAGGGGGCTCTGCCGGCCACTTCAGGCTAGCATGTGGTCAGGGACTGGCTCAGAGCTGAGACCAGAGGAGGGAGGCTGCTGTCACCCAGTGGGTGGCTCCGGGGGCCCTGAGCAGAGATGGCTGCACCCCAGCATGGGCCCCGGAGAGCCAGGAACACAATGGTGTGGCTTTGGTGCACTTGACCCACTACCAGACTCTAGGTTGGGTGAGTGCAAGGGTGAGGCGGGGATGGCAGATGTCCCTCAAGAATTAAATTCGATTCACACTAAAGTCACACCTAGTTTATGATCCCGAATTAGCCCCCTGAAGGGGGCCAGGAAGCCAGCCCAGAGGCGCCGAGAGTCAGTGAGAGGGGAAGGTCCCCAGGCATGAAGCAGGTTTTGGGGAAGTGGCAGAACGTGAACCAGCTGGCGGGCGCCTGTGGCCATCCTGCCCAGTCAGGTTGTCCCCCTCGTGTGTGAGATCCCCCCGACCCTGGTGAGAACCTCTGCAGCGGGGACTGGCCCACCGGGAAGAGATAAAGGAGGTGGAGAAGGAGCTCCCCTCGGAGGCCCTAGACCACACTGCGGCCCAAGCCAAGTCCCGGTCAGGAAGTCTACAGCCCCAAGCCTCACCCAGCCCAACGAAGGGTCCTATCCAGGGACTGCCAGGCCCTCCCCTCCCAAGGCCTTGACTTCCTGTCTGCTGAGTGAGAGGTTGGGGTGGCGCCAGGAATCCTGGAGGGGTCCTTGAGGGGGCTTGAAGACGGGAAGGGCCCCGGGGGAAAAGGTTATGAGAGCTTCTCCCGGAAGCCCCTGCAGACTTCTCAACACCCGCCGGTCACGAGGGAAGAGACCCCCCCAGCCAGAGCCTAGAGTACAGAGGAGGCTGGGGCTTGGGGCCTGTGAGAAGGGACTGAGGGGCTGGGGGGAGGGCTGATCTCCACCCCAGAGGAGGAAGTCGTCCTCCCGATCTGCAGACCAGGTGTGGCAAGGCCCCACATGCTTCAGGGTTGCCCGGAATAGGGGGCCGCTCTTGACAACCGCCCGTTCAAATAAGCCTCCCTCTGTGCCCCTGCTGCCCTCCCGCTCCTGCCCTCTCTTGCAGCCTGGGCCTGGCCGGCAGCTGGGTGCAGGGAGGCTGAAGCCGGAGGCCGGGTGGGAGTTCCAGAGCCACCGAACTGTGGGGAGGGGACACCTGCTTTGAAGTCCGGAAGGGCAGCAGGGCCCCACGCACGCACACGGTAGCTTCCGGCTGCAGCCCGGTGCCCACCACTGGGGCGAGGGTATGCTGCTGGGGGCCTGCAGACCAGAGGCCCCAGTCTGTCCTGGATGAGAGTGGGACAGGCTCCATCCCCAAGGGAGGAGGCAGAGGAGAGGGTCACTGCAGAGGCTGAACCTCCCGGGCCGGGGTCCAGCGCCCCCACAGCCTCCGAAGGGCTGGAGAGGTTGAGACAGGGTGGACCACCCGCAGTCCCGGAAAGGCGAAGGAGCCTCGCTCTGGGACGGGAGAGAGGCCTCCTTTAGGGCAGGAGAGGTGGCGGGATAAGCCCTGCTCCGGGACCTGGTAGGAGGGTCATTTAATCACCCCAATCCCAGGCCAGGCCGCCCCAGCTTGGACTGACGCCGTGGGCCCGGCCCCCACCAGGGCGGGCGGAGGAGAGCCCGTCCGGGACCGGCCTCGCGGAGACGGGAGGCGGGAGGCGGGAGGCGGTGCGGGGAACGGTCTGGCATGAGCTGGGCGGGGCCGGGGCGGGGGCGGGGCCTGACCGAGCTGTGGGCGGGGCCGGGGCGGGCCGGGGCGGGGCCTGGTCGGGCGGGGGTTGGGGCCTGGCCAGGAGGGGGCGGGGCCTGGCCAGGGGGCGGGGCCTGGCCGGAGCCGAGGGTGCCCCCGCCCTCCGTGACGCGAGCGCGGCGCCGCGATCCAGGCCGGCGCGTCCGCGCGTGCGCACCCCGCGCGGGCTTCGGTCGCGGGGCGGCCCTCGGCGGTCTCTTCTGCAAATGGGCTCCGTGGCCTAGTGTCCCCGTCCCCGCCTCCTGTGGTCGCGCGCCGAGGCCCGCGAGGGGTCGCCGCCGAGGTGAGGCCCCTGGCGGCGCGTGAGTGGGGTCGTGCGGCCCGAGGGGGCACGGGGGACGGCCCCGGGCGCCGCGGCTGGCGGGACCCACCGACGGGCGGACGGAAGGCCGGACGGCCGGGGGCGCGGGGTAGGGCGGCCGCGCGGGCCGGACCGGCGGTTCCCGGAGCCCCAGGCCCGCGGCCCCGCGCACAAAGCGCCTTTGTTGCGGCCGGTGCGGGCCGGTTGGCGCCGCCCGGGACCCGCGCCGCCGCCGGGACTGGCGCTCCGGGAACCGCCCCCGCGGGTCCGTCTGGCCCGCGGCCCTGACCCCGGCGTCTGGATGGGGGCGGGTCGGCCCGAGGGGGGAACGCCCTTCCCGAGGGGCGGCGGGTGACCGGAGGGGCGCCCCGACCCCTGCGTGCGCAGGTCTCCGCCAGCCCCCAGGCGACGGCATGGCAGCCATCCCCTCCAGCGGCTCGCTCGTGGCCACCCACGACTACTACCGGCGTGAGTAAGCCCCTCGCCCTCTGCCCCACAGGCCTCCTCTGGGAGCGGGGAGGGCTGCTAGGGACCTGTGGCTCTGCCTGGGTGCTGCCAGCCTAGCCGGCGCTTGGTGGACAGGGCAGGGGTCGCGGTGCCCTGCGGAGCTGACCCGGGCCTCTCTTCTCCAGGCCGCCTGGGCTCCACGTCCAGTAACAGCTCCTGCGGAAGTGCGGAGTGCGCTGGGGAAGCCGTCCCTCACCCCCCGGGTGAGTGCAGGTCCACTCCCCGCCGGTGGTACCATCTGGGCGGGACCCCACCAGGAGTGGGCAGCAGCACCACGACTCCACTTTGTTCCTCTCAGGTCTCCCCAAGGCCGACCCGGGCCACTGGTGGGCAAGCTTCTTCTTTGGGAAGTCCACTGTCCCGTTCATGGCTACAGTGTTGGAGTCCCCAGAACGGTGAGAACACGTTCCTGGGGGCCAGCACGGGAGATGGGGGCAGGTGGAAGTCACCTCTGACCACAAGCTCTCCCCCAGCTCGGAGCCTCCCCAGGCCTCCAGCGGCACCATCACCAGCGACTCAGCTCTGGAAGCCGTGAGGAAGCAGCCTGGCGGCCGGCCTGGCAAAGCCCACGTGGGGCCGCCATCCTGAGGGCCGAGGCTGGGCTCGGGGAGGTGCTGCGCTCATCAGAGCCCCTCCCCTTCCCTCCCCCTCTTCCTGTAGACCAGGCCGCCTGGCTGCTGCGGGCAGAAGCAACCGGGTTTTATATCAAAATAGCAAAACACCAAAAAGGAAGTTGAGAGAATCCCACTCTTCACTGTCCAAGCCACACGCAAACCTTCCACACACCCTGGAACCATGTGCCTCGCACCAAGTGGAAAATAAACTCCAAGCAGCCAGTAGCCCTGACGGTGTGCGTGAGCTGTGTGCCCCGGGAGCCCTTCCCCACCTCACTTCTCAGCAGGGCAGGAAGTTGGTCTGGCCCAGGTTCACGTGGGCAGGCTGCTTCGGCGAGTGCGGACGGGGAGGGCTCCCCCAGAGCCTAGGGGAACAGGCAGTCCCGGGTGCAGAGGAGAAGCCTCCAGGGCAGCCGCTGAGGTTCGGGTCCTCAGACTTGGCCCCTGCCACTGGGTTCAGGAGCCCCCAGCGAGAGGGAACTAGTGCTCCCCCCAACTCTTGACACCAGGGAGGGCAGTAAGGGAACAGGACCAAGGCTGTCCCAGCTGGTGTGGAGCAGCCCACTGGGCCCTGCTATCTCCAGGTGCCTTCCTAGAACGGTTCTGCCTCTTCCCACCCGTTGTAAGACAAGTGCTGGTCAGGGCGCCCCCCGCCCCAGACACAGGGACCAGAAATTAACACCGAGTGGTAAGGGGTGTGGGGGCATTCCAGAGGGACCTTCTCACCACAGGTAACCCAGCTCTGGACAGACCAACCAGGGACCTGGGGAGGCTGTGGTTGTGCCATTCTCCACCCAGCTCCTCCGGCAGGCATGCTTGGTGGGCTGACAGTGTCCACACTCGCTTAGTGGCCAGCAGGGCTTGGCCCGGGTTGGTGGTTAGGAGAAGGGGGCTTAGTATGAGGTCAGGGGAGCCCGGCTCCCCTCCTGCCGGTCTTCCCCCGGGGCGCGCTGTCAACAGCTGTGCAGTTCCAGGCCGAGATGTCAGCAGAGCTCATGGGCCCTAGGGCTGCAGCCACCATCCTGTCTGCCTCTGTTGTGTCCAGGCAGGAGGATAGGTGGGGGAGGTCCACCTTCCCACCTCTCCAGATGGACCCAGAGTGTGGAGAGGTGCCCCAGAGTCTAGCCCGAGCACTAGCCGGCCTCCCCAGTGTCCAGTCTAGCCCAAGCACTAGCCGGCCTCCCCAGTGTCCAGTCTAGCCCGAGCACTAGCCGGCCTCCCCAGTGTCCAGATGAGTCCCTCGGAGCTCGTGTGGGCAGCTGCTGATCGCCTTGGCCACAGGCAGGAGACAGCAGTGCCCCACCGGCAAACAGTCCGTCTTCACGGAGTGCTGGGAAGTCTGTGTTTCCCCCAAGTCAGGAGCTTGGCATGGGCTGGGTGGCATAGGGTGAGCCTAGCCAGAGCCCAGATCCCTCCCATGCATCGCTGGGGAGGTCCTGACTGAGCTGGTGGGCTTTAGTTCAGGACCAGCAACAGTGCCGCTCCCTTTAGAAAGGAGGGTCTCCGGGCTTCTGCAGAGTTCGAGCTGGAGTTGACAGTGGCGGGCCCTGGCACTTGGCAGGAGCTGGTGTCTTGGGAGCAGACGGGAGGACGGGCAGCCTCAGCTCCCTGGCCGCAGAGGGCAGGCTTCCCCTGCCCCAGGAGAGGGCGGGCCCCCCAGTGTCCAGCCTAGTTCTGGAACTGTCAGCACCTTCAGTGGGCCCGTCCTCCTGATGGGAGGTCCAGGACGGCACTAGGCCCGTCTTCACGGGACCCGGCCTGGTGGCCTTCCGAAGCGGCAGCAGGGAGGGTGTCCCTCTCAGAGCAGGTTTCGGTACCTGCTGACACTGGAGAGCTCCCGCAGGGCTTGGAAGCAGGGCTGGTGCTCGGGGTCCCTGTGCCAGCACGAGAGCATTAGCTTGTATGCGGGGGCCGGGCACTCCAGGGGGCAGGGCGTGCGGTAGCCCAACTCCACCCTCAGGAAGGCCTCATGGTTGGACATGCTTGTGGGGGGGACGGCCAGAGGGGCTGCAGGGCCTGAAAGCTGGTGTCCAGCGAGCCTCTCCTCGCCCCTGGGACACCACGCTGCCCTCTGCCCCCTCCCAGGAAACCCTGGGCTGAGCTCCTGCCTGCTGCCCCCCTGCACACGGATGCCTCCGGAGTGCCACACCTGGGAGGCCGGCTGTGCAGGTGCCAAGTCGTGATGGCACCCCCCGCCCTGTCCACCGTCGGGGACGCTGTCGGGGGCCCAGTACCTGGATAGGGCATCTGATCGCGACTGAAAATCTCATGGAGGAGAATCCCGAAGGGCCAGACATCAGATTTGATGGAGTAAAGCCCTTGGGAGAGGGCCTCAGGGGTGGTCCACCTGTAGGGGATGTTGTGGTCGTGGGAAAGGTAGATGTTCTCCTGCAAGCGGACACGTGCTGAGCGGGCCTTGGCAGCTGCCCACAGCCCCCCCGCCGTGGCCGTGCGTGGGGAGTTGGGGTTCATGGGGGGCCGGTGCAGCTCGGGCCCCGATGCCCACCGTGGGGCCGCTGGAGCCGGTGCAGCTTTCCGTCCCGTTCAGGGCGGGGGGCGGGGCAGGTCAGGGCTGGCATGCACATGCTCTGGTCCCCACGTGGTGTCACTGCCCCGGGGGTGGGCCCATATGAGCACGTGCTTGGTCTGTGACTGCCATGGTGGCCCCTTGGGCGTGCTAGCTGCTTCACACAGCTGCCCCCGGCTCCCCTGGAACGCTCGGACGGCCCAGAGGAATCACGCTCAGCCTGCCTTTCCAGCTGCCGCTGAGTGCTGAGGGAATTGCCTTTCTAGAAGCAACCAGCTCACTATGAGGAAGGAACTGCAGCGTCAGGACAGCCACCCGAGAGCAAAGGGCCCCAGATGCCTGCTCTCAGGGCCCCGGAGCAGAGGGCGCCAGGAACAGCGGGAGAAGCCGTGGAGCCCGTGTGACCCCCGTCTGCTCCAGGAGCGAGCCAGTGACTTCGGGGCTTTCAAGAACTTGGAAACAGCTCTGAGAGGGCATGTGATGACTGTAAGAGATCCCCGTTAAGTGTCAAAAATGTGATTGTGGCTGAGATACTCAAGTGCGCACACGGGGACTTGGGTCTAACTGCGTGGAAGGAGTGGGGGCCTGCCTGGAGGGTCTGATGGGGACAGAGGACTCAGGACATCATTCTGTCCACTCCTGTCTTCTGTGTGTGGGGCGGGTGGGGAAGATGTCTCCCCTGAGCTCACAAGGCTCTCTAGCCTCTGCCCCCACCACACAGGCGAGGCAAACCGCCCAAATGAGCGAGCACAGGCACACCCACCTCCCCAGCCGCCCCTGCCCGTGTGCAGCCTCCCTTTCCTCCTGCGGTCCCTGCGAGCGCGGACGCCTCCCTTCCAGCCTTGGAACCCTCCGGAAAGCCTCCACTCCCCATGCGGCACAGCTCTGGCCCCAGAGCCCGGTATCTCGCCCTCCGGTCTCCCCGAGGCTGAAGGCAGGCAAGCCCCGGATGCCCCAGCTCCAGCCGCAGAGGACACCCTGCACCCCCGCCTCACACCCTGGGCCCTACCTGGACGAGCCTGGCTGGCCCAAAGTCACCCACTTTGCAGATGTTGTGGGTGCCCACAAGGCTGTTCCTGGTGGCCAGGTCCTGGTGGACATAGTTCTGTGACTGCAGGTAGCACATGCCCTCGGCCACCTGAGAGGCAATGTCCACCAGCTCCGAGACGGGCAGGGACCTCTCGGAGTCTGCAGGGCAGGGGGAGTGTGGTCAGAGGGGCTCTGCGTGCCACCGGGCTCAGGCGCCAGGCTGGGCCAGAGGGCAGCTGCCTGACATCACGCTGGACCAGGGGACCCGTCT
Source organism: Martes martes (assembly GCF_963455335.1). NCBI lineage: Eukaryota > Metazoa > Chordata > Mammalia > Carnivora > Mustelidae > Martes > Martes martes. The sequence continues at coordinate 600,569 of NC_137896.1, read as the reverse complement.
CAGCCCTTCCAAGGAGGCAGTGAAGGGTTAGAGCCAGAGTGCAGCTGGCACACTCCCTCCACCGCACGCCCCGTTTCTTTTCTGGGAACCCGCACTAAGGCCATAGGAACTCCTCACAGCATTGTCTACAGAGCGGAAAACCTCAGAGCGGTTCCACACCAGGTAACTGGGGAAATGGGCACCGCTCCTGGACATGGTCATGGGCCTGCGGGCGCGCTGTCCCGAAGGACATCTGATTGCGGGGACCCAGCGGCAGTGGTCAGACTTGCCGTGAGAAACGTTCCGTTCCGCGTTCCAAACGTTACCGGGTAAAAATTGCCCGGGCCCACACTTCGCGCAGCACAAGCTTCTCGCCCCGGGGCCGCTCCGACATGCAGAACCCCCGGGGACCGCAGCGGTCGCGTTTGGTTTGGGAGGTAAACGAACAGGTCCTGTGACCAGGGTCTGTGAGTCCATGACATCCTCCGAGTGTGCGCACGCGTGTGTACATGCTCACATACGTCCGAACATGGTGGTGGGGGGGGGCAGCGCCTTCCAGAGAACAAAGAGCTGGGCTGGCGTGTTCTGGAAGCTGTGGCGGGGCAGGCCTCAGGACCTGTGGCTGAAGGGATTAGGGCTGTTCTTGTGTTACTTGTACTTCTCCGTGTTTTCTCCAGTTCCTACAATGAATTGGTGGTGTGTTTCCACAAGATACTTTAAATCCTTTCTCAAGCAGGGCCCGTGGACAAAGGCACCAGAGCTCCCTGGTGGCCTGTGCCTGGTTCGGGGCGATGTGGGTTTCCCCCGCTTTGTGCAAGTTTCCCACGCCCTCCAAAGCACGGGTCCCTTGGATCCCGGGAAAGGAGCCCCGAGTGCAGCCCAGCAGGCCGGCTCACCCCGCAGCAGCTCCAGCAGGTTCCCCTTGGCCATGAGCTCTGTGATGTACACGGGGTCCCCCACGGATGCCACGGCACACAGCGCCAGGATGTGCTTGTGCTGAAGCTTCTTCATGGCCTGGATCTCTGCCTGGAGCGTGTGCTGGTGCAGGAGGTTGTCTGCGGGGTCAGGTGGCCTCGGTGGGTGCAGCCCCAGGCCCAGCCTCCCCCACCCCACCCCCCCGCTGGGGGCCACGGGAAGGGGACGCTGGGCCCACCACCGCTCTCATCACACAGCGGACACCGTGAGTGTGACGCCTGCCCAAGCCCGATATGAGGCAGAGCACCCCCAAGTGTGTCCCCGTGAGCCCCTGATTTCTGAAGGGGGGGTCCAGACCCCTAATGGGTTTAAAGGAGATTTGAGGTGAATCTTCAAATTTCTAGTGGTCTATTTCTTTTACTGGTTTTCCATTCACCTTAAGAATTTAAAATTCCCTTTCTAAATAAATGCATTTAGGTGAAAACCTAGACATTGAAAGGAAAATGCCGCCGGAAGCTGTTGTAGATGCCACACACAGTGCACCCTGGGCCGGCATGTAGCACGCGGGACCCCACCCCCTGAGCAAGGCCAGGAGAGCCTGCTGGGTCCCTGGAGGGGGCCCACTCCCCTCGAGCGATCACCTTAATGGCCACTCGGACCCAGTCCTTCCAGACCCCTTCGAAGACCCCCCGAAGTACCCAGAGCCGAGCTTCCTGCAGAACGTGAACTCCTCGTGCGGTCTCTCCCCGTCTGCCCGGCACGGCGGGGGCTCAGGCTCGGGCTGCAGAGACAGGCGGGGGTGTGGGGCACCCAGCCCACCTTTCAGGAATTCCCCACTCTGACCCCACAACGGGCAGCCTCTGCTCTCTCCTCTGATGCAGGCAACCTCTTGCGGAGGTCCCAGGGTCCAGCACGCGGCCGGGCTTTCCCAGAGGCTGCCCCCGCCTCGGCCGCCCTCTGCCATATCCTGCAGACGCCCTCACCGCCCCTGCAGGGACGAGCCTCTGTGCGCCTCGAGGGCATTGTTGATGCTGTGATGTCGGCCACGGCCACGCAGACAAACCTCCCGGCCAGAGGGACGCAGGACCAGGCAGGAGCACAGCAGACCTTCCCTGTCCCAGGTGCGAGCACAGCCCCCGAGGAAGGCCAGTCCCAGCCCAGGCCGCCTGCTCCCACACCCACGTCTGTAGGACCACAGCGTCAGGACAGCGAGCGTCCCTGTGGCCAGGTCTCCCCGAGGCCCCTTGAGCCAGCGAGCACCCCGGGACCCACACCCGCCCCATGTGATGGGGAGGAGTGGGGGCACGGTGGGGGGCAAGAGGGGGGTGCGGCAGGCACCTCTACCTTCCGGCAGGGCACAGTCAGCCGCAGCCCGTGGGAAAGGCTCCGGCACCTCTACCTTCCGGCAGGGCACAGTCAGCCGCAGCCCGTGGGAAAGGCTCCGGCACCTCTACCTTCCGGCAGGGCACAGTCAGCCGCAGCCCGTGGGAAAGGCTCCGGGCTTTGTGGTCTCCAGGAGCTCGGCCAGGCTGGGGAAGGACGCGGCCTCGCTGAGGTGCAGCGGGCCGGCGCGACGCCAGACCCTGTAATGCCTCACCGCCTGCCTGTCCCGCGCTGCAGGGGTGAGGGGGGAAGCCCGTGGGCTGGGGCGCTCAGACAGCTGCTCCGGAGCCGGCCCTCCTGCCCCGCGGCACGTCCTGCCCCTCGGCACAGCTCCCAGGGACGCGGGACCCCGGGACAAGCCACCCCCTGGAGGGAAGGCCGGTGGGGGGGGGCAGGCAGCGAGAGGGGGCCAGGCCAGGGGCCAGGAGGTCAAGTGCAGGTGTGGCCACAGACGGGGAAAAGGTGCAGGAGGCCGTACCTGAGAGCATAGTCGGCGTCCGGCTTCTCGCTGACCCTGACCAGGAAGCGCCGCCCACTGCCCTCAGCCTGCGGGCGATGCTGCGCTTCCGAGCGGGGGCGGGGCCGGTCCTAAGCCTGTGCTGACCTTCAGCCCACGCCCTCTGACGCACGTCCTCTCACCCTGCCCACCCTGAATCCCAGCCCCCCTCACCCGACCGGCCACCTCCCCATGCCCCCAACCCTGACCCACAGCTCCCCACTGATACGGTCCCTGCCAGAGGCCACTTCATTGCCCATCAGAGACCCCAAATGTCCCAAGTGGCCGGTGTGGACACCAGGAAAGGCCTCAGTGACCCAGGAGGGGTGCAGGCGCCAGCCACCACCCTGCCCAGCATGTTCCCCAAGTGTAGGGTCAGAGCCACTCCTGTCCCAGAAACACACCTCCCATGCCATGAGTGGGGACCGCCTTGTCCTGTGACCTGGGCCACAGACGCTCTGCTCTAGAACCTTAGGACCTGGGGTTCGGCGTCTGAGTGGCTCTACACATGCACACTTAACGCACGTGCCCACCCGTGCTCCCACACACCAGCTGCCACGGCTCAGATAAGCCTGGACGGCAGGGTGGGGCTGCCGGTTGCTCTGCCCTTGGTCCCTACTCCCTCAGGCATCGCTGCCTGGAACCCCTCCCCCTCCCCGGGGTCCCATGAGGGTCACGCCCCACCCTGGCCCACTTAGCGTGTCTGGAATCTCATTTGCTCATTCCTCCAAGCACCCTGCCTCCTTCCTGCTTTTCGAAGGCACTAGGTTCTCAGGACCTCAGGGCTTTGCACCAGCCGTGCTCTGCATGTCCCCTGTCCCGGACGGCCCTCTGAAACCATGCTGTCTGTGACCGCGCGGCTTGTCTCCTCACGCGCACTTGCCCCGTTACTCCTCCGGAGCTTGGGGTCACAGGGGCGCAGGCGGGCAGCGGAGTCCCTCCTGCCGGACCCTCCTGGCCCAGAGCTCAGGCGGCTGCGCACACGCTCGCGTCGCAGTGACCCTCCCGCGTCCTCTAACTAGGTCACGCATCTGGTTTCAGCTGTTTGGAAGGTGGGTGATGCTTTGCTCCCCAAAAGGCCCAGTCCCTGCCGGGGCCTCCCACACAGACCCCCGCCTTGTCGGCCGCCCAGAAGCCCCTGTGGGTCCTTCCTTCCCCTCTGGGTCCTGTCATCACAAAGTGACTGTGGCGGAGCCCAGGGGCGGGGGCCACACGCCTCTGCAGCTCCGTATCATGTCACCCTGCGGGAGCCTAGTCAGCTCTCAGGGGACCGGGAGGGTGGGGTCCAGCCCCAGCCAGGGGGCACGGGGAGGCGGGGTCATGGGCCCCCTGTCCTCGCTGGCCTCCTGGAGGCTGGCCCAGCGCCCCGCCCCTCCCCAGCGCCCAGCAGCAGCGGCACAAAGCTCCCTCTGGAGGGCTGCCCTGCCCTGAGCTCTTGAGGGGCTGCAGGGGGCCAGGGGGCACCTTGAGGGGACCCACAAGGGCCACGGGGACACTCACAGCTCAGACTCCACCATCTCCTTCTCGGCCAGATAGTTGTGGGGGACGTAGCCCTCGATCGGCGGCCTGCCCGCCTCATCCAGCGGTGTGGCCCCCACCACTCCTCCTCCTTCCTGGCCACGCGGAACAGACCCCCCGCCCGGAAGGTCAGCTCCTCGGCCGTCCGGGCCTCAAAGTCCCAGAGGCCCACATACTGGGGGCCCCGGGGAGCCTGGCCCCAGGACGCCATGGCGGGTGCCACGGCAGGCCCGGCCTCCTGGCCTCACCGCCAGCTCCTGGGCGGCCCACAGCACCCCTTGTGGCTGGGAGCCGTGGGCGGGTGGGGCGGACCCTGACAGGCCGCCCCACCCAGCCGAGGGGCCAGCCCACGTCTGGTGAGGAGAGGCCCTGCCGGGCCACACCTGCTCCTGCCGGGGCTCCCTCCCTGGGCTGCCCAAACTCCCAGGGCTCCCCCGACCCTCCGACCTGCTGAGGCCACCCGGGAACTGCTCTTACCTGCTCCAGGATGTGTGCCCACCACGTGGGGGAGGGGAGGACTGAGTAAGCCATCAGACAGGGCCCTCCTGGGGTCCACTTTAGGGGTGGGGGCTCAGGGATGAGTGGAACCGAGGTGGGAGGGGGAGACGAGGGCTGGAGGCCTGTGGGTAAGTCACCCCTGCCCAACACTCCGGGGCCTCTGGGACGGCGCGGGACGGAGGGCCAGCGAGCTCACGGAGTCGTGGCTGGAGGCCCAGGGGGCTGCTGCCTTCCCCTCTGGACCCTGGAGCCTCTCACCACGGTCACGACCACCAACCACTGAGGGGAGCTGGGGTGGCCACACCCATCCCAGACGTTGGCCTCCAGGGGACAGTAAAGGGCAGGCAGGTGCTGGAAAGAGGGAGCCCACACGGGGGCCGTGGGCTGGGGGACAGCAGGGGCCACAGCAGAGAAGAGCCCTGCGGCGAGATGGGGACCAGGGCATGGAGAGGGCTCAGGGTGAGCGCCTTCGGTCCTCGGCCGCCCGTCTGAGGGGCTGTGGGGACTCTGGCCCATGACGGGAGCTCCAGGAGGAGGATGACCGGGGGAATCTTGTACTAAGCCTGACTTAAGCACCACTCACTCCATTTCGAGATCGAGAGGAACGTGTATTACGAGTAAGTGTGCGATCACCCTGGCGCCGCTTTCATTGCCGACGAGGGTGGGGAAGGGGCCAGGGAGCAAAGCACGGGGCAGGCTGGGGGGCGGGGTCTCCGCTGCGCCCGGGCTGCGTGTCCAGGCCTCATTGCTGGGCAGCATGCTCCGGTCACCCCCGCCCTCAGACCCGGTCGTGAGCTCATGCCCGGGGCCTTGGTGTGTCTCTCGGGGCGGACGTCCAGGGCTCTCCCAGGGCAACACGGGGAAGCGGGACAGTATTGAGACAGAAAGTCCCCGCCCCTCCTGGAGGCCCAGGCACCAAACCTGTTGGGCCTGTGGCTGACAGACCTGCCAGGAGTGCACCACTGACCACCACTGACCACCACGATCACCGCCTCTGGTCCCAAGCCCAGCACACCCCTTCCCTCAGGCCCGCGTCACACTCGCCTGCTGCTGTGTCGGGGGGCGGTAGGGGAAACGTCCAGCTTCATCCCTCACCGGGAGGCCGCTCAGCCCTCCCAGGGCAGGAGGGTTTGGTCAAGGCTGCCGGCCAAACCCTTCGCTCCCACCAGCCCCGCCCACGCTGGCACCCGAGGCTCAGCCCTGACCCAGGCTGGTCTGGCCTCAAGTGGCTCGTGCCCACCTCCTCCCTTTGTGTTGCCCTCACCCGTGGTGACCTCGGCACCCTCTCCCTCTCCTCCAGGAAGCCCCCCACCACTCCGGCCCTGCACAGCCTCTGTGCCCACCTAGGAGTCCCAGCTCCCCGCTGCGCCCGCCCCTGGGCAGGGCCGGTGTCCGTGGGGAGGGGCTAATGGGCCTCACGGTGCAGAGCTGACCCTGAACGGTGCGTAGAGGACTGTTCCCTCCGGGGACGAGCAGCAGAAGGCCTCTGCCCTTTCATCCCACAAGCCTTCCGGGGCACAGCTGCCACCATAGGGGTCACAGGACAGTGGGGGATGAGGACCCTGAACACAGACCCCACCTGCCTGGTCCCTGTGCCCCTCGGGTCCCTCTCGTGGTGACTAGAGCTGGCGGGGTGAGAGAGAACAGGCGTGTCCCACCCGGCTCCTCATTCAGTGACGCCAACAGTGGCTTGAAATCAGCCCGAGCAGGAGCAGGCATGTTGACCCGACGCCATGGGATCCAGCCCCACCCCTGTCTGACCCCGGGCCAGCACCCGGGGCCCAGAACCCTCGACCTCCGCCCCACCCCCAGAGAAGGACCTCGAGTCTCCCTGCCCCAGGAATGACCATGCAGCCTGCCCTGCCCGTGGCCTGACTCGGGCTCCCCCAGTTTCAATCCCAGCCCCAGGGAGATGGAGTGGGCTGCTTGGTCCTGCGGGGGTCCTGTTCCCTGGGGCGGGGCCCTGGGCCACGTGGGGGCCAGCTCTGCTTCCAGGGACCGGCTGGTGGACCTCCCCATCCGCTCCGGCTGCTGTTCCGGGTCTGGGCGCCGAGGCCCATGCACGATGCAGGTCTGAGTCCGTCGCCGCACGTTTTCCGAGCACTCAGGTCTGCACACAGCCAGCAGGGTGCCCAGCCCGTGCCGTGTCGGCCCCGTGCCGCCTCGGCCTGGGAGCCCAGCGTCGGCCATGGGGGGACTTTGCCAAAAACTGGGGAGCCTCTGGCTGTTGGCCCCGGGAGGAGTCGGGCTGCCCGGGGCAGCAGGGGTGGGCAGGGGGCCGTGACCCAGGCTCAGGTCTCCTCCGTCCAGCAAATCTCACGGCCGGACGACATTCCGGCGCCACCCCAACTGCTGTGCCGAGACCTCCCCTCGCCGGGACACCAGGTCCCGTGGAGCAGAGGACACCAGCCCTCCCGTCTGAGGGGACATCTTCACGTGTCGTGTGCCAGTCCATGCGTCTGTCAGGCTGTGAGGACCACAGCCAGAGGCTGCTCCAGGCCGCCGGCGCCCCTGGATGTGTCGACAGCCAGCATCGTCCTGGGGGGACACACCAGGCAGGGAGGCGTGGCCCCAGCCCCCGTGTCCAGCATCCCAGGTCACGTATGGGCAGGGGCGAGGCGCCTGTGGGCGGCACTCAGCTTCTCCCGCAGTGTAGCAAAGGCTGGCCTCTCCTCAGGGCTGCCCTTCCAGCACTCCAGCATGAGCGCGTAGACCCCCGCCGGGCAGGGGGCCGGGCGTGGCAGCCGGTACCCTCGCGTGACCTGCTGCAGGGTCTCGTGGTTGCTCAGTCCTGCAGAGGGGCCACAAGAGGAGCTGGGCACCCTGCCTCTGCGCTGGGTCACGGTGCCCACCTCCCCCCAGCTCCTGGCCGGACCTGGCCCAGCAGGTGGCCTGGAGGCGTGGTGCCCCTTCTGGAACTGGGGACTCCCCGGGGCAGGCTGTGCCTCCTCCCTCAGACTACATAGGCCTTGTTGAGGCCTTGCCTCCTCCCTCAGGCTCCCTCGCAGCCCACCTTCATAGGGACACTGGCCATAGGTGAAAACTTCATAGAGCAGAACTCCGAAGGACCAGACGTCTGACTTCTGAGAATAGATGCGATAGTTGGCCGCCTCGGGCGCCGTCCACTTGACGGGGATCTTGGAGCTGCTGCTTGGGGAGTAGATGTCGTCCTGGGTGTGGGGAGACCAGGGGTGGGTGGACCAAGCGGCTCCCTCCCTTCCGAGCCACGGCGGGGTTGGGGGCCCGAACCGACCTTGAGCAGCCGGGCCAGGCCGAAGTCAGCCACCTTGCACGCCAGGTCGTCACCAACGAGCACGTTCCTGGCCGCCAGGTCACGGTGTACGATGCGTCGACCCTCCAGGTAGCTCATGCCCTCGGCCACCTGGCAGGCAAAGCTCAGCAGGAGAGGCAGGCCCAGGGCCCGTCCCTCGGGGCCTGTGGGGCGAGGTGGACGGTCAGGGGGGCAGGGTCTGCACTGTCACCTCCCCCCACGCCTCAGTGTCCTAATCCCTCAGATGGAGTGAGATCGGCGCCCCCAGCCCAGGCCACGCGGCGGGAGTGGGCCGTGCTGTACAGTGACCGCTCCTGGGCCCCCAGAGAGACCAGAGCCAGGGAGGGGCACAAGAATGGGGACACCGAGGCGCCCAAGCCCACTGCTCTCGGCTCCACTCGGAGCACAAGGCTCTGACTGTGCCCCGGGGCCCGAACCCACGGGCCAGAGCCCATTGCACCCCTCTGAGCCTCAGACAGTCAAGCCTGGTGCAGCCTCGGAGGGTCACGGTTGTGCATGGAAGCCTGGGCCCCCCGGACAGTCACCAGCGGGGGGCGGGGAACCAGCCACTCACTCCCCAGGAAGGCCTGCAGGCTGCCCTTGCGCATGAGCTCCGTGACGATGTACACGGGCTGGCCCGCCGAGCACACGGCGTGCAGCTGGATGAGACGCTCGTGCCTCAGGCTCTTGAGGGTCTGGATCTCCTTGCTGAGGTCCGCGAGCTTCATGTAGGCTGCGGGAGAGGGCACAGCTCCGGGACCCCCCCACACCACCCTGTGGCTGCCCCAGGGCTCCAGGGGTCCGAGGGCAGGGGCGGGCAGGCCTCACCCACCTGACTTGATGACCTTGACCGCCACTGGTGTGGAGCCGAGCCACAGGCCCTCCCACACCTCCCCGAAGTAGCCTTCACCCAGCTTCCTCCGCAAGGCAAACTCGGAGCGAGGCCGCTCCCACGCGTCCTGCTGGGGGGGCTTCTGAGGGGGCGGGGGACACTCCGGGCCTCTGCCTGCTGCTCCCTGGAAAGGGGGGGGCGGTGTCTCCCAGAGCGCCAGGCCTCCAGCCCCTCTGCCTGGCCAAGGCCGGAGCAGCCAGGTGTGGACCTCCTGAAGCCTGGCCCTAAGTGGCACCTTTGCTGGGGGTGGACACCCATCCACGAATAGTCACGGCCGGGCTGTCATTAGCAACCAGAACAACCGGTTTGCTGCCTGGCCCCGGCGGGACGGCTCGGCCCCGAGAGCCGGGGTGCCACTGCCCAAGCCAGGGCACACGGCCCAGGGAGCGTCCCCTCCTACAGCTTCCGTCTGGGGCCTGCGGCTGCTGCGAGCGCCCCCCCCAGACGCCTCCCTAGGCTTGTCCCCAGCCCTCATGGCCCCTCTGCAGAGCTGGGTCTGGGACTGGGGGACCCTCCAGGTCTCATCCCACCCCTGCCCCAGAAGTCCCCAGAGGTGGAGATGCTGCCCCCACGAGGGCAAACCCAACCCCAGGCAGGGCCCTGGCCAGAGTGCGGAGGCGTGGCCAGGGCTCTCAGGGCCCCCAGGCCTTTTCGGACCCCCCAGCCATGCTCAGAGACCGGCCTGGGCCTCCTGCCTGGCTCACAGCCCCGGACGTGTGCTGGCCAGTCGGGCGAGAGGTGCGGCCGGGGCGCGGCTCACCTGGGCCACGCAGGGCTGCCGCGGCGGGCTCTGGGTCAGCTTCCAGCCGGCCTTGTAGTAGGCGAGCAGCTCCTCCAGGCTGGGGAAGAGCCGGCCCTTCTGCAGGTAGAGACCGTCGGCCGCCGTGGAGATGCGGTAGTGGTGGACTTCGGCCTGCGCCCGGACTGGCAGTGGGCACAGGTGAGGGCCACGTCTCGGCGGCAGCCTGCCCCAGCCCCTCCCAGCACCCTGGCCGGAGAAGCACCACAACCTTCCCCGGGCCGGGCTCAGGTCGGGCCTCGGCGCCTCGCGGGAAAGTGGGGAGTGTGGGCAGCTGCAAGCTGGGGGGCAGTGAGGGGGCCGCAGGGCGGGCACTCGGGGGACGCTCAGCGCACGGATGAGTCCGAGAGTGAGCGGACATGGGAGGGGAGGGTGAGTGAGGAGAGAGCCCCGGTGGGGGATGGGCAGGGGAGGGAAGGGGGTGGGGGCCGGAGGGTGAGCCTGCAGGCCGGCAGACTAGCAGGCGAGGGGCGTGAGGTGCCCAGGCCGGACGTGGGGCCGGCAAAGCCCGGGGAGCACTGACCCCGAGGTCAGCGCGGGGACAGAGGCGCGAGCGGCCGTCCAGTACCTGAGAGCGAATAGTCCCCACGGCTGCTCTCGCTGGGCCGGACGAGGAAGGCGCCCGGGGCGCTGGCCGGGGACAGGAGCAGCTGCTGGGCGCGGGCGCGGCTCATGCCGCTGAAGTACCAGCTGCGGAGGGCGGGTGCGGCGGTCACCACCGGGCCGGCCCGATGGGCCGCTGTCCCCATGCTGCTCAGAGGCCCTGATGCCCGACGTCCCTGTTGCTCAGAGTCAGGGGCTCCCAGAGCCCAGGGCCAGGGGCCCGGCCCCGGGTCTGCACCTGCCCCAGCCCTCGGTGCCCCCAACTCTGGAGCCATCAGGGAGGAGACAGGAGGCCCTCTTGGGCCAACACAGAGCTCCCACGGCCACCGACGGTGACCTGAGTCAGGTGAGACGTCTGTCCACATGCCTCAGCCCCGGTGAGGGGCCCCGGCTAACAGCCTCAGTGCCCGTTAGCCCTGCTCCCAGAAGGGCCCAACCCCAGCCAGGGGCTAACATGCCAGGCTCAAGACTGCTGAGCTCCTACTGGAGGGGGGGTCCACCGGGAGCCTGGGGGCCCTGATGAGCCGCCCCCAGCCTGCAGAGAGAGGTGGACCGTGGGGACGACAGAAGCGTGGCCAGGAAGGCCCTGGGGGAGGCAGCGGTGCCAGGCTGGGCAGGGACTCTGGGGAGGCTGGAGGAGGCTCAGAGCATCCCATGGCTGCCGAGAAGGGGCCCTGCCTGGTGCAGGCCAGCCCGAGCCCCTGGCCCTCTGCATCTACAGAGATGCTCCCTCTCTGAGCACGCAGGCGGCAGGGACTCCCAAGGGCCTGCTCCTCGGTCTGAGGGAGTTCCCCAAGGCCGGGAGCCCACACAGCTGCGCATGGACAAGGACAGGGGAGAGCCTGCTGGGACCCCCGGCTGACACCCCACCTGGGCTGTGGTCACCCAAGTCACACCACATGCATCTCCCCGGCTCCACATTCTTAGAAGGGGAGCGGGATGGCCCCTGGCCCCACCCCATCTCCTGTGTCTGCTTCCCAAGGTCCAGGGAGGGGAACCCCCCACCTGAGTCGGCTTCCCAGCCTGGAACCTCCTGCTTCCTGCAGATTCTGGGGACCCTGGGGCAGGAGGCCTGCTCCCTAAGGGAGAGCCTCAACCACGCGGGCAACAGCCCTGTGCGCATGGCCCTTGTCTCCTCTAAAGTGGGGGAAACGGAGGGCCGGGGGCTAGCTCTGACCCCTGCACTGCAGGAGCAGCACTTACCCCAGAGGACCTAAAGCATGACTCAGAGTGAGTGGACACAGGAGGCGGTGCCCTGAAAAGACGGGGCTGGGTGGATGGGAGCTGCTGGAACCTGGGGGGAGGCCGCGGACGGGCAGGAGGGGGACCGAGATGCGCCCGCTCTTGGCAGAGAGGCCCACGCACCCCATGAAGAGCCGCAGGGAGGGAGTGGGAACCAGCGCGGCCAGAGCTGGCCCTGGGGCTGGGCTGAGGGGCTGCCCCGAGGGTAAACCTGGAGACTGAAGAATGGGGCGACGGCAGACAGGGAGAGGCCCCCGCGACACCAGAAGGGAAGACCGGCAGGCAGGGCAGAGAAGGGTCGAGGACCCGGGGACGCGGGTCCCCAAGACCAGACCTGGTTGGGCAGCAGGCTTCTGGAAAGCTGACAGACTCCTTTCGAGACACACTGATTAGGAGCGAGAGCTACAGCCCCCTAAGGCCCCGGGGCTCCATCCGCCAAGGGCCCCTGCAGCCAGGCGCTGCCCCCTGACACCCGGTGGCCAGGAGAGCTCCCAGGGGCAGGGCCGCCGAGGCCCTTCACAGGACAGCAGGGCTGCGGGCGCACAGAGAACCGGAAGCGCCCTCGTCCCCAGCCCTCCCCCGGAGCCGAGGGCCAGGGATGTTCTGGGAATCTCTCCCTGGGGTGGGGCAGCGGCCAGGATGACACTGGGGAAGCCTCACTATCAGGGTTGATGGTCCTCCCCCTGCCCGGCCAGTCTGGGCCAGGTGTCTAGGGCTAATGACACCGCCAGTGTGGCCAGCCCTTTGATCCCCGGCCCAGGCAAACAGTCATTAGCGCTTCCTCCCGGCACCGCCCCGTTTCGACCCTCCAAGAGCAGCTCATGGGATCTGTCCTCCACTCGCAGAGGGCTCTGGGCCCCCTCCCTATCAGAATGGCTGCCTGGTCCTTCCCACCCCTCCCAGCAGGCTGGGCCAGGGGCTAGGGTCCAGAGTCCCCTCAGAAGGGGCCTTCCTGGGACTCGGGCTTTTCCCATGCCACGTACAAACCCCCCAGGAGGCTGTGGGAGAGCCGAGGGGCTCTGTCTCCAGGGACAGGGCCCAGGCGAAGACGGCTCACAGCTGTGCCGGGAGGCCACCCTGTCCTGTTGACCCTAAGCCTGGGCTGAGAGGTCATCTCTTCCCCAGGCCCTGTGGGAGAGCCTCTACTCTCTGCCTCCCCTCCGTAATTGCAGAGTGGGTGAGCAAACAGCCGGCCTCTGGCCGGCCAGCCAGCCTGTGGACTGCCCAGGCCCTGGGGGCTTTGGGCATGTTGGGGGGAATGGCTGAGTTCCCCCTACCTGCATCTCTCAAAACAAGCCTCTTTGGGAGCAATTCCAAAGGCCGGCCATGTGTGCCCCATACCTGGCCCGGTGCAGCAGGGAGAGTGCCGGGTGAATGTGGACCAGTGAGGGGGCAGACAAGCTCTCCCCTCGGACTCAGCACATCAGCCCCTGCACCCACTGGTCACCCTCTCCTCCCTCACAGCATCTGGACAGCCTCTCTTATGTCCTCATCGGGAGCCCCTGGCTAGCTGGACCATGCCCCAGAGGGCCCGCCGTGCTGCATGCCCAGCCAGTGGCATGCACACACGCTGTCCAGCTGACTCCCCACTGGCCCTGACTGCTCCTGCTGGACTCATTCGCTCTTAGCCGTACTGGGACACAGTCCCTGGTGTCTGTCCCCCACCCCTGTGTGTTTGCCCACCGCTGCGTGGCAAGGCCTGGAGGGTCCTGGCCCCAGAAGGAGGGAGGGAGGGAGGGAGGGAAGGAAAGCAGGACGGCTCCTGGACATGCGATCCTGGGACTCAGTCCCGCCCTTTCCCCTGACTGCCCCGGCAGGTGATACTCACGGGTGGTCTGAGAGCGTCTCCGGGGTGGCCCTGGCCAGGTGGGTGATGGGTACCAGCCCAGTACTGGGCGGGCCCGAGAGCCTGCGGGCAAAGATGTAGTCGCCGTCCTCTCTGAGGGCGCAGAGCCTGTCCCCGCGGCTGACGCTCAGCTCTGCCGAGCACCGCGCGGTGAAGTCGGAGAGTGCCCTGAAGAGCTGTGCGGGCGCCGGGGGCCTGCAGGGCTCCGTGGCGGGGGGCTCCGTGGCGGGGGGCTCCGGCCCAGCGCTGGCCGCGGGGTCGGGGAGCCCCGGGACGCCGTCGTCCCGCGCGGCCACCGGCCAGATCTTGTCCCAGAGGAAGGACAGGAAGGTCAGCCGCCTCCTGAGGAAGGGCTCCATGCTCCCGGGCCGCCGGCGCGGAGCCTGGGGTCGCGCAGGGGGGCGGCCGCAGCGGCGGGGCTTAGGACTCGCCCGACAGAAACCAGAAGGGCCGACGGCCGCCGAGCGTCCGAGCCTTACTGCTGGCGTCCCTGGTGGCGCAGAGTGTGGGGACAGGTCACTCCAGAGGACCCTCCAACAAGGCGCGCGACCCCGCTCCCCGCCCGCCTCCTGGGCCGGGGCTCAGACCAGGTGGGGCGCAAAGTGGCCCTCCAAGCCCCCCCGGCTACACGACGGCCGCTCCTGTGCTCGACCTCTGGGGTGTCTCGTCCCCCACCGCTCCGAGCGCTCTTCGGGGCTGGGGCTGGGACGGGTCCGCCCGGGTCCGGCCCGGGACGCGCCTCGGGGGGCGGGGCCTCGGGGCTTCGGGGGCGGGGCTTCGGGGCGGGGCTGTGGGAGCGCAAGTGGGTCGCGGTGGGGAAGGGGGTCAGCGCAGGTGAACTGCGTGCCCACCCTTGTCCTCAGAGACGTGGGGTTCCATGACCCGGGCAGCCGCCGTGCAGCACGAGCCCCTGGTTGCCTAGAAGGGAGCTGGATTTGTGTAAAAGCGGCCTGATTTCGGGGCGCCTGGGGGGCTCAGGCTGTGATCCCAGGGTGCTGGGGTGGAGCCCCGCCTCGGGCTCCCTGCGAGCCTGCCTCTCCCTCTGCCTGCCGCTCACTGCCCTTGCTTCTTCTGCCAAATAAACAAGACCTTTAGGAAGGAGGGAGGGAGGGAGGGAGGGAGGAGACTGTTCTTTAAATGTCGGTCAAATCCGTCAATATAAAAATTCTATGTAGGGCAGAGCCTTGCGCGCTCAGCCAGGAGGCCCTGCGGCCAAGGCGGGAGCTGGGACTGCTGGGGGCAGCCTGGGACTCTGGGGAGGGAGGGAGGCTCCCTCCACGGGGGTCGTTACAAGATAACGTGGGACAGCGGGGTGCTCAGTGAGCCGCAGAAGGGCTTCATAGGTGCTGCACGGGTGATGCGCCATATGCCTTCTGGGCCACTGTGAGCCAGGAGACCCCCCCCACAGCCACTGCTGGGCTGGGGGAGGCTCTGACACCCGACTCCCACCTCAGGGCTGGGAATGGGGGTGCTATAGCACACAAGGGTGGCGGGTGACCCTGGGAGGGCCTGCGCCACCCCTCTTACTCAGCTCCCTGGAAGGGGCCAGGCCCCTGCTCGTGGAGGCACACTCTGCCTGCTGCCAGCTCAGCGTCTGTTTCCTGGCCAGACGGAGAGAGCAAACTCTGGGGGCCCTGGGGCTGAGTCTGTGGGAGGTGGGCTCCCAGCCCCAGGACCACCGGCATGCTCCTGCCCCTGCTGGCCTCCCCCGAGCGCAGCCCGGTCAGTACCCGTGGTCGTGACTGAGCCCATCCCTCCTTCCCAGTCCCACCCTGGATCAACGGCTGAGTGTGCGTGTTCGGTGTTTGCAAGTGGCCAGCAAACAGGGGTGACGACTGTTTGACCCGGGAGAAGCCGGACCCCCACTCCCCGCCCCCAGAGCTGCAGCAGACCACCTCCCCCTGAAACACCCTGGGCGCTCCCTGGGGCCCGCGTCCAGATGACCAGCTCGTCCGCTGTGCGAGCTGTAATGTGGCGATGCGGCCAGGAGCTGGCCCTCCCCGGCGTCCGAGCAGCTCTCTGGGGCTCCCACGGCCTGGAGGGGGCAGGGCCCCCCCCCAGGGGCAGGCTCTGTGGAGCAGAGACTCATCCTGGGGGAAGGCGGTCACTGAGAGGAATGCAGGTGAATTACAAATCCAAACAGGGAAGGGTCTGCAAGGGCCCCGAAGCCTCTACTCCACCAGCCTGGCGGGGAATTGGTCTGCCCCACCCCACCACGCGCCCCTCCCTTTATACCTACGCGCTCCTCTCCTGGGAAACCACGCTTCGAGCCTCTGGCCCCTTCGGCCGCAGGAAGGCCCTCTCAGGTCATGGGAGGGTCCCGCTTGTGCTGGCCGTGCTCGGTCAAGCGCTCAGAGCACTGGGCACGGATTCCTCCTGGACACTCCCAGGCCCTCAGAGCCATAGTGACCCAGCTGCTAGGACTCAGCACACCCCACCTGGTGCCCAAGGCACGCAGGGAGGGACCTCCTCAGTCCTCAGGCCTCCATGCTCAGCACCCAGGCCTCCTGTCGGCCCAAGCAAAGCCCGAATGGGGTCGGGTCGGAGGAGCGCAGTGGGTTGTGCTGCAAATCTCCGCCCCCCCCAGTGGCATCCTACAGAAACAAGGTTCTGTGCGCTCTCCTTGAGGTCAGAGCGGGGGCATTTTCCAGCAGGAACACGTGCTGGGCAGTGGGGGCCTGGCTGGTCAGGAATGCCTGGCCCATCTCCAGATGATGGTCCCCGGAGGGAGAAAGGCTCCTCTTCGCCTGTCCCCGGGCAGTGGGCTCTGTAGGGAGCACCCCACGCACGGCCATATCCCTGCCAGGGCTAACCTCCATCCCGTCACCCCCAAGTCCCCAGAGCACCTCTCTTCACTCATCGGTCCCCTCCAAGCAGCCTATGGCTCTTGTGCGCACACACTCCAGGCCAGGGGGCCGGCAGCAAGAGCCACTTTTTTTTTTTTTAAGATTTATTTGTTTGACAGAGAGAGCAAGCACGGGTAGGCAGAGCAGCAGACAGAGGCAGAGGGAGAAGCAGGCTCTCTGCGAGCAGGGGGCCCAACACGGGGCTCGATCCCAGGACCTTGGAATCATGACCCGAGCCACAGGCAGGCGCTTAACCGACAGAGCCCCCCAGGCGCCCCAAGAGCCACCTCTGTCCGTCTCTCCGTCTTGCTGTCAGCAGCTATTAGAGTCGCCTCACCCCTGCTGGCCTGCCCCCCAAGCTCCAGCGTCCCTGCCTCACCTTACGCACCTGGCTCGGCAGCGCGCCCAGGCCCCAAGGACGACCCTGCCCTGACCCGGCCGCTCTCCCGTTAGCCTCACCTCCTCCAACAGCCCCAACCACAGAGAACGGTGCTGGTGGGGCTGGGGAGGTGCGTGAGGGAGGGGGAGGACCCCCCACCTTGGGATGGGGTCAGAGGACAGGGTTCGGATCCCGCTGTCAGACTCACTAGCCATATGACCTCAGGGAAGGTGCTAGACCTCACTGCCTCCATTTCCCCATCTCTAAGAGCACTGAGCCTGCAGGGGCTGAGTGAGGGCTCCGACCAGTTCTGCTGGGACAAGGGGGGGGGCTTCCTGGGCACTCCGCCAAGGCCGGCGGCCCAGAGCAGCCCACCATGGAAGGCACGCTCTGGGGTCTGTGGGGGATAGACCCCAGAGCATGAGACACCCCCCCCCGTGATCTCACCACCACCAGGCTCCCACCCTCATGGCTCCGAGGGCTCAGGGCAGCGCAGCCTGGTACCCCGCCTCACAGCAAGGACCGCCGCTCGGAGGTGGGAGGAAATTCGCCCAGCGGAGGGCTCCCGAGGGCTGCGCGTCGTCCGCTCCTTCACGCAGGGGCTTCAGAAGCCGAGAGGCCAGTAGTGGCTGCCGGCGGAGAGGAGTGGTTGGGGGGCTGCTCGAGGCAATGTGGGGGTCCCTGGGGGACAGGCCAGTCCTGTATCTCACTGTGTCACTCTCAGGATCCTGGGTGACCTTCCATGACCAGATGTTCTGACAGATGTTTCCACTGGGGAAGTAGGACAAGAATCATGGGATCTTCGTGGTGTTCCTTACAACTGCGTGTGAGTCTATAATTCTCCTAAAATTAAGAATTTAATTTTTTAAGTTAAATAGAAAAAAGGGGGTGGGGCCAAGGAGATGGCAGAGGTCCAAGACGCGCTTGGCCCAGAAGAGCAGGGGAGAGGGGGGTCTCTCTGTCCCTCCTTAGGGTGGGCTGCAGGGTGGGGGGTGTCTTCCTCCTCTCCCCACCTTCTAGTGCCAGCCTCCCCCTCCACCCTCAGACAGCACCCCTCTTTCCACATAACAGCATTTACCGGGAGCCCAAAACAGGAAGAGGGGGCAGAAATGGCATCCACCCCCCGCCCCAGATCGGACCTCCCGGGGCCTCCACGCCCACCCAGCTCTGGACCCGAGGATGAACTGATGCACCGCTCGCCAGGGAAGTCTCCTCCCAAGAATGGGGTCACCGGGGGGGTACAATGGTGGGAAAGGGCAGGCTCTGGACATAAGGACAGACTGGCAGAGGAACTGAGGGACTGATGCCCTATCCTGGAAGGGGCCCACCACTGTCCTCCCCGCCTGCCCCCAGGGCAGACACACCCATAGGCAGGGCATCCCTCCCTCCCTCCCCCATCCTCCCCAGGGTGGTCCACCTAGTGCCAGACCACTGCCCCGGGGGAGCCCCAACTTGCTGAGAGATCCCAGAGGTCCTGGGGCCACCTGGGGTCTAGAGATGGGGTTCAAGGAGGGAGCTGAGAACTCGTCTGACGGGCTCCCTGGAGCTGTGTGGAGACCCCTCTGTCCAGACCCAGGTGAGGAGTATCAGCCCTGTGGGCAGAAGTGGCTGCTCCCATCCCTGTTCTGTTCCCTGGGTGACAAGGGTCACCCACCTGCCAGTTCCTTCATGAGGTCACTGCTGCTCCCCCCAGTTCTTCCCAGGGGTTCCTGGAGCGGGGCACAGGCTGGGACGGGGAGCAGGAGCCCTCTTCCCTGAGTTCACCCCTCCAAGCCTGGACTAAGCCCCGTGCCACAAGTGTCCCCGCTAAGCCGCCAGCCTCAGTTTACTCGGCTCGGCTGAACCCTCCTTTGGGCTTGGCTTTCGGAATAGCCACTTGCGGTGGTTCCCAAGTCGGGCGCGGGTCCCCCCGGGAGGAACCAGGTTCCCCAGGGAGGGAGCGAAGCCTCCGGACAGTTCTGTCCACCTGAGACCCGGGTGGAGGGCGGGGTCGGGGGCCGGAGGAGGGGCTCCTAGAGTCCGAGTCCCAGTCCGGGTCTTGGGATCAGACAGGGCCCCGCGCCCCCGCCCCGCGCCCCGGCCTCCGCCCCGCGCGGTCTTCCCCAAGCTCTTCGAGTGGACGCCCCACCCGGCGGGGTCTCCTCGCACTCCGGGGCCCTGGGCTACCGCCCCACCCTGCCCCCACCCCCGGGCCGGGCGGGGCGTCACAGAGGCCGGCGGTCCCCATGGCAACCCGCGGGACGCGGCGGCGCGCGCTGGGCGCACAGGCAGCCGGTTGGCTCTCTCCGCTCCGGGAGGCAGGGCAAGTGGGCGCGCCTGGAGGCTGGCGGCTGGGCGCGGGCCGGGGAGGCGGGCTGCGGGCTGCGGGCTGGGAAGGGGAGAGGGAGGTCTGGGGGCTTCTGGAAGGCCCAGGAGGCTGTAGGTCTGGGAGCCGGGCCAGAGCACAGAGCGGCCCCCTCCCGAATGCACGACCAGCCCCTCTGGGATTTTCCAACAGAGACTGTTGGCGACTGGGAGACCTCCCTGAACCCACAGTCAGACCCAGGGGCCAAAGCGGGACTGGGATTCCTCGGGTCGTGCTTCGCCTCATCCCAGATACCCTCTCTGTTGTACTCAGGGCCTGGTCTGGTTTCTCTGCCCCAGGAAGGCAAAGAGCTGGCCTTTGGGGAGGCGGGCGGACTTGGGTCCCAACCTTACTGCCACTCAGCAGTGTGGCCTTGGGCAGTGACCTGGCCTGTCAGCTTTCTTTGTAACTCATCCAGCCCTTGGGTTGCCGGGACCACATGAGCCCTCAAGCGAAGCCGCTGGCCTGGCTGTGTGAAGGGGCCGTCTCACCGTCCTGGGGCGGCTGGGACCAATCCCGCTGGATTGCTGGCCCCTTCTCCAAGGAGCCCCCGCTTACAGAGCCAGTCCTCACAGCCCCCCAGAGGTGGGAGCCCAGGAAGGGGTAGCACAGAAGGCAAATCCGGCCCTAGAGCCGATGGCCGGCCTCAAACCCTGAGTGAGAGCTACCAGGCATTTTCGCCTCAGGCCCCCCGTCTGTGAGATGGGGTGACAGGACCTCACCGCTGAGGGGCTCCAAGGCATAGAGTGGGGCTCAGTCACTAGAAGTTGGGGCCTGGGGCCGCCCTGCCTCCTCCGCCAGCTCCAGCCACCGCCTGGCCTTGTCTTTGGGTGAGCCCTGGCCCTTTGCTCTGACCCGCAGTGACAGGGAGGCACGGAAGGTCCACAGGGACATGGTGTTCCCCAGGGGGAGTGCGGTGCCCCACAGACAGGATCCCACTGACCCCTGTCAGCAACGAGGGAGCACCTTCACCCCATTCACACGACGACCTGAGGCTGTGGCCAGCCCACACAGCTGGTCAGTGGCTGGGGCTCCTAGAGCCCATTGTGTCAGCCCTCCCCGTGTCCCTGTGTCATCACAATGGACAATCAGTAGAGGGGCCGCCCCTCAGCGTCCACTTCTACCTGGGTCAGCCACAGGCCCGCCTGGCCCCCCGGCAGCCTCTTCCCAGAGAGACGTGCTCTCCCCACGAGCTCTTCCCCCGCGGAGGGACAGAGGGCCCAGTATGGACGGCGGTGGGCCTGAAGCCACACCTGCCTGCGCACGCGCACGCTGTGACTGAGTGAGCCCCGGGGGGGCGGGGGCGGCAGAGCCCCGCGGGCCGCGTCCGCTCACACCGCCCCCTCCACCCCTGCTCCCAGACATGAGCTTCCGGGTGCCGGGCCCGGGCCTGGGCAAGATGAAGCTGGACAGTGCGCAGTGCCCCCTGGACCAGGAGGAGGCCGAGGAGGCGGAGGACCGGCAGCTGCTGCAGCCGGAGGCCTGGCGGGCCTACGTGGAGCGCCGCACGGCGCTGCGCGAGTTCCTGACCGCGGACCTGAGCCCGCACCTGCTCAGGCGCCACCACGGGCGCATGGAGCTGCTCCAGAAGTGCTCCTTCCACATTGAGATTCTCCCCAAGCACCTGGCCCTGGGCGACCAGAACCCCCTGGTGCTGCCCAGCACCATGCTCCAGCTCATCGACCCCTGGAAGTTCCAGCGCATGAAGAAGGTGGGCACCGCCCAGACCAAGATCCAGCTGCTGCTGCTCGGGGACCTGCTAGAGCAGCTGGACCGGGGCCGCGCCGAGCTGGGAGCCCTGCTGGAGTCGCCCGACCCTCGGCCCTTCCTAGCGGGCTGGGGGCTGGTGGCGCGGAGGCTGGCGGAGCTGTCGGCCGTCATGGACAGCTTCCTGGCCATGATGGTGCCCGGGCGCCTGCACATGAAGCACCGGCTGGTGTCCGACATCGGCGCCACCAAGATCCCGCACATCCGGCTGATGCTGAGCACCAAGATGCCCGTCATGTTCGACCGCAAGGGGTCGGTGGCCCACCAGGACTGGGCCAGCCTGCGCTGGTTTGTCACCATCCAGCCGGCGGCCCCCGAGCAGTTTGAGCTGCGCTTCAAGCTGCTGGACCCGCGGACGCAGCAGGAGTCCACGCAGTGCGGCACCATCCCCGTGGCAGCCTGTGCCTTCGACATCCACAACCTGCTACCCAACCGCTCTTACAGGTTCACGGTCAAGAGAGCAGAGAGCTACACGCTGGTGTACGAGCCGTGGCGGGACAGCCTCACCCTGCAGACCAGGCCGGGGCCCCCAGAAGGGCCCAGCCCTAGTCGGCTAGGCAAGCCAGGCCTGCCCCTGACCACACTTTCTGAGAGATGATTTTCTAATATTTATCCACTAATAAAGACTATAAACACACACACACAACTAAAGAAACAAACCTTACGTTTGACAGGCAGCCGCCGCCATGGGAGTGTTTGCTCAGATGCTGTCCAGCCCAACCCCCAGCCCCAGGCCCCCCAGGCTCCTGCCCCCTTCGCCAGGGGGCACCCCAGGCTGCACCTTCCAGGATAGCTGCCCCTAGAGCGAGATGACTGCTGAGAGCTTCTCCAAGGGGCCCTGCTGTGTCTGCCCCTCCCGCATCTCCCTGACCCTCTGGCACAGTAAGCAGCCCTGCGACCTTGGCCCTGGCCCTGGCTACCTTGCCCTTGGCTACCTTGTCCCAGGCCAGGGTTCCCCAAGGGGAACAAAAACCTCGTTGGGGGCAGTCGTGCCCCTTCCTGTGGCTCCCAGCATCACTGGAGTCAGGGTCGTGGGTGCCCAGACCAAGAGGACGTTTTGTTTTTTAAATGACACAGTCTTCTCCCCAAAAGGAGCTGAACCACATCTGTGCTCCTGTCCCAAGGTGGGTGGGGGCCCGAGGCAAGGGAGTCCGGCAGAGGGCCTCCCCAGGACGCAGGCTGGTGCCCAGCTGTTGTGTGGCGGCCCTCCCCACCAGCTGCCACGCCCAGCCCCCCAGAAGGGGACCAGCCCCTCACTGCTGCCACCAGAGGCTGTCCTTGACCCAGGCAAGGCCATGCCACCACCAGTGTGCCAGCAGCTCCCTCGTTCCCCACGCTCACGTCCGCGTCCTGACACAGGTGAGGCGAAGGTCAGCATCTGTCTGCTGCTGCAGCTGGGCTGTGTCCAGGTCCAGGAGGGACAGCACCGTGTGCCGTGGCACAGGGGAGCTGCCAGTACTCTGACCCCTCCTCCACACCCTTGTCCACCATGGGGGTCTCTAGGCCTTCTAAGAGCCAAAGGCCTGGGCAGGCAAGATGACCAGGAACAGGGACCGCCTCCCCCACCGGCAGAGGGGTGGTTTGGAGAGAGAGCAGGTGCCCAGCTGTCCCCAGGACTGGTCCCCGCCCCCAGGTCTTGAGAGGTGGGTGGGGTCCTCCCAGGCCTCTCCAGTTCCTGACCCACTCTGTGTCACTGCACGCCACTCCAGGTCAAGCCAGCCTGTCACACACACTGTGGCATCGTGTGTCTATGGGGCAGGCACTCCTGGGTGTTCCTCAGGGTCCGGTCAGCCCGAGGCATCCTGGGGAGGGGGGAAGGCAGGGGAGGAGTCGAGAGCAGAGCCCGGTGCTCCTCCCGAGCCGCCCCGCCCCCCCCCCCACCGCGGTAGAGAGGGCTGGCTCGGGGGTGGGAGGGCAGGGAGAGAAGCAAAGCTGGGCAGGGACCAGGGATGGGGCTTTGCGCCAGGTCATACCAATCCCAGCGAGAAGGAGGCAGGTTGGAGTCAGGGTTGGTGGAGGGAGGCGTTTGTGGGTAAGGCGACTGAGGGTCCTCCGGGGTCCCTGCGCCTCCAGCCGTCACCAGGGACGGCAGCTGCCCAGAGGCCGGCCCCGCGGGAGGCCCCCGCTGTGAGGGCCCCGCAGCAGCAGGCCTGGCGCGCTCGCGTCTTTGAACCTCGCCCGCGCCCAAGGCCAAGCGCTCTTCCGCTGTGCCGAGCTCCGTCTGGTTCGTGGCCTTGCAGGAGAAAGTGCCTGACTTGAAACCTTGACCCCTCTGCGGCGAGGCCCGCCCTCTGCCTTCGGCCCCGCCTCGCGCCGCCGCCTCGGCCTGACCGCCCAGTTTCCCCGCCAGTCCGCGCGCACGCGCGTGCTCGGGGCTTCAAAGCCCGCTCCTCCAAGAAGCCCTCCCTGGTTCCAGGCGGAAGAGGTCCTGACTTTCTGCCTCAGGGCGCCTGGTGGTCCTCCTTTCCAATGTTTTTGACCAGATGGTAAAACTCCATGCCTGTCTGGCTCCCTCAGCAGTCTCACAGGGAACACAGCGGCCTTGGAGAAGGCCTTTGACTCTTGGACTCTGTGACCTCCACACGGGTCTGATACCCGCGCAGGCCCTCAGGGAAGCCAGGCCCAGACACGCCTTCCTCTGCACAGCCGGTGCTGTTGGAGGCCTTGAGCGCTGAGCAACAGACCAGACACAGGACGGCTGGAGTCGGCTTAGAGGAGGCGTGCAGCATGCAAGTGTCCTCGGGGAGCACTCAGACCCTGGGCCACGCAGGACGCCGGCAGGGCTGGCCGCCTCGGGGATTTGGACTCGGCCTGGGGTCGGCGTTCAGGCGGCTGGGCATGCCTGCGTCTGCAGGGCCCAGCCCGTCCCTGTCGGCCATCTTGGCCCAGTCAGCCCCCGGGCAGCTTCCGCTGTCCAGCCGCAGACCCCGCTCAGCCCGCTGGCCGTGCTGTCAGCGGCGACACAGGGACACCAGCCTCTCCCAGAGCGCTTGCTTGTCCGGCACCTGGCTAGAATGGGCTCTGGATTCCTGGCAGACTCAGGAGCTACCCTACAACCCAAAACAAGAGGAGGTGCCCCCAATAAAACCTCAAACACCCAGATGTGAGAAACACATCCAGAGTAGTCTTTATGTAAAATTAGTATTGAATCATATAACACAGAGTCCAAGAAAAGATATAAAAATTGGAATGTAGAAATTGATTTGTAGAAAACATCAGAACATCACTCCCCCCACCCCATCCCTACCCGCCCCCCCCCGCCCCACCGCTGGCAGAAAGTTCTGCAGCAAGGCCACAGAAGGGGGGGTGCGGGCGCAAGCCCCTCCTAGCGTAAGCAGCTTGTCTGCCACATCCCCCAGGCCACAGGACGAGGATGTGCGGAGACTCTGGGTCAGGGCTGCCTTGCAGCGGGGGCTGAGGGTTTGCTGCGGTTAGGGCAGATACCAAGGCAAGGGTTTCCAGACCAGGCAGAACAGAAATGTACCCTGAGGGACAGGGGGAGTTCCTCAGCCTTGCAAAGACAGACACAGAGGACAGGTTGTCCCAGAAGCCCTGACCTGGGAGCAGGCTTGAGTTTGCAAAGGGGAGGCAGAGCTCAGGCTGAAGGCACAAGGCTGCCCACCCAGGGGCACCCCAGTCTCGGTCCCCACCCACATACCCATGGTCCGGGCAAGGTTGTGTGTGCATCTGGTTCTGGTCTGCCCTTCTGCCTGCAAGGGCAGGTGGCCCCTGAAGGACACAGGGCTGTGGGCCCCAGTAAAACAGGGTAGTGGGGACAGAAAAAAAGGCCCTCTCTTCCAGGGAGGCCTCTTTGTCTAAGTTTGGGATAAGGAACCTGTCCCAGTAAAAAAGACACTGGCGTCTGGTTTATTTTAGAAAATAGAAAACTGGGGGGCCTGGCTGGCTTAGTTGGTAGAACACGCAGCTCTTAATCTCAGGGCCATGAGTTCAAGCACACACTGGGCAGGGAGCCTACTTGTAAAAAAAGAAAAAAGGAAAGAAAGAAGGCTGAGCCCCGCAGCCGGCACCCAGCGTGGTCAGGGACGGCATCCAAAGACCAAAGAGTAACCCTGCGAGGATTTCCTTCCCCACCCCAAACCTTCCCAGCAACACCAGAAGGGCCAGAGGGCCCCCCCCCCGGGTCCCACACCCCTGAGATGTTCCCTGCAAAACGTCCCAGCAAAGGCAGCAAGCAGGGACACGGGGGAGTCCCTCTCTCCCAAGCGCAGGCACGTGCTGGCAGGGCAGGGCCTGGCCTGCCCCCTGTCGCGGGAGAGGCCGAGGCTCCAGAAGAGGATTATTGCTCAGAACCCCAGCACGGACCCAACCGGGTCGGCGGGGCGGCCAGCAGTACCTAACCCTAACCGAAGGCACGTGGGGTTCTGCTGAGTGCGGCCTGACAGGGCAGGCTGCAGAAGAGGGGTGGGGACTTTGCCTCGAAGTCCTGGCAGCCTGAGGGCAGTGGGCAGGCGGAGTGGGCTCTTCAGGGAGACAGGGCAGGCCTCCTCCGAACGCGCACCTGGCTGGCGGGCGCGAGGCTCTGCTGGTCCTCACAGAAGTCCAGGAATCTCCGCCAGAGCGGGCAACAACGCAGGAGGCGGTGGTCCCCTGAGCAGGTCGACGGACGGGGTCGGTGGTGGGCCCCAGCCCCGCCCTGGCCCTCCCTGCCCCGCCCTGGCCCTCCTTGCCCCGCCCTGGCCCTCCTGCCCCCAGCCGGTCCGCCACTCCCCCAGGGAAAAGCCCCGCCCCGCCCCGCCCCCAGCCGCGCAGCCACACCCCCAGGGAACGCCTCGCCCCGCCCCCAGCCGCGCAGCCACACCCCCAGGGAAAAGCCCCGCCCCGCCCCGCCCCGCCCCCAGCCGAGCCGCCCAGCAGCCCTACCAATGAAGCAGAGACCCTCTTTGGCCCGGGTCATGGCCACGTTCACTTGATTGGGGTCCACCACAAAGCCCAGGAACCTCTTCAGCCAGCTCTTCGTCGGCCGCTGGTCCAGGTCACTCTCGGGGCACGTGCGCACGGTGCTCACCAGCACGTAGCGCCACTCGCTCCCTGCGCAGTTGGGCGCACGTGATGAGGCCCCTCCCAGGTCCCGCACCCACCCGCTGGCCCGCGAGGCCCCTGCCCCACAGCCGCGCTCACCCTGGCTCTTGGTGATGGAGCACACGCTCACTCCGGTGACACCCTCTTGCCCAAGCCTCTTGCCGATCTCCGCGGCCTGAGCATTGTAGGGCGTGAGAATGGCAACGTCCTTGGGGTCCACGGTCCTGCCCAGGATCAGCTGCTTAGCAATGCGGACCTGAGGGACAAGGGGGTGCTGCTGGAGCAGGCCCTGGCACCTCTCCTGCCCTGGACACCGGAGCCTCACCTGTTCCCTCAGTCCCTCTGCCTCCTCCTCCAGGAAGCCCTCCCTGACCAAGGGGCACCAGGGAAAGTCTCACTGACACTCACCACCTCGGCCGCCTCCTCCGGGTTGGCCTTGGAGTTTTCATTCCCTTCATCTGTGGACACCAGTAGGCTCTGCTCATGGCCCTGCACATGGCCAAAGATGACAGAGCAGCTCTCCTTGCCAGTGTGGCCCAGGACGCTGGGCGGCCGCTTCAGGCCCGGCCAGGTGTTCAGCTTCTTCCGGTAGAACTCCGCGGAGGGAAAGGCACAGATGTCCGCGTGCTGCAAGGCAGGGCACGAGCCTGGTCCCCTGTCTAGCTGTCCCGGGGCCAAGAGCTGGGGGTCTTGGAGGCCAGGGTGGACACAGGAGGTCGAGGTGTGGGCAGCAACCCCTTGGGCATCCCTGGCCTCAGACCACACCGCAGCCAGAGACGACGAGGCTGGGACCGGCTCACCATGCGGTACTGTGTGTCCAGCAGGTAGGCGTCCGCGTGATACCTCTCGAAGAGAGACCGGTCCAGCCCCAGATTCTGCAGCTGCTCACTCCTGACCACAGGCCGCAGCTGCTTGTGGTCCCCCAGGAGAACTACCTGCAGACACAGGCAGCCACAGTCCTGACACCTGCAGACCTCGAGGTGCCGGCCCAAGGCGTGGCCACTCCACCACCAGGAGGCTGTCCTCCTCGGCGAAAGGCCACATCCACTGTCACCCGCCTGGGGCTCCCAGCTCAGCGCCCAGCTCACTCACCTTCTCCACCCCTGAGAAGGCCACCAGCGGGATGAGGGTCTCGGGCTCCGTGGCCATGCCTGCTTCGTCAATGAGGACCTGCCGCACAGCCAGCCTCCTGAGGCCAGCTGAGGCCGCACACGAGCACGTACACAAGACCACCCGGTGCCGCTCCAGCTCGAACTTCCGTGCCTTCCCCAGCACCTGCTTGTACCTGCATGGGGACAGCTCTCGGTCACACAGGGAACCCCCCCACACACGCATCTTCACCATGGACACAACGGCACGGCCCCAGCGGCTTACCGGTTGAGGTCATCCTTGGAAAAGACCTCCCCCTTCTGCACCCGAGCGTCGAACCCCCTGATGTCCGCCGCGTAGGGGTTGGAGGCCTGCCGGACCCTGTGGTGCAGGGTGATGCTCCTGCGGTGGGAGGGAGAGCCGCGAAGCCCCGCGTTAGACCCCGACAGGACTGTGGGGGTCCTGCACCCACAGACTGCCAAGAGACTGCACCTGAGGCTCTGGTTGGGCCTCCCCTCCCGAGGGGTCTTCCTGGGCGGGCCGCTGCCGCCCACACTGGGCACCGGGAATTCAGTGGCCTCGGCCTGCTCACTGTACACTCGCAGCGGCTTCAGCTCTGCTCTCCTGCTCAGCAACAGTCCTGGCGGCAACAGGACACGAGTCACCATCCCCCGGGGCCAGCACCGTCAGGCAAAGCCCCCACACATCCAGCCCAGCGCACCTGCCAGGACGTCCACTGACTTGTTAGAGGGACCGCAATACAAGACGCACGGGCCCCCCAGCAGCTCCTCCTCCCTGGGGGCGCCCCCGGCCATCACCTGCTCCTCGTTTGCCTTGTGAAACCAGAACACGATGTGGAAACCCACCACCGTCTTCCCCGTGCCTGCGGGCAGAAAGCGTCATGAACAGAGCCCCTGGCCGCCAGCGCAGGCAGCCGAAGGCCCCAGCCCTGCAGCACTGGCCCCACCTGGCGGGCCCTGGATCACTGTGAACGGCTTCTGCAGGGCTGCCCTGACAGCCCGGTTCTGGCTGGAGTTCAGCGTGCGGCAGCCTCCGGGGAGGTCGAACGTGCGTTTCTCCAGGAGCCTGCTGTACGTCCCTAAGGAAGGGTCAGGCCTGCCTGAGCAGGGGCGCAGGGCAGGACCCAGGCAGGACGAAGGGACGTGGGAGAGCTGGAGGGTCCCGGGACCTACCTCTGTGGAGGGTCTGCTCGGAAGCAAGGCGGCAGGGCGGGGGGATGGGCCGGCCCAGGGCAATGCTGACGACCAGCGGGGATGCACGGTCCAACCTACTCACGGCTTCTTCCTTGCGACTGGGGGCAGGAGGCAGTGAAGAGGGACCCGGGGACATGCACAGGATTCCCCCCAGGCGGGACCCAGGGAGTTCTTGCCCCCACCCGGCCCGCTTTTCCCCGCTTTTCTCCCTGTGGAAGCTACTCACATGTCAGGAAGCTGCTTGGGCAGCAGCTCAATGGTGAATCGGGTGCCCGGGCTCAGCACCTCTTCTGGAACTTTCTCCATGGGCATGTGCTGGACGAAGAAGTACACCTGCCTGGAGGTCTCCTGGCGGTCGGCCTGGCCCTCCTTCAGATCCCAGTGTTCCGTCAGCCCGTGGGCCACCCACGTGTACGTGTCAGGGTCGATGCTCAGGAGGGGAGGCTGGCCAGGGTCAGCTGGGGGGTGCGGCTCCCCTGCAACGGGCATGGCCGGCAGCCCCTCGAGCCGGATGCAGAGGTAGCAGTGGCCAAAGCTGAGGTCAATGCCGTGCTCGCTGAGGAAGGACGGCTCCAGGCAGAAGGCGCCGCGCAGCTGCCCCCGCGCCACCTGCTTTGCGTCCCAGGCCACGCCGACGTGCTGCAGCGTGATGGAGTCACCCTCCGAGACGGTGCCTATGGCCGACTCCAGAGAGCAGAACGGCCCCCACACGCGGGCGTACTCGCCCTCATCGAGACACCGGTCCTGCGCCGCCCGGGGCGCCTGATCCAGGAAGCAGTGGTCAGGCCGCTCCACGTGCTGCAGGCAGAGGGTGAGGCCGGGCGCCACGGTGCACAGCTGCAGGCTTGGCACCAGGAAGCCCCGCTGCAGGCCGGCGCTGAGCTGCACCTGCAGCACGTCCCCGCTGCCCAGCTCCCGGGACACCTCCACGAAGTGGCCGCAGCGGCTGTGCCTCACGCTGCCCAGCTCCCGGGGCGGGGGCTCCGCCGTGCCCAGCTCCCGCACCAGGGCCGCTGCCTCAGGCCACCGCTCCGCCTGCACTAGCTCCAGCAGCTGCTCCCACGGGGCAGCGTCCACCCGCCGGGTGTGGGGGTCCAGCAGGGCACCGGGCCGCGGGGAGCGCAGCCCTTCCGCCCGCAGGGAGTAGATGCGGCGCCGCCATTCCAGCCGCAGGCCCGGCCGCCCGGCCAGGTCCCTGGGGTGCTCGGCCAGCTGCAGGGCGCGGTACTGCACAGGGCAGGGGTCAGGCAGGGTCTCGGGGTTGGTGGGGAAGAGCAGCTTGAAGCCGCGGGCGCCCGTCTCCACGCCCGCCACGACGCCCAGCTTGCCCCGCGGCTGGACCCTGAGCTGCGCTGCCAGATGCAGGCTTCGGGCCTGGCGCTGATAGGCCTGGGCGCGCGCGTGCTGGTGGCTGAATTCCTGGCACAGCCCGTCGATGTCCCTGGCGGAGTAGGGGGCGCCCCCGTGGCCCAGCGCCAGCAGGACCTGCCGCTGCAGTACCACGTCCAGGTACCTGCGGATGGGCGAGGTGGCCCACGTGTACCAGTCCACCCGCAGCGCATAGTGCCCCGCCGCCTGCTGCTCGCCCTGGCGGGAGCGGCCAAACACAGAGCGGCCCAGGGCCTTGCGGAGGTCGAGGCCCACGGGAGCCAGGGAGGGGTGCACGTCATCTGTGGTGATGAGGTCCGCCAGCAGATTGCGGTCCCCGGCACGGGCGGCGCCCTGCAGGTGCCTCCACAGGGCGCCCAGGAGGTAGACCTGTCGGCCCGGGGACCCACAGCCCCGCAGGTGGTGGCGCAGGTGCAGGGACAGGGGCACCAGCTCCCTGTGCTTCTCCCCCAGCTCCGTGAGCTGGCGCTCACCGGGCGCGGGCTGCCACCGCAGCGGCGTGGCCGTCCGTGTGCACTCGCTGCTC
The DNA here is from genome assembly GCF_963455335.1 of Martes martes. NCBI lineage: Eukaryota > Metazoa > Chordata > Mammalia > Carnivora > Mustelidae > Martes > Martes martes. Next base: position 570,533 of record NC_137896.1, on the reverse strand, counting down.
ACGAGGAGCTCGGCCACCAGGCTGTTGAACTGGATCATGTACTCCTTGACCATGGTGTGGGCCGCGCGGAAGCCCAGCACGCCGTCCTCACTGGGGTGCTCGTAGTGCGCGTCGGTCCCCAGGCGGGCTCGGCGCAGCACCCGGGAGAAGTGGCAGGCGGCCACGACACAGGCGTCCACAGAGTCCAAGAGGCTGGGCAGCTCCCTGCCGGCGCCCGGGTGCCGCCGGATGACGTGCTCGGCCTCCTCGTAGGACAGCTGGCGGTCAGAGCAGATCACAGAGGGCGCGAAGTGCAGGCCTTTGAGCCGGTCGCTGCCCTTCTCAACCGTGAGGAAGAGGGAGACGGCCAAGCGATCCCGGCCCGGCAGGAGGCTGAGCGCGTCCTGGCAGAGGCTGGCCGGCAGCATGGGTTGCGGCTCCCGGTCAGGGGCGTAGAACGTCACGCCCCGTCTGCGGGCCTCCAGGTCCAGAGGCCCGTCCCTGGGGACAGCGCTGGCCACGTCGGCGATGTGCACGGCCACCTCGTACTTGGAGCCCAGATCTCGGACACTGAGCGCATCGTCCAGGTAGCGGGCACCCTGGGGGTCCACGGTGAAGGTCAGAAAGCTGCGGCAGTCCTCCCGGCGGTCGGGCGCCCGGCTGAGCTCTGCCCGGTACTTCTGCAGCGCCTTGCTGACGGAGGCCGACTCCGGCCCCGGCGCCCTCAGGCCATGCTCCAGGTCCAGGATGCGGAGGCCCTGCTCCCAGGTGGTGGCCTCGGGTAGCACCTCCAGGATGATGCCCAGGGGGTAGTAGAAGCGGGGCCGCCACAGGACAACACGCACCAAGAAGAGCCGGCCGCCGCGGGCCTCGGCGGGGAGCCGCTCGTACCCCACGCGCCGCACGCGGCCCTGCTGGACACAGTGCACGGGAACCTGCAGCGGGTCCTTCAGCTCGGCCACGAAGATCTTGGTCACGGAGCCGTCGATGGGGGTCATGATGCGAGGGTCCCACTCGTCCGTGCGGCACACGAACACCAGCTCCCGCCGCTTCCTCTTCAGCACGCCCACCACGCGGCCCTGCGGCCTCCCCGAGGGGCCTCTGTCTGTGCCCAGTACCTCCACCAGGACCTCGTCCCCGCTGAAGGCCATCCCACAGTGCAGGCGGCCCCTGATGTGGATGGGGCCGCAGTCCGCGTCGTCCAGCGGGACGGCCAGCGCCCGCTCGAAGGTCTCCTGCACGAAGGCGCAGGGGCGGTACAGCTCAGGCTCCAAGCTCAGCAGCTTCCGCAGCGCAGCCCGCGGCAGGCTCCTGTACTGCCGGGCCTGCTGTGGGGACTCGGGCCGGGCGACAGCGTCCAGCAGCCCGTCTTCCCGGACGGTCACCGCCACGTTCCGGGCTTCATCCAGGAGCTCCTGCAGGATGGAGTCGTCCGCGTTGAGCTCCGTGTCAGAGGGCCAGAAGTCCGACTCGGAGTCCTCGAGGTCCTCGGGGTCCCCCTCTTCCGTGGCCGCCAGCCCGGCCACGGCCTTCCCCGGGGCCACGTCCCCCATCGACGAGTTCCCTGCTGAGGTCGTGTCCTCCGCCTCTGGGGGCACCATGGCGGTCTCCCTCACCGCCCGGCAGCCCCCTGCCACAGACCCCAGTGCCGCGTCCCCAGCCTCTATGCTCCGTGTGGCTTCGTCTCCCGCTGCCAAGGTCTCGGAAGGGGACGTCCTCCCTTCAGCCCCTGGTGCCACCTTGTCCGTGGCCACGTGCTCTGTGGCTAGAGCCCCTGCTGTGCCCTCTTCCGGGACAGCGTCCTGGGCCACGGCAGCCACAGATCTCTCTGCTTGGAGGGCCCAGAGCTGCCTCCTGCTCTGGACCGCGCTCTGCTCGATGTGCTCCAGGGACAGGCTCTCGGGCCAGACGCTGTGGTGCTTCACGCACTCGCGGATGAAGCTCTTCCAGACCTTGCTACAGGCCCCGAAGGAGCAGAGGGCCACGGCGTTGCCCACAGCCACCACCTGGGACTGGGCGCGCGTCATGACGGTGTTGAGCACGCGGGCATCGGTGAAGAAGCCCAGGGCGGGCGCCCCCGAGCTCAGCAGGCTGCTGTGGCTGTGCACGGTGCTCAGCACCACAGCCCGGAACTCCCGCCCTGCGAGGGGGCGTGGTCAGGCCAGGGAGGAGAGCCCGTGGGGCTCGCACCTGCCCCTCCCCACCACAGCACTCATCACCCACCTGGCAGGATCTCAAAGCTGCCCACAGACACCTGGCCCAGGCCCCTCCTCCTCAGCTCCTGCCTCAGCGCGCCCACCTGCAGACACACACGGCCAGAGCAGCCGGCCCGAGTGAGCCCCTGCGGGGGGACACGAGGCCCACGGCCCGGAGCCCCGGCCCCGGTCGCGGGGTTCAAGCCCCACACCGTGGCCTGGCAGAGTCATCCCTCGGCCCCTCTCTCAGGAGGAGCCACTGAGGCCGAGGAGGTCCCCCCTCCGACCACAGAGGGACCCGCGCCCTCCTCCGGGCGTCCCTGCCAGAAGTGGGGAGGTGGGCTGTTGCGGGCGGCAGGGGCTCACCTGGGCTCCGTGGGACACGGCACAGATGTGCCTCTGCTCGCGGCTGCCCCAGCAGGGGGGCCAGCTCTGGTAGATCTCCTGCACCTTCTCGACGACCTGGGCGACCTCCGCCGCGTTCAGCCAGGACGCGCGTGACAGGTCCCGCTCGGGGTTGCCCGCCACGTGGCAGAACATGAGAGGGTAGTGCGTGGGGTGGCGAGGGACCCGGCCGCTGGCGTGGATGGGGCTACCCTCGGCCAGGTAGAAGTGCCGCGAGACGAAGTGGAGGATGGCCTCGGTGCAGCGGTAGTTCTCGTGGAAGACGAGCCGGCTGCGCCGCGCCACGGCGTGGGCCTCCCGCTGGTAGTGCCAGAAGAGGCGGCAGAGCAGGGTGTGGCCAGCGGCCTGGGCGCCCGGCACGCTGAAGAGCCTGGGCGTGACCTGCCGGTGGTCCCCCGCCAGCACCAGGCGCGTGCCGGGCCCGGCGTAGCGCAGTGGGGTGAGCGCCTCGCACTCCAGCATCTGGGCGGCCTCGTCGATGAGGATGTGGGAGAAGAAGCCGCTGGGCACCCTGAGCTCGCGCGCCTGGGACGCCGTGGCCACCACAATGCGGTGCTGCTCCAGCTCGGCCCGTGTCGGGGCGCGGAAGGCCCGGCGGTCCCCCGTCAGGAGGCAGTAGCGCAGCGTGGCCGCGTCTGTCTGGCTGGGCGGGCGGTCCGTGAACATCACCCGGAGTGGAGTGGCTTCGGGGTGGCCGCTGCTCACGTAGCGGTGGAAATGCTCCTCGATGTAGATGTCGGCCGCACTGAGGGGGAGGGCACATGGTCCACCAAAGCACGTCCTGTGAGCCCGGCCCGGCCTGGACGCCGGGAATTCAGCAGAGGCACACAGACCCGCCCCACACAGCTTTGACGCCAGCAGAGGGGACAGAGGACAAGGTCAGAGTCGGACGAGAACTGGCAACAGCACAGAGGGTCTGGGTGGTCAGGGAGGGATCCCAGGAGGAGGAGGTGAAGGAGCTGAGCGTGCAGAGAGGCAGAGAGGGGGACCGCAGGGGCCCCTGCCTGAGAGAGCCCGGGTGGCCAGAGGCTGTGCTTGGCCCGGAGCTCAGCTCCCAGGGGGCTGTCAGCGGGTGGGCAGTGACGAGCACCAGCTCTCGGGAGCCGATGGAGAAGCACCGAGGCCAGGGTATCCTGGGGACATGCGAGCGCCCCCGGGCATCCCTGCAGGGACCTGCTCCCCGGGACCCCAAGGATCCCCAGGCCCGCCGTGGGAGACACGCCGCCTGGGCAGCGGGAAGCGCCGGGAGGGTCCCACCAGCCCTGGCGGATCCGTTCAGAGCGGCTGAGGGAAGATGACAGCAGAGCCTGGCCCTGGCAGCTGCTGGACGGGCTGCGCCGGACGCCCCCCCAGCAACTCTGGTCTGGGGTCTCTGTGGAGGCACCCACAGCCCCGCCCACAGACAGCAGACCCTGACCCCCCAGAGCACCTTGCACCGGGCCCGAAGCACAAATGTCCCGTCTCTTTTAGCCCAGGGAAAGTCCCAAGGGTCAGAGTGACCCTGACCGCCCTAAGAGCTGCACTGTCCCTTACCCCGGCAGCGTCCGCGGGGCAGCCAGAGGACGCAGGCCCAGCCTAGACCCTGCTTTGCCGATGGCCAGGCAAGGCGGGCGACCCACTCTAGCACAGGCTGCCCAGGCCTCCAGGGACCCTGGGAATGCCCGGCTCCCCTCCTCCTCACAGGGACGCAGCAGCCAGCGGCACGCTGGCCCCGGCCCAGCAAGCAGGCGGCGGCTCTGGGCTCACCTGTTGGTGTGCGTGCAGATGAGCACCCTGGTGCGGGGCTGCCGGATTACCTCCAGGGAGGCCATGGCCAGTGTGTAGGTCTTGCCTGTGCCAAAGGGGCCGTAGATGAGCAGGGGGGCAACGGGCCGGACGCCCCCCGGGCTACTGCCCGCAATGAGCGCCACGGCCAGCTTCTGCTTGTGGTTGCCGTGCATCGCGGGGGGCGCGGGCAGAGGCCGGGGCAAGGAGCACATCGGCAGGTCCGGCACCACCAGTCGCACGTCAGGCAGCGCGTCTACCGCCTGGTGCCAGAAGCGGAAGGTCAGCGGGTCGATCTGGAACTGCACCTCGAGGAGGGGGCTGGTTTCGGGCCGCAGCCCCAGGGCCACGCAGCAGCGGGCGGGCAGCAGCAGCCACAGCGCCTGCTCCGAGCTAGCCCGCGTTTCCAGCTGCACTTCAAACACCGTGCGGTTGGGCGCAGGGACGGGGGCCACCAGGGCTGTGCTGACCGCCCGGCCCAGTAGAAAGCCCTCGTCCGTGTCCGGCGTCCGCGAGGAGGGTGTGGGGACCTCGGCATAGAGGGCCCCTGATGGCGGGAAGAGCATGCCCAGGGCCGGCGTCTCCAGGGCCGTCCGCAGGGACACCGGGCCCCGGAAGTTCAGCCTGGCGGGTGAGAATGGGGTCAGCGCTCCGGGGCCGGGACTCTGCGGCCCCACAGCCCAACGGCCCTCACTCACCTGGCCACCAGCCGCTGCTGAGCCGCCTCCTCCTCATAGAGAAACTGGTGCACCCTCGGGCGGTAGTCGGCGCAGGACATGGGGCCTGGGGCGGGGCCCCCGGGACGGAAGTCCAGCGCCAGGGCGGGCACCTTGTACTTGGCCACCAGGGCCACCTGCTCGGCCGTCCGCTCCACACCGGGCACCACGTGGCGGTTGCCCGTGTGCCAGCGCTCCAGCTCCTCGGCGTGGCCGCACACCAGCCTGCCCTGCGGCCCCGGGCAGCGCACCTGGCCCAGCAGCAGCCCCAGCTTCCGTAGCAGGGCAGGCCGGCGGCCGAAGTCGAAAACCACCCACTGCTCGAAGCAGCCGAAGGAGGCGCCCTGCACTCGCACCTCCACCTGGAACCTGGCTGGGGGGGCGCGCACTCGGAAGCGCTCCCCCTTTGCATAGCGCTGGCCCGGCGGGAGGCGGGGGGCCACCAGCGAGAAGTCTGCTCCCAGCTCCTGCTTGAGCAGGGCCACGTGCAGCAGGGGTTCCTGGGGGAGAGACTGGATGGGGAGGCGGCCCCAGACCCTGCCCGCCCATCAGCGTCCAGGTGGACACTCAGGCCCCTCCCCACACAGCTGGGCTTCCTGGCTGCGACCCCAGAAGGGCGCTCGGCCTGTCTGAACCTTGGGGTCCCTCCCTGCAAATGGGGTTCCAGAGCAGCCCCTGTGGAGGGTGAGCGAGGGGAGGGTGTAGCACGGGGCGCCCAGGGCACACGAGCTAACTCGCCTGGTCCTCGCTCTCTGAACCAGACACTCCCACCAGCTCGGCCCAGAGACCCATGCACTGCTTCAGACCACACAGGCGGCTCCAAACCCGGAGCCCAACCGCCTCCCCTCCCCGGCCGAGCCGACGCCTCACCTCAGAGCGGATGTCAAATACCCAGCTGTGCTGAGTCTTCTTCTCGGGCGCCTGATGCACCAAGGGCTGGTTGCACGTGACAGACACGCCATCAACGGTCTCCGCCAGCTGCACGGAAGCCGGGCCCTCAGCAGTGGGGCTCTGGCCCCGGCAACCCCTTGCCCACCTGCCTGGTCCCCACTTACCACCAGGACCTCGCTTCGACTTCGCTGGTACTCAGCCAGCAGCCGGGCCTGGTAGGACACCAGCCCCTCCTGCCAGGCGGCCTGCTCCCTCCGCTCCAGGCCCTGTGCCCGCTGCACCCACTCCTGCAGCTCCGGCTCAGAGTGGGCCTTGGTGCAGGCACCCCCGTACTCACAGAGCTCGGGTCTGGGAAACGGAGGTCAGCAAGAAGAGCAGGGGTCAGCCCCTGTCAGCCCTGTCAGCCCAGTGCTGGCCTGTGGCGGGAGGCAGGGTCGATTCCAGGCCTGGGGCAGGGCAGGGTGGGAACAGGGCTCCCCTCCATCCTGTGCCCACGAGAGAAGGCCTCCGTGCGCCTCCCTCAACCACCCTCCCGAGGCCGGGGCAGGGACCAGCCGATAGCACAGAGGGGATAGAGATAGAGATAGAGATAGAGATAGAGATAGAGGCTGAAGGGGGGCTTGTCCCCCCACCCCCACCCCACGGTCCTCACTTGGGGCAGAGCTCAAACGTGGAGAGCCCCGTGGGTGGGCTGCGGTGCTCCCAGAGCTCGGCCGGGTCCAAGGCCACCATCTGCGCGTGCTCCAGGGATGCGCAGTGGTTCTCGAAGGCCTCCTGGGAGGGGCAGGTGACCAGGCAGGCACGGCAGTACAGCCGGACGCGGGGAGGCTGGCCGCAGGGGGCTGCACGTTCGTCCCCTCTGGCGGCAGTGGGCGAGAGCAGGTCCCGCCGCTGGAGCCCCCCCAGCTGCTCGGCCTCCCACACGGCCATCTCCACTGCGCTGTGTGCGTACTGGCAGCGGGAGGCCCCGTGCCGGCACGGCCGCCCGCGCCCCACGTACATGCAGTAGGCCAGCGGCTGGCCGTACTGGGGCTGCGGCCGCACCTCCACTACCTGCTGCTTGCGGCGGCCCTCGGTGCTCACGTGGGCCAGGAGTGAAGGGCAGGCCCCATGCTGGGGGCAGTGGCCCTGGGCGTCCATGGGGCAGAGGCGCGGAGGACAGCTCCGGAAGCAGTGGGAGCAGAGCAGCTGGAAGTGACCGCCGTGCTCGGTGCGGATGGCGTCCGCAGGGCTGTGCTCCCCCTTGGCACCCCCGCCCTGCAGCTCAGTCTTGAGCCACAGACGCCCGACGTTGTGCTCACGCTCGAAGTTCCAGACCAGGGCCTCCTCCGGGCTGCGGGCGAAGGTGCACTGGTTGCCGTGCCGCCGGCAGCCGAGCCCCGGGCGGTAGTACCAGCAGACGTCATAGCGGGCAGGCCTCGGGAAGCCGGGCCGGCGGGCCACCTTGCGCCACACCCGGCTCTTGGTGGCTCGCCTGAAGCGGGCCAGCAGGGTCTCTCGGGGACAGCGGTGCTCTGTCCGGCGCAGCACGTAGGTGCTCTCATTGAGGCGCTGAGTACAGCGGGGGCAGCCCAAGTGCAGGTCCACCTGGGCACACAGCCTGGCCAGAGACTGCTCTTTGGTGGCCATGGGGCTGGTGGGTGACGAACCAGACCCTGGGGACAGCATGCCTGGCCTGGATCTGCGGAGGGCCGTCCGAGGCTCACAGCATCACCCGGTCCTCTGGGGCTGTTGGTCCATGATGAGAAGTCTGGAGCGGGAGGAGCAAGGAGCACGGTCAGACCCTGAGGCCAGGAGCCCCACAGGCACCCAGGCAGGGGCTCGGTCACACTCTGCCTCTTCGCCAGGCCGGGCAGAATTCTGTCCGGCAGAGGGGAGGAGGGGCTTTTTCCTCCAAGAAGCTGGGCCCCACTGACCTTGACCCAACCAAGACCCGCCCCACTTCGGGGGTCTCTGGGCCGGCCTGTGGGAGGAAGGGTACCCTGGCAACAGGAGTCCTGGGGGCCCACGGGCTCTCGGGGCTCGCCGGGAGCCTCCCCTCCACGCCCTCCAGCACCGGCTCGCGCAAGCACAGGGCAGCCCTGCTCCGCGGGGCCAGGCTGGCTCGGGCGACCTCCGCGCACGGCGGGGGCCCGCAGGACGGCACCGCGCTCGGGCAGGAAGTGGGGAAGCCCCGCGCGAATGGACCTGGCCGGGGAAACTCTGAGCGCGACACCAGCGGTGTTTTGAAAGGAAGCGGTCGCAGCCTCCGCCTGGAGCGGGGACGCCCAGCCCGGTCCGGCTGCAGAGGGACGGGGCGGAGAGCCCAAGCCCGGGGGACGCCCCGAAACGCGACGACACTCGGGTTCCGGCCTCCGGGCGCAGAGATCGCGGCCCCTCCCCAGGCGGGGGCCAGGGTCGCAGCGACCCGGCTGCCCCGCTGCCCCGCTGCCCCCCGGGGGCCGGGCCGGGGGGCGCGCAGGTGGCTTCCGGGAGCCCCCGCCGCCCGCCGCCCGCCACCGCGCCGCACGCCCCTCCCGCGGAGCGCGGCCGCCCCCTCCGCTCCCTCGCGCCTGGGGGGTCCCACGGAGCCCGCCCCGGAGGGCGCCCGAGACCCCGGCCCCTCGCCCGGCGCTTACCCTGCGCGCGGAGCCGCCCGCGCCACCGGCGCCCGCCCCGCGCCGAGCGATCACTTTCGTTTCTGCCCGCGGGTGACTCGGAGCGCTGACGCCCCAGCGCGGAAATTACCTCACCGCCCCCCCCGCCCCGCCCCCCCCGCCGCCCTCCCCGCCCCCGGCGCCGCCCCCTCCCCCCACCCCCGCCCTCGGCCGCGGCGGCCAGGGCCCCTGAGGTCCACCCCGGCCCCAGGTGCCCCGCGCGCGCGCACAGCCGCGGGGCGCCCCGGCCCGGCAGTTTGCAGAAGGGGCCAAGCCCGCGGCGGCGGTGAGGAAGCGGACAGCAGCGCAGGGGGGAAAGGGGCTTCGGCCCGTGCGCCCCTCGGCTGTGGAGCCGCTCCACGGCACACCGACCTGTCCGGACTGGGTGGGGGGCCCTGCTCGACCTGTCCGGACTGGGTGGGGGGCCCGGCTCGAGGGCTGGGAAGGGGAGGGGCACGGGGAGGCTTTCCTAAATGGCTCCATCCAGGCTAGGTCGGAGGGACCTGCCCACCCTCCTCCCGGGCGAGGTTCTTACTGAGGGTGCCCTGGGGTTACATGCAACCCCTGCACAGTGAGCGCTCCCCCATGCCAGACTGGCCGCAGGGTCGGGACCACTTTGCGGCCTGATTGCATTTGACCCCCCAACTTCCTGCACGGGCACCATCCTCAGTCACCCTTGAGGAAACTGAGGCCCTGCCCTCACGGGCTGAGGCCCAGCAGTCAGCTAGCTAGCAGAGCACCCAGTCCCCCCACCGCCACCTGATGCGACCCCAAGGATCCTGGCTTCCCAGATTCGTAACCTTGTAGAGTCCCCTTGAACAATGAAGAGAGTCAACAGACTCGGCAGAAGTTTGACGGCCAAGACTGGGCCAGAGGACACGGCATCCTCCCAGCTCGCTCAGGCTGACCGTGGGGCACGCCGGCCACTGCGGCCTGAGGGCACCTGAGCAGCCTGGCCCACAGTCCCCTGTGCCGAGAAGGACGGAGGCCCCCTGCCGAAGCCCAGCACCAGCCGTCTGGCGTGTCTGTGAGTCACCCGCGAGAGGACCCTCCGGAGGACTGCAGTCCCAGCTCCGCCGCAGCCGGAGCCCCCACACCCGGGCCTCCAGCCGGCTTCCAACTGCGAGAGGACACGTGCTCAACGTCGTTTCAGGCCCACAAGTCTTGCGGCGACTGCTCACACAGCCGTGGAGAGCCGGTACCCCAAGACTGTTCCCAGTGAGAGGCGGCTGTCCCAGAGCAGGGCTAGCATCATGTTGGGGGGGCAATAATGGAAGGGTCCCGTCGAATTCAGGAAGCTGCCTGGGTGCACCATTATTAATCATACTAGGAGCCTCAAGATGCACAAGCATCAAGTTCGAGGACATAATAAAGTCTTCCATAAATGACAGCAACAGAAGACCTAGGGATGAGCTTACCAAGAAGCAAAACCGTGAAATGTTCCCAAGAGACACAACGGAACACCACCGACAATGGAACAGAATCCTAGGAGACTTAATATCACATAAAGATATTAATTCTTCCCAAGCTTATCTAGGAACTTAATACAATCCCAATAAAAATACTAAGAAGAATTGGGGGATAGACTAGCTGATTTTAAAATTCATTAAGAAAAACATTATACACAGGGCGCCTGGGTGGCTCAGTGGGTTAAGCCTCTGCCTCCGGCTCAGGTCATGATCCCAGGGGCCTGGAATCCGGCCCCGCGCGGGGGGTCCCCAGTCCCTTCATTCCTCCCTGATGTAGCACTGGAAGTCCTAGGCACAGCAATTAGGGAAGAAACAGAAATAAAAAGTGTCCGTGTCAGAAAGGAAGAAGTAGAACCACTTCTGTGCGCGGGTGGTGTGATCTTGCATATAAAAAATCCTAAAGACTCCACTAAAAAACTGTAAGAACATGAATGAACTTAGTAAAGTTTCAGGTCATAAAATCAACACACAGAAACTGTTTGCACTTCTACATGCTTACAACAAACTATCTGAAAAAGAAATAAAGAAGCAATCCTACTTACAAAAGTATCAAAAATAGTAAAATATTTAGGAATACGTTTAACCAAGGAGGTGAAAGATCTGTACGCCGAAGCCTGTGAGATTCTGATGAAGAAACCGAAAAAGACACACAAGCAAAAATGGCGAGATATTCTGTGCTCGTGGATTGGAAAAATTCATGTGAAAACATCCATTCTACCCAAATCGATCGACAGAGTCCCTGTGATCGTAATGAAAATTCCAATGGCATTTTCCATAGAAATAGAAAAAAACTATCCTAAAATTTATTTGGAACCACAAAAGACCCCAAATGGTCACAGTGAGAAAAAAAGAACAAAGCTGGAGGCATCACACTCCCTGGCTTCAAGCTATAAGACAAAGCTGTAGAAATCCAAACAGTACGGTCTTGGCACATGTACAGGCACACAGACCAGAGGGCTAGACAGAGAGCCCAGACATACACCCACACACGTACAGTCGGCTGATTTCTTAGAAGGGGAAAGGACCATCTCTTCCATGGGTGGTGTTGGGAGGACTGGACATCCACCTGTACAAGAAGGAAGACTGGTCCCCGCTCACAAAAATTAACTCAAAACAGATCGGAGATTAAATGTAAGACCTAAAGCCATAAAACTTCCAGAAAAAAAAACATGGGGAGAAAGACCCTTGACGCTTGTCTTGGCAATGATTTCCTCCATGGGACACCAAGAGCCCAGGCGGCAGACACCAGAACAAACAGGTGGGACGACCCCAGACCACAGAGCACAGCAGAGGCCACCGTCAGTCCATGGAGTCATCTGTGGGATGCAAACACATAGCCACAAACCATGTATCTGATGGAGGCGAATATCCAAAACCCACGAGGAACACATACAGCTCAACAGTGAAGAAATAAATAATCAAATTTAAAAACGTGCAAAGGGGGCGCCTGGGTGGCTCAGTCGTTAAGCGTCTGCCTTGGGCTCAGGTCATGATCTCAGGGTCCTGGGACTGAGCCCCGCATCGGGCTCCCTGCTCCGCGGGGAGCCTGCTTCCCCCCTCTCCCGCTCCCCCTGTTTGTGTTCCCTCTCTCGCTGTGTCCCTGTCAAATAAATAAAATCTAAATAAATAAAGAATAAAAAAATTAAAAAAGTGTGCAAAGGACCCGAACAGACTCATTTCCAAAGAAGACGTACAAACGGCCAACAGGTCTGTGAAAAGATGCTCCACGTGACTTATCAGCAGGGAAATGCAAATCAAAACCACAGGGAGATCCCACCTCACGCCAGTCAGAACGGCTAGAATTTAACCAGTCAGGAAGCGACAGACGCTGGCGAGGATGCGGAGAAAGGGGGACCCTCCCGCACTGCCGGCGGGGACGCAGGCTGGTGCGGCCACTCTGGAGAACAGCACGGAGCTTCCTCAAAGTTGACAACAGAGCCGCCCTACGACCCAGCAACCAACCGCGCTACAGGTACTTCCCCCAAAGGTGCGGACGCAGTGACGCGAAGGGGCCCCCCGCACCCCAAGTCCCATCACTGGGAGCCACCCCTCCTTCACTGGCACCCCCTCCCTGTGCCCCAAACAACTCTGAGGCCATAAAAGGGGCAGCATCTGAAATGTGGTGGAACGTGTTTTTTTTCCAAGATACCTCGTTAAAGAAGAAAACTGAAGTGACCACAATGCATCCTGGGTTTTTAAAAAAAGAACTGTAAAGTTTATAAAGTTCAGAGGCGCCTGGGGGCACAGTCGGATGAGCACCTGACTCTCGGCTTCAGCTCAGTCACAGTCGTAGGGTCATGGGGTCGAGGCTCTCTGCCTCTCGTACCTAGAGAGAGGGCTCAGAACTCAGTTACAGAGTCAGAAGAATCAGGACTGTACGGCCAGGACAGGGGGAAGACTTACTTTTTTCCCTCTACCTTCTTGGACGTTGAGTTCGTATTAAGTGCTCATATTCCTTACTCAGATACAAATGAAAACTGTAAAAGGCACCAGGTACCGAATCGTGAACCCTTGCCGAGTTTCCTCTGCCCTTTCCCAGGGGCTCGTAAATGGGGATGACAGCCCTTCACCTTCTGGCCTCGCAGACCCTTCGGAGGCTGATGGTGACAACTGTCCTCTTCCACAGGGATCCCTCCCTGAAACCCAGACTCACACCTCACACTGCACTGGGCCCCAACCTTCCCCACCTGCTCCCCCAACAGCCTCCCAGTTCAGCAGATGAGTACCCCATCCTCCCTGGTGCCTGGACCCCTCCTCACACCCCACCTCCAACCATCAGCAAATGCCCAGCCCCAAAGCCGAGCAGACATGGAAAGCAGAGAGCCCTGCGGCAGCCTCCTGACCTCCACGTCCACACCCCTCCCTGCTGGGAACACAGCAGTCCTTCCAAACTCTGCTCGGCAGAGTCAATGCAGAGGGACAAATGGAAATGGATGGGGATGACATTTGCAACCATCACAGTAATAATAGAGACAGGGTGTCCATGCAGCCTCAAGGGCATCTCCCCTGGGAGACCTCGTGCTTATGGCAGAGAAACTGTCAGACCTCGCCTGGCCTTGGGATCGGGGGTCCCATCACCAGCAACAGGACAGATTGACATCGTGCACCCCGGGCACGGCACTTGGAAGACACACACCACTCCCATAATTCCAGCCCAAAATGCAAAACCTCACACCAGTCCCAAGGAAGCATCACAGTCTCTACAAAACGACCACCTCCAGAGAAACGTCCAGACCACAAAAGACGGCAAAAGGCTGGGGCATTGCAGATTCTTGGACTAAAAGCCACATGCGCATATATGTGGATCTATGAGCAGCGAAAGGGGAAACGTGGCCGTGGGCTATCAGGAACGTGGCATCCAGGCCAAGAGTCCTGGTTTGATGAGTCACAAAGTACACGTTCTAGGAAGCAGATGCTAAGGGGTCAAGGGTCAAGAGCTCCGTGAGTTCCACTCGCTCCCAGACGCCCCAGACTTCAGTTCACTTACATTGTGGACTAAATGGGACAAGACGTTAGAAATTGAGAATCTAGAGGAAGAGTATACAGAAGTCCTTTGCACTCTGTTTCCAGCTTCAGTGTAAATTTGAAATTATACCAAAGTAAAGACAAATAAGGCATCAGCCAGCACCGCCACCCCCCCCCGCCCCCCCGGCTTCACCAGGCCTTCCTCACCGGAGAATTTCCTCGTGGCTGAGGCTCAGCCCTCCATGGCCCTCTGCCACCCCCTCTGGAAAGCTCCGGACACCCTCTCCAGCATCACTTTGGAGAGCGGTGCTCAAGGTGGGTCCCGGGGCTCAGCTAGTCCTCGCAGGCTCAGGCTAACACTTACCCAAAGAGAACTCAATACCTGGGTACAGGCCCACAAGGACCCGCCCAGGGGCCCTCCCCCCCCCCCCCAGCCAGAAAGTCACACCCTGGCCTGGGAGCGTGAAGGCCACTGAGGTGGGAGGGTTCCAGTTTTGCCTGGGGGCAGGGACACAGCCTTAGGAGGGTCCATGGGGCTATCCTACCTGACATGGGGGCCAGGAAGGGGGATGTCTCACCCCAGGAAAGTTCTACACAGCCGGGTGATCCCAGCTGCTCTTTCCACCCTGACCCTAGGGGGGGCTCTACCCCACCCTCTGTGCACCCCCACCCCACACTTGGAACCCTTCCTGGAGCCCCCAGACCAGGCCCTGAGCCCCTGGAGAGTGAGCTTTGCAGAGCTGATGAGGTTGGTCACTGTGAAGATTGAGGACAATCCCCAAAACCCCCCCAATACGTCCCCAGAAAAGGGGAGAGGAACTGGCCAGCCTCACCGGGGGCAGGGCTTTGTGAAGCTGGGTGAGACCCCTCCCAGCCAGCTGGCCAGGTGGAGGGCGTGTCTGCAGGTGGAGGGCGTGTCTGCAGGTGGAGGGCGTGTCTGCTCTCCCGACAAAGGGAGGAGCCGCTCCTGTTGGGGGACTGGCTCTCTTGGGGGAGCTACAGACCCAGCTTAGATCCCCAGCCTCCTGCCTGCACCTCACCACTCTGTTTGACTGGATACCGGGTGTGCTGTCAAGTGGGCTGTACCCGCCTTGACCCCAGCCTCCTGGGCAGAGAGGAAAGGAAGCTGAAGCCACCAAGGAGGCAGGTTGAAGGGTGGGAGGAGGTCCTCAGAGGCCAGAGTCCTGGGTCTCCTCTGGGGAAACACAGACATGGCCAGAGGCTCAAGTCCACATGCCTGACCTCTGGGCCTCTGTCCTCAGCCAGCCAGCCTTGTCACTTCCCAGGCAGGTCCAATCCGCAGCCACCCATGGCCTCCAGGACCTGGTGTGGTCAGAGGGCCCGGTCATGGAAAGGCAAGTTCAGGACGAGGAGCGCTGACTGCGCAGCAGGCGCTGGGGAGACACAGGAAGTCCCCTGCAATCCGGAAAGGTAGAATGCGGATCACGGTGTCACGGCAAAGGTCAGGAGCGCAACTGGGACTGACCCACAGCCAGACCTTCCGAAAGTCCAGGCTTCCCAGCAGCTGATGCGGGGGCAGGAGCCGAGCCCTACCTCACACCACACGAAACTGACTCCCCGTGGGTCATCTCGGTGTCAAAGCCCAACTGTAAGGCTTCTACAAGAACACGGAAGAAATCTCACAGCCTCGGGGAGGGCAAACGTCCCTACAAGAACATGGGGACGCCTGGGCCTTTGGCTCAGGTCATGATCCCAGGGTCCTCGGAACGAGTCCCAGGCCGGGCTTCCTGCTGCTCAGAAAGCTTCTCCCTCTCCCTCTGCTTGTGTGCTTGCTCTGTCAAACAAACAAACCAATAATAATAATAATACATAATAAATAAACAAATAAAATCTTTTTTAAAATGAGCAGAATATTTGGACACTTCACAGAGGACAAGATGCACACGAGCACACGCACATTAGAAACGCGCCCACCACCACCGGTCACCAGGGAAGTGCAAATCCAGCGAGACGCCGTGGGGAACACACGCCGGCCAGTCTGAGAAGACGAACGGCACGGCCTTGGGGAGGCCACGGAGCGACCCCACGGTGCAGGCGGGGGGTGAGATGGCACAGCCGGCCGGGTGCTCCGACACAGTTCAGGAGTGTCTGCTCATGAGCCGGCGGCTCGAGGTGTCTTCCGAGGGAGAGCCACGTGCTCCTTCGTTCTCGAGTGTGTGCATGTGTGCATGTGTGTGTGTGTACGCGCGAGCGCAAGTGAGCGGGGAGACGGAGAGAGAGACTCTCCAGCATGTAGCCTGAGGCGGGACTCGATCTCATGACCCTGAGATCAGGACCCAAACTGGAGCCAAGAGCCGGTGCTCGGCCGACCGCACCCCCGAGGGCGTCCTGCATCTTCCTTCTGAAGGAAGCCGGGGCCGGGGGAGCGCCTCCTGCTGGCGTAGGAGGTGGGGGCTGTCCTTGTGCCGGGGCCTGCGGGTGCACGGCGGCTTCGCTCACTGTAGCCCAAAACTGGAAACAGCACTAACATTCATGGTCGCCACGGGATAAACGGACTCCGGCGTGTGTGTATAATGACGTGCCGCTCAGGATGGCCCAGCACAGCCGCCACGCTCGCGACAGCATGGCTGGACCCCAGGCCCGTTCTGCTGAGTGAAAGCAGCCAGGTCCAAAAGGGTACTGAATGCATGACCCACGCAGACGAAGTTCAAGAACACAGAAGGTGTTACCACACCAGGCCAGTGGCACACGAACTCGTCCTGCTCTCTTGGTGCAGGCACCCTGAGCAGCGAGAAGTCACATGGAATTCGACCTGGAAACCCACAGGTCCTGGCCGAGGCCACGGCAAACCTGTCTTGCAGAAAAGCCTCCCACTCAGCCGTTGCAGCCGACAGGAGACCAGTGGATGGGCCCCTCCCCAGGTCTGGCCCCTTCGGCCACCAGAGAGAGAGGAGGACCCAGACGCCGCTTAGATAGAGAGAAGCTGAGGGAGACACAGCATGTCCCGCATCACGTGGCTGCATGAGAAAGGACCCCAACCTCAGTGCAATGAAGCAACCGTTTCCTCTGCTCCTGCGGGCAGCAGGTCAGGAACTGGCACGGGGACCAACTCCATGAAGTCCGGCGTTGCAGCCGGAAGATCTGTGCTCTGTGGCGGGAGTCACCGGGGGCCCCGCCCTCCAGGTCCAGCACGTGGGCTGGGGGCTGGACCCGCAGCGGCTCCTCAAGGACCTGTTTCTAGGGGCCCATGGTCTCCCCAGCCGGCAACCCCGGTGCATCCGCAAGACAAGAGGGAGAGCGGCAGGTGGAACCACTCTTCCCTTTGTCCGGCCCAGCCTTGGAAGACAGACCCGCGGCTTCTGCCGCAACCCGCCGGGAAAGGTGAGTCCCTAAGGCCAGCCCACAGCAGAGGGAGCGGAGTCCGTCTCCAGCTTCAGTGGGGCAAGTGTCACAGAATCTGTGGACGTTTTCAAGCCACCACGCAGAAGAGAGCTCCGTCTTCGCCACGGCAGGGGTGGAGGGAGGAAAAGACAAGCAGGGCCAGTCCGGAAGAAAGCACGAGTCCCAACAACCCTGTCCAACCCTTCAGCCTCCAGGACAGCTTGATAAGAGCCTGAACCCAAACATACCAGTCATTACAACAAACATAAAAGGACTACATTTATCAAGACATTGAGAATCTGAGACTGGATTTTGGCAGGAGACTGATACAACTACTGGCTACCCAATGACGCACCAGAGCACAAAAGCACAATATGGTCAAAATAAAAAAGGGGCAATGGACGCCGGGCAGCTACCCACCAAGAATAAATAAATGCTACCATAGCAATAACTTCAGATGATCTGGAATTAAAGGCAAAATAAAGAAAACCATCCACGAAATAAACAGCTATAGGAAAGAACAGTGCTTAGCAAAAGAGGGAACCCTGCACAAAGGGTGTTCTTGAAGCTGTTTCGACTGGGATCTGCCATCCAGAAACCAGAGTTGTCACCGTGCTGCTTCTGGCATGTGTGGTGCCTGGGGCAGGGCTGGGGGGGGCAGCAGGTGCTGCTGGAGGGCTTCGGGGGGGCCCCAACAGTGAGATGCTGCGATGACCTGGCAAACGTCTTTCTACGTTTGTCCAAATCCACAGGAGTCACAACACCAAGAGTGACCCTACTGCCCGCTTTCCACCGATGGTCTCTCCAGGTTGCCTGCTGAGCAGCGATGCCTGAACCCCCTCATGTCCCCTCTGCCCCTGGAGAGGGCTGTGCCCCTTGTTGACATCCCCGTGACAGCTTTGCCTCCTGACGCTTCTTGCCGGTGGCTCCTGGGACCCACGACAAAGCTGCCAGCAGGAGCCTCCAAGCTCTGTGAGCGGACCCGCCCAGGGCAGGCACCCACTGCCCCACAGCCGAGGACAGAGGAGTGGACAGCGACTGCCCACCTGGGCTCCCAGTGCTCCTGGGGACAGGGGTCTCCACAGAGGGCCCTAACCCTCCCCACGCACCTCCCCAAGAACGAGCCCTTGGTATGGGGGTTTCGTTTCCTCCTGAAAGGAGTGGGG
The DNA here is from genome assembly GCF_963455335.1 of Martes martes. NCBI lineage: Eukaryota > Metazoa > Chordata > Mammalia > Carnivora > Mustelidae > Martes > Martes martes. Next base: position 552,505 of record NC_137896.1, on the reverse strand, counting down.
AGCCCTCAAAACCTCCTTAGCAAGGACTCCCAGAAAGGGCTGTGGAGCCCAAGATGATGGACAACACCAACAGGCCCCTCAGCCCTACTGGGGAAGGTGCCCTACTTCCACGAAGCCCCCACAGGCCTTTCCTCTCCCCCAGGCCTCCTCCCCAGCTGCCCCAGGGGAGGGGGACGCCTCTGCTTCTCCTCGTCCTGGCTGCAGCTCCCCACCAGGGCAGGGAGCCCGAATCACAGCCTGGCTCTGACCCTCTCCTGGCAGGCGGCTCCGCCTCCCCCATGTGAAAAGGGCGGGGGCGGCCCTGCGTTCCCAGCTGGGGAAAGCCTCGCAGGTGGGGCCCCGAGACTCCTGCTCGAGTGCAGCCGGGGGTTGAGACAAGCCGGACCACGTTTGCAGGCGAGGAAACGTACCCAGTCCGCCGGCCGTGGCCCCCAGTGTAGGGCATCATCACACCCCTTGACTCCCGGAACGCTGTTGGGGGAGTGTGAGGAAGTCCACCTGGTGCTGATGAGCAAACCATTCTGGCCTGAGGGACAGAGGATGGGCGTTGGGGCCCTAACCGCTCCGAGCAGGCGGCGGGCTGTGGGCGCCGTCTGCACCAGGCACAGCCCCACGGGAGCTTGACCCCCTCCACAGGCTTTCACCCCAAGACTCAGACACATTACGAAAAATGTTTTTACTGTAAATCAAAGTACCAAGCAGATACTTGCAAAACAACATACAAAGTAGAACCCGGATGCTTCCCTCCCCAGGCTGCCCCTGAGCTGGCGCCTGGCACCCAGAGAAAAACCCAATCCAGTCCCGCTCCCCAGAAGCTGCCCGTGATCCCGCCCTGAGGCGCCCGGAAAGGGGGGGGGGCGGCAGGAAAGAGCTCCAGGAACCCTCCCCCGCTCAGGGCCCCACCGGGCACAGGTGTCTGCCCCCAGCCCAGGCGGAAGGAGGGAGGGGCTGCCCTTATTGTTACTTCGGAAGCTGTGACTTCTGCTTCTGTGGCCCGAGGCGCACCTCCCTCCCACACCCCCCTCCCACACCCCTGCGGTCTGAGGGCAGGGCAGCGGCTTCAAAGGGGACCGCAACAGCAGCCAAGACCTGGTTTTATGGGCCACACGGTTTCTCCTGTGGTCTGAGCTGGTGCAGACACACAGGCCAGGCCAGGCGGGGCCCACCTGGGGGGTCGCAGGCCCAACAGCATCAGGACCCCGTGAGGTTGAGGACATACACCAGCAAGTAAACATCATGCTGAAGCCAGCTGACCCCTGACAACAGCAAACAAGCACGCAACAGAAAGAAACAGAAAAAGACCACCTCGGCGGCTTGACTTGGGGGGCGGGGCCCGCTCCGGTAGGTTTGGGGCACCTGATGGAGGGAAGGACACACAGAGCCCAGTTCCCTTCAAAGCACAGTGGGGTGGCAGCTTGTCTTCCGAGCCCCCTCCCCCTCTCCCCGAGAAGGTGTTCAGCAGGCAACGGGGACTGGCCGGTCTAGGGGGACCTGCCGCTCAAGGGCTCGGACGGGCCTCGGGGCCCTGCCGGAGGGGACCCTTGCCTACGCTCCCTCCTGCGTACAAAATCACACCTGCCGATGGCCCGCAAACGGCCCTGCCAGTGAGCATCCCAGCCCCCACCACAACTGGCCCTGGCACGGGCACAGAGGAAGGCCCCAGGCAGCCGCGTCAGCCAGCAGGTGGCATCTCCACCTCCAGGCAGGGGCCGTGGGGATTGGGGGGGGGGCGCTAAGGCTGTCACGGTGGCCCGTCAACAGGCTGAGCACAGGAGTCGCAAGCCCCGGGGGGGGGGCAGGAGCACCCTCGGCCCAGGCCATCGTCCTCAGCTCCTGTCTGGTTCTGCCCACACCCCCAGCCCCTGGGGCCAAAGCCCCAGGGGCACACGCACTATCACACTCCCCGGGCAGCCTGCTGGTGCCACCGGCTCACGGCTGGAGCAGCAGGAACCACCAGCACACACAGTCCCCCATGGGCCGTCCCAACAGCTGCTTGTGGAAAGCACCCTGGAACCCAAAGCAAATTCGGGGAGCCAGGCACTCAGCATTGCTTGGACTGAAAACGCTATAAATCTGCCTCTTCCTAGAAGCCTACAAGACAGTTCACTTAAAAACGCCCCCAGTGCTTGTACAACAGCCCCGGGGTGGGCCCCTCGAGCCCCTGCCGGGTGGAGGGAGGTGGGCAGACGGCAAACCCTGCTGCTGGGGCTCCGTGGCCCCCTGCTCAGGCGAGTGCCGGGGGGGTTCCCTCCCACCCTCCCGGGTGCCCAGGAACCCCAGCCCAGCACCGAGGCCTGTTCGGAGACAGGAGGACAGGGTGCCGGGCCACACTAAACCTACAGAAAACTGTGGGAAGAAACCAAATCCATAGGATCCATGGGTTTCCACACTTGGGGACGGTTCCCAAGACATGTGCTAGTGACACCCCCTCCCCCAGCTGGCTCAGGCCCCCGAGAGGCCCCCTGCACCACGGGGTCTGTGCCCCGCTCCCCGGCTCTGCCTCCTCGTCTCTCTACCTGGCTCCTGATCCGGCCCAACGTGTAGACAGTGTCAATAAGCAACAGATGGAAAAATGTATTTCCTAAGAAAAAAGGGGGAGGAAGTGCGAGAGCGAGGCTGGCTGCACAGGTCTGTCGTCCACGATCCCTTTTCCTCCTCTTCCTCCTCGTCTGTTTTGGTGTTTCCTCTCTTTGGTTCAGCCCCACGTCACCCGCGGGGCGCCGGGGCCGTGCTCCTGCCCGGCCACAGCCTGAGGAGAGGCGGCCAGCCCTGTGCCCCCGAGGGGCCTCGCCTTCCACCAGCGTCTACTTGTGCTCGTGGCCCTCTGCCATGGCGGCCACCTCGATGGTGGCCGTATGCTCCTCGGGCCCCGAGGCGGCCACGGCGCTCTCGACGGCCCCCGTGGGCACTGTCACGATGGTGCTGCCCCCAGGTGACACCTGGGCCACGTTCTGCAGGGAGGGGCCCAGGCCCGGCAAGGTGAGCAGCTGCAGGGGGCTCACCACCTTGACCACGGTGCTGCCGTCCTGCATGGCAGCCGTGCTCAAGACCGTGAGGCTAGATGCGTCCGGGTGGATCTCCACCGCGCTGGGGAAGGTGGCGCCCGACGAGGCCAGCACTGTGTATCCCCCCAGCAGCGGTGAGGCGGGGGAGCTGGCAGGAGCGGCCTGGGGGGGTGCCTTGCCCAGCACAGGGGAAGGCAGCGCGGACACCACTTTGCCGAGCGGCACGCCGGCCAGCTGGGAGACGGGCACGCCGGGGCTGAGGGCGATCTGGGCAGACTGAGTGAGCACCTGCGAGGCGATGGCCGCTGGCCCGGATGTGGCCCTGGCCAGCCGGGGCCGCTTCGTGGGGGGCGGCAGGGACACGGGGGTCAGCGTCATGAGCACGTTGCTAAGGTGCTGAGACTTGTGCTTGAGCTCCTTGGCCCGACGGCGGTGCTCGTCACACTGCTGCTCCAGGGCTGCGGGAGACGGGCAGCGGTTACCAGGGGGACGGGGGGGGGGCAGAGGTCTCCGCAGGGATTGGGGGGCAGAGATCACTGCAGGGACGGGGGGTGGGCAGAGGTTTCTGCAGGGATGGGGGGCAGAGGTCACTGCAGGGACTGAGGGAGACAGAAGTCACCACGGGGACTGGGGGAGGCAGAGGTCATTTCGGGGACCGGGGGGGCAGAGGTCTCCATGGGGACGGGGGGCAGAGGTCACTGAGGGGACCAAGGGAGGCAGAGTTCACCCCAGGGGCCAGGGGTTAGATGCAGGGACGGAGACAGGGGGCAGAGCATCACTGCAGCAATGAGGGGGACGAGGTGGGAGGACAGCATCACCGTGGGGATGGTGATGGGGGGGCAGGCATCACTGCAGGGACAGGGTGACGGGGGGGGGGGCTGCGCCACGTACTAGTGTGGACCCGAGGAGGGGACAGAGAGCATCAGACCACACACCCCCTGACACAGGGCCTATGCTGACAGGGCAGTGATGCTCTGTCCCTGTGCCACCCCGTCTCCCACACGGATACTGTCTGAGGGCCTGTGGGGACTGCCCCTCCGAGGAAGCAAAAATGCCATCTCAAAGGTGGCCTCCAAGCTGCCAAACAAGAGGACAGACCTTCCCCATGCCTACTTTCCACTCCCCCTAACCTCCGCAGGGCAAGTGTGGTCGTGATATGCTGAGATAAAAGGGAGGGGGAAACCACACATAGAGGTGCCGGCTGCACACACCCAGCGCATACAGATGCTGAGGGGGCGCCTGGAGAGAAAAGGGGACCGTGGAGGCCATGCTGGCTCCTGGTCCCCTCTCCCACTTTTCTCCTGCACACAGCGGCCGGGGCAGTGCCACATGCAGGCCCCACGTCACAGTTTCCCTGCTTCCCTGCGTGACAGCGCTGAGCTCCCCTGGCCCTTACCAAGTCCAGACTCTGCCCCCAGTGCTCCCTCGGAGCAGCTGTCCCATGGGGCTGCGAGCAGGGACGGCCGTGTGGGTGCGCAGCCCAAGGGCAGGCCCCGCCCCAACGCACCTGCCAGGTCTCGGGCGTACTGCTCCCGCGAACGGTCCATCTGGCACTTGTGGCTCGCCAGCACCTTCTTCACCAGGTCCAGCATGCCGAAGTTCTGCACGATGTTGTTGAGGAGGACGGCATCTTAAAGGGGCGAGCACACGCTGAGAACAGGCTCCCCCAGCGGAGAAGCTCCCCCGGACATACAGCGAGAGCCTGGGAGGCATGTGGCCCCTGCGCGGCCCTCTTCTGCCACCCGCTGCTCAGCCACAGCACACCTGGGTCCTGCGCCTACGACTCGGCTTCATCCCAGGAGTGCGGCAGGGCGGGACAGAGCACCCCAGCACCCCTGCCCCTGCCCAAAGCAGGAGGGAGCCCAGCGGGTGGTGCCCACTGATGCCAGAAAGACGCTGAGCCCCTCACCTCGGAGCTGTAGCGGGGGGTCCTGGACCCGCTGCTGCAGGCCTTTCATGGTCTCCATCAGCTCCTGGTGGAACTCCTGTATGACCTCGTCCAGAAGACCCGCGTCCTTGAGCCCTCGCCAGAAGGAGAACGTGTCATCTGTGGGGGGCGGAGAGGCTCAGCGAGCAGGAAGAACCCAGAGAGCAGGCGCGGTGGGCTTCTTGCCACAGGCAGGGGCAGAGGGCTGCCGGGGGCCCAGGGTCCAGCGCACGCAGGTCCAGACGGGGGCCAGGGCACAGCTCCACCCTCTGCACTGGCGTGTCCTCCAGGAGGCCCCTTGGGCCCGCCCGCACCCCTCCCAGGGCCGCCCAGCACATCCCCCGCCCCCCGCCCACAAGGAGCCCACCCAGAAGGACCTGTACCTCCGATGGCCGTGGTCCAGTCACTGGGATCCTCACAGGTCTCTATGGTGATGGTAGCGGGAGACCCGTTCACTGCAACCCAGACACGGCCACGGTGAGCCTCGACAGCCAGCGAGCGACCCTCCCAACCCACCATCCACACCCGAGCTCTGAAGCTCTCCTCTGCACCAACTTCCGCAAGGCCCCAAAACACGGGCGCCAGCGCAACCAAACGATTCACTTGCTCCTGCGGTGCATCTATTTTTAGACTTCTCAGTCACAGACGTCTTCAAACACACACAACGGGGAAAGAACCGAGTCTCCGTGACCCCACTGCCAGCTCGGCAAGGCCCGACGCCACGCTCCTCTCGCGGCATTTACAAGCTCCCCGCGCAGTCCACGCGGACGGCCATCCGGCCAGGCTCCCTCAGCGAGGAAGGAGGCGGCTGCGCGCGCTGCGGGCCCGGAGCGGAGGCCGGGCTACCCGCCGGTGGCATCAGAGGCGAGGCCCACCTCTGCGGCCGCAGGTGGAGCGGGACTGGGCCGAGCCGGCCGGAGGGGAGGCTCGGAGCCGCACGTACCATCAGCCGTGGCAGGGGTGAGCGGAATGTACTCGGCGGAGGTGGGGCTGCTCAGGGACACGCGGGCACCCGAGAGGTCGATCTTGGTGCTGCGGCACGTGTTGGAGCAGACCTTGTCGTGCTGATAGAAGTCCAGCTCCCCAGAGTCCATGATCTTCCTGTGGCAAAGGAGACCCGAGACGGAGAACACATCCAGGCACCGGTGTGCACGGCTGGTGCCCAGGGTGCTTGGCTCCCCTCCCATCACCCCACTCCAGTGTCCTCGGGTCCTGCTGACAAGGGAGGGGCTGGCCGGGGGGCAGGTCCCAGGACAGGCAGTGGCTGCAGTGGCTACCACCGGGCGGGAGCTGGGCGCCACGGAGGCTGCAGACGGGCCTCTCCGATGACCCCAGCCGGCGCTCTGTGCCAGTGAGGGCAGGAAGCGGACCTCCTGCTGGCAGCACAAGCAGGAAGTCTGTGAGGACCAAGACCGCAGTGGCTGGCGCCCAGAGGGTCCTGGCAGGCAGTCGTCCCAGAGACGCTGGTCACGGTCACGCACGCCTCTGCGATATTCTGCCACCGGCTGGCCCTGGGGAGCGGGCCCACGGCTAACAGGAGTGCTGAAGATGCCCTGCCCCGACACTGACTGTGAGGCAGAGGGGGACAGAAATCCCTCCCGGAGCAGCTGGGCCCTCTGTGTGCAGGGGAAAGCAGGACGGTGCTGGCTTCTCGCTCTGCACCTCATTCTTGCTCTCGCAGGAGGGCACAGGATGTCCCCCGCCCGCCGGGGACAGGCTTCCCAAGGAGGCCCTTCACTAAGGCCCCTCTGGAGGGCCTGGCTTTATGTCTGGACGTGTCAGCTCACCCCCACCCCCGCCGTGGCCTCCGTGTCACGGGGCCTCTGCACAGCGTGCCTGCACCAGCCTCGGGGCACACTGTGGACCCACGGTGCCCCTCCCCCGCAGCGCTCATCCAAGGAAACGGCCTGTGGCCTTCTCACAGCTAGGCCACCAAGACCCTCTCCAGAAAGTGGGGGGCCCACCTCATGGGTGGGGCTGAGAGGGGAGCCCTGAGCCCTGCAGGAGGGAGCACAGGGCCAACCGCAGGACGCCAAGTGGCAGGCACGCTCCAGGAGCGCGGGGTTAACAGACCGGCTGGGTCTCCGGGGGGGCGTCCGCCCATGCTACCCCACCCTGTGCTTCACAGGGACCGTGTCACCAAGGCCCACAAATGCTCCGCTGGCAGCAAACCCACACCCAAGGACAGCACGAAGCTACTCTTCCTGGGAATGAGCACACGAAGGACACAATGGAGAGCAGCCCCTTCAGCAGCAAAGTGACCCAGTCCCGCCACGCCCGACACCGTCACGGACGGCAGCCCTCTCTGGACTGGCGCACAGGAGGGGCCATGGAGCGAGCCCCGGATGCCAGAGAGAGGGGCCCCTGCCTCCTCAGGGGGTGGTGAGCTCTCCCCACCAAAGCAGGAACGTGAAAACGTGAAGACCAGGAATCGATGTTCTCCGTCTTCTCAGAAGGGGCATCGCCATTTGTTTCACCGGTGATGGGAAGAGGGGCAGAAGGCCATCGGGGACAGGTCACACACATCGGGAGGCCGGCAGAGCGGCCACTGGCCTTCACACCGGCCTGAGAACCGGCCCACGCAAATGAGAGGCAGGCCCCTTGGGACGCCGGCACAGCCAACAGAGAGACTGAGGCACAAACCCCAATCAACTCTTCTGGGACCTGATGTCTGCGAAGGAGCTGGGAGCCAGCCCAGACCTTCCTACAAATTCCCGATTAATCTCAAAGGGAAAAGGAGGTCTGTGAGGATCAAGTGGACACCGCACTGAGAGCCACCGCCAGCCAGAGACGGGGCGCCGACCCAGCACCCGCCGGCAGCACGACCGGCAGCGTCAGGGACCGGGACTAGACCCTCTGCAAACCCACCCGCCCGTGTCCTGAAAGCAACAAGGCTGCAACAGGTGGAAAGCAGGCCCCGGAGACGGAGGTGCAGCCACTGGACACAGGCGTGGTCTGGATGGGACCGTCACCAGGCGGACAGGCCGTGCCAGAAAGGGACAGGTGGCCAGACGGACACACACTGCAGGTTCAAGACCTGAGCCCGTGTCCACACAGTCTGGGCTTGGGCGGCTGCGGCGGGAGGCGCGGGAGCGCTCTCTCCAACGCGGGGATGCACAGGGAGGCCGAGCGAGGACCTCCAAGGCCAGCACATCTGCTGGGGCCACAGCCAGCAGGACTGTGAGTGGGAGCCGTCCCAAGCGCCGTCGGCACTTGTGTCTAGGACAGGCCTCATCTTAAAGACTCAAAAGCAAACGGAAGGAGGCCCGGCGCGGCCCCCAGACACCCGCGGGGCGCTGGCCACGCGCCAACACCCACCGGAGCATGATCCCGTTCATGCGGATGGCTCTCTTCCAGTCCTTCAGGGTGGACTTGCCGGCCAGGTGCACGAACTCCTTCGGGCTGATCACGTGCTCGTCATACTGTGGAGGGAAGCACAGCAGAACTGCGGCGGGACAGCCCCTGTGACTCCCCTCTCTCGCCTGACCGCTGGCCAGAGCCCGGCCAGTGAGAGGGGTGTGGGGCGGCCGACAGCTGCGGACTCGCTCTTGGTCTGACATCTCGGGTCCGACCAGCAGCATCGTCAAGGAGGGAAACGAATAATTCACGTAACACAAGCCATGGCCGCTGTGCCCCAGGGCTGGCTTCCGGCTCTCGGCAGCCTGTGGCCTGCGCTGCCCCCGAGCCCAGGGAGGGAGCCCAGAGACAGAGACGGTGCCCCGAGCCAGGGGGAGCGGAGGGGACCACACCGCTGTGAAAGGCAGGCTCTCGCTCCCTCCAGATACGACTCAACAAACCCACTGCCGCATGACTTATTCCGCTAGCAATACACATACATGACGTCACACCACCACAAGACAGTGTGCAGGCTAAGCGGTGACTCAACCCCCTCACGGCACACATCTCGGGCACCAATGCACACTTATCTGTTTCAATGTCAGGGCTTGGGGCTGGTTTCCCCCAGTGCTGGAGCTCAGGTGGCCCGAGAAGCTAAAATATCCTATTCAGTTGTGTTAAACGAGTAATTACTGGAACTGAAGAATCAAAGCGAAACCGCATTTCCTTAGGAAACAAGCAGGCAGGAGAGAGGGGTGCCTCCCCCTGGGCCCCCGCCGGCTGGGCTCGGCTCCGGCTGGGGTCCTCCAGCACAGCCTGCCAGGGAGCACAGCACCAGGTCCTCAGACCTCCCAGCGGACTCAGGTCACTGCCCGTGCAAGCAGCCTGCGGACAGCTGCTGACGGGAACCCCTTTCTAACGTCCTGAGCACCCACGTACGCTCTCAACTAAGTCCGGGAAGCCTCTCAACCCCTCGTCTAGCTGGTCAGGGAAACGGGCTGTGAGCCCAAGCAGCAGAGGCAGAGCACCTACCTGGCCGCTGCCAGACACCCCCCCACTCCGCCAGACGGGACACTGTCTCTGCCCCTCCTCCAAGGCATGACATCATCTCCCCCTTCCCCTGGGTGTAACATCCTCTCTCCCCCAGCCCCTGTAACGCCGTCCGGGCCTCGGTCCCTCCACCCCAGCTACACCCAAGGGATCCACCCCTCCCAAGTCTCACACTTCACCCCACTGTCCTGTCTGCACACGCTGCCTTCCCTCCTTTCCTGCCGCCGTCTGGGCCGACACCACTCTTCGAGTCCCAGAGTTTTTTTCGTAGTTGGCACGTCCCACTCCCTTCTCAGGCTGGGTGCTGTGCCTGCCTGGGCTGTCGGGAGTCCAGGACTACGTGACCCCACAGCCAGAGGCCACAGGTTTTACCTGGCTAAGAGTCTTCCTAAGACGTTGTCAGAGCTGTGGGCTCACTCCCATGTTTCCACCTCCTTTACTCTGCACACCTCCTGCACCTAAAAACTCCCATCCGGGGGCATCTGGGTGGCTCAGTGGGTGAAGCCTCTGCCTTCGGCTCGGGTCATGAACTCAGGGTCCTGGGATCGAGCCCCGCATCGGGCTCTCTGCTCGGCGGGGAGCCTGCTTCCTCCTCTCTCTCTCTCTGCCTGCCTCTTGGCCTACTTGTGATCTCTCTCTCTCCATCAAATAAATAAATAAAATTTAAAAAAAAAACAAAAAACAACAAACCCCCATCCGGAATCACTTTCCTTCTGCCTGAAACGCACTTCTTCCCCGAATGCCCTTCAGGGAGGACTTGTTCGTGGCCAGTGCAGTTTTGTCTGAAATGTCCGCGCGCCCCCTAGACTGGGAAGACGGCTTCACCGCGTGCAGCCCTCTCTCTCAGCCGAGGACCCCACTCCTTCGCCCTCCGGCCGCTACGGCACTTTCAGGAACCCCGCCACCGGCGGGACCCCTACCCCTGAGGACCTGTCTGCTCTCAGCCCCACGAGGCCTTCTCGGCCTCTCGCTGCGCAGTTCCGTTACATCGCCGCCTGCGGTAAACCTGCTTTTCTCTCTCACCCTTAACTTGCTGTTATCTTGAACTTGCAGAACGAGCGGAAGACCAGCACAAACAAGCGGCCTGAGCCCGTCCCAGGCTGCCCGGCTGCCTGCCCGGGGCCCTTCTCCCTGCTTCCCCGTCCACTGCTCCGCTCGAGGACTCGGGCCCTGTCCTCCGCACCCCGAGGTCCGTTTCCCGAGGGCAACGCTCTGCCATGCAAGCACCACTCTCGAGAGCAGGAATCAGCCCCGACGTGTGCCGTCGCTCAAGCGGCGACAGGCAGCGCTGCTCAACGGCCCAGTAACAGCCTCCGTGGCAACCCGACTCCAAGGCAGGACCCAGCCCAGGCGGCACAGCATACCTGCTCCCTGAACAGTCCACCCTCGTCTCCCTGCCCTTGACACTGCTGAAGCACACAAGTGAATGTCTTGTTGACGGTCTCAGGACAAGAGTCAGGCTATGCCTTTCTGGCAGGAATGCCACGGAATTCCCGCCCATTTGATCAGGAGACCCATGACGGAGGTCTGTCCTGACGCTCATGTCATCACCTGGTTAGGGGGCCACTTGCCTGGTCCCCCCTCCAGAGTGCTGCTTTCCCTCTCCATGAGCGCCACGTGGGACAGGCACAGAGTCTGCTCCCAAGCAGCTCTCAGCAGCCAGTCCTGGAGCCCAGGCCTCCTCACCCCTGCACGTCTGCTAGCTGGCATTCCAACATGAGAGCTTTACCCCTTGATGTGAACGCCATGGAACACACAGCAGTACACACAGCCCCGTGGCCTCTGACTTCACTTGAGTCGTAACCCAGACTCCTGGCAATGATCGCGGTGTCAAACTGCCCCGGACGGAGCCGGCCCTTCGAGCTGCCTCCCACGGCTGTTTGACATGAGGCTGGTCCTTCGACTCATTCGGTCTGGGACTTGCTGGGCGTCTTGAACTGTGCACGGTTATCTTCTCTCCATTATGAACATCCTCAGATCCTCCTCCTCTCCTTGCAGAACTCAACTGACGTACCAGCCTTTCTCGAGCCTCTACCCCTCTTCATTTCTGCGGGTTGTGTTCCGGGTAACTTCACTTCTACCTCCCAGTTCACGACTATCTCCTAGACTGGGTCTGATCTGCTATAAAACCTATCCCTTAAGGGTTCTATTTTAATTCTATTTTTCATTCCTAGTTTGTTTTCCTAAATGTTTATGCTTTTCTCATGTCACCTCTCTCTTATTTCTTGAGATAAACTAAACATAATGATTTTATATTCCCTGTCTCAAAATCCCAAGGCCCGAAGCACTGTGAGTCCTGTGCTGTCTGTGGTCTCTGTGCTGTCCCCTCCCATGTTCAGTGCTTCTGCTTCCTTTACAATGAGCTGCTTCTCCCTTGAAACTGTCTGCTGACATCACTCAAAACCTGTGATGAAAAGGAGTTCCTCCAAAAAGGACTTGTGCTCCGGTCAGATTCCTCGGGGAACTGGCAGCCAGGAGCCACCTACAACCAGAACTGACCGTACAGCTCCCACACGGGTCGTCCTCCCAAGGGTCCCCCATCCCTCAGTGCTCAGATGGGCGGCAGCAGGCTCCCTGTCCAGGGGGACAGAGTGGGGCTGGGACCCCATTGTTAGTGGTCTATCCTGACGCTGAGGGGACAGACCTCTACAAGTAAGAGCATTCCAAGGGATAACCCCTGCCCTCAAGCACACAGCTCAGGGAAGCCCTGGGCTGCACCTTCTGGCCTCCAGCCCTGCAAGGCTGAGCAAGCCGGGGGCAGGCAAAGGCTCTGCAGGCTACAGGTGGTGCCTGGCCTCCCCCACAGCCCACCTTTACTTGGACCCTCAGCTGGACTGTTTCAACCATTTTTGCCGGCTTGCGGAGGCTTCCAGAAAATGTTTTAAGAAAGTATCTTCACCAGCATTTTTGGCTACTTTCAGCAGAGTGAGTCTGGGTACTTAATCTATCTTGGCAGAAAAAAGAACACCTCTCCCATTCACCTGACTCATGGCTACTCAATGAGTCTTTCCAAAGCACACCCCTCATTCAATCCACCACAACAAGCAACTCCCAGCTTGCTGACTGTGGCTGCCCCCAGCACGATCAGGGTTACTCCCCCAGCCCCTCCCCATGGCCACACTCCAGAAACAAGGAACTGGTACCTCCTGAGCCTTCCCCTGGGCCTCAGCAACAACCCTGTCCGTCCCAGAAGGCCCACCCCTTTCTCCTCTCTTCTCCCAAGCACATGCGACCCCCGCGTCCACACCCCCACCCCCGGCTGGCCTCCAGGTTGCCGTGCCACGAGGGCCCCCCTCCCCCGCAGCGGGCACACATGTCCGGGCTGTGCCCGAGCTGGAGCCCCACCTGAACACACTTGACATTGATACCCGGGCACACAAACTTCCTCCAGATCAGGTTGGCTCTGCTGTCTCCGCAGGTAATGGGGTACACGATTTCAGCCTCCAGACCCTCCTCTTCTTCAGCCACCTTCACTTCTCACCAGGTGTGGGGACAGGAAAAGAGTAAAAACAAAACCAGTTACAACCTTTCCAAGATACTTTCTGCAAAAGCGCAAACAAACAGCCACCAGCCGGACACCGGAAGCCAAGACCCCAGAAGGACTAAGACAGGGCGGGGGCACTACTCATCAGTCCCAGGTTAGAGGCTCAGGTAAAGCCCCATAGATCAATTTTAGGAGTAGAATGACCATAATCCACATTAAATGGTGGTTCAACGGAAGAACCACTTAAGGAAACAGAATCAAGCTTGGAATGATTCTAGAGAAGCTTGCTCTTACTATCGGGAGGGGTCCTGAGACCATTAGCTACAGTCACACCCTGATGGTCTAACCACCACCGGGGCTTTGGCCCCACCACGGGGAGAGGCTGAGCTGTCCCTGCAGACTCCAGCCAGGCCCCACCTGGGAGGACCCTGGGGCTTGAGCCCTTGGGTGGCCCCCCTTGCCTGGAAGACCATCCTGCAGGGGCACGGAGTGGGCAGGCAGGCTCCCTACCTAACACGGCCTCCTTGAGCTGTGAGGAGGCCGTGAACGCAGCCGCCGCGGCCGCTGCAGCATTCTCCGTCTCCAGGCTGTCCTCCGCCAGCTCACCCCTGGGAGGGAGGGAGGGAAGGAGACGTCAGCTCACACAGCATGTCGGGCGCACCCGAGGGCCGGTGCGCCCCTCTCCCGATGCAGCCCGCAGTCCCAGCAGTGGCTGTGCAGGTCAGGGACCTTGCGGGGACAGTCACTGCGCTGCTGCTCCCAGCAGGCGTTTCCGAGTGTCTCCAGTTGCCCATGGCCCCTGACATGTGCGGCCAGCAGGACATGTTTGTGCAAACAGTGACATCTACATGGGAACTTTAAATCTCTTCTCTCTTTTAAGATTTTACTTATTATTTGAGAGAGAGAGAGAGAAAGGGGGCATCCATACAAGCACGGTGGAGGGGCAGAGAGAGAAGCAGGTTCCCCACTGAGCAGGGAGCCCGATGTGGGACTCGATCCCAGGACCCGGAGATCATGACCTGAGCCGAAGGCAGACACTTCACCGACTGAGCCCCCCAGGCACCCCCTCCTTCCTTCTTTAATAAAGTCTTTTTTAATTCTGGGGCACCTGGGTGGCTCAGTCAGTGAAGCCTCTGACTCAATTTCAGCTCAGGTCATGATCTCAGGGTGGGAAGATCGAGCCCTTGTCAGGCTCTGCACAGAGCACGGAGCCTGCATGGGATTCTCTCTGTCCCTCTCCCCATCCTGCTCACTTCCTCGCGTGTGCTCTAAAACTTAAAAAATTTAAGAAAATATATAAAGTCTTTTGTTTGTATTATAATGATCTCATACTGTTATAAAACTATCAGAAAATATAAAATGATAGAAAGTGGAAAAAAATCACCCACGGCCTAACCTCCCATCAAAATAAATTACATTTAAGTTAAATGTAAACGTAAAAACTAAACCAGAAAAATGTTAAAAGGAGGAAAAAAGAAAAAAAATTTAATGGTTTCAAAGTGGTGAAAGGCTTCCTTAAATAAAACAAAACATAGGGCCCCGGGAAGCTCACTCAATTGAATGTTCTACTCTTGGTTTCGGCACAGGTCATGATCTCGGGGTCATGGGATCAAGCCCGGTGTCAGGTCCAGTCTCACCAGGGAGCCCACTTGCAGACCTCTCTCCCTCTCCCTCAGCCCCTCAGCCCCGCCCCCCACCAGCCTGTGCATGTGGGCAGCACTCTCTCTCAAAAAATAATACAAAACCCAGAAATAAGAGAGAGGACAAATTTTCCTCAAAAAAAATAAAAATAAAAATAAGACTCTCCGCTCCTCCCTGTTTGAGAGACAGCCGCATCTTCCGAGGCAGTGCCTGTCGTGTCCCCGAGACACGACCGTGAAGGTTGGAGTCAACGCATTTGGCGGTACTGGATGCCTCGTCACCAGCACTGATTGTAGCTCCGGCAAAGTGAATATTGTCGCCACCAGTGACCTTTTGTTGACCTCGACCACGTGGTCTGCGTGCGCCAGTGGGACTCCACTCACAGCAAATTCCGTGGCACAGGAAGGGCGGAATGGGAAACTTGTCAGTGGAAAATCTGCCCCCTCCTTCTAGAAGCGAGATCCCGCCAACATCGGATGGGGTGATGCCGGTGCTGAGTACATTATGGAGTCCACTGGCGTCTCCCCCACCCTGGAGAAAGCTAGGGCTTGCTTGAAGGTGGGGCCAAGAGGGTCACGATCTCTGACACCCCCCCACGCCCCCCGCCGCCGAAGCCCTCGTGTTTGGGACGGGCACGAACCGTGAGAAATACAACGGCTCCCTCAAGACTGCCAGCAAAGCCTCCTGCACCACCAAACACGTGCTCCGCTGGTCAAGGTCACACACGACACAACTTGAGCACCATGGAGGGACTCGTGGCCACAGCGCGTGCCGTCACTGCCCCTCTGGGAAGCTGTGGCGTGATGGCCGAGCAGCTGCCCAGAACGTCATCCCTGCTTTTTCCGGCACCAGCAAGGCTGTAGCCAAGGTCATCCCTGAGCTAGCTGAACGGGAAGCTCACTGGCATGGCCTTCTGTGTCCCCACCACCAACGTGTCCGCCGTGGATCTGACCAGCCGCCCGCAGAAAGCTGCCAAACACGATGACGTCAAGAAGGTGGTGAGGCAGGCACGGGAGAGCCCCCTCGAGGGCACCCTGGGCTCTACAGAGGACCAGCTTGCCTCCTGCGACTCTAACAGGGACGTCCGCTCTCCTACCTCCAATGCCAGGGCCGGCACTGCTCTCAATGACCACTGCCATGCTCCGTTCCTGGTCTGACAGGCAGTTTGACCACAGCTACCGAGTAGTGGACGTGATGGTCCACATGGCCTCCGAGGAGTAAAAGCCCCTGGACCACCAGCGCCAGCAAGAGGAAGAGAGAGGCCCTCAGCTCTGGGGAGTCCTGGCCCCCCTCAGCCTCCTGTGCGCTGAGACTCTCCCGACCTCCAAACGGTTCCTATCCCAGACTCCCTGAGGAAGGGGAGGGGCTTGGGGAGCCCGACCTCATCGTGTACCATCAATAAAGTATACCGTTCCCAGCCAAAAACGAAGAAAATAAAATAATAAAATAAAAATAAGAACTACCCATATGAGGGGAACCCCATAAACAATTACTTTAAAAGAAAAAGAACTGTGGGAAAGGCGTACGGCACAAGGAAGACAGCTTATTTCTAATGTTACCTAAGGAGCCCTGAGATCAACAGGACAGCCCTGAGGAAAACAGACCGAGACCTAGGGCAGAGACCGGACCCACACCCAGCACACCCGAGCTGGAGACATCTCCGGGCCTGGAAGGCTGGGGGCAGAAATGCCAGACAGTGCGCACCACTCTGACCTGGACACGCACTTGTAGGGACTAACCCAACAGATGACGTATCCCCACACCTGTAAAGTCCCGTGGGGGAAGCAGGTCTGGGGCCTGGATGGGACGCCGCAGGTGTACCCCCTCCTGGCCACTGAGGGCATGCACGTCTCTGTGGGAAGAGGTTTGGTCACACACAAAGGCACAGTCAGGAATGGCTCACGGGCAGCCATTCACTCACCCAGCAAACCATCCCAGCCACGGCTCCTCTCGTGGTCTCTGTCCGCACCCAGGGCCTGGCCGGGCCTCTCAGAGCATGCCCGGTCTGAGGCTCTTCGCACCCAAATCCTCCCATCTCTCCTTCCTCCAACAGGGTCAGACCCTCTCCCCCGCGCCCTCCTTCTCTCCTGCACATCTAATGCCGCCTGCTCCCTGGAAAGCCGAACGGACACGGAGCTCAGTGCGGCCCAAGGGCAACCTCCACTGGGGCCCCCCCGCTGCTTGCTGGCAGCTGCTCCTGTGGTCCCCCGCACCACAGACAGTGCCAGGCAAGGCCCACTCTCCAAGTCTCCGAGGCCTTAGTCCACCTCCAGCCGGGTCAGAAGTGAGAGCTGACAAGAAACGCAAACTTGGAGTCTGGACTTTCGGCCCCATTGGGAGCCACTCCTCCGTGAAGAAGAATCGAGTGAGAGCATCAGCTCTCCAGAGAGGGCACACGCGCAAAGGACAAGTGTCTCTCCCAGCCAGACCTGGGAAGTGGAAAGGACGATGATGAAACAGGGAGCGTGCCCCTTCACGCAGGAGAACCAGGCCGACCCTAAGAACAGTGGGTCAGGAGTGGGACACAGGGAGGCGCCAACCCAAGACAGCCAGAACCACGGCCCCACCAAGGGGTGTGTGCACATAAGCAGCAAGCCCTCCTGGGGACCACCCTGGGGAAACCCAGCCGTGACCCCACCACGACCAAAGGGCCATCCAGGAAGGCAGACACAGGGGACAGACCGCTTGTGCCTGTGTGCCTGCCCAGGGCACACCCAGCATGGGAACAAATGCCTCGCTGCTTTCAGCAGAAATCAATTGGCATTTGTTCAAATTGCATTTGA
This sequence comes from Martes martes, assembly GCF_963455335.1. Classification (NCBI taxonomy): domain Eukaryota; kingdom Metazoa; phylum Chordata; class Mammalia; order Carnivora; family Mustelidae; genus Martes; species Martes martes. Next base: position 535,279 of record NC_137896.1, on the reverse strand, counting down.
AAAATGTCCACTTTACGTAAAGCAAGTGTCGGTAGGAGCTGTTGGCTACCTACAAAATGCTTTCTTCTTCCCAGCCTTGGCCACGCGTACCTATCACCATGGCAAAGCCATGATGGGAGGCAGGCCCAGTGGACTTTCTCAAATGAGGAACCTCCCAAGCTCTCCCCCAAACTCCCAGCCAGAACAGATATCAGCACCCAGGGGCACCTTGGGTGGCTCAGCGGGTTAAGCCTCTGCCTTCGGCTCGGGTCGTGGTCTCAGGGTCCTGGGATCGAGCCCCGCATCGGGCTCTCTGCTCAGCGGGGAGCCTGCTTCCCCCACTCTCTCTGCCTGCCTCTCTGCCTGCTTGTGATCTCTGTCAAATAAATAATTTTTTTTAAAAATAGAAAGAAATCAGCACCCACAAAGCAGTGAACTGGCTTTTTTTACCACACCCTTTCTTTAAACAAACAGCAACAACAACTCTCAGCTTCCAACTAGTAGGGTAGTAGGTCAAACTTTTCACAAAACAAGAAAAGAAGTAACTTTAGGCTCTTTAAGATAAAGCTGCCTCCGCTGAAGGTATGGGGCCCTCCTTCCAGGGAGACGACACAGGCAACCTCTCCTTCCCTCTGTCAGCAGCCGGCCGGGCGGCCGGCCGGCAGCCGTGCTCTGCTGCCCTGGCTCCCGGCTGCGGGATGCAACTCCCATGCCTGTTGCTGGAACTCTCCACCATGAAGCGAGCCAGGAAGCAGTCCTAAACAAAGAGCTTCAGCCACTCCAGCTAGTGAGGACCCGCCAGGTCACCCGGCTGCACGCAACAGCACAGGCCTACGCTAGAACCACGGCCTGGCCGGCCGGCCTGGCCCCACAAAGCACCACACTCACAGTGTGGTAGCCCCGAGCCTGGGGCCGCCATGCGGCAAACCCAACGGAGACGCCGTCCCACAAGTGGGCTGCTGTCTCAAAATCCTGGGAGAAAGCAGCTAAGCAGAAAGAGATGGTAAGCGAGGGCGGGCCGAAGACAGGAGTGGCTGCGGCAGGCTTGGAAAAAGGACCGCGCACCATACGGCGGAGGAAAAACCAGGAAAATGTGAGCCACAGTCACAGAGAGGAAAAGCCCTGAGGGACTTGCGGGCGGCGCTCCTAAGGAAAATCTCAGGCCGAGAGCAGAAAGCGACAGCCAGCTTCTTGGAGTGCAGACAGCGGTGTGTAAAAAGGGAGACAATCCTCTTGTGGGTGCAGAGTTCAGCGGACACGGGGGTCCGGCTGCTTCACATCTCCAATTTCCCACCTGGCAAAAGACTTCAAAGTAAGAAATGGCCTCACGACAAAGACCAAGTCAAGGACCGGCTAGACGGTCCCCTGTTCAAAGTGCAGGCTTGCGGGCCAGGCCTAGCCAAAGGGCTCCTGAGAATCGTCAGGCACTGTCCCGGCAGCCGGCCTCCCAAAGCCAGAGAGGGGCCCACCCCAAGGGACCCACGAGGAACGCAAACAGAGTAGAAGAAGAGATGAAAACATGTCGGTGTGGAAAAGCGGAGATCACGGAGCACCAGGAAAGAAAACTGAACAAAAAGCAGCCCTTACAGTGCGGTCCGTCTCACGGGCGGGACTGCGAAGAGCGTGTGGAGGCGCGGCGGGCTGGAGACGGCCCTCTCTGTGCGCAGGGCACGGCAGGGGACAACAAAAAGGCTTAGAGCAGACAGACCCGTGTGCGAGCACAGGCGGACACCGCGCCCGGGAGGGCCCACTCCAGGGTGCCGGCCGCAGGACTCTCTGGGCCGCACTAACACAACCTGCTTTAATTTTTGCTCATCAGTATATTCTCAGTTTCTGCCACGTATTTAGTAACAATAAATCGTTACTTCCGGGCACCTGGGTGGCTCAGTCGGTTAAGCGACCGCCTTCGGCTCAGGTCATGATCCTGCAGTCCCGGGATCGAGTTCCACCTCGGACTCCCAGCTCCACGGGGAGTCTGCTTCTCCCACTGACCACCTCCTTGTTCATGCTCTCTCTCACTGTCCCTCTCTCAAAAAATAAAATGTTTTAAAATAACAATAATAATAAATTGTCACTTTCAATTTTGAAGAGCCTGTTGTAAACTTCCCAGTCACATGGCAAATACAGCTGAAAAGAGACGCTCCACACCCAGCGGCTTGGGCATCAGCTGCCTCTGGAAGCAAGGGGGAGGGACAACCGGGGGAGGGACAACCGGGGGAGGACACAGCTGAGGCCGGGAAAGCTCATCCCTGCCACCGTGCCGGCCTCGCCCGGCACAACACCCTGGGAGGAGGAGTCTCCTCCGCCCCCAAGTATGGGGCAGGCCCTGCCCTGAGAGGGGAGGAGAGGTGCATGGAGAGAACCCAGGCGTCCTGGACAATGGGACCCCTCCTGCCCCCAGCCCAGCCCCCTGCACACTGACCGCAGACAGTCGCCCTCCAGGAGAGGGTGGAAGCATGAACTGGGCTGAACTGTGTTCCCCCAAATTCTTCTGGTGACGCCCCGCCCCAACGGGACTCCCCAGTGCGGAGAGAGGGCCTTCAGGAGGTAATTCAGGTTAAATGAGGTCATAGGGACCGTGACCTTACAAGAAGAGTGAGAGAGAGGGACCTCTCTGCCCACCAGGTGAGGGCACGGTGAGGCTGGTCCCGGACTTCCCGGCCGCCGGCTCTGCGAGCAGGTCAGTGTCTCTGCCGTCAGCCGTCCCGTCTGGGGTACTCCGGTGCGGCAGCGGAGCTGATGAAGACACACGCTGTCGGGGGGTCCCATAGCCCGAGGACACCACCCCAGACACGCTTACACTGGCTGCTCTGAATCCTGTCAGCGCACGGCAGCAGCCACCGCACCGGTGCCACTCAGAGGACGCCAGTGTCAAGAGTCCCTCCCTGCCCCGCCGGGGGGGGGGAGGGGGGCGCACGTGCGAGGCCGGTGTGATCGGGACCGAAGCGGACCGGCCAGAACGGCTGTTGGGGGGCTCCTCACAGCGGCCAGGGCACCAACGGAGCGCCAGCTCCTGAGCCGGGAATTAGTCACAGTCCGTGCCAAACCCGGAGGGGGCTCGGGTGCCGCCCGCTGGCGGGGATGGGAGGCGCTGGTGTCGTCCCCTGGAAACCTGTCCACAGCGGGGGGACGCACACAACAGAAGGCGGGAAATCCGGCCTCTGCTAAGCACGCCGTCAGGACGAGGCTGAGCGCCCGTCCCGGAACCCTGCGAACCCAGGGGCTGGGCAGGAGCCGCGCCCTCCTCCGTCCCGCGGGCCGCACAGCATGGCTGCAGAGGGAGCGAGGCAGGAAGCGCCTCCAGGCCCGCAGAGGGGCGCAGCAGCCGCGAGGGACCCGTGCGGAGGAAGGAAAACCCAGGCGACCCCCTAGGCCAGCAGTGCAGACCGTGCTGAGCTTGGGGCTGGTCTAGTGCCTCCCGCGCAAAAGTTCTATCAAACGGGAAAAGGCAAAAAAGCTCACCCCCGCTGCAGGGACGCGCAGAGGTCAGTGTGAACGTGCCACACACAGCAAAGACGAGAGCGGCAGGAAGACTGCCCCCCGCCCAAATCCCTGTAGACAGGAAGCACGAGGGGACGCCAGCGCCCTGCCCAGGGTGACCTGCTCCTTCATGTCAGCCGTTCTGCCCCTACGCAGGGGCAATCCCATCAGGTCCCATGTGGACTTTTTGGCCACCCGATATTCTTTTTATTTTTTATTTTTAAAATTTTTTTGAGAGCGGGAGTAGGGAGGGGGGGAATCTCCACACCCAGCGAGAGCCCGACGCGGGGCTCGACCTCCCCATCCTGAGATCATGGCCTGAGCTGAAGTCAGGAGTCGAACCCTCACCTGGCCGAACCCCCCAGGCAGCCTTGCCGACTAATGGTCTATGTGCACATTTATCACAAGAGACGAGGGAGAAACAGCTCCCGGCTTCACTTTGAAAAAACAGTCCTCAACTGCTCCTACTGTCCATCTCATCGGAAGAGAAATCACCACGTGTCTCCAGAAATGAAGACCGCAGGACCACGCTGACGGGGAGGAGAGACCCAGCGCGCGCCTTCTCTCTGCTCCCTGGCCGGCGGGACGTTCCTATCGCTCCTTCACACTCTCTACAGACACGGACACTCAAGTCCAGTTTAGAACATTCAAGGAAAACGGGCGCCTGGGGGCTCAGTTGGTGACGCGTCCACCTCCGTCTCAGGTCATGATCCTGGAGTCCTCGGATGGAGCCCCGCATCAGGCTCCCTGCTCCACGGGCCGTCTGCTTCTCCCCCTGCCCCTCCCCCTGCTCGTGCATTTTCTCTCAAATAAATAATCTTAAAAAAAAAAAAGGAACATTCAAGGAAAAGAAGCTCCTGACGCCTCCCCAGTCCTTACGCGACGCCAGGACCTCCACCAGAGCCCGAGCGGCCCTCCCAGGACAGAGGCCCCGTCTCACCCGTGGGGAGCCAGGTTGGTCGTCACCAGCACAGTCTTCACCTCCTCCACGCTGCTCCCGTCCACTGCGCTGTCCGGCGTTGTGACCACCACCACCTCCTCCATGTGGACACTCACATCCGGGGTCGCCATGGCTCAGCTGAAGACGACACCGGAACCAGGACTGTCACTCCGCCAGGGTCCCAAGCCCTAGAGGAAATCACAAGGCAAGGCACAGGGTCTCGGGTGGTCTCAGGCTGTGCACAACAGAGCTCTGAGCATCTGTACCTGGAAGACCCAGCCTGCCGTCCGAGGTGCTTTTTGAGAACAATGACAAGAGAAGGACTATTCCAGCACGGTTCTGGTGAACTTGAAATCATCACAGTCCCCCCCATCTTTGCCTTTGTAAGAGCTAAATCCCCTGAACAGAACACATGGGGCTGCTGCACGGGGGTCTGAAAACTCTGTGGTCACACAGCAGGGGACAGGACAGGAGACCAGGATCCAAACGGACTCCTCTGCCGGTAGGCCCCCTGGTCTCACTTGAGGAAGCCTGCATTCCAGAACTGTGCACAGTAAGCATCCGGAGACAAGTCCAGGCTCTGGTTTGCAGAAATGGAAGGGAAACCCACACATGACAGAAGAGGGGGAAATGCCTTGCTTTCATTATTACTTTTTTTTTTTTTTTAAGCTGGTTCTGCCTTCTAGCAAGCCCTGGTCCCTGCTAAAACCCTGTGATGGTAGTGGCCCAGCTGTCACCAAAAACTGAGGGACTAGAGGCATACTGGTCCAAAGACTGGGGGTCCCACTGCTTTTCGTGCTAACACTCGCCCAAGGGAGACCCAGTGCGGGGGTGTCATGGCACAGATGACACACCAAAGCCGCAGGTTTCTAGACAGAGGACGGGGACCCTGGGCCCAGAGAGTATGTGGGAGACTGTGCAGAGGAAGGAGGTATGGACGGGGTGCCTGGGTCACCCCACAACTATCTGTGTGGGGTTTCCCTAAACGGCAAACTAAAGGTTTGAAGAACTAACCCTACAGGTCGGTTTCAAAGAGCACCGAGGCAGCTCTAGAGACGGCGCTGATGTCAGGGCCGCGCCCACGGGAGGAGCTCAAAAGCTTCAGCCTGAACCTAACCAGGCTGCCTTCCTGCTCTAAGAGAAATGCCTACATTCTGAGATTTAAACAAGACCCAGAACCTCACAACACGATACTCAAAGCATCCAGAACACAATCCAAAATCTTTTGACGTAAAAAGCAGGAAAGTCTGGCTAGTTCCCAAGAGAAAAAATTATCAAGAAAAGCCCACTCTTAAATGAATCGTCAGAGACCTTAAAGGAGCTGGTATACCAGGCTTCAAGGAGGAAACCACTCTTTTTTTTTTTTTAAAAGATTTTATTTATTTATTTATTTGACAGATAGAGATCACAAGTAGGCAGAGAGACAGGCAGAGAGAAAGGAGGAAGCAGACTCCCCGCCGAGCAGAGAGCCCAACATAGGGCTCGATCCCAGGACCCTGGGATCATGACCTGAGCCAAAGGCAGAGGCTTTAACCCACTGAGCCACCCAGGCGCCCCGAAGCCAGACACTCTTGAAACAAGTGGAGAGATAAAATGTCTCAACACAGAGACAGGACTTACAGCCAAACGGAGATCTGAGAATTAAACAGAAAGTTACAGTGCGCATGGGCGGCTCAGCGGGTTAAGCCTCTGCCTTTGGCTCAGGTCGTGATCCCAGGGTCCTGGGATTGAGCCCCACATCGGGCTCTCTGCTCCGGAGGGAGCCTGCTTCCCCCACTCTCTCTGCCTCCTAGTGATCTCTGTCTCTGTCAAATAAATACAATCTTAAATAAAGAAAAAAAAAGTTGTAACAAATAAAAAACTCACTGGACGGGCTCCCTATCCGAATGGAGATGGGAGAAGGTGGCGGTACAGTAATGAAATGGACACAGGTCAGCACAAAGTAACCACGCCGAACAGCAGAAAAACAGGGCAAAACCAAAATGAACACAGCTTCGGGACTGTGGAAGAATGTGAAAATTGGACATTGTATCACTGGAGTCCCGGAGGGAAAAGAAACGTGAAGCTGAAAACATTTTTTTGAAGAAATCATAGCTGACCGCTTCCCAAATTGAGTGGAAGGTTAAAACTTACAGACCCAAGAAGCGCAGCAAACCTCAGACAGAACCACCTCGAAGAACCCCATGCCCAAATCATGACCAAACTGCTGAAAACCAAAGACAAAGGGAAAAGCATTTTGAAAGCAGCCAAGTGGAACCACCCACGGGCCGGAGAACCACCTCACAGGGCCCAGAGCCGTGGCCAGACAGCGGCGGGCCAGAGGGCAGGGACAGCGGGGACGTGAGAAGGGGAAGAGCTGCCTGCCCAGCCTCCCTCAAGACTGAATCGACCCCACCGGAGTAAAGGCAGAATAGAGACATTTTCAGGTGAAGGAAAAGTCAAAGGACTGTCACAGGGGACCTGCTCCACAGGGGTGTTATTCTGACAGAACGGAGAGGACCGCAGGAGACCTGCGACATCAGGGATGAACCAAGAGCAGCCAGTGGTGAGCATCTGGGTAAATGCACACGAAACCGCTTTCCTCTTACGTCTTTACACAACAGCCTACAAGCAACAGTCCTAGCCTGTCCGGTAGAGTTTCCAAGGTGGACAGACCAGCCACGTCCGCCCGGAGCCGGGCCAGTGCAGGGGGCCCCAGGGCCGCTTTTCCTGCCCCACCCCAACTGCGGAGCACTGTTCTGAGCCCCCTGGGAAGGACCGAGCTCTTCACAGGTTCCACACGATGGGACATCGTTCAGGGACAAAAATAAGTGGGCTCTAAAGACTGAAAAAGACACGCGGGAACCTTAACCGCAGCTTGCTAACTGAACGCCGCCCGTCTGCGAGGCTGACTGTGGGCCGGGGGAGAAGAGGACTGGTCGCCAGAGGCCAGACGGGGAGCGGCGTGTAGAGGCGGGCACAGGGCGCTTTAGGACGGTGACAGGACACTGGAGGCTGCCGCAACGGTGGCTATTTGACACCATCCATTTGTCAAGACCCCACAGAACGTAAACCACAGACGTATGGTAGTTGTGACATGTGTAGGCTCGTCCTCGGTCAGATGTGCACCGTCGTGGCGGGGAGATGCTGATGGCAGGAGAGACCATGTCCTGGGCCATACGGTCCTGGGGCAGGACCTCCAGAGATCTGACAGCTGTCTTCAGCCGCCTTTAAGCAGAAAAGCTGCAACAATGAATTCACGGACACGCACATATTTCCTGCCCATTTCTAAAACATAGCTTTTGTGTTCTAGGTCTAAGCTTTGAAACCAAGCCCTTTAAACAAACATGCATAAAAGTCTGCTTCAAAATGGCACTTAAAGGGCGCCCGGCCAGCTCCACCGGTGGGGCACACAACTCTCGATCTCAGGATTTTGAGTTTGAGCCCCACAGAGAGTACGGAAAGCAGTTAAAAAATAAACCCTTTTAAATAAGTAAAACTGTGCTCGAAATAGCACTGAGCTTTGGTGCTGACTTCTCCGGGTTTGGCCGCCTCACCAGGAAGGGACCTCTGCTTTCAGTGGGTGAGCCCCACTCAACAGGGCCGCATCACACTTCAACCAGATGCGGCCCAGGCAGGGAGCCCCCCCCACCAGCCGCTATAGTCCCCCCAAGTTTTGAACCTTTGCAGAGCACAAACCTGAGTTCCTGCCTCTGCAAGGCCAACCGTGCTAAGTTTCACAACACACCGGGAAATTACCGCACCGAATACAGCTTGGGTCCCTGGCATGAGGACGACTACATACAGAACACGCCCTGCAGCGAGCAGTCCTCGTCCCCCTGCCGCTGGAACCGCACTGTCCAGCAAGCCAGTGCGATCTTCGTGGCCCCAGGCTTGGGGTCACGGACAGGGAAGCCCCGGTCTCCACCCAGTGCTTGGGTTCCTGACCAGTGTGAATCAAGCCCCAAGTAATCTTAAGGTACATAAAATATTGGTATTTTTAAAGTATCATTCTTGAGCTCAGCTGTGTGAAAACAGGACAATGATGCTGGTGTGTGGTCAGCACGCTGGATTGAGACCTGGCTTTCCAAGCCTCCTGCAAGATGGCACATGTCTCCTTCGATAAAAACGCGGCTAAGAACACAGCCGTCGTCGCTCGCAGTGGCCCATGGGCCCCATTTCTTGGATCCTCAGAATTTCTGAACTTTTTAATCAGTCGCCAACTCTGTCAAAGTTCACAGGCTTCACATAAAAAAGGTCCAGATTCCCAGCTTCTCTTGCCGCCTGAGGCGACCCCACCAGTCCTTCCTGCGTCCGGGGGAGAGTCTGGGCTGCAGCTGCCCTCCCAGGCACTCGGTCCGCGCCCCGGGCCCAGCCGCCCGCCCGCGGCCTCGGGCTCAGAGAGCGCCGGCCAGTGGCCTCCGTTCTCAGCCCGGGCCTGAACCCCGCTGTGATGTCGAGCCGCGGATCTGAACGTGGTTTACGGGCTCGGACTCACGCCAACACCTCCCGCGGGGGTTCGCGTCCCCGAGTCCCTCGCCCTCCCGGGGGCCCCCGCATTCAGAGCCGCCTGCGAAGCACCGACTCTGCCCGGGGGGCGCCGCCGGGGGCACGGACGCCGCGGCGGCTCGCAGGCCTGAAGTGCAAGCGCCGCTCGAGGCAGCGCGCACGCCCGGAGGAGCCGGCCTCGGCGTCCCCAGACGAGCTCCGCGCTCCCGTGGGCGGCCGCGCCATGGAAACCGCCGCACGCGCGCAGGGGGGCCCGGGAGCGCATGGCAGTGGCCGACGGACCCGCGCTGGGGACAGCGCGCTCGGGGGGCCGGGGGGACGCTAACGGACTGCGCTCGGACGCGGGCTCTAGGCACGGCCCGGGGAGCGGGGAGCCCCGCCCAGCACCTCTGGCTGCCGACGCCGCGGCACCCGCCTTGGAATGTGCTGGAAGGTGCCGGCCCTCGGGCTCTGCGCTGCTCTCCCGGGAGCCGAGGGCGGGAGCGGCCGAGCGGAAGGACTCGGCTGGGCCGCGGAGGGGCCCCCGCGCGGGCTCCGCCGCACGCTCGCCCACGCGTGCACGGGAAGCGGCCGCGGGAAGGCCACCGAGCCGACTGAGCAGCCGCCCCAAGTCCCTAGCAGCCCGGGGCCCCGCCGGCGCAGTCCTGCCCATACGGGCCTGCTCGGGGCTCCCACGGGCGGGGGGCGAGCGGGATCCGCGCGGACGGGGCGCCCACCGGGCGGGGCGAAGGGGGCCGCGCGGACGGGGCGCCCACGGGCGGGGCGAGGGGGGCCGCGCGGACGGGGCGCCCACGGGCGGGGGGCGAGCGGGGGCGTCCACACGGCCCCCCCACGGCCGCGGCCCGCGCCCAGCCCGAGGGCCATCCCCACCGCCCCCAGCCGCGCGCCCGCCGCCGCCTTCCGGCAAGATGGAGGCGGACGCCGCCGCCGACGCCGCCTGACGCGGGCCCGTGACGCCCGTGACGCCCGTGACGCCCGCCGCGCGCCGCCGCCCCTCCCCCGCTCCCCTCCCCCCGCCGTAACGTCCTGACGCTCCGCAGGGACCCCTGACTGGACGGCGGCGCGCGGCGGAGCGAGAGGCCTCGCCGCGGGGGGGCCGCGGGCGCTTACCTGGGCCGCGGCCGGGCCTGCGCGGGCGCCGGCGGGCGGGCGGCGGCGACGGCGTCAGACGGGAGGCGGCGGCGGCGGCCGCGGGGTCCGCTCCTTGTTGGGGATTCGGCGGCGGCGGCGGCGGCGGCGGCGGCAGCCCGGGCGCGCGCTTCCTAGTGACGCAGGCGGCGGGGTCGCGCACGCAGGGCGGGGGCGGGCCCGGAGACTTATTTGGCGCTCATTGGGAAGGCATGCAACGCCGAGAAATAAGGCCCGGCGGGCTCCGGCGCGCGTGCGCGGGGTTCGGGGCGGGGCCCGGGGCGGACGCGGCGGCCCCTTCGCCGGGCCCCGCCCACTCAGCTGCGGGACGGAGAACTTCCGCGCGGAGCGGGGGTTCAGGGAGACTCTTTGAAGGACGGGGGGAGGGGACTGTGTGCGACCCGGGCCGCCTGTCCTCCGAAGCGTGTGACGGGTGCGTACCCAGAGACGGCTCCGAAAGAGCATCTGTCTGGTCCGGTCCTGCGGCCGGCGGGGCTCCCTTCTCGCCGGGGCGCGCGCCGGCCTCCGCTCGGTCCCCCGGCCCCCGGGCTCGTCCACGCTGGAGTTAGTCGGCGTCAGCTCCTCCGCCCCCGCCGAGCGGTCGGAGACCCCGGAGGTGGGGCCCGGAGCTCTGAGCGCCTCGCGCTCGCGGCAGCAAGAAGGGGCGCGTCCCTCGGGGGTGCGGAGCGCCCTCGGCCTGGGAGCCGCTGGAGTCGCCCCTGCTGCTCGACGGAAGGTGCGCTGGGAGGCCGCACGGGGCTGCTTGTGGACCTTCGTCCGCCCGGTCTGCGGCTCCTGGCCTGAGAACCGCGGGGCCGGGCACAGCCCCGGGTCCGCCTGTGCCCTCCCTGCGCGGCCGTGGGGCGCGCTCCGATCGGGGCCGGCGCGCCCGAGCTCGTCCGCCGCGCGCCCCCGGTGGGGCCCGGGGAAGCGGGAGGACCGAGCCGGGAACCTGGGTTCACGCTCGAGCAGGAAGATCGCTTCCCAAGCGGACTCACCGCACTGGTGTTAGGGCGCGTTCTGTTTCCGGTCACTTAGCGTGGACTTAGGCCAGAGATGGGAAGAGATTAAACTGTTCTTTTTAAGGTTGGACTATGGGGCGCCTGGGTGGCTCCGTCAGTGAAGCGTGTGACTTTAGCTCAGAGCGCGATCCCAGGGTCCTGGAATGAAGCCCCGGCGTGGGCTGCCTGCTCGGCGGGGAGCCTGCTTCTCCCTCTGCCTTGGCCCCTCCTCTTTTTCTCTCAAATAAGTAAATAAAATATGTTTTAAAAAGATTAAACTCTTGAGTATCTGTCAGTGCTGCTGTTTTATTGCCTGGTAAATACGAGAATGACCGTGCGTGGCCCTTGTCTCTACTTGTCCTTTATCCCATGTTCTTCAGGTGATGCCCTGGACAGGGCCCAGAAGGGCACCGGTGCCAGAGACCAGGCCTTGTGGCACAAAAGAGTGCGCACAACCCACTGTGTCTGCACGTGTCTGCACAGCTGCCTTCCGCTGTGGCCACCAGTCCCGGAGTCTGCGGGCCCCGACTCTATCTGATCTCTGTTTGCAGTGCTGTGTGACCTCCGCCTGTTTCTGTCCTAGGACCTCAGGCCCAGCATTGGAACGTGTGCTCCCCTCGTCTGACTGCCAGAGAGCCGAGTTACAGCGAGCTTTGCTTGGCGGACGGGATGGATCAGTTTGTCCTGGGGGCGGGGATGGCGATTTCTCCCCAAGAACACCCACGCGAGAGGCCAGTGCACCCCGCGCTCCCAAGAGGAGGGGAGCTTTTGCTCTTGGTTTGTCACAAAGGAAAGGAAATCACACTGTCTTGCAGGTCACTGACATCCGACCTTTTCCTGACAATGAGCGGCCATAGGACTGTGAGTGTCATCCAGGCCAAGGATGCTGTGGGGTCGCCATGCCCCACCGTCTATTGGGCTCTGCTTCAGGCAGCCCCTGACCATAGAGGAAGCAAGACAAAAGCAGGCCCCAGGTCTGTAGCAATCGCTGTACCTTCCCTCCAGCGTGGAGGCCCCAGGGCTTCCGGCGCCCCAGCAGGTGCAGGTGCGAGCAGGTGCAGGCGCGGGCGGTGGTGCGGCAGGAGAGAGCGCATGCGCGGGGAGCTGCAGAGCCACGCCCACTGCATGCTCGGCACGGCCCGGGTTTGCACCGTGTCAAGCTTTGGTTTAATATATTTTTTAAAGATTTTATTAACTTATTTGACAGGCAGAGATCACAAGCAGGCAGAGAGGCAGGCGGGGGGGGGGGAAGCAGGCTCCCCGCTGAGCAGAGAGCCGGATGCGGGGCTCAATCCCAGGATGCTGGGATCGTGACCTGAGCCGAAAGCAGAGGCTTAACCCACTGAGCCACCCAGGCGCCCCCAGTGTATCATTTTAAATGAATTGCTATTGTTTTAACTTCTGAGTTTTAATTCTTAATGTGGTAAATGCCCATCTGTATAATCCACATAAGCCAAAAGTTTATGAAGCCAAAAAGTGGGCGACGTTTTCTCAAAAGCCCCAGTACATCCGTAAAATAGATGACAGATGACTACACAGCCGTCAAAGCCATGCTTACGGCGTGGGAGAAATGCCAGCGCGTCACTGTGCGTAGTTCTCAGAGGTTTGCAGGGTTCCCTCCGCACTGCTGACGGGCGGATCCTCTCTGCAGGAAGGGAGCTCTGGCGGACCGGTTCTTCTCTTTGTACTTTGCAGTGACGGCGGTGAACACTGATTATATGTATAACCAGAAAGGAATCTTAATGTCATAACAATAATGTCTACCCTGTTTTCCTCATAGTGAACTTTTTTTTAAAAGATTTTATTTATTTATTCGACAGACAGAGATCACAAGCAGACAGAGAAGCAGGCAGAGAGAGGGGGGAAGCAGGCTCCCTGCTGAGCAAAGAGCCCGATGTGGGGCTCCATCCCAGGACCCTGGGACATGACCCGAGCCGAAGGCAGACGCTTAACCCACTGAGCCAGCCAGGCGCCCCCATAGTGGACGTTTTGAAGGTTAACATTATCAAGTGCCTCAAAAACTCATAAATCACTGTGCGTGCATAATGTCTTACAGACTAGCATGAGCATTCTCGTGGCGGGAGGGGCGGGCTATGCTTCTGAATCAACAACATTCTCTCGAGTGAGGAGCACATGTAGTAGGAACTCGCTAAAATGCTGAGCACATGAATAAATGTGTGAATGTTTTAAAGTTAACTATATGGGGTGCCTGGCTGGCTCAGTTGGTGGGGCGTGGGACTCTTAAACTCAGGGTCCTAAGTCTGAGCCCCACATTGGGTGTAGAGATGACTTCGAAAAAATAAAGCTATGAGTTACATATCTACAATTTCTGTTTTTGGTTGAACTGTATCCCCCGAAGATACACTGACATCTCAATTCCCAGTAATTCAGAATGTAACCCTATTTGAAAATAGGGTCGTTGCAGGTGTAATTAACTAAAATGAGGCCATATTGGATTGGAGGGCCCAAATCCAGTGACTGGTGTCCCACAGAGACAGACACACAAAAAGAGGGGGAGGCATGTGACTACAGAGATTGACAGGACACATGCACAAGCCAAGGGACGCCAAAGATTGCAAGTGTCCAGCTCTGCTTCCCCATCCCAGGGGAGGACCCCTGCTACGTGAAGGAGAGCAAAGCTTGTCACAGCGCCAGTCGTCTGGGTAAGAGTCCAGACACTTGTGCCCACTGCATCCTGGCATTGGAGTTGCCAAGGAAAGCGCAATGAGATCACATGCTGACACAGCAACTTTACTCGTTCAAGGAAGAGACACACACGGTATGCTAGGGCAGCTGGTCCCTGAGCACGTACCCCTCCGGCGCTGTAGCGAGAAGACCCAATCCCCCGGAGTCTGGAGTACTGAAAGCGGGGGGCATGCCTGAGGGTGCTCACTTGGCGGCGCTCACCCAAGCAGGACAACAGATCACTCGCTGAGCTTACAGCAGGGAAGGTTGTCTGGTACAAGTTCTGTTGGCTCCTTATTTGTTGGAAACTAGGGTTCCAGGCCCTGGAACCCTAGTTTTTGTCAGAGAGAGTGAGCACAGGCAGACAGAGAGGCAGGCAGAGGGAGAAGCAGGCTCTCTGCTGAGCAAGGAGCCCGATGTGGGACTCTATCCCAGGACCCTAGGATCATGACCCGAGCCGAACGCAGCCGCCCAACCCACTGAGCCACCCAGGCGTCCCCCAAAACCCATTCTTAAGTGGTTTTGTTTGTGGTGGAAAGACTGCCTTTCCCAAAGCCAGAGTTAGGAGAGGCCAGGATGACCCTCTGGCCCAGGCTTCAGAGGAGGCATGGCCTTGTGGCACCTCAATTTGGGGCTTCCGGCCTCAGACTGGTGAGAGATGGAATTTCTGATGCTCTCAGCCCCCAGTGTGTGGTGCTGTTGCAGCAGTCCCCGGACACAGCTGTAGATGGGAACCAGCTGAATGTCTTCGGCAAAGAGAGAAAGAACCGTGGCCTGTGCTGCCCTTTTCCACCCCAGCTTCCGCAGCCTCCGCCGAGCTTGCCGGGCAGGAAGAGAGCAGCTGCGGGAGGCCTGTGTGGACACGTGGCTTTCTAGGCTACCATCTTGCCTGTGTTGCTGGACACTGTATTTTGGGACACTGGCCTGCTGCAGCCCCCACACTCCGAGTGAACACCAACCGTGCCCAGAACACACAGGGTCACTCAAGGTGTCCCGCTGGCTGTGGTTTTGATGCACACGGGTTCTCTACGTCCCTCTGCCTCACAGGCGGTGTCTGACTCCGCCAGCACGGGCTCTTCCCCGGGGGGCACTCCTGACACAGAGAATGTGTGGGACTCTGCCCGAGATGAGTTCATGCAGCTGCCCCCGTCCCTCTCTGATGGCTCGCCCTTGGGGGCCAGCGGCCGTGGGCTGAGGACGCCCACGCAGCCCTGGGGAGGACCTGAGGTCGCCTGCTGACTCCGTGTGAGAAAGCTGACTTGAGGACCCTCCACCCCAGTCCGGCCCTGGGGGGACCAGAGCCTCAGCCGATGTCCCGACTGCAACCTTGGGGGAGTCCCTGAGCCAGACAGCCCAGCTCCTGAATTCCTGGCTTAAGGACGTGGTGGGACGCCACTGCTTGAGGTCACATGTGACACAGTGCGGATAGCTAATACAGGATTGGCTCCCCAGAAGGACTCCCATCTTTGCTTTTTGTTGTCGTGGTTGTTAAGAAAAGCATGATCTGTCTGTGAAGGATTCCCCATCCTTGCCCGAAGTCAGAGGCTCCATGCGGTGACTGTTACAAATGCCATCTGCCCCGTAATGCCTGCTTTGGGTCCCCTAAGAGTTGAGAAGCCTGGCCTGTGATCAGCTTGGTCCTCTGGGAATGCCAGGCTGTGTGCCTGTATGTGGCATGCGTCTGCGTACCCAGAAGAGCAGCACACAGAACTCACGCCTCATAAATGTACGCTCGACACACTCGCTTCCTCTCCCTCCTTTCTCCCAGCTGTTCCTCTTGGCTGGTTTCCGAGGTCTCTGTCTCCTGGGCGGCTTTGGGTCCCAGATTCTGACTTTCTCACCTCTCCCTGGGCAGGGGAAGGAGGAAATATGGTGGGAGATCCCTGGAGCCTGGGGGAGTATGCCTGCCCCCGGAGAGGTCGGTGAGTGTGGGGGAGAGGTGCGGGATCTCTCTGGATCCTGGGGAGCAGGGACCTATCTGGGACCTGGTCCTGAGGCCCATGTGGATGCCTGGGCATAGCCTGCTTGGACATCTAACAAACGTGCCTGCTCCCTAGCAGAGGGGTCCCCGCTGGGCACCCCAAGTGGGTTTGGGCCCCATGGTACAGGCGGGCCACCAGTGTGACTCAGGTTGTCTGCTTACTCTCTTTGCCACTCTAGGGCTCCACCTTGGGGCCAGATTTGTGTCTGTGAATGATCAGCGGCCCAGTGGGGGCCACAGAGCCACGAGGTGCACCCCAGCGGCCTGCTCGGACCACTAGGACGCACTCCACATCTGAGCAAGATCCACAGGGCACTGCAGTGAGAAGGACAAGCCTCAGATGTCAGACCCTCGTGTGTCCCCCAAAGCAGCAGCCTGAGGCCTGGAGCCTAGGCCAGCAGGAGCGCCCGGCCCTGGGGAGAGCTGCGCGCGGGCCCCACCTGCCCCCTCCCTCACACCCCCACTGTCTCCTGGTGCTCCAGAGAGGAAAACAGGCTTGTGTGTCATATACACACTCATTCCTCAAGGCCTCCATCAGCATCAGAACTACTGGCAGTTGTGGTAAGAACACACGTGACAACTGGCTTCAGTCCAGAGCTCTGTGCGTCACATCCCTGCACTGGCCGGGAGTGGCCCTACACCCGATCTGACCCACAAACGCAGAGTGCTCGCGAGGACGGTTCAGCCACTTCTTACACACAGGGTTCGGGTTTTTGTCTTTAATCATTCATTTGATTTCATTTAAGTTCACTTTCACTACGTGGATGAGATGGGTACGTATCACGCTAGGCTTCCACTATGAGAGAGCGGCCACTGCAGAGAGAAATCCAGCCCTCCACTCTCTTTCCATGTCCCTTTCTGAGTCCTGCAGGAGCCACGTGGGGGACAGTGGGGCTCCAATTCTGGCTTGTCATTCCCCCGGAGACCGTGGGTGGGACAGGGAGGGTGGGCATCGGTCCCTGCCTCCCCCAAAGCCTGTGGTAGCGGCCAGTGCCCAGCTGTGCTTTCTGACTGGGCCCTGGCAGTCCACCGGCACAGGCTTCCATAGGATGGAGGCTGGGGACACCGGGGGGGGGGGCGGCCACCCACCTGGCTTCTAAAGCCCTGGCTCTGGGTCCTTGCAGTCTGTTCCTCATGCTTCCCACCCAGAGGACGGTCAGCAGGGACCCTGCCCTCAGTCCTCAGCTGTGGAGTGGGGCTGCCATGGAGGATGGGGCACAAGGACTGGACACCACCCTCATGGGCAGCAGGTGACAGTCCTTAAACGCCAGCACTGGGAATCTGGAGAGTCCCCCTAGGCTGACGGAGGAGAAGGAGCCCAGTCCAGGAAGGTGTTGGCAGGAAAGGCCTAGTGCCAGAGAGGGCCACAGGTCAAGAACGTCAAGGATGGACCAGGCAGGAAGGTGGTTTGGGAACCCCGCCCCCCACCATCTGAGGCTGCAAGCAGCTGGTCCCCTACGCCCCCCGCCCCCGCCATCTGCTCCCTGAGGGGCACTTGCAGCTACCACTCACTCAGACCTAGCCACACCTGTCCAGAGCTGAGCCTGAAAGTCCCACGGCCCAGAGCACCATGGGAGCATCTTTTTTTTTTTTTTTTTTTTACCAGGGTTAGGGCACAGAAAGGGGCCAAGACTCCAAAGGGCTCTAAAAATGGGGTCCTCCAAGGATCCGTAAAGCCTACGGGGAGAAGAGGAATGGTGATGGAGGAGGGCTTTCCCCACACCAGTACTAGGCCAGAGGCTCTTAGGAGGTGAACATTCCTGAGAGGAGGGTCCACCAAGGGGTGTCCGTGCAGCCCACAACCCTCTAGACCATGGCCACTGGCTCATGGGTCCCTGGTGGAGAATGCCGGCTCCCCTGAAGACTCCAGCTGGGCCACATCCCACCCTCTCACTCCCCACTCCAGCCACAGGCAATGACTAAACCTCCCAGGCCAGCCCAAGCTGCCCACTGCAGGCTAGGTGGTCTCAGAGGACCCCTACGCACTAATTCCAAAACATTCCACTGCCCAGATGGCTCCCAGGACTGACCCAGAGGACCTTCTTTCTTCCCCCGTCCCCTCCCATGTGCTCTGCCCCCTCCCACTGAAGGCCTGGCAGGCGGTGTCACCTTAGCCTGTCAGCGGCAGGGAGCTGGCTCAGAGGACATGCCCGAAGTACAAGGTGCTCACAGGACAAGCCAGCATAAGGACCCACATGTTCCTGCTACCACCACGGGATTTATTGAGGCTGTCACCACATCTAAGAGGGCCACCAACGGGGGACCCAGCCACTGCCTGGCCTGGTGCCTGAACCGAGGGACTGTGTGCCACGCCGGGGTGGCTCCTTGATGGAGAGCCTGTGCAGGACTGGACAGCTCGGAGCGGAAAGAGAAGCAGGAGCTGGGAGTGCAGGGGAGGGAGGGAGGGTGCAGGGACAAAAGTTGCATCTAGACGAAGTGGGACAAGACGAAACCGGAGCCCGCGTGTGCTGATGTCGCTGATGTCGCCTCTCAGGATCCAGGCGCCTGTGGTCCACAGCCCCTTAGCCAGACATCTCCTCTCGCTGCTCCTTGTTCCTGCGTACCTCGGCTGCGTGCAGCTCCTGCGAGGACAGGTGGGGGGGTGGGTGCGAGGACAGGTGGGGGGGTGGGCGGGGCCCACGCCCCACACTCAGGCTTCAGGGAGCCTCCTAAGTGCGACCCACGAGGACACCTTAACAGAGAGCAGGGGGAGGCCCACGCCCTCCCCTCAAAGCGCGTCCTGAGTGCGCAGGCCGCCCTCAGTGCGGCTGGGGTCGCACCCAGACCAGAGGGAGAGCCGGGACTCCGCGGAACTTCCTCGGGCTTGCAAGCTCTGGGTGCCCCGCCCCCCGCCCCGCCGGCACCAGCCTGGTCCCTCCCGGTGGGCTGCAGCCGAGGCCACGCCGAGGGGGCTCCGGCCGGGGCGGGGCCTCGCCTCACTCAGGGCTGCTCCCCGCAGGACCGGGAGCGGCCGGGCTGCTGGCGCGGGGGAAGGGCCCGCCAAGGAGGGGGCTCCTAGGGCTGCCCTGGCCCCCCCGCCTAACGCAGCGCCTCCCCCGTTCTAGCGCCAACCCGCGTCTTTCGGGGCACTTCGGAAGCAGCGGCTCCCGGCCGTGTCCCCGCCACGGGGCTGGACCGGGGGCCTCCCGCGAGGCCCGAGGCGTCCCGCAGAGGCAGGCGGAGCCCCTCCTTCCGGCCGCCCGGGCACCGCCCCGCCGCGTGGAGCCCCGCCCCCGGGACCGCCCCTCGGCGTCGCCCCGCCCCGCCCCGCCCCGCCCCCGGGCGCGCGCGCACCTTCTCGCGCAGCCGCTCGCGCAGCGCCGCCAGGTGCGCCTCGCGGATCTCCTTGCTGAGCTCCATCTTGTAGTTGAGCTTCTCCTCGGCCTGGCGGCTGAAGTTGTTGTTCTCCTCCAGCGCCTTGTGCAGCACCTCGCGCTCGTGCTCGCGCCGCTCCGCCAGCTGCTTCAGCACCTGCGCCTCCTGCGTCTGCGCGGGCGGCCGGGGGCGCGCGTGGGCGGTGGCCGGGCCCCTGCCCCCAGCCCCCGGCCGCCCGGCCTCCCCGCGCGCGGTCTGGGCTCCGCCCCGTGCCCGTCGCCCTGCCCCGCTGCCCGCCCGACGCACGCCCTCGGGGAGCTCAGGTCTCCACGGCCCCGCCGACGGCAGGGTGTTCACCGGGTCTCGGTTTGCCTGGACTTCTGGCCTTCGGCCCCGCAAGGTCCGCGGGCGCGCCCGGAGAACCCCCAGCCCCGGACACACCGGAAGCTGCGCCCCCTTTCCGTCCGTCCTCGGCCGGCGGAGCTGACCCTCCTGCTAGGCGGAGGGCGCCCGGCGGCGAGACGGGCTCTCGCCGCCCCGCCCCCCACGCCCGGGGTGCGCTCAGGGAATCGAGGAGCGGAGCAAATTCAAAACTCAGGGGCCGTCACGGAACCCGCACGGCCTCCTCCTCAAATGCCTGCCCGCTGAGCACAAAGTAGGTGCTTGATCCGCACTGGGTCCTGAGTTCCCTGAGGTGGGGGGGCGGTGGGAGGGTCCCCAGGGCTGCTGGAGAAGGGACTAGTTGGAGCGAAGAGACTGGGACAGCCAGTGCTGCTGCACTGTCCACCCTACTGGAGGAGGGGGCGCCCGGAGCCCGGGGGAGAGGTCCGGGTCGGGTCCGAGCGCAAGGGCTGTCCCCTCCTGCAGAAGGCTGCTGGGCCCACCCACATGCCAGTCACTGCTAGTTAACCCTAGGAGGCCTGGGTCCCCAGATTTCATTGGGACATGCTCTAAGGGATTTGGGGCCAGTACCCCTGCCCAGTGGGCTCGGACACCAGGACTACATGCTGAGAGTATTTTGTGTGTCCGTCTCCATGGGGCTGGTGTGAGGGGAAGGGACAGGGAGGGAGCCTTCGGCCCATGCCCCCCTTCTCCCAGGGGCCCTCTGAGCTCCCAGCAGGTGTGGGCTTGCGGCCCTCAACACATGAGAATCCCTTTCTTCTCTACCCCAGAGAAGGATGACAGCCCAGACTCACGTCCCAGGGCCCCTTCCTGGCCATGGCCAAGGACACCCCCTCCAACAGTATCTGGCTGCTGTCCTCTCCAGCTGGGGACCCTTCACCTTCCTGTCCCTTCTGATCCCCCAAGTGGAGGTCCAGGAGCCATGAGACCCTCTCCACTCCAGGCCAACAGCCAAGCAGGCTTGGAGCATCCTGTGCCTCGGGGACCCTGTCTGTGCCAGTGACGCCGTCTGCCCAGCCACCTTGATCAGGACCCGGGGGCCGGGGGGAGGCCCTCACCTTCCTTCGTCCCTCAGCTGCTTGCAGCCGCTTCTGCAGCTCCTCCAGGGAGGTGTCCTTCCTCTTGGGGGGAGAGGAGAGCACTGGGCTCTCGGGGGACAGGTCAGAAGGGGACTTGAGGATGACCTCGAAGCTCTGGCCAGAGGCCCTCTTGTCCAGCTGCTTCACCTCCATGTCTGCAAGACCAGATGGGGCTTCAGGATTCTGAGGGGCCGTGTTCCCAGGACACATCCAAGTGGAGGGCTAAGGGAGGGAGCACAGCTGCTCATGTGGGACCCCCAGGCCTAAGCCCCCAAGTCTGCCTCTCATCAGAGGCCCCCTCTCCAGACGCCAGCTGAGCTGAGGTTGGGGCGGGGGGCGGGGGCTTGGAGAAGCCATGGGAGCAAAGAGCAAGGAAAGGAGGAGGCAGGCAGTGACCAAGCAGGAGCGGACGGCAGCCCAGGGCACACTCACCCCCATACTGGTAGATGGTGTTGGGGTGTGGCTGTGAGTAGAAACAGGAGCAGATGAGCGACAGCACTGACAGTTCCTTCATCTTCTCCTTGTAGGCTGTGGGCATGAGGCCAGCATGAGAGGGCGCCAGGGCCACCTCCGGACCTTGCCACCCTGGCTGCCTCCCTTTTTTCCTCCCCAGTACTCCCCACGCTGTCTCTCTGGAAGCCTGTGTATCTCGCTCCCTTTTCTGTTCTCTTGCCTCTCTACATCTCTCCTCTCCCTGTCCCCACTCCTAGAAGCTGACTTTGTCCCTGGCCACACCTTCCTGTGGGTTGTCCTGCATTGTTCTCCTAGTACCCCCCCTTCCCTTTTCTCTCTTTCTTTTTAAAAGATTTTATTTATTTGACAGAGAGAGAGACACCACAAGTAGGCAGAGAGAGAGGGAGAAGCAGGCTCCCCACTGAGCAGAGAGCCCGATGCGGGGCTCGATCCCAGGACCCTGAGACCATGACCTGAGCCGAAGGCAGAGGCTTCACCCACTGAGCCACCAGGCGCCCTGCCACCCTTCCTCTCTTGGCACTTCTATCTCATTCCTCTACATCGCTGTGTGTTTGTCTCTGTTCATCCTTCTGTCTTCCTGGCTCGGTTCTCTCTCTCTCTTTCCATGTCTCTGTGACCCTTTGTCACTGTGCATTTTCCTGACCCACCCTCCCTGGCCCTCCCAGTACTTCTCCCTCCTTTCTCTGCTTTCCTTCTCGCAGATATTAACCAGCACACTCACGACTGGGCCAGCACAGATGGAGGCAGCCCTTGGTCTGTACACTTGGGTGAAGCCATCACACTTCCTCCTGTGTGGCGTCCCCCCCCTTCCCCGCCATCTACCCTGATAGCAGCATTGCAGCTATCCCAGGTGAAACCAGGCAGTCATCAGGCACACACTCGCGGTCCCTCTGGAGCCAAAGGGTGGGGAGCTGTCCGTTCAGCACCAAAGCCCGCCCTCTAGCCTTGCAGAGCGGGCGCCCACTCGGGTCCCCACAGCAGGTGCCCCCTGGTGCCCAACCAGAAAAGGAGGTAAGCTTGTCTGCTGAGCTCAGGCCGGTGAAGGGGAGAAGCCCACTGTCAGAATCGCAATAACTGAGCTATTTGTGGTCTACTCAGGAAAAGCCAGGCCCCTAGGTAGACACGCTGGCCCAGTATCTCACTAATGTTTAACAGTCTTCGAGCCCAAGACCGTCCCTGGGCTCCACTGAGATGACACTGGGCCCAAGTGGCCGGGGTGACTTGCCCAAAGCCCCTCAAGTGGAATCCCAGGTGGTCTGTGTGCTTTACACCACCCCAACATGTCCTGGAGACTAGGAGACTCAGGGATCCGTCCTCCCACCTCCCTAGCCGGAGAAGCTGGTACAGGTCTCCAGACAGACACTCCAGGGAGGGAGTCTGGCTCCCATGAAGCGGTCTTCCAAGGAGTAGACATGAATTTGGGCAAGAACGTTCCTCATTGGGGCACCTGGGTGGCTCCGTCAGTAAAGCATCTGCCTTGGGCTCAGGTTGTGATCCTGGGGTCCTGGGATCGAGCCCCACATTGGGCTCCCTGCTCTAGCTTTATTTGACTGAGAGAACCAGAGAGCACAAGCAGCAGTGGGGGGGGGGGGAGCAGAGGGAGAGGGAGAAGCAGACTCCCCGCTGAGCAGGGAGCTCAATGTGGGGCTAGATCCCAGGCCCCTGGAATCGTGACCTGAGATGAAGGCAGACGCCTAACTGACCAAGCCACTCAGATGCCCCTATAAATAAAGTCTATTAAAAAAAAAAAACAACTTCCTGATCAAATTTCACACAAGACGGTGTTTTAAATTGAGTTAATGTGAACTTGGGGAAAATGTTGCAGAAACAGGGCACAGGACAGAAATTACCAGGCCCTTGTCAGAGAGCAGCTCGTGGCGAGCAGGGTTTCCTCACAACCAGAGGAGAGAATGATGGTATTTGATCTAAATGTCCTGATGACCCAGGCTCTTTGGGAGACAGCCCAAGAGATGGTAAAGGGAGCACAAAGGGATCCTGGGCCAGCAGCAAGAAGAGTCTTTAAGGGGTGGGGGTGGGGCGCCCGGGGGGGCTCCCTGCTCAGCGGGAAGCCTGCTTCTCCCTCTCCCACTCCCCCTGCTTGTGTTCCCTCTCTCGCTGTGGCTCTGTCATAAACCTTTTAAAAAGGGGGCGGACATGGAGGGGAAGCAGGCAGAGATCTACGCCTTGGTCACCGGCTTGGTCACCTGCTCCAGGAGGCTGGGAAGGAAGTGGGCCAGATGCGTGCCGCTTCAGAGGGGATTTTGGCTTCATTTTTTTTACAAGCATAACCTATTTGTGCATTACTTGTGCTATTAAAAGTTTATTTATTTATTAGAATCATAGAGGTTTTTTAAAGTTTTTTAAAGATTTTCTTTGAGAGAGAGAGAGATTGAGAGAACAAGTGGGGTAGGGGCAGAGACAGAAGCAGGCTCCCCGCTGAGCAGGGAGCCCAAGGCAGGCTTGATTCCAGGACCCCGAGATCACGACCTGGGCCCAAGGCAGACACTTCACCGAGGGAGCCCCCCAGGGGCCCTAAGAGGTCAGTTTAAAAAGGAGGCAGAGGCACAGCTCACACTACACGTGCCGGGGAGCTGGAGGGTGGGAGACCAGGCAAAACCAGCTCTTCCGAAGCAGCGGACCAGGAGGTATTTGGCCTTTGGAAAGGCTGGGAAATAAGAGAGCCCTGTGCTCAGGGGGAGGGGCAGGAGGGGAGCAAGAGGGGGTCTGGGTCGGGGGTGGGGCACACCTGGATCCTGGGAGAGGCCAGGAAGGAAGGGGCTTGGTCTCCCCTCGCCACCACGCACCTCCTTGGCAACAGACACTGCCTCTCTGGCCCTCCAGGCAGCCCTTCCTCACCACATGTGGAAACCTCCAGATGGGTTTACCGTGCATGCCAGCAGCGTGGGGCCTCACAGCTGCTTCAGCTCCTCTCTGCCTTGAACCTGAAGTTTTCCCGGGAATGACCTGCACCTTCATTACAGAGGAAGAAATCTGCAGGCAAATGTCAGAGAGCTCCCTTCCAACCGGTCACCTCAGCACGAAGGGAGGCTAGTAGCAATTCGGGGGCAGGACGTGGAGCTTGGGCAGGTGCGAGCACCGCACTGTCAGGATAGAGGGGAGAGGGATGGGGGGGCTCCTGGAGACTGAAGTCAGAACTCTCTGAGGGCATGGACCAGCCCAGGGCACCAGTGTCCAGCTAGGAAGTGAGGGCCTGACTGTGTCCTGCAGGTGGTAGTGGGGTGCAGCTCCTCGTCTGATGGTCATGGAGACTCTCCAGGCTGGTTTCTCCTGGGCTGATGGCCCATGAGGCCCTTCCTTCCCAGAAGACTCACCGTAAGTAGCCAAGTGGGAAGGGGCAGTCCCCCAGACGGGGGCTTGGAAGTGAGACCTGCTATGTGGTCTGGCTGCAGGTCGGAGGGGACTGGACAGCAGGTGGGGACATTGGCAAGTCTGCAGAGAGTTAACAAGGGGGCTGGAGAGCAGGGCCGGGCCCAGCAGCTCCTCACACAGGAAGTTGGTTACGCCTGTGTCCTCAGAGCTGGAGGGGCTTAAGTGTTAGGTCTCATCCCAGAGGGAAGAGGTTGAGGCTCAGATCCATCTGGGCCCTTCTCCACAGACAGGGTTGCTCAAGCCCCTCCACAGCTTGGAGGCTGTTTCTCCCTCTCACCAGGACCCTTCTCTTCCTTCCCCATCACTGATTTTGGAGAGTTATTAAAAGCAAATCTCTGGCATGAACTGGATTCCTTTCATCTTCCTCTTCTTCTTCCTATTAAATATTAAATACGCAAAAATGCACATTGTCTTTCTGGATGCTTAGATCCTAGGTGAGCATGAGTTCGTAGGCACCCAATTGGCCTACAGTGGAATGGTAACCATAACAGGGCACCCGCGAGGTGGGCACACTCCATCCAGACTCCCATCTGACCCTCCAGACCAGCCAGCCCTTGTCCGAGTCCTTTCTACTGTGGAAAGAGAGGGAGAGAGACAGAGCAAGGAGCCTGCTCAGAGTCACACAGCATGACAGGATGGGAGCCTGGTCATGAGCCCAGTCTCTGACTACACTTTCCTATTGGGTGTCTCATGGTGGTGGGGTGGGAGGGTGTTTATCGAGAACTGGGAGGGCAGGGCACCCACAGACGCCCACTCATCCCTAGAAGGGTCTTGGAGGGTGCTGCTAGTTGCTTCCTGACAGATGGAGCTCGCTGCCACCCAGGCTACCCCTCTCACTAGTCCGACTCCCAGCACAGCAGAGCTTGCCGGCAGACCCACCTCTCTGGGGAGGAAATCCTGGGAAATGTGTGCAGGAGTGACGCTGCCCGGCAGGGACTGGGCACCCAGCTCTTGTGAGGCACTGAGCCAAGCAGCTTTCCTGAAATACCTTGTTCATTTCTCAGAACTGGGGGTGCCAACACGTTCACCCCATCTACACGAGGCCCGGAGAGCTTAGGTAGCAGGGCCAAGGCCTCTCAGCTCAACGGAGCTGCATGAGGAGACAAAAGTGTGTGCAGTGCCGAGTGTCTGGGAAGGACACCGAGAGACGGTCACATCTCCCCAGCTGAGTCCCAGTGACATCACCGACAGCAGGCGCTCAAGGGAAAGGTGGTGGGAAAGTCAACAGAGGAAGAGAGAGCTGAGGTCAACCTTGTGGTGACTGCAAGGTCATAGCGGACGATGGGTCTTCCCTTGGGAACCCTTCCCCAGCCCCCAAGACCAAACAAAGCCCACCAGTGGGCAGACAGGCCACTGAGGCACCAGGGGCTGCTCCAATCAGAGACGCTTGTTAACACAGAAGTCATAGCTGGGATTCACTTAACTGATTTTGGCCACAATGACTGGTCTGCTCACCTACCTATGGAACTGCAATGAAGGTGAGCCCAGACACACACAGGTGGGCTGTACTCTATCTGGGGCGGCCCCAATGGTAAAACAGGGAAGGCCTGTCCCTGCGTGACTCTGGCTGGGGCAGTTCTCCAGCTGGCTCCCGGCACACCTGCGAGGCAGTGGCCGTGCTGGACGGCGTTGATTACACTTATGGTTTCCCTTTTCACGTCAACAGCAACCTGGACACCCAGAAAAATCCTGGGACCAAGCATGGGTCAGCAGTGCCCCAAAGCCTGGCAAATAAGGGAGGGTTGGTGTAAGGAGGCTCTGAGGTCAGTGCACCTGTGCCCACTCTGGTGGCCATCAGCACCGTGATTTCGGCCGCACCATTTCACCCCCTAATCTGTCTGCTTCCCTGTCAGATGGAGGGCAGGAATGAGACCCACTGAGTAAGGCTTTTACTAGAAAGAAAAGGCTGAGGGCATCTCCCACCAGTGGCTGCTCATTGTCCCCCACTGGGTACAGACCCTGAGCCAGGGCCCGAAATCCCGCCTCAGCGGGGAACTGGGCTAGCACTCTGGCCGTGGGAAGGACAGACCACCATCAGTTCCTGCCCAAAGCTGAGCCCAGTATCTCTGAGGAGATCAAGAGGAGAGGGCAAAGCGCAGATGAAGGCCAGATGGACAAGCCCCTCACGGACTGCACGCAGGAGGGGTGTGGGCAGTGACGCACATGGTCCCTCCTCGACAAGAGCAGAAGACACCTGGGGTCTGGAACCCGGAGGGCCCAAGAAGCTGGTCAGGGCAGGGCACATATGAGTGCATGGAGCTCTGCCAACTGTGTGTCCACTCCAGAGAGAATCCGGCTAGCTAGGGAGAGGGGACCCCCAGAAGGGAGAGGAAAGCGGGCTGGGAGTGGAGTTCTGGGTCCAGGACGAAATGGGGTGGAGGTGGGGGAGCTGCTGCCCAGATGTCCCTGGCCACAGGCAGTGCAGTGATGCGGTTGGTCCCTGGGGCAGCCAGACAGGGCAGAGTGCTCCTGGGGGGAGCAAGCCCCATGTCCTCCCGTCCAGGGTCCCCTGCAGCTCCCTCGCAGCCAGTAACTGCCCCGTGTCCACCCCTCCACGGAGCGGCACCTGAAGCCGGCCGGGAGGGAGGGAGGAGGGTCGCAGCTTTGGGTGCAGGGGATCCGCAGCTTGGGAGGCAGGGCGGTGGGGGAGGGAGGGACAGACCCCTCCTTGCTGAGAGGGTTTGAAAACTGCAGCGGCCCCTCCTCTATCCAAACCCTGTTGCGCACAGGGCGGTGGCTTTTTCGTCCAGAGCGGGTGGCACCATGTCGCAGAGAGCGGTCTCCAAGCCTGCAGCAGCGAGGCGGAGTCGGGGGGGGGGGCGGGAGGGGTGTGTGTGTGAACGACCACACTAGACGCGGGTGCGGCTCCACTCGCTCCCCGCTGGGTTTCTCCACCCCCGCCCTTGCACAGCGTCCCTCCAGCCCCCAGGGCGTTCCATTGGTGCAGACAGGGCCTGGGCCCGCCAGCCCTGGGCTAGGGCTCCTGCAAAGGGTCCTACCCTCCTGCCCCCCACCCTCGTGAAGGCGAGGTCTGACCAGGGTCTGCGGTAGACAGGTGTCTCAGGGGACGCTGTCTGCACCACCACCCCCACCGCCCCCCCCCGCCGGGCGCGCCCACCTGGGGGGTACGGACCCGCGTAGGGGCCCTCGGAGCCACCCTGCCACAGTAGCGCCCGGCCTGGCACGGCGGCCACGGAAGGGGAAATGCACCCTCACCCCGGGTGCTCGCTTGGGCGCGGCCCCTGCCCATTGGCCTACGCTGGCTGCCCCTGCGCCGCAATCCTTGCCCGGGATACCAGGTGTTCCCAACCCGTTGGCCCTGAACCCCAGCTCCTATGGGTTCGGCCGGGCCGCGCCCCGCACCCTTGTGGAGCGTGAGGTCGGAGATGTGAAAACAGAGTCCGCCACCGACCCCGGCTTCAGGCGAGGCGAGACAATGGCCTCAGCTCAGACCCGCCGCCGCCGCCCCAGGATGTCCGCGTCCCCGGCGCCTACCGGACAGAGTGCTGGCCATGGTGCTGGCGGCGGCGGCGGCTGCGGAAGGCCAAGGAGGCTCGGGCGGCGGCTGGAGCTGCAGTCGGCGAATGCTGCAGTGCTGGGGAGGGGAGGGAGCGAGGGAGGGCGGGAGGCGGGCACAGAGAGGGAGAGGGAGAGGGGGGAGAGAGAGCGAGAGTGAGCGAGAGAGAGAGAGAGAGAGAGAGCGGGTGCGCTTGAGCAAGAGTGTGTGCAAACGACTGGCTGGCTGTGGTAGGGGCTTGCAGCCGTCAGAGGGAGGGGAGGATGGGAGGGCAGAGACCAGCCTGGGAGACGGGGGGACACTGCAGCCTATGCCCATCTACTCCTTGCTTACCTCCTGGACTCGCTGCCCCAGCTTGGCTTTGTGCAGGCTTGGGGGTATGTGGAGACATGCCCCATTTCCCAGGGTCGGCACAGCAGGGGAGGAGGACCCCCACATCAGGCTGGGGCTGGAGAGCTCGTCATTAAAGCCTCTGAAGCCTGGGAGGTGCCTTCTGTGTGCCCAGGTCTGTGCTGAGGTGAAGCACGTCTTAGACGGTGGGGTAGGAATTGGTCTGGGAGGCCCCAAGGAGCATCCCAAAGGACAAGTCAATTCTGGGACAGAAAAAGAGGATAAATGGGATGCTGAGGCCTAGGACAAAGGCTTTGAAGTGAGACAGAGATGAGTGCCAACCCCAGCTCTGAGACCCACTGGCTGTGCGACTGGGAGCGCGTTTCTGACTTCTCGGTGGCTCTGTTTCTCGTGGGTAAGATACAGCCATAAGGCCAGTCTCCAGGTGAAGAGAGAGACAGTCGGTGAGTGTGTGGGGGTCATGACTCCCTCCTCTCTGGGCCTAGAGATCAGGTTGATATCCCCCAAGGGAGAGCTTCGCAGATGGTGGGCCCTTTTCCTGCAGTGACCCTCTCGTCTCCCTTTGGGCCCGGGAAGTGAAACGGATAGAGTGTCATTCCCACTCAAGGGACAGAGCCACAGGGGTCAGGAGCAACTAAGTGCTTGGGCCAGGAGTAAACCTGGGAAACCCCAGGAGCCTGCAGAGGGGTGAGGGAGGCCCAGACACGGACAGACCTAAGGGTCAGTCCGGCTGGAGCGGCCCAGCAGATGTGAACGTCCGGGTGCACACACGGCGGGCGTGGGGCGGGTGGACATCTGTTCTGTGGCCCACACAGTGCCTGCCCCACCGCAGGTAACCCACAGACCTGCGAGGACAGGCTCTCCATCCGGATGTGTTGACTGGACCGAGACCTCTGGGCCTGCTGAGCGGGGCTGCTTGCGGCCAGCCTTGGCGCCCGTCGCCTCTCACCTTTCACAGTTAGGTTCGGAACGTGGCACTTGTAAGCTACCAGGGACTGCGGGCTGGGCAGTCCCCCGCGTGACGGGGCAGCGCACGCCTCAGCTCCGGCTCCGACCCAGGGGCCGCCGGGTCTCTGGGTCCCGCCTCGTCCTCCTCGGCCTCCTGCGCTCTCGAAGGCGGGCGCCGAGGAAGCGAGGGGCGGAAGCCGCGCTTCGGGAAGGCCGCCGGCCGCCCGCCCGTCCTTTCGTGGAGCGGGGACCGGGAGAGGACGCGTCTCGGGGCCGTTCGGGGGACAAGCGCGCGCGGAGCAGCCGGCCCTCCCCGGTCCGCGACAGACCCGGCCTCCAGCCGGCGCGGGCCAGCCCGGGGCCCCCTCGCGCGCGCAGCGGACAGGGCGCGGGGTCGCGCCGGCCGCGTCCCGGCGCCCCTGGGAACGCGCCGGGGGCCTCTGGACGGGCGCCGCCCCCGGACGCTGCCCGCGACCGCCGAGCAGCCCTCCGCGAGGGAAGCGGGACGGGAACCCCGGGAACCGCCCCCGCAGGCTTGCGCCGTCGTCCGGGCAAGCCGGGGACCCGGCCCGGGGCGGGGCGCGGATCGCGGGCTCCGGCGGCCGCGGCGTCGGGGGAGGAGACGGCTCGCAGCCCGGGTTTCCGCCCGCGGGCTCGGCGTCCGCGGGAGGGGCGGGGTGCGGCCGGAACCGAGCGCGCGGACCCTCTGCTGCGGAACGGTTTCCGCCGGGAACCACGCGCCGCGGACCGGAACTGGGGGCGGAAGCGCGGCGCGTTCCGGGACGACGGCGCCTCCTAGCCCGCCCGGTCCGAGCCGGCTGACGGCGGCGGGGACGCGGTGGCCTCGGCTGAACTGGGGAACATTCCCGGGCAGCCCGGCGGCGGGAGGCTGTCCGCGGAGATAAGTGAGTCGTGAGCCGCGGGTCGCAGAGACTCCGGAACCGGCTCTCTCACCCGCGCGCGCGCCTCCCTGAACTGCAGCTCCCGGCAGACCCCGCGCCGCCCCGGGCCCGCGCGCCGGTCTCTCTGCCGCGCTGCATTCTGGGGCCGGTGGTTTTCCAGTGCCCGTGGGCGGGGCCCCGCGCTCCGCGGAGCGGGTCTCCGGGCGGGGTCCCGGCGGGGGCGGGGGGGGGTGTCTCCGGGCGGGGGCCCCGGCGCGGGGCCGGGGATCCGGGGGTCCGGGTCTCCCGGCGGGACGGCGTCCGGGCCGAGCGGGGGACGGGGGTCCCGGCCGAGTGGGGTGGAGGGGCCGTCAGTGTTCGGGTGAACTGTCCGCTGGCCCCGGTGCCCAGGGCGCCCCAGGCCGGGGATCTGACCTGTCACAGCTCTGGTGCGGGTAAGCGAATTGCTGCCCGCAGAGCGCGTGGGGCTGTGCGCGTCTCGCCTCGAGCGGGAAGGAGCCGCTTCGGGCCCGGAGAGCAAGGCAGGGCCCACCTGTAGGTTCTTCCTGTCCCCAAACTCCTCATGTTAGGGTGTCGCAGGCTTGCCCTCCGACCTCGTACGCGGCGGGACTGCCTGACCGGTGGCGTGGCCTGGTACTCGGGAAAGGCTGCCCACAGTTTTGTCCCCATCTCTATGCCATAGGGCTTCCTGGGGACAGTGGCGTGTCGCAGTGCCGTGGGCTGGCGTCACTTACCTGCAGCGGCTGAGATTCCCAGACGTTCCGAGGAGACTTTGTCTCACACACTCACACAGCCCGTGTGCCAGCCAGCCTCTGTGCCCTCCTGCGAACGGGCCAGCATGCCCAAGATAGCCCTGAGTGGTGTGACCGTGGATTTCCCTTTCCAGCCGTACAAGTGCCAGGAGGAGTACATGAGCAAGGTCCTGGAGTGTCTGCAGAAGGTAGGGCTGCGGACGTTGGCGCGCGTGCCCTGGGAGTGGGTCTGCGTGGCCAGAGCTTCCACGAAGTCCTCACGGGAGGGACTTCCGCCTTCCGCTCACTCCTGCTGAGCCCCGTGGGGTCACAGGCCTCTTTCTGGACACAGGACTGGTCACAAATGGCACCGGCGTTCTAGGAGAGATGACAGACAAGTAGAAAAAGACAGTTCTGGCGCTGAAGAAGAGTTGGGGGCCGTAGGCCTGGGAGCACCTTGAGGGTCCCTCTAAGGAGGTGGCATTTGAGCTGAGGCCGAGTGTGGGGAGGAGCCGGCCGTTTGAGGGTCTGGAAGTAGTGTTCGCACCTGGAGGGATAGCCAGTGCCTAATCCTCATTTTGGAAGGTCTGTAAAGCTCAGGAATGTGCCGGAAGGCAGAAGGAGTGCAGGTAGCTTTCTGTGGCTTCCTTAGCCTGTTGTCTCGTGCCCTGATCGAGCTCCCAGCCCCCACGGGCTGACTCTGCAGCGCGGCTCCCGGCTGCTGTGTGCGCACAGATTGGACTCCTGCAGGGAGGAGCCCGGTGCCCGTTCCCAGGAGCCGGCAGCACAGTTTGGCCGGTTTGCCCCTGTGTCTCCCCAGGCTTGTTGCTCAGGCTCCCGCGTGAGGTGTATATAGGTCATCAGGTTCCGCTCGGCGGAACTTTGTGTCCAAAGTTACAGAACGGCACCGTGTTGGCAGCCGCCTAACCGGTCAGCTTACTGTACATTAGGCTGAGAAATACTGTTGAGTTTTGAGTAACGCTGTGCGCATCGTTCGCTAACCAGTGCTGAATTAACCCGTAGCCACTGGCTTTCGGGTGAGAGTGGAAGTGGGTCACGTTGCCGGCCGTTCCGCAGGCCTTTCGCTGCGTCGGGTGGGCTCGGCCTGAACAGAGCCGTCCCGCTGTCCGGCTGCCGGCCTCGTCCCGGTGGGCCGTGCGGTCCGCAGTGCTCCCTGCTTCCCCTGACCTCGTTGCTGACCCCATTCAGAAAGTCAACGGCATCCTGGAGAGCCCCACCGGCACGGGGAAGACGCTGTGCCTGCTCTGCAGCGTGCTGGCCTGGCGGGAGCACCTCCGCGACGCCGTTTCGGCCCGCAGGATTGCTGAGAGGGCGCCCGGGGAGCTCTTCCTCGATCACACCTTGTCGTCCTGGGGGGCTGCCACTTCAGATGGAGACACCCCAGGTGAGGCTCCCTTCAGCCCCTCTGGGCCTCCCCAGAGAGGCAGCGAAGGAATAGAGAGGGCTGGTGAAGCTCTGCAGAGCTCCGCGAGGGGCGTCGTAGCCGGGACATTCTTCCTCGGCGGGCGCTGTGAGCCTGAGGGCAGAGCCCTGTGGCCGAACTAGAACTGCAGAAAGCCCCCGA
The DNA here is from genome assembly GCF_963455335.1 of Martes martes. Taxonomy (NCBI): domain Eukaryota; kingdom Metazoa; phylum Chordata; class Mammalia; order Carnivora; family Mustelidae; genus Martes; species Martes martes. Next base: position 502,903 of record NC_137896.1, on the reverse strand, counting down.
GCTCGCTCCCGGGACCGGGCTGAGTGAGCCGAGTGCCCCCGGGTCCGCAGCTCCCCAGAGCGTCGTCCCGTGGTGCCGTGACCCGTGCTGCTTCCTTGTGTCCGGGCAGCTTGCTACGCGGACATCCCGAAGATCGTTTACGCGTCCAGGACCCACTCGCAGCTCACTCAGGCCATCGGCGAGCTTCGGAACACCTCCTACCGGTGGGTCAGGCGCTGCTCACCCCTGCCTCTGACTTATGGGGGGTTGACCTTGACGAGCTGGTTTGATGGTGGCGTTCTGCCTGGAGCCCCCTCTGGACCACAGAGCCCCCCGCGCTCCGCTGCAGCCCGCCACACCGCGTGAGGTCAGGCTGTCTGTGCCGCCCGCGCTGCAGAGAAAACCCTCCCCGCCGGTGCGCCCCGAGCCCCTGGAAGGCGATGTGGTGTCCCCTGTGGGTGTGGGTCCCTGTGGCGGGCGTGTGAGGGGAAAGGAGGCGCTGCCTCGTCCTGGAGCCCGGCAGAGCTGTAGGAGTCCTGGGGTCCTGCGCTAGCCTCCTGTATGGGGGGCACGGAGTCAGCGTGGCCTCCTCCCGCCTGCCCGTTTCCCCCACCCCGTCTCCTTGCTCAGGCCGGCCCGCTGTGGCCGTGGCCCCTCCCTCTGGCTACCTGGTGCAGGTGTGAGCCCCGTCTCCCCGCACTCCCCGTGGGTCCCACACACCCATGTTCATGCTGCTAGATGGCATCGGGGCTCTTGCTCCCTGGTTCTCGGACCCCATAGTCTGTATTCTACCAGGCCTAGGGTATGCGTGCTGGGCTCCCGGGAGCAGCTGTGCATCCACCCCGAGGTGAAGAAGCAGGAGAGCAGCCACATGCAGGTGGGTTTCTGGGGCACACGCCGTTCTCTCTGGTGCTTTCAGAGCCCTTGCCTCTGCCCCTTGGGGAGGGCCCGGTAAAGAGCTGGTCGGGGCTGGGCACAGTCCCCGCATGCCGGGCAGCACCGCCGGCAGCATGTCCCCTGGCTGGCCCAGCACTCTTGCCCTTCCTTGACCATTGTGCTAGCTGGGGCTGCTTCCTTTATGTCCCAGATTCACTTGTGCCGAAAGAAGGTAGCAAGTCGTTCCTGTCATTTCTACAACAACGTAGAAGGTAAGGGGATCCGGGGAAGCCACTCCTGCCGGTTGGTCCGCATACAGCCAGGTGGGCCTAGAGTGTGTGCTGCCTCCTAGGCCTTGTGGCCTGCTGGCTCTCCGCTTTGGGGCTCCAGACTGGCCCCATTGGTTCAGCGAGGTGAGGGGGTGAGGTGGGGTGGTGCTGGGCACCGTCTCCGGACCGTGGACCCGTGCTGGACTGTGTGCAGAAAGGCCAGGGCAGGGAAGGCTGCCGTCTCAGAGGGGCCTCCTGGCCAGGCTAGCCTCGCCGCTGTCTGGGAGCGTGGATCTCAGGGATTCTCATCCTGAGGGGTGGGGCTCTCCGGGCCTAAACTGTCTGTGCCAACAACGGGGTTGATGCTGAGCAGCTCCTCCCCGCCGGGAGTCTGGAATTTGGGCGCCCGCCAGCCAGGGGTGCCCACATGACTGGCCCCAGCAGATGCCCTGGGCGCTGGGCGTCTGGCGAGCTTCCCGGGAGACAGCATTTCGCACACGGTCTCAGCTCATTCTGGGGCAGATAGCCGGGAGGGGGTTCTGGAATCTGTGCCTGGTCTCCCGGACCCGTCCACAGACTTTTCCTTTTACTGATTTGCCGTGTGTCTTTGGGGTGCGGCAGGGCACAGCATGGGTGTGGCTCTCCCCGAGTCCGGGCAGTCCGCCAGCCTTTGGTGCCGTGGGAGGACAGCCTCTCCTGGAGGTGGCTGAAGTGACTGGCCCAGGGTTGTGATGACAGCTGGCCCTGGCATAGCTTGATGTGTGTGGCCACAGGTGCCCACGGCCCTTGATCCCTGGTGCGCACCTCCCTTCTGCCCAGAGTGGAGGGCTGGCCCCCCTCGCCTCCACATCTGTCAGGTCTTGCTTTTCCATCACGCGGCTGCCTCTGCATCTGAAGGTCTGCTGGAGCCGGAAGCCCCGTGGGGGCGCTTCTCTGGGCTGTGGTCTCTACGTTTCCTAACACAGCCAGGGCTCTATGGCTCAGGCGTCGTGCTTTGGTGGGGTCGGGGTTTCCTCTTCTTTGTCTCAGGGCTGGGACTCAGATCCTGGCATAGGAGTGACAGAGGCCCTAGGGCACTCACAGAGCCCTAATGCTGGGGTCTGGGGTGCCCGGCATGCCAGGGCCGTGTCTGCTCCCAGTAAGCTGGGACTCTCTCACCTTCCAGCAGTAGGCATCCTGGGCCCTGTCCCTGGAGCTCACTGCTCACCGCCTTCTTGTTGGCTGTGTTGTTTGGTCTGGTGGCACCGGGAACCCTCGGCACAGTGGTGACGAGCACATGGGAAGCACTGGGGACCGGCCTGGCCCGCAGAGACCCTGCACGAGGGCAGCCGCCCACCGCTGTGGCCTGGTGGTGGCTCGTGCCCCGCTCCAGGAGGCTGCTGGCTGAGTTGCTCTGCTTTGCTCTGTTTGTGTGAGGCCTGTGGGTGTCAGGATGGCTCCAAGGTGTTTTCCCCCCATGCTTTGTCCACTTTCTGTCCTCCTTCTGTCCACTGCTTTCCCAGCCTGGTCCCGCTGTCGCATAGGCCTGCGGGTCGCGCCTGCGGTGCTCGGTGGAGTCGTGTCTTTTTGCCCCATTGTGGCTGCCTCTGTCCACATTCTTGACAAAGGGGTGGGTTGCAGGTATCCTGTTCACCCCGTCCCGGAGCCGTTGAGCAACACTTGCTGGGAACTGTTCCATCCCCTTTCCACAGCTGTGGCTCAGCTCTCTGCTCTCCAGCCTTCACCTGCAGTGCTGTTCCCCCGCACCGCCCCACACCCGCACCGCCCCACACCTGCACTGCCCCACACCCGCACCGCCCCACACCCGCACCGCCCCACACCTGCACTGCCCCACACCCGCACCGCCCCACACTGGCACCACCGCACTCTTGGATTGTCTTCACCTGTACTGTCCTCACCTGCAGCATCTCTTACCTTATTTGGTGGGTGATGGAACAGGGGTGGGGGGAGGGTCAGGAGTCCAGAGGAGGGGTGGGAACTGAGGGGCACTTCTGGCCCACAGTGGAGGCAGTGCGGGAGCAGGTGTGTGCTGGCCTCCTGGGCTGCAGACCCTCCCCCTGCTGTGCCCGGTGCATGGCAAAGTGAGGACGCTGTCGCCGCTGGCTTCAGGCTCCATTGGTCATGCCCTGGTCCCCAGCCTCCCCGCTTTGCTTGCACTCCTGCTGCACGCGCTGTCGGAGGTCCGCTGCGCGTCTTTGCTGTGTCTTAGCCATCTCTGCCCCCTGCCATGGGATGTGCGGGGGCAATGCCAGCAGCTGCCCAGCCCTTGGGGGCAGTGAGCAGACTCCAGAAGGGGTCTGAGAGGAGGAGAGGAACACGTGGGAGGAAGGAGAAAGGTGCAGAGCTGGCGTTCTGCTTGGCTTCTGTCTGGGGGAGCAGGCGAAGGGCCTTGCTCGCTGCCTACAGCATCTGTGTCCTGGGGTCCTCCCTGGCTGCAGCCCCTTCACCGCGCCCTCCTCTTCAGCCTCCGCCGCCCCTTCCTGTCGCCCCCTCCCTTCCAGGAAGGCTGCTGCATTCCAGGCTGTCCTGCGGCAGAGCCCGCAGATGGGCTGCTCTGTTGCTGCTGGGCTGTTGGGCGCACAGCTCTTCTCTCCCTGCCGTCCCTAGGGGGCATTTTGGGTTCGGACACCACCAAGGTCACCACCGAGGTGTGTTCTAGCCTCTGCAGGGAAGGGCCGGGCCCAGTACCTGCCACAGTGGGGCCGAGAGCCTGGAGCCGGTTTCCACAGGAGGCTGACCTGGGCCTCTGGGCTGTGTGTTCGAGGAGAGCCCTGGGCCTCCCAGCCTGGGTGTGGGCTCCTGAGGGTGAAGGCGGCTCTTCGGGGGTTCCTGGGGCCCCTTCTTAGCTCCTTTCTGGCCCAGGCCACCTGCGCAGCCGGCAGGGAGTCGTGCTTCTCTTGGGCGGCCATCGTGGGTCTGTCGGGCATTGAGTGGGTTCTGCTTCGGGGCCTCCCACCTCCCTCAGGCCTCAGATCTGTGTTCTGCACTGCTGACCTCTGGGGGGAAGCGAAGAGAGAAAGCTAACTGTGGCCAGACCAAAGCCTGATTATAGGACAGGTGCTTCCGGGCACAGCCTTGAGGGCATCTAGAGACAGGCTGAGGGGCTGCGCACCCCCCTTCAGTCCCCCGGGGTCCCCTGTCCTGCTACTGCTCGGTCTCAGGCCAGCAGCTCCCTCTCAAGGTAGAGAGCTGGGCCCCCGGAGGGTTACTTCAGGTCTGGGGCCCTTCCAAGGTCACCCAGACTCTCAGGGCAGGAATTCTCTCTGGTGAGTCCCTAGGTGGTTGGGTGCCCTAGTCCTGCCCGGAGGGAGGGTCACCGCCTGGGTGTCCCTCTGGGGGGCCTCATTGGGCCTGAGGACATGTCTTTGTTCTCGCCTGTGTCTTCAGAGAAGAGCCTGGAGCAGGAGCTAACTACCACCATCCTGGACATCGAGGACCTGGTCAGAAGTGGGAATAAGCATAGGTAAGAGCCCTGCGGCCAGTCAGCAGCCACCTGTCTGTCCTTCCAGAACAGGTTCTGCCATGACGAACCCGAGCACGCCACTCCCTTTGCTTTGCTCCCTTGACTAATTGTAAAATTAATGGTTGTTTGGTGCGAAAATAGTGGTTTTGAATACCGGGGCAGCAGGGAGGCTGTCCCTCCTGCCAAGGTGACCACAGCGCCAACGGGCAACCCCGGCCTCCTGACGGACTCGCTTCGGCTTCCGGCAGCCAGTGGGCATGGTGCTGATCTTCTCCACTCATCTGGTTTCCACAGAACCCACTTGCTTTTCTGATCTTTGTGTCGATGTCTTATGGCTTCAGGGCTTCGAGTTGTGCTAAGACAGGACTGAGCATTTTCTTTCTCATTGCCATGTTCTCTACCCAGGAGTAGGATTGGGGTTTTTGTTTATGTTGATTTTTTAATAGGTGATCTGCTGCCATGGTTGAAAACTTGTGGCGTGAACCGTAACGCGGTGAGCCGTCCTGTAGTCCCCAGGCGCCGGCTCCCGTCTGAGCCCCCGTGCAGCCCCGGGCTCCTTCCTCTTGCTTGCCTGTCAGAGGGCACGGCGTGCAGCCTGGCCGCCGCCCAGGGGGAGCCCCTCCGAGGGCCTGGACCTCCCTCGTGGCTCCAGCATGTGCCTCCCTCCCCTCCACAGCCTGTGCCCGTACTACTTATCTCGGAACCTGAAGCAGCAAGCCGACATCATCTTCATGCCGTACAACTACTTGTTGGACGCCAAGGTGAGGTCTTGGCCCCTGCGGCTGATGATTGCTGGTATCAGGTGGCGTCCCTGGGCTCGTGCGGGACTGCCGGAGCCTCCGTGGGTTCAATGTCTGAGACCTGCAGAGCTGCAGGCGTGTGTGCGAGGCCCCCACCTCCCTCCCTGGTCTGGGGACAGCTGTCGCCAGCGTGGGGCCGTGGGTCTGCCGTTCCGAGCTCTCTGGGAGCGGGTGGGCTGATGGAGTGAGGCAGCCTGGTGGCTACATCTGAGGCCAGTCCCTGGCCTTGTCCTGGCGGCTCGGCTTGTCTCTTCCCAGGCCGGCCAGGCGAGGCAGCCCTGAGCGTGTGGTCCCGGCCTCCCTTGCAGCCGTCTCTTGAGATGCACGTGTCCACCCACCCTTGCACACCCCTCTTGCTCGAATGCGGGCCTCGCGCCCCAGGTGCGCAGCGGCTCGGCCTTCGTGTTGCCGCAACAGGGTGGACGACTCGCTGCCCGGGGCCTTCCTGGTCCAGCACGACCGTGGTGCGGGCAGTTAGCTGGCGCGGGCGGTGCTGGTGCTCGGCGGCGGCGGGAGGGGGGAGGAGCAGAGCACAGGGGCTGGGGTCGGTGCCACAGGGCAGGGATGTCTCCGAGGAACGGCAGCCTTCAGGGGCCGTGGAGAGAGCGGGGGGAAGCGGAGGGTGGGCACGGTTGAGGGTGGCTCTAAAACGGTCCGGGGACCCTGCGCAGAGCGTGGGGCGCACTGGCGCCTGGCCGGCCCCACCCCAGCATAGGCGCCCTGGGCCTGACGAGGCAATTATCTGGCTGACCTGAAATGGGAGGGGGTGGAAGGGGGCAAGGCAGCCATGACGGAGGCCGGAGGTGGGGGGCTCCAGGACGGGCTGCAGTGCACAGACCAAGCTGCTGGCCAGGGTCGCACGGCAGTGCCACCGAGACACGCCCACATGGGTGGCAGTTGGTTTTCGGCAAGCTTTCTTAGGTATTTCAGCGGGAAGAGGAAAGGTTTGGGACTTTTTTCTCTAAAAATTGGCGCCGGAATGGGATGTCTGTTTGGAAGAGAATGCATTTCAGCAGCTCCTTGACCCTGCACAACCCGGATGGAAGAGCCGGATGCGCAGAGCTCCTCCGGGACGGAGCCGGGAGGCGGGCCTGGCTCTCGCTGACACACACCGCGCGCCGGCTACAGAGAACTCCACTTTGGAGTTCACCACGATCGAAAGCCTTGACTCCTAAGAGGAGTGGAAAATTAAGAAAATGGCAGCAAGTCACAAAGGGAGAGTTTTCGTGGTACTGTGGACTGCGCCCGATTCTGGGTGGCATCTCCGTCACTCGACCAGCCATCCCAGAGGAAGTTAGCTGGGGCGGCCAAGTCAGCCTATGCATGGAGAATGCACAGCTCTGCTGGTCTGGAGAAAATGCAGGTTAAAACCATAGGGGGATGGCCTTGTGCTCCCACCAGAGTGTCCGGAAGGAGGCCGGTGACCAGTGTCCACCGAGGACGCAGGGCCATGCCGGGCTCCTCCGCTCGCGGCGTGAGGTGGGGTGCCGCTCTGGTAGCACACCTGACGGGAGCAGACAGGGCCAGAGCCTTGCTGTCTGTGGTCCACACCAGGAACAGCCCCATCCATCGGCAGCAGGTGTCCCCGAAACAGCACCACGAGCCGTGAGGAGGGCTTAGCTGTGGCCCCAAGTCAGCGACACACATGGGTCTCAGAACACACTGCCCACGGGCCGTCAGATGGGCCCTGCTGCCTGACTGTTTCCAGGACAGCCCAGGAAAGGCAGACCTGATGCCCACTCACAAGGATGGTCAGAGCCCTCGGGTAGGGGGAGGGGAGCTGGTCTACTCTCCTGCGTGCTGACAACGCAGTGCTCGCGTCTGTCAAGACCCAACTGCACACTTAAAACGGACGCTTTATTTTTATGAGAATTGGACCTCAAAAGTAGCTAAAGTAAAGAAATACTGGCGTTGATCCCACCCAGGTCTGCCCCAAGTCAGCACCAGCCCAAGCCCTACTTGGGCCTCCTCCATCCCGTGGCTGTGCGGCTGCACGGTGTGGGGTCGCACGCCGGATCCCTTGTGCTGCATGTCGCCAGAAGGGACACCTGACGTCCAGCTCAGTGGGTGGGGAGATCCAGGTGGGCATGGCCTGAGGGGGTTTCCCCTGCCGGCCTTGAGCACCCTTCCCCTCTTGCTGCAGAGTCGCCGAGCCCACAGCATTGACCTGAAGGGGACAGTTGTGATTTTTGACGAAGCTCACAATGTGGTGAGTATCCAGGTGGTCTTTCCGCCACCTCCCCTCCCCTGTGTCCCTGCAGAGAGCAGTGCAGGCCTTTCTGTCCAAGGCCTGAGCAGGATGTGCTGGCCAGCCCTGTGGCCCCTTTCCATCCAAAACTCTCACAGACCCTGCTTGGTCTCGTTCTCTTTGTCCCTTGGTGGCCGCCTAACCTGATGCTTGCCCCCTGGTGATCACAGCCGGTCCCTCCCTGTTACCTCTGCCCTTCTACTGCATTGCTGTGGTCTCTGCTCGGGCCCTGTGTTTCCAGGAATGGCTGCTCTTGAGCAGGACAGGGGAGGAAGGCCACTTGTGTGCTCTGGAGCCTAGTGTCCCGGGACAGCAGCAGCCGCCCTCAGGCCTCCACTTGGTTCCAGGCACTTGTTATCATGAGGGATGGTATCATGGGTCTAGTGGGCCATGTCTGAGTTTTGAGAAAAGCCAGAAATCTCTATATTTTTTTTAAAGTTTATTTTTTCTAATAACCTCTATACCCAGCTTGGGGCTCAAACTCATGACCCCAAGATCTTCAAGAGTTGTGTGCTTTTCTGACAGACCCAGCCAGGTGCCCCCAGAAATTTCTGTTCTAAATGGAAATTTTCCAGTTATGAAATTTCAAACATTGGTGTGGTGGTTTGGCTGTCTTTGGACCAGTGTGTGACCTGGCCTTAGGGACCGCGGGGTGGGGCTTCCAGTAGCCTGCACCCCTACCCCCACCTCGGCTTCCTGGGTCCTCGAGTCCCTGCCCCCCTTTGGCCATAGCCTGATGGATGTGCTTGGACTTCCAGGAGAAGATGTGCGAGGAGACGGCGTCCTTTGACCTGACCCCGCATGATTTGGCTTCGGGGCTGGATGTCCTAGACCAGGTTCTGGAGGAGCAGACCAAGGCAGCCCAGCAGGGCGAGCTCCACGTGGAGTTCAGCGCGACTGCCAACCCAGGTGAGCTTACAGGTGGGAACGGAGAGACGGGCCGCAAGGTGCTCTCAGGGGTCCTGGAGGCCTGAGTCTTCCCAGGGCCCGCCCTTCAGGTCATCGTTTGGGGACAGTATGGACTTCTTTCAGAGTTTTCTTGGGACCTCACAGACCAGGAAGTAGGTGCCACCCAGCCAATCCAGCATTTTCTGAAGATCTTTCTGTACTTTCTCAGGCAGTATAGACTTTCCTGTATACAAATGAAAAGTAGGGGCACCCGGGTGGCTCAGTCAGTTAAGCAGCTGCCTTTAGCTCAGGCCATGCTGCCAGGATGCTGGGATCGAGCCCCGCGTCGGGCTACCTGCTCAGTGTGGAGTCGGCCCCTGCATGGATGCCCACTTTGATCACCCCGTGAGGTGATGACTGCCAGGTTTTTCTGCTGTGAAGTTACTTCTTCCTTTTGTGATTCCTAAGCAGCCTGTGGCATCCGTGAGCAGTTCCTCCCTGAATTAATGATTGCTATAACGTTTGCAGTGACGGGTCTCACGTCTGGATGCCTCTCATTTCTGAAGCCCGCGGGCTCTGACTTGCTCACCTGCACAGCATGGGAGTGACCCGCCCGCTCGTGCAGCGTCACAGCTCCTGCGCTCGCCCCCGCGCTGTCCAGAGCCGCGCGTCTCGCTCTCGCTCCCTCCCCAGCCTCATCAGTGTCTCCGTCCTTCCTGTGCTAGTGAGAATTCCTCGTCATCTCATTTGTCGGTTCAGTCCTGGAAGGTTCTGCAGTTTTCCGGAGAGCAGATGCCCACCGTGAGGAAGGAAAGCTTGCTTCCGGGAGCGGCGTGTTGGTGCCTTCTTGGCCTGAGTCTGAGCACTGGTCAGACGACGATGCTGCGGTGTCCTTGGTTGGCCCCCCGCCCTCCGTTGCCGCTTTGTGGTCATTTTAGGGTCGTTTCTTACTCCGCGCTGCTTCTTGTTGACTTTATTAGTTGGGTTGCTCTTGGGTGTCTGACACGTGGCCGTGGTTCTGGAAGTCAAGATACCTGAGGGAAGCGTCTTGCTACGTTCTGGTTTGTCCTTGCTGGGCTCTGTTTCCCCCCAGAAGGAGCGGACATGAACATATTTTGTTTACTCCTCTCTGCTGCACATGGGGCCATGCTGTCCCTTCTAAGTGCACTTGCACTTGGCTGTGTTCATTCCTCATGCGTCCTGCAGAACACCCCCCCCCCAGAAGCTCCCCTTTCCTCAGCTGCCGCCTCCCTGCAGCGGGGCTCCTGGGTCCGTCTGTGGGACACTGGGTTGTTTCCAGCATTCCGTGATTACCAGCAGGGCTCTCCGAGTGACCTGGGGCGGACGCAACCCTGGGTCCATTCCGGGAATCGGGGCTGGGGGCGGCCGGGAAGCGCGCCACTGTGCTGCTGAACCCCGACTGTGTGGTGGCTGGGCGGCCTGGCCAGCAGGGTGCGACCTTGGCCTTGGCACATGTGCCAGTCTCCCAGATGGAAACGGCTCTCAGTGCGGTTTTGATGTGCTTTTCTCTCAGAAGTGAAATGGAGCGTTTTTTCCAGTTGTTTGAGGAATGCGTATTTTGGCTTGGAAGTGGCGGTTCTAATGGGGTGATGTCCTTGTTCTGTTCCAGGAAACCCCAGGGCGCTAGCCACCCTCCGCAGCCCATGCTGGTCTGAGTCTCTCGCACCTGCCTGTTCTTGATAACCTCCACAGTTGGGGGGAGGGTCGGTGAAGCCTTCTGTGGAATGTGCCTTAGTTGGGAGGTGTCTGCTTTTCTCCTGGGTTTGCCGGGGTGGGGGGTGGCTCTGGGATTTGGGAGGAGAGCACACGGACAGCACGTTCTCACACCCTGCTACGGCAAGGATTTCTGGCGGGTCATGGGTCTGATGAGGGATTTGTATCCAGCATACATTCAGACACTCTTACCACTCGAGGAGGAGACAACCCAGTTAGAAGCAAGCAAAAGCCGAGAAGAGACGCTTCTTCAGAGTAGACGTCCCGGTGGTCAGCAGGCGTGGAGGCACGAGGCGGGCCCCGGGAGACGGCCCGCACCGCCGGCGGGCGGCAGGGCCACGCCGAGGGGCCCCCGTGGCGGAAGACTGAGGACGGCGTGGCTTCTCCTGAGGCCTCTCGTCACAGGCCAGGCCGAGGGGTGGCTTGTCTTCCCATTGGGATGCCGGGTCTGGTTCTCACCGTGTCCGCAGGAACGTCATCGTGCTCCGTGCTGGGGGAAGGCGAGACGGTGATGCGCCAGCCGTGTCACACCGTTTACTGGGAGGGACACTTTTATAAAGATGCTCTTCGCCGCAGCTGTTGCTTGGTGGCACTGTTATTACAGGAAAGGCTGGGTGGATGCTGGACATTTTTCCGGTTTTCTGGTTTGGGAGTTTGAATTGAATCCTGACTTGTGGTCTATCCCTTGTTCCCCTCAGGAGGAGCGTAGTTCTTAATGTCATCAGTGTACTTGTGTTTAAACAGACGATGGTGTCAGTCCACCGTAAGCCTCGTCGTCGCTGAACTCGGGGCCCCTTCTTCAGCCATTCCCATGGCCCCGCCAGGCGCTGATGGGGGGTCGGGATGCTGTTCACTCCCTCCCACGCTTCCTGTCCCACCCTGGCCATAAGCCACATCTCCAGGGAACCCTGGTCTCGTCTCCTGGGAGGTGTTCTCTCGAGAACCCACCATGTGGGCACAGGGACCGTTGTTTGTTGCTGGCTCAGTCGTTGTCCTGGGTCTCCAGTGAACCGGGCCAGGGAGCGTGTCCCCACACGTGAGCGTGCCCACAGCGTGTCTCTGCGCTTGCACCGCTGCCGCTGGCCCACGTTCAGGCTGTGGGGATCTCAGAGCCTCGTGTGCTTGTCCGTGGTTGTCTCTGTGCCACGCCTACTTGGAGGAACAGGCAGGAACCCAGCCCGATGCCTGCTCTTTGGGGCCCAGTGAGTGGAAGTAGCCCGTGACCATGCGTTTGCTGCTCCCCCAGGGCTGCACCTGGAGCTGCAAGACGTCGCAAAGCTCAAGGGTGAGTGCTGCCCCTCCCCCACAGCTGGCAGGGGCGGGGCACACCAGACGCCACAGCTGGGGGGGCACACCGGACGCCACAGTTCACGGTGGGGGGGGGCACACCTGATGGACACCTTGCCCCGCAGCGATCCTGCTTCGCCTGGAGGGGGCCATCGATGCTGTTGAGCTGCCTGGGAACCACAGCGGTGTCACCAAGCCAGGGAGGTAAAGGAGAGTGGGTGTGCCAGGCTCTCCTTGTGGTCCACCTGCCCCGCCCCCACGCCTGGGAGGTCTGGGTGGGTTTCGGCGGCCCGTGAGGGGCTACCGTCTGTGCGCTAGGTTGTCTTGGGAGTCTCGGGGGTGCTGTGTACGCAGGCGTGGCTGCTGGCCCGGCCGCCCCCCACCCCGCCCCGCCAGCCACACCTTGCAGCCTCCGTGGACCGGGAGGGCTCTGACCAGGGCACAGGGTGGCTGGGTGTGTCTCCCAAAGGTAGACAAGGGATCACGTCCTGGGGTTGGTGGTAGCTCTGATCTGGGCTCGGGTTCTGGAGGCACGGAATGTTCTAGAATGTGCTGGAGCACTGCTGCCTGCCTTCTTCCCAGGCCGGTCTGCTGCACTGTGCTCAGAGCCTCGCAGGGCTCCCACTTGTTTCACAGATGAGCCAGGCTCCTCGACCAGCCTCACCCATGCCTCCGAGGCCCAGACGGCAGGACTCGCCTGCCTCCCAGAGCTGCCCTCGGGGGCCTTGCCTTTTCCTCCGCACTCAGGGCTCCCGAGGGCACAGGCCTCTCTCACCTCTGGGTTCGGCCTGGAGAGGGCTCCGCTTGGGCGGCTGAGGGACGGGAACTTCAAAGGCCTCTGGCTGTCAGCAGCTCCTGAGCCCAGCCCGGGCCCTGCCTGAGCCTCTCTCCTCCACAGCTACATCTTCGAGCTGTTTGCCGAGGCCCAGATAACGCTTCAGACTAAAGGCTGCATCCTCGACTCCCTGGACCAGATCATCCAGCACCTGGCAGGACGTGAGTCCCCAGCCCGCCCTGCAGCTGCCACTGTGTTGGCCCCCACACCGGGCCTTGACCTGGGGCCGTAGCCTGCCACAGCTCCACGCGGGAATGTCACCCCCGAAGCTCCTTTCCTGACCGTGGTGTCGGGGCATCAGTGCCGTTGGACGGGCGTGTTTTAGAAAGCACAGCCCAGCGTTTCTGTTTCCTGGTCAGCCCCTTTAAAGGAAGAGCAGTGAGGGACGTGGTGGGCCAGTGGGCCACGGGTCCCACCAGCCTCTCTCCTCACTGTCCCCCCTCCCCCATCCTGTTTCCACCCTGAGGCTGCACTGTGGGCCCCTTTCTGCTGGGTGGGTCTTGTTCTCATCTCTGACCAGCCTTGCTGTCCTCCAGCCCCGGGGGTGGCCTGGCAGTCCCAGCCCTGCCTGACCCTAGAGCCTCTTTTTCTCATCCCGCTGACCCCCGAGGGCGCGCCCCACACCAACACGGGGTTGAGGCTGAGCTTGCTCGTGGGTCCTGAAGGGGGGAGGGGTCTGGTGGCTCCCCTGGTGGGGGTGTGGGATGGCCAGCAGCTGCTGCTTGCACAGGTACGGGGCCGTTCACCAGCACGGCGGGCCTGCAGAAGCTCTCGGATATCATCCAGGTGGGAACGGCCTCGCAGCAAAGACGCGGCATCTTTTTTCCTGACGGTAGTTACGGGGTGCCTCATCCTGGAGCCGTTACCGGTTCGGCCTTGGTGGGGCAAGACCTGGGCTTCGAATCAACGGCTCCTGGCACGTGTTTCCTCTGGCCCTGAAGGCACACTGCTGGACCCTGGGGGAGAGGCCATGCTTGGCTGTTCTGGTCAGTCCTGTCCGGGATAGGGGCTCGGGGGCAGGCGGGACGAGGGCCTGGCAGAGTCCCCTGGTTTTCATATAGGCTTACTGTCTGCTACCCTGCCATCTGCCCTCGCTTTCTGTCAACTTATTTCTTCTATTTTTTCTTAATATTTTATTTATTTATTTGAGAGAGAGAGAAGGAGCAGGGGAAGGGGCAGAGGGAGAAGCAGACACCCTGCTCAGCAGGGGGCCAGATCCAGGGCTCAGTCCTGGGACTCTAAGATCATTATCTGAGCCGAAGGCAGACACTTAACCAACGAGGCCACCCAGGTGCTCCCTCAAGTTGTTTCTTGAACCAGCTTTTCAGAGGAAAGTGAAAGCATGAGCCAGTTAGAGAATGAAGGGGCATAGGCTCTGTCTGCCCAACCCCGTATCTGGTCCCTGGGCCTGCCCACGCAGAGACACATTCAGATTTTTAGGGTGAGTGCATTGGGCAATGCCTAGGAACCCAGGTGGGGCCCATGGGCCTGGCGTTCAGAGTTGGCAGGCGTGATCAGCATGTTCTCTGGGATCCACTTTGGGGTGGGGGCAGCCCCCAGGGCTCGCTGAGCCCCTCCTGCCACATGCAGACCGTCTCTTTCCCTGGCCAGGCAACCAGTGGGGACAGGACACACCTCAGGGTCTGTGGACATGACTGCTTCCTGCCCCCCAATGTGCTGACCTGTGTCCAGCCGTTCTCGGGCCCAGCTGAGCCATTTCCTTGGTTCAAGTGGACGAGCCAGTCTCTGTTTCCCTTGGTTGGGTGGCTGCCAGCCCGGCTGAGGGCCCTCTCTCGCCTAGCTAGGCCTTTTGGAAGAGGACTTTTGGTGGCCAGAGGTCCTCAGTGAAACCACGACACAGGAGGCCCCATGCTATGTGGTGTGAGTGACTGCCAGCCGGGCACTTGTGCCCCTGCTGCGGGGCCTGGCCGGGGAGGCCCCAGCCCCCGGGGTGCCCCTTGCTGTGTGAGGGCTCGGAGGGCGGGAGGGCCCCGGGTCCAGGCACGGCCTCTTTTGTGGCGGCTGTACTGCCCGACGTTGGAGATCGGGGGGGCCGTTGGGAGGGGCGACCCCGCAGCCCAGGGGGTGCGTCCTGCAGACCTGCCGAGACCCTGCCAGTGCTATGATTGAGCGCCGGGGCTCCGTGCCCTCGAGTGTGATGTGAGGGCTGGCCTTGTCCCCAAGGTGCCAGGCTCTGCCTTGCCGTCCTCCCAGCACTTCTGTGAGGGGACAACAGGCACCCCAGACTGCTGCTGCCTGGAGCCACGGCCCTTTGTGACTGTCGGGTCTCTGGGCCCCCTGGCCCCCGTCTGCAGCTCCTGGCAGTCAGGCCCTTGGCCCTCCCCGCCCAGAGCGCCTGTTTGCGCGCTGGGGCAGAGCGCCCCTTACCCCGTGCGCTAGGCCTTTCCTCTGGCAGCTGCTCTCGGCAGGCCTGGCAGATGCCTCAGTGTCCATGGCCACCTGGTGCTGCCTGTGGGCCTGCGTCTCGCTCTGCCGTGTCCCCTCCTGCCGGGGGGAGTCCCCATAGCCGGCTTTGGGGCAAGGTGGGTGCCCTGGGCCAGCCTGGGACCTCGGGGGGTCGGTGGGCTGTGGTGAATGCGCGAGGGACTGCCCGGCTGAAGCCTTGCGCCTCCCCACATCCCCGTCGCCAGGGAGCCCGAGAACGGGCGTTTGCGGCCGACCCGGGCTGGAGGCTGCAGGAGGGACAGGACCGGCCCGCAGGGTGGCGTGGGACCTGCTCCCCCGCTGAGCAGGCTCTGACAGGAAGCCAGTGGTCCTCAGGCCCCCGGCACGGCCCCACCGCGGGCCCGGGCAACAGGCAGGACGGGGCACCCCTTCCTGATTTTTCTGTCGGTCACTGAGGGTGCTGTCTGACTTAGTTTTCTTCTTAGTTCCGAAAGTCTCCCCTGCTCCTGTGGGGATTCTAAGCAGAGCACGATGGTGTCTGCAGCGTGCAGCGCCCGTGCCTGCCCCCCCAGGCGGCGTGTCCCCGGCAGCAGCGTGTTCTCAGCTCGGCCCCGGGCGAGGGCACGGCTCCAGTTCCTGGAGTTCGGGGTCACTTTTATCCTTTTACTTCTGGGGTGAACTAGGTCCTTCCCCTGGCCCCCCGACTGCCCCGGGCCTGCACCCCATGAGAGCATGTGGAGCGGCTGCCGAGGAGGGCATCTGCAGGGATGGGGGAGAGGACAGGCAGACGTGAGCCCCCCCCCAAGAGGGTGCGGGCCGCTCAGGGCTGGGGCAGGGGCTTACCGCGCCCTGAGCGTCCATCTCCTTTGTGTGGGGACCTCCGCTGTGTCCTGCTGACATTGTCCCCTACACCTGCTTTCCAGATTGTGTTCACTGCAGACCCCGCTGAGGGCGTGCCCGGTTCCATGGTGGGGCTTGGGGTCTCTCAGTCCTACAAGGTAGGGGCTGCCTCCCGGGCAGGGAGCTCTGGGTGGGGGTCTCAGTCCTACAAGGTGGGGGCTGCTCCCAGGACGTGGGATTCCTGGGCTGGGTCTCAGGGTACCTGTCCATTCTGTCCCTCCAGGTACATATCCACCCTGATGCCGGGCACCAGAGGAAGGCTCAGCGGTCAGATGCCTGGAACACCACAGCGCCCAGAAAGCAAGGTACGGTTGCCCCTTGCGGGGGGAGGAAGGAACCCACTCCCCACTCCGCCTCAGCGCAGCCGTGTGTCTCGCTGAGGGTCTCCAGGCCCCTGCCCTGAGTGCACCTGCTCCAAGTGACCTTCCAGCTCGCGCCTTGCCAGGGCCCTTGGAGACAGACTTCGGTGCGGGCCGCTGGCCCAGAGCCTGCCCGGACTCGCCTGCTGGGAGGCTGCCGAGCTGGGCTGCGGTCGGTCCC
Source organism: Martes martes (assembly GCF_963455335.1). Classification (NCBI taxonomy): domain Eukaryota; kingdom Metazoa; phylum Chordata; class Mammalia; order Carnivora; family Mustelidae; genus Martes; species Martes martes. The sequence continues at coordinate 486,678 of NC_137896.1, read as the reverse complement.
CCACACATGGGGCCTGCCCGCAGGGGGCCTGGGCACATTCTCGTCACCCCAGGTGTGCTGCTTGAGTGCCTGCCGTCCCACCCAGCAGGCCCGGGAGGGGTGGGTTCGGGCCCCATGATTGTGTCTGATGGTCCCCCAGGTTCCCGCGGCGCCGGTTCTCTTGGCCCCCCTGTGAGGTCAGGCCTCGCCCCACATCATTCTCTCTCCATGTTGTTGGTCTTACCAGCTTCTGCATGTCCTAGAGCTGGGGCTGCTTGTGACACAGGAGGGTGGGGTCTGTGCCAGACATCTTGTGGCTTCTGGTGTAGCTGGTCTCTCCTGGCCAAGGTGTCTGTCCCCATGGCTTCCAGCCCTGGTGAGCGTCGTGGCCGCCCCAGGCAGAGTTCAGCACCCATTGCAACTTGGAGATTTTTGTTTTTGTTTTTTTAAAGATACAGAGAGAGATATCACAAGCAGGCAGAAAGAGAGGGGGAAGCAGGCTCCCCGCCGAGCACAGAGCCCGATGTGGGGCTCGATCCCAGGACCCTGAGATCATGACCTGAGCTCAAGGCAGAGGCTTAACCCACTGAGCCACCCAGGCGCCCTGCAACTTGGCGTTTTGAGTGGGGTTTGCAGGATACATGTCGGGCGGTGGGTCCTAAGGTCAGCTGTGCCTCCTGTCCTGGCCACTCATCAGTGGTGGCCCAGCCCTGCCTGCCTGTGTTCCAGGCCTAACCCCCAGCCCCACCCACACGCCCCTTCCAGACCTGCCGGCTGCAGTCTCTCTTGGAGCCATGCCCTTGCACAGGAAAAGCAGGGCTGGGAACGTGGACAAGGCCAGCGCTAACCAGGGAGGCTCACGGTGTGACCTTGGCGGGTCACGGCCTCTCAGAGCAGGAAGTAGCTTCCGTGAGAGCCGGGGAGGCCAGTGCACCCCTCACTCGTTGGTTGTGAGGTCATAGGAAGTGGTTCGTGCCAGCACCCGAGGCCTCCCCCACATCTGAGTTCTCTCTCCGTGGAACGCAGACATGAGCAGGGTGTGTAGGCACCGCGGGCAGGTGGGGTGTGGCGTCCCGTGTTCTGGGCAGCTCACAGAGCACGTAAGTTCTCAGAAATAGCCGCTCCCCGGGCTGGGCGTTTTTAGGAAGTCGGTTCCTTACTGACCTCACTGAGAAGCTAGGATGTGCGTGAGCATGGGGAGGGCCGGCCCTGTCCCCGGGCCTTGCACGGAGAAGGGACGGCTCCCAGCCCCCACAGCCTTCCCTGTAACAGGCCGATCCCGACCCGAAGGCGGAAAAGGCTTGTCTAGCCCCAGAAAGTGGTTTGTTCTTTACTGGAAGTGTTCCCGCGGCCCCGTGCGCCAGCCTGGACTTTAGGCCCGTTTGAAGTCGTTCTGCTCGTGCTCTTGCGATGCCCTAAGCTTCCAGAACCGGCCGGCAGCCGGTGGTGACAGGCTCCCGGTGAACGTGGACGATGCCGCCACTGCTGGCACCCGCCTCCGGGCGCACGTGGGCTCCTGCTGCCTCTTCGGCGAGCGGAGGTTGGGTTCTGCTTCCTTCTCGTGTCCTTCGGCCAGTGGCCTGTGATGGCAGCCACTGTGCCTGTCCCTTGTGCCCCCAGCCACGTGTCCGTCTCTGTGCAAGTCTGGGTTGGGGTTAGCCATCCTTTCTAGAGGTGATGCCGGTGTCTGCCCCTGGGTGCCCGCTCTGGATCTGCTTCCACGCCCAGGACGCCTGGGGCACTCAGCTCAAGGCTCAGGCAGGGCCCCCCTTGCTCAGACCCGTGGGTGCGGGCTGCCGGGCCCAGCGCGGCCAGCCCAGCCTCCCGCTCGTCCGTCCCACAGGGAAGGTTCTGAGCTACTGGTGCTTCAGCCCCGGCCACAGCATGCGAGAGCTGGTCCGCCAGGGCGTCCGCTCCATCATCCTCACCAGCGGCACACTGGCCCCCGTGTCCTCCTTGGCTCTGGAGATGCAGATGTAAGGGCTTCCCCAGGCCCTGTGCGGGTGGGGGTCCCAAGGCCAGCCTCGGCTTGAGGATCCTGGGGCTCAGGACCTCACAGGGGCCGCCCTGCTGCTCCCAGCCCTTTCCCCGTCTGCCTGGAGAACCCACACGTCATCAGCAAACAGCAGATCTGGGTGGGAATTGTCCCCAAAGGCCCCGACGGAGCCCAGCTGAGTTCTGCCTTTGACAAACGGTAGGGGGCCTGGTGGATGAGGAGGTGGGCAGGCTGTGGGCCACTTGCCAGGGCCCTTGTGACCGTGGGCTCTTGGCTTTGTGCAGGTTTTCAGATGCGTGCTTGTCCTCCCTGGGTAAGGCACTAGGTGAGTGCCTGTGGGAAGCCCTGAGCTCTGTCTTGGGCTCCCACCCCATTCCGGGGTGCCTGGGGCTCCCTGCCACGCCCCTCCGGCTGAGCAGAGCCACGGCCCTTCCAGGCAACATCGCCCGCGTGGTCCCCCACGGGCTCCTGGTCTTCTTCCCTTCCTACCCTGTCATGGAGAAGAGCCTGGAGTTCTGGCGGGTGCGTCCCCCTCCTGTGTGTCCTGGGGCGGGAGGGGAGCCCCAGGCGGCCCCGGGTCTGGCAGGGCTGGGGTGCGCGCCCCGCTCTGAGGTGCGGCAGGCGCGACGGCTGCTCCTTTCCCCATCTCTTCGCACAGGCCCGTGACTTTGCCAGGAAGCTGGAGGCCCTGAAGCCTGTGTTTGTGGAGCCGAGGAGCAAAGGTGGCTTCTCAGAGGTCTGAGCGGTCGGGGCTCCACGGCCCCTCGCGGCTACCCTGGGCTGGCCACTGTCCCTGACCAGCGGCTCTGGCGAGCGCTAGGCTCGCGTGGACCTGCCCTGTCTCCTCTCGGGAGGTTTGGGCGTGGGGGTGATGACCACAGGCCCTTGTGTCTGGGGCCGACACCGAAGCAAGGCTCCCCCTTCCCTTGCCCCCCGGCCCTGGGACCCCCATGCTTTCTGGGAAACACTGAGCAGGCTCTTGGGTCGGCCTGGGAACCCGTGCCGTGAGGAAGCTGCCGGAACCCTGCTGGCCGGAACCTCGCAGCCGGACAGCCTTTGATCCCGGGGGGTGAGACCTGGGGTCTCGCTCCTGCAAACGGAAGGAGCCGACTAGTCTCTTTGTCCAGGTGGTGGACGCCTACTACAAACAAGTCGCGGCTCCTGGGTCCAGCGGGGCCTCTTTCCTGGCCGTGTGCCGGGGGAAGGTGAGGCTGCCAAGGGTCTGGGTCCCACATTCACCGGCCCGTCGGGTGCCTGTGTTGAGGGAAGCTCTCAGTGCGTGACCTGGGGGCTGTGACATGGTGAGATGGGCCAGTCTGACCCTCTCCCCGGGGCCCCAAGTCCAGCAAGCATGTGTCAGGATGGTGTAGCCCTCTCGTCCCTTGCTGGGCAGTCGTCCCCAGGCAGTGGCTCTCGGCATTGGGAGTGGGCGCCTGGGTGGCTCAGTGGGTTAAAGCCTCTGCCTTCAGAGGTCATGATCCCAGGGTCCTGGGATCGAGCCCCGCATCGGGCTCTCTGCTCCGCAGGGGGCCTGCTTCCTCCTCTCTCTCTCTCTGCCTGCCTCTCTGTCTGCTTGTGATCTCTGTCAAATAAATTTAAAAAAAAGGGGGGGGGGAGTGAATGCCCCTCTCAGGCTGCCGGTGGGAAGGATGGCAGGGGGTCCTGCGAGTGTGAGAGGCCCTGGGGGCTGTGAATCCCACGGAGGGCCTGGACCAGGGTGGGAGGCTTCCCTCTCCCTGCCCACATGTGGGTGCCTATGCCTCTGAGGCTCTGGGCACGGGCAGATGGGGGAAGAGTGCCTACTACCCCCCAGGCCAGCGAGGGCCTGGACTTCGCGGACATGAACGGCCGAGGTGTGATCGTCACGGGCCTGCCGTACCCTCCACGCATGGACCCCCGGGTGGTTCTCAAGATGCAATTCCTAGACGAGCTGAAGAGCCTTGGTGGGCCTGGAGGCCAGGTGAGGGGCCAGAGGCTTATGTGGGGGTGGGTAGGTGGGACTGAAGGCCTCGTGACCAAACCCCCCCCCCCCCCCGCAACAGCTCCTCTCGGGGCACGAGTGGTACCGACAGCAGGCGTCCAGGGCTGTGAATCAGGCCATCGGGCGGGTGATCCGGCATCGCCATGACTACGGGGCCATCTTCCTCTGTGACCACAGGTGTGGCTCTCCCCAGCTCGCACAAGACCCCTGCCGGGCAGCCTCTGGGCACCCGCCGCGCACTGGTCCTTCCCTTGGCGCGGCTGGGTGTGGGCCTGGGCTGGGGGGTGGGGTGGTGGGTGGAGCTCCCGAGCTGACAGCAGCTCCTGGCCAGGTTCACCCAGCCCGACGCCAGAGCCCAGCTGCCTTCCTGGGTGCGCCCCCACGTCAAGGTGTATGACAGTTTTGGCCACATCATTCGGGACGTGGCCCAGTTCTTCCGTGCTGCTCAGAAAACAGTGAGTTCCTAACGCCCAGCTGGCCATATGCTCGCGCCCTCCCCTGGGGAAGGGTCTGTGCGGGACCCCTCACCTCCCTGTGACTGTGCAGATGCCCGTGCCAGCCCCACTGCTTGCTGCCCCGAGTCTGGATGAGGGACAAGGTGCTGTCACAGTGGCCGTGTCGCCTGGTCCCCTCTCCACCAGGAAAGCCAAGAGTCTGGACGTGCATGTCCCCAGCCTGAGGCGGAGACCCACGGGTGTGTGTGCCTGGGTGACATGGCGGGTGAGGGGCCCTGGAGGGTGGGGGCCTGGGGCTGGTGGCACTTGTGGCCCAATGACCAGAGTGCCTGGCTGAGCCTGAGTGTTGCTGGCGGCAGGGGGGGACCTGACTTGAACCATGCCCCCAGCCATGGGCTCTCCTGCTGATGCCCGTGTTCGTGCAGGATCGCCAGCCGCGGGGGATGCCGAGAGCAGCCTGTGTGTGGAGTACGAGCGGGCGCAGGGCCTCGCGCAGCGGAGGCCTGTGGGACTGCTGGCCGCCCTAGAGCGCAGCGAGCAGCGGGCCGGGGGACCTGCGGACGAGGCCTCCCCCAGGGAGGAGGTACGGGGTCTCCAGAGACGGGCACACCGCCCCCCAACTCTGCCACCTCCTGGCCACGCTGCGCGCCTGCCCTGCTCCCGGCCCTCAGCTGGGGCTCCCCCTGTGCGGCCCCGCGGGCTCTTCGGGACTTGACTTGAGCCCATCGCTGTCCGGCTCCTGCCGCACCAGAGGCCCGCCCTTTCTGGGACCCTGAGCTGTCAGGGGACACAGCTGCTCAGCCAGTCGCTCTGGCCGGACTTAAGGCTCCCTGCACCCCGCTTGCCGCTGGGCACCTCCCTGCCCCTCCCTGCCCCCTGGGCCCTGCGGTGAGCCCAGCCTCAGCAGGAGGTGTAGCCCTCCCCCCTTGCCGACCACGCCCTCCAGTCCCTGGTAACAGCAGGCGCCTGAGCCTGCAACCCGCGAGGGGGGCTAGTGGTGCTGACTCAGGAGAGGGCCCTTCTCCCCAGCTGTGGGCCCCTGCAGTGTGTCCGGGGAGGGGGGGGCTCGGGGGGCTCTGGGGGCTTGGAGGGCGTGGCCGGGACCACAGTGTGTCACCCTCAGGCACAAGACCCCTCTGCTGTGCGCGTCCCCTGTGCGAAGAGGCCTGCCCAGGAACAGAGAGCAGGGAGGAGGAAGATCAGGGTGGTCGGTGGCCGCCAGGTACGGGAGCCCGCAGCGCGCATGTGGGACAGGGTGCGGGGCAGGAGCCACGGGCTGCCTGGCTCCCCGCGCTGGCCCTGGAGCGTGTGGCGGGGGGCCTCCTTGCTACCTGCCCGGGCCACATTGAGGCCCCGTGCCCTTGGCTCCCCAAGGCCTGCACGGCCCCTGCCTCTGGCTGGAACGAGCCAACGAGCATCTTGTCAGCCTCCTCTCTTCTGGATGAGCCTGTCCCGGCGGCTCCCAGAACCTCCTGGCGCCCCCGGGCTCAGGCTGCGTGGTCTCCTGCTGCTCCCGGCATCTGGGCGGCTCTGTGCCAGGGCCCCGCCGCCCAGGCTCCAAGTCTGTCGCTCGGTTTGCTCGGGGAGCGTTTCAGAGCCCCGTGGAGCTCTCAGCAGCAGCCTGTGCCCGGCCGAGTAGCACTGCCCTGTCTGACCTCCTTCACGTTGCCGGGCGCCACGGCGTGTCCCCGAGCTGCGGCGGCTCCCCGTGCTTTTGAGGCCCACGCGCTTGTGCCCAGCTTCAGGCCTCGCACTTGGTGTTGCTTTTCCGGGAGAGTGCCTTTGGGTGGCATGCCTGCGTCCGGCAGACAGAGGTCAGGCCCTGGCCCTTAGGCGGGTTTGGTATGGGGCCTGCAGCCGGGCCGGCTGCCCCCAGCAGCGCTCACGTGTGGGTGCGGCCGCGCCCCGCTGCGCGGAGGGTCTGCTTCCCAGGCGGCCTCCGAGGAAAGCACTGAGGGGCCGGAGAGGTAGTCCGAGCCGGGAAAGCTCCGGAAAGCCCCGGGCACCGCTTGCTTTGTCCATGTTCCTTGGCTTCTGGGAAGAACTGGGCAGGGCCGGGAGGGGCACTGCTGCCGTCGGGAAGTGGGCAGGGTGCCAGGAGCCTTGGCGTCGGGCCTGGACCCCTCCTTCCTGTTTTCCGGGCTTCCTTGCTGAGGGTCCCACGTCAGGACCGAGATGCGCCGCACAGAGGCGGCCGAGGGATGGGTGAAGGCCCCCGTAGTCACCGAGTGCCGCTTTCCGTGAGCTGGCTGCCCCCGAGCCGGGGCGTCTGCCGCGTGGGCGCAGGGGGGCTTGGCAGAGGAGCGGGAGGCCCTGGCCTGGGGGGGGCGGGTCCACACTTGGGTCCACACTTGCTGCTTCCTGAGGGGCGGGGCTGTGTTCAACCGGAGCCGCCGCGATCCCTGGCCTCCCAGCCGGGCCCCAGAACTGGGGCACCCTTCTCAGCAGTCGCTCTTTGCGCTAGTGGTGGCCCCTCGGGGAAGCACCGCAGCCCCGCCTGATGGGCCGTCTGTCCCGTGTCCGGCAGGAGGGCCCGGCCGCCGGTGCGCAGACCGGCAGAGCCAAGCTCTTCATGGTGGCCGTGAAGCAGGCACTGAGCCCGGCCGGCTTCGACACCTTCACCAGGGCCCTGCGGGACTACAAGGGCTCTGACGACCTGGAGGCCTTGCTGGCCTGCCTCAGCCCACTCCTTGCTGAGGACCCCGAGAAGCACAGCTTGCTCCGAGGTGCCCTGGGGGGCAGCACCGTAGCTGTTGGGGCGGGGGTGGGCGCCAGGGTCTGCGGTGGTCCCTGCTCCCTAGAGAAGGTTGGGGTGGGCGGCCCATGATCCCAGAGCCCCCCGCTCAGCAAGGTGGAGCCCACAGGCCCAGACGCCCCTCCCCACAGGCTTCTACCAGTTCGTGCGGCCGCACCACAAGCAGCGATTTGAGGAGCTGTGCCTCCAGCGGACGGGCCGCGGCTGTAGCTCCCGGCCTGAGCGCAGCCTTCCTCAGAGGCCGTGGGCCCCGGCAGCGCAGACCCCCAGCGGTGAGCCGGTCCCTCAGACCCATCCCCCGAGAGCAGGGCGGACAACTGCCCGTGGGTCTCCCCTGCCCCCTGCCCCGGCATGTGCGGCCCAGGCCCAGCCCCTTGCGAGTCTCACAAGCATGCCGGGCCCGGCACCTCTAGAGCCTGGCTGACCCCTGAGCAGAGACTTTCTCAAGAACAGGGGGCATGGGGACCTGGCTTAGACCCCTTGGCCCCCAGGAGGGGACTGTCTAGCCTGAGAGTCACGTGTCTCCTTTCTGGGCTCGGTGTCCACTGGAGTGTGTCTCTGCTGGCCCCCTACCAGCAGTTGGCTCTGGTCTGGGTCCCACTTCTGTGGTCTGAGGACGATCGTGGGTCTCAGTCTTCCCTTGGACAGACCTGCCTTCTCCCCGGGGAGCACTCCAGACCCTTGGGGACCAGGTGGATAGCTCCTTGTATGTCCATGTGCCTTCAGGAGGGAAGGAGTGTGACTCCAAGCTGACCCTGGCTCAGGGTGCAGTGGGGCAGCTGGACCCCGGACAGCACCTGAACCAAGGCAGGCCCCACCTGGTCCCCAGGCCGGCCCCCGCAGGTACCAGTCCCTGAACCAGAAACAGAACTGAAGACCCTCGTTGGGGGGGGGGGTCTCCTGGTTCTGCAGGAGTTCCCAGGATGCCTGTGGAGCTCTCTGGGCCCCCAGACCCCTGGCGTGGTCCAAGATTTGTTACCTCCTCACTAGGAGACCCCAGCAGCTGTCCAAAGGAGGGGCCTAGAGCCCCCGGGGCGGAGAAGCAAGGCCAGCCTGCTGTGAGCGCCTACTTGGCAGATGTCCGGAAGGCCCTGGGGTCCGCGGGCTGCAGCCAGCTCCTGGCGGCACTGACCACGTACAAACAGGACAGTGACTTCGAGAAGGTGGTGGCTGTGGTGGCCGCCCTCACAACGTCCAGGCCCGAGGACTTGCCCCTGTTGCAGAGCAAGTGGCCGCCGAGGGAGCTTGGCGGGAGGAGGTGGGGGAGGGGTTGGGGGCGGGGCTGATCTTGACCCCCCCCCCCCATGCAGGGTTTGGCATGTTCCTGAGACCCCACCACAAGCACCGTTTCCGGCAGACGTGTGCAGACTTGATGGGCCCGGCTGCCCCGAGCACAGGTGCTGGGGTGCCGGGCCCCCAGGAGGGGAGCCCCAGCGTGCCTCCCAACCTTGCCCACAGTGCTTCCGGGCCAGGTAATCGAGCGTCCCCCAGCCCCACTCGGCCCAGCAGGCCGGGCCGCAGAGAAGCCCGTCCGACTGGCTCCTCTGTCCCCAGGCTCCCCTCAGCGCGAGAAGCGTGGGACGACCCAGAGCAAGATTTCCGCCTTCCTCCCGCCCAGCCAGCCCCCCAGCGCCCCCCGCAGGCACGCCCCATCGGAGTGGGGTAGGTCTCAGGAGGGGCTGCCGGGAATGCTGGCTGCGGGGGTGGGGGTGGGGCGGACAAGCGGCGCGAGCTCACGGCGGCCCCCTTGCCGCAGGCTTGGCCTGCCCTGGCTGCGGGGCGGAGGACACGGTCCCCTTCCAGTGCCCCTCCTGCGACTTCCACCGCTGCCGGGCCTGCTGGCGTCAGCTCCTCCAGGTTGGCAGTGGGGCCCTGCGGACACATCCAACAGCTGTCCCCAACCTGGTGGCCCGGGATGTGGGGGGGCGGTCTGGGCAGCACTCCTGTGTCTCCACAGGCTTCTAGAACATGCCCGGCCTGTCACGCCCCCGCCCGGAAGCAGAGCATCGCACAGGTCTTCTGGCCAGAGCCCCAGTGAGTGTGGAGACCCCGTGGCCGGCTGACACCCTGTGGACACGGGCCTCTCCACGGGGTCTGCGCTCACCTAGATGCCCTGAAGCCCACCCCCCCCCCCCCGGCCCCGGGTCTGGGGCGGGTTGGCTCACCTCCCGGGCCTGTGGGCTGGTGGGTGGAGCGTCTGGAGCCCCGCTGCTGAGTCCCGAGCCCAGGCCAGGAAGCTGGGGGGCTGTGCGCCCCCGCCTCTCCTGCGGGACCAGTGTGTGGGCAGTGGACCTGCTTTTAATCAGATGACCGGCTGCGTAATAAAGTCACTGACACTGTATCAGGGTTTGGCGAGGGGCCTGAGGGTGCTGGGAAGGAAGATGTGAGCATGTGAGTGGGGTCCCCCTCCCGCCTTGTCCGCGCAAGGGCACGCTGAGGGCTGGGACTCCCCACGTCACCCTGGCTGGCGGATCTGGTGTGGGGAGCGCCCTCCCGGGCCCGGTCCTGGACTCTGTTCCCAAGCAGGCTGGCGCCAGCCGAGGATAAAAGGGGGCTTCCTGGGGAGGGAGGGACCACGGGAGTGGTGACGTGGCTGAGAACCAGGACACAGGCCCCTTGGAGGTGGCGAGCCCTCCCCCAAGGGCGTGACAAGGCCAGTTTATAAAGGCCACCACTGCAGCCCCACTCTGGAGTGTGGGGTGGCAGCGGCTGGGGGGGCTGCTGATGCCTGGGCACGCCGTCCCAGTGTCCCCACCGCTTGGCGCTGCGGGAGGCCGAGCTGCTGCCCCAGCGAGGGCCATGGGGATGCTGGAGAGGTGGGGCCCGCTGCCCCTGACCGTGCCGTGGGCGCTGCCCACCCTGCTGCTGGCTCTGGCTGCAGAGGCAGCGGGCGAGCTCACCTACCCGTGGCGGGACGTGGAGACTCAGGAGTGGCTCGTGTGCAGCCAGTGCCCCCCAGGCACCTTCGTGCAGCAGCCCTGCCGCCGGGACAGCCCCACGGTGTGCGGCGCGTGCCCTCCACGTCACTACACCCAGTTCTGGAACTACCTGGAGCGCTGCCGCTACTGCAACGTCATCTGTGGGGAGCGCGAGGAGGAGGCGCGGCCCTGCCAGGCCACCCACAACCGTGCCTGCCGCTGCCGCCCCGGCTTCTTCGCGCACGCCGGCTTCTGCCTGGAGCACGCGCCTTGCCCGCCTGGCACCGGCGTGGCTGTCCCTGGTGGGCAGCGGGGCTGGGGGTGGGGTGGTGACCCAGGATGTCAGCCACCACTGAGGACAGCGGCCGTTTCCCCTGACCCCTTTCTCCCCTCTCATCCCCAGGAACCCCCACCCAGAACACACAGTGCCAGCCGTGTCCCCCCGGCACCTTCTCGGCCAGCAGCTCGCGCTCAGAGCCGTGCCTGCCCCACCGCAACTGTACCGCCCTGGGCCTGGTCCTCAACGTGCCAGGCTCCTCCTCTCATGATGCCCTGTGCACCAGCTGCACGGGCTTCCCGCTCAGCACCATGGCGCCCGGGGGGCCAGGTGAGCAGGAGAAGGGGCGGGGAGGGGGGGCCGGGAAACAGGGTCGGGGGGTTGATGCTCCCCTCCCCCGCCCCAGAGGGAACAGAGTCCCAGGGAGTAAACTGCTTTCCTGAGGTCACACAGCACTGCTGTGGCATCTCAAGCCCACACCCTGGGGCCCCCTGCACCTACTCATGGGCAGGGACTTCCCTCGCTGGGCGTCCCCCAGGGCACGTGGAGGCCCTCACTACCGCGTCCCGACTCCCCCGCAGGGGCTGAAGAGTGTGAGCGTGCGGTCATCGACTTCGTGGCTTTCCAGGACATGTCCTCCAAGCGGCTCGTGCGGCTGTGGCAGGCGCTGGGGGGCCCAGAGGCCCAGGGTCCCGCGGCCCCGAGGGAGGGCCGCGCGGAGCTGCAGCTGAGGCTGCGGCGGCAGCTCACGGAGCTCCGGGCCGCGCAGCCCGGGGCGCTGGGGGTGCGGCTGCTGCGGGCGCTGCACGAGGCCAGGCTGCCCGGACTGGAGCGCAGTGTCCGCACACGCTTCTGGGCGCACTGAGCCCCCTGCCCCCTATTTATTCTCCTCCCAAGCTTTGGCCCCGTGTGGCATCACCCCCACGGCAGGCACCACAGTAACCTCAGGCGAGCTTCTAGGCTCCTGCTGCGCTAACAAGGTTTATTTTTATGAAGCTGTTTGTACAACGTCGTGTGAGCCTGTGTGTGTCTACAGTGTGCGCGGCGGCACCTCTGGTGGGGACGCCGCCCCCCAAGCGCTCTCAAGCTCCACGCACTTCCTCTGGCCGCTGATCACCCCAAATGGAACAGACCCTCGGTGGGAGGGAGCGTTAGAGACGGCCAGCAGGTAGCAAGTGCGTCCCTTCCTGCTGTGGGCACCGTGGCGACCCCGAGGCTTGTTCCCTGACCCCCCAGGTCATGCCAGTCTGCGACAGTATGGTGGGAGGGCACACCCAGTATAGGGCTCTTGCAGTGAACAGGACCCAGCTTGGCCCGCGGAAGCCCCTGCCCTGGGCCGCCAGGAGACTCCCCTCGCCCCACACCCGCCCCGCCCCGCCCCGCCCCTCCACTTGAACTCCACCCAGTCCCAGGACGCAGGGGATTTCCCAGGAGGGAACCAGCCAAGAACCTCCTCCGGGCTGGGTGCGACCCACCGCCTTTTCTGGGAAACAGGGCTTTTCCCCTCAGGCAAGGGCTGGACTGCACCAGGTGCAGCCTGGGGGACTCCCAGCCTGTCCCATGGGCCCTGGAGCCCGTGCCTGCCCCCCAACTCCCGGGAGCCCATGAGTCACCTCACCTGCGGGCTCTACCCACCCCCCCAAGCCCAGCCCTGACTCAGCCTTTCTCAGCAACCACTCACAGGGTCCCCGCCAGGGACCAGACCTGGACAGGAAGCCACCAGATCCCCGGCTCTGGCTCAGCCGTTCCCAAAGAAGCAGGAAGGCAGTGCCCAGGTTGGTCAGAGCTCCAGCCTGGGGCCCCTGGTGCTGTGGTCACTGTGGCTAGCCAACCATGAGTCCACGGCCAGGGTTGGGTTCCTGGAGGGGCGATGGACAGCTCCAGCAGGGGCCATGCAGGCAGTGGCCCGAGGACCCGTCTCACCCAGAGATCCGGTTACCGGGCACACGCTTGGAAGTCGGTTTCGAGACAGCTTGTCCCCAGACGGAATGGGAACCCTGCCCCTCACCCCCAGCTGGGAATGAAGCCCCAGCACAGCACCAACCTGGGCTCCAAGAGAACCCAGCCCACCTTCCCAGCACCCCCCACTGTGCCCTCCTCCACTCCCAACACTAGCAACTGGCTGTCCCAGATTGGTGACAGACACACAGAGAGGAGACAATCACTCCTGCTCCTCCTGCTGGGGATCCAAAGGAGGTGACGTCCTGTGCCTTGCTCTGAGGGCCCAGAACCCAGGGCCCCGGTGGCCTCCAGCAAAGTGAGCCAGGTTTCCCTCCCTCAAGAGGACACCAGCCCCCAACCCATCTCCAGGGCCAGAGGGGACAGAGGCCGAGGACAGTCATGACCCAACAGCCTCCTCTGCGGGGGCGGCTACACAGGGCAGCTCCGGGGAAGCCCGTTTCTGGACTGGACCCCTGGGAAAGGCAGGCGGGGCTGCTGCGGCACACACCCCCAGCGGTCCCGGCAGGGGTCACGTGGGGGTCCTGCTGCCCTGATCCCTCGGCAAAAGCCTCCTGATACCTACACTTGCACGGACACAGGGAAAAGTTTGTCTTAAAGAGAAAACAAAGCAAATGAAGAGCCGAAAGCAAAGCAAACTCGACCCCCAAGACTGGCGTCGGGGAGCCCGCGGGAGCGCTCCGCGGGCACTCAGGGAGGAGTCGTGGGCACCGGTGGCCACCAGCCACACCTACGTGATGTCCCTCTGCCGCGGCGGCCGGTGCACGTTCCGCACGACGCACTTCACCATCCACTCGATGCCCTCACGCACCCCTTTGCTGTGGAGACAGCAGGCATGAGAGGGGGGCCGCAGGGCCCGCAGCCCCCGGGGCGAGAGCCCCGCACTCACCCTGTGAGAGCCGAGCAGGCCTGGGTCAGGCAGTCGCGCCTGCCGATCTTGGAGCTGCAGTCGCTGAACGCAGTCTTGATGTCGGGGATGGAGAGGCAAGTCTGGGGGAAGGGGAAGCAGTGAGGGGCTGGGTCCCGGGCACTGCAGGGAACGCCCTAGCCCAGGGGCAGGACGTGGTCTTGGTGGCAAGGGGCTGGGCTCAGGGCTTCTCTGCCTAGAGGGCTCCTGCAACAAGTGGTCGGGGAGAGGACGGAGCAGGTGGCACGGGCGGTCCACAGGACACGAGGGGCAGATGTAAGTGACCTCCAGCACCCCCGACCTGAAGGCACAGGTGCTGCAGAAACAGGCCCCACAGAGCACCCACCCCCCACCCAGACGGCCCCGAAGCAGCCACTGCCCTGCAGACAAGCCAAAGTCAGACGTGACTCCCACCCTGGGATCCTGTCCCGCACAGGATGTCCCCACCCTGCCGGCAGCCAGGCCAGGGGCAGACAGGCCACGTCCACCCTCCTGCGGAGAGAAGGCCCGGCGCACCTTGGGAGGGCTCTGCGCACCCGGGACACGTGTGGCTTGGGGTGTCCAGGGCAGGCACCCTGTCCCGCAACCCCCAGTGATAGGGCCCACTGACTCTAGGGACCACACTGGGGGGGTGCTGGGACGAGAGAGGCTCACCTCAACGTCCTGCTTGTTGGCCAGCACCAGTATGGGGACGCCGTCCAGCGCCTCACTTGTGACCATCTTCTCTGAGGTTAGGCGGGAAAGTGGTGGTGAGCGCCCGCGCGGAGAGGCCTGCCCACTTCTCCGCAAGCACCTGCTTTCACTCCTGGCCACGGCCCCACCTGCCTGGTGCGGACCCAACCTCTGGCCAAGGCCAGCTCCAGACACACGGGATGGGCAGACTGGCCCTGCCTGCTGCCCGCCCCCCTCCCAGCCCTAGCCAGGTTGTACCCACCAAACGCTCGCTTGGACTCAGACAACCTCTCCTCGTCCGTGGAATCGATGACATAGATGACGCCGTGACACTCCGCATAGTACTGGGGAAGGGAAGAAAGGAGTGCTGGGCCACAGGCGCTGGGCCACCCCCCACCCCCGCACTCAAAAGCCTTTTTTTTTTTAACTTTTTAAAATTTTTTCAACAAAGGGAGATCACAAGTAGGCAGAGAGGCAGGCAGAGAGAGAGAGGAAGAAGCAGGCTCCCCACCAAGGAGAGAGCCTGATGTGGGGCTCGATCCCAGGACCCTGGGATCATGACCTGAGCCGAAGGCAAAGGCTTTAACCCTCTGAGCCACCCAGGGGCCCTCGAAAGCCCTTCTGGGGAGCTTTCAGGGGGTGGGAGGGTAGGGCAGAGTGGCGACGCAGCCCTAGACTCCTTCAGAGTGGGCCTGCTGACCTTGGGCAGGGGGTGGCCAAAACCCTCCGTCCACCTCCCGGGTGCTGTGCCCCCAAACTCCACTTCAGCATCTGCTTCTAAAAACTGCCTGTGACTGCTGGCCTGATGGTGGCTGGAGGAGGAGGACAGGACTTGAGAGCTGGAGCCCAAACCAAGCTGGTCCCCATGCAGTTCTGGAAGCACGGGGAGGGCACTAGCCAGGTCATGTGCCAGTGTGGACGGCAAGCCCGGTGGCCATACCACCAACGCGCTACAGAAAGGCCACCAAGGAGAGAGGCAGGGCTAAGGACAGGGCCAGCAACATGGAGCTCTGTGTGCTGGACTGGGGCCGGGACAGCGGTCAGCCCTGGGCACGCAGAGAGCAGTGGGACCAGAGCCCGAGGCCTGGGAAGAGTTCTGTGCAGACAAAACCGGACCGATGCACCAAGTGGGGCACGTGAGGGGTATGGAGTGTGGGACACGGGGGTGCAGCTGCGCACGTGGTGAGCCCACCGCCTGTCCCAATCAGAAAGAAAACCGGAAGCAGGCACGTCACCAAGCAGACAAGAGCAACAGCAGCACCGCCGCCCCAGCGGTCACGAGCGTCCGGAAACCTGGGGCATCCACACGTCGCACACAACGTAACGGCAAGCCGAGCACAGCTGAACACACGCCTAACAGCCTCGGGAAATTCTCAGGGTGTAACCGGGGCACGCTGACGGCCCCCAGCCCCACGTGAGACAGGCTTTCCTATCTGCGCTTCTGCCCGACACGGGTGGCCATCCAGGGTCTGCAGGCTGCAAGTCACACACACGGTGGCTGGTGCCCAGGGACGGGGGCGTGCAGGGGCTCTGGGCAGCAAGCTGTCTTGCTGACGATGGGGAGCTGGCCGACCCGACAGCAGAGGTGTCCAGGCGGGAAGGGCCACTGCATGAAGCCGGCAGCAAGGCTGGAGCAAGGATCACCTCACAAGCCCTGCAGTGCGTGACCCGGCCAGGCAGACCGGTGTCACGTGATGGCCTAGCAGCGCTCAGGGCAACGGGAGCTGGACATCTGGGGCTAAGCGTGAGCAGGACCGAGAGCAGAGCAAGCTGCCTCGACCCCAGGGCACCCTCACCCGTGGCCACACGCTGATCTTTCAGATGTGGCCTGGAGGGACAGAGGCCAGAAGTGCTCCCCGTGGCAGGCACGGCAGTCCCCGTGGGGAGCTGTGGCCCAAGGCTGGTACGTGGACAGACCCACGGGCAGCAGCACACAGCCTGCATGGAGGCAGTGGGCAGAGGAAAGGTCTGCCAGTCATCTGCCTGGGACGAAACGACAAGCCCAACGAGCGTCCCGGCGCCAGACTGTGCAAGGGGACCAGGCCCCAGCCCGCAGCATCTGGGAATCGTGGTGGCGCATGAGTTCTATTTCCCATCCATCCTGGTGACCCACAGGGGGCTCTGCTGCCCCCCCCCCACAGCTCTGGGCCCTGGAAGGTTGGGGGATGGTCACCCCCAAGGCACCCCTTCACTGAAGACTCAGCAAGAGACCTGCGGGGTCACACACCCTGGCTGCCTGTGGGACGCACCGGGCACCGTGGGTTCAGGGGCCAGCGGAGACCCTGGCCTAGCAGGGGAGGCAGGGCGCCCGCTCCACGCTCCACAGGGGCCGGGAAGCTCCCGAGGAACCCAGAAGTCAAGCAGAGAAGGGGCGCTCGGCAGTCAGGGGCCTCTTGGGAGCCACCGGCAGCGGCAGCAGCTAGGGAGGGGACCGCCGCCAGCTGCAAGGCTCGTCTCCCCCTTCCAGCCTGGCCCGAGGAAGCAGCCCTGGAGGAGCCAGGGCCCGGTCAGAGCTGTGGGTGCAAGCGGCGGGCAATGCACCCAGGACACAAACCTGTTGCCTCTTGCACAACCTACCTGAACCGAGAGCCCCCACCCCAGATCACAGCTGCCCAAGGCGGCGACCGCGGTGCCCCACCAGGCGGCAGGAGTCCTGCTCAGCCTGGCCTAACGGGCACAGCTGGGAGGAGCCGTGCTCGCCAGGGCTCCCCGCTGGCCCAGCCACCTGAGCTGACCCTTGCCTTGGCCCGTCCACGTTCTCCTGGCTCCGATCCCAGGAGCTGCTCCTCAGCACGTCCCCCGCCCCCCCCCCACTCCGTCTCAGCATCTGCTCCGGAGACCCCGGCCTGGGACAGAGCGTCAGGTCCCATTCCGCTCCCCACACGAGTCTTTCTCGGTTCAGAAGAGCAGGCCCCGGCTTCGCTCTGCCTCGGTCCAACTTAAATGGCCACAGAGGCTGCTGGGGACCTTCTCGCCACCACAGGAAGCCAGAGCAGAAGACGTCACTTCAGAGGAAGACTGGGAGGAGGTGACGGGGTCCCGGCTGCCACAGTCACAGCAAGACTGAGGACCTGGGCGCTCAGCTCTACGCACGCTGACAACTGCTAAGTGTCGCGTGAGCCCGCCTGCACCCCCAGCACCGGGGCGCGCGCACCAGTCCCGCCAGCGTGGGGACAGGCCCACCTGTGCCCCCGGTGCTGGATGCACCAACCCACCAAGACGGGGCTGCCTAAGGCGGAGGCTACGTCTGCCCAGCGCACGGCCGAGCGGACATGACCACAGCGTGCGGGAGGAAGAGCATCACACTGGGGGTCCCAGAAATGCCCCAATCCTACGTCAGGGAGGAGGCGGCGGCTATTCGCCTCCGAGAACACCCTCTCCTGATGGGGCAGAGACTGCCACAGACGACAGGTCCTGAAGCAGAACAGAGAGAAGGGGCCCGGCAAAGGAGACTCAGGCCCCAGTGGGGACGCTAAGCATCCCGCAGGAACGGTTCCTTTCCCACGTCCGTTTCTCAGCCACCCTTTGTCTTGTCCTGGGGTGATTACCAGCAAAATCTCTAAGTCCAAAGGGACCACGCGTGTCCTCGCTCTTAGGGGAAGGACACGGGAGCTGGAACAGAACCGGGGGGCAGCCCCAAGAACAAAGTGGGCGACAAAGCTGCTCACGGGGAAGAAACGAGAGATCTCTGTGGCCTTCCCAGGAAGAGGAGAACGGTGGAGGGATGTTGCCTGGAGAAAAATGCCCCGAGGGACAGGCAGCACGTGGCTGGGGACGTTGTGCGGTGCGTGTCTTACCTTGTCCCACAGGGGCTGCAGCTCTTCCTGGCCCCCTAAGTCCCAGAACATGAGGCGAGCCTTCCCCACGTCCACAGTGCCGACTGGGGAGAGAGGAGGACGGGTGAGGCCGGGGCCCTGGTCTCCAATGCGCCACCTCCCGGCTCCAGAAGAGGGAGGAGCCACTCTGGGCTCCCAGATAGTGGGGCCCGAGGGAACTGCTGACCATGCGCCTCAGGGATCGGCCCCACAACCCACAGCCCTGAGGGACCCCCTTACTGTTCAAACCCACGGTGGTCGTGATTTTGGACAGACTCATCCCCTTGTAGTTCTTGTTAAAACGGGTTTTCGACTGTTCCAGGAACGTCTGAAAAGAGAGTCAGACCCACGGACATAAGGGCTGGATCCTTTCAAACCCGGTTCCCAAACCTCCAAACATCCCTCCTTGGGTCTCTCCTACAGCAACTTGTGGGGACGCTGGCTCGCGGCCTGTAGCGGGGTTCGGATTCTGTGCGGATCCCCAAGGCCCTCGGAGGGAGCGTGGCGCGATCAAGCACCAACCGTCTTGCCGGCATTGTCCAGGCCCAGGATCAAGATGCAGTACTCGTCCTTCTGGAACATGTACTTGTACAGCCCCGACAGCAGCGTGTACATCCTGCCCTGCGCGGAGACACGGGCCGTGGGCGGGGGGGAGGGGGGCGACACCCCGCCCCCACCCCCCCTGATCTCCTCCCCCCCGGGCCTCCAGGCCCCGCCCCCAACCCCTCCCCCGGGCCCCCCTGATCTCCTCCCCGGGCCGCCCCCCGCCCGGCTCCCCGCCGTCGCTCCCACCCCACCCCCGCCCCTCCCCGCGGACCCAGCTTCCCGGAGACGGAACAGGTCCCGGTCCCCGTCCCGGCCGAGACGTCAGGTTTCCCCGGGCTCGGCGGCTCCCCCGACCGGGCCGCCCCCCCCCCGCCCCGGCCCCAGCAGGTGCCCCGCAGACTCCCAGCGGGAACCCCCCGGCGGCTTTCAGAGGCCGGGCTGCGCGGGGCTGGCGGGGCGGCGGCCCAGAGGCCGGGCGGCCGGCAGGGGGCGCGGACCGGCCGCGGCGGGAGGTCGCCCGGGCCCCTCGCCCGACCGCCGACGCCCAGCCGGACACCGGGTCTCGCGGCGGAGCCCCGTCTGCGAGCCCCCGCCGCGCCCGCGGGCCCCGTGGCCCGGCCCCATCCGCCCGGGAGGAGGCGACGAGCCCCCGCGGCCTACCTCGCGCCCGTCGGGGCCACGGAGCCGCCGCGCTCCTGACCCCGCCGACCTCCGCTGACCCCGCGCCGACCTCGCGCGCAGCCCGACGGGACGCAGGCCGGCGCCCGCGGGGGGCGGGGCCCTCCCGGCGCTCCCCGCGCGCCGCATCCCGGCGCTCCCCGCGCGCGGCACTTCCGGCGGCGGCGGCGCTCGGCAGGAAGCGCCGGTGGGCTGCGAGGGCGGA
This sequence comes from Martes martes, assembly GCF_963455335.1. Classification (NCBI taxonomy): domain Eukaryota; kingdom Metazoa; phylum Chordata; class Mammalia; order Carnivora; family Mustelidae; genus Martes; species Martes martes. Next base: position 467,535 of record NC_137896.1, on the reverse strand, counting down.
AGCTGGCGCGGCGGCCGCTCTAGCCGGTGAGGCCGGCGGGGACTCTATGGCGGCAGCCGGGAGCCCGCGCGGAGGAGGGGCCCGGCCCGGGCGCGGGGGCGCGATCTGGGGCGACGGGGCCGGGGCCCGAGGTGACAGGTCGAGCGGAGAGGGGCCGAAGCCGGGGGCGGGGAGGCCGCGGCCGGCGCGGAGCGGGCGCGGGGCGGGGCCGCGGGCCGGGGTGGGAGGCGGGGGGCCGGGCGCCGAGAAGCTCCCCGGCCCTTCTTCTCGCCCCCGAGACGGGAGGCGCCCCGCGTCGGCTGCGCGGGCCGTGGGGAGCAGCGCCGAGCGCGGCCGTGGGCCCCGCGGGGTGGCCGGGCGGCGAGGGCGGCGGGCCCGGGGCTCAGCGGCTGCCCTCCTTGCAGCTCCGGGCCCCGCGCCGAGGCCCCCGGCTCCCGCCCCGCGCCGCGTCCCAGCGGGATGGACGAGGAGAGCCTGCAGAGCGCGCTGCGCACCTACGACGGCCAGCTGCGGCAGGTGGAGCGGGCGCTGGGGGCCGGCCTGGACGCCGCCGAGCTGGCCGACCTGCGCCGGCTGCAGGGGGACCTGAAGGAGCTCATCGCGCTCACCGAGGCCAGCCTGGTGTCCGTGAGGAAGAGCAAGCTGCTGGCCGCCCTGGACGGACCGCGCGCGGCCCCGGACGATGCCGAGTACCAGGCCTTCCAGAAGGCCGTGGCGGAAGGCGTGGAGGGGCCTGCGGCGCCCGGGGCGGAGCTGGAGGCCGGTCCCGAGCGGGAGTCGCAGCCCGAGGCCCGCGGGCAGCAGCAGGAGCAGGACGAGGGCGAGGACGACGACGAGGAGGAGTGGAGCGGGAGGAAGGTGAACGCCCCCTTCCACAGCCCCTGGGGCACGCTGGAGTATCACAACGCCATGATCGTGGGCGCGGAGGCGGCGGGCGACGGCTCCGCGGCGGTCCGCGTGCTCTATCTCTACCCCACGCACAAGTCGCTGAAGCCCTGCCCCTTCTTCCTGGAGGGAAAGTGCCGCTTCCAGGAGCACTGCAGGTAACCCGCCTCCCCGGGGCCCTGGGGGGCGCGAGCACCCGCCCGCGGGCGCCGGGGGGCGGTGGGTGGCCAGCAGAGAGCGCGGGCCCGTGGGCTCCCACAGCACCGTGGTCGGTCTTACGTTTGCTGGACTTCTCGAGTGAGCGAGGAAGGGGGCCGCTGCCCCTAAGCCGGGTGCACAGACTTTGCGGGGGACTGGAGAGCGCAGTGCCTCGGCTGTCCACCCCCTGATGCCCCGCTGGTCCACAGTGACCCTTGGCAGGGTCTGTTCCGCTCTCCGTCCTGCTCTCCTTTGCCTGGACTATTTCAAAGCAGGTTCTAGAAATTACTGGGTTATTTCGTCTCTGACTGCTTAAGGACGTGCCCCTAACAAACAGCGTAACGTTTTGTTCAAGTTGAAGTTTCTGCAGTGCCGCAAGGACGTCTTTCTTTCCTTAAGTGCGTAACTTCGGTTTTGCTCCTTTTTCATCTTTGAAGGGAACACTTACCGGAACTTCTGGTGGATAATTTTTTTTTTTGTCAATAATCCAGGGAAACTGTATCTAGTTCTTTGGCTGTCATCCTTCTTTATAGACTGTTGCTGGGTCCAGAGTGTCGTTTGACCCGTTTTTCCGTACTTCTTTCCTTCCTTGTAAGTTTTATCGAAGTGGCACATGCGTGTAGGAAAGCGCGTGAACCGTAAATGTACGTGATGAGTTCACAAAGTGGACCCACCCGAGTGCTGGTGAACACATCAGCCAAGGAACAGAGCAGTAAGCGCCTCGTCCTTTCTACCATTAGTTCCTCTGGGGTCCCCCATGCCCCTGGCTGACACTTCCCTGTGCTGCTTTCTCTGGGCCAGGCAGTGCTCCCGGGGTTTGACACAGTTAATGCATCTCTGCAGCAGCCCCACAAGCTGGGCCCTCCTATGACTAAGGTTGCCTGGCTCAGAGGGGCGGCAAGCCCCCGCCCCCTCGCACCGGGCGGGTCAGCTGTGAGATGGCCCCCAAGTGCTGTGCCTTCCCATGTTTCATGCTCTGGTAGCACTGGACGTGACTGATGCAGCCTACAACACCCACTCACCATCGCCAGACTGGTGAGCCGTTTTCTGACATTTGCTTTGCCTCTTTTTTTTTTTTTTTTTTTTTTTACAACTTATTTATTTGTGAGAGGGAGAGAGGATGTGCATGTGTGGGGCGGGGAGTGGCAGGAAAGGGAGAGAGACAGTCTCAAGCAGACTCCCTGCTGAGTGCAGAGCCCGACCCTGAGACCATGACCTGAGCTGAAACTTGAGTTGGACGCCCTACCAGCTGAGCCACCCAGGTGCCCCTGCTTTCCCTAATGTTGAAATGTTTTTGACTCCCCCTCTGTCAGAGCCCTTCCCCATTCTGGAAGGCTGGGATCACAGCTGGGTTGTGTTTCCTTCTAGCAGACACTAGCTGTTCGCAGACCTGATCATGTACAGAGAGTATGTATTTGTGCTATTTCTGAAACAAGCGGTGTTGCGCAGGGTGGCTCACTTTGCAGCTTTCCCACCACGTGTGTATGTGACTGACATCTGGGTTGATGTCTCCAGAGCTCTTTGGTTCATTTCAGCCGCTGTGTTATTTTCTTCACGAGTATGCCATATTTATTCTGTTCCTTCTGATGTTTCCCAGGTTTGTTTTGTTTTTTTTTTTAAGATTTTATTTATCTGTGAGAGATAGAGCGCGAGCGAGGGCATGCACACACAAGCAGTCAGAATGGTAGGCAGAGGCGGAGCGAGAAGCAGGCTCCCCGAGGAGCAAGGAGCCCGATGCGGGGCTCGATCCCAGGACCCTGGGATCGTGACCTGAGCCGAGGCAGCGGCTTAACTCACTGAGCCACCCAGGTGCCCCTGTTTTCCAGTTTTTAATACAGTTTGTTGTGAACATCTTAGTAAGTGTTTTCTTACATACCTGCCAGGAATTTTTCTAGCACCTAACCTGTGCGGAGAGGGTGTGCAGGGTCCGGTTCTGTACGAGGCACACGTCTTAGTCGCCCGTCCTCTCTGCACTTGCCTGCGGTGCTGTTATCTGACTTGCGGGTCCCTGCCTACTGCAAGCTGGGAAAATGGCATCGTGCTTGAGTTTGTATTTTCTTGATTCCTAGTGAGGTACAACATCTTTTCCTACATTCGTTCAAACTTAATTTCTGTATTTCAGTCTCCTTATTTGTAAAACAGAGACGAGAACTATCTTTCGTAGTTGTGGGGAGGATGGAATGTGTTAATATGTACAAAGAATTTTAGACCCGTACGTCACATGTTGTGAGCTCACAGTGGATGCTGACCTCACCTTGCTGCAGAACCAGGCCAGATGTGGGAAGTAAGCACCTAGTGTGGGGATTACTGTAGCCCCCCCCCCCCCAGTCACTGCTCAGCTCACAACGGCAAGTTTGCCAACCACCCCCCCAGAGCCCCACCCTGCACCTCAAGCCAAACGCAGCCTGCGCCCTCCTCCCAAACGACCAGGATCCCGGGCTTCTCTTCTCGCCGCCTCCTTGTGTTTGTTCCAGCTCGTCACTCGGCTGTACCTGTGCTAGGAACCCCGAGCTGCGGTCTTGCTCACGGAGCGGCTGTGTCTAAGTCTCTCAGCCTTTCCTGGCTTGACAGTTCGCTGAAAGCCTGGGCCCTTTGGCCCATCGTGGAGGACGGCTGGCACAGTCCGGCACGTCCGTCTGCACGCTGGCGGCTGCGTCAAGGGAGCTGACCACAGGCAGCTTCACCCTCTTTGGCGAGACTCTAGATGCTGCTGCTTTTCTTCAAGACGTACTTGGTGTCTCAGTTTTTCTCGTCACGGTAGCAGCCGTTGATGCCATCGGTGGTCAGAGCCTAATGCTCCGACTGAGCGAGAACTGCAGAGTAGGGGTCTTCCTGTCCGGTTTCTTTCACTAGCCGTGAAGAGCCGCCTTCCCCATCTGCGATTTGGCTACCCAGTGGTGCAGTTCATATAGAAAATTCAGGATAAATGCTGGATTTTTCTATTTTCTTGATTTCATCTCCAAGATAATGAATTGGTTCTCTTTCATCCTGATAAGGTAATAAATTGGCTTTGAAAAATATTTCTAATATCTTTACGGACTCATGGGTATTTGACAAATTTCAATCTACTGATTTTCTAATTTTCTATACAGGCATCCCCCACTTTTCAAAAGTTCATGTAGGGGCACCTGGGTGGCTCAGTGGGTTAAAGCCTCTGCCTTCAGCTCAGGTCATGATCCCAGGGTCCTGGGATGGAGCCCCGCATCGGGCTCCCTGCTCAGCAGGGAGCCTGCTTCCCTCCCTCTCTGCCTGCTTGTGATCTCTGTCTGTCAAATAAATAAATAAACTTTTTTTTTTTTTTTAAGTTTGGGTACAACACTTTTTTCCCCCCAGGTACAACACTTTTACAAAAGACATACATTAGTAATTTTTAACGTATTGTTGGTTTTGGATCCCGAAATGAGTCTCTTACAGGTAGCATAAAATTTGATTATTCTTTTTATCCATCCTTCCAGTTTTCTTTTTTTTTTTTTTAGGTTTTATGTATTTATTTGACAGAGATCACAAGGAGGCAGAGAGAAAGAGGTGAAAGCAGGCTTCCCGCTGAGCAGGGAGCCCTATGCGGGGCTCAGTCCCAGGACCCTGAGATCATGACCTGAGCCGAAGGCAGACGATTAACAACTGAGCCACCCAGGCGCCCCCCTTTTATACATTTTCTCTGTATGTTTTAAGATGTGCTATTTCCTGAATCATTGCCATCATATTTTCATTTAGTTCTTCGAACGTACTTACACTCTCTGCTTTGAGGTCTTTGCAAGATTCAACATTTGGGCCCACTCAGATCCAATCAGCTGTTTTTTTTCCTAAGTGTGAGTCACACTGTACTGTTTGCATGTCTCCTAAGTTTTTATTTCAGATAATATCTTGTAACAACTCTGTACTCTGAATTGTTTTCCTCAGTATTTTGTTTTATTTTAGTATGTTTTTTGGGTCTGTTCCCCTCATAGCATGCAGCTTCTGATATCGCTACTCAAGTCTTTACGTTTATATTTACCTCTTAGCCTGGCTTTTTGGGAGTCACGTCTGTGTCTGTGCTGCTTTAGCGACCAGCCAGTGATTTCGGCAGAGGTTAGTCTCAAACACTCACCCAGAAGGCTTCTCCCTATCGGTTAGTCAGTCTCTGGTGGCTGGGGGCGCCTTCTGAGTTCAGCCCCCAGCCTCCCTCGGCTTTCACTTGACTCTGGCATCTCGGAGCTCCCGGCACAGCACAGTGTTTCCTGGAGAAGCAGGCGTGTTTGGAGGGTGGAGCCCTTATGTGGTCGTTTGGTTTTCGGGGTCCTGAAGTACCTGTTGGGTGTCTGCTAGGGACCCTGTTGAGCAGCAGCGGCCACTCCCACCGGCCCGCGGCCGCCAGAGCGCTCCAAGTGCTCTGTCGGTTCCGTCAGGCTCGTCCCCTTCCAAGGCCCTGGCTCTCGCGCCAGCCTACTTCCGTCCAGGGGCAAGCAGGAGGCGCCCCCACCGTGAAGGCTGCAGACATTCCCACCTCCCGCTCTAGCCCAAAATTAGGCACGGTTTCAAAAATAATGCCTAAGCAGTGTGTTTCGTTGCATTTCCAGAGTTCTGAAGCTGTGAGTTTGGACCATTTTGCTCAGTTTTAACCTCGTTTTTCTATACTTGGCCACAGCTGGAACTCAGAACCTTCTTTATGATTCTGAATACTTGTTTTCAAGTTCAGGTTTTGTTTGTTCTGGAACGCATTTCTGTGAATGTTGCGAAGTAGGTGATTGAGCTGGGTCGTTTGACTGCGGGAAACCAGTTTCCAGCCTTCCCCTTGTGAAACCGTTAGTCCGTCCGCTCCTGACTTGGCGCCGCTCCTCCGCCCGCGGGAAGCCGTGTGTGCGCCCAGCGCTCGCCCCGGCTCCCAGCTGCTCCGCTTCGGTCCGGTCGTCGGCCCGCCCGTTGCTGCAGTTCTAACTCATTTCATGGGTAGGCCATTAACTACGCCCCGTGGTTGGAAACTTAGGTTATTTCCAAGTCTTTTGTATTTGGTTAACGTCCTTTGAGCCCAATCTTTGCGTACTTTCATTATTATTTCCCTAGAATCATTTCTTCGACGTGCTTTCCCAGGTTAAGGACTACACCAAATTTTCAGACTTCTATTATCACTGAAGATTCCTGCAGAGAAATTTTAATCGGTGATGTCTGTGGGTGTGTATCTGTGGGTCTGTGTCTCAGGGGGTGTGTGTGGGGGTTTGTGTGTGTGTGCGGGGAGGGCGTGTGGGGACACACTTGTCTGTGGGGGGGTGTGTCTGGGGGGGCACATGTGTCGGGGGGAGGTGCGGGCGTACGTGTCTATGGGGTGTGTGTGTCTAGGAGTGCGCATGTCTGTGGGAGTGTGTCTGGGGGCATGCGTGTCTGGAGGTATGTGTGAGCCCACGTCTTCGGGGGGGCATGTGTCTATGAGAAGGCACGTGCTGTGGGGAGCATGTATTTGGGGTGCAAATGTCTGTGGGCCTGCATGTCTTTGGGGGGGTATGTGTGGGGGTGGGGGGCGTGTGTGGGGAGGACGTGTGTGTCTGGAGGGGTGTGTCTCTGGGTGGATGTGTAGGGGTGGGGCGTGTGTGGAGCACGTGTGTGTCTGGGAGAGTGTTTGTGTCTGGGGGGATGTGTGTGGGGGGGTGTGTCTGTGGGAGGTGTGTGTATGGGAGGACGTGTGTGTCTGGGGGGCACGTGTGTCTGGGGGGTTGTGTGGGGGTGTGTCCGGGGGGCCTGTGTGTGTGGAGAGGACATGTGTGTCTGGGGGCAGACGTGTGTGTCTCGGGGGCCTCTGGGGGGGGCGTGTGTGTCTGGGGGGGGTGTGTGGGGAGGACGTGTGTGTCTGGGGCGGCTGTGTGGGGAGGACGTGTGTGTCTGGGGGGGCGTGTGTGTCTGGGGGGTGTGTGAGAGGAAGATTGTGTCTGAGAGGGCGTGTGTGTCTAGGGTGGCCTGTGTGGGGAGGACGTGTGTGTCTGGGGGGGCTGTGTGGGGAGCGTGTGTGTCTGGGGGGGATGTGGGAAGGACGTGTGTGTCTGGGAGGGCGTGTGTGTCTGGGGGGTGTGTGTATATGGGGGGCGTGTGTGAGGAAGATTTTGTCTGAGAGGGCGTGTGTGTTGGGGTGGCATGTGTGGGGGGCGTGTGTGGGGAGGACATGTGTGTCTCGGGGGGGCTGTGGGGAGGACGTGCGTGTCTGCGGAGCCGGCGTCTGCGGGAGCGTCGCCGGGGGGCTCCGGTGGAAGTCAGTCCCGGGTGTAGGCCTCCCCTTTGGAACGCGTCCTGCCGCTCCTTGGCGAGCGCGGATTTCCGGAGTCACCGCTGCAGAGCATTTGGGGCCCAGGCTTGCCGCTGCTGGTGCTGCGCGGTCATTGGCCGTGTCCTGAGGGCCTGAGGACGGTCAGGTCGGAGAAGGAGCTGCCCAGGATCTTGCTGGAGGAGGTGTCCGTGGCCATCTTGGTCCCCCCAGGAGAGAGGGCGGAACCTCTTCCTTCCCGGTCCCTGTGCCACCACCACCAGTCCCCGCCTGGAAGGACCTGCGGGGTGCACCATTCTGCGCGCGGAGTAGGTGCCAGTCCTTGTCGCTCTCGTAGGGTTAACGCAGTTTCTCTTCGAAGCGCTGGCCCGGGAGCGTGGACGTGTGGTCGGTCTTTTACGCCTTTATTTGGCAGAGTTGAGGCTCGTAGTCCTTTGTCCCCACGTTTTTTCCTCTTTCTCTGTTGCCTTCTTCTCCCCTCCCCTCCCCTCCCCTTCCTCTCTTGGTTTTGGTTTTATGATATTTTTTTAAGATTTTATTTATTTGACAGACAGAGATCACAAGCAGGCAGAGAGGCAGGCGGGGGGGGGGGGGGGAAGCAGGCTCCCCGTCGAGCAGGGAGCCCGATGTAGGGCTCGATCCCAAGACCCTGGGATCATGACTGAGCCGAAGGCAGAGGCTTCACCCACTGAGCCACCCAGGTGCCCTCGGTATTGGTTTTGATCTCACTGGTTCACTGGTATCTAAAGGTCAGACGTCACTGTCACCACCATGTTCTCCTACTTTGCGGTCCTGTGAGTGCACACAAAAGCGCATCTGCCTTGAGTGGCTGTTAGCATCAGGGCCTCCTGGCCGGTGGAGAGGCGAGGGGGCTTTAACCACGCGGCCGTCTGCCCGCCGCAGTGTTGCTCCGGCCCAGAAAGCTGGAGCGTGACACAGAGCATCTCGTCCTCAGGGTACCCCGATTCACCCTGCAAATGAGAGTGTGTGTGCCCACGGGTGTGGGTGTCTGCGTACATGCCTGTGTGTGGACGCAGGGGTGTGTGTGCGTATGCCTACACCCGTGTGTGTGTGTACGTGTGTGAACGGACGTGTTTCTGTGACAACGTGTGTGTCCGTTTGTCTCCCATCTCCCCCTCCCCTCACGGGAGCGCCCAGGCAGGTGGACTTGATTCTCCTGGGTTCACTTGCCCTCGTGCGCTGTGTCTGAGCCCCTGTCCCCTGTGGCTATCTCGGCAGGTTCTCCCACGGGCAGGTGGTCTCTGTGGATGAGCTGCGCCCCTTCCAGGACCCGGACTTGAGCTCCCTACAGGCCGGCTCTGCATGTCTGGCCAAGCAGCAGGATGGCCTCTGGTACCCAGCTCGGATAACCGGTGAGGCTGCCATGGTCCTGTCAGACAGGGCCCTTCCTGGAGAGCCCGGCTGCATGCCCCAGCAGAGCGAGACCACCCTTGAGCTTGGCCCCACCTTCCTCCCACCTTCCTCCCAACACGCAGTGTGCTCCTGCCGCCACTGAGGCCACTGACCTGGCCTGTCTTCTGCCTCTAGATGTGGATAACGGCTACTACACAGTCAAGTTTGACTCCCTGCTGCTGAAGGAGGCCGTGGTGGAGGGAGACAGCATCCTGCCCCCACTGCGCACGGATCCCACAGGGTCCTCTGACTCTGACAGTGGCGACGCGGACGACCCCAGCTATGCCAGAGGTATGGCGGCCGGGCAAGGTCCCAGAAGCCAGGAGAGGGAGGCACTGCCAGCAGTCACCCTGCGAGCTTCCGGTTGGCGGGGCCTCTGACCGTCCAACCAGACAGTGGGGGAGTGACTGCAGGGAGGCGGGCTGCGCTCTGCGGAGGGGGCACCCGGGCCTGGGGAGGTGAGGGGCAGGCCCTGAGAGCCACGGACGCAGAGACCTGGCCCTCATCTCCAGGGAGCACATGAGCAGGTGACGACTCCACAGCCCACACGCCAAAGCCCTGTGCCGAGGCAGGGCTGACAGGAGAGTCGGTGTGCAGAAAGAGGCCGGTGGGCGCCTTCCAGTGGTCTCCACACGGCCCGGTATCTGGTGGACAGAGGAGAGGCTGGGTCCAGACAGCCAGGGACAGGAGAGTTTTGGGAATAGCTTGGGCACCCGGCCCTTGCGAGGGGTCAGGTAGGGCATAGAGAGGAGGCTTTCCTGCAGCCTCTGTCCCGTGGGTTAGTAGTTTCTGAACCCCTGGGTCCACGGTGGGGTGCGGGGAGGACTGAGCCATGAGGTCGGCGCTGACTTTCTACCAGGGCCGCAGGGGAGCGCAGCGCCTGAGAAGGTGGGTCAGGGGAGGGTTCGAGTGGGGAAGGGCCGCCCTGTGACCAGGGTGGTGGGGTGGGGGGAGCTGTGGCTCTGAGCTGTGGGCAGGGCTGGACCAGACTCTGCCATGAGTTCAGCCCTACAGTCTCGTGCCAATGACAGGTCTGGGCAATTGATGGAGAGCCCGAGGTGCCAGGCATCTTGGCCTTGGGCCAGAGCTGAGCTCTTGGGCAAACACCGGCCGGAGCCCAGGGTGCTCCGTGTCCAGGGGGCCATGCCACTGCCCTGTTCCCTACAGTGGTGGAACCCGGTGCTGCTGACCACGGGACCTGTAGCTCTGCTTTCGCTGGCTGGGAGGTGCACACACGGGGCATTGGCTCCAGACTTCTTGCCAAGATGGGCTACGAGTTTGGCAAGGGTGAGTGTGCGCTGCCCTGGGGAGAGAAGGGGGATGCCACAGCCCTACTCGGGTCCAGCAGCAGTGGCGCTAGCCCTGTGTGCCCGCAGGTCTGGGCCGACACGCAGAGGGCCGGGTGGAGCCCATCCATGCTGTGGTGCTCCCTCGAGGGAAGTCGCTGGACCAATGCATAGAGACCCTGCAGAAGAGCACCAGGAGCAGCAAGCCTGGCGCCCGGAGGCCCCCGAAGTGCCGGGAGAGCGGGGCTGGACGCCCCCCCCCTCGCAGCATGTTTGACTTTCTGAACGAAAAGCTGCAGTGCCGGGCCCCTGGGGCCCTGGAGGCCGGGGTGGCCCCTCCAGGGAGGAGGAGCAGTAAGGAGATGTACCGCGCCGGCAAGAGCGCCAAGCGGGCTCTGAGCCTGCAGCTCTTCCAGACCGAGAAGAAGATCGAGCAGACCCAGCGGGACATCCGGGGCATCCAGAAGGCCCTTGCCCGAAACACCGGCCGGTATGTGTGGGGCCAAACTCACGCAGAGGGCAGACCTCGGGGTGGCAGCGCCTTCAGCCCCTGCTGTGGGCATCTGGCCCCCAGTGCCCATGCAGGAGCTTGCTCTGACCGGAGGGTGGCGGCTGTCTGAGGAGGGTCTGGATGCTTGCAGGGGGATGGCCAGTGGCTACAGCAGTTGGGGGCCTCGTGCCAGTGGCCCAGCAGCCCATGCTGAATGGCAGGCTCCTCTCTAGGCACAGTGTGACGGCAGCCCAGCTGCAGGAGAGGCTGGCGGGAGCCCAGCGGGAGCTGGGGCAGCTCCAGGCCCAGGAGGCAGGCCTGCAGCGCGAGCAGAGGAAAGCAGACACCCACAAGAAGATGACTGAGTTCTAGAGCCTCCGTACGTGCGGCAGACAGAGCTCAGGGCCCCCAGCCCCTGGCTGCCTTCTGGAAGACTTGTCGTCACCGAACAACAGACACCAGCGGAAGAGGGCCCAGCCCGCTCCCACTCCGACCCCTGCACCCAGCCTTCTCGCTGGCCGCTGCTGAATGGAGCTGGGGCTGCAGGGGCCACTTCTGGACGCTTCCTTGCCCGTTGAGCCCACCTGCCAGTGTCTTAGGGGGTCTCCTGAGCGAGGACATTAAAGTGATTGTGTTCTGGTGTCTTTCAGCGGAGGCTCGGCTGGCTTGTGGGTTCTTGGGGCATAGAGGGATCTCTGCACGGGACCGAGGGGCCCTGAGTGAGGCTGCTGCCCCCTGCCCAGAGACGGAGGGCCCAAAGGGCTGGCCTTCTCTTCGCTGTCTTGGGTGGGGCCCTGCCAGCAGCTGTGAAGAGGATCAGAGCTTCGAGTGCCCCCGTGTTGCCTGACCCCCACAGATGTGTGGGACTTGAGGTGGTGGCCAGTGATGGGTGGCTGGGAAGCACACGAATGAGGCCGGAGGACCTGGTGGTGTGTGTTCGGAAGTCTTGAGAGCCTGGGTTCAGCCCCGGGGTTTGGTGACCCCGAGGGCGCCCAGTTTCCGTGCTGTGCCTGTGTCCTTTCCCGCGTGTGCCAATCTCCTGGGGGCTGGAGACCACGTGACTTGGGCTCTGGGAGGGGTGTTGGCCAGCTGCATACACCCACCAGGTGGTGTCTAGACCCTGCACGGGCTGCAGCAGGAGCGATGGCAGCAGAGCACTGGGTGGCTGCGTGGGGAGATGCGGGGAGACACACCTGCACAGGAAGCGAGGTGGGGAGCTCGGCAAGGGCCACACACAGCCATCTCGTGGGGTGCCCAAGCGGCCAGGCCAGTCACCACCAGACAGGGCTGACAAGGAGCCGCTGTGCTGGGGCCTCAGTAAGGGTCTGTTCTGGCCTGCAGCCTGGTCGGGTCCCCACACCCCACAGTGCCCTTCTGGGGGCAGCTGAGGGCTGGGGTCTGGGAGGACCAGGTTGGGCAGCCCAGACCATCTTCTGAGGTAAGCCCGCTCCCTGGGTCTGGGCGGACTGGGCGCTGTGTCTGGAGACACCCCAGCCCAGCAGCTCTGCTAAGATCCCAGGAAGAACGCAGTGCAACGGCAGGGACAGTTGGAGGGGAGGGCGGAGAGCCGGGGACAAGCGGAGCTGGGGGGAGTCTGGCCAGAGCAGCCTTTCCCTGCTCCCGACCCCACCCCTGCCTTTGCAGCCCCTTTGGAACCCAGCTCTGCAGTGGACGACTGGGGGAGCGCTGCCTGAGACTGGCCTGTGTCTCAGAGGGCCAGGGGTGTGACCTCAGGGCCTTCCTAGGCCCCATGTTTAGGTTATGGTGACCACAGCAGGCAACTCCCCTGCCCTTCCTCACGGCCTTGCGAGGTTGCCATCTGGGTCAGCCTGGCCCACTCAGGTACTTGGCGCCAAGCAGAGCACACCTCCATCCATGTCACTAAGAGCCCCCCTCCGGAGGCGGAAGGTGTCTGCCAGGGCTTGGCTCTGTGCTTCTGCAGGAGGGAGGGGCCGCGGAGCCCAGTTTCCTGTGTGCTGAGTCAGTGCCCCAGGGGGCGGAGACAGCCCCGCAGTTTGAGGGGCAGCTGGGGGCTGCCAGGTAGGTGCCCAGCCTCTCCGCCCCAGCACCCCTGTCTTCTCACCCCCAGGGCTACCTGTGGCTTCACGGGATGGGGCCACAGGTGCTCTCAGCCCCTCCTGCCCTCTGGGTCCTTGGGTGCCTTGTCCTGTTCCTCTGGCTGTGGACACTGTGCGCCACCTGCCACAGGTATGTCCATCCCTGGCCTGGGTTTGGTGTGGGGCAGGGCTCCGAGCAGGCTTGGTTCTCTGCATGAGCCTCCCTACCGGGCCTCGTACCAAAAGCCGGCATCTCTGCCTCCCTGGCCTGATGAGACTCTTGCCTCCAGGAAGCCGGTGCAGAGGCGGCAGGCCAGCCCCCGGAGTGGTGTGATGCCAGCAGAAGCAGTGAGTATCAGGCTGTCCCTGGGGCTGGGGCGGGGCCACCACAGGACCAAGACCAACCTTCCTTGCCCCCAGTCCCTGCTGAGACAACAACACCTCTGCACCCTCAGCAAGTCGGACACCAGACTGCATGAGCTGTACCGGGGCCCCAGAGGCTGCCGAGGTGAGCCAAGCCAGGAGGAACCGGGCCTGGGTGATGGGTGGGGCTGGCCCCCTGGAACTGCTCTGGGGTTCCCCAGTCGGTTCCCTGCCCCCCGCCCCAGTAACCTCTGTCTTGACCCCACCCCTAGGCCCACGGCCTGCCAGCATGGATATCCTGCGCCCACAGTGGCTGGACGTGTCTAGAAGCACCAGCAGACCCCTGGCAGCCTTCTCACACTGGGAACTGCCCCGGGCAATGCCGGCTGCCTCCTTACCCTCCGTCTGCCCTGAGGCCACCTATTCCAATGTGGGGCTGGCTGCAATCCCCAGGGCCAGCCTGGCAGCCAACCCCGTGGTATGGGCAGGGGCACGGCTGACAAGCAGCTATGGGAGGCCTGGGCCTGAGGCCAGACCGGAGGTGGCTGAGTATGCTTGTTTCCAGAAGCTCAAGGAAACAGAAGAAGGCACCCAAAGCCTGGGGCAGGGGAAGGCGGAGCTGACCCCAGCTGCCCAGGTAAACTGGAGGGGATGGGGTAGGGTGGGTAGGGCTGTGCAGGTCCTTGAAGGAGTAGACGGTGCTGACCCCTCCTCGGGTTGGCCTCCTCTCCCCCAGGTTGACATCCTGTACTCCAGAGTCAGAAAGCCTAAGAAGAGGGACCCAGGACCTGCCCCAGACCAGCTGGACCCCAAGGGGAGGGGAGTAATTCCGCCTCTGGGAAGTGACCAGTCCTATAAGACCCTCCCACTCAGGGGCCTGGGCAAGGATGATGGCCTCCTTGAAGACGTGTATGAGAGTATCCAGGAGATGGGGACCCTCCCACGGAGCACCTGGAGCCCTCCAGCTCTGGCTGTTAGCAGGAGCGCACCTCTGCAGGGCGTGGAGGCTCCTGGCTTCCCCGGCCTCAACCTGGGGTCTCCAACTCCCCATCTGCCTTGAACAACCCAGCACAGAGTTCCTCCTTCCAAAGTAGCGCCCATCCCCCATTCCCTGCCCCCACCCCCGCCCCGCCCTGAGTTGGCAGCACAAAGTCCAGATCCCAAATCTTCCAGCCCGTGAGGTCCCTGGGGGTCCTGGCTGCCGTGGCCTCTTGGACTCTCCCAAGGTCTTAATAAATCCGCAGCCTAGGAAGGTCGGTACAGCCGCGCCTCACAGCCTGCCTTTCTGGAAGGCCCGGGCAGGTTGGCAGGAGTGTCTGGAAGGGCCCTCCTGCCCGGGGTGTCTGGGCCCAGTCGCCCGAAGCGTGGGCTCGGCTGGTCAGTTCCGGAAGACTGTGGCGAAGGGAGGCAAGTGCTAGGGGTGGTGTTCCCGGGCCAAGTCGGTCTTAGCGCGTGTTGCCGCCGGCCCGCGAGCTGACCGCCCCGGGGTGGGACTTGGACCCTGAACACCGGGGCAGGGCTCCGCCGCCCGGGCCCCGGCGTTACATAAGGCACGCGGGTGGGTGGGCAGTCGTGCGTTACAGAATAACCCGCTCCCGGGAAGCCCGCCAAGGAGACGCGGCCCCTTCCCGGGATCCGGCAGCTCTGCGCGCAGCGAGACCCGCAGGAAAGCCGGCCCTGCCCGGCGGTGGGGGCGCACGGGCAGCCCGGGCTCCCAGGGGCGAGGGGCCGACCCGCACTCGCGGCGCCGCGAGCGCGGCCCTTTCTGCAGGCCGCGCGGCTGCGGCCGGCTCGGGGCAGGGCCTGGGGGCGCGAGCCAATGGGAGCGCGGCTGGCGCGGCCGCGGGCCACCTCGGAATGTTGATACGTCGCGCGGGCCAATGGGCGTGCGCCGGGGGCGGGGCCGCGAGGCGGGGCGCGCGAGCCGCGCGGAGGGGGCGTGGCCGGCCGGCAGCCTCCGGGCCGCGCGGCGCGGGCGGCGGCCGATCGAGGGCGGGGGTCGGCGGCCCCGCCAGCCCGGCCCGGCCCGGCCTGGGGGCCGTGTCCCGAGCGTCCGCCCTCGCCGCTGCAGCCTCGGCGCCCGGCCGGCCGGCCATGGAGGCCGAGCGCCCTCCGCCGCCCGTTCCGGCCTGCGGGCGCCCCCCGCCCCGTGCCGCCGGCCGGGACCCCGCGGCCGCGTCCGTATCGGTGCCCGCGGCGCCGCAGGTACCGGGGGACGGGGCGCCGACCCAACTCCCTCGCCGCAAAGATGGCGTCGGGGCTGCACAAACTTCGGGCCCCCGGGGGCGGGGCGGCGGGGGCGGCCGTGGCGGTCCGCGCGTGTCCGCGGGCCTGGCAGGGCCGGGCCGGGCCGGGCGGCCCCGGGGGCAATTCCCGCCGCACCGCGCCGGGGGCGGGGCCGGGGGCGGGGCCGCGCCGTCCCCACCGGCCGCAACCGGTGGGGGGGGCGGGGGCCGGGAACCCCCCCGTCCGCCGCGCCGCTGCCTGCGCTGAGCCTGCCCCTTCCGCAGGGCCCTGCCGTGGGCGGCGGCTTTGCGGGCTTGGAGTTCGTGCCGCCTCGGGAGCCGGAGCCGCGGGCCGCCGACCTAGGGGCCCCCGGGACGTGGGCGGGGGCGGCGGTGGGGCCCCGGAAGCCGTCGGCGCACATCCCGGTGCCAGCGCAGAGGTGAGCCAGGGTCCGGCGCGCCAGGCCGAGGTGGGCGTGCGCACACGTGCGCTGGTGGGCGCAGGGGTGGTGGGTGGGGCGCGGGCACGTGCCTTCTCGAACCCCACCCCACGGGGCGTGGGGGGCTTCGGCCGCGGGTTTCTGCCCCCTTCCCCAACTCTCCGGCGCCGTAGGAGTGGAGCAGAAATTATCAATATGTTGTGCCCCCGGTGCCCCCCAGCTCTGGGGGCCAGAGTTTAGAGCTGGGAGGGGCCCGGGTCAGTCTCCGTGCACTAGAGCCTGCCCGCTGACGTGAGGCCGAAGGTCCAGGAGTCCTAGGGCTTCTGACTGCCATCTCTTAGCCCTGCCTAGAAGCCGGGGTGCCCCACACCCAAAGCTTCTCAGGTAGAGGCGGGCTCCGGCCTGGCCTGTTGGGGCCTGGGGACCGGCTTGCGCTTGGAGCCCAGTCTCCCCTGGCGGCTGCTGGCTGTTCCCTCCCAGGCCTGGCGCAGGCCCACAGCTGCTGTTGCACAACTGCGATTTGTGTAGGGGGAGGGCCGGGGCTGGCCTGGCCTGCGCTGGGCCAGGAGGTGGGGCCTCAGACCCCTGTCCAGCTCCTGGGCCTGAAGGACCCCCGTGGAACAAAGCCCGGGCTGAAGAGAAGTCAGGCTTCACGGAGACCCCAGCCCAGGCGCTGTTTCTGCTGGTTCCTGGAGATTTGGCGCTGTGTAACCAGAGCTGGGGGTGGAGACGGGCCTCTAGCCCAGCGCCTGGAGGGAGGGAGCTGGCGCACCACACACACACACACACACACACACACACACACAAGTGCCCAGGCCTGCACGTGTGCTGGGCCAGGGGAGGAGCCTGAGCACTTTCTGGACACCACCCGCATCTCTTCCAGGGCCCCCACCGGACAGTCCCGACTGGATGAGGTCATGGCTGCAGCTGCCCTCACGAGTCTGTCCACCAGCCCCCTCCTGCTGGGGGCCCCAGGTGAGACTGCGACATGCGACACCTGGCCTGGGTAGGGAGGGCAGGACCCCTGTCTCTCCGGGCCCCTAGAGTTGCCCACGCCCTGGGGCAAGCAGAACCCCTTTGCCTGGACTCACACCATCTACATAGACCTCTTGAGGCCCAAGACAGACATCAGGACCCCCAGTGCCTCTGAGGCCAGAGCCAGTGTCCCAGGCCTGTGGGCCTGTGACCTGTCCGTTTCCACCCGGCTGGCCAGGCATCTCCCCACATGGGATGTCTGTGTACCCGTCCCTGGGCCGGGAAGGCCAGTCTGCAGGCGGTGAGGGCCGGCTGCTCCCGGCCACTGCCTCCTCCAAAGGACTGTGCTCCCAGGCTTAGAGTGAAGGGCCTGCGGGGGCAGCTCCCATAGTGCAGCCTGAACCAAAGTCCTACCACGGGTGCTGGCGTGTCCCCACAGAGCCTGGCCCGGAGCCCTGGAAGGAGGCCCTGGGGCGGCCCCGGCACAGCGCCAGCAGCAGTGGCAGCAGCGGAGACTGGGGCTGGGATCCGGCCGGTGACCCGTGCTCTCCATCGACCCCCTCGCCCCCGCTGCCCTCTGAGGCAGCCCATTTCCTGTTTGGGGAACCTGCCCCAAGGAAGAGGAAGGTGAGCCTGAGGCGGTCCCCAGGGCGGGGTGGACGCGGCGGCGGGGCCTGACCACCAGCCCTTGTCACCCAGAGCTCAGTGCAGGTCCTGTTCCAGTGTCTGTGGAAGAGGTGTGGGAAGGTGCTGAGCACGGCCTCCGGGATGCAGAGACACATCCGCCTGGTGCACCTGGGGTGCGGCAGGGCCGGCCGGTGGGGGGGGAGGGGGGGCCAAGCCAGGTGGGGCGAGGGCTGCAGCTCGCACCCGCCGTGTCCCCAGCAGGCGGCAGGCGGAGCCGGAGCACAGCGACGGGGAGGAGGACTTCTACTACACAGAGATGGATGTGCTGGCCGACGGGCTGTCCAGCCTGTCCCCTGCGTCCCCCACGGCCTCTGCACCACCCGCCTTCCCCCGCCTGGACCTGCCAGAGCCCCCGACCCTGTCCCGCCTGCTGCGCCCGCTGGCCCTGCCCCCGGTCCCCGTGCTGAGCTCTGGGGCACCCCCTGAGGTGTGCCACGGTGACGACACCTACCAGGTGGGTGAGGCCACAGGCAGCCGCTCCGGGTGAGTCTCAGGGTACTCGGGATGGGGGAGAGGACACAGCTGTGTCTCCTTTCAGGGCTGTCTGGCCCCCATCCGCCTAGAGCCACAGCCCACCACTGTCAGGACCTGTGTGCCAACCCTGCCCTCCAAGCTTGGTGCCAACCTGAGGTGCGTGTGTGGGGAGGGGCCGGGGCAGGTGTGCGGGGGAGGGGGGGGCACGGAGTGTGGCCTGGCATCAGCCCGTGTCTCCTCTGTATCCCCCCCAGGAAGCCCCGTGGCGATGCCAAGAAGTGCCGGAAGGTGTACGGCCTGGAGCGGCGGGACCTGTGGTGCACGGCCTGCCGCTGGAAGAAGGCGTGCCAGCGCTTCCTGGACTGAGCGCCCGCTGGCGCCGCGGCCCGGGGACTCCGCCGGGGAGGAAAGCAGCTGCCGCCGCCCCCAGCCCAGGGCTCTTCCCGCCACAGGGTCTGCTTCTTGATGGTGGGGGAAGTTGGTGACCCTGGACCCCCCCGAGGCTTGGGGGAGGTCCCACCACTCAAAGTGCCTCTGAAGAAACCAGCCTTTTGCACTAAACCTCAGTGGCTGGCCCCGTGGCCCGGGGTCCCCGGGTGGGGGGTGCCGCCTGCCCTGCCTGCCGGCCCACGGCCTTGTCGGGGCCACGTGGGGGCCGGTCTGTGATGCACTTCGAGGGGTCCCTGCGGGGGGCCGCCCGCCCTGCCTGTCAGCCCATGGACTTGTGGGGACCGGTCTGTGATGCACTTTGAGGGGTGTCGTGGGGGCCTCCCCTGCCCGCACTTAACCCAGCGGTTCCGGGGGTGACGTTTGTGTCGTGTTTGTGAAGCTCAGGTGTCTCGAGTCTGGGCCGCGCCAGGCAAGGAGAAAAATTAAAGATTTGGGTTTTTCCAGAAGCCGCGTCTGCGTCCTGGGCGGGGACCGCGACCCTGCCACGGCAGGGGTGGTGGGTGGGCAGACCCGGGAGGCCCTGACACAGGAGGAGGGCACGCCGTGAAAGACTCAGGAGGCGTCCGCTCGAGCAGCAGTTTCCCAGTTTATTGGAAGTGGAAGCTTTGCGAGGAGGTTGAAACTGACCCGTCACAGGAAGGAGAGCCCTGGGCAGGCCCAGAGCGGCCCTGCAGACCGGAAGGGGCCGTCCCCTGCCCTGCGGCTGCAGACCGCAGAGGCTGTGATTTTCTGCCGACCGATCACAGACGTCTCTTCTCCCAAACAGGAAACACATCTCCAGTACAAACACAGGCGTAGGGTAATCACTATAAAGTGGGTAGAATATAGGTGGCCCCCAAGGGGGGGAAAACAACAGTTTTCAAGCACTGCCCTTGTCTGTTTTGCTTTTGTTGACAGGTTGAGAGCATGTTGGAAAAATAAATATTTAGGAAAAGCGCACACACAGCGCCCTCGCTACAAGGAGTTCTGGAAGGGACACACACAAAACACAGTATAGAACCCAGAAAATAAAACCAACCAGTAAGTATGGCTTTCTTAAGCGTCGCACACGTCACAGAATGAGCGAAAATAAGATAATCTTTCATCATATTGCAAAAAGTTCCAGTTTTTGCATTTTCTCAGAGTTTCTTTTTTAAAAAGGAAGATGTGCAAAGTCGGAAGGAGTAGCTGTGTCTCGAGTCGAGGTCCCTATTCAGTCCTGGCAGTGTTACGACCGTTTCCCAAAACCCAGAGTCCAAACATACAACCTGGTCAGGATCCAGAGCTTGATACGAAAGTCCTACGGGTTCCCTGTCCCCCCACCCCAAAGAACTCACCACTCAACGCACTGCATTTTCCACTTTGGTGTTGCAAACACCAAAATACAGACAGACACAAACAAAAAAGTACAAAACGTGAAATGTAATCTACACATTTTTTTTCCTCTTCATAAAAAAATATTTATTAGGTTTAAACATTGATTTAAAAAAAAAAACCAGTCACGTAAAAAAACCCTTCATCACAGGTCTTCCCTCCACGCCTCCTGAGCGGGGCGCGTTCACCTCCACGGACTGCGGCCAGCCGCCCGGTGCACGCCCGGCGGACTGGGTGGGCAGGGGTGGGGCCCTCGGTTTTCCAGTACAGTGTTGGTTTTAAGGAAGAAAATGCCCCTGTGGCACTGACAGCGACCCCCCGAAAACATCAGCAAGGGTGGTCCGGAGCAGGGAGCGGGCGGGTCAGAGAGAGCGAGATGTCCTGAGTGCGAGGCAGAGGTGGCCCAGGGTGTGGGCGGGACGGCCTGAGCGGTGGGACCAGTACAAAACCCAGAGACACTGTTGGTAGCAAAGGTCTGGTTTCCAAATACATTTGTAAGAAAGGAGGTCTGTTTAGAAAAGGGGTCAGAAAGTCGGGGAGGTACACAGTTCTGAGGGCCCCGTGAGGGGTGCAGCCCGGGGCCTCACTGGTGAAAGGCAGCAAGGGAAGTGTGTCCCAGAGCCCTGCACTGGCCTCGCCACTTCCGTGTCAGGAAGGGCGGGCTTCGTCCCCACGTCCCCACGGAGGACAGGAATGCGGGCGGCCCCGTCCGCGCCCTCTACCTGGGGGTGCCCGGCTCCCCGGCAGCCGCCCCGGGCGAGCACTCCAGGCCACCACCGGAACCCAAGTTAGGGACTCGTGGGATTCTCCTGTTTCCACCTAAAAAGAATAGATGTGACTCGGCGGCCAGCCCCAGGGCAGCTGACAGCCCGCGGACAAAGAGAACGAGAACGCGGTCTTCAGCGGGGGCCTCCGCCGGGCGGGCGCAGGGCGGAATGTCTGAGTAGAGCAGTGCGGTTCCCGGCGGCCGGGCGGGAAGGGGACAGACCAGGGCGGGTCCTGCGGCCCAGGGGACGGTCCTCCCTGCGGGGCCCTCGCTTTTCACTCCGAAAACACCGGAGCCATGAAGAGGCGGTGAGCTCATCTCCAGAGACGACGGACGGACCGACAAGCGGAAGGTAAGACAACGCCAGGCTTCGTCACGTCAGAAAAATAATGCCAACAACGTGATTGCATGGAACTACCTCAAATACGTCTCTGACGACTTCAAAAGTTTGGTTACCCACGCGGGGAGGTGTGAGCAGCACGTGGCAGTCAGGTCCCCCCGCCCCCACTGTTAGCAGCAACAAGGCAAGGGCACCCGGGGGGGTGAGCGGGAGCGGCCTGGGCACGACGGCGGGGCCGAGGGGCCGAGGCTGCCCCGGGCTCCCCAAGGAAGTGCACGCGGAACGGAGAGCCCAGGCGCCCCAAAGGGACCTGAGTGGCCGGCAGCGGGGAGCTCTGAGCCCTGCACCAGAGGAGCGTGGCGTGTCGGTCCCCCCCGCCCCGGCCGCCTCCACGGGAAGATAGCACCTGGGAGGCCTCGGCCCTGGCCGGGGCTTCTGCGGCTGTTCGATGGGAAGCACCAAAGCCCAGAGGCGGGAGGGCCCCGGGGCTTCCTGGACACTGGGCCTGGGTTCCGCGAGGAACGGCCACGACTGCGGCAGAAGGCTGCGGCGGTGGCCGTAGGCAGTGACCAGGCTGCTGAGAAAGGGCGAGCAGAGCAGGGGCGGGGGGGGGGCGGACTCCAGCACTGGACATCGGATGTATGCAACACCTTCCTTAACGTCCCTTGGACCTGTGGCCTCGGGGACGACGCTCAGGACCCCGACCAGCCCCGACCGTGACCTGGCCATCGGGCCATCGTGTGTCCTGAGGCCCGGCTGGCCACATGGGCTCCCTTGATGCCCTAGTCACGCGTACCTGCCGGGGACCCTCCCTTCGCCCCCGCAGACACGAGGGAACGTGTGCTCTCCCTCTGCTCAAACCCACCCTGTGCCCCCCAATGTCCTGTTCGGTCCCGGAGCCCCGAATCACTGGGGTCATGCCTGCCTCAGGGCCCGCGGGCTTCTGTGTGCGCCTGGGGGCGGGAGCAGAACAGAGGGGGGTCAGCGTGGTCTGGCCCCAGGCGAGAGCAGATCCCTAGGGAAACACGCGTGCACACGCACACACACACACGCGCACACGTGTGCACACACACACGCATGGTGGAGGGGTGGCACGGCCACGGCCCCGCCCCCAGGAGGGGTGGCACGGCCCCCGCCCCGCGGCCTAGGAGATCCAGGAGAAGTCCTTGTCAGGTGCGCCCGGGGGGCTGCCGGGTCCCCGCGGTGAGTCCTCGTCCTCCTTCTCGGCCACCAGCAGCGCGTCCTCGTGGGCCAGGCCCACCTCGTCCTCGTCTTCACACAGCTCCTCCTCGCCCTCCCCCCGCGGGTCGTCCGGGTCTTCCAGGTAGGGCCCATCGCCTGGGAACAGCTCGGGGGAGCCCTCAGTGCCACCGCCGTCCAGGGGCCCAGCCACGCCTCGGCCCGCGCAGTCAGCACAGATGCCGTGACGCCGCGAGCCATGCTTGATGCCCACGCTGGCGGCTGACATGAACACGCGGCTGCACAACTTGCACACGTACTTCTTGTCCTTGCTGTGGACCTGCGGGGGAGGGGGCGCGGATGGGCAGTCAGTGCGGGGGGATGGGTGGTCACGAGGAGAAGGGGGAGGGGTGGTCGGTGTGGGGGGACGGGCTGTCGGTGTGGGGGGATGGGCGGTCAGTGAGGGGGTGATAGGTGGTCAGCGTCGGGAATGGGGAGGGGGCAGTCAGTGCGGGGGGACGGGCGGGCGGCGCGGGGAGCAGAAGGCTGCAATTTTAATTCCTCCGGTTTCTCGGAGTTCTCTGCTGTTCCAGAGCAGTCAAGTAAGTGAACACACAGCGAGCGGTGTCAGGGCCGCAAAGGTTCGCTGAGCTGCTGCGTCCTCCCCCACACCCGGAACACACCCTCACCCACGGGTCCCTGTCCCGGGGGCTGGGCCCTTGGAAGGGGCCCCTTCCCCGGCCTGGCCGGAGGGCTCCTTGTCGCCCAGCGCAGGGGCTCCACAGGCGGCCGCGAACGGTCCCCGCCCACGGAGACCACCGCTCCACGGTTCGTGGCCACCCAGCGTCCGCTGGCTGGGCCCCCACACGTCCTGAATCTAGACACGGAGCCTCAAACGACGCGGTCCCCGGGACCGTCCCGTTTGTCTCTTCCGTTTTTCTATTTTCCAGCCGGGCCCCCTCGACCCTCCCCCGACAGAAGCGGTTCTGGGAGCCGGCCAGGTGCGCCGGCGGGGGCAGCGTCCACGGACGCCCCTCAAGACCCAGGGCTCCCGCGCCGGGAGCCGGGGGCTGTGCCAGGACGGCCCGGAGCGATGAAGGCATTGCGGGGAGCCCCTTGGCCGGCACCAGATGGTCGGGCACCGGTCCTGACGAGCACGTGGAGGAGGGAGGGAGGCTGTGGGCACCGTGGCAGCCCAGGGCTCGTCCTCGATGGGAGGCTGCTCCTGAGACCCCACCGTCCGGAGGACTCCCGCTGCACGGGGACCGGCGTCCGCCCAAGGGGACGCCAAGTGCCCCTACTGCCACCTGCTGGCAGACGCTCAGCAGCTTCTCGGGGTCGGGGGCTCCCCACAACGAAAGAGGAAGACACAGAGCCTCTTCTCAGAAAAAGGCAAACCTGCACACATTTTAAGTACATTTTCAGGGATTTATGTTCCTCCCTGAAGCCCAAGCAGGACCCCAGGGTGGAAATCTAGCCCCATCCCAGGTCAACGGCAATGACCACGCAGAGCCTCCGACGGGACCGTCTCCCGCAGCAGGGAAAGCCGTCGCAACCTGCAGAGCGACAGCCTCCGGCACCTGAGTGCGACCAACAAGCCACTGTTCACCTCTGAGTAGAATAGTGTGGGCATCGGCGCATGTGTCCCCCCAAGTTTCCGTGGTAACGTGAGCCTCCGTGGCTCTCAGGGTGGGCTCCGCAGAGGGGCCACACGGACGAAAGGCTCTGCAGTCGGTGGCGTCAAGTCAGCCGCAGTGACTGCCTCACAGACCTGCCGTCCAGGCCGGGGCTACCGCCTCCCCCGCGGCTGGACCCCACGACGGGGGTGGGGGGTCACCGCAGGCCGGGCCATGGGACATCCCTCCGTCAGCGGGGCTGGGCCCCCCACCTCGTGGGGCTGTCCCCCCTCCAGCTTGGCCACCCGGCCTCACAGGAGCCTTCCTAGGCGTCCTCACCCCCAAATAAGAGCCCCCACCGGGCTGGAAAGATGAAACAGCCAGTAAGGTTGCCCCGTGCAGAGAGCCAGTGGGGGTCCAAGCAGAGTAAATCCGGAGGCGACCCCAAAGTGAGGCAGAGCCCCCCACGCACCCCAGATGGACACACACAGGCAAAGACCCCACTCATCCACACGGCTCCCCTCACCAGCGGCCAGGCCTGAGGGTGTCACCCGGCCCTCCCCCAGCCACCTGCTGCCCTTGCGCTAGGGCACCCCTGGGTCACCCTCACCACGACCAATACAGCCCTCCCACACCTCCTAGGAGTTCTCAGCATGCTGCAGGGTCAGCCAAGTCTGAGCCCTGCGGACAACTCCTGACACCTTGCAGATTCCCAGACTCATGACATCACCCTGATGCCCTCTCCCAGCCCCTGTGGCACAGGCTGAGAGCTCTGGGCATCTGCCACCCAGGTCCGCCTCCACCACGTCAGCCCTGCAAGCTCCAGCTGGCCCCACCCTCACCCTGAACCCCGCCTTGAGTGTGTGTCTCAAGAAGATGACACTGTGCACAACCTTGTGGTCCAGCCCTGGCCCCCATGGCTTATCTCACCTGCCCAAGGCTCCCTTGCCCTGTGTGTTTTGGCAAATCTGCCTCCGTGTTTCAAGGACGACCTTCTCCTATCGCTCCTTGACCGAGCAAATGCATCCGTTCAGTACCTGGCGGCTGGGTGCCCACCACTGCCAGGTAACCCAACCCTTACAAGGCCATGGGGGAGCCAGGGGGGTCCCACCATGACTTGGAGCCAGGGCACTGGAGGAAGTGACATGGGACACGAGGGGCCCAGGGCAGGGGTCCCGGCAGGGGAGGAAGCACTTGCCAAGGCCTGGTTGGAGCCAAAGCTAAGCCGAGCTCTGGGGCTGGGGGTGCTATGGCCCACCTGCTTTCTGCCCCAAGTCTCAGGGGGTGGAGCTTCTCAGAAAGGGTGGGGGTCAACATGGCTCCACCTACTCAACTGGCCTTCCCCCTGCAGAGCAGAACCTGCTTTAGGGCTTCCCATGGCCTTCTGGGCACCCCACATCATCATCCCAGCTTCCTGGACCTCTCAGCCCGGCACAGAGTGGGCCCAGCTGACCCCATGAGGACCCCATGCTAACTACCCTCCACTGACCATCATGCCAACCCCATGCTGACCCTGTGACAACCCACGCTGACCCCATGCTGACCCCATGATGACCCTATGACAACCCACGCAACCCCATGCTGACCCCATGATGACCCTGTGATGACCCATGCCGACCCCGTGACAACCCACGCTGACCCATGCTGACCCATGATGATCCACACTGACTCCACACTGACCGATGACAATCCGCGCTGACCCCCATGCTGACCCTGTGATGACCCATGCTGACCCCATGACAACCCATGCTGACCCATGCTAACCATGTGATGACCCACACTGACCCCACGCTGACCCATGACAATCCATGCTGACCCCAGGCCTACTCCATGCGACACTGTGGTGACCCACACTGACCCCATGCTGACCCTGTGACGACCCATGGTGGTCCCATGCCGAACCCGTGCTGACCCTGTGATGACCCATGTTGACCCCACGATGACACCATGCCAACCCCATGCAACCTTGTGACGACCCACGCTGACCCCATCCTGACCCCGTGATGACCCTATGACGACCCACGCTAACCCCATGCTGACCCTGTGATGACCCAACTGACCCCATGCTGACCCGTGATGACCCATGCTGACCCGTGCCGACCCTGTGATGACCCCTGCGACCCCTGCGCTGACCTTGTGATGACCCACGCCGACCCCGTGCTGACCCCCCGCCCCCACTCACCAGCGTGTGCCGCTTCATGTGCTCTCGCCGCGTGAACTTCTTGCCGCAGATCTCGCAGGGGTAGGGCCGCTCCCCCGTGTGGGAGCGCATGTGCCGCTTGAGGATGCACTGGTGCATGGCCGAGAAGCTGCAGTAGGGGCACTTGAACTTCTTTCTGATCACGGTGAACTCGTTGACTGAAAGACAGCAGACCCGCGAAGTCGGTGAGTCGCCTGCCGCCGCGAAGCCCGCCCAGACGCCCCCATGAGGGCCCGCGCGTCCCGCCGCAGGTCGGAGGCCGTTGCTTCCAGCACCGCCGGCCACAGGGCCGTGAGTGTCTGAGACCCCGTGAGCTCCGCACACGCCGTCATAACGGAGAGCGACAGTGTGACGACACATGAAGCCGGAGTCCGGACCCCAGCCTGCAGCTCCGCTCAAGCCCGCGGGCTGCTGGGGGCCAGGAGCCACCGGGCAGAGCTGGCCCCTCCAGGCACCCGCAGGCCGGCGGCACTTTTAATGTCCGACGGAAGGTGCCGTCTAGCAGCTGGGGGCACAGCTGAGTGAGAGGCTCGGGTCAGCCCCCAATGTGCAGCAGGACCGCTGAGTGGCCTCTGTCCCGGGCGTGACTCCTCCCACCCATTCTGCCTGCATTTCAGGGAGCGATGCCACGGGCCCCAGAGGGGTCATCCTGTGACCTGCTCAAGCGCACGGCAGCGGCCGCATCGCACACCAGGACGCGGCCACACCCTCAGAGGCACCTTGCCCCACACGCCAGGGCATCTCCTGGTGGGGATCATGGGGGCTGGGGTCCCATGCATCAGACCCACTGTGCAGTGCCCCACCAAGCACGGGGCAGCTTATCCTGAGTGGTGCCCTCGGCGATGGGCACCCCCAGACACCACAGTTAGCCCCTCTGGAACACGCAGAGCCTCCACCCAGTAACCCCATTAACCTCGAGGCCTGGAAGCAGTCGTCCCAGACTTCACCAGGATCACTGGGAGCGGCCAGGGCCTGGGATCTCACTTCCTGCCACACAAGGAGCCCGGTGGTCGACACCTGTCCAGACGCATTTTCCCAGGGCTCTCACACTCTATAGCCCGGATGGCACCTGGCCGGCTGCACATGGCACCAGCACCCCAAACACAGGCCAAAGGTCCCCACAGTCATGAACACTGGCCAAAGCCAAAGGCAGGCTGCTGGAATGAACCCCAGGAGGGGTGTGGACACCATCAGCCCAGCGGTCGTCCACTGGGTCCTCCGATCCCTACCAAATGTCCAAGTGTGGCAGGCCCTGGCCACAGTCACCACTGCCCCTGGAGGTGCCCAGGCAGAGATAAGAAAACAAATGCCCCAGAGTGACACAACCCAAGACAGCGGGACCCAGCAAAGCTGAGGTGACTCAGAGCCTGGGTCCCTCTTGCAGGAGGGAAGGAGCCAGTCTACTGGAAGGATGACCACCTGTCCCCACAACCGTGGGCCGCCCACCATGCCGCCCAGTAGCAGGGGCCCTCACTGCCATCTCCGTGAGCCATGCCCATGGCCCCGAGACCCATTCTGTTGTTCATGCCCCAGCCATTGACATGTCACCATGGAAACGACACCAACAGGGGTGCAGAGTGGCATGAAGCACACTGGCTCCTGGACTCCCCATGCCGAGCTGGCCCTCACCGCTGCACCTCTGCCTCTAACACACGCCCGCTTCAGTGTGTGGAAACGCTAAGTGTTGCTCTCTCTGCTCTACGCTCAACGTGGGGCTCGAACTCACAACTCTGAGATCAAGAGTCGCACGCTTCATGACCGAGCCAGCCGGACGCCCCAGAGCAGTCTCCAACTTTTTAAAAAAGTATTTCTTGCATGAACCCTTAAAGGGCATCTAAATATGCAAGCAACCCGGATTTCTTTTATTTCCGCGGGTGGTGGTGCGAGCCCGTTGTCCTACCGTGTACCTAGAGCTCCAGGCCCTGGTGTGAGAGTTGGTCCTCACAGGACACCCTTCCAGGATGACCTCTAGGCATCCTCAGGCCACCACGGCCCCAACGCTAGGCTGTGTGGACTTGATCACAGCTCACAACCGACGCCACCGCCTGGAGCCTGGCCGCCCGCTCGCCTCGTGGTCTCCGTGCCCCAAGAGGGACGCTGCACCCCCCCCACGCCTCTCTCGGAATCTGTCCTGGCCAAGGCAGTACAGCATTTGCTCACCATCAGAAGCTCCGCCCATGCGTTTGCTCGCACAGGGTCGCGTGTGCGTGCGTGTGGCGGGAGCTGGGGGCGGGAGGGACGCCGCAGCCGTGCCGCGGGGAAGACAGCAAAACCAGGAGGCCGCAGGGAGCACAGAAGGCACGTGGCAGCACGCGTGGGCCCCGCGTCCCGCCCACGAGGACAACCTCAGCTAACAGCTCAGCGTCTGACCTCGAGTCTCCTTTCTATGCACAAACAGGTTCTAGATCGCAGACTGGAACGGTGACGTACAGTCACGCAGGCCACATTCCGCTAACACGCGGTGGCCGGCTGTCCACGCCGCCATTTCAGCGGCGGCCCGCACGCGTCTGGGGCCCTCACTGACCCAGCGGAGAGCTTCCTGCCGGACGCCCAGGCCGCGCCCGCCGCTCGGGCCCGCGCACGAGTCCATGAGCTCCCCGCCGGGCACACCGCTCCTCGCCTCCTCCACGCACAGCCTGAGAAGAGGCACGGGCCGAGCTGCCGCCGCCTCCCCCCCGCGCAGCTGTCCTGTCTGCTGCCCTCGGCCGAGGTGCAGGGAGGAGCCCCGAAGCCACGCGGGTGTGACGGACATCGGTCCCCGCTGTCGCCGTACGCGCTCTGCAAGCGTGGCCTCTGGGCTCGGGGAGAGAGCTGCAGGAGTTTCTGGGGTGTCCGTGCAGCCAGAGGGGAGCTGCCCTTCCTAAGGGAGGGCCTCGAGCCAGGGGGAGCTCAGGTTGCGGTCCCCGGAGCAGGGCCTCCAGCACCCCCACCGCGGGACCGCGTCAGGGAAGCCGCGGCCCGCACACCTGATGCAGCCGGGCCGGCCCGCAGACCAGGCCTGCCGGGGCCCGCCCCCTCGGCTCTGCGCCGCCAGTCCTCCCCAGCGGTTCTCGGAGGCACGGTGATCCCACTTTTCATCTTACACCAAATAAAGCAAAGGCACCACCCACTCTGGGATGAAGGGGAGAAGAGGAAGTGAACTCTTACGTTATTTTATTTAAAGCAACCTTTTTTGAGAATATTTGTGCATGGCCTCTATTCTGCTTCTATAAACACGCAAGTTAAAATGCCGAATTACGTATTCCAGCCTTCTGTGTTTAACAACTCGGACTTACACGTGACAAAGAATTGATTTCCATGCAGAAGGGCTTCACTTTTTTCCCTAGAAAAACAATCTACCATGCACAGGCGTGAGTGTGGCTGTTCGTCAGGGACCCTCCCTGGCTGGGAAGAGAACCCACGCGGGGCTCCGGACACTTAAAACGCACACTTTCTGAAGCAAAGATGACGATGTTGGCATTTTCTTATGTTAGTTTCCTGCCTCCACCGGACACCAGGAACGGGGCAGTCGAAGGCACCACAGAGCTTCCCGTCACAGCTGGGGAGCCAGTCTGGGACCCAGGTGTCGCAGGGCTGTACCCCTCTGGAGGCTCCAGGGAGGGTCCTTCCTGCCCTTCCAGCTCCTGAGGGTCCGGGCGTGCTGGACTTGTGGCCACATCTTCCCATCTCCACCTCCTTCGTGTGGCTTCTCCGTGTCTGGGTCTCTCCTCTTCTGTCTCTTATAAGGACACTTGTCATTGGATTTAGGTCCAACTTGGATATTCCAAGATGGTCTGATGTAGTTATATCTGCAAAGATCCTTCTTCCCACATAGGGTCACACCCACAGGTTCTGGGGATTAGGATGAGGACGCAGCCCTGGCGTGGGGGACACCATTCCGCCACCTCCGGGACGAACAGCGCCGTGAGCACGAAGGGGAATCGTCATTGGCTGTCGTGATCGAAACAACTTCTTCTTGGAAAGAACCTAGCACTTCCAGAACCTGTGACTTACAGTCTGTGTGTGTTCGGAAAACTCGCCACAGCACACGGTTTCCTTCCCATAAACACTAACAGAGCCTGAGAAGGTCAGCGGTGACAGCGCCACTGAAATGATGGAAAAGCACAAACCCCGTCCGACCGAAGCAGACGCTCGTGGCCGCTCTGCCCGAACCCGAAGCCCTCCCTGAGACGGAGCGCTCTGGCGCGCACAGGAAGCTTGTAACCAAGAAGCAGGTTCCGATGCCGCGCCGGACTCCGCAGAGCAAGCCGCTCGGTGACACCTGACTCCAGTGTCGCAGAAGCGCATCTGTAGGAGGGCCGCTCGGCCGCCGCCGCTTGTCCTTGACCCCCACCCCCACCCCTCGCAGCCCCTCAGGAGGGTCGGACCCGCCGGACAAGCAAACACTCCGGAACCGTTTCATATCACCTCAAAGCCTCCAGGGAGCCGCTGGCGACGCGGACAGGATCTGCCGACGGTTGCGCGAGGGCGGCTTCTCCGGAAGGCGCACGAGTCTTCCCTCACATGACCATCGCACTTCTACTCGTCTTCTGACTGTCATTTCCAAACGATGCACTTCAAGTGCATTTCAGAAACAGGTTCAGACAGGAACCCCACTTCGTTTTTCCGATAATAAGTTTATTAGGCTTTTTTTGGTGTTATTTGCCGATTATTTTGTGTTAGAACATAGTGAAGCTCTGATGTGTCCAAACTACTTTTGAAAGGTTTTTTTAACCCTACAGGAAGTGCATACAGCTGACTTGCATGCAGCTCAGTGAACGTTGACCTCTGCACAGCCCCGGCACCCTGAAGGCACCCCCCAGTCCCCTCCTCGTCGATATCCCCCCACAGGCAATGACTGCTTTGCCCTCCATCACCAGACATCTGCTTTGGGACCTCGCATTTGTGGGATCACACACTCAGGTTCAGCCTTATGCACTCAGCAGAGTCAGCGAAAGTCACCTCGAGGCTGTCTGGAGCCGTGGCTTGCTCTCGCTTGCTGCTATGCTGTATTCCATGGTGCGACACCCCCCCCCCCGCAACCAGCGTGCGCCAAGGGGCACCCGACCTCATGGACCGTGGTGCTCAGATGGCTCCCAGACACGTCTTCTGCTGAACAGGCTCTCATTCCTCTTGGGCATACACCTAACAGAGGGCTGTCTGGGCCACAGGGAACTGGCACGTTCCATTTCGGCAGACGGGGCGGGCGGTGTTTCACGTGGCCGCATCGGTCTACGTCCCCTCCAGCAGCGCACGACCATCCCGGCTGCTGTGTCTTTGCAGAGGCCTGGCTCGGGCAGTCTGTAGGTCTCTGTCCTCTGGCCTGACGCACACCGCGAGGCTGTCGTCTGCATGTCCGACCCACTGAAGGCACCGAGTCCGCTGGTAACGAGCTCACTCAGGTCTCTTTCTTGATTTACTAAGCTGCCTCTTTCTCAGATGTTTTTAAAGTTTCATGTATTCTGAATATGAATCTTTTGTCAGATATATTTGCTGCAAACATTTTCTCCAGCCTCTGACTGGTCCTTTTACTCTCTGAACAGCATCTTTAGTGGAAAAATTTGTGATTTTCACCATGTCCACTTAGACAAGGGCTTTTTTTTTTTTTTAAGATTTTATTTACTTATTTGACAGAGAGACAGAGATCACAAGTAGGCGGAGAGGCAGGCAGAGAGAGAGGGGGAAGCAGGCTCCCCGCCAAGCAGAGAGCCCGATGCGGGGCTCGATCCCAGGACCCTGAGATCACGTCCTGAGCTGAAGACAGAGGCTTTAACCCACTGAGCCACCCAGGCGCCCCTAGACAAGGGCTTTTTATGAGCTTCTTGAAAACCACCGCCGTGATCATGAAGCTACTGTCCTCGGTCGTCCTCTCCAAAACCATTCACTTTCTGTAATTAGGCTGATGATGCATCCCAAATTAATCTTTGTGCCTGGTATGAGTTAGAAGTCAAGATTCGTTTTTCTCAACATCCAAAGCACTCAGGATCACATACTGAAAAGACTGCCCGGCCTTGGGGCACGGCCGAGGCGCCTCCGCCCAGGCCAGGGGTCAGACCGTGTGGTCTGTGCAGACTCTGCCTGTGGCCGGCTCCCTGGTGATTCTGCCACGAGGTGGACAGCCTCTTCCAGCATCCTCTTCCCCGGCTGTCTGTGACAGCCACGCCTTTCCTCAAGCATCCCGATGCTCGCCGTCGGGGCCCTGGGACCGCCCCTCGCAGGGTTGGCCATTTCCAAGAGAACTGTGAGCCTTTCACAGGCAAACCAACCATTACGTTGCCTTACTCACCCCAGCACCAGACAACCCGGGGTGGTCCCCGCGCCGTTGAGCGCTAAGCCACCCTAAGCCTGCTTGCACTGCACCAGCCATGTGGTCCCTTTGGTCCCAAGGAGGCCACAGTCAGTCCCAAGGGCTCCCGGGGGAGCCCTACGTGCTTACACCCCCTTCGGCTCCCAGTCCAACAGTGTTTTAAGGAATTGGCCCATTTCCCCCAGCTTGTCAAATGTGTTGATATAAATTGTTCACAGTATTTTATTATTGCTCTAATACCTATAGGATCTTAGTGGTGATCTCTTCTTCATACCTTTTATTTACAATTAGCACGGTCTTCTGTTCGTGCTGGTCACGTCTGACAGGAACTTGCGAGTTTTATTAACCCGTTCCGGCTTTCTTGACTGTTCTACCCACGTCTGCCTCCACTTCGCTGACATGTCCTCTTGCGTGCACTCCCGCTTACTCTGGCTTTAATTTGCTCTCCTTTTTCTCATTCCTTGACCCAAAATTAGACTAAGCGCAGCTCCGGGCACAAGGTCCCTTGCCCCTGCTTCACCTGCGTCCTGCGGGTCCCGATGGGCTCTCTCGTCACACCACCCAGTGGAAAATATTCTGCCGTCTCCACTGTGACTTCTTTGACTTGAGCATTACTTAAAAGTATGCTGTTTGATTTCCAAACGTTTGGGGGATATTCCAGTATCTTTTCTGCTGCTGATCTGTAAGGAATTACGTCAGCGGGCTCGAGAAGACGCGGACTCCACTGAGACCCACCTGCCCTGCCAGCGGCCACCAGCACCCGGAGATTCCGTGTCAATTTCAGATTAGTTACGTTGTTACAGGTCAGCACCTGCGAACGGCAGGTGGGAAATGTCCAGCAAAGTAGCAAGTTGAATCCAGTGATCTAGCAAAAGAGTGATCCCATGTGACCAGATGGATTTACTACAGAAATTCGGGCTCATTTAATCTCTGGGAGCCACTCACATCATCTCTGTCCTCAAGGTCACTCGTCCGCTGGCCCATCAATTACGGAGGAAATGTGTCCAAAGTCTCCCACTGGGACGTGAATTCATCTTTCTCCTTTGACTGCGGCCAACTTTCACATCATACATTTTAAAATTAGGCCCGTTCCTTCTGCCCCAGAACTGATCCCTTCACCATTACATGAGGTCCCTTGAGTAGTAATTCTTCAGTTTACACTGATGTTAAGATTGAAGACTTCCGGGACGCCTGGGTGGCTCAGTGGGTTAAGCTTCTGCCTTTGGCTCGGGTCATGATCCCAGGGTCCTGGGATCGAGTCCCACATCGGGCTCCTTGCTCGGCGGGGAGCCTGCTTCTCCCTCTGCCTCTGCCTGCCTCTCTGTCTGCCTGTGCTCGCTCTCTCTGACAAATAGATAAATAAAATCTTAAAAAAAAAAAAAAAAGATTGAAGACTTCCTTTAGGGGTTTCCTTGGTTTACCTTTTTTTTTTTTTTTTTAAGATTTTTTATTCATTTGAGAGAGAGAGCACGATCAGGGGCATGGGGAGGCAGAGGGAGAAGCAGACTCCCTGCTGAGCAGGGAGCCTGGTGTGGGGCTCAGGCTGGATGCCAGGACCCCGGGATCATGACCTGAGCCAAAGGCAGACACTTCACTCACTGAGCCAGCCAGCTGTCCTTCCTTGGTTTATCTTATTATCTTTTTGCTTTAACACTTTCTGGGTTCTTATCTCTGAATTACAGCACCTACAAACAGTGAACTTTTTTCACACCAAATTTTTTCATCTTTTTATCGGAGTGTTCGATCCATGTGTAATAATGGATGTAGCCACGTGAAATCTACCATCTTAGTATGTTTTTGTTTTGTCCTTTACTCCTCCCTGCGTGCCTCTTCTCTAATAAGTCAGATGCTGTCCGTCTTTTTCTCTTCATAAGCCTCTGAGTTGTGCTTTACTGTTTCTGCCATTATTCACGTGACTTCACAAAGAATGCCAGAAGCCTTCAGCAGTCGAGTTCATCCGTCCCAGACCCTTTCTGCTGCCAGCATCTTGTGTTATACTCTGATTTCTGTTAAAAACCCCACAAGATCCTCGTTTTCAACGATCGAGATGCTTCCTGTCACGCGCACGCACGGCCACTCCTGCTGTCGCCGGACGGCTGGCAAGGGCTGGCTTCCGCGCTTGCTGGGGGGCGGGGGAGGCGCGTGTGGTTGGTCCGTGTGGACGCCAGTGTCTCCACTCAGCCCCTCTGTGAACAACACCGTGGCAGGTGTGCGGGCGGTGGCCTCCCCGGCCCTCTGCTCAAGACTGTCACAGCCTGGCTCCCAGTGAAGCAGCGTCGGCCCTCGCTGGCCGCTTTTAAGACTTCCTTCTGTCACTGGTTTCCAGCAGTTTGACCGTCCTGTCCTGGGACACCGTTTTCTGTCCTGGCGCTCGTTCTGCTCCAGGTCTCCGGAGCTTCTCGAACCTGTCGGCCGGTGACTTCCATCAGCCCCGGCAAACGAACCGCTCTCTTTGGGTGCTGTCCTGCCTCGTTTCTGCCTTTCTCCGCGGAAAATCCAATTACACACGCGTTACACACTTTCACCCCGTATCGCGTGTCTCTTTGCTTTTTTCCCATTCTTTTGTTTTCTTCCTCTTTTAAAAAAATATTTTATTTACTTATTTGACAGAAAGAGCGAGCGGCAGAGGGAGAAGCAGACTCCCCACCGAGCTGGGAGCCCGATGCAGGACCTGATTCCAGGACTCCGGAATCATGACCTCAGCTGAAGGCAGACGCTTACCGACTGAACCACCCAGGTGTCCCCTCTTTCGTCTTTTTCCCTACAAGCTTCAGCATGGACGTTTCCCAAGCTTCCAGCTCACTAACCCTGTCGCAGGTCGTGTCCAGACTGCTATTCGACTATGCAATGAATTCTTAATTTCAGACATTTTATTTTCATTTCCAGAATGTTCCTTGAACGTGTCAGTACGGGGTGTCTTCCCGTCTGCTTTTGCAGCTGGGACTGAAGTCAGGGGACTCTGTTTCTGTGAGGCGCAGACTGTGGCAAGGCCCACGGGGCACTCCCCGGGCCGCCCCTCTTCCTTGGCCTCGCCGTTGCTGTCCCTCCTGCTGAGCAGACCGACTTGGGAGGACTAACCTCTGCCCTGTGGGGCTCCATGTTAACTGCTGTCGGGGCTGCTCTAATCTGGTTTTGGGCTTACTCTGAGGAAGAGGCTTTCACATCAAGGTGTGACCCCTCCAGGGTCTCCGCTAAAAGCCCAGGGTGCCTCCCTTGTTCTGTTGGGTTTTTTCTTTTTTAAGTTTTATTTACTTACATAATCTCTACACCTAACATGGGGCTGGAACTCATGACCCCAAGAGGAACAGTCGCACACTCCTCTGACCGGGGTGACTGGTGGCGCCCCTGGGCTGTCTCCATTGTCTCCTTGATCCTCCCTGGGTTTGCACGGTCCCTCCTGTGTCCCGGAGCCACACCACTGTGCATATCTGCTCTGCTCCTAAGTGGCGGTTTCACTGTGTTGCTCGGTGTAAGGCTCAGAAGCTGAGAGGGCTTGTATAGCAGATGTGGGGGCTCGGTCTCCGTGGCTTCTTGCTTTTTGAGATTTGCTCCTCCAGTCCCAGCTGTCCTGGGTGCCCTGAAGGACACCCCCATCTCCTTGCCGTAGAGCGCCCTGCTCCAGGATTTGGGGAACAGGCCGGAAACAAATCTGGGCGGAAAGCACAGCCCTTCGAGTCGCACCTGTGCGGGTCAGTCTCCAGGGTGTGTGTGCGTGTGTCAGCCAGATTCTCAAACAGATTTTGCCCGGAGAGTAAGCCCAGTACAAGCCGTCACAGCTGAAACTAGAAGTTCACAAAGTTTTCTTCAAGCGTTTTCTTTAAAATAAATCAATGCCTTTTCCCTAGCACTGGATTCTGTGCCTAAGGCCAAGACTGATAAGAAGCAATACCAGATTATAGATTTCAAGTTTGGGGTTTGTTTCTGGAGGCAAGGGCTGGTAAACACGACACCAGCGTGGGGCTTGAACTCACCGCCCCAGGATCAAGAGTCATGTGCTCCATGAATGGAGCCAGCCGGGTGCCCCCTAGAGCCTGTATTTTAAATGTAACCTAAATCAGTAAAGTAGTAGCCTCGGTGGGCGGCGGTCTCCGCGCCCAGCCACGGCACGACCCTGGCATCTCTCCTCTCCACCACGTGAACGTGGCAGAGACGCCCAGCGGCCCAGAGTGAACAGATGTACCGCACTAGATGTGCCGCACCGTGCCGGCAAGCACACCCGGGTAAGAAGCTTTCACGGCTGAAGTTCTCTGTGCTCAGAGCGACTATGTTACCTATCGATAAGCCTTTCTAAAAAACTCTTCGGAATCAATTGCGAGCCGCGTTTCAGTGAGGAAATCAACGAAATGTAAGAGCTGAAGTGTGCACGTGCACCTGCTGAGAACCCCACGGCCGACGGCCGCGAAGCACTACAGGCACAAGGTCAGACGTCAGGACGGTCAGACAGCTCTCCCTTCTAAAACGGTCTTGTGCCCTGACCACTGGACCGTCTACTACAACCTACTTCCTTATGTTTTCTTTTTTACAAACTTATTTCTTTCAGGTACTATGGAACCTGTCTGAAATGTCTTAATTGTTTCAACATTTTAAAGATTTTTTTAAAAGATTTTATTCATTTATTTGACAGAGACAGAGATCACAAGTAGGCAGAGAAGCAGGCAGAGAGAGGGGGAAACAGGCTCCCTGCTGAGCAGAGAGCCCGACGTGGGGCTCGACTCCAGGACCCTGAGATGATCATGGCCCGAGCCAAAGGCAGAGGCTTAACCCATTGAGCCACCCAGGAGCCCAAAGATTTTTTTTTTTTTTAATAAGTAATCTCCATAGCCAAAGTGGGGCTTGAACTCACAACCTCGCCGTCGAGAATGGCCGGCTCCAGCGACGGAGCCAGCAGGTGCCACAACGGTCTTAAAAGTCTAACAAAAGCCTTTCAGTATGACAGCACAGACAGACATTCCCCCGTGCAGGTGCCCCTGTGAAGCCGCTGGTCCACGCTGTCCACCCCAGGGAAAAGTCCGCTGAGCAAATAGAAGGAAAACAGCCACGGGCCTCCGCGTCCCCACCCAGTGGGCTCGGGATGTAGACGTCTACACAGGCCACTTCTGCCACAGGGTGTCCACACTTCGACATAACATGCCTGGGACCTCCCAGCTCGAAGACCCCATCAGGACAGTAGACAGGAGACAGGAGACAGGGACTTCCATAAAGCCATAAGGCACTGATCTCTGGGAAGGGTGACCTGCCTGGTCACCTTGACCTCGACTGGTCCTTTACTACTTTGACAACAAGTCTCTCAGCCTCTCTGGAAACCCAGCTCTTCTCTGTCTTCGGAACTTCCTTAGTGAAGGAAGTGGGCCTGGCAGGGGCAGCCGAGGTTGCTCCCGGACTCCACCCAGCCACAGCCACAGCCACAGTGGGGACGCAGCCCGGAGGGGTTGGGAGGGCTGCCTGTTTCCTTCCCGGGAAACCAAGTGCGGCTCGGAAAGCGGGAGTTTCTGCGTCCTGGACCGGCCCCACCATCCGCGACCACCTGCTCCGTGTACGGGGGCAGACACGGAACCCAAGGCGGTCGCGACGGTGGACAAGAGCAACCACAAGGAGCTCTTTCCGAAAAGAAGAGTCGCTTCAGCAGCTCTGCACCCGGGGCCGTCTCCCTGGAGAGAGATGCCGGGCGACACGCGCACCAAGAACACGGTGGCGAGGCTCCGTCTTGGGTATTTCCAGACCTCATGCGGTCAGAGCCACTTGGTTCCTTTCTTGAGGGATGGGGGCCTGCTCTTCTGCCCCCACAGCTGGCAATCCCACACGACCCCAGGGACCCCAAGCCCTCGCCGGGAGGCTGGAGACACACCTGTGCCGCCGGCCCCACCTGAAAGGCTTCCACCCGGCTGCCAGCGGCAGAGCCAGGAAGTCTCAGCTTCAAAGCCCCACACGGACGCCTGGTCCCAAGCCCTGCAGCTGCCCCGGTCCTGACGGGTTTCGCCGTCACCCAGTGGCCACCAACCCTGAACACCAGGCCTGGCCGCAGCAGAGAGGCGCGTGGGAACTTCTGCTCCATGCAGAAAGGGGGTCAAGTCTGTCCAGCCTCAATGCTATCCTATGCAGAGGCACCGGGGTCCATAGGGTGCTTCCCTCGTGGCTCCTTAGCCGACTTCATGGAAAGGCTGTCGGGGCTCGGGGTGAGCCCAGCAGGCCTGGGGGAGGCACTGGCCATGCGGGGAGCTGGAGGAAGGCTCCAGGCATCCGGGGCAGGCCCGAGGCCCCCCACAGAGACCCTCCCGGGCGACAGTCGGGGCCACCTCCAGAGGAGGCCTCGTTGCTGAGCCCAGGCTCCAGGCGTCAAGGGCATCGATCTAGAACCAGAGACAAGTTACAGGTGCTCGGGTGTGACGACACCACCTCGTGCCAGGCCCCTGCCTGTCGCCACGAGGACAACCTGTCCCGCATCTGGAAGGAAGGCTCCCACTGATTCTCAACGGACAGACACTCAAAGGAAAAATCCTCTTCGTTAACAGAACACAACATCTCCCACAAAACCACCTTGCTGGGAAAGACTGCAGAGGAATCATTTACTTAATTTCAAAAGTCGAAACATGTGGTTAGGCTCTTCTTAAAGATTTCTTTTTCTTCAGGGAGACAGATGAAACTAACAGACCTTTCTTTTATAAACAGCCCCTCTGCCCCGAAGAACAGAGAACAGCTTGTTCCGTGTGACCTTCCTGGGGTCCCAGAGCCCCCCGAGTCCATGCTGGTCACCCAAACAGCCAGCCCCGCCTACAAAGCCGCCTCAGGACCAGCGAGCGCCGGTGACTTTAACCGCTGCCATCTGAGCCGGATGTCTTTCCACGAGGGGCAGACGTTCCCCGAGAACCCTCCTCCTTCTGTGGAAAAGGGCACTTGTGTTTAACTTTGTTCAAACATGTGTTTCTACTCTACAAGCATGGAGAATGGGAAGCAGGGCAGCGGGCGGGGACGGACGGCAGGTGCGCTGTGGTGGGCACGGCTGTCATCCGAAGACAGCACCACGCTACGTGTCGCTGATGCTACGTATTCATAGGTGACACCTGTGTACACACGTGGGCGGCTTCAGTCTACGTGACCGGAGTCACTACTGCAGAGCTGGGCGTCCGTCGCCCGGTGGAGCTGGGCCAGCAGGACGGAGTGGAACAGCGGCTTCCAGCACAGAAACTCCTTACCAGCCCCTGAGCACGGCCCGGGCCACGCCTGGGCCACGCCAGGGACACACCAGGGATGCACGTGAGCGCACGCGGAGTTCAGGGCACACACATGCCCCACGGGCAGCCGACCCGGGACACCGGGGGACGTAGCGGCCCCTCCCATCTTACCTGGGCTGGGGGGGCGGCGCTGTCCTGGGATCGGTCTGGCCATTCACCAGAGCGGGCATCCCGGGCTCTGAGTGGAGGGCCGAGGGGCCCGAGGGAGGGGCTTCTGCTCTGCCGTCAGCATCCCCCCAGGAGGACTGGGGCTGGTGCCAGGCCCTGGGAACACAGGAAACGAGTCTCAGCACGTGAGCGCACGCCAGCCGGTGGGTTTGCTCCCGGGTTCCAGACGCGGCCGTGTGGTCTTGCTGTCGCGCGCGGGGCGCTCTGCGTCTTGCTGGGCGTCCGTCTGGGTGTCTCTATCAGCTCAGCAACCCCGACAGCAGGGTCTCCGCACGCGGCTTGCTTGGGGTGGGGATCTCTCTCCCAGAAGCGAAACGATTACGACAGAGGGTTGCACCCCAGGAAGTCAGCACACGCGGGCAGAACACGGGCACACGCACACCCGCGGCCTGGAGAAGCCATCTTCTGGAAAACACTCCGAGGTGTGTTGCAATGGCCGTCTACCTAGAAGCTAGTGGCATTGTCCAAAATTCTAGCGTCGATCCAGAATCAAGGACAGGTCCTTGGCTCCTGTTTCGCACCCGGTGAGGACTCCTCTCTAAGCCACAGTCAGGACAGAAACGAGCTCAGCAGTTTCCCGCAAAGCGCTCCTGGACATCTGGGCAGCCCGTGGACACGAGGGTCGGGAAGGGACGACATGGCCCGGTGGCAGCCCCTGGTCCCGTGCGGGGAGCCCCCACGCCGCTCCCCCAGGACCCTTCCGGTGTCCCCTCCCTGGAGGAGCAGGAGCAAACTTGGCTCATCCTTCCACTCAGACGGGTCAGCACCAGCTCTAACTCGGAGGGGAGACCCTGAGCTCTCTCTCAGAAGCAGCGTCTGCCGGTCAAACGGCGACAGTCATCTGGGACGACGCTTCTCAGGTCGGAGTTACCTTGGCTGTTGGAGCCAAGACGTTGGAGCCGGACGTTCTGCCGGGTCCGAGGAGGCGACGCCCGAGTCCAGGCCCCCCAGACCCCGGCTCGCTCACAAATACAACTTGTAACCCAGAACCGCGCCTCACCCAGTCGGAGTTTCTCACAGTTTCTAGTCCCTAAACGGTGACTCTGAACAGGCAGGGGCTCGCCTACCACTGAACACGTAACGGAGGTAAGAGAATCGAGTTCGGCTCAGACAGAAAGCGAGCAAGGTTCTTTAACCAGGTAAAGGCCGCAGATCCAGAAAGGAACCCTCTGCTGAAGCCAACAGCCCAGCCCATGTGACCAGACCCCCGAGACCTTCCCTAGAATGTTCCAGACTGTCCCGAGAGCTGGGTCTCGGCGGCTCGTCACAGCTCCAGCACTGCCTGCACATTTAAGGGTCCCCTGACTTTAAATACCTGGGACCGTCATCCCGTTCCTGCACAAAACCCCTGCGAGCAGACCATGTTGATGGCCCACAGCACTCCCCCTCTTGGGAAGACCAGACAGAATCGCCAGGGGCCTTGGGAGCCCCACACAGCGCCTCCTAGGCCGGGGCGGCTTCGCGTTAAACGTCACACCTGCCCCGGGTCTCTCCGACGACGAGCCCATGCCTGCTGAGATGCGGACCCGACATCCAGCGTTAACAACCAGCTCAAGGCGCCCGCGACTGGGGGACCGAGTCCAGCGGCCTGGCACCGCCCACGCTCACCCCCGGGTCTAGGGGCGCCCGACAGCACCGCACAGGCCCCACCTCCTTCCCAAGCCACCTGCGGAGGGAGCACAGAGGCCCCTGTGCCCGCCTGAGCAGAGGGCCGGCCCCCTGCTGTTGGAGCCTGGGGCGTCCGTGCTCGGTGGGATGCTCGGTGGCCACGGTGACCTTGCCGGCTTGCTCTCATCGCCTTTTCGGACGTGCCGTGGAGCCCTGCACACACATACGCACACACACACAGTCTCCCGTCCGTGGGCCGGCAATGCCAGCCGCTGCGCAGGGTGCCCGGGGGGCTTGGGCAAGCCGGCAAAGGAGCATGAGCACGAGGGGCCCCGTCCCAACAAAGCGGGTGAGCCCTCGGTGGGCAGAAAGGGCAGAAACATGTGACCACGTTGTCAGAGCCAGTCCCTACCACACCGTGCTCAGGGGACACTCGCTCCTGCAGACGAGGGCACACCCAGAAACCAGCAGCGGTGGCGGAGAGGCGACCGACACGGTCTTCTGCCCATCCTGACACTTCGCCACAAGCGCTTAGAGAAACTGCACCTGTAAACTGGGCAGCATGGGGCAGGCAGACAGACGGACAGCAAACGAAGGCGCCTCGGCTCCCTCTCACAATCTCGCGATACGTAGCGGCGGCTCGGGCCGCACAGCGGATCCTGGCGCCCTTTGCAGGGACACACGTCTCCAAACCAGGTGCCTAGAAAGGCTGCCACAGCCACATTTCAACCATAGCCTCTGTCTGCTGACTCTGCCAGGCTGCCCACCAGGGACGGGGGCTAGCCACGATGAAGGCTGACCACAACGTTTGGGGAAACAAAGTTTTTATCTGGGTATCTTCATTCCTCATTTTAGTATATACCTGGAACCAGACAGACTTTACTTAGGATGTCAGAAAATAATATTTTAAAATAACCCATTGTCTCACCAAGTTCTCTGGTCCCTCTGCCTCCGGTAGGTTCTTACCAAAAAAATGGGGGAAGTTAGAATATTAAAAGCAAGGAGATTAAGGGGTGCCTGGGCGGCTCAGTCATTAAGTGTCTGCCTTTGGCTCAGGTCATGATTCTGGGGTCCTAGGACTGAGCCCCGCACCAGGCTCCCTGCTCAGCCAGACGCCTGCTTCTCTCTCTCCCTCTGCCTCTCCCCTGCTTGTGTTCCCTCTCGTGCTGTCTCTCTCTGTCAAATAAATAAATAAAATCTTGAAGAAAAAAAAAAGCAAGGAGATTAAAACATAACAGAAATAACAAAATACCAAAACCCACCAGGTGACTTCACGAGGAATTAGTCACAGACGCACTAAAAATAAACAGGAGAGGGCTCTCTCTGCTCCCTCCAAACTGGGAAGAGTCCGGCAATCAGGCGCATCCACGGCATGCCCGGGGTACGCGCTGGGGCTCAGCCCCATGTCGAGATGTATTCATCGTACCCGGCGACCCACATGCGAGGAGGGAGCTCGCAGACAAAAGCCCATCCAGGAGAGCCCAGGGACTCCACTGAGGTGTGGGACCTGCTGCAGGGGGGCCAGGGGGCCCGGGGAGGGCCAGGGCCCAGACAGAGCAGTCCAGCGAGGGTGCCCGGAGTCCAGACCGGGTCTGGCATAGTTCCCAGCACAGATGCACCACAGGCCTTTTGCACCAGCCCGCACGGGAGGCAAAGCCAGCAGACCAGAAGACAAGTGAAAAGCACTGAAAATCACCCTTCATCCCAAAGTCACCCTTGACGGCAGAGGTGGGCACCGGTCTATCCCACAGCCCATGACGCGTGGCGCTCCCACGTGCGTTCGGCGTATTATGGGGGACTGAACAAGCGGGCCCCCACCTCTCCACACAGCCACAAATTCCCAGTGGCGTCCACACGGGCTCCCCCCAGGAGATGCACGGAAGCGGCCCGCCGGCCCCCCAGAGCCCCGGGTTCGCAGCAACCCAGCAGCCCCGGCTGGCCGCACAAGCTCAGTGGCGGCCGGGGGGCGGGACCAGCACGTCGGGACATGCGTTCGAGGGTTCACAGACACCAGTTTGTCCTAAACCCCCAACAGCTGTGGGATGCATTGTTCAGCTGGGGCAACGCGGCCCCAACACGTCTCTGAAGGCCCGAGCCGGGCAGCCCGTCCTCGAGGTGCCCCGCGTGGGGCCTGACTTCACAGCCGAGCCCCGGGAACTGCGCACAGCGTCCAGGCTGCTCGGGCCGCGGCCAGGCTCTTGAGGACGTGCGGGAGATGGCGGACAGAAGCACTGGTCCCCCCCGTGTCTTTACTAGCCACGAACAAACTGCGCCACTCCGACACTGAAATGTCGGGGCTTCCGGTGCTCGTGGAAATACACTTGTGAGAACACT
This sequence comes from Martes martes, assembly GCF_963455335.1. Classification (NCBI taxonomy): domain Eukaryota; kingdom Metazoa; phylum Chordata; class Mammalia; order Carnivora; family Mustelidae; genus Martes; species Martes martes. The sequence goes on along the minus strand of NC_137896.1, from coordinate 424,287 downwards.
GGCGTTGTTGTCTTTAATCAGAGCGAGACGAAAGCAGAGACGCCCTTCCAAGCCTGCAGCACGGGAGCCTCGCTTCCTCCAGCGGGGGTCAGGGCACCACCGCGTCCACACCGGCTGCCGCGTCCGCACGCCCACACCCGCGCGGCCCTCGCACCTCGCTCCCTCTGGCGCCCCCGGTGAGCAGCCACCAAACAGCGCGCGTCTCCGCGGACGGAGGTCCAGAACGGCTGGGGCCCCGCGGGCTCCCGGGCGCCAATGCCCTTGTGTGTCAGTGGGGGGCGGAAAGCCGGGGCGGGGCGCTGGGCAGCTGCTTGTACCTCTGGCCGCTTCTCAGTCAGTCTGTCATCGGCTCCCGCAAACCGGGGTTGGCCCGGAGCCAGGCGAGCCGTGCACCGCGCCGGACTCCGCCGGAGACACGGGCTGGAGGCGGCAGGAGCCCGTGCAGACGAAGCAAGGATGCGCCCCTCGCTCCTGCCGCGGGGGGGGGGGGGGGCACGGAGGCGGGCGAGGGCCAGCAGAGGGAGCCCGCGCCTGTCCCTTCGCACGGAGGCCCCGTCCCCCCTTCCGTCCCCCCTCCCGACTCTCGTGCGCAGCCCCGTTCCAGGCCCTGCATGTCTGAGCTTGATGAGGGTTCCGGTTCAGATGCCTCGATTTCGGGGCGAGGGCCTCGAGCACTCACTGTCCGAGCCACACGTCAGCCGTCAGCCACCATCGGCCCCCTGCCACCTCCCGCCCTGGTCGGGCTCCCCCCAGACCCCCCCAGCCCCCGCCGCCCCCGCCGCTCCCCAAGCACTTACGGGACAGGGAGTGGGTGCCTTTGGGCAGGTAGTCCAGCAGCAGGGCGCTGTCGTCCCCGAGCACGTCGGCCTTGAGGGACAGCAGGCTGTTCTTGCTCATGAGTGCCGCCCTCAGGTTGGCCACCGCGGTGGCCTGGTGCAGGGCTTCCTCCTTCTCCGGGGTCAGGGGCGGGCCCAGGCAGCTGGCTTCTCCTCCCAGGAGACCCTCGTCCACGTGGCCGAAGAGCTCAGCCCTGTCCCCACGGCTGTCGGCGCCGCTGGCTTCTGGGACCGTCAAGTCCGCGTCTGGGGGGGGGAAGCAGCAGGTCATTCTCGGACCCTCCATGGGGAAACCTCATTTAGAGGCAGCCGAGGTGACGAGCGTCCCGACCACCCGGTGTCCCGTCCTGCCCGCCGACGTCCCTCCCCTGCCCCAAGACGGCCTCCGGTGGGGACTCCACTCAGCACGATGGGGGCGCCCTCCCCCCACAGGAGGACGAGGACCCGCTCGGATCTCTGCTCTGGGCTGAGCGCCAGAGGCACAGCGCCCGCGGGACTTCCATCCCTCGGAGAAGACGGACTCAAAATGGATCAACGACCAGAGAGAAGAGCTAAACCTACGAAACTCTTAGAAAGTCTGCCCGCTCTCAGCTTGGGCAGCGGGTTCTCAGACAGGACGCCGAAACCACCGGGCCCACAAGAGATAAGCTTGGTGGAAAGGAAACACGTCTCTGCCTCAAAGGCCCGCGCAGGCCGGGGAGAAGAAGACAGGGTTTCTGGCTGGCTCAGTCGGGCCGCGGGGGACACGAGACCTCAGGGTCCTGAGCTCAGCACTGGGTGTGGAGCTCACTCAAAATGAAGGGAAGAGGGGCGCCTGGGGGGCTCAGTTGTCAAGTGTCTGCCTTTGGCTCAGGTCATGATCTCAAGATCCTGGGACCAAGCCCTGCATCGGGCTCCCTGCTCGGTGGGAACCTGCTTCTCCCCCTCCTTCTGCTTGGCTTCCCTCTCTCGCTGTGTCTCTTTCTGCCAAATAAATAAATAAAATCTTTAAAAAAATGAAGAAGAGAGGAGGAAGGAAGGGGGGAGGGGGAGAGAGCGGAGAGGGAGGACGGGAGGGAGAGGAGAGGGAGGGGGAAGACAGCCCGTAAAGACACTCACAAATCATACGTCTGATACGAGGTCCTGTCCTGAATACATAAAGAACACTCACGACTCACTAAAAAGAAAAATATATTGGCTTTAAAACGGGCAAAGGACCTGAGCAGATACTCATTCAGAGAAGACACAGCAATGACCAGTGAGCAACGTCCAGCACCATCGGTCATCACGGACGTGCTCCCCGAACCCGTGAGAGGCCACTTCACACCCACCAGCGGATCAGGCAGACGCTCACAAGGGCGTCTTGTGGCGTCCTGATAAGGACGTAAAGGCACTGAAACCTTCTCTACTGTCGGTAGAACGTCCAGGGGTGCAGCTGCTGGGGGACAGGGTGACGCATCCTCGAGAGACCAGACACAGTGACCACCAGCCCCCTCGTGTGCTGGCGAACACACAGGTGCATGCGCGCTCACTGCAACCGTATTCACACCAGAAAGAGGAACAACCCCGATGTCGGGGGACGGCGGGCGAGCAGGGGGGTCCGTCCTCGCCGGGGACTCTCGCTCAGCGTGGGAAGGAGCGAAGTGCGGACTTGCTGCCACGTGGATGGAACCCGAGGCCCAGGACGCTCATGCAGAGGCTGCTAACCCTTATGAATCCCACAGGAGTGCCCCGGACAGGCGTCCAGGCAACCCTGTGCCTCCCTCACACAAACCACCCTGCGAATCCGAGTCCCGGCAAGGCGGCCCGAACCGCCAGGCCAAGCCTCGTGTGTGTGGGAGGTTCTGTCCAGGAGGCTGCCTGTCCGAGCCTCTCCTGTGTTTACAAAAGTATCCGATCCCACGTCTGAAAAATGGGCTGAGTTCCAAACACTCACGTGTGCGTCAGACGTGCACCGCACACTTGTGTACAGGCACATGTACTCGCTTATATACATGTGTGTGCACAGGCCAGCACGGCTGCTCGCGGCACACACCACTTGCACACACATGTGGACACAGGCCTTGCTTCCTCTGGACAGGAAGACCCTGCCCCCGAGAGGAAGGGACGCCGCACGAGAGCGGTCACACGTGTGTGTGGCAGCCGGAAAAGACCACACGCCAGGCGCAGGGGCAAGGGCCAGGCGCTCGGGCTCACCCGCCGATGCGGACCTCTGTGTGATACATGAGGCAAACAGTTAACAATACCGACGTCTAACTGTCAACATAAACATACAGGTTTCACTCTGGAGGCGATGACGGTGTTTTTTCTCACGTCCTATGATACGTTAGGACGTGATTTCTCACATCCTAAATGATACATCATAACACTTGAAAATTTAGCTCACAATCTTTGGTTGAAAAGCAGAAAAGAGATTATAATTAAAATAAGGAAAAATTTTTAAACGCTCAAACTAGTCAGGCCGTGTTAGCGGCAAAGCAGGGTGCGAGCAGATTTGGGACAGGAAAGACTCTGTTCCAGCTGTGTGAGCACCAGGGTCTGCGGGACGGCACTGTCAGGAAGGGAGGCCGCCAGGGGGCCGGAGGAGGGCAGGGGGGAGGGCGCTGACCTCACAACCAGAGTGTCTGGGGGGCACCCCGTTTCTCACGCTTCCCCAAATCTCCACGATTCTTTGAAGTGCCCACGAGGCGTATTTGACAACATCTGCATGGAAGTCACAGCCCGACCCTGCTCAGCCCACCGCCTTGTCCGCCAAACAGGTGGCCGGTGGGTGCACTGTGCAAAGAACGCACGGAAGCTTTTGGAGAGTGTGCGCTGAGGGGCGCACGTCCCTGCCCCCGCCAGGTGCCTCCTGCCCAGCCCAGACCCAAATGGGGCATAACACAATTCAGAAGGATTAAGTATGCATTTCACCCAACATTTACTTTCTCACTTTACATGTGTAAAATGTATTCTCTGTTTCTAAGATGCATGTTTCTTTATCGAAGTTCGGATCAGGTTTCCTCGCTTTCTCAACTATCCAAAAGCTTCCACATCACTCCATAAATCCTCCTTAGTTGAAATATATATACATGTAATTGAATAAATAGATAAATGAACCACAGACCTACGCATCACACCCAAACCCGTGGCGCTTCTGGGAAGACCACGGCGGGGAGTGCCGGGATGGGACTCCAAACACGGGAGCCAGGAAAGAAAAAAGCTCGCAAGTGGGGCCTCATCAACGTGCGCACGGGAAGCTCCTCCAGAGACCACGTTAAATGAACACGTGGCGCCAGAACAGGAGGCGTTTGCGAGTCACAGCCCTGCTGAGGGACCTGGGATCAGGACGCCCGGGAACGCCCCAGCCGGCCGAGAAGCGGGGTGAGCGCGCGAACGGACGGGACAGCGGAGCGTGGAGAGCGGCTCGTCGCGGTGGACACGGCTATGCCACCAGCACAAGCTGCCCGGTCGGACCCTGACGAAGAAAGACGCGGGAACAGCGACAACCACACGGAAAGAGCGACACGGCCCGCCGGGGAGACGAAAGGCGCACGCACGCGGGAGAGGTCGCTCCACGCCCTCCAAAGCACTTCCAAGGGGAAAAGCAAACAGCATGTCCGCGACCGTGTGAGGCCAAGGGGACGGCGCACGAGCCGGCGTGAGCTTAGAATCCTGGCGGTCGTGGCCCCGCGAGCTCACCCGGGAGGACTCGACACTCACGTGCGCACAGACATCCCCGGACATCGCCGCGGCACACTCGTCGCGCCGGAAGGCCCCCGAAGAGCCACAGCGGCCACCGACCGGTGAAGGAGTCCACAGCACGGGTCATAGCCAGAAGCCGGAACCAGGCCAGAAGCGGGATTCAGTGACGCCCAGGACAACGCAGGCAAACCTCAAAACATGCAGAAAACCACGGACATGCCGGCAGATGAGCAGCTGCCCAGGGGGTCAGTCGCGACCCCGGGGTCCTCGGTGGCCCCTGCGGTGGCTGAGGTCCGTGGACCATGTCAGTGTCCAGACACGGGTGGTGGCAGCGAGGGCCTTCTGTAAGACACCAGCCTTGGGGCAACGGCCTCAGGGACACGGGGCCCCTCTGCGTTACTCCGCACAGTGTGTCACTGCTCTGCTCTCACCTCAAAATCGGAAAACGGAAGTTAAATGAAACAAGTGGGACGGAGAGCGCGGTGCCGGCCGGGCGGCGCGCGTGGCGGGGCTGGCGTGGCCGGGAGGGGTGGCCCAGGGAGCAGAAAGGGCGGGAGAGGCCGCTCCCGGCACGGAAGGTTCTCCCCCAGGACCGAGGCGCGCGCGTCCGAGCTCTTCAGACTCACCCGCTGGGGTGGTTCAGGCGGAAAGGACGGCAGAGCTCGGGGCGGGGGGCAACCAAAATGCCTCACACGAGGCAGAGGCAGGGGTGCAGAAGCGCGGCGCAAAGTCCGGCGGCTCCTTACGAAGGTGAGGTCACCCCCCCACCCGCCATGACCCAGCCACCGCACCCCCAGGTATGTGCTCGAGAGAAACGAAAACACTCGTCCGCACACGGGCTCGCCGAAGACGTCCACGGAAGCCCTGCTCATCGCAGCACACGCCGGCCCTGCCCCGACGTCAGCTGACAAGGGTCTGGATAAACAGCGGCAGCGGTCCGGGCATGGGACACTCGGCAGAGCCTGCGGGTGTGGACGGCTGGGGGCTCGGGCGCGCACGTGCCTTCGTCTGGAGGGTTAGGGCCGCGCAGGCAGCGCAGAGCCGCGGCGGCAAGAGTCGGGGGCTCGGCTGCGGGGGTGACACGCGGTTGTCAGGACTCGAGAGGCACACCGGGGGTACGTGTGCGGCGGTGGGCGAAGGGACCTGCCAGATGGAAACAGACCGAACGCCGTCGAGAGCCTCGCTGGACTGTTTCAGGAGGAAGTGTCCTGATGCCTCCCAGGTGCTGGGAAACACAGGGAGGGGTAAGACGGGGTTTTGGTGACGAGAAGGGTTCGCTCACAATAAAGCACAATGTTAAGTGGGGAACCTCGGCAGCAGGAGGGCTCGTTTTCTGTTTTTTTTTTTCAACTTTTCTCTAAGTGTAAATATTTCCCCAGTAAAACGTTAAGGAGAAAAACAAAAAATTATTCAAACTCGAAATCTGTACAGTTTACTGTATGTATATTATACTTCAAGAAATAGGAAGAAAGAATGGCAATTTTCACCCCAAAAAAACTCCCCCGGGGCCCCTGGGTGGTTCAGTCGGTTGAGCATCTGACCTTTTTTTTTTAAGATTTTATTTATTCACTTGACAGACAGAGATCACAAGTAGGCAGAGAGGCAGGCGGAAAGAGGAGGAAGCAGGCTCCCCCCTGACCAGAGAGCCCGATGCGGGGCTCGATCCCAGGACCCTGAGATCATGTCCCAAGGCAGAGGCTTAACCCACTGAGCCACCCAGGTGCCCCCCTTCTTTCTTTCTTTCTTTCTTTCTTTCTTTCTTTCTTTCTTTCTTTTTTAAGACTTTATTTATCTGTCAGAGAGATAGAGAGAGCACAGGCAGGCAGAGGGAGCAGCAGGCTCCCCACAGAGCAAGGAGCCCGATGTGGGACTCGGTCCCAGGACCCTGAGACCATGACCTGAGCCGAAGGCAGACGCTTCATGGCGGAGTCCACCAGGGCGTCCTGATACCTCCATTCTTTCAAAGTTGGAAAAAACAAGTGGCATAAAAGTTTTCAAATGAACACTTTAAAATAAAACTACTCCTCTTAAAATCTCCATTTCAGGGGCGCCTGGGTGGCTCAGTGGGTTAAAGCCTCTGCCTTTGGCTCAGGTCATGATCTCGGGGTCCTGGGATCGAGCCCCGCATCGGGCTCTCTGCTCAGCGGGGAGCCTATCCTCCCCCCGGCCTGCCTCTCTGACTACTTGTGACCTCTGTCTGTCAAATAAATAAGTAATCTTTTTAAAAAAAATCTCCATTTCAGTGGAGGTTCACAAGCTGTGCTCTCACATACGTGTATCATTTATGTATGCACACGGTCTCACCCTGAAGACTCCAGCATAACCAAACCCCTTCTCACTGGGCGGCACGAGGGACTCAGGCAGCCGCGGGCTCTGGTTCCCGCCCCAAGTCAGAAGACAGTCCGGGGCATCACTGTCACGGTCTACAAACCCCAAAAGAAAATAAGCATTTGGTTAAAGAAGACGAAAGCCCTCAAGTTCAAATCAAAACAAGATCCAGCGAGACGGCTGCCCACCTGCGGACCGACCACGAAGCCGCGAAGGCCGGCTCCCGCACCGGCACGCTAGCTCAGTGGGGCTGCGGACGGGCGGCCCCCGTGCTCGGGAGCCGCGGAGGGCTCCCCGCCGCCCAACCCTGGAGCACAATGCAGTGGTCACACTCCCCGCAAGGACACATCCCAGTGCTGCTCAGCAAAGCGGCAGCCAAGGCGGCTCACGCACACTCCACTGAGGTCTTCCCTGCGAGCCGGCCTTTGGGGTCCCGAGCCCGAGCCCTCACTGTGCTTGCTGTCGCCGGCGCCCGGAGGGCTGCCCAGCTCACGGGGCTTCCAGAAGCACCTCGTCCTCCCGCTCCAGCCTGACGGGCTCACCACGGGGCCTGCTTGTCCCGCACCGACCCCGAACACCCCAGCTCTTCTGCGGGGCTTGCCCCGGGTGCGGCGTCCTGCTGGCTCTGCGGGGGCCCCCCAGGGACCAGCCGCCCCGAGGCACCCGGCCTCGGTATCTGCACCTGGAGGAACCGGGGGTGGCGCTGGATGTCCGCGGGAGCCCTTCTCAGACGTCATGCACTCGACGTTCTAGAAAATGCGGGCACGAAGGAAGTGTTTTTCTTGGGGTGGGACGAGAAGGTGCCCCAGCTCTGCAAAGCCGAGGTCGCGGGACCCTCCGCCAGGACGACGATTCGAGCGCGGATGAGCCAGGAGTCACGGGGCCTGGCCCCAGCGCCCGGATTCTGCTGCTGGTCCTGTCACCAGCACGTCCCACCCTCTCGGCCCAGACAAAGAACACGGCACGACCTCTCATCTCGGCGGCAGGGCCTCCCACTAGGGCCCCTGTGTTCCTCGTTCGGCCAGGGCTCCGTCAAAGAGGGCCGCTGTCTCTGTCGGGTCCCCAGCCGCCACCAACGGACATCCACACGGTCAGCCAGGACGGATCCCACAGAGCTCTGGTCGTACCTGAGAGAAAACACCTCCGGTCTGCAGCTGAGCTTGAACTTTTGGGGAGACGATGGGGGCAGAGGGGGTGGCAAGGGGGAAGCCCCGAGTGCAGGAACAGGGCCCAGTCCCAGCCCCACAAAGCTGCGGTGTCACTTTTCATTCAGGCTCTTTTGCCCCCGAAACACAAATACCTAAGCAAGACGCCTTTCCTTAAGAGACGGGATCCCGTCTGGTGCAGCGTCGGCGGTGGCCAGGCAGCCGCCAGCAGAAGTGTGCAGGGTCCCCAGGGCATCACGCGCCAGGGGCCAGGCGCCCTGTCCAGCCTTCACGTCTCCAGTCAGATCACGGACCTGACCTGCGGCTCAGCCCAGACTCACAAGCTTCCCCACTCCTCAAGCGAATCCGGCCGAGCCCTCCCGTGGTTCAGGACGGCGCCCCTGCGCAGACGGCAGACTCCCACCGTCACACGGCCCACTCGGCAGCGCCTCCTTCAGCCCCCGCATGGACTGCCTAAGCCTGAGAGCACACCTGCCCCCCTGTGCAGGGAGGAGGCCCCGAGGGCACGTAGAGCTGGCTGGGAGCCTGCGGAGACCACCTGTGGGTCCAGCACGTTTTAAAAATCACAGTAGGTCAAGATCCAACTTTACAAGAATTTAGGCACAAACATTTACTTTATGAAACCGACACATTCTCGTCCGGCTACGGAACTCTTGTTCTCAAAACTGTTTAGGAACGTGGGACGTTAGGACAAGCTCCTGGGCTCTTCCCGTATCGGCCGCTGAACCAGCAGCCACAGATCCATCTCATCGGGGCCTGGGGCCATCTCAGGGTCGCACACAAAGGGGGGCAGCCAGGGCCCAAGGAGGACAAGCAGAAGGAGCGCAGGTCTGGTCACAACTTTACAGAGCTGTCACGTGGACAAACTGCTGGAACGCAGAAGTAAAAGCCACTAGGTTAAAATGCTCTTGGCCTTTTGCTTGGAAAAGTCACTTTTTTTTTTTTTTTAAAGATTTCATTTATTCATTTGACAGACATAGACCACAAGCAGGCAGAGAGGCAGGCAGAGAGAGAGGGGGAAGCCGGCTCCCCGCGGAGCAGAGAGCCCGATGCGGGGTGTGATCCCAGGACCCTGAGATCATGACCTGAGCTGAAGGCAGAGGCTTCAGCCACTGAGCCACCCGGGCACCCCATGGAAAAGTCACTCTTAAATGCCAGCAGGCCCGGAATCACAAGGTGCGGACGCACAGAAGGGCAGGACCGGCAGCCCTGGGCGCGGCTGGCTCCCGTGCGTCTGTACCGAGCCCCCAGACGACCTGCACTTACCACCTGACGCACTCCCTTGGAATGGGGCCCTTTCTCCTACAAATAGGGTGAGAAGTTAAAACACTCTGCTAAGAGGTAATAGATCCGTGGTGAAAACAAACTGACCTCCAAGGGGGGTCACAATTCCCACCTCCACGCCAGCCCCAGGGCCAGGCTGGAGGAGGAAGCGACCGCCACACAGGCAGAAGCCATCCTATGCGAGCCTACAACCTCATGTTCTTGTCTTTGCAACTCTGAAGAATCTACCAGAAGCGATTCGCGGTTGCCTTGGTAACCCAAGAGATTTAAGACATTAACAAAAGTACGCAGCCGAGATCACTTGTTGGATTCTAAAAACACCTTCTGCTTAACAACTGCATTTAAACCCTCAAACCCACAGGCCGGAGGAGCGAGCACTCTTCACTGTGCTGATGGGCCCTCAAACCGCACGGCCTCCAGCATCCTAGCCCACTGGGCGGCTGACGGCCACCAGGCAGGTGTCCCAGGACAGGATTGTGGCCCTGACCACCCCAGAAGGTGGCACACAGAGCATCTGTCCTTAAGTAATCTGCCAGGGACTGCTGCCTCTCAGAGTTGAGTCAGAGCTGGTGAGAGTGGAAACCGGGTCTGGGGCACACGGAGTGCACCCCTCCTTGCCAGCGGCTGGCAGGGAGACAGGCGGCTTTGTGATCAGCTTCACCGTCTCAGCTGGGCTAAACTCCAAGAGCTGTAGGTTGCTGCCCGTCAGCGACATTTACAATGCCTGGACACACTTTTGGTTGTCACCAAACTCGGAGACGTGTTGTTGCGGGCATCTAGTGGATGGGGGTCAGGGATGCTGCCCCCATCCGAGAGCGCCCAGGACAGTCTGAGGTGGAAAACCTGAACAGACAGGGGTCTGGCCGTGTGCTCAGGGTCCGGAACACACAGGGACAGAGAGAATAACGCAGGCTACGTGCATCTCGGGGAGGTACTGCTTAATGGGTACAGAGTCTCGGTTCAGGATGACAGAACCCTCTTGAAGACGAACAGCGGCGGTTGCGTAACAACGTGCTTGTATTTAATGCCGATAAACTACACACTTGGAAAGGGTTAAAAAAGCAACGGTTACGGCATACGCATCTCGCCACGATAATAAAAGCTAGCGCGTGGAGCCGGAGCCAGGCCCGTCCAGGGCCCTCCCACCCGCCTGGCCGTCCGGGGACAGGGTGCTTAGTGCCTGTGGCGTTTTTCAGGCCCATTACCCCAGTTTGCTGCCTTCAGCCCTGTCCTCTCCCACGTTCCAGGAGACTCCTGGCCTTCTTGGAGGCCCTCCCCAGGGCAAGAACTTGCTGCGATGCCCCCACCCTGCTCTGGGCCAACCCTGTTCTACCAGATGCCCTTCCTCACCCCTCCGCACCTCACTGCACAGGGGCTGGAGGGAACCGCGCCCCCGTCTCCACGCGGGGGCCGGAGGGAGGCAGCAGCCATCCTCACGAGCTCAGCACCAGGGAAGGCACCTGGTGTTTCAGTAACTGTCTGGTTTGCTGCCCCCTCATCTGGGAGACAGACACAGAACTGTCGTCCAGACTGGGGACCACCTCAGCGAGGCTAAGCCTAGAGCCCGCTGACCCTCACGGGGGGGCCGGACGCGGGGCCGAGGGGGGCTCACTGTTCGGTAACGTCCGGCAACAGCAAGACGGCGACACGTCTGTTAGCCTGGACCACCGCAGCCGCCCTGGTTGGAAACGAGGAGACGCCCTCACTGCGAGGAGCGCTTTACCGCCAGAGGTCTTCGGGTGCCCCCGGTCAAGGCAAGCTCTCGGCAGGGCTGGAACACGGGCCTGTCACGGTTTGCTCAACGTCCCCAACAATGACCAAGACCCACGCTGCTGGACAGAAAACCCAGACGGAGGCCGCGGACGGCGAGCGCCCGAGAGGCTCCACCTTCACATCATCTCATCGGAAGCGCTCCCACCTTTCAACATTTTAACGTTTAAATTTTTTTTTTTTACAGATTTTATTTATTTGCCAGATTGAGAGAGAGAGAGAGAGTACACACAAGCAGGCCGAGAGGCAGGCAGAGGCAGTGAGAGAAGCAGGTTCCCTGACGAGCAAGGAGCCCGATGCGGGACTCGATCCCAGGACTCTGGGATCATGACCTGAGCCGAAGGCAGTAGCTTAACCCACTGAGCCACCCAGGCGTCCCATGTTTAAATCTTTTAAGATGAAGGTCCCCTCCCCGGTATTTACGAAAGGCTCTCCTCTAAGAAGGAAAGTGGACCCTTCAAACTGACCCCATGCCAGGCGTCACCCCCCCTTTCCAGCCCCTGACCCCTCAGCTTTAGAGAAGCCCCACCTCAGGTGGGCCCCGTGGGCCTGGGACACGGGCATCGTACGGCCGGGGTCCCCAAAGTCCAACTCCATGCACTTGGACCCGTCTCCCGCGACCGGAGACGGCCCTGCGGGGAGGCACCGGGGGAGCCTGGGAGGTGCGGCTTCACCTACAGAACGAGCAGCCAAGGGCCACCGACACGCAGGGCATTTGGGCCGCACCGCCCGACAGGCTCTCGCCCCGGGCCCAGAAGAAACAAAAGGCTTACTTGAGTCTCGGCTGCTGAACGGCCACCCGGACGTCGGAAGGAAGGAGGCCACGGGCGAGCCGGCCCGGCTATCGTCCTCCACCTGCCGCGTGATGTGCCGGACCGTCTCCTTGTTTTTCCGATTCTTCCTCCGACCTGCGGGCTGCCAGCCGTCGCCTCCCGCCTGCTCGGAGAAAGGGTTCTGCATCGCGCCATCCCTGGCGGAGGGCAGCTCGCTCCCTCCATAGTGAGACGGCGAAATCTGCTCTTCCTTGACCCGCAGAGACCCGTAGCCCACGTCGCCCGGCCACAGTGACTGCGAGGCAACGTCATCAGGACCGTCGGCCTTGGGCTCCGGGTCCTCCTTCCCGTAGCTACTCCCCCCCTCGTGGCAGCTGGCGATGGCCGAGTCTCCGGAGGAATTGGCAGGGCTCGTGCGCCGGGCCAGCCACGGCGAGATGCTCCTTCCGGCCATCACGGCCGAGATCAGCGCGTCCGTGCTACTGCCGGGGGGCGCGCTGATCTCGAACTCCGCAAGCTCGTCCGAGGCGTCTGGCTTGATGCTGATGTCCAGCGCGGCCTTGATGAAGTCGTGACAGGCCTGCACGATGTCCGTCATCTGCAGGAAGCTGGCCGCGGACATCACCTCAATGACATTCCTGCTGGTGAGGGCCAGGTGGGCCGAGTACATGAAGTCGATGATGGCCTTGAAGCCCTGGGCCGTGACGATGTCCAGGTGCGTGACCGTGGCCTGGTCCGACGTCTTCTGCACCTGGCAGTAAAGCGTCTTGAAGTAGCGGCTACTGCCAAGCAGGACGTTCTTGTGGGCCTTGAAGACCTTGCCCTCCACCACGACACACACATCACACAGGACACCATGCTGCCTCTGCTCGTTGAGCTCGCGGAGCAGGTGCCGGTAGTGGGACGCGATTTCCATGTCTTCCTTACGGTTGTTCATCTGGAAGTCTTGGTGGTGCCGCTCCGCAGACTCTGTGGGGGCAAGAACACGCGAGTTAGCCACGCACTCGACACCCACGCGCCTGTGGGGTTTCGGCACAGCAGAGTCCCGGGAAGCCCAGCCGCAAGGCGGCCTCCGGGCGGGGGGACCCCAGCAGCCGTCCGCAGGGAGTTTCCGGGCTCAAGGCTGACCGCCGGCACAGCCCAGGAGCAGAATCCTATACACAGCTCCCAACGGCCAGCGCCAGTGAGCAGCTCAAGTGACTTTCTTCCCAGATGTGACATCCCAAGGGAGCCTCATCCGCACCCTTCAGGACACATCCTTAAAAATAAACAGGGGTGGGGTGCCTGGGTGGCTCAGTGGGTTAAAGCCTCTGCCTTCGGCTCAGGTCATGATCCCAGAGTCCTGAGATCGAGCCCCACATCGGGCTCTCTGCTCAGCAGGGAGCCTGCTTCCTCCTCTCTCTCTGCCTGCCTCTCTGCCTACTTGTGGTCTCCCTCTCTCTCAAGTGAATAAATAAAATCTTTAAAAAAAAAAAATAAAAAAAAATAAACAGGGGTGCCCGAGCGACTCAGTCGGAGATGCGTCTGACTCTAGTCGGTTTTGGCTCAGATCACGATCCCAGGGTCAGAGGATCACGCCCCGTGTGGGGCTCTGTGCTCAGTGGGGACTCGGCGTCTCTGCCTCTCCCTCTGCCGGCCACTCCCCCACTGCCTCTCTCTCTAAAATAAATAAATCTTTTTTAAAAGTAAAAACAGGGGCACCTGGGTGGCTCAGCGCGTTAAAGCCTCTGCCTTCGGCTCAGGTCATGATCCCGAGGTCCTGGGATCGAGCCCCACATCGGGCTCTCTGCTCGGCGGGGAGCCCTACCACCTTCTGAAACTCCAGCTCCAACCAGCTCAGGGGAGGAGGTGTCCAGGGCTGAAGAAGCTCTCCGGACCGGCGCCCTGCTGTGGTGCCCTCCTGAAACCGGCTCCTTGTCTGTCTGCCGTGTTCTCTCTGCGGCCACTGTTAGCTTCTGGGGGCTTCCAGAACTCAGGGCCCAGACCAGGAGGCCCAGAGAACTGGATTCTCGCACAGCCCGGAGGCCAGAGGTGTGGACCAGCTCCCGCCAGGGCTCTGTGGGAGGGCGTGGCCAGACCTGTCCCCACTTGTGCTGGTGGCCGGCAGTCCTCGGCCATCCTTGGACGCGTAAGCATCACCACCTGGTCTCTGCCTCCACATTTCCACCTTCTCCCTGTGAGCCCATGTCCCATGTCCCTGTCTTCTAAGGACACGGGTCATATTGGACACCTTACTCCAGAACAACCTCATCTTAACTAACTACGTCCAAATTCACATCCCAAGGCCCTGGAGGTGGAGGACACACTCGTCCTGTCGCACTCCCGGGGAAAGACAAGGCTGTTTTTTCTTGAAAAAGAAAAACAAAGCTGGAGGCTTCACAATTCCAGACTTCGAGTCCTACTACAGAGTCACAGTCACCAAAGCAGTACGGGACCGCCACAGAACAGACACACAGCTCAGTGGAACAGGACCCAGAGCCCAGAAACGAACCCACAATTATATGGTCAATTAATCTTCAACAAAGGAACAAGAAAGGCCGCCTCTCCAACCAGCGGCGCTGGGAAAACTGGACGGCCACGTGCAGAAGAATGAAGCCGGACCACTCTCTTACACCAGACACGTAAATAAACTCAAAAGAGACTGGGGACCTGAATGTGACACCCAAATGCATAAAAATCCTAGAGGAGTGCACAGGCAGTAATGTCTCCGACATTGGTCGTAGTGACATGTTTCTAGATAGGTCCCTTCAGGCAAGGGAGACAAAAGCAAAAGTAAACTGCTGGGATTACATCCAAACAGAAAGCTTCTGCACAGCAAAGGAAACAACCAGCAAACTCAAAGACAACCTACCGAATGGGAGAAGATATTTGCAATGACACATCCCACAGAAGGTTAGTAGCTAAATTACATAAAGATCTTACACAACTCAACACCCAAAACCCAAATAATCCAATTTAAAAGTGGGCAGAAGACACGAACAGATATTTCTCCGAAGAAGACATACAAATGGCCCACAGACACGAGAAGACGCTCCACATCACTCATCACCAGGGAAAGCAGATCACAAGCAGGATGCGGTGCCATCTACCACCAGTCAGCAACACAAGAACCAACAGGTGTTGTCAAGGGTGCAGAGGAAAAGGAGCCTGTGGGCAGGAACGCAAACTGGTTCAGCGGTTCTGGAAGGCGGCATGGAGGCTCCTCAGAAGATAAAACACAGAGCGACTGTATGACCCAGCCGGTCCAACTGGGTGTCTACCCAGAGGACACAACAACACTAATTTGAAAGGATACACGCACCGCTATGTTTACTGCAGCAACATCCACAATAGCCAAGACTCGGAAGCCGCCCAAGTGTGCACAGACAGATGAATGGGTAAAGAAGGTGTGCCACACACACACACACACGGAGGAATGTTACTCAGCCAGAAAAATAATGAAATCTTGCTGTTTGCAATGACATGGATGGAGCTAAAGGGGATAACGTAAGCCAAAGAAGTCAAAGAAAGACAAACACACACGATTTCGCTCATGTGGAATTTAAGAAACAAAACTGATGAACAAAGGGGAAAAAGGAGACACACCAAGAAACAAGATTCTTCTTTTTTTAAGATTGTATTTATTTATTTGACAGAAGGATAGAGATATCACAAATAGGCAGAGAGGCAGGAGGGGGGCGGCAGCGGGGAGCAGGGTCCCCGCTGAGCAGAGAGCCCGATGCGGGGCTCGATCCCAGGGCCCTGGGATCACAACCTGAGCCAAAGGCAGAGGCTTTAACCCACTGAGCCACCCAGGCGCCCCAAGAAACAGGATTCTTAGCTCTAGAGGACACACTGATGTCAGGGGCAGGTGGGACAGGATTAAGAGCACTCACGAAGATGAGCACTGGGTAAGGGACCAGCGTATTGCACGCCGGACACTAATACAGCACTGTAGGTCAACCGCACGGGAATGCGACCTTTCAACGGTTCAAAAAAAAGTTACTAAAATTCTCATCACAAAATACGTTTCGTACCTATGCGTGGTGGGAGATGTGAACTAGAAATAAAAGGAAGCGTAGACAGCCGTGTCACAAGCACACCAAAGGCACGGTGGGGCCTTAAAACAAACCGACCAGGCCTGCACCTGTCAAAGAGAATAAACACCGAACACGGTTCATGAAGACATCGTGCCGCAAAGGGCGACAAAGGGTAGCACTGTTGAAATCACAAAAAGGACCGGCCCAGAACAACCCGGCTTCGTGTTCCTGAGGCACAGCGGCCACCTCCTGGGAGTGAGCCCACGCGCACGGACCGCCCCCGGGGTCGGCACGCGCCGGCTGGGGCACCGGCCCACACCACTCGCTGTGCGACCCCGCGCGGCTGCTTAACCTCTCCGCGTCTCAAATGCCTCATCCGCAACGTGGAGGTCGTGGTCACACTCACCTTCCGGTTATTACGGAGCCCAACCGCGCCGGCACTTACGGAGCCCTCGGGGGAGCGCGGACACAGACCGAGCGGGCGCGCGGCCGTCCTCCTGCTGGCGGGCAGAGGGCGTCTGACCGCGCGCCGATGCTCGCGACGTCCGCGAAGTGGGTTGGAGCCAGCAGGCGAGACGGTAAGAACGGGCCGGGGGAAGAACGCGGGGGATTTCGATTTTATCTGTAATACTTTAATCTCCAAGAAAGAACAGTAAAGGTCTGTGGCTTCTATCAAAACACAGTCTTCGCTACTTTGGGCTGTCGGGCTCGCGAACGCATGCTGACTGGTGTGAGCAGGCAACCTTCACTATTCACCTAAAAACCTTTGTGTCGCTGCTGCTTTCACGGAAATGTTAACGTTCATACACTCTAATTTTTAGTTACCTTTATATTCTAGTGGAAATGAGATTAAGATATATAAAAATTAGGGGCACTTGGGCGGTGCAGTCGGTGAAGCGTCTGCCTTCGGCTCAGGTCACGATCTCGGGGTCCTGGGATCGAGCCCCGCATCGGGCTCCCTGCTCAGCGGGGAGCCTGCTTCTCCCTCTACCCCTCCCCCTGCTCGTGCTCGCTCTCTGTCAAATAAATAAAATCTTAAAAAATAAAAGCCCTCATTTCTTAAAAATTAATGAAGTGAAATGAAGTGACATGAAATGCCCAGTGAGAAAAGTGGTCATTCAGTTTCCCATTCCCAGGCTAGGAAGACAGGCTGGAGAGCGAAAGGCTCTCAGCCCTCGTGTCCCTCAGCTGGCCGGGTCTGGGCGCCCTCCCCACAGCCCTCCTCACTCCTTCCTGCTGGAGGCACCTGCGCGGGCAGAGCTGGGGCCCCAGGGACCCCCAGCACCTGTTCCCTCGTCCCGGCTGCCCAAGCGCTGGGACGCAGCTCGGAACCTGGGAGCCAGCCCAGCATCGAAGGCCAGGAGTTGGCACGCTGCTTCTGCACGCTGCCTGGGGTCTCGGCAGCCACACCTGTCCCCGACGGGGCCCGGCCACCAAGAAGTAGAAACAGGAAGAAGGTCCAGAACGGGCTTCGGGGAAGGGTCTCGTGCTCACAGACGGCACCAGCGGCTCTCGACCTTGAGCCCCAGAGCCCCGGGAGGGGAGTCACAAACTAAGTGTGGTCCCCACCCCACACTGAGTTGGGACAGAAGGGCGTGACAAGGACAGGGATTCCACTCAGGAGTGACTTCATTCCTCAAGCCCGACTTTGCAGACCCAGAGTAATCACACGTTGAGGGAGGGGCCGAGAGGTGCTTCAAGTCGAGGAAAACCACCCTGGAAACTACAGGCGTCCGTTTAATGCCTGGAGGCCACGGGAAGTGGCACCTGGTCCCTGGCCGTGTGATGGGAGCATCAGCGGCTTCGGGACCCTGCGTTCCAATCAGGGAGCGGTGCGCGTCATCCCCTGGCTTCCCGGATGAACACTAAGTCTCTACTCGCCACCCAAACAGACCCTGTAAGAATCGGGACGGACCACGGAAAGGAAAGAAAATGCCGTTTTATATAAGGAACAACTACCTCATAGGATTTGCATTTCTTTTTTAAGATTTTATTTATTTATTTATTTGACACAGAGAGAGAGACACACAGCGAGAGAGGGAACACAAGCAGGGGGAGTGGGAGAGGGAGAAGCAGGCTTCCCGCTGAGCAGGGGGAGCCCGATGCGGGGCTCGATCCCAGGACCCTGGGATTATGACCTGAGCCGAAAGCAGACGCATAACCCACTGAGCCACCCCGTCGCCCCAGGATTTGCATTTCTAAAATAATTTCAACTTCTGTGGAAAATTGTAAAATAAGTTAGTATTCAATCTGGGCAGCTTAAGAACCAGCTATGTACTTCATAGAGTTCATAGTAGAAAAACCACACAATTTCCATTAGGGAAAAAGTTACTTGTACATTAAAAAGAAAGGGAATCTAAAACAGGAGTCTCCTATGAAAATAGTAAGGGTACACAGAGTTGGTCTGGGGCACCTGGGTGGCTCAGGTCATGATCCCAGGTTCCTGGGATCGAGCCCCACATCGGGCTCCCTGCTCAGTGCGGAGCCTGCTTCTCCCTCTGCCTCTGCTAATGCTCTCTCTCAAATAAATGAATAAAATATTTCTTTTTAAGTGGCTCAGTGGGTTAAAGCCTCTGCCTTCGGCTCAGGTCATGATCCCAGGACCCTGGGATCGAGCCCCGCATCGGGCTCTCTGCTCAGCAGGGAGCCTGCTTCCTCCTCTCTCTCTGCCTGCCTCTCTGCCTACCTGTGATCTGTCTGTCAAATAAATAAAATCTTAAAAAAATAAAAATAAAAAAATAAAAAAATAAAAAGGTACGTGGAACCTATCGAAGCCCAAAGAAGCCTTAGGAGAACAGCTGAATTTCCGTTACAAAGCTGATACTCTCCCATCAGTAAGGGCTCCTGGGAGTCCCGCCCACCGGAGCTCAGGTGTCCTGTTGAGTAATGGCTGGTCGGCCAGGTAAGACGCAGCCTTGAGATGAAAGACTGCGCACAGCGGTTCCTCTCTGAGGGCAAGGAGAGCGCACCTGCCCTTGAGGCGTGGAGCAGGTCGTGGAGGCCGGCCCGGCCGCAGACACACACCTGTGGGCGGGTGACCCGTCACCCCTGCTTTACCTGCGCTGCCACACAGAGCACTGGCCACGCTCACGGATTCCAGGGCCCGTGAGCGGTGCCCTCCTGAGTACGGGGCCCTTCAAAGAGGAGCTGTGGTCCAGATGCCAAGCATTGCTGAGGTCAGGGTTTGAGGGCTGGTGAGGCCACAGGGCGGGTGGACGCTCTGTCAGCAGCCTGGCAGCTGAGGACCCTGCAAAGCTGCACCCTTCCCCTCCTGGTTTTCCAAACTCTCGTGCTTATTTCTCCTCTAGGTTCCCCACTTAGAGCTTGCTGATCAAGAGATGCTGTTGAGAGATGCTGTTTCAGACGGAATCACTTATAAGCAGAACCGCTTTGGTACCAAACCAACTTGGACCCGCGTTTCAGACAGACTTCAGACATCACATCACCTGAGCAGCACTTGGGACCCCTTAGCATGGACAACGGGGGACACGGTGGACAGTGCAAGTCACCAAGACTCCCAACGAAGGGGGGTCCCCTGGGAGGCAGTATGTGTGACACTCGGGTGGCATTTCCTACCCTGCAGCCTCCAGAGAAGAGGACGGCGACCCCAAGCAGCAAGCCAAGACATCCAAAGCTCAAAGACACCGAGCTCCTGGCCACCAAGGAGCCGGCTCCAGAACCGAGCCGTCCCGCTGTCCCGTGCAGGCTCCGGGGACGGCTCGGCGCGGCGACCCAAGGCAAAGGATGAGCCCGTGACGGCGCCGACACAGAGAAAGGCGCGCTCCGTCCCAAGCGCCGGAACTGGCTCCTGCCGGCCTCCCCCACCCGCCGCCGGCTCTGACTCGGGCGTCCAGGACGCTGAGGGCCGGGCAGCTCCCTAAGGGACTGGTACAGGGCACCCCAATCTCTGGCCGTCTGGGAGTTACGGAGTACACCCCAAAACCTTCTCCTCCCAGGACCTGAAGGTAAGGGGGTCTCAAGCAGAAAGCCCTGCTCACCGGTTGTCAGCAGAGGCTGTCCTGCTGGAGACACACGTTTCGTACTCGTTCCGCCTGTCACGCGACGGCTGGTGCTGCGCAGGGAGAATCCATACGCCTCGGAAGGCACCAGAACCACGCAGTCTGCAGTGAAAGCGTGTCGCTCGACGCATTTTGTGTCCCAGGCTCAGGGACCAGGCTGGGGTCCCCTGCTCCTCTCATCGGCAAGGAGCGTCACCGGGAAGACCACTGGTTCCCACAACAGCGGGTGTAACGTGGACCTGGGGTCCTTGTTACGAGCAAACAAGCAACAGGTCAGCCCCGTCAGCCGGCAGGACCCCCCAGGGCTGGTCAGTGAGTCCCACTCCAAAAAAGCCCACCTCTAACTTGGAATGACTCGTAAGGTGTGCGTGTCCTTCTCAAACACACACACCCCCCGAGATGTTCCCTCACCTCCCTACCTCCAACCTGGAACTCGCGTCGGGTTAGCTCCGTTTAAACTTATTTTTCTCTGTTAAATGTCATCTAACAGACAAGTATTGTTTAAAAGTGGAACCAAAACAGCTCTGGTGCTAGAACCAAGCCACGTGAGCCTACGTGCCCCACAGAAACCCCCGGGGGACAGACGGTGGCCCCACAGACGTCTAGGCCAGCCTCACTACACCCAAACGCCCTTGGAGTTATTTCGGTGGGATTTTTTAAATGCGCCACAGTTCGAACAGCCACGTCACAGGAAAGATACCTGAACCGGCAAACAATGGGAAGGTGGTCAACTTCCTCAGGCCTCAGGGAGATGCGGGAGACAGTGGCCACACAGGCCTCGGGACAAGGAGCCTGGGAGCGCGGCCCCCGTGAGGGCTCGCACGCAGACACGGCCGGGGTAACCCCCAAACCCAGCAACAGCGCGCGTGTGCGTCCACAGGGACACGGGGAAGTGGGGCGCATCCCGACCCGCGGACACGCTCGGCAGGAAGGCGTCCACGTGCCCCCAGCCCCGTGCCTAAGTGTCACTCTCAGACACGCGTGAATCTCCGGGGGCTCGTGGGGAGTGACAGACGCCACGCACGGCCAGCACGTGGGAGCTCGGCGCCTTCTACAGAGGCCCGGAGCGCACCAGCCAACCCGGGGCCAGGCCCGCGGCCGGCGTCCTCCGCGACAGTGTCCCCGCTGTGTGCAGACCCCCTGAGAGACACTTTAAATGCCGGCAGCTGGTGTATGTAAACTACGCTTCGGTAAAGGCGACTGGACCTCTGTCCTTGCTCAACTGCAAACCTGGGCCCATGTGTCACCATCTGTTGTACGGTGGCTTTTGTCCCCTAAAATTCGTTTGTTGGGCTCCTAACCACCCCCCTTCCCCAGCACACGGCCTTCCTTAGGCCGGGGTGGCTGCAGGTACAGTTGGTTCGGCTGCGGTCTCTAGGAGGGCCCTGGTCCGACGGGACCGGTGGTGTCCGTACACAACGGAGACGCAGGGACAGACGCCCCCAGGGAGGACGCCGGCCGCCAGGCCAGGGAGAGAAGAGGCCTCCGCGCAGAGACGTGGGTCCGCGGTCTGTGTTAGGCAGAGCTGCGCACACTCACACACCGTGCGTGTCTGCCAAGGACGGCCACCGAGGCGCACACGGCACTCGGACAGGAGGAGAAGCAAGCTCGTCCCGGGGGAGGGTGCCCTCTGTCCAGCCCTGCGCGCCCGCGGGCAGAGATCGGCTGCCCTGAAATTAGGCTCCAAGCTCCGCACGTGGATGTTATTTCCACACTCTGGGCTGTTCCGATGGTTCCTGTGCTCTGAAACGCCAAGGGTAGGGCACCCACAAGGAGAAATGTCTTTACAGATCGGACTCTCCGCACGTCAGGTCGTGGCCGGCGACGGAGGACGTGCTAGTCCCCTTACTTTCTCTGCTGAAAACAAACCGGTGAGTGGGGCTCGAGGCCTTCACATCCTCCACACTGCCCCTGGCTTGAGCTAAAAATGCAAACCTGGCCGCTCTCCCGCCGGGGTAGGCACACCCCACTTCCGGCCCCTCCTCGGTGCCTCTTTCGGTTCCTCGTCCTCGCGGGAGCCTGGAGCGCCCCCACCCCCCACGGGCCGCCCTACCTGCCTCCGCGTCACTTCCTCTCTCGGGGGCACCCCCTACCGTGGCAACACGGCCGTGCCCAGGTGCCCCACTGTCCAAACTGCCCGGTCTCCACTGCAGACCCTCCGAGTGCGTGTCTAAGCAGGGGAGAGAATTCCAGGCCGAATCAGCCCGTGCGCCCGCCCGCCACGGCCCGGAACCCACCCAAGGCTGAGGACCCCACTCCACCTCCCACACAGGGTGCCCCCCAGAAGCCCAAAGGCACCACAGGGATGATTCTAGAACAGTATAGGGCTGCTGTGGGGGCACAAGGAGGGGCTGGGCAGGGGCAGCTCCCCAGAGTGCGGTACAAACCACTCACGGGGGGACTTAGGGAGCAGCATACATTGAGAGGGCAGCACGGGCCTCTGAAGAGGCCCCCCACAAGCCCCCACCCCAGAGTTCAGGGCCTAGAGCAGCCCCGCCCTCAGAGACCTCGGCCTGGGACTGAGCCTCAAGGAGCCGCCAGTGTCCACCTCTGTAGGCAGACAAGTCTGTGCCCAGCTACTCAGCCGCAGGAGCTGACCTAAGACAGTGTGGCGCAAAGGGCCACCCGAGCATCCCCGACACGCCCTGACCCCACCAGGTACAAGACCACTGAGCCACCACCTGCCGGTTCCAGCCCAGCTCCTGGGGGCTCAGGCCCATCTGATGTCACATGGACAAGAAGAACCCAGTCGGCCACAGAACCACTGAGAGACAACGAGCCTGTGTTTCAGGACGGTTCCAAGTGCACACGAGCCCTCAAAACAGAGGCCTTAGGGAGTCCCCATGAGAGCTCTGGCAGGGCCAGCGAGAGGCCCAGAACAAGCCGAGAGCCAAGTGCCACAGCGGTCAGGGATTCTGCCAGGCCTCGAGGTGGTGGGGGCACCAGCCACCAAGATGGGGACCCAGAGACCAGCACTTCAAGGGGAGAGGTCCTCATTCAAGTCCTGGCACACAGAACCATGCTCCAAGGGGTAGGGGAAGACAGAAGAGGGCTTGGCAGGGTCGCGGGTCTGGAGAGAGGCCCCAGATACAGGCCAGTCCCGTGTGCCCACCTGAGGGCGGCCGCTCTGACTTCCAGTTCCTCGGCTTCCGCTGCTGGGAAGCTGGTCTGGGGGAATTTCTTTGTCTTGTGGGCTGGGAAAAGAAAGGGGAAGAGGTCAGGGGTTTAGGCTCATCCTCCCAGACACGTCCCGCCAGACCTAGTCTCGTTCTGGATGTTTCTTCTTTAAAACCATGCTTGGTCTTAACGGGCAGTTAAGCTCCTTTTAGCTCGTTCTGGTTAGGCGCGAGGCATCGGGCAGTACAAACGTGCTAATTTAACAGGTCTGACCGACAAAGGCCAATTCTGCACAGAACGGAAGAGGGACAGCAAGCCCCCCAGCCGCCAGACACTGCCTCCTCCTCCCGGAAGCTTCCAGGAGCTCCCAGAACAGTCCCCGAGCCTCTGCTGCTGAGTCAGGGGCTTCTGGGCCCGGGACCCACACCTCACGCTCCGCAAGCTCCACGCACACATTTGGGCCAACGCCACTACCCTTGTCACGGGAGACCTGCAGGACTGACAGTTACACGTTGAATTCAAGAAATTTTTTTAAAGATTTTATTTATCTGGGGCGCCTGGGTGGCTCAGGGGGTTAAGCCTCTGCCTTCGGCTCGGGTCGTGATCCCGGGGTCCTGGGATCGAGCCCCGCGTCGGGCTCTCTGCTCTGCTGGGAGCCTGCTTCCCCTCTCTCTCTGCCTGCCTCTCTGCCTACCTGTGATCTCTGTCAAATAAATTAATTAAATCTTTGGAAAAAAAACTATTTTATTTATCTATTTGAGAGAGAGAGAGGCAGCGGGAGAGAGAGAGCACGAGTGGGGGGAGTGGCGGAGGGAACAGAAGGAGCAGGTCCCTGCTGGGCAGGGAGCCTGGCGCCGGGACCCCGGGATCATGACCTGGGCTGAAGGCAGACCTTTCACCGACTGAGCCCCCAGGCGCCCCTCCAGAAACGTTTCTTAAACATCCTACACTAAGTGCTGGTAGAAGAAGGAGCTCATGGGGTGGTGGTCTTACAGGCGGATGGTCAGGCTGCTGCCAACCAGCCACACTGCCTGGGACATCCCAGGTCCACGTCATCGGTGCCCAGGAGACGCGGCTCCAGGTGTGACAGCGCACATGCTCTGGGGCCGGCTCTGATGTTCCCACCAGCCGGCAGCAAAGCCAGGGACGGACGCAGCCACTCACTGTGGTGGGCCGTGTTGAAGGCCCAAACCCCAACCAATACCTATGAACGGGACCTTATTTGAAAATAGGGTCTTTGAAGACTTAACCAAGGTTTAAGATGAGGTCATGACCCAGTGGCACTGGTGTCCTTATAGAAAGGGGAAATCTGGACAGAAACACACAGAGAGAAGAAGACAAAGGCAGAGACAGAGCCATGGTGCCGCAGCCCAGGGCCCGGAGCCAGGGGAGCTGGAGGGCAGGACGGACCCTCCCCAGGAACCCCTGAGGCCCTGATTTCAACTCCCATCCCAGAGTGGCCAGAGAACACTTCTCTGTTGTTTTAAGCCCCAGTTGGTGATACATTGTCACAAAAGCCCCAGGAAAAGCCACACTTAATTCTTTCTTTCTTTTTTTTTTTTTTAAGATTTTATTTCTTTATTTGACAGAGATCACAAGTAGGCAGAGAGGCAGGCAGAGAGAGGGGGAAGCAGGTTCCCCGCTCAGCAGAGAACCCGACGACGTGGGGCTCGATCCCAGGACCCTGAGATCACGACCCGAGCCGAAGGCACCCGGGTGCCCCAATTTTTTTTTTCTTAAAAAGAAGGCTAATCGGCTTCACAAGCCAGGAAAACTATGTCTGTGAATTTTAAACCTGAGATGTGCTGTGACTTGAAATGTTCACTCTACACACTTGTGCTCCCTGCCACCAAGACAAAAATAGACCCCAAACGGGGAAGGAGCCGGAAGCAACTCCCCAGCGGCAGGTGAAGCCCCCCCCCCACGTTCTCTTTTGAAACACTTTGCAACTATTGGAAAAGTTGTAGTGTAGGAATAATTCAGAGAACTCCCACCTACCCCTGAACCAGACTGACCAGTTTGAAACATTTTGCAACATTTGCTCACATCTAGTAACAGGCTGGACCTTTATTTAGATGCTCCTTCCTGGAAAGTTGTATACTTGCCAACGAGAGGAGCTGCGGGGGCACAGGGGTCCCACTCCTAAGCCCCTGGGCCTGGATCGCCCCGAGTGCACGTCGGAGGCAGGCAGCAGGCAGCGCGAGCCCCCTCGGCATCCCGGACGCCAGCGCAGGGCGGCCCCGGTACCCAGCAGAACCTCGGCGGGCCGATCGGACAGGTTTCCAAGCACGGCTCTCGGTGCTGCAGAGACGGCACAGGCCATTCCCAGGCAAGCACTCCTCACACACTGAACGCGCGACGGACGGACAGACAACAGTCCCGGCCGAGCAGGGGCCGGCAGCAGGCAAGCCCAACCCCCACCGCGTGGCCCCCAGGGACAGATCAGTCAGTTCCCCGAACTCACACGGACATCAACACGGCGGGGCCCGGAACTGGCCAGGTCTCAGCAGAGAACAGATCACACTGGTTCCCGGCATCCCCGCAGCGGCCAGGGGAGCCCCCGCTGGGGCACAGGGGAGCACCAGCTGGGGCACAGGCCAGGCCGCAGGGGGCCCAGGCAGGGGCGCATGATGAAGGCCGGAGGCCGAGCTGGGGCCGGCCTGGCCGGCAGGCCCCGGCCTGGGGGGGGCTTGCGGAAGGAGTCCTGGGGGAGGGGCTGGTTCTTGCCCCCAGGGAAGCTGTGGGCTTGGACTGGGGGTGGGGAAGGTTTAAGGCACCCTGGGACGTGAGGGAGACAGGGCCTCTCCCAGGGAAAGCCCCTCTTTCCCTGGGACCAGCCCCAAAGCACTTTAAGAAATGAAATTCCCGATTCACAAGGAAAGACCTGGGTTTCAAGGGCGAGTACTCGGTACTCTGGGGGACAGGGCGGGCACATGAGGGGCTCTCCAGGTCTGTCCTGCTGGCAGTGTCCACAGAGAGTGCTGGCTCTCTGGGCCGCCTGCAGGAGGGGTCCTGGTGGCTTCGCCGTCTTCACAGCCCCGCTGTGGGAACGGCACCGGCATGGGGTCGGGGGTCCAGGACACACTTGCTGGGGTGGTGGGCAGCCCTGTATGACAAAGCCCTCGGGAACAAGGGTCTGTAGTATACAGCCCAGGCATCATCTACCTTCATCACCAAATCCGCCGCACGCTCCTGTCCCCAGTTACCACGGGGAGGACACCTGAGGCTGGTCTGGGCAGGGGGCTGGGTGAGGCCCCCAGCCAGTGTCAAAGTTAATCCTGGCACCTGACATTAAGCCTTCAAAGGTATCCGGGCAATGCCTAGAGCAAACTGAGGGAAACGCACCGTTCTGAGAGAGGACGTCCAAGAAAACGTCTGCGTGCCTGAGGCTGAAAAATTAACACGAAGTTGTGCAACCCAGTGAAGGTGGTCACAGGCCACCACAGAGCCGGGAGCCACGGTCCTTCTGGCGCGACGAGACGTGTGTGTCGCTGACCAGTAATTCCACATTTGGGAAACACTACCCCAAGGAAATGACCCCAAATGCTAATTTGCTCAAAGATGCTGCCAGCACTTCTATTTATAATAGCAAGAAGTAAGAAATCACCCAAATGCCTGACAACCAAAAAACAGCTGAGCAGAAGTCGACATATTAAAACCGAACGAGACCCCATTTAGGGGAACAAGAAACATTGTTTACGTTGAAACTCAGAGATTTGTAACAAATAAATGGGAGGAAATGACAGCTGAGAACACGGACCCTGAGATGCTCGGGCACGTCCCGTCTCCTTGCAAAGCCAGGTGCTCACTCGTAAAACTCAAAGACAAAAGCCGAGCCCACCCTTGCAGGGAGCGCGCTAGTGAGTGTGACATTAGTCCAGGAGGAGGAGCGCAGCCTACGTGGACAGAAGTCGGCACTAAGCCTTCTTCACTCCTGTCTGCGGCTGGAAGCCCCGCAGGGGAGCCTGTGCTTGACTCTTACAAATGTTCCGTACGGGACTGAGGACAGTCTGCCTCCTTGGGTCCCAGAACCCTGCAAAGCCCATGGCTCATCTAGCACATTGGAACCGTGTGGAGCAGGGTCCCCCACAAGGAGAACACAGACGGCTCCGTCCTGCCCGCACCTGGCCACGTGGCACAGAGCGCCTGCCAAAGCCCCGGGACCTCCACTCTGACTTCCAAGGAGCAAAAGGAAATTCCTCAGCAGGGCCCTGGGCGCGAGCAGTCTGACTGCCAGTTTCTCTACTGGTATTTCCCTCTGTGCTTGGACAAAGGGGCTGGCACGTGCGGACACCCCTCAGGTCCCCTTAAACCCCGTGCCATCGTCCAACTGGCGATGCGGGAAAGAGGGTGGCGGGTAAGTGACCTTGAGCAGGGTGACACGCGTGAGGTCACACACACCGGCCTGCGAGCAAGAGGGGCCCGGTCAGGCCTGCCGAGAGCTGAGCTGAGGCTAACCTGCCGGATCCGCACTTGCTGGGGTCACAGGAGGGAGACCACAGGGGCACGGCCGTGTCCTTCTCATCTCCTGAGGACTCAGCAAGCTGTGTGTGAGCAGTGCTGGTGACCAAACCCACTCTACTCCCCAGCCCTGCCGAAATGCCAGCGCTCCCTCCATGACACGGGACTTCTAGAAGCAAACCCGGGCCGTTCGGCCGTGCACCGACTCCGTCCGCTCCCGAGGCTCCGGGGCGGTCAGCTCTCACTCTCCTCAGTCCCTGTGCCGGCTGTGGGTAAAAACGACCCATCTGGGAACACAACTAAAGTAAGAGTAGCTCACGACTCCGAAGAAAATGAGAAGCCTGCATCAAAATACTCAAAAGGAAAGACCTGCCCTCCTACCGCAGACACGCTCTGGCATTGCCCCCCCGCCGCAGGGAGCCCCCTGCGACAAACTCTCTCACTAACAGGAAAGTTCCGAACTCAAGCAAAACTACACACCCACGTTTCCCACGTACCAAAAGAGAGGCAGAGGTAAATTTAATTTGTGTTTTCGTGAAAACTAAACGAAAATCAACTTCAAGAGAAGTGGGGCCTCCAGGAGATTAAACGAATCTAGAGATGTTCTTGCACATTATTAACCGACGACAAATCTCAATTTTTTTTCAGATTTTTATTTATTTATTTGACAGAGATCACAAGTAGGCAGAGAGGCAGGCAGAGGGGGAGGAAGCAGACTCCCTGCTGAGCAGGGAGCCTGATGCGGGGCTCGATCCCAGGACCCTGAGATCACGACCCAAGCCGGAGGCAGAGGCTCAACCCACTGAGCCACCCAGGTGCCCCCAAATCTCAAATTTTAAAAGAAAACTTATATAGGTGGTAATTCTTTTGAAAACTCCATGTACATCTCCTGAACACAGAGCAGACAGAGGCATCTGGGGGGCTCAGGTCATGATCTCAGGGCCGTGGGATCGAGCCCGTGCGCTCCTGCAACGTGAGACCTAAGCCGAGATCAGAAGTCGGCTGCCCAACCCACAGAGCCTCTCAGGGACCATCACAGGGGGACGGGAAGGGGCTCCTCCCGGTCACAGGATCCCACCAGCAAGGCCAGCACACGGCCCCCACGGCTCCAATCTCTCAGCAAACACATGGACCAAACAGAGTAAGTGACGTTTCTGAGCTGCCACCTCCAGTGGGACGTGTCCAGACTCCAGTCCACCGTGAAGACACGGGGCCCCCACAGGAGCACAGAACCCAGGCCAGGTGTGGCAGCCGAGATGAGCTGTGGGTGCGTGAGTGCAAGTGTCAGCCACACTTGGCAGAGCCCTCCAGGGGACGCGGCCTGTGTTACACCCACCGGAGCAAGACTCAGAGGGACAGCAAAGCCGGGAGGAGCAGAGGGAAAGCACTGCAATGGCGATGGGCCCTTGTCCCCAATTCTGCCCACGTCTAAAGACATGGGGGGCACGTATCTAACACTTGGGTTATGGAGGAACCGCACAGCTTCTCCAATTCCGGGAGACTCTCCGATTTAGAGATGCAGACACGCAAGAGACTGATCTGGTGTCAGATCCCGCAGACCACGGCTCACACACGTGCGGACCACGGCTCACACACGGACCACGGCTCAGACACACGTGGACCACGGCTCACACACATGGACCACGGCTCAGACACACGTGGACCACGGCTCACACACGCGCGGACCACGGCTCACACACATGGACCACGGCTCAGACACACGCGGACCACGGCTCACACACGTGCGGACCACGGCTCACACACATGGACCACGGCTCAGACACACGTGGACCACGGCTCACACACACACGGACCACGGCTCACACACATGGACCACGGCTCAGACACACGTGGACCACGGCTAACACACACGTGGACCACGGCTCACACACACGCGGACCACGGCTCACACACGGACCACGGCTCAGACACACGCGGACCACGGCTAACACACACGCAGACCATGGCTCACACACACAGACCATGGCTCACACACGGACCACGGCTCAGACACACGTGGACCACGGCTAACACACACGAAGACCACGGCTCACACACACGCAGACCACGGCTCACACACGTGGACCACAGCTCACACACGTGCGGACCACGGCTCACACACATGGACCACGGCTCACACACACGCAGACCATGGCTCACACACAGACCATGGCTCACACACACGGACCACGGCTCAGACACACGTGGACCACGGCTCACACACACGCGGACCACGGCTCACACACGGACCACGGCTCAGACACACGTGGACCACGGCTCACACACACGCAGACCATGGCTCACACACACAGACCACGGCTCACACACATGGACCACGGCTCACACACACGCGGACCACGGCTCACACACATGGACCACGGCTCACACACGTGCGGACCACGGCTCACACACACGTGGACCACGGCTCACACACACACGGACCACGGCTCACACACACACGGACCACGGCTCACACACGGACCACGGCTCAGACACACGCGGACCACGGCTCAGACACACGCGGACCACGGCTCACACACACGCGGACCACGGCTCACACACACGCGGACCACGGCTCACACACGCGGACCACGGCTCACACACGCGTGGACCACGGCTCACACACACGGACCACGGCTCACACACGTGCGGACCACGGCTCACACACGCAGACCACGGCTCACACACACGCGGACCACGGCTCAGACACACGCGGACCACGGCTCAGACACACGTGGACCACGGCTCACACACGCGGACCACGGCTCACACACACGCGGACCACGGCTCACACACACGCGGACCACGGCTCACACACACGCGGACCACGGCTCACACACACGCGGACCACGGCTCACACACGCAGACCACGGCTCACACACACGCGGACCACGGCTCAGACACACGCGGACCACGGCTCAGACACACGTGGACCACGGCTCAGACACACGCGGACCACGGCTCACACATGCGCGGACCACGGCTCACACACATGGACCACGGCTCAGACACACGTGGACCACGGCTCACACACGCGCGGACCACGGCTCACACACGCGCGGACCATGGCTCTCACACGCGCGGACCATGGCTCACACACGCGCGGACCATGGCTCACACACACAGACCATGGCTCACACACACGGACCACGGCTCACACACGTGCGGACCACGGCTCACACACGGACCACGGCTCAGACACACGTGGAGCACGGCTAACACACACGCGGACCATGGCTCACACACACGCGGACCACGGCTCACACATGGACCACGGCTCAGACACACGTGGACCATGGCTAACACACACGCGGACCACGGCTCACACACACGCGGACCACGGCTCACACACGGACCACGGCTAACACACACGCAGACCACGGCTCACACACATGCAGACCACGGCTCACACACGTGGACCACGGCTCACACACGTGCGGACCACGGCTCACACACATGGACCACGGCTCACACACACGCAGACCATGGCTCACACACACAGACCATGGCTCACACACATGGACCACGGCTCAGACACACGCGGACCACGGCTCACACACACACGCGGACCACGGCTCACACACGGACCACGGCTCACACACATATACAGACCACAGCTCAGACACACAGACCAAGGCTCACACACAGGTGGGCCACGGCTCACACACATGGACCATGGCTCACACACGTGGACCACGGCTCATACATATATGTGGGCCATGGCTCACACACACATGGACCACGACTCATACACACAGACCACGGCTCACACACACGGACCACAGTTCAGACACCCACAGACCACGGCTCACACACACACAGACTACGGCTCACACACACATGGACCATGGCTCACACACATGGACCACAGCTCAGACACATATGTGGACCATGGTTCACACACGTGGACCACAGCTCACACACGCATGGACCACGGCTCACACACATGGACCACAGCTCAGACACATATGTAGACCATGGCTCACGCACACATGGACCACGGCTCACACGCATGGACCATGGCTCTCACACGCGCAGACCACGACTCACACACACGGGACCATAGCTCAGACACATATGTGGACCAGGGCTCACACACATGCAGACCATGACTCACACACATGTGGCACAGCTCACACACACGCGGACCACGACTCACACAGATCACGGCTCACACACACGCAGATCACGGCTCACACACACATGGGCCATGACTCACACAAACGGACCACAACTCACACACGCAGACCACGGCTCACACACATGCAGACCATGACTCATACACATGGACCATGGCTCACACACATACAGACCACAGCTCACACACATGGCCCACGGCTCACACACACGCAGGCCATGACTCATACACATGGACCACAGCTCACACACACACGGACCACAGCTCACACACATATGCAAACCACAGCTCAGACACATATGAGGGCCAGGGCTCACACACATGGACCATGGCTCAGACACATGTGGACTATGGCTCACATGCTCGTGGGCCATGACTCACACACATGGGCCATGACTCACACACACGGACCACGACTCACACACATGGACCACGGCTCACACACACAGACCATGGATCACACACACGCAGACCATGACTCATACACAGGGACCACGGCTCACACACACACAGACCACGGCTCACACACATGGACCATGACTCACACACACAGACCACGGCTCACACACATGGACCACGGCTCACACACACACAGGCCATGACTCATACACACGGACCACAGCTCACACACGCACGGACCACGGCTCACACACATATGCAAACCACAGCTTAGACACATATGTGGACCACGGCTCACACACACAGACCACGGCTCAGACACATGTGGACCATGGCTCACAAGCACGTGGGCCACGACTCACACACACGGGCCACGACTCAAACACATGGACCACGGCTCACACACATGGACCATGGCTCACACACACGCAGACCATCGACTCATACACAGGGACCATGGCTCACACACACACGGACCACGGCTCACGCACATGGACCATGACTCACACACATACAGACCATGGCTCACACACACACAGGCCATGACTCATACACATGGACCATGGCTAACACACACATGGACCACGGCTCACACATGCAGACCATGGCTCATGCGTGTGGACCACGGCTCACACAAGTCTGCAGGGGCCTCTGCTCCACTCCCCGTCAGGGCTGCTCCTTTTGGGGGGGCCATGAGCATGAACAGAGGTGACAGCAGAGACCACCCACCCCCAGCCTGTCCAGGGAGCACAGAGCACCTGAGCTCCTTAAGTGACCTCCGACCCTCCTGGCTGGACCTTGGGGTCCATGGTAGAGGGACCACGTCTTTGTGACTGTGGACACTAAACCACAACAGCCACACCCATGTCCCCACGGTTTCGGCAGTGACCACAGAACAGGCCGGCTCTTGTAGCTACTTCACAATTTGGAGCTTCAGACCAGCCACTTAACGGTATTATTTGATATGTTGAGTTCTACATGTTACTTCAACACAAGACAATGTTTTCTGAGTTTAAAGACTGTGTCTCAACAGCTGCTATCCATTTTCTGGTGTATCTCAGCGGAAGCATGAGGAACATTCTGGAAAGCTAGGTCCCGCGGGCTGCCTGGCTCTAGGGGGTGGGAAAGGTCGGCATACGTGCACTCAGCCGGTGGAGACAGGTGCCCAGAGGGACCTCACCACCCGCTGCGGAGCGGCCACAACAGCCGGCTGCCCCCACTGTCCCACGGGGTGCCCTTGGCTGCATCTCTAGTCATCCCTGCCCCAAAGTGCATGACCCCTGTCACCTGCCTCCCGGCACGGACCCCGCAGCACCTGTCCACAGCAGGCATGGCCATCCACGCCTCTGCAGCCCGTCTCTGTCACTTCCCCGGAAGCACGCATCTGCCAGCAAGGGCCCTGCTGGCGACAGGCGGGGGCTGGGTGCAGGCTTGCCGCACGCTCTCA
This sequence comes from Martes martes, assembly GCF_963455335.1. Taxonomy (NCBI): domain Eukaryota; kingdom Metazoa; phylum Chordata; class Mammalia; order Carnivora; family Mustelidae; genus Martes; species Martes martes. The sequence continues at coordinate 390,867 of NC_137896.1, read as the reverse complement.
CCTGCCACCCCTACTACACGGTCCCCGGAAGGGACAATGGCTGGCTGAGGGGCCTGCGTGATGCGGGACCGAGAAACATGGGCGCGAACGTGCCCGGGACAGACCACGGCCTACGGGAAGCCGCGCTCCAGTCCTGACCCCACACCTGTGAGTGCGACTGTGTCTGGAAACTGCATCATCACATTAGGGGAGGTCATGGTGGAGCCCCGGTCAGTGTGACTGATCTAGACACACAGGGGTGGAGGCCACGCGAACACGGCTGGGCATGCTGGAGCGACGTATCCACAGGCCAAGGAACAGCCAGGATTGCAGGCAGACACACAACCAGACGAGGCAGACGGGGCCTCGCCGGGAACCTCTGCCGAGGGTGTGGCCCCGCCTGCACTTGGACCTGGGCCTCTCGCCTCCGGGACTGCAAGCGAATGAAGCTCTGTGTGCAGACCCCAGGCTGGCGGTGCTTTCTTACGACAGTCCCAGGATGGTCTTCCCAGCAGTGACCCAACCTACCTCCCTGTTCCCTGGGCGGCCGCCTGACATGCGGCAGGAAGGGCTCCTCCCCTCACGCCCTGTGTCGCCAGCGACCACCCCATCCAACTCAGCAGCGTGTGGGGAAGCTCTGGAGGGGTTCCACGGGGAGAACCGCCGACACACTCTGCTCCCACACCCGGGAAAGCCATGTGGCCAAGCGGCTGCTGTTCAGAATCCACAGGCCGGGCAGGAACGGCAGTGCTGCCCCTCAGCCCTGCCCATGGTTCTGCGGCCGGGGCCGAAGCACAGGTCCTTCCCCAGCCAGCGTGAGCCTGAGAAGGGACGTGTAGGGTGTGGGCCACTCCTGAGACACAGAGCAGAAGGGTGGACCCAGGGGTATCCCAAGCCCCTAGGGGGCGGGCCGCACACCAGGGTGACTCCAAGGCCAGCTTCCGGTCGGCTCGGACAAGCCATCTCCAAACTGAGAGTTGCATGTTCATTTCAGTGTGTACCAAAAAAAGCCACCAAGACATCAGACTCATGATTTCAGAGCTATTCTCACTGAAGACAAGGCAGAGGTCAGTTTAAGTAAAAAGTAAGGTGACCACGAATGATCTCGAGCAAACCTGGCGTGCAGGTGCCTTCCCCAGGGCGTGGTTACCGGCCTCGAGGAAAAGAGCGGGGCGCGTCCGGAGTGGGGTGGAGCGCGCGGGCTCTGTGCAGGAGCAGACCCGGCCCCCGCGGGCGCGGCAGGCTTCCCGGTGCTGAGCCCGCCTGACCTACTCCTCGGGGCCCCGGGCGCGCACGCACACCCGAGAACACTCGGGGCTCTCCCCATCGTGAGAGCATCTTAGGACCACAAGACAACCTTCCCACCACCCGTCGTGCATGCAGGGCTGCGGCCGGTGGGGTTTCCACCACGCTGAAGAAAGCACAGTAGCAGCCCCGGCCCAAAAACCCGAGCAGGGGAGAGGCCAAGTTCAAGACTGCCCGTGGAGTCTGGACTCTTCACCACGTTTTCCGATCACAGTCAGCAAGCAGGCATTAAGCCGATTGCTCTCTCTTTTTTAAATATTTTTAAGTTTATTTATTTAGGTAACCCTCTAGACCCAACGTGCGGCTTGAACTGATGACCTCAAGATGAAAAGGAGAATGCCCGTCCTCTTTCTTTTTAAAGATTCTATTTATTTATTTATTTGTGTGAGAGAGAGAGAGCGCACGAGAGAGAGTGTGCACGCACACACAAGCAGGGGGTGGGGAGAGGCAGAGGGAGAAGCAGACGTCCTGCTAAGCAGGGAGCCCAACTGGGGACTTGATTCCAGGACCCTGGGATCATGACCTGAGCCAAAGGCAGAGGCTTAACCCACTGAGCCACTCAGGCACCCCCTGTTCAACCAACAGTAGCTCAAAGGGATGTCCAAAGACAGTGTCACCTTCTCACTCCTTGTTCTGGTCTCATTCTGCCAACATAAGAAAGAAAACCTGAGAAAGTCAAGCTTACCCAGTATCAAAAACCACTTTGTTTAGCCTCCCTGTGCGCCAGTCGTGGACGCACGTGTACTGCTCCCGGGGAGACTGTGTCTGCTAAGGAGCTCTGGAAAGTTCTTCAAAATACTTCAAAGTTGGGGCGCCTGGGTGGTTCAGTGCGTTAAAGCCTCTGCCTTCGGCTCAGGTCATGATCTCAGGGTCCTGGGATCGAGTCCTGCATCGGGCTCTCTGCTCAGCAGGGAGCCTGCTTCCTCCTCTCTCCCCACCTGCCTCTCTGCCTACTTGTGATCTGTCAAATAAATAAATAAAATCTTTAAAAAATAAATGTCCTGTCTCCTTCAATTTCTCTTCAGAAATAAAAAAATTACAGAAGTCACATGGCCAGTAATAGTCACCCCAAATCACAGGACAGGCTCTCTACGATGTTACTAAAACTGTTCAGAATATGAGAAGACCCTGCGGCCGGCCCCAAGCCCTCACGGGCTGTGGGACCCAGTCCGCAGGACCTCACATCCTCGAAGCTTTGTGCAGGGAAACTCCCTCCTGTGATGTTTCAGAAGCCGATGGAGGAAGTGCTGACAGACACCCGAAACGGAATGGGGAAACCGAGGCGCTCCCACCACCAGCCGCAGGGCCGAGGGCAGGGGCGCCGCTGAGGGCGGGGCTGCCCGGCCAAGTCTTCTGAGTCTGGACACGGGCCACGAGCCCCGCCTGGGGGAGGGGGGCCTCGGCCTGTCCGCGGGGCACGCTGCCCCCGAGGGCTCGTGGAAGGCTGCGGGAGCCTCCCTGCGCCCATGCCTGCAGCCGGCCGAGCACCGAGGGCCTCTCGGGCCCAGGAGAAGGAGGCAGGTCCTCGCCCTGTAATTCCCGGGACCCCTTGGCCAGCCGCCAACAGGGATTCAGTCCCCAACAGACGGGGGTGGCTTCCTGGGCCCCGGCGGCTGGACCCAGACACGCAGGGTGGTGTGACGCCGCCCGCGCCTGGGGAAGCACGGGGGAGGGGACCGAGAGACGCTGCCCCCTCCCCAGACGGCAGGGTCTGATGCAGCGAGGTCTGGGCAGGTTCCCTCCAGGGGACGGGACCACTGCCAGGCCCGCAGCCGGTCCGCAGGATGAGGAAGGGTCCGTGAGCCCCGTGAAGCCCGGCAAACCCTGCCCTGCACCAGGGGAGCCTTCTCCACCTCGAAGCAAAGCTGAGGAATTCTGCTTCTCTCAGAACTTCCCAAGCAGACCTCGAGCTTCCTGAACAAAAGGCTACTTTACGTGCGCTGGGAGGAGAAAAGAAAATCCGCCATTCTCGGATTCACACGGGGCCACACCAAGACCAGGAGACCCCAGACCACGCCTCAGAGGTCACGGCACACCTGAAGCCACAGGTGCCCAAAGGCTCTCACCCTCTTCCTCCGCGGCCCCCACGCTCGCCGTCCTCCCCGGCCGGTCCCCACCCTGGACGGACAGTTCTGGGCGCTGCGTGCGCGCTGCACCCCCGTGCTCTGGCCGGCGGGCGGCGAGCGGGTCACGGGAGTGTGTCCCTAGAGCGCCTATCCGGGCGCCCCAGTGCCCCGGAAACAAGAGCAGCTCTGCGGGCAGCCCAGCGCCGGACCTGCCCACCCAAGAGCCACCAGCCCTTCTGCTCTCCGCGCCTCGGGCGGGACAGCAGGACCGAACGTTCAGAGTGGGAGGGACAGAAGACCACAGGTCAGACGCCCCCGCCTCCGCTCCCCAGGTTACCCGCCCAGACTAAGAAGGGGACTTGCCCAAAGCCCCAGCGGCCGTGGTGCCCCTGTGGGACGTCCACCTTTCACGGAAGCCTCCCGACACTGAGGTTCTGAAACCCTCCACGTGTGGCCCGGGACACGCAGGTGCCTCCTTTGCTTCTACAAAGAAGGAAGAGGACACAGGACCTCGGCTGTGCTTGGCCGGTGAAGGGGGAGACTTCCTCGCAGGGCAGGGCGGGAGGCCTCGCTGTCTGCAGGGAAGCGGCAGGACACACGGGAGGGGAGGGAAGCTCAGAGGGAAACAGAAAAGAGCTCGCACCCACGTGAGCGGCAAGTCTGTCCGAATTCTTTATAAATGAGGCCGTTTTAGAAGTCGATGACTCCCACACACGTGTGGCTCTTCTTAGTTTGCTGGCAAGTGGGAAGACCTCCGTGCTGACGGGGCAGAGGAAGAGAGGCACACACAGGTCCCACCGAATCAGCTGCGGGGCACAGGACCAGGGACCACCTCCCCGAGGCTCTTCCAGAGACACGGAGTGGCCTGTGGGCCCCCGCGGGAGATGGGATCTGAAACCACCATGACTGCCCAGTGCCCCCGGAACCCGCCGGCCCTGCAGTCCCACCCTCTCACAGGCCATCGTGCTCGGCAAAGCAGAGGCCACAACAGTATTTGCTCCACAAGGTCTGGACCCACAGGGTCCGTGCCCGATGGGGTAGGAGGCTGCACGATGCCCCTTCCCTCCAGCAGCCTTTGGGGATTCAGATGCCCCCTTCCCCACCAGCTGGTCTGCACTCTGTTCCCCCTCCGAGCTCTGGGGCTGTTTCACTAGCATCTGTCACCTACATTGGGTCACATTAGTGGTTCCTGTGTCTGAGGAATGCTTACCTTGTCCCAACAGATCACCAACCCCCTGCAGAAACTGTCCCCAACCTGGCCTAAAGGCTGGCCCATTGCAGCCTTTAGGGGACTGACAATCCTCGGGAGTTGTCAAGAGTGAGAAGCCCTGGGAACATCTCTCTAATATGACTCAAACACATGCTTGTCAAGACACAGAAGCTCTGTGAACACGGTTGAAAAACATGTAAACAGTATTTCTCGATTTCTACTCTAAAATATCTAGGTTAACAATTTCTAAGTCCAAATGATGTTAAAAAATGTTTAGTAATTTTTTCTTTTTTTTTTAAAGATGTTATTTTGTTTATTTGACAGGCAGAGACCACAAGTAGGCAGAGAGGCAGGCAGAAAGAAAGGGGGAAGCAGGCTCCCTGCTGAGCAGAGAGCCCGATGTGGGGCTCGATCCCAGGACCCTGGGATCATGACCCGAGCCGAAGGCAGAAGCTTAACCCACTGAGTCACCCAGGTGCTCCAATATTTAGTAATTTTTCAATCTGAAAACGACTTCATAGCATTGTTGATAAGAAACTGAACAGAAAACTTTGCGTAGATCATACTAAGGCCGAATCTGACCCCCCCAGCTCCTTTTATCCTTCAACACACAAGTTTTTTAGCTTGTCAGGAAAGGGTATTTCTCTTTTCCACAACTTTTTCATCAGCAAATAACATCACAAGCCGTACTGTGCCATCACCAGCAGACCAGAACACAAAGCCTGAGGGTGCATACAGAAGGGACTCGAAGTGTTTAGGTTGAAACCTCCCCTGACCTCACGGTGTGGGACCCAGCCACGCCACAGCCCAAGCTGGGGGCAGAGGACACGCGAGAACCAAGACCAGGATGAGACCGTGTTTCAAACACTTAAATTGGTCCTGTGGCCTGGATAGAGGTTTTTCATCACCCACTTATCCCCAGCAGCCAGGCCGTTCAAGCAAACTCGTAGCAACAGGAAGGATCTCTTTCTTCAGGGGAGGGGGCAGACGTGCAGGGGAATTCTTGACAATCTGCCACCACTGAACAGAGTTTAAGGTAAAATATATTAGGTCAGAAGGAAGAAAAAGCCTGTATGGTTATGAGAGCGTGAGTCATGGAGGAGCGCGAAACCCCAGAAGAGGGAACTGTGGAGGCAGCTGATGGGACACGGGTGTGAGCGATGACGAGGGGGAGCAGTGGCTTCTAGAACTTTGACACAGCAGCCAAGAAGGCACCTGGGCACAGTGAGGAATTAGCTCAGGTTCCCGGGCCGTGGCGCTTTCTAAACACCGAGCACTAAATGGGTCTCCCTGGCGCTTAGAGGCTGGTCTAAGACCTCTGGTAGAGAACAAAGCAGAAATGCTGTACAGCTGTCCCAGAAACACAGACCACAGGGACAGAGTGGCCCAATTTCTCTTAATTTGAAAGGCCCCACATAAGGACAATGTTGGAAAGTTCACTCTGTCAAAACTTAATTTTGTGTAACATGTTTGTAAATAACACCCCGTCCGGCAGTGAAAGGACGTCAGGCTGAGGGATTTCCTCCGGCCCTCGAGTGCTCTTGCCCTTCCCAGCAGTTCACCCCACCCTCTCTGTGCTACTGTGTGTCCGCAGAACACAGGTGTCATGAGGGTAACGGGCCACAGGTGTCACAGGTGCAAGGGTCCAAAAAGGACTGCCCTGGATAACTGAGTGGGGACAGAGCATCAGGGGTGGGTGCCCCTGCAGGCAATAGCCAGCCAGTCCCAAACACCGGACAGTGGGTGCACACAGCTCTGAGCACAGGAACAACGCATTTTCAAACAGAAAACCGCTAACCCTGAGCAGAAACTATCTCATCGAAACAGAACTCTTACACCCATGATGATGTCAATGAGAGGCTTAATTAAATGTCCCAAGGCTGGCCTCCAAGAAAGGCTGAATTTGGGGCTTCTGAATAGCCCATGAGTGAGTACGTTCTACCGTGTCCTAGAGAAAACTCAGCCACCACCCCTCCCTCCTTCAGTAAAGGGCGTGAAGACAATCACGGGCTTCGTAAGGGACCCAGGGCCAAAATCTCAGTAGGGGCGGCCTGGGTGCCCCCAGCATTCACTTAACCCTTTCTGGAAGAACAAGACGCCCCAAAGTTTTCAGTCTGAAATACCTAAAACTATCACAAAACAAACCAAGAGGACGGGAGCTGGTAAAATACTCCTGTTTACTTCATTATTCATGTGAAAAACCCTCCTCTAAGCCTCCTTTTGATGAACGCACCATTTTCCATTCTCGCAGAGTGGAAATACTGCCCGGTGCAGGCAGCGTGCTGGCCGGCACAGAGCGAATCCACAAGTCTGCGACCCAGACGGAAAGTTAGCTTTGATAATAAATCCGATAGGAAAGATTCTACAACTGACACAATTAAAATGCGCGCGAGCACTCCGTGCACAGGTGTCCGCGCCCAGCAGTTTGCAAAACGCGTTGCCTCATTAGCATTTCTTTAAACAATGCTGATAACAACCTCGCCACCGCAATCCTCGACAAACGCGTCGCCGAGACTGTATCACGGAAAGCGTGGGGAAATGCGCTGAGAATCTCAGTCAAACTTTCTTTTGTTTGTATTTCCTCGGGGTCAGAAAATACCTGTTCTTCACCCCTTTTGGTGTGTACCCAGGCTCCTCGGTCCAGCCCTATTGTGCGTGGTCCGCTAAACCTACAAATAATAAATTTGTTAGCGGGGCCGGGGGAACCCCAACTAGCCACAGCCCTCCTCCTGGCGTAGAAAATTCCCCATTTGCCATCGGATTGAGTTGTCAGACAGTGACTCGTCCTACCCTGTGGAACTGACATGTCTATTTACGGAGAAACAAAGACACGGCTCGCGGCGGACCCGGCTCCCTCCGCGCGCCCCGTCCGCTCCGCGCGCCCCTGGTCGCTCGGCGCGCCCCGTCTCTTCCGCGCTCCTCTGGCCGCCGGGCCCCGAGGCCCCTGCGCCCTGGCTCATCCAGCCATTAAAATGGAGACGAGGCCGGTGCCCGGCGTCAGGGGGAGACAATGACCCCCAAGGCCCGGTGGGGCGCGGGGACCCGCCCGCGCCCACCTCCCGCAGTTCCGACTCTTGGCAAACTCGGCGCGGGCGGGTCCGGGTGCGGCTCGGAGGCGCGGGCGGGGGGCGCGCGGGACGGCGCGGGCGGGGGGCGCCAGGACGCCCCTGGGCTGCCTCCTGGGGCCGGGCGTTGACGCAGCAGAAATTACCAGCTGGAAAATTCCCCTTTCGGAGGTGACGGGGGAGGGATCGCGGCGGCGGCGGCGGCGGCGGCGGGAGGCGCGGAGGGCGAGGGGCGCCGGGCAGCCCCGCCGCCACCGCCTCCGCGCGCAGCCCCGCGGGGACCCCGCGCCGCCCCCGCCCGCCCCGCCCCGAGCCACCCGGGCTCGGGGATCGGCAGGGGCCGGGCCGGGTCGCCACCGCCGCCCCCGGAGCCGCAGCCGGGGCGCGCCGATCGCCGCCAGGAGGGCGCCCCCGCGGGGCGGGGCGCATGGGGCGCGGGGCGGCAGGCGGCGGGGGCGCGCCCCGGCTCGGAGCTGCCGGGGCTCAGAGCGGCCCCGGCCGGGCCCGGCCGCGATGCGCCTGCCCGGCCGCGCGGACAATGAGCCGGCGCCGCTTACCTGTGACCCCATGGGGCGCGGGCGAGGGCGGGCGCCGCGGCCGCCGGACCGGCGCCGGTGATCGCCGCCGCCGCGGGGCGAGCGCTGCGTCCGGGCGGGTCCGAGCTGCGCGCTCGCCTCGGCTGCTCCGTCCGTCCGTCCGTCCGTCCGTCCGTCAGGCCGGCGCGCGCCCCCGCGCCCGCTCCAACCCCGCGGCCCCCGCCGCCCGCGCGCGCGCCCCGCCTGCGGACCCTGACCCCGCCCCCCGGCGCGCGCCCGGCCGCTGCTGATTGGCCCGCGCGGCGCCCGGGCCGCGGCCACCGCCCCGGGCCCCGCCCCCGCCGGCCCGGCCGCCGGCCCCGCCCCTCGCTGGGCCCCGGGCTCGGCGCTGCGGGGCGGGAGGGGGCCGCGGCGGGGGTCGGTTCCTCCGCCCCCCCGCCCCCCCCCGCCGTGGGCGGCCGGACAGCGGAAGTGCGGGCTGGAGCTCGCTGGGCATTGTGGGAAGCCCCCTCCCCTGGGCTGGCGGGGGGCGGGGGCGGCGCGGCGTGGGGGTCTCTGAGCACCGGCGCGGGCTCCCGCGGGGGCGCTGAGCCGCGGGCCGCACCCCCCGCGCGCGATGAGGCTCGGGGCGAGGGCGCCCGACCGCCTGCTCGGCTGCGCACCCGGCCTTGCCCACGCGCCTGTTCCTCGGGGGCGCGCGGGTCCCCGGGCCACGAGCCGTCCCCACCGCCGGAGGCGCGGTCCCGCCGCGCGCGTCTCGCAAACTTCGGGACTTCCCCACCTGCTCCGGCGGCCGTGCGGACCTCGCGCCGTGCGGCGGGCGAGCGCTGTCGCGGCTCTGCCGGGGCGCGGGGCCCAGGAGGGCCTGGGCGCTGCGCGCTCGCGCCGTCGGCGGACCTCGGCGCGCCGGGGGAGGGGAGCACCTCGGGGCGCGGGCCGCGCGTAACAGGGCCTGTCCCTGGAGCTTCGGTTTGGGCCAACTTGGGAGCGCCGGCGGCCGCGCGCGTGGGTTCTTCCCGCCGCGTCGCCTGTCCCGTGCGGGTGCGGCCCCCGCGAAGGGCCGGGAAACAAGCCGCCTGGGCCCTGCCCCACACCCCTTTAAACGGTCTGGACCCGCGCTGCCCGGGATGGCCCCTGCGCGTCCCCTCTCGCCCCCGCTGTCCTCGAGCCCTCGGGCTGGCTGATGGGAAGCGCGGCCCCACATTCCTGGCTGGCCTGTGCGGGGCAAAGGCCACCTCGCTTCCTCTCGCGGGCGCGGCGGTGGGAAGGGAGGTGAGCCTGCGGCCGGCCAGGCGCGCAGAGGAGTCGAGCACGAGCAGGCTGTCCAATGGCGAGGCTCCGCGGGCCGTCTGCGCCCTGCCTCCCCGCGGGCCGAGCGCCGCGGAATTCCTCGGGAGGTGGGAGGCGGCGGACCATTATGGATCTGCCCTCTCAGGATGTGTAAGGAGGCATTCACTGGGCTGCAGCGGGAGGGCAGGCGGCGGGGGAAATTCTCCTTGAGTGAACAAGGGCGAGCCGCGGTCTGGCAGCCAGCGATGAAAGGCGGACACTCCCTCACTTCTAGCGGCGCCTGGAAATGGCTGTGCAGACACCCTCAACCCACTCCCTTCCCGCTGCCTGCTCTGACATCCCCGGCCCGGGAGCCCCCTCCCAAGCCTTTCTTTGGAGGACCCTTTCAGTCACACCCCCGGTCTGGAACAAGAGGCCTGCGCTTCCTCAGCCAGGAAGTGAAGGCTGGACACAGCCGCCCTAAGAAGTGGCCGTCTCTAGGCCTCCGGGAGGGTCTGGCGGGCCGCCTGCCTCCTCCCTCTGAGGGCACAGAGGGCACTCTCTGCAGGAATCCCCCCACCTGCCTTCCTAAGACACCTTTGTTGTCGCCCACGGTGGGAAAGAGGCCAGGGAGACTGGGGAGGGCCGCCAGACTCCTGATACCTCCCTCCCAGAGAGAGCCCCAGTCTGTCCTGAGCCGTCTCGGTCCCCTCAGACACTCTCCAAAAACAGCCTTGTAAGACGCGCTATCCGCTGTCCGTGCAGGCGTGGAGAGCTGCGAAGCATGCCTCAGTCAGCGCGCAGCAGTGCTGTCGTTGCTGAGCAGGCCTTTGTCTCACCAGGGCCACAACCCATCTCAGCCTAGGTCTTTGGACCTTGATAGAAAGGCTTGCTGGGCTCTGGAGTAAGTCTCTAGGGCCCTGGGACTCTCTGCCCTGTTCCCCTACCCAGCATCAAGGTTACCTGACCCCTGCGGTCTTGCCAGTGATTGAGGGCTGAGATTCCCGTCTTTTCTGCTCCAAGAACGGGCAGGGAGCCCGGTGATGAATCTGCTAACACCAAAAAGGCAGACCCAAGAACAGTCCTGAAGACCCCTGACCAAGCCATACCTGAAGCCCACCCTACCTCCAGATGGCTCTTGTTCTGTGAGCTAATAACCCTCCTTACTATTTAAAAAAAAGAAACATGGGGCGCCTGGGTGGCTCCGTCAGTTAAGCGACTGCCTTCGGCCCAGGTCATGATCCTGGACTCCCAGGGTCGAGTCCCGCATCGCGCTGCCTGCTCTGCAGAGTCTGCTTCTCCCTCTGACCCTCCCCCCATCTCGTGCTCTGTCTCTCATTCTGTCTCTCTCAAATAAGTAAATAAATAAAATCATTTTAAAAAATAAAAGTAAAAAAAAAGAAAGAAAGAAAAGAACCAGCAGCAGCAACTGTGGCTTCGCCACAGAGCCGGGCGGAAAAGGGAGACGAGGGGGCGCCTGAGTGGCTCAGTCATCGGCAGGAGGCCTGCTTCTCCCTCTCCCGCTCCCTCTGCTGCGCTCCCTCTCTCCCTGTGTCTCTCTCTGTCAAATAAATAAATAAAATCTTAAAAAGAAAAGAAAGAAAAAAAAAAAAGGGAGATGAGTAGCTGGGTTCCCAGGAGCCCCTTCGGTGCATCGGCTCCGGGGGGGACGGACTGGCAGCGCGACCCCACTGTCGTCAGTGCCCGGCATCGGCTAAGGTGCTGCCAGGATTGGACTCAGAGTGGGCAGATGCCAGGCTGGGTTGCTCGGACCCCACTCTTGCCTGGGTGCCCTGGACATCCACGCGGATGCCCCCGCTGCCCCTCACCCCTAAGGCTTGCCACAGACCCTGGGACGTATCTGCTACCTGACGATCAGCGGACCCTTCCCCATGTGTGAACAGGCGGCCTCTGTGAGGGCAGCTCCGGGCCCAGGTGAGGACCAAGGCTCTGTCCTCATCAGCATTCTGTGACCAGGGCGCCCGGTATCCAGGGTCAGTGTCTGACAGAGTGCAGGGGATAGGGAGCCTTGAGCGGAAGGCTGTCCCTAGAGAAGCTGGTGGGCAAGAGAGGTTAAGAAATGGGTGGTCCAGGCTCTGCACTGGCCAATGCATGTGGTCATGATGGAAATTCACCCCCAGCCACGTGTGTGAGTCGTCTGCCAGGAGCCTGCCGGAGAGACATGTCAAGTCTCATGACAGAAGGGGCCCGGGAAGAATGAGCACCAGTGGGCCAGGGCTGGGGGGCTTAGGGGGCCAGAGGCTAGAAGTCGGTGAGCCCCCACAATACATGCCGCCCCCACCCCCCAGACCTTTGAAGGACAGCCTCAATCTGGGAGCCCTGTGGCCAGCAGCCCCCCACGAGGTCCCGGCACTGCCCCCCGCGGCAGGTGCTCAGCCGGCCCTCTGCCTGCCCTCCACCCCCACTGTGTGGCTTCAGGAGGACCGAGGAGCTGGAAGGGGACCCAGCCCCATGCCAGGTGCTCTGATGCCACCCAGAAGCAGGGACCTGCCTCCTGCAGGTTTGTTCCTGTGAGGCGTAGCCTAGAAGGAGCTTTGGGAAAGACAGAGGGGACAGCAGTATCCTTTTGCATCTCCCTTCCCAGCATCCCTTGGGCGGCCCCCTTGCCGGGGCCTTTCGCGCCACACCACCTGCCCCTGCCACCGCCCCGTCCTCCCCAAGCTGGGTTTTCTGAGCTGTCTTCACCACAGTCGCTAGTCGGGAGACCTTGTCTGTTTATTCCCCAACCAGTGGTGTTGCTCCGCCGTCCCCATGGCAACAGCCCTGGGAGTCCTGCCCCCTCCCCTGGAAGTGTCCAGAACCTGCCCCTGCCCTCCCCAAGCCCCCGCTGGAAGCCAGACAGGGAGGGAGTGAAGCAGAGGGCAGGGCGCGCCTGAGGATGCGCGGCAGGACCCGCCCCTGCACGTCACCCCGGGTCCTGCAGGGGGTGGGGGGGACGGAGCAGGCTCCAGGCTGCCGCCAGCACCACCCAGGCCAGCTCCCAGGCCTGGCTCAGCCTGTGTCTGCGGCCAGCTGGCCCTGCTCTCCTGCTGGGCCTCCCCAAGACCACCCTCCAGAGTCACCCGGGGCCAGGGGCTACCTGCCAACCCCACGGCTGCCCCACCCCAACTGTCCTCCAGGCCTGCGGCCCTGCCAAGCCCCAACTGCCACTCCAGCTGCCACCGCCAACTGCCGCCCCATCTCCATTCCAAGTGCTCACCCCCAACCGTCCTTCCAAAACGCCACTGCCAACTGCCAGCACCCTTCCTTCCCGAGCCCCAGCTCCCACCGCCACCCTCTGGCCGAAGACCCAGGGCTGTGCATTCCAGACCTTCCCTCCAGGACCAAGGCTGGGCCACACCTGCTGTGTTCCCTGGGAGGGGCTGGTGCCTGACAGGGGAGGCAGAGAGCCAGAGGAGCATCTGGGGGCCAAGGGCCTGGCCGGCAGAGGGAAAGGGTGGGAAGAGGACAGCAGAGCCACTGATGCTGAGTGCCAGCCTCGGCCAGACCAGCCGAAGGGGGGGACGTCAGCCAGGGCCCGGCTGGGACGGCCCCCGGGGGCTGTCCCCTGAGGGTCTGGGGACAGCTCAGCCTGACCACTGACCTTGCCCTGACCTGGCAATGGTCAGGGGGCACTTTGCCTCCCTCCCTCACCAGGCCTCTCTCTGGGGGCCACCAGCCTTCCAGAGACCCAGGTGGGCCCAGCTTCCGGGTCTCAGCTGTCCAAAGTCAGCTTGAGCTCAGAGAGGTGGCACTGGGCTCCCTCCTGCGTTCCCACCTCGGCACCCTGCACCAGCCCAGGTCCCTTTACCATCTGATTTTTGGGGGCGCCTGGGTGGCTCAGTGGGTTAAGCCTCTGCCTGCGGCGCAGGTCATGATCCTGGGGTCCTGGGATCGAGCCCCACGTCAGGCTCTCTGCTCAGCGGGGAGCCTGCTTCCCCCCCACCCCCCGGCCCCCCTTCCTCTCTGCTCGTGATCTCGGTCTGTCAAATTAAAAAAAAAAAAAAATCTTAAAAAAAATAAAAGTGGGGGCGCCTGGGTGGCTCAGTGGATTAAAGCCTCCGCCTTCGGCTCAGGTCATGATCCCAGGGTCCTGGGATCGAGCCCCACATCGGGCTCTCTGCTCAGCAGGGAGCCTGCTTCCTCCTCTCTCTCTGCCTGCCTCTCTGCCTACTTGTGATCTGTCAAATAAATAAATAAAATCTTTAAAAAAAAAAAAAAAAAGTGTACCGTCGGACTCCCAGCCCCGCCGCGGGCGCGGCCCTCCCTTTCCCGGCCCCTCCCCTTCCTTTCACCTCCTTCTCCCCATTCATCTTGTGGTCCCTGCACCAGCATCTTGTGGTCCCTCCCTGCACCAGCGTCCTGTCCTCCAGGGATGCTGCCTGGAGCCCCACCCCCACGTGGGGTTGCCACAGCCCCTGCCTCCCCCCGGGGACACACAGCTAGCACCTGAGCTGACTCGGTCCTCGCCTGGCCCAGCCAGGAGGCAGTCCTGCCTATCGCAGGTCCGGGCTTGGGGCTGTAATTCCATCTCAGGCCCTGGAAACCCAGCCTCGGGGAAGCAGCCAGCCAGCCTCGGAGCAGGGAAGGGGGCCCAAGGCCCCGGTCCCCACTGGGGAAGCGCAGCTGCTCCCTAGGGCCGCAGCCCCCGGGGCTCACGTTGCAGAGGGAGCTGGCGATGCCACAGATAGCCACGTCAGCGGAAGGGGACACCTGGCTCTCTCAGGCGTCCCATCCAGGAGCTGCCAGGACAGGACACAGTGGGGGGGGGGTCCTGGGGGGCCGTGTCTTCTGCAGCCTGCCCAAGTTCTGTCCTAGGAGGAGAGCTGCAGACCGGGCACCTTTCCTGAGCCCTGGGCAGTTGGGGGGGTGGATTTTGCCCAGGGCCACCTGATCCAGCAGCTGGGAGGGACACCGGTGGCTGTGGCCCCCAGGGGCCTGTGGGATGAAGGGCTCTGTCCTACCTGGACAAGGCAATGGCCTCTCTCCTCCACTGGAGGAGTGTCGTCCCCTTGATGGGCGTGGCGAGGCCCCAACCCTGCCCCCTGGCAGCCTGCTGTCCTCACCTCCCTCCTTCTCTCATTCACTTGTCAGGCAACATTCACGGAGTGTGTGGAGCCCGCTGTGTGCCGGGGAGTCGGACGTCTAGGGAGCAGGACAAAGCTCCTTGTGTTCTGCGAGGGGGCAGGGCAAGGGGCGCGGGGGGGGGGCTCAGTCCGTTGGGCGTCGACTCTCAGTTTTGGCTCAGGCTGTGGTCTCAGGGCCGAGAGACTGAGCCCCACGTCAGGCTCTGTGCTCAGTGCGGGGTCTGCTTGAGGCTCGCTCTCCATCTGCCCCTCCCCTTGCTCCCGCGCTCTCTCTCTCCAATAAGTGGAATAAATACCTAAGAACGAACCTGGGTCATCTGTGTCTCGGTCGGGGCTGAACCGGCTTGTGCCCGGTCTGCCCGCTGCAGTGGTTGGAACGAGGCGCCTCAGTGTCCAGTGCCGTCCCCTGCGGACGGGCGTCATGAGCCTTTGCCTCCACACGCGCGTCTCTGTTCTCGTTTGCGCGTACTTCTCAGGGGTGTGAGTGGGTGCCGGCGGGCGTGCGCTTGTTCGGAGTGGCCATCCAGGAGGGCGAGTGTGCGAGAGTGCCTGCGAGCGCGTGTGCTGTATGGTCTCGTGCACTTGCCTCTGTCCCCGCTGAACAAACCCACACGTGTGAGCCGGCCCCGTTCCGGACGTGGAACCAGAGATGGTCCGGCCCCAGCCTCAGGAGGGACGGCAAGACACACACGGCTGTGGGGTGGAGGAGGACAGGCCGTAGGTTATCCTCAGTGAGCCCAGCCCAGAGGGCGCTCCTGGGGGGAAGAAGCCATCAAAGGCCTGCCTGGGGGGTGCCTCGGGGGCCTCAGCCGGTGAAGCATCGGCCTTTGGCTCAGGTCATGGTCCCGGGGTCCTGGGATCGAGCGCAGCTCCACGTCGGGCTCCCCGCTGCACGGGGAGCCTGCTCCTCCCTCTCCCCCTCCCCCTCCGCTCTCTCTCTCAAACGGGTAAATAAAGTCTTTAAAAAACTATAAAGGCCTGCCTGGGGCTCATGTGGGATGAGCCGGGCTCCGACAACCCCAGGCTGGGCCTTCCAGGTTTTCCCACAAGCTCCAGGGTGCCGCTGGAGTCTTCTGACCAGGACACACTCACGTCCTCGTGATTCCGAGAGACTTCGGGGAGGCCGAGCTGGCGTACCCTGGATGGAGCAGGGGAGGTGACGCCTCTCCACCTGGCAGCAGGGCCGCTGCCGGGACGCAAAGCCAGAGGGGGCGCAGACGGGGAGCCGTCTGGGGGGCTGCTGGCCCAGGGTTGGGGAGAGAGGCCAGGCTGCAGGTCCCGTGAGGGGCAGGGGAGCCTTGGAGGGGAGAGGAGCTGGCTCGGTCCTTGCCAGACGGGAAATCCCTTCCTGGCATGAGTACGACTGGGCTCAGGAGAGTCATGCAGCGGGGTGGGGAGCTGGGGGGTGGAGGTGTGGGGGGTGGTCACCTCAGGGCACTCCCCTGTCTTGCTCACTGGGGCTTGCAGTTGTCACCTGGGCTGGGCCAGGGCAGAGCCCCTTCCTCAGCGTGCCCGGGCCTGGGGCAACTCCCACAAGGCTTGCTTGGAGGAAAGTGAGCCCAGGCCACCGTGGTCCAGGGACCCCCTCCACTTCAGACCGTCAGAGCCCATCCAGGGTTCTCTCCGCAGAGTCTGGTCTCTGGGGCTCAGGGTCCCTGTCAGGATGTGGCAGGGTGCCCTCCGGCTGTGCTCAGAAGGGACCAGCCCCACCCGTAGCTGGCAAGGCTCCCTCCTGCACCCCCCTTCCCCCGCCCCGCGCAGGCCAGCCTCCCAGTGAGTGCAGCCTGAAGGGAGGAGGGGACATTTGGAGTACATACGGCCCCCTCTGTCCATCCTTGGCGGGTCAGGCATTCTGCACCCCTGCCTGCCAGGCTGCTCGCACGGCCTCAGCCCTCCTCCCTCACCAGGCACCCTCCACCCTCTACCTGCAGCTGGTCTCATGACACAGGAATCCTGTGTCCACACAGCCTCGGATGAGAGAGGGCTGAGCGAGCTGGCACCCACGTGTGTGCTCTGCCTCTGCCCCCACCAGCCCCACACGCCAATTGCCCAGCCTGCAAGGGCCCGGACCTCAGGGTTCACGCCCACCCCACCCCTCCGCCCCGCACCAGGGCTCCTGAACCTGCAGGTCCCTCCACCCGACAGACTTTCCTGCTCCTTCCCACCGGCTGGTTCTCAGCCATCCCTGAGCACTCACTCCCAATCCTGGTGGGTCCAGACGCAGCTGGCCCCTCTCCCTGGGGCGGAGGACGCTGCCTAGACAGGGCCCTGTCTCTGGGCTAATGTCTGCACTCTTCTCTCTGTCCCTCACACCCTCCCTAGGCTCCATGAGGGCAGGGCCATGTTGAGGTCCCCTTATGGCCTAGAGCCTGAGGGCTCTGGGGTCAGCCCAGTCAGAATGGGGATCGGTACAAGTGTGTGGTTTGGGGTAAGTGCTTACTTCTCTGGGCGTCAGTCTGCACCTAAAAAAGCTCCTGGACAGAGCTAAGCGGGCTGAGCAGGACAGCATGGGGCCCAGAAGCAGCTGCAGAAGATGCTGTCATGTGGGCAGCATCACCGCACGGCAGTCTAACGGACACCAGGGCAACAAGGACACGGGGTAGGGGCAGGCCAGGCAGGGGGAGCGATTGTGGGCTCTGAGGCTCCCCACCAAGGCTCAGAGTCTGGGATATCCTGTGGGCGCCTCTTTCCTGCTGGGATCCGGCCTGGGGTCATCCTGGGATGGCATGGGAAGCCCCAAGGCTGACAGACCCGGAGGGAAAAGGTTGTAGTGGAAGAAAGGAGTTTGCCTGGGCTCTTGCTGGGCAGTAAGGGAGAACTGTGGGTCCGTATCCCTCCTCTGGGCCCCCTGCCCTCCCCCGTCCCCCCAGGTAGGCTCAGGTAGGGTCAGAGGAAAAACCCAGGCTGAGGGGCTGCAGAGGGCTTGAGGGAAGGACCACCCCGCCTGGGGCTGGAAGCCCACCTCGCTGACCGCCTCTGCCTCTCGGCCCCAGACCCGCAGCTGTGACCGTGCGGGAGCCCTTGTGGAGAACCAGGTCCCCGCCCCAGCTGCCACAGCCAGCAAGGGGCTCTGCTCCCTCCTCCCCTGGGGGTCCTAGTGCCGGGGTGGTTTTGAGACCCAGAGACGGGAGGCCTTATCAGACCACAGGTTTTCCTGAGGAAGGAAGGGCGGGCCTGCGGGATGGAGTGCCTCCTCTGGGCGTGCCCGGCTGCCGAGGGCGCACAGCCACTGCCCGGCCCTCCTGGGGGGAGGACAGATTCTCCCTTGGGGGACCCTAGTCCAAGACCTAGCCTGGCCAGAACAAAAGGACCCCGAAGGCTGGAGATGCCAGGGTTGGAGTCCCCGAAATCCCGAGCAAATTCTAGCATTCCCAAGGGAGTGTCCGGAGCACCCCCACTGGACCCTCAGCGGCATCTGTGGCCAGCTCAAGCCGCACGTCCACTCCCAGGGGCACCCAGTGAAAACGGGCACTTCAGGTTCACCAAAACCTTGTACCACAATGTGCAAAGCCCCCGTTGGTAACATTGCAAACTGGGGAAACCCAGCGGCCCTCAGCAGTAGAGCAGGGAGATGAAATACGGCCGGTCCGCCTTGGAACGCTGGGCGGCCGCGGAGCGGAGCCACCTCGGACCCCACACGAGCAGCTCGGGCAGAGGGGCTCCCACGACACAGGGGCGACCGGCGGAGCCAATCAGACCACGGAGCGATGGCCTTTAGAGTGGGGGCTGGGGCCTTCCGTGGGGCGGGCAATGTCCTGTTTTCTTGATTTGGGGCTAGCGACAACGTGTAGCTTGTGAACGCTGATTCGGCCATACGCTTCAGGTACGGGCACTTTTCTGTTTGCACGTGGTACTTCAATGAAAAGTTATTCTTAAAAAAGCCCAAGCCCTCTGCTGACCCCTCCCTGAGGGAGGAGTGTTCCCTGGGGCCCTCTGTCCTGTCCTGCATTCCACCTGGACCTCCAGAGACCCTCCACAGAGGGCGCAGAGAAGACAGGTGAGGGCAGCCCCTGGGGGGACATCTCGGGGTGGGGGGCACTTCCCAGCCCTGGGGACGGAGGCTCCGAGCTGGGCACAGGCCGGCTGACGGCCCCAGGCCAGGCTCTGCCTTTCTCTAGAAGAGGGCCCACCTGGAGTAACCACAAAGGGTGCGGGTCCAGCAGCCTCACTAGTGGGGCCAGGCGGATGTGGGGCCCGCCCTGCTGGAGCTCTCCCGGCTGGCCTTAGAATGCTGGTCCGACCTCGGGCCCGCCGGCTGGGCCAGGGGTGCCTCCAGCCCCCTCCCCCGCTGTGGTGCCTCCAGCCCCCTCCCCCGCTGTGGTGCCTCCAGCCCTTCCACTGCCCTGGAGCTATTTTTAACTCAGCTGAGCTGCTTCTGCAGAAGGTGGACAGAACCCCTGGCAGGGGAGTGGAGGTGGAGGCAGGAGAGAGCCAAAAGGCTGCCCTCCTCCCCCCACCCCTCCCCAGGTCTAGGCTTTCTGCGGGGCCTGGTCGTTCCTGACCTTGGAGGGAAAACAACATTCCACCCCACAAACAAGATATCCCCGGAGGCCACACAGATACCCACACATTCAGACGCAGGAGCACATACGAGGACACACATACGGTGCTCAGGAACCTGCCAGAAACATACAAGGCACACAGAGACTCAGAGCACAATTCGGAGACATATAGACGTGGATCCACTCAACTGTCCCTGGAAACCTAACCCACCTGGAGATAAGCACGCACACGCGCGCACACGCGCGCACACGGACACACACCGGCAGGCATAAGCGCGATGCCCAGAGACCACCGGCTCAGGGTGCGGGGAGGTCCCTGGGGTCACGCCCATTGACCCACAGCCAGGAGGAGCCTGCAGGTGGGGTGCTCAGCCCATCTGTTCCCCGGCTACTCCCCAAGTGCCATCCCCACCCCCCTGCAGCCCACTGGGGCTCAGCCCCAGGAACCTCCTGGACCTTCCCACCTGAGGCCCCCCAGCCTAGGCCTCACTCTCCCCATGGTGAAGGCAGGCTCGTGGAGGTAGCTGGAGCCAAGCTGGCTTACCCCCTTCTTCCCTCACATCCTCGGCAGGGCACACACACACACGCACACACGCACACACGTGCGCGCACACATGCACACGTACACATGTGTGCGCTCAGGGCAGGAAGCCTGAGAGAGGAATGGGGGAGGCTGCCTCCTCGGGGGTGGCCTCCGAGTGGGCTCAGCCCCTTCCCCTTCCTCTTCCCTGCTCCTTGCTTCCCCTGTCCTCCCCCAGCCTTTGTTCCCCGGAGCAGCTCTCCCCCCACCTCTGCCCCGCTGGGGGAACAGGAGTCTAGTCCTGGGAAAACCCCAGGTGCCAGACTGGGGGGCCTCTGTCCCTGTAACCCAGTCCCGGGGCAGGAGGAACTGGGAGAGGAGGGGCTCAGGACCCAGTAGTGGGGGGCAGCCGGCTGACTTCCAACTCCCCTCCACCCCCCGCCCCCCCACCCCCGCCTCTGCCCCGAGAGGCCCCAGAGGGATGGAAGAGGGCGGGGGAGTTGGCCTGAGGACAGGACATCCTCTTGGCAGGACACAGGACGCCAGGCCGGAGGTTCCCAGCCCCCGTCAAGGCCACAGGGGGGAAAAGGTCACTGGGTCCTGGGGCTCACCAGTTCCAAGATTGGCCAATGTCCTGACAGCTAGTCCAAGTTACTTCAAACTGACTCCAAGGAGAACGGCAGAGCCTGCCCCAACTGAACACCCCTGTCCCCCGCCCAGGCCCCACCATGGCCAGCCAGGATGTAGAAGAGCCCACCGGCCCACCAGTAGGGGAGCACCAGCCCCAGGATCCCTCCTCAGGGAACCCCACAGATCATGGGGGAGACCAGCAGGCCCAGGTCGTCCCTGTCACTTTCCCCGTGGGGGACGGCTGCCCTTATAGCTTTGCTTCACCTCCTACCTGGGGGCCCACTGCCCCCCGGCAGAGGCCGCAGCCCGGCCCTGGTCCTCCCTTGCCAGGACAGGATCCCCAGGGACAGTCCAGCCAGGGTGAAGTCCACGGGGACCCCTTGTTCCCACACACACCCTCCTCTGAGGGCAGAAGCAGAGCCTGGTCTTCTCTGAGCTCGCCTGCTGGGCTGAGATTGGCGGACGCTGGGCTCGCTGCCCTGGGAGACGAGGGTCCCAGGAGGCGCCTGAGGGCAGAAGATGAGAGCACTTCCTGCCATTGGCCCACCTCAGGCCGCCAGGACTTGGAGGTGGGCTGTCGCTCCAGGAGGCACCCTGGGCTTTGGCTCTCTGCCCGTGGTAAATCCAGACCAGAACCCCCGGCCCACTGGTGGAGTCTTGGGGTGTTCTCACCGCCCCTTCCACACCAGGCTCCTGCCTTCAGTCTCACGCCCAACACAAGCGCCCGCCGCCCATTGCAGAGTGCTCTGGGTACCTGGGCCAGAAACGATATCTCATCTAAAAACAGCCTGTGCTTGAGTCGGGATTTGCCTCTTTTATGGAAGAGGTAAAATTGCCGGGGCGCCTGGGGGGCTCAGTGGGTGCAGCCTCTGCCTTCGGCTCGGGTCGTGATCCCGGGGTGTTGGGATCGAGCCCCACAGAGAGCCCGGTTCCTGCTCTCTCTGCCTGCCTCTCTGCCTACTTGTGACCTCTCTCTCTCTCTGTGTCAAAGAAATTAAAAAAAAAAATTATCTTAAGGGGCGCCAGAGTGGCTCAGGGGGTTAAAGCCTCTGCCTTCAGCTCAGGTCGTGATTCCGGCGTTCTGGGATCGAGCCCCGCATCGGGCTCTCTGCTCCGCTGAGAGCCTGCTTCCTCCTCTCTCTCTGCCTGCCTCTCTGCCTACTTGTAATCGCTG
The DNA here is from genome assembly GCF_963455335.1 of Martes martes. NCBI lineage: Eukaryota > Metazoa > Chordata > Mammalia > Carnivora > Mustelidae > Martes > Martes martes. The sequence goes on along the minus strand of NC_137896.1, from coordinate 369,524 downwards.
TCTGTCAAATAAATAAATAAATAAATCTTTAAAAAAAATCATAAAAAAAATTATCTTAAAAAAAAAGTTAAAATTACCAAATGGGATTTCTTTTTAGATCTCTATTGATCAGTCTATTTATTTAGAGCACACACGGGGGGGAGGGGCAGAGGGAGAGAGAACCTCAAGCAGACTCAGCACTGAGGACGGAGCCCGACGCGGGGCTCGATCTCACAGCCCTGAGATCATGACCTGAGCTGAAGCCAAGACTGGGACCCTTAACCGCCGCAGCCAGCTGGCTCCCCAGCGATGGGAGGTTAAGTCTGGAGTTACCACATGAAGCTGTTATTCCTCTCCCAGGCGTCCACCCGAGGAAGTGACGCCTCGACCAAGAAGCCAACCTCCCAACACCAGCCCCTTCCACTGACCCCCTGCCCCATCCCCTCTGTCTCCACCTTCCTAATGTTTTCATGGCTACACTCAGTCTTTACATCTTTCCAAAATTAAAGCTTTACTGAAGTATAATTTACACACACTGATATTCACCAAGTTTAAGCGGATGACTTGATGAGCTTTGACAAATGTGTAGTCATGTCACCACCCCCAATGTCTTGCTGTAGAACATTCCCGTCATCCAAAAAAGTCCTCCCCATTTCTCAGCATCCATTGTCAACCCTCCGGCCCCGACAGCCATCCATCTGCTTCCAACCCCAGCGTTTCTTTTATTTATTTATTTATTTATTTATTTATTTATTTATTTATTTATTTATGTGACAGAGAGACAGCAAGAGAGGGAACACAAGCAGGGGGAGTGGGAGAGGGAGAAGCAGGCTTCCCGCTGAGCAGGGAGCCTGATGTGGGGCTCGATCCCAGGACCCAGGATCACGACCAGAACCGAAGTCAGACGCTTAACGGCTGAGCCCCCCAGGGCCCCCTGCGGTCCGCTGTTTGCTGGGGGTGTGCACCGAGCCGGTCGTACTTGGGCTTCTGGGTGCGGTTTCTTGCGGTCAGCACAACGCTTCTGAGATCCATTCCGTGCACATGAGGAGTTCCGTCCGTTTCCTTCCATCGAAGAGATGGACCAAAGCTTGCGTGTCCCTTCACCGGCTGACAGACATTCGGGTTTTTCTAGTTTGGGGACATTCTGAATAATGCTGCTACCAACATTTAAGGACAACGCTTTGTGTGAGCCTGTATCGTTTCTTGTGGGTAAACTCCTAAGGGTAGGATTGCTAGGCCATTCTATGGCTCATTTTCTGAATCTTCGTGTTTGTTTTCAGTTTGCCCCACCAGACTGTCCGCTCCCCAAGGGCAGACACCTCACCCCCGCTGGCCGTGGACGTGAGCAGCGCTGAGCGCAATGCCTCACGGAGAGCATGTTCTCCACAGATGCTTGTCACTGAGCGAGTGAGTGATCGTGGATTTTGGTGACGTGATCACAGTGTTGGGTGGCAGTGATGGGAGTGGCCCTCTGTACCAGTGACGACTCGAAATGCCTCCTCTGTCCCTCCTCAGAGATGTCAGGTACCAACTCCTAAACTCACCTGGCGAGGTGTCATGGGGGCCCTCTTCAAATGCCTCATGAGCCCCTCACCTCCAAAGATCTCCAACAGGCCATTCCCAGAGTCACACCGTGGAGCCAGCTGTCACCAAAACCCAGCGCCTCCCTCAAGGGACTGTCAACCCTTGTCTCTCTGGGGCCCCATTCCCAGCCTGCCACGCGGCAGTGACATCTCATTACAAGAACAGCCTGCCCTCTCCTGCAGACGCCGCCTTCCCCTCTCTTCGGCCTCCTTCTTATCAGGTGTGGATTTTGCACTTTCTCTCAAAAATACCCAAACTATGAGCATTTCTGTAATCTTCCGGCACCCTCTGGAAGAGCCCCAACCACCCACTTTCTCCCTGTCCACACGGCGGGTGCTGCTCATTGCTGGGACAGTCCACCTGGAAGACGGCTGACACCGGAAAGCCAGACTTGGGCGGACCCTCAAGGCTGCTGGTCCCACCAAGTCCCTCCAGGGACCACTCTACTGCCCCGTCCCCCTTCTCGGAAACTGCAGGTGTCTACGCTGGCCCTCCACAACTCCGCTGCCTTCCCCCCAACATCATCGACCCCACCCCACAGCCAGCCCGGGTCCACCTTCCCCAGTCCTTCCTCTACAGAGCAGTGACCTCTCTGAAATGGTCTGAGGTCATTGCCGGGACTTTCTTGCTGAGAATCTTTCAGTGACTTCTGAGAAGTGGTTTCCTTTCAAATTCCTTGACTTAGCCTATAAAACTAGCCCTGATCTACCCTCATCCCTAGCCTCACTCCTGTTCCAGCCCTACCCCCACCCCACCCCCGTCTAAGCCACTGTGGCCTTGTCTCGTTCCTCTATGATGCCAAATTCCCTCCGGCCCCAGGGCCTCTCCCGGGGTCAGGTCCCCACTGAACAATCTGCTTCAGGAGCTCATTCCTACGCATCCTTCTGGTCTCTGCTCCTGACCCCTCTCCTGCTCTCCCCCCGCCAGGTTGACAGACTGGGTGTTTGCTCCTTGAAAAGCCCTCTTTCGGTTAACCCTGGGAGCAGGGACACTACAAGGGCCGTGCTCAGCCCTGTCCCCACCACCGGCATGCAAGCGAGCCCTCAAGGAATACCTGTGGAATGGGTGGTTCTTGCGGGGGGTGGGGGGTGACGCCGAGACTGCAGGGGCAGGGGGAGGTGCAGGTCATCACCAGGTGCAAAGACAGACAGACGGGAAGAACTACCCTCATCATGCCCTCTGGTGTCCATGGCGGGAGACCGGGCCCTGGAGGACATCGTCAGCCGGGGTAAGAGGAGCCCACCCTGGCGCGTCAGGCCTAACCTGAGGGACCCAGAAGATTCCGCCCCATGTAGGTGTGAAGGCAGCTCTTGGGGCTTTCCAGGGGTCTGCGTCTGCTGACAGGAGCCTTTGCGTGGGGGGTGGGGGGAGCCATGCACCAGGGCATTTCCTGCCTAGCCTGGCTCCCCAGGGCCCAGCCCTGCAGCCCTGCTCCTTCCTCCCCCGCCCCAGGGGCTTTCCACAAAGCCTGAAGCCTGCTATTTTTAGCTGAGGGAGAGGGACCAATTCCTGGCCTCACTGGCTCCCACCACCAGAGCCTGAGTGAAACTGGGGCTGGGGTTGGGACCCCTGAGGCCAGAGAGGCAGCCTCTCCCTCCCTTGCTCCCTATCAAGTCCTTGAGCCTGACTTGGCACCTGAGCAACCAAGGTGCCCAGCTCGGGGAGACAGCTGAGGCCCGGGCTCTCAGCCCAGCGGGCAGGGGCTTGAGCCCTTGGGCGGGGTTGGCCTAGGGCCTGGGTGGGCTACTGCCCACTTCCTGGGGCCGTGCCTCATCACTTCAAAGGCTGCTGGCGGCCCTGTGGTCACTCCCTGGCTCCCACGCAGCCAGAGGGGCGGGCAGCTCACGAACCCTGGCAGCTGGGTCCTGCCCCCCCACCCCCCCACTGCAGCTTCAAAGAGCTGGGGTGGGCAGCCCTGCGGTTAGTGCTGATCCCCAGGGGAGGGTGGGGGACAGGAAAGGGGGAGAATGGGGCTTTCTCTTCTTCATCCTCCCCACCCCACTGCCCTCCTGGGTGGGCCCTGTCCTGGAGCAAGGGCCGCCTGGGGGTGTGGGGTCCAGGTGGGGTCACTCTGGAGTGCGGCCCCCATTAGAGAAACCACAGGAGCCACGGTGGGGGCATCTGGCTGGGTGGGGAGGGGTCAGTGGGCCCTTTATGTGCTCCCTTCTCTCCCCACTTTTCTGCCTGAAGCCTGGGGGGGGCAGCCTGGAAGGGAGGGGACGGAGGGAAAACAGGACTGCCTGTTGGGGCCGGTCCACCACAGAGGTGGGCTTGACTTCTTGCCGGCTCCCCGGGGGACAGCGGGGTAGGAGGGGTGGGCGAGTTCAGACAGGAGTTCGGCAGCCTGAGAACAGAGAGCGCCTTGAGCAGGGGGGGTGGGAGGGGAGAGGAAACTTTCAGGGTCCCCTGGGGTCAGCTCCAGGACAGTTGCCGTTTTTAATCTGCGCAAGAGACTTAGAAGGAGCCCAGAGGGCTGTAACCTAGATCCGCTCACGCAGGCTTGGGAGGTGCTGACTGCGGGGGCCCAAGAACAGCCCCTCCCCCAGCTCAGTACCACAAGGCAGAGGGCACTCTGGCCAGAGACCGGAGTTCCTGGTGGTCTTCCTTCTACCAAGTCCACAGTGGCCTCTTACAGGGTCCTGCACCCCTCTGGGCTGGCCTCCCCTCACCCATCCTCCAGGCTTCCCTCCTCCTCCACTGGGGTGCCAAGGTCTCCAGGGACCAGAGCCTGGCCGAAAGGGAGGGGGCGGGGTTCGCCTCTCCTCTAGGGTCAGGAAAACGTCCGCTCCCGACCTGGGACCCAAGCAGAAGCCAGCTTTCAGCCCGCCCTCCCAGGCAAGTGGGAGACCCGCACACCAGGAAGGCAGACCCAGGGGCCTCCGGGCAGCGCCCTCCGGCTCCCTGGGCTCATCACCCTCGACCACCGTGACTCTTGGGGGCCAGCGACCTCCCCACCCTTTCCGTTCGCGCCCTGGGGGGGGAATGGCCCTGGCTCCCCAGGCCCCAGCCCGTGGGGGTGACTGTCGGCCACCCGGGACGCAGGGGAGCGCTCTGCGGGGACCCCACGACGCGCCGCAGCCCCCCTCGGAGCGGAGCCTCGCGCCCCGGGCGCGGCGGGGGGGAGGGTGCCGAGCGCTTGGGCCGGGACTCCGGCCCCGCTCCGTTCTCCGGGGCCGCTGTGCGCGCGGCTGCTTCGGCGACACCTTCCACCTTCCGCGCGGCCTCACCGCCTCCTGGAAAACGTCCACGGGCCACGACCTGGAGGAGCCCGGAAAGGGGACCTCGGCCCCCCAGGGGAGTCCGAGGCGCCACAGAGGCTGGCCCCGGGAAACGCGGGCTCCGACCCCCGCGGCTAGGGGCGAGCCGGCCGGGCGACCGTGTCCGACCCCCCGGGCTAGGAGGTCCTTCCCCCGCCCCACTGCTGGTTTCCGGGGTCCCACGCTGGCGAGGCAAGGTGCGGCGGAGGCCGAAAGCCGGAGACCCGTCTCTCAGGCGGAGGATCCCGGGTCTTTTCCGAGCAGCCCACCAAGCTCGGCCCGCTTCACCGCCGCTCCCCCGGAGCCAGGGCCGGCTGGAGGAGATCCAGGCCGGAGTTTCTATCCGGCCACTACCGAGGCGGCGGGCACCAGAGTTCCACAGGTGAGGGGTCTCCAAGGGGCAGCGAAAAGCAAAATGTGGGACTGGATCGCCCGACTACGGAATGGCTTCTGGTGCCGGCCTGGTCAGCGGGTCGGGATCAACCAACATTCACGAAGCTCATCCACACGTCCGGATAAATGCTGAAAGCACAGTGCTGACCCGCGTTGCTGCAGAGACAAACTCCCTCAGCGGGCTCACAGGCCAGCACAAGCACAGAAAAGCAATCTGCCCAGATCTCCCTGCCCTGAGAACACACACTCCTTTCATTGAGGCAGGCTTGCTTAGGAATCACTGTGTAGGGGAAAGCACCTAGAGGCCAGGATCCTTGGACAAAGCTGCTCATAGCAGCCACCGCTGCAGAGGGGAAAGGTCTGGAAACCCACATATCCACCGACACAGGGGAGGTATACCGAGGTGCCCGCGTACCTGGAGGAATGGGCCACCTACCAGCTAAGGGCCTGCAGTGATGCTCGGGAGAAAAGCAAGTTGCCTGGTAATGTATACGCCACATCCACTTTTGCAAAAGCACATGATAAAATAAGCACCCCAGTCCCGTCTGTAGGTTGTGCACGTTGTAGGCAAATAGAGGAAGGTGTGCAAAGACACGTCCTGGTTAGTATCTCTGGATTCCAGGGAGGTGCCAAGGGACGACCAGTAACTGTCTCATATCCTGTCTCACCAGCTGCAGTGAGCCTCGTTTTCATTTTGAATAACGTAACATTAACGAAATACTCACCTTACATCAACCCCGGTGCACGGGTTTGGTGCAGTGGTAGAAAGCATACAGCCCTGCTCCAAGGGACTCTCCAGAGTGACACTGGGCCCATAGTGTACAATGACCCTTTCAAGTCCGTGTATGCGGCCCCAGGGATCATCCCAGGTGCAGGGCCATGGCCTGCACGGTGCCAGGAGGCACTGTCCACACACTGGAGTCTGTGGAAACGGTACAGACCGGGCAACCCCCGGAGGGCTGAGCTCCAGGGAACTCGGCCCCATCAGACCAGCCTGCTGGGCTCCTGACCCCAACCCAGACTTTACCCTGATGGTGGGGGTACAGTGGGAGGAGAGCCCGAGAGACTGGCCCTGCTGGGAGGCAGGAAGGAGAGGGCGTGGGTGTGCACTGCTCCCCACCAACCCCACCACCCTGGAGGGCTCTGGGTAGTTCTCTGGGATTCCAGATGTTCAGCAGCTGTCTTGGCCATTTCCGCCCCTTCTCTGACCCTGCATCCGCCAGGAAGCGTCCCCTCCTGTCCTCAGGCTCTGAGCCACCCCCCACCTTCCCTGCACCCCATTTCCTGAGCAGAGGCGTTTGTGCAGACTCAGCTCCCTATCCCGTCAGGGTGGCTTCGGTTTTCCCAAGGCCCAGGCTTGGCTCCCAGAGCCCCAGGGCTGCTGTGGTCAGCTCACAGCTGCCCCCTGGCTGGACACCCTCTGCTACAGGCTCTGATCCCAGCCCCCACCCCTCCAGCCTCTGGGACTGGTTTTTTCTCTTTCCCTCCATTCTTTCTCCAAAGTTGGTTCTGTCTGCTCCCACAGCATAAATCAGGGCCTCCAGGGAGGCTGAGCAGAACTGGCCAGGAGGGAGCATTACCTTCGTGGAGGAGGGTAGAAGCCCTGTGGGGTGAAGGCCATAGGTCACAGAGCCCAGCAGGCTCTGTGGGGGTGGGTGTACGTTCAGATGTCTGCCCGGCAGACACTGGAGGGTGAGGGGGGTTGCCTCCTCAAACTAAGACCCGATCGCTGGGATCACAGCCCCACCTCCCCTGAACAGATGGGGGGGGGGTAGGAGAGGTCACTGCTGCTGCAACTGGTCCAGTCTGAGGGGGCTCTTCTTTTTTTTTTTAAAATATTTTATTTATTTGACAGAGAGAAATCGCAACTAGGCAGAGAGGCAGGCAGAGAGAGAGGAGGAAGCAGGCTCCCTGCGGAGCAGAGAGCCCGATGCGGGGCTCGATCTCAGGACCCTGAGATCATGATCCGAGCCGAAGGCAGAGGCCTTAACCCACTGAGCCACCCAGGCGCCCCTGAGGGGGCTCTTCTGGAGAGAGGAGAGCAGGAGGAGGTCTCCCTTCCTGCCACATGCTTTCCTGGCTCAACAGGGCTGGTGGTTGGGGGCACTTGGGCTCCCATGGGCTGGGGGGCAGGGCTGGGGCAGTCCGGAGCCAGGCCAGACACAGGGCAGGGGCCCCCAGGGGCCAGCAGCTCCAGCCTGCTGATCTTTGCTCCTCAGAAGCTGGCCTCTGCTCCCCTCCACCACAGCCACCTCCTCCAAGCTTCCGGTTCTCCTAGAGGGAGCCAAGGGCAGGTGAGCCTGACAGAAGGAAAGTCTATTTCCAAACACAAGTCTCAGAGCTCACCAAACCAAGAGCCTGTCCCCAGGAGGATGGACTCCTCCAAGCCTCATTTTCCCCTGGGGTATCAAATCAAAACAAAACGTGGTATGTCTAACATACTTGGAGGACAATTTTCCAGGAGACCCTTGTGTTTGCCTGGCTTCAGGCTGAGGACACAAGGAAGCCCTCTACTGTTGGGGGTCACTCCTATGGTCTCATGAAATGAGTCTGGAGCCTCTGGGTCTGTGCAGCCCACCCCGAGCTAGGGTAAACAGCTTCTGAGCTTATGAAAGAGGTTCCTGGGAGAGTGAAGGCCCCCACCCCACTCTCTCCCAAGTTCTCCACTGCCACTCCTAACCACAGGGCCAGCGGGCACATTTCAGGACCACGACCACTAATCCCCATGGGCAACAGCTATGCCCATCCCTTGACCCAGGTGTGGTACCTTGTGGGCTCCCTCCTAGGGCAGTCTCCCCACCGACCCTTCAAAGCCAAGGAAGAGGTGAGGGGGTTGCAGGGCAGAGGGAACAAGAGGGGACCCTTGTCCGGGTACACCAGTGGACCCTGAGACACCCTCTTGGTCCTCAGGACCTGATCATTGAGAAAGGCAGCCCAGCCTGGGATATGAGCTGGATAATCAGGAAGGTCTGGGTCTAGCTGGCTGGGGGGAGGGGGGCGCAGAGGGGTGACAAGGGTAGAGTTGCCAGGTTTCGCAAAAAAAAAAGCAAACCTAAAAAGAGGATATCCAGTTAGAGTCGAATTTCAGATAAACATTTTTTTAAATGTAAGTATGACCCATGCAATATCTAGGACACACTTATCTTCAAAAAGTATTTATCTGGAATTCACATTTAAGTACGCATTCTGCATTTTATCTGGAGACCCTGGTGGGAGGGACATTCAGCTCCCAATTCACTCACTCACTCAACTGACTGCTCTTGCTTCCTAACCCCTAAGGACCCTAACAGTCCCCAGCTCTGCTTCCCAAACCTGGTGGGGGCTGACTGGGCTGACAGTGGACTCAGATACAGAGAAGGCTTGCAGGAGCCTGGAGCTCCCCTCCCAGACTTCCCAGAACGCTCTGGGTCTCTGAGGCAGGTCTGGGGATCCAAGGGTCTGGCTAGGTTTGCTAAACTCCCTGTTTCAGTTCCAGGCAACTGTTGAATGAGCCCTCAGAGCCCAGCTCTTCCCTGGCTGTAACCCTGCCCCCTTTGCCCTCAGGTGGGCTGCCCCTCTCCAGGATCTGGGAAAAAGAGGAACCTACCAAAGCTCTCCAGAAAAGAGGAAGGTACAGTTTGTGGTGTGGTTTGAGTGACGAGTGGGGAGGAGGGGCTTGGCCAAGGGCCAAAAATGAGGAACACTGGCCAGGCAGGACCTACCTGGAGGTCACTGCCTCTGTTGGCACCAGTGGAAAGAGGATCCAGAACAGGTGGGGGGTTTCCAGCCCGAGCTCACCCCCTCCCCTGGGAAGAAAGGTGGTGGTGGTAGGGCAAGGCCATGAGCACACAGTGCCTTCGCTGCTCCAACAGCAGCCCACGGGCCAGACTCAGTTTCTCCCCTAGGCTGATAAAGCATATTGGAATTTCTGGGCTGCCCCACCTTGCACTGGGAGGTCTGGAGGCACCACCACCTAGCAGGGGCCGCGGACAGGGAACTGCTACTCCCAGTCTTCTTCAGGAGACTCCCATGTCGTTGCAAACTGTCACACAGCCTGATCCAGACAGCTGCTTCTTCCTGCTCCTGGCTCCCTTTCCCACCCATGTGGGTACCTCACCAAGTGGGAAAGAGATCCACAGCAAGCTTACTTAGGTCAAGTCCACGGGAAGCCGTGCGTTTCTCCCAGTGAGACCCTGGCTTCTGACCAGGAAGAGGTGAAGGCAGTAGATGTTCCAGCCTGTCCGTCCACCTTCAGTTAAGGCGGGCGGGGAGCGGTGGTTGCCGGCCAAGGTGTGATGGAAGGCAGGTGAAGTAGGGCCCGGGGAGGAGGGGCAGGCAGAGAAGGGTCCGGGGAGGGTGTGGCTGGGGCGGAGTCCCTAGGCTTGAGTCCTGGGGGCGGGGTAGAACTTGAGGTCCACCGCCTGGGAACCCTTTGTGCGGCCATCACCGGGTGTTGCCTCTTTCCCCAGCAACAATGACTCACAAAGCCAGCCCTCGCCAGGCACAAGCCGCCTCCTCTGGATCCTGGAAGGCCCAGGTCACAAAGGCCATTAGGGCCAAGCCCTGAAGAGGCATGTCCCGAGACAGCTCTGCGCGGCGCTCACCCCTGCAGCCGCCCGCGGGGCCGCGCCTGGGCCTGCCGCCGTGACCCCGGCCTGGCGACTGGGCGTTACGGCTCGCGCGGGGCGCCCCGTAGCCTCGACGCCCATGTGTGTCGTTTGCTTCGTGAAGGCGCTGGTGCACGTGTTCAAGATCTACCTGACCGCCCACTACACCTACAACTTCCGCAGCTGGCCCGTGGACTTCCGCTGGGATGACGTGCGCGCCGCCGGCGGGGGAGGCAGCGGTCACCGCGCGCTGACGTGCGCCGCGGCCGTGGCCGGCGTGTGGCTGCTGCGGGGCGCGGCTCTGGGCGGGGACGCGCCAGGGCGACCGCTGCGCGGGGTGCGCAGTCAGGCGCAGTGCCTCCTGCAGCAGATCCGCGAGCTGCCGGGCCAGCTCGCCAGCTACGCGCTGGCCCACTCGCTGGGCCGCTGGCTCGTGTACCCGGGCTCCATGTTCCTGATGACCCGGGCGCTGCTGCCGCTGCTGCAGCAGGGCCAAGAGCGCCTCGTGGAGCGCTACCGCGGCCGGCGCGCCAAGCTGGTGGCCTGTGACGGCAATGAGATCGACACCATGTTCATGGATCGCCGCCAGCACCCGGGCAGCCACGGCCGCGGCCTGCGCCTCGTCATCTGCTGCGAAGGCAACGCCGGCTTCTACGAGATGGGCTGCCTGTCGGCGCCCCTGGAGGCTGGCTACTCGGTGCTGGGCTGGAACCACCCGGGCTTCGGGGGCAGCACGGGCGCGCCATTCCCGCAGCATGACGCCAACGCGGTGGACGTGGTGGTCAAGTACGCGCTGCACCGCCTTCACTTCCCGCCCGCGCACGTGGTGGTCTATGGCTGGTCCATCGGGGGCTTCACGGCCACCTGGGCCACCATGACATACCCGGAGCTCGGTGCGCTGGTGCTCGACGCCACCTTTGACGACCTCGTGCCGCTGGCCCTGAAGGTCATGCCCCACAGCTGGAAGGGCCTCGTGGTGCGCACCGTGCGCGAGCACTTCAACCTCAACGTGGCGGAGCAGCTGTGCCGCTACCCGGGGCCCGTGCTGCTGCTGCGGCGCACGCAGGACGACGTGGTCAGCACCTCGGGCCACCTGCGCCCCCTGCCGTCCAGCGACGTGGAGGGCAACCGCGGCAACGAGCTGCTCCTGCGTCTGCTGCGGCACCGCTACCCGGTCGTGATGGCGCGGGAGGGCCTCGCGGTGGTGACGCGCTGGCTCCGCGCCGGCAGCCGGGCGCAGGAGGCCGCCTTCTACGCGCGCTACCGCGTGGACGACGAGTGGTGCCTGGCCCTGCTGCGCTCCTACCACGCGCGCTGCGAGGACGAGCGGGAGGACGAGCCGGCCTGGGGCCCGCACGGGCTCTCCTTCCCCTGGCTGGTGGGGCAGGGCCTGAGCCCGCGGCGGCGCCGGCAGCTCGCGCTGTTCCTGGCTCGCAAACACCTCAGGAATGTGGAGGCGACTCACTGCAGTCCGCTGGAACCCGAGGACTTCCAGCTGCCCTGGAGGTTGTAGCCCTCGGCCCTGCAGCTGCTGGCAAGCGCTTGGTGCCTTTGCGCCCCTCCAGGGCCTCCGGTCCTTACCCTCCCCGCACCCGAAACCAGTAAAGCTGGCCCTGCCTGGGGATCCCGACCTGGTGTCTGAGGGAGGGCGAGGCAGAACACAGGGAACCGGTGCGCTCGCTCTCCGGGGCGTTTCCTCCTTCCTTCCTTCCGTTTCTCCCTCAAACACTTGTGGATTCCAGGCTGCTCCCAAAGAGAATGCAGACCCAGTTTATGGCAACACCGTGTGATGGGCGCCTTGATCACCTCAAAAGGATGGTGGGAACACGGGCTGTGGGACCCCAGCAGGTGCTCTTAACCCGGCCCGGGGTACAGGACGGCTCTGGCTCTGGACAAGTCACCCCTACCTGTGAAGGAACGCTAGCCCTGGAAGCTTATCAAGCAGGTCTTAGCAGCCAGACCCGACCAGGAGTGTGACGCCGGGCTCTTTATAGGGTCCCCTCTGCACCTCCACCCGCCTGGCTTCTGCAGGCAAGGACAACACTCGGAGTGACAGGGACTCACAGGGGCATGTCCGTGTGGGCAGCAGACCCGCCGGCACGGACCGACCGTCACTTGCTCGGCATCCCCTTGAGCCAGACCCGGGCGGGCATTGCTCCTGGCTCAAGGGTGTACTCCAGAATGAGGGACAGGCCCTCCGCCGCCCCCTGTAATGCAGCCGCTCCTCTACCACCTGCCGCGAACTGCATGAAGCGGGGACTGGGGCTCGCCTGGGGCGGGGCGGGGGGGCGGGCTGCGCAGGAAACTGGAAAAACTCGGAGAAGCCGAGTGGGGCAGACACGTCACCGGCAGCACCGGAGTGCACCGGAGTGCACCGGGCGCAGGGCCGGCCAGAGCCAGGCAGGGGCGCGCCCGGAGGACGCCGGTGCCCAGGTGAGCTCTGGGCTGCTCCCGGGGAGGAGCTCTCCGGGTTAAGGAAGGGGCTTCCCTGCCGAGGGAGGCTTGGCTGGAGCGGGGGAGTGCGGCCCAGCAGGGTCAGATCCTGAAGGGTCTGAGCACCATCCGAGCAGCTGCCTGCAGTGGCCCCGAGGACCCAGCGAGGGGGTCTGGGGGCTTGTTCCAGCGAAGCCGGGTTGCCTCGCGCTCGCACACCGGCGCGTGGAGAAGCCCGGCCGACTCTTGCTCCCGCGCTGGCGGGACGCCCCTGGCCGGCGGAGGGTCGCGGACACACGACTGCCACCTCGGTGTCCTCACGTGCAAAGTGGGGGCTCCGCCTGGCTCCCCGCGCCGCGTGAGCGGGGACGAAGGAGCCCCGCGGGGCGCGGCGCGCGAGCGCGGACCGGGAGGCCTCGGGCCGGGACGAGTCGCGGACGCGCCTTTCCCTGCGTCGGCCCCACGCGACGGAACGAAGAGTCCCCGTGAAGAGGGAGGACTTCGGGGGAAAGAGAAGCAGCTGCGCGAGAAGCTAATCCCGCAGCCGGGGTCCGGCCTCGGAGGGGTCGCAGGCGGTCTGGGCGGCGCCTCAGCCCGGCACTCCTCGGCCGCGCCCGACACCTCGGCATCTCCGACGGGGCCACCCCCACGCCTCCGCAGCGCCATGTTGGACGGTCCTCCCACTTCCCGCCTTCCCCGGACTCCCCCGGACCTTCCTACCTGGGAGTCTCGCTGGTGGAGCCGACGTGGGAGGGATTCCCTCGGAGCCCGGCCGCCCTTTCCGGCCTCGTCCGCAGCCTCGGCCAATCAGACCGGGGCGGCTAATAGGGGCTGGGCCGAACAGCGCCCTCATTGGACACCGTTGGTGGGGGCGGGATGAAGGCGGGGCGCGCGTCGAAGCGGAAGTGGGACGTCGCGTCGCTGATTACGCGCTGCCGCGGTGGCCGAGGCGGTTCCGCTGACTGCTGTGTACGCGGCGAGCGAGTCCCGGTGCGGCCCGCTCGGCTCCGCAGCGCCGCAGGCCCCCGCCCCGACCCCCGTGCGGCCTGAACATGGACTCCGCAGGCCAAGGTACCCGCGGGCTCGGCGCCTCCGCTCCTCCGCCTGCGCCCGCGCGTGGCTCCTCCAGCTGCCGGGCGCCGGGCCTCGCAGCCTCCGAGGGCCGTGGCGTGCGTCGTCCGCCCCCGGCTCGGCCGCTCGGAGGACCCGCTCCCCGGAAGCTTCTCCCCGTCCCCAGCGTTTCGGGTTTCGTGCCCCCGCCCGGCGCCCGCCTAGTCGGCCGGCCTCCGTCCCCACGCGGGGCCCTCGGACAGGCCACCTGCACGAGGACGTGGGCCGACGCGCTGCGGCCTCTCCCGGGGAGGGAGGCGCGCTGGAGCCACCTTCGCGCGCGGTGCGGCGCCCCTTGGGTGGCAGCGCTGCTCGCAGCTCGGGCGACGTAGCGGTCGTCTCAAGGGGGAAAGGGCGCGCAGCGCGCGCTCCAGGCCCGTTTCCAGAGCGGACGCCCCGGAGCTGTTGGAGCCGGCACCGGCGGTGTGGCGTGGGCCGGGTCGCAGTCGTGAGAGGGGGTTCCCGTCGCCTTCCGTTCCGGGGCTGTGGGGAAGGGAGGCCGAGCTCCGGCGTCCAGAGGGCCGCGCGGATGACGGCGGGCCTGGTTCGTGGGCCGCCCGGGTCGGAATGCGTGGGCTCCGGTGCGTTCCGGAGGCCTTTCTGCTCGCAGAGTGGTCGAGCGCGCGGAGCCCGAGCCCCGGTAAGCTGGGGGCCTTCCCGCGGTTCGGCTCGCACGTCTGAGTTCGGTGCGCCGACGTGAGACCGGTGGGCGTGCGGGCTGAGCGCGGACTGTGCGCCGGGCGCACGCCGGGCCTGTTCTCTTTCCCAGAATAACCCCTCGAGGGGGTCCCTTGCATGACCCGCGTGCGGACGGTCGTGCAGTGCTGGAGAGCGGGGCTCACCCGGAGGGGTCTGCTCCCGGGCTGTGCCTCCACCCCACTCTCTGGGCCCTTCGTGTGCTGAGGTCCTGCCTCGCGGGGTGACCGTGTCTGGCCTCGGCGTGGTTGGCAAGCGCCCAGTCTCTGTCGGGGCGTCATTTCTGTGGGCTCCGTCCGAGAGCGGTCACTGGTGTTTTTTAAGAGAAGAGAAAGGTTATGGGGAAGGCAAGGCATTTAGCTAATTTGAGGAGGTTCAGTGTAGCGGGTGGAGTTGATGCGGTCGAGTCGTGCGGGTTGACCTCCGTTGCTTAAAACGCAGACGTGCTTTGCGCAGCGCCAGGGACAGGGAACAGCTGACCTCCCGCCGTGTGGGGCATGTGAGGGGAATAAGCTAAATGGAGCGTCCGTTCTTAGCAGATTCTAGGACTTCCGCCACGGAGAAACATCCGCAGCAGAAGACGCTTCACCTTCTTTCCACTTTTGTGACTTTATGTTTGTTTTACTTACTGATTAAAAAGCTCACTCCTTTATTTAAGTACCCTCTACTTGCGGGGCTTGAACTCGTGATCCCGAGATCAAAAGCCGCATGCTCCTCGGACCGAGCCCGTGAGGTGCCCCAGGCCTTTACTTTTAAACGTGCTGGACACCGTGCAGAGCCTGCTTTCGTGGCGCGTGCGGACTGTGTGTGCTGCAGGGCAGCCGTGGGTTTGCAGCTGGGAGGAACTAAAGCAGACCCGTGTTTCCTTGTGCGGGATCTTGTCAGCTTTTAGCGCAGACAGAAGGATGCTTTTAATTCAGAAAGAAAATGGTGACTCTAGGAATTGGAGCCTGATCTGGGTGTCGAGGAGGGGCGGAAGCAGTGTTTTCTCTGCGCCTGGCTGCATGTTGCTGTGGAATGAGGGTCCAGCACAGGCTGTGGGGTATTTTGTTTTGCTGACTCCCTGCCGGGGCTGGATGACCAGCATGTGCTCCTTGTGTGTAATTTTAGCGTGTGCTCTGCAGATCGTTTGGTTGGAGGTGGTGCCTGTTGTGTTTACAGCTGTATTAAGTTTCTTTGCTCTAAAAATTGGAAGATCCGTTAGGGCAGACTGCTTTGTTTGTGGCAAAGGTTCCTGTCTCCGGAGCATGCACTGTCATAGGGGGAGGCAGAGTTAGGGTCTGGCTGCCTTGTGCCAGCCTTTCTCATGCCCTGCAGAAGCACCTTGGGTGGCCTGAGACGCCCTCAGCCTGATGGCGAAACCATCCCCGCAGAACCTGTCAGAGAAGAGGTGTTGGTTCTCTCCACAGTCCCCCTCCAGTGCCCCGTACCCCGTCCTCTCGCCCTTGCTTTCTTCCTTGGTGGAGACCTCTTCCCTATCTACTTCTCTGTAACTTCTTTTTTTTTTTTTTTTTTAAGATTTGTTTGACAGACGGCAAGAGAGGGAACCACCAACAGGAGGAGTGGGCGAGGGAGAAGCAGGCTTACTGCTGAGCAAGGAGCCCAGTGCAGGACACTATCCCAGAACTCTGGGATCATGACCTGAGCCTAAGGGAGACGCTTAACAACTGAGCCACCCAGGCGCCCCTTTCTGTAACTTCTCATTGACACTTTCTGACCTTATTTGTCTCTGGCAGATATCAACCTGAATTCTCCTAACAAAGGTCTGCTGTCCGACTCCATGACAGATGTCCCTGTCGACACAGCGGTGGCTGCCCAGACTCCTGCTGTCGAGGGTCTGACTGAGGCTGAGGAGGAGGAGCTTAGGGCTGAGCTTGCAAAGGTGCTGTGTCTTGGCCGTCTGTCTTGGGGGGACCATGAGTTCACGCCCCCTCATTAGCCTGAGGGGGCCATAGGGCTAGGTGTGCTCTGTGGAAATTGCCCTGGGAGGTCGTTCCCAGAGTCCCACAGAGACCGCTCTCTGTGGCGGCTTTGTGTGTGCTTGGCATCCCATAGGGAGTCTATGAGGAGAGTGTCTACACTGGACAGCTGCTCTGAGCCCGCCATCTACGGGGAGTTTCTTTGTTGGAATTAACACTTGATAGTTTCCAGACTCCACAAATTTATCTGTCCATAGATCTCCATTTTCCTTTTAAAGATACTACCTCTGTAAAAAAGTGCTTCATGTGATCTTTTTAAAGTGAATCTTTTAAGAGGAGATGGTAATTAAAAGCCAAAATCTCCAAGTATAATTTCTACTCATAGCAGCTGCCAGGAACATTTCTTTTTACTGTGTGATGCAGAATCTAACGGTGACTCACTTGGGATTCACAGTCTGGCATCATGAATTTGCTAATATCCGAGTGTAGCCTCCGATCAGGCAGAAGCTGATGCGCTGCCTGTCACAGCCCTGCTCAGTCTCCAGAGATGAACCTGTGTTGATGCATCCTGAGTCCAAAAAGAGCTTGCTGTGCAGATAAGCCTCAGCCCACGACCAGGTCTCAGGTCAGGGGAGAACCTGCAGCTGCTTCTGAGCCGAGGGAAGGTTAGGGAGCTCAGCCCACGACCAGGTGTGAGATCACGGGGGAGTGTGTGCAGCTGTTTCTGAGCCAAGGGAAGGTTAGGGACTCACCGCAGGTAGTGCGGCCAGGCTCGTGTTTTGCACTAGGTCATTTCAGAGCTGAGCTGTGGAGTGGAGAAGCTCAGTGTCACTTAAAATTCTCAGTGTGCACTTACTCCAAGATGGCTGGATTGCACACCCTCGAGCTCTGTCGGTGGTCACACTGTGTGTGGAATGTTCTAGTCACTGGTTGTTACTGCTGGAGTAACTGGTAGCAGTCTGGCCTTAGATGACCCTGTTCGTAAGCTATTTCCCGTTTCAACTCTCTTCTGATGGAAAACCTAGTGGTGTAAGGGCTCTGAGCTACTTTTTATTATCTTACTCCAAACCATCCCTTTTTCTAAGAGAAGGAATTTTTTTTTTCCTCAGGGCAGCTATCAACACAGCAGTTGAAAACAGACCTCTGGAGCTGTTACGTTCTAGAGGACACTGCTTTTTCGGGTCGCATCCTTTTTTATTGAGGGCCCGAGAAGGTTCAGGTCTTTATTGTCAGGATTCCTTCTGTTACCCAATTCACACTACCTTAAGCACAAAAGAGAATTTACTTTTGGCTCAGGTGGCTGCCTTTCCCAAGGCCTGGAGCAAACCTCAGGAACATACACGTGGTCGCAAGGCTGTTGCTCTCTTACCCGGGTCTTTGGCCATCCATCTGTCTGTCTGTCAGCCCCACTTCCTTCCCAGTGCAGATGGGGCCTGGCTGCCGGCAGTCCTAGCTTCTGGGCCCAGACTCAGAGCCTGGAGGGAGAGGGGCCTGTCTCTTCTGACAGCTGTGCCCAGTCCCAGGGGAGAGCTCTGACAGGCCTTGCTTGGTGATCCATGGGTGGGCACAGTGCTTGGTAGCTCCACCAGAACCACTTGACTTGGGGGGATGGGACAGTCTTCCGAAGGAGCTGGGGTGCTAGTACCAGACGAAAACAGAACGGTTGCGTGACACAGACTCTGTTCCTAAGACGAGTTATGTTTCTGTAAACGGAAGGTCTGTCCGTAATTCTGAGAACCTCTCATTGCAGCGTGTGTGTGTGTGTGGGGGGGGGGGTGTTCGTCACTTCCCGCAGTAGCGGTAGCTAACCAACTGTGTGCTTTCATAGGTGGAAGAGGAAATTGTCACTTTGCGCCAGGTCCTGGCAGCCAAGGAGAGGCACTGTGCAGAGCTGAAAAGGAAGCTGGGCCTCTCTGCCTTGGAGGGCCTGAAGCAGAACCTGTCCAGGAGCTGGCATGACGTGCAGGTCTCTAACGCGTAGGTACCTGCCTGTGGCAGAGGTGCCCCTGACGGTCAAAGGGCGTTCACCAGATCGGTGCCCTTGCCGTGTCAATGGGAGGTTAAGTCCTAGGGGACTCAGTATGCCTGTGTGCTAGAAGCCAGCCAGAGGCTCTGAGTCCTTGACCTCGCAGCTGGTATGTATGGGAAGAGCTTAGAGTCCACATGTTTTTAGAGGAAGGCAGGTGGATACACTAGCTAGTTGTCCGAGCAGAAATTGAGAAGAATATATTTCAGGGTCCAAATGTGAGAGAAAGCTCATTAGGTCCTTAATGAGACTGATTTTTCTATGATCCCCCATCTGCTGAAGCAAACTCGAGTCCTCATGAGCAGGACGTGGTCACAACCCCAAGACCTCTGACCAGATGGGACTCAGCTCTCGGAACTTGGGAAGTGTAGCTACATGGCTCTTCTGAAATGTATCATCCAGGGTCGGATCGGCATGATAGGAAAAGGACTGGTCGGTTCTGCCATGGGCCTCACCTGGCCTCAAGCAGGTGCTGAGAGGAGGGGCAGACCCCGTTCTCAGGCAGGCTGGAGACCCGCCATTCCTGCTATCCAGCCCTCTTCCGTGTTCCATGGGATTTCACCTGTGTTCGAAACCTTAGTTAAAATAATTGTTCTAAATAATTTACCACAGACTTTCTGTTTTTAGCTATGTGAAAACTTCTGAGAAACTTGGAGAGTGGAATGAGAAAGTGACCCAGTCAGACCTGTGAGTGCCTCTGCCGTCAGCGCTTCTCTCCTCCTCCTCTTCCTCTTGACGCTCCTTTTAGGGACAGGGAGGCTGTGCGCACTTTGCACAAACCTAATTTTAGTGTTCGGGGGTATTTTATTTTTAATATAATTTTACCTAAACACAAATGAAAGTAAAACTCTCATGAAATGGGTGCAGTCGCTGGAGGAAATGGCTCGGCAACAGACTGCACTGAAAACCTCCATCTGGCTGGCACGGGCGCGTCCCTTAGAGGAGAGGCCTGGCGGGGCTTGCGTGGCACCCCCGGCTGGTAGGCGCCCCTCAGCCGTGCGAGCGGGCAGCGTGGCTACGCACCATCTGGGCTGATGCCGATGGTGATCCGGGGCTTGTTTTGGTCTTCTCTGCCCTGCAGACGGAGCTCCCGCTGAGGGGGTTCTTGAGTGAGGACTGCCATACGGGCCGTGCTGGTGGGGTCTTGGGGTCGCTTTGGTCTGAGGGGCACCGAGCTCTCAGCCACGCAGAATATGAGCAGAGTAGGAAACGACACAGATGGGTGTTCATGTCTGTCAAAGCTGTGTTTTATCTGAGATCTTTACACGAGGTAATAGCACTTCTGTTACCTGTGCTCCAGTCTGATTCTAATTCCTTTGAACTGAGCGGGGTCACGTTATAAGATCATGGCTCTCTGGGATTCTTTTCTGTCTCTTGTCGAGGGGGAAGTGCTGTGGTGTCTCCCAGAGAGCTTGGCGGACAGGCCTTCGATCTGCCTGGAAGGGAGCGGTTGTTACAGAGCTGGTCCTCACGGCGCCTGGGCTTCCGGGTCAGCTGGCTCTGTGCTCCGGGTCTCGGCAGCTTGGTGTCCCCGGGGGGGCTGGGCGCCAGGGTGCTCTGGCGGGTCCCGCCGTTTGTGCGGTTTGGTGTGAGAGCAGTCCCGGCCACACCCTGCGTGCTGTGTCTTCGGGGCTGTGTCGGACGATGCCTGCTCCACGCTGCCGGTGCTCTCCAGGCTGGGACGGCAGCTGTCACCTGTGCACTTTGGGTGCCAGGCAGGCTCATGGTGCGGACTTAACCCAAAAAGAGCCTTAGGGGACTTTGGTGCCGTTTGTAACACCAGGTGGCGTGAGGTCGCTACGGTGCTGTTTCAGATAGTTACGTCGCTGACTCCTCTGAGAAGCCTGTGGCTCTGGGCATGGAAGTGGCCGGTGGGATGGCCCTTCCCAGGCACCTCGCAGGTGGCGGCCGTTCCCTTGAGGCCTCACCCCCAGTTGTGCTGGTGGAAGAGTTGGCACAGTGAAGCTCGGGGGGCTGGAGCATTTCTGCAGGGACAGCCCAGGGGGCGGTGATCCAGCTTGGGGTGGGGTGACTAAAAACGTTGGCTGCTCTGCGCTCTCTGGGGCGAAGGTGCCTGGCTGGTCATCGCTGTGGGAGGCCACTGGTGGGGTATGACTGCCCCCGAGGGATCCCTGTCGACCATACACTTGTGTGCCTGCCAAGCTGACTGTCATGAGGCCGTGCTGGGCAGAGGCAGTGTTGGTGCTCTCGTCCTGTCTTCTCTTGGCTGTGACGCGGGCGCCTCCCCGGGCTCTGTCTGCTGGGAGACAGAGCTGAAGTCGTGTGGGTGCGGCACCAGATGAACTCCATGGCCACTGGTTGGCACGTTGAGTCCTTTGGTTGTGCGCGACAGAAAGCACAGATGTAGATGGTGTCAGCTTGTCCGGCTCCTCCTTCCCGGTGTGAGGGGGCGCCCTGCGGTGCAGGTTTGAGTCTTTGTAGTTCGCAGCCCCCCAGCAGGAGGGCCCGGTGTGGAGGACCCGGCGTGGGTCTCACTGGACTCTCACTGCGGTTGGGGTGCTGTAAGCTTCTCTGCGGTCAGGCCCCCCCGGAGTTGGAAGTGGGAGCAGCCCCCAAGGGAAGATCCCGGAGCGGGCACCCCCTGCAGGTGCCGCACCCTGGCTGATGGCGGGGAGCCTGGTGTTTGTTGGGATTCTACGCTTCTGGTTTCCAAAAGGTAGGAGTGATTCTCCAAGGGGTGCTGGCCAGGGTGGCTCAGTCTAGCACTGTTGAGCACGTCTGGGCCCGAGTTACCTGCGTCCAGACTCGGACTCGGCCCCCAGCCCTGTCTCCGCCTGAGCGTGGCTTCCACATCTGCATCTGCCCTGGTTTGGGGGTTCCCGTCTCTGAAGGAGTCGCTCGTGAGCCCTCCTTCCACCCTGTTGAGTCTCCAGCAGGGGTGCTGCCCATCGCAGTGGCCCATCGCGAGGGTCCCTGCTGTCTGGCGTCTGGTGGCCGGCTCCCATCTGCGTCCCCTCAGGATCTGCTCGTCACCGACAGGCCGCAGCCAGGCTTGTCGTCCCTCCAACTGCAGCTTCCCTGCGGGCACAGAGATCCTGTGGAGACTCTGCCTTCAAGCCTCTGCTTCAGACTCTCTCGCTGCCACAGACAGGGTCACGGGGTCTTACGTATTCGTTGGTTCACGAGAGATGGCTGGAAGATGTTTTCTGAATTTGCGTTTCTGAAACTAAATAGCTCGTGCCGTTAGTTACTTTATGCTTAGTGCTTTACAAATAACAACCGTGCCTCCCAGCCTGTGTCTGGCAGGTAACCTGTCTAACTCATTTTGACATGAAAGCAGTTCGCCAGCTGGGCGTGAGGGTTAGGGGGCCCAAAGGCTTACTGTAAGGTAAGGACCCCAGAGAAGGTTCCAGAGCCCTTTATTGCCACAGTCCCGCTGACCCTGAGACAAAGTATGGTGCAGGTGGTGGCTCCCGGCTTAGGCTCCCTCAGGTGGGAAGGCGCCTTGGAGGGTTACAGCTGCATGTGTGGACGCTCTCCCGCAAGGAGCGGGTGCACTTGGGTTTCTCGTAGTGGGAACCAGCTGTGGTCGGCCCCTCTGCTGGGTGGCCTGTCCGCATCCCAGCCACGGAGCTGGATGGGCTCCCGCATTCCTGCTTGGAGTTTGTTTCCATTCATGCTCAGTTCTGTGAACGTTTCTGTCTCGGGCGGGGTGGGGGGGGCGGGATTTCTGGTAGTCAGATTTTGCTGAAGGTTGGATTCAGAATTAGAGGTTTTTGTTATTAATGCCTTCAGGAAATCCAGAGCAAATCTTACAAGAAAGATTTTATTTTATTTTATTTAAAAAATTTTTAGGGGCACCTGGGTGGCTCAGTGGGTTAAGGCCTCTGCCTTCGGCTCAGGTCATGGTCCCGGGGTCCTGGGATCGAGCCCCACATCGGGCTCCCCGCTCAGCGGGGAGCCTGCTTCCCCCTCTCCCTCTCTGTGCCTACTTGTGATCTCTGTCTGTCAAATAAATAAATAAAATCTTAAAAAAAAATTTTTAAAGATTTTATTTATTTGGAAGAAAGAGAGCGAGCAATGGGGAGGGGTAGAGAGAGAGAGACAGAAGCAGGTTCCCCGCTGAGCAGGAAGCCCAACGCAGGGCTCAGTCCCAGGTCCTGGGATTATGACCTGAGCTGAAGGCAGATGCTTAACCACTGAGCCACCCAGGTGCCCTCACAGGAAAGGTTTTAGATTATTTTTTCTCCATTATCACTGTGTTTTGGGATTCGTGAACCTTCTTGGAAACTAAGATAAACTCACTGTTCTAGTGACTTCAACATGTTTTCAAACTCACTGGCTAGAAAGCGCATGTTCTGAGTCCTGAGCCCTGCTGGGCACCAGAGAAGCCTGAGGCCCCACGGTGCTGTGAAGAGTGCCTGCCAAGTTGAGGGAGGCCCACCCAGGAGTGTGCAAGGCTGGACACCCCCCCCCAAGATGGGGTGGCGTCGGGGGGTCATGGCAGAACCCCACCTAGTGTGGTCAGGAGGGAGGAGAGGGAGGGGGGCAGCAGGCACTCCCAGTGGGGCGTCCTGCAGATGGCACTGTGTGGATGGGGGAGGACTTCGAGGACCTGAGGTGGGTGCTGTTTGACCTTCCCCCATGACCTGGGGACACCAAAGAGCCCTGAGAAAGTGATTTCAGAGAATAGGCTGGCGTCCTGAGAGCCCGGCCATCACAAGCCATTTCTTTCTTTCTTTCTTTCTTTTTTTTAAAAGATTTTATTTATTTATTTGACAGACAGATCACAAGTAGGCAGAGAGGCAGGCAGAGAGAGAGAAGGGAGGAAGCAGGCTCCCTGCTGAGCAGAGAGCCCGATGCGGGGCTCGATCCCAGGACCCTGGGATCATGACCCGAGCTGAAGGCAGAGACTTTAACCCACGAGCCACCCAGGCGCCCCCATCACAAGCCATTTCTTAAGGGCTGCTTGCTTGGCCAGAAATGAGCCTTTGGCTTCAGGCGGCGGTATCTGTTGTCCATGGCGCCAGGTGGACAAGGGCTGGCAGGACCACGTATTAGCTCTCCAGGTGGCCCAGCGGTGTCCGTGCCTTCTCCGTGGCCATCACACGGATATTGAGGTCTGGGACGAACCTGCGTGCAGGTGGATGGGGCAGGAGGGCACGGAAAGGGTGGTCTGTTCTGTGATCGAAGGCTCCCCTAGGCGCTGTGAACGGTGGCCTGAGATGTAGGTCCTGCGGCGCCGAAAGGGTGTTGTGAGACAGCACGGGACGGGGGGCTTCGTGTCCACACTGTCAAGTGCGTCCTGCCCCCCCCCCCCCCCGCCGTGGGCGTGGTGGAGTTTGGACATAAGAAGCTTCCCAGATTAACAGAACAAGGGGGTTTTTCTGTTTTCTGTCCCAGACCCAGGGCCCCTGTAGGGCTGTCTTCACGGCAGGAGGCAGACACTCAGCGTGCTGAGAGACAGGGCAAGTGGGCACCTGAGTCTTAGGTGAGGCAGGATGAGGTCAGAAAACTGTTGTTTCAGATCTGGGAGGTTGAGACCTGGCTGTGCCGCTTCTGTCCCTGTGGTCAGTCCCCTCCCTGGTGGGCCAGGCACGTGCTCACTAACGGCTCCTCTCTCCTTCTTTTGGGCACACTCTGGGCACTTGGTGTCCTTGGCTTACGGTTGGTGACTGCTCCTTCTTCTGGGTTCGTTCAACTGGTATTTCTTCTCAGCTACAAGAAGACTCAAGAAACTCTCTCCCAGGCGGGACAGAAGACGTCAGCTGCCCTGTCCACCGTGGGCTCCGCCATTAGCAGAAAGCTCGGGGACATGAGGTGAGATGCTCTAGTCGTGTGGGCAAGTCAGGTGAAGGTTTAGGGGTTTTAGAGCTGCTGGGGGCTCTTTATGGGCCTACGGCTCAGATGCATGCCCCTCGGGGCCCCTTGGACCCACAGATGTGGGCTCACCAGCTTGGACTAGTCGGTGCATGGTCCCTTTTCTGTGGGCTGCCTCTTTGCCATCTCTGTGTTTCTTGGGGGAGGAGGTCGTTGTTTCTTCTGGGTAACTTCTAACGCTTGGGATCTGTGGAGGCGGGTGCTTCCCACTGAAGTTCCTCAGAGGGAAGGTGGCCCCCGTTTGGTGTTAGTGTCAGGGTGGGGCGTCACTCTGGGCAGGCCGGCCAGTGGGGTGGGGTGGGGGAAGCGTGTTGTTGCCTTGGAGTGTTTGCCTGGCCCAGATCACAGAGCGTGTGCGGCTGTGTGCCAGGGGCCCCGGCTGAGTGGTCTCCCCCAGAGCTGAGGAGACCTGCACGGCCATCAGAGGGGCCTCTGAGCACACGGGGCAGCACCCACGCGCAGCCTGGTGGCTGTGGCTCACCCAGCCTTCCCTGGTCCGGGCTCCGGGGCTGCACCTGCCATGTCTCTAGCTACGCTGCACTGAACTGAGGGGATTGGACCCTGGGGCCTGAGGCCACGGTGTGAATCCTGGCTCGGCCACCGCCTCGTTTGCCTTTGGCAAGGCGTCCTTCTCGGGATGGTTAGAGCGAAGCGCGCACTGGCCAGCAGCCGTGTGGAGTGCTTCATTACCGCCCAGCCCTGCCCTGGCCCCTGACCCACACGCAGCCCCGGTCCCCTCACTTCGGGATTTCAGGGAACGCCTCCCGGCGGCCCCAGCCCGTGCTGAGGCCTCTGTCTTCTCACAGTGGAGAAACACAGTGTGGTGATGCCTGTGGGCTTGGTGTGCTGAGGGCAGCATCGGAGCTCCGTCCCACTCGGTAGCTGCTCCCCTCTTACCCTCGGGTGGGCTGCCTCCCTGCCTGCTTAGGTTAGGCATTTCCTCCCCTCACAGGCCCGCCAGTTGCCTTGTGGGGCCTCAAGGTGGGGGCTGCGTGCTGGCCGCACAGCCAGGGGTGAAGGTACAGAGCCTCCCCCCTCGGCTTCTGCCCAGGGCCGTGCCCACCTTCTGTTTGTTTGATGGAATTAGACCCCTCCGATTTTTATTTTGAAAAATTTCAAACATTCGGAGACTCTGAACAGTCAGTACATGGTCTGTGTGTCTCCTCTGTGCTTGAGGAGTTCACATGCCCACAGTGGGGGCTGTGGTCCGGCTCCTGAGTGGCTGTGGTATGGCTGGGGGTCCTCTTGGGTCAGCCTGTAGACACAGGCCTGTCCACAGTGGCTGTGATGACTCGGGCCCTACCTGCCATGGCTCCGAGCTGACAGCAGGGAGGGTCTGTGGCAGCTGCCCCATGGGCTTCACAGAAACCGGCTGATACTGCGTGGGTGTGTGCCCGTAACGAATCTCATTTGAAATTAGATGGGACGCCGTCGCCGCTGCACTCTGGGATACCTGCTGTGGTAAGCCTGGGACAGACTGATCGCACGCCACTGGGGGCCGGGCCTCGCTCCCAGGGAGGGCTGCGGACTCACGGCGCGCCGTCCTCACGCCACGGAGCAAGCCGTGTGTCGGGTCGTGCCTGTTCTTTGCTTAGAGTGCTAGGCTGGTAACAGCCCTTGAGGGAGGCAGTGAGCGTCTTCGCTGCCTGCCTTACGTGCTCACTAAGTGTGTCCCCTGTCACTTTGGGCGCTGCTCTCACGTGTCCCCACTCACGGTCGAGTGCGCGCAGAGCGTTGGCGCTGCTGGGAGCGGCTGCGGTGAGGCTGCCGCGGGCCACTCCGGCTCACCTCTGCGTCTGTTCCTTCATTCTGCTCTCGGCGCCAGGAACCGGCATTCGCTGCTGACCGACCCGTGGCCTGTCGCCTCGGGTCACATGCCCAGCCTCCCTGTGCGTCGCATTAGCACCGTGTTTCACACGCACGGGCCGGCTGGCGGGAGGGACCCGGTCCTATTCCACATGCCCAGAGGGACTGTCCCGTTTGCTGCTGTGCCTCACCTTGGGGCTCTTTGGTTTTATTCTGCTGTGTTTTCAGGGACGCGGTGAAGTCTGGCACCTCGATGTGTCCGCTCCTTCCTTACTGTGTTGTCTCAGGTGCTTTCTGAGGCCACGGCCCATTAGCCTCCCTAGTTTGGAGCTGAGGCTCAGAGTTTACCACTTCTTGAGGACAGAAATGAGGTGTGGGGAAGTGCATGTGTGTCAGACGTTTGTCCCACATCGGTGTCCTCGGTGTCTTCCATGGGCCTATCCGGGAGCAGCCCTGGCCTGAGGCTTTTTGCGTGCCCTGGGGCACGAGGTGGCCAGCTGGGGGAGAGCTGGATTTGGGTTCAAGCAGGGGTGGGTCTCTCTGTCTGGGTGACCTGTGAAGGCTTGTGCCTCCCCTAACCCTCAGACTCCTGCTCCTTCCACCTGGAGATGGCAGGCTTGCTGCCCACCCACGTGGCTGTGTTGCTTTGGAGATGATGTCCACGTTGGGGGTAAGAGGTGGTGGGCCCGGCTGCATCGAGGAAGATGTGGCTGTGTCGCCTTTGCCCATGTGTGTTTTTGGGTTGGAACCTGTCTGTGGTCCCGGTGGAGCCAGAGTGCAAGGCACTCGGCCCTGGGGGTGTCCCAAGTCCTGTCGCAGCGCGTGCGCGCTCTGGTCTGGCTGCGGCCAGTGGAGAGGGCGGGCTGGTCTGTTGCCGTGGAGATTGTCCGCGGAGCCTGGCTGACCTGGGTTCTGGGGAATGGCACACGCAGGCCCTGAGGGCGATCCCTCAGCACACCTCACACCTCTGCCCTGCTTGCTCTTTGTGGGTTCTTCCCTCTAACTCCAGATAGAGTCACAAACACGCGGGTGCCTCGTCTGTGACCCAGGTGGGGTCATGGAGGTGTGGTCATGTGCCTGTCACGGACTTGGGGCTTGGGGGGAGGAGACAGGGTGCACGTCCTGCTCTCCCTGGTGGTGTGAGGACTGGGGGTGGTCATGGGGGTCCCTGCGTGGCCTCCCGGAACTTGATGGAGGGACGGGGGTGGACCCTGGCCTCCCTTTCCTAACACTGCATTTCTTCTCCTCCTGCTGCCACCTTTCAGGGCTCGTCCGTTTTCACACTCCTTCAGGTAAGGCCGCTGGACGTCACCCCTGGGAGGTTCTTCTCTGGATGCAGGGCTGGGTGGCGTCTGGCTGGCCCGGGGAGGCTGCGCTGGAAGAGGCACGGGGCCGGGAGGTGGGGGGGGGGGCGCCTGCCGTTCCGCCGCCGGCGAGCTCCTGGCACTCCTCGGGCTGTGACCGTGCGACTCCTCGCCAGCCCGCGGCCCGGCCTCACCGAGCTCGTCCTGCAGCCCCCACCTGTGCGGACTCCTGAGGGGAGACCTACTCGTGCGGCAGGGTCGTGCTGACCCTCTCGCTCTTGCGGCCAGAGCTGCTTTTTCCAAAATGCCGGCTCCCGTGTTCTTCTCCCTCTGAGAAGCGGTCTCGTCCCTGTGAGTTGAGATGGTCCCGCTTATCCCGTGAGAGCGGTGAGCAGCTCTGGGACCCCTCCGAGTGGCCCTCGCTCCGTGCTGATTCGGTCGTGCTTTTCTAGCCCGACGCCAGCGCTGCTGCCCCGTCACACAGTCATCCAGCTCGCAGGCCTGGAACCCAAATCCAGAACAACATGTGGTTGTAAATATTTTTGCTTTCTCGACCTGCTTGTTTCTCTTTTACCAAAAAGTCCCTTCACTTGCTGTGAGGTCAAGTAAGGACGTCTGATAGTGGTTTGTGCCGAAAGGGTTTTGAAGGCCCAGGCCTAGGTCTTCTTAGTTTCCTATTTTAAAGTTCTCCCTTAGCATTGTCCCATCTCTGGGGCAGCTTTGGAGGCCAGGGGGAGGAGCCTGGGGTTAAGTGTTCCTCCTGGTGTGGGGAGCCCATCTGTGTGCTGTGGCCAGAGCTCACCGACCCTGCAAAGGCGGGTTTCTGTGTGGACGAGCTGATGGGCGTGGTGATGGCCAGTCTCGTTCCTATGTTAACTCCTGCTTCCTTCTCTGCTTCTGCCATGCTTCCGAGTAGCAGCTCTTCAATCCGCCACTCGATAAGTATGCCGGCCATGAGGTAACGTGCGCTCGTGCCCCGGAGCTCTCAGAGCCCGAGTGGGAGCTGGGTGGGCGTGGGTGAGTCCTGCCGGTCAGCCTCACACTTCCCAGATGCCTGAGCCAAGGACTGTCTTCCCCTGGCAGCCTCCTGTGGGCCAGGGGTGGCAAAGATCCCTTCTAGGCTAAAGAGCTAGTGGGCGTGAGGCCCAGAGGAGAGCGTTGTACCAAATGGGCTCCCATCCGAAACCGTCCAGGGCTGCCCATGGGGCTGGGCCGCGGGGGTGGGGGGCAGAGAGAATCCTACACATACATGGCAGCCAGGTGGCTTGAGGTCCCTCTAGGCCTATTACGGAAACTTTCATCTGCATCTGGAGGGGAGTCCTGGTCTCCTCAGAACACCCAGAGCCGTGGCCTGTTCCTGAAACCTCCTACGGGTGTGTTCTCCATGGTGGGGCAGCCGCAGAGCCACCGTCCCTGTTACAGGACACTCTGCTGTGGCTGGGGGTCCTTGCCAGGCTGCCCCGAGGGGCGCGAGGTACTGGGAGGAGCTGAGCCAGAGAAGCTGGAGGTGGTTGTGGAAAGGGTGCTGGGTGGGGCTGGGGCCCGCCTGCTTTCTCTTCCTCTGCTGCGTCCTCGCTCCCTTGTTCCAGAATTGTCCTCAGTTTTCCTTTGCTGGACTTCTGTGAGAGATTTGTGTCAGGAACACCTGGGACTTTTTATGACATCTGTGTGGTACATCAGTGTGTATTTAGGGTACAGCAGAAACGTGTCCCACATCCCACCCACTGCCCAGGCGAGGGGTCTGCGGTTTGCCCGTGTGAAGTCGGGGATTCACCTGCTGGCGGCGTGCGGGTCTTCTCTTCTTGCAGTGGGCGGCTGTGGCTGGCCTTCTCTGACCTGGAGGCCTCCAGAATGACCTTATCGGGGCCATGTTCGGGGCACGTGCCCCCCTCCCTTTTGGCGTGTCCCGTTTTTAATGTCTCAGGATGCAGTTGGGGGTCTTTCTGGAGGCTGGCCCTGACCCTGAGCCCTGTAGATTGAGGGGGGCCGCACAGCCGCTTGCTCCCTACACTGACGTCTTCTCTTTCTCTTTAAAGGAATTCTGCCACCTTCAAGTCGTTTGAAGACCGAGTTGGGAACATAAAGGTAACTCTCTGGACCATTCACTTGGCTCGTTGGGGCGGGGCATGATGCGTCCTTTACGTGAATGTACTTGGGCACCGCAGACTCAGGTGCGGTGACAGAAACTAACGCAGAGGGTCCTTGTACCTTTTCCACAGTTTCCCCAGTGATCACGTTCCGCAGTAGCACCACCGGGACAGGACAGTGGTACAGTCGTGGTGGAGAGCGGTGTCATCCCCACAACGGCCCTTCCTGGTGCTCACCTTCTTCTAGCCCTGCCCCCACCACCGCTCATCTGTTCTCCGTTTTGATGACTTGTCATTGCCAGAATGTCCTAGGATTGGAACCGTGTAGCGTGGAGCCTTTGAAGATTTGCTCTTTCTACACAGCCTAAACCCCCAGAGATACTGCCAGCCTGTTGCCCGTGTCGGGGATTTGTTCCTCTTTATCGCCCATTGGTGTTAACGTGGTGTAGACTTTGTAGAGAGCTGAACAGCTGGGGCTCCCAGCAAGGCCTAGCGTGTGCCAGCATTGTGTGCTCTGTCTCAGGTTTTATTATTTTTTTTTCTCAATTTTTTTCTCCCCGTCTGTAGTCTAAGGTTGTAGGTGGCAGAGAGAATGGCACTGAGAACCTGCCCTCCCCGACCGGGAGTGGCGCCAAGCCCCTGCCCGATCACACGCCTTTCTAAGCCCATCCCAGCTTTGCCCGGCCATGGAGACGTGCAAGCCCGCCCTCATCGTCACAGCCGCGACACTGCAGCGGAGCAGCCCGTCAGACCTCGGGGGGATGCACCGAGCTGGCTTGGAGGAGGGTCCTGCCATTCCCATGTAGACGTGGCTGCTGTGTTCGCATGAGTTCTACAGAACACGGTCTTGTACGCAGATGCTTTCCGCTGAAGTTGGTAGATGCAGACCACTGTGCTGTCCTTCCTGGGGTGCAGGGAGTAGACAGGACAATGGGCCCTTTGGCCGTCTTGTTAGTTCGCGAGAACGTGGAAGGAACGGGAGAGTGATAAGCCTAAAATAAGTGGTATTTCCTCAGCTTCCCCTTTCGTGAGTTATAGAAGGAATCTGCAGAAGAAAGATTCGTCCAGAAAGTCCTCTGATCTTCAGTTTTTATTTCAAATGCTAAATGAGAAAACTCTCCATTTTTTGAAACCCTTCAGCAAGAAACTGGTTATCAACAGCCGCCTAATTCTTACACTAATGATCTAGCTTTAACAAAAGCAAATTCTTTATTTTTTAAATGCAGTGAATTTTTCGAAAATTTAAGCCAAGCAAAGCAGCTTTAGTCTCCGTTAGAAAACACTATTTCTTTGGACTCAAGCTGAAATACAAGCCTTACATCGCAATATGCTTTATTTGTTTATAATGTTTTTTATATGAAAATAAGGGTTCCTCAGTGGGTTTTGAGCGTTATATAGACTTCTGCGTCTCGCCCGAAGGGCAGCATGCTTGGACCGCTGGTGTGTTTTGTTCAGCTGATGCACTGCATTCCAGAATATGAAGCTTGCTTCTCTCTCCTCAAGGACCGGGGTGGCTCCTGCCGGCCAGAGGGCTCTGGGCCTCTGGGGGTGGAGGTAGGGGTGGGCAGGAGGAGCAGAAGCCAGCACCCTCCACCGACGGCTCGGCTCCAGCATGCCCATTTGCTGCACCCTGGGGACAAGTGAGAAGCAGACGGGCCCTGCATCGGGTCGGCTGGGACTCTGCTCTCGCCTTTTCTCAGGAGCTACAAAGATCTCATTCCCATTCTGAAGCTGCCACACCCCAGCAGCCTTGTGGTCAGGGCCCCACGCATGGGGCGTGTCTGGAGGGGCAGCTCCGTGCCTTACTGGCTCCCAGCAGGCCGAGAGCGCACCTGTGCACGCGCAGAGTCCACTCCAGTAGACCGTGGTGTCCTCTGGTAAGCCGAGTGTCCGCTGGTCGCTTCAGACACCCTGGGTGGACTGCGGTCCGCGCTGGCGCCATGGGAAGAGCAGCATTCGGTGTTTTTTCTTCAGGGTTGGAATCACGGATGGGGTGCGGTGAGAAAGCAGGACACAAGTGTAGCGACTGATTCGGCTTTTCCTTAAAGCGGATGATGGGGAATTTGTCAATAAAGCATTCCTTTGGGGAAGAACCCATGTGAGCTTGTGTGGTGCGTCTCTCTTCATTCGTGAAGGTCAGAGGAGTGGCAGATAAACCCGCTGGGGTCCGGCTGCCTTGGGCCCGCGCTCCCGGGAGAGGGAGAGGCAGCCGGGAAGCAGGTGAAGCTCTTCAGTCCCGTGAGTGAAGACAGTGTTGTGGTGACGGGTCCGTGGGGTGTCTGAGGAAGCGGCATAGGGAGGGCGAGAAGGAGCCAGCCGGCTTACAGGCGGGGTCGGGGTCGGCAGCTAGAGGCCAGGCCCCAGAGAGGCTGTTGGCCGGCCACATTTGCCCCGTTGAGGGGTTGGGCTTGCGAGCATCGAATTCGCTGCCCTTACGCCTGAGCGGTGAGGGACAGGAAAGCCACATGAATCCCTCAGGTGCAGAGTCTCCTTCAGGCGGAAGGCGGCCACTGAGTGGGCTGCGGGTGTCATAAGAGAGTCCCGTCCTTACAGCCCCCCCGCCCCCGTACCCTGTGAACAAAGGTAAAGGGCAGCCTTGAGCAAACGAGCCAACCGTCAAGGGCAGCGCTCCTGAATTACGGTGGCGCAGACGAAGTGGGGCCGGCAGGCTCTGGTCAGCAGGGTCTGCAAGTGGGTCAGCTGCTATGGGAGGCCTCGGTGAGTGCGGGGGTGCCGACTGAGCGGCCCGAGCGCGGTTCGACGACTCCTTTGTTAGCGCGGGGTCTGCGAGATGAACAAGCGGGTCCAGCGCGTGCTCAGAAACAGGCTCTGGTTCCCCACCCGTGGCCTGCCTGCCCTCTGTGAGGACCCTTTCTCTTTTTAAGATTTTATTTATTTGAAAGACAACACGAGTCGGGGAAGGGGGCAGACGGAGAAGCAGACTCACCAATGAGCAGGGAGCTGGATGGCGGGGCTGATCCCAGGACCTGAGATAGTGGGTACCTGAACCACCCAGTCCCTGTGATGACTCATTACGTGTTCATCCTACATTTCTACATGAAAAGGTGAGCAAGTAAGAATGTGTATTCTCATTCCTTTCCCCTTATTCATAAGCACAGTGTTCTGTGCTCTGCTTTCCCTTAATGCTATGCTTTGTGGTGCTAGCCACACACACCCCTAAGGGAGAGCCCCTTTCTGCTGGCCTGGTGCTCCGGATGTGTCCATTCCTGCTGTCGTGGGTGTTCCTGGTGGTCAGCACTTCCACTGGGAGCATCAGACTTCCCTTTGGGATCAGAGAGCAGGCTTGCCCCAGAAAAAAATAGCAGGGAAGCCTAGTTACTTCATGTGTATGAGCCGCACACCCTGCACAGCAGTCCAGTGCAACAATCAGCCGGTACGAAGGGTGAAAAGCACATTTACCTTCATTTACTTTGGGAATGGGTTCCATGGGGTTTTCTTGGGGTTGGGAGGGGTGTTTTTCTTTACTTTTTCTTTCTCTCCCCACCTTTTTAAAAAAAGTAGGCTCCACACTGGGTGTCGCAATGTGGGGTTTGAACTCAAGACCCTGAGATCAAAACCTGAGCTGAGAACAAGAGTCAGATGCTTAGGGGCGCCTGGGTGGCTCAGTGGGTTAAGCCTCTGCCTTGGGCTTGGGTCATGGTCCCGGGCGGGATCCTGGGACTCGAGCCCCGCATCAGGCTCTGCTCGGCGGGGAGCTTGCTTACCCCTCTCTCTCTGCCTGCCTCTCTGCCTGCTTGTGATCTCTGTCAGGTGGATAAATAAAATCTTTTTAAAAAAAAAAAGATGCTTAACCAACTGAGTCACCGAGGTGCCCCACGTAGTCTTCATGTGTTAATATTCAAATACTCTGTGGGTAAGAGTCTGGGGGGCCTTGTGAGATAGAGGAATCTGATGTGGACCCAGCCCTGAAGGGCTTTGCAATTCCATTTGTGGAGGAAGACAAGGTATTGCTCTACCTAAGGGACTTGTGTGAGGTGAGCTTTGAGGGCCTGGAGGATGGCAGCAAGTGGTGGGGCGGGAAGGAGCAAGGGCACTGCTGGGAGGAGCTGCTGTTGGAGAGTAGCAGTAGCACCTCCTCCCAGGCCTCAGTTCCCTTGTCTCAGGGTGAGGATAACGAGGTCTGTCTCACCTGATCAAGGGGCATGGACAGCACAGGGGCTGACTACAGCCACTGTCAGCATTTCACAGGTACCTTTTCTGTCTTACTTTATCCAAACAGGTTGGGTTGCTTATTTAAAAACACACTTGTGGGGCACCTGGGTGGCTTAGTTGGTTAAGCCTCTGCCTTCGGCTCAGGTCATGATCTCAGGGTCCTGGGATCGAGCCTTGCATCGGGCTCTCTGCTCAGCGGGGAGCCTGCTTCCTCCTCTCTCTCTGCCTCTCTGCCTACTTGTGATCTCTGTCAAATAAATAAATAAAATCTTAAAAAAAAAAACCCACAAAACTATACTGTTGCATTTGAGTGTGCTCACTTGTATAGTTGGGCAGGTTTTTGTTTTCACTATTATAAGAAACACCATCAAGAGCATAAAACTTTTTCTGTATCTGGGAACATTTTTTTAGGAAGGATATCCCTAAAGTGGAACTACTAGGTCAAGGTGGGGGTGGGGGAGACTCATTAAGGCCTGGCTCACAGGCTGAACACAGCTTCAGTCTGGTCCTGGTACCAGGTCCGTTTTATTCTCTCCTTCCTCCTGTGATTCTGTCCTGGGATCCTTCCTCCTCTCGAGGAGGCAGTGTTAATCTGGCCTTTTCCTACTGCCTGCTTGGTGTTGCGGTGGACTGACTACCGGGACACTTCCTGGGCTCTCGGCCCCTCGCAGCCAGCACGATGGCAGGGGGTGTAAGAAGAGGGCAGAGGCAGCCGGGGGTCAGGGCTTGTTGGCAAAGAGCCTGGATTTTACTCCGGTGTCTTCGGGACCCCGGATGTCCTCAGGTTTCTAGAAGACGACTCCGCTCCGGAACGCGGAGCAGGAACGCGGGCAGGAGTGGAAGCGAGGAGGCGGAAGCAGCGACGAGAGGCGTGCGGTGCGTTCTGGCTGAAACCGGCCCGCGCCAGCCGAGCCGCCGCCGAGCAGGCACCGGGGACCGGCAGAACCGTTTCCGGTTACAGGGAGTGACGGCGAAAGGGGGCGGGCGGGCGGCCCTCCCGGGTGGTCGCCAGGATGCGCGGGAGCCCTGCCTGGATAGGGGGACGTGAGTGGACGTCGGTCCTCCCGCTCGTCCACGCCGCTGCTGGAAGGCGATTCTGGAGGGAGGTCGGACGGCGGGGCGGGAAGGGGTCCTGTCCCTGAGCTCCCGGGAAGAGCAAACGCCGGTCCCTCACGGCGGTCCGCGGAAGGCGGGCGTCGGCCTCCGGTCCTCTCCCGCCGGACGAGGGCGGTTCCACGTTATCAGTCTCACTGTGGCGCTGAGCAAGCCCGGCGGCGGCACCAGGCCCCGCACTCCTCCCCTCCCGGGGCTCACCGCAGCACCTGTCCGCGCCGGCGGGAGGCCCCGCCCCTCGGCCCCGCCCCGCCCCTCGGCCCCGCCCCTGCCGGGCGGGAGGCGCTTCCGGCGCCGCGGAGCGCGCTCTGCCCGCGGCTCCCGGGACTTCCGTTCCCGGGCTGTCACTTGGGGCTCCGCCCCTGGGCTGTCGTTCGAGGCTCCTCCCACGGAAGGCGTTTCGGGACCTCCGCGGCTGTCCGTTTCAGCTCCGCCCCCATATGGGCGGGGCCTCCCTCACCCCCGCCCCCGAGCCCGGCGCTCTGGGAGCGTGCGCGGCCTAACCCCGTCCGCGGCTCCGACACGCGGAGCCCACGTTCTTCCGGGGGCGCGCGCGCCTGTGCGGGTGCGTGCGGGTGCGTGCGTGAGCGTGCGTGAGCGTGCGCGCCCCCGCCGCCTGTGCCGGTGCTGCTCCCGCGCCCTCTGCCGCCGCAGCCGCCGCCGCTCGGGGTCCCCGAGACGCAACCCCGGCTGAGGAGCGCGTCGGCCGGCTGCCCAGCAGCGCCGCGGAGCCGAGGAGCGGAGCCGCGGAACCGGCGGGCGGGCGGGCGGGCGGACAGGTGAGCTCGCGGCGGGCCCCACGGGCCTCCCGTCAGGCCGGGGCGGGCAGCGCGGGCCGCGCGGGTCTGCGGGGGGCGCGGAGTGAAGGCCGGGGGGGCCGCGGGGTGGGGGCACCGCGGGGCGGCGCGCCGGCAGCCGGAAATGGCGGCGACCCTCTCTCCCGGCCGCGCGGGGGGGGGCCCGCAGGGCGGGGGCCGGCGGGGGAGGGGGCTTCGCGGAGCGCCGGCTGTGGCGGCCGGGCCGGGTGGGCGCTGCGACCTGGAAAGGGGGACGGGCGGGAAGGCGCGCCCCCCCTCCCCCGCCGCGGTCCCGGGCCCGCGCGAGCCTCGGTCAGGGGCGACCCGAGGGGTCTGTGCGGGCCGAGCGGCCCTGAGCTGGTCGGGGCACGGCCTCCCGCCGCGGCGTGCGTTCCCTTGTGGGTGGGCAGGCGGGGCCGCAGCCCCGGGGGCGGGGGGTCTCACGGGGGGCGCCGAGCGCCCTCGGTCCCTCCCCCATTCTGCCGGATCGCGGCCCGCGCGCGGCCTTTCCTCCGCCCCGCTGTCCCCGTGACCGACCCGGGGGTCTTCTCCTTCCTGGGGGCGGGGGGAGCGCCGCGAGCCGCGGCTGTGACCGAGCCACAGCGTCTGGTCCCGGGTCCCTGGGGTGCGGCGCGGGGAACGGGGATCTGACCCTTCGCGCGTCCGGATGAGTCGTCTGGTTTGCAGGGACCCTGCTTCTCGAGCCGCTTCGCCCCGCGGTCCTCGAGGAGACAGTGGGAGGGGCCGGCTTGGGGAGGGGCCGGGTGCAGGCCCGGGATGGGCGTCGGGCTCGGTTCCGCGGCGTTCTCCAGGCCGAGGAAACCGGGGTTCCCGTTTAACCCGCCGGTCGCGGCCGGGTGCTGCTGCGCTGCGTTAGCGTTGGACACCTTCGTCCTTAACTAGCTGTCCGTTGAGACGGACGTCCTAGCGCCAGAAACGCTCTGTCGCCGCGCCGTTCCCGCGGTTGCCCACCCGCGGGCCCCTAGCCCGGGCGCCGGCCACTCTGCGTGGATTTCGTGCTTCTTCCTCGTGAAATAGCCTGCCGAGTTCAGGGCTGAGCAGGGTCCGGGGCTGAAATGAGAAGCCGGATTTAAGGGCGTTGGGGACTTCATCCTTCGGTGTGCGAGCTGCTCCTTCCACCTGTGCCAGGGTTCTGGGGCTCAGGGCAGCTCCTGATGGCCCGCGGCCAGACCTACAGCTCCAGGAGCTGCTTCTGGCCGGCTGACTGTGGGGCTGATCTGTGTGATCCAGATGGCCTTGTCGCCGCAGCCGTCATTGTGGATGGTCATTGTGGACCAGCACAGGACTGCCGCGGACATGTGTGCGGCAGGACCCTCAGAGGCCGGCCGCCTTGGCCCTGGTGGAAGCAGAGCACCGGGGCTTGTGTGGGGAGCAGACCCTCGGCAGGCAGACGTGTGGTGGATTCTCTGTTCCTTGCCGAGGGACCCGTGTGGCCTCTGGGATGCCTGTCAGGCCTGTCCCCCCGCCCCTGCGACCAGCCTCCTACCTTTGGCCCTCTGACTCACCCTCCCCTGCCTCCGCAGCCTTCTTGCTGGTCTCTTGGCGAACTCTCTGCTCTCCAGTCTGCCGGGAACACTCACTTCCTCCTCCTCACACTCCATGAAGCCAGGCCCTCCGTGACTTCCCTGCATAGAGTTGTAGTCGCCACCTCCTGTTTCCGTCTCCCTTTCCTCCCTGGTTTTCCTGCAGCGCTTGGTTATTCTGACCATGTTTACTCTTTTACTACGAGATGGGTCCGTGGGGAGTCTGCTTTGTGTGAAGAACTGGCGTTGGCACATACCCAGGAAACACTTGTTGAGGCAATGGTAGTGATGAGCCCAGTGACCACGGTGCAGCTCAGTGGCTTGTCACCGGGAAGTCATTGTGAGTGTGCACTGAGCACTTAGAGGCCCTGGGTTCTGAGGGAAGTGTGGCAAGCACCTGCCCTTTGGGAAAGGGCAGCCAGTTAAACCATCAGAGAGCTGCTTGAGACCGCCCCCAAAATCTTTTTTGCAACTTCTAATTTAAATTATTTCAAAATAAGTTTTTATTTTTTTTAAAGATTTTATTTATTTATTTGACAGAGATCACAAGTGGGCAGAGAGGCAGGTGGGGGGTGGGGGAGCAGGCTCCCTGGGATCATGACCTGAGCCAGAGGCAGAGGCTTAACCCACTGAGCCAACCAGGCGCCCCTCAAAATAAGTTTTTAAAGTCAGATCTGGTGATAATGCTTCTAGAAATTTTGCCTTTGGTTACTTTCTTCCCTCTCCTCCCATTCCCGCCCCCCACCCCCCTGCTGCGGAAAAACCCCACATGCTAGTCTTAATACTTGGTGACATTTGTTGATTAAGTGGATTGAGATGGAGTAATCTGTAAGAAGAACTCGGCGGGGTGAGCCTCAGCCTGAGACTCCTTGCTGTGAGGCTCTGCAGCGGCAGAGCCTCTGAACCGAGGGACTCTGCAGCCCTTCTCATGCCCCTGTTAACGCAGAATGAGGGGATTCTCTTGTGTTTCTAAGGGGGGGTTCATTTTTTTTTTTTACATTTACTTATTTGTTTATTTATTTGGCACAGAGAGAGAGATCACAAGTAGTCAGGCAGAGAGAGAGGGGGAAGCAGGCTCCCCACCGCGCAGAGAGCCTGATGTGGGGCTCGATCCCAGGACCCTGAGACCGTGACCTGAGCTGAAGGCAGAGGCTTAACCTTCTGAGCCGCCCAGGCGCCCCTAAGGGGGGTTGTGTGAATTAAGGTGCTGTAGAGATTGAAAGGGTGCTGTGCGTGTCTGAGCCATTCTCGTTCTGAAGTCCTGGCGCGTGGTGGCTAGGCGGCACTGTGCTCAGCAGGGAGCTACCCTGGGGACCAGCGCCTTGCTCAGTCTCAGACCTGGAACGTGAAAATTGAGGCCTTCTGTACCAGTTCCTGACAGACCGCCTACCTGACACCACCATGCGGCACCCTAACACACACCCCTGCTGGACGGAGCCTCTTTAGAGCCTGAACGTGAGCGGCCCACAGTGGCCCTGAGGTGCAGTGGGGGCTCAGTAGGTGTTTGTTGGGCTAAATTGCAGCAGACTTGGGGGGTCGTGATAAGACAGAATTTTGTCGGGGCCGTTCAGTCGGTGAAGCGTCTGCCTTTAGCTCGGGTCTTGATTCTGGGGTCCCGGGATTGAGTCCCAAATTTGGCTCACAGTCTGTGGGGAGCCTGCTTCTTCCTCTCCCTCTGCCACCCCTCTCCCTGCTTGTGCACACGCAAGCGTTCTCTCTGTTTCTGCCAAGTAAATAAGTAAAATCCTAGAAAAAAGAATTTTGTCTAAGGTGGGAGTTGCTCCTAAAATCAGGGAGTAAGATGAGCACGGTACACACAGATGTAAGCACCCTTGAAAAATCCCTTAACTTTCCTGCAGCTCTGGTGTACGGAGAGCCACAGGCAAACAGTGGCGCACCCAGCGAGGCAGCCAGTTTTCCAGTAAAGAGACAGATCCCCGTGTCTTCTGGGGGCTGGTGTCAAGCTCGGTGACCAGTCTTTGCACAAGTGGCAAGGAGGCTCTTAGCGCTCAGTGGTGCGCTCATGAGTCTCCGGGCACTTTGTGAATAGCAGTTCGAACTACAGCATTCCTCAGATGACGCCTACGATGCTCTGATTGGGTCGTTAGATCGGAGCATCCTGTGTTGTAGATGTCCCCCCTGTGGGTCGGCAGAGTCTGTGCTAGACTTTTCTCCTGAAGATGATAAGACTAGGGCTCACACGACAGGGGCCTCACTAAAGTGGGGGTCACGGTACCTGCCCTGCCTGCCTGCTGGGGGAGTAGGCGGTGATAAGTGGAAAGGTGTCTCATCAACTCCTCCCTAATTATACGCGACAGCAATGCTGGAAAATGGTAGCAGTTCTATTTTATGAAAATGCTCCTCATTTGCGAGAGAGAATGACTGCGCCTCTCCTGTCCTGACACCAGGGCTGCCTCTCAAATAGTGACCTCTTAGTCTGAAGAGGATTAGCGGCTGGTCGGTTACCGGTAACTGGGAAGATTTAAGGATTAGATTGCCAAACAGCCTTCAGTTTAGATTTTGTCTCTCATCGTGCTCTGCATTGATTTTCTTTGAGGACATTGTACATTTGCAGGCATATTGGTTAACACTGAAACTGCAGAAATGGTGTATAGCTTCTCACTCTCTAAAGAGAGGAGTACGTAGTGAGACCAGGTGTGGGAGGTCATTCAGTATGCCATCTTAATCTGTTTCCACTCTCTCTCTCTTTTTTTTTTTAAAGGTCTATCTATACGGGGCACCTGGGTGACTCATTCGGTTGGGCGTTGGACTCTTGATTTCCACTTAGGTCAGGTCATGATCTCAGGGTCCTGGCATAGAGCGCCACGTCAGACTCCTCTCTCTCATCAGTGAGTCTGCTGGAGATTCTCTCTCAAATAAATCTTAAACAAAACAAGGGGCGCCTGGGTGGCTCAGTGGGTTAAGCCTCTGCCTTCAGCTCAGGTCATGGTCTCAGGGTCCTGGGACCAAGCCCGGCATCAGGCTCTCTGTTCAGTGGGGAACCTGCTTCCCCCTCTCTCTCTGCCCGCCTCTCTGCCTACTTATGACCTCTCTCTCTGTGTCAATTAATAAATAAAATCTTTAAAAAAACAAAACAAAACAAAACACACCTATCCATTTGTTTTTTAGGGAGAGATAGAGTGTGCAGAGGAGAGGGGCAGAGAGAGAGAGAGAGAATCCTTTTTTTTTTTTTTTAAGATTTTATTTATTTGTTTGACAGAGAGAGACAGTGAGAGAGGGAACACAAGCAGGGGGAGCAGGAGAGGGAGAAGCAGGCTCCCCGCTGAGCAGGGAGCCCAATGTGGGGCTCGATCCCAGGACCCTGGGATCATGACCTGAGCCGAAGGCAGACGCTTAAGGACTGAGCCACCCAGGCACCCCCAAGAGAGAGAGAATCGTTGAGCAGACTTCCCACCGAGCACAGAACCCAGTGTGGGGCTCCATCCCAGGACCTCAAGATCATTACCTGAGCTGAAACCAAGACTCAAGTACTTAACCTCCCGGGCACCCCTTTATCGGTTTCCTATTCAAGGACTGAACCATATATGTTAAAATTCACTTCATTCCAAAATCAGTCTGTATTGTTCATGTATCCGTATAAATGGTTTTTAAAACTTAGCTCTGAGGGTTCCTGGCTGGCTCAGTTGGTTGTGTGTCTGCCTTCGACTCAGGTCATGATCCCAGGGTCCTGGGATCGACACCTGGATCAGGGGTCCCTGTTCAGCAGGGAATCTGCTTCTCCTTCTCACTCTCACTCTGTGTGCGCTCGCTCTCTCTCAAATGAATAAATAAAATCTTTAAAAAATAAGAATAGAAAAAAACACTTAGTCTTTGGCAGAAACCCAACTAATATTTTTAAATTATGTGATATGTTACGAGTGATCGGTGAATATTCCTTGAATGGATGAGTGTGATTGAACCTTATTTGTCATCATGGGCTATTTGTAATTTTATTATCTTTTTAATTTTTCTACATTGAATATGTATCACCGGCATATATGGTGGTTGGATGAAATATTCAGTCATTTAGTGTCTCCATTGCTATGTTCTGGGAAATTCTATGCCAGATGGCTATAGAGTTGCAGTCCTGGGAGTCAGAGGATTGGAATGCTGACTTGCACCCCTATCAGCTGTGCCCCATCCTGGCTGTCTGTGGGATGGCCAGCCCCTTTCTTCGACAGCACTCGCTGCTGGTGCCTCTGTCTGTGTCACAGGGTGGCGTGGTATAGTGAAACCTACGGAACCCAGATCTCCTGTCTGTCTTGTAACTTTGCATTGGTTCAGGGGCTGGGGGCTGGGTTCAGTCAGTCCTGGTATAGTGGCGGGGAGAGGGCTGGAAGCGCACAGCCCCAGCTAAGTTGCAGGCCCTGGGCATGAGAGGCTGGGCTCGGCAGAGCAGGCCTGTGCTTTCCCCCCCTGCCTATTACTGGAAGGGATTAGCCCAGAGCAAATGTTTGATTTTTAGCTAGGCAGTCCCATTGAATTTTTCTTATTAAATAGAAGTGTCTTGGGGCACCTGGGTGGCTCAGTTGTTAAGTGTCTGCCTTGGGCTCAGGTCATGATATCAGGGTTCTGGGATCGAGCCTCATGTTGGGCTCCCGCCCAGGTGGGAAGCTTGCTGCTCCCTCTCCCATTGCTTGTTCCCTCAGTCTCTCTCTGTCAAATAAATAAGTAAAATCTTAAATAAAGAAAGAAAGAAATAGTGTCTTTGGTGAGAGGGTGTTTCTCTAAGATAAATAATGAAAAGTTTCTAGGTCAAAGAGTACAGACTTCAGAATTTTGCCATATATTACGAAGTTTATATTCTCTGTGACAATGTGTGTCTTTCTCTCTTCACTCACATGAGATCTTAAGGTTTTATGTTTTGGTGCTCATTAAGCTATTGCTATAGGGTTTGATAGTAATATCTCAGTTTTTTGTTTTTTTTGTTTTTTTTTTTTTTGCCAGTTGCAATAAACTGTGCTGTTAAGAACTTAGTTTTAAATAAAATGAGTTTAGTTATAAAAGACCTTTTAAAAATTATGTAAAACCAATCAATATCTGTTTTTTAACTTAAAAAGCAGTTGTGTTCTGGGTAAAGATTTTTGCTGGGTGTATTTATCTTGTACTTTGAATCATGAGGCTCTTCACATCTAAATCTAAAGTTCAGAATTTTTTTTTTTTAAGATTTTATTTATTTATTTGACAGACAGAGATCACAGGTAGGCAGACAGGCAGGCAGAGAGAGAGGAGGAAGCAGGCTCCCCGCCGAGCAGAGAGCCCGATGCGGGGCTCGATCCCAGGACTCTGAGACCATGACCTGAGCTGAAGGCAGAGGCTTAACCCACTGAGCCACCCAGGCGCCCCAAAAGTTCAGAATTTTTAAGTGGAATCCAGTGGTCCAGTTTTATTTTGAGATGAAAATAGAAAGTCTACAACTTAAGCATGACAGTTATCTGTGAAGTTTTTCCTAACCTGTCTGAGCAAAGTTGGTACCGAAACAGTACGTTTTCTCGTGGAATTCACTTAGCGGATCCCTTGTTCCCAACCCTCCAGTCACAATCCCTCTGTGAACAGGCCGGTTCACTTAAGGCACAGCAGCTGCAATTCCCAGGACAGCCTTGCACGGTAGCTGTTACCAAGTTTTCTAGATGAGGAAACTGACAGTTACACGTGTTCTCTAGTGTAAGGTGTGCTATTGAAGACGGAGCCCAAAAGATACTGTCACAAGCTAAAATAACAACATACACAGTTTACACCTCTTATTTTTTTATTTTTTGAAAGATTTTATTTATTTTTATTTTTTATTTTTTAAAGATTTTATATATTTATTTGTCAGAGAGAGAGAGAGAGAGAGAGAGCGCGAGCGAGCACAGGCAGACAGAGTGGCAGAGGGAGAAGCAGGCTCCGTGTGGAGCAAGGAGCCCGATGTGGGACTCGATCCTAGGATCATGACCTGAGCCAAAGGCAGCCGCCCAACCCACTGAGCCACCTGGGCGTCCCGAAAGATTTTATTTATTTATTTGACCGAGAGACAGCAAGAGCAGGAACACAAGCAGGGGGAGTGGGAGGGGGAAGCAGGCCCCCCCGATGGGGCTCCATCCCAGGGCCATGGGTTCATGACCTGACCCAAAGGCAGATGCTCACCAGCTGAGCCCCCCAGGTGTCCCATGGTTTACACCTTTTAAACTGCTGTTTCTATTGGTGCTGCTCTCTGTCGCCCCGCCCCGCCTGGTTGGGTAAGGCCGTTATCAGCAGCACCCTTCTTCCTGCTGGGTGTCCTCCCACACTTGTTTCATCTGCTTCTGCTTTTTCTTTCAGAAAAATGCACCCATGGAGGGGACGCCCGGGTGGCTCAGTGGGTTAAACGTCTGCCTTCAGGTGGGGTCGACTCCCGCGCCGGGCCCCCTGCTTAGAGGGGAGCGTGTTTCTCCCCTACCTGCCGCCCCCCCTTCTCCTCCTCCCTCTCTTTCTCTTTTTCTCTCAAATAAATAAATAAAATCTTAATTTTTTTTAACCCATGGAATGCATAACTGTAACATCCAAGGGGACCCTTGACAGCTGGTAGGTCAGTCTGTCCAGCCGGCTGTTCACATCATCCTGTCCTCACTCAGGCCAGTGGATTGCAATGCAAAAAGGTATTAATGGTGCGGGCGCACTCTTGAACCTATGGTATTTTAGCAGAAATAAGCAAACCTTTATAAGTGTCTGTAATTTATACCTTTTACTTGTGACATATTTTGAACTGGTCACAGAGTCATAGCTTGTTGTAGGGCAGATATGGGTAAGCCTGTCAATGAGTCAGACCCACAGGGGCACCTGGGTGGCTCAGTGGGTTAAGCCTCTGCACATCGGGCTCTCTGCTCAGCAGGGGGCCT
Source organism: Martes martes (assembly GCF_963455335.1). Classification (NCBI taxonomy): domain Eukaryota; kingdom Metazoa; phylum Chordata; class Mammalia; order Carnivora; family Mustelidae; genus Martes; species Martes martes. The sequence continues at coordinate 326,019 of NC_137896.1, read as the reverse complement.
GCTTCCTCTCCCCCCTCCCCCCCCCCCCGCTCTCTCTGTGCCTGCCTCTCTGCCTACTTGTGACCTCTGTCTGTCAAATAAATGAATAAAGTCTTTTAAAAAAAAAAAAAAGACCCACATGCTCCACGCAGTAGTGGGTAGTGGCCTGTGGACTTGATCCTGGCTTCTCCCTAGAATAACGGTCCCTCTGACGGACAGCTCACCTTGGTGGTGGTCACAGGTGCAGAACAGCAAACAGTTCAGTACAGCCTCGCCTAATTAGATGCCCCCCTCCCCCTGCCAAAGCCCTGAAGACAGGTCTTCCATATATGTTTTAAATTTTTATTAGTTTATTTGTCAGAGAGACCGAGCACAAGCAGGGGGAGCGGTAGCAGAGGGAGAAGCAGACTCCCCACTGAGCAGAGAACCTGTTGCCAGGCTCAATCCTGGGACCCCAGAATCATGCATGACCTGAGCCGAAGTTAGACGCTTAACCCGCTGAGTCACCCAGGTGTCCCAGGTTTTCTGTATATGTATATATTTTTTTAATTTATTTATTTGAGAGAGAGAGGATAAGAGAGCAACAAGGAGCCCGACACGGGGCTTGATTCCAGGACCTGGGATCATGACCTGAGCTGAAGGCAGATGCTTCACCGAGGAGCCACCCGAGTGCGCCGCCCGTAATCCGCCCGGCCCCGCCATCCCGCCAGGGTTTCTGTAATTTTAAAAGCAGATTAATGACATGGATTTTTTTTTTTAAGTTTAAGACGTAAAAAGAAAGCACCTTTTACATCCAAGAAGTGTGCAACAAGGTTGCCTGGTGAGCATGGAGCCTGACACAAGGCTCGATCTCACAACCCTGAGATCACAGGCTGAGCCGGGATCAGGATCCGGGTGCTCAGCTGATGTAGCCACTTAGGCGCCTCAACAGCTTTGTAAACTTTGTCTGTATATGTGTTTGTTTTTGTTGTAAAAATATAGTAAAGGGTTTTAATGTACTTTATCCAGGTGAGGCTTAATGCCCAAGGAGGTACGTTCTTTGTGCTTTGGGTAGGGACAGAGTGCTCCCGTTTGTGAAGCAGGTAACTGAGAATCAAGTTTTACAGCACTTGGGGGTCAGACCTGGATTTGAATGGCAACCCCACGAATCCCCAGCAGTGACCTCGAGCAGATTCCTCGGTGTTTCTGAGCCTCCGTCTTCTCATCTGCAGATTGGAGTACTGTTACTGTGTACAGGCACCATTGCAAGCACTTCACACGAGCTCGGTCGCAGACATACCAACTAGATTGTTTCTATTTCCATTGGACAGAGGGGAGGTGGAGATGCTGAGTAGCTCGTCCCGGTTACTGAGCCCATGAGCGGCTCAGCTGAGTTCCAGCCCAGTCAGGTGACCTCAGAGCTGCCCTCCCACCACCTGGTGGACCACATGCCTGTCCAGCAGACTTCTTAGGAACATCTGGTGGTGTCTAGGGCATGTGTGCCTCTAGATACCTGCACATGGGAGGCACCCCCGAAGTTGTGGCTGCCGGGTTGGTATTAGAGCAGTGATCACAAGTTCTGCCACAGTTGTACCAGCCCTCTGTTTTGACGTATGCGCATGTATTTTCACACTCACTACCTCTGACATCAGGCCATCTCTCTTACATTTGGGTCACCAGCACCGTGTACCTGGTTTCAGGCTAGATTTGTCAGGATAGCTTGATTCTGGTCACGGCTGTAGAAGGGGTCACTGAAGCCGTGTCCATCTTACTTCATCAGAGCCTGGCCCTCTTGCCAGGGGACTGTCACACTGAGCAGTAGGGATCACAGTGCAGGGAAGTCACGCCATTTCCAGCAGGTGTGTTTGGGGGTTCTCTTGGAGGCACAAGACATTGGGCCTCATCTTCTGTGTTTTATGAACTCTCACGCCCTGACTTTAGGAAGCTCTTCCTAGCAGGCGTTTGCTTGGTTGCGCATTGCTCTCTGCCCTTTCTGCCATGATAAAAAGGACATCTGGGTCCTCTGGCTCTGCATGCCGATTCTGATACCCAGTTTGCAGAGAGCCTGGTGCTTCCCTGTGTCGAAAAGTACCTGTGGCTTTACTGTCCCGAGATTTTAGGTGTTGTGAGCTTAAAACATCAACAACCAAACATCCTAATGCTCATTACTTTTATGAGAAATATTTTGTCTCCCACTGTCTAGTTTCGTGTTTAGATTTGGGAATATATTAAGGTTTTCTGGAAACTTTTGGTCATAAGTATCTGTTCTGTCCTAGAATCGTTTCTCTCCACAGTGTGCGTGGAGGAGGACGTGCCGTCTGCAGGGCTGGAGGGTGGGAATGTCGTGCTCTGGGTGCTGGACTTTAGCTTGGTTCAGGCTGTCCTTATCCAGTGGGATTAGAAACTCTTAGTGCCACGCGGCTGTCCTATCACACAGCCTCACTTTGTGTCACCCAGATTCATTGCCCTGTCGTTCGCACCTCCGAGGACGAGTGGGCAGGACTGGGGGGCGGCGTCAGAAGTGGTGTGCATTTGTTAGAGGACAGGTTCTCTCCCAGGTCAGTCCACACGTAACCTCCTTTCTGAGGAATACTTTTTTAGAGGATGTCCAGTTTTTACTCGTTTATTCATTCATTTATTTTTTAATCTCCTATTTTATTAATCCACATATTTATTGAGATTTTGCTCAACTTCTGACCTCCTTTTCCTTTTAACTTACTGTATCTTTTTTTTTTTTAACTTACTGTATCTCAAGCATCAGTTAACTAAAGAAAATCCTTACTTGGTTTCTGGACACAGTCATTACCGATAAAAGTAATTTAACACCCATTCACTGAATGCCGGCCTGGACTCGGGACAGTCGCTCCGTCTGTAAGTTAGAAGGTCTTTGCGGGGAGCGAGGAGTGCGTTTTGGCAGCTGTCAGTTTGGGAAGCCCAAGGTTGTGTGCAGGCGCATGGCCCTGGGCTGAGTCTTTCTGTACTTCCTGAAGCTCCTGTCTGCGCGGCCTGGGCCGGTAGTTCGTGAGGGCGGGGCGCTCCCTTCACGGTAGGAGTGCGCGGCCAAACTAGGCGTGGGGCGTGTTGCGGGGCGTGTTGCGGGGCGTGTTGTGGGCCGTGCTGGTCTTCCTTCTCTCGTCTCAGGTTTCAACCCATTCCCTCTCAGTGCTTTGTTGGTTGGTGGGAGGTGGCCCTTGAAGAAGTGACCAGTTTACTCTTTGTATTCTCTTTCTTGTAAGGCTCAGCTTTTGTTGCTTTTTATTTTTCTCAGAAGTAAGGAGGAGAGGGGCGCCTGGGTGCCTCAGTGTGTTAAGCCTCTGCCTTTGGCTTGGGTCGTGATCTCAGGGTCCTGGGATCGAGCCCCGCATCGGGCTCTCTGCTCAGCGGGGAGCCTGCTTCCTCCTCTCTCTCTGCCTGCCTCTCTGCCTACTTGTGTTCTCTGTCTGTCAAATAAATAAATAAAACCTTAAAAGAAAAAAAGAATTAAGGAGGAGAGATAAAATCTTCTGGGGTTCCTGTATTTCCAGCGACTTTAGGAATTCTTTACATTGGAAATTCATTTTCAGTTAGGAATAAATATAGAACACCCGTGACGTTGGCATCATCTTGTTTTCCACATTCGTTGACTCTTGTTTAGAATTTCTTTGACTGTATTAGTGGGGTTAATTGGTGCCAGTTCTGTTCTGTAGTATACTGATTTTTTTTTTCCTTTCAGAATAGATACCAAATTCAGAGTCAGACATTCAGACCCGTGGGTTTCTGAGTCTGCCCCAGCACTGGCGGTGCAGGCCTTCCCTTGCCCGAGGCAGGCGCTCCCGGACCCGCCCGCTTTTTGAATGTTCTTTGGCAGGTAGTGCCTGGTTCATCACAGATCTTAGAGGAAAATCCCTGGTCTTTGGAACATCCATTATATTTTTTTCTCTCTCTTTTTTTTCTTTTAAGATGTTATTTATTTGAGAGAGGGGAAGTGCGTGCCTGCGCATGTTTGGGGTGGGGAGGGGGGCAGAGGGAGAGGGATAGGCAGACCCCATGGGGTGGATCACAACCTGAGCTGAAGCCCAGAGTTGTACGCTCAACTGACTGAGCCACCCAGGGGCCCCTGTTGTATTTCATTGCTTAGTGTTTTTATTTTTAGCAGTTTTTCTTCTATACAGTTAGATCCAGAGTGCATGAGGCAAAGCAGCAGTACCTTCCCAGTCTTCACCCTTCCTTCCCAGAGAGGTTTGCCGGTGGTCGTCCACCGCTCTTGCGCTGTGCTCTGCCCTGTTTCCCGATGGCTCACCTCACAAATTACCTGTACCTTCCATCCTGATCAAGGCCGCAGCACCTTTGCCTCCCGTCTTCACTCTTGGCGGTCCCTCCGCGCACCCGTTCGTCTTTTTTTTTTTTTTTTTTTTTTTTTACAGTATTAACCTTTTTCTTGGCTTCTGTATTTTGAGATTCCCATCGTATGGTGCATTATCTTTGTGGCCTGGAATTTCCATTTGGGCAGTCTGTCTTCCTGCCAATGGCCAGACAGTGGCTCCGGAGGCTGCCTGTCCAGCCACAATCCTGGTTTGACCCACAGAAGACAGAGAGGCTGGAGAGAGCTCATGGCACCATAGAGGCCTCTGGATCTGGGAGGAAAACCCCCAGAGACTGTGAGAAAGGAGCCTGTGGCGTGGCTTCGTCCTTCTTCATGCCTTCATTGCTGAACGACAGCACCTAGTTTGCAGGCCATGAAGCCTGGGTCTGGGGACACTCGGGGCAAGCCGTCTCCATGCTGAGGAGGCGCGGCTCACAGCTGTACCTGCGGTTGCTTTTCCAGTCCTTGCATCATCCAGATGCTTGTATTGAGACACACTTGTTTTCAGTGCCATTATCTAAGGGTGTGTATGGAAATACCACAGAATTTATAGCTTTTGTAAAGTGAGGCGGCCTCAGATAATCATGGAGGTCTTCGAAGGCAGTATGCTGAGAATGGAACGAAACGGGCCAAGTGGGCCTCCCATGCGGGATTTCACGTGCGCAGGAGGCACCCTGCAGGTCTTGGGGAAAGACAGGCCATTTGCCCGGGAGGGTGGGGGTTTTCGGGAACTTGGGGCTCTGGGTGAAGCTGGTCTTTGTCTCCTGCCATGCCCATGTTAACCCCAGGGGAAGCAGACTCCCTGTGGATGAAGGCCTTTCGAAGAAAGTACGGGAGAATTTACTTTTGGCTTTGGGATAGAGAAGTACTTTTGAACAAAAGCAAAAAAAGGGAAGCATCATCAGTTTGCAAAGATTTGTTACATTCAGTTATGTAAAATTAGGAATTTGTGAGCTCTGTTGCACAAGAGTGTGCACAGGTTAACAGCACTGAGTGTGCACTGAAAAATGGTTAAGGTGGTAGGTTTTGTTTTTTACTGCAGTGGAGAAATTTAAGAACTCGTGTTCATCAAAAGATACCGTAATAAGTGAAGAGAACTGTGAACAAGGAGATTTTTGTTGGTGTTTGTAGCCAGTAAAGGACTGGTGTCCCAGAGAGAAGTCCTGTAGCCCCTCGGGCACTGACCACAGTCGCACTGCCTGCGGGCAGACAGAAAGCAGTGCTCCCCGCTCCCCACCCGGGATGAGGACTTGGCCGAGCAAGGCGCTGCTCTGCCTGGCGCTCACCTGCTGCTCGTCACTCGGGGGCGGGGAGCAGTGGCTGGTAGGGTGTTGGGCGGTGTGTCCTCTGGGGGCAGGTGGCGCGCCTCACCCAGTAGAGACTGCCAGTTCCCTGGGAGCCCAAGTTCCACTTTTAGGTTTACTCCCAGCAGCAGTTCTTCCTAAATGGTTGTGGTGAAGGACCAGTTTCTTTAATTTCCAGTCTGTCGAAGACTGATAATACATTTGTAAACTACAATGAAAATGACTAACTAGAAAAATAAGTGACAAACAAAACATAAAATACAAGCCCAGATTTTTTCTTCTCTTTTACTTATTTATTTATTTATTTATTTATTTTTTAAAAGATTTTATTTACTTATTTGACAGGCAGAGAGGCAGGCAGAGAGAGAGGAGGAAGCAGGCTCCTCGCTGAGCAGAGAGCCCGATGTGGGGCTCGATCCCAGGACCCGGGATCATGACCTGAGCCGAAGGCAGAGGCTTAACCCACTGAGCCACCCAGGCACCCCTTCTCTTTTATTTTTTAAAATGAACGTAAAATAAACATGACTCCCCCTTTTCGGGTGTACGGTTCTCTGAGTTTAATACATAGAGATTTGTGGGGCGCTCACCCTGCTGAGGACGTCGAGCACTCCGTCAGCAGGAGTCAGCCCCTTGCCCTCAGCAGACTGGCCATCGGAGTCACCTGAGTTGCGGACAGACTGCTTTGGTCCTTTTCATTAGCAACTTCCCAGCACTTTTCCTGGGGCGGCCGCCCCATTTCACGTCCTAGCAGCGTGACCATTCTACTCGTGGCTGACCCTCATCCGCCCTCGGTGTGGTCCGGTCAGTTTTTTAGCCATTCTCATAGGTGTGTAGCGATAGTGTAGTTTTAATTTGCTTTTCCCAAATGAACAAAGGCGTGGAGTATCGTTTCCTGTGCTTATTGGTATTACCGTAACAGTTTGCGAACGTTTGCTGTCAAGCTCTGCCAGTCTCACTACACCCGAGCCGGCTGGCGTTGGCCTAAAATATCTTGCACAGCGGGAATTGCTCAGGGATGTTCAGAGCAGCATTGTGATAGCAAACCCTGGGAGTGTCAGCATCCTTCAGTGGAAGAATGGATTGATAAGTTGTGGTCTGTTTACAAACCGGAGTCTGTCCAGACCTGAAACGCCGTTCGGCTGCATCCAGCGGTGTGGGTGTGACCTAGAGACATGCTGAGTTTCAGAAGCAAGTCCTAGAAGGTTGTATTTAGGGTTAGGCCATTTTTATAAGTTCAAGAAGTTAAAACTAAATAATGTTTAGGGAGAAACATGTGAGGTAATACTTCTAAAGCAAGAGAATCATAAACATTAAGTCAGGATAATGTACACAGGAAGAACACAGGAAGTTTCAAGATTGCTGGTAATTTTCAAGGCTTCAGTTTGAAGCGTAGGATTGTGGTGTTTATCACTCTGCACTGTAAGTTCTGTATCCCCCAGGTGCCTGGGTGGCTTAGTCGGCCAAGCAGCCGACTCTTGATTGCCCCTCAGGCCTTGATCTCAGGGTCATGAGTTCAAGCCCCACATTGGGCTCCACACTGGGCGCGCAGCCAACGTAAAATAAAACATAGGTGTGTGTGTGCTTCATGTATTCCATTCTGTGTGTCATATACTACATAAAAAATGCTTACAACAAAAATAGCTTTCCTTTTAAAATGTTTTCAGATATGTCCTCCCAGCGTCGGCACATGCTTCGCTGTCTCCCCAAACAGTAGGTCGGCTCAGCGGCAGCTTCTAAACCTGTGCTGAGGCCACATCTGGGAACACAAGAGTCGGAGTACTTGGCTCTTTTCCCTGAAGGTCTCTAAGTCTTCTGAGGAGCATGGACAGGACCTGTGCAGACAGGGTTTTTGTCTCTTTGTGTATTTTGTTCACTGATGAATCTCCAGCTTGGAGAACAGAGTGTGGCATGCAGCCGGGGCTCTGTCAACAGCAGTGGAACAAGTGAGCAACACAGATGCTCGCTCAAGGCCCGGGATGGCTCCCCAGGATGCGAGAGGGCTCTGCTGTTTGTGCTGGAAGAGTGGCCAGGAAAGGGTTCCCTGAGTCAGGGATGTCTCTGCAGGGCTCCGTGGCCCAGGTAGGAGCTCTCCACATGGCAGGAAGCAGGGCAGGGTGTTTGTTTGTTTGTCTGTTTTAGATTCTAATGTCTTTATCTTTAACTCAAGCATACAAGAGAATCTAATCTTTTTCTCTTATAGTAACACATCATGTGTTATTTGTCACGGGGGTACTGGTCTGTGACTCGTCAGGCTTACACACTTCACAGCACTCACCACAGCCCGTACCCTCCCCAGTGTCCATCCCCCAGCCACCTTCTCCCTCCCCCCCCCCCCCCGCAGCCCTCAGTTTGTTTTGTGAGATTGGGAGTCTCTTACGGTTTGTCTCCCTCCCGATCCCATCTTGTTTCATTTTTCCCCTCCCTTCCCCCCATGGCCCCCCGCCCTGCCTCTCAGATTTCTCATACCAGAGAGGTCATATGATAATTGTCTTTCTCTGATTGACTTACTTCGCTCAACATAATACCCTCTAGTTCCAGCCACGTCGTTGCAAACGGCAAGATTTCATTTCTTTTGATGGCTGCATAGTATTCCATTGTATGTATAGCTCACACCTTCTCTATTCACTCATCTGCTGATGGATGTCTAGGTTCTGTCCGTAGTTTGGCTGTTGTGGACGTTGTGAAGCAGGGTGTTGTTTTAGACGAGCGCAGGTGTTCGTGTGTGACAGTCCTGTGTCTGCCTAGGACAAGTGGTCCTGCCAGTCATGTCCCGAGGCCCAGTGGACACGGTGGTGGGAAGATGCTGGTGGTGGGCAGGGCCTGTGTCCAAAACAGCCCTGAAGGGCAGGCCAGGGAGCTGGATTTTGGTGCTGCAGCCTGTTGGGAGGGTCCGAGAAGGACCTGAGGGGTGTGGTGAGGGGAGCAGACTGTGTGGCAGTGAGGGAGGACTGACTGAGGAGGACAAACCCTGTGTCTTCCAGAAATCCCTCCCTCTTACCAGGTTTCTGCCTCTTGTCCCTGGCAGTCTCTCACCATTTTAGAGCCCCCTGCTTCCCTGCTTGTGTGTGTATGTGCCTTCTGGTCTGCCCAGCCCTTGTGTTCCTTCTAGCAGCACAAACCAGGATGCACTACAAGGAGGCAAAATGTGCCCCTCGGTTTGTTTTTAAAGACGTGATGTTACTAACGAAGACCCAGCCCAGAGACTGTGGTTTGACCTTCCCGGGGTGGGAACTGGGGGCAGACCTCTGACAGCAGCTTCTGGATTACAGCAAGTGCAGTGCGGGGAGGCCTGACTGCTCTCTGAACCTTGACTCTGGGTCTCAGGGACGCCTCGAAATAAGTAGGAACAGGTTTAGGAAGAAAAACACGACGCAGTGTTGCTTCAGACAGCAGGTGGTGAATTCCCACATCATCACCCCAGGGAAATACAAAGACGTCTGAAGGGACTGAGCCCAGTGAGCACTGCCCACCGTGTCGGCAGAGCTGGGACGTTGCTGGCGACGCTTCGTGGGTTCTGGCGTGGCTTCGGCTGTGGAGCTGCCTGTGGCGCCAGGGGCTGGGGAGACGGAACCGGGGGGTACTTGGCAAGAAACTGGCAACCCTTGCTGGGGGCGAAAGCGTCAGCAGATGCCGAACCAGTGTTCTTTCTTCAGTTTGTAGGGTGCGGGGTCACGTGCTTCGGGTGATCTGTGTTCCTGCATGGAGAAGGGTCTGTTTCTTCTCATCACTGACGTACCCCGGCTCGTTACAGAGAAGGTGGACAGTGAAGTATTAAGGCTGTAGCTTTTTTCAGAAGTTGAATTTAGTGATGAAAAAACCCACAAAACTTCATGATTTCTTTCTCTAGCAACTTTCTGCCCTATGACCTCCCACAGCCTTTCTGTTTGCCCTTCCTGATGGGTTCCCGATATCACATACGTAAGAATGAAATAGGCCCCTTGCACTTACAGTTTGTCTCTTAGTTACAGGCCTGTTCCCCCGTCACGGAGCTTCCGAGAGCGCGCGCTGCCTGGCAGTGGTTAGTTCCTGTTGGAACACAAACTTCGGAAATGTATGTGAAGTAGTGTAGAAATTTAATAGTTTCTGACTCAAAATACAAAATACCAATTTGAGTAATATTCACGGCAGCTACGTTTTTCCTTAAAGGGCCAGATGGAGTATTTTTAGGCTTTGTGGTTTCACAGCCTCTGTTGAGAGCCGCCGTAGACGTCACAGGAAGAGAGGGATGCGGCGCTGTCCAGACGAGTTCGTAAACATAGGCGGCCAGGTCCAGGTGACTGGAGAGTCTTATGTTCCATTTGGTTTTCTTATCGTATCTAACTTGCTTTGAGAACAAGTAATCTTAATTATAGATTGCTTTTTAAATGCAGGTAAAATTGACCTACAGTTACATGCACAGATCTTAGTAAATTTCAGTGAGTTTTGGAGTATGCACACACTTGTGAAATCACTCCCCCAGTTTAAGTCAGAATGTCTCTGTCCTCCTGGAAGGCTCCCATCAGTGCCCTCGAACACCTTCCTGGTTTATGTCACAACAGGCTTTGTCCTGTTTTTATTCTTTTAATAAATGGAATCATTTCGGGTCCAGCTTGTTTGTCTTGCATAATGTATTTGAGGATTTTATTGGTTGTGTCTGTATGATACCCTGTTTTTATTGGCGAGTGGTGTCCCCTACGGAACTGACCGAGCCGTGATCGGTCCTTTGTTGCTGGTCGTTGGTGGTGTCCACTCCCAGAGCTCATGTTGTGTCACTTCATGCTCGGGGAGGAACCCTGAAGGTCTCTGGGCACACCCGTCCCTGCCTCTGCTCTCACTGAACTTGTACGTGTCCTCTGACCCCACAGGCCAATGTTGGTAACTTTTGCTTTCTCCACTGCTATGTATTTTCTTAAAACACTAAAGAAGAAACCGTCCCTGAGCTTCACCCCTTCCCGAAGACCTGCGGCCTCACTAACTCTGGGGTTTATTGTAATTCAGATCTTCGTGGGTTCTTTTAGTCTCCGTTTTTCTTTCCTTTTCTTTCTTTTTTTTTTTTTTTTAAGATTTTATTTATTCATTTGACAGAGAGATCACAAGCAGGCAGAGAGGCAGGCGGAGAGAGAGGAGGAAGCAGGCTCCCCGCTGAGCAGAGAGCCCGATGCGGGGCTCGATCCCAGGACCCTGAGATCATGCCCTGAGCCAAAGGCAGACACTTTAACCCACTGAGCCACCCAGGCGCCCCTAGTCTCTGTTTTTCTAAAAATGTCTTTATTTCACCTTTGTTTCTGAGGGATGTTTTTGCTGCAAATAGCATTCTGGTTTGACGGGTGTTTATTTCCACACTTCAGCGATGTGCTCCGCTACCTTCTGGTGTCAGTGATTTCTGATGAGAAGCACGTGACTCCGACGATTGTCCCCGTGTGATCCTGTCAGCTTTCTCCGATTGCAGGATTGCCTCCTGACCTTTGGTTTGCAGTGGTTTGATGATAATGTGCCTAGGCGTGGTTTTCTTCTTATTAATTTTATACCCTGCAGCCACAGTAATTTTTTTAAGGATTTTATTTATTTATTTGACAGAGAGATCACAAGCAGGCAGAGAGGCAGGCGGAGAGAGAGGAGGAAGCAGGCTCCCCGCTGAGCAGAGAGCCCGATGTGGGGCTCGATCCCAGGACCCTGGGATCATGGCCTGAGCCGAAGGCGGAGGCTTTAACCCACTGAGCCACCCAGGCGCCCCCAGCCACGGTAATCTTAAAACATAAACAACTGCTTCTGTTGCCTGTTCCCATAAACCTGTGCTCTTAGGGAGCTGCCCGCTCTCACTTCAGGTGCCCTCCTTCACTGAGCTCACTCTCCACTCTCGGATTGTACCTCCCGTTTGTCGTTCTGTTCCCAATGCCTGGCACGTGAGAGGACTCAGTAAATATTTTCAAATAAGTGATCATGGAGGATAAAAAATGTCGCATGAACCAGACTTGTGTTTTGTGAATGAAGTAACAGTCATTGATGCCCCAGCAGGGCACACGGAAGCAGTCTGTATCCCTTAGGGAGGGTGATGCCCTGTCCTCGTGCCACCATATGTAACTCTTGGTCATAGCGGGAGACAGACAGGTCGGGCATTCCAGGGGCACATATGTGTTTGATGCCGCCAGTGGACTCTTCATCTTAGCACTGGAGAAGCATGCAAAATAGGGGGTCCTGTTTCTGTGTTCCTCGATGCGGGATAGTACAGGCTCGTTGTTCTGTATTACATGATCGTTCACATTTAATTAAACTTTCAGTTGGAAAAAACCATAGAATATGTCGATGGTGTGCGATCGGAGGGTCATGCGTGAGCTCTGATGGTCTCCAGTGGGATGTTTGAAGCACCCATCCTCCGCCCGTCCAAGTGTCCAGTGCCTTGGACGTGCCAACCAGTGTGTTAGGGAGCCTGGGTGCCGGTCATTGAAGCAGCAGATCACAGTTCTCCCGGCGGAGGCTGAGGCGGCTGTGCCCCGGGGGGCCTCAGGTGTAACAGCCGCTGTATCCCTTTGCGGTGAGCAGCATTTCTTTTATGATTTTGGGATTTGTCTTCTGGTTTAAATTTTCCCATTTGCTGCGGTACCTCTCAGTTTCATTGCCAGAGAAGACAGCGAACGACTCGTTAACTGAAGTAAGAAGAAGTAAGAATGATGAGGGGTGACACGGGCTTTTCCTGGATGCCCTCTGTTGAAAGCGCGTTCGCCTTTCACACAGCCTTTCCAGCTGTTGTTAGGTGAGCGAGCGGGTGCTCCGCTGCTGTCTGCCTCCGATCGCTCCGTGTCGCGGCGGGTCTCTCCGCATTGCCGCACCTTCACCGGAGATGTTTATTCAGAACATTCCTTCTTTATGTCCCCTGCTGTGTGCCCCTGTCTTTGTTTTGTGTTTGTGCAGACTCAATTTTGAGGAATAAGAAAGTGTCATAGTAACTAAGCCTCCATGTGTGCACGGTACGTAAACACAAGGGACCCTCCGCAAGGACCTAACTTCCTTTTTTTTTTTTTAAAGATTTTATTTATTTATTTGACAGATCACAAGTAGGCAGCGAGGCAGGCAGAGAGAGAGAAGGGGAAGCAGGCTCCCCGCTGAGCAGAGAGCCCGATGCGGGGCTCGATCCCAGGACCCTGAGACCATGACCTGAGCCGAAGGCAGAGGCTTTAACCCACTGAGCCACCCAGGCGCCCCAAGGACCTAACTTCTTAAAAAAATTCACCAGAGGCGCCTGGGTGGCTCAGTTGGTTGAGCGACTGCCTTCGGCTCAGGTCATGATCCCGGACTTCCATGATCGTCTCTCGCATCCGGCTCCCGGCTCCTTGGGGAGTCTGCTTCTCCCTCTGACCTTCTCCTCTCTCATGCTCTCTCATTCATTCTCTCTCAAATAAATAAATAAAATATTTAAAAAAAAATTCCACCAGAGCGCTGTTGCTTGAGCTCCGGGCAGGCGTGGCACCTGCTCTGTGGTTCGGTCAGGCGTCGGCAGAGCACAGCTGTCCCACTCCTGCCCACGCCGCGCTCTGCCGCTTCAGAGGCAGAGCTAAAGACTGGGGACCCGGCCGTGGAGACTGTTGGGCCCACAAGACCGAAACACTTACACTCTTGCGCTTTAACAAACGCTTTCCTACGTCTGCTCTGGAGTAAACACGCCTTCGAAGACTAACAGCAAAGGAAACCTAAGTGGTAAGGGTCGGGCTGACTTTCGCTGTACCCAGCCTCCCCCTTTCTGGTGTGTAAGTACTTGGTTTTGACCCAGTTAAATTAGCCTGAGCTGCCAGGCCGCCTGCTGTGTTGTCATTTCATCAAAACAGAAAGGAGGTTTTTCACTGTGCAGTTCTTTCTGATGTCAGAAAACTACAAATGATTTGAAATTGGATTGAGAGGGAGTTGATCTTAGGATGTTTGCTGGCTCTTGAGAAAATCTGGGATCAACTAGACTCTGGTCGACCAAACCTTTCATCTTGGTCCCTTCGACTGGCCATGGCCAAAACAGACAGACTCACCCACAAAAGAACAACTTTCTCTTGAGCTCTGATGAGAAGGGGCTGTGTAGTAATTTTGTTGGAGAGACCCTGGTTGCAAGAGGGAAGTTAGCCCAAAGGGATGAGCTCCAGACCCCTGGTTAAAGGGCGTTGTTGGAGGCGCCTGGGTGGCCCAGTGGGTTAAGCCTCTGCCTTCAGCTCAGGTCATGATCTCAGGGTCCTGGGATCGAGCCCACATTGGGCTCTGCTCGGCAGGGAGCCTGCTTCCTCCTCTCTCTCTCTCTGCCTGCCTCTCCACCTACTTGTGATCTCTGTCTGTCAAAGAAATAAATAAAATCTTAAAAAAAAATAAAATGAAATAAAGGGCGTTGTTGGCTAGGTAGGCTGGGATTCTCAGTACTCCCGACAGGCCAGCACACTGAAAGTGCTTCCTAAACCTGTCCTGGGAGTGACTCACGACAAGAACCTTCTAGGAAAGGCAGTTATGTGGCTGCTTGCTTGTGTTCTTTTTTTTTTTTTTTTTTAAGATTTTTTATTTATTTGTTTGATAGACACAGAGAGAGAGCACACAAGCAGGGGGAGCAGCAGGCAGGGGAAGAGGGAGAAGCAGGCTCCCCGCTGAGCAGGGAGCCGGATGCGGGGCTCGATCCTAGGATCCTGAGATCATGACCTGAGCTGAAGGCAGATACCCAACTGACTGAGCCACCTAGGCGCCCTGCTCATGTTCTTAGAATGATAACTTTGTAGATTTTATAAACATGATACAGAACTTTGTAAAAATTTCAAACAATACAGAAAAGAGAGAAGATGATTAAAAAAAAAAAAATCAAGCCATGGTATAGAAATGGACGAATGTTACACAAACAAGAAAATGTGTTAACCTTTGGTCCCTAGTTTTTCCCAGAAACAGCCAGACATGCGGCTTCCAAAGACATCCCTCATAGTCTGAAATAGAAGCATTTTGTTTCACTTTTCTCTGAACCTGGCATACGGAAAAACCAAGGGGACGCTAACGGAATTGCTGTCCGCTCAGCACCCGCAGACCTACCCACGCCCTTAAAAAGGGAGGCCATTGGCATTGTCGGGCTTTGGTGTGGACAGTGCTTGCGTCCCTGGTGGGGCTGATGGGGACTCTGCACTCTCTCAGCACTGGCGTCCTGACCTCGTTGCTGCGGGTTTGCAGTGTTTCTATTCAGCACCCTTGTTCCCACAGCTCCCAGTGCTCTCCAGTCTTGCCCGTGGGTTTCTGTGGCTTCAGCCCCTGCCCACAGATCCGTGAACCCCTGGTTTTCATTCTCCATTGCTACCTTTCCGTTTTTGTCTTCGCTGGCTGGTATTTCAACAGATTGTTTTTTCTAGAAGCTCCTTGTTCCGTAAGTTCTCGTGTCTGTGTGAATGTTCGTCTGTGCCTGCATCTGTGGGGACCTCGCCTGAGTGTAACGTTCTTGGGTCGCAAGTGTTCAGACGCTGCCCCGCCACCAGTCTGTGCTGCTCAGGTAGCCAGGGAGACGGCCGCTGGGCACAAGCGATGCTCTGTCACTTCGTTTCTTAATCTTTGGGTTTGAGGAGAAATGATTTTTTTTAAAGATTTTATTTACTTATTCATGAGAGACAGAGAGAGAGGCAGAGGGAGAAGCAGGCCCCCTGGAGCCGCAAGCCTGACGCGGGATCCTGAGCCCGAAGGCAGACGTTTAACCCACTGAGCCACCCAGGTGCCTCAGATGTGATTTTTTATTAAGCAAGTATTAGCCTTTAAAAGACTTCGGATATAGTTACTGGCATTCCGTTGAAACTAAGAAAATTGATTCTGAATTAATTCTGTTGGTTTTTCTTAGGATGGTTCTATCTGAGGCTAGGACATTTTTGACGTTCAGTGCAGTAGCATCTGAAATCCGGCGTGCATACTGACTGTTAAGTCATACTGGTGATTCATAATTTAAAATGTGACCGTTTCACAGGGTGAAACTTTGTCTTCAGTCACGTGAAGTAGCTGACCGCCGTTAGCTGCCGTGAGCAGACGGGCGCATCTCAGCTGGGGCGGCTGGGCTCCGGGAAGACGGCAGTAAAGGAACTATCCCAGTCGAGTGAGTCACGTCCACGTTCGGTTCCCCAGTGCGTGTAAAGCTGATGCCCGTGCTACACTGTTGTCTGGCAAAGGCGGAATAGCATTTTGTGTTGTTGTTTTTTTTAAAGTAAAAACAAACCATGAGAGACTCTCAATCTCATAAAACAAACTGAGGGTTGCCTGGGGGAGGGGGGAGGGAGAGGGTGGCTGGGGGATGGACACTGGGGAGGGTGTGTGCTCTGGTGAGTGCTGTGAAGTGTGTGTAAGCCTGACGAGTCACAGACCTGCACCCCTGTGGCAAATAATACATTATATGTTAATAAAAATGATTTTTTAAAAAATAAATACCTCTAAAAAAATGCTAACCATCATCTGAGCTTTTGAATCAGAATCACCGATCACAGATCAGCATGACAAACATACTAACGATGAAAACACTTGAAATACTGCAAGAATTACCAGAATGTGACACAAAGACATAAAGTGAGCAAATGCCCTTGGGAAAGAGACTAGCTTGACACATAGTTGCCAGGAATCTTGTTTGTTGAAATAAAATAAAAGCATTATCTGGAAGGTGCAATATGGAGAGGTATGGCTGTAGTTGGTTGATTTTACGGAGCAGACGTAGAAGTATTAGTTCTTGGTGTCTCTGTGGATGGGGTCTGGAAGCCAACTATTTAGTAGGCATTGAGTAACTGAGAATACAGACAAAGAAATTACTTAGGGTGGTAGTTTCACGGTGCTGCGGTCCTTCTGTTGTGGACTTGCTGGAGGAGATACTTAGTCCTGGACAGTTGGCCCCATCAGTAACAGTGCCTGCTTCTGACTGAGGCTGTCTTGGCTCTGCTGGCTCCGTGCTGGCCTGGTCCTGGAGGGCCACAGAAGAAGAGGGAGACTCAGAGCACTGCGGGGACCTTGCCCCAGGTCACACAGCTGGACACTTTCCAGCTGGGCTTAGAGTCCTCACTTCCTGATTGTAAAACCCGTGACCTCTCTCTCTCGGGTGGCCTCGAGACTTGTTTTATTATCTGCCCTCAGCAACACCGTCATCCCCTGGGCTTAGGGGCCGGGTGGTTTACCTGGTGTCTCTAGGGTTAGGGTGATTCCCTTGGGTTTGGGTTCAGATCCTTCCATCACCTCTCTGTGCGTCCATCTCTGCATCTGGGACGGACTGCCATCCAGCCTGCCTGGTAAGGGGAGGGAAGCCTGGGCCCCATGGACTGACATACTCGAGGAACCCAGTTGGGTGGTCCAGGTGGGCCGTGGCATGGAGCGGCCTGGCCCGTGGGGGCTCCCCTACTCCTTTGCATTGTGCACACTAACCTTTGCATTCTGTGTTGTCATTGGGCACAGAGAGAGAAGGGAGACCTGCCTCCCACGGGCGTGTGGAGGGATTGCCCCCGTGTCTCCTGCCTTTGCGTCTTTCTTTCTTTTTATTTATTTATTTGGTAGAGAGAGAGCTCACAAATAGGCAGAGAGGCAGGCGGGGTGGGGCGGGGGAGGAAGCAGGCTCCCTGCTGAGCAGAGAGCCCGACTCGGGGCTCGATCCCAGGACCCTGGGATCATGACCCGAGCCGAAGGCAGAGGCTCATCCCTCTGAGCCACCCAGGTGCCCCTCTTTCTTTCTTTTTTAAAGATTTTATTTGTCAGAGAGACAATGCACAAGTTGGGGAGGAGCAGAGGGGGAAGCAGGCTTCCTGCTGAGCAAGGAGCCTGATGCGGGACTTGATCCCAGGACCTCGGGATCTGACCCAAGCTAAAGGCAGACACCTCACCGACCAAGCCACTCAGCCTCTCCTTCCTGCCGTCGTTTCTTCTGCCGCAGGCCCAGATGACACCAGGGTTTTTTATCTGAGGTTTCCCTCCTCCACTTCCTTCCCTGTTCTGTTGATGTGTGTCCTTAGCTGGGTGTTTTGTTTTAGAAATGAGGAGCACGGCTTGTCCCAGACTCTAACATTTGTGTATTCTTCTGACCTAGCACTTGGTTGATAATAGAATCTTTTCATCTTAGAATATGAAGCTTTTTTGTGCTGGGAAGCTCTCAGGCTTGACCCGGATGCTGGATGCGTCGCTCGTGCTGGCCGGCGCTTTTCAGCATGCACACTTGTGGTTTTTTGCCGATCTAGTTTTGTTCTCTCTTGTTTTTAATGGACTTTCCCCCCGGTTTGATGTATCCCTTACCTTTCACATTCCTGCCAGACCAATTTTTCTCCCATTTTCTGTTTTCTTTGTGCTGGTTCTCTCTCTTTAAGGTACTTCCCGGGTTGCAACTCCGCTCCGTGGCTTCACCCTCTTGAGCTGTGCCGCCCTCTCATCGCCTTCCTGCTCCCTCTCCTTCGCAGTTTACTTTTGTCCACGGTTTCTTTTAATTTTATAAAAGCCTTCAACCTCAGAGCTTAAAAGCTTGTCATCTGGGGCGCCTGGGTGGCTCAGTGGGTGAAGCGTCTGCCTTCAGCTTAGGTCATGACCTCAGGGTCCTGGGATCGAGTATGGCATCGGGCTCCCTATTAAGTGGGGAGCCTGGTTCTCCCTCTCCCTCTGTGGCTCCCCCTGCTTGTGATCGATCTCTCTCTCTCTCTCTCTCTCTGACAAAATCTTAAAAACCAAAAACCAAAAACCTTGCCGTTTTTCCTCTGGGGTCATCAACTCTTTCTTTGTACTTTTTTTTCTACTTGATAGACTTTTTTTTTTTTAGCACCTTCAGGGTTACAGAAAAGTTGGACAGAACTTATAGAGAATTCTCACATATTTCTTTCCCTTCCCCCAACCCCACAATTTTCCATTTGCCCCCATAGTTTGTATCAGAGTGGTACATTGTTAAAACTGATGATCCTGTATTGATACCTTTTTTTTTAAAGATTTTACTTATTTATTGGAGAGAGAAAGCATGAGCAGCGGAGGGGCAGAGGCAGAGGGAGAAGCAGACACCCATCTGAGCAGGGAGCCGGATGGGGAACTTGGTCCCAGGACCCTGAGATCATGACCTGAGGTGAAGGCAGATGCCCCACCGACTGAGCCCCCCAGGTGCCCCTCCCTGTATTGATCCATTATTTTTTTTTTTAAGATTTTATTTATTTATTTGACACAGAGAGATCACAAGTAGGCAGAGAGGCAGGCAGAGAGAGAGAGAGGAGGAAGCAGGCTCCCCGCTAAGCAGAGAGCCCCATGTGGGGCTCGATCCCAGGACCCTGAGACCATGACCTGAGCCGAAGGCAGAGGCTTAACCCACTGAGCTACCCAGGCGCCTGTGTTGATCCATTATTAACCAAAGTCCGTAGTTGACCTCAGTGGTCACTCATCGTGGTGCACATTCTGTGGGATTTGACAAACATAATCACATTTTTCTGCCGCAGTAGTGTTGCACAGAGTGGTTTCATCCCCTGAAGATCTCTGTGCTCCTCCTCTTAAACCCTCCCTCCTCCAGCCCCCCGGCAGCCTCTACTCCCTTTCCTGTCCCTGGACTTTTGCCTTTTCCAGAATGTCGTAGAGATGGAATCACATGGTGTATAGCCTTTTCACGGCTCGGTAGCTCGTTTCTGTCCAGCACTGGGGAATGCCCGCTGTCTGCGTGAACGCAGCTTATGCGGCCACTCCCTGAAGGACGTCTGAGCTGCTTCTGAGTTCTGGTGATGATGAGTACAGTGACTTATTTTTAAGTAGTAGTAGCCTAGAGTCACAAAGTAGATCATTAAATCGGTGTTGAATTTAGAAACTAAGCCCATCCCCTCGTTTTTCACATGTTTGACCCCGGGGCAGTGTCTGCAAGTATGTGACGGAGCTGGGCGCTGCCTTAGCCCGTCGGGCTCCCTTCAAAGAGCAGATAGAATGCGGAGATTGGAAGCCCTTTTTTTAGGGGCACCACTGTATTTCCTGGAAAGGTGGTTTATTTATTATTTTTCGTTAACTTTAAGGAGCAGGAAAGAGACTTTAGCTAGTCACAACTTGTGGCTGCATGTGTTTCTGGAGAAGCAGAGAGCAGACACACCTTTAGTGTGGTTGACCCCTGAGCTTGAAGTCAGCACTGGCTCTGGGCCTGCTTCTATGACTAATTGTGTCGTTTTGCACGTCTGGGTTTCCCCTTGATCTACGGGAGTTGAAGGAATTGGGCTAAGACCCCATCTAAGGTCTCTTCCCCACTGCTTTCTCACTTCTGGCTTTGCTAGATCTCGCCTTTGTTGCTGGTAACAGTATGCTCTGTTATCTCTAGTTAAAGCTTCTTTTAATGGTCTAAACCTACCAAGTAACTTGAATTAGTCTAGTAATGAGCTTTTAATTGCAATTTTAATTAAGATGATTATAAAGTCGCCCGTAGTTGTAAGAAATGATGACACTTTGCCTGGTGTTTCCCGACGGTGACATATTGCCAAACTGTAGTTTACTATGGGTGGCTCAGTCGTTAAGCGTCTGCCTTCAGCTCAGGGGCCTGGGATCCAGCCCTGCATCAAGCCCCACATCGAGCCCCACATTCGTGCTCAGCAGGAAGCCTGCTTTCCCTCTCCCACTCCCCGCCCCCCACCCCGCTTGTGTTCCTGCTCTCGCTGTCTGTCAAATAAATAAATAAATAAAATCTTAAAAAAAAAAAAAAAAGAACAAAACTATCCTAACCAGGATACTGATATTGGTACGATTTACCAGTCCTACCCGGATCTCCCCACCTTTACGTTACTGACTCCTGTGTGCGTGGGGACCTCTGCAGGGGTAGCACCTGTGGAAGTCTGCGTGTCTACCGCCGAACTCAAGATCCTGGAATTGTCCAAATGCAGGCCACCCCTATCCCACTCACCTCCCATCCTTGACCCCTTGCAACCAGCAGTCTGTCTTGTGTTCCTAAAATCGTTTCGTATCCAAAATCCAGTCGTACAGTGTGTAACCTCGTGGGCTTGGCTTTTATCTGCTCGTGCAGGTCTATCTGGGCTATGCACGCAGCACGGCTTTGTTTGGGTTTGCTAAGTAGTGTAGCACTGTGCACATATGTGCTGCAGTTCAAGGATGTCTGGACTGATCCGAGTTTGGGGCTGTTACCAATAAAGCTGCTCTGAATGTCCTGTGCAGGTTTTTACGTGAACATGTGTTTCCTTTTCCTTTGGCTGAGTCAGCCAGGAGTCGACCTGCTGGGTCCTGCGGCAGGTGTGTGCCGGGCCCTTTTCCAGAGTTGCCTGGGGCTCTTGAAAGCTGTATCTGCCTGCCCTCCACTTCCGGGCGACCTGTATAGACGGCTTTGCGTTCACGGGAGTTTCACGTGAGGACCCTGCCTTGTCTTTGGATCTGGCCCCTTCCATTCAGCAGCTGAGTCGTCGGTGGCGTGTGCGTGTGGGTAGCTCATTCCCTCCCCACTGAGCAGTCGTCCGCTCTGGGGTCGACCCTTTCTGTTTATCCATTCACCGGTCGGTGGACATTTGGGTTGTTTCCAGACTTTGGCTGTTGTGAGTGAAGCTGCTACGAACATTGACGTGTAAGTCTCTGTGTCGACATGTGTGTGTTTATCTCCTGTAGGTGCGCACCGCGTCCAGCGGACGAACCGCTGCGTCCTGCACGGGGAGTTCGTGTGTGCCTTGGGGGGCACTCCCGAGCTGTTTTCTGAAGGGTTGTGCTGTTCTCCGTTTTCAGCATGAACGGGAGCTCGTGTTGCCTCACACCCTGCTGAGACTTGATAAGGGCTCATCTTTTCAGCGCAGGCCGCTCTAGTGGATACGTGTTCTGCCTCTCTGAGTGTCGGAGGATGAGCGTCTTCTGATGTACTACTGACCCTCTGTGTACCAGTGTTGCTGTGGCTAATATATACCCTTTGTTTTTGCATACAAATTTTGAGATCATTTTCTCAATTTTTGCAAAAAAGCCTGCTGGGATTAGAGTTAAGATTGTATTGATTCTGTAGATCAATTTGGAGAAAATTAACTCTTTTCTGATCCATGAATGTGATAAAGCTCAATTTTTTTTTTTTTAGATCTTTTGTTTCTCTTGGCAATGTGTTGTTTTCTTTTTCTTTTTTTTTTTTTAAATTTATTTATTTATTTATTTATTTGACAGACAGAGATCACAAGCAGGCAGAGAGGCAGGAGGAGAGAGAGGAGGGAAGCAGGCTCCCTGCTGAGCAGAGAGCCCGATGCGGGGCTCGATCCCAGGACCCTGAGATCATGACCTGAGCCGAAGGCAGAGGCTTAACCCACTGAGCCACCTGGGCACCCCGGCAATGTGTTGTTTTCAATGTAGGGGTTTTGTATGTCTTTCATTAAATTTTATTCCTAAATAATTCTGTGATTTTGGATGCTGCTGTAAATGAAACCTGTAAGTAGTAATATTTTCCAATTGTTTACTACTTTCAAATAAAAATATGGTTGCTTTAGGGGCGCCTGGGTGGCTCAGTTGTTAATCGTCTGCCTTCGGCTCAGGTCATGATCTCAGGGTCCTGGGATTGAGCCCCGCATGGGGCTCCCTGCTCAGCGGGAAGCCTGCTTCTCCCTCTCCCACTCCCCTCCTTGTGTTCCCTCTCTCGCGGTCTCTCTGTCAAATAAATAAATAAAATCTTTAAAAAAAGAACATATATATATATATATATATAGTAGTTTTAAATATTTATATCCTGTGATCTTGCTAAATTAACTTTTTAGTTGTAGTTGGTTTTTTGTTTAGTTGGTTTTTTGTTTCATTGTTTTTGTTTTTTGTTGATTCCTTAGGGTTTTCTGTGTAAACAACCCAGTCATATCAGCTGTAGGGTTTTGGTTGGATGTCCTTTATCAGACCGAGAAAGTTCCCTTCTGTTCCCAATGTATTGAGAATTTTTTATTTTTTATTTTTTTTAAAGATTTTATTTATTTATTTGAGAGCGAGTAAGCCAAGTCCAACAGGGGAGAGACAGAGGGAAAAGCAGGCTCCCTGCTGACCAGGAAGCCCGATGGCCAGCTCCATCCCAGGACCCTGAGATCCTGACCTAAGCTGAAGGCAGATGGTCAACTGACTGAGCCACCCGAACGCCCTACTGAGAATTGTTACAATCATGAGTTAGTGTTGAACTTTGCCAATGCATTGATGAATCTTTGAGATGATCATGTGGTTTATCTCAGTTCTATAATATGGTAGACACGTTGGTTTGTTTTGAAATGTTGAATCAGGATTGCCTTCTTGGGATAATTTCTACTCATAGATTGAATTTGCTAGTATTTTGTTAAGGATTTTTACGTCTATGCTGGTCATGGAATTTTTTTTTTTTTAAAGATTTTATTTATTTATTTGACAGACAGATCACAAGTAGGCAGAGAGGCAGGCAGAGAGAGAGGAGGAAGCAGGCTCCCCGCTGAGCAGAGAACCCGATGCGGGGCTCGATCCCAGGACCCTGGGACCATGACCTGAGCCAAAGGCAGAGGCTTTAACCCACTGAGCCACCCAGGCGCCCCTGGTGATGGAATTTTTGGTGATGTCTTTGTGAGGTTGTGCCGGCCTCCAAAAACAGAAGTCCCCTTCTCTGTTTTTGAAAAAGTTTGTCCAAGATTGATGTCTTTCTTCCTTGGATATTGGATAGAAAAGTCATCCGGGCCTGGAACTTACTTTGTGGGAAGGTTTTCTTCTCTTTTTTTTTTTTTTTTTTTTTTAAAGATTTTTTTATTTATTTGACAGAGATCACAAGTAGGCAGGGAGGCAGGCAGAGAGAGAGTTGGAAGCAGGCTCCCCGCCAAGCAGAGAGCCCGATGTGGGGCTCGATCCCAGGACCCTGGGATCATGACCTGAGGCAAAGGCAGAGGCTTTAACCCACTGAGCCACCCAGGCGCCCCTGTGGGAAGGTTTTCTATTACAGATTCAATTCTGTTAATGCGTTTAGAACTATTCAGATTTTCTGGTTGGGTAAATTGTATTTTTCAAGGCATTTATCTGTTCCATCTAATTGCTTGGCATTAAGTTGTCCATAATTTTTTTCCATCATTTTTTTTTGTGCCTGTAGGGTCTGTAGTGATGACCCCTCTTTTTTTTTTTCCTTCCTCGTGTCTCTGATTTTTGTTCTTTTTTTTTCTTTTGTCAGCTGTTGATCAATTTTGTTGTTTTCAAAGAGCCAACTTTTGGCTTTGTTAACTTTCTTTGTTGTTTTTCTGTTTTTTATTTTGTTGATTTCTGCTCTTTATTATTCCCTTCCTTCCATTTCCTTTGGGTCCTGCTGCTTCTGGTGTTGTGAACTTGAATCTTAGGTCTTGGCTATATGTCATATTTAACTATTAAATTAAAAATAACTTTTCTTATGATTTCTTCTTTGAGTTACATGTTATTTTAGCAGTGTGTTGGATGTTCAATACTTGAGGTTTTTGGGGCACCTGGGTGGCTCAGTGGGTTAAGCATCTGACTTTAGCTCAGGTCATGATCAGGGTCCTAAAAACGAGTCCCACATCAGGTTCTGTGCTCAGCGGGGAGCCTGCTTCTCCCTCTCCTTCTGCTGCTCCCCCTGGTTATGTGCACGTGCTGTCTCTCTCTCTCTCTCTCAAATTAAAAAAAAAATTCTATTAAAAAAATTCTTGGGGCGCCTGGGTGGCTCGGTGGGTTGGGCCGCTGCCTTCGGCTCAGGTCATGATCTCAGGGTCCTGGGATCGAGTCCCGCATCGGGCTCTCTGCTCAGCGGGGAGCCTGCTTCCCTCTCTCTCTCTCTGCCTGCCTCTCTGCCTACTTGTGATCTCTCTCTGTCAAATAAATAAATAAAATCTTTAAAAAAAAAATTCTTGAGGTTTTCTTAGGTATCTTAATATTGGGTTTCTAACTTAATTCTGCTAAGATCAGAGAGCACACTGTGCATGATTTCAGCCCATTAAATTTATTGAAATTTGTTTTAAAGTCTAACATGTGGCATGTCTTCATGATTTTTAAAAAAACTGTTTATGAATGTTGGGTGTCCCATATATATCAATTAGGTCATGGTGGTGTAGTGTTTTTAGGATCATCCGTTTTTCTTGTTTGTTGTTGTTTGTTCATTCTGTGTTTCTCTGAGAGGGGTGCTAAGATTTTTATAGCTGCGGGTTGTCGGTTTCTTCTTTAATTCTGTCAGGACTTGGATTCAAGAATTCTGAGGCTCTGTCTTTAAAGTGTGTAGTTGGGTCTTGAGTTTTTCTCCATTCTGGTAACCTCTTTTTTTTATTGGACTTTTTAGTCTAAAGAGATCTTTTTTTTCTTTTAAAAGGCTTTTTAACTGTACTTCTTGGGATTTGTTGTTGTTGTTAAAGATTTTATTTATTTATATGACAGAGAGACACAGCGAGAGAGGGAGCATAAGCAGGGGGAGTGGGAGAGGGAGAAGCAGGCTCCCCGCTGAGCAGGGAGCCCGAAGCGGGGCGATCCCAGCCTGGGATCATGACGAGCAGAAGGCAGACACTTAACAGCTGAGCCACCCAGGCGCTCCACTTTGGATTTTTTTTTTTTTTTTAAACATCTATTTTATTTATTTATATGACAGACAGAGATCACAAGTAGGTGGAGAGGCAGGCAGAGAGAGAGGAGGAAGCAGGCTCCCTGCTGAGCAGAGAGCCCAATGCGGGGCTCGATCCCAGGACCCTGGGACCATGACCTGAGCCGAAGGCAGAGGCTTAACCCACTGAGCCACCCAGGCGCCCCCCCACTTTGGATTTTTTTAATTTCGAGGTTGCTCTGGAGATTACAGTGAACCCAGTTTTTTACAGTCTGCTCAGTGTGGTAGTCCTCTAGCCCCCCACAGGTGCACTCGCAAACGTAGCCTCTGGTCTCCACTTGGGACCACTCCCCACAGCCCTTCACGTTGTAGTCGGATGTGTTGTGTCTGTGACCCGCATGGCCCCCAGCCAGCGGTGTTGTGATTGCTTGCTTCAAACAGTCGTCTGGAGTAGAGGCCTTCAGCTCTGCGGTTGGACGCTTTATCGATACTTTTTGATGTTTTCTTTGTGGTTTTCTTACAGAGTAGCCTACCATGGCCGACCAGAGACAGCGCTCACTCTCTACCTCTGGGGAGTCATTGTACCATGTTCTGGGGCTGGACAAGAATGCGACCTCAGATGACATTAAAAAGTCCTATCGGTAAGAGGGTCTTGTGCCTTGTGTGGTTCGATCTGCGTTTACCAGGAACCACTGCGCGTGTCTCCCCCCGCCTGGCCCGCAGGTGACTGGGACCCGTAGCTCCGTCTTTGTGTGCGTCATGTGCCCCTTGTAGCTTAAAATTCTCATAGCGGTATTTTTGTGGCAACAGAAAAGTAACACTTTGTAGATGACACACACTGTGTGCTCTGGAGCGGCCAGTCGCCCTGGGAGGCGGGTCTGAGCCTGCTCCTTCCGGCAGCCCCTCCCGTAGCCTTTGGAGGCAGCTAACCTGCGGCTTTGTGGAGTCAGCTGCAGGGACACACATCCTCTGTGATCCCTACCCTTCCAGCGACCCTCCTGTGTGTCTTTCCCATTGTGTACTTCTCACACACAGGAGAAAATAGGCCTTTGGTGCACCCCTTCCCCGGCACCATGATTTGGCCAAATGCGCAGTTAGCCTGTGAGGACACTAGAGGTCAGCAGTGGGGTCTGCCTCCGAGCTGTGCAAGAGGGGTGGGCTGCCGGCCGAGCCGCTGCGGGGTAGCCCTCACCCCGGGACTCCCCGCTCTGTGGCAGAGCCAGGAGGTTTGCCCCGAGGCAGCTGCAGAGCTTTCTTCAGACCGTGAACTTCTGGAACTCCGTGGAGAGTTGGGAGGTGACACGTACTGGAGAAATGTTTCCTGCACTGGGCCCTCCCTCTCACGGACGAGTGTGAAATAAGGGACAAGAAATGGTTTTGTTTGCAGGAAACTTGCCTTGAAATATCACCCCGACAAGAACCCCGATAACCCAGAGGCTGCAGACAAGTTTAAGGAGATCAACAACGCCCACGCCATCCTGACGGACGCTACAAAAAGAAACATCTACGACAAGTACGGCTCGCTGGGGCTCTACGTGGCCGAGCAGTTTGGGGAGGAGAACGTGAACACCTACTTCGTGCTCTCCAGTTGGTGGGCCAAGGTGAGGGGAGCAGGCGGCCCCGTGCCGCGCTCCGGGTGCCCCGGGAGAGTCTCCTGCCCGGTAGGGATCGGGGTCTTACAGAGCCAGGGTGTTTGGTCCGAGTGCTCTGTGCTCCTGAGCCTTGGTCTCCCGGCGTCTGGCGCCCTTTTCCGTCACCACGGGTCGGCGCGGGGCCTGGTCTCGGCCGCTGGCGGCGCGTGGCCGGCTCAGGAGCCCGAGCAGACCCCGCAGGAGCCGGCCGTGTCCCTCGGCCCTCCCGAGTCACCGTCCGTTCTTACACAGAGATCGGAAGGGACCTTTTCCGTCCCGTCGTGGGCAGATGCTCTTGTCAGTGCGGGGGAAGGCTTGTCGGAAATCTCTGTGACTTGAGACACTGCGGACATACCATTTCTCTGTTCTATTTTTGGACACTTACCCGTGTCCTCCTGCGGCAAGCACGTGTGGCCCGCGGCTGCCCTCTTGCCCGTCTTCGTAGATCCTTTCCTCGGGGCCAGTGGGCTCTGTCACTGTCTTCCCGCCCCGGCTCTGGCAGGACAGAGGCCTCCGCGGCGGCCCCCCCACCCCCCCACCCCGGGGAGCCGCGTGGGGCTGGGGGGAGGCGCTCCCGGAGGCCCCCCCCCCGCAGCCAGCGCCCCTGTGCTCCGCCCGCGCAGCTGCTCTTCGTGGTGTGCGGGGCGCTCACCTGCTGCTACTGCTGCTGCTGCCTGTGCTGCTGCTTCAACTGCTGCTGCGGGCGCTGCAAGCCCCGGGCGCCCGCGGGCGAGGACGCCGACTTCTACGTGTCCCCCGAGGACCTGGAGGCGCAGCTGCAGTCGGACGAGCGGGGTGAGTGCCGGCCGCGGGCCGCCGAGCGGGCGCGGGCCGGGCGGGGCGGGCCCTGAACCCTGCCGCCCTGTCTTGTCGAACAGGAGGGCTCTGACTGTGCGGGAGTGTTTGTGGTGGCGGCTGGGACTGTTGAGGTGTGAACGTGGACACTTGAGGTAACGGCGGACGCAGGGGGCCGTCCCCACCCGCGGCCCGAGGCGCTGCAGCTCCGCGGGGACCGAGTAGCGGGGGAGGGACCGAGGCGACGGAGGCAGGCCGAGCTGGGGGGAGGCCCGCAGACAGCCTCTCCCCTCCGCCCCCCCCCCGGCCCCTGCCCCCCGGCGGAGCGGCCAGGCCGTGGAGCACGGACGGTGTCGGGGCCACGCGCGCCGTCGCGGCCGCCCGCGCCGATGAGCATGCGTGTGCTTGCTTTGCAGAGGCCACAGACACGCCTGTCGTCGTACAGCCCGCGTCGGCCACGGAGACCACCCAGCTCACGGCCGACTCCCACCCCAGCTACCACACCGACGGCTTCAACTAGGCCCGGGAGTGGCCGCGGTAGAGGCTAGCCCGGCACTCGGCCACTTCACCCCTAGAGTCACGGACCGTAGTCACAGAGATGGGGAGCGCGCAGCCGCCGGCCCGCCGGGGCCCTGCCCACCTCTGTGCCCGCCCGCCCGTCGCCCCCACCACGTGAAGTGCGTCGCATGCAGTATTTAAAGCAGTTTAGCTACGGTCTCCTCCTTCTTCTGTTTCCTCCTTTTCTAATAGCATGTGTGGGTTCTGTTCCATGTCTGTGCTGTGGACGTGCTGCGGCGTGACCGTGTTAACCAGACCGTGGATCTTCCTCGGGGCTTACGATTCGCTGCACCGACCACGGCCGCGTGCTGGGTCCCCGCCAGGCAGGCTGGGGCAGGAGGGGCGGCTCCTTTCCCTGGTGTCGGTGGGGGCCGGAGGCGGGTGCTGCCTGACGGGAGCTGGGAGGTCCAATCCGCACCCTGTGCTTGGCAGCGGTATGGACGCAGGCAGAGCCTCTGGACGCCGTACCGGGAAGGAGCTGGCACGTCCTCCCACTTTGCCCGGTTCCATCAGCGTTTCCGTGGTGTTGGTTTGTGCGGGTCTGTTTGCCTTGGTTGCTTGGCCTTGCGGCAGGGTCTTTCCCATGGGTATGCTTGTTGTGGAAAGTGTGGGAGGCTCTGGTGACCACAGGACTCTGTTTTCTACCTGGGCACTGCCTCGGTTTCCACGTCACGTGGTCCTCGGGGCACACTCCCTCACCAGGCGAGGCGCTTCTACTACGCTCCCACCCTCTCCCAAGCCACGAGCTGGACTGATGGGGCCACATTCCTCCGCCTCCTCTCCCCTTCGGCCTCCACATTCCTTCAGGCCCGCCTGGCCTTCTGGTGGTCCTTCCTGGGCCTCTAAGAACCACAGATGGTAGCAGCGGCCAGTGTGCTATTGTCAGAGGGGCTGACCGTCCGGGTTGCTGGTGGAGCGCAGCTGGATAGGCCTGGGAAGCACACGTGGGGAGCACAGCCCTCTTCTCTGTGCTTCCCAGAGCTCCCGCCCCACTCCTTCACCTGTTCCCTTCAGTCACCGTCGATGGTTCAGGCAGAGCTAGAGATGCCGGCTTCCCGGAGGAAGGACCAGCTGGACCACAGGCACAGCCTGGTGCCCTTGGCTTGTGAGCCGGCAGCCTGACCGTGGAGCCCCCACTCACCATTGTCTCGAGCAGCGCCTTCTGTGAACTGTGGGAAGTCAGTCCCTCTTGTCTTTGACCCAGAACTTGTGGGTGGTGCCTCTGCTGCAGGGGATGAGGAAACGGGTTTTGATGGGCCCGTGCTGGCCCAGAGGTCACAGTGGACCGCGCGCCCCCAGCAGCCCTGGATGTCGTGTGGCTCCCTGCTGGGCCTGCACTGGTCACCGGAGACCCAAGCGGTTTCCACAGAAGGAACCAAATGGCTGCTGGTGCGTGTCTCCTGCGTGTCCAGTAGGTGAAGAACGAGGAGGACCGTGTCGGCTCAGGCGCGCCAGAGCGTGTTCCCATGCCCACGGTTTCCACCACCACCGGCCCGCACCCCGCTCACCTGCCGGGCCTTGGCCCTTGTCTGCCCACCCACAGCTGTGCCGAGCGCAGGTTCTTATCGGCCCGGAACGGGCTGTGACGGGAGGGCGGCGTCCGTGCAGAACGGGGACAGGCTCGAGTGCAGTGCTGAGGGGAGGCGGGCTGTGGCCGGGTTGTAGCTGTTGCAGTTGTGGCCACTGCCCAGGTCCTTGGGCAGGTTTGTGGTCCTTTGTTTGTTTGTTTTCTGTTGTTGTTTTGGCTTTTGTTCATTAAAATAATCATGAAGACATTCAGTGAGAGAGAAAATTTGCACTATGATCTTAAATGATGCTAAACTCAGACATCATGAAAGGATAAATTCACTGACCCTCCCTGGACAAGGGAGGAGGTTGAGACCACACGTCCATCTTCTGTGCCGGTCCCGATCCAGCAACAAGAACGCAGCTTTGTGATGTTTCTGAAAATAACTTTCTGACCTGTTTTTCACTGGAATGGCCAAGAACCAAGTTCAAAGCTGGGACTTGAGGTAGGAAGCCTCCCCACTGCGGGGGTCCCTGCAGCTGCGTGGTCGGGAAACCTCCAGGCCCACCACACGGGTCCGAGCGGGTCCTCGACGGGCGGCTTCCACGCGACAGACGGGAAGCTCCTCTGGGGACCTGGGTTCAGGGGGGGAGCAGGTCTGGAAGGTTGTCGAACCCGGGCTCCTGTAGAATTTGTAAAAACTAAATAAATCATGACAGTGATGATACCAATCCTAAAGGTGGTGGTGGTAATGATTGCCCAAGGCCCGGGGACCCAGGGTCCAGATGGGGACCTCGATCTCTCCCCGCCTGGCCCCGAAGGCATTTCCACCTGGTGATTCTGACGCGGAGCCGCTTCCGAAGTCGAAGTCGGCTGGACTCGCCAGCCGCCCCGGTCACGTTTCCCTTTTCCTGGAGTGGTCCCTGTATTTCCCAGGTCTGGAGGGGCGCCCTTCTGCCCACCGCAGGGCCGCGAGAGCCCGAGTCCTCGCTCTAGGGCTGCCCGGAGCCCGGGCCACGTGTGGCCAGGAAGTGCCGGGCCGGGGCAGGCTGAAGCCCGTCCCGTGTCACAAAGTGCGGGGCTCGACCCAGGAGGCCCCCAGAGCGGCCGGCGGCTGGTGGGAAGCGTAGGGGGGCCCTGCGGGGTGGCTGCTGGCAGCTGCTGGCGTGTGCGTTCCCGGTCTGCTCGGCGATGTGGCTGGTCTTCTCTCGTCTTCCCTTTGGCTTTCTTCTGCTCTCAAACTGCTTTAGATGTTCCCGCTCAGTGTGTGCGAGGCTTCGCGGTTCCCCGGTCAGCGCTGCGGGGGTAGCCGCGGCTGCCGTGCGTGGGGCTTGGAGCGGGCGGCCCTTCCACGCCGTCGGCCGCCCGCCGTGGCCGCGTCGGGGCGGCCGCCGTGCGTTCTGACCGCAGCTGGGCCCGGCGGGCGGGCTCGTGCTGGAGGAGTGCCTGCTGGTGCGGCTGGCAGCTGGGGAGACGCGTGGCCTCCCGGCAGCGGGCC
Source organism: Martes martes (assembly GCF_963455335.1). NCBI lineage: Eukaryota > Metazoa > Chordata > Mammalia > Carnivora > Mustelidae > Martes > Martes martes. Next base: position 295,015 of record NC_137896.1, on the reverse strand, counting down.
CTCGGGATGGGACAGCCTGCAGGTGGGGTGGGCGCCTGCCCGCAGGCCGAGCTCGGGGGGCCTCCCGAGGGGCAGGTGTGAGTGTGGAGAGCGCGGCTGCTGTCCTTCCTTCCTCGACACGCTGCTCTGTGAGCCCGTGTGACACAGGACTGGCCTGCCTGTTGTTGTTCCTTTGGTTGTGAACCGTCCTGTGGCATTGGCAAAAGCTCCAATTTTACTGTCCTTCCACGCACGGCTGGCAGTGTGTGCTGTGGGTGTGGGCAGCGGGCGAATCTCTGTGTGTGTACATACGTGTATAGGTATATACCCCGCCGCGGGTGTGACTGCTGCTGTCCGGTGGTCCGGCCCCAGACGGCCTGGGTTTCCTGGGAGTCGGGTCTTGAACAGGGTCTTGGTGGCTCACTCCTTTGCTGGGTGCGCCGAGGCGAACACCGGCCCTGGTGTGTACCTGGGGTTTGCACGCACTGTGGCGGCCTCATCCTGCCAGCGGCACCTTCTCCGGCGGGAGGGTGCTGGGGCTCCTGCGGGGGCGACTGTCGCAGGGCCGAGCCCGTCCCTGGGGGCCCACCTGTCTCCTCACTTGACCTCCAGGTGAGTGTCCTTTTGTGACATCTGGTGGTTGGAAGCCTTTCCCACCCTTGAAACATTAAAACCAATTTTCTGAGCCTCAGATAACAGTCAGGGACAAAGGGCATTCCAAAGGGGACTCTGCCCCATTGCAGGTCTGGCTTGGGAGGGGGCCACCGGGAAGGAGGAGGGGCCACACGATGCCGTCCTTGAGGAAGGGGCTGGGCTCAGGTGCAGGCAGTACCTTTTGGTAGATTTTGTTTCCGTAGAAAATGGGACAATGTTTCAAGCTAAGTGAGGGGAGGCAGTTTACACTGAAATAAATAAATATATATATATATATATATATATATACACACACACACACACACACATACACATTGTTTGAAAATACTCAATGCAGTGCATGGCAAGCAGCTGTCCGTGCGCTGGTTTCTGGTTTCGTCCTGTTGCTGGAATCCCACAGCGCTAGGTGGGTGTACGTCTGACCCCAACCCCCATGTGTGCCCCAAGGGCCCGGCTGGAGGCTTAGGATGGTTCCATGGTGATCTCCATCTTGTATGTCTGAATGTTGACCTTAAGATAATGATAACTGTTGTAAAATAAATGTTTTCACTGCAAACCAGGCATGTGTCTCATTCAGTGACCCCGCAGAGCCCTTTTCCAGGGGAGTCGTGCACAGAGGCGCAGGGGACTCACTCCCGCATTCGCGGCCCAGGTGCGGACAAAGGCCCTCCTGGGTTCTGTTTTCAGGTGCTGTCCGAGCACCCCCAGTGGAGTGAGGAAAGGGTCCTGGAAGCCCGGGTGGCTCGGACTGGGTTCGCAGCCCTCCCGGGACACGTCCTCGCTTCCGCTCTCCCCTCCTCTGCACCTGGCTGACTGTTGGTAACTCCTCCCACCACCGCAGCCCGGGACTGTCCCCGCTGCCCACACAGCCGGGCTTCACCCTCCATCCTCCCGTCCCGAAAGCAGGCCGCTGGGCTGCAGGAGCCCGGAGCAGCCTGGGCCTGAGCCCTCGGGGGCTACACAGCCGGCCCTGTCCTCGCCTGGTAGCCACAAGGTGGACGAAGGGTGACGGCCACGCCCCTCACACCTGGGCCTGTGCTCCGTGCCGAGCTGTGTCCACCTCTGCGCCTGGCCCTTCGGAAGGGGGCTTCCTGGGGTCGTCCCACTGCCTCCTCCACCCAGGGAATCAGTGTGGGGTGCACTCGCGTCCTCATGCCTGGACACGGCTGCCGTGTCCACCTGGGTCACGTCCATGCCGGCAGTGGGGCGGGTGGGCCAGATGGAGGGTGGTCACGACTCCCGGGGGCTTCTGAGAGTGTGGAGCAGGGCCTGGCCGGGGGCTCTGGGTGGGTCGCAGCCTCGCGTGTCCGGCCCCACCGACACCACTTCTGTGCCTCTGTCTTCTCTTCCAGGAGGTAAATGTCTAGTGGCAGACTTGTAGGCAGTGCCGTCTCGCCTCCGGGCAGGTGTGTCCCTGGGGGTTCTGCACACATCGGGGCGGGTGGGGTCCTGTCGGTGGGCAGGGCCTCACCTGAGACTCCTGCCCAGGGACCCTGGCCTTAGGTGGGAGAGGCCACCCACACCCAGGAGGTTCTGTGGGTGTGACCACAAGGCCCAGGCCACAGGTGTCACCTTCCCCACCCTCTTATACCTGGGACCCTCTGAGGTCAGGGTGCTGGGTCTTCTGTTCCCTTGACTGAACTCAGGGCAAGGCAAAAATAGTTCGAAAACAATAAAGTAGCATAAAAGCACTAAGAATGATGTAAGAAGCACCTTGAAAGGAACCCTTCATCCGGGACACACGGAGTAGTTGTGACTCAGAATCTCCATGAAGGAGAGAGAGGCGGGCGGTGTAGACCTGCCGCCCGCCCCCGCCCCCGCCCCGCGCGCCCCCTCCTGCGGCCGCCACCAGCCTGCCAGTGTGCGCGGCTGCAGATCCTGTTTCGTTCCTGATTTTATTGATGTCCGGCCTGAAGGTGCCTCGGGGTGCTGGGCGGGTGGCAGCTCTCATTCAGGGCGGGGGTTTGTCCAGGCGCCGCCACCGAGGTCCGGTTCCGCTCGTTTCCGCGGCCCCGGGGCGGCGGCGTCCGAGGGACAGGGCAGGTGCTCGTGGACGACACGGGCGTTCAGTTCTTCGCCGCCGACCAGAGCCGGGCTAGCCCGGGGCGCGCCGCAGGCTGCCCGCGGTGGCTGCGCTGTCCGCGGCGGGGAGGCCCCTCTGCCCTCCTCGCCTCTCCGCGCGCGTTCCCGGTGGGTTCTCGCAGCGACACTGCGGTCGCCAAGCCCTCGTGCCGGCCATTCCGGGTGGGGGGCGGCGGGACCTCGCTCCTCCCCCGGACCCAGGGCCGCAACGTCTTGTACCCCTGACCTAGGGGACTGTGGGCCAGTGGCGGGGTGGGGGTGCGGCCCAGCGGCAGCTCCCGGAGATTCCCAAAGTCCTCTGCCCCACGGCCAGTCTCGGAACTCTGGGCTCCTGGCGGAGGTCGTGGTCGCCATGTGCCGACGGGGGTCTAGGTGCGCGGCCCCTCCCTCTCCCCACCGCCCGTGAGGAGCGCGACCTGGGAGCCTCGCGGGGCAGGTGTTGGGGCGCGGGGGGCGTGGCCTCCAGGAGAGGCGGGGCGGGGGGGTTGCCCAGCGCGCGCCCCCCCCACCCCGTCACCATTTGAAATCACTTAGGACACGAGCTAGAGGGGGCTCGCAGGGCGCGGCGGGGGCAGGGGTCTGGGGACCCGGGGCTCAACCTGGCCACGGCAGCCACCCCGCGGGAGACCCACGCGCAGCCCCGGGGGGGCCCCGGGCACCCGAGACCAGCGCGGGCAGGACACGGGGGGTGGCCCTCCGGGTCTGGAGGGGTCCCCGGCCCGAGCCGGAGGGGAAGGCTCCGGCGGGAAGGACCCTCCAAGCCGCGGACACCGGGCTCTCCCCTGCTTCAGAGGGACCCGCTGCGGCCACTCAGACCCTGCTCTGCGCCCCGGTTCCCCCGCCCTCCGTACAACTCCGGGGGTCTCCGAGGCTGTGGCCCCCTCCACCCCTGCGCGCTCTCTCCCACGCGGGCCCCTCTCGGTCCAGGATGAAGGTGCTCGGCCGGGCCGGGCCGGGTCGGGGTCGGGGTCGGGGTCCGGTCGGGTCGGGGACGCGGTGGGGGGCGGGGACATCCGGGAGGGGCGGGGCCGGCGCCAGCCCGGGCGGTTCTTGGGCCCCCGCTGGAGTGGGGTGGTGACCAGAGGAGCCTGAGGACAGGAGCCAGGCCCACCGGCCCGCAAGCGACCCCTGATGCGTCGCTGGAGGTCGGTGCAGCTCCCCCCCAGCCCTTCCTCTGGCCCTAGCCTGTGGCGGTCGGAGAGTGGGTCCCCAAGCGCCTCCATGCGCGAATTACCCGGTTCCTGCCCTTCTAACCCAAGCTCAGCCCCAGTCCACCCCGCTCACCCCCCACCCTGCCCCTTCGCACCTCAGAATCTGCTCAGACCAAACCTCCAGCCCCTCTGTGCTGAGCCTCAAAGTACCCAGCCTCCTGCCCTCTGGCCCTCTGCTCCGGGTCCACGCTGGAGCACTTGGGGCCTAGGAACTCTGGCATCTTCCAGCATGTGTCCCGACTCCAGGCGGCCCACTGAGGCCCCAGGAGGGGTGGAGTCCTTCCCCTGGCCATGCCAGCCCCCAGCCCCTACTGACAGCCTGCATGGCCTGCCCCACCTGGCATGATAACCGTATGTCCCCGGCGCTGGGTCTGGGGCCCCCATCCCCTGGCAGGGGCGCACCCCAAGCTTCCCTTTCCGCCTTGGGGCGGCCGCTGCTGGGGAAGGGGTAGCACCTCATGGACTGACGAACCTGAGATTGACCCTGGAGACACCATTCTCAGGCTGGCCAGTCCTGGAGGCACTACCCAGGGACGGCAGGAAAGGCCCTCAGCAGGCCGGTGTGTTGAGGGAGCTTCTGGACCAGCGTCTAGGGTGGGCTCCAGGTCTGCACCCCACCCACCTCTTCCCCTACCAGGCTCTGAGGCTATGTCCAGGTTGTAGCTCTGTCTTCCCAGCTCCCCTCAACTGCTCCCCCAGGTGCCCGCCCCACCCCTCCCCCAACCCCCAGCGAGTAGGCAGAGTTCCCCAGGGATGGGCTCGTCCACCCCTGGAGGGCCACGCCTAAGCCTTCTCCCCACGCTGCAGTCCCTTGATGTGTCCAGTGAGCTGTGGTGGGTGTCCCTGGGGGAGTCTTGGATCTTGCTTCTGGGCCTGTCTCTGGGACTAGGAGGCTCCCAGGGGCCGGAGGAATTGCCCCCTCCTTCCGTCGGCATCTGGCAGACCCTCTCCCAGCGCTGTTTGGAGAGTGACCCGCTTCTGCCACCGCCGCAGCGGCCTAGCAGGAAATGGGCTCAACAGGTCCCCTAGCCCGTGGCCTAGCCTCCCGCCTCCCGCCTCCCCATTCTGCCCTGGCCCCCCGTGTTGTCCTCCCCCAGAGGCGGTGGCTGAGTTGGGTCAGGGCCTCTGTGCCACAGCACGTGAGACCTGTGCCTGGTGCTCGTTCATGCATGTGCATCTGTGGGTTTGGGTTGTTCTTGGGGAACTGGTCGGCCCCTGGCTGGACTCTGGGGAGGTCCCCAAGGCATGATCCAGACACACACACACACACACACACACACACACACACACACCCCCCCCCGCTCCTCAGTAACTGTTCCTTATCTGCAAGACCTGGCTTGACAGGAAGCCATCTCCCCAGCCTCAGGGTCCCAGCACCCCTCCTAAGCCAGTCGGGCCGGGCTCCCAGCCCACAGCCGCAGGACAGAGGGATTCTGAGACGTGGGGGAGGGGTCCACTCACCAGCTCCGGCAGGAGAAGCTCCTGCTGACCTCTGGGCCCTGTGTGGATTCTCTGCCCCCGGTGTCTGGCCACCCCTTGGACAAGCCTCCTGCCTGTGTCTGCCTGTCCTTGGCCTGGCCCCCACCCAGTGACTTCCTGTCCCCGCCCCCACAAGCTTTTCCATGACATGGCCTTTGTTGGGGTGTGGGGGGGGGTGCAAGGAGACCAGAAGGGCGAGAAAGAGGCAAGACCCAGGTCTGGACGACGGAGGGGTAGGGAGGCTGGACTGCCCACTCCCAGCAGCCCGGAGGTCTGCACCATGCACAAACCCCCCACCCCGGGGCAAATCTGCCACAGACGGGCTGTTTGGGGGGAGCTGCAGAAGCGATGAAGGCTGGGCTGGAGGTGGGTTTCTGGCCCTGAACAGTACGGCTGGCCCACGGACACTGTGTGGCCGTCTCCCCTGCAAGTGAGGCTCTTGCCAGCAGCAGGGACCAACGTGTCACTCCCTCCTACAGCCGCCCACACACTGATTTCCGCTGGGCTCCAGCACCGTGCAAACTCGCGGTGGGGGCGGGGGTGGTGGGTGGCTGCAGAGGCCGCCTCTTGAGACCCAGAGCCCTAGGTCCAGGCCAGGGGGCCACCAAGGGGCCCATCTAGCAGAACCAGGAGCTGCGGGCCCCAGCTCTACCCCCCTAAATACTGACACTGAGTCCAGACTGTAGGGAAAGCCCAGTGCAGGAGCAGGAACACAAGTTCTACGCGGGGTAAGGAGAGGTTCCGAGCAGGCTCCTCAACTCCCTCCCTCCCCGCGGTGGCCCTGCAGCCTGGGCGCTGGGGCTACTCTGCGAGCCCAGGTCTCAGGCAGGACAGCACCCGAGGGCCCCCAGCTAACCAGGCACGGCTTCGTTTTCCCAAACTTTATTTTATAAAATGTATAGAGTAAGTGACAGCGGTAACATCCTTGTTAATTAAAGTAAGTTAGGACATCTCTGCACGCAGGCCCTGAGGCAGGAAGAACCCGGGGGGGGGGGCGGCAGGGCAGGAAGGCTCAGGCGGGCAGCTGGCTCGCGGAGGCCACTTCCTCCTCATCGCTGCCATCCGGCGCCGCGTCCGTCCCAAAGTAGCGGTCACCGAAGTTACCTGGGGAAAGGAGGAGGCCCTTGTGGTGGGGACTCAGGCCCAGCAGGCCGTCGGGCACCACTGCTCAGCCCCGGGCAGCCTCACCGATGCCAGGGATGATACGGAAAAGGTCGTTGACCCGCTTGTCCACCGCCGTGGTGATGATTCTCACTCGTGGGAACGCGTAGGCCACCGAGTGGACACCCATCTCTGCCATGAGCAGCGACAGCAGGAAGATCTTGTCCTCCGGAACGTCATGGTCCTGCACCCGAAGGGGCCGGTCAGTGCCGACCCGGGGCTGCCCCCGACCCCGCGGCCCCCGCGGCCACTCACCAGGAGCACGCGCACCGCCATCATGGCCGCCGCGCCCGTGGACACGGTGCAGTCCGTCAGGATCACGTGGTCGTCGCTGATGTCCTTGGGCAGCCGCAGGTAGTGGAGCTGTGGGGCGCCGAGTCAGAGCCGGCCCAAACCTGGGGCTGCCCCCTTCCGCGCCCCTCGGTCCTTACGCGGGCCCCCCAGTCCCGCCCCGCACCTCCGGCTCCCCGGTGAGTTGGTTGGTCTGGATGAGGATGGTCCCTATGCGCACGTCCTTGCACACGGCCCGCAGCGCCGGCTCCATGGTCTCGCCCGCACGCAGGATGGACACGCCGGTGATCTGGGGGCCCGCACGTCGGGGGAGCTGAGCTGGCCGGACCGCCCACCTCCCCGGCCGCCCCACCGCGCCCCTGGGCTGCGCCCCAGCGGGTACCTGCTTCCCCGCGTAGCACTTGCCCGCGTAGTCCTGCCCCTGCGGGGTCTGCACGACGCAGTCCTGCGCAGAGGGCGTGGGGGCGCTGCTGAGCGCGGGGAGCCGCCGCCTCCCCCTCCCCGCCCCCGCCCAGGACCCCCGCCCCACGCCGCGCGCCGCACCTGGAAGGGCAGGAAGGACAGCGCGTGCTCAATGAGCAGCCGCATCAGCCGCTTGGAGTAGAAGATGAATTCGTCGCGGCTGGTCTCCTTGTCCCTGCGCAACGCGTGGGTTAAGCGGGGGCGCGGGCCGCCGCGGCCCCCTCGCCTCGCACGGGGCCCTCACCTGATGATGGTGTGCATGCCCCGCACCTGCGGCGTGCTCTTGAGGACACTCAGCGTCTGGGGCAGGGGGTGGCACTGGTGCGCCGAGGCCAGCGCGGCCCTGGGAACACAAAGCGGTTGGGGACTCAAGAAGGGGTGTCTCCTCCCAGAGCCCCGTCCTCCCGCCCCGGACACTGTGTGTGGGGGCGGGGCGCACGCGATGGGGGCGATGAGGTGTGCAGGTGGGGGCCGCCAGGGCCTCCCTGTGGCTGCTCTGGAGGGCGGGCCCCAACCCCGAGTACCCCCGCCAGGCGAAGGCTGAGCAGAGCGGCTGACCATCAGGGAAAGCGAGGGGCTGTGCCGTGAGCGCCCCCCTCCAGCCCAGAGCCCCTCCTGCGCTTGCTGGGAGAAAGCCGGAGGGGACCGGGCAGCGGGAGCGCGAAGGAACCTCAGCCCCCAGGATGGGCAACTGGTCCTCAACCCCAGAACTTGTCTCGGGAACAGCTGAGCTTCGGGGCCAAGCCTCGTCCTGACCCTTCCCCGCCAGGGGATGCACGGCCCCTTCACCGGAGACGCGGGCGGATCCGGCCCCCGTCGACCCCGCGGCAACACGCCCGGGGCAGAGGGGGCGGAGGGGGCGGAGGGGGCGGAGGGGGCGGAGGGGGCGGGGCCGGGCGGAGGGGCGGGGCCGGGCGGGAGCAGCACCCCCCGCCCCCCAGCGCACACAGCACAGCAGCACAACCAGCGCGCACTCTGTCCTCACATATCCCAGCGTAGCTTCCTCTGCTCGCCAGGTGAAGAGTGTGTTCAGGGAGGGAACAGGGCAGGAAACCCAAGGGTTTACAAAGAGGAGGAGAAGAACAAAGAGAAAAAGACCGTTTAGCAAGGGAGCGAGTCCCCGGGGCCACGGGCTGGCCTGGGAGCGAGAAGACGCAGGTGGCAGGGTGACAGGGAAACCCGGGAGGCCTTGCCCACACCGCGCTGCCGGGCCCCACTGCCCGCCCACCAGTCCCACTTCCTGGGCTGGCCAGACCGTGGAAAAGAGCCCGCCGCGTTTAGGCGTTTTTTTCAAGTTTGCCACCCTGGAAACTTGATGCTCACGACAAAGGCTGCCCAGGGGGCCTGGCAGGGCGAGCCCTGCAGGTGCCCCAGTCTGGATGAAAGCCCAGCGGTGACTCATGCGAGGGCAGCACGCTCCAGGGGCCGTTCCTAATGCACCCGCCCCAGGGCTCCCGAGCATGAACGGGGCTCTCCTGGTGCTCCCCGATTCCACAGAAAGCCCAGGCTAAAGGCAGGTCACTAGTGCTGGGCACTCCGTGGGGTGCGCGCTCCATCCGCTCTCTCCGGGGCATTCAGAGCCCCCCTGGCTCTCAGGGCCAGCGTGATAAGGGGGTCGGGGGCTGGGGCCTCACCGTCTGGGGCCATCCAAACTGGAGCCTCAGGTCAGGCAGAGGACCCTCCGGCTGCTGAGGGACATGCCTGTGAGCACTAACCTGGGGGGCTCAGCAGTGCCGGCTCGGGACAGTGGTGCCCTCTGGCGGCAGACCCCATGCAACCGGCCCCCCATGTGGGGGACAGGCCTCCAGAGAGGTCTGACCAGCATGGGGTCAGGGCACTGTGTGATCCCGGGCAAGTGCCTTAACCTCTCTGTGCCTTTGTTTCCTCAGCTACCAGCAAAGACAGACAAAAGCAGGGTGGGGGCCACCAAGCCAACCTTTCCCTGCCTAGGGCAGGGCTGCCCCCAGGGATGGGCATGACACCAGAGGACCCTCCCACCTGCCCAGGTGACACCCCAAATTCCGAGCTGCCTGTGGACGCTGGAAGTGCCTCCGGCTGTGCGGACGGGTTTGGGAAGTCTTACCTGACACTGAGCTCACGCTGCGGCAGCAACACGGGGAGACACAAGGGAATGGGGGTGGCGTGTCAGTGGCGGCAGCGCGGCTCACCTCAGTCACCGGACAGCACAGCCCGTTACCACTGTGCGCCTCGACCCGCCAGGCCCACCCACCCGGGAAAGGACCTGCCTCCGTCCCCAGGGACCGTCCCGGGTAGCCGCCCGCCACCGGAGGGTGCCCGCTCCTGAGGCCCGTAGCCTGGGCACCCTCTGGACTGGGCATGACGAGCCTGGGCTCCTGGGGCCCGCTCCTCAGGCCTCCAGCACCCCCTTATGAAGCCTGCCCAGAGGGGCAGGACCCTTGGCAAGCCCAGGGCATGTAACTTCAGCTTGGGGCAACCTTCCTGGAGTGCCCCGGATGTGGAACTCAGCACTAAAACCCCAAAGTCCCCTGAAGCTTTGGGGGGGACGGGAGCGCACCCTTCCGCTCAAGGCCCAGCTCAGGCCAGGAGGCCCAGAAGGCACCCCACGCGGTCTCTGGCCCACGCAGAGGGCTGGGGCTGAGCGAGCAGGCCTGGGGCACCGGAAGCCGGAACAGGGCAGGGTACAACGGACACACAGGGGCTGGAGGGCAGACGGCTGTGAGAGCGGTAGCAGGGGAGTAGGGGAGCAGGGAGAGGGGCTTGGGGGGCTGCGGGGGCCTGAGGGCCTGGCCCGGCTGGCTCACCTCCTCCAGCTGGCTGTGCATGTGCTGCACGATCAAGTCGATGGCCACCGTGTTCCCGCTCCCTGGGACAGGATGGGCAAGGAGGGTCATGCCGGGGACCAAGGCCCCTCCTGCCCACACTCCCAATGGCAGGCGGGTGTGCAGGCTCACCCCAGGGCACCACGATGTCGGCCACACGCATCGTGGGCTGGATGTACTGGTCAAAGGCAGGTTTGACAAACTTGTTGTACTGCTTGATGACACCCTCGATGTCCCGGCCACGCTCACTGATATCCCGGCGCAGCCGCCGTACCAGACGGATGTCGGAGTCTGTGTCCACAAAGATCTTCATGTCCAGGAGCTGGACGGGGACAGCGAGGTGCTGAGCAGAGCGTGGCACCGACCTGGGACCAAGCCAGGCCCATGGGGCAGCTTGCAACTTGCAGGTCTGGCTGGCCGTGTGCACGGGCGTGGGGAACTCGGTGGGGGCGGGCTCCTGTCCACCGGGCTTCAGTCGAGGGCACTGGACGGACCCTGGCTGCACAGCAGGATGGAGCCAGCAGCATTTCTGTGGGGCACCAGCTGTCCACATGCCCTTGCACGTGCCAGGGCACAGGGACTCGTCCCCTCCCCACCTCCCCCACCACAGCGCTTGGGCCTGGAGAGTTGCTTGATAGTCAACAAGGTTCCCTGAGCCTGAGCCCAAACTTACTGGCCTCAGAACTACAAGGAACAAGGACCAAAGCACAGGCCTCCTTCCTGGTTCTCAGTGGGGGTGGCGGAGGCAGCCACCTAGAGCAGGGCCCGGCAAGAAGGATGCTGCTGTGCATACCTCTCAGGGGTGCGAAGGCACAGACACAGGAGGCCGCCTCCATCCCAGGCAAGAGCACACACATGCACGCCAATGTGGACCAGCACCCACTATGCCAAGGTCACTCTGACCTCAGCAACTGCATGGGCCCCCGACAGCCGCAGAGGAACCTCACACAAGAGGGTGAGTAAGCATGAGAAGAGGTCGAGGCACTGGCCCAGGGCTTTGCACCCACAGCTAAGAGTGAGCCCCTCCTCAGGCCGCCTCCCCCACCAAGGACATTTCATTCTGTCTGTGGGAGTGGTGGGTCTGCTCCACCCAACGTCCTTGACCCACTCTCCAACGACCAGCTGTTCCCCACCCAACACACAGTGACTGCACCACCGGGATGGGACAGAGCAAGCGGCTTGGCCTGCTCGAAGGAGGCAAATTTAGGGTGAGAACCACAGAGAAGCAGGGAGCTGAGCAGGGACGGACATTCCCAGCAAGACCATGAGCCTTGAGCCCCGTCCTCACCTCCAGCAACGCCTTGTCAGCAAAGGCCATGATGCCCTCGAAGATGATAACGTTTGCACCGTACAGCGTTTTCTGCAAAGGGATCGAGCAGCCGGTCGTCCGCTGTGCCTGCCGTGCTCCCAGGCGGGCACGCACAGCCCGAGCCCATGAGGCCTACCCAGTCCTTCTTCCGGCTGTGGGTGGTGAAGTCGTAGACAGGCACCTTGACACTCTTGCCCTGTTTCAGCTTCTTGAGGGTGGACACAATGAGGTCAAAGTCAAAGGCGTCTGGATGGTCGAAGTTGAAGTTGTTGTGGGCGGCCTGTTCCTGCTGCTGTGTGGTCAGCACCTGCGGCAGGAGGGATTGGGGGGGCTCCGTGCGCCTCTCCACACCGCGCCAAAGACCGGGGCGGGGCCTCCACTCACAGGCACGCTCCTCACCTTGTAGAAGGAGTCCATGGACAGCAAGACCACCCAGGGCACATCTAGGGCCTCAATGATCATCCTGGCCACGGTGGTCTTCCCGGAGGCGCTGCCACCTCCCAGGCCTGCGGAAAGGGGCAGAGCGACCCTGAGCAAGAGCAGCAGGGCCAGCCCCCCAGCCTGGCTCCAGGGGTGCCCCCCCACGCCTATACTCTGCCTGCAGCATCCCCAACCGCCCCCACCTCCCCCGATCTCCACGACGGCGCCCAGCGGACCGAGGCAGCTCAGGTCAGCAGCACCACGCCCGGGCACTCGGTGCAGGCCCCGCCTTGCTCACCAATGGCAAAGGCCTCCTTGGACTGTGTGCCGTGCTCGTTGTACCAGGGCGGCCGGCCGGCTGTGTAGATGGTGCGCTTGCTGGTGCGCAGCAGGGGCGGCTCCGACTTGCACTGGCTGGTGGTACGCTTCCGGGGTGAGCGCCTGCTGCCCACGGGCGGGAGGAGCCTGTCCAAGGAGTCCGCGCTACTGCTGCAGAGGAGAGGACACGCCTGCCTCTGCCCCAGGGCCAGCCACGCTGCCACCCCCCGGGGCCATCCCCGACGCAGGCACCCGGGCACCGCCAAGCGGGGCGGACTCCACTGGGGGGGTGGTGCGAAGGAAAGCCGCCTGCAGCCTATCCGCGGGGCTCCCGGCCTGGGGTGGTCATGTCCACACACGTTCAGAGGGACAGCAAATGGCATTAGGGGAAACGAGTGCCGCCCGGGGCCCGGCCCCTCAGAGGATGAGGGGCACAGCAGGGCCAGTCGGGACCCCGGTGAGGACCGTGTTCCCTCCCACAACACTCTCTGGAAGACCCAACCCCTGCCACCCTGCGGGGCGCACGGGGAGAGGCTCCCAGACAGACAGACTGCGGACAGGAGAGCCGAGCGGGCTGGTGGAGGCCGTGGGTGCAGGGGAGAGACCCTGGGCTGGGAGACCCGCAGAGCGGCCCCTGCTTCCTGCGGTCCCGCACACTGCAGACCAAGAAGGCACAAGTCCCCAGGAGCCACGACCAGAAAACCCCACCTGGCGGAGGCACCGGCAGCATCTAGGCCCTGCTCCTGCCTGCGCTGTGCCCCTCGTGCCCAGTGACAGGCTGACTTCCCCGCCAGTTCACAAGGGGCACCGTGTGACTGCTGGCCCAACGCCTCAGTCCCAGCAGGGACAGCTCTGGGGAGGCTCAGTCTGGCTGAGCAGCCCAGGGGGGCGCGAGCATCTGCGAGATGCCGGCTTCAGTCTGTGCGGAGGGGCCTGGTCACGAAAGCCTGCTGTGGGGACGGCTGCGCGGCCCGAACAAGCTGGAGAGAAGGCACAAGGGGGCTGGGCTGGCCAAAGCGTCTCCTCGCCGACCCGCTCCGCAGGCCTCAGAGCTCGCGGGCTCCCCCGCACACACCTTCGTGTGAGTGCGCCAGCAGGATGGGACACACGGAAAAAGACACCAACACGACTGTCCTGGGGACGAGGATTTGGGATCCCGTCGCCTTGAACGTCTTATACGCACAGACCAAGACTGCGACACCCAGCAGTGCGAGGCCACAGGGTGCCAGGAACCCCGCCCGCAAGGGCGATGCCAGCTAGTCGAGGGCCACGGGAGTGCCTTCCGGCGTCTGGACCGGCCCGGGCACCTCCACCTCAGGAGCGCTGATGTTCCCGCTGCACAACCCTCCCAGAGCGCCGGAGGTTTCCAAGGGCGAGGAGGACCGTGTGCCTATGTGTCTGGCGGTAGGAGGCAGTGGAAGGAATCTGCTAAAGCCGAAGGTGGGGCAGGTCACACCAGTAGCACTTGAGAGACTGGAGGACAACCGCAGCCGAGTCCTAGCGGTGAGACACCAGGCATCACGGGACAGAGCCACGTGGTACCATCCCAGGGGACTGACGACACACGGCTGTCGTGGCTCCGTGTTGTCGGGACAGCAACAGAGGTAATTAGCCAGTCTGTGTGCTCGGGGTCACCTGTGCAGCTCTGGAGTCAGGCACTGCCACCCAACAGTGTGGGGGGGGGGGACTCTGCCCAGCATGGAGCTGCCCCAGGGGTGCCCCCACATTCCTGCTCAGCTAAGCCGGAGATGAACACGGCAGGGGTGGGGGCAGGAGGGAACGCGCAGGGGCGTCTCCAGGCGCTGGAAACACTCCTCTAACGACACAGGGCCTGCAGGCCTCGGGGCTCCCCAAGGCACTGTCCTCCCAGCGGCGGCAGGAGAGCTCCACGGTGGCCCTGGAGGTGATGGGGGGCAGAAAACGAAGTCCAGCGCCCCCCCCCCTCCGCCCTCCTCCCCTGTGCCTTCTGGGAGAAAACTCTAATGTGGAAAACCTGGCTTGCAAAGGAGGAGGGGCTCAGCAGCTCACAAGTCCCTCTCAGCCAGGCCGGCTGGCCGTGCACCATGGGCCCTGCTCCCATCCCCCTGCTTCTCACCCCAGGGCAGTGGCCCGGCCTCTCCAACAGGAAACTCTGAATCCTTATTTGCGAGTGTTCCTTGTCCTGCTGAGGTAATGACAGCCACGACCACTGACGACTTCTGAGGCTCCTGCTGCCAACAGCCCAGGGCAGACACTGTCCCCGGGAAGAGTGCCCATGCGCCAGGAAGAGTGGAAAGTAGGCCAGAGAGAGCTTTGCCAGAAACCCGCCCCATCTGGGGCGTGTGATGGGTCTGAACGGTATCAGGCTGGGTATGCAGCCAAGCCCAGCTCCCTTGCCTTTTCCAAAGCCCCGTCTCTCTCTGGGAATGAGGGAGGAAGCCTCGCTGTGACCTCAGAGCAAGCCTCACTCCCATTTTCTCAGCGACACGACCTTGGAAGGGGAATGTCGCACCCAAGACCTCCTTTCCCAATCCACAGATGGACGACGTGCGTCTGGTTACAGTGACAAAAGGTAATTTCAAACCAAAGGATTGCGAGCCACAACGGACAGAGACTCACCTGTAACAGACAGCCCCAAGCAAAACGAGCCCCTGCTAGGGGCCAGCCCAGCCTGGGCCCTCCAGAGCACCCATCCCGCCTGCTCGTCTCCTGATGTCGATTAGACACATGACGCACGGGGCTGCGAGCGGCCAAGACACAGCAGAGGCAGCTTGCCTCGCCACAGCCACGGGAGACCACACACCTGCCACTCACCTGCCTTCTGCTCCAAGGGCCCAGCACCCCGAGATCCTGATGCCTGGGTAAGCTGGGGGGCTGCTCATGTCTGGGTCACGGGACAGCAGACAGCAGGGTGATCCCAGGTGTGTACAGGAACACCTCCACTGTGTCCCTCAGACCCACAGTAGCCCCACAGAACAGCTCAGGGGCCACCTGAACTGCCCCCCCATGGGTGGACAGGCGGCACAGCAGATAAGGAGCTAGGGGACGGGCTGGAAGAGCCCCGTGCGGAAGGAAAAGGACCCACCGCCGCCTCAGACGCTGAGGCCACAGGCATTAAGAGGCTCACCCGGCTGGGGGCTGTGAGCTCTCCTGGTATTAATAGCACTGACCCTGCTGGAAAGAACACGGCTGTGGGGCCCTGGCGGAGCTCAGGCCAGCCCTGGGTGTGAACTGCCCCTCCTGTGCGCCTGCGGGTATCCTGCTGGCCCAGGCTTGCTGGGGACCACGGTGCACCTCCCCCACAACACCGGGGAAATAATCTCCAGACCCCAGGCCGGCTTGGGACTGTAGAACCAACCCCCTCCTACCACCCTCAGCGCAACGGGGAAACCCTTTTCCAGCCAAGCCTTGCTGACCGTCAAGGCTGAGCCCTGCGTCACACCCGTCACACCCTCGGCCCCAAGGTGCCTTCTAGAGGCATAAACAAACCTGAAACTCTAGCAGCCCGCCCCTCCCCTCCCCTCCAGGGGTAGGCTCCAGCCCGTCCCTAAGGCCACGTGGAGCTCAGCGCTCAGCCCCAAGACACAGCCAGTCTCCAGCCTGGCAGCAGGAGGTAGAATGGGTTCAGCCAAAGAGTCTTTACTGCCGTGTGTAAAGGGATCTGCATCCCTAAGCCCCTGGCC
This sequence comes from Martes martes, assembly GCF_963455335.1. Classification (NCBI taxonomy): domain Eukaryota; kingdom Metazoa; phylum Chordata; class Mammalia; order Carnivora; family Mustelidae; genus Martes; species Martes martes. The sequence continues at coordinate 279,186 of NC_137896.1, read as the reverse complement.
TCTTTTCCAGCTTTCCTGCTAACACACGGAGGCTCAGGGAAGAGAAAATTCCATGTGGGGTTCACACACCCGAAGAGGGGCCACTCCTGGGAGCTCCCTCAGGAGCAGCCTCTCCCGGCCGCCCAGGTAAGAAGGGTGAGTCTGCCTCCCCGTCCAGAGACACCTGGAGCAGGACAGAACTGGCCATCTTTGCCCGCAAGACACACGGGCAGGGGCCGGCCCCCACTGCGGAGGCGGGAGCGGTCCTGGGCAGGGCTGCAGAGTTGGCCACTGGTGCCCGACGCCCTGCCCGGCTTTAGGGAAGTTTGCTGGATGAGTAAAAATGAGGCCAGAGGGAGGAGGGAGGTGCTGATCCACTGGGCCCCAGCCCCAGGGACCCCAGACTAGCTCAGGGACACAGAGGTATCAGGGCTTTCTCAGGACAGATAAAAAACTGGGGGGGCTGGGGCGCCTGGGGGGCTCAGCGGGTTAAAGCCTCTGCCTTCAGCTCAGCTCATGATCTCAGGGCCCTGGGATCGAGCCCCGCATTGGGCTCTCTGCTTGGCGGGGGGCCTGCTTCCTCCTCTCTCTCTGCCTGCCTCTGCCTGCTTGTGATCTCTGTCTGTCAAATAAAATCTTAAAAAAAAAAACAAAAAACTGGGTTGGGGGGGGGCTGGGAGGCTACAGCCCTACAGGGGCTGAAACAGGCTCCAGAGACTTGCATGACCCCTCCCCCACCACTCTGGAAACCTGCCTGCAGAAACGGCTTGGTCCTGCGTTCTGGATGGGTCCAGTCGGCCTCCCTCCACTCCCACAGCTTCAGACCCATCTCCACCTGGACGCACCAGGAGCCTGCCTGAGGGGCTCACCGTCCTCACCAAAACGCTCACTTATCTACCAGCATGTCCAGTGCTAAGGTGTCCGAGGTCCCTGACCCTCTAGAGGAGCAAACAGACAAAACACGACGGCAAGGCGGACGGACCACACAGATGCAGGCGCCATCGTGTGCACGGAGAAGCTGGAACGATGGTCGGGGGCACGGGCACATACACCTGGATGCCTACCAGACCAGCTCTGGGGCCCACGGGGGGCGTGTGGGACCTGTGGGGCAGCGCTCAGGATACCAGCATTGAGGAATAACCGTGACGCCCAGAGGCAGTGCCAGGACAGACCCCCTCGGGGCCTCTGGAGAAGCGCACCAGAGTCTACACGTGCCGCTGCTGGGCCCTGGCTCCCTTCCTCCGACCTCTGGCTCCCCGGGCACCATGAGGGGCACGTGTGCCCACTACCTGGCTCCGCACACGGGGCGGGGACCCGACGGCAGCGGCCACCGGCCCGTGTCTTCGGGGAGTGCTTCTCTCAAGAGCGCCTCCGGCCTTGCCCTCTCCGATCTCGGGCTAACTCAGACTCTCCGAGCCGCTCAGGTCTGCGAGACTCAGCCACCCGGGGCCACGATCTAGCCGCTCTTCGCTGGGAAGGTGTGCGCCTCCTCTGGGCGGCTCCTCGAGGAGAACGGCCAGCGCAGCGGCCCCTCGCCTCGGTCCTCTCCCTGCGGACACAGCGGCCCCCCGGCCCCCAGACCATCCTGGAGGAGTCCAGGCGCACAGCACTTCTGCCTCGGAGAGACCCTCCAGTCCCAGGCGGTGGGAGGCCTGCGGTGGAGCCACAGCTTCCCCAGACCCCCCCCCAGCCCCCCCCCCCCGCCTGTTGCCGAGCCTTCCTCCCGGGCCAGTTGCCACCCAGAAGCGAGGAGCCAGCTCTCAAGGCTGGGGGGCCGCCCCTGCTGCTGGGCCAGGCCGCGCCGGCCCGGAGCAGGAGCCCGCTTCCTCCGGGCCTCTTGCCCCTCCCCGGCTGGGGCGACGGGGTGCCGGACGGCTCCTGCCCCGCTCCGCCCTCCCACTCCCGGCTCGTGCAGAGCCTCCACCGAGCCTCGAGGCGCGGCCCCACGGGGCGGGGGGGGAGGGCAGGCCGAAGGCACCCCGGATTCGCCAGCCCTGGGCTCTGGCGTGGGGCAGAGCGGAGGCAGGGCCTGTCCCCCTCGGAGCGTCAGGTCACGCTCCCGCCCCTCGGGACCGACACCGAAGGCGACCTCCGGAGAAGCCGCGCTCTCCGCAGGCCCGGCCGCGGGCGCGGGCCCCCGGGCGCGGCGGTGCACGCTCGGTGTCACCGCCCGGCCGGGCCCCGGGGGGGCCTCCCACCGCGGGCGCCCGCCGCCCTCGCGCGCCCAGACCCCGCCGGCCGCGGCCGCCCCTGCCCGCAGGCCAGCGCCCCACGGCCCCACGGCGGCTCCCGGCGCCTCCCCCGCCCGCGGCGGACGCGAGGGGGCGTGCGCGGCCCCCAGCCCGAGCTCGGCGCGCCGCGCCTACCGGTCCTCGCACGCGGTCTCGCTCCTCTCCGCCGGCCGGTCGGGCCCGTCTCCGGCCGCAGCGGGCGCCGGAGGCAAGCGGGGCGCGTCGGCAGAGACCGGGGGCGCCGCCATGGAGCGCGGAGGCCTCGCCGCAGGCTGCCGGCCGCGGGGCTGGGCTCTGGGGCCGGCCGCGCTGGCCTTCGGGAGTCGTAGTTCAGGGCTTTGCGCCACGCGCTGACTGGCGCGCCCCGCAAACTACAAGTCCCACAAGGCCGTACGGCTGTGCATGTCGGGACTCGTAGTCCGGGCGGGCGTCCTCCGCGGGGAAGGATTCCCACCCCGAGCCGGACCACAAACTCAGCCGCACAAAGCCTCTGGAAAAAAATCAATAAACATTTATTTGATACAGTCATATTTAATACATACAGTTGATGGCCCACCCCCGCACCACTTGGGGCCGGGGAGGCGGGGACGAGGACCGGGGACAGATGGTCACAAGGCGGGCAGGGCCCGAGCTCACCGTCAAAACATCTTGCAAATAAACACTTTGTAGATAGAATATATATGTATATATATGGTTACAAGTGATAGCTGGAACCTCTCTTTCAAAATGCACTTATGTACGGAGAACTGGCATTAAAAAACCCAAACCAAGAAACCCAAAACACAGGGATGTGTGGCTGCCGGGCCAGAAGCACTGGCCAGGCCCCCTGAACCCCAGGCCTCCAGGGCAAGACACCTGGGGCCCACCGACCTGGACACGCCGGGACAGCCCTGCCCTCCTTGGGCCAGGGTGCCCCCGTTCTCTCCCTTCTGATCGAGAGGGACAGGAGGGGGGCCACGGCTGGGCCACTGGTCACACCAGGAATACACCCTCATCCGCCTTTGCACAAGCAAACAAACGTGCACCCTGCTTCTGTGTTAAGTGTCAGCCCCTTGAGTCGGCCCCTTCCTGTTCTCAGGGCAGGGTGGGGAGGGGGTGGGCTGGGCCAGAGGTAGATCTTCAGAAAGGGACCTGGCATTGTGCCCTGGGCTTCAGTCTTGGGCAGGCTCCATGCCCACCATGCCCGGGGGGGGGGGTGTCTGCCACTCCAGTCCCTCTCACTGAAGGTGTCAATCAAGGCCAGGTGGTTACCTGGCCGAATTCCCACCAAAGTGGGAGATGGGCAGATCCTGCTGAGCCCCCCGGGGCTCTGCCGACCAGCTCACCACTGCCACTCACCAGAGCATGGGAAGCAGGAAAAGGAAGAAGGGAGAGGGATCCGACCCAACAGCCACATTTGGCAGCAGCTCCCCACACCCACTTTACAGACAAAGAAGGGGGTTAAAGTGCTAAACATCAAGTTACCCAGGACCCCACCTCCTCCCACGCGTCACAGCTGGGTTCCCAAACCAGGGACCATCTGTGGACCCAGGGGGTGACCTGGAAACTCACCCCCTAGCAAAAAAACAGCCCCCCACTCCCCAAGGGCCAAGTACCTGAGAGGCTGGGGTGAGCGGCTGTCCCCAGCATAGATGTTGAGGTCCAACCTCCTCCAGCCATTGGTGACAAGGACAAAATGCACCTAGGGCTCCTGGCAGCACCTGCATCCCCTCCCTGCCCCAGGCTGCCCCTGCAGTGGCTGCCTGACCCCACCTCTGCCCCCACCAGCTGTATACCATAGTGACACCCAGGAACACGGGAAAGAAAACCCTTCTGCCCACGCAGTTCAAAGCCCTGCCCAAGCTGCCCGCCCCTGACCTTTGACACTGATCACACCTGCCAGCCCAGGCCTCGCCCTTTAATCAAATCAAGGTGTGTGTGATTGGGGGTTAGTCCATGTCTCTACACCACGCCCCCCAGCACATCAGGCCAGGGTTGCCCAAGTCAGAGCCTTTGGGCCACAGGAAGAAGCCGGACACAGGCAGCACAATGGGCCTCAAAGGCCCCCCGGAACCTGTCTCCCTACTGCAGAGCTAGGAGAGCTGAGCCCGACTGGGAGCTCCTCCTCTCCTGGGACTAGATGAAGACAGGAGCTGGGGGTTGGGGGGCAGAGAGGTGCCCAGTAAGCACTGCCTCCCTGAGCAGGGGAGAGACACCCCCTAGCCCCCAGATCTACTGTCGGCACCAGGAAACCCTTAGCACCAAAATGTCAGATTGTTGTGTTTTTGTATAAAAAACAGAATAAAAAAAAGGTTGTTACTTGTCACAGCAACAAGACTGGCATCCACTACACCCAGGAGACACACGCACACGGGCAAATATCAAAATTCACATCGTCCAGGATCGGCCAGACCGAGCCCTCAGCCCACCCCCACCCCCCAGTGGGAAACAGCCTCTGTCTAAACCCAGTGGCTCTGAGTACCCTCCTCCTCCCTACAATGCCAAAGTTGGAAGGTGGGGCCCAGGGAGGAAACCAGAGGCAGTGTGGCCACCAACTCTGGGTGCCCTGAACTCCAGCCTGAACCCTGGTTAACCTGCAGACCTCGCCATCCCCTTTGGGGCCCAACACAGAGCTGCAGAGCTGCCACCAACACAACGTGACCTTGGCCGAGCTCCTTCCCTGGCCTTCAGCTCTCGTATCAAAAGACCACACAACCAGAAACAAAAGGGCAGGTAGAAAATGGGGAAAGGGACTCCCACGTGAGCCTAGCCGCAAGCCAACCCAGACCAGCAGACAGAAGGCTGATTCCCACAGGGATTACTCCTCAAAGCCAGGCCCCACTTCCACACCCCACATGCCTGTGGGCCCCAGGCTGACCTCAGAGCTTAGACTGGCCCATCCCTAACCCACTGGACTGCCCCAACCTAGACCGGTGGTGTTAGCGAAGCTGGAGATCGGAGGCAAAGCTGTGCTCCACGTGGCCCCTCACCCGCTGCTCCTGCAGCCCTGCTGCTCAGACCAGAACCTTCCCCTCGCCCCAGGCAGGGAGCACCCATGAAGCCGGGATGGCAGAGAGTCCCCTCCATTAAGAGGACCACCTCCACCCACCAAGACAGACAGGGGCCAGCAGCGCCGGGGCCTGAGCACAGCAAAGGGCTGCAGGGGAAGGGGAGCCGGAGAGGTAGAGAACAGAAGCAGAGGGACCGGAGGCGGAAGGACATGGGAGGCCACGCTGGGGCAAGCTGTCAGGTCAGCACGGTAGCAGTCAGACTCAGGGTCTGTCCTGGGAGGTAGCTGGGGGTGCTAGGGTCCAGTGTCGGGTAGAGAGGTGAGACCGCTCAGGTGCCCTCATCAGCCCAGAACCATGGGTCTCTGGCGACCCCCAAGCCCTGGGCCTGAGAAAGCAGACGGGCACAGAGCTCCCGTGGTGAAGGCCGTCTGCCTGCCCCGCGCTGCCCCGCGGCCCTGGGCCTGAGCTGCGGACCCTCCTCCTGCCCCTCCAGGGCCCCCAGCTCCGCCAGGCCCACGAACGTCCCTCCACGCTCTTCCACTTCTGCTGCTGCCACGGGCCATCCCCCGAGGGACCCCACCCATGTGTGCCCTACGCAGCCTGCACAGGGAAAGGGCCACCTTCAGGAAGGAGAGAGGGACTGGCTGCCTCCGCTGGACAGATGAATAGGCAGGGGTGGGGGATGGAGAACTGGAGAGCGGGAGGTGCTGGAGCTGGCTACCCCCACCCTCAACAGAGTGGACTTGGCGTCCAGTGTGGGGACCAGGCCCCACCCACCTGCCAGCCACCACGCTCACTTCTCAGAAGCCTTGCTGGCTCCCACCTTCCGGCCAGTGGAGCCCCGGGCCCCCTTGTCTCTGCCTCCTGGGGGCCAGTCATCCCGACGGGGGGGGATCTTGGGTGCGGGCTCCTCAGGGGTCCGCTCCTTGGGCTTTCGGCCTCGCTTCTTCCCGCCCACCAGACTCTTCTCCTCTTTCTTGGGCGCCAGGGGGTCCTGGTTCCTGTGTTTGGGAAGCGGGTCTGCCGAAGCACGAAACCAGTTCTGGAAAGAGAAACAGCTCGAATGCAGACCCTGCGACAGGAGGGTGCCGAGCCCTGGGGCAGGGCAGGCCGCGGTGCTAGGGTGGCTGGGCGGCACAGCTCCCGCCCAAAGGAGCACCCAAGCTTCTCTGTTCCTCCAGGGAAGCCGGGAGCCCCTCTCAACCCGGCTGCCACCGCCGCCCTCTCCCAGCCTGGCCCAGGCCCTGCAGGCGCAGCAGGGCTTTGGCCCGTCCCACCTCCGCGTGGGTCTTGAGGATGTGGTACTTGACGCCACTCTCAGAGCTGAACTCCTTCGGACACAGCAGACAGCAATACTTCCCCACCAGGTGGTCTCCCTGCAAGGCAAGGGCAGGCCGGACCCCCGAGATTGGACCCCGCCCCCAACCCCTGAAGACCAGAAGCTCCAGATGGCTTCAGGGACCCTGGCGTTGCCCCCACTAAGGGAAGGGAAGGGAAGTAGAGAGTAGAGTATGGGAAGAGGCAGGTGCCCCAGGAAGGGTTGCAGCCCTTGCCCCAAGCCCGGGTCAAGGTGCCCATTACAGCCCCACAGACATGGAGCCCCTGTGGGCAGAACTGGGAGTGGACTGACTCACAGACAGGGCCGGAGAACCCTGGGCCGGGTTGGCCATCAGGCACTGGCCAGTCCCTGGGCTCCCGGAGGAGGTGGAGGAGGAGGCTGCCCCGTGGGGGCAGGGTTACACTCACAAGGTGTGGGGACCTCTAGGGGTTGGATGGGAGTGCCAGGCACCACCTCACCCTGAGAGGGACCCGCAAACTGACCTTGCTGCAGCTGGCGAGATGGGCCTTAAGACCGGACACACTGGAGTAGATGGCTTCGCAGCACTGGGGACAGGAGGCGACCATGGGAGAGGGCCTCTCAGCAGATGCCCCCACACAAGCACACACGCACCCCTTGCCCAGGGGACACGGGGCTCCTCTGGGGAAGCACGGGCCTTGACCCCAGGAATCTGCGGGTATGGGCAGGCGGGACCTCTCCACCTAAGGACCCTGCAGGGGCCCAGGGACCACAGGTAAACCACCTTGGAAGGCCCCTACCCAGGGCCACACCTGGGCTCTTTGTCCTTGAATCCCAGTGTTCCCACCCCACCAGCCTGCCCCAACTCACGTTATTGGGGCAGTTGACATGGCCTTTCTCTTTGACTTCATTCTTCCATGCCTCTAGCAACTGGGGGTTGAGTGTGGGGAGGCCGGGCCGAGTGTAGTTGAGCTGTAAACACAGGTGTGCGCCATGGTGAGCCCTGCACGCCTGGGACGGGGGTTCCCGAGTGCCAGCCCAGAGCTGGCCCAGATACCCAAGCTGTTCTGAGGAGCTCAACTGCGCCCTCCACAAATGGGAGACTTCAACCTGGGTAGATGGACGATGCCCCAGATCACGGGCAGGGCTGTCACAGGGGACCAGGAGCTCCATCACATCCGGCTCAGAGATGGGGGCTGGGGGCCTGGCGGCCGCTCACCCGGGCAGTCTCAGGTACCAGATCGTCCTTCACCCGCCGCTTGGTCCAGTCCCGAGCCAGTTCGTCCTCCGCGATCTCCTGCAGGTGGAACACGGCCACCTGGGCGGACGTGCGGCGGACGCGGCCGCTGGGGGTCCGCTCCACCCCCAGCAGGTCCTCCGTCTCAGGGGGCTTGTCCTCAGGCTCCTCAGGCGGCTGCAGCACAGGGAGGCTGGGGTGAGCCACGGGGCCTGTGGGCCACGCGTGGCAAACACAGAGGCCCTGTGGTCCCAGGCTCGCAAGCTTCCGTGCACCCCGCCCCCTGCAAGGGAGGAGCCGGCCAGGGGCTGCTCACCGGGGCCGTGTGCTCTGAGCGCATGTGGTAGTCGTGTCCAGCCTTGGAGCGGTAGGTCTTTCCGCAGTGGGCGCAGGGGAAGGAGGGGCTGTCCACCTCACAGGGCGGCTTCCCGCAGCGTCTCTGGTGGTACTGGTAGCCCATGAGGCTGGAGAAGGCAGCCCCGCAGCCCTGGGGTCGGGTGAGGGTAAGCGGCCGGATAGAGAGGCTGGGCCTCGTCCCACACATGCGCCCCACCCCCGCCGTCCCACTGACCTCCTGGGGGCAGCGCAGCCTCCCCATCTGCTTCAGCACCTTGCGCAACCGCTCGCGCTCCTCCTGCTCGCTCCCCTCCGAGGCCTCGGCGTCCGAGGGCTGGGGGGCAGGCCCAGCCTTAATATCCCCCCCCCCCAGGGCCCCAGTCCCTGCCCGGGGGTCAGGGCCACTGATGCCCACGGTCAGGCACGGGGACCACTGAGCTCTGTGGCCTTATGGCCATGAGTGGCCAACAGGCAAGGTCAGGGGGGGGCGGTGTGGGCTGGGACGGACACGGAGGCCGGTGATCGGTGGGCTCGGGCATACCTTGGCGCTGTGCTCCGCCATGGTGTGGTAGTTGAGGCCGGCCTTCGACTTGAACTGTTTCCGGCAGTGTTGACACTTGAGAGCGTCCTGCAGCTGCAGACACATCCCTGCCGTGAGACACGCACTCTGAGCGCCCCCCACCTGGGGCCCCGGCGTGGCCTTACCTTCTGACACACTTCCATGTGCTTCTTGAGCCCCACGAGGGTCTTCCGGGTGACCACGTTGCAGGTTGGGCAGACGGCCTCCCCCCGTTCGTGGATGGCCCGCTGCCACTGCTCCTCAGGGCCACCTGTGGGGGAGGGCCAGGGCCTCAGGGACTGGTGGGGGCTCCCGGACGCCCTGGATGCCAAGCACAGGACCCACGGTCCACGCTCAGCCCCCAGTCCCTGTGGTCCAGGATCTGCCCCAGAGTCGAGATCTGTCCTGGGCCCAGCCTCCCGGCAGCCCCCCCACCTGGAGCTGCGTGGGCCACGGGGGCCGGCACATCCTTGCTGACAGTGCTAGCGGGAGCCAGCACCTTCTTCCGCACGTCCTCGGGGCCCGGCCCCTCCTGCTTCTTGGCACGGTGCATGCGGGATTTGTCCTCTGCCTTGGCTAGGCCTGCGTGTGCACACACAGGAGAGGGCAGCTGTGAGCCACGGGAGCGGTCACACTTGTGTGTGCACCCAGGCCCAGACACCCAACTGGCCAGGGCCCTACCTTTGAGTCCGAAGGTCCCTGAGATGGACGGCTGCTCCCCTGTAAACTTCTTGGGCGTTTTCTGTTTCCTTCCTGACTCGGGGGAGAGAAGACAGGGGCCAAGGTTCTGGTCAAATAACCATCGGGAGGCCTGGGCCAGTCGATGGCCGCCCTACCCAGCCACTGCCCCCCGGCTCTCCTCTTACTGTGCTTTGTGCGTTCCGCTCCCTCTTCAGGTGGGGACATGGGGCCCGAGGCCCTCGGGGCTTCCTTGCTCCCCAAGAGCCTGCTGCCCAGAGAGAGGGGGCTGCCGCTGGGATCTGCGCTCAGCTGGAAGGCTGAGCTGTGGCCAGTGGTAGAGGGGCCGTACTCCCCGTTCTCCGGTCTTGCCTGCTTCGGCAGAATGGGGCACGCGTCCGGGCTGTCCGCTGCCCTGCGGGGAGCAGGCTGGTGAGGGGCAGAAGGGCCCCCTTTGGGCCCTCGTGCCACCTCCAACCCAGAAGGAGAGCCCGTACCTTTTCTTACCGCTACTCCTCCCTGTGGCTCGAGCTTTGTTCTCAGACTTGGTGAGCAGCACCATTTTGCAAGGTGGTGTGTGTCTGCTGATGGCAATGGGCCTGCTGACCGTCACTGGCTTACTGACCACAATGGGCCTGCTGACCGTCACTGGCTTCGTGACTGGCACAGGTTTTGTAACTGTCACAAGCTTTGTCATCGGCACCGGTTTGTTGATGGTCACTGGTTTGGTCACCGGCACTGATTTGGTGACTGGCACTGGCTTGTTGAGAGTCACTGGCTTGGTGACCGGCACAGGTTTGGTGACCGGCACAGACTTGGTGACTGGTATGGGTTTGGTGACCGGCACAGGCCTGCTGACCGTGACAGCCTTGGTGACCGGCACAGGCCTGCTGACCGTCACTGGCTTGGTGACCGGCACAGGCCTACTGACCGTCACTGGCTTGCTGATGCCGATGGGTTTGCTGACACCCACCGGTTTGCCAATAGTGACAGGTTTGCTCACTCCAATTGGCTTGCTGACCCCAACGGGCCGGCTGATGGTGACTGGCCGACTCACTGGCCCGGGCTTGGGGGCAGGCAGGGGTCGGTCCGTGTGGTTCCAAATGCGGTGCTTCTCCAGCTGGGTCTTGGAGGTGAAGGCAGCCTCACAGAAGGGGCAGGGAAAGGTCAGCCTTTCTGGGATGGCGCCCTAAGGGAAAAGGGCAGGCATTGGGGGGGGCAGCCTGAGGCCACTGCCCACACACACCCTACGCAGGCAGGGTGGGTCCCAGGCCTCTTCCTCCTCCCTGCCCCATGGCCCCTTACCCCTTGGCACCGCTGGTAGTGGTACTTGAGCCCATAGATGCTGGGGAATTCCAGCCAGCAGCCTGAGTTTGGACACTTCACCCTCGAGTGTGCCTTGAATTCGTCTTTCCACTGGTTCATCAGGGAGAGCTGGGCACGGAAGAGGCGAGTCTGCTGACTCCTCAGCCAGCTGGGCCTCTGCCAAGCCAAGCCCCAGACCCAGCACCTTCCCCAGGCCTACAGGGCAGACAGGTGGCAGGAGCCCCTCCAGCTCAGGACCGCAGCGAGATTCAGGCCACTCCGAGCAGCTACGGTTTACTAGACCAGCTCTCAAAGCCCCATGGACGTGGTCCACTAGGTCCCAGGCCACACCACGAAGCCTTAAAGCGTGGAGCAACCCTCTGCTACGGGGGGAGGGCTTGGGGCTGGGTGCAGGGCAAGCTGTGTGAGGCAGATCCCAGCACGAGTCCCGCCCCGGCCTTCGAGGAGCTCACAGGAATGTCTCGCAGGGCCTGGTTCTCAGCTTTCGGACGCCCCTTCTTCTTCCCTTCGGTCCTGTCACTGGCTGGACTTCCCGGGTCAAAGCACAGTGGGGCCTGGCTGGACACTGTCTGCCCACCCCGGGCCACCGGCATCCCTGCAACACATGATGTGCCGAGACCTGGAAGCCGTGCTTCCCACAGCCTTGCCTGCCACCCAGGGGGCTGGTCAGGCCTGGAGTAAGCCCTGCTTCTCCCGTCGTGAAGCATGGGGAGTGGGAGATTGTGGTCAACCTAGGACAAGAGTCTAGGGCCCCAGGCTGCCCCCACCCTGGGAAGGCCCTCAAGAGCCCAGGCAGCCCAGCTGAGTACCCAGGAGCTGGACCACTGGGGAGCTGGGAGCCAGTGAGGGATCCCACACCCAGGACTGGCTGCCTGTGACTGCCGGGACTTGACCTTGGCCTGACCCCTCTTACCCAACTTTGGTGGGTCGTGTAGCACAGGAAGTCGGACCTCATTTCGGCCTCCATCCTTCCCAGGTCCACTTTTGGTGGACCCTGGGAGCCGGCGGCCTCCTCCAACGCAGAAGGGATCAGTCATCTCTGCACAGCAAGTGGACAGACCTGTGAGGCCTACCAGGCCCGGGTCAGGACTTGAAATGGGCTGGCCCTGAGCCCCGCCCCCAGACAGGCCCCTCTCTGGCTCAGGAGAGCAGTGCCTGCCTGCCTGTGTATTTGGCCACATAGGAAAGTAGATGATGGAGGCTTCTGGTTTGGGGGAGGGACTGCCCGGATGAGGTCCCCCCATATTATCCAGGAGACACAATCATCCTGGAAGCATCTAACCCTGACCCTCAACAGCTCTCACAGACTTCTCTTGTCCCCAGACACACAGTCCCAGAGAGTGCCAAGGATCACACCTGCTGCTGGGCTAAGGGTGGCCCCTACAGAAGTGGAATGTTCAGGAGGAAAGAGGTGAAGAGCATCCCTCCCAAGGGCCAATTATGACACCAGTATGGCTTCGAGCTCACATGCTGTGCTGGCCTAGGACCCTGGGACACCTTCCCCCACAGCCTCACCCAGACCGGAGGCAATGCCTCCCCACCTGGGGGGGCACCCCCGGATCCTTCTCTCCAGGACACAGATGGAAAATGGCCAAGATGGGCACTGAGGACCCCTAGCCTACTCCCTAAATTAGCGTGTTCCCAAGGGGCGTGCGGGGCAGATCAATGACCGAGCACCCTATAAGCACTCGGGTCCAGTCCCCATGCCAGCCAAACCACCCTGTCGTCCCTCTTCCCAACCTTGTCTCCAACAGGAATCCCTCAGCCAACCCTCTACCTGGCTGACCTCCTCCCCACCTCCCCACTTAAAAGCCTCTCTGGCCCCCACCTACAGGCCCACCGGTACCACTCCTCCAGAGACCTTTGGCCACAGCGAACACCCCACTGCCCAAGGCTGGGCCTCCATAGGCCCGTTTTGCTGGGGGACCCCCATACCCTGAGAGCTGGGGGGAGGGACTCTGAGCTTAGGTCCTACTAGATCCTCCCACAGGGACACCCAAAGCCACAGGAAGGGGGTTGGGGACAGTTGCGTGGACAGGGGGCCCCTCCTCTGGCAGTTCCCAACTAACTTAGACCAGAGGAGATGGGGAAGAGCTGCAACGCCTCGAGGGGGTCCAAAGGCTGAGGTCAAGGTAAGGGCAGTCACTGCCGGCCACCTCCTAAGCCTGGCAGGAGGTACGGGTCTCCCCAGCCCTAAGCAAAGTTCTCTGAAGTCCTCACACGGAGACTTCTAAGGGACACCTGCCAGCCTCCGATCACCCCAGCCCCTGATGACTCCAGCAGCCTGGGGTGTGGGCGCCTGCCAAGAACCCACTTTCCAGTTTCCAGCTTGGGTGGAGAATTCAGAGTTGGGGGGCTGGGGCCAGGGCTGCCCCAGGAGACAGACACCCTCTTTCTACCCAGGACCTGTCACTTGAACAACAGGAGGAAAAGGGATTCCCCCCTGTCTCAGGGCCCGGCAGGGTCGCCGAGGTGGGACCCTCGCAGGGGGGAGGGGGCGCCACAAGCAACGCCGGCGGCAGGACCGCGGCCCAGGCTGGGCGCACGGATGAGGCTGGCCAGGGAACGCACACCTGGAGGCCGGCCCTGCCACCCACCTGTCACCTGCGGCCCGGGTGCGGGGCTCCGGCCTGGCCCCGAAAGGGCCCGATCGCGGGCGCGGGGGGGGGGGGACGGAAGGGGGGGCGAAGGCAGTGAACCAAAATGGCGACTTTTTCTGGAGAAGGAGGAGGCAGGAGCGCGGCGCCGGCGCGGGGCGCGGCGCTGGGCGTGGGGGGGTGGGGTGGGGCGGGGGTGTCCGGGCGAGGCGGGTGGGGGGGGGGGTGGGCGGCGGGCGGGGGCTCCGGGCCCGGCCCCCCCCCCCACCGACCTGTGCGCGGGGTCAGGGTCGGGAAGGCGGCCGAGCGAGGGCTGCCCCGGGGTCCGGCCCGGGGCGCGGCCGGGGGCTTACCTGCGGCGCCCAGCGGGACGGCGGCCGGGGCGGGGGCCGGGGCCGGGCGCTGGGCGCGGGGCGCGGGGTCCGGGCGGCGCAGGCTGCGCGCCGCGCTGCGCACATGCGCGCTCCCGCCCCTCCCACCTTTGACAGTTTTACTGTGGGGGGGAGGGGGCGAACTCTCGCGGTATTCCTGCGGCCGCTCCGCGACGGGGAGGAACGGCTGGGAGGGAGGGGGCCGGTCGGCCCGACCCCTCCCCCGGCCGCCGGCCGCCGGCCCCCGGCCCCCGGCTCGGTGGCCGCGGTCGGCTGGGGCTCCAGTGCGAAGTGGCCGGTTATGCCGCCCCGTAGGGCAGGGGGCGTTTTTCAGGCAGTGGGGTAAACTGAGGCACTCTAGGGGTGTTGGGAACTGCCCAAAGCCCAGCGTACCCGGGCTGAAGCGAGCAGATGCCTCTAGGTGCTCTGGGAAGCTGCAGCCGTGGACACCACCGTCCTCTGGGAGCCGAACCCCTGGCCCTTGGGAGCCCTGTGGCTGCAGAGCAGGATCTGGGGGTCTTCCAAGGAGCACCGTGACCACCTCTGTCTGTGGCCACAGTCAGGGCACCGCCCGGTTCCTAGCAGTGCTAGGCAGTTTGAGACCATGGACCCTATTGGGGCTACTGACCATTGGACCAGCCTCTGTCTGCTTCGGGTGGGGGTGAGCCTAGACCAGTTGCGCTTTGCTTCGCAGGGCCCCAGAACCCAGGCCTGGGAGGGCACCCCCGTATCAGGTCTGGGGGAAATGGGGCCCCAACCCTACCAGGAGTTGGGGAAAAATGGAGAAGGGGCAGAGGTACTCGGTGGGACATGGCTGCACTGCCTTCTCCAAGTGTCTCCCACCCCTATTCCCATCCCCACTTCACCCGTTTGCCCTGGAACAGGTTGGGTGCATTGCTAGGGGGCAGAGCACAAAAGGTCAGGTTAGGGTCTGCCTCTCCTCACAGGACTCTTGAGACCTGCTTCTCTAGTGGCCGGCACAAAGTGCTCCCAGAGAGAAGGGTGGGGGCCCTCCGTGGAGGATTCAGGAGGTTGGACCTTCCCTGGAAAATCAGAGCCAGAGAAAGGCCCGTGTGACCCCAGGAGGAAGAGGGAGGCCCGTCCTTCCCTTACGGAGCGGGAGCGCGCCCACACTGGGGGCAGGACATGCAGGATTTGGGGAGGGGTCAGTCAGCGAATGAGATGCAGACAGCTTTCTTGTCACCTTTCCTGTGTAAGTCTGCAAGTCCACGTGTGTAACCATGCCCATTAGTAGGTGTGTCTGAGTGACCACATGTGCTGGGCTGTGTCCTGTGTGGACATCTGATGTCTGGGTATGTCTGTGTGTCCTGTACTAGGGGAGAAGGATGCCTGTTTGTATGTTAGTATCTGGATGACCAGATGCAAGACGTGTGCGGGTGGAGGGACTCCTGTGTCTCAGCAGATGGGTGTCTAGGCTACAGCGTGTCTGGATGTCAGGGCATTGTGTGCTCTGTCCCCTGTGTGTTTTGTACGTTAGGGGATCACTGCATCAGGGCGTACTGTGGGTCTGGAGACCAGCGTCCCTGTGTTTCTGTGTCCAGACTCCAGGGGTCAGTTTATGCCTCTCTATTACCATGTGTCTGGTTGCTGTGTGGGTACCTGTATTGGGGGCGTTGTGACCTGTTTCTTATGTCAGAGCGTTACCCTGTGCAGGGCGCTTAAGGGGGACCCTGGAAGGTTGCCATGTCAAATCCCTGGAACCCATGAATACGACCTTATTTGGAAAAAAAGGTCTTTGCAGATCTGCTGAAGTGAAGGGTCTTGAGAAGGGAAGACCATCCTGGATCGTCCAGGTGGGCCTTAAATCCCGTGACAAGTTTCCCCGTGGGAGGGAGATTTGACATAGACAGAAGGGGACGTGAGCACAGAGGCTGGGCCGGAGTGACACGCCAGAGCCCGGGAATCCCTGGGGCAGCCACCAGAAGCCGGGAGAGGTGGGGAAGGCTCTGGCCTGTGCTCCAGGAGGCGGTGTGGCCCTGCTGGGTTTCAGACCGGGGGCCTGCATGGCCGGAACAGAATCCGCTTCCGCTGTGAGAAGCTTCCCGGTTGTGGTCCTTTGTTCTGGCGGCCCCCGGAAAGCAACAAGCAACGCACCTGTGTCCGTGCGTCTGGGTGCAGTCCGCAGGGCTGAGCCCAGGGCTCCAGCCTCTGCCTCTCCTCCCCACCTGGTCCTGAGGTAAACAGGTGCCTGTCAAGATGCGACACCACTGCCCCCTAGTGGCCCTGCGGAGGGACCTGAACTGGGCACTGGGTACTTCCTGCCGGGATGCCAACCGGGGCCCCTCCCGCTCCCGTCCCAGGGCTCTTCCCGCTCTCAAACACCCAGTTGGCTGGAGCCGAACACACACTTGGGGCACTTGAGAACCGGGTTTATTTCTGGTCTTTTTGTCAGAATATAAAAAAGCGCAAAACAAAGATGACAAGACAAGAGCAAGGGGGCATGGGGGGCAAGACAGAGGAGGGAGAAGGTGGGGGCAGTGATAGGACAGACCCTCCGGAAAAGACAACGTTGTGACGGCACAGGGTGGGCTGGGACAATCAGGGTGGCCAGACAGGACATGGGGGCTTCCTGTATGGGCCTACAGGATGGAGGGCACCAGGCCAGTCGTCCAGATGCCACTCAGGACCGGCAACAACCAGCCTCCCGCCTGGAGGCCAGCTCAGGGCACGGAGAAGAGGCTGGAGGCCAGCTCAGGGCACGGAGAAGAGGCTGGAGGCTCAGCCTCGTGTGTCCCCGAGATTTTCAGAGTTCCTGAGGGCGGGGAAGGCAAAGCAGCCAGAGGGCGGGGGTCTATCAGGACCACCCTCCCTCTCCCTCTCCGGACAGCACCAGGCCCAAACCGTGGGCCCCCTGGCCTATGGAGTGGTGGCTCAGGCGCTGGCTGGGTCTCTGGTGGGTGGGTGTGGGGGATGCAGGCCTCAGGACTGTCTCTTCTGTGAATTCAGATTTTCCTGGGAAAGGAGCCGTGAGAATACACATGCCCCCAGATGTGGGAGGAGCGGGAGCCGGGTTCCCAAACCTAAGGCCGCAACCCAGCTGAGCCCAATCCTGGCTGTGGGGCCCTCGTGGTGGTGCTGAGTTAGGTCCCGGGCGCCTGAGCAGTCCCCAGACCTCTCTCACTTTGGTTCCTGGGAGTGGATGGGGGTGTGGTGAGGGTCTCAGAAATCACGAGGGGGCCTTCTTGGCAGCAGCTGCTGCTGCTCTCTGGATGGGGGGTGGGCACGCGCCAAAGGGAGCCTCCACAGGTTATCCCCCTTGTGCCGGCAATCCTCTAGGTGCTGGGTTAGGGTGTAGAACTAGACAAATGGGCAGACAGACAGACCTCTCGCCCTGGGGGAGGGCAGGATGCCCAAAGGAAGTGTGACTCAGCAGGCAATAGGGGCACAGGCATGGGTGTGGGGGAGGGGAATATAAATAATAGACTCCCTGGGAGGCTGGTGGGGTCACCAGACCCTGCTCTGGCTCCAGGTAGCTGCCCCACATGCTGCCAGCAGCACCAAGGGTGGATTTGGGCTCAGGTCCCCGGAGGAAGGACCACACCCAAGCAGCCCCCACCTGCCCACAGCCCAGAATGCACAACCAGAGATGGCAATCCTGGTCCCACCTGTCCACTGGGCTGGGCTCAGCCCCTGGCGCCTCTGGCGGGGTCCGAGAGGGGCTGTGGGCCAGCTCTGCATCGCCCTTGCCTCAGGCTCTGGTCACAGTGCTGGGGTCTGGGGTTCAAGCCTCAGGCAGTGGCTAGGACGTGTTTCCGAAGGAGGCTATGGGGTGGATGGGGGTGAGAAGGGGTGCAGATCGCTGGCACCTCCCCTTCTGCCCTGGGCACAGGACGGCTCTTGCTGGCGTCCTACAGCTGCTCCCCCCGCCCAGGTCGGCCCACCTAGCGCACAAGGGCCCCCCCCCCCCACTGACCTTGGCTGAGCAGCTGCAGGCTCCGCCCCTCCTCGCGCACCTGCAGACGCAGCAGCTGCTGCAGCACCTCTTGCCGCTGGGCCTCCTGCGCCAGCCCCATCCGCTGCAGCTTCTCCCCGTTCAACCGCAGCAGCGCCCGGCCTGAGAGCGAGCCAAGGTCAGCGTCCGAGGGGCAGAGAGAGAGAAAGGGGAGGAGGACGGAGAGAGGCAGAGACACAGAAAGAGACAGGGAAGGAGGCCGAGAGGCACCAGGAAGGCAGGCGGGACCAGGGCGGAGGGAAGCCAGGAGAACAGAGGAACACACTGGGGAGAAGCGACAGCCCTAGAAGGAGGGGTTGGCCCCGCAGGAAACAGAGGAGAGAGAGAACAAGGGCTGCCTCCCCCCCAGCCCTTAAGGGCACCTGTGATGGCGTGCTGGGAGAAGGCCTCCACATAGACGAGGTAGTTGTGGGGACAGTGCTTCTTGAGCCACTTGCACACGTCCTGCTGACTCCACAGGACCACAGGCCTTGTCAGGCCGCCCAGGGAGGGGCTTGTGTGGTACAGGCCGTAGTGGTCGGAGTACAGCCTGGCCTGTGGACGAGATGGGCAGCAGCTGCGGTGAGGGGGTGGGAAAGGCAGGGGCTGAAGTGGGCATGGTGGGTGGGTACCTGGGGGGCTTCCGTGCCCGGCTGCTGCAGGAGCTTGACTGGCCGGCCGCCGGCGGCCCTCTGGCTACGGGAATCATGCCACGTGAGGCTGCTGCCTGGTGTCCGAGGCAGGTGGCAGGGGATGCTCTCGGCGGACACTGTGTGTTCCAGGAGGGTTCGGCAGAAGCTCAAATGGGCAGCGGCTGCAGAGCATGGGTGCCTGATCAGAGTGGTTGGGGCAGGGCCAGACGATCACCTCTCTGCACACCAGCTCCCTGCTCAACACACCCTCCCAACAGAGGAGAGCCACCTTCCCAATAGAGGGTCCCAAGCCCCCAAAGGTGGAAAGGATATGTGCAAGAGCTGTCTTCAGTACCGCATGCAGTCCGAACACGACAAACTAGGAGCCTCTCCTCGTCTGAGTGCATCATCCGTACTGAGGAGTGGGCTGGATTCTGCTTCGATTAGAGAGCCAGTGTGCCCATCAGGAAGCATAAGACCCACAGCCTGGTGAGGGGCTATCCTGAGACAGGCCTCATGTCACCCTTGCTTTGGGCTGACACAGGCTGAACCAGATCAGGTTCAGGGAACCAGACCAGGCCCCTATGTCCCGGGAGACCTTGCTGCCTGCACATCACCACAGAAGGCACCCAGTGTCTGTGGCCACACCTGGCGTTTGAGACTCGGCTCCTGCCCTGCTGTGCTCATCTGCCAACTCATCTACCAGTTGACGAGAAACCTGAATGAACTCTGGGCAAGCCGGCAGCCAGGATTCCTGCTCTTCTACCTGCCACAGGGCCCTTGGCCCAGGACGGCTCCTGTGCATGGTGGGTGTCCAGTGGGCATGGGCTGCTCTGTGCAGGGGTGCAGGGCCCAGGCGCAGGCTCGGGGAGCCACAGTGACACCTTGCGCCCTCTCTTCCCACACACACTTCATGATACTCCTCAAGTTGTAGTTTTCCCATCATTCCTGCGCATGTTGCTCACACGGGTCACGGGAGGGCAGACACCTGAATGGTCACTTCCCAGCCCTTGCATAGGTCTCGGCAGGCCGGAGGTGTCCAGAAACATTGTGGATGGATGGGTGGTTGGAGAATGGCTCTGTGTGGCGTCCACAAGTCAGTAGAGCCTGGCAGAGGGTGGAAGACAAGCCCAGGCTTGCCTTCATCTCTACGGTATCTAGGTCCCAACTCAGCAGGCAGAAGCAGGTTCCTGGCCAGGGCCCTTGCCTCACTGGCTCTCAGCGGTACAGTGAAAGACAACCCCCCCCCCCATGGACACACCCCAAACCCCCAATTGACGGCAGGGTTTGGGGATGTGCCTGGGAGGTCTCAGTAATGGGGAAAACGCATTACCCCCCCAACCCCCTAAGATTCCTTGGACTTAGCACCGCGCTTCTTTCTAGCAACCTCAGGGAATTGAACGAGCGAGGGTGACTAAATTTGAGGTCCGGGGTCAAACAGTAGGTGTGGCTGGTGTGGTCGCTGCCCGGATGTAGCTTCTAAAATCGTAGGAAAAGACTTGTTCTAAGCTGGCATCTTTCAGGGCACAGGTTCCTGAGCCACCTGGCCTCACATCGCAGGGCCTCGCGGAGCCGGGCCGGGCCCGGCCAAGGCAGGAGCGTGAAGCTCTGGGCGAACCAGTGGGACGCCGCCGCGCGCTTCACCTGTCCGGGTCCAGCCGGGCCCCGCCCATTCCCTGCCGGGGCTCAGAGTAGGATCTCCCTCTTTCCGTCTGTCGGCCCGTCGTTCCGTCCCTCCCTCTTAGTCACAACGTCAGAATTCCAGTATAAGATGGGGCGGGGGCGCCCAAGCCCGGCTGTGGCCTCGACCCTCTCGCGGCCCCACTGCAAGAGCTAGGGAGGGAAGGCGCGCAAAGGAAAAGGGCCGCGGGATGGCGCCGGTTTAAGGAGAGGAGCCCCAGCCTGTAACCTCCTCCAGGCCAAGGATGTGCTGATCCCCAAGGCCTGAGGCCACCCCCCCAACCCAGCTCAAGACAAAGACGCCAGGGACCCCGTTCGGCCAGGACGCGCCCCCTGCTCCGCGCCAAGCCGCAGCTTGGAGTCCGCCAGATCCCGCCCCCGCCCCTCTCGGTTCCCGAGCCCCCAGCCCGCGATATCCCCGCGCCCTGGTCCAGCCCTGCTCACCGTCCACATCCCGGCGCTCCCCGAAGCCGGCACGCACAGCCCCGGCGCGGCCTCGCGGGGGGCTCAGCTTGGTCCTCAGCTCCGTGAACATGGGGCCCAAGGATTCCGGGCCCGAGCACACGCCCCTCGCCGGGCGCAAGGCGGCCGGTGTGGCCGGCGGGGAACGCGCGCCGCTGCCCCGCCCCAGCCGGCCCCGCGCCCGAGCCGGTCCCCGCGCCCGGCGAGTCTGCGCGGCGAGGCACCTGCCCGTGAGCCCTGAGAGCCGGGCGCGCTCCGGGAGCTCCGAGGTGTGTCGGCGGCGCGCAGGTCTGCGTATGCAAAGGGTGTCTGCCCGGCGAAGGGGCGACCTCGCACACCTGGGCACGGCTTCAAGGACAAGTGACTCTGGGCACCTTTAGGGGGTCCAGGCGTCTGGAGGGGCCTCCGAGGCAAGGAAATAAGGAAGTGATCCTCCCCGCGGGGAGGGAGGGGGCGGGAGAGGAGCGTCCTGCCTGCTCCTGGGATGGTCTGTCCAGGGTCAATGGCCAGACCGACCCCCCTCAACCATTTCCCTCCATTCTGCTCCCTCAGCTTACGGACTCACCCCTCCGTTCACGCGCTCTCCAGAGCTCTCTCCCTCCAACGGGCGCTTGCTTCCCTAGACCCCGGCTTGACCGCCCCCCCCCCCCACCACGCGAGCTCCGGGAAGGCCGCCAGGCAGGGTCTCTCCCTTCCCTCTGTGGCCCGGACTCTGACAGCGCCCAGGAGGCGGCCCTGAAAGCCGTTCGGCTGGGAATGGGGGCAGCGAGGAGCCCCACGGAGGCCGCAGCAGGCCAGGGGGATGTGTTGGTTCCAGGGCTCCACGGGAAGGGCTGGGGGCCGCCCTGCTCGGGAGGCCGGAGGCGGTGGCGCAGCAGGAGCGCAGGTGCACGGAGACGCGAGTGTCCCCCCGGAGCAGGAGCACGGGCCGTCCGACCGGCGCCCGAGCCCGCGACCCACTCTAGAGACTCGCGCGGCGGCCGGCACGGGGTCCGGCACGCCGCCTGCATGACTTATTCCCGCCAACTCGCCTTCCGGGGGCTGCACCTCCGCCCTCCCCGCCACGTTCAGGGTCTGGCGGCGGCGGCGGAGCCCGGACCGGGACCCGGGCCCGAGCCGCGGCTCCGCAATCTGGGCGCCGAGAGCTCGAGCCCGCACACCGGGGCACACGCAGACGGGTGCGCTCACAGTCGCGACACGCACGGCCCCAGCAGCCGTCCGCGGCCGTCCGGGGTGCGGCTCCGCCGGACGCCTTAGGGCCAGCCCCGGGGCCAGCCCAACTCTGAGGGGAGGCGAACGGCTAGGCCTGATTCCGAGGGGTCCTGGGCGGCGGGGGTGCTGGGGGGGGCACAGGTGCCGCGCGTACGGGAGTACGTGCACGCAGTACGGGCGCGCAGTGAGGACGGCGGCCCCGGGCTCAGTGCTGAGGTCCCGCAGGGCTCCTCGCCGAGGCTGTAGCTCCTGCACATCTCCAGCAGGGCCGCCCGCACACCTCCCCACGGCCAGGCGCCTCGCGCATGCGCCTGTCGCATCCCCTCGCCGCCGACGCGGCCGGAAGTCGCTCTTCAGGAACTTCCGCCCGGCGGACGGCAGGGTGGGCGGGGCCTCGTGCGCCTCGCGAGCTCTGCTGCCGGGTCGCGGGTGACGCAGGTCCCGCCGGCGCTTCCTGCTGACAAACCGGGGTGGTCAGTGGTCTTTTCGGCCTGCGGCCGCGGCTTCCGTCCGGTCCCTTCCCGGCCCCTCGTCATCACCGGCGCCATGAACAAGAAGAAGAAGCCGTTCCTGGGCATGCCCGCGCCGCTCGGCTACGTGCCGGGGCTGGGCCGGGGGTGAGGCCTGGGGCGAGCCGCGCTCGGGGGGCGGGGGCGCGCGGCGGGCCCCGGGGCGGGGCGGGCGGCGGGCGGGGCTCGCTCCCCGCGCTCGTCCGGGGGGAGAAGCACGGGCGCGGCTCTGTGGCTGCGCTTCGGGGCCAGGACGGGGCCGAGGAGACGGGAGGCTCGGCTTCAGCCGCCTTCGGTCTCTGAGATGCGAGTGGGCGACTCCTCGAGCTGTGGGGGAGCCCCGTGGGCGCCCACGTCGTCTGAAGCGCGAGCCGTGCTTTGCCTGCGCTGCTGCTCGTCCTGCGGCGCGCGGAGAAACGCTCAGCCCCGGCCGGACGGCGTGTGCGAGGCCTGGGACCGGGTCTCCGGGGCCTGGCGCGCGCAGGGCTACCGTAAACTGTCGAATAAATGAGCAGCCGCCGTCGTTCTGTCTGGTCATTGAGTTGTTTAGGACGAGCATTGGGTTTCCTTGCGGGGTGTGGTATCAGCCTCTGTGGGGAACACACGGTCTTACTTGCGGACACCTTCTTCCAAGGGCCTGCAGTCTGCTAGGAGATGTGCGAGGTTTGCGTTATTAAGTCCACAGAGAGGAGCGGAGTGGGACGTCTGGGAGTGGCAGCCCTCAGGGAATGCTCTGTGGGGCCGTAGCGGTGGAGCCCCACTTGGTAGAAGAGCTGCATTTAGGGATGCAGAAACGTGCTAGGGTCAAAGGAGAAGCTGACGTTTTGTGTGTTGGGTAGTTAAGAAAAAAAAGGCCCGGCAGGGAGGAAGAGGAGGGACTTTCAAAGAGTTTGTGCGACTGGAGTGTTGGGGGGGGGTGGGGTCGAAGGGGCCAGAGCTGCAGGAGAGACTGAGGCTTCGATGCCGAGGTCAGAGCTGGGTTGAAGCTACCCTGGAGGCAGGGTGGCTAACTTGGTTCCCGGCTGTGATGGGAGTCCAGGTTTGGGGAGGACGGGTTTCACAGGTGGACTCCGCAGAACTCAACGACTGATAGGGTGGAGAAGGAGGGCAAGGGAGGGAAAGCTGAGGCAGTCGCGCCTGCCACGGCTCTGGGACAGCCCCACAGCCGTCAGCTGAGACAAGGCAGGGCCTGTGCAGGATGAACACAGAAAAGGAATTCCGACTGGGTCAGGCTGGGTTTGAGGGCCGGTTGGGGGAGATGATCAGCAGGTTGTTAGGAATGGGAGACTGGACGTTGAAAGGAGGGAGGGCTGATGCTCTGGTGAGTCTCTTAAGGAGAGTGTGGGGTGGTGACCTCCTCAGGGTAGGTCACAAGTTTCTCACCTGAAGAGAACATGCTGGTCATGTTGGAGAGCACAGCGTGCCTGGTTCGCTGCTCCCCGGATCCTCGGCAGTTTCTCAGCGACGTTAGAGAAAGAGGTGTTAAGTGAGGACTGTGGAGGGAAAAGTAAAGGAACAAGGTCACCCAGGTGAATGGGTGTCTTGGGGTCTCCTGCAGTGCCACTGGCTTTACCACCCGGTCAGACATTGGGCCCGCCCGCGATGCAAATGACCCTGTGGATGACCGCCACGCGCCCCCAGGCAAGAGGACCGTCGGAGACCAGATGAAGAAAAGCCAGGCTGCCGATGACGATGACGAGGATCTGAATGACACCAACTATGATGAGGTGACTTGTGGTGCACCCCAGCCAGGCTTCAGGACGGCCAACCAGCTCCTTAACCAGCGTGCTCGGGGAGGCGGACGCGTCTAGGGTTTCAGCCTGTTTCCAGGGTGTCTTCAGCAAAGTGTGAGAGGGGAGCAGGAAGTCAGGGAAAGAAATGTGCATTTTGTTTCTTCAGGAGAGATGCTCTGGCAGCTGGTCCTTGATGCAAATTCTTTTTTTTTTTTTTTTTAAGATTTTGTTTATTTATTTGACAGAGATCACAAGCAGGCAGAGAGGCAGGCAGAGAGAGAGGAAGGGAAGCAGGCTCCCCGCCGAGCAGAGAGCCCCACGTGGGGCTCAATCCCAGGACCCTGGGATCATGATCCGAGCCGAAGGCAGAGGCTTTAACCCACTGAGCCACCCAGGCGCCGCCTTGATGCAAATTCTAAGTGGCATTAGTGATGATACTTGATGTATTTTGTCTCCGTGCACACTCTGACATCATTGGGGTTTGGTCAGTTGAAGTCTCCTTCAGATGTGTTCCGACAGAAGTTTTGCTCAGAGATAAAGATGTTTAAAATTTTAATTCTGAAGTGATTGAAAACTTCCAGGGAGCTTGCAAAAATAGTGTAGGCAATTCCTGCGCACCCTCCACAAGCTTCTCCTCGTCTTACGTGGCTTTAGTATAGTTACTGACACGGCAGGGTCATCTGCTCTGTGGGTCTTACTGAGCTGCACCGGTTTTTCGCTGGTGCCGTTTCTGGTCCAGGACCCTGCATCGCATGTACTTGTGTCTCTTAGTGTCTTCCCATTGGGGGAGCCCTTCCATCTTTCATGCCCACGACGCCTTTTTTTTTTAAAGGTTTATTTTTATTATTTTTTAGAGAAAGAGAGCGCATGCGCACACACAGTTGGCAGGGGCAGATGGAGAAGGAGAGAGGATCTTTTCTTTTAAAACTTTTTATTAGTCACCATAAAGTACATTATTAATTTTTAATGTAGTGTTCCATGATTCATTGTTTGCATATTCCATGGACCCAGTGCTCCATGCGATCCGTGCCCTCCTTAATTCCCACCATCAGGCTCACCCATCCACCCCCCCCCAAACCCTCCAGTTTGATTCCCAGAGTCCATAGTCTCTCATGGTTCCACTCCCCCTCTGATCGCCCCCCTTTAGTTTTCCCTTCCTTCTCTTAATGTTCTCCATGCTACTACTTATGTTACGCAAGTAAAGTGAAACCCAATGATAATTGTTTTTCTCTGTATGACTTATTTCACTCAGCATCATCTCCTCTAGTCCCATCCATGTTGATGCAGATGGTGGGTATTCATCCTTTCTGATGGCTGAGTAATCTTCCTCACGTACATGAACCACAGCTTTATCAGTCGGTCTGTTGAAGGGCCTCTTGGCTCCTTCCACAGTTTGGCTCTCGTGGACATTGCTGCTATGAGCATTGGCGTGCGTGTGCCCCTTTTCACTACATCTGTATCTTTGGGGTAAATACCCATAGTGCAATTGCTCGGTTGTAGGTTAGCTGTATTTTTAACGTTTTGAGGTACCGCCACACTGTTTTCCAAAGTGGCTGCCCCACCTTGCATTCCCACCGACAGTGTGAGAGTGTTCCACTTTTCGGGGAGAGAGAATTTTAAGCAGACTCCCTGCGGATCCCACAGCCTGATGTGGGGTTCCATCTCATGATCCTGACATCATGACCTGAGCCAAAATCAAGAGTCAGACGCTCAACCAGCCCAGCCACCCAGGTGCCCCTTACCCCACCCTCTAGCCCCGTGGCACATCTGTAGAACACTGGTGAGTCGTTTTGCTTTCCCTCATTTGGGGTTGTCTGATTGGAAACAATTATTCAGCAAGCATTTTCTTTCTTTCTTTTTTTTTTTTTTTTTAAAGATTTTATTTATTTATTTGACAGAGAAAGTAAGAGAGCACAAGCAGGCAGAGCAGCAGTGGGAGAGGGAGAAGCAGGCTCCCCACTGAGCAGAGAGCCCGATGTGGGGCTCGATCCCAGGACTCTGGGATCATGACCTGAGCGGAAGGCAGACACTTAACGACTGAGCCACTCAGGCGCCCCTAGCGAGCATTTTCTAATGAGAAGTGTTCTTTGTTTCTGCTCGAGGGGATGGTGTTGGAGGAAAAGCTGACTCTTGGTGTTGTTTTGTGCTTAGTTTAATGGCTATGCTGGGAGCCTCTTCTCAAGTGGGCCCTATGAAAAAGACGATGAGGAAGCAGATGCTATTTATGCAGCTCTAGATAAAAGGATGGATGAAAGAAGAAAAGAAAGAAGGTAAGAGAAATTAATGCCCTTTACACTATGATCACCCAACTTTATTTATCTGTCATTTTTTACCTATATTTTTTAAAAGGAGATTTTATTTATTTTGAGAGTGAGAGAGAACATGAGAGAGTACAAGTAAGGGAGAGGCAGGGGGAGAGGGAGAGCAGGCTCCTTGCTGAGCAGGGGGCCCAGCACAGGGCTTGGTCCCAGAACCCTGAGATCACGACCCAAACCAAAGGCAAACGATTAACTGATTAAGCCGCCCAGGTGTCCCTATTTTATTTTATTTTTTTTATTTTGTCTTATCTTATCTTATTTTATTTTTTTAAGTGGGCTCCACACCCAGCATGGAGCCCAGTATGGGGCTCAAACTTACACCCCTGAGATCAAGACCTGAGCTGAAATCAAGAGTCAGACAGTTAACTGACTGAGCCACCCAGGTGCCCTTATTTATTTATAAAGATTTTATTCTTTTTTTTAAAGATCTGACTTATTTATTTGACAGAGAGAGACAGCGAGAGAGGGAACACAAATAGGGGAGCAGGAGAGGGAGAAGCAGGCTTCCCGCTGAGCAGGGATCCTGATGTGGGGCTCGATGCCAGGACCCTGGGATCATGACCTGAGCCGAAGGCAGATGCTTAACGACTGAGCCACCCAGGCGCCTCATAATGATTTTATTTTTAAGTAATCTGTACACCTGTGGGGTTCAAACTCACAACCCTGAGATCAAGAGTCACATGTTCTCCTGATGAGCCAGCCGGATACCCCTGTATTTATCCAACTTTAAAAGAAAGTTTTGCTTTGGTATATTTCAGACTCGGACAAAAGTTGCAAGCATAGTATGTGTGTCTGCTCAGCTCTCAGGCAACCTGGATCTTGGTTTGTGGCAGCCACACTTGGATAAACACTAGGCTACTGGAGAGTAATCTTAGGGACTAGAGTGGGGAGCTTAAGATTTCTGTGGCTTTCCAGAAAGGGATGGAATTTGGGGGATTATTCTGACCGCAAGTGAGGATTACTATCTTCTTTGAGATGGGTGTAGTAGTGTTGATTAATGTATATTAAGTAATTAGGAAGTTCAGTGAAGGTGGCAAATGAATATGTAAATCCTCTCAGGCAGGGCTTGTGTCTTGAGAATGTCATTCCACACATCCATGTTGGGACACACCTGTGCGGATTTAGGCTGGGCTGGTGGGGACAGACTGTATTGAGCTGGAGGGGGCAGGTGTCCTCTGTCCTCGGGAGCCTGCTTAAGAGAAGACTTCGAGGCGCTCATGTTTATCTATGGGGCTCTCAGGTGGGTGTCTTGCACTGAACTTTGGTCTAGCAACTTTTTTTTTTTTTTTAGAATTTTTATTTATTTGACAGACAGAGGTCACAAGTAGGCAGAGAGGCAGGCAGAGAGGGAGGGAAGCAGGCTCCCTGCTGAGCAGAGAGCCCAATGCGGGGCTCGATCCCAGGACCCTGGGACCATGACCTGAGCCGAAAGCAGAGGCTTTAACCCACTGAGCCACCCAGGTGCCCCGCAACATTTTTTTAAAAGATTTTATTTATTTACTTATTTGAGCAAGAGAGCACATGCAGAAGTGGGGGTTGAGGGGTGGGGCAGAGGGAGAGGGAGAAGCGGACTGCCCGCCGAGCAGGGAGGCCGACACAGGTTCCAGGACTCTGAGATCATGACCTGAGCCAAAGTCAGACGCTTAACTGACTGAGCCACCCAGGGGCCCTGAGGTTTAGTAGATTTGTTTATTGCTGTTACCTCAGCTCCTGGAGTGGTGTTTGTCTTCTCCAAGCACGTCATTTGTCCTAATACGTTCACGTGCCTGGGATTTTCCTTTTACCTTATGGGAGAAAACGTAAATCTCAGTGTTAGGAAGTATTAGCCATATGGGTCACAGTAACCACAGATTTCTTGTGAGTGCCTAGACCTGGTCCTCTATCGCCAGAACGCAGCAGCTCTCCATCCCTGAAGACCAGGTGCGTGGGTGATGAGGCAGCCCGTTAGTTCTGGCACGAGGAGCAGAGAGCTGTCTGGAGAGGCACACGGACTGCTTGGAAGCGGCAGAGGCAGTGACAGGCAGAAAGTCAGATGGGCAGCTGGGACAGTGGGTCAGCTTTCCGGAGTCTCCATAAGGTGGCCTTACTTTTGGAATTTTGTAGAAGTTTAAAGCTGTAAATAAACTCATGTTCAAATACAAGTATTTGTATCAGAGTAAGACAACTTGTTTTTTGTTTTTTTTTTGATTGGTTTTTTTTAAAGATTTTATTTATTTATTTGACAGACAGAGATCACAAGCAGGCAGAGAGGCAGGCAGAGAGAGAGAAGGGAGGATGCAGGCTCCCCGCCGAGCAGAGAGCCCGATGCGGGGCTCCATCCCAGGACCCTGGGACCATGACCTGGGCCGAAGGCAGAGGCTTTAACCCACCGAGCCACCCAGGCGCCCCACAACTTGTTTTTATTTTAGTGAGTCTCTGCCTCCTTCCGTTTGGTGAATAACCGAGTAAGTGTGGTTGTGGACGTGCACTTCGCTGCCTCCGATGCAGCTGCTGAGTGTGCGGGGCTGCGCTTCCGGTGATTTAAATACGTGTGATAAAATGACTTTTTCTTAGAACGGGATTCCAGTATTTCTAACGCGTGCACACGTTTTACTTCCTAGGGAGCAAAGGGAGAAAGAAGAAATTGAGAAATACCGTATGGAACGCCCCAAAATCCAACAGCAGTTCTCGGACCTCAAAGTAGGTGGATGGACATCATGCACCTAACCTACTCAGCAGAGAATTGGGTAGAATTGATGAGACTTGACTAACTTTGCTTTTTTGGTCTTTATTAAATTCAGATGGGAGAGGAAGGTTCCTGCTTTAGTGTGTTTAACTTTGTATGTTATGTGTGCAAAAAATGTCCCTCTCCCTCCACTGAAAAAAAAAAATGGGACATGTGAACTTACTTTCTTAGTAACTTTAACTCTGTTTGTACATAAAGTCTTCCGCACTATATCTTCTGGGTTTTGACAGAACAATTTACATTTGAATGAAGTAGAGCAGATCCAACAAATTGAATTTCTAAGTGAAGTAGATCATTTCTGCATCAAAATTCTTTCTAAACCATGACAGTTTGGGGGGTTAGGGGTCAAGGAGAGCATAGTTTTTCTTGTGGATATGAAATTTTGCCAGAGAATAAATGTTTTGGGGGGGAAAATGTTTCCAGAGGAAGTTAGCAGAAGTCACAGAAGAAGAGTGGCTGAGCATTCCTGAGGTCGGCGACGCTAGGAACAAGCGTCAGCGGAACCCACGCTATGAGAAGCTGACTCCTGTTCCCGACAGTTTCTTTGCCAAACATTTACAGACTGGAGAGAACCATACTTCAGTGGATCCCCGACAAACTGTGAGCATCAGGAGAGGAGGCGAATAGGTCTTTAGTTTTGGTGGGTAGTAGTGGGAGCCGTGGGTGGTGGTAGACTAAGTGTATCTGTAGTTCAAAAGCTGAGCTGTGCAGAGTCTGTGCGGCCGCAAGTCTGTCAGGCTACAATGGAAAGATGGCAGAGTTGATAGGATTCTTCTGCATGAAGATGCAATCCAGTGTTTTTTGTCCTCCCCGCCCCCAGCAATTTGGAGGTCTTAACACACCCTACCCAGGCGGACTGAACACTCCATACCCAGGTGGGATGACACCTGGATTGATGACACCTGGCACAGGTGACCTGGACATGAGGAAGATAGGCCAAGCAAGGAACACGCTGATGGACATGAGGCTGAGCCAGGTGAGTCTTGTCATGCAACTTTTTCCTATAGATTAAGAAAATTGTTTTCTGATTATAAAACTGATCTGTGTCAGTGGAAAGTTCATCTTTCCAAGTCCTTTATCACAAGGTAGCAGGCTTGTGACGATGTAGTTTCTTGTCCCATCATAAAGATCGGCGGGACCCCACATGCAGATGGGTGCATGTGTCCACCCCCAGCTCCTGCATGGGTGCAGTGTGGCCCGTGTGGCACTCCTGCCCCCCTCTTGGGGCTTGAGGATTGTTGCAGCTGACAGAGGGCAGCCTGGGAGGCAGGCTGAACGAAGGCGCTGAGGCCAGGCTGCGTGCCCGCTGTTGCTGAAGCTTAGTCCTTCCGTCCTTAACGCAGAAATCAAGTGCGTGTCTCCGTCCACAGTGGAATGTCACTCAGCCATACGAAAGAATGAGATCTTGTCATTTACAGCAGTATGGGTGGGCCCAGAAGGTGTTATGCTAAGTGAAATAAGTCAGAAAAAGATAAATACCGTATGACTTGATTTATGTGTGGACTTTAAAAAACAAAACAAATGAATAAGCCCACCAACCAAAAACCAGACTCTGAAACAGAACAGATTGGTGGTTGCCCAGGTGGAAGGGGGGCGGTTGGGTGAAATGAAGGGGGTTAAGAGGTACAAACCTCTGCTTATAAAGCATGTCATGGAGATGGAAAGGGCAGTGTAGGGAATATGGTCAGGAAGGTGGTAATGTATGGTGACCGTGTTTATGGGGCGAACACTGAGTAATGTATGAAGTTGTCAAATTGTTGTTACCTATTATTCATTGTCTGTTAATTATGCTTCAGTAAAAAAACGTTGAGTGCACATAACTTTCTGCCTGCGCTTGAGCGAATTGTTCAGTTCTTTAGAAGACTCTTTCTAATTATGACATGCACACCAGAAACCGTGAAGCAAAAGACTTTCAGATTTGATTTGGATACAAGTTAAAAACTCATGTGTAGTAGAAAGCACTGTAAAGTCAGAGCACACAGACGGGGAAGAAGAGTGCTCGTGTGCTGGACCGCCCGTGGCGGACTTGTGCGTGTAGCTCTGCTGTGCACACGCAGATGCCTTTGCACACACTTAAGGGAGTCCCAGGGCTGCTCACCACACCACTAGGGCATGAAATGGGTGTGCAGTGGGAGCTTTGTGTTGAGTTATTTTAAGAAAAGCTTTCACATGGACGTGGGAAGGTAGTGTAGTATTCAGCCATTACTGTTTGAGGCAGTGGGAAACTCGTACATTTTTTTTTAAACAATTCTTTTTTTCTTTTTTTTAAGATTTTATTTATTTGTTTGACAGACAGAGATCACAAGTAGGCAGAGAGGCAGGCAGAGAGAGAGGAGGAAGCAGGCTCCCTGCTGAGCAGAGAGCCCGATGTGGGGCTCGATCCCAGGACCCTGATCATGACCTGAGCCGAAGGCAGAGGCTTTAACCCACTGAGCCACCCAGGTGCCCCAAACTTGTACATTTTAATTGAGTTTTTACTGTACTTGAATTTTTTATGAGCAAATATTTTATAATAAAAATAGGTAGCTTGTAAATTTAAAAAACTGCAAGTTTTTATGTTCCTGGTTGTGTACTTTATAAATTGGAAAGTAGTTCAGTCTTTATGGGTATTGTGATTTAATCTTTGAGGGACTTTTTGGGTTTTTACTTTTTTTGCTATGACAGTATTTTGGTGACCCTCTTGTGATTCTGTCATTTAAGTAAACATTGTTGTAGTATCTTTAAAGTGGAATTGATGGATTTTTTTTTCACTTAAATACTAAATTGTCTCTTGGCATTTCAGAGTCTGCGAGCCCTGAGTTGAGGGCATCGCTTTTGTTGTCCTCATTGATCTGAGGGCAGACACCTGTCCCCACTCCTCTAACAAGCAAGCTCGGTTTAGTTTTGGGTTTTGTTAGTGGTGAGATCGAGCATCTTTCCTAGTATGTTAGTCAGTCTTTGGCAGTTCTGTGACAAGCTTTTCTTTGGTCATTTGCTCTGCCCATTTCCCTCCTAAGTTTGTTTTGATAAGAATTATCATTTCTGGGGCGCCTGGGTGGCTCAGCGGGTTAAAGCCTCTGCCTTCAGCTCGGGTCATGATCCCAGGGTCCTGGGATCAAGCCCCGCATCGGGCTCTCTGCTCAGCGGGGAGTCTGCTTCCCTTCCTCTCTCTCTCTGCCTCTCTGCCTACTTGTGATCTCTGTCTATCAAATAAATAAATAAAGTCTTTAAAAAAAAAGAATTATCATTTCTTTTGCATGTGTCTTTGTAGTTGTTACTCTTCTAGACTTGTTTGTGGAATGTAAAACAGAACTTCTTCATTTCTTTTAAGATTTTATTTATTTATGACAGAGATAGCGAGGCAGGGAGCACAAGCAGGGGAGCCGGAGAGGGAGAAGCCAGAGGGCTACTGCTCAGTTGCTAGAGCATGTGACTCTTGATCTGAGGGTCCTGAGTTCAAGCCCCATGTTGGGCACAGAACTTACTTGGCGGGGTGGGGTGGACGGGAACAGAGCCCAGAAATACGGTCGCCTGATCTCGGACAAAGGAGCAAAGGCCGCGTGATGGAGCAAGGATGGCCTCTTCCTCAAAGGTGCTGGACGTCCCCGTGCAGACTCACACCCTCTGCTGCTCTAGCGACTGAGCCAGCCAGGCGCCCCTGGCTCTCTTCTGTCCCACTGATGTATTTGTCTAGTGTTTCAGCATCACACACACTGTCTTGGTTTCCGTGGCTCCGCAGTAGGTCTTGAAGTCGGGCGGCGGTAGCCCTCTGGCTTTGCACTGCCCCAGGGTCGCCTTAGCTCCGGCAGGTCTTTGTTTCTCTGTGGAAGCGCTAGAATCAGTTTGTCGCTATAAGCAGAATGGCTTGCTGGCATTTTACTGGGATTGCGTGGGTTCTGCCGATGAAGATGGGAAGAACAGACATCTTAATGATGTGAAGTCTTCCTGTCCAGGAACCTGGACCGTCTCTCCATTCATCTGGTTCTTTGATTTCTTTCATCAGAGTTTTGTAGATCTCCTCTTGGAGATCCTATGTATTTGTTAGATTAATACGTAAGCATTTCATGGTTTTGGTGCTAATGTAAATGATAACTGTGTTTTTAATTTCAGATTCATTTTATTCGTTGCTGGTATATAAGAAAATGACTTTTGGGGCGCCTGGGTGGCTCAGTGGGTTAAGCCTCTGCCTTCGGCTAGGTCATGATCCCAGGGTCCTGGGATCGAGCCCCAAATTGGGCTCTCTGCTCAGTGGGGAGCCTGCTTCCGCCTTTCTCTCTGTCTGCCTCTCTGCCTACTTGTGATCTCTCTCTGTCAAATAAATAAATAAAAATCTTTTAAAAAAATGACTTTCCTATATCAACCTTGTGTTCTGTAGCCTTGCTAAAATCGTTTTTATGTTGATTCTTTGGGTTTTCCACATCAACAGTTACCTGCAGACGGAACTTTATCTTTTCCATCCCAGTCTGTGCCACTTTCCTCCTTTTCTTGTCTTGCTGTATGCCCTAGCACTCTCTGCCCATGTTCTGTTTGTGGGTTTTTTGAAGTTTTTTATCATGGTGATTTTAAGACTCACAGCCGGAGGGAATGGTATAACGAATTGCTGTTTGATAATCTTTTACTTTATAATTCCTAGGTTTCACTCGTTTTAAGTAGACTTATGTTAAGTATTTTTTGTGGGGTCTTTATGATTTCTTTTTTAAAAATATATATCTTTGTCTTATAGATATGAAATTTGTGATCACAAGCTATTGTTTGAGTTCTTGTTTTCCTCCTTTTACAGTTTCCATGTTCACTGGGGATCAGAATTGTGGGCGGGGTTCCAGGGGCCTCTGGGCACTTGGTTTTGGGCATCTTTGACTCTCTGCAATGCACTTGGCTTGGCCTGTGTTGTAGGTGTCTGACTCGGTGAGTGGGCAGACTGTGGTCGACCCCAAAGGCTACCTCACGGACTTAAACTCCATGATCCCGACCCACGGAGGGGACATCAAGTGAGTGCTCTGTGGAGCTGGTGGGGTTGGGCGGGGCTCAGGTTGCCTAGAATATTTTGGATTTTATTTGAAAGATAGGCAGCCAAAATGGGATGGGGGTATTCTAAGAAATGCATAGTGAAATAGGTTTATCCTGCACTTACCTCTGTGTGCGTTGTGGGCACTGACTGTGTTATGAGTGATAGTACAAATCCATGTGCATGCTGAGCTAGAAAGCACCTTGCTAACCGTGTCCTCCACTGCTACTTCTATCACTTCGACATCAGATTTGACAATTGCTACGTTGGTGCCTGCGTTCTGGGGATGGGCACGTCCTCGACAGTGTGGCGGCTGACCCTGTCTGCTTTCTCGCCCTCGCAGTGACATCAAGAAGGCACGGCTGCTCCTCAAGTCTGTTCGGGAGACGAACCCTCATCACCCACCAGCCTGGATTGCGTCAGCCCGCCTGGAAGAGGTCACTGGGAAGCTGCAGGTAGCGCGAAACCTCATCATGAAGGGGACAGAGATGTGCCCCAAGGTAAGGCCTGAGTTAGGGCATTTTCCTGGAAGGCTGCACGGTGCCAGCCCCTCAAGGGACCCTGGGTGGCTGTAGTAGGTGGGACACCCGGGGGATGTGAACTTAAGGTAGACTCACCTGCCTGCCTTTTGCTGTTGGAACTGCAGACAGTAGGACAGTCAAGAGGAAAGGGGAAAAAGTGGGGAAAGGCTTTTCCTGCTTATTTTCACTTAGAGTGAAGGCCCACCTATGATTAGTTTAATGCCAGGATAACCTTAACAAGAAGCTAAATTGGTCAGCTTTTCCGGCCCACCTAATGTAAGAAACGTGAAGATTAATGTAAGTCTTAGGAGACTCTTCCAGCACTTTTTTGGGAGGTAGAGTGACTAGACAAGCTTTGAAAAGTGCTCTGATAACCTCTAAAGGTCCCTCTCTGTTGTGCGGCCTGGGGTGCCCTTGGCAATGGAAGATACCCTCTCCGAATACTTGGGCCAGGACATCAGGCCTCAATGAGGACTTCCCAGGCCATCGCACAGCCACGTGCTGATAGGTTTCCGTTTTGTCATTGGTTGACCTGTCGCCCTGAAGGACAGTCTGTGTGCTTCTCTCATGGTGCTGTTGTGTGTCTCCCCGACTTGGGGACACGGAGGTGCTGTAGCTGCGTTGCCAAGTAGTGACATTACCGGGGTCTCTGGTGCAGGTGTACTTGAGGCCGAGCTGACGGACTTTGGTGTGATTGTAAACTTGGGACCATGGTCTGATGAGCCCGGCCCGTCCCTGAGGCTCTGTCTCAGCCTCCAGCCTGCGCCTCTACTTCCTGTTCCTTTGTTTTGCCCCACAGAGTGAAGATGTCTGGCTGGAGGCAGCCAGGTTGCAGCCCGGGGACACAGCCAAAGCTGTGGTGGCCCAAGCTGTCCGTCACCTCCCACAGTCTGTTAGGATCTACATCAGAGCAGCAGAGCTGGAAACGGACATTCGTGCCAAGAAGCGGGTTCTTCGGAAAGGTGAGCCTCTGTGGGGACGGCGTCACCAGCAGGTGCCTCTGGGGCTGTGGTCCCCAGACATAGAGTCCCCAGGACCGTATAGGAGATGCTGCTCTCGAGTTCGTTCTAGAGCAAGTGGGGGTTAGAAGGTTGATGAGGAGGAAACCTGTGCAGATGGCGTATTCTGCTTGAACTTGGGGTGTGGGTCAGATAAGGTACATTGTGTGGGATTGAGGGCAGTTTCCAGTGAGGGCTCCAGCTCTCATTTGTAAGTTGTGTGTTTGAGTAAAACATTAGAGAGGTATGACATCAGGCCATGCAGTGTTATCACACCCGGTTTCTTTGTTTGACAGAGGCCAGGTGGAGTCCCCCTCGCGTGTGACCCTGACCGTGTGTGCTTGTGTGCATTCATTCAAGTGTGTGTTTCTCTCTTGCGTCTGGTTTCCTGATTGCAGCCCTATGACCCATTAAATACTCAGAGCCAGTTTCTTAAAACGAGGCCAGGAACAGAAAGTTAGCACTGTCTTGGTTTATAGAAATCATCTTATCTTGGGGCACCTGGATGGCTCAGTCAGTTGGGCATCCAACTTGTGGTTTTGACTCGGGTCATGATCTCGTGATCATGGGGTCCAGCCCAGCCTTGCGTGGGGCGTCTGCCTCAGATTCGTTCTCCCTCTCCTTCCCCTCCGTTCGTTTCCTCTGTCCCCCCCTTCTCTCTCTCTCGAGTAGATAAATTAATAAAATCTTAAAAAGAAACGAAATCAGGGGCGCCTGGGTGGCTCAGTGGGTTAAGCCTCTGCCTTCGGCTCAGGTCATGATCCCAGGGTCCTGGGATCGAGCCCCGCATCGGGCTCTCTGCTCAGCGGGGAGGCTGCTTCCCCCTCTCTCTCTGCCTGCCTCTCTGCCTACTTGTGATCTCTCTCTGTCAAATAAATAAATAAAATCTTTAAAAAAAAATAAAAATTGAATTAAAAAAAAAAGAAATCAACTTCTCTTTTTTCAGCCAGAAAAATAGTTCTTTAATGACAAACACATTAAGCTCTGGGTAATTAGCATTATTTATTTAGGAAAGCTCTCCTGAGTCTCGCCTGCCACGGTCTCATGATGAATGGTCAGAATGTCTTTGTGGCCACGCCTTTTTCACCACCAGATTACCTGGGTTCATTTCCAGCTGGCTTCAGATTTGGAGAGGGGAGTGGGCTCGGAGGGGGGCTGCGGGCAATGTTGAGTGATGACTTTTCCAGGACGTCCCAGATCTCTGGGGCAGTGGCTGTCCTGGCTCTGTTTCCCTCAGAGCTGTGCTGAGGTGGAAAGAACCCTGAGTCCCCAAGCCAGCCTCTGTCCTTGCCCCCCCGGTCCTTAGAGTACTTCCAGAAACAGCATTCTTTTTTCAGGTGCCCGGGGCTAAGCCAGGTGCTGCCTTATTTAGTGCTTCACTTAGTTCTCAGTGAAAACAGCTACTTCCAGCAGTGACTTAGGACGTCCTGCCAGCCCTTCGTCGCTGGCATGTGAGCTCTGGGTCTCAGTTGGGTGCTGCTGACATCTTAGTCCTTTGTTGGGAGAACTTGAGCTTGGGATGCTAGTTTGATACATGAAGAGGGCGAGTGACCTTGAGCATGATACCTGACCTCTGAGCTGCGGTGTCCTTATCTGTAATGGCACACATGGGCCTGTGGCTGGGCCATTGGCTGCTTCTTGTCAGTTCAGCTCACCACAACAAGGCATGAAGCTCTATGTTACTCTGTAATTAATACAGTCCTATAAAAGTGAGGGTATTTTACCCCCAAACCCTATATTGTGGTGTGCAAAGCGCAGCAGCCTCCAGCGGCTATCGGTGTTGGGTCACCGTGAGCACACAGTGCCTGAGTGTCCTCCCTGCCAGGGTGGGGGTGGGGGAGCTGGAGGTCGTGGCTAAGCCCCTCCTCTGCTGGCAGGTAGATCTAGTTCAGACTGGTCTTTCCCATCTGAGCTGCCCCTTCCGCACCAGTGCATGTGGCCTGTCCAGGTAGCCTTCAACACGGTAGCTGCCTCCCAAAAGACCCTGGGTTGGCGCTGGCTTGGCGCTGGGTCGGCACTGGGTCGGCTGGCAGCACTTGGCTTTACCTTCAGTGCCCGGGATTGCTCGTGGGTCGCCAGCACAGGAGTTCCCACTGTTTCCCAAAAAGTGGACACACAGGTTCCTTGGTGTCATACCCATCTCTGGGTGAAGTTAGTGACTCTCTAAGTTCAGTCCCACGGGCACGTTCTGTACC
Organism: Martes martes; assembly: GCF_963455335.1. NCBI lineage: Eukaryota > Metazoa > Chordata > Mammalia > Carnivora > Mustelidae > Martes > Martes martes. The sequence goes on along the minus strand of NC_137896.1, from coordinate 241,664 downwards.
CTGGAGGCTGAATTACGGAGTTCACTTCCACTGATAACCCCGTGTTCAGGCAGAAGGAGGGTAGAGGCGGAGTCGTGAACGTGCGTCTGCAGAAGCAGCAGGACATGGGCAGTCCTGAGCCTTCGTTTCTCTGGCCGTTCCTGGGCTGGAGGTTAGCGCCCTCTGCTAGCCGCGACCTGGTCAGGGCTCTTTCCGTGGACCAGGGGCTCAGACTGTTGTTCCTGCACGGGCTCCGTCCTCAGTGCTCTTGCTTTCTCGGGCTGCTGCACCGCATGAACTAACCCTTAGGAGTGCGAATCTGGAGCCAGTGCTTGGGACGCTCTGGACTCTCGTCCCCCAGGACACCGTGGTAGCTCAGTCTCACCGTGGGAGTCCGGGCCCCGCTCTCCAGCCAGGGCCGGTGCACTGGCGTCAGAAGACGGAGAGGTGGGCGCCTGCCTGGGCGTTCAGTGTGGCAACGCCGGGGCTCTGCGCCACGGGAGGCGCATCCTCCGTCAGGAGGAGGCCTCCTGACAGCAGAGCTCATAGGTATTGAGGCGGGAACCAGCTCTCCCACTGGGTTCTGCTGTGTGGCCTGGGGAGTGCTTGGGTGTCACTGCTTTTTCCCGGACCTGTGTGAACCACCACTGTAGGGTTTTGGTTTGGTTTGGTTTGGTTTTGCGTCCTGTACGGTGGAGGCCCGTTGCTCCAGGGTATTTCTCCCAGCATGTTCTGACTGCTCAGCGCTGTCCTGCTGTTCTGCTAGGCCTTGGCTCCAAATGATGGGGCTGTGTAAGGCCAGGCACTCCCACGGCCGGAACCCTTTGCTGCACGTCTTTGTGTGAGGAAAGTTTCTTGAACACGTGACGGGGGTGTGGTGCTGGCTGAGGTCTGTAGGCAGGGAAGGCGCCACCAGGAAGAGCTGGGCTCTGCCCCTCCAGGTGGAGTGGGTCCAGGATATCAGCCTAGGCCGGGGACTAACTAGGGAACGATTCTCTGGGCAGGGACTTGGCTCAGCAGGGGGCTCAGCGGCATCATCGGGTCACCCTTGGGAGGGAGTCTGTGAACCCCGAGTGGCCCTCGTGATCCTGCTCCGTGTGCACAACCCCGTGGCGCGGGTGGGGGCCGTGTGTGCCCAGAGGCCCGCCAGCTGCTGCCGCCGGAGAGGGGGGCTTGGCGTATCACATCCTGGCTTCAACCAGGTGTCCTCAGAGGCCCTGTTCTGTCCCTCATTTCGTGAGAGAAACTTTGTGGGTCTACAGGCTCTGCATTATTAAATCTTAGGTCTGTTTCCCACATGCTTGGCCCTTGCGCTTCTGAGGAACAGGAGTCCTTTGGGATCTGCCTTAGAGGTGCCCTGGCCTCCTGACGGTGACCCAAGCTGGGCTGTTCTCTGTCAGCCCACCCCCGCCAGGGGCGCACTAGGGGGCCTGGCCTTGCTCTCCCCTAATACTCACGTTGCAGAGCTCTGTGTTTATCTGCCTCTTTGGGGCTTTTTGGTGAATTGTTTGTGAAGAAAGGGCTCTTGCTTAAACAAAGGTTTGGAAGTTTCTGGACTGCAGAAAGTGGTAGCTTTTCTGGATGTCTGTCCCCCTTCCCTGATGTCCCTCCATGTGCTGGCTGCCTCTGGGCCACCAAGGGAGTCCACCTGCCGCAGAGCCCATGAGGCTTGGCTGCCGTCAGCATGATGTCACCGCACAGTGTGCCTCGGGGGCCAGGAAGGAGCTTGTGCCCAGCCAGCCCTCCGATGCACACCACCCTGGAGAGATGCATATCCCAGGGCCACTTCTGTTTTCTTTTCCTGTGATTTCTACACACACACACACACACACACACACAACCTGCCTGGCCCTTCACGCAAAGGGGGTTGCCTTCTTGTGGTTGCGTCGCTTTGTTTTGTGACGTTGAGTTCCAGGCCTGAGTGGGAGCAGAGACATTGCACAGCCCCTGTGTCACCTCCTGTTGTCTGCTGTGCCTCCACCTTGCTTACGATTCAGGGTGTTCCGCCTTGGTCTTGGTTGTGTCTGCCCCAGATGTGAGGGGACCCGTATAAAGGGCAGGTGGACAACCTGGACCGGTGCCAAGGAAGGGGTCTTCTGACCCTGCTGGCCGGAGTGTCCTCTGGGACATGAGCGTCCTGCTTCTGCTTCTGCTTTTCTGTGACCTGGTTTCTTGTCTGACCTTTCCCAGCCCTTGAACATGTTCCAAACTCCGTCCGCTTGTGGAAGGCGGCCGTTGAGCTCGAGGAGCCTGAAGACGCTAGAATCATGCTCAGTCGAGCTGTGGAGTGCTGCCCCACCAGCGTGGAGGTGAGTCTGCTGGGCACTGCCCGAGTCCGAGTGCGGCGTCCACAGTGGCATCAGCGGAGCACCGAACTGTGACTTCTGGGCCCGTGAGGCAGCGGGAAGTCACAGGAGGCCACCGGGTAACACAGCCACCCAGCACAGTGACCGCTGGCTGCGGCCCGTCACGCTTCTGGTGGACGTGCAAAATGGAAGCTTAGCCTATCTCTGGCCACTCCAGAGCTCTCTCTGCGGGGCGGTCTTTTTCAAGGGCCAGTCCCCCATCAGCTCAGAGTTTGTAAATGGGACCTGAACAGTGGAGGCTGATAGGAAATACCGATCGATCTTTCTCTCAGCCCAGTATGAGCTTGGCTCGTTGTCTCAAAGCTGGTTGGATTTCTTTTTTTTTTTTAATTTTTAAATTTTATTTATTTATTTTTAAGATTTTGTTTATTTATTTGACAGAGACAAAGAGAGAGAGAGACACACACCACAAGTAGGCAGAGAGGCAGGCAGAGAGAGGGGGAAGCAGGCTCCCCGCTGAGCAGAGAGCCCGATGCGGGGCTCGATCCCAGGACCCTGAGATCATGACCTGAGCCGAAGGCAGAGGCTTAACCCACTGAGCCACCCAGGCACCCCTGTTTGGATTTCTTTAGTTTCAAACATTCAGGTTCACGACATTCTGTGCAGTGATTTTTAGTCTTGGTTTTATGATATCCATTATGTCCTTAATTATCCTCAGAGGTATTGTGAAATTCTCCAAGCAAAATTAATCTTTATTTATGTAAAAGTAAATAGAGCCCATACACATTTTTGGTGATGAGATGTTGCAGAATCAACAGCTGGGGTGTTCAGCCCCAGAAAGCTGAGTACCCGTGTGTCCTTTGTGAAGTCAGCAGTCGCGTCCTGCTCATGCTCTGTCCAGCGCCTGGAATGGGTCTGATACGCTGTGTACAAGTAACTAACTGGTGTTTGAAACGTGTGACTGAGAATCTGTCAACGTCTCATGTTCACCAGAGAGTCACTAAGTCAGAAACGTAACTGAACAGTTACCAGAGCAGTGAAAATGTCGTACACATTTGTGGATTCTGTTTAAGGGATCCACGAGAGCTGTTAGAAAGGGGCACCTGGGTGGTTCAGTCGGTTAACCGTCCGACTCTTGGTTTCAGCTCAGGTCATGATTTCAGGGTCATGAGATCGAGCCCCACGTTGGGCTCTGTGCTCGGCGTGGAGTCTGCTTGAGGTTTTTCCCTTCTCCTTCTGCCCGTCCCGCCCCACTTTCTTTCTTGCTGCTCTCAAGTAAGATCTAAAAGAAAGGGACGGAAGGAAGAATTTTGTGGAAGTGCTGTGGGCCAGTAAGGTTGACTCACCATTTGACCTGGCAGGTTGCGCCAAGTCCTGTCCTCTCATTTGCTGGTGTTCTCTCCGTACAGCTCTGGCTTGCTCTGGCAAGGCTAGAGACCTATGAGAATGCCCGCAAGGTCTTGAATAAGGCCCGTGAGAACATCCCTACAGACCGCCACATCTGGATCACGGCTGCCAAGCTGGAGGAAGCCAACGGGAACACGCAGATGGTAGAGAAGATCATTGACCGAGCCATCACCTCTCTTCGGGCCAACGGCGTGGAGATCAACCGTGAGCAGTGGATCCAGGTGAGGTCCGCAGGTAGGGGGCCCCACGGCGGGCAGGTGTCCTGGTGTCTGCTTTAAAAGTGCACGTTGGGGTCTCTGCTAGGGTAGGGGCTGTTGGATGGTACCTGAGGGTTTGCATGCTGGGGAAGCAGGCATGTGTGGCTTTTCCCTTATGTGATCATGACCTAGGTTTTGGTAGAGTTGGCACGTTGATTACGTCTTGGGGTTGGATGCTCTAAGGAATTTTCTGTGTATGGGCACTGGGGAGTAGTACCACTTTGCAAGTAGAAATAATACGATGTAAGGAGAATGATAGGCCCGTGGCTAGTGCGGTGTCTGAAGATCTCCTGATCCAGCCTCCAGGACAGGCGACCTCTCCTACCTTCCACTTCCACCATGTGAGCTCTCTGGGCCTGGGCCCCCCATCTCCTGGGGGGGCCCTGCCTGAAGTATAGTCAGCCGAGGGCAAAGTGCTCCTTCCCAGTGATCTGCTCCCTTCCACCATGAAGGGCCCTACAGAGCAAGGCTCTTGCTTCGCCTACTGCCCCTTGGCCCTGGGAAGATGGTCTCAGGCCTCCTGCTCCCTGCTTCTGCTGCTGTTGCCACACGTCTGATTACCATTCTCGGAACAGCCCCCAAGCTGAACTGTTCCCAGTGTGGCCAGGAGGGCCTCAAGTGGTGCTACCCTATTCCTGGGGTCCCTCTGGATCAGAGCCCCTCCTATTAACTCTTTCTCGCATGGATATTAAGCCACATGGCCCCTTTCTGTGTTTAGGCATTTTTTTTTTATCCTGAATGCAAGGCCTTGCATGTTCCTCTAAAATTTAATCATTGATATTTAGTCCCTTGATTTGTTCGGTGTTTTTAGCCACGTGGTTATGTGTGGTTACCCGTGGTTACATGTGGTTACACACGGTTACAGTTTTTTTTTTTTTTTTAAAGATTTTATTTATTTATTTGACAGAGAGAGATCCCAAGTAGGCAGAGAGGCAGGCAGAGAGAGAGGGGGAAGCAGGCTCCCCGCTGAGCAGAGAGCCCGATGTGGGACCCGATCCCAGGACCCTGAGATCGTGACCTGAGCCGAAGGCAGAGGCTCAACCCACTGAGCCACCCAGGCGCCCCATGGTTACAGTTTTGATGCCTCATCCCTTTGTGCAGACCCACCTGTCTAGCCAGTGTCTTCTTCCTTCTCCTGAGAGACTGGTGTTTCTTGCACTGCAGGTCTGATGGTAGATTCTTCCAGCTCTTACGAGCTCATCTTTGTTTTTGAAAGATATTTTCCCTGGGTATAGAATTTAGGTTGACATTCCTTTTTTTGGAGTACTTCAAAGATACAGCTCTGCTGTCTTCTCTTCTCTGTTATTTCCCAGAAGAACTCCCTCATCTTTGGGGCACCTGGGTGGCTTAGTCGGTGAAGCGTCTGCCTTCGGCTTAGGTCATGATCTTGGGGTCCTGGGCTCGAGCCCTGCATCGGGCTCCCTGCTCAGCGGGAAACCTGCTTCTCCCCCTGCCTTCCGCACCTGGCTTGTGTTCCCTCTTTGTCAAATAAATAAATAAAATCTTTTTTTGTTCTTTAAGATTTTGTTTATTTGACAGAGAGAGATCCCAAGTAGGCAGAGAGGCAGGCAGAGAGAGAGGAGGAAACAGGCTCCTCACCGAGCAGAGGGCCCATGCGGGGCTTGATCCCAGGACCCCGGGATCACGACCCAAGCCGAAGGCAGAGGCTTAACCCACTGAGCCACCCAGGCGCCCCTGTAAGTGGAATTTTAATATCATTTTTAGGTAGATCATTGTTGGTGTGTGGAAATACAGTCTCTTTCTGAATATTGAGCTTATATTATATAACCTTGATGAAATTTAAATCATAATAGATTTCATGGATTCTCTAAGGATTTTCTGTATACGAGATCATGCCATTTGCCTATATCATCTTACTTCTCCGCGCCCCCCGCCCCTGCTGTGATTCTGAATGCCCTTTTGTTTCTTGTCTAATTGTCTTGGGTTAGAACCTCTGGTGAAGTGTTGACTACAAGTGGGGAGAGCCAGCATCTTTGTCTCCTTCCTGATCTTAGGAGGAAGTATCTGGGTTCTCCAGTTGAATATCGTGTTAGTTCTGTAGCTCATTGATGCTCTGGTCATTTTCTAAAGACTAATTCTTTTTCCTCACCATTTTATTTTGGATCACTTCTGTGGGTTTGTCCTCAAAGTCTGAGCTGCTGTTCATCTCGTCTAGGGGGTTTTCCACCTCAGATTTTGTCTTTTTCATTTTTAGGAATTTAATTTTGGTCTTTTATTTTTTATTTTTATTTTTTTTTAAAGATTTTATTTATTTATTTGACAGACAGAACACAAGTAGGCAGAAAGGCAGGCAGAGAGAGAGAAGGGAGGAAGCTGGCTCCCTGCTGAACAGAGAGCCCGATGCGGGGCTCGATCCCAGGACCCTGGGATCATGACCTGAGCCGAAGGCAGAGGCTTTAATCCACTGAGCCACCCAGGCGCCCCTAATTTTGGTCTTTTAAAAATGTCTCTCACAAGGCGCTTGGGTGGCTCAGTCATCTGAGTGTCCAGCTCTTGGTTTCAGCTCAGGCCATGATCTCAGGGTCCTGGGATCGAGCCCCACCTCGGGCTCCATGCTCGGCGCCGAGCCTGCTTGATTTTCTCTGTCCTCCGCCCCTCCTCCCACTTGTGCTCTCTCTCTCATGTTCTCTCTTCCTAAAAATAACAAATCTTTTAAAAAACCTGTTTCTCATTTTTAACATGAAATGTTAGATTTTTTGCTGCCTCTGCTTGATATTTTGAACACACGAAATGCAGTGATTGCAGCTGTTTTAGTGCCCTTGTCTCCTGACTCTTGATGCCTTTGTCAGGTTGGGATTGATTCTGTTGGATACGTTTCCTTTCATTACAAGTTGCGTTTTCCTGTCTTTGCGTGACTGGTAATCTTTGATTTGTTGCCAGACATGGTGAATTTTCCCTTGTTGGGTGCTAGGCATCTTGGCACCCTGCAAATGCCCTAGACTCCTCTGTTGGAGTGCGGCTGTGTTTCCGGACCTTTGACCCTTCGGCTCTTGCTTCGGTGCTTTGCTGGGTTGAGCCCAGCAGGAGTGGGTTTGGGGCAGTCAGGGCTCGTCGGCCAGTGGAGGTCTGTGCACTCTCTGTGCACTCTGCCCAGTGACCTGTTTCTCTTGGGGGTTTCTGGTCTGGCTGGTGGAAACAGGCACTGTTCCTGGTTCCGTGTGATCTCCGAGGGTTGCTCTGATCCTTTGGGGTTCTTTCCAAACACTCGTGCTGTGTTTGGTGCTCCGTGAACACTCCCAGGTGGCCCTCTGCAGAGCCCCGCGCCAGAGTTCTCCCCTGTGTCGCACGTCTCCTCTCTGGTGCTTCGTCCTGTGTACTGGTTGCTCCTTGGGCTTTTGGGGCTCGGCTCTCCCTCCTCCACTGGCCCTGCCTGGGTTCCCCTCCCTGCCCCGTGGCCCGGAAGGTCTCTGGGCTGTGCCCTGGAGCAGCGGGCTCCTCTGGTCTCTTCCTGGGGCTCAGCCCTCACACCCCTTTGCTATCCATATCCGGTGTGTCAACGACCCCCGTTTCATGATATTGTCTGGGGCTGTGGTTGTCTCAGGAGCAGGGAATTCCAGCTGGGTCAGCAGAGTTTCTCCGGTCCTCTGAGGGCTTTTGGAGGCTGATGGGGCCCCTGCCAGGGTGTGCCGCTCCAGCTCTCTGAGCGCCTTCTCGGTCTCCCTTGAGCCCTGGGAACTGTGTTGCACACGGTAGAGCTGAGAGTCCTGTGTTCCCAGAGATGCCCACCTGTCAGTTCCCGGTCCTAGCCCCCTTTCTGGGGCGCGTTTGCTTGGCCACAGCACGTCCATTTCTTCTGCCATCTGTGTGTCTGTGTTATCAGGACGGACGATTGCAAGAGGTGACCGTGGCTGTCCCCCCTCTCCCCTTGCTGGCTCTCAGACCAACCTCCTACAAACCCTTCATTAGGACACTGCCAGTGCAGACAAAGGCAGCATGAGCTAGAATTTTTTTAAACTTTCTTCAGATTTCCTGTTTTGCTTTTACTTGCTTATATTGAAATGGGATGAAAAGGGTCCGTCTGAACGTATGATGGTTTTACTTCAGTCGTCTTAAGGTCAGAACTTACTTCAGTGTGTGGTGTCCTGCCGAGTATGTGGCTCTCAGGTGTTTCATGTCCTGAGCAAGTCCCCGTTTACGGAGCACCCATGGTGTGCCAAACTCTGCTAAATGCATTAACCCTCACCTTCTTACTTCCCATTTCCCGTTGTTTGTGGAGCCAGTCCGGGCCCACCGCCCTGCTGCGGACAGGAGCCTTCACGGCGGGTCCAGCCCAGCGTGCCTGCGCCCCCGAGCTGTCTGTGTGCTTTCCTTTTGTCTTGAGGTGCCTCTCCTTCCGCGGCCTCTGCTGTCCTCCTCTTCTCATAACCTAAATCTCTTGGTAGTTTGGCCCTCAGCCCCCTTTTGAGACTTTTCTGTGCTTGCTTCTGTAGTGATCTCATCTTCCCGCATTGTCAGGAACATAACTTCCACGCCAGGAACCTCCAAATGGGGACTGTGCTCTGGGCGCTCCCCGTGTCCTAGATCACTCCCCTGCTGCCCTGCATCCCCCTGGAACATGGGACAGTACCGCAGCCTGAGGTGTCTGGGATGCATCCCCTGCTTTGCCCACAAACTCTGCCAGTCCCGGCCGAGCTCACCTTGGTGAGCAGTACCTGGTCCAGTTACTGCTTGTCACCTGGCTGCGGCCATCCTCGGCCAGGTACAGCCTCCTCTGGCCGTGGCAGTGATTCCTGATGCCCATCCCTGCTGATGCTACACACCACAGTCGGGGCAGTCCTTTTCTTTTTTAATTTTTTCCAAAGATCTTATTTATTTGAGAGGGAGAGAGATCACGAGCATACAAGGAGAGGAGCGGGAGGCAGAGGCAGAGGGAGAGGCAGAGTCCCCGCTGAGCAGGGAGCTCCATGTGGGACTCAATCCCAGGATCTTGGGATCATGACCTGAGCCAAAGGCAGTCACCCAACCAGCTGAGTCACCCAGGCGCCCCTGGGGCAGTCCTTTTAAAATAAGATTGATTGGGCGCCTGGGTGGCTCAGTTGGTTGAATGACTGCCTTCGGCTCAGGTCATGATCCTGGACTTCCAGGATCGAGTCCCGCATCGGGCTCCCGGCTCCTTGGGGAGTCTGCTTCTCCCTCTGACCTTCTCCTCTCTCATGCTCTCTCTCACTCATTCTCTCTCAAATAAATAAATAAAAATCTTTAAAAAATTTTTAAAAAAATAAGATTGATCAGGGGCGCCTGGGTGTCTCAGTGGGTTACGCCTCTGCCTTCGGCTCAGGTCATGATCCCAGGGTCCTGGGATCAAGCCCCACATCGGGCTCTCTGCTCAGCGGGGAGCCTGCTTCCCCCTCTCTCTCTCTGCCTGCCTCTCTGTCTACTTGTGATCTCTGTCTGTCAAATAAATAAATAAAATCTAAAACGAAAAAAGAAAAATAAGAACGGCTTCTTCTCTGATGTTTAAAAGTCACTTATAGTTTTGTTTCCTGGAGAACTGTGTGTTTCGTGTCCCTTGCCCAATTGCGTTTTGTTCCTTCCCTGATTGACATACAAGAAGCTTCAGTGACATTTCTGCGTCTCAGCCGTAGACCCACGGCTGTGTTGTCCGCACGTCCTGAGACCTGCTTCCCGAAGTCCAGTCCTCGGGCCACCCGCCTGCCTGCCTGACGGGATGCCCTCGTGGTGGGTCCTCCCTCTGGGTTTCTCTCTTACCTTCTGTGTACACCCCCATCTGTTCTGATTAGACTGTTTCTTTCTTTTGTCCATTTTGAATCCTGAGTTCAGACCAACAGACACAAATGTTACTTGTCTTGATTCCTCTTACTTGGGAAGTTTCTTTTCTGTGTAAGAACCTGCTAGCCCCTGAGCCATCCACTACGGTACTTTGTACACAGTAGATGTTCACGTAATGTTTGAGTAGATAGAGGCAGCTTTGGCAGGTCCTCAGGTATTTGTCTGGCGTTTATCTGCTGGGTGGCAGGGGTGGGTACACAGTGACCGAGCAGAGCCAGGTGGGTGGGCTATGGCAAGGTCCGGCAGGCGTCGGAGCCTCGTGCGTGCCCCTGCCCGCCTGCACTGAGGAGGCTCTCTGGGTCCTCAGCCCGCAGGACTAGCACACCCCTGTCAGGCACCTGCGGCTCTGGGCTACAGTCCAGTGTCCCTCTTTCAGGATGCCGAGGAGTGTGACAAGGCTGGGAGTGTGGCCACCTGCCAGGCCGTCATGCGTGCTGTGATTGGCATTGGGATCGAGGAGGAAGACCGGAAGCACACGTGGATGGAAGATGCTGACAGCGTAAGTCCGGCTCCCGGGCCCGGAGTCCGTGTGTGGGGTGCTGGGCCGCTGAAAGTGTTTCTGAGCTGCCGACTCTTGAATGTAGTTGCAGTTTTAGGAATCGAGTTTTCTCTTCACCCGGCTTTGCCTGGGAGCCACTCTTTGCACACCTCCGATGTGCAGCGGTCTGGGCGAGCAGACGCTGTGCCGTGAGCCTAGAGCTGGCGTGGAGCGGGAGCCCGCAGAGCTCTCGCAGCCGCCCGTGCCCCGCCCCGTGGCTTCTGTCGTAGACCGCAGTTCGGAGAACAGTTGGCATACGGAACTCTCGCCTGCTCTGAGATTCTTTCCTGAGAACAGGCTTCCAGAGAAGAGAGCAGGAGGTCAAAATCAATACCCATTTTAGGTACTTCATGCCGTAATTGTGGCCCTCCTTATTTTTTACCCTGTTACTTTGAAATAATTTTAGATTTACAGGGAAGTCGTGAAACTGTACAAAGAGTTCTTACATGCCCTTCACGCAGACTCCCCCACATTTGACCACTTTGCCACGTCTGCCTTCTCCAGGCGCACTCACACACCCACATCTCCCACCGAGTATGTGAGAGCACGCTGCAGAGGCCGTGGCCCCTTTCCTCTAAGTCCTTCAGTGTGTGTTAGAGGACGTTTTCTCACACAGTCTCAGCATAGCTGGCAGAATCGAAATCATGTGGATACCGTACAATTAAGTGGTTTGCAGAACTTCTCCAAATGTCATCCATCACCCTCCTGGGCGTCCTGTTAGCAGAAGGAAAGGCCCCGCTGTGCTGTGACGTGGTAGCTGCCCAGGGGGACTCCGTCAGGCCTCCGCGGCCCCGATACCTGCAGGGGGCTCAGGTCTGCCTTTGTTTCTCACGAGGCTGGCTTTTGTCAGGACAGGCCAGTGACGCCTGGGGTCCCCCTGATTCAGGTCTCCCTGACATTTCCGCACTGTGGGATTGAGGCGGGACGTGGGGTCCTCCTGGCTGTGTTGGAAGGTTAGGTGCCCCTTCAGCGCCAGCCAGCTCGAGTGGCGTCTGTCAGGTTTCTCCCCTGGAAGGTTGCTCTTCTTGTCCTTTGTAATTAATAAGTGCTTTGTGGGGAGACACTCTGAGACTAAACATCCTGTTTCTTGTCAAACTTTGACCTACTAGTTTGTAGGTCCGTTAATGAGGTTTTTGTCCTGTATTAGTTACTACTGTGGTATCTGCCAAGTGGTGCTTTTCTAAGTACTGTGTGTTCTACGTAGTGTTAGTGTTTATCAGTTGGAATTCTACAGTCAGGAAGAGCTTTCCTCTGTCCCTGATTCACTGGGTATTTGCTTCCTTACGTTAGCAGAGACCAAGGATCCCGGCTCCGTTCTGCGGCTTTGCCCCGCCTGCTGGCCTCCCCTGTGTGGAGCCCACGTAACCGCCTCCCGAAGGCTGTGCGTGCCCTGACCCCGAGCACAGGGGCCGGCCGCGCCGTCCTTTTCCGGGGCCTGTGACCGACGTACGGCCTTGTGCACAGCGAATATACTCTTGGTTCTCTAGCAGAGTGCAAGACACAGGCCAACGGTGATTTTTAAATGCTTCTCACGATGGAACAGTCAAGACACAAAGTACAAAGTCACTTAACACACACGTTCAGTCTGTGTATTGGAGGAAAACCCCGAACTGCGCAAGAGAATCCCAGTCCCTGGTGGTTAAGCTCCTTCTTATTCTGCGTGTGGCGTTAAACGCTCCACTTCCTTTTATTTTCCGTGTTGTCTTTGACAGCATCGGAGGCCCGGGGAGTCCGGGGTGGGGGCATCGCCCTGCGGATGACGGACTGTGAGAGCAGAAGCCCACGAGCCGCTGCGGACTTGTCTTTGTTGGCTCTTGCTCCGGTCCCGGAGCAAGCACAGCTGTCAGGGGCCGCGGGCTTCCGGAGGGAGAGCGGAGTCTCTGTGCTTCGAAGCTCGGAGCGTTTTCCTGGTACTCCGCCCCTCGGGGACCGGCCCAGGTCACCCACACCCAAGACCCTGGGCAGGTTGTCACGTGATCCTGGCGGCTGGGCGAACTGCCCTCAGGATCTTGGTCAGAAGCCCCAGGGAGGGCTACAGACCGGTTTGTGTGGGGTCTAACCCTCACTTTTCCAGACGCTGCCGATCAGGACATGCCCGAGACGGGCCCTTCCTGGTTTCTGTGGTCGAGTCATATTGAGTCCATGTGGCCAAGGAGGAGCGCGGCCTGGACAAGGAGGTCTTCGCTGCGCCCCTGCCCTTTGAGGCCTCCACACCCGTTTCCACGCTGGCGGCCTTTGAGCAGCAGCAGGCCCACTCGCGGCTCTCTGCGAGGACGCGGCTGTCCGTCTGGGAGGTGGCCTCGGGGGCTGCCTGTCTGGGGCTGCCTGTGCCATTCCGATGGTCACCGTTGCAAAACGGCGTTTCTGACGTGCTTCCTAGTGGCTTTTCGCTTACCTCAAGATAAAAAACCCCTTTCGGTGCGAGGGTGCCTTCTGCATGTGCGGCGCGTGGGAGAGCCGCGTGCCGGCCTGTCTCCTGTGTGAGGCTCCGTGACCCCCGCTGTCAGCCTGTCCCAGCGAGTGTCCCTGGGTTGTGACCGTCTAGAGATGTGATCACCACAGATAGTGCCTGGTTCGTGTGTTGCTTGATGCTCACCAGGGAATAAAGTCATTCTTGAGTGACACGTGTTTATGGTAGGTCTGTTTGAGTGGATGGGTTCGTTCTTTTTTAAGCTGCGTTTTTTTAAAAAAAGATTTTGCTTACTTATTTGACAGAGCCACAGCGAGAGAGCGAACACAAGCAGGGGGAGTGGGAGAGCGAGAAGCAGGCTTCCTACTGAGCCAGGCAGCCCGACGTGGGGCTCACTATTAGGATCTGAGCCGAAGGCAGATGCTTAACTCACTGAGCCCCCCAGGCGCCCCAAGCTGCGTTTTTTATTGTGTTAAAATACAGGTGTCCTGGGGCGCCTGGGGGGCTCAGTCGGACATCTGCGTTTGGCTCAGGTCCTGATCCCAGGGTCCTGTGATCAAGTCCTACATCGGGCTCCCTGCTTGCGGGGAGCCTGCTTCTCCCACTCCCTCTGTTCCCCCCACCCCACTCATTTGTTCTCTCTCCCAAATAGATAAACAAAATATTAAAAAAAAAATACACCTCTCCTCAGAGATGCCTTTCCAGCCTCCTGGCCGCGTGTGGCTCGGGGGCTCCAGGGGGCTTTGCAAGCAGCCGGAACCCGCGGCCACTCATACTCCTGTATGTGGGCGCTTGTTCTCGTCTCTGTGCTCGCCCGTGTTTTACCAGTTGCTAAGGAGTGTATCTTGTATCATGGAAACTCTGTGCTACACCTCGTTTTGGCGAAGGAGCCCGTGTGTGTGGTCTGTGGTCACACAGCCGGCCTCCCTCGCTGGCGGCTGGTGCTGCCGTCCCCCCGCAGCGGCTCCCGTGGTGGCCCTGCGTGTTTGCTGTGCCCGTCCTCCCGGGGCGTCCTTCTCCCGGACCGGGTCTCCCGGGGCGTCCTTCTCCCGCCGGGTCTCTCGTTGGTCCTCCTGTTGCGTGACTTCGAGCAGATTTTGTCGGGCCTCCTGCTCGGACGCCTGTGCTGGGCTGCCCGCTCTCATGCCTGTCTCTCTGCCCTAGTGCGTGGCCCACAACGCTCTGGAGTGCGCACGTGCCATCTACGCCTACGCCCTGCAGGTGTTCCCCAGCAAGAAGAGCGTGTGGCTGCGGGCTGCGTACTTCGAGAAGAACCACGGCACCAGGTACGTGGTGGGGCCCCCGGTGCGGGCGGGCCCTCCACCCCGCGCGCACGGAGCTTCTGACCCCGGCTGGGGCAGAGCTGAACGTAACCCTCACGTCCCCACAGGTGGGCGAGGGCCTCCCTTTGCGATCCAGTTCTCTGCGGTGAGGGGTGGAGGCTTCTGCGGCCCTGGAGGCTGGGAGACCGGTCTTTGCGGCCCCTTCGGTGATAGGGTCCTCACTGCTCTGTAGCTGAGAGGCTGAGCCGCCGAGGGTGTCGCTCCACGGCCGTGCCGGCATCTGAGCTGGCGGGTGCCTGGCAGCCCAAGGGGTGCCTGGGGCAAGGCGGGGCCCGAAGCCCCACGTCTGTGCCCGCACCAGCTCCGGCAGTGTGGGCGGCATGGCGTCCGCGCCCAGGCAGGCATGGTTTTCATTTAGAGCTGTGCTGACTGGGGGTTTGGGCTTGTTTTGTGCTCTGAGGAGGTCCTTGACCGTTTTCTCTAATTGTATTCTTTAATTGGAAAAAGCTTTGGGTCCGCCTTATTGGCCGTAGCTGCCGATTAAATTAGGTGTTGCAATTTCTGGTGTTCTGGGGTGCCTCTCTGGGGCACCAGGCCCCCGTCGCTGTGTGGACCCTCTGCCCGTGCCCTCTGTGGCTCTTCCCTGAGCTCGGGTGCCTCGAGGCGGGCAGGCCTTGCTGATTTCTGCAGGCTTCTGCTGGGAGCCCACCGAGGCCCTGTTTTTTTCCTTTCCTGGCATTGCTGAATCTCAGTCTGCTCAGGGTGTCTGTCCCTGGGGTGTCGCTGAGGCGCCTGTCTCCTCCCCACTCCCACCATCTGGTTTGGTGTTTGGGAATTAACTCGTTTGGGGATGCGTTGAGATGACTGCTGGCTCACCCCTGTGCAAGTTCACCTGGGACACGCCAGGTCCGAGCAGGGCCTCTCCCGGCCCTGTGGTCTGTGGATGTGTGCCTCCCTGGCACCGCTCCCCTTGGTCCTGGGCTCAGGGCACTTCCCTTGCCGCCCCTGGCACCCTTCCCATCCGGTTGACTCACGGAATGGAATGGCGCGGGGAGGCGGGGCGCTCCCAGTCTGGGGTCCTGGTTCTGGTGTTGTCTGGGAAGCATGGTGTCCTCTCGCGGGCTTCACTCCACACAAGAACGAGCCCTTCATCTTGCCCTCGAGGCCCCAGCGGCCGTCAGTGCCGGCGTTGCGGCAAAGGGCCGGTGGCTGTGTGAGCGTCGGCGGCTTCGTACCGGGTGACCGGGCTGGCGTCGTCTCGCTCAGCAGTGACCGAAGTAACTGCTTTCCAATCAGACAGTTTCTTTGGACACCGAAGAGAGGGTTCGGGGTCATAATCTTTATCGGCGGATCTGTGGTTGCAGATGAAAAGAGGTCTCCTGTCACCCGGACCATGAAGTTATCATTCCCCTCAGGACACCCGACCATAAAAGGGCCCCCGAGAAGTCTCTCCATCGGGCTTCGGCCTGTAACAATGCCTTGCTTTGTAGCACCCTCTTCAGTAGTTGCTTTGAGAGCCTTTATGAAGAGAAAAGATTTCCCCACACTCTCCCCATTGTAAAACCTGGTGAATCATTGACAGCGCCGAACTTTGGAGCAGTAACTCTCTTCTCAGCAACCCTGCTGAGGCCGTGAGCGCCCCGCGTGCCCTGGCAGTGACTGTGGCCCCCTGTCTTCCAGGGAGTCCCTGGAGGCGTTGCTGCAGAGGGCTGTGGCCCATTGCCCCAAAGCAGAGGTGCTGTGGCTTATGGGCGCCAAGTCCAAGTGGCTGGCAGGGGATGTACCCGCGGCGAGGAGCATCCTGGCTCTGGCCTTCCAGGTGGGTTGGGGCGCCAGCTGGGCCGCAGGGGGCGTGTGCACTTGAACCCCGACCCAGGGCCTGTGGGGGACTGAGAGCTCCAGAGTGCACGTGACCCAAAGCCCTCCCCCTATTCATCGATGGGAGCTGGCCTAAGAGAGGGGATGTGTATGGTCAGGATGCACCCAACTTGGGGTGCTCTACAGGCAGCTGGGGTCCCAGGGCTCCCAAGAGTGGGAGAACGGCCAGCTGGTGGACCTGCCTCTTGGTCATGGCTGCTCACCGTAACCACAGGCTACACGTTCCAGAACGTAGAACATAGGGCCAACAGGCGGCATTCCCCAGGTGCGTGGAGCAGTCACCAGAGACCACTGTTTCCCCACAGAAGAGCACAGTGATAATCTCTTTCCTGTGTGGAAATGCGATTGTTGGTCCCTACACTCTGCCCATGGGCCACTGGGTGCAGCCGGGCCCCTCGGGAGGGTGGAGCTGCGCCCGGACAGCTGTGCCCGGCCGGGCTCGTGGCGGTTAAGGGCATGAGCTTGGTGTCAGCAGTTTGCGGCGCACTGAAGTCCTTGAAGTTTTCATTCCAGGAGAGTTACTGTTCAGTGTTCTGGTAGTTTCAGGAAGTGTGCGACACAGTGATCCCACACTTCTGTCGCTCACTCGGTGCTCAGAGCTTGCGTTTTTATAAACTGCTGAGTCCAGCGTGAATGTCCATCTGTTGTTGCAACCCTGACGAGCGTGAGAATGATATTTGTCCTTCCTTTTTTTTTAAAGATTTTATTTATTTATTTGACAGACAAAAATCACAAGTGGGTAGAGAGGCAGGCAGAGAGAGGGGGGGAAGCAGGCTTTCTGCTGAGCAGAGAGCCCGATGCGGGACTCGATCCCAGGACCCTGGGATCGTGACCCGAGCCGAAGGCAGAGGCTTTAACCCACTGAGCCCCCCAGGCGCCCTGACATTTGTCCTTCCTTGAGTAAAGGCCACGAGAGGGGACTGGCCTGTGTCAGGCCTCTGGCTTTCTGCTGTTCTCTGGAGGACAGCTACGTGTTGAGGACGCTGCTCCTGTCTGGCTCACAGCTTCTCCCTCCTTCTGCCTGGACGCTGCTGCTTGTCCCCAGCATCCCCCTCCGGGTGGCTCCCCTCTCCCTGCCGGTCACCCTGGGGCTGCCTGCCGGGTCTGTGATGCAGCCAGGCAAGTGTGGCTGGTGGGTGGCTGTGCTTTCTGGAGGCCGTGAGGACCCCACTCCTGGGTCTGCTGGATTCTGCATGTGGCCCAGTCCTAGCCCGTGGGAGCCCTCCACACCGTCCATGATCCCTGGGCATCCTTCCTTCCTGCTCCCCCGGACGCACTGAGATGGCCAGTGCCTTGTCACCAGGCTTGGGAGAGGGGTGGGTGTGGCAGATGCACACCGGTGGTTTCGAGAGGCCCCTGGGAAAATGGCTCTGCCACTATCAGTGTTGTTGCCTGGGTGCCTGGAAAGTGGGCTGGCTTGTTTTCAGGTAGGTCAGCATTCTTGGGCCAGACCCGACATTGTCATCTGTTAGCCCTGGAGACGGTTGGATCAGACCGTCCTGCAACAGAGAGCGAGGCCCAGCCCCATGCCCAGGCGGGCTCCTCTTGATTAAGCGTGACCCAGCCCTGGCCCTTTGTTCGGATCCCTCCTGACGCTGCTGCACTCTCCCTCCAGGCCAACCCCAACAGCGAGGAGATCTGGCTGGCTGCCGTGAAGCTGGAGTCTGAGAACAACGAGTATGAGCGAGCCCGGCGTCTGCTGGCCAAGGCGCGGAGCAGTGCGCCCACTGCCCGGGTCAGTGGGCTGCCCGGGCCCCCCCGGGGTCCCCAGGGCCTGTGGCCTCAGGAAGGTGTGCGGTGCCCGCTGAGGCCACAGTACTGTAGTCTTGATGGTTCACCCTTGACTTTGAGATGCGGCGCAGGGCCCAGGAAGCTGCTTACAGAAGTCTGTGGAGCGCGGCGGGGCAGATGGCGTTTGAGGGGGGCGTCATCCCGGCGGGGGTGCCCGGCCTGGCCAGGCCCAGTGAGGGAGGTGACGGGGCCGTCTGACGGCGGGTCTGCCGCGCAGGTGTTCATGAAGTCTGTGAAGCTGGAGTGGGTGCTGGGGAACCTCGCGGCGGCCCGGGAGCTGTGTGAGGAAGCGCTGAAGCACTACGAGGACTTCCCCAAGCTGTGGATGATGAAGGGGCAGATCGAGGAGCAGGAGGAGCTGACGGAGAAGGCTCGGGAGGCCTACGGCCAGGGGGTGAGCCTGGGTCTCGGGCTGCCACTCTGAGCTGGCCCTTGCAGACAGAACACCGGGCTTCAGGGTGCCATTCATCTCCCCTGGTCTGGGAATGGGAGGCCCGGGGGTCAGTGACTTGCTTGGGCCCCAGCTGTGATAGTGGTAGCAGGGTGAGACCTGGTACCCTCACTCAGGCTTATGCTTTTCCTTCTGCGAAACTTTGTGCCCTGCATGCAGGAAAGAGTGGGCTGCACCACACTTAATGTAAGGGCTGCCGTGTACACTCCCCATATGCACACGTGCACACGCCCCGGGATTGCGCTTAAAGCCCCACACCCAGGCATGAAATGGGCAGGTCTCTGTGGATGTAAGCGCACCCCCCCCCCAAAACCTGTCCCAGCCTGAGGGGCTGGCCACAGCTCTCACAACCCCTCCCTGACACCCGCCGAGCCCACTCCTGCTTGTCTTTGTTGTCTGTAGTTGAAGAAATGTCCGCACTCCACTCCTCTGTGGCTCTTGCTTTCTCGGCTGGAGGAGAAGGTTGGGCAGCTGACCCGAGCTCGGGCCATCCTGGAGAAGTCGCGCCTGAAGAACCCCAAGAACCCAGGCCTGTGGTGCGTCCTGAGGTCCAGGGGAAGGGGGACAGGTGCTGGCCGTGAGGAGGCTCCGTTCCTGCCCTGGGAGGGCTCGGCCTGGACTCTCAGACGGGCCTGTATAGAGTTGGGTGCTCTGGCAGAAGGTGCCCAGGGGAGCCAGGAGCTAATGATGGGGGAACCGGCCGGATGAAGCCAGAGAGGTAGACCCCACAGAAGAGGGGATGTGTAGACGAGGCTTTAAGGAGCGAGCAGGAGGTCAGGTGAGGATGACCTGTCCGTAGGAAACCGCTTGCGGAGAGGGCTTGTGTAGGGCTCCTAATGTCAGGGCTGGGGCCTGGTGGTTCCCAAAGGAGACCCCAGAAAGATGGGCAGGTCCTGGACACCGCTGATGTGGTGCTCCCCGTTCCGGCGGCGACGGCATGCCAGCCGGCCCTCGTCCTGCACGTGCTTCCTCGCGCCTGCGTGATGTCGGCCTCCCAGGCCTCAGCCGTGGCGGCAGCCGCCTGGGGCCCTCATGGTGCGGGGGGGGCACCAGTGCCTCGCTTCTCTGGCAGGAGAGCTCCACCTGGCTGGGCTGGGAGCTCCAGCCACGGGGCGTCCCGGGAAATTCGGGACTGCAGCTGGGCTTGTCCTTGGGCTGCGCGCGTGGGTGCCGGACCTTCTCTGCGGGCCCCGTTCCTCAGGTTGGAGTCCGTCAGGCTGGAGTACCGTGCGGGGCTGAAGAACATTGCCAACACGCTCATGGCCAAGGCGCTGCAGGAGTGCCCCAACTCCGGTAAGCGGCTTCCTGGCTCCTGGACTGGCCCGGCGGCGGCATTTCCTGAGGGAGCAGGGTTCAGGCTCAGAAGTGCTTGTGAAGTGTGTCGTCGGTCAGAGTCCAGCTCTTCTTGGTCTCGCAGATCACCCGACCGACGTCTCCGGTGCTCGGCGTGGGGACTTAGACTTCCTGTTCTGAAGTGCCCCCGTTGCTTTTTCTTCTGAAACCGAATTTCCATTATCTCACCCTACATCTAAACGTACCTGTAGCATGAACACATTTGGAGTTAAAAAAAAAAAAAAAAGATATTAGAAATCACCTGTAGGGGCCCCTGGCTCGGGCAGCTTAGCATCCGACTCTTGATCTCGGGTGTGAGTTCAAGCTCCACAGCGGGTATAGAGATTACTCAGAAGTAATAAAAAGAAAATCCCCTGTAAGTCCGCTACTGAGAAATTGTTGCTTTTAGCTTCTTTGTGCTATTACAGTGTGTGTTACTGTACACAACGGAAGTTCTTTTATGTTTAGTGTTGTGTTTTGTTTTAAAGCTGAAAGTTTTGTTTTGTTTTAAGATTTTACTTGTTTTAAGATTTGAGACAGCGAGAGGGAAAGAGCACAAGCAGGAGGGAGGGTGGGAACAGGGAGAAGCAGATTCCTGAAGCTGGGGCTCAGCCCCAGGGCCTTGAGATCGTGACCTGAGCTGAAGACAGATGCTTAATGGACTCAGCCACCCAAATCTTCACGAAAGTGAATTTTTTAGTGGCTTCGTAAAATGTACCCATGTGGATGTACCAGAAGTATACCACTGCCCTGTCGGTCAGTTTGAATCTTTACTAGCATTTCTGCTCGTTTTGTCGTGGCAGAGCCCCGCACGTGGAATTATAGAGTTGGTGGGAGTGAACTTCACAGGTTTGGGGCTCGTCCAACCCAGTCACTGCCGGAGTGTTGTCCGGCCTGTGCCCTCAGGGCTGCTGTGCGGCGGGCGGGCAGGGCAGCCTCTGTGGCTCTCTCTAGGCAGGCCCCGTGGGCAGACGTGTGGGAGGTCCTAGCCGCGGTCTGAGGACACCCCGGGTTAGGGTCTTAGCCAGCCCCTCTTGGCCTGCTCGTGGGCAGGTCGTTTCTGACAGCAGAGGTGGGGTCTGAGCGGTGGTGTCCTTGTGTCTGAATTGCAGGTGTCCTGTGGTCTGAAGCCATCTTTCTTGAGGCAAGGCCCCAGAGGAAGACCAAGAGCGTCGATGCCCTGAAGAAGTGTGAGCACGACCCCCACGTCCTCCTGGCTGTGGCCAAGTGAGTGGGGGGTTCCCCGTGGGGTTGCTGACCCTTGGGACCTGATGGAACCTCTTAGAGTCTTTGGCCACCAGAGCTCCATGATAAAGCACTTTTGCTTTGACCCAGAGCAGCCCCGTCTGCAGGCAGAGGCCGTGCAGCCCTGTGCTGACCCGATGGCCGAGGCCGACCCTGACCGCGAACGGGCCGCTTCCTCTGGGCCCGGCCCTCCTTCCTTCCATCCTGATCCTTCTGATGGGAGTGGCACTTTTAAAGTGGCACTTCACGCCTGCACATGTCCTGAGTTGGAGACAAACCCGCTCACGTTGGTCCACACAGAATTGAAGTCATAAGCAGAGCAAGGGGCTCTGGGCGGGTTTTCTCGTGGGAGGAAGAAAGCAGAGAGCTTCACCTTGGTGACCTCGAGGACGGTCCAGGGTCTGTCTGTCAGGCCCAGTCAGCCTGCCTGGGGGCGCAGAGATGCATGGGCTGGAGACCATCGTTCCTCCAGGGTGCATGAGCCTGAGAGCAAGAGGAGGTCAGCCAGTGACCCCACGCCATCAGCTCGAGTGTCCAGGGCTGGGTCAGGAGTGTCCTGGGGAGCCATGTGGTGTGCAGGGCGGGGCCTTGGGAAGATCCAGTGACATTGCGGCTGATGCGTGGGGGGCCTGAGAGCCGGGTGGGGGTTGGGTGTGTTCAGAGGAGGCTGGGAGGTGACCGGTGGGTTTGAGGTGGACGGTCATGAGGAAGAGCCTTGACTGGGCGGGCTCCCAGGACTGCTGCTCAGGCCTCACCTTGGGGAGGCAGCACGTGTGGCCCCGGAGCTCCGGTGTGCTGCCGTCGCCCAGAGCCAGAGTCTGGCCTACCCCGGGGGGGATGCGTCGCAGCACGGGCCCCACTCCCTCAGGTCCTGCAGGGCTTGTCGCCAGCCGCTGGGAGGCTGAGGGCACCGCGCGTGGAGGCTTCCCACCCACCGGCTCCTGAGGCCCGGCCTGAGCCGGCTGGGGACCCCTCCCTCCTGCCTGCGCTTCCGCCTCGCCTCCCGGAGTGACTGTTATGTATGACACCTTGATAGGGCGGCCATAAACCCTCGTAAAAGGCTTTGCAAAGTAAATAAGTCACTCTTTGCTGTTCTCAGGTTGCTGTTCCGTGTACCTGCTATCAGGGTTTGTGCTCTTTAAGTCATAGTTTATCTAACACCAAGCAATTAAGAATACCACAAGGCTTAAAAAACAATCAAGCTATCAGGGCACAAAATCACTCTGTGTTGTAACTGAGGCCGGTCCAGGCAGCTGCCTGACCCGCGGGCTGGTGGTGCGGGCGCTGCTCTGGGGCCTGTGGCTACAGGGCCCGGAGGTGTCGAGAAACAGCCCCCTGGAGCTCCGGGCCATCAGAGGGTCACCCTGCCGCCCCTCCTGCCTCCTGCGCACTGGCGTGTTGGGAGGGCGCTCACCGGTCCTTGGTTTGGTTTCTGAACTTCCTCGCTTGTGGCTTCCAGCATGGGCGTGGTTTTCGGATGTGTGCATCTGCTGCGGGTTCAGGTACCTGGGGCTGACCCGAGGCCCGTCTTGTCAGGTGGGCTGGATCCTGCTGGAGGCGGCTAGGGGTGGGCAGAATGACCCAGAAGGTGTCCATTGACGAGCAGGTTGAAACTTCACTTTCTCTGATCAAAGTCTTATTTTAGGTTTTTGTCAGGTTTAGTTTGATCCTCTAGTGTTCATGCAGAGGCAGGTAATGACTTACAGGAACCCAAGTTCTCGTGTATGGGTTTTTTAAGAAATAGCTGTTTAGACCCTTGAAGGACAGTTGAAGGTTAGTGACCTGGAGCGACCCCCTAGGGAGCCAGGCCGCATTCCTCCGCCCTCCTGTTGGGAGCCTGGGGGCTCGCCAGGGAGAGGGGCAGAGTCTGCTGGCCACCGCAGGCACTGGGCTCGCCGTCCGCCTCTCGCACGGGCAAGCTGCAGCCGGAGGTGGCCAGGGCCGGGCCGTGCCCGGGCCCTCCGTGGCTTATGCTGGCCAGCACCGCTCAGGCACCCAGACGGCACCACTTACGGGTCCCCACACCGATGTCCCCGGACAGGCTGTTCTGGAGTGAGCGGAAGATCACCAAGGCCAGGGAGTGGTTCCACCGCACGGTCAAGATCGACTCGGACCTGGGGGACGCTTGGGCCTTCTTCTACAAGTTTGAGCTGCAGCACGGCACAGAGGTGAGGCGCCGCACACGGTGGCCGGCGACTGGGGTGTGGCCTCACAGTAGGAATGGGGGTGGTGTTCAGGCCCTAAAGATTCACCTCGTGCCCCAGCGAGTTTTGTCCTACACATGAGCCCGGGGGCAGCGTGCAGGGAAGCCTAGGCGGCAGCCACTCGTCCCCACCGCCCCCAGCACTAAACATCGTCAGAGTTGTGCTCCTGGGGGTGGGGGATAGCCAGGCTGTCCTGGGGTCCCCACAGGAGGTGGGAGCTGTGCCACGTGGAATCTGGGCAGCGCCTTGTGCAGAGAAGGCAGGTTCGGGGCGCTCGGTCGTGGCACAGACGTGGGCTGGACTTGGCTCCGCACGTGTGTACTGAAATCAGCTCTGGGGAGGGTCCGTGTGGTGGGGCTTGGCCCCCGGCGGAGGGACCATCTTGATGAACACAGCGGAAAGACTGCTCTGCCCCCCTTGCCGGCCAGGCCCGGGCCTGTGGGGCTGGGTGAGCGTGGTGGGTTGAGCAGGGGGCTCGCCTGACTCGCATGCCCGCTGGTCCCTGCCCAGGAGCAGCGAGAGGAGGTGAGGAGGCGCTGTGAGAACGCCGAGCCCCGGCATGGGGAGCTGTGGTGCGCTGTGTCCAAGGACATCGCCAACTGGCAGAGGAAGATCGGGGAGATCCTCGTGCTGGTGGCGGCCCACATCAGGAACACTTTCTGATGGTCCGTCCAGGCCCGGTGGCCACGGGCCTTGGGGCAGCACGTGCAGGAGCGCCAAGTGGTGGGAGCTGGGTGGAAGGGGCCCCGAGCTGTCTGTCCTGCTCTTTAATTAAAAGCTTTCCAGGTAGCGCGTCCGGGTTGGTGCCCTGCAGGTTTTCTCCGCGCCGCCTCCCCCCCCCGCGCAGACTCCGGTTCGTGACCCCAGTCGGCTCACTGAGGTTCCTGTTTTCACAGGAGCCGCTTGCAGACGGCCTCTGTCCCCCAGAGGACGCTGTGTGCCTCCCTGGGAGAAGGGGCTGGGCAGGTCACGTCCTGGGAGCAGCTGGGAACAGGCTCTCCTGGTGACTCATTTGTCCCCTTTGGGTGGGGGGCGCCCCGCAGGCCTGCCCGCCAGGGTAGGTAACTTTCCTAAGCCACGCAGACGCCAGGCCCCACTTCCTAACGTGCCTTCCGCAGTGTGTTGCTAAGGGGTAGTTGTGAGGCCCCTCGGGTGTATGCTGAAGGGAAGTGTTACCAGGAAGCAATTTTCTCACATTTGCACGAGGATAAGTTTTTGCTGATTTATAATCAGCAGTTTTGCTCTGAAGCACTTACACCTGCCCATATCTCTGGGTTGAAAGATGCGTGACTGGGAGGCTCAGCGTGTTCTCACTGCGAATGCTGTGTGAGGACAAAGGCCTTGCTCGGGCTCTGGACCCTGAGTGCGTGTCCATCTGGAAACCAGCGGATTCTCTTAGAAGGGTGCAGACCTGTGGCCAGAGGCTGTGGGGTGCCGGGAGGCTGTGGGCCGGGGAGAGGAGATGCTGGTTGTTCCGTACAGGGCGGAGAAGAGTAGCGGGCAGCTGCTCCCCCATGTTCATGTACGAGAAGATTGCAGAGCAGCCCCTGGGTGACGTGGATGAGGGGGCCTGTGGCGGGGCTCAGTCGCTGACCCATGGCTTGGCCCTCCCCAGGTTGGGGGGCGCTTGCCTTCACGTAGCTCCCGAGGCACCTTTGCCTGGAGAGCGAATGCCCTGCTGGGTCCGCCTCTGCCGTGCTGGGAGCCCAAGGACGCCACCAGCCCAGAGTGGGCGGCAGACCACCTGTGTGGCCTGGGTCCCACCCACAGACTGTGGGTAGGGAGATGCCTCCCCTGCTTCTCACCCCGAGGAGGGCCAGGCCTGAGAAGGCAGTGCGGGGAGGCTCACAGGGTCTTCACGGAGGCTGAGGTGACTCCTTCGATCTCCTGGAGGAGGTGAGGGGGATCCTGCCTGTGACACTGAAGACGGGGTCCTGAAGCTTTGGAAACCTTGAAGACCAGCCGGTTCCTACACACACATAGAAACCAGGGCCCTGGCAGAAACAGTGACTTGGCCATGGTCGCGGGGGTGGCTGGCACCCTTCTGTGCCCTGAGATGGACGTGGCTTCTCCCCCACACCCCTCTGAGCTCACGGTCAGGTGAGGCCTTCCGCAGAGCCCTTGGAAAGTTCCATTGCATCTGGACCATCTGGTGTGAATGTCGTCTTCTCCTTTGGACGGGGGTCGTTTGCTCTGAAGTGGTGAGACCGCTTTCCTCCCTGGGAAAAAAACAGACCTTAGGTTTTCTGAAGCTGACGTTTCTTCAGTTCTAGCTCAAGGCAGGTTGGCTTCTGGAGGCTGCCCTCGTTCTGCGGTGCGGGCTGGAGGGATGACCAGCTGGGCACCGCCAGGTAGGGGGATGGTGGCCCAGCTCCGGGAGAGCCTTTTTTGGCAAGCGGCCACGACTGCCCCCAGCAGAAGACCCCCTCAGCCCAGGAGGGCTGAGCGGCAGGAGGAGCCTGGGAAGTCCCACACCTGGGACCTGCAGGGGCCAGTGTCTGTGACGGAGCTTGGGGCTTAGGTCCAGCTCCCCTCGTTCTGCCGGCAACCAGGTTCCCAGAAGAGGCAGCACCTACTGACCACTGAGGAAGGCCCCCGTGGAGGGGTGCACAGGCCCTTGGCCTCTTCTAGCTGCCCTCCCCGTCCCCCCCCCCCAGCTCGGCCCTGCCCTGCCCACCAGACACCCCACCGCCGCCTCAGCTGAGCGTATCTTCCTGGGGCTGATGGCTCAGTCCGAGACCCACTGGGTGGGAAGAGAGCCCGCAGCTGCTGGGCTCCAGGGTCAGGTTAATTGAAGAAGCAATTGGATAGGAGGTGGGGAGAGGGAGGGGGTAGGGCTGGGATCCCGGGGCCTCCCTCCTGCTCCCTCCCTCCTTTGCTCAGAGGAGCCAACTTCAAAAGCCTTGTCTGCCTGCCGCCAGCCCGCCCTGCCACAGCCTGTCCTGGGAAGCCCTGCTGGCCAGGCTCGGAGCAGGAGGCCCTGGAGCGGCCGCCGAACTCCCTACCTGAGGACCCAGGATCATGTGGAAGGCTCACTGGCGGGAGTGAGCGAGGCCGCACCCTGAGAGGCCCATGGTGAGCTGCGCTGCGTGGTTGAGGGGGCTCACCCACGGCCGCGCCGCGGAGGGTTTGGGAGTGAGCGCAGCCCGAGGGAGGCTCTGTGACCTCCTGTGCCCTGCTGGGAAATCCCCCTTGGTTCCGGTCACCTCGGCCCGCCAGACCCGGCCCTGGGTGCTCTTGCCTGTTCCCGGCAGGGGCGGGGGGGCAGGGGGTGTGGGGTAGGACGGGGTGTCCTGGGCCCCCCAGGTCAGCCTCCTGGTGCCAGGGCTGCCCTGTCCTCCCTGGCTGGGCTGGGAGGTGGCCAGCCTGCCCCACGTGGCTCTCCCTTCAGCACCCACAGCTCTTGCTTTGGCTGGGACCTCTGATCTGCTGGGCATGCCTGAGGGCAGCTTGGAGGAGGGGCCCCAACAGATCGCATCTGCTCCTCCTGCCAGGGCTGCCCCCCAGGGCTCTGTGCGGGTCGGGTGCTGCTCAGTCAGGCTCACCCCTGGGGCCGGGAAGCGGAGTCGAGTCCTGCGTCTCGCTGGCTTCACATGATTAATTTTCCAGTGGCTGTTTGACTCTTGCCTGGGGGCCTCAGGGTGGGTGTGTGGCCCAGGGTCTGGGAACTAGCTGCTCTGGGGCTGGGGGTGGGCTTCTCCCCGAGCCAGGCCCTTCTGGAGGGGGAGGCCTGGAGAAAGAATGGTGGGCCCACAATGTGGCCCCTTCCTCCCTTGCCTCTGGGGGTTTCCCCAAGCCTTCCCCTCCCAAAGGGGTGTGGCCTTGAGCTCTGAGCCCTCAGCCCTGTCCTGGTTGGGCTGGAGGTGCAGGGGTGCCCCATTCCCCATGGCTGTGAAAGCTGGTTGTGACAGATCTGTCGGTGAGGAGTGGGAGTAGGTCAGTTCTGCCCCTGCTGTGGGGACCTACTCCCCAGGTGGGCCGTGCTCTGGGGAGCAGAGGCTGTTCGAGAGCCTGGCTCTGCTGGGGGTTGTGTTGGGAAGTGGGATGAGTTCAGGCATGGCCCGGGGAGAGGCTGTCCTTAGACCGAGGTCAGCCCTGCCCCGCAGCCTTCCAGGCTCTCGGCCCCGTGCTCCTGCCTCTGGAGCCCCTGTCCCCTCCTGGCCTTCCCAGCCCCCCGGCCCGTGCCCGTATCATCCACCCCACAGATGTCTGCATGAGTGCTGAGCTGTCTGGTTTGCAGGCCCACTGTCTGTCTGTCCTGCTAGATCCATGCCTAGTCCTGAATGGCACAGCCACAGCTCCATCGTTTACCAGCTCTGAGACCCCTGGAATGGTTGTCTTGGGGGACTGTCCAAAGCAAATTGCCTGAGGGGTGGCTAGAAGGGAGGCCCCCTGCACAGACCTGGGCACCCCACCCTGATGCCGAGTCCCTTCCAGGTGCCTCCTAAGCCTGCGCTCTGGGCGCTCCTGCTGGCCCTGCTGGGAATGGTGCCAGGCCAGTCGGGGCTCCGCACCTGCAGCGTCCCTGACGTGCTTCGCCACTACCGCGCCGTCATCTTTGAGGACCTGCAGGCAGCTGTGAGGCAGGCTGGGCCAGGGGCAGAGTGGCCGGGGCCAGGCTCCCCATACCTCCGTTTCATTCACAAAAACCTGACTGGAGCTGCGGGCCCTGGATGGCGGGGGCGGGGGGGAGCTGTCTGCAGCGCCCAGAAGGTACGGAGTCCACGCCCCCACCCATGCCCTCTGGTTCCCTCTGGGGGCCTCCCCACAGGGCTCCCCCCAGCCCCCACTTTCCTCCCCCCACTTCCCCAGGAGCACGGTATCCTACTGTCTATCGCGTCCCTGGGTCGGACCCTGCGCAGGGCGGTCGCCCGGGGCCGCCGCGGGGCCCTGGAGAAGGCAGCGTGGACCGTCGCCTTGCGCACCGAGGCGGTGATGCGGCGCCACTGCGGGATGCTGAGCCAGGTGCGCGGGCCCACAGCCGGGCCCCTCCCCTTCCACGGGCACCCCCCACCCTCCCACCGCGCCTCCCGTGGCCCCGCGGGGCCACCGTCTGGGAGCTCCAGGGGCCAGACGCGAGCCTGGGGGTGGGGGGACGGCGGGGACCGTGGGCGCGCGCTGACCGTCCCGTCCCCGACAGCGGAGCCCGCGGCCCAAGACGCGCCCTCCCCGGCGTCGCAGCGGCCGGAGGCGGCTCCTCGTGCGCGCCCTGGACGCCGTCGCCACCTGCTGGGAGAAACTCTTCGCGCTGCGGGCGGCGGCCCCTGGGGGTCCCTAGCGCGCGTGCTACGCGGGCCCAGGAGCAGCCGGCGGGGCCGCGGGGCCTGGGCTCGAGCTTCGTTTGGGGCCGAGCGCGGTCTCTCCCTCTGGTTGGCCCCGCGCGGGGTCCCGGCCCCTCCCGCGCCGCGGCCGGCGCTCCGCCGAGGGCCCGAGACCTGGAGATGATGCTCCGGGCGCCAGGCCAGGACTCAATAAACTGCTGGTGCTGCGCTCTGGTCGTCTTGCCTTCGCCCGCGGGCCGTGGGCCGGGCGCCCCACGCCTCTGCGACCGCGCGGGGAGTGGGCGCTGGGGGCTGCGCGGCCCCGGCCGGCGGAGCCAGCCCGCGCGCCCCGCACCTGCGCGAGGACGGCGGCGCTGCGCTCCCGGCCTTGGGCAGCAGGGGGCGGTCGGGACGCCGGGCGGTCCGCCCCGGGCGGAGGGCGGGGTGGGGGCGGGGGTCTAGCGGGCCCTGAAATGTCCGGTATCCGTCCTGCTCCGCTGTGGAGTGGGGGAAGGGGTGGAAACGGAGGGGAAGAGAAGGCCGAGCTCTGTGAATTCAGAGCAAAACAACCGGATAAAGGAAACGGGCCTGAAGGGAAGCCAGAGTCGCTGGCCCTGGCTGCACGTGGGGCCAGGCCGTTTCCTGCGGCCCTGGGAGGGACGGCCACGGCCCCTCTCTGGACCCGGACAGGCTGGTCAGGGATCCACTCTTGTGCTCTGGGACCGTATGTTTGCTTGGCAGGGTGCAGGGCTGATCCTGGACTCCCCAACCCACAGCCGCATAGACCTGAGTGTCCACGACCCCCTCCCCAATGACACCCGATGGGGAGGGAGAGAGGGTCAGGTAGAGAGAGCCCCGGCCAAGGAGGACGCCTGATGGACCCAACACCCATCACACTCTTCTGTGGAAGGTGGACGGACCCAGCAGGCACCAGAGCAGGCCTTGCCTCTGGGGTACCCTGGCAGAGCAGAGACAAGCCGGGGATCCAGAAGGGCCGTGGTGGCGGGGCAGTCCACACTAGCACAACATGAAGATCTAGACCAGCTGTTCCGGACCCAGCTCCCCGCCACACATGTGTGAACACGTTTAGTCTGTGCAACAGAACAAGGGTCCCTGATGAGACCCAGGCCCTGGGAGGTCATCCCGTGTCCCAAAGCACACAGCCCGGAGCCTTGAGAGCTGGGTTAGACGGTTACCGCCCATGTGCGCCCTGTGCGCGGGGCGGGAAACCGAGCTTCCCAGACCTCAGCGGGCCGTCAGTCAGTCGCCCGCCACCACAGTGTGCAGCTGCCCTGGGGGCCCGGTCGCGGGGTGAGGGGGACGCCTACGGTGCAGGCACCGTGTGCCCCGTGGAGCATCCCACGGCTCTGGTGTCTGCAGCCCGCGCTCCGTGCGTGTGCCGTGGTCTGGAGCTCGAGGCCACAGGAGGCTCCACAGGAGGCTCCGTCGGGCTGAGGAAGCGGCCCCGGGGCTGGAGGGTCTACGCGGAGCGGGGGTGCTGGAGTCCAGATCGTGAAAGATCCCTATGCCTTGCACGGACATGGAATGTGGGGGTTGGGGCCATGTGGTGGAGGTGGGGCCAAAGGAGGTGGGCTGGACCTGGAGGAGTGAGGAGTGACCCAGGCAGTGCCAGGGTCCTGGCCTGAGCGCCTGGATATGTCCCCGTGTGGCTTGGAGAGGGCAGGCAGAGGAGCAGACGCGGGTGCTGTGGCTTCTGTTGACAGACTCCTCTGCCCTTGCCTGCAAGTCGGGGTGGGAGGAAAAGTCCCAGTTTGGTTGGAGCATAAGGTAGGGGGCCACCAAGTTGAGGGCTGAAGGTCAGTAAGAGAGTGTAAGGGTGTGGGTATGGGGACAGGCTCTCCGTGGAGGCCCCCCCCTTGTTCCTGCTTCCCGACAGGCTCCTTGCACTGAGGTCTGGCCCAGACCCAGAGCCTGAGGGGACAGCATTCCTCTCCAAGTGGCATCAGAGCACAACCTCTGGGGCGTCAGACCTACTGTCCACCCACAGTGCCCCCTTTCTGCTGCTGAGAGCAGCCAGGCCGCTCCTGGGAGGGGTGGGTGGTGAGGGGGCAGCCCCTCCATCTGCCAAGGCTGAGCAACAGCCTGGGGTTGGGGGCGGCAGGAAAGGGAGCAGAGGCCTGAGTTTCAGGGACACAATCCTGAGTCCTAGACCACGACCCCGTGAACAGGCCCACTGACCCTACTGTTCTCCCTGGAGGCTCCTGCCAGAGCCCATGTGGTTGTGTGTGTGTGTGTGTGTGTGAGTGTGCACACATGGGTGTGCTGAGGGGCTGGCCATGAGGATGGACACACAGGTGCATGTGTCCTGGACCTGGCCCAGCCCCCCTGCCCGGCAGAGACCCCCTCTTCCAGGCAGCCCTCCTGAAGTCTAACTCTGGTCTGCCCCGGCAAGGTGAACTTGTTGGGGCAGGGACTGGAAGCCTGTGGCCTGAGCCGGCAGAACCCAGTGCCCCCAGTCTCACTCCTGACGTGTTCTCAGCGTGAGCCCCGGTCCCCACCAGACCCTGTCCTCCTGCCCTTTCGCTAGAGTGAGTAGCCTCCATGCCCGGCAGAGACCCACACGTCGTCTTGCCAACCACTTGATAACAGGCCGGCGTCGTGGGTGTGGAGACCTGGACCCTTTTCCCCAAATCGCACACCATCTGTATCAGTGTCCTGGGGCTGCTGTGATGGTCACAAATGGTGCGGCTTAACACAGTAGAGATTTCTTCCCTCGTGGTCCTGAGGACTGGAGGCCCAAAGTCATTGTCATGGGCTGGAAATCAGGGTGTCGTCGGGCTGTGCTCCCTCCTGGGCCACATCCAGCCCGGCTTCCCACAGCCACGGCAGGCTCCTTCCTCCGCGGAGCCTTTTCCTTCTGGGTGTGTGTGTGTGTGTGTGTGTGTGTGTGAAGATTTTATTTATTTATTTGACAGAGAGAGATACAGTGAGAGACGAAACACAGGCAGGGGGAGTGGGAGAAGGAGAAGCCAAGTTCCTGCTGAGCAGCGAGCCCGAAGCGGGGCTCGATCCCAGGACCCCGGGATCACGACCCGAGCCAAAGGCAGACGCTTCACCGGCTGAGCCCCCCAGGCGTCCCAGCCTTCTCCTTCTTAGGAGGGTCTTTGCCCCCAGGCTGCGGGCCACCTGGGTGGTCCAGGACGATCTCCTTACCTCAAGATCCTGAGACACATCTACCAAGAGCCTTTTTTCTAAATAAGCCCCGACCCACGGGCTCTCTCTCCTGGGGCCACCATCCCACCATGGCCGTGTCGTGGCTCACATAGGATGGCAGCAAGTTGGGCTTCTGGCTCCTGGGACAAAGTCCACTTGCCCAGGGTGAGGGTATCCCAACCAGAGCAGGCCTGGGGGCAGGAGGGGAGCCACAGTGACCTGCCAAGACACAGAGAGCAGAGGGCAAGCCAGGGCTGCTGGCTCAGACCCCATGGTGTTTGCTTGCGTGTTCGGCGCCGAGACCCTCCTTGTGGCTTGCCCATCACAGCACAGAGCCGCAGGCTGGATCTGACTGGAGCCGGCGGAGAGGGAGGGACACAGCCAGGGACAAAGCCGTGGGCCTGTGCTGCGCGTCCCTCCTTGCCGCCGTCTGGGGCAGGCTCGTGGTCGGCTTGGGGGCTTCACCCGGTGGCATCCCGTGCTGTCCATGTGCCTTCTCAGCTGCATCCAGGGAGGTGGGGGCTGGGTCCCCGAAGGAGGGGCTGTGCCAGGGTGGGAGATGGGGCCGCGGGGCACGGGCCAGGCTTGTGCAACTTCCTGCAGCCAGGGATCCAGACCCCCTGTGTGCAGCGCCAGAAGGAAGGGGGGCCGGGCCGACTTGCAAGGGGAGCCTGTGTCCCACAGCTCCCCCCAGACTGGGGCTTTTGAGAGGACATCTGGAACCCGGCCGGCGAGCCCGGCCCTGGGTTGGAAAACCGAAAAGTTCACCCCGGCTTTGCCACTTGGGTGTTCCCCACCCTGACCACCCGCTCCTCTCTCTCCACCCCCATTTCCCACCTCTGCCTCTCTGTGGGCACCAAAGACCACATGGGGGGGTCCGTCCAGCCCCTCGTGCTGACCCTTTGGAGGGCCCCTCCCTCCTCCACGTCCCCTCCCTCAGGGGCCCCTCCATCGGCCCGGCCTGTGGAGCAAGGGGAGGTGGTGGGAAAGCCGAGCGCCGCCCTCGCCCAGACCCTGGGCAGATGCAGTTCCCGTGCTTTTGGAGCCGCGGCCGCGGGACCGGATGGGAGCTCGCCGGGCCCTGCACCTGGCGCTGGGCGCCAAGGGGGCGCAGGCTCACGCTCCGGCCGGAGGAAGCATCTGTGCCCAGAGCTGAAGGGTGCGCTGGCCTGGCCGGCACTGGGCCCCTGCGTGTGAGGCCGCGTGTGGGCCCCCGGCCTGCAGGTGTGCAAGCAGGCGGCTGGGCCAGCTGGACTTGGTGCGGGAACAAACACGTCCCGGGCTCCAGGAAGCAAAGCCAGTGCTCAGGGCTGGGGGGAGGGGGGTGCCAGGTGCTGGAGCCCATTGTCCCCGCCAGCAGCCTGCAGGACCCTGGGGGGCTCCCAGGGACAGTCCCCATCCTGTCCCCTCCCGAGGAGAAGACCCGGCTTTGTAAACACAGACGAAAACAACCACCACTACCCCCCCAACCCCAGCGACCCCCACCTCCCCGGCCTTCCTCCTGAAGAACCAGCAGGGGTTAACGCTGGCTGGGGGAAGTGAGTCCTTGTTTGGGGGGAAATGGGACGGTCAGGACCTGGGAAGGGGAGTGTGTTGTGGGGGAGGTGGGCCGGCTTGGGATTGGACACTGGTGCCGGGTCACCTCTGGGCTGTGGCTGGGCTTTTTTGTTTGTTTGTTTGTTTTAAGTTCATTTTTTTAAAGTAATCGCTCCATCCAGCATGGGGCTTGAGCTCACGACCCCGAGATGGAGAGGTGCGGGCTCTCCCCACTGAGCCCGCTGGGTACCCCGAGCTGTGCCTCGAGGGGACCTCTGCTCACGTCTGTGCAGTGGCAGAGCCTGGCTCCGTGGGGTCCTGCCCCTGGAGCCCGCTTGGGACCATTGTCCCCTGGGGGAGGTGGCTGGGGCTCCTCGCCAGGTGCGCAGGCCCCGTCCTCCAGTGCACCGGGCCTGTGCGGGGCGTGAGGCCAGGGGTCCCCAGCTGGGGCCCAAGATAAGCGCCGCACCCGGCGTCCACTTCCTGCACCTCCTTGCATCGCCGCCGCCGCGCACCCCTTCCTGTTTTCTCGGCGCGCGCAGGCTGGCAGGAGCGTGGGATGCGGGGCGGGGTCCTGGGGCACAGGTTTGGGTAGTGAGGGCTGGGGCCGGGGTGGTGGGGCATGAGGCAGGGTCACGGAGACAGGGCTGTGTCCTGGGGGACAGAGTGGGACCACAGGAGACATGTGGAGGGTGGGGAGCTCCCACTGCGCTGAGCCAGGCCCCTGAACCCTATCTGGTGTCCACACAGGCCTACAGGTGGGGAGGGAGCCCGAGCAGACTTGTGCACACAATGAGGAGCCTTGGCGTTCCCACGGCTCTCTCCCCAATCCTGGGCTGGGAATTCCCACACACCTGGCCGAGGCCCTCTGTGGACTGGAGCCTGGCCCTTGGGGCCCTTCCTCAGCCTGGGGCAGGAGTGGGTTAGGATGTGGGGAGGACTGAGACTGAGGCTTGGGCTGGGCTGTCGGGTTTGCAGGTCCGCTGCTCCGGACCCCCCTTCTGGGGACAGCTGCTGTAGCATAGGGCTCTAATGTGCTTAGCCCACTTGCTCACAGGCATAAATGGGTGCAACTTTAATGAAAACACACATGTCCACACAAAACCTCTGTGCATGAGCACTCGCCGCAGCATGACTCACAGTCGTGCAGTAAGGCGACAGCCCAGCGCCCGTCGGCTGGCACGGTCTGGTCACGCAGAGGAGTACGGTGCAGCCTCGCAAAGGAACGAAGGACACGACACCGTGGACGAACCTTGAAGATGTCGCACTCAGTGAACAAAGCCACACTCCTAATCCACGTATGGTTTCGTTTCTGTGCAATGTGCAGAACAGGCCAATCCACAGAGAAGGGGGCGGGGGACCCGGAGGGCTGCGTGTGACCGCTCCCACCGGAGGGCTTCTTGTCGAGGAGACGGGCGAACGTCGGGAGGAGAGGCGTGGAGGCCACATGGCCTTACAGCTCTGTCTCCAAGGGCAGACTCCAGGGCGAAGCTGCCCTGACTTCGCTGCCCGAGTCCTGGGCAGGATTTGTAGGGTGTGGGCTAAGCGGCTGGATTGTCCGGGGTGCTTGTCCAGCTGAGAGGAGCGTGCTGTAGGTCCGTCCCTGCCCGTGTTGGGGTGGGGCATCCGAGCACAGCCGGGGCCCTGATGTGTCTCCTGGTAGGCTGTGCGGCTGGAGGTGTGTGTGGTGTCCCCAGGTGTGTCTACTGGAGAGAGGGTGCCCCTAACCCGTTCCGTGCCCCCGCCTCCCTGACTTCCTCCCCTGGCCTGTTTGCTGGGGAGGGCACGACACCTGGGCCCGGCTGGGACCTGGGCGTGGGAGCTGTAGCCCGTGCCAGCCAGGGCTGCTGGGACTTCCCGCCAGGCCCTAGGCCGCCAGGGTCTGTTCCTGGCCAGCCTGACTCAGCGGGGGCTGGGGGTGGGGACTTCCCTTCTCTGACCCTCCTGGAGGCAGGTGGGTGGAGCCAGGAGGGTGAGCGGTGGGAAGCCTGACCCAGGGCTGGAGCCCCCAAGGCCCCGGGGCCGTGTCCTGCACAGGGGCGGGTGGGGGGGGGGCACTGCTCGCTCCTGAGGGGGCCGAGGCAGGCCCCTCAGAGAGCGCCCCAGGCAGGGCGCTGGGCCGGGGTCCTTCGAGGAGACCCCTCCCCGCCCTCCTGTGCCAGCCCACCACTGTGGAGGAGCTGCTATTGGAAACAGCTGCTCTCTGTGGGAGGCCCTCTCCTGTTCCCATTCTGCTCCTGGACTCCTCCAGCCCCTGGCCATGGGGCCTGCTCGAAATTGGGCCCCCCACTGGCCTCCTGCCCTGCCACGGGGGGAGGGGCTTCCAGGTGTCAAGCTCTCTGCCTTCTCCCTACTGGGGCAACGGTGCCTGCTGTCCCCCCGGGGGGCATCCTTGTGGCTCCCCATCCTACTGACCCCACGGGCCCTGGAAGGGTGGACCCTCTGGGTGGGGCTGGCTGAGGAGCCCAGAATGGGGGAGGGGAGACGATTACTCCAGCCTGTGCCAGGAAACGGGGGAGACACAGCGGGCCATGTCTGCTCATCTACCACCCTCCCCTGCGTGTCCATCCCCACGGTATCTCTGCGGTGGGACAACAGGTGGGGCAAGGGACAGTGGTTCAGCCTAGGCAGGGAGGTCCTCAGTGGGGCTTGTTCACACAACAGGACAGTCTGGGCTGGTACTGCCTCCTCTCTGCCCTGGCCAGCGGGTGCAGCGTGTGGAGGGGAGGTCCACACCTGGGTCAGAGGCTCCTGGGTCCCCACAGTGGGGCTTGCTTTGGCTCAGCTGACGCAGGACGCTAGGGGGCGGGTCAGCTGTCCCACCACTAAGGGGCGGGCCCAGAGCAGAGCAGGAGTTTGGCCACAAGAGCTGATGACCTACACTCACGGGCCCTGCACGTTGGTCTCCACGCACGAGCCCAGGACTCGGCACTGCGGCCTCAGTGCCCTCGCCTCCAAGCCCATGACAGACGTGGCTGGACGGGCCCGGCCTTTGTGCCTCCGTGTCCCTGCCGGGCATCATACTTATTACGTATATTCGGAAGGAGCAGACAGTGTCCTTGGCATCCTGTGGACTATTTCTGTCCCCCCACCCACCCTGGGTGTCTCTCTGCACTTGTGAGTTCATTTCCTGCCCTCCCTTGCTTGTCTGGTTCTGCTCCTTCATGCCTCTGGCTCTGTCTTTGGACTTTCTGGACCAGCTGCTGATGGGGTGGGGCTGGGGGGCTCAGGTACAGCAGTCACCCTGCTTTGTCCATTTGGTGGGGAGCTCTGGCCAGTCAATGCAGAGGTGACGTCACTGCCCCTGAGAGGCTGGATACCTGTAAAAACAGTCCCACAGCTTGTCCACCGCCCCCCCCTCCACACACTGAGGCAGCAGTCCCAGATGTGGGGACACACACACACCCAGCCGCAGACTTGGGACAGACACAGACGCACAGGATCACATGGTCATCCTCATGGATGCCCCTGTGGTCACAAGGTCACAGCCATGCTGGGAGCCTTCTGCACACACATGCCTGGGTAGCCGTCTCACTGGCCGTCCTGGAGCACAGGCAGCGTCTGGAGAACCCCGTGACTCCCACACACACGGGACACTGAGCTGTGAGCGACCTTTCCACATCAGGGTGTCAGCGATCAGCTCCCCAGTGAGGGACTGGGGACCAAGGAATCTGGAGAGAGGGGTGTCCAGTTCTGCTGCAAGTGGGGAAGGGCTCAGGTGAGAGGCCTGAGCCTCCCTGCTCGGTCGTTGACCTTCTGTCCGTAGTAGAGCCTGGAGAGGTTACCGTGGGGAGCAGCATGGCCATCGTGCTGCCGCCCCCTCCGGGGACTCTGGTTTAAAACTGACAGACGGGGCCCCAGGGTGCCACGTCTGTTATAGCTGTCACAGGCCAACCCTCTTGGAGAGGAGGACAGACCTGAGCAGTAGTGCCTGGGTTTGAAGAAACTTTTAGTTATGTATTTATTCATTTTTATTTTATGTATGTATGTATGTATGCAGTTATTTAGAAGTTTAAAGAGACGAGGGTGACGAAACACGGGTGGGGGGTGGGGGGATTTCTGACCCCTATTAGGGTTCAGTTAAAATAGGGGGTGGGGCAGGAAGGGAATGGAAGTCTGGGAGGGCGGGGGAGCACCCACACCCACACCTCATGCGTCCCGCCAGCTCGATCTGCTGGGTGGCCTGGAAGGTTGGAGAAGTGGGTGCTTTGGGACCCAAGCTGGGGGGGGGGTTCTGTGGGGGAAGGGCACGGCCAGGGTCATTGAGTGCCCCGCTCCCCCTTCCCCCAACGACCACAGACTCAGGTGTTCAGAGGAGAGAGCCAGTCACTTCACTGTGGCCTCGCCTGGCTCAGGGGTGACCCAGCTCCTGCTCCTGCTTTAAGGCAGACAAACAGTGGTTCTCTTCATATTTAAAAAGCCTCGCTACATGGGTGCTTTTGGTCACTGAAACCCCTTGGAAGAAAAAGTTTAAAAGTTTAATTAAAAATTAAATATATTGTATTAAGTATATAAAAAAGGCGAAGTAAAAAATACAGCCTGGTTCTAGGAAATACACTGCCAGAAAAGAATGAGACGCTTCGAGAACTGCCCTGGCCGGGCCAGCCAACAGGTCCTAGGCCTGGGCTTCCTGGAAGAGCCCCAGGACAGGCGGGAGCCGCCCTTGCGGGGCGCCCGGGCGCGGCCGAGCCCTGCGCCTGCGAGAGGGACAGAGCGGGGGTGCACAGCAATACAGTCGCGCCCGCGGCGGGAGCTAGCGGGGCGCGGGCCGGGGCCGCCGGCCGCCTAGCCCGAGATGCAGGCGCTGTAGTAGACCGCGCTGCTGGCGTCGGACAGCGCGGCGATCAGGCTGCTCTCCTCGGGGCAGGACATGGCCCGCGGGCCCAGCTTGGCCAGCGCCACGTGGTACGGGAGCCCGGCGGCGTCGGGCCGAGTCCGGCTGCAGTTGAGGTACTGGTCGAACTCGGTGAGGTCCACGTCGGCCCACAGGTCGGCGGCGGGGCCCAGCGTCTCGGCGGCCTCGGGCGGGGGCGCCTCGGGCGGCGGCGACAGCGGGCCGGGGTACGGGCCCGGGGCGGGCGCGCCCAGGGCGCCGTAGTAGAGGCCGGAGAGCGGCGCGGCGGGCGCGGGCGCGGTCCTGAGCGCCTCGGCCAAGGGCGCACCGTAGCAGCCGCCGGGGTCCCGGGGCAACTCGGAGGGGGCGTAGGGCGCGCGGAAGGCTCGCAGCGCGCAGTCCTCGGGCGCCGCGGGCGGCGGGAAGAAGGCGGCCTCTCCGGGCTCCAGGCCGTCCAGCGGCGAGCGCTCGGGCGTGGGCAGCCCCAGGCCGTCGAACTCGGCGCCGAGCGGCGGCAGCTCGCGGAAGGCGCGGGCCGCGCCAGGCGCCGCGGGGAAGGGCTCGGGCGGCGGCGGCGGCGGCGGGGGCGGCGGGGGCGGCAGGCCGGGGAGCAGGAGGCCGGGCTCCAGCCGCCGGGCCTTGCGCGCCTGCTTCTTGCGGCGCGGCCGGTACTTGTAGTTGGGGTGGTCCCGCAGGTGCTGCACCCGCAGCCGTTCCGCCTCCTCCACGAAGGGCCGCTTCTCCGCCGCGCTCAGCTCCTTCCACGCCTTGCCTGCGGGGCGGCGGGCGCGGGTCAGCGGGCGGCCGTCGGCGGGCGCGAGCCCCCGGGGGCGCACCGCGAGGCTGGGGCGCGGCCCTCTCCCGCGCCCGCCCCGGCCGGGCCCCGCTCCGGGTCCCCCCCGCCCCCCGCCCCGCGCCCGCCCGCCCCCGGGCCCCTCACCCAGCATCTTGCTGAGCACCGCGTTGTGCAGGTCCGGGTTCTGCTGCGCCAGCCGCTTGCGCTCGTCCTTCGCCCACACCATGAAGGCGTTCATGGGCCGCCGGATGCGCGACTCGTCGGCCGCCTGGCGCTCCCCGCGGCCGGCCGGGCTGAGGCCATAGCGCCCCGGCTCGGGGCTGCGCGGCGGGCTGCGCGGCGGGCTGGGCGGCGAGGCGGGCGCGGCGGGCGCGGCGAGGGCGGCGGCGGCGGGGAGGCCGCGCGGCTCAGCGGCGGCCCCGGGTCCCGGGGCCCATGCACAGTCGCGGCGGGCGGGCGGGTCGTCCTGTGCGCCGTAGCCGGGCGGCGATCTCTGCATTCCAGCTGGGCGCGGCCTGGGCGGAACGGAGCGCGGGAGCGCGGCGGCCGGACAGCGGGCACTCGCGGGGCGGGCGCGGAGGGCGCGGCGGGCGGCGGCGGAGACGGCGGTGGCCGCGAGCCGGGTGGGCGCCCAGATATAGCGGCGCGGGGCCAATCGGCGGCAGGCCGGGCGGGGCGGGGCGGGGCGCGCTGGGGCCGCCCCCTCCCCGGGGGCTCCCTTTCTTCTCCGGCCCGGCGGATTCCACCGCGGCGGCCCCCGCGCCCTCTCCGAGCGACGGACCCCCCCCACCGCCTCACCCCGGCTGCGAACGGGCCGCTCCTGTGGGCTGGAGCTGGGGAGGGGGCATCCTCATGGGGGCTGTCCGGCTCTCAGAGACGAGCTGCCGTCCCCACCCACGGAGTCAGACCCCCGGACGGCCTCTGGCGGAGGGTGGCCGCCCCCTCGTGAAATGACTCTGGGAGGAGGAGACGGGCGTATTTTAACCCTTGTTCTTGGGAGGCTACCCAAGAAGCCTTCTTGGGGTCTAGCTCAAAAGAAGGGGGCACTCTGGAAAAAGTTCCCTGTCTCTGGGGGGAGCGTGCCCTGGGTAACCGCAGCGCATCACGTCCCCAACCCTACACACACATGTGGAATTTTCACTACTGGGGGCTCCGAGACCCCCTGTTTGTCCATGGGGTTCAAGAAGACGGTTGTGGTGTTCCCTGCCTCACTCGCAGAGTCCACTCCAGACGGGGAGAACCTCAGCGCTGGACACCCTGGACCCACAGCGGAGTGAAGGGAAACCAGAGGGCGTGGGGACCTCCACCGAAGGTGCAGAGTCCCAGGCGTTGTTCCCCCTCCCGAAGCCTGCTGGGGTCAGGGGCTGGGACCAGCCGCACCTGACCGCCCTGCCGGGCTCCAGCCTCTGCCAAGCGGTAGAGTGAGCCCAGATCCAGGGTTGGGGGAGGGGGAGGGCAAGGGGGGGTCTCCCTTGGGCCTGGGAGGGTTTCCAGGGAGCTTCGGGTCTCCTCGAAGTCTGGGAGGGGACCTGGGCTACAGGAACTGGGGGGTCTGAGGGGTCTCCCCCAGGACTGTTGCCCTGCTGAAGATGCGATGAGTGTGCTCAGTGGCTCTGGGGGCCTTTTCCCTCCGAGACATCCACTTACAGCCCAGGATCTGTGCGGCCCTTCTCCCCTCCCCACCAAGTGCTGGGAGCTCCACATTTCCCGGCCCAGGTGTCGGTGACCCTGGGCTTGTGCGGCCAGAGGCTCTCAGTCCCCTGGCCCTTTTAGTGCTGTGAATGGGGCGAGTCCTCCAGCTCTGCCCTGTGGGCAGCTCCTGGTTTGAGGAGAGGCCAGCACCCCCACAGAGGTCCCTCAACCTGAGGGCTGCTGGGTGTCCATCCTGTCTCTGCGTGGGGTTCTGTCATGTAAGGCCTCGTCTGTCAGCTGGAGGAGTGAAGCCCTGGGTGTCCCGGACTGGTTTCGAGATC
Source organism: Martes martes (assembly GCF_963455335.1). NCBI lineage: Eukaryota > Metazoa > Chordata > Mammalia > Carnivora > Mustelidae > Martes > Martes martes. Next base: position 201,198 of record NC_137896.1, on the reverse strand, counting down.
CCTGAGACCCCACAGCCTCATTCACCACGTAGAACTGGGCCGATGTCCTGGGGGCCGTCAGGGCACCAAGGCGTGGATTCTCTGGGTCTAGGGGAAAGCTCAGCTTTTCCCGGGAGGCAGGCGAGGGTGAGGGGCCCTGGGGTGGGCAGGTGCACAGTCCTCTCCCAGGGGGGCCAGCTCCGGCCTGGCCAGCGTTCGTGGGTGGACTGGGCACCACGCAGGGGTGGGAGTAGATGTGTGAGCAGGAGCCCAGGCTGAAGAGAGGGTCCAAGGAGCCAGCACCTGCTGGAGACTGCCTTTACCCTTCCAGGTGTGCTCCGAGCTCAGCGGGGCCTGGCTTAGCCTGGCCAGGAGCCGGTCTGGGTTGGTGGTCCCTGGGGCTTGGGAGGGAGCCTTGAGGATCCTCCACTGCAACCTCCCCCGACGTTAGGTGGATCTAGGCTGATCCGACATTACCTCACCACGGCCCTGGTCCCCTGCAGCCTCCCCCCGCCCTCCCCACGCCAGGAGAGCCACCCCGCCCAGCACCAGCCAACGACCCTCCCTTTTGGCCGAGCTGTGCTGCTCGGGTGTCCAGCTGTCCTGTCCTGTGCGCCGAGGCTGGGCAGGGCAAGAGGAGAGCCTTCTGGGGTGGCGCCCTGCCTCTTCGGAGTCAGGCTGTCGTTCCGTGCGGGCGCGTGTGCTGCCTGTTCGGGGTGAGGACGGTGGCCTGACCCACCGTCCAGATGGGAAGACAGTGGGGGGTGGGAACGGCAGCCGGGGTGGCCCTGACCCCAGATCCCCGGGCTGGGGGACTCCCCTGGGCTATGCAAGGGCTGGTGGGGGTGTGGTCAGTGGTGCCTGGGGGAAGGGCGTCAGATGTGTGTGTCTGCGCGCTTGTGTGTGGTCTGTGTGTGTCTGTGTGACGGGGAAGGTCTGTGTCTGCTGGAGCGTCTAGCGCTGGAGTCTGCCCATGGCCTTAGGAGCCAGGTGGCCGCCAGACTCTGCCACAAGAGGGGGTCCCACAGGGTAGAACGGGAAACCCTCACCCTCAGCTTTCAGGTTTCACTCAGTGAAACCCTCACCTCAACACCCACCAGGGGGGCGGTCCCCAAGAGCACAGCTCCATCCAAAGTGGGGGTGATTCGTGAGTCTGGGCCATTCCTGTGCGTCTAGAACCCACCTTGGGCTGGCCTGGCCCAGGTTGGCTCCTGCCCACCCTTATGGGGGCCCTGTGTGCAGCCCCCAGTGTCCCAGACAGAAAGGTGGAGTAGAGGGAGGCACGCTTTCTCTGCAAGCGTGGGGGCCGGGCTGAGTGCTGAGTGGACACTGCCGTCCCTGGCCTCCAGCCGCGCCCTTGATCAGCCAGGACCAGACCCCCAGGCTCTGGGTGAAGCCTGCAAAGGGTGCTGGGCAGTTCCCCTCGGTGGCTCTGGGTGGGGGATTGGCTGGGCTCTGGGAGTGGCAGACCTCCCAGGCGCTGCCCGGGGCACAGACCTCACAAGCTCCCACCCGCCTGGCCCTGGCTGCTGCAGGAGCGGGAGTCTGGGACCAATTACTGAATCCCTTGGGGCCGGACCCTCCTTCTGTTGGAAGGTGGGGGTGGGGTCCCCATCAGACACAGGTCCAGGTGGAGGGGAGTCTTCTGTGTCCGGACTGATCGGTTCGAATCCCACCTCGGGGTCCTTGAGACCAGGGGGCTCTGGGCCCGGCCCTCATCCTGGTGCTCCTTCTTCAGACCCTGCTGCAAGGGCTGGGGTTGGGGGTGGAGAAGGCAAGGTGCCGGGTCAGCCTGGACTTCTGTCCAGGGGTCAGGGCTTCAGAGGGAGCTGCCCAACGGCCTAGAAGCATATGCGCGCATGTCCCTCCCCAAGTGACGGGCCGGCCCAGGTGGACGCTGGGACTCGTGCCCCGCCCCGTGCCTTCTTGCTCTCAGCCCCAGGATGCTGGGCCTGGTGTGCACAGCGCCGTGCCACTGGGCCTCCCAAACGCTGCGGGCCTTGCTCCTGAGAAGGGGGGCGGGGGGCAGGCGGTGCTGGGCTCAGCGGCAGCAGCTGTCACGAGGGTCAGGCTTGGCGGCTGGGGGTTATTGGCCCCTCAAGGGGACCCGGGTCTCGGGCCGAGCTAGGTGTTTTGGGAACTAGGGTGTCAGTAGGCTCGTGGGGGTGTCAGACTGGCTGAGGGTCTGCAGCAGAGGGGACATGGTGCTGTCGCCCTGGGCGTTTTGGGTGTGTGGGGAGGACGGGGGCCAGCGGGACAGAACAGGTGGGGGCTCCTCTGGGAGAAGGGGGGCAGGGCCTTGTGGGTGTGAGGAGGGTGGCGTGGGTCCCCTGTGGCAGGAGGCACTTGCGCGACGCTCCAGGCGTCCAGGGCTGTTGTTGTAGAAGGGGGGCTGTCGCTCCGGCCGAGTTGGGCCGCTGGATGCGGTGAGCCCCGGGCTGGCGTGGGGCGGCCCCGTGGGTCCTGGGGGTTTCAGCAAGCTGTGTGGGCCCCGCGGGCGCAGCAGGGGCTCCATGGGAACCCGGCTCTAGGTTTCCGTGGCAACAGCAGGGCGGAGCCAGGAAACGCAGGCTCAGGAAGGAAGGCCACAGCTGTGAGGAGGGAGCCGGCCGGCCTGGCTGAGCAGGCGCCAGACACTCTGTCTGTCCAGTCGTCCGGCGGGCCCAGAGCTCCTGCCCCAAGCCCTGCCTCCCCCCGCCCTGCAGGCCCCCGATCTGCGCCCGGGGCCCCTGTGACCATGGCTGCCTTTATTCCAGGCGGCGCACCCGGGGTCGGGGCGGACAGGTGACCTTGTCCTGCAGGACTGGGCCCCACTCCCCTCAGGGGCTTTTGGAGGAGCAGAGGTGGGGCTGTCTGGGTGTCCCGGGCAGTGCCCACCCTGACCTTCCTGCCTGGGCTGGCCTGGCCTCTCTCGCTCTCCTGCCAGGCTCTGGTGACAGTCCTCGGCTGCCCTGGGAACGGTGCAGAGAAGGAGCAGAGCCCCCAGTGGGCCCTCAGCTTGTGTGTCTTTTCTGCCGCTGCCCTAGCTTTGTGACAAGCGGCTTTGATGGCCCAACCAGCTGGGACTGCCAAACGGGCTGGGGGGCAGGTTTGTGTTCTCGGGGACCACCCACCCCTTCTCACTCAGGGGCACGAGTCATTCATTCGTACATTATTGAGTGCCTGCTGTGAACTCAGCTCTGTTCTAGGAGACAGTGAACAAAACAGACCCAAGTCCTTGCCTGGGGAGGGGGGCTCCTGTTCTGCTGGAGAGGGACAGTCAATAAATCCAGAAACAAGGCAAAGTATGGGGTGCCGGGCTGCGGAGTGTGCTCTGGAGAACGGTGCTGCCGGCTGTCGGGGAGGGAGGGGCCGTGTCACGGGTGCGCATGGCCTGTCACTCTGTGACGTAACTTTTGAGACAACCCCAGAAGGGAACGGGTACAAGAGATGAGGAGATACCTGGAAAAGAGTGTTGTACACAGTGGGAGCTGCATGTGCAAAGGCCCTGGGGCAGAGAGGTGTGTTGATATAGGGGAAGAGCAGGGAGTGCAGAAGGAGGGGACAAGGAGCTGTGTGAGGCCTGGGAAGGTCTAGGTCTTTTTCTCTGAGGGAGAGTTGATGACTTAGGAGGGTTTTGAGCAGAGGAGGGTGTGATGTGACTTAGCTTTCTACAGTCTCAGCGGAGCTGCTGTGTGGAGGTGGGCCTGGGCAGCTCAGGAAGGATGGACTCACCACCGGGAAAGGAGGAGCAGGTCTTCTCCCGGCTGCCCAGCGGCAAGCTGCCTCCCTGAGGAGTTTCCAGGAGGGCAGTGGGGGCAGTGCGCACAGACCCCTGGGAGAGGCTACCTCAGGGATCCCTTGGTTTGGTGCCCTGGGAGTCAGACCTCCTCCTTTCACCCGTAGCCCTGGACCACCCCCCCACCACTCCCACTCCCCCCCCCCGCCCCTGGGCCCCTGGGGATGGGGAGGGTGGAGTGGCCGCCAGCCTGGCGGGCAGGGCAGGGAGGGCTGCGTTTCTGGGAATTGTGTGGGGGAAGCACATTGTTCGAGCCTGGAGCAGGCGGCCAGGGCTGCTGCTGGCCTCTAGGGGATGCCTCCTGGCTCCCCCAAGTACTGCCTCTGGGGGAGGGAGCTGGGACCGGGCCAGGGCTCTGGGCCGGCCTGGGGACTTTCCTGAAGATGCTACTGTGGGTGGGCAGCTCTTCCCACTCTGCAGACTGAGAAACTGAGGCCCCGAGGAAGGGCTGTGGCAGTGGCGGATCTGCTAGCGCCTGGGACGGGGGGGCTCCTGCCGGATCTCAGTCCCTGGTCACTGCCTTGCCTGACCTCAGAGGCCAGGATCTGAGGGAAGCTGCGGTGGGGTTGGCTGGGGTCGCAGTCCTACGCAGCCCCTGTGGCGGTCGCCGTGCCGGGCTGGAGGGTCTGGGGGGGGCGAGGGGCAAAAGCAGCTGGGTGCCCAGGCCCGGGGGAGAGCTGCCTAAAGGTAGCCCAGGATGGGTGGGGGCTTCTGGGGCCAAGGGAAGCGAGGTGAGGCTCCGTGTGAGCGCGGCAGCTTGGGCCTTCCCACCGGGGCCCCTGCCTCAGCCAGAAAGGAAGCGCCGATGCGACCGGCTTGGGTCATGGCCGGCTTGGGGCAGGCAGGGGGTGGGGGACACAAATAGAAAAATAAATGGCCTGAGCTTCCGATGTTTCCGGACTGAGGATGGGGGAGGGGCAGGCCTCTGGGCCAAAGGCGTGGTCCAGCCTGTGGGTCCTGGACCTTGGCGGTGTCGCTGGGGTGTCCCCAGGCCGCTGTCAAGGGTGTCTCCCCCTCAGAGGCCCCAGGACAGGGCCCGGCTTCCCACAGAGGAGGCTCCTGAGGGCAGGTCCGTGCACTTCTCTCCTCTGGGGGCTGCCCCACGGGACCGTCGTGGGCACTGAGGGCGGGCCCCCGGCAGCGGGCCTGTGGAGTGTCCGGGAGAGCACTCTGGGGTAAGGCAGGGGGTGGGTCTCCCATCCCCCGGGGGCTCCTTCTCTGCTCCTCGCTGACCTCTCTTCACCTCTGACCTCCAACCAGGAGCCCCTGGATCTCCACCCACACATCTACATTTTCAGGGCTCAGTGTCCCAAGCTGGCGGCAAGGCCCTGCCTTGACTCCCTCCCCATCGCCTCGTCAGGGCCACCTGGTCTCAGCTCTCTGTCCCCCACCCACCCCTTCCTCTGCCCGGACCCATCTCAGCAGGAGAGGCTGTGGGTCCTCAGAGGAGGGCCCCATCTGGTTCTGGGAGGGTCCGTGTATCAGGCCTTCAGCCCAGAGCAGCAGGGAGGTCAGTTCTGAGTCAGCCTCCCTGGGCGTGGGGGTGGGGCCCGTCTTTGGGGCTCCCTTGCTGGGTGGCAGCTGGTAAATGTGGGTCCTTCCTGCCCACCCCGCCTGCTACTGTTTACTCCTCCCTTCATGAGACGCATATTTACTGAGCAACTCTTAGGTGTCCCGGGCCGGGCCGAGAACGTAGCAGAGGGTGGGTGGGAGGCCCTGTTTTCCCAGCAGAGCAGTCCTGGGGAGACAGACACCTGGCGGGCAGTCCAAGGTGGTTCTGAGTGTCCGAGTGTGAGGACCCCAGGCATGGCCGTTGTGTGCGCCTGTAGCAACCTTGTCTCCCCTGGGACTGCGGTTGCATGTGGGGATCAGAAAGGAAAAGAAGTTCTTCGTTGGCAGAGGGGTCAGGGTAGGGTCTGGAAGGCCGGAGGCCTGCGGAGGGCCCAAGTGGGGTACAGCGGGTTTGCATAAATCCCCTCGGGGAGAAGCCCATGGTTCTGATGTTGCCCTCTGGGAGCGGATTTCAGAGGGTACCGGCTGGTCAGGGGGCCCCCGGCAGCTTCTTGGAGGAGGAAGTTCCCAAGGTCAGGTAGGGTCCATGAGGGGTCTGGGGCAGGCTGCGAACGTCCTGAGCAAGGTTCCCAGGGTCATGGACTCACGGGGGCCCCCAGACCAGGACTTTGACGGTGGAATACTGAGTTTTGGGGTTGGCGGGTGCTGCTCCAGCTTTAGCCCTGGTGAGGGTGGGAGCCCCCGCAGCCCCCACCCACGAGGGCCTCTCTGTCCTCCTGGGTCCGCTTCACAGTTGTGGCCAGAATGGACTGCACCTCCCTAGGGGGAGGGCGGTGGACACCGGGCTGGCCAGCTGGTCTGTGGCTCCCGCCCGCCACCTAGAGGCCACTGCTCATCATGGGACACACAGGCCATGTCCCTGGATCATCCTCCCCCAGCCCGGGGCTTCCCATTCACGCTGCCTGGGGCCCTGCCCCCTCCACGCAGGGCTTGGCCTGCCAGGTTTCAGAGCTCCTGTCGCAGGGGAACAGCTGTGGCCCCCAGCTCTCCAGCCTGGAAGTACCCTGCCTCCTCTGCCCCGTACCCCCAATCTGTTCTGTCGACTCCCTTTCCCGTCACCTGCCCTGCCTGGGGCCAGGCTCCTGGGACGCCCCCTAGAGGTACCCAGCCCAGCCCTCTGTGGACCCGCCTCTTGCAGGGCATCCTCACCTCCTGGCCATCGCCCTGCAGAGGCCCCAGTGTCTCGGTCTCCATTCATCTCTAATCTCAGTGGAGACCCAGGAAGGGGACTTGCCGGGCTCCTTAGGAGGTCTGTTGCTGGAGGCCCTGGAGGCGGACACCATCTGGTTTCTCCTGGAGGAGAAAGGGTCCTAGGCAGTCAGGCCAGGATCTCTGTTCTGGTGTTGTGGGGGAAGGGCTCTAGTCCTTTGGTGACAGTTCTTCCTCTCCTCCACATCCTTACTTTGGGGCCACGTAATGGGGCAGTGCAGGAAGTAAAGCTTGTAGGGTTACAAGGGAAACCAGTTACAGTGAAACACAGGTATTTAAATATTTCCTAAAATGTGCGATACAGAAAAACAAAAACAAAAAAAGTGTGATATAGAAACCCGAGCACTTAAAAAAAAATATTTTACTTATTTATTTGACAGAGAGAGACACAGTGAGAGAGGGAACACAAGCAGGGGGAGAATCAGGCAGAGGGAGAAGCAGGCTTACCGCCGAGCAGGGAGCCTGACGCGGGACTCGATCCCAGGAGCCTGGGATCATGACCTGAGCTGAAGGCAGACGCTTCACCGACTGAGCCGCCCAGGTGCCCTTAAGAGTCTTCATTTTTAACCAGCTCCCTTGGTCAGGCTTTAGTCACACCTTTGTGGCTCAAACCATTCAACCAGCCCCACAGAGGAGCATTCCTTATACTAAGTCCCTTGCACAGACAGTGGGACCATCGGTCACCAGCAGGTGCTCCCAGGCAGGGTCAAGGGTGAAGCCCCACACTGCTTTCCCAGGCTGTCTACCTGCCTGCTCTCCTCCCCAGCACCTGGTGCTCATCCGTCCAGTGGAGATCAGGTGGGGACTGACCTTGAGGCTGGGCCTTGACAGTGACCTGCCCAAAGGGGGCTGTGCTGGTGGCCCAGACCCTGCCTCAACTGATGCCTTGGCCAAGGTCCGGTGTCTGGCATGAACCCTCTTGAGAACCAGGTGATGCTTCTGAGAGGCCTTTGCTGATCTCTCGGACTCCAGTTTGAGGGACCTTAAGCTGTTTTGAGTGCTCTTGGACATACACCTGCTTGCTCGGGAGGGTGCTCTGTCTGCCCTCCCTCCCCTGTGGTCCAGGCTTTGTCAAAAGCCATGGCTGAGCTCAGCATCCCAGGGTGCTGGGTTGTGGTGGCTGGAGGTCTTCAGCACGACCGGGGGTTTGCTCTAAGAAATCCCCTGAATCAGCTCAACCCTGTCTGTCTCAGAGGCCTGGCTGGGGAGCCTCCATGGACACGTCCCTGTGGCCGATGGGGGCCAGGGTGAATCTCTGAGGTGGTGTTCTCTGGGGTTCTTGTTGGTGTCTGTCGTGCAGGAGCCCAGCGAGCTCCCCGTTCTCACCAGTCACTGCTTGCGCAGAGCAGGGCTGGAGGGTGTACAGCTCCAGCTTCCCTGTGTCCCTGGTGTGGCCAGACCCTCAGAGGCTGCACACAAGTTCAGACCATGGGATTCTGGCCATAAGGACTTGCTTGGTTGGGAGGGTCAGAGCTATAGCGCCAGAGCACAGTGAGGGGCAGAACCAGAGCTGGTCTGGAAACGAGGTGATGTGTTCACCATCACAGGGCCTCTGTCCTGGAAAACCTTTACTCCCTCTAAGGAATTCCATGCTTTTCCCTTATGATTACTAAGGAATCTCATAAGTAACCATGTTTTCCTTTTCACTCTGGCTGCTGGGAAGCTCAGTCATAATCGAATGAATACCACCGAGAGTCCAAGGCCTGGTCAGCCGAGGGTCTGGTCATCCCGTCTGCCACCCGGTCTCACAGCTACTTGGCGTGAATTTCAGGGACTGTGGGGCTCACAGCACTACAGACATCAGTTCCCCCAGAGTTGTGCCCTGTCCAGCAGACCGCCCAGCATGGTATCACTGAGTGCGCGGCAGATATCCGGAGGGGATGCTGGATCTGCCCCTTCTGCTGCCCCCCACACCCCCGCCTCTACCTGCCGCGGCCAGCCCTCCAGCTAGCTGCAGGCTGGCCATTCCCAGGGACCGCCCCCAGCAAAGGTGACCACTGACTGCTCGTGCGGTGTCCCCTAACCTGTTCTCAGCGCCTGGTGTTTATCAACTGGCCGCATCTGATAGCGCTGTGAGGCAGACGTTTCACGGACGCGGACACCGAGGCACCGAGGGGTCAAGGAGCCCAGGATTCGCGCCGGAGCGGACGCCGGAGGAGGCCCGGGACTTGCTCTCACAGCCTCTCCGAGTCCCCCGGCTCCCTCGGACCCCGCATCCGGCTACCGCCCCTCCCACCTGCGGGCGCCACGCACCGGCGCTCAGAGACCAGAATCCGGGCCAGAGCGCGCAGGGGGTGCGCGCGGCCTCGGGGCGCGGCGCGGGGGTCGGGAGCTCTCCCGCAGGGTCCCGCGGCAGCGGAAGGTGGAAGAGGGCGCCAAGCGGGTGGGGATGGGCGACGGACCCGGACCCTGCGGGGCCTACGCAGTCGGACCGCCGGCCGCTCCGGGGCGGGGACGCACCAACCCGGGGTCGCGCCTGCCCGGCGCGCTCCTTCGCCTCGGTGCCCCCGCGGCGCCCCCCGCCGCCTCGCGGGCTCGCGCGGGCGCTTGTGGGACTGCGAGTCTTGCGGCCCCGTCGGTCTCCGGCGACCGCCCGCGTCAGGACTACACTCCCCAGGAAGCCGTGCGACTCCGCGTGTCTTCTGGGAGTTGTGGTCCAGCGCGGGGCGAGCGCGCGCGAGGCGGGGCGCCGCGGGAACTCCATGTCCCACGATGCAGCGCGGCGACCGCGGGGGCCGGGGGTTTGAACGGAGGGTCTCCCGACCGCGGTGGGGCTGCGTCGGCTGCGACGGGTGCGGGCGACGGCGACGGCCGGGGCAGGGGTCCAGGCCCGGAGGCTGAGGCTGGCGCGGCGGGCGCTGGGGGCCCTGCCCCCGAGGCGATGATGGGCAAGGAAGAGGAGATTGCGCGGATCGCCCGGAGGCTGGACAAGATGGTGACCAAGAAGAGTGCGGTGAGGGGCGCGGGCCGCCAGGACCCCGGGACCCCCGCCCCGCCGACCCCCGCCGAGCCTGCCGAGCCCCCTTCAGGGTCGGGGAGACCACCCGAGGGGCAGGACGAGACCCCGCCCCAGCAGAGACTCCCGGGACGTGGGGAGACCCCCGTCGGTGGCCGAGACCCCTGCCCTGGGCCAGCCCTGCCCTTCACTCCCGCACCCACGGCAGAGGCCGCAGTCGGGCCTGGACCCGGTCCCGGGAGCCGCGCTCTCTGGACTCAGACCCCAGCTACCAGGCCGAGAGCCCGCAGACCTGAGATCCGTCTCCCTCCTTGCCCCCTAACTCCAGACTGCCCCCCGCCCCCAGCCCTGCCGGAGCCGGCCAGCGGAACGTTCTTGGGTGCCGCCCTCCAGGCCTTGCCGTCGCCCCAGCCTGTGCAGACCTTTCGTCCTGGCTGCCCCGCCCCCCCGCGCCTCCTTCCTTCTCAGCCTGGGCATCCTCGCGGCTCATCCCACCCCCGCCCCCAGGACTCTCCGCGGAGCCCCGACCCCGACTCAGAGCCTTCTGTCCCGCCCTAGGCCTCCCACATCCTTTCTTAGCCTGCAGGAGTTCGGAGTGTGAGACTGGACGCCCCTGCCCGCCTCCCCTCCCCGCCCCCTACCCCAGCCGCTGCGCGTCCCTTACCTCCGTTCTGCCTGGGGCTGGAGCCCTCAGCGTCCCCCTTCACAAGCAGGCCAGGGCCTTTCTTGGTGGAGCGGCTCCCTTTTTACCCTGTATCTGTCCCCGCCCTGCAAGAACCAGGTTTCCTTAATAAATTCTTTCCCTTCCTAGCCGGGACTCAGCGGGCAGCAACTGGGGAATGGGTAGTTACGTAGAGAGACCCTGGGGACAGAGCCCTGGGAGGTGGGTGAGCCTGGCCTGGGAGTGCTTTGGTGAGAGAGCGGCTGGCCCCCTGTGCCCACTGTGCTGCCTGGCATCTGTTGTCCTTGGCCAGTGAGTCTTTGGAGGAGGCTGTGCTGTGGTCTCTAAGAGGAACCAGGCAGATGGGGTTCCAATGTCAGCCCCTTTTCAGCTTTGAGATTCTGACAACCTACCTGGCCTCCCATGGACGCATCCTTGGTGGGTGGTACCTGCCTTTGGGATGTTGGGAGGGGTCCTGGCCTGCTCCCTGAGAGGCTCTGTAAACACAGCCTTCTCCCCCCAAGACTGTGAGCAACTAGTTAGGGTGGTGGAGGGGCTCCATCATGGGCTTGAGATGCTGGGTGGCCCCTCCAGGACTGTCTGCTTGCTCTGGGCTCTGAGTGGTTTTTTGGGTTAAGCAGGCTTTTCCTGGGTCCCTGTTGACCAGGTTCTGGTCAGGGTTTGGCACTGGGACTTAAAAGGGGGCTGGCTCCCCTCATTCATTCAGCAAACGGCAGCCCCCTACACACACACACACACACACACACACACTCTCTCTCTCTCTCTCTCTCTCTCTCTCTGCGTTCATGCCCCTGGGAGACCGTGGGCAGCACAGAGCAAGGGTGGGGGAGCAACCTAGAGCCATTTCCAGAGGTGACCAGAGAAAGAAGCTGCTGCTTCTCCTGAAGGAGACAAAGGACACCCCCCAGGCGGGGTCAGAGATGGGTCCACACAGGGCTGGGAGGGGGCAGGTGGAGCTGGGGGAGGATGTGTCCAGGCAGAAGCAAGGAGCACCCTCTGGGCCGGGAAGGCGCCTGGGGTTTGAGGGTACTGCGGTGCGGGCAGAGAGAGAGCTACCAAAAGTTCCAGTGCCTGGGAGGCTCTTTGGGGATTTGGGACCCATGACTGGGAAGTCAGGAATGGTGTTTCTGCCAGTGGTCTGGCGCCCCCAGAAAACTGATCAGTGAGCAGCCCTGTCTATGGCTCTGATGACCATCTTTTTTCTCTGAGGAGGTCACTTCAGGGCTGGACTCTGCACAGCCTGAGGGGCAGAGCCCGCTGGGGGTGACGTGGGGGGCGGGTTAGAGCATAGATGTCACCGAGATTGGGGGATGGGGCAGGGCCAGCCCTTCCCACGGCCTGGGCTGCAAGACGCGAGGCTCTCACAACCTTGGGTGGCTGGATCAGGTTATTTCTGCCCCCGTCATGTCAAGGAAAGACCCACACGCGAAAACACGCGCTGCGAAGTGAAGCCTCTGTGAAGGCAGGAAGGGAGGAGGACGGAGGCGTCGCATGGGGTGGGGTCGCCGCTTGACGCAGAAGGGGCTTTGCCAAGAAGGGGTCCTTTGAATAAACTTTGAAAGAAGGAGGGTGCAAATTTGTAGATATTTGGGAGGTGTTTCTGGCAGTGGGGGCAGCAGGTGCAAAGGTCCTGGGGTGAGCAACTGGGCACACTTGAGGAGCCTTAAGCTGAGCCTGGAATGGAGAGAGCAGCCCATTTGTGCATGGCCTTGGTGTGGGGGAGGGCTTTGAAGAAAAAGATGTGGGGTGGGAGGGGGCAAGGAGGGGAAGGTGGCCGGCCTGAGGGTTAAGGCAAGGCCCGGAGGGATTGATGAAGGGTGGGGCCATGGGACTTGAATCCGGGTGTGGGTGTGATGGCAGTAGTGCTTGGCCTCTGCAGGGGACACTGACCTTGCCGGGTTGACCCCTCTCAGTTGGTGGGTGATCCACTTCAGGGAGAAGCTGCCCAACCCACCACAAGGGACAGGAGACTGGATGGGGCAGTGAGCACCCCAGGGGCCACACCTTCCCCTGGGTGCGACCCTCCTGCTGGGGAGGGGCTGCGGTCCTTGGAGCTGTTTCCTGCAGCCGTCGCTTGGTCAGTGACCCAGAATCCTGGGACTGAGTTTGCCAAGCCGCTTTCCGTCGCATTCTGGCCCTCTCTGGGCATCTGACCCCAGGTGGATCTCCAGATTGTTACTCCTTGCGCCCCCCCACCTTCTTTTATAGGAGGCAGGGGCACTGTCCACAGAAACCTCGAAGTCATTTATGAAGGTCCCCCTTCTCCTTCCAGGAGGGAGCCATGGACCTGCTGCGGGAGCTGAAGGCCATGCCCGTCACGCTGCGTCTGCTGCAGGTAGGGCTCTGCGTGCCTCCTGCCTGGGACAGCTCCCGGGTGCCTGGCAGGGCTTCCTGGCCCCTGCCTCGGGGCCTTGGTCGGTACAAACGTCTGTCCCGGAGGACGCTGTCCGTGCCTCCGTCTGTTGCTCGGGAAGACAAAGGGGCACCTGAGGGTAACCCATCGTGTTTCTCGCTGATGCTCCTGGGTTCCTCATGGGACAGAAGGGTATCCGCTCAGAAAGGGTATCCGCTGCACAAGCTGGTCCCCGTTCCCTGCCCCGTGGGAGCCTTGGAGGGTCTGTGAGGAGGGTGTGATTGCCGCCCCCCCAGCCCAGGCTGCTTGTTTTGCAGTCTACACGCGTTGGCATGTCTGTCAACGCCCTGCGGAAGCAGAGCTCTGATGAGGAGGTCATCGCGCTGGCCAAGTCTCTGATCAAGTCCTGGAAGAAGCTCCTGGGTGCGGGTCAGGCGGCGCGGGCGGGAGCTGGGGCCCCTTGCCGGTCAGCACTGTGTAGGGTGCGGGCGGTGCTGTTCCTGAGCCAGGGCCACCTGGGAGTGGGCTGTTCCGGAGCTGGTCCGGGAAAGCTAGGGGCTGGGACACCAGGGGATCCATCGAGAGCAAAGAGAAAAGAAGGTAGTAGCAGGAGTGCACTTGAGGGTGGCCAGGGGCTGGAGGGACCCTGGAGGGACCTGGGGTGAGTGGGGAGGTCACACAGAGAGAGGGGGTCAGCGCAGCTAGAGGGCAGGGGCTAGAGGAGTTGTGGGGGAGCGGAGGAGGGGAGACGGCTGGGGGTCGAGGGAGAGGTGGAGAAGGGGGAAGCCGGGGTTGTAAGACGCCCACCTGGGGACCCTGAGGGCCTCCACCCCTTCCCAGTCTTTCTTGGGCTTGGTCCAGACCCTTGCGAAATAGAGCTTGGTGTCCTGGGTGGGTCTTTAGTCCTGAGTGGCCGGTGGCCTACGTGTTGGACAAGTGTGTTTATTCTGCTGGTGGGGGGGCTGTGCCTCGTCCTCTGGGACGGTCCCCCAGCATTGGCTCGGCCTTCAGGAGCCTTGTGGGGGATGTGCTCAGTGAACGGCGATTCACTGTGACCCCCCAAGGCCCAGTAGGGGAGTGACCACGCCTGGTCTTTTTCCAAGTTCAAACACTCCGTCTGTGGGGGCTGTCAGGCAGGGGACTCTGGACTCAAGGGTCACTTCGGGCAGGTGGCTGTGCTGTCTGCTGTGACGGCAGACCCCCGAGAGGCCTCACAGGCAGCGTTTTTGAGGGGGGTAGGAAAGGGGTGTGGGGGCTGTCTTGGGACCTTCTGAGGAGGGAGGACAGGGCCCCAGGTGCAGAAGTCTCAACAGCTGGGGTCCCGGGTGGGTTTAGGTGCTAGGGCTGGTGATTTGACCAAGGCTGTGCCGTGGTGGCGATCTGCTCCCCTCCCTGGCCTGGCCCTGCCCTCTGGTTCTGCATCCCCCTAGCCAGCCTCCCCCTTTCCTGGCACTTGCAGATGCCTCCGATGCCAAAGCCAGGGAGCAGAGGAGGGGCGGACCTCTCCCCACATCATCCTCGAAGGATGCCCCCGAGGCCAAGGATCCCAGGTAGCGCACCTGGAAGACTGGCGCTTGCCCTCCTGCCCCTGACCCCCAGCCCAGTCCCTCCTGCTCAGCAGATGGAAGGGCAGGTTTCCCTGTGACCTGGGGCGGCTGAGGCCCCTGAAATGAACACTTCTCGGAGGGGACTCTCCCTGGGGGGCCGTGCCTGGCCTGGGGTGGGGGGGCTTTGCTGCTCCCTTTTCTTCCAGAGCTCCTCCGGACCCTGTGTCTTTCCAGCCCCAACCATCTGCAGGGTGAGGCTGTGTCCACCCTCTGCAGCTGTCCCCCAGCTCCACATCCATGTCCTGGGGTCTGCTGCTCGCTGGCCAGCTCTGGCTGAGCAACCCCTTAGCTGGAGTCACGCTGCTCCTGAACCCCTTTCCCCCTTGGGTGCCCCAGGCTGTGGCAGGGTGCGAGTTCTGGGGGCCCTGAGGCCTCGCTGCTGCGGCCCCAGGGAGGGCAGTCATGGAGCCCGGGGGTCCTCATGGGGTCGGGCTGTGACCCATAGGCTGCTTTGCCTTTGACCTTTGACCTTTGCCTTTGACCTTGGGCAGACGTGGCAGGAGACCAGCCAAGGCTGATCTCTAGACTCCGCGTAGCTGTGCAGGGCTGTGGGCTCATCCGCCTGTCGGCACCTGTTCCCTCCAGGAGGCCCCTGCTCCCCCTGACTTGTGGGGCTCACGAGATGCAGGGGTGTGAGGGGGAGGGCTGGGTGGATGCAGCTTCGTCGTCAGGCAGCTTGTGGGGAGTGCCCAGCCCGTCCAGGGGCATCTGTGCTGGATGGGGCCACCTGTGGTCTGGGCGACCCCCGACACCGTCTGCCTCTCCCTGGATTGGCAGCTGGTCTTGAGTGGTGTGGCCCTGTGTTCTGGCCTCCTGGAGGGCAGGGACCCGCTGTCCCCATCTGGGAAGAAAGTCCCACCCGCTGGGCTTTCCTGCCTCTGGCCAGCTGGGCAGACCCCTGGGGCATGGTGGGCTGGAGTGCCGGGGGGCAGGACCACGGGCTGCTCTCAAGGTAAGAAGAAACAGGGTCGGGGATTGTGGCTGTCCTGTTGGCTTTTCTGGGACCCGTGTGTCCCCGGGGTGCACACGGCCCGAGGGGGCCTGTCTCTCTCCAGCCGCAAGAGGCCAGAGCTACCCAGGATGCCGTCGGCACCGAGGATCACCACGTTCCCACCGGCGCCGGTCACGTGCGACGCCGTGCGCAACAAGTGCCGGGAGATGCTGGCCGCAGCCCTGCGGACGGACCGTGAGCGCCTCCGACGCGCGCCCGGGGTCCTGCGGTAGACCGGATGAGGCCTGCCTGGGGGGACAGCCTTCTCCCCTAGCTCGTTGCAGCTGACCCCAGGTCGGGGCGGGGGGCCGGGCAGGGGGCCTTTTGGTCCAGCAGAGCACCTGGATCCTGGGCCTCGGGGGCTGGGTAGCTGGCGGAGGGGGTGCGGCTGGTGGGGCTGCTAGTCTGGGCTGTCTCTTGCAGATGACCACATGGCTGTTGGCGCGGACTGCGAGGGCCTGTCGGCCCAGATTGAGGAATATATCCTTTATGCGGGGGTTTGGAATCCGGGGCTTTCTGGTGGAGTCAGGAGGACAGCCGGACTCCCTCCCTGGGGGCCATGCCAGGCGGTGGGTCGGTTGACCGGGAGGGCCCTCCCTGGACCTGCTGAGGGACTGAGTCCACCGGGGCATGGGTCCCCGGGGCTTTGCAGCTACGGCTGGCCCTCAGCCAGGTGTGGGTCCAGTGGGGGCCCCTGCTCAGCAGCCTCTCCCCTCGCTGCAAGGCGAGGGTGGCAGACTGCGTTGCTGGGTCCCCTTCCCCTCGCTGGCCCCCCTTGGCTGACCCCATGGGCGGGTGGAAGGCAGCCACACTAGGCTTTGGACAGGTCCTTAAACACCTGCACGCATCTTCCGGGACGTGGGGAACACGGACATGAAGTACAAAAACCGTGTGCGGAGCCGCATCTCCAACCTCAAGGATGCTAAGAACCCTGACCTGCGGCGGAACGTTCTGTGTGGCGCCATCACACCCCAGCAGATCGCGGTCATGACGTCGGAGGTGGGTCTCGCTGGAGGGGTGTGGGGGCCCCCCCGCGCACTGCGGTAAGTACACGGTGCCTTGTCCAGGAGATGGCCAGTGATGAGCTGAAGGAGATCCGGAAGGCAATGACCAAGGAGGCTATCCGAGAGCACCAGATGGCCCGCACGGGGGGCACTCAGACAGACCTGTTCACCTGCGGGAAGTGCAGGAGGAAGAACTGTACCTACACGCAGGTGCGCCCCGGCCCCCTCCCTCATGCTCCAGCAGCCTGAGCCTGCTCCTGGGGCTGGGGTGAGGTCCGCTGACCCCTGGACACATGCACAGTGAGGGGCACAGGGCTCCAGAGTCACCTTGGGGTCTTCCTCCTTTGCCCGGCACCCCTGGTCCCCCGCAAGCAGCATTTCGGGGGTGGTTTGCTCTGGGCACTAAAACTGGGGGACCTGGCCTCCCCCAGCATGGAGGGACCCCGGGGAATGTTGTTGCTGGCCAGTGGGCGGGTGTGTTGTGCTGCCTGGACAATGCTCAGACCTGTGGAGGTGGACAGTGACCTGGACCTCAAGATGCGACTGGGTCCCTGCTAAGGGAGAAGGGTTGGAGTCGCTGCGGCAGCCTCGGCAGGTCGGCCGGCGGGGCGGAGGGTCTCCCGTGCCGGCGCCGCTCAAGGGTATGGCGGCCTCCCCGCGTCGGGACTCCAGGGAAGACCTGCACCTCGGGGCCTCCTGCTCCAAGTGACTGAGTCCCTGGGGTTGGGGGTGGCCCCCTCTCACCATAGCCCTCCCGGCAGGTGCAGACGCGCAGCTCTGATGAGCCCATGACCACCTTCGTTGTCTGCAACGAGTGTGGAAATCGCTGGAAGGTAGGTGGGCGGGCCTTCTCCGAAGGTGGGTGTCTCCATCCTCCCAGGTGTGGGACCCGTGTGACGGGGGATGGGGGACAGCCATGCCCCGCCAGCCTCCTGGGGCTTCAGAGTAGGTGGCTGGAGACCCCAGGCCTGCTGCTCGCCCTGCGGGGGTCATGGGCTCCACACGGCTGACCCCGCTCATCCCTCTGGTGCAGTTCTGCTGAGCCCTCCTTGAGATGTGCGTGAAGCCTCAGGCCGTGGCCAGCACATTGCCGCGGCCTCCCCGTGTCCTCTGTCGACAGACACTGCTTCTCGACACCTGTCCTGTGCCCACCTGAACTTCCCCAGAGGGCTGTGCACCCTGCTCCCCAACCTTGCCTGCGATATACCTTTCTTCCTCTTTCCCCCAAATTATTAAATATTTCTTTTTGCCATTCTGATGTTTCTGGCCCTTGGTTCTGGTGGACCATGCACAGTCTTGGGCTGTGAGCTGGGTTTCCTGCCCCCACTGTCTGGCCCTCCCCCGCCCCACGGGAGGGGGAAGGCAACCCTTCTCCTTGGGATCAGGTGACACTCAGGTTTGGTTCTGCTGGAACAGAGATGGAGGGAAGGGCCCTCGGGCCCTCAGAACACTGGGGGCAGACTCTGCCTGGGTGTGCCCCTGGAGAAGGGGCGGCTGCTGGGACAGCGTGGGCATGCACACACACGGGATCGGGTGGAGGGGGCCTTAGGTAGAGGACCCAGGGTCTCCCAAACTTCTCCAGGCACTACAGCTATGGGCCCAGGGCTTATG
This sequence comes from Martes martes, assembly GCF_963455335.1. Classification (NCBI taxonomy): domain Eukaryota; kingdom Metazoa; phylum Chordata; class Mammalia; order Carnivora; family Mustelidae; genus Martes; species Martes martes. Next base: position 183,456 of record NC_137896.1, on the reverse strand, counting down.
AGCAGGTGGCTGCATCTGGGTCCCCCCCGCCACTCACAAGGACCTGTCCTCACCCTGCCCCCTGCTCCTGATGATAGAACGGATGGGGTGGGCCCTGGACCTGCTGCAGGTCTGAGTTGCTGTGCCTCCCAGAAATTCAGGCGATGGGGCGGAAGCGCACGTGCCTCGTGGAGGCTGCCCCAGTAGGCGCCCTGCCCTAGCCTTGGCACCCTCACTGGCCCATGGGTGAGCGCAGCTGCCCACCGGGGCCAGGTCTCCACTACTCCCTGCACTGGGTCTGGGACAGTCCATCATTCTTGAATCTCCCCCAATGTGAAAAGAAAGGAGAGAACGTTTGCTTTAAAAATATCTTCAATAATAAGATCCTCTTTTGGATGAAGAAGGAATGGAGATAAATATGAAAACATCTTTTTCTTTTTTTGATAAAATACAGTAAAGACATGTTTCCAGGTTTAAACTTAATGAAAATATAAAAAGGAAACTGGTTCCTGTTGCCTTGAGCCTAGTTCTGAGGTTCTGGGTCTGATCTGGGCGCAGACGGCTCGAGTCAGAGGGTCTCCTCATGTCACAAGTAGACGACACAGAGGCTCTGCTTCCCATCAGAGGCATTTCTCAAGGTCCCCGGCTGCCGGGGAGGAGGCCCCCCATGAAGCCGCTGGGTCCGTGAGCACTCCTGGGAGGGCCCCTCTCCCCCAGCAGAAGCCCCAGCAGGAGCACTGGGCCCGCCAGCAGGCAGCTGGTTGGGGAGGGGCTGCTTGGTCCCAGAGGCCCTCACACCTGCCTCTCAGCAGGATCTCAGGGTACCATGTCCCTCGGGTAGATAGGGGGCTCCAGTCTGGGACTGCCCCCAGGGGTGCTGGGCCCCGGCGGGCGAGCCCGACATCTGCTGACGCAGGTTTGTGCAGGTAACGGAGTCCTTTCCTGCCGGAGGGGTCCCGAGTCTGTGCCGCCTCGGGTGAGCAGCCTAGGCCTCGCTGGAGGACTGGGAGCTCCCCCGGAGCAGCAGGGCACGGTAGGTGGGGGAGCTGAGGAAGCGCGGGTAGGAGTCCCGGTGCATGAGCGTGTAGATCTGCAGCTGGGCGTCATCGAACGTGTGCGCGGACGGCTCCTGCATCTTCTTGTTGATGCCTTCCCGCACTCGCGAGTCCAGGCTCACCTGCGGGACGGGATGCCGGGGTCAGGGGCCCTGGAGGTGTCCCCGCCCCCCCCCAGCCCGGCCCTGGGTCCCCACGGCGGTGCACCTCTTTGGGGGACAGAATAGACACGTAGTCCTCATAGATGAGCCTGGCCTTCTCGTCCACCACGTGCTGGTTGGCCTCAGCCTTGAGCTCCTCACAGGCCAGCCAGAAGAGCATGTTCTCCTCGCTGTACTCCGTGCGCAGAAACTCCCGGAACACGCTCCGTCCCGCCGGGCTGTGCATCAGCTTGTCGAACGACTGCGCCCAGCTCCGCACCTCCTCGGGGCTCGGCGTGGCGCTGTGGGTATTCCCCGCCAGGCCAGGTCAGGCCTGCACCCCCCCGCCACCCAGACACACGCACGCACGTGGCCGGCCACACCTACCATGCGTCGCAACCGGGGAGAGGCTGCAGCTTGTTCTCCCGGGAGACCCGCCACGCTCGCCGCCGCTCTTCAGCCCTGACCGCAGAGATAGGTGGCTCTGGTCCACGGTACACCTGGGCTGGGTGCGCGCACGCACCCACCCACCCACGGCACAGACACGCGCGCGCACCCACACAGCGAGCGCGCACCCACACGCATGGCACAGACACGCGCGCGCACCCACCCATCCACGGCACAGACACGCGCGCGCACCCACACAGCGAGCGCGCACCCACAAGCATGGCACAGACAGGCGCGCGCACCCACTCATCCACGGCACAGACGCGCGCGCACCCACACAGCGAGCGCGCACCCACACGCATGGCACAGACGCGCCCGCACCCACACAGCGAGCGCGCACCCACATGCATGGCACAGACACGCGCGCGCACCCACACGCATGGCTCAGACGCGCGCGCACCCAACCAGCGAGCGCGCATCCACATGTATGGCACAGACGCGCGCGCACCCACACGCATGGCACAGACACGCGCGCGCACCCACCCATCCACAGCACAGACACGCGCGCGCACCCACACGCATGGCACAGACGTGCGCGCACCCACCCATCCACGGCACAGACACGCGCGCACCCACACAGCGAGCGCGCACCCACACGCATGGCACAGACACGTGCGTGCACCCACACGCATGGCACAGACACGCGCGCGCACCCACCCATCCACGGCACAGACGCGCGCGCGCACCCACACAGCGAGCGCGCACCCACACGCATGGCACAGACGCGCGCGCACCCACACAGCGAGCGCGCACCCACAAGCATGGCACAGACAGGCGCGCGCACCCACTCATCCACGGCACAGACACGCGCGCGCACCCACACAGCGAGCGCGCACCCACATGCATGGCACAGACACGCGCGCGCACCCACACGCATGGCTCAGACGCGCGCGCACCCAACCAGCGAGCGCGCATCCACATGCATGGCACAGACGCGCGCGCACCCACACGCATGGCACAGACACGCGCGCGCACCCACCCATCCACAGCACAGACACGCGCGCGCACCCACACGCATGGCACAGACGTGCGCGCACCCACCCATCCACGGCACAGACACGCGCGCACCCACACAGCGAGCGCGCACCCACACGCATGGCACAGACACGTGCGTGCACCCACACGCATGGCACAGACACGCGCGCGCACCCACCCATCCACGGCACAGACGCGCGCGCACCCACACAGCGAGCGCGCACCCACACGCATGGCACAGACACGCGCGCGCACCCACCCATCCACAGCACAGACAGGCGCGCGCACCCACACGCATGGCACAGACGCGCCCGCACCCACACAGCGAGCGCGCACCCACACGCATGGCACAGACACGCGCGCGCACCCACACGTACCCTCACCCACCCACGCGCGCGCGCGCGCACACACGGCACGGGGGCGCTCAGCTTCTGCGTGAAGCCCCTGCAGGAGGGCCGCTCTGTGGTCTGCTTCCGTCCCACCCGCGGGGGAAGGGTTGAGCCTTCAAGCACCCGCGTCTTCACTCGGGGGGGTGTGTGTGTGTACATAGTACCCATGTATATACATAGCAGGGAGACTCCCTGAAACTACATTGTGTTTATTTATTTACTTAGTTAAGAAAAAAGATTTTATTAATTTATTTGAGAGAGAGAGAGCACGAGCAGTGGGGCGGAGCCCAAGCAGAGGGAGAAGCAGACTCTCCACTGAGCAGGAAGACCAACGTGGGGCTCAAACCCAGGACCCCGGGATCGTGCCCTGAGCCTGAGGCAGATGCTTCTCCAACTGAGCCCCCCAGGTGCCCCAAAACTACGTCGTGTTTAAAGTGTCCCTAGAGTAACAGCGTCTTTCTTTCATTAAGATGCAAGTTTTTGGTATGTTTTCAAGACATGGCATCAGGGCTGCCTTCCACAGCCACGCCTCCAGCCAAACCTCCCTCCACGGCCCCTGCATGTCTAACAGACATCTCAACCCCAAACAGCCAGACAGACTCCGTTCCTCTCTTACCCTGCCTGCTAGACCCCAAACTCTCCCTTGGTCCCACAGGCAAAGTCTTAGTGCGTCCTAATTTTTTGTGGCCACCCCTCTCCCATCTCACACCTGAACTGCTCACTGGTCAGCCGATACCCCTTTGAGGGGCACCTGGGGGGCTCCGTCGGTGAAGTGTCTACCTTCGGCTCAGGTCGTGACCCCGGGGTCCTGGGCCCGAGCCCCACAGCAGGCTCCCGGCTCAGTGGGGGGTCTGCTTCTCCCTCTGCCTCCCCCACTTGTGCCCATGCACTGTCTCTCTGTCTCAAGTAAATAAATAAAATCTTAAAAAAAAAAATCCCCTTTGAGTCCCCACAGCGCTGTCCACTCAACCCCCATGGGCTGGAAGCCTGAACAGGGCTAGGCCTCTGTCAATTGAAAACTCCCAACAGCTTCTCTGCAGGCCTACAGAACCCCCTCACCACCTGGGTCCCCCCCCCCCCCCCCGGCAGGCTGCTCTGGAAGCTCATCCCCATCGTCCCCAGGCCAGGTCCCTGCTCACTGTCCCTCCACCTAACATCGTGTAGGACAGGCTTCTGTCTCGTCCCTCTGTGGGGCCCCAGGGCCAGCTGAGGCTGCGTCCCAGTGGCGTCTGCATGTGCTGAGTAAATGGACAGATGTGGCACACCTGGTGGGCTGGCCAGGTGCCTGCACACGGACACACCCTCGGGCGCTCTATGCCTGAAAGCCACACATGCAGAGGGGTCAGGGCACTGGCCACCGGTCAGCAGGGCCCAGGGGCCCTTGGATAAGAGCTGTGGGGGGCACAGGCCTCCTGCCTTCAGGCGATGCCTCGGAGGCCCTCTGAGGGTTTGGGGGCAGGCCCTACAGCCCCACATCTGCACAGCTCGCCCCCCGGCCCTGCCCCCCAAGTCCCCATTTTCCAGGATCCACCCCGCCCCCAGACCCCACGTACCAGGAACAGCCACAACAGCAGCACCAGCACAAGCAGCAGGGGTTGCGGCTGGGGGCAGCCGGGGGGGCTGCGTCATGACTGGACATCGAGGGGGGCTGCTCTGCCTCCTGCGGCCCTACGTGCTGGTGACACAGAGGCTTCCTCAGTCCAGGCCGGAGCCGGGCCCACACGCCTCTTCCCCGACTCCCCTGGGTGGGCAGCCCCTGCCTCCCAGCCTCCCAGCTCTTTGCTCCCCCGTCCCCGTTCCCACAAGGGGGGGCAGGGGCAGGGGTGGAGGTGGTGCACCTGCTTCTCAGTCTCATGAGGGGTGGGCATGGGTGGGAGGAGGAGGTCGCCCGGGCTCCGTGGTGCCGGCTCCAGGACCCTCACCACAGCCTGGGAGTCTGAGAAGAGAGGTGGAGGTCCTCACTGGGAACCTGGGACTGTAGCCTCTACTTGTCCCCTGGAAGGGGTCCTGAGAGTCTCTCCCTCCTTCCCAGACCCCTGGGGGCCTGCTCCCCTGCCCCCCACCCTGATCAGGCTCCTACCTCCGCCCCAGCCTACAACAGCGCCGTGAGCCGGGACAGGGTTGGTGAGGAGGGGGCCCCAGACAAGATCTCCACAGGAGGTTCCGGGACACCCCCATTTGCTCCGTCCCTGGGAAGCCGGAAGTCTGGGTTCCTCTTTCTTGGTTTCCGGCTCCTGGCCCCTCCCAAGGGGACCGGGGGCCCCACGGGTCTGGGGCTATCAGGTTAATGCATGGGTGTGGTGGCCGGACATTTGGACCCCCTCCCCAGCTCCCTCCATTCTGGGTTCTCTGCAGCGGGTGGGGACGGGGGGAGGGTTGCTCCCCACCGGGAGTGCCTGTCTGCACGTCACTAGGCCTGCAGCATGGAGAGGAGTGGGCCAGGACTTTCCTAGGGTGTGGGAAATGCAGCAGGGCGCAGGGGAGGAGGGCCATGAACCCCCTAGCCATGAGCCCATGGCTTCTGTCTTCTAGGTCCTGGGCCCTGCCTCCAGGACCCAACCCCCAGCTGGTACCTTACCACACCCAGGGGCTCACAGCCTCCCTTCCCCCCGCCCCCACCAGGCTGTGGAAACCAATGCGACCTGGGGTGTCAGTGGTGGAGGGGCGTGGGGGGTAGCAAGGGGTTGGGGTGTCCTGCTCCCTGAGTCAGAAATGTGGGATTGCTGGAGGAGGTGAGGGTCAGCATTCTTTTCAGTATCTGTACCCATGTTTCAGGGTGGAGGCATGTAGGGGGCCCTGGGCCCTGGAGTCCCAAGACAGGGTGAGGAGCTTGACCCTCCCACCTCCATTCCCCCATGAGGCCAACCACAGATCCCAGAGTCTCCACCACGGGGAGGGTGCCCTGGGGGCAGTTTTGAATGCTTTCCCACCACGGCCCCTGCCTGCGCCCACCTTGGCCTAAGTGAGGAGACACAGGGCCCAGGGGCTCCCCTGCACAGCTGACAAGGACCTTCCTGAGCCACCGGGTCCTGCCCTCACCCCCATCTTGGCGCCTGGAGGCTCATGACTTGCTCCCACTTTATTTTCTCATGGCATTACCATCCTCCCTGCTGTCCCCACCCCTCAGCTTGTGGACTTTCAATCCCCATTTGGGCCATGTTGGCTTCTTGGGGTCTCCCAGGGTAGGAGGGAAGGGAGGAGCTCTAGGACAGGCACCACAGCAGAAGCAGGCTGGGCAGGCCTTGGAGCAGGGATGCCGGGACGGGCACACCGGTACACCGGAGCGCCCCTGCCTCCAGGGCCTGGGCATGCAGAGGCCCTGCCCTGACCCAGAGCTAGGGGTAAAGTGTAGGGTCCCCTGGGGCTGAGGCCCCTGACCAGCTACCTGACTTCCCCTGAGATCCCGGGGGAAGGGACCCTCAAACTGGGTCCCAGAGACGCTGGGCAGGCAGATGAGGAACCAGCAGCTGACAGCCTGCCTTTCCCTCAGGGGTCAAGCTTCTAGGGAAAGGAAGGGGTGTGGCAACCTCTGGTCTGGCAGCTGGGCAGAAAACTGCTCTTCCTCCTCTGCACCCCCCACCCAATGTGAGCGGGGGCAGGGCCTGTCCCCTCTCCCCCCAGCACCCCAAGACTCAGCTCTGAATTGGAGGAGGGGCCCTGTCTGGGAGTGCAGATCCAGGGGGGTCCCGGGGCTGGAGGCCGCATTTGGGGTCCGTGTCTTCTGTCCCTCTTGCAGGCCTGGACTGGCTCCCTGCGCCCTCCTCAGGCTGGCTGGGGTTCTCTGGCCGCCCACTCTCTCCTGAGGGGCTACAGGGTCTGAACTGGGGTTTCTGCCCCCCATCCTGGCATTTGGGAGGTGACTCATTCCCCTTTCCCAGCCCCTTGGGGGCTTTGGCCCCCAAGTCTGGGATGGGAGAGGCTGGACAGGCAGCAAGCCTGGCCTCTGGGGACAGAGATTCCCTTGGGAGCAGCTGCTACTCTGCTCCACAGAAGGAAAAAGAACGTCCCTGAGCCCGCCCAGTCCAAAAAAAGAAGAAAAAAATGTGACAATCCTAGAAAAAAATGCCATAACCTTTGGGCGGAGGGCGGACAGAGGGGCTCCTTTCTTTGATTCTGATGGTACTCAGTACCCTTGAGGTCTGCTGCCCCCCATTTGATGGGTGGGGGGAGCCCCAGCCAGACTCCTCCAAGGCAGGCCAGGTCTTTCTAACCCTGGTGACCCTTGGCCCCCCCCCCCCAGTTGTGCAGTGGCGGGGCAACCTATTTCTCTTTTCCTCCTGCTGCTGGCAAGGTCTGGCCTGGTAGAGCCTGTCTCCTTCCTCAGGGGCCCCTTCCTCTAGCCTCTGACGCCCCCACCCCTGTCTCAAGGAACTCGCCATGGCGCCCCACTCACCATCGACCCAAAGGCGAGGTGGGGGCGGGATGTGCCAGGTTCCCTCTGGGCCCCACCCTGGCTGCCGAAGGGGCGTGCACTGCAGCAGCAGGGACTCGACTCGGACGGCAGGAGGTACTCCTGCGGCGTTCTGGAGGGAGGCCGGCGCCGGGAGCCCCCGATCAGCTGGGGTCGGGGGCGCAGCGCCTCCCCTGCGCCTTGCAGGGTGAGTGGCTGCCAGATCCAAGGGGATGGGGGTGGGGGCGGACAGGGTGTCCCGCCTCGGCCCCTCCCCACCAGGCTGGGGGGGGCGGGAGACGCGGAAACGGGGGTTCTTCCGGCCCCCCCTTTGAGCAATCACTTCCCCAGGCTCTGAGCTGCAGAAAAAGGGGAACCGGGTTGCAGCACCCCCTCCCCCACGCGCGGGGGACGGGCTCCAGTCCCGCCGCGGCCCAGGGTCCACGTGGACCCCGCCGCTGGAGTCCTTGGGGTGCGGATCCCGGCGCCGGCTCCCGCGGCTCCCGCCCCGTACGGCCCCCGGGCCCGGGGCCCGAAGGGGCAGGGCCGCCGTCCTCGGCGCCGCGCGCGCGCGCGCGCACTCACCGGCCGCGCTCCCGAGCCGCTCGCGCCGCCGCCGCTGGCCCGCGCGCCCCGAGGTCCGGCCGGATCGTCGGGGAGGGGGCGCAGGGTGCAGTGCGCAGGCGCCTCGGCTGCACTTCCCCAAAGCGCGGGGCCGGGACTTCCTCGCGCGGGGAGGCGCCCGGCCCGCCCTGCCAGGCGCGCCCCGCCCCGCGCTCGGCTGGCCTCATGCCCCACCCGCCCCCTCCCCAGCACCCGGCAGATCCGGCGGGGCGTCCAGGTCCCCACCATCGCCTAGGGTCGCCCGTGGAGATGAGGGGCTACCAACGGGGCCTCTGGACCCAGGACGGCCCGAGCTGGCCCTGGAAGAGACGGGGGTGTGGCCGTGTCCCCCACTCTGTCCAGGGGGGCCAGTCCAGCTTTGCCATTCGCGTGGGTGTTCATGAGACTCTGGTCCAGTGTATGACCCCAAGAGCCCCCAAGCCTCGGGGGTCCCTCCAGGCCCAGCCCTAACGTCTCTGCGACTGTGGACTCGCGCCTGTGAAGTGGGGTTAAGCGTATGCCGGCTCCGCGCTCGACGGGGCTTCCCCAGGAAAGGGGGTCTGATGCCGAGGGGCTGGCGGGTGCTGGGGGTATGGGTTCTCACATCTGGAGTCACCGAGTGTTGCTGTCTGTGGGGCTCAGTCTCTCCGAAGCCTCCGGTTGCCCCACGACGTCTTAAAGTTCAAAGCCACACCCTCCCTTTTTTGCCACAACGCCCTGTCCCTTCTCTTTGGCTGACCCTCCTGATACTCGATGACCCGTTACCGCTGTCAGTCAGCTTTCTTATCCCAGCATGCTTTGGGCCAGTGTCAGCGTGGCGGCGACCCTGCCCTGGAAACATCTGCAGAGGGCCTGCGCCCCCCCGCCTTGCACCGGGAGCATCTCCTGGCCCCCAGCAGGCCCTCCGCCCGGTGGGCTCCTGGTGCCCGAGGCCGGCTCACAAAACGCCTTCCAGCTGCACAAGTGGACACGCACGCGTTTCTCGGAACTCTTCAAGGTGACCAGGGAAGTGGTGATTTTACATGAGCTCCTCCTTCATTCAGCAATTATCTGGGTGTTCCCTGTGTGCCCGACTGAGGGCCTCAGCAGCGAGCGAGTCCGACCAGCCCTGGGGCAGACAAGAAACAGACTGACAGACTGGGTTAGGGGTCAGGAGGGTTAAGGAGGACCTCAGAGCAGAGGAGGGAGGCGCCGCTCAGCAAAGGAGAGCGTTGGAGAATGGCCAGGCAAGGGCCTTGGGAGAGGGGAGGCCAAGCTGGAGGAGAGTGTGGGACAAGGTCAGAGAGGTGAGCGGGCCCTGCAGGCTGATGAGCCTCCTGGTGCTGTGTGCCCGGGGGGCCTTGGCTGGCATGACCACAGGACTCTCTGGTTGCCGGGCCAACAGCTAGGCCAGAGCAGAGACTGGAAGTCTGTCCAGCCGGTGGGCGGCTGCTTCTTGGTTAGCCTAGGTCCCCATCCTGAGAGGTGGGTCCTACGGAGCCAGGCCACAGCTGCGCCCCGTCGAACAGCCAGGCTGCTCCCAGAGCCTGCTGCGGTGCCTCCGCCACCTCCCGAGAAATGTGAGGCCGGCTGACCATGGGGGCAGCTGAGCACACTCCGAGGCCCACTCGTGCTGTTCCCTACTCCCCTGCCCTCTCAGCCCTCCGTACGCCGCGCCTTCTGTGGCCACTCACCCGTGTCCTCTGGCCACTCGGGCCTGCACTCCGTTCCCCTCACCCCAGCTATCCTGGTGGTCCTGCGTCTTCTCCGGTGAGTCTGTCTCTGCCCAGAGCATACCCATCTTCCATGGCGGGGAGCCCAGACGGGCTGGGCAGGGAGTCGTTGGAGGTTGTGCAGCTGGTGCGGTGGCTGTGGGATTCAACACCAGGACCCTCTGTCCAGAGCATGAGCATGATCACAGCCCCAGGAATCCAGCCAACCTGGCACAGTCCCCAGGATGCTGGGCTCTGGCCTGCAGACTTCGCCCTCCCATAGCAGAAGCCTCTTCTGGGCCCCACAGAAATGTCCTCAGCCACCTGCCTTGGCCTCCTCTGCAGACCTAGGGCCCCCCTCCCTGCTGTGGGGCTCAAAGGGCCCGCCTGCCATGTGTCAGCTCAGTGCCCAGTACAGAGCTGCCCTCGGCCACTCTCCAGCTGGTCTTCTCCACGGGGCTCTGTGTGGTCGCCCGAGGGACCACACCCTTGTGGAGCCCTCACTGTGCTCACTCGCGGCCCAGGTGAGACCCTCAAGATCTCGATTTTAAAGATAAAGAAACGGAGACTCAGAGAAATGATGGAATGAGATCTGCATTTGCCAGCCCTAGGTGGTCAGTACATGCCCAAGAGACAGAATGCTGGGGTCCTGGAGAGTCAGGGCTGGCCGTTATCCTATTCACGACAGAGAGAATGCCTCCCTCTCCCTGGTGATTTGTTTTCAGCGCAGGCCCCCTCCTCTGCCCCTGTTCCTCCTTGCTCAGGTCTGCTCAACCGCCTCCTCCCCTCACGAAGGCCCCGCACAGCTCTCCACTTCGTCCTAGACCTGCTGCAGACTCCACACACGGTTCTGGGCGTGGACCGAGGCCAAGGGCAGCGACAGCACAGAAAGGGTGAAGGGTCAGGTACGGGGGAGAAGGGCTTCCCGAGGGCCACTCAGCAGGCCTCCCTGCCCCCCCGGGGGGGTTAGTTCAGTCCTTTCAGCTCTCACCGCTGCAGCCATCTAAGGACTAGGAGGGAAGAAAGGGGAGACATGGCCAAGTTCTAGGCTCAAAAATTGTGTGTCAGCGAGAAGAGTGAGTTCTCTACAGGAAAATCTGTCTGCGAAGTTCAGTGTTCGGAGCCTCCACAGGAGGAGGGTTTGTCAGAACGGGACATGGGTGGCTTCCTTCCTGTATATGTGCATCTGTGCGTAAGGGGCACAGGGCAGAGCTGGGGAGGTCGTTCAGGATGAAAAGGTGATTTTCTGGAGAAGTAGGGGTCTCCCTTTCCCCAGTCTCCCCCACCATGGTCCCCTGGAGGACCCCTGGGGCACAGCTGGCTCCAAAGGCCACCTTAGGCTTGTGCAGTCCCTCGTCCTGTCCGGAATGTCACCCTCCTCTCTGACCCCTGAAGGAATAACCTACGATGTGGGGTCCCACCTGGGCCCCACTTTCTCCCTGAGCTCACCCTTCACTGCTGGGCTTGGGACAGTGGTTGGCCCAATTCTTACTCCTGTTCCCTCAGACTGGGGGCTGTCAGAGACCCGCAGGGCACCAGGTTGCCTGATGGGGGCAGCGCGGGATTTGAGGGATTACCAGCGTCCTCTGTTTATCTGAACCTGCCCGTCCTTCTACCTTGTTGGAACTCCCTCCCCCCTCCCCCGTCCGCGCCATGTATCCAGATGTCCCTGACATCGGATGCCAGGGAGGCTGCATCCACACTGTCCCCTTCCCTCTCGGGGAACCTGGAGAGAGGCAGCGTAACGACCAGGGGACGCTTGGACAACGAGAACTTTATGTGGGAAGGTGGGGCGCGTTGGCACTGTGGGGTCCCCGTCAACGTGGGAAGATGCTGCCATCAACTTTCTCCTCCAGGATGGTCTCCACGCGCCTCCTCTGCGGGTGAAAGGGGCTGGGGCCAGGTGTGCGGAGAGGCGCGCGGGGAAGCCCCCCTTCCCGGGCCTCTGCGTACCTCTTGACGGTCCAGGGGGTCGGGGACGCGCGTCGGCTTCAGCCGCGGCGGCAGGAACAGCTCCAGCCGGACGGCGGCGCGCGCGGACTTCTGCTGCCGGACGAGGAGCGCGATCTCCTCCGCCTGCGGGTCGGGGCGGGGGTCGGGGGCGTCTCTGAGTCTACGCCTCGCTTTGCTTTGCTCCGCCCGCCCCCTCCTGCGGGGCGCCCGGGCCGGCTCCTCCCGCCGTTTGGCCCCCCCCAACCCCCAACAACTTTCCTCCGCGGACCAGGCCGGGTCTCCGCGCCCCGCCCCGCCCGCACCCCGACCTTGCCGCCCGCGCGCCCCTGCCTTCCGGGCCCCGGGCCTCACCCGCATGCGGATGTAGCGCAGCCGCAGGGCCCGGATCCGTCCTCCGGCCTCGGCTGCCTTGAGGACGCCGAGGAGCAGGTCCTGACGCGCCGCGGGCAGCTCGAGGGCCTGCGTCCAGGCGCGCAGGTCGGGCAGGCGGCCCCCCAGCTCCACGGACTCGCGGGGGAAGATGGAGGCGGCCGCGCCCACGTCCTCCAGCAGGTCCCCGAAGAGCATGTGACGACGACGCTGCGGGGGGCGCATGGCCGCCAGCCCCTCCGGCGACAGGGCCCAGCCGGGCTTGGTGGGCTCCGCCGCGGGCGGCCCCTTGGCTCGCTCCCGCGGGCCCCTGCGCGCGGCCTCCTTCCGCGCCGGCGACGGCATCCTGGGCCCTGCGGGGGGCAGAGTGAGTCCCACTGGGCACCTGCCAGCCCCTCCGGCCTGGCCCCTCTCGACTCCCCGCAGCTGACTTAAGGTTCCGCACCTCCAGCCTCTGCGCCTTTTTTTTTTTTTTCTTCTTAAGATTTATTAGCGAGCGCGCGGGCGCGGGCGCGCGCAAGGGGAGCGAGAGGCAGAGGGAGAGACTCTCAGGCAGATTCCCGCGCTGAGCCGGGAGCCCCACGCCCGTCCACTCACGACCTCAGCAGAAGGTCGGTTGCTGGACCCACGGTGCCCCAGACTCTGCTCCTTTGGGCGAGCCTAGCACACGTCCTATTTATCCTTGCAGTCAGCCAGAAATTCCTAATTCACTTAATTTCAGAAAATTCCCTTTCTGCCCACGGGCTGCTTCTCTGTCCCCTGAGAAAATGCTGAGACCCCTGAGTTGACCTCCAGCCCTACACAGGAGTGGAGGCCGGTGTTAGACTGATGTGAGTGAGGCTTGGTGGATCCTTCCCCACAATTCTGGGACCCTCGATGTGCCCCAGGCCCCCATGTCTGCGGTTGCCAGTCCATCAGCGCACCCCCAGACCCCTGGTACCCAAGGGCTGCTATAGTCTAGGGGCCGGAGATGGAGGGGGTGGACAGAGGAGACGTGTGTGCGAGTGTTTGTATGTTCTTGTGTGGGTCCATCTGTGTGTCTGTGGAAGGTCCTACATGTTTCCAGGGGCGCTGAAAGCAGAATGGTCAGCTGGCTTGCTCCCCAAGGTGGGGTGGGGTGGGGTGGGGGTGGGATAATGGGGGACCCCGCCCTCCTAGCCTGTCCCTGCTGGGTCTGGATGCAGGAAGGGAGAGCAGAGCCCAGGGCGGTGATAGGCCAGTTAGGTCCCACAAGTGAGGAGAGGGAAATCCCCAGGGTCCTGGCTCAGCCCTGCAGGGCTCCTTCCCAGCCCAGAGCACCTCAGGCCCCAGTCCCTGGGCCACATCCTGGCCCACTGTGCGGAGGAGGCAGAGCCACAGCGTCGTATCTGCTGGCGACCAGCTCCCTCCTCCACCCCATTCTTAGCTACCCCTCCTCCCCTTCTGTACACCCCATACTTTCCACTTTCTAGGGTCTGAGCCTCCAACTGAGCCCTGACTCCCTGGGGCTTGTTGACACGGTTGCCTGGCAACCAGGAATCCCACGCCCTCCGCCCTGGGGAGCGGGGAGGGGGGGTGAGGGACAGGGAGCCGGGGAGGGAAGGGCGTGAGCCGAGCGAGGGTGCCTCCTTTCCAGGGGTGAGATGTCTCCAGCTGTCCGGGCCCCTTCCTGGCTGGAGGAGGTGACTCTCAGCTTCTCCAGCCCCAGTGCCCTTTCTTGGCGTCCCGGGGAGCCCCAAACGCATCTTTGGGGGTCTGTGGAGTCAGCTTCCTGGCTGGAGAGGTCTTGGGGGGCTAGGTTTGGGGGCAGAGGGCGTAGCTTATGAGGCCTTCCTGTCTGATAGGTTTTTCCTGACGCATGAGCCAAAAGGGTTCCCACAGCCGCTATTGTTCACAGGAAAGGGAAACTGGGGCAGAGCTCAGGACCCCTCACCTCTTCCAGGGCAAGTTTGGGGTCTCGGGGGTCTTGCAAGTTCCCAGAGCCAGGTTTTGCTGAACCCAGAATTTCTGAGTCCTGGGTGCTGGGACCTAGATTTCTGTGGTCTCTTTGCGTATTTGTTAAGGCCGTACTGTTTTATAACCAATTCACTTATCAGGGTATTAATTCTGTAACTCTCTCATGCGCTCATCAGTTTGTTCTAGAATTCATGAAGTCATATGCTCGTGCTGCAGGTCGCACCACAATGCGTGGGGGACCAGGACACCCTCATAACATCTCCTTCATTCATGGATGTGTGTCAGGGCAATGGTGCCTTTGGGGGCTTAGGACCTCCACGCCTGAGGGGGGAACTGTCCTGGCTTTGGGGGTGGGGTCTCAACGGAGCTTCTGGCCTTTGTGCCCCTATATCGCAGAGCCTGCACCAGTCCCGAGCTCCACAGAATGAATGACTGTCCACCCTTCCAGCCCCCAAACCTTGGCACAAGCTGTTCCCTGGGTGCTACCCATCCCTGCCCAGCATGTGCCTTTGGGGTGTGGCCTGGGCCTTGGGATTCAGCACCAACCCTGGGGCTTGTTGAAGACAAAGGTCTCTGGGATCCAGAAGCAATGAGGGCTTAGGGAGTCTCACCTAGCAGGCAGCCTCCTCCAGGCAGGCCTCCTGGAGACATATAGTCCAGGCAGGGGCTGCTTCTGGCTCAACTCTGTGCTCCCATGGTGGTGAGTTTTGGGAGACAGAGGTCTGGGCTCTCCTCTCAGCTTCCCAGGTCTGGCCCAGGAGGCCTCACAGAAGGGGAATTGCTTGCTGGCTCCTGGCAGTAGGATGGGCTTTACAGGGCAAGAGGAGGCATGCTTTCCTGCAAGAAGGGACTTGTAACTTTCCCTCGGTTTTTGTAGGGTTGAAAGACTTCGGGACCCCTCCTCCCTAACCCTCATTGGCTTGGTGCCCACATGGCTCACATCCTGCAAGTAGCTTCTTCCAGCTCCTTCCCACACCTTGCGGATGGCGGAGGTGCCGCCTGTGCGTCTGGAGCCCAGCACCTGGGAGAGATGACCAGGCAGCCGTCTTTCATTTTTTTGTGTCCAGGACTCACGTGTTTTTCAAGGACTGACGGAAATGCTGAGAGCCAAAGGCATGTTGATGGCTCCAGAGCCTGCAAATAAAATGCCAAAATAAAATTCAAAGCTTTATTAAATGACTACAGAATTTAACATTATATTGAAAAGCCACACACAGCTCAATTCTCCTCTTGGCTTAATTATAAAACTATGGTAAAGTTAAAATCAAACAAATTTATTATGATGAAACTCAGAATCATTAAAGCCCTTTTACTTTTTAACAGCACAAATGGGCTGGGGCTGACCTGCCCCAGAGTGGCTGCTCTGTGTCTTCCGGTGACTGTACCGGGACCCCTGAGCACAGCCCAGGGATGGGGAAGCAAGCTGAGGCAGAGGGGAGAGGACAGCGTGCCTGCCTGGGGCCGTGAGTGGTGGGGTTCCCAGGCCCCAACTCACTAGGCAAGAGTAAAGCGCACTCGCCCCACTTTGTGGGTGTAAATCTCTCTGGGACCCAGGTCTGGCCACAAATGCCATGACTCCCTAGTGCAGCGCAGGCAGCTGAAGCCAGGGTTTGTGGACGCGCATTCTGTGCTCATTCATGTGAGCTGCCTGCTTTGGGCTGTCCCTGGTTTCCCTGTGATATGGGAAACAAAGGCCAAAGAAAAATGAAATGTCCTTACTACTTACAACCCATGGACAAATCCTTGACCTTTCTCTGGGAGCTCAGTGGCCCTGATGTTGACACTTCACTAAGGGCGAAAGGTGATCTTAACCAACCTCCCGGGGTCCTGTGAATCTACTTTTTTTTCTTGAGACAGAGAGATAAAAAGGGGGTGGGCAAGTAGGGTGGGTGGGGGTGGCGGGGAGGGACAGGGGGAGAGAGAGAGGGGGAGAGGAGGGTCCCAAGCAGGGTGTATACTCAGCACAGAGCTTGAGGTGGGACTCGATTTCACGACCCTGAGATCATGACCTGAACGGAAATCAAGAGTCGGATGCTTAACCGACCGAGCCCCCCAGGCACCCCTGAGTCTACTTTAACATATAAAAATTCCTTTGGAAACTTCCTTTATCTCTATTCCCCAAAAGGTACGTTGGCCGTCATCCACCAAGCGTATGACCCACCAATATACATTGGAAAGGTCCCATGACTGTTTTCCTAACAGTAGCGGCCCCCTCAGTGTCCTGGAAACCTTGCTTCCGAAACACCTCAGAGGCTTGTGCTGTCCCTAACCCCTCCAACTTAACAGTTTATCATCGGCCTGTCCTCACGAGCCCCGTGCAGCTCTTTGTGCCCGCGGGTCTTGTCCCTGGGCGCTCATAAACACACCTTCTTCCACCGAAGAATTCTTTCTTGGCCGTTGGCCCCGAACCCAAACATTTCCACAACACCCATGCGTTTTGTTTTGCCTGCATGGGACACACATGCTCTCTCACAGAACGTGTCCCCTGCTGTCCCCTGTGAGACACCTGTGTTCGGTGTCTTAGCCTGGCTGCTCGGGGGTCCAGAGAAGCCTGGGCCGCGTCCTCTGTGCTGCCGGCCCCCTCTGTGGGGTCCCTTTCGTGTTCAGGGAGTACAGTCAGCCTCCTAGCCTGGCCATTCATGAGCTGGGTGACCGAGCCTGTCCTTTGGTTTAGACTGTCCTGTGAGGGGCCAGGGATCTGCCTCTGGCTACCCTTGGTGCCGGGCCCACGGGGCGCACTCACATGGGCCTTTCCAGACCAGCCTCACGGCCCCCTGTTGCCCCAGTCTGTGCCTGAGCGGGGAAGCCACTGAGGGCCCCCATGGGACGCGGCTCCGTGGGCTCCGGCCAGCGAGGGGAGGCCGCGGGGGCTAAGCCTCCTTGGGCTCCTGGCCCTGCTGGGCTCCTGAGGTCCGCAGGATCCTGCTCCTGACTTCGTCTGGAGGGTGTGGAGGCACGTGTGTCTCCCGGGGGTCCGGAAGCCTTGAGCTGTGGGTCTCCCTGCTCTTGCCCCGCCACTCGCTGGCCTCGAGGGCTTGTTGGTGCGGGTTTGCGTGTGTGTGGCCCATGTGTTTGTGCCTGTGTGTGTGTGTGTGTGTGTGCACTTCCGAACCCATGTTTGTGTGTTCAGTCATGTGTCTGTTTGGGCGTCTTCATGTGTGTTTGCGGGCATGTGAGCCTGTGTGTCCCTGCACGTCCTGAGGGAGTGTCTCCATGGTTGTGCCCCGTGTCTCCCTACTGTCCCTGAGTCTGCTACAGTGAAGAGGCAGAGGAGAGTCCTGGGGGGCAGCTTGGGATGCTGAGTCCTAGGGCATCTGCCTGCTCCGTGGTCTCCTGATTTGCCAGGTATCCTAGCAACGCTGCTGCCAGTCGCCTAGCAACCAGGTCCCCATCCTTGAAGATGGATGCTCCAAGCAGGGTCTGGGCTATGTGAGTAGAGCCCGTGCAGGAAGAAGGACCCCATGACTTGGAGGCTGGGGACTCAGCTAAGGGGTCACCCACACAGCATGTGACCCCAGTGCCAGGAAGGAGGCAGCTCCGTGGGAGCTCTTCAGCTGCGTGGGTGCTAGGGGCCCAGGCTGTGAGGAAATGAAGCTCAGGTGTCGCTTTGGGAACGCAGCTGGGGCAGAGACACCCTTGGTGTGTCTCAAAGTGGCAGATGGATCTGGGTTGCGCAACACCGAGGCTTAACGCTCCGGCCTGCAGAAAGCTGATGCTGATGGCAGTGACCTCGTGTGTGGGGACTGGTGAGCTTGCCTTCACCGTGGACCTGTGGAGTGCGCGGTGGGCACACAGGGTGCACCATGGAGTCGAGGCACCTGCTGGTCCGCAAGGCTCTGACCCACTTGGTGCTGGCCAGGCAGGCCCCCTGCTGCACACATACCCTCCTCTCGGCCTGCCCCTGCTCCGCCGGGGACACCCTCTGAGGGGCCCTTTCTGGGCCCAGAATGCCCACCCGGGGCTGGTCTGGGTCCACCTGAGGCAGTGTCTCCGTGTGTTAGACGAGGCCCCGCCTCCGTGTCCCAGTCTGTGCGGCTTGTGGGCGTCCCCCTGAGTCTCTGTCCCATGTCCCTGTCTGTGTCCTTGTGTGTATGTCTATCCCTCGACTCGGTTCCCGTGTGGATCTGCGTCCCTGTGTTTGTGTGTGGGAGCCGGTCTCTGTCGTCCATCGCGCAGTGCGCGCTCGAAGGACATCCCGTGCGGGGCCGGCCACCCCCCTTCCCTGCGGCCCCTCACCCCGCCCTCAGCGCCCCTCCTCCTCGGGAGCGGCAGGCCCCGCCCCGTCCCCCAGCTCCGCGCCAGGCTGCGGCGTCGGCGTCGTCGGCTCTGGTATCTGCTGGGAAGGAGTCGCTCCGGCTCCCGCCGCAGCCCGGGCAGCCCAGCGGGGACCTGCGGCTGGTCGGGCAGCGGCATCCCAGCCCCGCGCCGCTGGGGCTGAGGGTTAGAGCCGCCACAGCCTCCGCTCCCACGGAGGTTGCTAAGGTAAGGCCTAAGCTGGGGGGGGGGTCGGGGGTCTGGGGTCGGCTGTGGACAGACTGCAGCCCTCGGGCAGGACTGGGGAGGGGCAGGAGGGAGTCGTGTCCTGTGTCCCGCGGGTTTCTGGGTGTGTCTCTGCCCCTTTTGTGTCTGTGTGTGTCCGAGGTCGGGTCTGGACGTTTCTGTGGGTGGTGTGCACACATGGATAGCTGTGTGCCCCTGAGCCACTGTGGGTGGACACGTGTGTCGGTGTGTGACTGTGTGACTACACGCGCAAGTCCCATGCAGGAGACTGTCGGCCGAGCGAGACGGCGTCCTCGTCTGCACACACGCCTCTAGACACATCCCTGTCTGCTTGTCTCCATGGTTCCTGTGTGTGCGTGTGTGCCTCTGCCTCCATGGCTGTGGGGGGTGGTGGCGGGGGCCGCACACCCTGTGCCTGGAGGCCTCCAGGCTGGGTGGGGGTCAGGTGCTGTGGTCATGTGTCCCTGTTCTCTCCCAGGCTCCAGGTGGCTTTGCACACAGGGAGGCAGAATGGAGTCCCTCTTCCCTGCCCCCTTCTGGGAGGTCCTCTACAGTGGCCACCTGCAGGGCAACCTGTCCCTCCTGAGCCCCAACCACAGCCTGCTGCCCCCCCACCTTCTGCTCAACGCCAGCCACGCCGCATTCCTGCCCCTTGGGCTCAAGGTCACCATTGTGGGGCTTTACCTGGCCGTCTGCATTGGGGGACTCCTGGGGAACTGCCTCGTCATGTATGTCATCCTCAGGTAGGCTGGGGACCCACCCACGCTGCTGCAGAGGGGAAGGAGGCAGGGGGCTGTGTTGGGTGGGCCTGCTAGGTAGAGATTCTGCACATTTCCTGTTCAATTTCTTTTTTTTTTTTTTTAAGATTTCATTTATTTATTTGACAGAGAGAGATCACAAGTAGACAGAGAGGCAGGCAGAGAGAGAGAGGGAAGCAGGCTCCCTGCAGAGCAGAGAGGCTGATGCGGGGCTCGATCCCAGGACCCTGGGATCATGACCCGAGCCGAAGGCAGAGGCTTAACCCACTAACCCACCCAGGCGCCCTCCTGTTCAATTTCTGGTCATCCTGTCGGGCGGCGTCAGGGGCAGGGTCGGTTCGGAGGCCCTGGGTGCTCACGTCTTCATGGCTGGGGCACCGGACCAGGGGGAGAAGGAAAGGAAGGGATCAGCCTTGCTCACCCCGGTCCTGGTAGGCGGGAGGAGGGGGGATGCAGCCGTGTCCCCGATGGAATGTCCCCCTGACTCCTGACAGACCACACCCCCTGATGCGGGGGCCCAGCTCCTCGCCCAGCCACTGTGGGAAGATCGCATGGATCTCACGGTGACCCTGAGAGGCAGCTCCGGCTCAGCCGGTTCTGGTCAGTGCTGGGGCTGTGCCCGAAGCCCCTCCCCTTCGGCTCCAGGCGACTGCCGGGGTCTGGGTCGACTCCAGCATGTTCTGGTGCTTAGACTGGGAAAGCCTGGGGGATCAGAAGGGCTGGCCAGGCTGCAGGAGAGGGGGACGTCATAGGAACAGCATGGGGACATTGTGAGGACGGTGTGCATGCGTGCATGTGTGTGCATGTACACACGTAGGTACAAGCATGCACACACAGGTGAGCACACAAATCTGTGAAGTGCACACATGTAGGTGGGTACACAACAGTGCACGCACACACGTGTGTCTGCACACGTGCATGGGTGAGAGTGTCCACACATGAGTTAGCATGCGGTGCGGTGTGCCTGTGCACATACATGTGCACCTTACAGCTGGGCACACGTGTACAAGCACACACATGCAAGTGTGCTCCTGCACACACTAGTGAGCATGCACACACGTGTGAGTGCCCATGCGTGGAAAACCAGTGTGTGAGTGTGCACACAGACACGTGCAAGGTGTGTGTGTTGGTGTGTGTGGTGCACATGCTTATGCAGGGGGCAGGGAAGAGCAGCTGTCTGCGGTGCTGACCCCCAGGGGACCGGACTCGCATGGCCCTCTGTGGCTGCAGGTGACAAGTGTCCCAGCTTGCGGTGGTCTGGTTTACCCTTCCTGTCATCACTGCTTCTCTGTCTCTCTCCTCTGCCGTGGGGCATCCACACTCAGAGCCACATCCTCGTCCTCGTCAAAGCAGATAGGGAAGGTCCCCAGAGACACTGATGGGTGGGGACCAGCCTGAGTGTCAGGATGGCGTATTCTGACCCCATGGACTGGGATCGGCTGCCCCAAGGGTCAGAGACACCACTTGCAAGCCCTGCTCTTCTTAAGAGACTTTATTTTATTTTTAAAAAAGATTTTATTTATTTATTTGACACAGAGAGAGAGATCACAAGTAGGCAGAGAGGCAGGCAGAGACGGGGAAGCAGGCTCTCTGCTGAGCAGGGAGCCTGACACGGGGCTCGATCCCAGGACCCTGGGATCATGACATGAGCTGAAGGCAGAGGCTTAACCCACTGAGCCACCCAGGCGCCCCGAGACTTTATTTTTTTACAGCAGTTTTAGGTTCAAAGCAAAGTTGAGAGGAAAGAACAGAGATTTCCCTTATACCCTCTGCCCCTACATGCATGGTCTCCCTGTTCCCAACATCCCCACCAGCATCGTGCATTTTGCAATAATGACAACTTAGTCTCATAACTGAACCTACATGGGGGCACGTGGTTGCTTCTAAGTTCTGGCAATTATGAATATGGCTGCTGCAAACATCTGCGTGCAGGTGTATTTTGGTGTAGATGTTAAGTTTTCAGCTCCTTTGGGTAAATATCGAGGAGTGTGTTTAGCTTGGTAAGAGACCACCAAACCGTCTTCCAAAGTGGCTGTGCCATGTTGCCTCCCCCAGCGGCGGCGACGGTTCCTGTTGCGCCGCACGCTCGCCGGCCCGAGGTGCCAGCGCTCCGGGTTTTGCCCGCTCCAGGAGCGAACGGTAGTAGCTCCCTGTTCTAATTGGTGAGGCGTCTGGTAACGTCTTTGGCTTTTTTTTTTTTTTTTTAAGATTTTTATTTATTTATTTGACAGAGAGACGGAGATCACAAGTAGGCAGAGCAGCAGGCAGAGAGAGAGAGGGGAAAGCAGGCTCCCTGCTGAGCAGAGAGCCCGACGCGGGGCTCGATCCCAGGACCCTGAGATCACGACCCAAGCCAAAGGCAGAGGCTTAACACACTGAGCCACCCAGGCACCCCGTCTTTGGCTTTTTGAGAGAGAGAGAGACCCGGGGAGGGGAGGGGCAGAGAGAGAGAAACTCCAGCAGACCCGGCACTGAGCAGGGAGCTCCAGATGGGGCTCAATCCCGGGACCCTGAGATCAGGACCGGAAGTCAGACCAGAAGTCAGACGCTTAACTGATCGAGGCCCCCAGGCATCCCAGGTTTTCTGTTTTCTTATTGTTGAGTTTTAACGGTTTTTTGTATATTCTTGATAGCAGTCCTCTATCAGATGTGTCTGTGGCTCGTCTTCTAGTTCTCTTCACCCTCTCCGCTTTTCTACCAGCTCTTTTTTTTTTTTTAAAGATTTTATTTATTTATTTATTTGTTTATTTGACAGACAGAGATCACAAGCAGGCAGAGAGGCAGGTGGAGAGGCAGGGGGAAGCAGGCTCCCCGCCGAGCGGAGAGCCCGATGTGGGGCTTGATCCCAGGACCCCGAGACCACGACCTGAGCCAAAGGCAGAGGCTTAACCCACTGAGCCGCCAGGTGCCCCTGCCTGCTCTTTTAAGACCACTTAGATCCTCTGAGCCTAAGTGTCCTCCTGTGCAGAGTGTGGACCAATATAGCCTTTTAAAATCTTAAATGAGAATGAAACCCGTGTGGAGAGCTTGGCTCAGATGTCTGCTACTGTGGTCCTTGTGCTGTTATTTGGTCATAATTAAGGCCTGTTCGTGCTGATTCCAAATCCTTCTCTAAGACGCAGAACTGACCCAGATCCTCTTATGGTAGGTTCAGTGGCATGGAGCCTTGTCACCTCTGGTGTTGCTGCTGCCGACACTGTCATCCCTGCCGTCACTCCTCCCACCTCTACGACCTCATCACCACGACCATCACTGCTATCTCCGTCTCCACCCACATAGTTCCAGCCCCCACTTACCACCCCCCAACAATTACCACCCCCATACTTACCACCCCCCACACTTATGACCCCCCAACCTTTCCACCCCCCACACTTGCCACCCCCCACTTACCAGCCCCCACTTACCACCCCCCCAACAATTACCACCCCCATACTTACCACCCCCCACACTTATGACCCCCCAACCTTTCCACCCCCCACACTTACCACCCCCCACTTGCCACCCCCCACTTACCAGCCCCCACTTACCACCCCCCAACAATTACCACCCCCATACTTACCACCCCCCCACTTATGACCCTCCAACCTTTCCACCCCCACACTTACCACCCCCCACTTACCAGCCCCCACTTACCACCCCCCCAACAATTACCACCCCCATACTTACCACCCCCCCACTTATGACCCCCCAACCTTTCCACCCCCCACACTTACCACTGCCCACTTGCCACCCCCCACTTACCAGCCCCCACTTACCACCCCCCCAACAATTACCACCCCCATACTTACCACCCCCCACACTTATGACCCCCCAACCTTTCCACCCCCACACTTACCACCCCCCACTTGCCACCCCCCACTTACCAGCCCCCACTTACCACCCCCCCAACAATTACCACCCCCATACTTACCACCCCCCCACTTATGACCCTCCAACCTTTCCACCCCCACACTTGCCACCCCCCACTTACCAGCCCCCACTTACCACCCCCCAACAATTACCACCCCCATA
Source organism: Martes martes (assembly GCF_963455335.1). Classification (NCBI taxonomy): domain Eukaryota; kingdom Metazoa; phylum Chordata; class Mammalia; order Carnivora; family Mustelidae; genus Martes; species Martes martes. The sequence goes on along the minus strand of NC_137896.1, from coordinate 160,261 downwards.
CTTACCACCCCCCACACTTATGACCCCCCAACCTTTCCACCCCCCACACTTACCACCCCCCCACTTACCAGCCCCCACTTACCACCCCCCAACAATTACCACCCCCATACTTACCACCCCCCCACACTTATGACCCCCCAACCTTTCCACCCCCGCACTTACCACCCCCCCACTTACCAGCCCCCACTTACCACCCCCCAACAATTACCACCCCCATACTTACCACCCCCCACACTTATGACCCCCCAACCTTTCCACCCCCGCACTTACCACCCCCCCACTTACCAGCCCCCACTTACCACCCCCCAACAATTACCACCCCCATACTTACCACCCCCCACACTTATGACCCCCCAACCTTTCCACCCCCCACACTTACCACCCCCCCACTTACCAGCCCCCACTTACCACCCCCCAACAATTACCACCCCCATACTTACCACCCCCCCACTTATGACCCTCCAACCTTTCCACCCCCACACTTACCACCCCCCACTTACCAGCCCCCACTTACCACCCCCCCAACAATTACCACCCCCATACTTACCACCCCCCCACTTATGACCCCCCAACCTTTCCACCCCCCACACTTACCACCCCCCACTTACCACCCCCCCACTTACCAGCCCCCACTTACCAGCCCCCCAACAATTACCACCCCCATACTTACCACCCCCCCACACTTATGACCCCCCAACCTTTCCACCCCCCACACTTACCACCCCCCACTTGCCACCCCCCACTTACCAGCCCCCACTTACGACCCCCCAACAATTACCACCCCCATACTTACCACCCCCCACACTTATGACCCCCCAACCTTTCCACCCCCCACACTTACCACCCCCCACTTGCCACCCCCCACTTACCAGCCCCCACTTACCACCCCCCAACAATTACCACCCCCATACTTACCACCCCCCCACTTATGACCCTCCAACCTTTCCACCCCCACACTTACCACCCCCCACTTACCAGCCCCCACTTACCACCCCCCCAACAATTACCACCCCCATACTTACCACCCCCCCACTTATGACCCCCCAACCTTTCCACCCCCCACACTTACCACCCCCCACTTACCAGCCCCCACTTACCAGCCCCCACTTACCACCCCCCAACAATTACCACCCCCATACTTACCACCCCCCACACTTATGACCCCCCAACCTTTCCACCCCCACACTTACCACCCCCCACTTGCCACCCCCCACTTACCAGCCCCCACTTACCACCCCCCCAACAATTACCACCCCCATACTTACCACCCCCCCACTTATGACCCTCCAACCTTTCCACCCCCACACTTGCCACCCCCCACTTACCATCCCCCACTTACCACCCCCCCAACAATTACCACCCCCATACTTACAACCCCCCACACTTATGACCCCCCAACCTTTCCACCCCCACACTTACCACCCCCCCACTTACCAGCCCCCACTTACCACCCCCCCAACAATTACCACCCCCATACTTACCACTCCCCCACACTTATGACCCCCCAACCTTTCCACCCCCCACACTTACCACCCCCCCACTTACCAGCCCCCACTTACCACCCCCCAACAATTACCACCCCCATACTTACCACCCCCCCACACTTATGACCCCCCAACCTTTCCACCCCCCACACTTACCACCCCCCACTTACCAGCCCCCACTTACCACCCCCCAACAATTACCACCCCCATACTTACCACCCCCCCACACTTATGACCCTCCAACCTTTCCACCCCCAACACTTACCACCCCCCCACTTACCAGCCCCCACTTACCAGCCCCCCAACAATTACCACCCCCATACTTACCACCCCCCCACACTTATGACCCCCCAACCTTTCCACCCCCCACACTTACCACCCCCCACTTGCCACCCCCCACTTACCAGCCCCCACTTACCACCCCCCAACAATTACCACCCCCTTACTTACCACCCCCCCATCACCAATATTACTATTAATTCAGTCAACAAATATTTATTAAGCAGCCGTAATGTCCCCAGACCTGTTCCTTGGGTACAGCCAGACCACATTAGCTCCTCTCCCATTCCTGTCACCATTTCCTGTCTCTATCCCCAGACCACAACATGGGTTGTGACAGCCGTTGATGTGCTCTTGTAGACTTTGGAGCCCTTAGAAATCTCTGGTGTCTGTAAGGCCAACCTTGTAGTCCGTGAAGGGTCTTTAGGAAGACTTGAAAGGGAAGGGGGAAGACAGGCTCTTTTTCTTAGGAGTCCTGCCTCTTTGATCCCGTGTGGAGTCAGATGTGTGCCCTGCTCCCCTACATACCCAACTTCTCCGAAGCAGACCCGTCTTCTGGACTGGTCTGGAACCCTTTTGTGTGTGCTGGAAGGACTGTTTGCTCCCCGGCTCCGTGCCCTTATGCTGGGCCCAGGAACCTGCATTTTAACAAGGGCCTCAGACTGGATGCTCTAGTGGCAATAAGAAGGGCCCTGGGGCTTTGCTGCCAGGTCCAGCTATGGACACTGGATAAAGCCTTCCTTTTCCCTGTGCTCTCTGCAGACACACCAAGATGAAGACGGCCACCAACATTTACATCTTTAACCTGGCCCTGGCCGACACTTTGGTGCTGCTGACACTGCCCTTCCAGGGCACTGACGTCCTCTTGGGCTTCTGGCCATTTGGAAATGCCCTGTGCAAGACGGTCATTGCCATCGACTATTACAACATGTTCACCAGCACCTTCACCTTGACCGCCATGAGTGTGGACCGCTACGTAGCCATCTGCCACCCCATCCGAGCTCTCGATGTCCGGACGTCCAGCAAGGCTCAGGCTGTCAACGTGGCCATCTGGGCTCTGGCGTCCGTTGTCGGTGTTCCTGTTGCCATCATGGGCTCGGCGCAGGTCGAGGATGAAGGTCAGTGGGCGGCCCCCCTTCCCCAGTGCTCTTGTTGCCTGGGTCGCAGAGGGTCCTTCCCGGTGCACCCACACTGACCCTGGCTTTCTCCCTGCAGAGATCGAATGTCTGGTGGAGATCCCCGCCCCACAGGACTACTGGGGCCCTGTGTTTGCCGTCTGCATCTTCCTCTTCTCCTTCATCATTCCCGTACTCGTCATCTCCGTCTGCTACAGCCTCATGATCCGGCGGCTGCGTGGCGTACGCCTGCTGTCCGGCTCCCGTGAGAAGGACCGGAACCTGCGGCGCATCACGCGGCTGGTGCTGGTGGTGGTGGCCGTGTTCGTGGGCTGCTGGACGCCCGTGCAGGTCTTTGTGCTGGCACAGGGCCTGGGGGTGCAGCCGGGCAGCGAGACCGCCGTGGCTGTCCTGCGCTTCTGCACAGCGCTCGGCTACGTCAACAGCTGCCTCAACCCCATCCTCTACGCCTTCTTGGATGAGAATTTCAAGGCCTGCTTCCGAAAGTTCTGCTGTGCCCCGGCCCTGCGCCGGGAGACGCAGGTGTCCGACCGTGTGCGCAGCATCGCCAAGGACGTGGCCCTTGCCTGCAAGACTTCTGAGACGGTACCGCGGCCCGCATGACTAGGCGTGGACCTGCCCATGGTGCCCGTCAGCCCGCAGAGCCCATCAACACCCAACACGGAGCTCACCCAGGTCACTGCTCTTTAGGCTGACACCCAACCTGGGTCCTGGGCATTGCAGGACTTGTGGACTTGCGCGTGGCCTCAGAGGGCCTGGTGACGTCATGGGGCAGGTCAGATGGTAGCTGCCCTCCTAGTGCATAGCAGAGAGGGGACACCTGCCACGAGTGTGCTCGGCCAGAACCCCTGCCAACACCCTAACCCTCGTGGGACTCTGCTGGCCTCTCCCCAGCGGCGCCCTGCGGGCTCTGGGTATGGGCACACCTGGAGGTGTGACAGCAGTGTGCCCCCTGCTCCCTGTGCCATGTGCTTTCTGTGGGGGGCCCTGCAACCCCTTCTTGGGGTTTGGAGCTGCTGCTGCAGACTTGCCTGGGCCTCACGTGCCCTCATTTCCCCGTCCCCCACGCCCGCCTCTGAGAGGCTTCTGAGGGGCTTTTCGCTCCCGGAGCACAAAGAAACATCAGCCACAGATGTGGCTGTCCAGGGGCGTGGAGGTGGCCCGGAGGGACAGTGGGCCGCTTGGTCACCTCAGGCCACTTTGTCATTCTGGAAACAGCCCCGGAGTCCGGGTCTTGGCTGCACAGCGCTGGAGGGGAGGGGCGCTCTGCTGTGCTCGGTCCCTGGGTCCTCCGCGGCTCTCCTGAAATCAGAGGTCAGCAGTTTTGCAGCCGACAGGCCCCTGCGCCCTGTTTGGACCCTGGTGGACCTGGAAGAGGAGTGGCCGTGGGGACGGACTCTGCTCTGCCTCTCTGGCTGGCGACCGGCCCCGGCGTCACTGACGAGCCTCCAGGGGTCTGTGGGGGAGGCCCGAGCTTCCTGCTGCCACTATGAGAATGGTCTGGAGTGGGAACACCGTTGCCGGGGAGAGGGGGCTCCCGGCCGTGGTCCCCGGAGCAGCACCCTTCCCGCTCTGTGGTTGGGAGCTGCCGTCTGGCGACTTTGAGACACTCTTTCCCGTAGATAAACTATGGAAATCCAACACTGAAAAGACCGTTCTGCCTCCACCGGTGAGCTGAACGGCTGACCTCAGCCAGGTGGTCTCGGGCACCTGCAGAGAACAGGAAGCACTGACTTTGGGGTGCCCCAGCTCTGTGGGTTCATTCCTGGGGTGGGGGAGCCGTGCTTCCTGCAGTGCAAGGCCCTGGGGCCTGGACCTGCCCCGCTGGGGCATTTTCGTGACAGGCCGAAGGACGTGTGCTGAGGGGACATGTAGCTTCGTGTATTTATGCATGCGACCAGTGTCCTATGCCCCACACGGAACCAACCCTAATCTTGTCTCCAGGGGTCCTTGGGGCCGCCATAAATCCCTTCCCACTGAGCAGGTGTTTCTGACTCCTGTGGGGTGGGGCGGCTGGAGTAAGGAGTCCTCCCACCTGCTCTGCGCTCCTCACCTGGCCAGGCTCTGTCTTCATGGGATTTCGTGATGTGCTGGAGGTCTGTTTCCTTTCCTTCAGCACAAGTCGTTTCTCCTTGAACAAGCAGCTACAGCACCTACATCCTGCCCCTGCGGCTGGAGGCTCCCTGGGTCGGGGCGGGGCGTGCTCTTCCCGTGGACCCCCACGTGTCTCTCACCCCACTTAGTCTCAGCAGACCCCTCCCTGCCCCAGCCCTCTCCTCCTTCCTTGGGCGGACCCAGCGGAGTCTGGAAGATGAGCAGAATAGCCTCCATTGGTGGCCCTGAGATGGGGACGTGCCTCCGGCTCTGGTGTGGACCCAGTTTGGACCAGGTTGACCCTCGGGGTGGGCGACCCTCTCAGAAAGAGGGGCAGCAGAGGAGGCGGCAAGGGCAAGCGCAGGGGGACGAGTTTGGCCCCCGCAGAGGGGCCCGTGTGCTGTTTCACACCGGCCTTAATGATGGGCACTTGGCTGTTCAAACAGACATTCAGCATCAAGGGGAAGTTTGGGAATGAGGGGCCTATAGCAGCGGGTACCTGCGGAGTGCTCGGGAGACTGTGGGGTGGGGCGGGGCGGGGCGAGCGCAGGTGGTGTGGGTACCCTAACCTGCTCGCCCAGCACCCCAGTGAGCATCTGCGGGGAGATGGGCTCTGAGGGGTCAGGTGCATTGGCTGGGGTGAGGAGCCTGCCCCTGCCGGCCCCCCCGCCCCCCCTGCCCCCTGTTGCCCCCCCGCCCCCCCAGCCTTGGCCCGCACCGCCTTCGCCCTCCCCTCGGCTCTCACCAGCTCCTGGGTTTGGTCCAGTCTCCCGACTTCTCCGAGCCTCTGCACAAGGACAGCTAACTTTCCCTTACGGGTCTGTGGGGGAAGGCCCGGGTGGTGGAGGAGGCGGCGGGGGCCGGGGATGCCCACCTAACCCTGACCGCGCGGCCGGGGATGCCCACCTAACCCTAACCCTAACCCTAACCCTAACCGCACGGCCAGGGATGCCCACCTAACCCTGACCGCGCGGCTGGGGATGCCCACCAGCGACACTGAGACTGCGGGATCTCTGCCGGGATGCCGGGATGCCGTCCGCACCCACCACAGGGGGACTTGGAGCCCGGAGGCAAGGGCGGGCTCACTCTGGGTCGAGGGGTCCAGAGGTCCAGGACACTCCCTCCTCCCGCCCAGCCCATCTCAGGAAGTCACGGTGGAGGGCTTGGGCCACAGCCAGCTTTGGGGTGGGGGCGGTGGTTGGCGTTTTGCTGGGGCGCCGCCACCGGCTTGGGCAGGACCTTGGTGAGGATTCCCCTGTCTCCTGGTCTTGGTTGGCCCATGGCTCCCAGTCCTTGAGGTCTCACCCTTGAGCGAGGACCCCCTCTCCGTTGGAGGTAGGGATGGCGTGGGGACGTGTGCCGCTTGGCTGATCCTGATCTGCCTCGGTCCCTGCCAAGGCGTGGAAGTGTTGCGGGGGTGGGGGGGCAGGGGCAAACGAGGGGGGCGGGGGGGCGGGGTCTCTTAGCCTAGCGGTCCTCCCCTCCTGTTCCCTTGGCTTCTCAGGAACGCAGCGCCTGCCGAGGGTGGCTTGGGCGCCCTGTTCCCTCACTCATTTGCACCTGCTCACACCTCAGATGGGTGTTGAGAGCCTCCGCTCCTCTCCTGAAGAAGCTTGCAGGGACGGGCGGTGCGGAGGCTGTAATGAGGGCTGCTGCCGGCAGAGGAATGACCGCACTGCGGGGAACAGGACTCAGAACCTTCCAGGGAGAGATGTGGGTGTGAGTGGTGGTTTAAAAAATGTCCACAGGCCCCGCGCATGGGCTTGGGGACTTGCTCCTAATGAACGGAATGTGGCACGTGGCCTCCAGGACAGTCTTGAATGGCGTCGAGGCCTCCTCTGGCCTCTCCCTGCCCACCTGCTCGCCCCCTGGGGCCAGGTAGTGAGGATACTCCAGCAGCCCTGGGGGGAGTCTGGGTGGCGAGGACCTGAGGTCTCCTGCCGCGGGCCTTGCGAGGGAACCTCCTTGGAAGCAGCCCCCGTGGCCCTCGTCCAGCCTTCAGGCGACCAGAGCCTCAGCTGCAGGCCTGAGCCTAACCTCAGGAGAGTGTCTGAGCTAGAACCATTCCAAAACTGTTCCCGAATCCTTGGCCCACGGGAGCTATGCGACAAGGTTTCAAGCCGATAGATTCTGGGGAAATTTGTTACACGGCCACGGATCACGGTGTTGTCAAGGAAGAGAAGGGGGAGAGGGTGTGTTTGAATTGTATCAGGCTAAGAGAGGAGAGGTGAGAGGGATGCGGGTCTGAGCTCCGAGGACACACGTGACTAGGGACGCTGGAGTGTATGACAGGTAGTTGCCATGCACCGTGGGGTGACCTCATGGGTGGTGAATGGTGGGTGTAGCGTGGCAGGGGAACGGACTGCTCAGAGCTCCCTGCCATGAGGACAACAACCGGTCTGGGCCCTGGGAGCTCTGGAAGGTATCGAGAGGTGCCAGTGACCCCGGGTAGCATGACCTGAACCCCAGGCATAGAACCAGCTGGATCCATGGGGCCAAGGCTGGGGATCCTGGCCAAGGCCTGCTAGGGCAGTTTCTGGGGACTTGTCCCCCCTTCCCAACTCCTGGAAGAAAATGGTCTCTGAGTGGCCAGCCCCTCAATGTCCCCACCCTGCCCCTGGAGGCTCAGCGTGGAGCTCCTGCTGGAAGAATCTAGGCCCCAGGCCACACCCCAGGGAGAAAGTGGTCCAGATGCCAGCCCATCAAGTGACAGATGTCCTTTCTAGACTGTGGGTGTCCAGAGGTCCTGGCAGAAGGGTCCTGGGTCCTAGAGCAGGATTTGAGGGGGCCACAGGCTGAGATATGGAGGACACAGAACGGGTGTGGGCCACAGCAGGGGGGGTCAAGAGAGGGCACAAGAGGGGCACAGGTTTCCTGGTGAAATGCCACCCGTTTCCAGCGATCAGCGTGCATTCCGTAGCCGCCTTTGGGGATGGAGTCTGTGGTTTCGCAGTAACACGTGGCTTTCCTGCCCCAGGTGTTCCCACTTTTATCATCTGTTCATACTGTCTTGGGAGGAGCCAGCCTGAGCGTCCCCGAGAAGAGATCACAGTTTGGGTTTCTTTCCCTCCAGATCACGGCTGTCAGGGAGGATGGGGAAGGGGCATCCAGGGAGGTTGGTTGTCTGTCTGTGTTTCTGCAGGTGAGTAGAGTCGGGATGTCTGCTGTGCCAAGAACTTTGGCCTGGGTCAGATTGGTGGGGGCGGGGGGGCAGACTTGTACCCCCGCAGCCTCTCACCCAGGGGCTGTCCAGGTGGCAGACATGGACAGGGACAGGCTCACGGTCATCTCTGCAGGTGTGGTGGCTAACCTTCGTGGTCTTTCTCTCTCTGCATGGAGAAGGTAGTGATGGGATGTGAGCAAGTGGGGCGTTCCTCCAAAGTGACAGCACTTGTCCTAAGATATCCCGGGGTGCTGGTGGGAGGGGTCCTCAGGCCCCCGGACACCAGAATGTGCTCTGGAAGGTGTTTCGGAAGCTCTCACTCAGGAAGTGTAGAGGAAAGGGTTGGGACGGGAGCTGGCACAGCTCCTTTAGTTCCTGGGCCGGAGGCTGGTGATGGCACAGGAGATGTGGATGACCAGGGACTTCTGGGGCAGGTGTGCGGTCAGGGTCACGACGGAGGCCAGGTGGACGGGCGTCCAGCAGAACAGACCCGTGGCCAGCGCAGCCAGAACCAGGCTGGTCGCCTTCTGCTCGGCCTTGCCCAGAGCTTTGGTTGTGGAGTGCAGTTGCAGGGCCCACAGCCGATGAGGCAGGTCCGCACAGAGCACACAGAGGATACCACAAAGCCCAGGACCAGCATGTGGATGCAGCCTTGAACCAGGCTCTCTCAGGCTGTGGGGAGCTCAGCCCGCAGCTCACAGCCTGCAGCTCGTGGCCGTGGACCACAGCAAGGGCACCATGATGGTGACCTCGACCCAGACACAGGCTGGTGATCTTCGCCCAGGAGGGTGTGCCGGGGCCCGGGGCGGGACCTCGTGGTGGCCAGCATCCCCGGGTGGTGGTAAACACTCATAGTAGCCAGGAAGTAGGTGCTGGAGAAGAGGATCTGGCGGTGGACAGCCGGCACCCGTTTGCAGGGCGGCTCCCTGAACGGCTGGGGCCGCAGAGGCTGCCCCATGACGCGGGCGGGCAGCACCAGCACGAAGAGACTGACGGCAACAGTCAGGTTCAGGATGGACACGTGGGTCACTGTCCTCCTTCTGGGCCCCCTCAGGATCATGTGGATGACAACTGTGTTGCCTGTCAGCACCATGGTGTGGATCAAGGAGTACACGGCCGGCAGCAGCTCATGGAGGGTGGCGTTGGGCCTGGTGCCAACGTCCCAAGTGTGGTTGGTGCCTGTTGCGGCCTGGAAGGGGGAGCCTCTGCTTTCAAGGGGACCCAGCCCAGCAGCCTGCATCCTGAGGTGGGACCCCGGGCCGGTTGGTGGTGCCTGGGAGTGGGGAGGCTGGGGAGGGGCCTCCTGGGGCTGGGTTCTGAGAGACAAAAAGACATTTGGGCTTTGACTCTTAGTTTAGCACAGGAGCCCCTCATGCTCTCCGGCAGAGGCCGTGGCCGTTTTGCCAGGGTTGAGGACACACGGGGATCTCTCTCCGCCCTCCCCTGTCCTGCCCCCCACCCGCATGTGATCTTCACGGGATCAAGGCGGTACCTATGCAAACATACCTCCCAGGCTCACCGCTGCCCCCTTCAAATCCAGGGGTCCTGAAGCCAGAGCCCTCCCAGTCACACCCCTGAGGGACCACTGCTCTTCGCCTCACTGACCTGTCTGATGACATGTGACCAGAAGTTGGTGACCCCGGTGGTTGTGTGCAGGAGGCCAGTGCCGGCTGGGGCAGGGGTGGTGGAGGGAGGTGAGGCCCACCGACGGGCTCTCGCTGGGGTCCCTGTCAGCTCTCTGCCGTCCGGGGAGCTTTTAGGACCTGCCTGGGCGACAGCCTCGGTGGGGCTGGCTTCCCGGTGAGTCTCCAGCCTGGCGGCAGCTGGTACCAACACAAAGGAGCCGTGAAGGAGGCAGGCGGATCCGCTGGTGGATATGGAGCTCTGGGAAACAGTGGGGGCAGGAGCTGTGGTAGCACCTGTCATCATCCCCAGGGTCCCCATGGTGCTCACTGGCCTGGGTGGATTCTCCAGCCAGCGGCCCTGGGGTGCGTGTGTGTGTGTGTGTGTGTGTGTGTGTTCCTGTGTGTGTGGGGCGTGCAGTGCGGGGTCTCTGGAGTGCCCGGGCCTGTTGGCAATCAGAGGGGGCCGTGTCTGCGTGCCCCACCGAGCACATCTGTGCCTCCTTCTGTGGGTCTCTGTGGACTTGGGCACTCTTATCTGTGCGTGTGTGCACCTGTGTGTGTGCGTGCATGCGGTTTCTGGGGGAAGCTCTGTACCTGTGTTTGGGGGGCTTGGTATAGGTCCCAGCTGCATGGAGGGATCTGAGGGGTCTGGATGTCTTTGTGTGGAAGCAGAATTTCTTGCTCACAGGCAACCCAACTCCTCTCTCTCTCATCATTTTTTTTTTTTTTTTCCGAGAGAAGAACATGTACGTGGGCAGAAACCACACAGGCGGTGGATGTCTGTGGAGAGACGTCTGCCTCTCGTCCATCTCCTGGTCCCTCCGTGAGCTGCCCACTGCCACCAGCCGCTCTCACGGTCTTGTTCACTGATGCCCAGACCACGGGGTTGCTGCAGATCTGGACGGTTCCTCTGCATGACTTCTGCGGAGACACGGCTGCCTACGGCCGGCAGGGGGTCTCCCCACCCTCCCCACCTGCCTTCTCCCCTCACCAGCGTCGCAGTCTTGTGTTCCCAGGGCCTGAGTCAGGACAGGAGCCCAGGTAGTTGTCCCAGCACCCCGTGGCCACCAGGCCTGAGACCGTGACCGGGGCACCAGCCTCCCATGCTGTGGGCCCAGAGGGGGGCACAGCAGGGTGTGGGGGGCCTGCAAGCCTCAGCCAGGGCTCCCGCCACCGCCCCAGGGCTGAGAGCCTGCACCCCGCAGGGGACCCTCCAGGTTAGACCTGCTGCCTGTCCCAGAGGACCCCGAGCCTCCCCAGTGGCCCTTCACTCACCTTCCTACAGGAAACGCGGGCCTGGGTCTCTGGTGCGTGTAGGGCCCTGTAGCTAGAGCTTCGGGCCAATTCACTGTCCCACATGAACACCCTCAGACTTCACAGATGTTTTACAAAAAGGTGTGTTTATTTATTTGCGAGAGAGCATGTGAGCGGGGTGGAGGCGGAGGGAGAGGAGAGTTTTTTGAGCAGACTCCGTGCTGTGTGCGGAGCTGTCGCCGGGCTCGATCTCACGACCCTGAGATCACAACGCTGAGATCATGACCCAAGCGGAAACCAGGAGTTGGGCGCTGAACCGACTTCACCCCCTGAGGAACCCCAGATTTCACGGGTTTGAATGAGGAGATTCTCTTTGAGACATGAGGGAGCCCTGTCCTCCCTGCTTCTCTGAACCCCGGGCACCCAGGGCGAGGGCGGCTCTGTGGTCTGGGTGCGCTCCGGGCTGAGAACCAGCAAAGCCAGGGCTGGAAGTCAGGACGTGTGAGGAGAAGGCTTGTGGGTGGCTCCTTCCCGCAGTCTGGGGCTGGACTTCTTGATTTGGGGATACTTGTCGGGGGTGGAGTTAGGGTTAGTTTATGGTTCCTGAATACCAGACACAGGATGGAGAGAAGGTCGGGGCCTAGGGTACGCACGGCCCCATTCCCCTGGCTGTGTAGCCTGTGTTGGCAGGTGTGTGGGCTGTGCTGAGCGGCCACTCTGGGCTTGGTTGTGGGCCTTCCCCGGGAGGGGTGCGCACTGGGGCCCCCGTTCCCTGATCACCTTAGGAGGAGCCCAGGGCTCTGTGTGCCCTCTGGCCAGCGTGGAGCCGATCGGTGTCCTGTCTTGCCCTGAGCACCAGTACTGGGGTGGGGGTTCTTCCCAGCAAGGTCTGCCCCTGAGGGCACCTTTGTATCCCTCCCGCTTTGCCCCCTCGCAGCAAGACACCAAGCACCACCCCAAACTTTCTCTGGAGCGGGTAGTTCCAGGCAGGTCTTTCTCAAGTCCTCGGGAGGGGCAAGAGCCCGGTGTCAGGAGGAGGAGAACCCTCACGGGGCTCCCTCTGAGTCTACCCCGAGTCAGGGTTTCACCCCGCCAGCTTCTGGCTGGGTCTGGGACTCTGAGCCCCTCCCACACTGGCTCTCTGCTCTCCTGAGTCTGTCCTGGGGCCTGGATTCCCTTCAGCCAATTACATCGAAGTGGGAAGGGGGTAGGAAGAGGGGAGGGGAGGGAGCCCAGGGGCAGCAGGGGCTGGAGGAGAATGGGGGTCCCGGCCGTGGGAGCCCAGGACCCCGGGAGCCGGCTCCGGCCTTGCAGGGGCGGTGACTCCCAGATGCCTCTTCCCAGCCTCAGAAGCCCCTCGTCCGAAGCCCCACAGCGACACCGTGGCCCCAGGGCCCCGAGCCCCAGCCCTACTCCCCCAGCCCTTCACCTGCTCTGTGGCTGGGCACTGGGGAGTGTCAGCCTGTGGAAATGACTCCCATTTTCAGAAATGACCCGGCGGGGCACTTCCCGCCTGTGGAGAGGAGCCCTGGAGGAGGGAGCCGTGGAAGGCGGCGTGTGTCATGCTAGGTGTTGGTGAGCACAGGTTCGTGCATCGCTGTGTGCGACTGTTCACGTGTTGGGGGAAGCAGATCCAGAGACCCCAGGGGCGGTCTTGCCCTCCCAGAGCAGGGGCAGGGAGGGAGGGTCAGGACCCTCGCAGACACAGAGCAGGAGTGGAGGGGTGGGGGCTGACAGAGAGGCAGAGGAGAAGACGGGAGCGGGGCAGGCTGGCTCCCCGCTAGGTGTGGGGCTCGGCCAGGCGCCCTCAACTCCATAGCTTTATTCTCACGGTCGTCTGTGTGTGACGGTCACTTTCCACCCTGACTAAACTGGTTGACTTGGGTCTCTGCACATGCACACGCATGCACACGCACGCACGTGCACCCACACGCACACACACGGATACAGGCACCTGCAGACACGTGCACAGACACACGGAGACATGGAGACTCACGCTTATGCACTCGCACGGCTTCCCTGTGCCCTGTCTCAGCCCCGTGCAGGCAGGCCTGGGGGGTGGGGGGGCATGTCCTGCTGGCTGGAGTCCAGGCCTGTCCGCTCTCCTGCCTCCCCCTCACTGGTTCACCAGGAACAGGGACAGCCTGAGCTTGAGGCCCCTCAGGGGAAATGCTGCGGACAGTGCCTGGGGCTTGGCGGCTCTCCGTGGGTAACCGGGGAGCATAGCTCATTGGAAATGGGCAAGTGACTCAGGACCCATTTCCCTACGATGGGAACCAGGTTCTCCCACTTCAGGGAAGCAGAGAGAGCTCTGGGTTTAGGAAGCAGAGAGGGGCTCCTCTCCTACAGGACTCCCACCCTGGCCCTGGGCTGCTCCCTTCCTCCAACAGCCAGTGGGCCCTGAGCTGTGCCCAGGAGGACATCATGGCTCGGGGTTTCCCGAACCCGCTCAGGGAAGGTGGGAGAGGCTTGGGGCAGCCAGATAGGGGTCCCACAGGGGCTTTTGCTCAGTCTGCTCTCAATAACCCCCACCCTGTGGAAGGGAAGCACCAGGACAGCCTGAGCTGTGGTCTAGGATGAGGCACGCTATGGGGAAACCGAGCAAAGGGCCTTGCAGGTGTGTGCGGTGGATAGAGGGCCACAGGGGTGGGAGACGCCTTTGGGGAGGAAGGGGCCATGGGCTTTGTCTGCCCTAGCGGGGGTACTGGTTCTTGTCTGTGCGGGAGTTTGGAGGATGGTCGTGCCGGCTCCTCAGAGGGAGAGGGTCTGGGGGTGAGGGGGCGGAGAAGACTGAGGAGACTGGGGGGTCCTTTGCAGGAGCCCCGCCCTGGGGGTCTATAGGGGCAGCCAGGACAGAGGATAGGACGACATCCGGAGTCCAGCTGGCTGTGGGCGGCACCAGCCCCACCTGAGGCCTTTGGGAAGCAGGGTTTGGGGCAGCGTCGGCCGGGCCTTGAGGCTGCTTGCTCGCGGCCTGCCTGGGCTCTGGCACCTGCCCTGCCCCACGTGCCCATCCCCAGCCCCCTCCAGACACAAGCTGAGAAACTCCCAAGCAGGACGGAGGCTGATGGCCCCCAAGGCAGCCCAGGCCCTCCTCAGCCTGGGAGGCTCGTTGAGGTTGCTGCTTCCTGTCCCCCAGAAACTCTGAGCGGGAGGGACGGGGGCTCCCGTGGAGATGCAGCCGCAGCCGGGGGGGCTTCTTGGTGGCGACTTTTCCCTCCTTCTTGCCCGGGCTCCAACAGCCAGAAACAGGCCCTGCTGGGTGGGACCTGGGGGCCTGCCTGAGTTTGGGGGTGGTCTCCCAGGTGGGCTTGGTGCACTTGGGGAAGGCAATGGAGGGGTGTCTTCTCCCGGCCACCAGCAGAGCTTCTGTGGTCCCTCTGAGAGCCCGGGGAGGGCAGGGTGGGAGGGTGCGGGCCCCGATGTGTCTCGGGAGGAGGGGTCACAGGCGTTCCTGTGTATGTAAATATGCACGTGGGGGGCGGGAGACTGTGGATGTGTCTTGACACCCACCCCCTGGGCCTGGAGTGACCCAGCACCCTGGGCCAGAGAGGGACTTAGGAACAGGCCATGTGTCTGCACGTGTATGCCAAAGGTCAGTGGGCACGCAAGGCTGGTCTGGGCTTATAACTTTCCTGCAGAGCCATGATTCAGGCCAGAAGGCCAGGGCGAGGGAGGACCTGGAGGTGGACAGGGCTCGTCCCTCCGTGTGGGGCTCCTGCCACACATCTCAGCTTGATTCTGGTCCCTGGGAGTGTGGGCAGCGGCCTTTCCCACAGGTGTGGACAGACATGCTGACCTTGAACCCGGCTCTCTGTGAGCCGGTGATACAGGGGTGGTGGGAGGTTGGAGGAGTGAGGCCGGGTGACACGGTCCTCCCAGGGCCTCCCCAACTCCCGGGCAGGGGAGGACAGTCCGAGCCGGCAGCTAGTAGGGCCAGAGTGGTGGGTCCTGCTGGGCAGGGTTGCTCATTCCCTTCCCCCTTCCCTTGCCTGGCACCAACCCCAAGCTCAGACGATGGGGCCCGGCCTGAGCCTGATGGAGAAGCTTTGCTGACCCTGGGGCCCTGTACCAAGCACACTGCCCACACCGGCCCCACAGTGCCTGGGTCTCAGCACACCCGTCCTTCCGCCCCCATGTTCACAGAAGCTCCCAGTCCATTCCCACCCCACCTGCTGTCTTCACGGATTCCAGACAGTGGGGTGCGGCTGTCTGGGATGGTCCCCGAGGCCAGGCACTGGCGAGGGGCCGTCTCTGGCGGGAAGGGCATTGGTGATAGGGCCTGGTGGGCAGGGCAGGCCTGGGGCCCCGGGTCCCATGCTAGCTGCCCCGCCTTCTCCTGTGCAGGTGCTGGCGAACACGCGTGTGCTGCCCAGCCTGTGTTCACGGCATCTCTCTCGGCTTTGCTCATGTGCACACACGTGACCGGTGGAGCCATTTCCGCGCCTCACTCTGGGTCAGCGCACGTCCACAGTGCGTGTTCCTGCTCCCGAGTCTCCCCGTTCCTCTGGGGAACATTTTCCAGGGTCCCCACCCCCACCGTCACCTTCTCTTCGGCCTCTGTGGCCCGTGCACGGGGTCCTGCCGTGGTGGAGACCAGCAGGCCAAGTGTCTGCCCGGCTCCGAGGCAGGGGGCAGTGTGGGTGCTGGGAGAGGGTTTGAGGGGCTGTGCCTGGGTCCAGGGGAAGCAGTCCAGAGTTGGGGGTGGTGTGGGGAAGGGGGGCAGGGCTCAGCTGGGGGCCATTGGAGCTGGCTCCGGCCTCTGCCTCCCAGTCCTTGTCCTCTGTACCAGCCCTGTTGTTTGCGCCACAAGTCGGTGTCGGCTGCTGAAGGAAGGGTGCCCCGGGAATGGAGGGGGTGCCTCAGCCTGGTGACCCCGGCCACGGCCCTGCCCCAGCTTGGGCCTCCTGCTGGTGGGGCTGCCCTGGACTCCGCTTTTGGTTCACTGGTCCCTCTGCCGGCCCAAGGGACAGACACTGATACTGGCGTGCTGTGTGTGTGCCAAGCCCCAGGCTGAGGGCTGAGCCCCGAGGAGGCTGCCACTTAGGTTGGGCTGGGCCAGGGCCTCGGTCTGGGGCGTATGGGGGGCCTCCTGCTACTACCCTGGCAGTGGTCAGGAGAAGGGGCTGAGGCGGGGATCCCCAGACCCAGCTGAGGACAGAGCAGCACCAGGCCAGCCTGGGGATGGGGGATGGAGGCAGTGAGGGGCCTGGATGCCCAGCGTCACGGCAGAGGCTCTGGAGTAGCTTTGTGGCAGCCTCCTGCCCAGATCAGGGTTCCCTTCTTGGATGCGGAGTCCCTCCAAGTGCTTCCCTGGGCTCTGTCCTGTTACTGGACTGGAGGCCTGCGGTGTAGTTAGTGTGTCCTCGGGGCTCTGTCTAGACAGCAGGTCTGGATGTCCTTCCTTACCCGGCCTCTTCCTGAAGCTCCAGGAGCTGCCAGGTCTGTGTGCCCCACACCTGCCCTGGGTGAGTCAGCAAGGGCCCAGCTCCCACCCACCTATAGGCTTTCCAGTCGCCGTGACAACCCTGTCCAGACAGGTCACACCTGGTGTCCGGGTTGGCTGGGCCCTCTTAAGAGCCTGTGTCCCTGTGGCTCTCAACATCCCACTCACAGGACGGAGGGTGACCAGCCCCCCTCTCCCAAGAGGCCCTCTCAGATTAGCTCTGTACAACCCAAGAGGGGCAGCTGTTTTCCCGAAGACTGGGGGTGACGGGCAGATCCCCTCTATCTCTTAGGCCAGGTGGGCTTTGTGCAAAGCAGCCCAACCCTGACACCCAGTGGCTGGTCCTGAGCACTGCCGGAGAGAAGACAGGACAGCTGGCCAAGCACCGTGACCCCAGCCCTTGGTACCCTTCCTAAAGAATAACCTGGACAGGCCCTAAGGAGGTCTCAATGGTGGGACCCAGGCCTGGTGACAGGACTGCTTGTGGTTCATCCAACACGTTCGTGAGCTTCCCGGTTGGGGGGGGGTGCGTGTTCCTGAACATTCAGGGACACGTAGGTCTCACCCCCCAGTAGTTCCATTCTGGGGAGGTCTTCATCGTGCTAGCGGCTTGCCTTTGATGCGCCAACGCTGGTGGGGTCACGGGGGCTTCCTAGAGAGGTGGCGTCTTGGCTGTGCTTCTAGGGCTGGGTCGCGGTACCTGGGGAGGGAGGGGGAACACGAGAGGGAGCAAGCCAGGCTGGAGATGGGGAGGGGTGAGGCTGAGGGCAGGCAGGGCTGCCGTGAGAACATTAATGGGTCTCTTGTCTGTGGGCTTTGGGGGCTGCAGAGCGTTTCAGGCAGAGGAGGGATGTGTCCGCATTTGTGTTTTGAAGCAATCATTCTGGCTGGTCGATGGGAGGTGGACAGAGGGCTGTGATGGCAGCAGGTGGCCACTGGGAACCGGAGCCTCTGAGACTCCAGGCTGGTGGGGGAGAGGGGCCCGGGCAGGCAGGGCCTAGGGATGGGCTGACTTGGAGGGGAGCTGTCAGGTCAGGTACAGAGGGCCCCACGGGGTGGGGCTGTGCGTTGTGTGTGTGTGTGCAATGTGTGGTGTGTGCACACGTGTGGTGTATACGCTGAGTGTGGCGTGTGCAGGCATGTGCTGCACGTGCTGGGTGTTGCGTGTGCAGCGGCTGGAGTTCTTCTTTCTGCCTCTGCTAATTTTTTCAGTCCTTCTCTACTTGGCAACCAGACTGATTTTTCTAAAATCCAGTAGGATTATGTCATTTCTGTCTCTAAAATATTTAAGGATTACTCATTAAATTACTTACGAATGAAATGATGTGACGGTGTTTGGGATTTGCTTCGAGATCATGCTTTCGGCATGGACGTAGCGTCTGGCACTGATCTTCGTTAGAGCTCGGTGACAAGCGTGGGCAATCCTGGTGTTTTTACTTCTGTGTATGCATGGAATTTTGTCAGGATAAACTCTAAGTCAAAAGACTTTGTAATGTCAAAAAAAAAAAATTGCTGGGTGTCCTGTTGGCTCTCCCTTCCAGATTCTCTGTCTTTCATTATCTTTGAACTATTTTATAGCTCTGTAATTGCAGAAAATTGATAGCAATGCAAATGGTTCTTGTTCATTGAAATGCAAATTAATTTTGTCTGGTGGAAAGCAGCTGATGGTTGCTTTTTGGGTAGTGACCAGTGGTGCATCTCCCTACAAATTCGGTAATTGCCTGTGTGTGTGTTTGTGGTTTGGGTTTCCCTTCGAAGCGGGTTGTAACGTTTTTTTGGTTTCTTCATCAGTGAGCGTTGTGGGTTGAGTTGTGTCCTTAAAAAGATCATGCTGAAGTCCTAACCCCAGCCCCTGTGAATGTGACCTTATTCAGAAGTTAGGTTTTTATAGATGTGATTAGCTGAGATGAGGTCATGCAGGAGTCAAATCCTTATCAGAAGAGGGAAACTTGCCCACAGACACGGAAGGCACAGCGAGAGTGCCGGGGGTGCACGCCGGACGCGGAGATGGGGCTGATGCCCTGGAGGCCGCGAGGCTAGGAGAAGTGACACAGGCGCTCACCCAGAGGCCTCGGACAGAGTGTGTGGCTGACAGCTCGGTTCTGGAGTTCTGGCTCCCAGAACTGTGATAGAATAAGGTTCTGTTGATCCTGTGCTGCGTGCTGCTCTCACCGCGGGGCTCTTTCCCTCTCCCGGAGCCGCAGATGGGGGGGTCAGGCCTATAGGAAACGAGGCGGGTGGAGGGGGTCATGATCAGCTTGTACTTTTTCCTAAAGGCAGTGGGAGGCATTTGGGGGAAAAAAATGCAAAAGACAAAAACCAAATCATTCTAAAAATGTTCAAGAATAAACTTTTGAAGGTAAACTCATGATCCTTATGTCCAAGATTTTGTTTTACTTTCTTTCATTTTTTTGTTAAAGATTTTATTTATTTATTAGAGAGAAAGAATGAGAGCACACAAGCGGGGGGAGGGACAGAGGGAGAAGGAGGCTCCCCGCTGAGCAGGGAGCCCTACTCGGGGCTCCATCCCAGGACCCCGGAATCATGACCCGAGCCGAAGGCAGATGCTTCACTGCTGAGCCCCCCAGGAGTCCCCTTAGTCTGAATGTCATGAGTTCTAACTCCTGGGGCCTAGAACAGGGTGCGTAGCTCAGTGGGCGACTTGCTTCTGGAGGCCGGGTCTCACCCAGGGGAGGGCGAGGGCAGGGGAGGGCAGGGGTCGGGTCTTGAAGGTGGAGCCTTTGTAGTCTGTCCTGGATTGCTGACCCTTCACCCATCCGTCCACCAGTGACAGTGGAAGTCGCTCTGGCCGTCGAGGCTCCGGACGTAGGCGTGTGTGTGTGTGTGTGTGTGTGTGCGTGCGTGCGCGCACGGCGTGTGTGTATGTGTGTGTGTGCGCACGTGCTTGTAGACACAAGGTGCAGGCAGCCTGGGACCCAAGCCCTGGGGGGTGAAACGCAGGTGCAGTGTAGACACACCGGGGTGGGCACGCTCTGCTCTGTGCGCTGCAGGATGGAGGCATTGGGGGCGTGCAGGGAGGACCGTCTGCCGTGTAGATGCCCGCAAGGTAGACCCCGGGACAGAGGCTGGCCTTGGCATATGGTGTGGGCCGTCTCAGCACATCGCTGTTCTGAGGCATCTGGCTGGGCCCGGAGGTGGGGTGAGGGGGCCTTGAGGGCCACGGCTGGGCGGCCAGATGAGGCTGAACCTCATGGAGCCCCGGTCAGCATGCTGTGGTGGGGGTCGTGTCCTCTCTGACATCCCGTGGGGACCTTTGTCACTGTTTGTCCTCGTGGCCCCCAGCCCAAGCTCTGTCCGTCCCCGTCGAGCCCTGGGGCCCCGGGTGGGGGGAGGTTGTCAGGCCACGTTTCTCCCTGGGGTCCTTGGGTCACTGGTCTTGGTCCACAACCATGCTGGAAAGGGCCCAGCACTTACTGCGATAGCCCCGGGGCTGGTAGCGACCTCAGGACCCCACTGTGCAGGCGGGCGGGGGGCCTGCAGCCTGGGCTCTCTGGCTATTTTTTAAAAAGACTTTATTTATTTACTAGAAAGAGAGAGAGCACGCATGGGGTGCGGGGGCAGAGGGAGAGGGAGGAGGAGGACCCTGGGTTCATGTGTCACCCACCGAGCCACCCAGGGACCCCTCCTTCTTCATTTTTAATGAAGCCTGACCAGCACGCTGATGTGTTCAGATCCAGTGGCCCCGTGAGCCCCTGCAGAGAGCCCTGGATCACCCAGAATGGGGCCCCAGAGTACGAGCTCCCCAGGTTTTAGCAGGGCCCCCAGCCTGAGTCTCCTCCTCTTCTGCCAGACGGTGGCAGAGTCTGCTCACCGGACAGCTGCCTAGAACCCCTGCGGGAGGAACCCCGTCTGTGGGGAGCTGGGAGTTGGCAGAAGCTCCCAGGAGACTCTCAGAGGGGCGGGCATCCAAAGGGAGGGCGGGGCGACTCTTGCCCCAGACCCTGATCTCCCGACATTCAGAATCACTTGGGGAGGCCCCAACCCCAGGCCCCAGGGCCAGACCTCTGGGATTGGCTACAGGACTGGGAATTTAAAAAGGTATATATAAATATTTTAATACATTTTTTTTTTCTTTTTGGAGGAGGGGGAATAGGTTATACACACAGATGGTTCGAACAGGAAAAGGCACAAGGGAGGGACGTGGTAAGGAGGAAAGCCCCCCCCCCACCCCGGCTTCTCAGCCACAGAGAGCGATCAGTTCTGCTCCACACACACACACCTCCATGGAGCCTGTCCACATGGCCTGGTGTCCACGAGAGGCCCCACACGGTCCGCGGAGCTGCCAAGCTGTTGTGGACGGACGTTCGGGCGTTTCGGACCTTTTCTCTGTGACGGTGCTGCCGGCGATGTCTTGTTTTAGGCTGGGCTCCTGGCGGTGCTGGGCAGGAGTGCACAGCTGGAGCTTGGAAGGATCTGTTGTCGGGCTGCCCTCCTCGGAGCTGGCCCCGGTCTCCGGCCCGCAGCGGTGCGAGGTGCCCGTTCGCTCTCTCCCCACGGGTCTGTGCCAAGAAGCCTTTGGATCCTGGCCAGTCTGAGGGGTTTGAGAGGGAAGCCCCGTGGTTTGAGAGTGCATTTCTCCCCCAGGAGTCAAGTTGAACAACTTTTCTTATGTCTAAAAATTATAGTTTCTCCTTCTCCTGCTTCTTCTTCTTCTTCTTCTTCTTTTTTTTTTTTTAAAGATTTCATTTATTTATTTGACAGAGAGAGATCACAAGGAGGCAGAGAGAGAGGGGGAAGCAGGCTCCCTGCCGAGCAGAGAGCCCGATGCGGGGCTCAATCCCGGGACCCTGAGACCATGACCTGAGCCGAAGGCAGAGGCTTCACCCATGGAGCCGCCCAGGCTCCCTGAGCCCTGAATTTCTAACAGTCAAAGCAAACATTCAAGGAACGATCAAAGCAAAGCACCAAAAATAACTGTTTTAAGAATTTGGCTTTTTTTTTTTTTTAAGATTTTGTTTATTTATTTGAGAGAGAGGCCAGAGAGGCAGAGGGAGAGGGAGAGAATCTCAAGCGACTCCCGCTGAGCACTTAGCCTGACGCATGGCTGGATGCCATGACCTTGAGATCAGGACCT
The DNA here is from genome assembly GCF_963455335.1 of Martes martes. NCBI lineage: Eukaryota > Metazoa > Chordata > Mammalia > Carnivora > Mustelidae > Martes > Martes martes. The sequence goes on along the minus strand of NC_137896.1, from coordinate 138,685 downwards.
GAGCCGAAACCGAGAGTTGGACGCTTAACTGACTGAGCCCCTCAGGCGCCCCTTGGCTTTTTCCCCCCCAAAGTGTGCAAATAGTCATCCTGAGGAAAATTACCAATGTTTTGGACTTTGCTACACCAATTTATAGTTTAATATTGTTTTGATGTTGAATTTTATGTCAAGAAATGCAACTTTTTGGCAAGGGCTTGACCCCTTGCTGAATGGATGAGGGAATGCGGGTACAGCACGGTGCACTCACGGGCCTGTGGGTCCTCCTCTGGGAGGAGGCTGGGGTCCCCGTTCACACCGGTGGCCTCCCCCGCACTGCCCATTCCCATGACCCTGCTCCATGTACAGCCCAGCATCACCCTCCTACCACCCCGGGGAGGTCCCCAGAGCTCAGCGGAGACAGCCCGGGGCTGGAGAGGCCAGTCAGGGCTTTGCCCAGAGGCCCCCCACCTTGACCCGTGGGCAGCTTATCCCACACGGACCCGTCTTCCCCTTGGACTCCAGAGCCTCCTAACCCCGATCCCACCTCGTGTCCTGGAGGCTTGGTCCAAGTCCCCTGGGAGCGCCTCAAAGAGCCCCTTCCCGAGTCTCTGTGTTGGTTCAATAGCTGGTTTGCCATCTGGGGCTAGACACGCCCAGCGTCCAGCCTGTCCCCTCTTCCTGTCTCCCTCTGCCCAGAGCTGTGGTGCACGTGCGAGCCACCTGCCTCCTGGCCGCTGGCTGAGGGACCTCGCAGCATATTGGAACTGGGCTGTGTGTTCTCACCCACAGGTCTCAGCTTCTGTAGGGTGGCCTTCTCTGGGCCCTCTCGGGTCTAAGGGTAGACCCCACTTTACCCCAGGTGGTCCCCCTCCCCACACCTTACTCCCCTCATTCAGCTCTCCTCGGTTTCCCAGCTGGAGCGTGACATGTGTCTCCTACCTGGACCCTGATTGACACAGACCTCTAATTTGCATTTTATACCAAAATAAATCCTAAATGGACCAAAGATGCAGACATTTAAATAGAACCATAAAAGTACTAGAAAAAAAAGCATATGAAGAATATTATGAGCTCACAAAGCCCAAACTATAAAAAATTAATCATTTCACGTAGTAAAAATATTTCTACAAGGCAAAACTACTTTAAACAAAGACAAAAGTCAAATGAAAAATATTTGCAAGTATTTAGGGATAAAGCCTTACTGTGCGAAAAGGCCATACAAATCAGTAAGATAAAATCCAACACCCCCCCGCCAAAATGGGTCAAGAATTAAATAATTTGTAGAAGAAGGAGAAACTAGGGGCACCTGGGTGGCTCAGTGGGTTAAAGCCTCTGCCTTCGGCTCGGGTCATGATGCCAGGGTCCTGGGATCGAGCCCCGCATCGGGCTTTCTGCTCAGCGGGGACCCTGCTCCCCGCCCCCGCCTCTCTGCCCACTTGTGATCTCTCTCTCTCTGTCAAATAAATAAATAAAATCTTAAAAAAAAAATTCAGGGCTTAGGTAGGGGGGGTCCCTGTGGGTGGATCCTGGACTGTGCAGACCTGGGGGAGGTGAGTGGGAGTTCGGGTGCAGCTCCGGCTGCCTGAGGAAGGGCTTGGTGTGGGAGGAGCAGGAGCCGGAGGGTCACTGAGGCCGGCAAAGAGCCGGGCTCGGGCAACAGGACCGAGGTTTGCGAGGGGCGGCCCCCACGGTCCGTGGCTAGGTCAGAGGGGGACGTTGGGGAGACGAGGAGAACTGGCAGGATACTCCTCTTGGGGCACCTGGTAAAAGGGGTCCGGGATCCACAGGACGTCCCCCCCCACAAGGCTGTCGGTGCAAGGGCAGAGAGGCTTTGCTCGTGGCGGCTGGGTCTGGGGACCCCACAGGGGCCCAGGCAGGTGCAGTGCAGAATGGGCCGTGGGGCTGACCTGCTCCCTGCCTGACCCTCTGGTCCGCCACCCTGGTTTGCTTGAATGAGGGGGTTTCGGGGACTCTCAGTTTTCAAAATCAGGGCCGTCTGGAAAGCCTTGGCGAGGCAGCCACCCTGCCTGTACGTCTTTGTTTTCGGTGTGGCTGAGCTAATGGGCAGCTGTCCATGCATCTGAAGGCCGGGAGCCCTGCCGGAGAGAGGGAGAGAAGCCAGGCCGAGGTTTCAGGCTGCTTCCCCTGCCCCGGACCAAGGGGGCCATGGATGGAGAGGATGGCCCTGTCACCACACCTGCCAGCTCACGCATGATGCGTCCAGCCCGGTCCTGCTGGGCCCTGCTGGGACTTGGGCCATCTGAGACCCCGCGTTTCCCTGCTCCTGACAAAACCTTCTGGACACCCTGGGTCTCGCCCACCCTACCAGTCCCTTGGTGGCTGTGACCCCAGCGTGTGGGGGGGACAGGGAGGGTCGCCAGGGCTCTGCTCACCTGGAGGGAGGTCATTTCTCCTTGTCTGTGCAAGGCTGACCTGCTCTGCATTTTCATGGCAAATTTGTCTTCTGAGCCATTGTTGAAACTCTGGAGGCAGAGAAAATGCATTTGCTCCATCACCTTTCCGGATATGACAAGTCCTATAAAATCTATTAAAGCCTTTAATGAAATCCCTGCTCAGAGTGGCTCTGTGAATGAACGTGGAATCGGAATTTAAATTAAAATGTTGTTTTTGTAGTCTGCAGGCTCTGCCTGGGAAGGAATTAAAGGGACCGTTCACCTTTCTACCATCACGCTCAGGCTCATTGGGTAATTGTGCTTGGTGGGCCTCTGACGGGGTGCTGGGGGCCTTCTTCTGACCCTTGGCTGGGCGAGGCATGGGATGGCATGGTCTTGGCTGTCCCCACCTCAGGCCCCACCGAAGACGCCCCCGTGGAGGGAAGGCAAGGTGCCCCTGGGGGCCAGGAAGCCATTCGGGACTGGAGATAAATGTGTTTACCTACAAGCAGGGGCAGTGTTTGTGCTCAGAGCCCATACTCTGGGGGGACAGACAGGCCCGGAAGATATGTCTGTGGCCCGGAAAGGAGAGGGAGACCAGGGACGGGCGTGGAAGGGCTGAGGCGGGACAGACAGCCGCAGGGGCGGGACAGACAGCCGTGCTTGGGGATCGTGCTTGGGGAGGTCTGCGGGGAGCCAGCAAGGGGGTGTGGGGCCGTGTCCCGGGCTGGGGAGGAGGCGGCTTGCCTGCGGGATCCCTCCCCACCTCCTAGGCACCTAAGTCCTGCCCTGTGGACCTCAAACACGCTTAGCAGACTGTCACTGAGAAACAGCCGTCTCTCCCCCGTCTCCCTTCACGGCCCTGCGGGCGCTGCGGCCCAGAGGTCTTCTGCCAGTTACCGCCCCCCCCCCCGTCCCCCGGCATGGCTGCCCAGTGGGACAGACCGATAGCCACGGGGAGCTCATCCAGCCACCTCAGGTGGCGTGTGCACGGGACGGCATGGGCAATTGCATTCAGGACTCCGAAAGGGGATTTTCTCCCTTATTTTCCAAGTTGGAAGCACCATCTCATTCCTTCTATGGTGAAGATGGATTCTTAAGAAACACCCAGCACACGTCTCCATCACGTCGCAGGAAAGCTGTGGGACGAGCGGCCGTTCCTGGACGGAGGCCCCAGACCCCACACCATGGGCAGGCCCGGGGTCAGGGTTAGGGCGCAGAGGGCCACAGCCGGAGGAACGTGGGGAGCCCCAGCCGGAGGCGGAGGCTTGTAACGATCTCAACCAGCGAGGGTTACTCCCAGAAAGGTGGAAACGTGGAAAGGCTCACGAATAATAGAACAATCGCAGCCAAACAGAAATGAAGGGCAGCAGGGCGTTGCAGCAGCGGGGACGGAGCAACGGTTTCGGGGCCTCGCGTGCTGCCTCCGTCTCTCCCCGAAGAAGGGGCCTGTGGGGCTGAGCTGGCTACGAGAAGCAGGACAGCAGGTCCTCACAACCCACCGGCGGGGGTGGGGGTGGGGGGCGGCGGGCTTCCTGAGAGCGAAGGGCGTGACGCACAGCTGCCCGGCACGGAGACTGCTCTGGGCCCAGGGCTCCTTCGCAGCAAGACCCAGGGGAAGCCCCGCCTGTCCTTGAAGACCATCCTGAAGTCCTGGGTCCCTGGCCCCCAACCTGGGAACTCGAGGGTGTGGTGCCTCCTGCACGTCCGTGGGGGCTGTCTCTACAGACTCAAGCTGCAGGAAAGGCACTGAGCCACACTCGTCACCCAGAGAACACAAGCGGCCGGCAGACTCTCAGATGCCTGAGACGAGTGAGCGGAGGCTAAGCTGTGGACCCCGTGCGGCAAGACAGCTACCGGCCTGAGCCCTGGAGACACGGGCCTGAGGCACCCGCGTCTCCCGCAGCTGCTGGGGTCAGCGAGGCGCCCAGCAGCAAGGACAAGGATCATGAGAATGTACTGCGTCACCACAAGCCAGGGGGCCTGCGTGCCGCTCGTGGGGCACACACACGCGCGGCACACTCGTGTACCCTAACCCACGTGGGTCCGAACCAGCCGGGTGGGCTCTGAAACACTTCCAGAATGACAGTGAGCAAGGAAAGCAAGACGCAGGAGGCTTTGTTGTTCGAGATCACATGACGGGATCTGGGAAGAACGTTGTGCATTGTTCTTGGGTGTGTGCGTAAATGGTGCAGCTGAAAGCGTGCAGAGATGACACAACCAGTATCAGAGATACTCCCTGCAGGAAGGGTGCTGAAGGCCCGAGGGTTCTCTTCATCTTTGTTTTTGAACATTTCATGCTTAAGAAAACCCCCAAAACGTATTACGGGAGATGGTGACAAGGCAGCATGCCGAAGGGCGTTTACCCTGGGGGCGTGGGTGGGTGGAGGAGTGGGCGGGTGGGGGTGGGGCTGGGCAGGGGACTGCGAGGGTCCCAGGTAGAATGCTGTAGCAGGAGAGGCTGGAGGGAAGGAAGAGAGTCCGGGGTGAAGGCACTTGGAGAGGACTGGGAAGCCCGGGGGTGGCACACGCGCTGTTTCTGGGCTCAAGGTGGCCTGATGCCAAGCAAATCACGTGGTCTAGGATGACACTCGCGGGGACGCCTGGGGGGTTCCATTGGCCAAGCGTCTGCCTTCGGCTCAGATCATGATCTTGGGGTCCTGGGATCAAGTCCTGCATCGGGCTCCCTGCTCGGCGGGAAGCCTGCTTCTCCCTCTCTCTCTGTGCTCTCTTTCTGTCTCTCTGTCTGGGGAGAAGCAGGCTCCCCACCGAACAGGGAGCCCAATGCGGGGCCCGATTTCAGGACCCTGGGATCATGACCTGAGCCGAAGGCAGATGCCTAATGACTGTGTCACCCAGGCATCCTTAAATACATCTTGAAAAAAAAAAAAATGACACTTGTGGGAACCTGGGGATCAGGTGGGGACAGGCATCATACCGCAGAATCGGGACGGCAGAGGCAGTGTGGGGCCCAAGGAGGGGTCACGTCCTCTCCATCCAGGCTTCTGGGGTCAGGCAGAGGGCCGGGATAGGGCCGGGGGTGTGGGCACGGAGCGGAGAGGGCTGAAGAATGGGCCCGTTGCGCTGAGGCGGAGGGAGAGCACACTTAATTATGTTTCATACAGAGAACGTCTCACACCGTACACAGAGCATTAAAGGCTCAGTCATGGAGCTGTTTCCTGTGGCTCAACAAGTTTATAATAAACACGGTTAAACTTTTATTTATGGCACAGCTGCTAATTGCACCATAAACACTTTTCATCAAGCAATTGCTGTCAGCTCATTTGCCGATCAGCTCATTATCCAACCACCTTTCTCTGCGCCGCCGGCATTCCCACTTCCCAAAGCCCGCCGTTCGTCGTTCGTCGTGACTGCCCCGCAGCTGTCCTCCAGCCCCGGCTCCACGGCGGTGCCCCCCCACTTCCCGGCGAGTCACCCCTCCTCTCCAGCCTGCCGGGCGCCGCTCTAGCCTGCTGTCCCTGCTCGAGAGGCCTCGTCCCGTCAGCGGATGGCCCTGCTGACCTGTGCTGGCTCTTCCTCTGGCTCCCGAACCTTGCAACCCCCGCGGCACGCCTCACCTTGTCTCTCTCCTCGTTGTTGTCACAGCCCTTCAGTTAGCTTCGGGGCCTCGGGCCAGCTCTCCACAACACTGGGGATCACAGAAAACTGAAACTTGGGATCCCTGCGGTTCATTCCTGTCCTCACGCCAGCCGCGTCCCTGATACCCAGCTCTCGCTGTGTGCCTGTTGGTTTCCAGGACATCATCTCTTGGGAGGCTGGTCTCACACCTGCTCACGCCTTTGTGTGTCGGCTCACTCAAGCCTGGCCCCTTCCCGTGTGTGGGATGCGCGGCGAACTCTTCTCCCCGAGCATTGCAGAAGCCTTCCTCCCCTCCTCCCCTGGTTCCCTCTGGAGACTGGCCCCAGACGGAGCCCACACTGGAGCCCAGTGGAGCCTGGGCTCGTGGATACCCTGGCTGGGACAGACTTCCCACCCAGCACGCACACACCCTGACACCTGGCCCACCGCACAGCAGGCCTAGGGCCTTGGCTTCTGAGCTTTCTGAGAGTGACTGCTTAATCTTCTGGGAGGCACTTCTGGAGTCCTCTTCAGTCCCTCTCTGTCCAGAGAAACGGGCTGAGCACTTCCTGTGGTCAGAGCCTCCTGAGATACCATTCTGAGGGCCTCCCCTCTGTGCTGGGGGTCCAGCCACATTACATGGCCAAGCTTGGGAGGAGGTGTTTGCACGGGAGTCTCTTGGGAGGAGAGGGAGACCACCGCATCCCACCAACCCCTTCTTTTCTTGGACCATTAGAGCCCCTCTGATGGGCTTGCATGTCTAGATAAAGCTCGCCGGTAGGAAAGGCCATCAGGGCTCCCCCCCACTGGGGCCCACTCCAAGGGGCAAGTCCACGTTCCACACGAGGGCCCGGATACTAGTGGACGGTGCACGGGGAATATGGTGTGGCGTCTCGGGCTCATCAGAGATGGATGTCCTGGCTTCCCTGCAGCCCAGCCGGCAAGGAGCAGGGCAGAGGCCTCAGTGTCACCCAACCAGGGTCCCAGGCAGGGAACAGGTAGAAACAAGACCAGACCCCAAAATGTAAAGGCACAAAGTTTTCCTGGGGCCATAGCTGCAGCTGACGGGAGACACGGTCAAGACAAAGGGGTCAGACAGGAGCCAGGGACAGTTATAAAGGGCTGAGGCGGGAAAGGAGTGATGTATAGGGTGGGGAGCCCCAGGAAAGGGGTGGGTGGACACAGCGGCCCAATGCACTTCTTCATAGGTGGTTTCATTTGCTTGGCATTAAAATGAGGGGAAAGTCGGGAAAGGTCAAATTTGGCGACTGTCCTGTCTCAGGTCCGTTTGATCCTTAGTCTGTGCTCTCCTCTGCAAGGACAGTGATGACAGCCAGCAGGAAGTCCCCCGCTCCGTCCCCCGCCCCGCGCCTGCGCGCAAGCCCCAAGCGCCCTCCCTGGTCACGCTCGGGGCTGTGCGGGACTCGCGTTCCACCGCGGTACCTAGTGGCGGTGACTGCAGCGGCCCTGCCCGCGCCGCGGGGGTACCCGGAGTCTCTCCAGCGTCACGGGCTGCTCGGGGTGCCCTCTTCGGACCGAGTACCCCCGCCAGCGGATCTGGACAACCGAGCCCGCATGTTGCGGGAGGAAGCCTAGGAGGCAGATCGTGGACCTGCGCTCACAGAGGGCGGGAATATCATCGAAGGGAGACAGGTGGGCCCAGGACACTTTGTCTGCAGGCCTAGACCGGACCCACGAGGACTGGCACCGGTCAAGTACGTCAGCAGACCCGGGGTTGGGCTGCGTGCAGCCCAGGGGCCTGGCAGGATGCCTTGGACCAGCTCGTGGGATCTGCAGGTGCACGGGAGTCTGTGGGCCCTGTCCTGTCCCGGGCTTGGACCCTCTCTGGCTCCGAGTCTGGCCCTTTCTCCCTGTGCCCACCGGTCCCAGCTCCAAATCTGGCAGGGGGCTCAGGCTAGGCCTGTGGTCAGGAGACAAAGAGCTGCCTGGGCTGTGGCCCTCGGCTTGGGCTGGGGGCTGGGCTTCTGGCTTCTTGGACCACACCCTTTCCTTCCTTCATACCCCGTACCCCCAGACTCTGTTTTCAGTCAGTTCAATTAGTACAACTTTAAAGCAATTAGAGAGAATTAGCAGCCGGGCTGCTGCAGGCCTGCGCTCCTGGCCCCCACCTGCCCCCTCCCCCATTGTCCCAGCCTGGCAGCTGTCCCCGGTTCTCCAAGAGAGCCAGTTGGGCCTCACCTTCTCTACAGGGTCTGCAGAAGGGAGGGCAGGCAGGCCCTGAGGAGACACCCAGAGACACGGGCGCTGAGACTAGAAGTGGGACGAGTAAAGGGGGCAAGGAAATGAAGATCCAGGGGGCTGCTTTCAGAAAAGACAAAGAGCAGGGCGCCTGGGGGCTCCATGGGTGAAGCCGCTGCCTACGGCTCGGGTCATGGTCCCAGGGTCCTGGCATCGAGCCCCGCATCGGGCTCTCTGCTCAGCAGGGAGCCTGCTTCCCTCCCTCTCTGCCTGCCTCTCTGCCTACTTGTGATCTTTGTCTGTCTAATAAATAAATAAAATCTTAAAAAAAATTAAAAAAAAAAGAAAAGACAAAGAGCGAAGAACACCGGTTCGAAGCCCAACCCCAGAGCCAAGGTGCTGGGTGCCTGACCAAAGCCAGCCCCTCCTCTGTGCACCGCCCCTGCGCCCCCCCCCCCCGCCCCCGCGCCCGCCACTGCCCTCCACCTCTGCCTCTTTTCTTCCTTCCCGTTCCCTTCCTCGCACTCACTGACCTCCTAGGCCTCTCTTGCAGGGAGAGGGTTAAACCCTTCCCCTCCTGGTACTGAGGGCCCTGGGTGTTTGTAACTTTCCTGCTCAGATAGCTGCTCCCACTTTTGTGGTCTCCGAGGAGGAAACGGGTGTGCAGTAGTTTTCCGGGGAGGGGAGATGCACCAGGCTTGCATCTGCTCTGTGACCTCTAGGGGACCCCAACCTGGGACCCCTTGTACCCCTTGGCCAGGTAGGGAGTTGTGCCTCAGAAGGACACCTCTGTCTGGGGCTCTGGCCTCTGCATGCTGCATACCAGGGCAAGTGGGTGCCCAGCCCTGTTACCCTGCACGTGGCAAGGGCTTTCAGAGCGAGCTCTGGGACGGCATGGGGGAGGTCACTCCTCTGTGCTGCGGAGCCCTGGACAGTGGCCTGGGCCCCTCTTCCAGGAGGATGGATGGAGCGGGAGCAGGCCAGGTGCAGGCCTGACTTTGCAGACAGAACCCTTTGTATGGGGACCCACCCACCCCTCCCCAAGCCTTCCGGCCCTGCCCCTCCCCACTCCCCCAGCCTTTCAAAGAAGGCCTGTTCTCTGAGCCTCCTCTGGGAGACCCCCCCCCACCCCGCCCAGCCCAGCGCAGCCTCCCTGATATGTGTTTGGACCAGCTCGTGGGAGGACCCTTCCTTCTTTTACTCACCCATACCGCTCGGAGACCCTGAGCAGGCCCTGAGCTGGGTGCTGGGTAAGGCAGACCCACATTGTCCCTCATGTTCTCCCTGAGCAGTTGGATGCTGGACAAATGATGGTACAATTACTGCGTCAGTCCATCTGATAAGGCTGCCAGGCGGAGGGCCTGGGGACCAGCAGCACCCCGAGGACACTGGGCCCAATCTGGAAGCTTCCCAGGGAAGGCTCAGCAGGCAGATCCGGGGGGGGGGGGGGGGGGGAGGAGCTGGGTGTGGCACATCCTGGGAGGCGGGAGGGAGGCGGGAGGGAGCAAAGCTGAAAGGGGCTGAGCTCTGGGGAGGGAGGCCTGAGGCCTGCAGGTGGTCTGAGGGGTGGGGCAAAGCACAGGGAGGGAGCTGCTCTCAGTTAAGTCCAGGGAGGTGCTGGGTGTGTGCGTGGGGGGCCCATCTGTTCTCCAGCCTGGGAAGGGGCCTGCCTAGCCCAGCAGGGGTAACCCCCATGCCCTCACATGCCGTAAGGCCGAGCTAGGCAGGCCCACACAGTTCCCTGGGACAGCTGAACCGGTCTGGGGAGGGTTTGGGGGATGTTTTTCCCTTGATGGCAGGAGGTGGCGGGAGCCAGCCCACCTCTACGTGTTACACTGACGCTTGGGTCCAGTCACCCTGTCTTGCTCTGGCTGTCCCTGGCCATGCCTGCTAGTGGCCTTCACGGTCCCAGTCTCCCTTGGCTCCAGCACGTGTGGGTATCCATGCTCCCCGTCCCCACGGCTGCCACTGAGCAGGTGGCTGTAACTGGGGAGCCCCCCCCGGAAGGGATGCTGAGGCGCACAGGGCAGGGCGGCTCCGGGCCCGCAGATCTCACAATCTAGTAAAATTCCGTTAGACACGGTGGGACTGTGAACCATGAACTCATGTCACCATCAGGTCAAAACAGAAAACGTTTTAGATGTCCCCTGCCTGAAGGCCATCGTCTCAAATCCAGGGGGACTCTTCACGTTAGAGACAGTTGGCTTCAGCTAAACCTCTTTTCTGATCTTCTGCGCCAGTTCCTGGATTTGGGGCCTCCCAGCAGACAGTGGCCGTTTCCTGGGCGCCCTGCCCCCTCTCCCTCGAGGGCTTCTGTAGAGACACAGGATACGACCAGAGGAAGGTGGAGGGGTCTCGAGTGATGCTTAAGGGCCGCGACTCTCTCTCCCCGAGGCTCACTGCTCCCGTTACTCGTTTTCACTTCCTGAAGCAATTCACCGCGGGCCGCTCTGCAGGGTGAATGGAAAAACTGCCTAAGGGAGGCAAGGAGATGAAGATGCTTCTGGTGTGACCCGCAGACGGCCAAGTGGCTGCTGGCCGCTTGTGGTTGGGGTCTGCGGACACGCCTCGGGCCCGGGTCTGAAGGGGGCGTGCTCCACCCCCGCCCCAGCCGCCCGTCTCCAGAGGCTCCCAGCCCAGTGGGAGAGGCCCGAGGAGAGGCACACCGGTGCATGCACTGTTGGGACATGGTGCCGGGCTTGCGGGTGGAGGGGAGGAGCCCCTGGGTGGGTGTGGTGGCAAGTGAGCCTTCCTTGGTGACGGACGACTGGAGAGTGTCTTGGCTGTGGCCCGCACGCAGAGTGCCCCGTGGGAGTGGGGGCCCCAAAGGGCTTCATTCTGGAGGAGGCACCCTGCCCCTTTGAGGGGGGCCTCTGAGCCTAAGGAGAGGTGTGTAGGGCCGCAGGATGGGCCTTGGGTTGGCAGGGAGGTAGACCATGGCGAGGATAGGCAGGGAGGGCCGGACCTCGGCCAGTCTGCAGCACACCCAGTTAGACGGCAGATGCTGGGAGCTGGTCCACATGGGGCCGCCTGGTGGTGAGGGGCTGGGCCAGGGGCTCTTATGCTTTCTCCAGCTCCAGGCCCCTCCAGCATCCCCCGGGGTGCTGTCACACAGATGTGAGCGTGGACTCAGACATGTGCGCGCGTGCACAGATGTGCACATATTTGTGCGCATACAGACACACAGACATGCAAACACACAAATGTGCACACGCACGCATGTACAGATACAGAGACATGCATGCACAGATACGGACTCATAGAACCACGCAATAGACCTGTGTGCACACACACACACACACACAACGGAGCAGCAAGCCTGCCCAAGACTTTCACACGCAGACAAACAGCCACAGATGTGCTCACAGTGCACCGTGCACACACATGTGCACACCCACACGCACACATGCACACATGACTGTGTAGCAAACCTGTCCAAGATGTGCACACGCAGACATGTGACTGCGGATGTGCTCACAGTGCACGATGCATGCACACACACGCACAAACGTGCACACGTACGTGCACACAGAACACACACAGCAGCCCCTCTGTACAGCTCTACTTCTGCTGCCCGCTGCAACGTCTCCCCTTTGTGTCTCACTCTGAGACAGCAGAGCTCGGTGATGGGAGTGCACTGTCTGGAGGCCTGGGTTTGAGTTATGACTCTCATTTCTGGGCCTTGGTTGTCCTGTCTGCGGACTGGGAATGCCGGCAGCTCCTTCCCAGGCTGCTGGAGGGACTCGGTGCTAGCGTGGGCCAGGGGCCGGTACTGGGCCGTCAGGGGTGTCCGTTCTTCCTGTAGGAGCAGTAGCACCTTGCTGTCTGTGCTCTGGGACCCAGGAGTGGGCGGGGGGTGGGGGGCCTGAAGAAGGGGAGGGGCTCTGTCCGTGCGTGTGGTAGGGTTCACGGCGGGCGGGCGTCACTTCCCCGCAGCGGGTTGGCAGTGCTGGGTTCAGCCTCGCCTGAAGCCTGACACCAGGGCCTCCTCCCATGCTCTCCTCCTTGAAGCCAGACTCCTGCTGGGCCAACCCGCTGGAGACCCTGTATGTTCTGAGGGACTTTTGGAGAACTTCTGGTCAAAAGGCCAAGTGACTGGGCAGAGAGGCCCCAGTGAGCTGCGAACTTTGACCTCTGAAGCCTGGTTCACGGACAGAATCTGTGGACCCGGGGGATCTGGCTGGGTTCGGGGGCCCCACCCCTCTCAGACAGGCTCTGGGAGACTACCCACCATGCCCCGGGGACCACTGATTCCCTCCGGGTGGCTCTGTCATCCTGCCCCTCCAAGAGGGGGCCAGCATGAGGCCTCTGCGCGGTCAGGGCAGCAGTCAGTGCCGAAGGGTCCCGCTCCCACCCACAGCTGGCCTGGCGGCTGGTGTGTCCCCAGCCAGCCCGCTGCACAGCAGCAAGGTGGCTGTCCACGTCCCAGCCTGGCCTGGCCTGGCGACTCTGCGACCCAGGGGCTCGGAACGTGTGGGCCTCACTGACGTGGGGTGCTTCTGCCTCATCACAGGACCATGGTTTTGGCTTTTCCCGCGGATATGTGGGTAACCCCGAGGGTGGGTTTCCAGAGCTCCGGGGGAGCTGGGAGCAGGCTGTGAGGGAGCACTTGGTCTGGAGCTGCAGAGTTTCCTACTGTGGGTCACGGCTTCTTTGTTCCTTCTCTCAGCTCGGAGCCCAGATGGCCCCGCGGTGAGCGGGAAGCCGACTGTTTCCGGAGCAGGCGAGCTGTGTATGTTCCTTACTCCTGTCTTTGTGTCACTGATTCAGGAAACACAGCACGCTCCCACCGTGGAGAACGGGGTGGGTACCCTGCTGGGTGTTAGGGTGCTGTGGGGAGAGTGGGCAGGCCCTGCCCTAGGGGTGCTGTGGGAAGGGCGGGCCCCACTTTGTTGTGGGAGGAGGGAGTGCCGGGAGAATGGTCAGGCATGCACACACACGCACACACACGCACACGAGGTCACCCAAACCGGGGAAAGTATGACATGCCTGGGTGGCTATGTGGGGGTCAGAGGGCCTCTCTGAGGAGGGGAGGGGTCCCAGGAGCTGGCTGTGGGGGGCACAGAGCCAAGGCGGAAGTGGGGGCGAGGGTCCCCGTAGGCAGCCGTTGCAGGCTCTGAGTGGGACATCATGGGACCTTCCTTGCGGAGAGACCCCTCGGGCCCCCCAGGGTTTGTTCAAGAGCCTGTGAGGCTCCAGGAACGGCAGCTGTCCTCCCGTGGAGCTCAAGTCTCTGAGGGCGGAGACAGCCGTACACACACAGCTTAGGTCCGTTCTGCACTCAGGGGTGCGGCCTCTGGGCAGCTTGGGTTGGTCGGGATGGGCCTTGCTGGGGAGGTGGAGGAATGCCCAGGGAGGAGGCTGGTGTGGCTGCTGGCAGGGCCCCCAGGTGACCGGCTGGGCCAAGGACAGGTCCAGAGTGGGCTTCAGTGTGGAGCTAAGAGGAGGACGTGGCCGCTCCAGCCCTGGAGGAGGTGTGGCTCTGAGCATGGCTGCTTGGCCTCCTGGTCCCGGCCCCTCGGTCCGCAGGAGGCGGGTGGGCCGCCAGTGGCTTCCAACCCGACGTCCGTCTGGGGCGAAGCTGGCCACAGCGGAGGCAGTTATGACTGGAAGGAACCCGTCCCAAGTAAGTCTCCTCCTGCTGCTTTTCCACTGGGGTTTGCCTTCAGCCTGGCGCTGGGAGAAACAGGCATTTTTGCAAACACTGAGGGTGAATGTTTAGTGGCACAAAGGGAGACGGCGGGAGCGGGGGAGTTAGCAGGCTGCCCTGTTCATTTGGAGCCTAATGTGGGGTCTGGAGTCTCCTCTGATTCAGAAGCAAGTGTCAGGATATGAGGGACATGTGGCTGGGGGAGGCCCGGGACAAGCAGTGAGGACGCGGGACAGGGTGTGTCAGGGTGCGTGGACGTCCCACTGCCTCAGTGGCTTTGACTTGGACCCCAGAGTCCGCGTGTGCAGGGTGCGCCCGCGGAGGCCTGTCCCCTGAGCTTGGGGCTGTGTTCTTGCTGCCGTCCTGTCCAGTGCTGATGCGGTTCCGGGCTTCCCCGTCTATCTCGGCTGAGGGAGGGGCAGCCCGATTCTGTGGACCCCAAAGAAGTCCTTTCACTTTTCTGAGCCCGTAAAACAGGTAGAACCACTTTCACCTGACGCGCAGGGAGGTGCCTGCGAGGGGCTCTTCCTTCCCTACTGTCCTGACCTCGGCTCTTGCTCTCTGCAAACCCAAGCCTGCAGTGTTTCCACGGAGATCCCGCAGCTGCGTGAAGCCGGAATGGACAGGCTGTAGCTTCAGGTTCACGCAGGGTCTCCTGCAAGCCCCTGGTCCAAGTGTCCTAGCCCTCCGACCCAGGGCTCCCAGCCCCCACCTCCCCCATGCTGCTCGTCCCTTCCGGTACATGGATGTCTCCACAAGGTCACCGGGGAAATGCCCTCCTCCCTGCCCTCCTCCCCGGCACCCTGCTAGTGTCTGGTCTGCCGCGCCCTCCCTCCCCCAGTGACCCCCGCGAGATTTGCATACAGGTGCCCCTGTCTGGTGCAGCTGAAGGGGTGGGGGAGGGGCTCAGTAGCCCACGCTGGGAGGGCCGCAGCGAGAGAGCCCAGGTGGTGGGACAATGGCCACCAGCAAAGTGGGTTTTATTCCCCAGCCTCCTTCTCAGAGCTGTGGCCTAGCTCCGAGCCAGTTGGGGGGAGGCGGACTCTTGTGTCGGGAGCCTCTGGGGAGCCCTTGTTCTGCCATTAGCTCCCCCGAAGACTTGTTCTGCTTAGTCACCGTCTGAGCGCAGTTCCTTGTGTATGATTGAGTTGACGGGGAGGCACGGGGTGTGGCCCGGCTATGAACTCGTACAAAGACTTCGGGGTTCCCTCCACAGACGGTGGGGCTCGGCACGTCCAGCAACAGACCTCGATGTCACTGAATGTCTGAAATGTTTTTACTATTAATCCAACAATTATCTAGTGAATCGTCCAACTGTGAAAAGGGTTGAATTCTAAAATGTAAATGTTGGACCCCATCCCAAGTTTGGTGCTGCTGTTTTGGCGATCTCGGCTTTCTGGTTCCCTGGGAGCCTCATAGGTTGAGGGTCTCTCGCTCCTGGTCTCGTGAGGGTCCGGTACCTCCTCGGTGAGGGCTGGGGAGTTTCCCGTCTCACAGCACCCACTTCCAGGCGAGCTCTGGGCCCCCTCCTGGCAGCCTCTTCCGTATCCCCTTCCGCCAGCCTGTGCTCCTGGGGCAGAGGGTGGCCGTGTTCTGCTGGCCTGTCTTTCCTTCCAGACTCCAGGATGCCCCGCATTCGGGTTGGGGTCAATGTTGTTATGCAGGCCTCTGGCGGTGCATGGGGTTGCCTTGCCTGGATGTGTTCAGGGCAATGTGTGTGTGTACGTGTGTGTGTTGGCAGTCAAGTATGTAGGGGGTTGCAGGGTTCTGGGCTTCAGGGGCATTGTGGATTATTTTCCTGGTGGCCTCAGTGAGCCATGTTCCCTGTGTCCATCTCTGGGTGTAGCCTCTCCCGTACGTATGGATCTGCACTAGGAAACCTGATGTACCCATCTCCTATCTGCTATCGACAAACCCACCCACCCACCCATCCATCCACCCATCCACCCACCTACCTATCCATCCATCCATCCATCCATCCATCCATCCGTCTGTCCATCCGTCCGTCCACCCATCTACTCACCCCCACACCACCCATCCTCCATCCCTCACCCATACATCCAACCACTCATCCGCTCACCCATTTATCCATCCACCCACTGTCCATTCACCCATCCATCTATCCACCTCCCCAACCCAACCATGACTCATGGATGGCAGAGTCAGGGCTCTGAGGGGTCAGGACTACTGATGGGCTCATTGTGGTCCCATCCAGGAGGTTCAGGAATCTGGTGTGTGTGATGGGTGGGAGGGCTACACAGCGTTTGGAAGGTTCCAAGCTGCTCTTATCTGTGAAGGCCAGGATACCCAGAGATTGCATTGGGTTGGGTTCCAGGGAAAGGTGGGCGCTTGGAGCCCTGAGCTGAGCTGCCCTGTCTGGACCGGCTCAGGTGGCAGCCCCGGGCTGACCACGCCCAAGCCCCGAGGCCTGTGTTCCTTGCGGTTGTCCCTGTGGGTGTGTTCTCTAGGCGTCCGCGCGGGGACCCTCCAGCCATGCTTGCTGCCCTCCTGCCCTCCTGGCTTTGCTCATGTTCCCATCGACTGCTTCCTGCTCCCTCTAGGGCTGGGACTAACCCCTGAGCCTCACCCCCCCGCCCCCCTCCCGCCTTCCCGCCTGTGGCCGGAGCCTTCCTCACCGGGGCTTTCACCACGGAGCCTCTCCCAGTGAGCTCCGCCTTGAGGCAGGCACAGCGGGAGCCTCTGTCCGTGGTGCGGAAGGCCCCAGCCTGGGCCTCAGCCCTTCTCGGCCACGCGCACAGGTCAGGAGCACAGCGCTGGCCTTGTGGGGGCTCTGTGCGTGCAGGGGTCACGGGACCTGGTCTGGCCGGAATGCCTCCTGTTCCTCCTCCTCAGGGTAGACCTGTGACTCGAGTCCCCCGTGGGGACACACTGCGTGGCTCCCCTGGTGGGTTAGTGTGCTTGTTGGGAAGATAGGACACGCGCCCTGGGATCCGGCCCCCACTATGAGCTCTGTTGAGGGCCCCAGCTGCCCTTTCCCTCTTCTGGGCTCCGGGGCCTGTTTGGGACCCTGTCCCTTCACTCCTTCACTCCCCCGGAAGCTGTTGCTGTCACAGCCGGAGTGTGGTGCTGGCCCCTGGCTGGCTCTTGGTCTGCAGTTCTAGGTGTGGCTGGAACCACCCCAGGGTCAGCCTGTCCTGGGCTCCAGTTTGGGCATCTCAGGACAGAGTCTTGAGGGGAGGGCTTCTCCTGAAGGGGCCCAAGCATTGTTCTCAGACCTCAGCCCGTGGCCAGCCAGTACCCTCTGGCTCCAAAACCCGTTTCTGCAGTGGGGGTGGGACATCCAGGCACAGGTGTTTTTGTCCTGGGAGTCTGCTGGAGGGCCTCCCCTCCCCAGGAACCCACCTTGACACCGTGGGCGGTGCTCTCGTGGCTGCTGAGAAGCTGACGCTACCAGCCCGGGCTGTCATGGCCCCCGCCCGCAGCCCCCCTCCCTGTCCCGGATCTGGGCGGCTTTCTCTCTAAGGCCATCTGTTCTGAAAGCAGAATTCCAGAGCCATTTTAGCAGAGCTGGGTCAGGGCAAGAAGCCGAGCCCTCTGCCCTCCCGCGTGTGTGTTCACACCCAGGAACCCACGCACATGTGAGAGCACACACACTCACACCACATGGATGCACGTGCACGCGCAGGCAGATGAGGCCTGGTCCCTGCAGGTGCGAGGACAGCGGGAGGACGGAATCAGGGAGGCTCCCACCCAGTGCTCACGTTCTCTGGGGCCAGACAGCCTGTCTCCTTCATAGCCCCCCCCCCCGTCCCCTCTCCCCTCCTCCTCTCACCTCTGTCTGTCCAAGCCCCCCTGGTTCCTGCCTCGGTCTCTCCTTCATCCCCACACTGGTCTCCTTTTCTGCTTGTCTGTATCTGTCTCTGTGTCCCATCCCCTTGGCCTTGGTCTCCCGCCCTTCCCCACTCCTGCCCCCACGGCTGCGCTCTGTCTCTCTCCCAGCAGCTCAGCTGCTTTCTTCTTTTTGCCTTCTCTGTCCTCAGGAGGCTTCCGGTCCTGACCTCGGTCCTGGTTTGTCCCGGAGCGGTTCAGCAGGGCCAGCGGCCTGCTCCAGCTCTGGGCTGGACACATCTGCTCTCCATGCCCCCTGTCCTTCTTCCTCTGGCCCAGAGACACTGCTCCCAGATTCCTGGCTCACCCAGGGTTTGGAGGGGCCTGGGGAAGCCTGCCCACAGCTGTCTGGGCTGGCAGGGGACCCCGAGGGGCTGACCTGGGGGGCTGCCGGGGCACACACATGGGCCGGGGCTCTCCTAAAGCGATCCTGGAAATGGGTGCAGGCCTGGGCTTCTGGGGGCCGTGATCCGAAATGCCTCCCTTGCCTGGGCACCCTGTGGCCCCTGGGGCCCCCAGCAGGCCCCACCAGGCAGACCCCACTGTCATGGATCTTTAGGCCTACAATGCTGCTCACTGCTCGAGGCCCAGCTAGGAAGCTCCCTGTGGCAGGTCTTTCCTCGGGCAGGGCCCTGGGGCAGCGGTGCTGCACTCTGGCGGAGGGAGGGAGCTGCCACGGCCCCACACAGAGCTGGGGTGAGGGGAGGGACGAGGGCTGGGGGAGCCAGGGTGCAGGGATGGATGAGGGGTGAGGGCTGGGGGAGCTGGGATGTGGGATGAGGCCTTCGAGGGACAGAAGAGCTGCATCCTCTAGCGGAGGTGCTCTCCCAGGGGGCCTGTCGGTCACTGCTGGCACTTTCTCTCTGAGGTCCTGAGCGCACTGTGAGTGGGGTGGGCTGGGGGGTGGTGGGTGGTGGGGTGGGTGATGGGGGAACCTCGAGGACCACCCCCTGCGGTGCCTCAGGCCTGCGGAGAAGACATTCTTTGTCTCGCCTGGTGTGGAACTTGTCCAAGTATTTTTTTCATATGATGGATTACCAGGCTGTTCTGTTTTATTTATTTATTTAATTAATTAATAAAATTTTATTTCTTTATTTGACAGAGAGATAGCGAACACAAGCAGAGGGAGCAGCAGAGGCAGAGGGAGAAGCAGGCTTCCCGCTGCGGGCTCGGTCCCAGGCCTCTGGGGTCAAGACCCCCGAGCTGGAGGCGGCCACTCTACCAGAGTCCCCCCACCCCCACGCCCCTGTTTGGTTTTAGTAAAGGAAAGAGCACCACTGTTCCCACAGGCCTCTTGTTGTCACTTTATGTCATTGTACTAACCAGTCTCAATGAACTATACCCAGTGAATGTACGTCCCCAAAGTTAGGGGTTCCTTACCAGGTGGCACCTGTGGGGCTGGGAAGAGGCCTCTCAGGCTTCTGGGGGGTCTCCGAGGTTGAGAGGCCAGAGGGTGTGGGGCCTGGGGGTCTTTAGCAGTGACCCCAGCCTGTGTGTGCGTGGGCCCCATCGGAGGACGCCAGGGAAGGTGTCCTTGTTGCCCTCCCTTTGCCGGTGAGAACACTGAGTCCCAGAGGGGTCAGATGAGTCACCTGAGGTCACTTCTCTGCAAGCACACCAGGACAGCGAGGGCCTCCGGGGACCTCCCACCCTGCTCCGGCAGCCCCTGCGTCCGCCACCCCATGGGTCTCTGCTCTGCCTCCAGCCCGGCCAGCTCTGGCTCGGCCCTGCTCTCCCCGCCTGCGCACCCTCGCCCCAGACCACTCACCTTTCATTTCCAGCTTGATCTCGGCCCTGAGCCTCAGATTGGAGCCCAGCTCCTGGGACGGCCACGCAGCCCAACCCGCCTCCCAGCAACTGCCCCTCTTGGTAAGGAAGCATCGCCCCCACCCGGTGGCTCAGGCTGCACCCTGGAATCCTGCCCACGTCCAGACCCTCAGCAGCCCGACCTGGGCACTCTGCCCCTTGGACCGTTGGGCTGTCCCTTGCCCACCGGTTGTGCTGACTGGGGGCTTCCCTGGAGGTGTGCAGACATCCAACCAGTCACGGGGCTGTGAGGGGTTAGGGGACCTACCTGGCTCCAGGACAGCGAAGCCAGACCGCCTCTTCCTCCAGCCTGGAAGGCGGCCCCCGAGTGCTCGGGTCCCGTGCTGGCCTGAGCACATGGAGGGTCTTCACCACCAACAGCCTTTGCTTAAGTGTGAGTCTGTGAGGATAGAGACTCAACCCCATCACCTGAGAGGCCAGCTTTGAGGCCTTCTGCTCTAGAGAAATGCTCTGGCAAGCCTGGGGCTCCATCTGACCCTCTCTCCTTGCAGGGGTCCATGCCTGGGGCCCTTCATGGCATGGAGAGCCCCACTTGGCCCTAGCTTCCAGGCCTGCCCTAGAGTCAGTGAATGTGGGACTCCTGGGATGGGCCTCTGCTGCCTCACACAGCACCCAGGCCTCTCCCTGTGGGGGGTGGACACCGGCCAGGAGCAGGCCAGCACCCAGAGCCAAGGGTGGGATGGGGGCCTCTTCTCGGGGTGAGGGGAGCTTCGTCCCAGCATCGGGGAAGCCTGGTGCAGGGGACGGCCAGGCTCGAAGCTGGTCCTCTCATCTTTCCAAAGGGAAATCCTTTCCAGGTCCTCTCATCTTTCCAAAGGGCACTGCTGGGCAGTGAAGAGTCATGGGCATGGAATGAGGCAAGAGAGGCCTCCTCTACCCCACCCCCTCCTGCCCTCCCCCGGACCCTCCACCCCTGTCCTCCTGGGGAGCAGCTGGAGGTTTGAAGCCAAATTCTTCCCCTGTCCCTGCAAGTCCCACACCTCTTCACCTTCCAAATTCGAGGCAGTTAGTCCCTGCACCTCCCTCACCTTCCCCACCCCTGCCCCAAGCCTCCCGGCCTGGCTGGCGGGTCGTCCGCAGTTCAGGAGCATGGGGTCCGTTCCCTCGGCAGCCTTTGCGTTAGGGAGAGGCAAGGACTCCCCAGAGCGGATCCCACCCCACCCCGCCCCTCTAGACTGGTCGCCCACCCGTCAGACTGGCCTGACTTTGTCTGGAGAGCAGCAAAGAGAAGGGGAGGTGGGAGGAGGGAGGGGGGGTGGGAGGAGGGGAGAAAGCATCCAGGGGAGGGGGAACGTGGGAGGGCGGGGAGGAAGTGTCTTTGGGGAGAGCCCCTCCCCCCTCATTTGTTTGGGCCCCAGCAAGAGGAGGCTACGCCTTCCCCCACCTGCAGGAGGGGCTCATTGTCCCGGGGTCTCCAGGCCATTGTGTGTGGAAGGGAGCCTCATTGGCAGGGCATGCGTTTGTGATTATCTGCTCCCCGGCCCTCATTGGCTGGACGCGAAGGAGGCTCCCCAGGGCCCGGGGACACAGAAGTTTGTGGAGCAACTTTTCCCAGCATGGTGTGACTGTGTGTCCAGGCTTCGGAGCGAAGGTGTGCCCGCCCAGCCAGGATGACGCTCTGCGGGACCTTCCTGGGTGCGTACTTTTCCCCAGCCCTGCACACCCCTCCCTGGGCCTGCTCACACATTTCTGCCAGGACACCGAGAGGACTAATTAGCTGGGTGGCCGTCAGCGCTCAGTGTTCTTTTCTGGCAGCCCGAGGAGGTGATAGACAGTGCTCCCTCCTGAGCGAGGCCAGGGTCTCTGGCCCGACGCCTCTCCTTCCAGCTGACGGAGGAGTGTGGGCACAGCCGTCAGGGCTGCCCTGCTTGTGGGCTTGCCTTCAAAGGTCGAAGGTGAGGACAGTGGGTGGGGCTGTATGTGCCCTGAGGCCGTGAGTTCCCGGGGAAGGTGGGGCGGGAAGGAGGCTTGTGTGGGACCAGGTCCACCCGAGACTCGCTGTCACAAAGAGGCCGTGACAGGGATTACCGCTGTTTGTGTTCCCCGCACACGCAGAGCTGCCGTGCATGTGTGTCTGTGTTTGCAACGCTAAGGGCAGCAGTCAGCGTGCGATCCCCGCAGCACACTCCCAGACACGCGCGTCTGAGTCTGCGTGTTCACACAGTGTCAGAGGGTTGGTATGTTTGATGTCCCAGCATAAAACCACTCCTCAATATGGCCCAGAGCGTGTGCGTGTGCGTGTGTGTGTGTGTGTGTGTGTGTGAGAAAGGCTCACAACCCAGCAAGTGTGAGACAGGCACACAGAGTCAGCCCAGGGTATGGGTAAGAGGGGCTCTCGGTTTTGTTTGCTCCATCTGCCGGAGCCTGCCTGGGGCAGCGGCCCCCGCCCTCAGCTGTTCCTATACAATATTAATGCTGACCATCCCGGCTCCACACACAACGGCCCTAATTGTCGTCTGCAGCTTTAAGGCGGGCGCCCATCTGCAGGGAAGCTTTCAGAAGGAAACAAGGAAACTCTCACCCCCAGCTGGTCACCGGAGAAGGCGCCAATTACAGATGCAGAAAGTTTAGACCAAAATTACTTGAAAGAGTTTTTATGAAGCAAATGAACTGACACTTGGAATGTCTGTGTGCAGATTTGCACAAGTAATTACATTTTGCTTGGAATGACCTTACCAGCAAAGCAATCATTGAGCCTGCTTCGCCCAAGGCCCACAAAGCACTTCCTCAGCAAGTGCGGCAGCCACAGTCGGCTTTGCAAATCTCCCCCTTCTCTCTGTACAGGGCTCGGGGGACCCTCCGGTCAGACTGAGGTTGTTTCCCTGTGTGTCTCCCAAACGTAAAAGTCACATGCAACGTGCCCACAGATTTTTATGAAATAAAGCTTAAAGGAACAGTGTACTCCTTAGTTCCGGAAAAGAAAACATTTTATGACTGAAAAAACCCTGATAGCTTTTCACCCTGTATCAGAAAGTTTTCGGTCACACCTTGCGATTGTTCCTCGCCGGCGTGGGTGGGAGCCTGGGTCTGAAAGCGCATCTCCCCGCCCGGAGTCCTGGCACGACGACGTCAGTGTGCGGAGAACAAAGGGCCGGGCTCCGGGGGAGGGAGCGCTGTCCAAAGTGCTGATCAGACCGAGGCGCGTCCGCACCCACCGCTCCGGCTGGAGCCGGCAGCCAGACCCCGGGGAGCTGCCGGCACAGTCCCTTCCCTGCTCCGCACCTAGGACCCCTCTTTGTTCTCTAGATGGAGTCGGCTGAAGATCTTGAACCTTTACTCATCAAAACCCATCTTCTGAAACGGCTCATTCAACTGCAACCTCCCAGTGGGAGTTCCCGGGGCTTCTTTCCAGGTTCTTAGAACAGGGACCGATTTGAAATTTCCAAGCACATTTAGAAATGCTCACCCGAGGAGCCTCAGGTGCCCGACCCCGACTACCGACTACCGGAGCAACACTCCCCAGGACGCTCTGCTTGCTCCTTGGGGGAGGCGTGCAAGGCCGAGAGGCGGAGGTTTGCACAAACAGGATTTATGTTACCTGGAAAACGAATTATGTGGAGCAGGGCTGTGTGTTGTCCACATACTGATCTCTCCCTGCTGTCGCTCCTGCTAGTTGTTGTCCCCTAAGTTTGACTGTCACGTCGCTGAATTAAATACTTTCATGAAACACTGGGCATTGTTGGGGAATACGGCTGATTCAGCACGGGCCCTCCCTTTGATTCTATCTTCCTCGCGGAACAATGGCGTGCAAGGCTGCCTCAGCCTGCAGCCTGCCGATAAGAGTTTAATAGAATTTCTGAATGCCAAAGGTTTGGGATGTAAAATATCCCCGTACTCGCAGTGTGTCCAGAGGAGACAGAAAAGGGCTTTTCAGGAGAGCTCTCAACTGAATATGTCCTTCTATGCTAATGGATATGAGCTCACAAAAGAATAAAAACAACGGTAGGCAGTCATTGTAGGAGCCTCAAACAGTTCTCATTTGGCTAATTAATATTTCATCCTCAGTTTGACCAGTGAACGCCTGTGTTTATTTCCTTTTACTCAATCTACAATATTGCCCTGAGCACATTGTGCATTTCGTGTGTTGAGAAGAATGTGTGTATACGCAAGAACTGAGCATACTTGCCCCTGGAACGAAGCTCGTGGGTTTACATCAAATGTGGGCTGCAGCACTGCATGTTGGAGATCATGCTTGTGGAAGAGTTTCAGCTGATTTTTCAAAACATGCTTTCTTAGAGGAAGCCACATATTTTAAGCCTAATTCATGCTTCTGGTGGCCTGAGCCATTTGGCTGATTCAGTTGGGGGGCTCGCGCGCCTGGATGACACGGCAGGAAGTGGTATTGACTGTGTTGAAATCTCTGCCCTGAACGGCGCGGTGCTGGCCTTCTGCGCTGGTCCCAGACAGCCGCTCGTCCCGGGCGTCCAAAACCCAGCCTGTGCCCTGCCTCACGGTACAGTTTCTGACAACCTGAAGACGATCATAGACACTCGTTTGCCTGACCTATCAGGAAGAAAAGGAAGTTTGGAGAGCGAGTAAGAATCCCCTGGCTCCTAGGTACTCTTGCTGGACGGTCCTACCTTTATCCCTGAAAGTGGAAAACAATCCGGCTGCTTGAAGTGTAGGTGGGCAGTTCCATTGTGTGCGTGATGCCTTCTCCTCCTCTCGATTTTCACTGGGTGGCCCCTCGCAGGCAGTTTAGGAAGACTGAAAAGCCAGAGCTGAGATTTTGAGCCCTGTGTTTCCTTCTGGCTGGGATACACTAACTTAGAGGTTTTGGGGCAGAGAGGACCTGTGCCCAGGGCCTCCTTGAGAGGATTTTATTATTTTAAATCTTAAGCCAAAGAGAGAGTGTGTGATGAAAGATCTTTTTCCCGATCTCTTCTCCGTGTGTGTGACTTCAGCTTTGGGTCTGTGGCCATGGGCATCTTTTACGAACTGTAAAAAATATATGCTTGTCCTTTGAAGTCAGTGATTCTTGAACACGCAGATGAGCCACCGAGCACCCCTCCCGTTCGTCTGAGTAATAAATTCTGCAGTCCGTTCTTTATGATGGTGGGTCATATTCCTAACCACCAATAAATATTGTAAAGTACTTTCGCTGCAGCCGTGCTAACCCAGGGCATCTGTCATTCCGGTTGCTGCTATTAGGAATTATTGGACTGAACCACTGGTGGAGACAGCACGGGGGGGTGAGTATGGCGGTGGTGACGCTCTCTGCCCTTCTGTGTGTTTGGCATAAAAAAACCCCAATCATGCTGCATATTAATTATGATTCGGTGTGGGCAAACACAGCCACCTTCTGTGGGCTGAAGCTCGGAGCAGGAGACGGGGGCTCTGCCGGCCGGGGCACCTCTCACTTTCCAAGTCAGCAGACCCATCTTTCTGATGCTATACTGTAAATTTATTTCACCTCGGAGAGTAAACAGATATATTGGAGCCCCAAGGGTTCATGGGTAGCGTATTTACAAAGGAGCCTCTCCGCCAGCCCGTGCCACCGCTGCTAATGAGAGCGGTCATTAAGTAAATGAGACGTCGCCTTTAGCTGGCTTAGGAGTCGCACACTAAGGGGAGAAGATATTTAATTGAAACCCGCACACAGGCTTCCCCACATGTGACCGCTGTAAGGGAGGCAGCTGCCTCCCCTCTCCTCCCCCGTCCACCCTGCACCCCCCATGTAAATTTCATGATTGCTTTCCGTGATGTCATTTTGGAGGAGGACAGACAATAGCTGTGGGGAAAGGTAAGTCCGTGTTATGCTCTTTCGCTGACAAAGGCAGACATCCAAGTGCTTGGCTTTTCCCCTTGGACCGAGGCAGGGAGAGGGCGCGCGAGCAGAGTTGATTTCTAAGATGAAGGCGTTCTTTGCAGGAAAAGCAGGTCTGGGGACGGCTTTTTAAAGCTGCTCTGTCGGACTGAGGCTTTCTTCTTCCGCCGGGTCTGCCCGTGGCTGTTTTCCTTCCCTTTCTGTCCCTCCCTGGCTGGTTCACGGGCTCGGCCTCTCTGAGAGGCTCGTGGGCATGTAGTGCGTCTGACAGAAAAGACACTGGGGGGACCGTGTGCCGAGACGGGAAACTTTATGTGCATTTCTGGACGAGGAGCACAGGTGTATCGGCAGCCGTGGGACCCAGACGCTATGTGGTGGGGGAAAACGTTACCTCCTGAAGCAGAAGACCTCGCCGGACTCAGAGCTGCTGCCTCGCGCGAGCCCCCATCTGAGACGCGGAGGAGAGGTGGTCATGTGAGCATTTTGTCTTTGCGTGTCACGTATTTCTAAACTTAAGGAACAGCGTTTAGGGTGCATGTGTCTGTGGGATAGGCGCACAGAGCTAAATGCCGGCTGCTCATCTCCGCTGATTTTCCTGCGGTGATGGGGGTCACTGGTGTGGCTGTTTACAATCTTAGCGTGACTGGATTTGTGTATTTAAAGCCAGAGATCAGGCTTGGCCAGGACGACGGCAGGAGCTTCGGACGACATAATGTCATTGCCTGTGGGATGATGTGTTCTGGGGCTGGGGACTTTGTTCTGTCCTCTGGATTCGCTTCCTTCTTTGTGAATCAGGAAGTAAATATGCCTCCGGTGGCTCTGGTGTGTGGGGGTCCCCACCACGAGGATCCTGTTCACTGTGTTGAGTCACGGAGGGCTGTTCTGGTCCCACTGCTACCTTTGCATCTGTGGGACCTCATCCTGGCCCAGTGGGGTATGTAATTTCTGAAACAAAACCTCTGAGAGGTGTGTCTGGTCGTGGCCATCACACTGCGTCACTCGATGGTGCTAATGACAGTGATTATTACTATTATCCTTTTGGGAGAGGGAAGTGAAAGATTTTGCCCCAGGCATGTAAAGTACAACAACTACAACAGCCAGAGATCAGAGACAGCTGAGGACATCTCTGAGGCTAGTGGCTGAGTGAACAAAAGGCAGGAGGAGTTGTTGGGCCAAACCTGGAGGAGGTGAGCCTCAGTCTGGGTGAGAGGCTTGGACCCTGCCCCTTGGGATGCTGAGGGAGCTTGCCCGGCCCTCCCTCCAGCCTGGTGTGTGTGCGGGGGTGGGTGTCCTTGCCTGGGGCTGGGCGGGCGCTGGGGAGAGGCCCAGGTTCCTGGCCACCAGGGCTCCCTTCCCATTGGTCCTTGGCCGTGATTATCACGTCCTCCCATATGGCCCCGTTAATTAACGGTAAACAAAAGAGTGGGGGAGCCGAGATTGGAGTTTCGTGGTGCTGGTGGGGAGGGTCACCCATAGGGCAGGACTCTGCCTGTCACCCCAGAGCTGCTCACTGTGCAGACCGGGTTGGTCAGGGTTAGAGGGTACCTTGTTTGCAAAGAGGAGGTGGCAGCTCTGTGACCCCGTCTGTGCCCTGGAGCTGGAGACAGAGGCCCTGCGCCTGGGTGACCCCTGATCTCACAGGATGTTGAAGGGTGGAGGGGGCTCAGCGGGGGCTGTGAGTGACACGGGGGCCTGTCCGTCCTGGAAGTACCTGAGCTCTGACTTCCTTGGACCATAGGCCCCGAAGTGGGCCTGGGAACTCACCAGGGCAGGGGAGCTGCTTCTGGCTATAACCCAGGGGCCTGGGGGACGCTCAGGCATTGTCCGCAGGTCTGGAGGCAGCCCCAAATATTCAGAGCCAATGCTCTGGGTGCTCTTGGGAGATTCTGGGCAAGGCAGCTGTCGCCCATCGCCCTGAGTGCTGCTGGAGCCCAAGGCGGGGAGCGTGTGGGCAGAGACTTCAGGGCTGCGTGCTGCTGGGTTCCCGAGGTGGGGCGGCGGGTCACAGCAGCGTTTCTGGGAAAGACCAGTCAGTGCCCGGAGGCCTCAGGGAGAGGCTGGCAGAGTGTGTGCTGCCGTGGGGGTCCTCTCTGGGCACCAGACCCTCCCCGGGCCTATGGCAGTGCAGGTTTGGCTGGCGTTTGGCCAGCTGCCTGGCCCTGGCCGTGGACGGCACTCTCCCTGGTGCTGCTCAGAGCCCAGACCCTCCCCTCTGGGCCCCATTGTCCTCCTCTGGGCTGGGGTCGCTGAATGGGTCCATGAGGACCCCCGGGGGGCCTCTGTGTGAGTGTGTGGGTTGGGGCAGGGAGGATCTGTGCTAACTCTGGCTGGGGAGGCGAGAGTGTGTAACACAGAGCTGGGCCGACCACACTCCTGATGGTGCCCACACCTGGGCGATGGTTTGCATGGACCAGCACTGTAGCCGAGAAGTGCCCCCTGGGCCTCCCTCCACGGCCCGGATGGCAGTGGGCAGGCTGGTGGGGCTGAGCGGCTCCTGGATGGACCTCGCGAAGAGGCGTGTCTGCTGGGTGAAGAGTGAGGAAGGCTTAGGGCTGCCCAACCCCCGCCCGCCTGGGGACAGTGGGGCCCGGAGCGCCCAGAACACCGCAGTCAGCCTGGGCCTGGAGCAGACCGGGAGGCAGGAAGCTGGCCTGGCCTGCTGGGCCGAGCCGCATCTGCCGGGCCAGAGGGGACTGTCAGTGGTCACCTGATCCTGGGGCAGGCAGGGCACCAGGCAGCCGGGCAGACTTGCACATTACTCAGGCATACGGGAAAGGTAAACCCAGCTCCTGTCCTGGCCCTGGAAGACCCATCCCAGACCTTGTTTTTTGTTGGCTTCAGAGGGGGAGGGCCCCTTCCTCCAACCCCCCACCCCCTCCCCCAACTTCTAGAGCCAGCCCTCTGCTCTGGCCTTGTGGACTCACTCATGGATAAACCAGAATTGGGTTGTCTATCGATGTAATTTTAACAGGAATTTTGTGGTGTGAGTCTACAGGAAAATGGTCTTTGGAGCCAACATTTTGAGATTAGTCAGCCTGAAAGATGCTGTGTTTCCCAGAAGGACGGAGCACGGCTGCCGCAGGTCCCGTCCCCCCAGGTGGGCTCTGTCCTCCCTGAGAGCCCCTGACCAGGGGCCGCCCACTGTCCGGCCCACAGCTCTTGTTGGAGGCTTCAGTCTCAGGTTCTCAGGGTACTTTCTGTCTTCCCTGAGTGTCACTTAAGAAAACCCTCAAAACGAAATGAGGGAGACTTTTTCCCCAACTCAAAGTGTTTTTGCTCTCAGGCTTGTATCAAGCTTCACAGAGGAGAGAATAACACTTGCAATCAGTGTCCTTTTCATTTTCCGCATTGCCGAGGCTGGCCTTGTGCCCCTCGCACACCTTTCCCTTCGCGGACCCATGCGGTCGGGAGCAAAGGCACTTTTCTTGTGAGAACGGGGGCTTTGCCCCTACTTCATCCCCCTTTCACTTTAAAATTTGCACTTAAAATAATGCAGTGTTATTTCAATCAAGCAGAATGAAAATAACTCAGAGGACTGCTCCAATCTGCCCCAGCCTGCCTGAGTACCCCTGCGTCTGTGGGGTTAGTCCAGCGGCTGGAGGGTCGCTGAGCAGGAGTGAGTGTCCCAGACCTGTGGTTGCCGTCGGAGGAGCCCTGGAAGCCGGAAGGGGCTGCGTGCCAGGGGGCTGTGACCCGGGAGCAGGGGGTTGCTGGGGGGCTGCGCGTTGGACAGGCCCTTGAAGGACCGGCTAGCTGGGTCTCTCTGCATCGCTCATGGTGGTGGGTAAGGTGTGAACGTGTGTGTGTGCACGTGTGCGAGCTCACACGCGTGCCTATGTATGTGCGCCCGCGTGTGCTCACGTACATGTGCGCTCTCATGCGCGCGCACGTATGTGCATGTGTGCTGACGCGCACGCTTATGTATGTGTGTCCTCGCAAGTGCGTATGTATGCACGTGTGTGCGCACACCTGTGTGCATGTGTATGTGTGCGTACGTGCCTGTGTGCTCACACGTGCGCGTTTATGTGTGCATGCACATGTGCGCTCATGCGTGTGCGTGTGTGCTCGTGCACGTGCATGTGTGTGCGTGCATGTTTGTGTGCTCGCACGTGCGTGTGTTCGTGCGTGCCTGTGTGCACGCATGCGATGTAGACGTTGGGAGGAAGAGTGGACGCACCATATGGTCTGAGTTGCTGACAGATTAGCCCGCCGGCTCCCACCTCACCCTCACGCCTGGCTTCACACCTTGATCGTGTTCGACATCAGTCCCAGGCTGCCGGCAGAAGCCATCTGCGTCCTCTCGTTGTTTCCCATTTTGTTGCCTAAAAACTACACATCAGAGGTGTAGCAGAAGGAAGAGGGTCCCGGAGCTCCAGGGCTGCTCGGCCTCTGCCTGGGAGGGAGAGGATCTGAGGTTCTCTCTGCTGGGCCAGAGCTTAGAGCCTCCTTAGGCCTCTGGTGCCTGCTTTAGGAGAGCTCAGATGTTGGGTGTGAGGCCCCGGGTCACAGGACAGCAGACCCACAGCTCTGAGGGCCCGAGGGACACCCTGAGTCCAGAGCACTTCAGTCTGTCCATCCATAGGCCTGTGGGGTCCTGACTTCAGACGGCTCTGCGTGCCGAGGGGGTCCCAATGGGAAGGGAAGCCTGTTCTCCGAGAGGGTTTTCGTAGACCCAGCGCATCGCCTGCCACATAAATAAGGAGCTTGGGGATGAGGGTCCCTTCGGCCCTGGGTTTCCTGGGGCAGTGACTGTCCTAGGGTTCCCCACACTTGGTGGTTCAAAGCGACCCGCTCAGTCATGGACTGCTAAGTGAACAATTAATTGGTTCGTTAATCACTGTTTTGTGCATGGAAAACTCTGGTTCTCCAAAGTAAAGAGTGCCTCTTGTTAATATTCCCCCCTTCCAAAGATTTTATTTATGTATTAGAGAGAGAGAGCGTGAGAGAGAGAGCACACGAGCAGGGGGGAGGGAGAAGCAGACACCCCACTGAGCAGGGAGCCCAACTTGGGACTTGATCCCAGGACCCGGGAACCGCGACCTGAGCTGAATGCGGACGCGTCACTGATGGAGGCCCCCGGCGGCCCTTGTGCGTACTTTTCGATGGTCTGATGTTGTTCTGGCCAGACGGTTCAGGTTTTCGTGTGATCAGTTTTGTATCCATGTGGCCTAGGCTCCAGCCCCGGCCTCAGGGGCTTCTTGATGCCCCCTTGGCCCCGAAGCAGGTTCATGGCGGAGGGAGGTGTTAGCGCAGGTTAACGCCGTCCTCCCCATGACACACAGAAACCAGCGGTTTCTGCCGACCGGGAAGGGCCGTGGGCCTGTGGCTTTCTCTCATCCCACTGTTCTGATGTTCCCTGGGGAAGGCCACTGGGGCCGTTGGAAAAGCTCACAGAGGCCCCCAAGTGCTGAAGTCGCCGGGGTCTAAGTGCTGGGCACATCCCCCGCCCCCGAGGGAGGAGAGAGGTGGATCTGTTATCGGAACTGCATCTGGCGCAGCTCTGTCGCCCTGGAAGGCCGCTGGAGCAGGTCACGAGGGCGGCTTGGCTCTCCTGGCTGCAAAGCCCGCGGTCAGCCCCCAAGCCGAGAGCCTGCTGCTGGGTGTGGATCCCCTCACACTCTCAGCGTGCGGGCTGACCCGCCGGCCTCCGAGGACCCGCATGGACTCCAGAGTCGTTCCTGTGATCAGGGTGCACTCCTGGAGGGCACACTCCCGAGCACGTGTGTGCACGGGGGGCCGGTTCTTCCCAGGCTTGTTTGGCTCTGCGTCCTCCCAGTGAGGGCCCCCTTCCTGCCCCAAGCCCCTCGGATGCCAGTCACCTGTGGTCTGTGTGAAGTGTTCCTGTTCTCTCCAAATTCTGCGGGAAATTGCATGCTGGTTCTCGGTATGCTGGGCACTGTCCGTCCAGACTGGGAAATCAGCACGGGCATCACCCCAGTATTTCCAAGGCTTAAAGGCAGGAGGGTGGGGCTGTTGCTGGGCGGTGCTAGGAGGATGACGGGTGGGTTCCCCCTCCCCCACCAGAAAACTGGGGGGGCTCTGAGCCCTGGAGCAGGGGCAGCAATTAAACTCGCTGGGGAGCAGCTGCCTCCTGCCAGCCGCCTGCGGCTCGCCCTTCTCCCCCTGAACAGGATTGCTTCCGTTTCTTGCAGAGGGACTGGGGTGGGAGAAGGGAAAGGACACCGCTGTCAAGCCATCTCTCCCACCACAGGGCTGCCGGCGCCTGGCTGGACGGTGCCTGGATCCCCAGGCTGGCTGCCTGAGAGCCTTCTCACTGAGCTGGACATGAGCAAGGGTATGGATAGACCCTAAAGGGAGGGCTGAGCAGATTTCATTCTGTTTGTGCGAGGGAGAGCCCCTACTAGTTGGGTCACTTTCAAGGGCCTAAATAAAGCGTGGTTTCCAGGAAGATGGGAGTGGCCCTTTCTCCTGTCCCAGGGCTGGACAGTTCTGACTGAGGAAGGGGTTTCTGGGACTCAGGATGAGAGGCACAGGAGCAGAATTCCAGAGAAGGGCGCTCCTGATCCTGGGAGGCCAGTGTGTCCTCTGAAGACCCAGGAAGGTGCCCAGAAACTAGCCCTCCTGGTTCCCAGCCTGCTGGATAAGGCCAGAACTGTCCCTGCCCCTTCCCACTGCCTTTGGTTCCCTCTGTGGACCTCTTTGTGCTCCCTAAGGCTGAGACAGGCCACTCTAGCTGTATGTGGTCTGAAGGGCGTCTGTGATTTCCACTCAGGGAGCCAGGCCCATGGGTCAGCCTCCCCATCCAAACTCTCCTTTCCTGAGCCCTTGGTGTGGCCCAGGCTCTGGGCCTTGGAGAGCAGTCACGTGGACACCTGATGAGTGGTTGGGTCCTGTGGGGGGATTTTGGGGGCCTGGGAGCTGTGTGGGTGCAGGGAGGTAAGGGGACCCTTTCCCCAGCACCTCCTCTGGCCTGTAGCCTGGCTTGCTCAGTGGGGTGGGCCAAGGTGAGTAGGAGGGAGCCCCTCACCTCAATGCCTTTGTGGACACAGTAGCCGCACCCATTCCCCTGCGGCTAGTGTCCTGTTCTCTGTTTCTCTGTTTCTCCTGTTGGCCTGTCCTCCTGGTGCGGGGGAGGGAAACACGGGTCTCCTGGAAGCCGCCTGCTCCTCATGTGGGGACAGAGCACGTGTGCTGAGGCTCTGGCTCGGAATTTGTCTTGCCAGGCTGGGTGGAGATGGGGATTGGGGTCACTATTGAACCCGACTTGGGTGGGGAGGAGGTTCTCGTGGAAATCCTGTGAGCACCTGCGTGGAGCAGGGCGTTGAGCTGAGTGGTTTCCTCCCGATGCCTTCATTCCTGGCTGGGGCCTGGGTGTTCGGGGCCGGCCACCACCCACAGCGCCTCTCCGGGGACACTGGGCGCCCCGGGGCAGAGCTCCCCCCACTCCATCGGGAGCTCCTCCCTCCCTTCCCTGCGGCTCCCTGACGGGCCTCCCGGAGAGCTGTCCTGTGATTTGGTTTGGAAAGTCATTATTACCACCAGGCGATGTGGCTGTTGTTTTTACAGTGTTCGTAAGGTTAAAAGAAATAATAATAATAATAATATAAGAAAGACTCAGCCCCAGTCACTGCCTGCAACATGCTATTTGCATTTTTAAGGAAACACTTCTTTGAGACAGCCTGGGTGAAAGGTCACGATTTGCATATAAATGGAAGAGAAAGTGTGTGAAGCTGAAAGTTACATCTGTATTATTTTCTCAGCAGTGAGCTGCTGTTGGAGAGAGTAAGGGACATGGCTTGGATGTGGCTTTTATAGAATAAAGTACCAGCGAGGCTGATTTAGCAGCAGAATAATGAGAGAAATGTGCAAGGCTGTGGGATTGCCGACTTCCCTGCCCCACCTCCCCCTTCTCTCATTTTCACCCAAACTCAGCAAAAGCAGGTCTGCCTTGCTCCACTCAGCAAGTCTCCATTTTACTTCCCTCTGAATTCCAGCTAAAAAAAAAGAAAGAAAAAAAAAAAAAGGAAAGAGAGAGAGAGGAAAACTCGCGCTCGTTTCCCCCTGGGTCCCGATTGTGTTTCCAGAAGGTGGTTCAGTGGGTGCTGACGCGGCTTCCGGACTCCCCAAACCCAGGGCAGAGGCCCCACTGCAGTCGTGCTGTCTTCCCCAGCCCCGAGCCGAGACGGGCCCGCAGGTCTGGCCCCTGAGAGGTGGGTGCGGAGGAGAGGTCGCTCGGGCCTGGGAGCTGCTGGCGGGGGAAATGAGGGGTCTCCAGGGTGCCCCGCCTTCCCTGCAACCCCTCCCTGAAATGTTCAGGGCACAGGTGCCTCTTCCTTTTGGATTTTCAAGGTTGTTAGACTCCCCAACGGCCCACCCTGCCCCACTGTCCCTGGGCTCTCTGAGGGGACTCCAGGCCCGGCTGGGGCAGGGCCGAGTTGGATCTGGCCTGGGCCCAGAAACGTTTTCGCCCTTGTGGGCTTCCAGGAGCCGCATGCCGGACTGTGGAAGGTAGAGACGTGCAGCTGGGGGGGGGGCCTGAGGACCCCCTCCTGGGTTCTGGCTCCGACCCCTCCTCACAGGGGCCTCCACTGACCACCTGTTACTGAGATCACACCCCACACCCTGTTATTTTGAAAATATACTTTGAAAGAAGCTCCAGCTCATGGACACGTTTCAGATCCAGGACAAAACCCATTTTCCCAGCCGCTTGAGAGTACATTTGCCACGTCTATGTCCGTCGCCCAGAGTGCTCGTTTGGGTGTTTCCGACGAAGAAGGGTTTCTCCTCCAGAGTCACTGTCACAGTGTGGACGCCTAGTCCTTGGACGGGGTCCGGACGCCTCCAGCTGTCTCGAAGGATAGGCTCAGAACCCTGCTCTGTTTGGTCGTGATCACGACCTTTGCCTTCTGGAAGAATGCTTGTCTGTTTTGTAGTGCGCCCCTCAGTTCAGGTTTGTTGGCTGCGCCCTGTGACTGGGCTTGGCCTATGTGGGGCCAGTGGGAGTCAGGCCGTCCCCCCTGCGTTGCGTGGTGACTTTGCTCGCTGGGTCAGACGGCGCTGTCCACTCTCTTGATGAAAGGACACTGCTGTTCCTTTGCAATTTGTAAGTATTTGGGAAGGGAATTTGAAGCCATGGAAATACCTCATTCCTCATCAAACTACCAATTTACTTGTTTTTATTGAAACCTGTATTGACTCATGATTTATTTCATCCAAAGGGTTGTACCTGTTATTTCGATGCTTGTCGCTGTGGGCCGGTGAGGTCACCCCAACTGGCCGCGCGTCCCCCTGCCTCCCTAAGGCTTTGCCTGGACTCTTGCTCAGCCCAGGCTCCTGGGCTGCCTTCCTGGCCAGAGCCTCGAGTCCTCCCCCGACGGCACGTTTCCGTGGGAGGACCTGGTGCTGGACGGGCCCCCAGCCTCTGAGTGGACCCGTGTGCAGACACACACGTGCACACGCACACGCACGCTCACAGTTACACGCATCGTTGCACCTGCGTCTGAACTGAAGTCTCCATTTTCTCTCAGTATCAAAGACCGCAAGTCTGCACAGATACTCCAACACTGTTCCCCCACAGGGTACGTTTGAGGTTTCTGCCTTTCTCTGTGTGTAACTTCTTCCTCCAACAGTGAGAAACCTGGTGTCCATCATCCTTAAAATAAGCACTGATTTCATCAATCCCGGTTCCCTCCTCACCCGCCCTCCGCTTCGGGCCAGGCCTTCCCGGGGTTGTCTTCTCCTCCTGGTTGGGATCTGACGTTAGGGGGACTCAGGCCTAGTTTGCCCAGGCCTGCAGGTCTGCGGGCTGTGCTCCAGGACAGACCCCATGCAATGGATTGCCTCACGACTGGATTCCTCGAGTTCTTACGTCGAACAGCGTCTTTGTTCTTTTATTTTCACCGCTGGGCCAAGTCCTATGTGCCAGGATTAATTCCTATCCAAGTTTTTGTTTTTCTTGTACATAATCACACACAACCCTGCCCCCCGGCTTACTCAGGGTCCAGTGGCTGGCACGTTTTGGTGCCTATGTGTCTCCTGAAGTATTTTTATTCTACTATCTGCCTTGCCTGGTGTTTTGTCTGAGGAGAGACAGCACCCAGGTTGATTTTCTTCTTCTTCTTCTTCTTTTTTTTTTTAAAGATTTTATTTATTTATTTGATAGACAGAGATCACAAGTAGGCAGAGAGGCAGGCAGAGAGAGAGGAGGGAGCAGGCTCCCTGCAGAGCAGAGAGGCTGATGCGGGGCTCGATCCCAGGACCCTGGGACCATGACCTGAGCCGAAGGCAGAGGCTTTAACCCACTGAGCCACCCAGGCACCCCTGAGGTTGATTTTCAACCTTACAGTTTTGAAGGTCTCGCTTCCCTGTTGAGAAACCTGATGCCATTCTGATGATATCTTTCATTTGTGACCTTTCCCCCATGGATCTTCTAGGATCCTCTTGGTATTCCTGGTATTTCAGAATTTTATTGTGCTCAGCTTGGTTGGAGCGGATCTTTGTTTCGTTAACTGCTAGGTATTTAATGGGTCTTTTAATATAAAAATATGATTTCCTTTAGTTCTGGCAAATTATTTTTTATTAGTTAATTCGTACTTTTCCCTCCCTTTTTTTGATTCTCCTCTTTTGGAACTCTGGAGTCAGGTGTTAGGTCTCACCTAGTTTCTCTCCTTATTAACTTTTCTAGTGCCTGTCTTCATCTCTGCCTGCTGGGTCTTGTACTGGATTCTTTTTTTTTTTTTTTTTTAAAGATTTTATTTATTTATTTGACAGACAGAGATCACAAGCAGGCAGAGAAGCAGGCAGAGAGAGAGGGGGAAGCAGGCTCCCCGACGAGCAGAGAGCCCGATGCAGGGCTCGGGGCTCAATCCCAGGACCCTGAGATCATGACCTGAACTGGAGGCAGAGGCTTTAACCCACTGAGCCACCCAGGTGCCCCTGTACTGGATTCTTTATGTGCGTTTTACATTTTATTTCCAAATTGGGAAAGACAGACACAGCGGTGTGAAGCCTTCCCAAGTAACTCTCACATCAGTCTCCAGCTCCCACCCCTGGCTGCACTCCCCCTAGATGCACTCCCCCCCTCCCCCCAGGGTTCTGGTGCACAAGCGTGGGGAAGGTCTTGGGAGCAGGGATCTGGAATGGGGATCTTGCTCTGAGCTAGGAGAGGGGCCGGACTGCCTCCTGTATCCCCAGGGAGCCACGGGACTTGGACCTCTGTACCCTCTGAGGGCCTTGTCTTCCCGCCTCCGGAGGGACCGTCTGGACCTCACGGTTTTGGGTTTGGAGAGTCTCTGGGTCTAGAGGGTGGGATTCTGGGCTGCGGTCCCTCCAGGTGTCTCCTGGGACATGTGGTTGGTTTTGTGTGGGCCTTAAACTATGTCTACATTTTTATTCTAACCCTTTTCTTCTTGACTTCCTGGGCTTTGCCTTGAGTCTAAGCGGCAGGCGGGAAGGCCTGGGAGCTGAGGGGTTGGAGGAAGATCAAGATGAAAAACAGAAAAAATTTATTTTATTTGTTTATTTATTATTTTTATTATTTATTTATTTTCATTCCATTTATTTATTTATTTTTAATTTTTTCTGTTTTTTAAAGATTTTATTTATTTATTTATTTGACAGAGATCACAAGCAGGCAGAGAGGCAGGTAGAGAGAGGGGGAAGCAGGCTCCCTGCTGAGCAGAGAGCCCGATGCGGGACTCGATCCCAGGACCCTGGGATCATGCCCTGAGCTGAAGGCAGAGGCTCAACCCACTGAGTCACCCAGGCACCCCATGTTTTTCCTTTCAAATGGCAAAACGTGTTCTTACAATTCCATGGTCCAGGGTAGATTCTGTTCATGGCTTTGTGGGGATGTGGGAGAGTCGGGGGAGGGTTGGGGCACTGCCAGGGTTTCGATCTGCCTGAGGGCCGGGAAGCCGAGGGGGGAAACAGGGCCCTGGGCTGGGGTGGCTGGAGCTCGCTGGCCTGGGGCACGGAGGCCTCAGTGACACGCAGGCAGAGGCGGGACGGGGCCCAGGTTGGGGAGAGATGGGCCGAGCCAGCAGTGGAGCATCCCGAGCGCCGAGGGTATCTGTGCCGCATCCGCCCCAGTGTGTGGCACAGAAGCTCTGGTCCTGCTCACCAGGTGGCTGGGGGCTGCGTCTCCCATCCTTGCCCTGCCCTTCATGGCCTCCAGGAGAGAGGGGCTGGGTAGCCCGGGCCCTACCAAGACATGGGCTCAAAACCCGGGCCCAGGCTGGGAGAACCAAAGGCAACCCACTCCAACCTCCAGGGCTGAGAGCCACTTGGGTTCGCTGAGCTGGTTTTGCTGAGAGCCACGTGCCTCCTGGCCAGGGGCTCACACATCACGGTGGGAGGCAGGGCAGCCCTTGTGGTCAGAAAAGTGCTTTCGATCTGGGCACGATGGTCCCCCTAAAGTTACCCAGAATGCACGAAATCCCCCACGCAGGGCCCCTGACACGTGAAGCTGTCCTCGCCCACCCCTAGCTCCACTTTCCTCTGGGACCTGGTGTTCGGCGCCTGCCCCGCCTTGCCACCCTCAAGGTTCACGGCCCTGGGCTACGCCGGAAGCTGCAGAGGGCATCTGACCTGTGCAGGCCTCTGTCCTCCATCGAGCCGGCCATTGTAGCCCAGGGGGGGAGCCCTGGTGAGTGAGCGCTCCAGTGGGTCTGGGGACTCACTCTGGGGCCCCTCTGTGTGTGCCACGGGCTGCTAGAGGACAGCATTATGGGAATATGATCTACATATCATATCATATAATCATATAATTCACCCATTAGAAGCACACAGCTCAGGGGTCTCAGCGTATCGAGGGCTGTGCATCTGTTACCACGTCTCGCTCCTGAACGAAACCCTGGGCCCACGCACCACGGCGCCCCACTTGCCCCCGCCCGGCCCTCCCGGCACCCCCGGCAGCTGGTCTCCTGACCTACTCTCGGTGTCTGTGGATTTCCCGTTTCTGGGGCTTCTGTAAATTCCGTTCCATAAATACGGAGTGGTACAATCTGTGGCCCTCGTGTCTTGACTTTGAGGTTCGCCACCTCGTACCGTGTGTGAGCACGTGTGCACTCTCGTTGCCTGACAGCGGCTGGCGGCGTTTTGTTTCTCCCATTCAGCAGCGAAGCGCACCCTTGGCCTTTCTCCATTTTCCGACTAGTCGGGATAAAGTGAGATCAGTTGTTATGCACAAGGCTTGGAGCGGGCGACTGTTTCCTTTTCTCTCGGGTCGGTGTCTAGGAGAGGAGCTGCTGGGTCGTATGTTTTTCTATTTAATATTTTGAAGAATTGCTGGGTTGTTTCCCAAAGTAGTTGTGCCATTTTGTGTTCCCATTGGGAATGTATGAGGGTTTCAATTTCTCCATATTCTCTCCAGCACTTGTTGTTGTCTGTTTGTTTTTTAAAATTATAGCCATTTCAGTGGGTGTGAAGTGGTGTCTCATTGTGGTTTTGCTTAACATTTCCCTAATGGCTAGATTTTGAGCATCTTTCCCTCCCTCCCTCCCTCCTTCCTCTCTTTCCTTCTTTCTTTCTCTTTCCTTTTTTCTTTCTTTCTTTCTTTCTTTCTTTCTTTCTTTCTTTCTTTCTCTCTCTCTCTCTTTCTCTCTCTCTCTTTCTTTCTTTCTTCATTTTATTTTTTGCCAGAGAGAGAGAGAGAGAGAGCAGGAGCATAAGAAGGGGGAGTGGGAGAGGGAGAAGCAGGTTCCCCACCCAACAGGGAGCCTGACACAGGGTCGATCCCAGGACGCTGGGATCATGACCTGAGCCAGAAGACAGAAGCTCAACCAGCTGAGCCATCCAGGCGTCCTGAGCATCTTTTCATGTTGGTCGTTTACGTGTTGTCTTTGGAGAAATGTCTTTTCAAATATTTTGCCCGTTTTTAAAGTGGGTTATTTGTCATACTATGAAGTTTCAAGATTTTTTTAATGTATTCTGAATGAATTAGCTATTCATTTGTAAACAAATTAGATATATGATTAGATACATGATTTGTAAATATTTTCTCCCAGACTATGGGTTGTATTTTCACCCTATTGATGGTGTTTTTTTTTCTTTTTTTTTTTTTAAAGATTTTATTTATTTATTCATCAGAGAGAGAGCGAGAGAGCGAGCACAGGCAGACAGAGTGGCAGGCAGAGGCAGACGGAGAAGCAGGCTCCCAGCCGAGCAAGTAGCTCGATGTGGGACTCGATCCCAGGACGCTGGGATCATGACCTGAGCCGAAGGCAGCTGCTCAACCAACTGAGCCACCCAGGCGTCCCTGATGGTGTTTTTTGTCATGCAAAAGTTTTAAACTTTGATGAAATCTAATTTATCTATTTTTTTCTTTTATTGCTTATGCTTTTGGTGTCGCATGTAAGAAACCACCGCCTAACCCAGAGTCAGAAAGAGTTACTCCGATGTTACACAAGAGTTCTAACTTTTATGTCTGTGATTCATTGTGTGTTAATTTTTATGTATGGTGTGAGAGGGGTCTGACTTCATCATCTTGGTTATCCTATGTTCCTTGAATTGCCATATGAATTGTAGAATCAGTGTGTCAGT
The DNA here is from genome assembly GCF_963455335.1 of Martes martes. NCBI lineage: Eukaryota > Metazoa > Chordata > Mammalia > Carnivora > Mustelidae > Martes > Martes martes. The sequence goes on along the minus strand of NC_137896.1, from coordinate 98,940 downwards.
CTCTGAAAACAAGACAACAGCTGGAGAGGTCGGAAGTGGTCAGATTCCGGAGAGATGCAGCCAAAGGCAAAGGCAGGATGTGGGACCTGGGACGATCCCAGTGTTCATGCTGGAGAAGCTGATGGCTGCGCTTGGGGAAGGAAAAGCTTGAGTCCTGTGAGAAGCTGTTGCTATGAGCAGGGATGGAGTTGGAAGAGGCATCTGTGGGATGGCAGTGGGAGAGTGAGTGGGGCAGAGAGAGCGTGCACGGTGATGGAGGGGAGGCTCGGGGTGCAGGGTGAAGTGCGGGAGCTCCCACCAGACAAGGAGGGAGTCAGTGTAGTGGTGCACGATGGGGCTGTGGCACAGACGTTGGTGGTGATCGTCCACCCACCGTTGTGGTGGAGGGCAATAGGCGGAGGCCAGCTGGAGTGGGGAGTGAGGAGTGAAGTTAGCAGACTTCAGTCCCTTAAGAAACATGGCTGTGCAGGGGTGGAGATGGCATGGTAGCAGGGCTGGCTTGTGGAGTCCAGACGGCTAGTGTTCTTTAAATGTGGATGCTTCAAGCCTGTTGAAGAGTTGGAAAGCCCCAGGAAGGGTTCGGTTTAGAGGCGGTGATCAAATATTCGAGAAGAATACGGCTGATACTCTAGGTACCCTTTAATCAGTAATGGGAAGGAGGGGATATCAAGCCCAGATGGAGTGGTTAGCTCAACTAGCACGCAAGACCTCCCTCCCCGTGCTGGGGACAGAGCAGGGACAGAGAAGGGCTGGGGCCAAGGGGCTGGCATTTCCTGCTAAGTGGTGAGAACTTCTGATAAGTGTGCGTTGTGCTGGGGGAGCGTAGGAGAGCCCAGACGTGGGCTCTCTCTGCGTGAAGACCATTCCCCCTTTGCATGCTTGGTGAGGGGTGAGTGATGACAGCCTCTGGTTCCAAAGGCAGCCCACGGTCCCCAGAGACACAAAACCTAGTAAAGACTCTAAAGGCATTTTGACTTTTTGCAACAACCCCCTGAAGTCTTGCTCAGGTTCCTTGTCTTCTGTTCTTATCTTGGGGAGGGTCGGGAGGTTTTGAACTGAGGAAGGTACTGGGCTGTCAGTGCTGAGGCAGAGCTAGAAGGAGAGTGGTCCAGGAGCCCACTAGGAGGACTTACCATTCTGTGTGGGGCCCTCCAAGAGGCTGTGGGGTTGGGAGTGGGCACAAAACACCGTGTCTGGAAGGAGAAATGGGTGCCCAAAGTTTCCCAGATGGGCTGCCTGGGGGTCTCCCCAGATATGGGAAGGAGGGCTTCATGCTACCTTTTCAGGGGCCTGGCTGGGCTGCTTGCAGGCCTGCAGTGTTCTGAGTTGGGGTGGGTGGGTGTCATTAGCAGACAGACCTGGGTCTAGCCTGGATCATGGCTCTGACCCAGTGGAGGGAGATACCAAGTGATCTCTCAGGAGAGTCTCCTTACCGAGGACCCATGTGTATCTGCTAACAGGTCCTGGTTGCTTTCCGGAGCTTATCTGTCCACTAGAGTCCTGTCAAAGTGAGTTTGGGGTCTCTGTGGGGACGGAGGCTGGGCAGCATGGAGCAGGCAGGGTGCGCAGGGACAGGTCATGACCAGTGTCCCTGTCCTTGCCACCTGCTCCAAGCGGCTTGTTTGCTCTTTGTGTCTACAAGCAGGGCTTCAGAAGAACCCACTGGAGACCTAAAAAGGGAACCTGTCTTGAGGAAAACGTGCTTTTTGCTTGCAACTCCTGATGTAAAGGAAGTGATATTCTCACGCATTCCCTGTGCACTGGACACGGAAAGGTCACTTTGCACACATGCTCTAAATCCCCAGATGGTTCTTTCCTCCCACTTTGTGTGTGGATGGAGAAGGTGACTTGCCGGTCAGATGTGGGGCCAGGAGCCAGATCCGCATTACCCCTGCCTCTCCGCTGCCCTCATTGTGTCAGCTGGCTGTAGGACTTCTAGAAGTGGCATCTTGATGGGACCCCCGTGTCTCTGGCCTGGGGGCTCTGTAGTTGTCTGGGGGGTGTGGGGGTTTCCTCTGTGCAAGCTGGGGTGCTAGTTGCTCGGGACATGCCGTCAGGAGGGCTCTTGCCTGGGGTGGAGGCTGGCCACACGCACTTCCCAGTGGGGACAAAGAGGGCCGTGGGGGTGGTTCCCAGCAGCAAGGAGTACAGCTGCCCTTTACTGGGCTTCTCATAGTGCCTAGAGTTTGTCGCCAAACGTTTCCCAGGAAGAGAAGGAAATTGCATCAAGGTAAATCTGGGAGCTCATAAGTGAGGTTCTGGCCTGGGGGTGGGTCTTGTTTTACGTGTCCATCCCGGGGCAGGGCACTAAGTGCATCACGAGGGCGTCTGAGGCCATTAGACCCTCTGTTAGGAGGCAGGAGCTCTGTTTGCAGGTGGTCGTGCTGGAGCAGACATGAGCCCGAGCTGCTGCGAGGCTCCGGAGCACAAGGCTCTACCTGCTGACCCCCCCAGGGCAGGCAAGAGGGGCACACAGACAACCCGACGTCCCCTCACAGGCACTTGCAGCTCGCCTTGGCTGGGCTCCCCTGGGAAGCAGGCGAGACCGGGGGCAGAAAGAGCTTGTCCCCCCTCAGCTTCTAGGGTGCCCTGCTGGGGTGCGAGGAGGAGGGAGCCGTCCCCCTCCTGCCAAGATCTTAGGGTCTACTTCCTCCCCTTTGGCTGCCGGGGAGACGAGCTGCGGTTACCTCATGCATGTACATGCGTGACGGTGACCGAAAATTCCGCCTGCACCTTGCAGCTCAGCTCCAGGGGCAGGTTCTTCCCGGGAGGCACGTGTGGAAGGTCAGCCCCACGCGCCTGTGGCCGGGGACTCCCAGCTTCTGCTTTCGCCGGAGTTGATACGGGAGACTCTGTCCCCTTGTCAAGCGTGATGGGGGATTCTTGTGTCTCGCCTACCGAATGTCCTCCCTCCCCCACCGTGGGGCACCCCCTCTTCCCTCCTCACGCTTGTGGCATCTTCCTGGGGAGTTCAGGGCGACACCCCACGTTTCCAGCAGCGGCTTGGGAATGTGAACACCCAGTGGGTGGCCTGGTCCCCTTTGGAGCGTGCTGTTGACTGCTGGGCACCCACCCAGGAAGACCCATGCTGCTCACACTTCCCCGGAGGAGCCCAGTCCTCACAGGGTCCCCTGCAGGGGACCCAAAGCTCAGTGAGAGGGAGGCACACAGTAGGTGCACACAGTAGGTGTCAAATCCTGGTGTTTTTACTCGTTCATTTGAAGACCTTGCATTCGGCCATCTCCTTGACAACCAATCTGTTTCCCTCTGTGTTTGTGCTCCCTGAGGTCACAGGAGGCCCTTTAATGGGATGGAGACATTTTCAGACGAGAGGATGCTCTGGCCGGAGCCACAGGGCTGCCTGGGGCAGGAGTGGTGGAATTTTAGAAAAACTGCATTTGGAGTGCATGTCAGAAGCATGAGGGAAAGAAAGATACTGGGTATGACAGCTCAGTGCGGACCTACCTGCAGCAGGACCCAAACTCACTTCTAAAGAGAAGCAGAGAGCATGGCGCAGGAACACTCATTTCCTGTTTTTATTGTTGGTACTTAATGACCTTCCTGGAAACGCTGCCGGTGTAGAAAGCGAGTTGTCATGGAAACAGGGAGTGCCTTGCAGGGAATAGGCCTTTCTTTGTCATGTCCAGCTGATGCCTTCAGCCTATGTTCAGACATGTGAATTTATGTGCAGAATTAAATATTAACTGGAGACATTGCCCTGAGAGAGACGGAAACAGGGAAAGGAAAGGGGACCAGGGCAGAGGGGAGGCCCACCGCCCTGACTCGCGCCAGCCCCCTGCTGCAGCAGCTGTTGGTGGAAACCACACCCACTCTGAGGCAGGTCCTGGAAGACAGAGCAGGGGCAGGGGGTGCTGGGGGCCTCTGAGGAGCATCCCAATCCGAGGCCGGGTTTCCTCAGAGAGCTCCCGGCCCTTGCCCCTGGACCAGCCACGGGACCACGACCTTGCACACCCTTCCGATGATTCCAGAAAGGGGGATTGCATAAATGCTGCAGAAAAGAGCGGTCCAAGTTTCCCATGTCCCTTCCACCCCGTTGAACTGCCTTCATTAAGTTTTCTTTTTCTGACCCCTCAGAAAATGAGTTCCGGGGTGAGCTGCTGAGTCAGAGGTGGACACGAGGAGACAAAGCCAGCAACAGCAGGACCTCGAGGCTCCTTCTGGGCAGACACGGCAAGGTGAGGCGCTTGGAAGGAGCTGCTTTCCTGCCACCGGCACCCCCACCAGGGTCTGGGCAGGGGTCCTTCTCTCTTCCAGGCATGGGGCACGGAGGTGACTTTCGGTCTGGCCACCATTACTCTTGAGCAGATAGAAGGTTAATTGGGGGGTAGACCATCAGCGATCTGGTCACGGCAAACTTCAAAGAAGACCTCAGGCCAAGTCCCTGCTCTGGGTCTGGTGACACCTGGGCTGCCCCCGGAGCTGTTCCCCGCCGGACAGACTGAGGATGGTTGGGAGACTTTGTTGTGGGAGCTCCTGAGGTCTGTTGGCCTTGTTTATTTCCATCTTCCCAAGTGGAGGCAAATGACACACACCTGCTCATAGCTGCCTGGGTCTCACTGATGGAGGTGACTCAGGCTCCTTGCCTCGCCAGAGATACTCCAAACCCAGGGCATGTCATGTGCTTACAGCCACACCAAGCCTCCAATTCTAGAAACTCCCAGGATGCACTCTGGGTGAGGCTGGCTTCCCAGGGTCTGGTGACCCTCAGAGGTGGAGGGAGAGGTGACAACAGGCTTTTGGGCATTCCTTTCCAGACCTCAGAGTCCTGCCTCCATTTTCTTCACATGGAGGCGGTCCTCATCAAGGATCCTAGCCCTGACGCAGGGCGTGGCAATCCAGATGTGATGACCCTGGGTGTGGACGGGAAGGGCTAGAAAGGTTGAGGCAGCAAGATTATTTGAGGATGTTTGTAGTTCCCTTTGAACCTGGTGACTAGCATATAGTTTCTATTGGCCTTCTCCTGGCACCTTGTTAAGCACCTCCACTCCCACTTTTTTTTTTTTAAGATTTTATTTATTTATTTGACACAGAAAGATCACAAGTAGGCAGAGAGGCAGGCAGAGACAGAGAGAGGAGGAAGCAGGCTCCCTGCTGAGCCGAGATCCCGATGCGGGACTCGATCCCAGGACCCTGGGATCATGACCTGAGCTGAAGGCAGAGGCTTTAACCCACTGAGCCACCCAGGCGCCCCTCCACTCCCACTTTTATTCCTGTAGGCTTGTCGGCGTTCTACCATGTTGGAGCCTGAGGCAAAAGGAAAAGTTGGTACCGATCCTATCTTTATTTAATCTTTGGGTATTTTGTTCATCATGGATTTTTGGCATTAATTTTGATATTTTGAAATAGTCATTAAACTATTTATCTTGATGACTGAGTTTTTGTTTCCCACCTTAAATTTGCACCTGGGTGCAAATGCCTCACTCATCTCTTCCCAGTGTTGAACATTCAGACAGAGGTTAGGGGCTCCGGATGACATGTCTTGACCATTGTTGGAGGCGTGTGATGTACAGCGCCGGCTGTGAGCAGCCTGGTGGTCCATGGTCAGGCTTTCCCGGCAACAACTGCTCTGCTACAGTCTTCCTTCTAGTTTGGGCAGATAGGGCCTGAGTTACTGTTCTGAGCAGAAACACTAAGAGCCCGGAGAAGGAGGGAGGATGTGCCTTTGACAGGGTGGGTTTCCAGAAGGACCGCAGGGCTGGCCCCGGTGGTATGAGCTCACTGAGCAGGCTAGGGGAGTCCGAAGCAGGAAGTAGTGGTGGCCACGGGAGAGCAGAACATCACATAGCCAGAGTGGGCTGACTTTCTATGGGGGGGGTGGGACCTCTGTGTCTGGAGGGTGGTGGGAGTATAGTACTCACGGCCGGCTGTCTGCCTCGGGTTCAGCACCAGGCATGCGGACAGCTCAGAGATGGGCTGAGAAGGGCTGTTCCGAGATGGTTGGGGGTTTGGGGAAAGTGCTGGGCATTGAGGTGTTTATTTTTATTTTTTAACTTAAGGAGAAAAGAAGTAGGCATTGATGGTAGGTCCTTAAATCACTTCTTGACCTTAAGAATGAAACATTTGGGCTCCAATCATGTAAAATTCAATGGAGAAGCCCAGGTGCGAATCCAGGAGAAGGCTGACTGCACGGAGGTCTAGCAGTCCTTCTTCCTGACAAGGGGGGGTGCCCCTGTGCATGCCCTTTCTGGCCTGCTTCACTGGGTGTGACTACACCCCTACCCTTGGGTGGAAATCCCGTTTATGTTGGAGTTTCAAACAGAGGGACCTGACATAGAGATGTTGTATCAGTGTGTCTACCACATAGCTGCAATTTCAAAAGAAAGATTTATTTATTTATTTGAGGGAGTGAGAGCGAAGGAGAGAGTGCATGGGAGTGGGGGAGGGGCAGAGGCAGAGAGAGAGAGAGAGGGAGAGTGAGTTGATAGCTGCTGAGCATGGGGCTCGACTCAGGGCTCTAACTCAGGACCCTGAGACCATGACTTGAACCAAAGCCAAGGGTCGGATGCTCAACCACCTGAGCCACCCAGGTGCCCCTACAGCTATAATTTTAAAAAATTCATTAATTAGGGGCGCCTGAGTGGCTCAGTGGGTTGAGCCTCTGCCTTCTGCTCGGGTCGTGATGTCAGGGTCCTGTGACCGAGCCCCGCAGCGGGCTCTCTGCTCGGCGGGGAGCCTGCTTCCCCCTCTCTTTCTACCTGCCTCTCTGCCTACTTGTGACGCCTTTCTCTCTGTCAAATAAGTAAATAAAATCTTTAAAAAAATTCATTAATTAGATTTTAATTTCTAATACAATTAACACAGTGTTATGTTAGTTTCAGGTGTCCAATAGAGTGATTCAACAATTCTATGCATTACTCAGTGCTCATCACGATAAATGTGCTCTTCACCCCCATGACCAATCTCACCTGTGCCCCCAACCGTATTTCCTCTGGCAACCACCAGTTTGTTCTCTACAGTTAAGAGTCTGGTTTTTTTGTTTGTTTGTTTGTTTGTCTCGATAGAACTATCATTTTCAATTTGCGGGTTGGAGTGAGCCCTAATCCCCTGCTCAGAGATGTTAGGAAAACCTCTCCCAAGACACGTGTTAAATAATACACCCTGGGGTGTCCTTTCTACAAATCGGGGAGAAGCTCTATTCAGTTGCCAGTGGGCCGAGCAGTGGGTGGAATGCCAGCAGAACTTCAGAGACACAGTGGGACTCCCCCCAAAGGGGGACAGAACTATCATTTCAAGGAGCCAGGGGTGCTGTGGCGGCCGCGGTGGGGGGTCAGGTGTGTGGGCATGTGGTTTAGCCTCCCGGAGCAGGGAATGGAAAGTGGAATGTGTGCGGAGGGTTCCTGAGGTGGTAGAACTTGTACGTCTTTGAAGAAGGCGGCTGCCCTTCAGGCTGACCTTGACCAGGCTTGCAGGTGCGTGTTCAAAAAACAGGAACCAGGGAGGTTGTGTAATTAGACAGTATATGGGACTGGGGATGGGGGCTCTGAAGGGTTCCACCGGAATGCTCGGTGGGAAGAGGCAGCAAGGGGCACCCTTGGAGGCTGGGCCTAAATCCTTCGGTGGTGGGAACATAGGTCTGCTGGGAGGGCTTCCTCGTGGTGCTGTGTGAGTGGGCATCGCCCCGGCTGCTCACACTTCAGAGAATCAAACAAACCCAGATTGCTGCTTCTCCCTCACCCCTTCCCTCTCTCGGAGAAAATGGACACTGGCCGATGCTGTTGCAGCCAGCAGGGTGGGTCACAGCCCATTCCCTGCCACTCCTGTTATGTTCCTCTGCCCTCCTCATCCCATGTCACCCCTTCCTTCTAGGCAGGTTTGCGTGTTGTCTCCTGGGAGTCAGTGGATGCCCCCCCCCTTTGTCTAGGTCTTCCAGGAGGGAAAACACTGAAACTTGCCCACAGGAACTCTACAACCCATAGAATCCTGTGGATTTAAAAACATGTCCTCGGTTCATTCTAATTTTCCAGCTATGCTAGCTGTTGGAACACATTCTTTTTTCTTTTTTAAGATTTTATTTTTTCCCTTTTCTTTATTTATTTGACACAGGGAGAGAGACACACACAGTGAGAGAGGGAACACAGGCAGGGGGATGGGAGAGGGAGAAGCAGGCTTCCCGCCGCTGAGCAGGGAGTCTGATGCGGGGCTTGATCCCAAGTACCCGGGATCATGACCTGAGTGGAAGCCAGACGCTTAAGCACTGAGCCACCCAGGAACCCCTGGGACACATTCTAAATAAAATGGAACCCTAACCTGTCTCCTCCTCCAGCCCAGGGCTGGGATGAATGTCCCCCATGGTCGGGGGTCTGGAACCCCCTCCCAGCTTCAGGCTCTGGTACTTGTTCAGCCCCTTCTGACTGCTCCCGGCCGTATTCCCCAGTTCCAGGACCTCAGAGACATTTCCAGGTATCACCATCTGTCTATTCATCCGTCTGTCCATCCTGTGACACGTACTGAGCAGTGGATGAAACTCTGTAGGAGAGGCGGTGACCTTGAAAACAGGACTGGGTGAGCTTGTTTCACACCGAGATGAGGACCACGCAGGAAACGAGCAGGCACAGGATGGAGACTGAGGGGGAGAGGATGGGAAGTGGGAGGCCCAGGCCACCCAGGGATGCTTCCTGCTTCCCCCGGCTGGAGCACCTCTCACTTGGAGGCCATCAGCCCTAAGACCCTCAGGCCCTCACTGACTCCCTGAGCCTCCTCACTCCCACCCAGGCTCCCGAGTCCGAACTGTTCCCTCCCTCCTGAGCTCTCCCCTGGGGTGCGGACCCCACTGTCTGGCTGCTGAGGCCAGGACAACCTCAGCATGAATTCTGTTCTTTGTCCCGCCCTTAGCTGTCCATGCAGAAGAGCAGGGATGTGGCACAGGGTGGAGAAGAGCTGTGAGGGCCTGGGAAGAGCCCAGAAGACGTGAGAGAGGGAGAGTGCACGAGCGAGGGGGCAGGGGGCCCCTCCAGACACCACCACGGATGTTCCTGACCTCGGGGAGGGTGAGGGGTCGGGGGCAGACCCGGCCTTTGAGGGCGAAGGCAAAGATTGGCATGAAGTCTGTCGGGCCTCATCAAACACCTCATGAAAAATCTCAGGCCGGCCGTTGTCGGACATTGAGAATCTGTCCTGCCTGCTTTCTTCCTGGCTGTGTGTCCGGCTTCTGAGTGCGTTTCTGAGAATTCAGACAAATCTATGGGTTTCAAGGCTGCATCATTACGGCATTTTCTTTTTTGGTCCCCAAGTTTGTAAATGTCCAACTTAGGGAACCCAGTTTTGGCAAGGGTGCTCCGCAGATGGGTTTGAAAAGGAGCTGGTCTTGGATGTTGTGGGAACCGTTTGTATTTAAAAAGAGCTTCTGTGATGAATCTTGACTTTATTAAAAAACGCAAAACAGAACAAAATAGTAACAGCTCCTTGAGTGAGACCCTTCACATGGTACTAACAAAGCCAGTTAAAGGGAAGGGTGAAGAGACAATTCTCTGGTTAATGGCTGTGGCAAAACAGGAAGTGTTTGCATTTGTAAATGACTCCCCTCCCCATAGTTTTCCTACTGAAGACAGAACTAGTGAAATATTAATTAGAGTGGAGTGATGGTGTGAGGAGCACAGGGAAGCTGTAAGACGCGCTCCTGGTGGCAGAACGGAGGTGGCTCACAGAGACAGAGCACAGAGGACGTTCCTGAGAGAGATCACTGCCCCACAGAGGGCATCGAGGCCAGCCTGGCTGTGACAAGGGGCCTTTTCACCCTCCAGGTGAAAGGTCATTCAGTCATCTCTGGGTCGTGCAAAAATAGAGACGTGATTGGGTTGTGTTTGGGAAAAGTGAAGGGTTCTTAAAAGTAAATCCGTGAAACGTTGAAACGAGTCTCGTCTTTGCACCGATGAGGGGCCTGTCTTGGTGTGGTGAGGGACAGAAGGCCCTGGGGGGCTGCCAGGAAGCCAGGCAGTGGCCCGAGCCCATGTGGTGCTCACGCAGGGGCCTTGGTCCTCTATCTTCCACACGGGGAGGGAGGCCGGCGGAGAGCGCGCCTCGGCAGAGTGCTCCGCTCTCTGGGAAGGGGAACAAGGGACGGAGCGGAGCTGGTTTTATCGTGTGTTCGCCCAGACGCTCTGAGGCAGCCACCGCCGCTCCTTCCAACAGCCCAGAAATCAGTCTCCCTGCCCCGACGTCGATGTCCCACGACACCCTCTCACGGATTCATCTCGTGTTAAAGAGCTCACCCGCGTTTCCTCCTGTGGCTGGGCTCCTTTCCCCCTTTTAGAATCAAAGCTACATGCACTGAAGAGAACTTCTCACTTACTGGCCACTTGACGCAGATAAATTGCGAATGGAAAGGTGCTCGGCAAAATGAATGTCCCAGCTGTGAGCTTCCTCAATGGGAGCTCGCAGTTCGCAAGCAGCGCCCAGTATGCATCCCTGCAACCCTTTCTGTTCTCTGCTCTTTGAATAATTTATCTGCAGGAAATCCAAATTGCCAAGGCATGCTTTAACCTAGCAGAATGATTGCCAATTTCCTTGGGAAAACTGACAAAAAAATAAAAAAAAGAAGGCTGCCGATTGCATTTCAGCTGAAAGCTGGCGCCCAGCAATCAGACGCATTAGCTCCATTGTGCGGCCGGCATCGGAAGGCATGCGCTCAGGCTCAGCGCAGATGACATTTGAAGGCTCATAAACGTAATGAAGTCCCTTTGACACCTGCTCCTCTCTTCACTTTAAATGTGAGTCATTGGTCCATGGGGAGCCTCTGCTTTAAAAATAGAGGTTATAGTGATTCTGTTCCGTGCTGCCGGAGAGCTGTCATAGGCCCGGGGCTCCGGACGCTGGCTCTGCCGCCTGGGCCCGCAGGCTGCGAGGATAACCCCCGGGTTGGAGTTCTGGTCCTTAACAAATCACATAAATTGTTGTGCGTGACTGCTGCCTGTGGGGAGGCACACTTTGCAGATTTCGTCTTCCTAACTGGGGGGATTCCTTCCCTCCTGCCAGGGCCCTCTGTACCTCAGAGCTCAGGCTTGTCTCTCGCTGGCCTCCAGGCTCTGAAGCCCGAGTCTGCCGCCCTTCCTGTCTTCCTTCTGCTGTCTGGCCTTGCCTTTGACAAGCCTTGGTTGTGGCCTGGGACAGGTGGCATTGCTCCGTCCCCTTCCCGGCCACAGGGACAGGTGGTGTGCCCGGTGGGGCTCATGGGCTGCATGGGATACCTCCCGCCGGATAGAGGCCCCTCCCCTCCGACCTCAGAGACAAGGGGCGCTTCCACTGTCCCACCCATCTCCTACCTCGTCACTACTGTCTGGCCAGATGTGTCATGGGTGACATTGGTCCAAGATTCTACGTGAGGACCTATGGCCCCGGGAGGGTCCCCTCCTTGGGCTTCTCCATGATGCTTGTCCCCAGGCTTCATCCTCCTGAGGGCTCTTCCTCGACTCCCCCACAGGACTATGTGGACCATGTTCCCCATGGGGATTGGGCAGGGTCGGGGAAAGTGGGGGTGCACTGATGGGCTCAGATGGGGCAGTCAGAGTATGTGAGGGGTCTGCACTGTGTGGGGTGCCCTGCCCCCTCAGGAGGACCCACTCACCCACTCCTGGGAGAAGGGACATCCCTAGGAGTGTGGCCTGTGGGTCCTGACCACATGGCCCCTCGGCCTGTGTTCTTGCCTGAAGCTGGCTCCCACCTGAGACTGCGTCCCACGTCTAGAGCCACAGTCTCCAGCATGGGGGCCACGGGCCCGGCATGTAGCCAGCCTGACTCAGATGTGCTGTGAGTCCAGGAGACGTGCAGGGTCTCTGTGAGTTAGTACAAAACAGCCTCCCACTCAGAGATTTTTCTACGGATTACTGTTGAAGTGACAATGGTCTGGGTAGGTCGGTTCAGGTAAGGTTTCATATATTAAAATCCGTGTCACGTGTCCTTTTACATTTGTAGTATGGCTGCTATCATGTCACTGTGCCTGACGTGCTCTCTGTCCCCACTGGGCGCTGGTGCCCCACTTCTGGGGACACACCCTCAGTGAGCACGTCCTGTCCCTGGGCTCAGGCCACTGGTCCCTGGGCTCCCTCCAGGACAGCACACAGTAGAAATCAAAGTAATTCATTTTCTGGACGCTTTGTGGAGACCCGTTCCAGTCCCGCCATCTAAGAGGGTGGCCCCAGTGTGTTGGGGCCCTCACGCCCGTGGGAAGCTGGGCTCTGGGGCCCAGTGGGGACCGGTTGTGGAGCTCCCCAGGCTGGCCAGGAGCCCGTGTGCTGGGAGCCCTACTGTCCACAAGGGTCTGGCAGATGGGGCAAGGGCTCCTGCAGGAGGTTCCTATGGGCGTGGGAAGGTGGGGGCAGTGGGAGTGCCGGGAGCTGGGCCGGGAGCTGGGGTCTCCCCACTGAAACCCCTGCCCCACGCTTGCTGGCCTGGGTCTCAGGTCTTCTCTTCCTGCGAGCCTACCCCTTGTCTGTGTGTGTCACAGGCTCTCTGTGACCAGAAGAGCTGGGGCCGGGCTGCGGTGGAGGTCCCGCGCAGCCCTCCGGGGTGGTCCTGGGCTCGGCCTCCACTAACATCCCAGTTGTTCTTGCTTGCAGATGAGCTTCGAAAATGAGGATAAACGGGCCCGCACGCGCTCCAAGGCCCTCCGAGGTGAGTGCCGCCCCCTCCCAGCCCAGTCTGGCTGTGAATTCCAGGCCCTAAAGTAACAGTCACGTTGCTCAGGAAGGCAGAAGCCCACATCGGTGACCAGGCCCTGGGAGGCTCCTCCCCTGATGCTGAGCATTGGGGGCCCATCCATGGTGTCTGGAGCCTGTGAGGCCCACGGTGGGGTCCAGACCAACCTGCTTGGGGTGCAGGTGAGCAGGTAGACGGCCCCAGAGTGGGGAAGGCAAAGGTCCCTCAGGAGACCTTTCCGTGTGGAGCTGGAATGCTGCCAGGCTTCTGTGACAGCCTCCTGCCCTCCTGGGAGGTCAGTCCTAGTGCAGGAGGACACGGGGGAGGGGAGGCTTGTCCGATTGAGCTGGCAGGGGGTGGGGGGGCCTTTGGCCGGCTCACCTCCCCGACTCCCTAAGTACACACCAGGCCAGGGCTGCACGTCCGGTGCGGGGAGGGGCCCGAGCGCTGAGCTTCCCAGGTGAGCTGCTCAGCCGGACCCCGGTGCGCTTTTGCCCAGCGTGGCCCCATCACCAGGGGCCAGCCGCTTGGTTGTCCCCGCCCAGCCTTCTCTGCTGGGTCAAGTTTCCTGTTGGAAGCTGACTTCCGGTGGCAATTTGAGAAAGAGACACTGTCCTGGTCCTGAAGGCTTGGAGAGCGGGGACTGGTTGGGACGCCTGACCCCTCTGTAAGGCCAGCAGCCTCTCGCGGGGAGATCTGGGGACAGCATCGCGGGGGGCGGCAGCTCGCCCCCCTGGCCCTGCAGCACATTCCAGGAGGTCAGGGAGGGATGGGGTTCCCTTCTCACTGGGATTGTCTCTGCTTCTTTTCCGTTTGTGCCTTTTTAGTTCGGACTGCCATATGTGTTTCCCTGTTTCTCTCTTTCTCTCACCCAGTGCCCCCAGAACCCACAGGTGCCGACCTCAGGTAAGAAAGGCTTTCTGCTAGCACCCAGCATTTTGCATGCCCGTGACCCCGAACACCCCACTGTCCCACACGGGGCACTTTGGATGGCTCAGCCGCCCTCCGGGACCCCTTTCTTCCTTGCCACGAGTCCCGCTACCTTCACTTCGCCTCTGCTCTCTCCCACCTCTGTCTTGGCTCCACCACACAGTCGGCCTTGGGACAGGGGCACAGATGTGCTGACCCATGGTCACCACCAGGCCTGCCTGTCCCCGTAGCTCCAGCCAGCAGCAAGGTGCTCATTAGGGGGCTCTCAAAAAGGGTTGTGCATCTGCTGGCCAGAGGCCCCATTTGGGCAGAGATGAGGGAAAGGGCTGCCGAGGTCCCCAGTCGTCCTCAGACTCCAGGTGTCGACCGTGGTTGGTGAGCTGGTGATCTCGCGCTGGCTGAGCTCTGTGAATTTCCAGATTCTAGGTCAGGTCTCACCGGAAGGGGCATCCTGAGGAGGAAGGGAGGACAGTCCACAGCAGGGATTTGCCAGGTCCAAGTAGGAGGGGCCATGTCGACTTGCCCCCACCTGCTGTCTTCTGTCCTGGGATTGGCCCCTGGGATGGCCAGAGAGGAAGCCCCCCCTAGTCCCATGCATCAGGGCTGTCCCAGAACCACCCACACGACCTTGGAACTTCAAACTCAGTGGGCCTGGGCCCTCAGTGCTGTTTTACTTAGACAGGGCTGGTGATGTTCAGTAACCAACAAGGAAAACCAGCCCTCAGACCCCCCTGTTTCCTGAGGAGGGGCGGTGCCAGGTGTCCCGGCTCTGACAGAAAAGGGGAAAGGAAAGTGGTGCTCATGGATGGTCCCAGAATGTCAAGGGGTGTCAGGGGCCCCCTTTAAGGCCACAAATTCCCCATGAGACGGAGCTGGGTTTGGACTGCAGCGGCGCTAACCTGCCAGAGGCTTGTCCTTGGGGGACAGAAGGGCTCCAGGCCCACCCTCGTTCCCACAGAGCCCCCAGCCCCCAGGCCCCTGGCCATGTTGGTGGGGCGCTCTGCCCACGCAGAAGGGCCGAGGGCGACAACCACACCTCAGTGAGGTTCTGTGAGCTTCTGGACTCCCAGCGGGGGACACACAGAACATCCCAGTTTCTGAGGGTCCGTGCTCTTCCTGCCCTGCCCAACCCCCAGCCTGGGGCAGACTTTCCCACGCCACTGCACATGTCCGGAGCTTACGGGGAGAGATTCTTACCAAACTGAACAAGTCTGGGGCCGGGGCCGTCTCATTTCTCGCCAGAGTGGTTGATGGCTGGCCTTTGCCAATCAGGACGCTGAGAGGACCCCGGGGTGTCCAGCATCCCTCTAACCTTTGAGGCTGTGAGCCGGGGACAGAAGGGAAGGGCCCGGAGGGAGGCCGGAGGCCCAGGCTCGTGACAGACTCTGCATTGGCTGCCCAGCCTAGTCTCGCTCTCAGGACACGTGGCCTGCCGCTATTTTTACACGTGTGGGAAGTGGGGAAACCGAGGCTTGGAGGACTGAAATTCGACTGGAAGAGCTGGGTCATACGTGTACCACCCCAGGCCCCGGCCCAGCTCATGGGGAGAGAGTGGGAAGGCTGCCAAACCAGGCCGGGGGAAGGTCCACAGAACTTACTCCCTGGATGGGTGGCCAGAGGCACCAGGGGAGAGAAGGCTTCCAGGAGGAGGTGGCACTTCCTCTGGCGTGTGATGCTCAGCGGACAACCTCTTCAGGACCGTGAAGGGGAGGAGGCAGGTCACGGGACTCAAGGAAGTTCTGGGTTTTGGTAACAGCAGCTAATTTGGGCAACAGGTAAAGTCATGGAGTGACTTGCGAAGGCAGATCCAAAGACCTTTCTCTCCTAATTTTGAAATAGAACAAAAATGACTCTGAAGATAGTGTTGTTTTGAAGTACTCTCAGAGAGGACCCAACCGTGAGAGGGTCCTGTGAGCACCTTCATTCACCGTGAGGTCTCAACCTCCTTTCTCTCGGCAGTAGGGAGACTGTTGCAGGTGTTAGTGGAGAAACTAGGGACGAATGCATTGATGTCTAATGTTTTAGCAACAATCCTCAAGGTTTGGGGCTGCTTGGAGCTGAGTGGAGTCCTCTGTGCTGAAGAGACGCCCACGTCCTGCCTGGAAGGTGCAGGTCACTCCTGTGCTCCTGAGTGCTCGTTGGCCGTGAACTACACCTGGGGCTGTGATCTGTGGTGGGATCGTGGCTCTCGATCCTTAGCTGTGCACACCAACCACACGGGCACCTTTATGCCATGAGAATGGGCAGACGCTGCAAGCCGGAACATCTGCCCAGCCCACCAGTGGCTCTGCCCCGTCCTGGTGAGGCTTACGCTCTGGGTGCCAGGGCAGGGAGACTGTGATCTCCAACAGGACATCACTGTATTAGATAAACTCATGCAAAGTCACTGGAAGGGAGAGCCGAGTTAGGGGGAAGCTCTACAGTGGGGCTCCACGGATGAGGGATAGATGCCTCCCTGTCCCAGAATTTGGCCCGCATTCCCTGTCCCAGTTTTTTTTTCCCCAGCTTGAGCTCCCAGGAGGTTGCTCGCTCTCAGGGGAGTGGCACGGCTGTTGTTAGGAGCGGAGCTGAACAGGAGGCTGACTGGGAGCCGCCAGGGCTCTGAGTGCATTCTCCTGCCTCTGGAGCCCATGTTGCTTCTCTGTGCCCTGGGTTTAGCGCTGAGCGCCCAAGAGAAAGCAGACGGACCTGGTGGCTTTTCCTTTGCGTCTGTGCAGAATGGGAAGAAATGTGGGACCCTGGACCCTGGTCTGCGCCCTGGTCTGGGCCCTGGTCTGGGCCCTGGTCTGGGTCCTGCTCTGGGCCTTGGTCTGGGCCCTGGTCTGGGCCTTGGTCTGGGCCCTGGTCTGGGTCCTGGTCTGGGCCTTGGTCTGGGCCCTGCTCTGGGTCCTGGTCTGGGCCCTGGTCTGGGTCCTGCTCTGGGCCCTGGTCTGGGTCCTGCTCTGGGCCCTGGTCTGGGTCCTGGTCTGGGTCCCGGTCTGGGCCCTGGTCTGGGCCCTGGTCTGGGCCCTGGTCTGGGCCCTGGTCTGGGCCTTGGTCTGGGTCCTGGTCTGGGTCCCGGTCTGGGCCCTGGTCTGGGCCCTGGTCTGGGCCCTGGTCTGGGCCCTGGTCTGGGCCTTGGTCTGGGTCCTGCTCTGGGCCTTGGTCTGGGCCCTGGTCTGGGCCTTGGTCTGGGTCCTGCTCTGGGCCCTGGTCTGGGCCCTGGGCTGGGCCCTGGTCTGGGCCTTGGTCTGGGCCCTGCTCTGGGTCCTGCTCTGGGCCCTGGTCTGGGTCCTGCTCTGGGCCCTGGTCTGGGCCCTGGTCTGGGCCCTGGGCTGGGCCCTGGGCTGGGCCCTGGTCTGGGCCCTGGTCTGGGCCTTGGTCTGGGTCCTGCTCTGGGCCTTGGTCTGGGCCCTGGTCTGGGCCTTGGTCTGGGTCCTGCTCTGGGCCTTGGTCTGGGCCCTGCTCTGGGTCCTGCTCTGGGCCCTGGTCTGGGTCCTGCTCTGGGCCCTGGTCTGGGCCTTGGTCTGGGCCCTGGTCTGGGTCCTGCTCTGGGCCCTGGTCTGGGTCCTGCTCTGGGCCCTGGTCTGGGCCCTGGTCTGGGTCCTGGTCTGGGCCCTGGTCTGGGTCCTGGTCTGGGTCCTGCTCTGGGCCTTGGTCTGGGCCCTGCTCTGGGCCCTGCTCTGGGTCCTGGTCTGGGCCCTGGTCTGGGCCCGCCTGCAGCTGCACGGCCTGGGAGGGGCCGTTGGAGGGGTTGGCTGGTGGGAAGGTGGGGCACCTGCTTTCCTCTGCAGGTGCCTGCTGGCCACCCCCCCCCCCCCCCCAGAGCACGTTTGAGGAGAGCCGCCCGTCTGTCACACCTGCATCTGGGTTCCCTCCCAGCTGTGTAACCTCACTGGAGGGCCTCCTTGGAGCCAGTGGCCAGCTCCTGCCCAGGGGACAGATGAGAATGGACGGGTGCCCCACCTGCCTGCAGGGGCCTGGAGGGAAATCAGTCCTGTCGAGGGCTGGTAGCTGAGTGCAGGGCTCCGGCTGGGGTTTGGATCTTCCTGGCCTCAGCCTTGACTTCCCTTGACACCTGTAGCTTATGGTTGGATGTGCAAAGCTGTCACCAGGACCCTGCTCAGCGGGGACCGTGAGCAGGCTGTCTGCAAGCCTCCTGCCTATCTTCCTGTCCCTGCCACCCTCCGGGAACCACAGCGGGGAGCTCAGGAAGAAGCCCTGGCTGCATCAGCCTCCTCCCCGCAAGACGGGGGTAGCTTGTGCTGCTTCTTCGCCCAGGCCCCAAGCACCCTGGGGGCGCTTGTAAGGGAAATGGTGTGAACCGTGCAGCCCAGGCGGTGGGCAGGCAGCCGCTGGGCTTTGACTGGGTCTCCCGTGGCCACTGCGTGGGGAGCCAGAGTGCAGGGGCTCCGGCTTCTAATCCCACAGCGGTCCTCACCTGCCCCAGACATGTGGGCTCCCTGCCCGCCCTGCTGCCCCCTGGGCTAGAGGCCAGGACGCTGTGAGCTGGTGGCTGGAGGTGTGGCTCAGAGCTGGTGATGCATCCGGGGGCAGGGCCAGCGGCCTTCGGGACTCCACAGCAGCTGCCACATAATTGCCTGATTAACTCAGTGATTAATCGGCTAATTGGGACCTCAGCTTCAAATCCCTAGTAACAAGGACCTTTTGTGAAAAGTCTCAAAGCTAGCTCTGGAGAGAGAGAAAGCAAGCGTGGGGCATAGATTTTTAGAATAGACGGCCGGGGGCAGCAAGTCCTGTCTGTCTGGAAAGGAAATCCACAATAAAACGTGGCACGTCCTCCCTCCCTCTCCCCTGTCCTCCCTTCCTCCTTTCTTCCTTTTAAACTGAGAGTCAGCCGAGGCAGCCTCAGCCTGGAGGGCAGCAGGGAGACGGTGCTGTTGAGCTCGTAGGTGGGGCGGGGCTTGCCTCCGTCCACCCGCCCACGAGGGTGACCTGTGTGGCCTGGGGAGCCCCACAGTGCATTGCCGTTAGGCTGTGATCAGTCAGATTAGAAACCATCAGGCGTGTCTAGACTGAGGTCGGGGGCTGTGCCCCTTCCGGGGCCCACCCTGTTCTTCCCTCCCAGGATCTGGGAGAGCCTGATCAGACCCCCTGATGCCAAGCCTGTTAAAAACAAGGGCTTCCCATCTTGGGACGGCCCCTCCCCGGAGGAGCTCGGGCTCAGCCTCCCCGGGGTGACCTCCCATGCCTTCTCCCACTTCCCGGGACGTTGACTTGCCACTCCGGAACAGGAGGGAATGTCTGCTTCTTGCTGTCTGCGGTCAGTGGATGTGCCCAGCAGCCCATGGGATCCCGGCCTTGCACAGGGCTGACTCCAGGTGAACTGGGCCGGGTGGTAGGCCCCATGCCCGTGACCTGCAGTTTCCAGAGCTTTCCGTGGTTTGGTTCCCTAGGGCGACAGATGACAGTGGCGGGGGAGGGACTCCTGGGTGCCTCGCCTTCCTCCCCGTGCACTTGCTGGCCCCCAGGGTGCATGAGGCCCAGCAGCCCCCTCCCCCCCAGCCCCCCGCACGTCTATGGGTAGCCCCCCCGGGTCAGAGGCCCTCCTGGCCTCACCTCCCTGCACCAGGCTGAGGGCCTCAGAGCACAGCGACGGCCGGCTTTGCCCTTGGGCCGGCCTCAGGTGCTGGTTCTGGGGGCTCCACAGAGCGTCCTGGTTCTTGGCTGCTGGGAAGCCGGCAGCAGTTTGCTGGCAGTGGGAAAGACTCATGCACAGAAAAAAGAAGCTGTCTAGGAGACGCCGATGTTGGAAGTCTTGATCTCATACATGCAGATCTTTAATTAAACACACTCATAAAATTGTAATGAGTCATTCGTTTACTTTAATGGGGTGAGTTATTTCATTAATTTTTAGTGAACTGCAAGCAGCCATTCTGAGAGGCACTGTTTGGAGACAGTCTCCTGCTCCCAGGGAAGGGTCTGGGGCGGGCGGGTCCTTCCCCGCCTGACCACCCCTGCTTCTCTCCCCCCAGCTGCCCCACCCCAGGATGCACTGGCTCAGGACACATCCGGGGCAAGTACTCCAGGCACCGCAGGTAAGGGGGCTCCTGGAGAGCAGTGGGACTGCGGGCTGCGGTAGCCCCTCGCCCTCTCTGGGCCCTTTTGTAGATCTAGAACCTTCCATCTGTGCCTGTGGCTGCTGAGGCCAACACGGCCGTGGCGTGTCATGCCGCGACCTCTCTGCTGGCGGTGCAAGGCCAGAGGAGAGCGTTGGCAGGGAGCTCAGAGCGGACCTGCCATCCACGAGGGTAGCCTCAGTGAGCTGCCGCCTGGTCGTCGCTGTTGTCCGCTCGACTGTGGTGGGGGAGGGTGTGCAGGGTCTGGAGGTGGAGAGGAAAGGCCCAGGGCACCCGATGGCCCGCCAGGTGGGAGGAAGCGGGCTGGGACTGACAGGGCCAGTGCCCGCCTCGGCCCCGCAGTGGGCGGGCCGTGGACAGGGCCCCTGAGGTTAGGTCTCACGAGAGAAGAACGACACGCAGTTTAAAGCACGTGGGTTTTTAATTCACAGAAAACTTAAGTACATCAACCTGCCTGTCATGAATGTGGGGCTTTTAGCTGAGGGCCAGTGACGAGTCGCGAAGATGAGCTTTCACCGCAGGGAGCATGGCTGCTGCGGGTGGAGCGCGGGCGGGAGGGCCCCAGAGAGCCTCGACAGGGCGGCCCTGGTCCCCTTCCTCCCAGTTCGCAGAGCTGCCCGCTGGCCAAGAAGAGGAAGCTGGAGGGCGCCCCGGCCGAGCACCTGGCGTCCACGCGGAAGTCCCGGGCCCTGAAGCTGGCGCTGGACGAGGGCTGTGGCGCGGACACCGACGGCAGCGAGGAGGCCGAGGTGAAGGACGCCTCTGTCTCGGATGAATCGGAAGGAACTCCGGAGGAGGACGAGGCTGAACTGCCAGGACAGGAGGAGATTCATCGTCCCGAGCCAGCTGAAGGTGCTTTGTGGCTCTTTCTCCCCCGAAATAAAGGGCGCTTAGTGTGGCCCTGGAGAATCACAGCCTGCGAGTGGGGAGGGGGCCCCACTCCGAGGCAGTGAAAGCGCCGCCGAGGAAGCCCTTCCTGAGAACAAGCGAAGTCTTGTCCTGACATTCGTTGGGGTTTCCTGGAGAGGGGCCGGAGCAGGGTGTTGGAGGGGCCTGTGGGCACATCTCTGGGATCGCTGTGGGGGTGCGTGTGTGTGTGTGTGTGAGAGAGAGAGAGACGGATGGACAGATGGGCATGGGCTGTGCCTCGGGTTGTGGGGGAAGGGGGCTCAGACAGACCCCCTCCACCTGGCCTCAGGGAAGGGCAGCTGGGGTGGGGCAGGGGTCCACTTGGCATCAGGTGAGACTGTGGGGGGTGTCCAGGGAAGCCTGGGGTGGGATGGGGACCCGAAGGGATTCCGCGCCGAGCAGTCTAGTCTTCCCTGGGGGGGTGGGGTGGCAGACTTTGGCAAATGCTGGTGTGAAAGTGGCCCTGGGTCCCGGAGGGAAGTGTCCGTCTGCCCCTCCAGTCTGGCAGACTTTAGTCCTGGGAGTGGGACTGAGACATGAGGTCCCGAACCCCCAGAAAAGCAAGGTGCTGTGTCTTCTGCCCTCGCACGGTCTGAGACGGTTTTCTGCTTTATTTTGGAGCCAATTCTCAGCGAGAGTCCTCATGCTCGCCTCCCTCCTGGGGGGTCTCTGGTCATCTTTGCAGTGGTGTGTGGCCCAGTGGGCTCTAGGGAGAAAGCACTAGCCTGCCCGCTTTCTTACAGAGGAGGGAGTTTGGGGTTTGGGCAGCAGCCCCGGCTGGCCCCCCTGGAACAGGTGCCCACACCCGGGGCGTCCTTGTGACCACCCCACAGGCCGGCGTGTGGGGAGCCTTCACCACAGCAAGGTCATGGCACTTAAGACGTGTACACGGGTGTCTTTTAAAAACATAAATTCCTTTTCTGCTTTGTGTGTGTGAAGCAAATTTTAGAATCTGTTGTATTAAGTGCCATTTTATGAAATGCAGGTTTACCCGATTTGAGAAAGTAGTCTTAAAGGGAGGGGCTGTTAGTAACAAGTATCAGAGAGTCTCCCAGCTTCGGAAGAAGTAGTGACCCCTTCTCCTCCTCAAATAAGTTCAGCACGTGTCTGTCGTCCAGCAGAGGGGCCGGCACGCCTGGCCACCTTCCCCTCTCCGGGGGTGTCGTGCTCCCCAGTGGTTGGGGCAGGGCGCTCCTTGGGCTCTTCCCACATGCTTCTTTCTGTGCAGGAAGGAGCCCTGTCAAGTCCCACTTCGGATCCAAGCCCGTCGGCAGCTCTGCGGGCCCCGCCAAGGGCGGCTACAGTAGCTACCAGGAGATCATTGCCACGTCTCTCCTCAACCTGGGCCAAATCGCTGTAGAGACCCTAGTTGGGGAGGACTTGGGCCAGGTGGCCAAGCCGGGCCCTGGTGTTGTGCACCTGGTTCAGGAGGAGGCTGAGGAAGGGGCCACCAGTGACGAGGGGGAGAAGGACGTGTTCCTCCGGCCGGAGGATACAGAGCAGGTGGTGGGAGTCACCAGGGAGCGCCCCCAGGAGCTCGGTCCCCAGGCTGTGGAGGGTGTGGCCAGCGAGGAGTCCAGCAAGAGGAAAGTCGCTCTGGGTAACGAGGAAGAGGAAGAGGAGGAGGACGAAGAGGAGGAGGAGGAGGAAGAGGAGGAGGAAGAGGAGGAGGAGGAGGAGGAAGAGGACGAGGAAGAGGAGGAGGAGGAGGAGGAAGAGGATGAGGAAGAGGAGGAAGAGGACGAGGAAGAGGAGGAGGAGGAGGAGGAGGTGGCCGCTCCTGAGGTCATCTGCCAGGAGGATGCCCCCCTTGCCCCTGGCCAGCAGGCCCCTGAAGCCCGGCCGCCGGCCTCGCCCAGCCCCAGGCCCGAGTACTCCGTCCTGGTGGAGGAGCGCTCTGACGATGGCCGGGACGAAGACGCGCGCTCCCAGAAGTCCGCGGTCACCGACGAGTCGGAGATGTACGACGTGATGACCCGTGGGAACCTGGGTCTCCTGGAGCAGGCTATTGCCCTAAAGGCTGAGCAGGTACAAGCCGTCTGTGAGCCCGGCTGCCCACCCACCGAGCAGGGCCAGCTGGGCCCCGGGGAGCCCGGGAAGGCAGTGAGGCCCCTGGATGCCCGGAAGAACTACTGCAGCAAAGGTAGGGCTGTTGGCCGGGCCCACACGACCTCCCGTCCTCCCTCCCACCCTCCCTGCCCCCCCACCCCCCGCCGGGACTGGGTAGGGCTCGTCCCCCCACTGTCCCCACTGGGCATGGAGAGGCAGGCTGAGGGACAGGTGTGTCCAGAGCGGAGGACCTTACCGGCTAGAGGCAGGGCTGACAGGTGCAGACAAAGGGCACACATACACATAACTACAGACTGGCCTTTGATGCAGGGAATGGGCTCACGCTGCCCTTGTGGGGCAATCCAGAGAGAGCAGCAGAGCTCCTGGGGGGGAAAGCGGAGGCTAGGAGGGACAGTCAGCTCCAGCAGCTCAGCCGCAGCTTGGGGCTGGCCGTGGTCATGGAGAGACACAGGCAGACCCTGGGCGGACACAGCTGGGTCGTAGTGACATTGAGTGAGCTCTGGGGAACCCCAGTTGGTAGGTAAGTGGGGACACAGGGCACAGTTTTCCTGGGGAACCTCAGTGAGATGAGCTTGGGGCAGATGCTGAGGGACACAGCTGAGGGGACACAGATGAGGATGTTGTTTTAACCTGGAGGAGACCTGTCACCTTTCAGGGTGGCACAGATGTGGGGACAGCAGCTCGAGAGCTCGGATTCAGACTGGCAAGGTCTTGAGGGGACACGGGTGCAAGGAGACCCAGATGAAGCGACAGAAGTTGGAGCCTGTGTAGAGTATCAGTCTGCAGGCAGTGGGCTTGGGGCCACGGATCAGGGCAGAGATGTGTATGGCTGGGGGACACCGTGTATGGCTGGGGGACACCAGCCGAGTGACGGCCACAGGCCCGGGTGTTAGGGTGACTCAGACCTGTGGGAATGGACACTGGGGGACCTGCCTTCAGGGATAGAGTTGAGGGCATGGACCCAGGGGACGGAGCCTCGGGGTGAGGAAGATGGCCGAGCTGGAAGCACCAGGCAGGGGAGAGACGGGGCTCATGGCGAGGGTCGGATGCAGCCTGAGACCCAGATAGAGCCCGTGTTCGGGAAGCAGGCATTGGGGACGGGTTGGGGACGACCCTGCCTGCTGGGTTGGTGGACGTCCAGCTTCCTGCCCATTTGAACGTGGAGATACAGAGCCCCCCCCCCCGGGTTTCTGCCTTGCCTGGGGGAGGCATTCTGAGTGTGGCTGTGTGACCTCTGCTTCTCCTGGAGGGGATGGCCGCACCCAGGAATTTCTCTGGGACATCGGCTATGCTCTGGGGATCATTGTGTCCTGACAGGTGTTCCCTTCTGGCCCCTACATCCTATAGGGACATCTCCGGGCCCACAGAGCCTAGACTTGAGCTCAGCAACTGAGATTTGAGTTGAAATTTCTGCCCGTGCCTTTATTAGTCATGCGGCTTTTGGCAAGTTAACCGTCTTTGTCCTCGCTTTGCCAAATCCAAAGGACAGGTCCCAGCAAGGAACTGGTCCCATTTTCACCTCTCTGTGCAGAGGCCGGAGCTCTAGGCTCAGGGGCTCTGGAGGCATGGCCCCAACGCTGAAGCCAACAGGCTCCCACAACGTCAGCAGGAGTGGGGAGAGAGGGCGCCAGCTGCCACCTGCGTCCTCCTCCTGAATACGCTGCCCATCCGTTACATGGGAGGGTTTTCCATGAGGACGGCCAATATGGACCAGTGTCCCCAGAATGATCCAGCCCTGGTCCCTCCCAGGCACCTGGGCAGTCTGGCCACTCTGCTCCGGACGCCGTGAATGAAGGAGCATGGCTGTCCCATTCCCCTCCCCACTCGCCACCCACCACGCAGTTTTCTCGCTGCACGAACTGATGCATCTTGTGTGTTTAGATCCCTCAAGAGCTGAGAAGCGTGAGATCAAGTGTCCGACACCAGGCTGTGATGGCACCGGCCACGTCACAGGGCTGTACCCTCACCACCGAAGCCTGTCTGGCTGCCCCCACAAGGACAGGATCCCCCCGGAGAGTGAGTAGCTGTGCACAACTCAAACCATCTCTGTTGCTTGGATGGCGTTCCTGTGGAGGAGGGGTCACCCAGGGCCCTGTCCCCTTGGACAGGCTCTGTCCAGATGCCCCAACTCGAGCCCTACGAGGCTGGGGATGTGCGGCATGCCCAGTCACCTGCCTTGAGACAGCAGCCCCGTGCCAGGGCCCCAGGAAGCCTGTGAGGGGACAGCCAGTCGCCTGTGCTCTGACGGGCACAGGAGAGGGCCTGTCCTCACTTCCAGCCTAGGGACAGTAACTGCGAACAGGGGTCTCAAAGGCAAATCCCAGAGCCACCGGGGGTGTTGAGGGCAAGTTGGCTTCCGCCCCAGGGAGGCCGGTGGGAGGGAGCACGGCTGGACTGGGCTGAGGCCGGTGGGCCCTCCCGGCTGCTGCTCTCAGCTGCCCTCCTCCCACAAGGTTGCAGACCTCACACGGGGCCCCTCCGTCTTCCTTGGCCGTGCTCAGCGTGTCCCTCCCTCTGGCTCTCTCGCAGTCTTGGCCATGCACGAGAATGTGCTCAAGTGCCCCACCCCCGGCTGCACCGGCCAAGGCCACGTGAACAGCAACCGCAACACTCACAGAAGGTACTTAGGTCGAGCTGGGCGTGGCGGGGGTGGTGGTGGGGCGGGCTGGGCCTCGTGTGTATGCCCCGGCCTGGGATGGTGCAAGGTCGGGGCAGGCCTCTTGGTGGGGGGTCGGAATGGCGCCCCGAGATGTGGTCCTTATGGGAGTGGTCCTGAGACACCAGAGGGTGCTGGAGGGATGGGTGAGTGCCCCCCAGAGAGGCCTCCTGCCCTTGGGGAGAGCCAGGTGAGGCTCCCCTGGGAGGCCTCCACACGCCAGGACTGAGCTCCAGGCTAGAGTGTGGGGGCCGTGGCCCAGGCAGACCCAAGACTCCCGGGGTGCCCTTGGGGTTTCGCTGTCTGCCATCCTGCACGGCGAGAGGTGACCGTACTCCCCACCTGGAGCGCCTTGGGTAGTGTGGCTGTCCTTGCGAAGGCGGCTGCGCTTCCCTGAGAAGAGGCCACACTCCTGAGTGGGGCTGTGGCTGTCCCTTGGCCCGTAGCCGGTCAGCCTGATGCGGACAGCTGAGGTTGCTCCCATGGGGTCTTAGGTCAGGTGCTTGCCGGGGAGGGGCCTGGCCTCCAGGGTCAGCACCTGGGGTGTGTGGCTGCAGGGGCCTCGGTCCTCCCCAGGTTGGCTGACGGGGCATGAGCCGGAGACAGGTCCCGAGGGCTACTCTCTGGTCGGCAGTGAGAGGAGGGCAGGGAGGTGAGCTGTAGGCCTACTGCCCAGACCTGCCTCGAGCTGTGAAGGCATTTAGGGTCAGCTCTGTCTTCCCCTGTCATTGCTGAGGGTTTCCCCAAACAGAAAGCGACGTGCATGCACAGCTACTCTGAGGGCTCGAGGACGGAGCAAGAGAGACAGGAGCCTTCCCTGGGCTCTGGGTGGTGTTTGCGAGCTCCTGGCTTGGACAGGCCGGGTCTGGGTCTGGAAGACAGTCCTTAGCTGTCCTCTGCCTTTTCTCCAGTTTGTCTGGATGTCCCATTGCTGCTGCTGAAAAATTGGCCAAATCTCATGAGAAGCAACAGCCGCAAACGGGAGACCCTTCCAAGAGTAGCTCCAGCTCCGATCGGATCCTCAGGTGAGTGAGATGAGCCCCAGAGCCGAACTCGCCTGCCCCCCAGGGTCCCACAGGGTCTTCCCAGCATCTCTGGGCGGCCCGCGTGTACGCGTGTGCGCGTGCGCTGAGGGCCTGAGTTGCTCTGGGGGCCCCCGGTGGGGAGCTAGAGGCTAGATTCTGGGGCGCACAGGACAGAGTCTGACAGCCGCACACTCACCCGCGTTTCCGCTGCGGCACAAACCCTGCGAGGCCGCCCTGCCTTGCTCTCTCCGAAGGCATCAGCTCTCCCCGCTGGGGAGCGCTCAGGGGCTGTTTGTGGAGATGCCGGTCCTGTCTCCAGAGACCAGACTACCCCCGCTGGCGGCCACTGGTGTCCAAACACTCCAGGAGCTGCTCCTTCCTGGTCACCCTGCCTGCACCTCCCTCACCTCAGGGAAGGACCCGGAACGGGGGGCGAGGACGGAGGCACGTGGTGCCGTTCAGAGCACGGCCTGCTTGTGGCCCCAGAGGTTCTGAGGCAGCCGTAGGCAAGCGTGTGTATAGACAGATGCCAGCGATCAGGGGCTCCCCAAAGGCCATTAAGAACGCATGTGCTTGGCACCCCGCCACCCCTGTGACTCTGTGACGGCAGGAGCCACACGAAGGCCACAGTGTCGGGAGCTCGCCCAAGGCAGCAATTATTGGTGAGGGGGGCGTGGAGGGAGCTGGCACTGGCCCCTGGCCAGCCTGGCCTCCGATTCTTGCTCTTGGCCAGAGGGCTGGCTCCCCACCTAGTGCCCTCACTCTGTGGATACTCTGCTCCCCGTGTCTCTGAGGGACCGGGACTTCAGAAGCCTCTCCCTTCCCAGTTCTGCAGATCCCAGTCCCGTATCTGCCCCTCAGAGGAGAACGCCGAGCAGGCACGAACCTGGGCAATAGCACAGACCCCGGTCTGGAGAGAGGCCCGCCTCCTTCCAGGGCCCACGCAGCCCTTGTCCCTTCCCTGCTGTGTGCCTGCCAAGGTCTCAGCCAGAGATCCTCGCCACCCCCCTTGGCTTGCTCTGTGGGTCCCCTGTGAGGGGTCTCCGGGTGGGGCCAGAGCCGGGGCCTCACCCCCCTGCACTCCCATCCACGGGGCCTTCAGCCCTGCGTGTCCAGTGGGCTCCTTTCCACCTGCTGGCTGGCTCCGAAGATGCTTGGGACCTGCTTCTTGCTTCTATCCTGGAACTGGTCCTTCCAGCTTGCCGTGCTGCTAATCCAGTTTTGTCCTGCCTTGATCTAAGTCACGGGTAAAACGTCAAACCAGCAGGCAGGCGAGGCCCTGGGAGCGCAGGGTCGGGGGCCGAGAGCCTCCCACGCAGTGGCTGTGCTCCTGGGGATCGGACGCCCCTTTGTTTGCCTGTGAAAGTGGATGACAGTGTTGTCTTGCGGACTTCGCAAATACCTCGTGAGGCCTGAACAAGGTTGTGACGTTTTGCCTCCCCAGGCCCTTCGTGCCGAGCTTCAGACGGTAGCGATGGAGGCCGGTGTTCAGGCTCTGCTCCTGCGGCGTGGCCGTGTTTCTGGGGGTCGTCCCCGGGGGGGGTGGCGAGGCTGTGCAGAAGGGTGCTGGCGTCCCAGACACTCCCTCTGCTGCGGGATGGGGCCCTGGCCGAGGAAGCCAGCAACCCGTGCCGCCAGCTCTAAGCTCAGGGTTCTTTTCTCCGCTGGGTGGTGCCTGAGCCCTCTCCGGGGACTCCTCCGGACGCTGCCTGGCCCTCTGCCCTCCTTGGGGAAGGGCAATGGGCCTATGCTTGGGGCAGCTGCTTTTCCACGGTCCAGGCGCAGCTCTGATCTCCTCAGGGCTGCGGGGTCTGTCCCCGGGCTCTTGTTCCACCATCCCATCCCCGCTTCTTGATCCAGGCTGCAGTCGTCGCTTGGTTCAGAGTCGGGAGCAGAGAGAGCGGCCACGCCTCTCCTCTTCCTTCCCTTCTCTCTGAGCTGACCAGCGCAGAAGCCTGCCCACACACTGCGTGGGGGCCACTCCCCGCCTGTCTGGTCTTCCTGCCCCGGCCCCGTGCCGTCTCCGCTCCCGTCTTCATGCCCCCTGTCCTGTATTCGCAATGTTGAGCGGTCTCGTGACCGTGAGCGTGGGCCCGCAGGGCCTCCCTGCTGTCAGCCTGTTCAGCCCCTCTGCGGCTCTTCTCCAAGGACGTCAGGCAGAGAATAGTGCAGGGCTGGGGCCCCGGCCAGTCGAGAGCTGAGTCGGGCCCTCCCTGAGCCCGGTTCTCAGAAGCACCCACATTACGTCTGGATGTCCTGTCTCCCTTCTCACTGGGCAGCTCTGATATTGCAGCAGGAGAATTCTGTCTAGAGGTGGCTGGCCATTGTCCGAAGGGTGCTCCTGTGGACTTGCCTGCCAAAGGCTCCCACTACCGGTAGCCAAGCTCTTTGAAAGCGGCCCTCCTAAGCTCTGGGGGGACGTCTAAGGCCTGCCCTCCCCCTGGTCTGCGGGGACACATGCCATCGTCCCTTCAAGGCTCCCATTGTTTGCTCCCAGCTCTCTTCCTCATCCAGAACAGGCCCCAGGCACCCTTTCGTGGGGGGACGTGGGGGAGGGTCTCTGTGTACATGGGGCTCTGAGGGGTTCCTGCCTGGACTGTAGGGTGGGGCTTGGGGTCCCTGGTCCTGTCCTCATGGTGCTACACCTCTGTCCTACACCTCAGGCCTATGTGCTTTGTGAAGCAGCTTGAAGTCCCTCCGTATGGAAGCTACCGGCCTAATGTGGCCCCTGCCACCCCCAGGGCTAACTTGGCCAAGGAGCTGGAGAAGTTCTCCAAGGTCACCTTTGACTACGCAAGTTTTGACGCTCAGGTTTTTGGCAAACGCATGCTTGCCCCAAAGATTCAGACCAGCGAAACCTCACCTAAAGCCTTTAAATGTAAGTTGGGGAGACCCACTCCTGGGAGGTGTAGGGTTTGAGAGAGGGGAGGAGGGACCTCCTCACCAGCAGCATGTAGGGACTCTCTGCCCCGGGGCTGCCTGGGTGTCCCGTGTCCACCATGGTGGCTTTCCCAGAGTCTGTGGCTTCCTCATGTTACTGCCACCATGTTCCCCATCAAGCTCGATGTATCTCTTCACTGTTCGTGAAACAACACCCAGGTCCTTCACGGTGTGCGTGTCCGAAGTCTTGAGAATAAGTTCCCTGATGTGGTCCGCCCTGCGGGGGCTCAGAGAGCCGCCACGCTGAGCCTAGGCAGACAGAATCCGTTTGCCTTCCTGCATGAGGACCGTCTCACTGGATAGTGTGCTGCGGCGTTAGCCACAGGTTTTCTGGGTACTTGTACTAACAAAATGTGTTCCTATGAGCTTTGGAGAACAACCCTTTCTGTCTGTTTTGGTCACTGAATATACCAATCTGTGGGTCACAAGCCCATTAGCCCGAGAAACACATACGAAATGGAAAAGCAGCCCACTGAGCCCATGAGACCAGAGCTGGCATCTCCCAGGGGGTGTCTGGCCCTCCGATGCAGCTGTGAGGACTTTCTGTCACGTTAATAATGGAAACACCAGGGGCTGACACAGCCGCCAGCGCCAGTGCGGACCTTTGTCCTATCTGCCCGGTGCTGTGGCGCCCAGGGAGGACCTAACGTGCACAGGGATCTCTCCGGAGGCCCGGGAACTTACTGGTGCTGCCGTGACGTTGGAAGTGTTACACCTGACAGCTAGTTTTGGGCTACAACATAATCCCTAGAAAAGAACATTTTATGCCCTCATTGGCCGTGTTTATTTGAACGATAACACGACTTTACTGAAGTGGTATTATGGGGGCACCCAAAGTAGCCTTTCGAGATGCCGGGACGACGACTTTCCTACCCGAGTAACATTCCGGCCACTCCTTCTCACAGAGGTCTGTACCCTCTGTCAGTGTCCCCAGCGGACAGCGCATGTTGGCTGGACGCTTCAGAGAGGCCGGCATGACTTTGGAGGCGTTTGTTCTCTCTGCCCAAGTGTTAAACGAGCCGGAAATGGCCTCCTGAACGCCTTCTGAGGGGACGGGCAGGGTGTGCTGTGGCCCCGAGACCCGACCGAGCGACCCTGCCCCAGGCTGGCCTCCTTAGAGCTGCGCGCCGCGCCCTCCCGGCCAGCCCCGGAGCTCCCCACTGCGTCCGCGCGGCCGCCTCCCATTCCAGTCGCATACCAGCCGCTGTTGTTCCCTTTCTGCAGCCCAACCTTTCCCAAAGGCCTCTCCCCCCAGGCACAGCCCCCCCACTTCACCCCCTTCTGCAGGCTTCGACTACACGCATGACGCCGAGGCTGCGCACATGGCTGCCACGGCCATCCTGAACCTCTCCACGCGCTGCTGGGAGATGCCCGAGAACCTCAGCACCAAGCCACAGGACCTGCCCAGCAAGGTGGGTGCGGCCCCTCTGGGGAACCCCTCCAAGGAACCCCTCCGAGGAACCCCTCCGAGGCAGCCACAGGCTGGGGGGTTTACAGTCGCGACGACAAGCCCCCACGTGACATGAGCTTAGGACACTCAGTGTCCACTGGACAATCATCATTTTTATCTCCTCTTCCTCCCGCTTGTGGCTCCTGTGACCGGAGGGGCTGTGTGAGTCCCCTGTGAGAGCTTTGTGTGCTGTGCCTAAGTGGGACTGAATGGCTGTGCACACGCATGTTCCTCCGTGTTCCCCTGAGTCTGAGGGTCATGCACATATGTGTGACCTCATGTTCTCCTGAGGCTGATGGTTGAGCACGTGCCCTTGTGTGATCATGGTCGGCGCGTCTCTAGGTTTGGTGATGTTAGCAGGACCTGGAAGAGGGGCGGCCCCTCCGCATCGATCTCAGGAGTTGGCGAGTCAGGAAGCCTGCTTCTCAGAGCCTCTTGTGTTCTGGTTTGGGCCTGCTTCCTTCCGAGGGAAACATTGTCCTGGGCTGTCTGTGACGCTGGTTCGTGGACCAGAAGTCACCCGTGGGGTGAAGTCCCTAGCACGGATTCTGCATCATGGTTGCAGGCTGCGGACATCGAGGTGGATGAAAACGGGACCCTGGACCTGAGCATGCACAGACACCGCAAGCGCGATGGCGCCTTCCCGGGAGGGGGTCCCAGTGTGAAGGCTCCCGATGCCTCCCAGCGCCAGAGCAGCGTCAGCGCCGCCCCCAGCAGCTCCATGGCCTCGCCCCAGTGCAGCCAGGCCTCCCGCCAGGACGAGTGGGACCGACCGTTGGACTACACCAAGCCCAGCCGCCCGCGAGAGGAGGAGCCCGAGGAGGTGGGTGTGGGGCTTGTGGGCTCTCACGTCTCTGGGGAGAGCTGTTGGGGACCTGTCCCTGCACGCGGGGGGCCTGGCCACCTCTGGCAAGCCAGCATCCGGCCTGCCGTGCTGGAGGGCTTTTCGGCCTGGGGCCACGCTGTGGTATTGTCCCACCTGAGAGAGAGGTCATTCTCCTGCTCCCACGGACTTGGTGATCAGCACCATCGTGGGCCCCCGGAAAGCATGGGGAGAAGGAGGGCTTCTTTCACATCCCATGGGGCATATTCGGGACCGGCTCCAAATTCCTGGGTTTTGTGGCCTTCCCCAACCCTGAATTCTGCAGCAGTCCCTCCTGACCATCTGCAGGACATACAGCCACCCGGCTCCTTGACGGAGGAGGCCACAGGGTGGGCAGTGGCCTGAGTCCCGAGACCAGCACCACCTGTTAAAGAGCAGAAGACAGGTGTCTTTGTCGGAGCTGCTGTCTGGGGGCAGGGGAGCCGCCCTTTCTAGCCACTCTACCCTCCTGAGAGTGGGACTGGTTGAAAGCTCTTCCCCACAGATGTGTGTGTCCGAGTAGCAGAGCCCAGCTGCGGGAGTGGCATTGACTCCCAGGGGCCTCCACAGTGTGGGCGGGCCGGCAGGTCCCCTCATTCTCCCTCCCTGTCCCTGCCAGCACCCCCTCCCGCCGACCCCAGAAGGGCAGGGGGCCGGTCCCTGTGGAGGAGACCTCTCTGGGAGACAACCAGCCTGCAGTTCAGTCCTCCCGCCCCCTGCGCCCTCTACGCCCCCCCACATGTCTGCATCACAGAGGGGGAGACTGGGCCCCTGGCTGAGGTCACTTGGCACAGTCCCGTGGCTATAACTTGGTGTTAGGCTCCAGGAGGGGGGCCCCTCTCAGACTGAGCCCTGAGCGGGATGGGCTGGCCTGGGCAAGCCCTCTGGGACTGTGTGTTTGGTTTTCTCCTTGGCCAGTGGGAGCCCAGTCTGAGGCCAGATGCGGCCCCCGCGGGGGGACCCCCCAGTAGAGTCTGCCCTAACCTTGTTCCAGTCCTGCTCCAAGGTCTGAGCCCCCTTCCTGGTGACTGCAGCCCCTCGCTTGGCTCCTCCCCGCACCTTTCCATGACTCCCGGCTCAGGCTGACATCCCTGGCTGCCTGGTCCCTCCCCTTCTCCCTTCCACACCCTCGGAGCCTCCCAAGACTCATGTCATCCGTCTCAGAGGTCCTGAGGTCCTTGCCCGCAGAAGCCTGTCCCCACAGTCATTCTCCCTCTAGAGCCTCAGCTCACTCCCAGTCCCTCCCTCTCCTCCAGCTCCCTTCTGGGCACCGGTGGGTCACCCCCAGAAATGCCTCCCTCATCCAGGCCTTCCTGGCCCTTCTGCCACGGCCCAGGACCCCCGACTCAGACTCCCCAGCTCTGCGTGAGGCTCCTCGGTTCATCCCATGCCCCACCCTTAGCCTCACCTCCCACCCTGGCCTCTGGCAGCAGCCAGGACAGTGTCCGTGCGCCTCGGGGACGCCTCCCTTGCTGTGGAGTGGCCTCCTCCCTGGGCTTCTGGGAAGCTGCCGTTTATCCTGGAGACCTGGCTTCAGTCCAGCTTGCTCAGGGGAGGGAACGCTTGCCCCGTGCCTTGTGCGGTCACAGTCTCTGCAGCAGGAATCACCACCCCCCCCACCCGCCGCCGCCGCCTGGCATGGACCAAGCCTCACTGTCCGTCCTGGAGAGCCTCCGCTGCTCTGGGCTCTGTGCTCCGAGTCCCCAGAAATCCTGCAAGGGGCTGCTATTGTCTCGGGTTTGCGTGTGTACCACCTGGGCCCCAAGAGGCTGAACCTTTGCCTGAGACGCACACGTGCCAGCCCCGGGACCGCGAACCAGCACAGACCCACTGCAGGGGGTTGGCCTTCTCTTCCTTCGTCCTTGCTCAGCCCTGTGTCCGTCGTGTCCTGCCCTTGGCTGGCTACTAACCCCTCTAGACCTAGACCTTGGGCTTGGGAGGGGCCTGCTGTGGCCGGGGCCTGGTGCTGGCCGGGGGGGCACAGGGAGTCTCAAGGCCACGGCCTATAAGTTACTGCTCGCGCCGTGCTCTCACCGTCCTAGCATCTCAACAAGCATTGTTCGGTGGTAGTGTGTGTCGAGCCCTGAGGAGCTGCACCACGTGTAGGTTCTTGTGTCTGGAAGGTGGCTCAGCAGCGGTCAGGTGGAGGGGACACACGGGCCCGAGGTCGTGGGAGGGCGGTGGGCTGGCCGCCGTGGGCGGCACCCGGGCCTCGTTCCCGGGGTGACCGGGCCCCTCTGGCCTAAGTGCGCAGCACTCTAGCCCCTCAGGGCTGCCGTCTCCTGTGTTTTCCGGGGGGGTTGGTAGGTCTTCCTCCCTCATCGGGAAGGCAGGAGCCTCGGGGAACTGTCTCCGCCAGCCCTATTCTGAAGGGCCCCCCTCCCTCCGCCCCGGGTCGGGCACCCGGCCCCCGCCAGCCGGTTAAAACGTCTCCCTGCTGGTCTTTTGCAGTCAGAGCCAGCAGCCCATTCTTTTGCTTCTTCTGAAGCAGATGACCAGGAAGTGTCAGAAGAGGGTTTCGAGGAGCGGAAGTACCCCGGGGAAGTCACCCTGACCAATTTTAAGATGAAGTTTCTCTCCAAGGACATCAAGAAGGAGCTGCTCACGTAAGTCCCCACCTGGGCCAAGAGGGCTCCTCGAGAGCCTTTGTCGTCTGGAAGAAAGCGTGCCCTGGTCTGAGTCCCTAAGAGCAGACGTGCTCAGCCCCAGGCCTTGTGCCTGCCCCAGCTTAGCGCCGACCGTCCTCTTGGCCAGAGGGGCTGGGCGACCTGCACGATGACCCTCTTGAACCCAGCAGTGGGTGACAGGTTTCCCGTTATCGCTGCGCTGCCCTGGGATCTAACACAACCTTCTAGTAAGAGCAAGGGAGAGCACTGTTCGGGCCCACAGAGCGGCGTGAGGGCTGAGGGAAGCAGACCCTCTCCCAAGCCGCGGCCACCCGCCCTGGCTTACGGAGCCCACCGGCGTGCCCTGTGCTTTGGACTCGGTGCCCTTGGCTCTGCCAGCCCAGCCAGCCCCTCGGAGCTGGTCCTCAGGCTTCCAGCAGACGCTGCCGCAGACGGGGGAAACCGCCGGCAGACAGGAGTCGCCCCGTAGCTGGATGCCACCGCACAGCCTCTGGTCCACCGCCCTTGAGCCCCGCTTCTCTCGCAGGACTGTGGGAGGCTGTGGCTGGTGGCTGTGCCGCCGGGGACCCAGCCCTCCCCTGTGCTTGGTTTGTCCCCGGGCTTCCTCTTCTGCTGTCTATGAACCAGACCTGCGGCCTGCTCATCCCGGGCTTTGGTCTGGGACCTTGTCCTCAGGGAGGGTCACGCCGCTGTAGGAAGGGACTGGCTGCCTGCACGCTCGCGGGCGCCCCCGTGTGCGTACCGAGATGTCCCCGCTTCACGCTGAGCTGGAATTCGGTTCCTTTTTCCTCCCTGAGTTTAGTTGTGTGGGAGAAGCTTGCCGTCTGAGGCCCGTGGGGGAGGAGTCTCCCCTTGGCTCGTGGGTGAGTCGAGGACAAGCGTCAGCGCCTCTCCCCCAGTAGGCTCGCCGGGGGGCAGGCCTGGCAGGGGTGCCTTGCTCTCGGTTCTGACGCTCTTTTTCCTCTGTTCAGCTGCCCCACCCCTGGCTGTGACGGCAGCGGCCACATCACCGGGAACTATGCGTCTCACCGCAGGTTCGTCCCCGCTCGGGTCCAGGCTGGCCTGGGTGCCGTGTGGTGGGTCTTCCCCTCTCCTCCTCGGCTCCCCCCTGGCTCACCCCAATACCCCATCTCTTCTCTTTCAGCCTCTCTGGTTGCCCTCTTGCTGACAAGAGCCTCAGAAACCTCATGGCTGCCCATTCTGCTGACCTCAAGTATGTCTGCCCTCCTGGCCTCCCATCTCTTGGGCGGCTCCCTTGCTCTGCTCTCTCCTTCCATGCGGCTCCAGCCAAAGTCGGCCTTCTCCAGGGCTCCAGCCCTAGGGAAGCCCCTCCCAGCAGCATGGGGCAGAGAGACAGGCCATGGAGGGGCCGACGTGCTTGCCTGGGGCTCCTGCTGCCGCCGCCTGTGTCTCTCTGCTCTGAGCGCTGCTGTCTGCCTGTCCCTTGCTGCGGGCTCCTGTGCCGCCCTCGGCCCTGCCAGCTGCTGTGGGGCCGGAGGGCCGGAGGGCCTGGCGATGAGCAGGACCTGCCTCTGGCCCCTAGTGGCCCGGCCCATCCTCCCTCTCCTGAGGACCCAGGATGGGGTTGTCCGGGCCTGCTTCTGTCACTGCCGTGGAGGTGTGGGAGAAGCCCAGAGCTGGCCTTGGCTTCTAGGTCTTGCTGTGGCTCCGCGGGCTTCAGGCTGTGCAGCTCTCGCGAAGGGATCTGGGTACTGATGATGAGAGAGGAAACTCC
Organism: Martes martes; assembly: GCF_963455335.1. Lineage (NCBI taxonomy): Eukaryota > Metazoa > Chordata > Mammalia > Carnivora > Mustelidae > Martes > Martes martes. Next base: position 63,005 of record NC_137896.1, on the reverse strand, counting down.
TGGCCCTTCCCTGTTCCTATGACCGCTGCAGCTGCTTCTGTCTTGGCGCCTGGTGATCCTCCCAGAGATGCCTGTCCATGCTCATCCCTTCTCTTTGCCGAGCACCCCCTCTTTCTGCTTCTCCTCCCTGTCCCTAACACGCAGGCCGGCCAGGCCCTGTGGGCACCCACTAGCCTGCTTGACCACCCTGCTCAAATGCAATGCAAGCACCCAGAGGTTTCCCAGGTTTTCAGCATCCTCTTGGGGCTAGATTTGGGGGCTGTTGTTGTCTTAGGTTTTTGTGCATTCAGGTGAGCTGTGGCCTTGCAGCCACTGTGACCCTGAGCCAAGCAGTGCTGACCCTGGGTTCCTAGGCCGAGCAGAGGCCCAGGAAGGAGGTCCTGCTCTTGTGCTCTCAGCTCACTCCCTCTCCAGGGGTGTTCGTCCCTCCCTTAGGCCTCCATATCGAGTGCCCCCGAATCTAGGCTCATTCTGTCTGAGGCCAGATAGGAGCCGGGGTCCTGGGGCCTCTAAGACGAGGGACCATTGCTACCAAAGTCTTCCAGGGGGCCTGAGCTGATCTAGAAACAGGGCAGAGAGCTGTAGCTCTCTGCAGTGTCCCCATTCTGCCAGCCTCCTCTTTGTCACTCTGGGGAGGTTGCTCTGGTCCCAGGAGCCAGAAGCGTGTCATTGGCGGTGGTTGCCAATGGGGCCTTCTGTTCTGGGCAAGGTTCACCACCAGAATCGCCCTTCAAAGAGTTATCAGCTGTAACGTGAACCTTTTCCAAGGCTCAGCTCGTGGCACATTCACACTCATCTCCTTGCCGTGTCCAGCCCCAGATGTCTAGTTGAAACCATCCGTCCTGTAGGCTCAGGACCCTGTTCCCAAACCTCTCCTCCCTTTCCTTCCTCTCTTCTCTCAACGTCTTTCCCATGCTCTTTTTTCCGGTTTCCTTTTCCAGTTGAACAGTAATTAGCTCTCATGGTTTTCCAGGTTGAGGGCCTGAATGATTTGAGAGCTCTAGGACTTTCTTCCTGCAGAACAGGTGCCCGGGGCCTGCTCTGGGTCTGGAAACATGGCCTTCCAGGAGGGTTAGTGCTCGTTTACGACTAAAAGCCTGTGAGGAACCTTAACCGACACTTGCCTAGAAATAGCAGCAGGGGGTCTTCCTCGTGTGGAAACAAGTCACTCATCAGCTCCGGCAAGGTCTGGGAAGGCGCCCTGACTGGCCCCAAGCTCTTCTCCGGACCCAGAGGTCTTTCTGTGGGAGTCAGTGCTGACCTCTCAGGACACAGCAAGGGCTTGGGGTGGATGTGGGCAGGCCTCCAGCGTGGTCCTAGCGTGCTAGTGGTTCCCTCTCCCTCCTCCCGTCCAGGCCTCCAGCGTGGTCCTAGCGTGCTAGTGCTTCCCTCTCCCTCCTCCCGTCCAGTGGGCGTCTTGTAGGGGCTGTTCTTGACCAGTCTTGTGGCCGTGATGGGGGAAGATGACCTGTCCCCAGAGAGGAAAAGCCCCTGCCTTGCAAACGGCTCCCTTGGTGGCCTCCCTCTTGACAATGGGTGCAGAGACAGTCTCAGATCTTGTGTTTTCTATGCTTTAATCGAATCCCAAGGGCATTTGCTCTACCCTACCGAGTGCCCAGTGTGGTCAGGGGCTGGGGACATTGCTGCCGTGGGCCGCTCAGCCCCGTCTATGTGTGGGGACGTGAGGTGCAGTGTGCATCCCCCGCAAGGCTGTGATGGGGGCTCTGGCGGGTGTGGGCGGCCTCTCCACCATGGGAGAGGGTGGGGCTCCAAGGCGAGGCCTGCTGCACACCGCCAAGACGCAGAGTGTCCCTTGGACACCGGACCCGTCCTCTTGCCCAGACGATGCATTCAGAAGCAGATGGCGGGAGGGGTCCTGCAACTGGCCCGGCGGGTCCTCGGGGGCACAAGAGCGGCTGACGCAGCCAGCGCCCGGCATTCCCCGCTTCTCCGGCCACACCTCGTCCTCCACTGGTCACGCCTTTCGGGGAGAGCCACTGAATCAGGCCTTGGCAAGGAGCGCTGGTGCCCCCTGCCTGGAGAAGGTGTGCCTCCGTGGGCGCCCTTGTGCTGGGGCCTGGCGGGGACCCTCCCCGTGTGCACGCTCTCCTCTGCCAGCCTTACTCACAGGGGCCGTGGGGGCTCCACCAGAGTCTGGACCCGCACACAGGGCATCAAGGCCTGGGGCTGCTGAGAGCCTGCCCACCACCTGCAGCATGGACCTGAGTTCTGCTGTGTTTTTATGACGCCGAAGGGAGTGGAGCCCCAGGCGGCCACCAGAGCCCCTGCGACCCCAGGACAGAGAAGCCCGCTCCTCAGTCTCAGCGCTCAGCCCTCCGGAGAGCAGGGACAGGGCTCTTGCTAGCATGGGCCATGAGGGTGGTCGGCAGGGCCTTCTGGGCTGAGGAGGGGCAGCAAGGCCCCCTTGGGCTCAGCGGAGAGCTGTGTGAGGCATACCCTGATGTGCCTGAAGGACTCTGTGGCTGCAGCAAGGAGCCAAGCCCAGTAGCTCGCTCCTTGGGACCTTGGAGGATGCAGACACAGAGTATCCCAGCAGGACCCATGTACCGGCTGGGGTTTGTGTGAAAGGGCTGAAGCCCACCTGCACGGAGGTGCTGTGTGGTGTCTACTAGCATGCAAACACCCCCTTGATGTAATGTGGGAGGGTTGGGATGTGAGCACACCTGAGCAGACCAGGAACCACCATAAGCTCATGGGGTTTGAGTCACCCCCAAACCCAACAGCAGGGCGACTGGACTGGCTGGCCGGGGGGCCTCCCACGTGTGGCCCACAGGACAGGGAGGAAGAGGAGGGCTTAAGACAGACACTGGGATTGGAGAAGGAGCTGGTGGGGGGACACGGCCCCCCTCCACGTTGCTGCACCAGCTCTGCGTGTCCTCGGGTGGGAACGGGCAGTGTCGTCCTGTTGGGCTCCAGGAGGCAGCCCGAGAGCCGTGGGGGGGCCTTTGTGCCAGGAAGATCCTGAGGAAGGGCGTGGGCATAGCACAGGGGCCCGAGGGCCCCTGTGAGCTCTGCTGACTGAGAGGCAGACACCTGTGCACCGTTTCAGTGGATGCAAGTCCCCATAGCCCTCTCGGGGCCACTTTCATATTGAGAAACGGCCTCAGTTCCCACGGTTTCTTCTCTGTGTGAGGACGAGGACTGATCGGTGAGACTCCGGTTGTGAGCCCCAGGGTCCCGCCCGGTCCCGCAGGTTGGGAGCCGCACCCTTCCACCGAGCAAGGCACAGAGTGGCAGACCTGCTCCAGAGGTCTCTGGTGGACCCACTCGCAGAACCGGGCAGCCCTCCGCATGCTGGCACCAGCAGAAACTCACTCACCCTTCCACCGTGGACTTTCAGGGAAAAGCAATTTTTTTTTTTTTAAGATTTTATTTATTTGACAGACAGAGATCACACGTAGGCAGAGAGGCAGGCAGAGAGAGAAGTGGGGCGGGGAAGCAGGCTCCCGCTGAGCAGAGAGCCCGACGCGGGGCTCGATCTCAGGACCCTGAGACCATGACCTGAGCCGGAGGCAGAGGCTTTAACCCACTGAGCCACCCAGGCGCCCCAGGGAAAAGCAATTTAAGAAAACTCATACTTGTGTATTCAAGTGTAATTTTCACTTTCCACGAGATACATTTGTCAAACAGTTTGGATGCATCAGGCTGGGCTTCTGTGTTGGGTGTCCCCTTCCTCACCCCGGGCTGGTGAGGATCAGCCTCTGGCCCTGCGGATCTGCACTCACGGAGACGTGCGGCTCTAGGTGATGGCGCTGTGGGTGGTGTGTCCTGGGTGCCCAGCAGACAGCAGTTCACTGGCTCAGGCAGCGGCCATCCTTCATGAAAACAACCCCTCCTCCTCCTGGTCACATCAAGGAAGGGGAGCCCGTCTTAGCTGTTAGGTTTGCCATTCTGAATGCTGTCTAAAGGCCCATATGTGTTCTGGAACCTTCTAGTCCAGCCTAGAACCCTGTAGAAGGCCCAAGTGGGAGTCCATCTTTCCTGCAGTGGAGATGAGTCCCTGTCTTGGCCTCCTTGGACCCCTTGGGGAGACTGGGTGGCACCGTCGTGAAGGCCGGGCATCGTGGCAGCAGGCCGGCCGGGACACGCACGCCATTTCCGAGACCAGTGCTGAGGAGGTGGTGGGCCCGCTCAGGGACTGGGGACAGAGGGGGCCCTTTTCTGGTCAGGCATCCTCCCTGGCTCTGGTTCCAGCTCCTCTGTCCTCCGCAGGTGCCCCACCCCCGGCTGTGACGGCTCCGGCCACATAACAGGGAACTACGCCTCACACCGAAGGTGAGCCGTGCCCCGGGGCGCCAGGACGGATGGAGTGGGGGGGGGGGCGGGTCTCTTCCGCAGACGAAGCTGCCCTGCTCCCGATGGGACAGTGACATTGCCGGCAGCTGCAGCCTGGTTCATCTCTGTCGTCTGAACTGAGCTCCTGAGGCCTGCTCAGGCTGCCCTGTGTTGCCAGACCTCGAGGGCTCGAGGGCTCGTGGTGACGCCGCCTGCCTCAGCCCCTGCCCTGGAGAGCGCTCCAGGACAGAAGCTCCCTGGGGACCCCTCGGGGCTGCCAGTCCCAGAGCGAGAGGGGCGGGGCAGACGGGCTGAGAGGTTGCTGTGCTGGGACCACCGTGGCTTTTCTTCCTTTTTCATAACTAGCTTGTCAGGCTGCCCTCGGGCCAAGAAAAGCGGAGCCAGGGTGACACCCACAAAGGACGACAAGGAAGACCCTGAGCTGATGAAGTAAGTTGGGGTCTTACTGACTCCCGTGGGGGGTTTGCAGAATCGGGAGGGTCCTGTCTGTTTTAATTGTGAAAAGCCCCTTCTAGGCTCCTGTTCCGCGAGCCTGGACAACGACCCGCCCGTTTTTACAGAAGCTCTCCCATGGCGCGTGCGGGCACCTGGGAAGCTGGAGCCGTGCGTGTCGTATTGAGGACACGCACGGGCACCGCTCCTGTCTGCGCGCCTCGCCTCGGGGGGGGGGGTCTGGTGGGGCCAGGAGAGGCAAAGGACCCTGCTGCCCGTGGACCTGGGGGGCCACCTGGACGCGGGCTCAGGGCATGGGGCAGCCCCACAGGGTGCTCATGGGTGCTGAAACCTGCCCCGCTGTGGTCTTCTGTGCAGGGAAACGACAGGGGCAGGAGTCGGGGAGGAGAGGGTGGTTAGAAAGATGATTAGTCTTCACACCGGCTGTGTCCGCACACTCACACACCATTGCAGGGAGCTGGTATGGAAAGAGGGATCCGAGGAGGGTCACCCTGAGCTGGGACCTCGACAGTCCTGGGAGGAGGACCAAGGATATCCTGGGCCTTACATGCTCAAAGTCCTTGATACCCACTACTGGCTGTCTCCCTGGGGGCACCTCACTTGTCATCAGGGGCTGGTGTGTGAACCCTGACTCCTTGAGAGCCCACTTGGCAGGGCTTGCATTGCTGCAAGTTTATGCTTGCAGAAGGGAACTTGCCCCCTGAGCCTCCCACTTTCCGGTAGGGGCAAGGCTGGGCCACAGGGGCACACAGAGCGACCCATCATTCACATTTCCCAGGACTTTCAGAGCTGACAGTGGACAGAGCAGTAGGAAGGGAGTGGAAGGGAGCGGTTCTGGCCGGTGCAGACCTTGGGGCTGGCTTGGTCAGGACATAGCCAGGCAGGTGCACAGAAAGCCCAGCTGCCCGGGTGTGTTGCCTTTGGGCCAAAAGTAGCTGGATGCTCACCCCTGTGGAGGGGAGCAACCGGGAGCAAGTCAGAGGCTCCTCCTTGGAGCTCAGCCCAGCTGCACCCAAACATCTGCTTGGCCACAGAGGATAGACCTGAGTGACCACCACCACACCCTTCCAGGGGGCTGGCCCCACCAGCTGTTAGGTGTGAAAAGCTGTGGCTTGTTTCTTTAATTTAGTGTTTACAATAAACCTACAATGGATGCTAACTCAAAAATGCAAAGTATGTGGACATTGGTGCCATGAATGCAGCCACTAAAATGCTAGCACGAAGGAAGAGCATCTGTCTTTCTGGGAAGCTGTGTAAACGCAAGCCGCTCTGGAGGTAGACAGGGTCTGCTGGTGGGTCGCGATAAGTGAATTGTGCTACATTTGCAAATGATGAAAATCACGATCAGCATTTTTCAAGGTAACGGGAAAAAATGGTTTTCCTCCTGCTCATGTGCTGTCAACTTTGCTTTTTAAATAACAAGATTTTTGCAGCCAAGTGGAGAATATGACTTAGAAGCAGGTCAGCATTTACAGGACGGCGGGAAGTTGAGAATGGCTCCATGCGGGGGAGGGCCCCCTTCCCAGCCACAAACCCTCACTGTATTTCCAACCGAATGCCATCTTTCATCAGGTCCTGCAGCCTGATGGCTTTCCTGGGCATGGGCTTGCTTTTGTCGCTGTGGAGGGCTGGTGGGGGAAGAGTTCCCTTTCAGGACACCTGTGTCTGTACCATTTGAGATTACGTCCTGTCAGCACACGGAGGTAAATCCCTTTGGCCCAAACGAAATCATTGGCTATACAAGTCTGTGGATGTGCCAGAGTGGGGTTGTCACTGGGGGCTGGTGGAGAGCCCCCGCCCCTGCCACGGTCCCCAGCCACATCCGCAGCTGACAAAGAGGGGTCCTGGTGGTCCCACTGCTGGCTCACCTGGGAGGCACAGAAGCTACCTGACCTGGTGCCCCACACGCCTCTTGACGTGAGCTCACCTGGCAGCTCGGAAGGTTTGGACCCTGGATGTGGAGGGAAAGCAAAGCAGCGTTACTGTCGGCACGTCTGAAGCCCTCACTGTGAAGGCATTCCCGGAATCTCTCCTGATGAGGAGCGTTAGGGTTTTGCAAAGAATATGAGTAGACAGAATTCAGACTCAACCGTGTGCTGTAACCTCGAAGAGCAGCCTCTCATCTGGTCTCTTGATGCTGTGCTCTGGGGGGTTCAGAGCTGCGTCAGGGTCCTCCGGGCCCCCACAGCTGGGCGGTGTCCAGGTGTGAGGGGCACACATGGAGCGCAGCCTCCCTAAGCACCTTACTGGGCCTGTGGCAGTGTCTCTACTCTGGACTGATTGCTGAGATGGCCCTGGACCGGCTCTGTGGCCATCCCGCCTGTCTGAGGCCCACGTGGCTGGGAGGAAGAAGAGAGAGGGACAGGCACCAAGAGAGGGAACAAGTAAGGACAGATCCAGGCCGAGGAGGCTGGGAAAATGTCTACAGTGGCCACCTTGGGAGCAAGGCCACAGTGCAGGGGCCACTTCTGGACAGCAAGGCCGTGTCCCCTCACCTGCTGTGGCAGGAGCTCTGGGATGGCCCCCGCCTCCCAGAAGACTTCTTGCCTTTGACTTTCCCACCCCAGGGACCACCATCTAAACTGGGGCAACATGTCCCTTTTCAGGGTCCTGTGTGTTGGACAGGCCTGCAGCCCCTAAGAAGTGGGTAAAACCAAATGGCCAATCCCACGGGCCTCGTTTGCTGGAGGGAGAAAACCAAGAACTTGCAGGGGCAGGAGCTCGTCTTCCGCCAGTTGTGGGTTCCTAGGGGGTCCCAAGCTCAGCGCCCATGATCCCAAAATGCTGGTGCTCAGAAGGTACGGCGGGGCCTTCCTGGTCCAGGTCGCTCCTGAGGGCCACGAGGTCGGACGCCCAGAGCCGCCCGCACTAGCCCGTTTTCTGTGGTGCACGGATCCCGGTGGCAGCATGGCCGGGGCGGTGGTGGTGTTCACTCTGAACCTTCTCCAGTTACCTCACCGGTTCCTGGGGCCTGTGTTATTTCCTCAAGGGGTTCTCTCCTTGTCCCGGAACAGCCTGATCAACAGAAAATGCCATCCTAAGCCGGCCTTGGGCAGGAGTCACGACGGAATGTCTGAGCTGAGTCTTTCTTGCATGAGCCCGGTGGCCTGGCTTCTTCCTTCCAGAACACGCATTTCAGATGTGGCAAAGCAAAGCTGGGACATCGGCGGACATCAGGCCACAACGGTCTCATTCTGGGATGCTGTGGGGTGAGGGGCCCCAGCTGCCCCCCTACGCTGCAGGTGCACTTGTGACCTTCTGGGACCTCCAGCATCCCCCGGTGCTGTGCCTGGTGCAACCCCCAGGAGTGGCCTCCACATTGCTGGGGTGATGTGGCAGCAAGGTCTGGGTGTAGACCTGGAGGCTCCAGAGAGCTAGCCCAGGGCCCAGGGGCATCGCCGCTCCTGGGCGCTGGGGAGAGAGGGTCGCTGGTCACCTTCCAGGGGTGCAGGGGCACGAGGTTGCAGCTGGAGAGGGAACATGGTCCCTGCTGCTTTCGTGTCTGGTTGGGACGGCTTCGGGAATCGCTCGAACAGTGGGAGTTTATCCAGGAGCCCCCAGCAGTCTCAGCGTCCGGCTTGGGAGAGTCTCTGGGCTTTTCCCCCCTTTTCCAGTGCCCTGTGCTCACCTCTGACCCTTTCGTGCCAGGTGCCCTGTTCCCGGCTGTGTGGGGCTTGGTCACATCAGTGGCAAATACGCATCCCACAGAAGTGCATCTGGCTGCCCATTGGCTGCTCGGAGGCAGAAAGAGGGTTCCCTTAATGGCTCCCCCTTTTCCTGGAAATCACTGAAGAACGAGGGGCCTACCTGCCCCACTCCGGGCTGTGACGGCTCTGGCCACGCCAACGGTAGCTTCCTCACCCACAGGAGGTAATGGCCCCATACATCCTGGGTCTCGTCGGGGAGGCTCCTTGGGATGGGCCAGACTAGGGCTCAGTCGTGGCCTACAGTTTCTCCAGGGAAAGGCAAGGCCCAGCCTGGTAGCCAACTGGGGAAAGCCATGGACGATGTGTTGGGACCAGACCATGGTGTGTGTGACACGTGTCACCCATGAGGCTGCTGTCAGGAGTGCCCCGGCCCCATCCCTGTAGCGTCCCTCCAGCAAGAGCAAGCAGAGCCCTGAGTCTGGTGTGCGCGTTCTGGAAACAGGCCGCTGGCTTCTCATGAGAGGCTCTGTCATACCTCATGCCCCTCCCGCTGGGGCCTCTTCTTGGAAGTTTGGGTTGAGGCCTCTGCCTGCTGTGGAAAGGACATGGTGACAAGAGGTCTCCCTGCCTGGGCTCTCGCTTGTCCCCCAATACCTGCTCCAGGGCTGGGGGGCCTCAGAGCCCCCATTGTCCTCCTCTGGGGCCAGGCAGCTGAGGTGGTGACCGAGGTGCGAGGGTTCCCCACAGTCCAGAAACCTTCGTCTTTCTTTTGTTCTGCTCTTGTCTCCCGCCCAGAAGATTAATTAGCTCATTCGTTCCACAAGCCTTCGCTGGGGGCCCATAGCAGGCCCAGGCCCTGAGACAGAGCCGAGAACAAGGGTGGATCTGGGCCAGGCGGGTTGGGGAACGATTCTAAGCGAACGATTGAGTGAGGTGCCGAGGACGGCGGAAGGGGGAGGTGCTGTGGGGAGGATAGCGGCAGGGAAGACTGAGGAAGGCACTCTGAGAAGGGGATAAGGAGCTGGCCCCACACCACCTGGGGACGAGCCTTTAGGGCTGTGGCCGGAGCGGGAAAGGCCCGGATGCTGAAGAAGGCGCGTATAGCTTGGGGGCTGGAGCCAGGGAGCAGAGAAACAGAGGAAGTAATTGAGGAAGTTCCAAGCCAGGCTCCTGCCAGGCCGCCAGCCGGCAAGGACTTGGCTTTCGTTATGATGTGTCATCTTGGACTGGACCTTGGTGTGTGACTTCGCACTGGTTTTTGGTGTGTGACCTTTGCTTCCAGCTTATCTGGCTGTCCCAGAGCGACCTTTGCTGGAAAGAAGGGAAAGGTCTCAGGGGATGAGGGTCTCAGCACGAAGTTCAGGACGAGTGACGGTAAGTCCCTGCGGCTCCTCCGAGGGACCTCCGCGGCCTGGGGAAGGAGCAGTGCTGGTGGGAGGGCTAGGGAGGCAGAGTCCCTCCTGGAATGAGTGGAGACAGACCCCTGACCTGAGCGACAGGTCTCCCAGCCTCAGCTCTGAACCCCTGGCTGCCTGGAGTCGGGGCTCCTGACCCTCAAGTGGCATGCTTGCTCTCACCTGGGTATTGGTAAGTGTTGGCATCAGAGAACCCTGATGGCAGCAGCAGAAGCCACGTTCTCGGGGTTTGTGGAGTTGTGAACTCAGTTTCAAGGAAGAAGAAAGCTGAGGAAATTCAGCACCCCCTGGAAAACTTCCATCTTTTTCTCAGCGATCAATACCTGACAGAGAGATTTATACTCTCTTACCCATCGCCTAGGGTCAGGGGGCAAATGTAGACACATGGCCACTAGTCTCCAAGATGAACTTTTCCAGCATGACATGTGGGATATGAGCTGCCCAGCATGCTAGGCCGGTCGCCTCTGCTTGGAGAGGGTCCTCAGTTCCACCTAGAAAACAGGCCTCCACTGCACCCCCACATGCCGGCCTGGGTGTAAAGCCAAGAGCCACAACCAAGGTTTCTCTCTGGAGCAGTACTGGAGAATGATGAGGAGATCAAGCAGCTGAATCAGGAGATTCGTGATCTGAACGAGTCCAACTCTGAGATGGAGGCCGCCATGGTGCAGCTGCAGTCCCAGGTGGGTGGCGTAGCAGCAGCCCCAGGTGCAGTCCCAGGTGGGTGGTGGTGCCCACCTGCCACCCCCTCAACCCCAGGGTCCTTGTCCTCAGCCTCCTCTTCCATGAGGCAGGAGAGCTGAGCTCCTCATCAAGGTCACTGTTAGGCTCAGGGACACTCAGAACAAGCCACACCTGCCAGCTTCGGTAGCTCTTCCAGCAGTAGGGGTCTTGAGGTGCCCATGCTGGGGGTCCCGTCAGGATTAGTGGTCCCATCAGGGTTGGCTGCTGGCCCTGTCAGTAGGAATGGTATCACGGGGTGGGTTCTGAGGGCTGGGCCGGAGCCTGATTCTACCCCAAGACTGCCATATAGCAGCCTAGTGACCTGGCAAACCTGTTATCAGTCTGTACCTTGATGTCCTTACTGGTAGAATGGAGGTGATAATAGAAATCAACTCTGTGAGGTTGTCGGAAGAGAAACGCATTTGTATGGGAATGTGTCTGTCCCCGAAAGAGTCACTATTGCTGTGTGATAAGGTTACAGATTACTTCGAGTATGTGCAGCATATCTCTGTGATTTCCCCACAATGAACACTGGCCATCAGAAAAAAAAAAAAGAAGCAATGAGGTTCTTATTTTGGAAAGAAGCCCCATCCTTAGCTGTTGAATAGGCGGCCAGAGCAGAGCTGGGGGCACCGAAGGAGGGGCCCCACATAGCTCTGTCCCCTATGGCAGTGACAGAGGGACAAGGAGGTGACCGGACCCTGCAGGATCTGAGGGCAGAAAGGACAGATGGGAAGGTGGGGAGGCTCCTTCCCAGAGGCCGCAGTGGGACACACTGGAGGCCCACGTGTCTTGTTATGCTGTTCTTCTACTGGCCAGGAGGCTTTTGTGCTGGACTCGGAAGCCTAGATAAAAATAGCATCAGCCCATAGAGATCAGGAAGGATTTTCATTCCGCCATGCATCATATTCCCTCAGGCTCATGGGCAGTAGAAGCCGAGCAGTTACTGGGGCACCTCCGGGAGCTGAGGCGCGTCGCTGTGGGGCCGCCGCCCTCTGTCCCTCACTGCTCTCCCTCTTCCCAAAGCAACCTTGGGGGCGGCTCCTCTGATTCCCTTCCCTTCCCTCCTTCCCTCCCTCCCTCCTTCCCTCCTTCCTTTGCTTTTCTTTTCTTTCGATGATTTCCACCTTTTTATCCCCTAGCATTGTTTGGACTGACTCAGAGCTCTCTTTCCTCTGGAGGGAGTTTTCAGTCCTGTCCTCTGCAGAAAGGCTCGGGCAAAGAGAAGGCAGACTCCTAACTCCTGCTCAAACTGTTTTAAGCCAAGGACTTGTCACCAGGCGGTGAAGCACGATGTTTCCCAGCCGTGTGGTTGGAAGAAAGCACCCCACTCCATGCATTGTTCCCTAAAAGGCAGCTCACCTTTCTGCTCCTAGGGCATGGTGCAGCGAGTCCCACGCATCGTGTGAGCTTGCCACTGCCTGAGCATCCCCCTCGGGATGCAGTCAGATTGGGAGCCGCCCTCCCCAGCAAGTTTTCTCCAGACCGGGCCCCAAGCAGGCTTCCCACCTTCCCCACACCAGCCGTGAACCTCTGCCTAGGGTTGCGCTGACCCCGAGATGCCCCAGGGCAGGCAGGACTGGCCGTGACCGTCAGCCCTGCTGTCGCCGTCCCTTCGAGGGTGTGCCGAGGGGTCACTGAGGGGCTCTGCTCAGCTGGGAATGGCAGAGAGAGAAGCTTGCCTTCACACCTTTGTGAAGGCATTTTGTTGGTCTTTCAAAGTGGATGCAGTATTCCCATTACAGACAAGGAGGAAGAAACATGGTGAACTTTAATAGCACAGCGGGTGGTGGGCTGGGACGTGAGCCCAGGGTGCTTCAGAGTCTGTGTTCCTCCCTGACCCTGCAGGACAGATGCGGCTCAGAAGGCTGTGGCTCCACACAGCCCCTGGCTCCGTCACTGCATCCCTTCCCCCATCCAGGGACCAGGGTCCCTGCCTCTTTGTCCGCTCCCAGAGAGGCATGCTGTGACACAGATAGCATGCTGGGTGTGTCCTGGGAGCACGAGAGGGATGTGGTTCAAGGGACTCCCATGGCAGGAGGCATTTCCCATCTTGGTCTGGTGCAGATCTCCTCCATGGAGAAGAGCCTCAAGAACATCGAAGAAGAGAATAAGCTCATCGAGGAGCAGAATGAAGCCCTATTTCTGGAGCTATCGGGCCTGAGCCAGGCCCTTATCCAAAGTCTCGCCAACATCCGCCTTCCGCACATGGTAAGCAGGACGTGGCCCTGTGGGCACACTGCCGAGCTGGTGGCTGAGCCCCAGGACTCTGGGGGAGGTGAGGAGGGCAGGGCACCCCTCTGCATCTGGGGTCCCGCCTGAAGGGCCCCAATCCAGACGCTCGGCCCCCCAGGCTGCCGGCCGTGGAGGCTCTCCATCTCCTGGGGGCTGTCTGTTTCAGCCCCAGGGTGCCGGTGGTGCCCCTGGAAGGCCTGGGCTTGTCTCAGGGGGCGTGCTGTGTTCACCCGTAGATTGCTGTGGCTTCTGAAAATCACGGACCCATTGTACGGATGGGGCTTGCTGACCCAGTTCTGTTCTCCAGGAGCCAATATGTGAGCAGAATTTCGATGCCTACGTGAGCACCCTCACTGACATGTACTCCAACCAGGAGTGCTACCAGAACCCCGAGAACAAGGACCTCCTGGAGAGCATCAAACGGGCTGTGAGGGGCATCCAGGTCTAGAGCTCATCATCCAGAAGCCACCCCGCCAATCAGGACACCTGGGGCACCCCGACTTGGCTCCATCGATTACCTCCCTTGCCCTGTCCCCCGCGGTGGAGACGCCCAACTCGCAGCGACCAGTTGGCAGCCCAGGACGGGCTTGTGCAAAGGGGAGCCTGGAAATCCATGTCTTTCTCGCCGTGCGCGCCAGGCTGGAGGCCTCGACCTCCCCACGCGAGTGCAGGGCAAGGCACGGCGTACTACAAAGCGATTTAGTTTTGTTTTTTGAAAGAGATCTGAAGGGCAGCTCCAAGTCTCCGGTGGAAGCTCATGGACAAGGTTCTCAGGGAAGTTTCAGACTTTGCAACCACAGTATTCCTTTGTCTGCCGAGGCTGGGAGGGTGGCCGTGGGCACGGGGCGGGTGGTGTGGGTGACACGTCAGCCTGGAGCACGCGGCCAAGGGTGCGCGTCTGCTCGGTGAGGTCCATGTGGCAAGTGTGTTTTCTGTTTTCATTTAATTCAGTTTTGTCTTAAGGACGGAATAAAGCACCGTTCCAGTGGGTTAGAGATAGACCGACAGCCCATGGTCAACGTGAGGGCTCTAACCTGGGATGCGCCTGGACGTTCCACAGGAGAGCACCTCACACATCTTGGGGGGGGGGGCTGGCACCTGCACAGACACGTACAGCTCGGGGTCATGCTCCCTCTCGGGGCTGCAGCCTTCGGATCCAGGGCTAGGTCAGGGTCAGGGTCTCCGGCTCTCTGTGTGTCCACCGTGCCCGTGACCTGTCACTGCCGCATTACCTGGGTCACGGCCGAGCTCGAATGAGGTGGGGATGGCGTCAGCAGGGTCAGGGATAGATTCCTAATTTAGAGACCACCAAGATTCATTTCTTTTAAGATCCATTCATTCAAGATGAGAAAAAAATCGTACTAGAAAGTGTTAAACGCAATGTCCCTAACATGTAAATAGAGTCCAGATCGGTTGTGACTACAATTCAAGTTAGTATTTAAACGTAGAGAATTGCACTTCCTGGAAGAAATAAAAAAGTAGTTAGTTTAATTATTCTGTAAATTATTTAATTTTGTCAAGATGTAAGTATTTATATTCACAACCTCTTATGTTAACATTTGCTATTTATTTAACCTTTTATTTATTAATTTTGTACTATTACAACTAGGCCCCACGCCAGGACACCACGAGAGGGAAATCAGTGAAATCAAGGCAAAATCCATGATCGGACTATAAGAAAGGTCACAAAAAAGTCTTGCTCTAACTTCTATATATAGAAGTCTTCTTATAATTTTGATGCAACCAACTTATTTTTATATATTTTGTTATTTATTCTTTTAATAATGGAATTTTTAAAAAAGTATTTTGTAACTGAGGAATTTTGATAATTTGGGGATATTTTTCCCTGGGTCCAACGGAAAGAAAGACTTTCTGGTTTTCTTTGTCCCTTTGGTTCCTTTTGTTTCAGGCACGACAGCGGCCAGCGGCCCGCTGTATCGTTCATTTATTTCAGTGTAGCGCAGATGTGTGTGCTCGGCCGTGTTCCTCGTGTGGCGTCTGTGTGCTGGTTCTCCACGGCTGAGTCGTGCTGCTGTGAAGGAGGGCTGGCCGCACGTGGCACCAAGCAGTTCCCACTCACGGGCTCCCTGTCCCTCTGGCAGCTCCGATACTGTGACCCCCTTCCTCAGGAAATGCGTGGAACCCACAGCACAGCACTTCTCGGCGTGTTTGCAGGGTGATTTCCTAATAAAAGTCCACTCTGACTGTACACAGGAGCGGTGTGTGCTATGACGCCGGCCTCTGTCTCCTTCTTCCGTCTGGTTCTCTTTTTGCCCCCACAGGTGGCACCGACATCTTTCCCCTGAGGTGTGGTTCTGGGAGGTCTAAGTCACAGTGCCCTGCCCCTTCCCGCGTGACTGGACACGTGCGGTGCACCACTTTCTCTTGGGCTCAGAGCGAATTCTCCCCATTGGGGTTGTCAGACTGGGTGGGGGGTGGGGTGGAATGGGGGTTGCCACAGGCCATCTCTGCTGGCCACAGAGAGGAAGCCATCTGCAGTAGGAGAGAGTCTGGACATTCTGGAGGGAAGCAGAGCTGAGAAATGGAGAGATTCCTGTGGAGGTGGAAGGAGGATGAGAGAACGCTTATCCTTTCACAGTTCCTGGATCCAGCCATAACTGAAGGTCGCCCACCCTTGCGCTTGGCAGTTATGTGGAGCAATGAACTTCCCCTTCCTCCTCTCCTTCCTCCCCTCCCCCTTCTTCTTTCCCTTGTTGCTTAAACTCTTGTGTTTGGCTTTTTGGCCTTGTGTGGCAGCTCACTGTTTTCAGACTTTAGTGCTGGGTGGGGCTCCGGCTCTCACAGGTGAGCCTTAGGTTTGGAGCTTCTAACCTGACTTAGGTTTGGAGATTCAACCTGATCTGTCAACCCCTTTGACCTCCCTGGGAATCTGGCCCTGAAGGCCCACCTGGAGCTCCCATCTGACCCGACAAAGGACAATTCTTTGACATTCTGAGCCTGATTTCCAAACCCTGTCTGAGTCAGACAGGGTCCAGGATACCGGGGGACATCTGGTGTGTTTGGAGGGCAGCTAATCCTTAGGAGAGATGCCCGTGGGCCTTCCCTGCTCCCCAGACCCACCTCTCCACCCCTACTCCTTACTGTCTTTGCCTCTCTCTCTTGCCTCTCCGGTCAGTGTGCAGGCCTCTGAAGCCTGGCCTCTTCTGGAAACCTCTATGGCTCTATCCTCCCTTCCGCCACTGGGCCGCCTTCTCATCTGCCTGTGGTCCCTTCCTGGTTTCTGCCCCAGCCTGCACCTGCACCTGCCCCCGTGGATGCTGGCCCCCTGCGTCCTCCTCAGAAGCTGCCCCAGTCCACATCCTGGCCTCCCTTCTTCCCTGAGTCAACATCAGCACAGCTCGTGTCTGCCACGTGCAGACAACTCCCACACTGTTTCCCAAGCCTGCTTTTCCCGGTTGTAGCACTTTCTGGGACTCCATCTGGATGTCCCACAGGCCATAGTACATGTACCCAGGTGACCACATTAGCCCACTGATGGCTCCCACCCTGACCCTCCCCAGGCCCAGCGAGATATGAACCACCTCCAGCTGGAGAGCTCATGACCACACGCAAGCTACCGAGAGGGTCACATGGCTGTCAGTGTCACCGTGGAACCCCGCTCTGGGCCACCCGTGGGGCCTACCCTAACGAGGGCAGCGTGTGACTTGAGGGAGAACAGGCGGGGATTTGGGTTACGTGTCTAGCTGAGCGGGGACGCAAGATTACGGCCCCAGCCGTGCCCTGTCTCTCGTAGGGGACGGTGTGGACACGGTGACTGCTGAGCACCAGGGGGGCCCCTCCTACTAACTGAGGTGTCTGCCTGGGCTGGTTCTGGCTCCTGAGGGCTGGCCACTCCCCACAGCAACATCTTGAGCCAGTATAGGTCTTTGGGGCACCCCAGGAGCCCCACAGGACTGCAGGAACTGGTAAGGTCTCAGCCACTTCCAGGATGAGGGGCAGAGGGGGAGGGGCAGGAAAGCCCACAGACCCACCCTGCTCCCCACGTGGGACCGTAGAGGAGGAAAGTACGGCTCCCTCCCGGCACCCAGACAGCAAACACCCCTCATCGGACCTGCCCATCGCTGTTCAGTGGGTACCTCTGCCAAATTGGACACATTTCTGCCCGTGTCTTTCACACGCTGTCAAAAGTGTTTTCCCTGTACTTAATTCTGTCGCAGTTCTCTCTGTAGAACTTGTCAAAACAGCGAAGGAGAAATGTGGTGTTGTTTATGGAGAGACGGTAAGGAACCCACCCAAAGCCCACCTGCTGTATCGAGAAGACCAAGCAGAAGTGCGTTTAAGTCCTACACCACGCCCCCTGGGCCACCGCCTGGGACCCAAGCAGGGCTCGATCATCCAAGACCCCATCAGGCACCAAACCTGGAAGGCCTGTCAGTCTCAGCTGAGTCACCCCGCACAAAACCCTGCCTGGCTCAGCCCTGAGCAGGTACAGGGTGGAAGTAACGACGAACCCCTTCTCAACACCGTGGCAGAGGGTTAGGTTTGCCCCCCTCATACAGACCGGGAGACCGAGGCCTAGGAGGCTGCCCAGGTCACACAGAGGATTGGCTATGCAGTCAGGACTCCATCAGGCGTCTGGGCCCTGGGCTCTGTCCTCCTCGGGGTCAGCTCAGCTGAGCTGCATGGAGCAGTCAGACCCAGCGGGCGCGGAGGAGAAGGCAGGAGCCCCCAGGAAGACTCTGTCCAGGCGCAGTGTGGACAGACAGGTCTCCTAGTCTTGGAACAGTGGGCCTGGTGGACACCACGGCCTTCTGGGAGGCTCTGACCGTTCCCTGAGGTCGCTGGGACCAGATCCAGACTCTGAAGGCTCCTCCAGGTAGAGGCAGGTTCTCCCCCGTTCTCTGGCCCGTCCTGCCTGCAGGGCTGAGTGGGGTGGAGCATGTCCCTGCAGGGGGCTCTCCTTGCCCCTGTCAGCTGGGTTGGGCTGCCTGCCTGGTTCGCTGTCACTAGAGCTGGCCAGGGCCCTTCCACAGGACAGTTAGGCTTGTGCAAGATCCCTTTTCTAGACCCCTCAGGGCAGTCTCTTCCCCTGCACACATTTTTGTCAGTAACAGAAAGGACAAAGACATGATCTTTGTACTGGGGCCACGGTCTCCAGAACACTCCTGATCATTCTCTAGCCTCCAGCACACTTGTACCTTCCTGCTGGTCCCAGAGGGTATGTCAGCGAGCTCCCTGGCCCCCTCCCAGGCGCTGGCGCTCTGTGGGATTTCTGCCAAGCTCAGGTCTGAGGTGGGGCCTGAAAGCAGCTCGGGGATCACTTGGAGAGACCCTCAAGCGCATTTCCTTCTCGCAGTGCTAAATCCAGGAGGGCCTTTCTGGGGTTTGGGATCCCCTGACGTTGTTTGAGAAATTATGGGTGTATGTGCCGGGGAGCGGGGATCCGTTTCCTGATCTGAAGCCCTTCCATGTTCTTGAGCAGTGAGGGAACGGCCTGACTCACAGTCCCAAAGTGTCCTATGAATATGACAGTCATAAGGGCCATGGGCTAGGCCATGAGAAGTTGACTGTCTCTGCTGCCGTTTCCCTATCTGTTCTCCTCCTCTCTGGGCACGAGGAGAAGTGAGACCTGTGCATTCCGCACAGTGGGGACTGGGTCATTCCGGAACAGCTGAACTGTTTGGATGCCCCTACTCCCCACTAGCTCGGGGTCCCTGGGAAGCTGCCACAGGGGCATCCATGAGAGGATCCTGTCACCTTGGTGGTCTGCTTCGGGCCCCACGGCTCACTCACCACTTGCTTCCCCCAGCCACGGGGAGGCGTCCCGGGGCAGCTTGCAGCAGCGTCCTGATGGCTGAGCAGCCAGCGCCACGGTGGGGAGGCGCGTTCAGGCCCTCAGTCAGGACTGGGGACCTTCCAACACTGTTCAAGCTCTTCCAGCCTTTACGTGGAGAGTCCCACGGAGCCGCTGTGCTCTTCTGGCCAAGGCTGAGGCTCAGAACTGGTGTGGCCGAAGGGAGATGCCCAGCACGTCTGGGCGGCCCCACACAGATGCTCCCTGAGAGCGCCTAGCTGCCTCCCTCACCAGCCTGGTACAGAGCCTCAGAGAGCCCACGGGGAGAATGCCAAGCACAGGATGTGTGCTCTCTGCGGGGGTGGGGGGGCAGGAAATGTGTCTGCATGGACGAAGTTAGGGGTGTTGGGCAAGTCCCCTTCATGGGGCCCCCTGGCTTCAGACACTCTTTCTGTCTGTCAGGGGCCATCTCACAGTTGGAGACAGGTCATTTCTAGTCTCTGTGCTTCGGTTTCCCTCTCTGTAAAGGCGTCTACAACACACAGTGGAAAGCGCTGGCCCAAGCCCCAGGGCAGGCACCCTCCCCTGACACTCTGAGGACAGCCTTGAACTCACCTCCCCTTTCCTGCATCTCCCCACTTATACCAGCCACCACTCCTGTCTCTAGGGTCTGCTTCTGATGAGCTGCCTAGCACCCTGATGTGCCACCGCAGCTGCCAGGTAAGGCCTGGGCTTGTAGGCACCACCCAGGGCCTGTTTGCAGCCCCACGTCCAGGGGGTGGGGGTGAGTACCTCTGCTGCTCCCACCTCTGTGAGCAACTGGCCTGGCCAACGGCTGCAGTCCGGAGTTCCGGAGACTGGTCTCCCCAGACTGCCTCCCTCCTCCAAAGCTGCTGTGCACTCATGTTCTCCCCTCAAGCCTTTCCTCTTGGAAGTCACAAGCTAGGGAGGAAAGTCCGAAGGGCTGGCCAAGGGCGAGGGGAACCTTGAACTCTAGGGCTCGCAGCTTAAGAAATGTGGGGGTGGCACTCGGGTGGCTCTGTTGGGTTCGTGTCTGACTTGGTTCTGGCTCCGGTCATCACCTTGGGGTGGTGACACTGAGCCCCGCGTCAAGCCTGCTTCAGACTCTCCCTCTGCTCCCTCCCCCCTCCATCTCTAAAGAAAGGGGGGTGTCAGCTTCTGGGGTGCTTCCTCCCCAGGTACTGTGTGGGCAGGGCTCCGGACCCTGGTCCTCCGCTACCTCTTTGTGTCCCATGTATGTAAAACACACACACGCACAGGAAGTGGGGTGGGGAGGGATGTATTTTGTGGAATTGACGCACTCAGCTGGGGAGGCTAAATCTGAAACCTGCAGGGCAGGGGGCGGCTGGAGACCGGGAAGGGCTGCGGCTGAGGGATGTCAGGCTTCACTCTGAGGGTCTCAAGTGCTTGGGTTAAGACCCACCCACATCACGCAGGGCAATCTGCTCCACTCTGTGCTTGCTCATTTAAATGCTAATCACGGCTAAAAAATATCCCCGGTAGCATCTAGACCGGCGTCTGACGGAACAGCTGGACGCGGAGCCCAGCCAAGCGGACACAGACACGAACCATCAGAGACCTCTTCCCGGAGCCCACCCATCACTAACTTCTTACTAAAGTGCTTTAAGACGGGAAATTAATCCTCTCGGTCATTTGTGGTATGACTGCCCTGGAGTTCACCGTTGCTTTCAGGTAGCATCACGCTGCACTCGCCCGCAGACTCCGGAGAGCAGACGCGTCTGAGAAGGGCTCACCCCGCCTGCGGGCTGCAAAGGGCTTGTGAGGAGGAAGAACTCTTCCTTCCCTTTCTGGGGGACGGGCGGCAGCCCCTCGCCCGGGCAGCGGCCCAGGGGCGACGCCTGGTGGTCAGTGTGGTGTCTGCCGGCCTCCCCCTCTTGATCCCTTTGTTGGGGACATGTCTTTGTTCTCTGGGGGCTTCAAATTTCTTCTCTTTATCATTGGTTCTGAGCAATTTGATAACATTGTGCCTCGGCACTTTCCTTCACGTTCCCGGGCTTGGGGCTCAGTGAGGGTCAGAGTTTTCATCAAAGTGGGAAAGATTCCAGCATCTCCTCCACTCTTTCCTTCTGTCCCAGCGTGTGCCCCTTCTTTCTGGGACAGTCTTTACTGTGTGTCAGGCCCCATGAGGTTGCCCCCCGCCCCCCAGGTGCCATTGATGCTGTTAGTTTATTCTCTTTTCACATTTCATTTGGGGTAGTTTCTGCTGCCGTGTCTGCAACCCTTCCTTTAGCAACATCCAATCTGCTGCTGATACCATCCACGGTATTTTTCAGCTCAGATATGGTCATTTCTATTTCTGGAAGTTATGTTTGGGGTGTCTTGATGTAACCTGTGTCTGCACTTACGTCCTTGTTACGCCTTCTCCTTTATATCCCTGACAGTCTTAGATTGGATGCTAGACATTGTGAATTTTACCTTGTTGAGTGTTGGGTATTTCGTATTCCTGTAAATATTCTTGAGCTTTGGTCTGGGACACAGTGGCCAGGAAACACTTTGATCCTTTTAGATCTTCCTCTGATATGTCAGGTGGGGTCTGAGCAGGGATCAGCCTGTGGCGAGCTGGTAACTCACTCCGGAGGCAAGACCCTCCTGCGTACTCTTCCCACTGTTCCACGAACCGAGAATCTTTCCCGTGTGGCTGCTGGTACCTGATGCCCTCTCTGCCTCGAGGAACCACAGGCAGGGTGCCCTCTAAGCCTTCTGGACGGTTCTTTCCCTGGCCCTGGGTTGTTTCTGCACACAAACGTGCTCATCAGTTCTCCACTGAACCCTTGAGGGAGAGCCGCTGCAGGTTCCCAAGTCCTCTCTGCCACTTTCTCCCTACCCGACCCCTGCCCTGCGCCCTCCAGCCACCATGGTCTCCCTGCCCTCTCGGTTTTACCTCCTCCCCTCAGGGAGTCCTCTAGGCTCTGCGTGGGATCCCCCTCTCGGCCCTGCTGCAGGAAGACACCCGCGGAACTGGGAGGGCTCAGGCCCTTGGTTTCTCGTCTCTCAGGAGTCCCTGAGCTTTGTTGCACAATGTCCAGGTTCTGAGAATGCTTGCTTCACATATTAATCCACTTCTTGGTTGGCTCAGGCATGAGAGCAAATCCAGTCCATCTTGGTCAGAGTTTCAGAATTTCTTGGCACATTTCAGTTAGAGATGATGAAAAAAATTCTGGAGATGAATAGTGGTGATGTTTGCACAACAGTGAGAAACGTACTTTGTGCCCTTGCATGGCACACTTAGAAATGGCTAAAATGGTAAATTTTATGTTATCTCTCTATTACCACAATAAAACCATTTTTAAAGGGTCACCGTAACTGAAGGAAGTCTTCACACAGCACACTGAAGACAGTAACCCAACCCGCTGCAGGTAGCTCCAGCCACAAGCAGCCAGGCACACCCTGACCTCAGGCGTCTACACGACCCCCCCCACCCCCCCACCCCCCCCCCCCCGCCCCGTGCCTGGGCTCTCCTCCTCTGGATATGCCAACCACCAGCGGCCCACAAATCTCCCAGCCCAAGCCCATACCCCTCAGCAAGTCTCCCGACTCCTGTTAGAGACGCGCTGCAGCCCTCCATGGTGGGCTTGCTACTCACAGACTAGACAAATGAGCTCTTTCCACGCTGGGTGTGTCTGCCGGCCTTTGGCTGAGCACTGACACTTCCATCTGACAGACAGGGAGCCTCTGAGTGGACTGGGTGCTGTTGGGAAGCAGGGACCTCTCAGAGAGTGGTCTCTGTTAGGCGGGCAGGGCAGAGGGAGGCTCCTCTGCAGTCAGATGCTCTGCCCCTGAGCTCTGCCCCAGGGGGGCTCCTCTGTAACTGATGGAGGAGGAGGAGCAGGGCTCCCTGCTGTCTGCTGGGAGACAGCATGTCTGAGGGTCTGTGGGTGACTCGCGGACCTTGTTTTTGTCTGTGTTTGGGCGCGATAATGACGTCTTGTCTCACTGTATCACCACGGAGTGCCTCTGTAAGACTGTCCACGTCCAACAGGAGAGTCCGTGGCCTTGCTGTGAGGGCCAGGCCAGCTCCCAGCGTCAGACATCGCTCCTCTCATTCTCAGAGATCATATTAGTATCCACGTCGCGAAAATAACCCACATAAAGTGCTGACTGTGACACTCTACAGAGATAACCCTGATGGTCTCGGGCTGGTGGAGCTGACACCGAGGGGGTGGGGAATAACCGTGGAGAGCTGAGCTGATGGGCCCTAAGGGAAGGTCTAGAGGACTGACGTGATCAGACTGTGCTTCAGGAAGACGACTCGGCAGAGCCCAGGGAGGGAGGGGTGGTGAGAGGGTATGCAGGTCAGTGAACATTATCCTGGCAAGAGGTGAGGGATACAGGGCCAAGACAGAGTAGAGTATACGGAGGGTGTAGACGGTGGGGAGAGGGTCAAGGATGGCTCTACGACCTCTGTAATTTGAAACCGTCACAGATAACCAAAGGTACGCAGGTAGGAAGGACTCTGAGAGGCGGTGTCAAGGTCATGAGATTAGATTGCGGCAAGCCCTATCCTCCCCAGCAGCTGCGCCTGTAGCTGTTGTAGAGATGGGGTAGGGGGGCTACTGGTACTGTGTTCAAAGAAAGCGTTCTGCTGCCAAAAGCTCATTTGCAAAGCCACAGGTAAGGCCAGACTGAAGTGAAAGGAAGAATTTCACCAAGTTTGGCAGGTGGGCTGTGCAGGTGGTTCACAAAGGGATACGCGGCACGCGGGCGGCAGAAGCAGCCGGGTCCCGGGGTGCCTGGAGGCAGTGAGGGGAGGCAGCCTTGAGGACCTGGTCACTTTTGAGATGCAGAACGACCTTGATTGATGTCCAGCCAAGGTTTCTCAGACTGTCCTCCCCTGGAGGGCAGCCTGTGCAGCGCCGTGTGCCTGGTCAACATCTCAAGCCTGATGCTGTCAGCACGACTCCCCTGCCCGCAGATCAGGTCTAATGTCAGCCCTTGGGGTCTCGGCCACCTATGTGGTGTCCCACAGGCCACGGAAGCTTCGCCCGGCCCGCTTCACTAGGGCAAGCTGAGCAGACACGTCCTGACCCTGCACTCTCTCACACACCCCAACTCCTCCAGGTCTGCAGGACCTTCCTCCCGCCGCCCAGCACATCACCCGCCCCCCAGCAGTGCACTCCTCCTAGAGGCCGGCTTCTCCTCCTCCCTCCCCTGGACTTGGGAAGTTCTCATCTGCATGACGTTCCATTTCATATTATTTCTATTCATATTACTCAAAAACAGTTCTCTTTGCCTTGTAGGACCCAGAGAATTGTACCAGCCTGCCCCTTGCCCAGACGCTACCATCCTCTGGGAACAGAAACCTTGAGAACCCACGGCCTGGGTCTTTGTGTCACTGCAGATGCCTCCGGCGGTCTGTTGCGGGGACTGCGGTGCAGACCGTACGGGGATGTGCGGGGCCACAGTTCACTTTGCGGGGCAGATCTTGGATGGGGTCTACTCCAGCTGTTTCTCCGCTGAGGCCCAGGATGGGGGAAGGGTCTGCCCAGAGGCCGGCGTAGGCGGCGGCGGCCCCTGAAGCCGGTGGGGTGGGGGCTGCGGTGGCCTCCTCTCGGGCGTGTGCGCGGCGGGCGGCTCCCGCTCCCTTCCCCTCTCGCGGGCCCGCCGCCCTGGGACCCTCTCTTGGCACAGTCGGATCCTTCTTGTCCCACCACCTTGGCTCGAACGTCCCTTCCGCGTCACCCAAGCCGGAGAGCCACTGCCGAGAGTTACTGTCCATCACACAGTTTTTTCATTTCTTTCTCACCCGCTGGCCCTTGCTCTGCCGGGGCGTGGAAGTCATGACCCCGACCTGCAGCTGTTCTCGCACCGCTCCCGCTCCAGTACGGCGGGAGCGCGCAGGGCCTCCCCCGCGCCCCGCGGACCGTCCGCGCCGGGGCCCACCGGCCGCGCCGTCGCCCCTTTAAGGACCAGGCTCGGGCGCACGCGCAGTCGGGCCGTTGCGCGCACAGGCGCAGTGGGGCGGCGGATGTTTACGGCGGCGGCGGTCGGGCGGCGCGGCCGGGCTGCCGACGGTCGAGGGGCGCCGGAGGAGCTGCAGGTCGCGGCCTAGGCAGCCCGATCTCGCGGGCCGGCCGAGCCCCGAGGTAGAGCCGCCCCCGCCGCCGCCCTCGGCCCGGCCCGTGGCGGGCGGCGGCGTCGCCCCGCCCCCCCGACCCCTCCCTCTTCTCCGTCCCCCCCCCCCCCCGGTCCCGAGCGCCGGGACCCCCCTCCGTTCCGGCGCCTCCTCTCCCGGCCTCTCCCCGCCCCCCCCCGCCCCGGTCCCGGGCGTCTAACTCCCCTCCCCCCCACCGGCGTTCCCCAGCCCCCTCCCCCGCGTCTGCCCTTCCCGTGCCCGGGTTCCCCCTCCCGCGTCCCCCCGCGTCCCCCCACCCTCCCAGGGCGCGTGTCCTCTGGAGCGTGGCCCCTTCCCCTGCCGCGCTCCGGGGGTGTGGGGGGGGCGTCCGGGTTTGCTCTCCGGCCCCCCGGACCCCCGCGGCCTCTCCCGGCGCCCGTCGCTGGCGCCCCGGACGTGCTCGAGAGGCGCGCGGCCCGTGCGGGGCTTGCGAGCGGGGGACGTTTGCGGGCAGTAGCGCGGCGAGTGCGGGCGGGTCCGCGTTCGGACCGAGCGGTCCCCGACCTTTCCCGAAGGCGGCGGTCTGCGAGCGCGCGCGGGCGCGGTCGGCGGAAGCTGCCCCTGTCGGTCTTGGGTTGCGAGTTCGGGGCCCGTCTTGGGGGTCGGGAGGACGGAGCGTTCCGTCTCCAGGGCAGAACCGGAGGGACGGTTGTTGCCCTTCCGACTGAGGATTGGCCCAGAACCCCGGGACTCCAGGCCCCTGGGCGAGGTGGGTGGTTGGGGAAGGAGAGCTGGCTGGGCTTGGTGCCGGCGCTTCGGTTTTTCCCGCGTGGACGTGGGCTCCAGCGTTGCCCCTCGGAAAAGTGACCCAAATCTCTGCCCGTCGCCTTTGTTCATCACTGGCCTGTCCCGGTTTCTTCTTTCTTTTCGGCAGGGCAGCGCACGGCTGCGTTTTGGGTGTCGAGTAGACAGTCAGGAATTGGTGAAGACAGGTTCCTGCGGACGGCTCAGCGCCTGGGGCTGTGCTCGGTGAAGTAGAGCTACCGAGGTGGAAGGAGAGCGGGCCCCTGAGGGGCCGGGGTCCGTGCCCAGGCCTCCTGGCCCCCACCTCAGCGTGTACCTAACCTGGGCCATTCCTGGGGGAGACAGGCTGTCGAGGTTCTAAGAACGGTTCAGTATTTGGAATTCTCGTTGTTAGAAAGTCTTTCTGGGTCTAGTAGACAAAATCTCCGTCTAACGTGTCCCCCGGACCCAGCTCCTGGCAGCTCCGGGAACGGTGCGTACAAGGCAGCCTTTCAGGTGTTTGAAAACAATCCCTCTCTATGAGTTCTAGTTTTCACGGCGAGTCTCTGTTTCTTTTAATTCTTCGGCCAGCAGGAGGTGTGGCTTTGGTTCTGTTTTCTGCTGGTCTCCTCCGTGAGTAGCCAGTGTGGCCAGTGTGGTCGCACCGGCCCCTGCAGTTACTGTCATCCAAGACAGCTTTCAGCGAGAACCCGCAGGAAACGGAAAGAAGAGTAGCGGGTTATTACCTGCAGAACCTGGAAAGTTGACAGCACACCCGGGGTCCCACAGTGAGGTGGGGGCCGTGAAGAGAGTTAGGGTTAGTTTCTGCTTGCATCGGGGTTGAGGGTGGAGCCTAGGGCTTCTCAGGCTTCCTTTTTACTGGGGAATATAAGACAAAAGAGGGAATGGGAAGCATGGGAAGAGAAAAGACAAGTGGCCCAGAAGGTCTTAGAGAAATCAACTAAGAGCTGATCTTAGACAGAGGCCTGGCTCTTCATGGAGTGGCAGAGGAAAAGTGTTTATTCCTCAGCAATCGAAACCTAAGTCGGGCCCTTGCATTACAAAAAAGGCAAACTTTTCAGGGCTTACGGGACAGGGTCCTTCCCCCACAGTTCATTTTCCACATGAAATTACCTTGTCCATATGTCCCTGAAGAAGTGATACGCGGGTTGGGCCATGGCCCTCCGTGTGTAGTCTGACAAACCCGGTGTAGACTGGAGCCTCAAACCCCCACTGTCGTGGCTTCAGGCTGGTTGACCCAGCTTTAGCCTCCTTGGCTGTCAGTCCTGGGACCTTCCCATGGCTGCTGCTGCTCACCTGTCTTCCTCACTGCCCTTTGGCAGTTGGTTTCGGAAGGAGCAGTGTGAGAGTAAGGTTGTCCTGCCGTCCAGTTACCCCCGAGGAGTGAATTATATTGAGGATTGCAAAATATAATCAAGTACAGCATGCAGAAACTATTTCTCATTACTTCCAACAGTTGGATTTGACTAGATGGTAGAGCCATTATTTGGTTGGGCAAGGGTATCTTTGAATCTGTTGTTGATGTTTGGGGGTGGTCAGGAGTAAGCGGTGATTGTACGCAGTGTGAGGGAGAGGAAGATGAGCAGGCAAAGTTAGTACTCTCAGACCCTGCCGATGGTCACACGCTTCCTGCCGGCGGCAACAGAGAGGGTTACCACATTGTCACAGAGTCTGTCATTTGGGGCAAAGATTACCAACATGTTACATGTTAAAGAATTTTTTCTTTGAGAATTTGAGAATGTAGGCCTTCGGCTAGACGGTCGTGGGTTTGAATTCTAGTCTCTTCATGCACTGGTCTGTAATCAGGAGTAAAATGACTGCTCGGTCCCAACTTGCCTCAGTATGTTGTGAAGCTAACGGGATTCTTGGGACTGGTGGGTGGTGCCTGTAAGATTGTAGCTCTTTTTACTAAAATGCTAGCTTTTGCATATGAGTAAACTTTCAAAGTGAGGTGAAGTTGGAAGTAAGTGATAGATTACATGGTAGCAAATAAAGTGTACCCAATATATAGTTAGTGTTTGCTTTGTGAAGGTAGAACGATGGCACTGATGGTAGGATGGTAGGACGTTACGTGGAGAGTTAGATCCACCATGGAAGATGCGTGGTTTCCAGGCCTTTTCCCACATAGACATTTGGGCAGCAAGCGCAACTTCACTTTTTTTTTTTTTTAAGATTTTATTTATTTATTTGACAGACAGAGATCACAAGTAGGCAGAGAGGCAGGCAGAGAGAGAGGAGGAAGCAGGCTCCCTGCAGAGCAGAGAGGCTGATGCGGGGCTGGATCCCAGGACCCTGGGACCATGACCTGAGCCGAAGGCAGAGGCTTTAACCCACTGAGCCACCCAGGCGCCCCCGCAACTTCACTTTTAGGCAGTGACCTAAATTTTAAGATGACTGTCCTAGACTAGGGATGTAGACTGTAGGCTCAGAAGTAAGTAGCTTATCGAAGATTAAACTCGACCTCATTAGCAGTTTGTCCAATTGGCTAAGTTAACTGGCCATGGACCATAACCTACTAAGGGCTCCAGAACATCTTGAAATGGGGTGAAAATCTAGTCATTGAGCCATCCTGGTGATTTGGAAAGTATAATGTTCAGGTCTAAAATCTTGATGGTGAAGATGAACTGTTCCAACCGTGAAATGTTAGAGCATTTATACTAAGCCCTAGGTTTCACATATTTTGTGTACTTGTTGTGAGAAGCTGAAGATTTATCATGAGTTCGTTTATTTTTATTCCTGGGAAAACCTTTCCCACCACAATTGCCAGTAGTGTGCATGGGGTATGTGTATGGAATCTCTTCCCCCAGTGTTTATGCTTCTTGTTCTGCTGTTAGAAATCCAGAGGATTGTGAGGGGGAAAGCAAGGATAAACTTTGTAATAATAAATTATTGTATGTTGTTATGGAAGTGGATTAGAAAATGTGTCAGTCTTTGTGAAGTCTGGTGTTTTCTGTTTTCCCCAACAGTTTACATCAGATGTTTTGTAAAATGTTACCATTTTATGTGAAGTAAAAGAATTCTTTCAGAAGGAGTTACATGGGGTACCTATAAAATTGGGAGAAGATATTTTTATGGTTAGGGTCCCTGTGAGTTAGGTGGAGGCACATTGTATGTTAGCAGGTGGCTAAGAAGGGATCACACTTGCTTTTTCTTCTTGAAGGCAGTTGGGAAGAAAGTAAGCAATGTACCTTTTGTTAAAGAGGTAGAAGGGTTGCATTACATACACTTCCCAAGGGGGTGTAGGAGTTCTTGGAGCAGCTGTAGCCTGAAAACAGATTTTGTGTTTGTTACAATAAAATATCACCATTCATCCTGTAGTATTTTTGCCTGAAATTTGTACCTCCGAATATCCAAATGAACAGATTGAGTGGATTCCTTGACTTGATGTGTATGTGGGGGTGTAGAGTTGTCAGGTAAAATTTAGGACACCAGTTAAATTTGAATTTCAAATAAACAGTGAATAACTTTATAGTATTTGTTGTTTACCTTTATTTCCCTTTTTTGCTTTTAAAGATTTATTTATCAAAGGTGATCTGTAGCACTTAAAGTATTCAAAGAGAAGTTGGTAGTAGTGTGATTTTTGTATACATATCTATATTCTTTTTATGCTTATATCCATTGACTTTGCCATATGTGAATATATCCCTTTTAAGGCGGTTCTATATTCAAGATAATTTTAACCCTAAATACCTGACTTTGTAGATTGACGACTTGTAGTAAAATATTGAGTTCCTTCTTAAATGCTGTTTTCAGCTGTCAGATATGCGTTAGGTACCTCAAGTTCATTTGAATTCATTTGAAATTGTAAATTACAAGCTTCTGGATGGTTATAATGGGATTTCATCTTTGGCTTTTTTTTCTTTCTGAATTTGGAGGGGGTGGGGTGGGGTAGGCAGTTGCTGATCAAATCTATTCCATCTGTGATATTTTCAGAATTCAGAATTTGAAACTTGCATGTTATTAGGACCCTAACTGGTGTGCTCTAACCTTTCATGTAAATAGCTCTTCAAAAACATTTGTATTTGCAGCGTTGCCTAAAGTGTGATCTTGAAGATGGGAGGTGCGGTGAGCGCTGGCGAAGACAATGACGAGCTGATAGACAATTTGAAAGAGGCACAGTACATCCGGACTGAGCTGGTCGAGCAGGCTTTCCGGGCTATCGATCGCGCAGATTATTATCTTGAAGAATTTAAAGAAAACGCTTATAAAGACTTGGCATGGAAGCACGGCAACATCCACCTCTCGGCTCCGTGCATCTATTCGGAAGTGATGGAGGCCCTGGACCTGCAGCCGGGGCTCTCCTTCTTGAACCTGGGCAGTGGCACCGGCTACCTCAGCTCCATGGTGGGGCTCATTCTCGGTGAGTCTGGACAGAGTGCAGCAGAGCGCCATCTGTCTCCTGGTGCCGGGGAAGCGAGTCCGCCGGCCGTGTCTCCTTTGTAGGGCCCTTGTCTGATTGCCTTCTGAGCAGTCGTCCGCTTTGGTTTATACGCAGTCATTGGGTGGGCTGGTGAAAGGAGGGCCTGAGTTTTCTGGAGGGACCCCTCCGGTTCCCTGCCCCCTCCCACCTGTGCCTCCACTGTCTGTTCAGTGCACCCTCCCTCTGCACAGCAGAGGACCGTGAGAATTGTGTAAATCAGGACCTTACAGTGATTTCTTGTTTACGATACAATCACCCAGCCTGCTTTGTCACTGTGTAAACTGAGACTAAGTTTAAAGTTCCCTGGAAGTTAAAGTTCTTCCAAGAAGTTTTGGTTTGTTTTGTTTTAATGCTCAAAAATTAATACCTGTAAGTTGTTGTTTGTCAGTAAATTCCAGGGATGGGAAGGATTTCACAGGTTTTGCCTCTTTCCCCAAGTAAGTTGTGAGACTGCACATGGCGATGGGCATTTTTGTTCTTGAAACGACAGTGTCCGATAATTGAGGGTTTAGGTGTCTGTTTTTACTCTGAGATAGAACGGTTTTGCCAGAGGAGTAATGGGGGCTGACCTGCCCTTTGAAAGACTTCTCTGCGGAGCAAGCGGGGCTGGGGCTGCTGCTGCACTGGCGAGGGAGCGCAGCGTCTGCACCACAGCGCGCTACAGAATGTCTCAGCAGGTACAGTTGACTTTGTGGGTATGGAATGAAATTTTGGGTTCTTTATATGTTCATAGACTTTGGAATTTGATGAAGTTTGAGACTGACCCTTTGACTTTAGGCCACAGTTGCTATCCTCAAATTTTTAAGTTTGTTTTTGTTTTGTTTGTTTTTTTTTTTAAAGCTAAATGCTTTTTGAACTTAATTTGTCTTAGATTAAGACTGCTTTGTGAAGAGCCCAGGTGATGTATCATTCTGGAATTAGTGAAAGGTAATTCAGTTCAGCTGAGAAACTGGGGGAGCTAAGGGTGAGATGGTATTTGGTGGAGAGCGGGATGGGGTATCAAACTGACTAGGTTAGAGATGCTCTGGAAAGGAACTGAGATGCTCGGTTCTTGTAGTAAGCCTGACGCGGCCTGTTGCACTTGACGTGCCCCAGAAATTCTCAACAGCTTCTCTTCTGTGAGCCCCCTGTTTGCTGGGAATGTGATCAGATGTTGGGTGGGGAGAGCGCTAAAGGAAGGGAAGCTTCTTGGGGGTTGCAGTGGGTACCTCGTGCTGCCGTGATGCATTTGAAGGAGGTGACTGGAGCGTTTGCTTTCCCGGGTAGACACCTTGCATTGGCACGGCTGATGCCTCTGTCCGGACCCCGCGGGTTCCGGTCTGCTCAGCCTTCAGTGTTGCACACCACTCCAGGGCCGAAGACCATGGTGGCCTCCCAGTGCCTGCAGCCGTGAGGTCTGGAGTCTTTTATCCGACTCTTCTCTAGATCCAGCTGCCTTCCTGCCTGGCCCTGAAGTTTATCCCTTTGCTGCTGCACTTGTGTGCAGGGGACCTGAAGGTGCTGTGTGATGAAGGAGTGGGAAGCCCTCCTGCAGGGGTGGGAGGGCTTTTGGGCTGGCTTCAGTGTCGTGCCCTTGATGTCTCAGTCCTGACTCCTCCCGTGCCCTCCGTCCCCTCAGTCAGCTTGTTATTGGGCTGAGTCGGGGGCTCTGTGTTACTGCTCTATTTGGTGTTAAGCTCCTTGGGGTTAGGAGCTAATGTCCTATATCTGTTATGAGAATTAAGTCCTTAATAGGTTTTGATAAAGGATGAGGGGCTAACGAAACTATGATGAGTGGGAAAGTAAAGGTTTTCTTGGTTTCTGGCGCGTGCTCCTAGCCAGAGGGCAGTGGGGTTGGAAGTCAGTGATTTGGCAGAGGGGCTTGAAATTGGACAGTGTGAATTTGATGTTGTAATTATTGAAAATGCTTCTCAGGTAGGGTGTGTTTCAATGAGAATCTTTTAGCAGCAGCTCTGCATTTGACAGATGTTGGGAGGAGAGAGACCCAGGTGAGCTGTCCAGGTGGAGGAGAAGGAAGCCTTGGCTTGGGGTGGGTGTTGTGCTGTCAGGGGACCAGGAAAGCCCAAGTGGCCAAATGTCAAGATACAGGTGCACAGATGGTTGCTGCTTTTTCAGTATTTCTTTTGGGCCGTAGGGTTAAGTGCTGCACTGTGACTTCAGTATGTCCGTCCAGTAACTAAAGTTCTGCATGCCCTGTTGATTTTCCCATGGAGATATTAAAAATGGCTGTGTAAATTAACCTACAGTAAATGAACAAGTGTGAGGTGTGGAGCTTGGTGAATTTTTGTGTACGTATTCAACTTCATGCAGGTACTACCCAGAACAAGGTATGGAGTAGAACCAGTGCCCCAGATGCTCTCAAGCTGTCCCTCCCCCTCCAGAGAGGAGAGGACCCTTTTGTCCTCTGTCATCATAAATAAGTGTTGCCTGTTTCTGACCTTCGTATAAGTGAATTCCCAAAACAAAGAGACTCACCCAAGCTGTCTGTGTCAGTAGATCTCATCTAGAGGCAGTTTTATACAGAGGGAATAATACCTTTATTGTTAAGTGGGCTTATAACCTTTCTCACAGCTTTATTTCCAATTACTGATAAGTTTCCTTTGATATAAAAAATGTTTCATTGTGGCTTGGTTATAGTTTATTTATTTAAAAAAGATTTCATTTATTTATTTGAGAGAGTGAGAGTGTGTACGTACACGAGTGGGGGAAGGTGCAGGGGGAGTGGGAGAGAGAAAATCTGCAGCAGACTCCCTGCTGAGCACAGAGCCTGATGTGGGGCTCAACCCCATGACCCCGAGATCATAACCTGAGCTGAAATCAAGAGTTGGACATTCAACTGACTGAGACACTCAGGTACCCCTGTTACAGTTTTATTTTAATGATGATCAAAAGCTATTTGTGTCCATGTCTGAGTAGTTGGGGCAACCTTTAGTGGAACACAGTCCTGAGCCCAGTGTCATTTGGAAATAACGTTTCTCTTCTTTAATTCATTAGTAAGATCTTGGATTCTTGGCTGCAGATCTTGACTTTTTTACATCTTCAAATAATTCTTCAAAGGTTTGAGAGCAGAGCAACCCAGGCTTTGGAAAGCTGTGGCGTCGGTAATGTCAAAGAAACAAGTATTTACAGTTATTAATATTTACAGTGTGGTGAGCATAGTCCACCCTGCATATTTAAAGATTTAGCTTGGGTGACTTAGGCCTGATAATGTGGTAAGACCTCTAAACCTTGCGAATTTCTTCATGTTGAATTTCTACATGCTGAATCTGGTGCGCTGCAGTGGATAAAACAGAAATACAGAGTAAGAGTTCTTGCCCTGGTTCTAAAAGTTTTTTTATTCTGGAACATTTTAGGTCCTTTTGGTGTGAACCACGGGGTTGAACTCCATTCGGATGTAATAGAATATGCAAAGCAGAAGCTGGACTTCTTCATTAGAACCAGCGACAGCTTTGACAAGTAAGACCAAATACTACCCTTGGGTTGCTGTGTGAATTGTAATTTAAACTTGATTAGATGGGAGATAAGAGTTCATTAGTGTTCATATAACATGATTCAGTTTTGGCAGGAGAATTGGGTGTATGCAAAGCTGTTCTAATTATTTTCTTAAATATTTTGTGCTTTTGAGGGCTTTAGGTTTTTTTACTTATGACACCAGGGAAAGGTAATTTTTCACCAGTGTAATAGGAGAGGGAAATAGAATATTCATTTTGCCCAATTTTCACATTTCCAACACAGATAATAATTTTTCACCTAATTCTTAAACAGAATTTTGCATTTGTATTTGAACAGTGTATATAACTACCTCTTGCCATTTTTAAATAAGGCATTCAAGTTTTTATTTTAGGATTTAACATTTTTAGAAACACCAAATGTAGTTTTCTTTCATTTTATTGGTTTTTATGTTTTATTTTTTTAAAGATTCATTTATCTGAGAGAGAGAGAGAGCGCGCGTGCACACGCGCGTGCACGCATACTTATGCACATAAGTGCGGGGAGGGGGAGGGGATCTCACATGGAACCCCGCTGAGTGTGGAACCCAAAACGAATGGGATCTTGACTTGAGCTGAAACCAAGAGTCAGACACTTAACCAACTGAACCACCCGGGTGCCCCTCATTTTGCTTGTTTTTCGTAGATCTTAAATAAGGTAGTGATTTAAAAAAACAGAGCAAAGACAGTGACGATTGGAGGTTAGATGATAGAAGTCTGTGTTATGTTTGTGGCATTCACTTTCATAATATTTTGTTTGGGATTTCTAGGGTTCTGTTTATTAACGATACAATTATTTTGGGGGTCTGACTTGCAGCTTGTAACTCTGTCAGTGGTATTATGTCATTCTAGAGTTGTTCAAGGAAACCGTAACCTGTGGGTAGTATAGATTTACTGTAGAGACTTGCTACAATGTGATATATTCAGTTACGGAAAACATTTTTTGCTTTTAGATTTGACTTCTGTGAACCTTCCTTTGTTACTGGCAATTGCCTGGAGATTTCTCCAGATTGTTCTCAGTACGATCGTGTGTACTGTGGGGCTGGTGTGCAGAAAGAGCATGAAGAGTACATGAAGAGTCTTCTCAAAGTAGGGGGCATCCTTGTCATGCCACTGGAGGAGAAGGTCAGATCCCTCTCATAACTGACACGCTTAACTGTTGGCCAAGGTCTGTTCCAAGAAGTTTCCATGTGTTTTTCCTTGTATGCCTCCTGACAACTCCCTCCGCTTCACAAATGAGGGCACGGGCAGGGACAGGTCATAAAGACAGCCTAGCTTGGGCCAGGGCCTGACTCAGGTAGGCACCCTGGAGCCTGCACTGTGAGCCTCACCTCCCTTGTCTGTCCTCCCCTCTCCCTTCCCACCGCCCCCCAACCCCGCCCACAGCTGTTCCAGTATGCTTATTCTAGAGTTAGAATTGTGTGTAAACATCCCTAGAGTCATTCTGTTCTAATTGTTAAGTCCTGTGACAGCGAGTATTATACAGGAATCTCTCCCTTCGGAGGAATCTTGTCTCCGTCTGCTGTTTGGTCGTGTGTCTGTCTGTCGTAGCTGTTGCGCTTCTTTGAGAAAAACAAGTTGTCGTAAACAAGCAGATTAATCAAAACTGAATTGGTCATCAGGGAGAATGTCTCAGTTACAAAGAACTAAGGAAAAATGGAAATGATAAAAATTAGGAGATTGTGCATTTTTTGTGGGGTTTTCTGCAGTTTAAAAATGTTAGCATTTAATTTATTTTGTTTAAAAAGGAATCATTCATTGCTGAACATCCAGAACATATGAAAATGAAGAAAACTTGCTCACAACTCTCACCTTAAGCACTGTTAGTGTATGATACTTGTAGTTAGTACCCTTTTCTAAGGAAGTCATTGCACGTGCCGTTTAGAAGTTGTGATGTTTTCCTTAATTGATGAGATAATTTTAAGCCATTTAATATTCTGTGTCATCATCTTGTGTGCTTGTATTGTAACCTGTGGGATTGTTGACTTAGTGTGTCCTCTGGCTCCTGGAATTGTCCACGGGGCCGTGTGTATGACATTCTGTTATTTACTATTGTATACAGACTACAGTGACCATTGCTAAGTAAAACAAAACTTTTATCCATAAATATTTCAAAGTGTATTTATAAAAGATAAGGGCTGTTTTTAAAGATATCACAAAACCGTTACCAGCCTAAAAAATCACCAGTAATTTCTTAGTATTTTAAAATTGCCAGCTAGTGTTCAGATTTTTCTGATTATCTCAAAATTTGTTTGAATAGTTTATTTGACTGGATCTCCATTTAAGATCTTCTCAAAAGTTTTATTTATTTATTTGAGAGAATGAGAGAGAGAGAGAGAGAAAGAGAGAGTGAGAGTGGAGAGGTCAGAGGGAGAGTAGACTCCCCGCCGAGCAGGGAGCCCGATGCAGGACTCGATTCCGGGACATGATCCTGGGACTCCAGGGTCATGACCTGAGCC
This sequence comes from Martes martes, assembly GCF_963455335.1. NCBI lineage: Eukaryota > Metazoa > Chordata > Mammalia > Carnivora > Mustelidae > Martes > Martes martes. Next base: position 27,198 of record NC_137896.1, on the reverse strand, counting down.
GAAGGCAGTTGCTCCACCAACTGAACCACCCAGGCGCCCCTCCATTTAAGATTTTTATCTTCTATTTGGTTGATCTTTCTCTCTCTCTCTCTTTTTTTTTTGGAAGATTTTATTTTTGAGTAATCTTTGCACCCAGCGTGGGGCTTAAACTCATGACCCAAGAGCAAGAGTTGCGCGCTCCACTCACCGATTGAGCCAGCCTGGCGGCCCTGGCTGATACATCTCCTAAGTGTTTTTTATCTAGAGCTCCTCTTTTTTTCTTTTCTTGCCCCCTAGCCTTTTTCTTTGTAATATACTTGTTGAAGAAAAGAAATCAAGTGATTTGTCTTACAGAGTTGCCTGTAGTCTACATTTGGAGACGGCCTGTCTCGGGGTGATGTGGAACATGTTCTTTCTGCTCCTCGTTTCATTATGAGTCGTTAGTCGGGTCCAAAGACTTGCTTGGTTTCCAGTTGAGGGTGCGAGAGCCCTTACCGGCGTTACAGGGCACGCCCGTGGGCAGGCGCGTCACGCCTGCTGTCTCGTTCTCCGACGTGGGCAGTGCGGCTATGGTCTGGACCCATTATCTCAGTAGGGGCTGCGGGACGGTGCATGCTGATCCCATCATGTCTCTTCAGCTGGTACCTTTAACCCTTGTCTTCTCTTTAATTTGATTCCAGTGTCGTTAGCGTGCGGTGTTCCACTAGCGGCAGATGTGCGGTGCATCACCCGGTGCTCACCCGTACACTCTTTGTCCCCGTCCCCTGTGTCCCCCGTCCTCTCTGGTGACCCTGATTGTTCCTTAGGAGTGTTTTTTGGTTTGTCTCTTTTTTTCCCCTTTGGTCAGCTACTGTGTTTCCTAAATCCCACATATGAATGAAGTTATGTGGTATTGGTCTTTCTCTGGCTTATTTTGCTTAGCACAGTGTGCTCTGGCTCCAGTCGTGTCATGCGAAATGGCCAGATTTCATTCTTCTTTATGCCAAGTAATAGTCCACAGTGTGTGTATATGCCGTATCTTTGTCCGTTCGCCTGTCCGCGGACACCTGGGCTGCTTCCGTACCTTGGCTGTTGCAGATCATGCTGCGGTAAACATCAGGGTGCGGCGTCCCTTTGAATTAGGGTTTTCATATTCTTTGGGGAAGTACTTAGTAGTGCAGTGCTGGGTTGTAGGGCAGCTCTGTTTTGAACTTTCTGAGGAGCCGCCATACTGTTCTCCAGAGCGGCTGCACCAGTCTGCATCCCACCAGTGGACAGGAGGGTTCTCTTTTCTTGTGTCCTCACCAGCGCTTGTTTCCTGTGTTGATTCTCACCATTCTGACAGGGGTGAGGTGGTGTCTCACTGTGGTATGTTTTTTTTTTTTTTTTAAAGATTTATTTATTTATTTTAGAAAGAGAGAGAGCATGAGTGGGAGGGACAGAGGAGAGGAAGAGAGAATCTCACGCGGACTCTGTGCTGGGTGTGGAGCCTGATGCGGGGCTCGATCTCACAACCCCGAGACCATGACCTGAGCAGAGACCAGGAGTTGGGTGCCCAACCGGCTGAGCCACCCAGGCACCCCTCATCCTCCTTGTGATCTGCTTTCCCTGGTGATGAGTGATGTGGAGCGTCTTCTCGTGTCTGTGGGCCATTTGTATGTCTTCTTCGGAGAAATATCTGTTCGTGTCTTCTGCCCACTTTTAAGTTGGATTATTTGGGTTTTGGGTGTTGAGTTGTGTAAGATCTTTATGTAATTTAGCTACTAACCTTCTGTGGGATGTGTCATTGCAAATATCTTCTCCCATTCGGTAGGTTGTCTTTGAGTTTGCTGGTTGTTTCCTTTGCTGTGCAGAAGCTTTCTGTTTGGATGTAATCCCAGCAGTTTACTTTTGCTTTTGTCTCCCTTGCCTGAAGGGACCTATCTAGAAACATGTCACTACGACCAATGTCGGAGACATTACTGCCTATGCACTCCTCTAGGATTTTTATGCATTTCGGTGTCATATTCAGGTCCTTAGTCTGTTTTGTGTCTTTGTGTCATTTTCAGTTTCTTTCATCATCATGTTTTATAAATTTCAGAGTAGAGATGTTTCACCTCTTTTTAAAGTTTATTTCTAGATATTTCATTATTTTTGGAGCAATTATAAATGGGATTCTTTTCTTAATTTCTCTTTCTGCTGCATCATTAGTGTATAGAAATGCAGTGGATTTCCGCACATTGATTTTGTATCTTGTGGCTTTATAGTACCTGGAATACTTACATGAAGAGAAACACCCCTACCAGTTACTTGGTTACCCCAGGTACACGTTACAAGGAGAAGCTGGATAAATTCTGATTCTTAAGCTTTGTCTGTCTATCAGTTTCCTCAGTAATCTGGTTCTCTAGCATTTGTTGAAAGTGGTGGCTAGTAAGATTTTATTTGGTTTCTAACGGCGGCGTGAATTCATGGATATAGATGTACTTAAAATTTTAATCATCGTAAGATTCTTATTGAAACTTAAAATGTCCCGTCTTGGCCAATAGGCACTTCTCCAGGTTGGCTCTTGGGCTCTGATACACCCTCAGTAGTCTTTGATGGTTTTGTTACTTTCTGGTAAGAAAAGATACTCCACACTCATTTTGTGTATTTTTTTACCACAAAGTTGGAATGAACTATTTCTGAGGATCTCTGTTAATTTTAAGTTCATTGGGAATTGGTGTTTAGAGAACACAGGTGGGGCCTTTGTCGGGATCTTTGATACTGGGTTGGTTTTCTTCTGGAGCCAAGAAGTCCCCTTCCCCCCCATACGTACTTATGTTTCTGTGGTTTGGCTTTTGGACACCAGAACACACCATGGGTTTATACTGGTGCTTCCTGCTCAAAGTCAGGACCAGAGGGTTTTCCTGACTTCTGCGTGGGTGCTGTGTACCATGCTGGAACCCTGCTCCCTGACTGCTGAGTTTGCCCTTCTCCTGCGGATGTACAAACAAATGTGTTTGAAAGTCCCTGGAGATAATGCTTCCGTGTGTGGTTGTACTGCTAACCCGACTTAGAGCTCATTTGTTTGTTTTTAGGGATTGCATTTTAGGGTTTATAACCTTGTAAAATACTTACGGGGTTTCAAGATCTAAATAATGAATACTCACAGAATTTTTTTTCCACGTATGTTCTCTCCCCTTTACCTGTAGGTAACCACTCTGTTCTTAGTTTATCTGTGTACTCAAAAAATACACAAGTAAACGTACTTTTTCCATGACTTTACTTCGCTGAAGATAGGCACATTTTTTCCATTCCATATATTATCCAGACATAAGAAATAGGAGTGGATAGTTTTAGGTTTTATATGTTGCTTATTGTTCATTTTATGGATTTGGTATTTGGTGTAAGTGGAAATTCTTTTCTGTCCCTATGTTGTTTATTTTAAAATATTCTTTGCTGGTGTATGCTGGTGTATGAAAATGTGTTTTTCTGACGGGCACTTGGGTTCTTTCCACCCTTTTGCCGTTTGCAAGCACTGCTGCTGTGCGGAGGGTGTGCAGACGCATCTGTGGATAGTCTCTGGCTTAATCTTCGTCTAAACCCGTGACCTCTTCCAGGTGTAGTCTCAAAAGCAGAGGCGTTTGATCCGAGACTCCGTATTTTAACTTTGGCCAACTGCCTTTCAGGAGAGGAGCCTCCCATGCCCTTGCTGACTCCCACCTGCTTACTGCTGTCGTCACTGTGGATAGCAGGGTGACGTGTCCCCGTTTTTGCTCTTCTTTCTCAGAATATTGTTTTGAATATTTATTTTTTATTTATAAAGATTTTATTTATTTTATCAGACAGAGATCACAAGTAGGCAGAGCAGCAGGCAGAGAGAGAGGGGGAAGCAGGCTCCCCGCTGAGCAGAGAGCCCGATGCGGGGCTTGATCCCAGGACCCTGAGATCATGACCTGAGCCGAAGGCAGAGGCTTTAACCCACTGAGCCGCCCAGGCGCCCCAAAATACATCTTTATTTAAATTGCTATTATTTTTTTAAAAGATTTAAGAGAGAGAGAGTGCTTGGTGGGGGTAATGGGGGGCGTGGGAGGAGGGACTGAGAGGGAGCAGACTCCCTGCTGAGCACACCCGACCCAGGCTCTCGATCCCACAACTTGAGCTGAAATCAAGAGTTGGCTGCTTAACCGGCTGAGCCCCCCAGGCTCCCCTTTATTTAAAATTACTTTAGTAATCTTTGTTGTATCAGAAAAATACATCAGTCCTTTTATTGGGATTGTGTTATCTATATATTCACTTGAGGATTGTAGCAGATTTTCAGTATCCATCTCCTTGTCTGGACCATGGCATATGGATTTATAGTTTTCCTGAATGGTTCACCCATTATTTATCAATTGTATTTAGATATTTGATGTTCATTATAACTAGAACTTCTCCTTTAAAAAATGTTTTTAAAAAGAAGTTTTTGCTTGTACGCAAGAGTGTGATTGACTTATTGATGTTTACCTAGTACATGGCTACTTAATGCTTTCACTTCCAAGATTCATGATATAGAATCTTAGTTTTTAAGAGGATTTGCTGGCTTGGATATTTTTAGAGAAGAGAGTATATAATCTTAGCATGTCAGAGCTGAGCAGAAAATAGCACTGTGACCTGACTAGGCCTTTCAGAAATGGGCACCATCACACAGAACACACAGGAGGGCTGTGTTGTCTAATTAGGCTCTTCTGCAGGTCTTTGTGTCGTGGCGGTGACTTCACTCAGAATCTCAGTGCTGGAGCGAGGAGAAGCTTGGACAGAGGTGGCCGTGAGCCTGCAGCACTTGCTGCTCTTTGGTGTGTGGTCACGGTCACACAAGAAGGTCACGGTCGCAAGTTCTTCATGGTTTCTGTCCTCCGGAAAAAAACAGCCTGGGGTCCCGTCTAGACTGAAGCATCTTTGCAGGTGGTCGTGAATGTCTTTAATGACTCAGACTTGAGAATGTCCGTGCCTCCTGCCTGCCCCTTACTAAGCGTCACCCTCGGCCCTGGCTCTTGTGGGGGCCCAGGGAAGTGGTCTCGTCTGATGGACTCTTCTTGGTATTCTTTGACTTCTTTCTCTAACACACGTATTTCTTGTAAACAGGAATTAGGTCTAGAGGCTTGGAACATACTCAGGCAAAACACCCTTGCGACATTAGTACTTCCTGGGTACTTCATGTCACATCATGTTAGGGGCCTCTATGCTCAGGTTATTTCATTATCAGTATCTCTCTGTTTTTTGTTTTTTTAGTTTTTATGGAGGAATGATTAAATATAAACCCGACAGTAGCCACATCTTATGAATATTCTCGTTTTCTCTTTGGGGCAGTTGACTAAGATAACGCGAACTGGCCCTTCTGCTTGGGAGACCAAAAAGATTCTGGCAGTTTCTTTTGCTCCTCTGGTCCAGCCCTGTCATTCGGAGTCTGGGAAATCAAGACTTGTCCAGTTACGTAAGTACAAAAACCCTTACTTATCTTTTAGATCTTTAAAAAAATCTCATTAGAATTTGAAGAGAAAGACAAATTGTAAGGAGTCTTTTAATATTTAGGAGCATTTTTCTACCCACTGAAACCTTAAAATGTTACAAATGGTTTTTAGACATTGAAAAAAGTAATAATCTGTTTTCAGCCCATTTTAGGTGGTTTTTGCCTTCTTTTAAATCTCCAGGAATTCTTGCTGGCCACGCCATTGAAGGCGGGAGGCTCTCTTGAGAAGGAGTTCGTTCTGCTCTGTGGCGAAGTCTCACAGAGACAGCGTGTTGCCAGCACCGCTGGGCCAGGGGCTCTTGCAGAGTCACAGGACCCCTCCCTCCTCGGGGCTGCCTCGTGGGCACATGCTTCGGGTGGTCTGCTGCCTGGCGGTGGGAGGCTTGCCATGGAGATTCCTTTGGCTAGCCCTCTGTCTTCAGCTCCTTCGGGATGTGGAATCAAAGAGCTGACATCAGGGCCAGCATTATCCATTTACTGTTTTATAATTTAAACAGAAATTTACACGGCAATGAGAATCCTAGTGATTTTATTTAAAATAAAACCATTCAGCATGGATTCTACATTCTGATCATTTAGAAAATTTGGAAAATGCACAAAAAAAGGGAAAAAAATAACCGTAATCTCAAATCCAAAGATGATACGTGTTAGCAAATTCCTTCCAGAAATTTTTTTTTCTTAAATTTGTGAGGAATCATTTATGAGATAGTCATGCACTGCCTTGGTCTCTGCTAAGTGGAGGTCACCTGCCATAGACATGGTCCTTGAAATGTGGTAATGAGCAGCAGTACAATACAGAACGGGGCTGAGAGGGGCCAGGGAGGGTTTGACAGAGGATGGGACATCTTGGGCGAAAGTGAATTCTCTGAGGAGAGGAGAAAGGGAGAAAAAGCATGAGCAGAGGCCGATGGGGACTTTCTACATGCGTGCCCCTCGGCACGGTCCGAGTGGGAGAAACGAGTCCACTGCCCGAGTTAGGCTTGTCCTGGAGGCCGTGGGAGCCACCATGTGTGTGAACTAAATGATGCGGTGCTTCTGTCTTCTCGACCAGCCTGGTGGCCCGGCAAAGGCTGAGTTTGTCACGTGCGTGCGCCCTGGGAATCTCCCCAGGAGAAGCTGGCGTTACTCACGGGCGGCTAGGGCACGGCCTTCCGCAGCCCTGCCCGAGTGTCGGAAGGTGAGGCGTAGTCGATGCGTCTGTGAGGCTTCTCGGGGGTTTGGTTGAAGACAAGTCTCGTGGTGTGAGGGCTTGACTGGGTCTGGATAAGAACTGCGACAGCGTGGAGGGCACCCTGAGAGGTTGGTTTTGAGGCCAGAGCTTTGGAGCAAACGCTGGCTGATGAATAGCCTGGTGATGTTTTGGGCTCTGAAAGTGAACAGATATTTGCAACTTTGTCTTCCTGGGCCAGAGTTTTCTAAAGTAGCGAAGGTGTTTCCATGGAGACGGTGGCCTCTGCAGCCAAAGGGATTTGGGGGCAGGCACATAGGGTGTTTCTGAGGAAGGACGTGGGCCTTGAGGTGTCCGGCATCTCTTGTGGATGTGGGTCTGGGGGGTGCTCGGGACCCTGGTCAGGAACGGAGCAGAGCCCTGGGAGCCACTGCCTAGTCTTTGTTCCTTGAACCATAGCATGGATGTCAAACCAGGGATTGATAGGCACATAGAGTGGGGGAAATGGTAGAAATCAGCCCCTGAGGGAACACTGCTGGCCGTAGTAGGAGAAGGGGCCGGCAGGGGAGACTTGGGCTAAGTTGGGTCCCTTCAAGTGGGACCCTGGGGAGAGCCGGAGGAGTCCGTTCGGCGAACCGAAGGGAAAGGCAAGGAGAGGTGGGTGTATTGAGCAGAAAGTCATGATTACGGTGTTGCGTAGCGGGGCCCATGCTGGAGCCCGTCCTGGACAACAGGGAGGACACTGTTGAGCAGGAGAGGAGGCCTGGTGTGGACACAGGGAAGAAGGTGCTGAGAGCCTGGGGCTAGAGGCTTCCCTGGGGTCCCGTGGAACGGGCATTCACGGGATTCTGCGCAGGCCACTCTGATTTGGGTAATAAATATTACAGACAACCTAAGAACCTTCCCTATATTGTAGCTTGTCCCCCTTTGGGGAAGAATTTAGGTGCCCGAGCCCTGCGTCTTCCTCTCCTGCTCCCCTGCTGTGATCTTTTTCTCTGTCAAGTAAGTGAATAAAATCTTAAAAAAAAGGAGTTAGGTCCTGGAGGGAAAGAAGTGGTGGTGGCTTTCAGTGTAATGTATTTAAACGCACAACCCTTAATTCGTCCCCCTTTAAGAGAAAAGCTCTGCTGTTGCCATATGTGTGCTGCCTGCATTAACCTGAGCTGGACTTTGATTACCAGATTTTGTGTCTCCTCGGTGTGCACTGGAGTTTTTGTACTTACTTAGATTTGTTTTTCTCTATTAAAAAAGGAACAAATACTCCATTTGTAAAGTACTGAGAAAATGTAAAGATAGATAAAAGAATGCTGGAGCCCCACATTCACTGTGCTCCACTGGATGAGATAGAACCCAGGAATGAATACAGTAAACAGAGTCACGAACCCAGGGTTTTCTTCTGGCTCTGACTGATGACACAGACGACCTCGCTTCCTTTACTTACAGGAGTTCGGGTTAGTGTGTTTGAGAAGGACCCCATGCATGCGCGTTCGAGCTGTCACTGGCGTTTGCTGGGAATGCCCCCCACGCTCGTGCTGTAAACACACCCGCGAGGGACAGTGACCGTGGATGACCACGAGGGGACGGTTTTCCAGTTAGGGCTCTGTGCTGTCTGGGTCCCTCACAGACGAGGCTGACGCGTCTCCTCCTCTGCTCGCAGCGCCGCTGGCCGTGCGGAGCCTGCAGGACCTGGCTCGGATCGCCATCCGGGGCGCCATTAAAAAGGTCATCCGCCAGGAGACCGTGAGCAGCAGCGGAAACGGACTGAAGAGCACTCCCAGGGCGAAGCGAAGGAGAGTGCGCCGCCGTCGCATGGAGACGATCGTCTTTTTGGACAAAGAGGTATTTGCCAGTCGGATCTCCAGCCCCTCCGACGACAACAGCTGTGAGGACTTGGAGGAGGAGCAGCCGCGGGGGGAGGAGAGAGCCCCGCCGGAGGCAAAGCCGGCCCCGCCCGTGAACTTCCTGCGCGAGAAGGTGCTGAGCCTCCCTCTGCCAGATCCCCTGAAATACTACCTGCTCTATTACCGAGAGAAGTAAGTCCCTGGGGACCGATCGAGGTGGAGCCGAGGCCGTCCTCCACCCCCACCCCGGGCCCTCGCGGGGTCGCCAGGCACACGCCGTGGGGAAGGAGAGTGCGGTCCTCTCCACGTTTCTGTGTTCAGTTTGTTCCTGGGTTTCCTCTAGAATTCCATTCGTTGGTATCATTTCAGTAAACGTAGTCTTTTGACAAGCAAAGTGCATAGGGGAACGTTTTCTCAAAAGGGAGAGAATCTCCTGGACAAGGGTGTTTGCTTTCTGCCCTGGTGAAACTCCGACATCTGCACTCAGAGACCCACCCGGGATACACATGTCTGCATTAACCGGGAAGCAGGGAAGTTGAAATTAACCCGCGTTGCTCCTAAAATGCGTGAAAGAAAGCACAGGCTTGCAAGCGTGTGACCTCTTTCCCAGATGTGAGGCACCTGTGTCCGAGTTAGAACTTTATGGTACCAGCCTCTTGAGCACTGGCGCCGATCTCCACTAACCCTTTTAGTTTTCTGGAGGGGGACCATTATTGAAAAACTCTCCCTTATTTTAAATAAATGTGATTAAATCTTATGTGAGTTGTCGATTGTAATTTTAAAGGAGGGAAATTGTCATGGGGGAGGAAGAATAAAAGTATCAAACTGCTAGATGTCTGTCTGGAGTCCCAAAGTGATTCGGAATGTTTTCCTGACACCTTTTCTTACCTTCAGAAGAATGAGTGTCAGATAATCCCTTAGGGAATACTAAAGAATGAAGCAAGTGTTGTGTATAATGAGCTACATTACTTTTACCCCAAGGGTAGGGATGACCGTTGACCCAACCTTGAGTACGCTAGTGGGTGTCTAAGGCATGGACATGCTCAGTCCTCAAAGCAGGGGGAAGTGTTTAAGCTGCAGGAAGTACAGTGGGGACAGTGTTACCGACAGCCTCTGCTTTTTTTTTTTTTTTTTTTTTTTTAACATCAGTTGGCTATTTTTCTGTAATCATATAGGTTTTATCTTTTATAACTCTGGGGAAAAAGACGTGTTAGTTTTCTAATTTTTCTTGATAACAAATACGTGTATTTTAGTAGCTCCATTGCATTAAAGGAATGGTCTGAGCACCAGTGACTTGTGAAATCTACCTTCTCCAGGCCCTTTGGGTTGAGCACTTTCTGTCGTGACCAAGTTCTAAGTCTAGAAGCGAAGGCCATCCTGTCAGATGGTAGAATGTTTTCAAGTTATTGGTCATTCCAAAGCATCGGTTCTTTTCAAACTTATTCTTGTTCTGAAAGAAAAGAATGGTATAAAATGTTAGCAAGAAACCCGAACTCGGAGTGCTGATGTTGGCTGAGTTGTCTGGAGTTAATGACTAGTTTTATCCCTGAGCTTCTTGGGTGTTGGAAACCTCTTTGTGGTTTCACCAGCTGAACCGAGTTCTGGTAGTTGGTTTCTTTATTCAATTTCTTCTTCTTCTTCTTCTTCTTCTTCTTTTTTTAACTTTTCTTCTTTTTTAAGTAACTGTATCATTTTTTTCACAGGATACTGTGTGCATGCATAGCTGGGAAAACATGTCTTGCCCTAGATTTGAAAACGTAACCCTTTGTAAAGACAGTTACTTCATAGTCGTTTTTAACCTGGCATTTAACGGAAGGTCAAGCATCCTCGTCTCAGAGGCGTGTGGTTTACGTTCACTTGCGATCACTTCCTAGCGTGCACATCTCTGCTGACATCATTCTAGTTGATATGTAGCAGTCTCTGCAAGTGCGGACATTTGAAGCATAATGTCAAATACACGATATTTGTGAAATCTGTTACACTAGGTGGCTTGACTAAGGTTTTTAATTGTATGTGATTTTATTTTTTTTTAAGCCACATTTTCCTTTATGCTAGACTGTAAAAACTTCATAAGACATGTTTTTCCCTACATATGTCAAACCTTTCTTAACACTTGTGTTTGTATTTACATGTTGTCAGTTTGTGATGTTTAAACCAGAATTTGGTTAAAAGTATATGTAGATATAATATATGTGAGATAGTTTGGTGTTTATCTTACACACCTAGAGAAGAATTGTAAATGGGTTTTCCTGGGCTAAAGTGTTCCTCACCAGAGCCCATGACGACGCACTCCTACTGTCTGCTTCCCGACGGATGGATTGTGCGTTACCTGTAGCCTCTGTACTGTAACCCGCATTCTAGACAACTGTTGACTTGTATGTTTTGAGGAATGTGTTATTTCTGTATGTGATTTTCGTCTTGAAAGTAGGAAAGCCATAGACATGTGCACAGGAAATAGCAAATGTACTAATACTGAGTACGTAATGTAAACACCAACTGTGTGTGTAACGGTGCTTCCGCAAGTCTGGACCTTTCAGGGAATCAATGCCAGAAACTTCAAACAAAAATTTTAGTGAGCGGATATACATTGGGTGAACAGAGGATATCAATAAATATAGTTATGGCACTTGGGCCTTCTTGGCATGGCTTGTGTTTCCTGCGTGGGATTGAAATTCTTGAGTACATATTTTCCAAAAATCTTCAAAAATAAACTTTTTCTTTATTACAAGCACGTGTTTTCTCTCACCGTGTTATTACCTCATTCTGTACCATGCTAATACACTTCGGGAAGACATCGTTATTTTTTTAAAGATTTATGTATTAGAGAGAGCTCGGGCATGTGCCCAGGTCGGGGGAAAGGCAGACGGAGAGGGAGAGAGTCCCTCAGACTGTCTGCTGAGCACGGAGCCTGATGCGGGGCTCGATTCCACAACCACAAGATCACAACCCCAGCCAAAACCCAGAGTCAGGTGCTTAACTGACTGCGTCACCCAGTTGGCATTATTTTTAGCTAAACACACTTAGTTTGGCAAAATGGAAAAGTGGTAGCTCAGGCTCCAGGAAAGAATACGTGTCTGTAGTTAGTTTTTGGGCACAATTTTTCCATTTTGTGAAAATGCTAAAAGATAATTGGGTAACAGTAACATCTTTCATGGCAGCAAGGGATGAGAGTTAGGTTTCAGGTTGGGTTTGGGCAGTCAGGGACCAGGTGCCAGTGCCATGCTTTAGGATTGGGGCCTAGGCCCAGGGTCAGGGTGAGGGCCAGAGATCAGAAGTAAGGGCCCAGGATTGAGGGACAAAGTTAGGGATAGCGTTTGGGGGTCAGACCGGTTGCTGATTGTTTCAGCCCATCTGGACTGCAAGGGCAAAACTGCTGCATTTTGGGTGGCTTATGAGCAGAAATTCATTTCTCATAGTTGCTGAGTCTGGAAGTCTGAGCTGAGGGTGCTGACATGATCGGCCGAGGGCCGTCTTCATCGTGGCGTGCTCCTCATGAGTTCATAGGTAGGGAATAGCTTAGGGTCTTTATAGGGGAAGTAATCCCATTCATGAGGACTCCACCCTTATCACCTAATCACCTCCCAAAGGCACCCTGTTCCAGCATCATCATACCTGGCATTGGGATTCGAACATGTGAACTTGGGGGGAAAACAAACATTCAGACCATAGCCCTGGACCTTTTTTGTATTAACCCTTACTTTTTAATAAACCCCTGTGTTTTCCCAAAGTACCGGAATGATGGGCTCTATTTCAATTGGAACTTGCTAATTATGGCACTGAATCATCAGAACCCTGAATTTCAGGGACTCATTGGAGGTTCCCCGAGGGGCTGAACTGTGAGTGGGATGTGTTCTGTGCTGCCGCCTAGTGGGCAGCAGGGTGCCACCTACCCTGGCTCCCTGGCCTGAGGGCGAGCATGCGTGTCCTGGCCTCGGAGTCAGCCCCACACCTCGATGAGGACGTGAGTGGGCTTGAAGATACACCTGCAGCCTCCGGGCTGCAGCTTGGGGGCACTGAGGACAAAGCGAGGAGCTGGCTTCCGCTGATATCCCCAATGAACTTTAGCTTAGAACAGCCCTCCCGAGTGTCCTCCTGAAACCTGGTCAAAGCTGCCTTTCACTTAGTCTCGTCGAATGTTCCTGTGGTTCACCATAGCTCACTCGTCCCAGATTGCAATTCTGCTATTCCCAAATAAACTCATTTTACTGCTAACATAGCTGGTATTTTACCTTGACATTGAGAGTTTTTATGTGGAACTGTCTGTATGCATATTAAGCTGAAGAGTTTATACAGGTGTCTCTAACCCAAATACTGTAATCTCCCTTTGCTCACCGGTGACATAGCACTCTAGCAGTGATGGAGTGGGCTCCTATCATTTGTCACTTGCTCCATTCCATAGAACAGATGTAAGCGCTTCAGCATCGTTGGCTACCGCCATCACGGGAAGGGACTTTATAAAACAGGGTCCACTGTTCATGTGACTTCAGTCTATACGTTCCGTTTCCGGAGCTGCTTAGGTCAGCACCTTGTGCCCCACCAGCTACAGTGAGTTTCTCCATACATTTCTAATATGGTTAGATTATCAGTCATATTCTGTATTCTATCCTGTGACATTCCCACACCCTAAATAATTCAATTTGAATAATTATGATGTGCTCTTAGGCTATAAAGAACCTATGAGTTGTGACAAATGCATGGTGGTGGGTGTTCATCACCGAAGTGTCGCACGGAGAACCTCAAACCCTAACCAGGATCCATTTGTCATCTCTGTAGTTTTGCCTTTTCCAGAATGTCCTATAAATGGGGCCGTGCAGTGTGTAGTCTTTTCAGACTGGATTCTTTCACTTGGCAAAATGCGTGCAAGGTTCACCCACGTCTTGTAGGGGTCGATGGTTCATTCCTTTCTACTGCTGAACAGTAGTGCATGTATAGGTGACTAAAAATAACTTTTCCTTTATTCTTCTAGGTTCTTGGCTGAGACCACTTCTAGCAGTAAAAGATGAACAGGAGAAAACAGAAGTTTAATAACGTGCACACATCTTGTGTACATGGGAGATACTCAGGAAAACTGACTAGCTCCCTGAAATGGCCCAAGTAACCACTTTAAATACCATCTTCAGCTAAAGACAAAGGTTTTGGGTGGTGAGAAGGCCAGTCAAGGGAGGTTATCAGACCAAGGACAGCACATAAGAGTAAGGTTGCTGTGCAGGGTTAAGTTCAGGCCTTCTCCACTGATACGAGTTTCTTGAGATTGGGTCACCCTTCCATTTCTGGTGCAGAGAGGGGGTACCCTTACAGATGGAGATTTCCTTTATAACTAAATTCTGCTCACTATAGAAAGCTTTTCCTTGGTTTTTAGAGAGTCTCTTTTGCCATTTCTTTCTCTTTTTTCTTTTTTTTAAGACTTTTTATTTATTCATTTGAGAGAGAGAGAGACAGAGCACAAGCAGAGGGAGCAGCAGGCAGAGGGAGAAGGAGAAGCAGGCTCGCTGTTGAGCTGGGAGCCTGTCATGGGGCTTGATCCCAGGACCTGGAGATCAAGACCGGAGCCGAAGGCAGATGCCTAACCATCTGAGCCACCCAGGTGCCCCTCTTTTTTTTTTTTTTTTTTTTTTAAAGGTGATTTACTTATTTGTCGAGAGAGAGTGGAGAGTGCGAGAGCACAAGCACAGGGAGGGCAGGCAGAGAGAGAAGCAGGCTGCCCGCTGAGCAAGGAGCTCTATGTGTTGCGGGGCTTCATCCCAGAACCCCGGAATCATGACCTGAGCAGAAGGCAGCCGCTCTACTGACTGAGTCCCTCGGGTGCCCCTGTCTGCTGCTGCTTAAAATTAACCAGACCCACCTAACCCTTGTGCTAAGGAGACATACTGTGAGGGGGAGTGTTCTGCTTCGGTCTCATGGACTCACCACAGTTTGATTACAGACTCATCTGCTGAAGGACATCCTGATTTCTTTAACATTTTAGCCATTAGGAATAGAGCTGCTGTGCATAGCTGAATGTGAGTTTTTGTTTGGAAACAGTTTTCCAAAGCAGTTACCTAAATAGCTGAAGTGTGATGATGGTTAGATCCTAAGTGAGACTTGTTTAGCTTTGGGAAAAAAATGCCAAACTGCCTTTGCTAACCCTTAAAAATGGAATTGCCAGTTATTTTACCAGCAAGAATGGATTTATTTAGGAAGAGTTGAGAATTTCAATCCAGAACAAGCAAGCTTAGGTGAAACTATAGGCAAGTACACGGAGCAAAGCAGAGGACCGTGCTCTTTTATAGACGTTAGGAGGGGCTGTCCTAACCGGAAGTCCACTGGAGTCACCGGGGGCTCAGGTGTAGTAGTGGCTTCTCACGGGCTGAGCCGTTGCCTGGGAGGAGGGAACCCTTCTTCCTTCTGGGGTAACCACACGGCACAGACTGGGCGAGGTCTACCTCTTCCTGTTGGGCCTGCGATTGGGGTAGACTTGGTATGTGAGAACCTCCCCGATGGAACCCTCCCAGACTCCATTTTCGTGAGATTTCCCGCGACCGAGTCTCACTTCCCAAGTGCCTGCCCTGCGTTCCCCCAGCGAAGGAGAGCTACTGCCCTCCTGCACCCGCCAACGACTGGTGCTGTCTTTTTGTTTTCCTTGAGTTTAGCAGTTAGTCGGTGTGTAGCGATCTGTCATTTCCTGAGGGTAGATGGCGGAGAGCACATTTTTGTATGCTTATTTACTCTCTGTGTATCTCCTCTGGCCAGGCGTCTGTCTAGATTTTTACCCGTTTTCATTGAGATTGCATGTTTTCGGATCATTGAGTTCTGAGAGTTTTCTGAGAGTTCTTTGTATACTTTGAATCCAGATCCATCGCCAGACGTGTGTTTTGCACGTATTTTCTTCAGGCTGCGGGTTTGTCTTCTGCTTCTCTGAGCTCGGTCCTTCACAGAG
This sequence comes from Martes martes, assembly GCF_963455335.1. Taxonomy (NCBI): domain Eukaryota; kingdom Metazoa; phylum Chordata; class Mammalia; order Carnivora; family Mustelidae; genus Martes; species Martes martes. Next base: position 11,848 of record NC_137896.1, on the reverse strand, counting down.
CACTTCACATTTGATAAAGGTCGTGCTACCAGTATTTTTCTTTCGGGAATCAGTTTTGGTGTTGTGTGTCAAAACTCATCACCACACGCAAGGCCATGTAGATTTTATGTTTTCTTTTTGATATTTCAGTAGTTTTGCACTTTAAATTTATCTGCAATTTTTAGTGAATTTTGGAGTCAGTTGTAACATTCGGGCTTCGATTTCATTGCATTGCATTGTGTGGCACGCTGTTTCCCACGAGCTGTTCTTAAGTATTTCTGGAGAAGTCGGGGGATGCTGGGCTCCATTTCGGTTTGAATTTCCAAAAGTGAATGGATTCAGTCTGACTGGAGAAGCCGCGTGAGTTCTGCACTTTCCTCCACCGCCCCCAGGGGTTGTTTCCCGACCCAAGGGAGGCGGGCTCCGACAGCCCCCCTCTCCGCCTGCACCGCCCGGGGTTCTGCCTTTTCAGGACCCGCTGTGGAGGACGAGGGGTCGCGTCCACGCCGACAGGACCTGCTGACAGGACCCGCTGTGGGGAACACGGGGCCGCGTCCACGCCGACAGGACCCTCTGTGGAGGACGCGGGGCCGCGTCCACGCCGACAGGAGCCCCCGCAGGCCCCGTCGTGGGAGAAGGTGAGCAGAAGCCGCCGGACGGGGGCTGCGGAGGGGGCGCGGGCTCGCAGGGCCCCGCGGAGGAAGGGCGCGCTGTGTAGACGGTGCGGCTTCCGCGGCTTTGTGTGTGCGCGGTGGTCCCGCGGGGCTGAGCGCGGGGCTGCCGGGTCCCCCCTGTCCGGGCTCGGATGCGCCCCGGGTCGCCGCTGTGTCCGTGCGTCGCGGACGCGGCTCCCGGGGCTCCTCAGACGGTCCGGGCGCGGCCGCCCCCTCGGGGCTCGCGCTCCCCCCGCCCCGGCCCCGCGCGTCCTTCCCGCGTCCACACCCGCCGCGGGGCCGGCCGGAGTCCGGGCCTCGGGGAGCGACAGCGCGGGCTCCGCGGGCGGCGGCGGGGCCGGCGGGTGTTTCCCGGCGCGGCTCGTCCCGTCCCCGCGCGTCCCCCTCCGTGTCCGCCGTCAGCGGCGCGCGGCGTCGGAGGACCGGCCTGTCGCCGGCTCGGCGGGTCCCGGACGAGGCGGGGGCAGCCGGGGGGGGGGCTGCGGGGAAGGCGCGTCCGCGGAGACAGGCGGGGCTGGGGGGACGGAGGTTCCTGCGGGAGATGCCCCGCGGCTTCCCGGGCCGGAGCGGGCGCGTCTCCGCCGCGGGGTCTGTCGCGCGCGCCCGCCGCCCCCTCCCGCCGCCCCCTCCGGCCGCTGTCCCGAGGCCCGACCCGCTCCTCCGGCTCCGACCGGGCTGCGGGGCGCCGCGGGGACCTGCGACCCCGAGTCCCGCCGCGTCCGCCGCGCCCGAGGCTCGGCCCCGCCTCCGTCCTCCCGCGGGGCTCCGGCCGGCCGCGGCCTCCTGCAGGGCGAGTGGCCCGTCCCCGCGGGGGACCTGGACCCGGCGGGCTCGGCCTCCCTCCCGGAGTCCGACGTCGTCTCTGCTGCCGCGACGTGGGTCCGCGGGGGTGTCGGGAAGCGCCGCGTCCTCCGCGGTGACCTCGGCTCTGCGGGACCGGGTCGCCGCCGCCCAGAGCCCCGCACGCAGACCCCCCGCCCTCGCTTCCGAACCGCTCCTGCCGCGTCCCACGGGCGGCTTCGGGCGTTTGACCACGAACAGCGACACCGTCCCACGGAACCCCCGCGGAACCCCAGGTGCGGAAACCCTGACGGCGACCGTGGTGGCTCCCAGCCCGCAGGCCCCCTCGGCGGCCGCCGCCTGCCGCACCGCCCGCGCCGTCTTCTCCGGTCCCGCCCCGCTCTCTCCTTCCGAC